>NC_134433.1:15349895-17794895 GCF_030867145.1 Opisthocomus hoazin | reverse complement strand
AACCCTAACCCTAACCCTAACCCTAACCCTAACCCTAACCCTAACCCTAACCCTAACCCTAACCCTAACCCTAACCCTAACCCTAACCCTAACCCTAACCCTAACCCTAACCCTAACCCTAACCCTAACCCTAACCCTAACCCTAACCCTAACCCTAACCCTAACCCTAACCCTAACCCTAACCCTAACCCTAACCCTAACCCTAACCCTAACCCTAACCCTAACCCTAACCCTAACCCTAACCCTAACCCTAACCCTAACCCTAACCCTAACCCTAACCCTAACCCTAACCCTAACCCTAACCCTAACCCTAACCCTAACCCTAACCCTAACCCTAACCCTAACCCTAACCCTAACCCTAACCCTAACCCTAACCCTAACCCTAACCCTAACCCTAACCCTAACCCTAACCCTAACCCTAACCCTAACCCTAACCCTAACCCTAACCCTAACCCTAACCCTAACCCTAACCCTAACCCTAACCCTAACCCTAACCCTAACCCTAACCCTAACCCTAACCCTAACCCTAACCCTAACCCTAACCCTAACCCTAACCCTAACCCTAACCCTAACCCTAACCCTAACCCTAACCCTAACCCTAACCCTAACCCTAACCCTAACCCTAACCCTAACCCTAACCCTAACCCTAACCCTAACCCTAACCCTAACCCTAACCCTAACCCTAACCCTAACCCTAACCCTAACCCTAACCCTAACCCTAACCCTAACCCTAACCCTAACCCTAACCCTAACCCTAACCCTAACCCTAACCCTAACCCTAACCCTAACCCTAACCCTAACCCTAACCCTAACCCTAACCCTAACCCTAACCCTAACCCTAACCCTAACCCTAACCCTAACCCTAACCCTAACCCTAACCCTAACCCTAACCCTAACCCTAACCCTAACCCTAACCCTAACCCTAACCCTAACCCTAACCCTAACCCTAACCCTAACCCTAACCCTAACCCTAACCCTAACCCTAACCCTAACCCTAACCCTAACCCTAACCCTAACCCTAACCCTAACCCTAACCCTAACCCTAACCCTAACCCTAACCCTAACCCTAACCCTAACCCTAACCCTAACCCTAACCCTAACCCTAACCCTAACCCTAACCCTAACCCTAACCCTAACCCTAACCCTAACCCTAACCCTAACCCTAACCCTAACCCTAACCCTAACCCTAACCCTAACCCTAACCCTAACCCTAACCCTAACCCTAACCCTAACCCCTAACCCCTAACCCTAACCCCTAACCCCTAACCCCTAACCCCTAACCCCTAACCCCTAACCCCTAACCCTAACCCCTAACCCTAAGTTGGAACTGTGGAGGGGTTGTTGTGATTTTTTGGAGGACTTCCGGATCATAGAGTTCATCGCCGGAACCATAGAGACGCAGTTCCGGGGCTGTGGAGGACTTCCGGATCACAGAGTTCCGCGCCGGAACCATAGAGACGCAGTTCCGGGGCTCTGGAGGACTTCCGGATCACAGAGTTCCGCGCCGGAACCATAGAGACGCAGTTCCGGGTGCCGGGAGGACTTGCGGATCACAGAGTTCCGCGCCGGAACCATAGAGACGCAGTTCCGGATGCCGGGAGGACTTGCGGATCACAGAGTTCCGTGCTGGAACCATAGAGACGCAGTTCCGGGTGCCGGGAGGACTTCCGGATCACAGAGTTCCGCGCCGGAACCATAGAGACGCAGTTCCGGGGCTCTGGAGGACTTCCGGATCACAGAGTTCCGCGCCGGAACCATAGAGACGCAGTTCCGGGTGCCGGGAGGACTTGCGGATCACAGAGTTCCGCGCCGGAACCATAGAGACGCAGTTCCGGGTGCCGGGAGGACTTGCGGATCACAGAGTTCCGCGCCGGAACCATAGAGACGCAGTTCCGGGGCTCTGGAGGACTTCCGGATCACAGAGTTCCGCGCCGGAACCATAGAGACGCAGTTCCGGGTGCCGGGAGGACTTCCGGATCACAGAGTTCCGCGCCGGAACCATAGAGACGCAGTTCCGGGTGCCGGGAGGACTTCCGGATCACAGAGTTCCGCGCCGGAACCATAGAGACGCAGTTCCGGGGCTCTGGAGGACTTCCGGATCACAGAGTTCCGCGCCGGAACCATAGAGACGCAGTTCCGGGTGCCGGGAGGACTTGCGGATCACAGAGTTCCGCGCCGGAACCATAGAGACGCAGTTCCGGGGCTCTGGAGGACTTCCGGATCACAGAGTTCCGCGCCGGAACCATAGAGACGCAGTTCCGGGTGCCGGGAGGACTTCCGGATCACAGAGTTCCGCGCCGGAACCATAGAGACGCAGTTCCGGGTGCCGGGAGGACTTCCGGATCACAGAGTTCCGCGCCGGAACCATAGAGACGCAGTTCCGGGTGCCGGGAGGACTTCCGGATCACAGAGTTCCGCGCCGGAACCATAGAGACGCAGTTCCGGGTGCCGGGAGGACTTCCGGATCACAGAGTTCCGCGCCGGAACCATAGAGACGCAGTTCCGGGGCTCTGGAGGACTTCCGGATCACAGAGTTCCGCGCCGGAACCATAGAGACGCAGTTCCGGGTGCCGGGAGGACTTCCGGATCACAGAGTTCCGCGCCGGAACCATAGAGACGCAGTTCCGGGTGCCGGGAGGACTTCCGGATCACAGAGTTCCGCGCCGGAACCATAGAGACGCAGTTCCGGGTGCCGGGAGGACTTCCGGATCACAGAGTTCCGCGCCGGAACCATAGAGACGCAGTTCCGGGGCTCTGGAGGACTTCCGGATCACAGAGTTCCGCGCCGGAACCATAGAGACGCAGTTCCGGGTGCCGGGAGGACTTGCGGATCACAGAGTTCCGCGCCGGAACCATAGAGACGCAGTTCCGGGGCTCTGGAGGACTTCCGGATCACAGAGTTCCGCGCCGGAACCATAGAGACGCAGTTCCGGGTGCCGGGAGGACTTCCGGATCACAGAGTTCCGCGCCGGAACCATAGAGACGCAGTTCCGGGTGCCGGGAGGACTTCCGGATCACAGAGTTCCGCGCCGGAACCATAGAGACGCAGTTCCGGGTGCCGGGAGGACTTCCGGATCACAGAGTTCCGCGCCGGAACCATAGAGACGCAGTTCCGGGTGCCGGGAGGACTTGCGGATCACAGAGTTCCGCGCCGGAACCATAGAGACGCAGTTCCGGGGCTCTGGAGGACTTCCGGATCACAGAGTTCCGCGCCGGAACCATAGAGACGCAGTTCCGGGTGCCGGGAGGACTTCCGGATCACAGAGTTCCGCGCCGGAACCATAGAGACGCAGTTCCGGGTGCCGGGAGGACTTCCGGATCACAGAGTTCCGCGCCGGAACCATAGAGACGCAGTTCCGGGGCTCTGGAGGACTTCCGGATCACAGAGTTCCGCGCCGGAACCATAGAGACGCAGTTCCGGGTGCCGGGAGGACTTCCGGATCACAGAGTTCCGCGCCGGAACCATAGAGACGCAGTTCCGGGTGCCGGGAGGACTTCCGGATCACAGAGTTCCGCGCCGGAACCATAGAGACGCAGTTCCGGGTGCCGGGAGGACTTCCGGATCACAGAGTTCCGCGCCGGAACCATAGAGATGAGTTTGTGGTGGTTGTGTAGATTGCTATTTTTGTGTAGATTGGTATTTTTGTGTGATATTGTATGAAGAAAAAAAATTAAAAATAATAAGTCTGGTGCAGCAGTAGAAATTTGCACCCACCCTGGGAGTAATTTTTTTTTTTCTTTTCATAAACAATTGTTTGAATTACTCCCAGGGTGGGTGCAAAGCTACAGTGCTCTGAAATTATTTTTTGAAATTTTTTCTCATACAATCATTCAGCCACAGTAATGAAGGGCAAACAAACATACAGTCAAATGATGAAACAGAGTTTTTTGGCCCTTCTTAGTATTACTTTATTTCAGGGCTAAGACAGAGACAAAGAGGAAACAGACACCCTGTTTGCCAACCAGAAAACAAAGATAGGTCTGAGACATTGGATTAGAACAAACTGACACGCTAGGGGAAAACAAACTTCACATAAAGAGCAATGACAACTGCATCTGAGCCAGATTTTGTTTTGTGCTGTTATTGTCAGTCTTAACCCAAGGTGACTGAGACAAGCACAGCAAGAACTAAGACAAAGACAAACACACACCCTGTCAAAAATAAAGGCATTTTTTTCCAACGTCTGCTTGTTCTCCAAATGCTAACGCTCAAAAAGACTCACCTATCAAACACAAACAAAGACAGAGGAAAAACACACAACTCTATGACACTTAAACACAAAACATTTTCAAGACGAGGAGCAAGGCTAATGCTACTGAGGGTATGTGCACACAGAGGAATAAACCACTCCATAAAAAGGAACTGCAGACACAAAACTACATAATCTTTATTCAACTTTATTACATTTTCATACAATATCAATTTTTATTTTGCCTGCTACACCTTTCCAGAGTGCTATGCCTCAACAACCTGAGATAGCTCTAGTACTTCTGAGGGATACTTCACAAGTCCAAATTATCATTCCCTTTAGCGGTGCCTCGGATGCTCTCTCCACAGCACAACTCCCAGTTCCTTCATTGCCTCCATTGCCCCGTGAACATCACTGTCTGGTTTGTACATGTGTTACACCCACCCATTGCTCTACGAGAACTTTAAACTACTCCTCCCTCTTAGATCGGCAGTTATGCTATCGCTATTAAGCCATGCTCCGAGTACTAAGACACACGATTTCTTTTAAAACCACTGACAGCTACATTACACTAAAGGGATGTACAACTGGCCCTCACGTGCCTGTTTCACCTTAATTGGTCTTTTACAACACCCGGTTTCGTTGCCCTTCAGCTCCTCCGCCACACCTGTCAATATCTGCAGCGCCTTTTCTCCCCAGACCGTCTATTTACCTATGGACATTGAGGGCCACCCTTACATTAGCACAGTCATTTCCCGGTCCGTTGAGCGCTGACACGGTAACCTGCCTGCGCTGTCCTGCGCTTCAGTTTCCCTCATTTTTTCAGATACATTTGGCTCATTACTGACACCGAGAACATTACCCATTATCATTACCCACGTTCCGTTTCCACCATTTACTACTATAGTACAATAGGACTTACTACCTTGCTGATCTCAACAGCTGCTATTACTGTAGTGCATTTTAACTCAGTCCTTGTGATCCTTAAATCAAACTCTACACACTCTTCCTTAGTGTTCCACATTGCACCTGTAAATCCAAAAATCATAGCTACAATCCTTTCTGCATTGCTCCCTTCCACTCACCACACAGGCCACTGCTACACACAAAAAATTGTTTCTCTGCTACTTGCATGCCCAGGCAGACAATGACCGAGCTCTGCTCTGCCCAATGAACACTCTCTCCTCTTCCCCACCTCTATGCTCATATAAACATTCAACAGACCATTCTGTCGCAAACTACAATGACCGCAGCAATTTACAACCCTAACGCCCTACAATACAGTTAGACCAACTTGCTACACGTGCCGGTCCTTGACCACACTGCCATCTAGTCCGACTCCCCACACCCTTCTGCTCCACAAACCTCAATCATCTTCCTATGACTGTCTGCTACAGAGGCATCCCTGCAGTGATACAGCATACCAACATTCCAGGGGAGGGCTCCCCGGAAACAGCATTCCCGGGAGCCTCAAAATACACCCTGCCTGCCAAAACCCCGGCCCGAGGCTGCCCGCGGCCCAAACATTGGCGATGAACATCGCCTCGCAGAGCGGCCGGGACCGGGGAAAAAAAAAACCCAGCTGGGGGAAGGAAAAAAAAAATCCCCCAGCTGGGGTTTTTTTTATTCTAACATGGTTTGAGGTTTTTTGGGCTATTTCTACATCTCTGGAAAAGAATGCATCTCAAGGCCACATACAACCCGCTACAGAAACACAATCAACCACCACACGCTGTCAGACACAATTTGCAGTCACCTACCGCACTAATCCCTCCACATGCTCACCCCATCCATTCGGCCCCCTGCCTGCCATCACCCTGTGTCTGTGGTGCTCCTCGGGAACGCTGTTCCCGGGAGCTGCAAAATTCACCCTGCCTGCCAAAACCCCGGCCCGAGGCTGCCCGCGGCCCAAACATTGGCGATGAACATCGCCTCGCAGAGCGGCCGGGACCGGGGAAAAAAAAACCCAGCTGGGGGAAGGAAAAAAAATTCCCCCAGCTGGGGTTTTTTTTATTCTAACATGGTTTGAGGTTTTTTGGGCTATTTCTACATCTCTGGAAAAGAATGCATCTCAAGGCCACATACAACCCGCTACAGAAACACAAATCAACCACCACACGCTGTCAGACACAATTTGCAGTCACCTACCGCACTAATCCCTCCACACGCTCACCCCATCCATTCGGCCCCCTGCCTGCCATCACCCTGTGTCTGTGGTGCTCCTCGGGAACGCTGTTCCCGGGAGCCGCAAAATTCACCCTGCCTGCCAAAACCCCGGCCCGAGGCTGCCCGCGGCCCAAACATTGGCGATGAACATCGCCTCGCAGAGCGGCCGGGACCGGGGAAAAAAAACCCAGCTGGGGGAAGGAAAAAAAAATCCCCCAGCTGGGGTTTTTTTATTCTGACATCATTTGGGTTTTCTTTCAGCTACTCCTACATCTCTGGAAAAGTATACATCTCAAGCCCACATACAACCCGCTACAGAAACACAATCCTCAACCATACACCGCTCAACAACACTGGCAGTCAAGTACCACGCTACTCACCCCACACGCTCACCCCATCCGTTCAGCTGCCTGCCAGCCATCACCCAGTGTCTGTAGAGCTCCTCAGGAATGCTGTTCCCAGGAGCCTCAAAATTCACCCTGCCTGCAAAAACCCCAACTGAGGCCTGCCTGCGGTCCAAACGCTGGCAATAAACATCACCTCGCCAAGCAGCCGGGACCAGGGAAAAACACCCAGCTGGGGGAGGGCAAAAAAATTCCACCAGCTGGTTTTTTTTCAACACTATTTTCCTAATTCCTATATATCTCAAAAAAAAGTTAGACTCGGCCACCCGCACAGTCTGAAAGGAAAAACATATTTAACCCTGACAGCATCATACAGTATCAGACACATTCAAAACCTACCGCTGATTCCACAGCCGTTCATTACGCTCCTCACTCAGAACGTAGCCCCTTTGCCACGTGCCTGCCACAAAAGCAGGTCACGGCACATCGAGAGCCATCCCTAGAACTGCCTCACCGGGCATCTCAAAACTACATCGCCGCTCCACATCATCCCAAACTGTTAGCCTTCATAACCAGATGCTGAGCAATATGCTGAGCTACTTCCACTTCTGCTCTGTCTTCACTTATCATTGTATACTCCAGCTAAATTCAATCAAGTATTTGCTCAGGGGTACAAAGTACTCAGTGGCACCTGCAAACCCCAATGGAAAGGAGTCCACAGCCTGCTGGCGCGCAGCTACCGGCCCCAAAAAACCCATACGACCTCCACCCAAAAGGGCCGTGCTAATCAACACGGGACCATCCCGTGCTGGGACTGTTCCATCCCTACTAGAATGGCTACACAAACACACAAAGCCTCTCTACCTCAAACGCACACGCTCTCTACAGACGTGACCTTGGGACACCAGACTACCACACAGGGGACTGTTACTGCTACACCAAGATACGCAGCCTGACAATAAACAGAAAAATGCTGAGGCTAGGTGGCAGGGACCCTCTGGTGTGCCCTGCCTTGAGAGCACCTCAGTTTTGGCTAAAAGGCAGGGGATTGAGTCACAGTAATCGATGGAGACTAAATGCCACAAAAACAAAGGAACTAGAATGCCACAGGAAATAAACCCCTGGGATAGCTGTCAAGAACAGCCAACGAGGAAACACCTGCTGGTAAAGCCCAAGCTGCACAGCAGACTAGCCTAGTGCACAAATGATGCTAGATCCGTCTAGTGGCGCTGCCCTGGCACATCATTCCGTGAAACAAGATCTGCTCAACTGGCGCCATGTCAATAACTCAAACTTGCATAGACACTGCTGTCAGCTGCTGCAATTGCAGTACGATGACAATATGCCTGATGCTCTACAAGCGCCTCGTGCTGCTCTGTCACATGCGAAAACAGAACACGAGCCTCCTTAACAGACACCGCACCCAGAATATAAGATGGCCCTCTGCAGCTCCGCTCCAAAACCAAGATTAACAGTCAGAGTCCTCTGTGACAATTAAGAATTCCAGAGCATCCTAATAACTGATGAGCACCAAAGCAACCTACTGCTGAGGCCCGTCACGCTGCACCTCAGACCTCATCTCAACTGTTTCTGGAGGCTTGCTGCAAAGTGCCTGCAAAGCCAATAGGAAAGACATTGCCGAGTTACAAATTTACCTCATGCTAGCTCTCGATCCAATTGCGATCGGCTTGACTCCATCTCACATGCGTAAAGACCTCCGAGTCGCTCCCGGCCTCTACCCTGACACCGCAATGCCATACCGTATGGACTTAAACGCAGAACCGGAGAACACTGGCAAGATTAATGCCGTACGATGCAACGCACTCTTACATAACCGACAAGGCAAACCGCAACACGGACCCATACAATGCTTAACCGTCTCAGAGAGCGTCCATAAAGAGCGCTGCAATGCAAGACTGACAGAGAGATATACAATGCAATATCCAGTAAATACAGAGCTCCACGTTACAAAACGCAACACAGCCCTCATTACAAGGCAAGACAGTCTCAAAGAACAGAGAATACAAATACAGAGCACTGCAATGCCAGATCGATACGCACACAAGCACTGCAATGCAAAATCAAGTACAGAGTGCTGCAGTAAAAAAACGCAATACAGCATCATACAAAGCATGACGCTCTCAGGTAACGTTCGATACAAGTACAGATTGATGCAATGCAATACAAAACACAGTACAGAGCCGTGCAATGCAAGACGGTCCCAGGTATCGCTCGCTACAAGTACAGAGCGCTGCAATCCAAGACCGGTACAGACACAAACAATGCAATGCTAGATCAAATACAGAGATCCGCAAGAAAAAAACAATACACGGCTATACAAGCCTATACATATTCAAATACAGAGCTCCACATTACAAAACACAATACAAGTTCATACAAGGCAATACAGTCTCCGATAGCAGTCCACGCAAGTAGCGAGTGCTGCAGTGCAACACGCCCAAACATTGAAATAAAAATTCAAATATAGAGCACTACAACACAACAACAATACAGAGCAATACAAGGCAATACAAAAAAAAAAAACCAGTGCTACAAGAAAGAAATACAGGGCCGTACAATTCAATAGAAATAGAGCACGGCAATACAACACACAATAAAGGACTATTCAGTGCGAGACACCCACATGGCATGCGATACGAGGCGTAATAATACAGTTGAAAAGAACACAAAACGCTGCAAAACGATGCAGTCGCAGATGGTGGTCAAAACCGATACGGAGTTCTGAGAAGCCAGGATGTAAGACCTGAGCCCGTAACGAGGCAGAGATGAAATGCTGCAGGGGAACTCTATGGTAGCAGAACTGCCGTGAGCAGAGCTTTCACGGTGGCCTAGATCACCTCCGCAAAGGGAACTCTCCAAAAAGACCTCTGATGAAAACCACACCTTAAGCTCCAGTCGCAAGATGAGGAACGCTTGACCAAGGCTCCAGGCCAAAGCAGCGAAGCTTGAGACACCCAGTGCACACCGACCAAAGTGCACAAGAGTGCAGAAGGTAGATACCTGTACAAAGCATCACATACAAGACTAATCACACAACACAAATCACACTGGGAAAAACACACAGGCCAGAACAGTCACACCCTAAAGGACAGATGCCAGGACCTCTGTCCGCCCCAAACTTAACAGACCCTAAATAGCTCCCTCCGCAACCCTGGTGTTACACCTCCTGCCGGCCTCACCCCACCCACAGCTTTGGCCCTGGACTTACCTTTGAGGGAAGGATGCAGAATCCATCCTCATTGAGCACATCATAAAGTTAGATGCTCCTGCATTCCACGTGTTCTACGTCAGTATCTGCGTAACATATATAAACAAACACGACTCACTAACATTACTGACTGGAAGCATCACATTAGCAAACACCGCTTCCTTCCACAAGATACCCAGTTGCTGATACGTAACTTAGGAAGTCCAGCAATATCGGTAGCATTTTGGAATACTGTCTAAAGTCCAACAAAAGCTTGCCATTAAAAACAACCCCCCCAAAAAACTAAACTTGAGGCCCCACACCTACAAGGCTGAACACTGTCAACATTCAGTCTTCTTTGCCACTGCTGATCATCCCCTCCCACATAGCTCCCATCGTCACTTCCAAACACCGTTGAAATGATAGACTGCACAGCCTGCCGAGGAGCGACTCCATGCGAGCTCGCTACCCAACCGCTGCCTGAACAGTCGAGGCCTATCAACAGATTAAGCACGATCTCCTATCGCTATGCCACCTAACCCTCACTCTACACCCCTGGGCAGAGAAGCACGAAACAAAACACACACACAGACACAGACCAACATTACACACACCACCACAAACAATGGGATTCAAAGAACAGAGAAAACTCTCGGCAAGAAGAATGACTCCCCAACGGGAGATGCTGTCCTGCAAGACGACCAGCAGGGCCACAATGGCCCAGAACAAGGAGGCTCTACGGCAGCCCCAGAAGAGCAGAGCTGAACAGAATGGTCCGTTACAAGAAGTTACGCTCTAAACAGAGATGATGGATCTGCAAGAAGCTGGCTTCAAGACCTAAGAACGTAAGATCGCAGGGAAGAAGTCCCACAGTCCATGAAAATGGACCGGAAGAGAGAAGAGCTGCTGACACAGCCTGAGATGACACCGCAAAAGAGAACTGATGGCAAACTTCCAAGATGTGACACCGATCCATGCTTTATACTCAAAACGCAAGATGAGAAGCGCCCAATGGACACTATGCCCAAGAGTACAGGCATTCCAGACCCTAGGAATGTCACCTGATATGCATAATGTGCTCACTGAGCACAGACAGCAATGACAATGTTGAGACACAGCAGGTAAAATCCAAGACACAAAACAGACCACACAGATGACACACCACCACAGACACAGTTCTGGAACTACCCTGCCCCCTTGGGCTACAGAGAAACCCCTTCCCTTGATCCGCCCAAAGTGGCCTGTTCCTGGACAGCCCTCTCCCCTACACTACCTTCACAAGCTCTCCCTGAAATGCCCAACCGTTGTCCCCTCCCTCCAGACCTTTCCAAGCCCCTGGACTTAGCTTTCAGAGGGACGTGGGCTCTAAATCCAACCTCGACCAAAAATGCATTAGGTATCTGGGATGCTCCTGCAGTCACCAGGTTGCACTTCATCACTGATAAAGAGAAAACCCAGAAACACTGCTGACAGTAAGCATCACACTGGCCAAGACAAACCTCTTCCACAAAAATCCCCTCCTCAGAACTGGGGTGCTCTGCTCACCTGCTCGTTCCAGAGTCAGACGCTGCAGCCATCGTTGCTTCTGCTGCCTAAGACACCAAGCGACAAAAAATGATCATTGCTCACGTGAGAAGTCACCTGGCCCACACCTCTCCTCACTGCCACCCCAGGTCACCTCAGACAGTTGTCCAACGCCACAGGTGTTCCCTCACAGTCCCTGCAAAACCAAAAAAGAGACACCCCGCACTGACTTTGATCTCACACACTCACCGGGCCCACAACTGCCTCACCTTCTCAGACCTCATGTCAGCATGCTGCTTTGCTCCTCCGAGGCTATGTGGGGCACCTGCAATAAAATCAAATCAAACAGCACATGCTGAGATACTGCCCAAAACCAAAGCTCGCCTGCATCTATCCCAACCTCCTGCTCCGGTACCTTAGCTGCTCATCCACCCTGCCCCTGCCATTTACGGGTTCCCTGGTTTCCCTGGGCAGAGCAGTTCCAAGGCGAGCACACACAGGCACAGACAGACACTACACACAACACCACAAACCATGGGATTCAAAGAAGAGAGAAAAAACTCTCCATAGGAACCATGATTACTGGACAAGAGAAGCTGTTGAACAAGGAGAACAACAGGGGCGCGATGGCCCAGAGCGAGGAGACTCCACTGCACCCCCGGAAAATCGGATTAGAACAGAATGGTCCATTACCAGAAGTTATGGTCAAAACAGAGACAATGGATGTGCAAGAAGTCCGGCTTCAAGACCTAACAGCATAAGAATGCAGGGAACAAGTCCCACAGTCCATAAAAATGGACCGGAAGAGAGAAGAGCTGCTGCTGACACAGCCTGTAACGATGCCGCCAAAGAGAGATGCAAGACTGATCCACGCTTTACGCTTGTAAGGCAAGAAGAGAAGATCTGAATTGGCACTATGCCAATGAGTACATGCATTCGAGACCCCAGGTATGGCACGGAGGCATATGATGAGCTTTGTGAGTGCAAAGAGAAACAAGGATATCGAGACCAGAGGAAGGTCTGCGACACAAGACACACCACAACAACAACATAGCACTGATGACACAGGCTGGAACTGCCCTGCCCACGCTAGCCCTAGGATGCAGGGAAACTCGGTCCCTTTCTGTGCCCAGAGGGGCCCGCTCCTGCACAGCCCTCTCCCCTGCACTAATGTTACAAGCCCTGCCCGCAATGCCCAACTGTGGTCCCCTCCCTCCAAACCCTTCCCAGCCCCAGTCCCTCGACTTAGCTTTTGGAGGGCCGGGAGTCTGAATCCATCCTCGACAACAAGCATGTTGGCTAACTGGGATGCTCCTGCAGTCAATAGGTCTGCTTCGTCATCTGAAAAAGAAAAAGAGATGAGGACATCACAGACCACACATGGTGCTGACAGTAAGCATCACACTGGCCAAGACCAACCTCTTCCACAACAATCTCCTCCTCAGAAGCACCAGGATGCTCTGCTGCTCACTTGTTCTTTCCGGAGTCGGACACTGCAGCCATAATCGCCTCTGCAACCTAAGATGCCAAGACACACAAAATGATCATTGCACCCGTGAGAAGTCACCTGCCCTACGCTCCTCGCTGCCACCCTGACTCACCTCAAGAGCTTGTCCAATGCCAAAGGCGGCCCGCACGGCCCCTGCAAAACCAAGACAGAGACATGTCACTGAGTTGCTGCACAGTACTTTGCTCTTACACGCTGACCCGGTCCACAACCGCCTCACCTTCTCGGACCTCTTGTCAGCATGCTGCTTTGCCCCTTCAGGACTATGTGTGGCACCTACAAAAAGAAAAACAGAAGACACATGCTGATATACCGCCCAAAACTGCCACCTGCCACACCGGTTCCCTCCTCCTGCTCCTTTACCTTGACTGCTCACCTGTATTGCCCCTGAGATTTACATGTTGCCATGCTGAGGCTCAGGTACCACCTGGGAAACACAAACAGGGATGGTAATTTCACCGACAACAGCACTCCAGAAAAATAACTGCTACTTCAGCCTACTACTCATTGCTCACCTTGCCCGAGTCACCCCTGGTGCCGATATCATGCTTCGCTCGTTGCTTTGCACCTACAATGTTGAAAAAAAAAAAAAAACAAACCACCAACTGTAAGGCAGTCGTATAGCTACTAATCATGTCTTCCCTTCAACACCACGCGCCAACCCACCTCCTAATGATGCTCTGCTCAGCGCCTCCATTGGTCTTTGATGCCCATCTTGTTCCCTGGCACCTGAAATAAGTATTGAACAAGTCACCCATATGCTGCTTAAGTCATTAACAATTCCAGATGTATTGATTTGATTTTGGAATAGCGCCCAGAGTCCAAAATACAGCCTGCCATTACATAAAGGAATAAAGGGCCAAACTTAAAGGCCCCCCATGCATAAGCCTTACCACCGTCAACATTCAATCTGCTTTGCTGCTGATGATCGGCCCCTCCCACATGACTCCCATCACCTCTATAAAACACTGTTGAAGTGACAGTCCACACCGTCTGCCGACGGCCGGTCCATCCAATCTCACTTCCCAGCCTCTGCCTAAACAGTCTAGGCCTGTCGACCTATTAACCACAGCCTCTTATCGCTATGACACCTACCCCTGACTATACCCCTGGGCAGGGCAGCTCCAAGCCAAAACACACACGCAGGCACAGACCAACATTACACACAACACCACAAACAATTGGATTCAAATAAGAGAGAAAACTCTCTGCAAGAACAAGGACTGCCGGACGAGAGAAGCTGTCGGACAAGGAGACCGACGTGGCCACAACAGCCGAGACTGAGGAGCCTCCGTGGCAGCCCCAGAGAAACAGTAGAACCAAATGGTCCCTTACAAGAACTTGTGGTCAAAATGGAGATGATGGATGTGTAATAAACCTGTCTTCAAGACCTAAAAGCATAAGGATTCCAGGAAAAACTCCCACAGTCCATGACAATAGACCGGTAGAGAGAAGAGCTGCTGACACAGCCTGGAATGACACCGCCAAAGAGAACTGACCAGAAGCTTTCGAAACACAAGACTGATCCATGCTTTACATTTGTAAACCAAGAACAGAACCTCCCAGTTGGCACTATCCAATAGGTACAGGCATTTGAGGCCCTAGAGATGGCATCCAAGGCACCCGATGAACTTCTTGAGTGCAAAGAGCAACAAGGACATCAAGAACAAAGGAAGGTCTATGACACAGAAGACACCACAAAAACAACGTAAGACCACAGACACAGGCTGGAACTGCCCTGCTCATACTAGTCTTCGGATGAAGGGAAACCTCTTCGCTTTACATGCCTAAAGAGGCCCACTCCTGCACAGCTCTCCCCTAGACTAACTTCACAAGCCCTGCCCGCATTGCCCAACTGTGTTCCCCTCCCTCCAGACTCTTCCAGCCCCAGTCCCTCGACTTAGCTTTTGGAGGGCCATGGGTCTCAATCCATCCTTAACAAAAAGCACATTGGCTACTTGGGAAGCTCCTGCAGTCGCCTGGTTCCGTTTTGTCATCTGAAAAGGAAAAAACCCAGAAACACTGCTGACAGGAAGCATCACACTGGCCAAGACCAACCTCTTCCACAAAAACCCCCTCCTCAGAACTGGGGTGCTCTGCTCACCTGCTCGTTCCAGAGTCAGATGCTGCGCCATCATCGCTTCTGCTGCATCAGATACCGAGAGACACAAAATTACCATTATGCCCATGAGAAGTCACGCGCTCCACACTCCTCCTTGCTACCAGCCCAGCTCACCTCAAACAGTTGTCCAATGCCAAAGGTGGCCCGCTCAGCCCCTGCAAAACCAAGAGCGACACCCCTCACTCCGTTGCTGCACAATACTTTGCTCTGGCACGCTGACCCGGCCCACAACTGCCTCACCTTTTCAGACCTCATGTCAGCACACTGCTCTGCTCCTCCGAGGCCATGTGCAGCACCTGCAATAAAATCAAAGCAATCAGCACATGCTGAGATACTGCCCAAAACCAAAGCTCGCCTGCGTCAATCCCAATCTCCTGCTCCTTTACTTGGCTGCTCAGCCACTCTGCCCTTGCCTTTTACGGGTTCCCTGGTTTCCCTGGGCAGAGCAGTTCCGAGGCAAGCACACACAGGCACAGACCAACATTACACACAACACCATGGGATTCAAGAAGAGAGAAAACTCTCCGCAAGAAGAATGACTCTGACGGGAGATGCTGAAGGACAAGGAGACTGACAGGGCCGCATTGGTCCAGAGCGAGGAGGCTCCACGGCAGCCCCAGAAAACTGGATTAGAACAGAATGGTCTGTTACAAGAGGTTACGGTCAAAACGGAGACGATGGATGTGCAAGAAGTCCGGCTTCAAGACCTAACAGCATAAGAATGCAGGGAACAAGTCCCACAGTCCGTAAAAGTGGACCGGAAGAGAAGAGCTGCTGCTGACACAGCCTGGAATGCCGCCGCCAAAGAGAGATGCAAGACTGATCCACGCTTTACGCTTGTAAGGCAAGAAGAGAAGATCTGAATTGGCACTATGCCAGTGAGTACACGCATTCAAGACCCCAGGTATGGCACGGCGGCACATGATGAGCTTTGTGAGTGCAAAGAGAAACAAGGATATCGAGACCAGAGGAAGGTCTGCGACACAAGACACACCACAAAAACAAAACAGCACCAAAGACACAGGCTGGAACTGCCCTGGCCACCTGGGCTGAAGAGAAACCCCTTCCTTCCCTCTACATGCCCAAAAGGGCCCGCTCCTTCACAGCCCTCTCTCCTACACTAACTTTACAAGTCCTCCCTGCAATTCCCAGCCACGGTCCCCTCCCTCCAGTCCCTCAACTTAGCTTTTGGACGGCCAGGTGTCCGAATCCATCCTTGACAAAAAGCACATTGGCTAATTGGGAAGCTCCTGCAGTCGCCTGGTTCTGCTTTGTCATCTGAAAAGGAAAAAACCCAGAAACAGTGCTGACAGGAAGCATCACACTGGCCAAGATCAACCTCTTCCACAACAACCCCCTCAGAAGCACCTGGGTGCTCCGCTCACCTGCTCATTCCAGAGTCAGACGCTGCAGCCATTATCGTTTCTGCTACCTCAGATAGCAAGAGACAAAATTACCATTGTGCCCATGAGAAGTCACCCGCCCCACACTGCCACCCTGGCTCACCTTAAGAGCTTGTCCGATGGCAAAGGTGACCCACACAGCCCCTGCAAAACCAAAAGAGATACGCTTCACTGAGTTGCTGCACAATACTTTGCTCTCACACGCTGACCCGGCCCACAATTGCCTCACCTTCTCAGACCTCCGGTCAGCATGTTGCCATGCCCCTCCAAGTCTGCGTGTGGCATCTGCAACAATCACAGCAAAGACACACACGCTGAGATACTGCCCAAAATCACACAGTCTACCCACACCAACTGCCATCTCCCAGTCTTTACCTTGGCTGTTCACCTGTGTTTTCTCTGCCATTTACGTGTCCATGCTGCAGCTTAGGTACCATCTACGAAACACAAACAAAAGGACACTTCTAGCTTCACCAACAATGTGACTCCTGAAAAATAACTGATACTTCAGCCCACTGGTCATAGCTCACCTTGTTGAAGTCACTGCTGGTGCCGATATCTCACTGCGTTTATTCCTTTGCACCTTCAAAATAACACACAAACCACAAACTAAGTGGAGTCATGTAGCCACCGGTCACATCTTCCCTCAACATCATGCACCAACCCACCTTCTTTTGGCGCACCGCTCGCCACCTCCGTGCCTCTTTGGGGCCCATCTTGTCCACAGGCAACTGCAAAAAGTTAAACATGTCACCCAGAGGCTGACCAAGACCTTAGAGTCCAGCTCCATTGCTTGATTTCAGAATACTATCTAGAGGCCACATCTAGCCTGCCATTAAGAAAATACAATGTAAAAAGGACAAAACTTTAGACCCCACACACAGAAGCCTGAATACTTTTGAGATTCAATCCGCTTTGCTGCCATCAATCAGCCCCTCCTACACAACTCCAGTCATCTCTGTAAAACACTGTTGAAATGAGAGTCCACACTGCCTGCTGATGGCCGCTCCATTCAAGCGGACTGCCCAGCCTCAGCCTAAATAGTCTAGGCCTGTTGACCTATTAACCGCAGCCTCTTATCGCTATGACACCTACCCCTGACTCTGCGCCGCTGGGCAGAGCGGCTCCAAGCCAAAACACACGGGCACAGACCAACATTACACACAACACCACAAACAATGAGATTCAAAGAAGAGAGAAAACTCTCCGCAAGAACAATGACTGCTGGACGAGAGAAGCTGTCAGACAAGGAGACCGACAGGGCTGCAATAGCCCAGAGCGAGGAGGCTCTACAGCAGCCCCAGAAAACCAGGAGAACCCGAGGGTCCCTTACAAGAAGTTACGGTCACAATGGAGACAATGGATGTGCGAGAAGCCCGGCTTCAAGACCTAAGATGGTAAGGATGCGGCGAACAAGTCCTAAAGTCCATGAAAACGGACCGGTAGAGAGAACAGCTGCTGGCACAGCCTGGAACACCGCCGCAGAAGAGAACCGACCGGAAACTTCCACGCCACGAGACCGGATCCACGCTTTACGCTTGTAAGGCAAGAAGAGACACGCCCAATTGGCACTATGCCGATGAGTAGGGGCATTCAGTACCCCAGGGGTGGTGCCTGATGTGCATAATGAGCTCCTTGACTGTGAAGAACAACAAGGATGTTGAGACCCTGGTAAGGTCTAAGACACAGAAGGCAGACGACACAAACAACATAGCACCACAGACACGGGCTGGAACTGCCCTGCTCACTTGGGCTGAAGACAAACCCCTTCCTTCCCTTTACATGCCCAAAGGGGCCCGCTCCTGCACAGCCCTCTCCCCTACGCTACCTTCACAAGCCCTCCCTGTGATGCCCAAGTGCGGACCCCTCCCTCCAGACCCTCCCCAATCCCTCAACTTAGCTTTTAGAGGGTCGAGGGTTCAAATCCATGCTCAACATGAACACGCATGGGCTAACCAGATGCTCCGAGGGCAGTCGTCATGTTCCGCTTCCTCCTCTGCAAAAAAAAAAGAAAACCTGCAAACGGTTCTGATGGTAAGCATCATGCTGGCCAACACCAACGTCATCCAGAGCATCCCCCTCAGAAGCACTGGGATTCTCCGCTCACCTGCTCGGTCCGGAATGGGATGCTGCAGCCCTCATCGCTCTCGCTAACCTAAGATACCAAGAGACAGAAAATTACCATTGCGATGCTGAGAAATCACCTGCCCCAGGCGCCTCCTCACCGCCACCCTGGCTCACCTCAAATGCTGGTCCGATGCCAAAGGCGGGCCGCACAGCCCCTGCAAAACCAAAAGAGATATGCATCATTGAGGTGCCGTATGATACTTTGCTCTGAGACACTGATCCGACCTATGCCAGCCTCACCTTGTCAGAACTCTTGTCAGCATGCTGCTTTGCACGTCTGAGACTGTGTGACACCCGTAAAGAAAACAAAGTAGAAGACACATGCTGAGATACTGCCAAAATTGCAGCCTGCCCTTACCGATTCCCGTCTCCTGCTCCTTCACCTTGGCTGCTTGCCTGTGTCGCTCCTGCCGTTTACACGTTGCCACCTCAAGGCTCTGGTACCACCTGAAAAAGCACAAATAAGGGATATTGATAACTTCAATGACAAACCCTACCAGAACAATAACTGCTACTGTAACCTACTACCCATTGTTCTCCTTGACCGAGGCACCACTGGTGCCCATATCCTCCTTTGCTTGTTTCTTTGCACCTGCAACATTGGGGAAAAAACCCACCAACCATAATGCAGTCACATAGCCACCAAACGCATCCTCCCCCTGACGCTATGCACCCATCCGCCTTCATAGATCAGTCTGTTCAATGCCTCCATTAGTCCTCTGTGCTCATCTTGTCCCCTGACATCTGAAAAAAAACATTGAAAAAGTCACCTGGATGCTGCTCAGGCCATTAACTGTTCCAGATGTATTGATTCCATTTTGGAATACTACCTACAGTGCAACTGCAGCCTGCCACTAAATAAATGAAAAAAGGGCCAGACTTTAAGCCCCACACATACAAGCCAGAACGCTGTCCAGATTCAAGCTCCTTTGCTGCTGCTGATCGACCCCTCCCCACGCAGCTCCCACCACCTCCCTCTAACCACTGTTCAAATGACAGACCACGGAGCCTGCCGATGGCTGCTCCCTGCGAGCTCGCTGCCCAACCTCTGCTGCAACCGTCTAGGCCTATCGACATATTCACCACAGCTTCCTATCGCTATTCCTTCTACACCTGACTTTACACCCCTGGACAGAGCAGCTCCAAGCCAACGCACAGGCACAGACCAACAGTACACACACCACCACAAACAATGTGATTCAAAGAGGAGAGAAAACTCTCCTCCACAGGAAGAATGACTCCCCGACAGGAGATGCTGTCCAGCAAGAAGACCTACGGGGCTGCGACGGCCCAGAGCAAGGAGGTGCTATGGCACCCCCAGAAAAACAGACAACGCAAGAGGCCCTTACAAGAAGTTACGGTCAACACAGAGATGATGGATGCACGAGAAGCCAGGCTTCAAGACCTAAGAATGTAAGGATGCAGGGAAGAAGTCCCACCATCCATGAAAATGGACCGGTAGAGAGAAGAGCGGCTGATGCAGCCCAGGAATGACACCGCAAATGAGAACCAACCAGAGACTTGCGAGATGTGACACCAATCCACACTTTACGCTCACAGGGAAATAAAAGAATTGCCCAATTGACAATATGTCAATGACCAGAGGCATTCGAGACCCTAGGGATGGCATCTGACGTGCCCAAGGTGCTCATTGAGCACAAAGACCAATGAAGAACTGGAGACCCGGGTACTTTTTACAACACAGAAGATGGACCACACAAACAACACAACACCACAGACACAGGCTGGAACTGCCCTGCCCGCCGGGGCTTAAGAGAAACCCCTTCCCTTTACTGGCCCAAAAGGGGCCTGTTCCGGGATGGCCCGCTCCCCTATGCTAACTTCACAAGCCCTCCCTGTGATGCCCAACCGTGGTCCCCTCCCTCCAGACCCTCCCCAGGCCCCGATCCCTCTACTTTGCTTTCAGAGGGACACGGCTCTAAACCCATCCTCGTCAGAAAACGCATCGGATATCTGGGACGCTCCTGCAGTCGCCAGGTTCCGCTTCCTCCTCTGCAAAAAAAGAAAACCCACAAACAGTTCTGACAGTAAGCATCACGCTGGCCAACGCAACACCTTCTACAACATCCCCGTCCTCAGAAGCACCGGGATTCTCAGCTCACCTGCTGCGTCCAGAATGGGACGCTGCGGTCCTCATCGCTCTTGATAACCCAGGATACCAAGAGACACAAAATTACCATTGCACTGCTGAGAAATCATCTGCCCCATGCTCCTCCTCGCTAATGCCCTGGCTCACCTCAAACGCCAGTCCAATACTAAGGGCCCCTGCAAAAGCTTGTAGCTTCGCCGACAATAAGACACCTGAATATTAACTGCTACTGCAGGCCGCTAGTCACGGCTCACCTTGCCCCAATCACCTCTGCTGCCCGTAAACCCGCTTTGCGCCTTCAAAATTAAAAATAAACACCCACAAATCAAAGGCTAGTCCTAAAGCCACCGGTCACATCTTCCCTCCGACATCACATGCAAACCCACCTTCTTACAATGCTCCGCTTGCCTGTCATCCGTCACCCTTTGGCACACGGCTCGTTCCTCTGCATCTACAAAAAACGTAATGTAGAATTCACCCCAATGCTGACCAATAGCTTAGGAATTCCAGAAGTCTTGTTTCCGTTCAGAAATGCCACCTAGAGTCCAACTACAGCCTACCTTTAGAAAAAAGCAAAATCAAATGCAAAAGACCATTAAGCTCTTCACATACAAGCCTTAACACCTTTGAGGTTCAAAGGTCTGACGTTCGGCCCTCCATCTTCAGATGCTCCGAGGCCCGGAGGGTTTGCGCTTCATCTCTTGTGTCTTTGTCATAGCTCCCTGTCAGCCGCAGAGAGACTCGAAACAAACCTCGTCGAGGTCCCATGGCGACTGCAAAACTAAACTGAGAGAAGCCAATAAACCCTCCTTGCTTCCTCAACCGTCCCCCCATCTCAAAGCTTTAGAAACTTCTTCTCTTCTCCTGAACTGGCAAAGAAGGAACTGCACACCCCCTCCTGACAGCCGCTTCCCTGTATTTGCACCCCTGAACTCCCCTGCATCAGCCGCTCCACGGGAGCCTTTCCTCCATACCATGCCCTGTGTTCTGTGGGTATCTCCCCCATTACGCCTTCCCGCAGGCTCAGGGATCGGCTACAGGACCACAAAGTAAGCAAAGCCCCAATGCTTATAATCTATGAGGGGCCTGCCATGAGCCACAAAGTTTCCAGCGGTGACACAGTCCACTGAGCCATTGATAAAGGCAACGAGCCGTCCCATGCTCTTAAAGACACTACGTGTCACAACCCTGCCACTTGCTTAAGAAACTCTCAGTCTCTGCACAAGTGTGTACAAGATGCTCACCTTAACCCCTGCTGGACAATGTCATCATCAATCTGATTAAGAGATGCAGTGCTAGCAAGTTACAGAGTAAACAGCACCGCTAGTGAAAAAAACTCAGTGTTCCATCTTCAATCAAGTCAGGAGTTCCAGGAAAGCATAACGCACCTAGAATAAAGAGAATGACACATACTATTAAACAATCTCACCACCCACAAATTCTGAATAAAAAATTACTGACCTAAAGAAAAAGGCTGTGGTTAAACATACGCTATACTAAAACTGCTGCTGAGTCTTGACTCATCCTTAAAGTCCTGCCTCAAACAGAGGTACCTGCTTCTCTGAATATCAAAATGCATCTCCCTGAGTAGCTTAGCTCAAAAGCTGTAACTGACTGAAGGAAGAGTAGAGCTGTAAGACCAAAGAAAGCCAGGAGTGGAATGAGCTCCCCTCCTGGCAGCTGCGGCTCATATACTCCTGGCCTCGCCCACCACCCTTCCCACGCTCCCCTGGGAAAGGGGAGGGGTGAACCACCAAAAGGTATAAAGCCAGCGGGAAGAGCAGCAGCAAGCTCTCTCATCTGCCTTAAATTTACATTGAGCAAAGCACCGACTGCAGATGGTGATCCTTACTGGAAACAACAATGCCTGGTCTTCTACTGTAACTACATCTGTTACATCAGCGATATGACTGAGTAAGTAATTAGACTTAATTTTTCTGCAGTGTGGATAAAAAAAGAGGTCCTACTAAGCTACATAAGAAAGTAGTTTGCTAAATGCAGTAACAATATTATTACCAAAATGTATGCTTTTCGGCTTCCTATAAAAAAAAACCAAAAATGCTGCAGGTTTACTTTTTGTTTCTAGTGAGAGCAGACATATGACCTAACTTCTGCCAGAACTATTTTCTGGATAGGATTGAACAATAAAACAGAATTTGATTCTGTAATAATCTTTTCTCAAAAATATCTCTGGTTGCAAAGTGAATTATTTACCGTCAAAGGCAGATAACTCAGAGCCGCTTTGAAGGTCTCTCTGGCTGACTCCCTTAAGACAGCTAGGTGAGTTCCAAAGGACAGAAAATGGAAAAAAAAAAAAGTGGAAATACAAGAAACATAGGAAATTGTACAAAAGCGGCCCGACTAACACCTAAGTAGATAGAAGAAAAATAAATTGCAAAACTCCACAAAAAAACTCCACGGGAGACTTGTCAATAAAAACAGAAGGCGGCTATTGCTTTCTCTGAAAAACCAAAGAGGAGATAGGAGCTGACAACGGACATCTTTACGGCGCCAGCTACCAAATAGAAGCATACGATAAGACAGAAAAGAAAAATACCACTCTGGGGCACAAAGATGGCTTTGAAAAACAATCTGGTGGAACGGGAGGTGTCATCACAGTGATCGGAGCAGTCCCGAGGGGGACAGAGAGATTGATGATGTCTCCAGGAAGCGGTGAACAGACACGATGCAAAACTCTGCAGGGTGTTCCAGCAATGTACAGATGTCCTCAGGGGACGAGCGCCCAAATGGAGACATCCTAGATGGCAGCAAATAAGGTAAGAGAACTCTGGGGCGCAGGGACAGCCCAAGGAAGGGTTCTGTCTAAATCGGCGAGACACAAAGAGGGCGGCAGAACTCAAAGGGTGCCGAGGGGCACGAGGACCGTCTCGGGAAGCATCATGACGGCAGCAAGAGGAATGTGGACACACATCCAAATGGGGGATCGCTGACACAAGGGATCCAAACAGAGGACGGATGTCCTGAGGGACCGAGGACCAAACAGAGGCATCTGACGTGGCGGAAGACGATGTAAACATGTTCTGGGACGAAATGAAAGCCCAAGGAATATTCACTTTCGAATAAGAAAGGTACAAAGCCCGCTGCAGACCTAAAGGATGGCTGTGCAACGCAAGGATGCTCGCAGGAAGCATCGTGATGGAAACAGAGGGGTGCAGATGTGGCTGGAGACACGGGTGGCGGCTCAAGGGCACAAAGGTACTCGGGAGAGGATCTGAATGGACTACAGATGTTCTAAGGGAGACGCTGACCCGCTGGAGATGAGCGGGAGAGAGGAGAGGACAAAAAGACTGCTCTGAAGAAGAGGGAATGTTCCAGCTAACTGAGAGGGGTACAAATGACGCTTCAGAGATAAAAGCGTGCCAGCGAGACCCTCTAAAGCCTCGGGATGAACCGAGAAAAAAGTGTGGGGGGGGGGGGACTGATACAAAGAAAACTTAAAAAGCAACAGGGTGTGTGACAAATGAGAAAAAATAGGGACAGACGGCTCGATAACAGGAAATGTAGAACTCAAATTTAAATAGCAAATGAGTACAAGGCAGAGGAGAAAAAAAGCTAAAACGTAGGGACAGAAAATGACATAAAAGTAGATGCGGGAAAAAAAATGAAGGCTTTCAAGGAGAAAAAAACCCTAAAAATAGGGATGACAAACTAAATAAATGGAGACACAGAAAGGAAATTGATAAATGGAAAGAGTACGAGACAGATGACAAAGAATTAAAACATAGGGATGGGAACTAGATGAAAGCAGATGTACAAAGAAACTGTAAAAAGCAACACGATTAAGGGAATAAAGGAAAAAAAAAAAACAAACCAGGAACATCAAAGTAAGTACACAAAGACACAGAAACAAAATTTCAAAAGTGACAGGGCACAGCAGAGACCAGTGCAAAATAGAAATATAAAGGCAGCAAACTGGATAAAAGTAGATACGTGTCCCGGTTTTGACTGAGATAATTTCTCTCCCGGTAGCTGCTGTGTTTCAGATTTAGTAGGAGAAAAATGTTGATAATTCTGACGATTTTAGTTGTTGCTATGACATCGAGGGCTTTTTCCAGTTTCTGATACACGGCTAACGGTCAGGTGTGCGGGAGCCGAGAGGGAGCTTAGCCAGACAGACAGCCGAGCCACACGATGGAAATATTCCATACGATAGAGATCGTTTTCTGTTAATGAACGGGAATTGGCCGTGAGTCAGGAAGCTATCCGCTTTCTCGTTTCTGGGAGTTGAAACTCCTTCTGGGAGTTTGGTCTTTCTCGGGAGTTCTGTCAAATTTGCAAAATTTGTGAGTTAGGCACGCCGTGCTGCTGCTCAGGGACCGGCTGCAGATCGGTCGCCGGGTGGTTTGAAAACCTGTATTGTATATAGCTCGGTTTGCATATTCTTTGTTATCATTCTTAGTAGTATCAGTATTTACTGTATTGTGTTATTAAACTGCCCTTATCTCAACCCATGAGTTTTCCCTTTTGTCGGTTTCTCCTCCCCACCCTGCTAGAGGGAAGGGGAGGGGTAAACGAGCGGCCGTCTAGAGGTAAGTCGTGGGCTGCCGGGCTAAAATATGACAATACAGAAACAAATTTAAAAGTGATGTGACGTGCAACAGATGGGAGAGATTAAAAAATGGGGTTAGGAGTATCGATGAAAGCAGACATAGAAAGAAAATTTTTACAGTGACATCATAGAGCACGGACAGGAAAAAAGTAAATAATAGAGGGAGAAAAATACATGAACCTGAACATAAATACATAAAATTCTAAAGGGAACACATTAAGACCAGAAAAAAAATTAAAATAGCAGAAAAATCTAAATGGGTGAGACACGCAGAAAGAAAATTTTAAAAGTGACTGGGTACGGAACAGATTAGAATGTATTAAAAAATAAAGACGGTGCAGCTAGGTAAAAATAGATGAGAAAAGAAAATCTAAAAGCCACAGGGTACACGATACACAGGAAACAAATAAAAACCAGTTAGAGACATCTTAACAAAAGTAGAACAAAAATGTGTAAAGCTACAGGGTACAGGTAACACTGACAATCAGGGACAGAAAATGAGATAAAAGCACACCGAGGAACAAAATTTCAAAGCAAAAATCATTATGAGAGTAAAAAACTGAAAAATAGGGACAGCAAAACAGATAAAAGTAGACACAGACAATTTTAAAAGCAACACAGTTTGTGAAAGACAGGAAACAATTAAAAACTACAAACCGGCGCTGGATAAAAGTAGACCAAGAAAGACCATTTTAAAAGCAACTGGATTAAGAAAATTTGAAAAAAAAAAAGAATAGGAACAGCTAACTAAAATGGAGACATCTAAAAAAAAAAAATCTAAAAACTGCCAGGGTACATGACAGATGAGAAAGAATTAAAATCAGGGATGGGAGTTGTACGAAAGTCAAAGTAGAAAAAAAATTTGAAAGGCGACAGTGCTAAGGAAAGACAACGAACTGTTGAAAAAAAATACAGCAAATGGGATAAGACATGGATAGGGCATTTGGAGAAAAAAAAAAAAGGATAATGAAGGAAAAAAAATGAAAAATGCACTCAAAAGAAGACACTGTAAAAAGCAAAGGTGAAAAGGACAGATGGGAAAAACGTTGCAAAATACAGACCGTGAACTGGATAAATATAAAATATGCACATATTTATATATATACATATAAAATACTAGAAGCGACGGGGATTAGGGAAATAAAGGAAAAAATTAAAAAATAAAGACAGCAAACGAAATAAACATAGAAAGTAAATTTCAAAAACTATGGGAATTAAGAGAGCAAAGGATTAAAAAGAGGAAACTGAAAACTAAATAAAAGTAGACATTAAAAAATGTTAAAACTGTGGGATTAAGAGAAAAAATTACAAAATAAAGACGGCACGCTGAATAAAAAGACTCATGGCAAGTATATGATAAAAGGGAAGGGGTACGTGATGCATGGAAGAAAAATAAGATATACGGATGGGGAGATTGATAACAGCAGACATAGAAATCCAGTTTGAAAATCCAAGGCATTAAAGGAGGAAAGAATTTTTAAAATAGGCAGAGAAAACTAAATAAAGACGTAGACAGAAAAATTAAAAAGCGAAGGCGCTAAGGAAAGGTGAAACATAATGTTAAAAAGACAGCTAATTGAAAAAAAGTAGGTGTGGAAAGAATCTTTTAAAAGTGCTGTTTGATAGGGAAATAAAGGGGAAAAAATACAACAGGGACAGCGAACTGAAACGAGGAAAGGAAGATAAAAACTTTAAAATTGGGTCGGTGAACAAAAACACACGTAGAAAAAACTTAAAAGCGACAGTGCTAAGGAAAGACAAATAATTAAAAGAGGGCAAATTAAAGAGGGCAAAGCGGATAAATGTAGCAAAATCAAACAGCGATGGTATTTAAAGAAATAAATGGAAAACACTAAGAAATGGGAAAGGCAAACTAAAGCAGATGTAGGAAAAAATTTAAAATAGACGTCATTAAGGAAAGACAAGAAAAAATTTTTTAAAAACAGCAAAGGGAGTAAAAGCGGGCGTGGAAAGATCATTGAACAAATGACAGATTGAGGAAATAAGGGGAAAAAATAAAATATAGAGATAGCCAAAGAAGAGAGACGCACAAAGAAAACTTAAAAAGCCAGAGCACTAGGGAAAGACGAGTAATAATCTAAAAAAAAAGACAGCAAACTGAATACAATTGGACATAGAAGGAATATTTTTTAAAAAGGAAGGAATGTTTTAAAAAAAAAAGCCACAGAAATAACTTTTAAAAAGCGACGGGCACAAGGGCAACAAGGAACGTTGAAGCGATGGGAGATTATGGAAATAAAGGGAAAAAGTAGGGACGGCGAGCTGAAAGAGACGGAAAAAGAAAATTTGAAAAGCAGGAGCACTAAGAAATTACAAGAAATAATTAAAAACGCAAGGATGGTGAAATAAAGGTATCAATCGGGATAAAAGTAGACAAATTTTAAAAGCGATAGCGAGTAAGGATGTAAACAAACAATTAAAAAGTCACGATGGCAAACTAAAAAGAAAACGTTGAAAGAAAATCTAAAAAGCAACGGCGTAGAAGAAAGAGAATACATATTTTTAAAAAGACGACAAAGAGAAAGAAAGTAGGCCTAGAAAGAAAATTGAGAGACCAACGGGCATTAGGGAATTAAAGCAAAAAATTAAAAAGTAGCGACAGCAAACTAAAAGACAAATATAGTAGGGAAATCTAAAAAGCGAGAGCACAAAAACAGAAAAAAAAGGTAAACAAATACAGACTGTCAATGGAGAAGGAGTAGACAGGAAATTTTTAAAACGACGGTCTTTTTAAGAAAATAAGGAAAAAAAATTAAAAATAGTGACAGCAGATTAAAACAAATGTAGAAAGAAAAATCTAAAACATGATGGCAAAAAAGCAAGAGAAGAAATAATTTTTGAGAGCCAGCAAAGGGAAAAAAGTAGACGTAGAAAAAACTTCTACAAAACAAAGGGAGTAGGGAAATGAAAGGAAAAAATAAAAAATGGAAACAGCAAATTGAAACAGAGAGGTAGGAATACTATCTAAAATGCGAGGGCGCTAAGGAGAGAAGAAACAAATAAAAATAAAGACAGCGAATGGGATAAAAATAGATGGAAAATTTTAAAAACGACGGCGAATAATGAAACAAGGAACAAATTAAAAAATGGAGATGGCAAATGGAAACGTAGAAAGAATATAAAAAGCGGCAGCGCTGAGGACAGGCAAGTAATTGAATGAGAAGACAGCAAACGGGATAAAAGTAGACAAAAAGTCTTAAAAGCGACGGCGATAAGGGAAACGAGGAATAGATTACTAATAGCGATAGCGAACTAAAATGGAGAAAAGAAAATCTAACAAGCGACGGCAAAGAAGCAAGAGAAGAAATACAGAGAGCAAAGGCAAAAAAAGGAGGTGTACATCAGGGATGGAGCGGTGCGCTTCTTTCATAAGAGAGAAGCGCTGACATGTTTATTGATCTAAAACAGCTGTTCTACAAAATTGGATAGTAAATGTGACAGTAGTTGAACAAGATTCCATGGTGAGGTATGCCGGATTATTTACCGCGTAGAAGATGGGATGGGACGAAACCGTCACAGATACCCTCCCGTGGAGCCGTGAGGTTCAAAATGGACCCCCTTGCTTTCTAAACTCCTTCTCGGAGAGGAGTCTAGGTGTGGCTGGATCCAAGCTTAGCTCCGAACTCGGTAAACTGTTTACGTCTAAAGGATCATAAGCACACAATCCATCCTTTACATCACTTAGCTAAGATTTTCAAGCATTCCGCACGCTTATTAGTCACTTAAAGAGCATCTGTTGCGGCGAGGAATCTCTTGACCTTGAGGAGTAACCATGAGCGGCGTCCCTAACTCGGTGCCGTGCAGGAGAGCTCAAAGGGCTCGGACTGCTCGCTATTTATAAGACGATTGACTCAGACGTATCTGCATACCGACGGCAGCTTCCCAATTTCGCTCGAGTTGGACATTGACCAGCATCGCGGTTGGGTGGGTGCATCGTGCTGTTATCGGTCTGCCCCGAATCCGCTTTGACCAGATGCATCCGTCGCAACCTTCGCTGGTGCTTGTTGCTTCAACAGGATTATGGGTCATGTCGGGGTATGATGCCGTCATAGCCTACAAAAAAAAATTCCAAAAAATGAGGGGATTAGGGAAATAGAGGGAAAAAGTTTTTTAAAAGGGGCAGCCAAAGAAAGCGGAGACTTATGATGTGGAAAACTGACATTTAGTTTTATTTTGTTATGGCTTTAGTTTAATTTTGTTCTATAGCTTTGCAGCTATGTTAAGGTAAGAGTTAACCGCAGACATTTAGTTTAGTTGTTTTCTTTGTAACCTTGCTAACAAGGACTGCTGTGAGCTCAAATGTTGCTAACGAGGACCGCTTGTGAGACAAAGAGAAACAAGGACCAATAACCAGAACTTTGTCGTCTCTAAGAAACAACTCTCTAGCTGAAACCAGTTCTACGGTTGGGGACTTGGCCTGCGCAGAAAACTTGGGAATTCTTGAGCCAAAAGTGAAAGCGTGCGGCAAGGAGGGCTACGAGCCTTCATCCAGAAGACTCCCACAGACGACCACTAGACGACGCTGCGCAAGTGCCAAAGAGGGGTGGAGTACAATAATGAATTGCTAGAAATCATTATAATTATCACACCTGTTCCTAGAAATAATTACAATAATCCAGCCTACTTATATAAACTTTGTAATAAATAGGTGCGTGCTTTGTGACTCGGTGTGCGAGTTAGGAGGAGCGATCGCCCTTGCACCCGGCGCCGCAATAAACATACCTGCTTTATAACTCTCCGTGAGTTGTGGACTTTGTTTCCGCATGTCAATTTGGCGACCCAGGCAGGACCCGTTCCATCTGGCTGCAGGATCTGCTGAGGACGGGACTCCTCCAGGCGCCCCCGAGATTTCTTGGGAGGACTGCCCCGCTCACCCAGATCGCCACGGGGACAGACAAGGACCATCATTAGCGGACCAGGTATGTTCTAACTGTAAAGGGATACCTGTAAGTCGTGAGGAGACGTCCCATGCGAGGTGAGGAGCATCGGTGCTTGTTCGCGGGGTTGGAGGTTTGAGGTCCCCTTAAGGTGGCAGTGGGGTAAGTCTTGTAAGTCTCGTGGCCCAACTAATAGTAACTAGGGTTCTTCCGCCTGCAGTAGCAGGAGTTATATTTGATATTGCCATGTCTATTGTTACATGCTGTAAAAATCAGTTACCGTGCGTCGTGCGAAGGATCGTACCGCCCAACACTATTATAACGCCTGATAATGAGGCTGTGACGTTTGTACAGAGTGCTGGGCTAGTCCTAGAATGCACGTGTATTTTTGCGCTGTTATTGCATGTTAAAAGTGCTGAGCGAGCGAGCGATTGGGCGAGTGAGATGCAGCCTGGCTGCAAAGTGAGCGCAGAGTTCTGATCCGCAGTTCCGTGTACTCCATGAGGAGAGCGACCAGAGACAAACAAAGTGTGAGAAAGGAGCGAATGTTGATTTTAAAGTAATTACCCCAATGTTGTTATTGATGGGATATTCATAATATTACTTTGTATTTATTATAAGTGTCACATACCGTTCCAGATTAGATAATACAATTGGGGAGCAGTTATATTATATGAGACAGTTTAAGGGTTACAGTGTGTAGTTCCCTGTAAAAGGTATAAAATTGCAGTCCGGTAACTATTTCTCGATGCAAAAATTATAGAAGTTCGGTTAAGAGTCGGAGCTGTCAGCGTTAGCAGGACCTGTTTAGGTGCAAAGCTGGTTTGTCGTACGTCGATTGAGAGACAGAGAGGTGGATGTGGTAAATAACAGGAGGTAAACAAAGCAGAGGGATAGTGAAAGAGAGCCCTTCAGGCCATATTTTGGCTCAATGGAAAGCTATAGGGGGACCGCCGGGCAGGAGCGTGAACAAGAGGCCCTTAATAAAGTATTGGAATTGGTGGTGGCCTTTGTATAGATTAGATGAGGAAAAATGGCCCCTTAATGGAACATGAATCATAATACTTTGTTGCAACGGATGTTATTTTTGAGAAGAGAAAAGAAAGCGGGATGAGGTTTCCTATGCGGACGTGTTCCTTACCCTCTGAAATCACCCCGAGTACCAAATAGACCGTGAATTGATGGTCCCATGGGACTCCCTAGCGTTAGCTGTAGAGAAGGACAATAAGAGAGAGAGAAAAGGGAAGTTGGAAAGATCTTGCTCACCGTGTCGTATAGGGCAGAGGTGTACAAAGTCGGATAAAATGAGGCAACCCGGAGGGAATAACCTGCCAGAACATGACGAGCCGCCAGTGGGAGTACGACAAATGGAAAAGGAAAGCTCTGACTCAGAAACCCCTTTAGGTAGTCCAACGTCTTCTCGCACTCAGAGAAAAGGGGAGCAGGCTATAATATGAGCACCCCCAAGAGAAGCGGTCAGACCAGAGGGAGGCCCCGGTTTTAATAAAGGTCCCCTTTTCCTCATTTGACTTGGAAAGATGGAAAAATGTGGTAAAAAGCTACCGGAGTGATTCTGTACGGGTACCTAAACATTTCCAGTTCCCGATAAAGCAGCATAATCCTAGCTGGAACGATATTCAACTGTTGTTGGACCATATGACAGAAGCCAAGAAGCAGCTAATATGAGAAACGGCCCAAGTTCTGGACGGTGATCAGCTTAAGAATACGGGAGAGGATATAAAAGACCATTTTCCGTTACAAGGTCCACATTGGGATCCTAATAGGGGAGCTCATATAAAGTTCTCGAATGCCTACAGAGATCAGATTACAAAGGGAATGGAGCAGGCTATTCCATAAACGATGAATTGGTCAGCCTTATATGCCTTTTGGCGAGGCCCAAGAGAGACCCCCTTGCAATTTTTTGATAAATTACGGGACGCTATGAGGTGACACGCTTCTTTAGACCCAGGATCGGAAAAAGGAATCCAGCAGTTAGCATCTTTATTCATTGGGCAGTCAGCAAGCGACATCCAAAGAAAGTCACAGAAACAGAGAACGACAGACAGCAGGATTTTAGAAACTTCACCGGATGAAGTGTGGAGAGCATTTAGTAACAGGGAAGAGAGGATCGATGGAAAGATAAGCGGATGTCTGTAGCGGCCTTACAAGAGAGTAACAGCTTCAGAAGTGAGGGATCTAAGAAGCCCTCGAAAGAAATTGGCATGCGTGGTGTAAGCAGAGGGGACTCTGGAAAAATGAGCGTCCGGAAAGGCAAAGAAGGAGGAAAAGGATACAGGCCCGCATCAAGGAGGATTGATGGGGACCCTGGGAATCTACCCTAGAGGATCCGCTGGTTGTATTAGAGCTAGGGAAATGGCAACAGGGCGTGGAATTTCTAGTCAATACTGGGGCAATGTTCTCTGTTTTAAATCAAGCTTTGACACCTGCAGATGATGACTTTGTAATGGTAAGGGGAGGTACTGGACAAAGTGAAAAGGCATACTTTCTAAAACCTCTGAAATTCAAATTAGGGAAACAATTTGGGGTACACAAATTTTTATACATGCCTAATTTGCCAAGGCCTCTATTAGGATGAGATTTATTGGAATAATTGAAGACAGAAATAAAATTTGTCAAAGGGAAAGTAGAACTCTGGGTGGCAAGTGACCAGCTAATTGAAGTTCTGAGTTTGCCCTCATCAACATCCCCATTGGCTCAGGAGTACCCGAGGAAGTCCAGAACCAGGTATACCCGGGAGTACAGGCCACAGAGACACCGAGAAAAGCAAAAAATGCCTCTCCAATAATGGTCAAACTTAAGCAAGGATTGCGGCCTGTAAGGATTAGACAATACCCCCTTAGAATGGAAGACGGGGCAGGAATTCGACCAGCGATCGACCTGTTGATCAAATATGGGCTATTAATAGAGTGTGAATTGGAATATAATGCTCCCATTTTACCGGTTAAAAGGCGAGACGGTAGTTATCGAATAGTACAAGATCTCAGGGCTATCAATAGCATTGTTGAGGACCCGCGCCATGTCGTGGCAAACCCATACGCATTATTAACCGAATTGATACCTGAATTGGCCTGATTTACCGTCCTGGACTCAAAAGATGCCTTCTTTTGCCTCCCATTCAGTGCAGAAAGCCGGTCGTCATTTGCATTTGAATGGGAAAACCCAGACTCTGGAAGAAAGACACAGCTGATGTGGACTGCGTTGCCCCCGGCATTTAAGAATAGCCCCGCTCTTTTTGGAAATTGATTAGCTAAGGACTTGGAACGATGGGAGCGACCCCACGGAGTGGGAACAATATTACAATATGTAGATGATCTATTAATAGCCACTGAAACGAAAGAACTTTGTATAATAGAGACAATGAGTCTGCAAAATTTCCCGGGACTTAACGGCTATCGAGTTTATCCATAGAAAGCCCAAATAGCTCGACAGCAAGTAACCTACCTTGGATATGAGATAGCTGCGGGCCAACGAACACTGGGGACGACGAGGAAGGAGGCCATCTGTCAGACCCCTTGACTGCAGAGAGCTAAAGAGCTCCGCACTTTCCTGGGAATGACGGGATGGTGTCGCCTATGGATATAAAATTACGGACTCTCGGTAAAACTGCTCTATGAAGTATTACAATCTGATTAAAAAAACCCTCATCTGGAATGAGGAAGCAGAAAGAGCATTCCAGCAGCTAAAGAAAAAGCTGATGGACGCCCTTGCTTTGGGATTGCCAGACACTACTAAGCCCTTCTGGCCGTTCTCTCACGAAAAGTGGGGAATAGCCTTAGGAATCTTAAGCCAAAATCTGGGACTGTATCAGAGGGTGGTGGCATACTTCTCTAAACAACTTGATGAAGTAAGCAAGGGTTGGCCTAACTGCCCGAGGGCAGGAGCAGCGGTAGTGCTGAATATTCAAGAAGCACGTAAGTTTACACTAGGCCAAAAGATTACAGTACTAGTATCTCATACCGTATCAGCAGTATTAGAGGTGAAGGGAGGACACTGACTCTCACCACAAAGGTTTCTTAAATATCAAGCTATCCTGGTAGAGCAGGATGATGTGGAAATAGCGGTTACTAACATTGTCAATCCAGCATCTTTCCTCAGCGGGACCACAAGGGAACAGGTATCGCACGACTGCTCGGAAACGATTGAAGCTGTCTATTCCAGCCGACTTGACCTAAAAGACGAGCCGCTAGAGGACGCTGAAAGTTCCTGGTACGCTGACGGAAGCAGCTTTGTTTGACAAGGAGCCCGCAAGTCAGGATACGCGGTAACATCTACAGATCAGGTAACAGAGTCCAAAGCCCTTGCCCCAAACACCTTGTCTCAAAAGGCAGAAATAATAGCCTTAACTCGAGCATTAGAACTAGCCAAAGGTAAGAAAATTAATATCTGGATGGACTCTAAATATGCCTTTGGGGTAGTCCGTGCTCATGGAGCTGTGCGGAAAGAGAGAGGACTCCTGTCTACCCAAGGAAAACATACAAAACATGCCGACGAAATTCTTAAGCTCCTGGGAGCAGCACGGCTGCCTGAGAAAGTGTCTATTATGCACCGTAAAGCTCATCAAAAGGGAGACGCCGCTCAGGAACTGAGCAACGCCATGCGGACCGTGAAGCTAAAAGTAGCTGAGAAAAGTGAATTGAGGGTGCAATCTTCAGTCCCAGATGGTAAAATACGAATTGATTGCGAACCAAATTATTCTAAAGAAAATCAAAAATTAACTGAAGACCTAGGGGGAAAAACGGAGAAAGGTAGGTGGGCAAAGACTCCACAAGGTAAAATAATAATACCATTTTCTGTGTTATGAGCCGTAGTTATGACAGAACACGGAAAACCTCATTGGGGAACACAGGCCCCGTATAAATATTTAAAAAGGCTGATAGTCGCCTGAAATCAATACACCGCTATCAAGCAGGTAACACAACAATGCGAAGTTTGTGTACAGAGTAACCCTAACACGGCACCTGAAGCCCAACTAGGATGAATCAGGAAAGGCAATTACCCAGAGCAGCGGTGGCAAATTGATTTCTCAGAACTCCCAAGAAAAGGGGGATTTCGATACCTGTTGGTCTTGACGGATACCCGTTCAGGCTGGCCAGAAACATTCCCTTGTCAAACTAATAAACTAGGAAAGTAACCAAGGTACTATTACAAAAAATAATACCGAGATTTGGGGTTCCTGCGGTAATCTCATCAGATGGGGGGTCACATTTTATGGCCAAGATCATTCAACAAGTTAGTAAACTTTTGGGAATAGATTGGCAATTACATACCCCGTATAATCCAAAGTCAAGCGGTCAAGTGGAAAAAATGAACCACCTAATTAAACTGCAAATTGTAAAACTGGGTCAGGAGGCTGACCTGTCTTGGCCCCAGTCATTGCCGTTAGCACTCCTGAGGATTAGAACCAAACCCAGAACCAAAGAAAGACAAAGTGCTTTCAAAATAATATACGGGAGGCCCTACATTGTACAAGCAGGAACATCAAGTGAAGTTGGGGGTGAGGTATTAACTGGTGACATAATAAGCTCACAGAAGCAGCTTTGAGAAATAGAGAAACTGGTCTTAGGAACTAGAGCCCGAGGTCTCGATAGGCCCGTACATAATAATGAACCTGGTGATTATGTATATAGCAGATTTCTTTTAGATTCTCTGCTAGAACCAAAATGGGAAGGCCCATTCTAAGTGCTGCTGACGTCCCACACAGCAGTTAAGATTAAGGAGCAGACATCCTGGATCCAGCATACAAGGGTGAAGAAAGCTCCTCGGCAACGACGGAAAATAACGTCCACTGGACCCCTGAAGCTCCGCATCCAAAGACGCTAATGTGGAATAACCAAGCTAAACTAATAACCTTAGCCATAATGTGGGCTGTGACTGCTGAAACCCATGGGAGTTGATACTTGGGAATGACCTTGGTCAAGGGCCTATTTTGGATATACAGGAATTATAGGAAAAGACTTAGCGGGAATGAATTTAGCAACTGTCATAATATATGATAACAGGGAATTGCTTATAACAGTGAAAAATATTTTGCCAAAACCCTTAAAGAGAGTAACCTTACAGCAAAAGAATTTGCAAAAGAAGAAAGAAAAGGGGGGGACTCGATGTAGGAAATTGACGCTTAGTACAGTTTTGTTATAGCTTTAGTTTTTGTTCTATAGCTTTGCAGCTATGTTAAGGTAAGAGTTAACCGCTGATGTTTAGTTTAGTTCTGTTTTTGGTAACCTTGCTAACAAGGACTGCTGTGAGCTCAAATGTTGCTAACGAGGACCGCTTGCGAGACAAAGAGAAACAAGGACCGATAACCAGAACTTTATCATCTGTAAGAAGCAACTCTCTAGCTGAAAACGGTTCTATGATTCGGGACTCGGCCAACGCAGACGACTTGGGAATTTTTGAGCCAAAGGTGAAAGCACACGGCAAGGACTACGAGCCTTCATCCAGAAGACTCCCACAGACCACCACCGGATGACTCTGCGCAAGCGCTAAAGAGGGGCGGAGCACGATAATGAATTCCTAGAAATCATTATCATCGTGCCTCTTCCTAGAAATAATTACAATAATCCAGCTTGCTTAGACAAGCTTTGTAATATAGGTGTGTGCTTTGTGACTTGGTGCGCAAGTTAGGAGGAGCGATCCCCCTTGTGCCTGGCGCCGCAATAAACATACCTGCTTAATAACTCATCGTGAGTTGTGGACTCTGTTTCCGCATGTCAAATAGAAAGAAGGTCTAAAAGGCGCAGGCACCATGGAAAGAGAACAAATTATTAAGAAAAAAAAAACAAAGGGAATAAAAGCAGGTGCAGAAAGAAAATTGAAAAAGCGAGGGGGATGAGGGGAATAAAGGGAAAAAATAAAACATAGGAAGAGCAAATTAAGAGATGGAGAAAGAAAATTTAAAAAGCGAGCGCACTAAGGAAAAACAAGAAACAAAAACAGAGACTGTGAAATGGGATAAAATTTGAAAATTTTAAAAGTTATTGTGATTACAGAAATAAGTAAAAAATCTAAAAGTCACGATGGAAAACTGAAATGGAAATGTAGAAAGAAAATCTAAAAGGGATGGCATAGAAAAAAGAGAAGAAATAAATGAAAAAACGCAGCAAAGGGAAAAAGTAGGCACAGAATGAAAACTTCAAGAGCTACAAGCGTTACACAAATAAAGGAAAAAATTGTGAAAGAGGGTCTGCAAACCAAGAGAGAATTGCAGAAAGAAAAATCAAAAAGCGACAGCAACAAGATGAGAAAGAATTAAGAAATAAAGGTTAGCAAATACAGACCGCAAATGGGATAAAAGGAGACAGAAAATTTTAAAAGCAATGAGGATTAAAGAAATAAGGAAAAAAATTTAAAATAGCAATGGGCAATTAAAACAGAAATGTAGAAAGAAAATCTAAAAAAGGATAGCAACAAAGCGAGACAAGAAATAATTTTTAAAAGCCAGTGAATAGAAAAAAAAAGTAGGCGTAGAAAGAACTTCAAAAAAGCGAGGAGGATTAAGGAAGTAAAGGGCAAAAATACAAAATAGCGACAGTAAATTAAAACAAATCTGTAGAAAAAAATACATAAAAGGAGAGGATGCTAAAGAAAGACAAGAAATAATGTAAAAATTTAGACACCGAAATAAAGACGGAGAATGGGATACAAGTAGGAAGAGTTTTTAAAAACAACAATGAATAAGGCAATAAGGAAAAATTAAAAAACAAAGATGACACCCTAAAAAAGAAAGGTAGGACGAACATCTAAACAGCGACGGCGTAGAAGCGAGAGAAGAAACGATTAAAAAAGGACAGCGAACGGAAAGGATTTAGAGACTGACGAGCATTACGGAAATAAAGGAAAAAAATTATGGGAAAAAAAAGTACAGCAAACTAAAACAGAGGTCTAGAAAGAAAAGCTAAAAAGCAGCAGTGCTGAGGAATGACAAGAAATAAATTAAAGGCAGACAAATAAAGAACACAAACGGGATAAAAGTAGACAGAAAATTTTAAAAGCTGTGGGGATTAAAGAAATAAGGAAAATATTTAAAAACAGAGATGGCAAATGAGAACGGAGATTTAGAAGAAAATTTCTAAATCTATGGCACTAAGCAAAGACAAGAAAATTTTTTAAAAAAAGCAAAGGGAATAAAAGCAGGCGTAGACAAAAAATTTAAAAAGTGAGGGGGATTAGGCAAATAAAGAGGAAAAAAAGATATAGGGATGGCAAACTGTAACAGAGACTTAGAAGGCCTAAAAAGCGAGGGCGCTACGGAAAGACAAGAAATAACTAAAACAAAGACGTCGAAAACAAACACACGCTAGCGTAGAAAGAACATTACAATAGCGAGCGGGCTTAGGAAAATGAAGGTAAAAGCTAAAACAATAAGAGCAGCAAACTAAGAGGTAGAAAGAAAATTTTAAAAGCGAGAGCACTAAGGCAAGACAATAAATACTTAGAAGAAATAACAGCAACAGAAAAACAGAGAATAGGGTAAACGAATGACACTGAAAAAACCGACGGGGATTAAGGAAATAAAGCGGAAAAAATCACAAATAGTGATGGCAAACAGACACAGGTTTGGAAAGAAAACATAAAAAGCGAGGGCTCTAAGGAAAGACGAGAAATAATTTAAATATAAAGAGGGAACATAGGATAAAAGTAGACAGACTTTTTAAAGGAAACGAGAATTACAGAAATAAACTACAAAGTGGTGAAAGCAAACTAAATCAGAGATGTAGAAATAACATGTAAAACTCGACAGCGCTAAGGAAAAATGAGAAAAGTTAATTAAAAAATAAAGGTGGCGAATGACATAGAAGTAGAAAATTAAAAAAACGATAAAGGTTAGAAAAATAAAGGGAAAAATCAAAAATGAAGGACAGACAACTAAAACAGATACGTAGAAAGAAAAGCGAAAAAGCCGGAGGACTACAGAAACTGAAGAAAGAACAAAAAAAGAAAGGCACCTAAGGGGAAAAAGTATACAGTAAGAACATTTTAAAAGCGACGGGTGTTAAGGAAATAAAGAGAAAAACTGAAAAATAGGGACAACAAGTTAAAAGGGGTATAGAAAGAAAACCTAAAAAGCAACGGCGCTAAGGAAACTCGTGAAATATTCGAAAGTGCTAACGATGAAATAAAGACCACAAACCAGGATAAATATATACAATCTAAAAAGCGATAGAGATTAAGGAAATAAATGGCAAAAAAAGAAGCAATGGCATACAAAAACGTAGATGCAGAAAGAAAATTTTTAAAGCAAGGGCGCTAAGGAAAGTTAAGAAATTATTTAACAAATAGCGAAATAAAAACAGTGAACGGGATAAAAACAGGCACAGAAAGAAGATTTAAAAAGCAAAGGTGCTAAAGAAAGACAAGAATCAATTTTAAAAAGGCAGCAAAAGCAACAAAAGTAGGCATAGAAAGAACATTTTAAAAGCCATAGCTGTCAGGGAAGGAGAAAATTATGAAATACGGACAGCGTACTAAAACAGAGATGTAAAGAAAAAATTGAAAACACGACAGCAGTAAGGAAAGACAAGAAAGAAAAAATAAAGACGGCAGAAGGCGCAAAAGCAGACGGAAAAGTTTAAAACCAGCGGTGATTAAGGAAGGAAGGAAAAAACTTTACAATGGCCATGGCAAACTATAAGGAGATATAGAAAGACAATTTTAAAAGCAAGAGCGCTATTAAAAGTCCAGAAATAAAGACTTCGCAGCGGAAAAATTGGGCATAGAAAGAACTTTGAAAAAGCAACGGGCGTTACGGAAATGAAGGCAAAAATGAAAGAATAGGGACAGCAAACTAAAACAGATGTAGAAAGAACATGTAAAAAGTGACGTCGCTAAGAAAACACAACAAATAATTAAAAAACCCAGTGATATAAAGACAGCAAATGGGACAGAAGTAGAAAAGTCTAAAAGCAAAGGAGATTAGGCAAGTAAATGGAAAAATGATAAACTACAACACAGACGTAGAAAGAAAATCTAATAAGCGAGGGCGATAAGAGAAGAAATAAAAGTAAAGACAGCGGATGGGCTAAAAGAAGACAAGAAATTTTAAAAGCCACAGGGACTAACAAAACAAGGAACAAATTTTAAAAGAGAATGAGAACTAAATCAGAGACATAGAAACAAATTTGAAAAGCATCTGCACTAAGGAAAGAAAAGCAATAATTTTTGGAAAAATGGGAAAGGGAATAAAATTAGTCATAGAAAGAAAATTTTGCAACCGAGCCTTTTTAGGGAAATCAAGGGAAAAATCAAAAATAGAGACAGTGAACTAAAACATAAATGTAGGAAGAAAATCTAAAGAGCGTCGGCATTAAGAGAAGATGAGAAATAATTAACAAAGACAGGGAAGGGAACAAAAGGAGAAAAAATTTTAGAAGCAAATAGGATCAAGGAAATATGTAAAAATTAAATCATAGCAACATTGAATTGAAAGAAGTAGAAAAGAATTGTAAAACACGGGGGCGCTAAGGAAAAAAAAACGACATGTAGATGAAAAGACAGCAAATGAAATAAAAGCAGATAGGCAATTTTAAAACCGATGGCGCTTATGGAAACAAATAAATAATTAAGAATTAGCTGCAGCGAACTAAAACGGAGACGCACAAGGAAAATGCAAGGAGCGATGGCACTGGGGAAAAAAGACAAAACAATGAAAAAAAGGAAGGGGAAGAACTGAAAAATAGCAACGGCAAACTAAAACGCAGAAACAGACAGAAAAAGCGACGGAGCTAAGAGAAGAAAGTATCTTTGATGGCGATTGGGAAAAAGGTATGTGGAAAGAAGATTTCAGAAGCAATGGGGACTAGGGAAAGGAAGGAAAAAAACATTCAAAATTACAGATCGTGAAGTAAAACAGAGACACCGAAAGATACTTTAAAAAGCAACAGCGCTAAGGAGAGAAGGAAAAAAATTAACACGCACACAGCACATGGGATAAAAGTAGACAGAGAGAATTTTTAAAAAGCAACAGCGATTAGGGAATTAAAGAAAAAAATTAAATACAGGGATAACAAACTTCATGACAGTAAAAGCGAGGGGCTACACGACCGACAAAGAACAATTAGAAACAGGGATGGGCAGCTTCATAAAAGTAGATGCAGAAAGAGAATTTCAAAAACGATGAGGTAAAGGACAGACGGGGAAAAAAATTGCAAAATATGAACAACAAACTGGATAAAAGTTGACATATTAAGAAAATTTAAAAAGCAAATGGATTAAGAACAGAGAGGAAAAATACCTAAAAATAGGCTCAGCAAACTAAATAAATCAAACAAAATTCAAAATGTGATAAAGTAGAGGACAGGCAGAGACACACGGACGGGGAACCGGTTAAACATAGACACAAGGAGCAAATTTAGAAAGCAACAGGGTACTGGCCATACGGGCAAGAGGTTGAACATCGGGAGAGGGAACCTGATAGATGGTCCTAGGGAAAGGACATGGGAAGAGTGACAGGGAGCAGAGCAGAAGGGGTCGCTGAAAACAGATGTAGGTCGCTGGGTAGAGGGAGACCTAGAACTGCAATTTTCCCAAGAAAGAGGGAAGGCGGCAGTGGGAGAAGAATGAAATAATAACAGCTGGGGAGCCAGAACAGGAAAGACGTAGAAAGGAAATATAGAAGGCGACAAGATACAGGGCGGTGTTGGCAGAAGAACGTAACACTTCAGGGAGCCAGACAGCCCGAAAAGGAGAGGGAGGCAGGCAGAGATCTGGAGAAGTACGGTGGGGGATGGGCCCGGACTCATGACTCACCGCAGCTCCCAGCAGGAGACCGTCGCTACCCTGATGCTTCTCTCTCCATTTCTGCCACCTTCCTCTTCTGCAGTGCTGGCTGCCCAATCCTAGCCTCGATGCTTCTGTCCCATGAGGCTTTCCAGATGCATGGCGGCTCACACGTGCAGCTGACAGAAGCAGCGAGCTCCTGGAGCCATGTGCCAGCAGTGCGCCATGTCGGGGATGGCTCTGAGCAATCCTTCCTCGCCACGGGTCTGGCTGTTTCTTGCTGGAGGTGGCTGCCTGTGGAACGCCCTTTGATTCGCTCCTTGGCCAGCTCCTGTGCACAGGCATGCCTGGGCAGCCCCCTTCCCAGCAGGAGCCATTTGCACAGCAGAGCTGGCCCCATCCTCAGCCACACCAGGGTCTGCCCCGGCCCATCCCTGCCCACATCCTTTTTAACACCTTAGCCCGACCCCATTCTTACCTCATGGGTCTCACCTGGGCTGCCCTGGCCCACAGCTGGAACCCATCCTGAAAGAACAGCCCTGCAGCACATCACTCCCTCCCCCAACTCCTCTGCAGCCACCCTGGAAAATAAAGGAGGAAAAAAACCCTGAAAAATTGGGACAGTGAACTACAATGCAGACGCAGAAAGAAAATCTAAAAAGCATGGGCACTAAAGAAAGAGAAGAAATAGCTAAAACTCAAGACATCAAAGTGACAAAAGCAGGCGTATGAAGAACATTTTAAAAATTATAGGCATTAAGAAAGTAAAGGAAATAATTATGAAATAGAGATAGCAGACTAGAAAGGAGACTCAGAAAATTTAAAAACCGATAGCACAAAAAAAGGATGAGAAATAATTTTTAAAAACAGCAAAAGGAATAAAAGCAGGTGTAAAAAGAAAATTTAAAAAGTGATGGGATTAGGGAAATAAAGGGAAAGATGAACAAATAGAACGGTAAACTAAAATAAACAGAGAAAGAAAACTTACAAAGTGAGGGCTCTAAGGAAACACAGGAAATAATTAAAATACGAAGACAGGGAGATAAATGCAGCAACCGGGATAAAATTATACAGAATATTATAAAAGAAATTAAGGAAATAAGAGTGACGAGAAATTATACCGAGATGTAAAAAGAAAGAAAATCTAAAAAGCAATGGCGCTAAGGAAAGCTGAGCAAACGCAATTAAAATGTAAAGGCAGCCAATGAGAGAAAAGTACAAAATTTTTAAAATGACAGAGATGAGGTAAATAAAGGGGAAAAAATTAAAAATTACGGAAAGCAAACTAAAACAGAGATGTAGAAAATCTAAAAGGAAAGGGTGCTAAGGAAAGAGAATGAATAATTAAAAATAAAGACATCGAAGGGAAAAAAACAGACGTAGAACACTCGGATAGGAGAGGCACTAAAAATATAAAGGGAAAAACTAAAAAATAGACAGCAAACTGAAAAAGCCTGAGAAAGAAAAGTGAAAAAGCGACGGCGCTAAGGAAACACAACAAATATTTAAAAGAAATAACAGCAAAATAAAGACAATAAACTGGGATAAATGTATGAAATTTTAAAAGCGGGGCGGTTAGGGAAATAAATAGAAAAAAATAAAAAGAAACATTGGCAAACTAAAACGGAGATGCAGAAAGAAAATTTAAAAAGCGATGGTGCCAAGGGATAATGAGACAAAATAATTTAAAAACAATACAGCAAATGAGATAAAATGAGATAAAAAATAAATAATTTAAAAGCCCTGGGATTAAGAGAGGAAAGAACTTAAAAAAGCAAGACCAAACTAAAAGGCAGCATTGTGGTTAGGTCCCTACCAGCGACAAACAACCACGCAGTTGCTCTCTCCCTCCTCTCCCACCCCTGGTGGCACAGAGAGAAGAGTCAGAAGGAAAAGGCAAAACTCGTGAGTTGCGATAAAAACAGTTTAACAGGATGGCAAAGGGAGAAGAAAAATAACAACAATAATACTGATAACAAGAATATACAGCATGCTATGTTCTTGCCGCCCAATGCTCAGCTTCCTCTCGACTAGCAAATCCCCCTTCTTCAGCCAGCTCACCCCCTTAAATACCAAGTGTGATGTCCCATTGAATCGGCTGGTTTGGGTTTGCCGGACCCACTTCTCGTGAAAATTCATGCTAGCCCAGCTGAATCCAGAATGTAGACTTAAAAAACAAATTTTAAAATTGACAGTGTAGAGGACAGATAGGAAAAAAGCAGACAATAGAGACAGAAAAATACATGAAAGTGAACACAGAAAGAAAAATTCAAAAGTGAAGACATAGAGGAAAAAATTTTAAAATAGAAAAAAATCTAAATGGCTAAGAGAAATAGAAAGAAAATTACACAAGTGACCATGTACAGGACAGACAAGAACAAACTGACAAAGAAAGGTGGCGAACTGGGTAATAATAGACTAGGAAAGAAAATTTAAAAGCAACAGGGTACCAGGCAGACAGGAAACAATTAAAAAACAGGGAGAGACATCTCGATAAAAGCAGACCTAGGACAAAAATTTTACAAGAGAGGGGTTACGGGAAACAGGAAAAATCTAACAAAGAGGGAGAGACAATGAGATAAAAGTACATCTAGAAACAACACTTAAAACCTGATAGGAATGCAAGAGTGAAAAATTGAAAAATAGGGACGGTGAGGTAGATAAAAGTAGACACAGAAAGAATAGTTTAAAAGCAACTGGATGTAGACAAAAAAAAAATTAAGACTGACAGGGTACATGACAGACAAGAAAGAATTAAAACTAGGGATGGGAGTCTGATAGAAGTAGACATAGAAAGAAAATTTTAAAGGTGATGGCGCTAAGGAAAGACAAGAAAACTGAAAAACGAAGACAGCAAATGGGATAAAAGTAAACACAGAAAGGGTATTTTTAAAAAAGGATTGAGAGAATAAAGGAAAAAAAGTGAAAAATACAGACGGTAAAGTAAAACTATCCTGGGTTCAGCCAGGACAGGGTTAATTTTCACTAGGAGCCAGGAGGGGACACAGCAGGGTGGGCTGACCTGGCCAAACAGAACAGGGTATTCCATACCACGTGCTGTCATGCTGGGTTCTGGTTGGGGGAGCTGGGCAGCGGGAAGTCAGTCAAGGCTCGGGAGCACGTGGCAGAGGGTGGTGAGAGTCGCTCTGTGCATTCTGCTATTTGTTTTGTGTATTCTCCTTATCATTATTGTTGTTACTGTTCCTTTTGTTTGCTGTTCTGTTAGAACTGCCCTTATCCCGACCCATGCGTTTTTGCCTTTTGCTTTCTATTCTCCTCCCCACTCCAGTAGGGGGAAGTGCAGCAGAGCAGCCGCATGGCCCTATTGTTGCCAGCCACGGCCAAACTATAACAAAAACGCAGACAAAGAAATAACATTTCAAAAGCAAATGCATAAAGGACAGAGGAGAAAAAAATACAGACAGCGAACTGGAAAAAAGATGACATTGACGTGCGGAAAACAGACTCCACGATCTGTAAGATTGTAAAGTAAGTATGTTTATTCAGCGCCGGGCGGCACGGGGGGTAGCCCCACCAAAGTCATGCATGCCAGACAATAACTTGCTTCTTCAATTTATACGGTCAAATATTATATATTCATCAAATACCCAATCTGCCTATACATATGCATGACCTATCCCTGCTTCGTATTAAAATCAGTTCCAAAGAGTAATTTCCATAGGCTCCTCCCAGCCGTGCTTGCACAATGCCTCCTGGTGGTGGTCGTTGGGGGTCCCAAGATGAAGGCTCATCCTCTTCATCACGGTGCTCGCTGATTGACTCTTGTTTCTGGGCAAACTCAGTTCTCTTCTGGCTTCCATCCAAACTGCAAGGTCAGTCTTAGCTGGTTCTAGGCGACTCCCCAGTCCTTATCAGGAATTATCCCCTTTGTAAGGAAATGCAAGACTCTGCCTCAGTTAATTTACACAATAGATAAGCACTGTCAGTTCTCTGCACAGCAACTATCAGGCAGTGCTGCTTCTACTAAATTCCTTGACTATTAGGCAAGACTGCTTCTACTAAAATCCCTTTAACCCCTTCCTTCAACATAGAAAATATTAAAAGTGACAGGAATTAGGAAAATAAAGGAAAAAAGTTTTAAAATAAGGGCAGTAAACAAAATAAACAGAGAGTAAATTTTAAAAACAATGGGGATTACGAAACAGAAAACTAAATAAAAGCAGATGTAAAAAAAATTTAAAATCAGTGTGATTAAGAGAGAAATAAGTACAAAATAAGGATGGCAAACTAAACAAACTAACCCCCCCCCGGTCACTTTCTCCTTTGCTGCAGCCGAAGCTCGGCGACAGCTCCGCTCCTCCCTCAGCTGCCACTGGCCCCTCCACAGCCACCCAGGGCACGGCAGCACCGGCACACCCACCGGCAACCACCGCATTAAAGGGAGGGGCGGTCGCCATCAGCCCCACTACCCGCACCTGCGGCTTCTCCAGCCCAGGCCCACAGCTGGAGCCCAGCAGGAACACGGGGCCATCTCCTGAGCCACGAAGTCAGTCTCTTCCTCCCCTGGGGTCCGTCACAGTGCCTTGTCCCATGTAAAGGAAGCACAGACACAGGAGGGAAGGCAAAAGAGACAATAGGTGTTTATTCAGTCACACACGGAATGAATCTGGGGAACGGGTCTGCTCTGAGCCTCGGTATCCCCTACGCTCCCCCTGCCCCTCCGACACCTCGGCAGTCCGTCCCGGAGCTGTGCCCATCGGTCCAGCGGAGAACAGTCGGTCAGTCGGCTCCCGGAACGATGCGCTGCTGGGCCGTGGCTGCCAAAAATGAGGAGCAAGGTGCAGGATGCTACAAGACAGAAGAAAAACGACAGATGGCTGGACAACTGCGGTGTAACGAGAAAGCATGAAGCAGGGAAAGGGACAGCGAGAGAAGGATGGGGACAGGCAGTTCCACAGAGATGGAGAAACGAAGAGCAGCAGCAGAAAGAAGAAGAGGGAGCAGGACAGAGACCGAAAATGAAGAACGGGGAGCAGGAAGGAGATGCAAAAAAAAAAAAACCCTGCAGCATGACAGAGGAAAAAAGAATAGGGGCAGGGACCCAGACGAAGAGAGATGAGAAAATAGAATGGAATAGACATGGAGAAAGCAGTAGCTCTGTGATGTGCTATGGAGCTGAGAAGAAAGGCCTAGAATCAAGGGACAAGGAGCCAGACAGAAAGCGCCAAAGCAAAAATACTGACAGGCTATGGGATAGAGAAGGAGGAAAGCAATACTTCTAACCAGGAGCTGAACAGAAAGAGGGAAAGAAGGAAAAAAATGCCACGGGCTGCAGGGCAGAAAGAGGGAGGACCTAAAAGATGGGGACAAGTCAGAGACAGCTGGAGAAAGAAGGTACACAAGAGCAGAAAAAAAAAAATAATTATAGCAGTGTGAGAGAGAGGGAGCCAGGGGAGGGACTGGGATGCAGAAAAGGGGTGACAGGGCCCCGAGGGTGGAGGACTCACTGCAGCTCTCACTCTCGGTGCTGCCGAGAGACTTTGACACTTCAGATGCTTCTCTCTCCTTATCTCTTCACTTCTTCTTCTGTAATTCCAATCTTTTGGCTCTCCTCCACCTGAGAGAAAATGCATGTGGGTGTCTTAGAGCTCATACGACATGCGGCTTGCTAGACAATAAGCCTCACACACACTACAAGCAGGAATAGGACAAAGAAAGAGAGAATATGATGAGTGGGAAGCAGAACACACGGATCAAGAGAGAACTTGAATCAGAGGAATAAACAAGGCAGGAAAGAGAGATAAAGAAGCCAGAGGAAATAGCCTTTCTAGCCTCTACTTGCTCCCCCGGTCTCCCACCCCTCTGCAGCCTCCCACACCTTTCCAGCCTCCTTTTCTTTCTGGCCTCTACTCTTGCCCCCAGCCTCCCACCCCTTTCCGGCCTCCTTTTCTTTCTGGCCTCTACTCTCGCCCCCGGCCTCCCACCCCGCTGCGGCCTCCCACCCCTTTCCGGCCTCCTTTTCTTTCTGGCCTCTACTCTCACCCCCGGCCTCCCACGCCGCTGCGGCCTCCCACCCCTTTCCGGCCTCCTTTTCTTTCTGGCCTCTACTCTCGCCCCAGGCCTCCCACCCCTTTCCGGCCTCCCACCCCTTTCCGGCCTCCTTTTCTTTCTGGCCTCTACTCTCGCCCCCAGCCTCCCACCCCGCTGCGGCCTCCCACCCCTTTCCGGCCTCCTTTTCTTTCCGGCCTCTACTCTCGCCCCCGGCCTCCCACCCCGCTGCGGCCTCCCACCCCTTTCCGGCCTCCTTTTCTTTCCGGCCTCTACTCTCGCCCCCGGCCTCCCACCCCGCTGCGGCCTCCCACCCCTTTCCGGCCTCCTTTTCTTTCCGGCCTCTACTCTCGCCCCCGGCCTCCCACCCCGCTGCGGCCTCCCACCCCTTTCCGGCCTCCTTTTCTTTCCGGCCTCTACTCTCGCCCCTGGCCTCCCACCCCGCTGCGGCCTCCCACCCCTTTCCGGCCTCCTTTTCTTTCTGGCCTCTACTCTCGCCCCCGGCCTCCCACCCCTTTCCGGCCTCCCACCCCTTTCCGGCCTCCTTTTCTTTCTGGCCTCTACTCTCGCCCCCGGCCTCCCACCCCGCTGCGGCCTCCCACCCCTTTCCGGCCTCCTTTTCTTTCTGGCCTCTACTCTCGCCCCCAGCCTCCCACCCCGCTGCGGCCTCCCACCCCTTTCCGGCCTCCTTTTCTTTCTGGCCTCTACTCTCGCCCCCGGCCTCCCACCCCGCTGCGGCCTCCCACCCCTTTCTGGCCTCCTTTTCTTTCTGGCCTCTACTCTCGCCCCCGGCCTCCCACCCCGCTGCGGCCTCCCACCCCTTTCCGGCCTCCTTTTCTTTCTGGCCTCTACTCTCGCCCCGGGCCTCCCACCCCGCTGCAGCCTCCCACCCCTTTCCGGCCTCCTTTTCTTTCTGCCCTCTACTCACCCCCCCTGGCCTCCCACTTCCTATTTTTCTCGCTCTACTTAACCCATCCTCCCACCTCTTTCCAGCCTCCTTTTTTTCTGGCCTCTACTCTCGTCCCTAGCCTCATATTTTTCTGGCCTCTACTCACCCCCCGGGCCTCCCACCCCGCTGCAGCTTCCCACCCCTTTCCAGACTCCTGTTTTTCTGGCCTCCCACCCCCCATTTTGCTGTCCTCTACTTAACCCAGCTTCCCAGCCCTCTGCAACCTCCTACCACTTTCCAGCCTCCACTCGCCCCCCCTCCCAGCTTCCCACCCTTTTTCAGCCTCCCACTCCCATCCCTTACAGTGCAGGACACACTGACAGAGAGAGAAAAATGACAGGGAACAGGAAAAAAGGTACTAAGAACCAAAGAAAGGATCAGGCAAAGGGGGTGATTGGGGTTGGAACCCCAACACAAATCAGCAAGAAGCTAGAGGACAGAAAGAGAGGAAGAGAAGAAAGGGCCAGGAAGCAGGACAGAGAAGGAGAGAAAGGCAAAAAGGGAGAGCAAGCTGGACAGGGAGGTAAACTAAGAAACAACCAGACAGGCAGCAGGATAGAGAGACAGAAAAACTGGGGACAGGAAGCAGGACAGAGGGACAGCAAGAGGAAACAAGGGCCAGGGAGCAGAACAGCAGTGGAGAAAGAGGCACTGCAGCAGCAGGGTAGAAAGAGAAGGAAGAAAGGAAAGGCCAGAAGGAGGACAGGGAATAATAGCGAAGGGAGAGAAGGACAAGGAGCAGGACAGATTGTCAAAGAAAGACAGGGAGCGGGACAAGGCAATACTGAGAGAGAAAAGGGGGACAGGGAGGCAGGATAAAGTGAAAGACAGGCAAAAATAAGAGACATAGGAGCAGGACAGAGATGGAGGGGGGAAAAGCCTCGGCTGGCCAGCAGGGAAGAAGGGGAAAAAAAGCACTGGGCTGCAGGATAGAGGGAGAAAGTAAAACACAGACACAGGGAGCAAGACAGAATGACAGAGAGAAAAGAGACAGAGAGCAGGACAGCACTGGGGGGGGGGGGGCAGTGGGAGAGAGGTATAGAGAAAGAAAAAAATACCGAGGAAGAGTAGAGTCTCCTTCTCTGGAGACTTGTGGAGTCTCCTTCTCTGGAGATATTCAAGACCCGCCTGGACAAGGTCCTGTGCAGCCTGCTGTAGGTGACCCTGCTTCGGCAGGGGGGTTGGACTAGATGACCCACAGAGGTCCCTTCCAACCCCTACTATTCTGTGATTCTGTGAAGAGAGAAAGGAGAGAAGGGACAGCTAGCTGTACAGGGGGATAGAGAAAGAAGGGATGGCAGAGCGAATGGTGCAGAGAGAGAAAGGCAGAAAAAGCCACAAGAGGAAGCAGGGCACAAGGACAGCAAGAGGAAAAAGGAAAGGGACAGGAATCTGAACAGAGATGGAGAAAAAAAGCAGCAGGGACACAGGAAAAGACACAGAAAGAGCAGGGCACAGAAAGATAGATCAGGACAGCGGCAGGATGGAGATGGAGAACACACACCCGGGATGGTCAACAGGACAGAAAGGAATAGGCATATGGGCAAGCAGTGGGACAAATGGATAGACTGAGAAACAACAGGACAGGATGCAAGACAGAGCAACAGACCAGAATAACGAGAATGAGAGAGAGAAAGACATAGACTGTGAGAAGCACGTAGTGTGTCAGAAAAAAAGAGAAGTATATTAGGAGCCCTACAAAGAGACGGAGTATGGAGAAAAAAACAAAGGGGGCCAGGGAGCAGCGCAAAGGGTCAGAGAGAGTAAGACATGAACAGGAAGGAGGACGGGGACAGTGAGATACATGATGAAAAAAACCAGCGACAGTGAGCTAGACAAAAGGATACAGATAGAAAGAGAAGGAAGGAGGAGGAAGAGGAATAAAAAGGCAGGGACATGGAGTAGCATGTACAGGCGCAAAGGAGAACACCAACAGGGAACAGGGCAGAGAAATTGTGGAGGGAGAAAAAGAGGGGGAGGGAGCAGGACGCAAACATAAACAGAAGAGGGGACGTACGGGGAAGTAAAAAAAAAAAAAAAAAAAAAGTCACAGCATCACAGCACTGTAGGAAAGAGAGGGGGCCATGGGGGGACTTGGGATGCAGAAGAGGGGCGACAGGGCCCCAAGGGCCTGGCACTCACTGCAGCTCTCACTCTCGGCGCTGCCAGGAGACACTGCTGCTTCAGATGCTTCTCTCTCCTTCTCTCCTTCCTTCCTCTTCCGTAAGTCCGGTGACTTGTCTGTCCTCCACCCAAGAGAAAACATGCATGTCTTGCAGCTCTAACGAGACGAGGCTCCCTAGACATACAGCCTCACTCTCCAACGTACTATTCACAGGAACGGGACAGAGGGAAAGAGAGAGAGGGTATGATGAGCGGGCAGCAGAACAGATAGATCAAGAGGGAATCATAGAATCGTCAAGGTTGGAAAAGACCTCTGAGATCATCAAGTCCAACTGTCAACACATCAACATCATGCCTGCTAAACCATGCCCTGAAGTGCCATATCTACATATTTTTTGAACACCTTCAGGAATAGTGACTCCACCACTTCCCTGGGCACCCTGCTCCAATGCTTCACAACTTTCAGTCAAGAAATTTTACCTAATCTCCAATCTAAACTTCCTCTGGTGCAACTTGAGGTCATTTCCTCTCGTCCTATTGCTAGTTACTTGGGAGAAGAGACCAACACCCACTTCACTACAACCTCCTTTCAGGTAGCTGTAGAGAGCAGTAAGGTCTTCCCTCAGCCTCCTCTTCTCCAGACTAAACAACCCCAGTTCCCTCAACCACTCCTCGTAAGACTTGTTCTTTAGAGCCCTCACCAGCCTCATTGCTCTTCCCTGGACGCGGTCCAGCAACTCAGTGTCCTTCTTGTACTGAGGGGCCCAAAAGCAAACACAGTACTCGAGGTGCCGCCTCACCAGTGCCAAGTACAGGGGCACGATCACGGCCCTACTCCAGCTGGCCACACTATCCCCGATACAAGCCAGGATGCCATTGGCCTTCTTGGCCACCTGGGCACACTGCTGGATCATGTTCAGCTGGCTGTCAACCAACAGCCCCAGGTCCTTTTCCGCCCGGCAGCTCTCCAGCCACTCTTCCCCAACCCTGTAGCGTTGCACGGGGTTGTTGTGACCCAAGGACAGGACCCGGCACTTGGCCCTGTTGTTGAACCTCACACAATTCGCCTCGTTCCATTGATCCAGTCTGTCCAGAACCCTCTGCAGAGCCTTCCTACCCGCAAGCAGACTGACACGCCCGCCCAACTTGCTGTCATCTGCAAACTTACTGAGGGAGCACTCAATCCCCGCAGTCAGATAATTGATAAAGGTATTAAACAAAACTGGCCCCAAAAGGGAGCCCTGGAAAACTCCACGTGTGACCGGCCACCAGCTGGGTTTAACTCCATTCACCACCACTCTCTGTGCTCGGCCTGACAAATTTAATCGGAGGAATAAAGGCGGCAAAAGGGAGACAAAAACACAGGGAACAAGCCAGAGGAAAAGGGGTGGGAGGGGGACACACACAGATCAGGACAAAGAGGTGGAGAAAGACAAAAAAAGTGATGGGCTGCGGGATGAGAAAAAAGGCCAAGGAACAGGACAGAGGGGAGTAACGGCACAGCGAGCCGGACAGGGGCATATAGCGAGAAACAAAGGGACAGGCAGCAGTGTGGACATGTACAGACAAAGAGTTACAGGGAGGATGGAGGACAGAGAGAATAAGAGAAAAGGGACAGCGAGCGGGGCAGAGATGGAGAAAGAAATGCTGGCGACAGAGAGATGAGGAGGAGAGCAACTGGACGGAGGCAGAGAGAGGGAGAAAGGAAGAAAAAAATAGCGACGAGTAGAAGGTCAGAGAAACAAGGAAAAGACAGGAGGAAGGACAGAGTGACAGAGAAAACAGGTGAGGGACATGACACCAGAAAGAAAGATACTTTGAAATAGAGAATGATAGGGAGCAGGATACTGGGACAGACAGCAAATGAGAGCAATAGAGAAAACAGGGACTGAGAGCAAGACCGAGGGGTGAAGCAATAAATAATAGGGCTGGGGAGCAGGACAGCAGAAGAGAGACACAGAGAAGGGGGACACATAAGACAACTGCAAATTGAGAGGCAGAAAAGCACAGAGGGTCACAGAGAAAAAGAGAGGGATGGCAGAAAGAAAAACAAGATGAGGGAGAAGGACTGAAGAGCAGAGAGAAAATAGCATCCAAGTCACATGATGAACTGCTTGTATGCAAAGAGTAACACAGACATCGAGATGCCAAGAAGGTCTACAGCACACAACACAGACCACACAAATGACACACCACCACCGACACAGGCTGGAACTGCCCTGCCCACTTGAGCTGAAGACAAACCCCTTTCCATTTACCCTCCCAAAGGGACCTGATCCGGGACAGCCCTGTCCCTACACCAACTTCACACCACCTTCCTGCAATGCCCAACCATGGTCCCCTCCCTCCAGACCCTTTCCAGCTCCTGCAACTCAACTTAGCTTTCAGAGGGCCAAGGGTCTGAATCCATCCTCGACAAGAAAACAAATCAGTGCTCCTGCAGCCACCAGGTTCTGCTTTGTCATCTGAAAAAAAAAAAAAAAACAAAACAAAAAACACACCACCACAAAACCCAGAAACAGTTCTGACAGTAAGCATCCCACTGGCCAATGCCAGCATCTTCCACAACAACCCTATTTTCAGAAGCACCAGGGCGCTCTACTCAACTGCTCATTCCAGAGTCAGACACTGTGGCCACCATCACTTCTGGTACCTAACATACCAAGAGACACAAAGTTACCACTGCAGTCGCGAGAAGTCACCCGCCCCACCTTGCTACCACCCCAGCTGACCTCAAACGCTCATCCAACGCCACAGGCAACACCCACATTCCCTGGAAAAAAAAAAACACAAAAAAGAGATACACCTCATTGAGTTGCCGCACAATATTTTGCTCTTAGAACCAGATCACAACAGCCTCACCTTCTCGGACCTCTAGTTACCATGCTGCTTCAGTGTTCCGAGGCTATATGCAGCACCTGCAAAAAAATTCCAACAAAACAGCACATGCTGAGATACTGCCCAAAACCACAGACTGCCCTTGCCGATTTCTGTCTCCTGCTCCTGTATGTGGGATGCATGCCCACCCTGCCCATGCCATTTACAGGTTCCCTGGCTGCCCTGGGCAGAGCAGCTCCAAGCCAAAACACACACACAGGCACAGACAGACACTACACACAAGACCACAAACAATGGGCTTCAAAGAAGAGCGAAAACTCTCCTCCACAGGAAGGAGGACTCCCTGACGGGTGATACCGTCGGACAAGAAGACCTACAGGGCCGCGACGGCCCAAAGCATGGCGCCTCCATGGCAGCCCCAGAAAAACAGAGTCAGACAGCATGGTCCCTGGCATGAAGACACAGTCAAAAGAGACGGCGCATGTGCAAGAAGCCCGGCTTCAAGACCTAAGAACATAAGGATGCAGGGAAGAGCTCCCACACTCCACGAAAATGGACCGCCAGAGAGAAGAGCTGCTGACACAGCCTGGAACGACGCCGCAGAAGAGAACCGACCGGAAACTTCCACGCCACGAGACCGATCCACGCTTTACGCTTGTAAGGCAAGAAGAGAAGCCCCCGCTTGGCACTATGCCGATGAGTAGGGGCATTCGAGACCCCAGGGGTGGTGCCTGATGTGCACAAAGAGCAATGAGGATGCTGAGATACAGGTAAGGTCTAAGACACAGAAGACAGACGACAAAAATGACACAGCACCACAGACGCAGCCTGGAACGCTCCTGCCCAATTGGGCTGAAGAGAAACCCCTTCCTTCCCTTTACACGCCCAAAGGGGCCCGCTCCTGCACAGCCCTCTCCCCTACGCTAATTTTACAAGCACTCCCTGCAATTCACAGCCGTGGTCCCCTCCCCCCAGTCCCTCAACTTAGCTTTCAGGGGGCCAGGGGTCTGACTCCATCCTCGACAAAAAGCACCTTGGCTAACTGGGATGCGCCTGCAGTCGCCTGCTTCCGTTTTGCCATCTGAAAAGCAAAACGACAAGACGACAACACAGACAACACACAGGGCTGACAGTAAGCATCACACTGGCCAACACCAACCCCTTCCGCAACCACCTCCTCCTCAGAAGCACCGGGCTGCTCCACTCACCTGCTCATTCCAGAGGCAGACGCCGCGGCCAGCGTTGCTTCTGCTACCTAAGATACCAAGAGACACAAAATTACCGCTTGCGCCCGTGACAAGTCACCCACCCCACGCTCCTCCTCGCTGCCACCCCAGGTCACCTCAAACAGTGGTCCAATGCCTAATGCCGCCCACACACACACAGTCCCGGCAAAATCAAAAGAGACACACCTCACTGAGGAGCCACACAATATTTTGCTCTTACACACTGACCTGGTCAGCAGCAGCCTCACCATCTCAGACCTCTTGTCAGCATGCTGCTCCACCTCTCCGCGGCTATGTGCGGCACCTGCAATAAAATCAAAGCAAAGAGGACATGCTGAGATAATGCCCAACACCAAAGTGTGTCCGCACCGATTCCCACTTTCTGCTCCTTTACCTTGGCTGCTGACCCGTGTTGCCCCTGCCATTTTGCAGGTTGGCACCTCGAAGCTCACATCCCACCTGAAAAACACAAACAACAAGCCATGCTTAGAACTTCACCAACAATGCACACTACAATAATAACTGCTACTTCAGCCCACGAGTCATGGCCCACCTTGCCTGAGTCACCTCTGTTACCAAGACCCTGCTTTGCATCTTCAAAACGGAGAACCCAAAACTTATAAGCTAGTCATACAGCCACCAGTCATATCTTCCCTCCAACACCACACACTGACCTTCTTATGGCACTCTACTTGCGTGTCCTCTGTCGCCCTTTGGCACACCGCTCATCCCTCTGCATCTGTGAAAGCAACATTAAACGAGTCACCCAGATTCAGAGCAATAGTTGACCAGTCCCAGAAGTCTTGTTTCCACTCACGTATACCATCTAAATTCCAACTACAGCCTGCTGTTAATAACAATCTGGTCATCCCCTGTGTCTCTGCCTAGCACTACAGAAACAACTCTCCTTGCCCACTGCATACAGGGCTACTTGCTCGGAAACGAACTCTACAACCTTTGCCTATAAAGTCTAGGGTTATCTACACGTTAGCCATAGGATCTCATTGTTATTCTTTTGCTTGCTGTCACTGCTATGCCCCCAGGTAGAGCAGCTCTAACCCAGACAAACATGCACAGACACTGCACACAGACAAGACCAACAGTGTGATGCAGAGACATAAAAAAACTCTAAAAAGCACGACTCCTGGACCAGAGCTGCCATTGGGCAAGAAGACCTAGGGGGCCACAAGTAAGAATCTGTGGCAGCCTGAGAAAAGTCAAATGCTATGAACTGTGCAAAAAGACCTATCCGCAACTCGCATGAAGTGTGCGCACAATGCCTTTCCTAAAGGCCTAAGAAGTTTGGGATGCCAGGAAGATCTCTCAGAAAAGATGACTAAAGAGACCGCTCAAGATCAGAGGTGCTGTCCCAGCCTGGAACAACGTTGCAAAAGCAGATAGAGCATAAACTTCCGAGACGCAAGACTTATCCATGCTTTACACTTGTAACACAAGCAAAGAAGTTCCCAGCTGGCACTGTAACGATGAGTAAAGCTATTCGAGATGCTAGGGATGGCACCCGAGACGCACAATGCCCTCCTTGAGTGCAAAGAGGACATTGAGACCTGAGGAAGGTCTAAGGCAGAGAAGACAGACTACGCAAACGACACCACCACAGACGTAGGCTGGAACTGCCCTCCCTTGCATACACAGTGTTGTGCAAGAGTAACCTGCTTCCTTTACCTGCCCAAAGGGGCCTGTTCCTGCACAGCCCTGTCCCTACACTAACTTTACAACACCGCCCAACCTTGTTCCCCTCCCTCCAGACCCTCTCCAGCCCCTGCAACTCAACTTACCTTTCACAGGGCCAGGGGTCTGACTCCATCCTCGACCGAAAATGCATTGGGTATCTGGGATGCTCCTGCAGTCAACAGGTTGCGCTTCTTCACTGGAAAAAGAAAAAACCCAGAAACAGTGCTGACAGTAAGCATCACATTGGCCAAGACCAACCTCTTCCACAACAACCCGCTCCTCAGAAGCACCGGGCTGCTCCGCTCACCTGCTCATTCCAGAGGCAGACGCTGCGGCCAACATTGCTTCTGCTACCTAAGATACCAAGAGACTCAAAATTACCGCTTGCGCCCGTGACAAGTCACCCACCCCACGCTCCTCCTCGCTGCCACCCCAGGTCACCTCAAAACAGTTGTCCGATGCCACAGGTGGCCCGCACAGCCCCTGCAAAACCAAGAGAGACACCCCTCACTGAGTTGCTGCACTATAATTTGCTCTCACACACTGACCCGGCACACAACCGCCTCACCTTCTCAGACCTCTTGTCAGCATGCCGCTTCGCCCCGCTGAGGCTACGTGCGGCACCTGCAATAAAATCAAAGCAAACAGCACATGCTGAGATACTGCCCAAAACCAAAGCCTGCCTGCATCAGTTCCAATCTCCTGCTCCTTTACCTTGGCTGCTCACCCACCCTGGCCCTGCCATTTACAGGTTCCCTGGTTGCCCTGGGCAGAGCAGCTCCAAGCCAAAACACACACACAGGCACAGACAGACACTACACACAAGACCACAAACAATGGGCTTCAAAGAAGAGCGAAAACTCTCCTCCACAGGAAGGAGGACTCCCTGACGGGTGATACCGTCGGACAAGAAGACCTACAGGGCCGCGACGGCCCAAAGCATGGCGCCTCCATGGCAGCCCCAGAAAAACAGAGTCAGACAGCATGGTCCCTGGCATGAAGACACAGTCAAAAGAGACGGCGCATGTGCAAGAAGCCCGGCTTCAAGACCTAAGAACATAAGGATGCAGGGAAGAGCTCCCACACTCCACGAAAATGGACCGCCAGAGAGAAGAGCTGCTGACACAGCCTGGAACGACGCCGCAGAAGAGAACCGACCGGAAACTTCCACGCCACGAGACCGATCCACGCTTTACGCTTGTAAGGCAAGAAGAGAAGCCCCCGCTTGGCACTATGCCGATGAGTAGGGGCATTCGAGACCCCAGGGGTGGTGCCTGATGTGCACAAAGAGCAATGAGGATGCTGAGATACAGGTAAGGTCTAAGACACAGAAGACAGACGACAAAAATGACACAGCACCACAGACGCAGCCTGGAACGCTCCTGCCCAATTGGGCTGAAGAGAAACCCCTTCCTTCCCTTTACACGCCCAAAGGGGCCCGCTCCTGCACAGCCCTCTCCCCTACGCTAATTTTACAAGCACTCTCTGCAATTCACAGCCGTGGTCCCCTCCCCCCAGTCCCTCAACTTAGCTTTCAGGGGGCCAGGGGTCTGACTCCATCCTCGACAAAAAGCACCTTGGCTAACTGGGATGCGCCTGCAGTCGCCTGCTTCCGTTTTGCCATCTGAAAAGCAAAACGACAAGACGACAACACAGACAACACACAGGGCTGACAGTAAGCATCACACTGGCCAACACCAACCCCTTCCGCAACCACCTCCTCCTCAGAAGCACCGGGCTGCTCCACTCACCTGCTCATTCCAGAGGCAGACGCCGCGGCCAGCGTTGCTTCTGCTACCTAAGATACCAAGAGACACAAAATTACCGCTTGCGCCCGTGACAAGTCACCCACCCCACGCTCCTCCTCGCTGCCACCCCAGGTCACCTCAAACAGTGGTCCAATGCCTAATGCCGCCCACACACACACAGTCCCGGCAAAATCAAAAGAGACACACCTCACTGAGGAGCCACACAATATTTTGCTCTTACACACTGACCTGGTCAGCAGCAGCCTCACCATCTCAGACCTCTTGTCAGCATGCTGCTCCACCTCTCCGCGGCTATGTGCGGCACCTGCAATAAAATCAAAGCAAAGAGGACATGCTGAGATAATGCCCAACACCAAAGTGTGTCCGCACCGATTCCCACTTTCTGCTCCTTTACCTTGGCTGCTGACCCGTGTTGCCCCTGCCATTTTGCAGGTTGGCACCTCGAAGCTCACATCCCACCTGAAAAACACAAACAACAAGCCATGCTTAGAACTTCACCAACAATGCACACTACAATAATAACTGCTACTTCAGCCCACGAGTCATGGCCCACCTTGCCTGAGTCACCTCTGTTACCAAGACCCTGCTTTGCATCTTCAAAACGGAGAACCCAAAACTTATAAGCTAGTCATACAGCCACCAGTCATATCTTCCCTCCAACACCACACACTGACCTTCTTATGGCACTCTACTTGCGTGTCCTCTGTCGCCCTTTGGCACACCGCTCATCCCTCTGCATCTGTGAAAGCAACATTAAACGAGTCACCCAGATTCAGAGCAATAGTTGACCAGTCCCAGAAGTCTTGTTTCCACTCACGTATACCATCTAAATTCCAACTACAGCCTGCTGTTAATAACAATCTGGTCATCCCCTGTGTCTCTGCCTAGCACTACAGAAACAACTCTCCTTGCCCACTGCATACAGGGCTACTTGCTCGGAAACGAACTCTACAACCTTTGCCTATAAAGTCTAGGGTTATCTACACGTTAGCCATAGGATCTCATTGTTATTCTTTTGCTTGCTGTCACTGCTATGCCCCCAGGTAGAGCAGCTCTAACCCAGACAAACATGCACAGACACTGCACACAGACAAGACCAACAGTGTGATGCAGAGACATAAAAAAACTCTAAAAAGCACGACTCCTGGACCAGAGCTGCCATTGGGCAAGAAGACCTAGGGGGCCACAAGTAAGAATCTGTGGCAGCCTGAGAAAAGTCAAATGCTATGAACTGTGCAAAAAGACCTATCCGCAACTCGCATGAAGTGTGCGCACAATGCCTTTCCTAAAGGCCTAAGAAGTTTGGGATGCCAGGAAGATCTCTCAGAAAAGATGACTAAAGAGACCGCTCAAGATCAGAGGTGCTGTCCCAGCCTGGAACAACGTTGCAAAAGCAGATAGAGCATAAACTTCCGAGACGCAAGACTTATCCATGCTTTACACTTGTAACACAAGCAAAGAAGTTCCCAGCTGGCACTGTAACGATGAGTAAAGCTATTCGAGATGCTAGGGATGGCACCCGAGACGCACAATGCCCTCCTTGAGTGCAAAGAGGACATTGAGACCTGAGGAAGGTCTAAGGCAGAGAAGACAGACTACGCAAACGACACCACCACAGACGTAGGCTGGAACTGCCCTCCCTTGCATACACAGTGTTGTGCAAGAGTAACCTGCTTCCTTTACCTGCCCAAAGGGGCCTGTTCCTGCACAGCCCTGTCCCTACACTAACTTTACAACACCGCCCAACCTTGTTCCCCTCCCTCCAGACCCTCTCCAGCCCCTGCAACTCAACTTACCTTTCACAGGGCCAGGGGTCTGACTCCATCCTCGACCGAAAATGCATTGGGTATCTGGGATGCTCCTGCAGTCAACAGGTTGCGCTTCTTCACTGGAAAAAGAAAAAACCCAGAAACAGTGCTGACAGTAAGCATCACATTGGCCAAGACCAACCTCTTCCACAACAACCCGCTCCTCAGAAGCACCGGGCTGCTCCGCTCACCTGCTCATTCCAGAGGCAGACGCTGCGGCCAACATTGCTTCTGCTACCTAAGATACCAAGAGACTCAAAATTACCGCTTGCGCCCGTGACAAGTCACCCACCCCACGCTCCTCCTCGCTGCCACCCCAGGTCACCTCAAAACAGTTGTCCGATGCCACAGGTGGCCCGCACAGCCCCTGCAAAACCAAGAGAGACACCCCTCACTGAGTTGCTGCACTATAATTTGCTCTCACACACTGACCCGGCACACAACCGCCTCACCTTCTCAGACCTCTTGTCAGCATGCCGCTTCGCCCCGCTGAGGCTACGTGCGGCACCTGCAATAAAATCAAAGCAAACAGCACATGCTGAGATACTGCCCAAAACCAAAGCCTGCCTGCATCAGTTCCAATCTCCTGCTCCTTTACCTTGGCTGCTCACCCACCCTGGCCCTGCCATTTACAGGTTCCCTGGTTGCCCTGGGCAGAGCAGCTCCAAGCCAAAACACACACACAGGCACAGACAGACACTACACACAAGACCACAAACAATGGGCTTCAAAGAAGAGCGAAAACTCTCCTCCACAGGAAGGAGGACTCCCTGACGGGTGATACCGTCGGACAAGAAGACCTACAGGGCCGCGACGGCCCAAAGCATGGCGCCTCCATGGCAGCCCCAGAAAAACAGAGTCAGACAGCATGGTCCCTGGCATGAAGACACAGTCAAAAGAGACGGCGCATGTGCAAGAAGCCCGGCTTCAAGACCTAAGAACATAAGGATGCAGGGAAGAGCTCCCACACTCCACGAAAATGGACCGCCAGAGAGAAGAGCTGCTGACACAGCCTGGAACGACGCCGCAGAAGAGAACCGACCGGAAACTTCCACGCCACGAGACCGATCCACGCTTTACGCTTGTAAGGCAAGAAGAGAAGCCCCCGCTTGGCACTATGCCGATGAGTAGGGGCATTCGAGACCCCAGGGGTGGTGCCTGATGTGCACAAAGAGCAATGAGGATGCTGAGATACAGGTAAGGTCTAAGACACAGAAGACAGACGACAAAAATGACACAGCACCACAGACGCAGCCTGGAACGCTCCTGCCCAATTGGGCTGAAGAGAAACCCCTTCCTTCCCTTTACACGCCCAAAGGGGCCCGCTCCTGCACAGCCCTCTCCCCTACGCTAATTTTACAAGCACTCCCTGCAATTCACAGCCGTGGTCCCCTCCCCCCAGTCCCTCAACTTAGCTTTCAGGGGGCCAGGGGTCTGACTCCATCCTCGACAAAAAGCACCTTGGCTAACTGGGATGCGCCTGCAGTCGCCTGCTTCCGTTTTGCCATCTGAAAAGCAAAACGACAAGACGACAACACAGACAACACACAGGGCTGACAGTAAGCATCACACTGGCCAACACCAACCCCTTCCGCAACCACCTCCTCCTCAGAAGCACCGGGCTGCTCCACTCACCTGCTCATTCCAGAGGCAGACGCCGCGGCCAGCGTTGCTTCTGCTACCTAAGATACCAAGAGACACAAAATTACCGCTTGCGCCCGTGACAAGTCACCCACCCCACGCTCCTCCTCGCTGCCACCCCAGGTCACCTCAAACAGTGGTCCAATGCCTAATGCCGCCCACACACACACAGTCCCGGCAAAATCAAAAGAGACACACCTCACTGAGGAGCCACACAATATTTTGCTCTTACACACTGACCTGGTCAGCAGCAGCCTCACCATCTCAGACCTCTTGTCAGCATGCTGCTCCACCTCTCCGCGGCTATGTGCGGCACCTGCAATAAAATCAAAGCAAAGAGGACATGCTGAGATAATGCCCAACACCAAAGTGTGTCCGCACCGATTCCCACTTTCTGCTCCTTTACCTTGGCTGCTGACCCGTGTTGCCCCTGCCATTTTGCAGGTTGGCACCTCGAAGCTCACATCCCACCTGAAAAACACAAACAACAAGCCATGCTTAGAACTTCACCAACAATGCACACTACAATAATAACTGCTACTTCAGCCCACGAGTCATGGCCCACCTTGCCTGAGTCACCTCTGTTACCAAGACCCTGCTTTGCATCTTCAAAACGGAGAACCCAAAACTTATAAGCTAGTCATACAGCCACCAGTCATATCTTCCCTCCAACACCACACACTGACCTTCTTATGGCACTCTACTTGCGTGTCCTCTGTCGCCCTTTGGCACACCGCTCATCCCTCTGCATCTGTGAAAGCAACATTAAACGAGTCACCCAGATTCAGAGCAATAGTTGACCAGTCCCAGAAGTCTTGTTTCCACTCACGTATACCATCTAAATTCCAACTACAGCCTGCTGTTAATAACAATCTGGTCATCCCCTGTGTCTCTGCCTAGCACTACAGAAACAACTCTCCTTGCCCACTGCATACAGGGCTACTTGCTCGGAAACGAACTCTACAACCTTTGCCTATAAAGTCTAGGGTTATCTACACGTTAGCCATAGGATCTCATTGTTATTCTTTTGCTTGCTGTCACTGCTATGCCCCCAGGTAGAGCAGCTCTAACCCAGACAAACATGCACAGACACTGCACACAGACAAGACCAACAGTGTGATGCAGAGACATAAAAAAACTCTAAAAAGCACGACTCCTGGACCAGAGCTGCCATTGGGCAAGAAGACCTAGGGGGCCACAAGTAAGAATCTGTGGCAGCCTGAGAAAAGTCAAATGCTATGAACTGTGCAAAAAGACCTATCCGCAACTCGCATGAAGTGTGCGCACAATGCCTTTCCTAAAGGCCTAAGAAGTTTGGGATGCCAGGAAGATCTCTCAGAAAAGATGACTAAAGAGACCGCTCAAGATCAGAGGTGCTGTCCCAGCCTGGAACAACGTTGCAAAAGCAGATAGAGCATAAACTTCCGAGACGCAAGACTTATCCATGCTTTACACTTGTAACACAAGCAAAGAAGTTCCCAGCTGGCACTGTAACGATGAGTAAAGCTATTCGAGATGCTAGGGATGGCAACCGAGACGCACAATGCCCTCCTTGAGTGCAAAGAGGACATTGAGACCTGAGGAAGGTCTAAGGCAGAGAAGACAGACTACGCAAACGACACCACCACAGACGTAGGCTGGAACTGCCCTCCCTTGCATACACAGTGTTGTGCAAGAGTAACCTGCTTCCTTTACCTGCCCAAAGGGGCCTGTTCCTGCACAGCCCTGTCCCTACACTAACTTTACAACACCGCCCAACCTTGTTCCCCTCCCTCCAGACCCTCTCCAGCCCCTGCAACTCAACTTACCTTTCACAGGGCCAGGGGTCTGACTCCATCCTCGACCGAAAATGCATTGGGTATCTGGGATGCTCCTGCAGTCAACAGGTTGCGCTTCTTCACTGGAAAAAGAAAAAACCCAGAAACAGTGCTGACAGTAAGCATCACATTGGCCAAGACCAACCTCTTCCACAACAACCCGCTCCTCAGAAGCACCGGGCTGCTCCGCTCACCTGCTCATTCCAGAGGCAGACGCTGCGGCCAACATTGCTTCTGCTACCTAAGATACCAAGAGACTCAAAATTACCGCTTGCGCCCGTGACAAGTCACCCACCCCACGCTCCTCCTCGCTGCCACCCCAGGTCACCTCAAAACAGTTGTCCGATGCCACAGGTGGCCCGCACAGCCCCTGCAAAACCAAGAGAGACACCCCTCACTGAGTTGCTGCACTATAATTTGCTCTCACACACTGACCCGGCACACAACCGCCTCACCTTCTCAGACCTCTTGTCAGCATGCCGCTTCGCCCCGCTGAGGCTACGTGCGGCACCTGCAATAAAATCAAAGCAAACAGCACATGCTGAGATACTGCCCAAAACCAAAGCCTGCCTGCATCAGTTCCAATCTCCTGCTCCTTTACCTTGGCTGCTCACCCACCCTGGCCCTGCCATTTACAGGTTCCCTGGTTGCCCTGGGCAGAGCAGCTCCAAGCCAAAACACACACACAGGCACAGACAGACACTACACACAAGACCACAAACAATGGGCTTCAAAGAAGAGCGAAAACTCTCCTCCACAGGAAGGAGGACTCCCTGACGGGTGATACCGTCGGACAAGAAGACCTACAGGGCCGCGACGGCCCAAAGCATGGCGCCTCCATGGCAGCCCCAGAAAAACAGAGTCAGACAGCATGGTCCCTGGCATGAAGACACAGTCAAAAGAGACGGCGCATGTGCAAGAAGCCCGGCTTCAAGACCTAAGAACATAAGGATGCAGGGAAGAGCTCCCACACTCCACGAAAATGGACCGCCAGAGAGAAGAGCTGCTGACACAGCCTGGAACGACGCCGCAGAAGAGAACCGACCGGAAACTTCCACGCCACGAGACCGATCCACGCTTTACGCTTGTAAGGCAAGAAGAGAAGCCCCCGCTTGGCACTATGCCGATGAGTAGGGGCATTCGAGACCCCAGGGGTGGTGCCTGATGTGCACAAAGAGCAATGAGGATGCTGAGATACAGGTAAGGTCTAAGACACAGAAGACAGACGACAAAAATGACACAGCACCACAGACGCAGCCTGGAACGCTCCTGCCCAATTGGGCTGAAGAGAAACCCCTTCCTTCCCTTTACACGCCCAAAGGGGCCCGCTCCTGCACAGCCCTCTCCCCTACGCTAATTTTACAAGCACTCCCTGCAATTCACAGCCGTGGTCCCCTCCCCCCAGTCCCTCAACTTAGCTTTCAGGGGGCCAGGGGTCTGACTCCATCCTCGACAAAAAGCACCTTGGCTAACTGGGATGCGCCTGCAGTCGCCTGCTTCCGTTTTGCCATCTGAAAAGCAAAACGACAAGACGACAACACAGACAACACACAGGGCTGACAGTAAGCATCACACTGGCCAACACCAACCCCTTCCGCAACCACCTCCTCCTCAGAAGCACCGGGCTGCTCCACTCACCTGCTCATTCCAGAGGCAGACGCCGCGGCCAGCGTTGCTTCTGCTACCTAAGATACCAAGAGACACAAAATTACCGCTTGCGCCCGTGACAAGTCACCCACCCCACGCTCCTCCTCGCTGCCACCCCAGGTCACCTCAAACAGTGGTCCAATGCCTAATGCCGCCCACACACACACAGTCCCGGCAAAATCAAAAGAGACACACCTCACTGAGGAGCCACACAATATTTTGCTCTTACACACTGACCTGGTCAGCAGCAGCCTCACCATCTCAGACCTCTTGTCAGCATGCTGCTCCACCTCTCCGCGGCTATGTGCGGCACCTGCAATAAAATCAAAGCAAAGAGGACATGCTGAGATAATGCCCAACACCAAAGTGTGTCCGCACCGATTCCCACTTTCTGCTCCTTTACCTTGGCTGCTGACCCGTGTTGCCCCTGCCATTTTGCAGGTTGGCACCTCGAAGCTCACATCCCACCTGAAAAACACAAACAACAAGCCATGCTTAGAACTTCACCAACAATGCACACTACAATAATAACTGCTACTTCAGCCCACGAGTCATGGCCCACCTTGCCTGAGTCACCTCTGTTACCAAGACCCTGCTTTGCATCTTCAAAACGGAGAACCCAAAACTTATAAGCTAGTCATACAGCCACCAGTCATATCTTCCCTCCAACACCACACACTGACCTTCTTATGGCACTCTACTTGCGTGTCCTCTGTCGCCCTTTGGCACACCGCTCATCCCTCTGCATCTGTGAAAGCAACATTAAACGAGTCACCCAGATTCAGAGCAATAGTTGACCAGTCCCAGAAGTCTTGTTTCCACTCACGTATACCATCTAAATTCCAACTACAGCCTGCTGTTAATAACAATCTGGTCATCCCCTGTGTCTCTGCCTAGCACTACAGAAACAACTCTCCTTGCCCACTGCATACAGGGCTACTTGCTCGGAAACGAACTCTACAACCTTTGCCTATAAAGTCTAGGGTTATCTACACGTTAGCCATAGGATCTCATTGTTATTCTTTTGCTTGCTGTCACTGCTATGCCCCCAGGTAGAGCAGCTCTAACCCAGACAAACATGCACAGACACTGCACACAGACAAGACCAACAGTGTGATGCAGAGACATAAAAAAACTCTAAAAAGCACGACTCCTGGACCAGAGCTGCCATTGGGCAAGAAGACCTAGGGGGCCACAAGTAAGAATCTGTGGCAGCCTGAGAAAAGTCAAATGCTATGAACTGTGCAAAAAGACCTATCCGCAACTCGCATGAAGTGTGCGCACAATGCCTTTCCTAAAGGCCTAAGAAGTTTGGGATGCCAGGAAGATCTCTCAGAAAAGATGACTAAAGAGACCGCTCAAGATCAGAGGTGCTGTCCCAGCCTGGAACAACGTTGCAAAAGCAGATAGAGCATAAACTTCCGAGACGCAAGACTTATCCATGCTTTACACTTGTAACACAAGCAAAGAAGTTCCCAGCTGGCACTGTAACGATGAGTAAAGCTATTCGAGATGCTAGGGATGGCACCCGAGACGCACAATGCCCTCCTTGAGTGCAAAGAGGACATTGAGACCTGAGGAAGGTCTAAGGCAGAGAAGACAGACTACGCAAACGACACCACCACAGACGTAGGCTGGAACTGCCCTCCCTTGCATACACAGTGTTGTGCAAGAGTAACCTGCTTCCTTTACCTGCCCAAAGGGGCCTGTTCCTGCACAGCCCTGTCCCTACACTAACTTTACAACACCGCCCAACCTTGTTCCCCTCCCTCCAGACCCTCTCCAGCCCCTGCAACTCAACTTACCTTTCACAGGGCCAGGGGTCTGACTCCATCCTCGACCGAAAATGCATTGGGTATCTGGGATGCTCCTGCAGTCAACAGGTTGCGCTTCTTCACTGGAAAAAGAAAAAACCCAGAAACAGTGCTGACAGTAAGCATCACATTGGCCAAGACCAACCTCTTCCACAACAACCCGCTCCTCAGAAGCACCGGGCTGCTCCGCTCACCTGCTCATTCCAGAGGCAGACGCTGCGGCCAACATTGCTTCTGCTACCTAAGATACCAAGAGACTCAAAATTACCGCTTGCGCCCGTGACAAGTCACCCACCCCACGCTCCTCCTCGCTGCCACCCCAGGTCACCTCAAAACAGTTGTCCGATGCCACAGGTGGCCCGCACAGCCCCTGCAAAACCAAGAGAGACACCCCTCACTGAGTTGCTGCACTATAATTTGCTCTCACACACTGACCCGGCACACAACCGCCTCACCTTCTCAGACCTCTTGTCAGCATGCCGCTTCGCCCCGCTGAGGCTACGTGCGGCACCTGCAATAAAATCAAAGCAAACAGCACATGCTGAGATACTGCCCAAAACCAAAGCCTGCCTGCATCAGTTCCAATCTCCTGCTCCTTTACCTTGGCTGCTCACCCACCCTGGCCCTGCCATTTACAGGTTCCCTGGTTGCCCTGGGCAGAGCAGCTCCAAGCCAAAACACACACACAGGCACAGACAGACACTACACACAAGACCACAAACAATGGGCTTCAAAGAAGAGCGAAAACTCTCCTCCACAGGAAGGAGGACTCCCTGACGGGTGATACCGTCGGACAAGAAGACCTACAGGGCCGCGACGGCCCAAAGCATGGCGCCTCCATGGCAGCCCCAGAAAAACAGAGTCAGACAGCATGGTCCCTGGCATGAAGACACAGTCAAAAGAGACGGCGCATGTGCAAGAAGCCCGGCTTCAAGACCTAAGAACATAAGGATGCAGGGAAGAGCTCCCACACTCCACGAAAATGGACCGCCAGAGAGAAGAGCTGCTGACACAGCCTGGAACGACGCCGCAGAAGAGAACCGACCGGAAACTTCCACGCCACGAGACCGATCCACGCTTTACGCTTGTAAGGCAAGAAGAGAAGCCCCCGCTTGGCACTATGCCGATGAGTAGGGGCATTCGAGACCCCAGGGGTGGTGCCTGATGTGCACAAAGAGCAATGAGGATGCTGAGATACAGGTAAGGTCTAAGACACAGAAGACAGACGACAAAAATGACACAGCACCACAGACGCAGCCTGGAACGCTCCTGCCCAATTGGGCTGAAGAGAAACCCCTTCCTTCCCTTTACACGCCCAAAGGGGCCCGCTCCTGCACAGCCCTCTCCCCTACGCTAATTTTACAAGCACTCTCTGCAATTCACAGCCGTGGTCCCCTCCCCCCAGTCCCTCAACTTAGCTTTCAGGGGGCCAGGGGTCTGACTCCATCCTCGACAAAAAGCACCTTGGCTAACTGGGATGCGCCTGCAGTCGCCTGCTTCCGTTTTGCCATCTGAAAAGCAAAACGACAAGACGACAACACAGACAACACACAGGGCTGACAGTAAGCATCACACTGGCCAACACCAACCCCTTCCGCAACCACCTCCTCCTCAGAAGCACCGGGCTGCTCCACTCACCTGCTCATTCCAGAGGCAGACGCCGCGGCCAGCGTTGCTTCTGCTACCTAAGATACCAAGAGACACAAAATTACCGCTTGCGCCCGTGACAAGTCACCCACCCCACGCTCCTCCTCGCTGCCACCCCAGGTCACCTCAAACAGTGGTCCAATGCCTAATGCCGCCCACACACACACAGTCCCGGCAAAATCAAAAGAGACACACCTCACTGAGGAGCCACACAATATTTTGCTCTTACACACTGACCTGGTCAGCAGCAGCCTCACCATCTCAGACCTCTTGTCAGCATGCTGCTCCACCTCTCCGCGGCTATGTGCGGCACCTGCAATAAAATCAAAGCAAAGAGGACATGCTGAGATAATGCCCAACACCAAAGTGTGTCCGCACCGATTCCCACTTTCTGCTCCTTTACCTTGGCTGCTGACCCGTGTTGCCCCTGCCATTTTGCAGGTTGGCACCTCGAAGCTCACATCCCACCTGAAAAACACAAACAACAAGCCATGCTTAGAACTTCACCAACAATGCACACTACAATAATAACTGCTACTTCAGCCCACGAGTCATGGCCCACCTTGCCTGAGTCACCTCTGTTACCAAGACCCTGCTTTGCATCTTCAAAACGGAGAACCCAAAACTTATAAGCTAGTCATACAGCCACCAGTCATATCTTCCCTCCAACACCACACACTGACCTTCTTATGGCACTCTACTTGCGTGTCCTCTGTCGCCCTTTGGCACACCGCTCATCCCTCTGCATCTGTGAAAGCAACATTAAACGAGTCACCCAGATTCAGAGCAATAGTTGACCAGTCCCAGAAGTCTTGTTTCCACTCACGTATACCATCTAAATTCCAACTACAGCCTGCTGTTAATAACAATCTGGTCATCCCCTGTGTCTCTGCCTAGCACTACAGAAACAACTCTCCTTGCCCACTGCATACAGGGCTACTTGCTCGGAAACGAACTCTACAACCTTTGCCTATAAAGTCTAGGGTTATCTACACGTTAGCCATAGGATCTCATTGTTATTCTTTTGCTTGCTGTCACTGCTATGCCCCCAGGTAGAGCAGCTCTAACCCAGACAAACATGCACAGACACTGCACACAGACAAGACCAACAGTGTGATGCAGAGACATAAAAAAACTCTAAAAAGCACGACTCCTGGACCAGAGCTGCCATTGGGCAAGAAGACCTAGGGGGCCACAAGTAAGAATCTGTGGCAGCCTGAGAAAAGTCAAATGCTATGAACTGTGCAAAAAGACCTATCCGCAACTCGCATGAAGTGTGCGCACAATGCCTTTCCTAAAGGCCTAAGAAGTTTGGGATGCCAGGAAGATCTCTCAGAAAAGATGACTAAAGAGACCGCTCAAGATCAGAGGTGCTGTCCCAGCCTGGAACAACGTTGCAAAAGCAGATAGAGCATAAACTTCCGAGACGCAAGACTTATCCATGCTTTACACTTGTAACACAAGCAAAGAAGTTCCCAGCTGGCACTGTAACGATGAGTAAAGCTATTCGAGATGCTAGGGATGGCACCCGAGACGCACAATGCCCTCCTTGAGTGCAAAGAGGACATTGAGACCTGAGGAAGGTCTAAGGCAGAGAAGACAGACTACGCAAACGACACCACCACAGACGTAGGCTGGAACTGCCCTCCCTTGCATACACAGTGTTGTGCAAGAGTAACCTGCTTCCTTTACCTGCCCAAAGGGGCCTGTTCCTGCACAGCCCTGTCCCTACACTAACTTTACAACACCGCCCAACCTTGTTCCCCTCCCTCCAGACCCTCTCCAGCCCCTGCAACTCAACTTACCTTTCACAGGGCCAGGGGTCTGACTCCATCCTCGACCGAAAATGCATTGGGTATCTGGGATGCTCCTGCAGTCAACAGGTTGCGCTTCTTCACTGGAAAAAGAAAAAACCCAGAAACAGTGCTGACAGTAAGCATCACATTGGCCAAGACCAACCTCTTCCACAACAACCCGCTCCTCAGAAGCACCGGGCTGCTCCGCTCACCTGCTCATTCCAGAGGCAGACGCTGCGGCCAACATTGCTTCTGCTACCTAAGATACCAAGAGACTCAAAATTACCGCTTGCGCCCGTGACAAGTCACCCACCCCACGCTCCTCCTCGCTGCCACCCCAGGTCACCTCAAAACAGTTGTCCGATGCCACAGGTGGCCCGCACAGCCCCTGCAAAACCAAGAGAGACACCCCTCACTGAGTTGCTGCACTATAATTTGCTCTCACACACTGACCCGGCACACAACCGCCTCACCTTCTCAGACCTCTTGTCAGCATGCCGCTTCGCCCCGCTGAGGCTACGTGCGGCACCTGCAATAAAATCAAAGCAAACAGCACATGCTGAGATACTGCCCAAAACCAAAGCCTGCCTGCATCAGTTCCAATCTCCTGCTCCTTTACCTTGGCTGCTCACCCACCCTGGCCCTGCCATTTACAGGTTCCCTGGTTGCCCTGGGCAGAGCAGCTCCAAGCCAAAACACACACACAGGCACAGACAGACACTACACACAAGACCACAAACAATGGGCTTCAAAGAAGAGCGAAAACTCTCCTCCACAGGAAGGAGGACTCCCTGACGGGTGATACCGTCGGACAAGAAGACCTACAGGGCCGCGACGGCCCAAAGCATGGCGCCTCCATGGCAGCCCCAGAAAAACAGAGTCAGACAGCATGGTCCCTGGCATGAAGACACAGTCAAAAGAGACGGCGCATGTGCAAGAAGCCCGGCTTCAAGACCTAAGAACATAAGGATGCAGGGAAGAGCTCCCACACTCCACGAAAATGGACCGCCAGAGAGAAGAGCTGCTGACACAGCCTGGAACGACGCCGCAGAAGAGAACCGACCGGAAACTTCCACGCCACGAGACCGATCCACGCTTTACGCTTGTAAGGCAAGAAGAGAAGCCCCCGCTTGGCACTATGCCGATGAGTAGGGGCATTCGAGACCCCAGGGGTGGTGCCTGATGTGCACAAAGAGCAATGAGGATGCTGAGATACAGGTAAGGTCTAAGACACAGAAGACAGACGACAAAAATGACACAGCACCACAGACGCAGCCTGGAACGCTCCTGCCCAATTGGGCTGAAGAGAAACCCCTTCCTTCCCTTTACACGCCCAAAGGGGCCCGCTCCTGCACAGCCCTCTCCCCTACGCTAATTTTACAAGCACTCCCTGCAATTCACAGCCGTGGTCCCCTCCCCCCAGTCCCTCAACTTAGCTTTCAGGGGGCCAGGGGTCTGACTCCATCCTCGACAAAAAGCACCTTGGCTAACTGGGATGCGCCTGCAGTCGCCTGCTTCCGTTTTGCCATCTGAAAAGCAAAACGACAAGACGACAACACAGACAACACACAGGGCTGACAGTAAGCATCACACTGGCCAACACCAACCCCTTCCGCAACCACCTCCTCCTCAGAAGCACCGGGCTGCTCCACTCACCTGCTCATTCCAGAGGCAGACGCCGCGGCCAGCGTTGCTTCTGCTACCTAAGATACCAAGAGACACAAAATTACCGCTTGCGCCCGTGACAAGTCACCCACCCCACGCTCCTCCTCGCTGCCACCCCAGGTCACCTCAAACAGTGGTCCAATGCCTAATGCCGCCCACACACACACAGTCCCGGCAAAATCAAAAGAGACACACCTCACTGAGGAGCCACACAATATTTTGCTCTTACACACTGACCTGGTCAGCAGCAGCCTCACCATCTCAGACCTCTTGTCAGCATGCTGCTCCACCTCTCCGCGGCTATGTGCGGCACCTGCAATAAAATCAAAGCAAAGAGGACATGCTGAGATAATGCCCAACACCAAAGTGTGTCCGCACCGATTCCCACTTTCTGCTCCTTTACCTTGGCTGCTGACCCGTGTTGCCCCTGCCATTTTGCAGGTTGGCACCTCGAAGCTCACATCCCACCTGAAAAACACAAACAACAAGCCATGCTTAGAACTTCACCAACAATGCACACTACAATAATAACTGCTACTTCAGCCCACGAGTCATGGCCCACCTTGCCTGAGTCACCTCTGTTACCAAGACCCTGCTTTGCATCTTCAAAACGGAGAACCCAAAACTTATAAGCTAGTCATACAGCCACCAGTCATATCTTCCCTCCAACACCACACACTGACCTTCTTATGGCACTCTACTTGCGTGTCCTCTGTCGCCCTTTGGCACACCGCTCATCCCTCTGCATCTGTGAAAGCAACATTAAACGAGTCACCCAGATTCAGAGCAATAGTTGACCAGTCCCAGAAGTCTTGTTTCCACTCACGTATACCATCTAAATTCCAACTACAGCCTGCTGTTAATAACAATCTGGTCATCCCCTGTGTCTCTGCCTAGCACTACAGAAACAACTCTCCTTGCCCACTGCATACAGGGCTACTTGCTCGGAAACGAACTCTACAACCTTTGCCTATAAAGTCTAGGGTTATCTACACGTTAGCCATAGGATCTCATTGTTATTCTTTTGCTTGCTGTCACTGCTATGCCCCCAGGTAGAGCAGCTCTAACCCAGACAAACATGCACAGACACTGCACACAGACAAGACCAACAGTGTGATGCAGAGACATAAAAAAACTCTAAAAAGCACGACTCCTGGACCAGAGCTGCCATTGGGCAAGAAGACCTAGGGGGCCACAAGTAAGAATCTGTGGCAGCCTGAGAAAAGTCAAATGCTATGAACTGTGCAAAAAGACCTATCCGCAACTCGCATGAAGTGTGCGCACAATGCCTTTCCTAAAGGCCTAAGAAGTTTGGGATGCCAGGAAGATCTCTCAGAAAAGATGACTAAAGAGACCGCTCAAGATCAGAGGTGCTGTCCCAGCCTGGAACAACGTTGCAAAAGCAGATAGAGCATAAACTTCCGAGACGCAAGACTTATCCATGCTTTACACTTGTAACACAAGCAAAGAAGTTCCCAGCTGGCACTGTAACGATGAGTAAAGCTATTCGAGATGCTAGGGATGGCAACCGAGACGCACAATGCCCTCCTTGAGTGCAAAGAGGACATTGAGACCTGAGGAAGGTCTAAGGCAGAGAAGACAGACTACGCAAACGACACCACCACAGACGTAGGCTGGAACTGCCCTCCCTTGCATACACAGTGTTGTGCAAGAGTAACCTGCTTCCTTTACCTGCCCAAAGGGGCCTGTTCCTGCACAGCCCTGTCCCTACACTAACTTTACAACACCGCCCAACCTTGTTCCCCTCCCTCCAGACCCTCTCCAGCCCCTGCAACTCAACTTACCTTTCACAGGGCCAGGGGTCTGACTCCATCCTCGACCGAAAATGCATTGGGTATCTGGGATGCTCCTGCAGTCAACAGGTTGCGCTTCTTCACTGGAAAAAGAAAAAACCCAGAAACAGTGCTGACAGTAAGCATCACATTGGCCAAGACCAACCTCTTCCACAACAACCCGCTCCTCAGAAGCACCGGGCTGCTCCGCTCACCTGCTCATTCCAGAGGCAGACGCTGCGGCCAACATTGCTTCTGCTACCTAAGATACCAAGAGACTCAAAATTACCGCTTGCGCCCGTGACAAGTCACCCACCCCACGCTCCTCCTCGCTGCCACCCCAGGTCACCTCAAAACAGTTGTCCGATGCCACAGGTGGCCCGCACAGCCCCTGCAAAACCAAGAGAGACACCCCTCACTGAGTTGCTGCACTATAATTTGCTCTCACACACTGACCCGGCACACAACCGCCTCACCTTCTCAGACCTCTTGTCAGCATGCCGCTTCGCCCCGCTGAGGCTACGTGCGGCACCTGCAATAAAATCAAAGCAAACAGCACATGCTGAGATACTGCCCAAAACCAAAGCCTGCCTGCATCAGTTCCAATCTCCTGCTCCTTTACCTTGGCTGCTCACCCACCCTGGCCCTGCCATTTACAGGTTCCCTGGTTGCCCTGGGCAGAGCAGCTCCAAGCCAAAACACACACACAGGCACAGACAGACACTACACACAAGACCACAAACAATGGGCTTCAAAGAAGAGCGAAAACTCTCCTCCACAGGAAGGAGGACTCCCTGACGGGTGATACCGTCGGACAAGAAGACCTACAGGGCCGCGACGGCCCAAAGCATGGCGCCTCCATGGCAGCCCCAGAAAAACAGAGTCAGACAGCATGGTCCCTGGCATGAAGACACAGTCAAAAGAGACGGCGCATGTGCAAGAAGCCCGGCTTCAAGACCTAAGAACATAAGGATGCAGGGAAGAGCTCCCACACTCCACGAAAATGGACCGCCAGAGAGAAGAGCTGCTGACACAGCCTGGAACGACGCCGCAGAAGAGAACCGACCGGAAACTTCCACGCCACGAGACCGATCCACGCTTTACGCTTGTAAGGCAAGAAGAGAAGCCCCCGCTTGGCACTATGCCGATGAGTAGGGGCATTCGAGACCCCAGGGGTGGTGCCTGATGTGCACAAAGAGCAATGAGGATGCTGAGATACAGGTAAGGTCTAAGACACAGAAGACAGACGACAAAAATGACACAGCACCACAGACGCAGCCTGGAACGCTCCTGCCCAATTGGGCTGAAGAGAAACCCCTTCCTTCCCTTTACACGCCCAAAGGGGCCCGCTCCTGCACAGCCCTCTCCCCTACGCTAATTTTACAAGCACTCCCTGCAATTCACAGCCGTGGTCCCCTCCCCCCAGTCCCTCAACTTAGCTTTCAGGGGGCCAGGGGTCTGACTCCATCCTCGACAAAAAGCACCTTGGCTAACTGGGATGCGCCTGCAGTCGCCTGCTTCCGTTTTGCCATCTGAAAAGCAAAACGACAAGACGACAACACAGACAACACACAGGGCTGACAGTAAGCATCACACTGGCCAACACCAACCCCTTCCGCAACCACCTCCTCCTCAGAAGCACCGGGCTGCTCCACTCACCTGCTCATTCCAGAGGCAGACGCCGCGGCCAGCGTTGCTTCTGCTACCTAAGATACCAAGAGACACAAAATTACCGCTTGCGCCCGTGACAAGTCACCCACCCCACGCTCCTCCTCGCTGCCACCCCAGGTCACCTCAAACAGTGGTCCAATGCCTAATGCCGCCCACACACACACAGTCCCGGCAAAATCAAAAGAGACACACCTCACTGAGGAGCCACACAATATTTTGCTCTTACACACTGACCTGGTCAGCAGCAGCCTCACCATCTCAGACCTCTTGTCAGCATGCTGCTCCACCTCTCCGCGGCTATGTGCGGCACCTGCAATAAAATCAAAGCAAAGAGGACATGCTGAGATAATGCCCAACACCAAAGTGTGTCCGCACCGATTCCCACTTTCTGCTCCTTTACCTTGGCTGCTGACCCGTGTTGCCCCTGCCATTTTGCAGGTTGGCACCTCGAAGCTCACATCCCACCTGAAAAACACAAACAACAAGCCATGCTTAGAACTTCACCAACAATGCACACTACAATAATAACTGCTACTTCAGCCCACGAGTCATGGCCCACCTTGCCTGAGTCACCTCTGTTACCAAGACCCTGCTTTGCATCTTCAAAACGGAGAACCCAAAACTTATAAGCTAGTCATACAGCCACCAGTCATATCTTCCCTCCAACACCACACACTGACCTTCTTATGGCACTCTACTTGCGTGTCCTCTGTCGCCCTTTGGCACACCGCTCATCCCTCTGCATCTGTGAAAGCAACATTAAACGAGTCACCCAGATTCAGAGCAATAGTTGACCAGTCCCAGAAGTCTTGTTTCCACTCACGTATACCATCTAAATTCCAACTACAGCCTGCTGTTAATAACAATCTGGTCATCCCCTGTGTCTCTGCCTAGCACTACAGAAACAACTCTCCTTGCCCACTGCATACAGGGCTACTTGCTCGGAAACGAACTCTACAACCTTTGCCTATAAAGTCTAGGGTTATCTACACGTTAGCCATAGGATCTCATTGTTATTCTTTTGCTTGCTGTCACTGCTATGCCCCCAGGTAGAGCAGCTCTAACCCAGACAAACATGCACAGACACTGCACACAGACAAGACCAACAGTGTGATGCAGAGACATAAAAAAACTCTAAAAAGCACGACTCCTGGACCAGAGCTGCCATTGGGCAAGAAGACCTAGGGGGCCACAAGTAAGAATCTGTGGCAGCCTGAGAAAAGTCAAATGCTATGAACTGTGCAAAAAGACCTATCCGCAACTCGCATGAAGTGTGCGCACAATGCCTTTCCTAAAGGCCTAAGAAGTTTGGGATGCCAGGAAGATCTCTCAGAAAAGATGACTAAAGAGACCGCTCAAGATCAGAGGTGCTGTCCCAGCCTGGAACAACGTTGCAAAAGCAGATAGAGCATAAACTTCCGAGACGCAAGACTTATCCATGCTTTACACTTGTAACACAAGCAAAGAAGTTCCCAGCTGGCACTGTAACGATGAGTAAAGCTATTCGAGATGCTAGGGATGGCAACCGAGACGCACAATGCCCTCCTTGAGTGCAAAGAGGACATTGAGACCTGAGGAAGGTCTAAGGCAGAGAAGACAGACTACGCAAACGACACCACCACAGACGTAGGCTGGAACTGCCCTCCCTTGCATACACAGTGTTGTGCAAGAGTAACCTGCTTCCTTTACCTGCCCAAAGGGGCCTGTTCCTGCACAGCCCTGTCCCTACACTAACTTTACAACACCGCCCAACCTTGTTCCCCTCCCTCCAGACCCTCTCCAGCCCCTGCAACTCAACTTACCTTTCACAGGGCCAGGGGTCTGACTCCATCCTCGACCGAAAATGCATTGGGTATCTGGGATGCTCCTGCAGTCAACAGGTTGCGCTTCTTCACTGGAAAAAGAAAAAACCCAGAAACAGTGCTGACAGTAAGCATCACATTGGCCAAGACCAACCTCTTCCACAACAACCCGCTCCTCAGAAGCACCGGGCTGCTCCGCTCACCTGCTCATTCCAGAGGCAGACGCTGCGGCCAACATTGCTTCTGCTACCTAAGATACCAAGAGACTCAAAATTACCGCTTGCGCCCGTGACAAGTCACCCACCCCACGCTCCTCCTCGCTGCCACCCCAGGTCACCTCAAAACAGTTGTCCGATGCCACAGGTGGCCCGCACAGCCCCTGCAAAACCAAGAGAGACACCCCTCACTGAGTTGCTGCACTATAATTTGCTCTCACACACTGACCCGGCACACAACCGCCTCACCTTCTCAGACCTCTTGTCAGCATGCCGCTTCGCCCCGCTGAGGCTACGTGCGGCACCTGCAATAAAATCAAAGCAAACAGCACATGCTGAGATACTGCCCAAAACCAAAGCCTGCCTGCATCAGTTCCAATCTCCTGCTCCTTTACCTTGGCTGCTCACCCACCCTGGCCCTGCCATTTACAGGTTCCCTGGTTGCCCTGGGCAGAGCAGCTCCAAGCCAAAACACACACACAGGCACAGACAGACACTACACACAAGACCACAAACAATGGGCTTCAAAGAAGAGCGAAAACTCTCCTCCACAGGAAGGAGGACTCCCTGACGGGTGATACCGTCGGACAAGAAGACCTACAGGGCCGCGACGGCCCAAAGCATGGCGCCTCCATGGCAGCCCCAGAAAAACAGAGTCAGACAGCATGGTCCCTGGCATGAAGACACAGTCAAAAGAGACGGCGCATGTGCAAGAAGCCCGGCTTCAAGACCTAAGAACATAAGGATGCAGGGAAGAGCTCCCACACTCCACGAAAATGGACCGCCAGAGAGAAGAGCTGCTGACACAGCCTGGAACGACGCCGCAGAAGAGAACCGACCGGAAACTTCCACGCCACGAGACCGATCCACGCTTTACGCTTGTAAGGCAAGAAGAGAAGCCCCCGCTTGGCACTATGCCGATGAGTAGGGGCATTCGAGACCCCAGGGGTGGTGCCTGATGTGCACAAAGAGCAATGAGGATGCTGAGATACAGGTAAGGTCTAAGACACAGAAGACAGACGACAAAAATGACACAGCACCACAGACGCAGCCTGGAACGCTCCTGCCCAATTGGGCTGAAGAGAAACCCCTTCCTTCCCTTTACACGCCCAAAGGGGCCCGCTCCTGCACAGCCCTCTCCCCTACGCTAATTTTACAAGCACTCCCTGCAATTCACAGCCGTGGTCCCCTCCCCCCAGTCCCTCAACTTAGCTTTCAGGGGGCCAGGGGTCTGACTCCATCCTCGACAAAAAGCACCTTGGCTAACTGGGATGCGCCTGCAGTCGCCTGCTTCCGTTTTGCCATCTGAAAAGCAAAACGACAAGACGACAACACAGACAACACACAGGGCTGACAGTAAGCATCACACTGGCCAACACCAACCCCTTCCGCAACCACCTCCTCCTCAGAAGCACCGGGCTGCTCCACTCACCTGCTCATTCCAGAGGCAGACGCCGCGGCCAGCGTTGCTTCTGCTACCTAAGATACCAAGAGACACAAAATTACCGCTTGCGCCCGTGACAAGTCACCCACCCCACGCTCCTCCTCGCTGCCACCCCAGGTCACCTCAAACAGTGGTCCAATGCCTAATGCCGCCCACACACACACAGTCCCGGCAAAATCAAAAGAGACACACCTCACTGAGGAGCCACACAATATTTTGCTCTTACACACTGACCTGGTCAGCAGCAGCCTCACCATCTCAGACCTCTTGTCAGCATGCTGCTCCACCTCTCCGCGGCTATGTGCGGCACCTGCAATAAAATCAAAGCAAAGAGGACATGCTGAGATAATGCCCAACACCAAAGTGTGTCCGCACCGATTCCCACTTTCTGCTCCTTTACCTTGGCTGCTGACCCGTGTTGCCCCTGCCATTTTGCAGGTTGGCACCTCGAAGCTCACATCCCACCTGAAAAACACAAACAACAAGCCATGCTTAGAACTTCACCAACAATGCACACTACAATAATAACTGCTACTTCAGCCCACGAGTCATGGCCCACCTTGCCTGAGTCACCTCTGTTACCAAGACCCTGCTTTGCATCTTCAAAACGGAGAACCCAAAACTTATAAGCTAGTCATACAGCCACCAGTCATATCTTCCCTCCAACACCACACACTGACCTTCTTATGGCACTCTACTTGCGTGTCCTCTGTCGCCCTTTGGCACACCGCTCATCCCTCTGCATCTGTGAAAGCAACATTAAACGAGTCACCCAGATTCAGAGCAATAGTTGACCAGTCCCAGAAGTCTTGTTTCCACTCACGTATACCATCTAAATTCCAACTACAGCCTGCTGTTAATAACAATCTGGTCATCCCCTGTGTCTCTGCCTAGCACTACAGAAACAACTCTCCTTGCCCACTGCATACAGGGCTACTTGCTCGGAAACGAACTCTACAACCTTTGCCTATAAAGTCTAGGGTTATCTACACGTTAGCCATAGGATCTCATTGTTATTCTTTTGCTTGCTGTCACTGCTATGCCCCCAGGTAGAGCAGCTCTAACCCAGACAAACATGCACAGACACTGCACACAGACAAGACCAACAGTGTGATGCAGAGACATAAAAAACTCTAAAAAGCACGACTCCTGGACCAGAGCTGCCATTGGGCAAGAAGACCTAGGGGGCCACAAGTAAGAATCTGTGGCAGCCTGAGAAAAGTCAAATGCTATGAACTGTGCAAAAAGACCTATCCGCAACTCGCATGAAGTGTGCGCACAATGCCTTTCCTAAAGGCCTAAGAAGTTTGGGATGCCAGGAAGATCTCTCAGAAAAGATGACTAAAGAGACCGCTCAAGATCAGAGGTGCTGTCCCAGCCTGGAACAACGTTGCAAAAGCAGATAGAGCATAAACTTCCGAGACGCAAGACTTATCCATGCTTTACACTTGTAACACAAGCAAAGAAGTTCCCAGCTGGCACTGTAACGATGAGTAAAGCTATTCGAGATGCTAGGGATGGCACCCGAGACGCACAATGCCCTCCTTGAGTGCAAAGAGGACATTGAGACCTGAGGAAGGTCTAAGGCAGAGAAGACAGACTACGCAAACGACACCACCACAGACGTAGGCTGGAACTGCCCTCCCTTGCATACACAGTGTTGTGCAAGAGTAACCTGCTTCCTTTACCTGCCCAAAGGGGCCTGTTCCTGCACAGCCCTGTCCCTACACTAACTTTACAACACCGCCCAACCTTGTTCCCCTCCCTCCACTGCCTCAACTTAGCTTTCGGACGGGCAGGGGTCAGAATCCATCCCTGATAAAAAACACATTGGCTACTGCAGTCAACAGGTTCCACTTTGTCATCTGAAAAAAGATAAGAAAGCAACCACACCCCACAAACAGTGATGACCATATCACATTGACCAATGCCAACCTCTTCCACAACAAACCCCTCAGAGGCACCGGGCTGCTCCGCTCACCTGCTCATTCCAGAGGCAGACGCTGCGGCCAACATTGCTTCTGCTACCTAAGATACCAAGAGACTCAAAATTACCGCTTGCGCCCGTGACAAGTCACCCACCCCACGCTCCTCCTCGCTGCCACCCCAGGTCACCTCAAAACAGTTGTCCGATGCCACAGGTGGCCCGCGCATCCCCTGCAAAACCAAAAGAGAAGCACCTCACTGAGTTGCCGCAGGAGTCGTTGCTCTTAGACACCAACCCAGCCCACAGCTGCTACTTCAGGCCACTAGTCGTGGCTCACCTTGCCCGAGTCGCCTCTGGTGCCCATATCCCCGTTTCTCTCATTGCTTGGCACCTTCAAAATTAAAAAGAAAAATCAAAACCTAAAAGCACATCTGTCCTCTGACACCACATGTAAACCCACCTTCTTGCGACGCTCTGCTCACCTCTCCTCCATCACCCTTTGGCGCACAGCTCGTTTCTCTGCATCTGCAAAAGACATATTGTAGAAGTTACCCCAATGCTGACCAATAACTTAATAATTCCAAAGGTCTTGTTTCCGTTCAAGAACGCCACCTAGAGTCCAACTACAGCCTGCCATTAAAAAAACAAACACAAAAGAACACTAAGCTCTTCACATACAAGCCTTAACACCTTTGAGATTCAAAGGCCTGACATTAAGTCCTCTATCTTGAGATGCTGAGGCCCAGAGAATTCACACTTCATCTCTTGTGACTGTGTCATAACTACCTGTCAGCTGCAGGGAGACTTAAACCAGACAGACCTCATTGACATCCAATTGTGACTGCAAAACTAAACTGAGAGAGGCTGATGAACCCTCCTCCCTTCCTCAACCATCCCCTCGTCTCAAAAGTTTAGAATCCCCTTCTCTGCTCCTGAACTGTCAAGGAAAGAATCCCACAGCCTCCTGACAGCTCCTTCCCGGTATTTGCACCCCTGAACCCCCCGCATCGGCCACTCCTCAGGAGCTGTTCCTCTGAGCCACACCCTGCGTTCTGCAGGCATCGCCCACCTTACACCTTCCCGCAGCCTTGGGGCTTTGCTACAGGCCCACAGAGTAAGTGAAACCCTGATGTTTATAATCTATGAGGGGCCTGCCTTGAGCTACAAAGTTTCAAGGGACAACAGAGTCCTCTGAGCAATTGGGAAAGGCAATGAGCTGTCCCATACTCTAAAAGATACTATGCCTTCTGTCCTTGCCACTTTCTTGAGAAATGCTCAATCTCTGTACAGATGCATACAAGATGCTCACCTTAACCCCTGCAAGATAATCTCATCATCAGTCCAACTAAGAGATGCGATGCCAGCAAGTTACACAGTATAGAGTAAAACTAGTGAAAACAACCAACGTTCCATCTTCAATCACGTCAGGAGTTCCAGGAAAGTGTAATGCACCTAGAATAAAAAGAACAATCTATTCTGTTAAACAATCTTGCCAACCCTGAATTCTCCATAAAAAATTACTGACCTGAAAAAAAAGGTGCAGATAAATATATTCTCTACTAGATCTGCTGCTGAGCCTTGACTCGTCCCGAACGTCTTACCTCAAACAGACACCTCTGCTTCTCTAAATATCAAAATAGATCTCCCTGGGTAGCTTAGACAGCTCAAAAGTTGTAATCAACTGAAGGAACAGCAGAGCACTAAGACCAAAGAAAGCCAGGAGTGGAATGAGCTCCCTGATCAGAGGCTGGGGGTCATATACTCCGAGCCTCGCCCACCACCCTTCCCACAGTCCCCTGGGAAAGGGGAGGGATGAACCACCAAAAGACATTAAGGCAGCCAGAGGAGCAGCAGTAAGTTTTCTCATCTGCCTTAAATTTAAAGCGTACAAAGCCTTGACCAGAGAAATTGACCCTTACTGAAAACAACAATGCCTGCTCTTTTACTATAACTATCTCTGTTGCATCACCAACGTGACCTAATAAGTAGTTAAACCTCATTTGTCTGGGGTGTAGACAGAAAAAGATAGATGTCCTACTAAGCTACGCAAGAAAGTAGTTCATTAAATGCAGTAACAATATTATTATCAAAATATATGTGCTTACTTTTCCTATAAAACACCCAAAATGCTACGGGCTTACTTTTAATTTCTAGCAAGACCACGCATGCTACCTAAATTCCACCAGAAGTATTTTCCGGATAGGACTGAATGACAAAGCAAAATTAGATCCTGTAAGAATATAGTAACTCTGGTTGCTAAGTAAATTATTTACTCTAAATAGCCGATGATTCAGAGCCACCTTGAAAGTCTCTCTGACTGACTGCCTTAAGAGAACTAGATGAGTCCCAAAGGACAGAAAACAGAAAAAACCCATGGAAATATAAGAAACAGATCAGAAAATTATATGAAGTGGCCTAATTAACACCTAAGTAGATAGAACTAATTAAATTGCAGAACACAACAAAGAACCACCATGGGAGATATGTCAATAAAAAGAGATGAAGGCTATCGCCTTCTCTGCAAAACTGAAGAGGAGATCTGAGCTGACGATGGACATCTTTGCCATACCAGATACCAAACAGAAACATACGACAAGACAAAAAACAAAAATACTGCTCTGGGGCACTAAGATGGCTTTGGAAAAGATTCCGGTAGAACGGGAGGCATCGTCACATGGATTACAGCGGTCCCGAGAGACCAATGAGATCTCAGGGATGTGGTGAGCTCAAAAGAGAATTGAACAAAGGACAGATGTTGTCTGGGGACTGAATCAAGGAGCACCAAATGGATGACAGGACAGAAAGATGAACTGGGGCAATGGATGCAGACTCGGGAAGGGTTCTGAGAGGAAAAGAGGGGTGCAGAGTGCCCTCACAAGCAAAAACGGGGCTCTAAGGCACAGGTGATGTGTTGCAAGAGCTCAGCAAAGGGAGCAGAGGAGACCTGAGACCAAAGAGGCCTTAGAGATAACAAGGAGGAACTCCAAAGGGGATTTCAACAAAGTACAGGTGTCATCAGGGGGCAGGGGGGCTGCACAAAGGCATGCTAAATAGCAAAGAGTAAGATAAGAGCGCTCTGAAGAGCACAAACAGAGAAAACCAAAAGGGAGCTAAAGTGCTACAAGAGTGCTGCGGAGTACAAGAAAGGTCTCAAAAGACATTGTTCTAGAGAGCAGAAGAATTAGGAGGGGGCAAGGTAAGAAAAGAAGTCATGGAGACACAGTGAGAGCCTCGGAGTCTCAGGAGGGCATCTAGGCAAACTAGAGATAACAGAGAGGAACCAAACTGAGACACCCACGATGGCAGGGAAAAATAAAGGAGCGCTTGTAGCAAAGAACAAAAAGGACGGAACAAGAGAGATGGAAAGGGAGATTAAGTGTTACAAGGTGCTGTGGAGATTGAGGAATGTCTCGGGGAAGCATCAGGACTGTGATAAGAGGGGCGTTGAGGGGTGGGGTGCTGTTGGACAAAGGAAGGCTTGGGGATCACACAGAGGAACTCGGGTGACCATCTGAGCAGAGTACATATGGTCTGAGGTGGCTGAGGACTGAATACAGGAATCCTAGAGAGCGTAGAGCAACAAATGAGCGTTCTGTGGCTCAAAGATGGCCCCACCTAAAGCACTACATGACGTGACGGCAACAGAGGGGTTCCGAGAGGGACAGACAAAAGGCAGCTTGAGGACACAGTGAAGTAGTCCAGAGGGGATTTGAACAGACTACAGATGTCATCAGGTGACCAGGGACTGAACGGAGGTATGCTAGCTAGCGTAGAGGACAACAAGAGTGTTCTGGAGATGAAAGATGGCATCAGGAAAGGTTCTTAGGGAGGGAGAAGGGTGCAAAGTGTGCTACAGAGACAAAGGAATGCTGCAGGGCACGAGGATAGCCTTGGGAAGTACAATGACAACAAGGGAAGGGTTCAGGGAGTGAGAGAGAGACAGAGTGGCTCTGGGACAAGACGCAAAACTCCAGAGGGTGTTCCAGCAATGTACAGATGTCCTCAGGGGACGAGCAACTGAATGGAGACATGCTAGATGGCAGTGAATAAGGCAGGAGAGCTCTGGGGCACAGAGGAATCCTGAGGAAGGGTTCTGTCTGAATCAGAGAGAAAAAATAGTGATGGCGAACTAAAACAGAGAAAGACAATCTAAAGAGTGATAGCAAAGAAGCAAGAGAAGAAATCATTAAAGAGAGCAAAGGCAAAAAAAAGTAGGCAGATGTCACAGACGGAATGATGCGCTGCATTCATAACAGAGAAGCAACAAAATGTTTCTTGATACATAACAGCAATTTAACAAAATTTGACAGTATATGCGACAGTGGTTGAACAAGATTCAATGGCAAAGTACACTGCATTATCTATTGCGTAGAAGACAGGGTCAGACAAAACTGTCATGGATACCCTTCCGTGGAGCCATGAGGTTCAGAATGGACCCCCTTGCATTCTAAACTCCTTCTCAGAGAGGAATCTAGGTGCGGCTGGATCCAAACTTTGCCCCAGACTTGGTAAACAGTTTGTCTAAGGGATTATATGCGCACAATCCATCCTTTACATCACTTAGCCAAGACGTAAATAGGCTCAGCAAACTCAATAGATGAGGACACTGAAAAAAAAAATTTTAAAAGCGACAAAGTAGAGGACAGGCAGGAAGAAATAAAACACACAGACAGGGAATGAGTTGAATGTAGGCACAGACAGAAAATTTAGAAAGCAACGGGGTACAGGTCACACGGGTAAGAATTTAAACATCGGGAGAGGGAGCTGGATAGACAGCCCAAGGGAAAGGACATCGGAGCAGCGACACGGCGTAGAGCAGAGGCGGTCACCGAATACAGACACAGGTCACTGGGTAAAGGGAGACTTAGAAGTGCAATTTTCCCAAAAACGGGGAAGAAGGCTGTGTGGGAAGAGCGAAACAATAGCAGGTGGGGAGCCAGAAAGGGAGAGACATAGAAAGAAAACGTAAAAGGCGACAAGATACAGGGCAACGTTGGCAGAAGAGCAAAACATTCTGGGGAGCCAGAGAGCCCAAAAAGAAGATGGAGGCAGGGACAGACAGAGATCTGGAGAAGCGTGGCAGGGATGGGCCCAAACACATGACTCACCACAGCTCCTGGCACTGGCAGGAGACCTTCAATGCCCCAAGGCTTCTCTCTCTGCCTCTGCCACCTTCCTCATCTGCAGTGCCGGCTGTCCCACTCTCACCCACCCAGGAGCAGGCAGCGGGTGCCTCGACACTTCTTTCCCACGAAGCTTCCTGGACACATGGCAGCTCACATATGCAGCCCATGGAGGCACCGAGCTCCCGGAGCCGTGTGCTGCTGGTGTGGTCCGTCGGGGATGGCTGGGAGCAATCCTGCCTCACCACGGAGACTGGCCGGTCCTTGCTGGAACCCCCCATTGCCTGCAGAACCCCCTTCAATTTGCTCCCCAGCCAGCTCCTGCAGGCAGGCATGCCCAGGCAGCTACCTCCCCAGCCAGAGCCCCTTGGCGTAGCAGAGGCAGCCCCATCCTCACCTCACCGGCTCCACCCTGGGCTACCCTGGCCCATCCCCACCTGCAGCCTTTTGAACATCTTGGCCCAGCCCCATCCTCACCTCACGGGTCCCACCTGGGCTGCCCCAGCCCACAAATGGAGCCCATCGGGAACAGGGGCCATCATCACCCCCTCCCCTGGACACCACCACAGCCACTTGCTGTGGAAAATATAGAGGAGAAAATTTAAATACTGGGATGGTGAACTAAAATGGAGACGTAAAATAAAATTTAAAAAGTGGGGGCGAGAGAAAGAGAAGAAATAACTAAAAATAAATACTTCAAAAAGAAAAAGGTAGGCATATGAAGAACATTTAAAAAGCAATGCGCATTAGGGAAGGAAGTACTTATGAAACAGACATAACAGAGAGATGTAGGAAGACATTTTAAAAAGCAAGGGCACTAAGGAAACACAAGAAATAATTAAAAAATAAAGGTAGACAAATAAACACAGCAAAAGAGATAAAAGTAGACAAAATTTTAAAAGCAACAGGGAGTACAGAAATGAGGAAAAAATTAAAAACAGACGACAAACTAAAGTGAGGACTTAAGAAGAAAATTTTAAAAGTGACAGTACTAAGGAAACACAAGAAATAATAAAAAAAACAAACGGAATAAATGACGCAGAGAAAGAACATTTTAAATGCACTAGGCATTCGAGAAATTGTATTATTGCGGCAACATCATGGTGGCGGCGGCATCACAGAGGCCTCGGTGGCATGAAAGCGACAGTGGCGGCATCACAACAGCAGCGGTGTCACGGCAGCAGTGCAATCACCACAGCGGTGGCAGCAAAACATAACTGCAGGATTAAAAGGGCTTGACTGGAGCTATGCCCATGAGGAGATGCACTCGAGACTCTTGGGAGAGCTGCCGAGGTGCCTGCTGATCACAAAGGGCTATGGAGACATCAAGACGTGAGGAAGGTATGTGACAAGACAGAGACAGGAGCTGCCCAGCCCTGCCACACAACACAAGAAAAGAAGCGCCTAACGGGCACTATGCCGATGAGTACATGCATTCGAGACACTAGGGATGGTGCCTGATGTGCATAACGAGCTCCTTGAGCAATTAGGAAGTCAAGACCCAAGAAGGGTCGGGCGCCACCGCGCATGCCCGGCCGCCGGGCGCCACCGCGCATGCCCGGCCGCCGGGCGCCACCGCGCATGCCCGGCCGCCGGGCGCCACCGCGCATGCCCGGCCGCCGGGCGCCACCGCGCATGCCCGGCCGCCGGGCGCCACCGCGCATGCCCGGCCGCCGGGCGCCACCGCGCATGCCCGGCCGCCGGGCGCCACCGCGCATGCCCGGCCGCCGGGCGCCACCGCGCATGCCCGGCCGCCGGGCGCCACCGCGCATGCCCGGCCGCCGGGCGCCACCGCGCATGCCCGGCCGCCGGGCGCCACCGCGCATGCCCGGCCGCCGGGCGCCACCGCGCATGCCCGGCCGCCGGGCGCCACCGCGCATGCCCGGCCGCCGGGCGCCACCGCGCATGCCCGGCCGCCGGGCGCCACCGCGCATGCCCGGCCGCCGGGCGCCACCGCGCATGCCCGGCCGCCGGGCGCCACCGCGCATGCCCGGCCGCCGGGCGCCACCGCGCATGCCCGGCCGCCGGGCGCCACCGCGCATGCCCGGCCGCCGGGCGCCACCGCGCATGCCCGGCCGCCGGGCGCCACCGCGCATGCCCGGCCGCCGGGCGCCACCGCGCATGCCCGGCCGCCGGGCGCCACCGCGCATGCCCGGCCGCCGGGCGCCACCGCGCATGCCCGGCCGCCGGGCGCCACCGCGCATGCCCGGCCGCCGGGCGCCACCGCGCATGCCCGGCCGCCGGGCGCCACCGCGCATGCCCGGCCGCCGGGCGCCACCGCGCATGCCCGGCCGCCGGGCGCCACCGCGCATGCCCGGCCGCCGGGCGCCACCGCGCATGCCCGGCCGCCGGGCGCCACCGCGCATGCCCGGCCGCCGGGCGCCACCGCGCATGCCCGGCCGCCGGGCGCCACCGCGCATGCCCGGCCGCCGGGCGCCACCGCGCATGCCCGGCCGCCGGGCGCCACCGCGCATGCCCGGCCGCCGGGCGCCACCGCGCATGCCCGGCCGCCGGGCGCCACCGCGCATGCCCGGCCGCCGGGCGCCACCGCGCATGCCCGGCCGCCGGGCGCCACCGCGCATGCCCGGCCGCCGGGCGCCACCGCGCATGCCCGGCCGCCGGGCGCCACCGCGCATGCCCGGCCGCCGGGCGCCACCGCGCATGCCCGGCCGCCGGGCGCCACCGCGCATGCCCGGCCGCCGGGCGCCACCGCGCATGCCCGGCCGCCGGGCGCCACCGCGCATGCCCGGCCCCCGGGCGCCACCGCGCATGCCCGGCCCCCGGGCGCCACCGCGCATGCCCGGCCCCCGGGCGCCACCGCGCATGCCCGGCCCCCGGGCGCCACCGCGCATGCCCGGCCCCCGGGCGCCACCGCGCATGCCCGGCCCCCGGGCGCCACCGCGCATGCCCGGCCCCCGGGCGCCACCGCGCATGCCCGGCCCCCGGGCGCCACCGCGCATGCCCGGCCCCCGGGCGCCACCGCGCATGCCCGGCCCCCGGGCGCCACCGCGCATGCCCGGCCCCCGGGCGCCACCGCGCATGCCCGGCCCCCGGGCGCCACCGCGCATGCCCGGCCCCCGGGCGCCACCGCGCATGCCCGGCCCCCGGGCGCCACCGCGCATGCCCGGCCCCCGGGCGCCACCGCGCATGCCCGGCCCCCGGGCGCCACCGCGCATGCCCGGCCCCCGGGCGCCACCGCGCATGCCCGGCCCCCGGGCGCCACCGCGCATGCCCGGCCCCCGGGCGCCACCGCGCATGCCCGGCCCCCGGGCGCCACCGCGCATGCCCGGCCCCCGGGCGCCACCGCGCATGCCCGGCCCCCGGGCGCCACCGCGCATGCCCGGCCCCCGGGCGCCACCGCGCATGCCCGGCCCCCGGGCGCCACCGCGCATGCCCGGCCCCCGGGCGCCACCGCGCATGCCCGGCCCCCGGGCGCCGGGGTCCCGCGGCCGAACCACTTTTCGGGTAACGCGCACACCGCAAACCCTGCTAGAAAACGCACGAAACCGGCAACAAAATACAGCTCGTCCTGCGCAACGGGGTCCGTGGCGGCACCAAGCGCAACGTGACCGAGAGCAATGCGTCTGCCCGGCAGCCAAGTCCGTGGAAACGGCACCTTCCCGGCCTGTCCTGTTCAGCACAGCCCGGGAGCTGGGTGCCAGAAGACCGCCCCTCCCCTGGTTGCCCCAGGGAACCAACTCGGCCGACCGCCAGCCCCCGCCCACGGACCGCAGCGCCCACCACACCGCGGTAGGCACTTTCCCCGGTGCTTAAGCTTGCGGGGACACCGTGCCCTCCCGCTGACGCACCCGGAAGACCCCCCGAGCCCCATAGCAGCCCCGCGCTTCACAGCGCAGCTCCGGCCAGCCCCCACCACCACCCGGCTCCGGTACGGTGCCGCACCCTCGCCACTCCTTGCACAGGGTCCCGCTGTCCCGGCCGCCCCCCTGGCAGGCAACACCGCCCTCACGGGGGCTTTCCCCTGGACCCACCAGTTACTCGCCCGCCCCTCCGCCCTCTCACCTTCTCCCTCGCTGCAGCCGCAGCCCGGTGACGTGCACTGACAGCTCTGCTCCTCCCTTGGCTCGCACCGGCTCCTCCACAGCCACCCGCAGCAGGGCAGCACCGACCCCTTCACAGCCACCCGGGGTGGGGCAGCACCGGCCCCTCCACGGGCAGCCCCCCTATTAGAGGGAGGAGCCTTTGCCATCACCATCACTGCCCACACCTGGGGCTCCTCCAGTCCCGGCCCACAGCTGCAGGCCAGCAGGAACAGGGGGCCGTCACCCCAGCCTCACAGTTCATCCCCTCCTCCTCTGGGCTCCTTCGAAGCCCCTTGCCCCATGCAAATGAAGCACAAACGCAGCTAGGAGGGCGTAGGGTACCGCAGGTGTTTATTCAGTCATACACCCAATGAGTCCCGGGAGCAGGCCTGCTCCAGGACTCGGGGCACCCCCCAACACTCCCTTTGCCCCTCTGACACCTTGGCAGTCCTTCCTGGAGCTGCGCCCATTGCTCCAGCGGGGAACAGTCGGTCAGTCGGCTCCCAGAGCGACACGCTGCTCGGCCGAGGCTGCCAAAAATGAGGAGCAGGGTGCAGGATGCTACAAGAGAGGAGAAAAGTGACAGATGGCTGGACAGCGGCGGTGTAACGAGAAAGCACAAAGCAGGGAAAGGGACAGTGAGAGAAGGACGGGGACAGGCAGTCCCACAGAGATGGAGAAAGAAGCAGCAGAAACAAGGAGAAGGAGCAGGACAGAGACCAACAAAGGAGGATAGGAGCAGGATGCAGATGCAAAAAAAAACCTGCAACAGGCAGCATGACAGAGAGGAAGGAAAAAAAGAATAGGGGCAGAGACCTGGACTGAGAGAGTTGGACAAAGGCAAAAAAAAAAGCTGCAAAGACAAAAAAAGAAGCTATGAACAAAGGCAAAGGGGGAGGAATGCAACAACAAGGATAGGCAGCTGGGAGAGCTAACGGTGGAGGGAAGCGGCAAGGGTGGGGGGAACAACACAAAACAAACCACATAGCTACACATTACAGGGCAGAGAGGGAAGAATTGGGAAACAGAGACTGCGAACTGGAAGAAAGAGAGCTGGAGAGCAAGAAGAATAGCAATGCATACAGAAAGAATTCTAAAATAAGGTCATCAAGGAGCCAGAGACTGCGAGATGGAGAAATGACAAAAGCGACAGGCTACAGGGTGGAGAAGGAAGAATTAATGAACAGGGGCAGAGAGCCGGCCTGAAAGAGACCAAGAAAGCAGAAAGGCAAAAGGTCACACAGGTGATGGGGCAGAGAGGGAGGAATTAAAAAAATAGGGACAGGGAGACTGACAGAGAGAAAGGCAGAAAAAGCAATAGGCCACAGGGCAGAGAGGGATGAATGGATAAATAGCAACAGGGGACCGGACAGAGTGCGATGGAGAATGGAAATAAATAGCAATGGGCTCCAGGGAAGAGTGAGGAATTAACAAACAGGGACTGGGAGCTGGACAGCGAGACATGGAGAAAAAGAAAAAAAACAGAGATGCGCTACAAGACAGACAGGGAGAAAAAAAACGGCGCCACGGAGCCGGACACAGAGAGATGGAGAAAGAAAGAAAGAAAAAAAACCAAAAAAGCGACAGGCTACAGGGCTAGCCCAAGCTGGGCAATGGGAATATTCCATACCATAGACTCACACCCAGCTTACGAATGGGGACTGGCCAGGGGGCCGAAATCGGCTCTTCTCATTTCCATGAGCTGGAATCCTCTTCTGGCTGGGAGGTCAAACTATTTTGTGAATTTAGCAAAATTCACAAGTTCCAGGTTCTGCCACCGCTGCTTGGGTACTGGCTGTAAATCGGTCATCAGGTGGTAAGAAAAACTGTATTGTATATAGTTTGGTTTGCATATTCATTATTATCATTATTATCATTGCTATTAGTAGTATAAGTATTAATATTATTAGTAGTATTTCCTTTGTTGTCTTATTAAACTGTCTTTATCTCAACCCACATGCTTTACCTTTTGTCCATTTCTCCTCCCCATCCCGCAGGACAGAGACTGAAAAAGAAGGATGGGGGAGCAGGACAGAGGTGCAGAAAAAACCTGCAACGGGCAGCACGACAGGAAGGGAGGAAAAAAGAATAGGGGCAGGGACCCGGACTGAGACAGATGGGGAAAGACAAAAAAAAAAAGCTACAAAACAGGGCAGAGAGGGAGGAATGAGACAACATGGACAGGGAGCCGGGACCGCAAACGACGGAGGGAAGGGGCGAGGGTGGCTAGGACAGCACGAAACAAACCACATAGCTACACGCTACAGGGAAAAGAGGGAAGACTTAAGAAGTAGGGAGCGGGAGCTGAACAAAAGAGAGCCAGACAGCAAAAAGCCACAGAGCAATGCGTACAGAAAGAAAGGGGGGGGATTCTAAAACAGGGTCATTGGGGAGACAGACACAAGTAAGGACAAAGGACAAAAGCAACAGGCTACGAGGTGGAGAGAGAAGAATCGATGAATAAGGACAGAGCGCTGGCCAGAGAGAGACCGAGAAAGGCAAAAGATGGCACAGGTGACAGGGCAGAGAGGGAGGAATTTAAAAACCAGGCACAGTTAGTCGGACAGAGGGAAAGGCAGAAATAAAAGGAGAAAAAGTGATGGGCCACGGGGCAGAGAGGGAGGAATGGATAAAGAGCAACAGGGGACCGGACAGAGCACAATGGAGAATGGAAAAAAAGCAAAAGCACGCTCCAGGGAAGACGGAGGGACTGAAGAACAGCGACCAGGAGCTGGACAGCAAGACACAGAGGAAGACCAAAAAACCAACGAAACAAAACCAGTGATGGGCTACAAGATGGGCTGAGGGAAACAAAAAACAGCGCCAGGGAGCTGGACACAAGAGAAATGGAGACAGACAGACCAATAGCGTGGGGCTACAGGGGGCAGAGGGACGAATTAAACACTGAGGACGGGGAGCCAGACAGAGAGAGATGGAGATCACGGAGAACAGTGGTGGGTGCAGGAAGAAGAGGCAGGAGTTAATAAATGGGGACAGGGAGCTGCACAGGGAGGGACCAAGAAAGGCAAACAGCAGCAGGGCATAGGGCAGAGAGGAAGAACTAAAAAACGGGGGCAGTGAGACAGACATAGAGAGATGGAGGAAAAAAAAAAAGCAATGGGTGATGTGGCAGAGAGGGAGGCCTTAAAAAACAGGCACAGGAAGCAAGAAAGACTGAAGGGGAGGCGGGGGCAGGGCTGAATCCAATAGGCAACAGGACGGAGAGGGAGGACTTAAAAGTGAGGGACGAGGAGCTGGGAAGACAGAGAGGTGGAGAAAGAAACAGAATCACAACACACTACAGTGCCCAGAAGGAAGAAGCTAAACAACAGGGACAGGGAGCCAGATAAAGAGAGCCAGAGAAAGAAAAAATACAGACGGGCTACAGGACAGAGAGGGAGGAATGAAACAATAGGGATCCGGAGCCGGGCAGTCAGAGAGGGAGGAAGAAAAAATAGCCAAGGGCAATAAGGCAGAGAGAGAAGGCGGCAAAAACAGGGATCTGGACAGCGAGATGACAAAAGACAATGATAATGATGGGCTATAGGGAGGAGAGGGATGAATGCAAAGACAGGGACGAGGCGCCAGATGCGGAGCAAGGCACACGGGAAGTACAGCAACAGCTAGAGAGCAGAGAGGGAGGAATTAAAACACAGGGATAGGGAGCCGGGGAGGGAGCTGGAAAAAGGGGCGGGGGAGGGGAGACAAGGAGGAATTAAAAAATTGGGATCCAGAGCCCGAGAAAGAAGTAAAATTGCCACAGGCTAAAGGGCCCAGAAGGAAGAAATTGAAACCCAGGGAGCAGAAGCCAGCCAGAGAGAGACGCAGAAAGGAAAAACCACGATGGGCTCCCAGACGGAGAGGGAGGAATTTCAAAAAGGAAGGGAGCGGGAGCCATGCAGAGAGAGACAGAAAAAGGGGAGATAGCAATGGGCCACAGGGCAGCGAGGGAAGAATTGATAAGTAGGGACAGGAAGCCGGAGAGAGCGCAATGGAGAAAGAAATGGCCGGGGGGGAAACACACCACCACCACCTGTGACAGGCTCCAGGGCTAGCCCAGGCTGGCCAGTGGAAATATTCTGTACCATAGACATCACGTGCAGCTTATGAATGGGGGCTGGCTGCGGGGCAGGAATCGGCTCTTCTCGTTGCCACGAGCTGGAACCCGCTCTCGTCCAGGAGGTCAAACTATTTTGGAATTTAGCGAAACTTGCGATTTCCGGGTTCCGCAGTCGCTGCTCGGGGACTGCCTGTGAACCGGTCATCGGGTGGTGAGAGAAACTGTACTGCGTATAGTTTGGTTCGCATGTGCGTTGTTGCCATTATTGTTATTACCATCGTTATTAGCATTACCAGCAGTATTTCCTTTGTTGCCTTACTAAACTGTCTTTATCTCAACTGACAAGTTTTACCTTTTGTCCATTTCTCCTCTGCATCCCGCTGGGGAGGGAATGGGGTGGGGGTGGGGGCTGTGAGCGAGCGGCTCTCTAGTGCTTAGTTGCTGGCTGCCGGGTTAAACCACGACAGACAGAGAGGGAGGAATTAAAAAAAAAACAGGACTGGGAGCAATCTACAGAGAGACATCCGGGAACAAAAGTGTAAAGAGCAACGCGTACAGAGCAGAGAGGGAGGAATTCAACAAAAATAATATGTAAACACAGGGAGCCGGACAGAGGGACACAGAGAAAGAGAAAACAGCAATGGGCTACAAGACAGAGAGGGAGGGATTAAAAAATCCTGGCAGGGAGCCGGACCGGGAGAAACGGCGAAAGAAATGAAATTGCACCGTGGCACAGGGCAGACAGGAAGACGAAACTGAAAAACAGGGCCTGGGAACTGGAAAGAGAGAGCCAGAGAATGAAAGAACTCCTGACGGGCTCTAGGGCAGAGACAGGAGGAGTGAAAAAACAGGGGCGGGGAGACAGACAGAGAAAGAGAGAGAGAAATAAGAGGGGGGGAAAGCAACAGGCCACAGGTTCCAGAGGGAGGAAGTGCGAAAGCGGGGCTGAGAGCCACACAGGGAGAGGGTGGAGAAACAGACCTGCAGAAGTGACAGGCTAGGGGGCAGAGAGGGAGGAACTTAAAAAAATCAGGACCTTGAGCCAGACCGAGAGAGACGGAGAAAATAAAAATGGCAACAGGTAACAGGGCAGAGAGGGAGGAATTATAAAACAGGGACAGGAAGCCAGAACAGAGAGACTGCGAAGGCAAAAAGTCCTGACAGCTTCCACAGAGAGGGCGAGGAATTGAAAATTAGAGACAGGGAGTTGGACAGAGAAAGACAGAGAAAGAAAAAGAGAAAAAAGACAAGATGCAGAAAGGGAAAAGGAGCGATGGGCGACAGGACAGAGAGGGAGGAATTCAAAATGAGGGGCAGGGAGCAGAATAAAGAGAGATGGAGAAAGAGGCAGACTCGCAACGTGCTACGGAGCTGAGAAGGAAGACCTTGAACCACAGGGACAGGGAGCCGGACAGAGAGTCCCAGAGACGGCAAAAGTACCGATGGGCTATGGGGCAGAGAGGGGGGGAAAGCAAAAACCGTGATTGGGAGCCAGACAGAAAGAGATAAGGAAGGAAAAAAAAAAGCCATGGGCTACAGGGCAGAGAGAGGGAGGACCTAAAAGATGGGGACAGGGAGCTGGTCAGACAGAGATGGAGAAAGCAGGTACAAGGGAGTGGGGAGGGGGCTGGAGGGGGCAGGGAGGAAAAAAAGCCAAAAATCACAGCAGTGTGGGAAAGAGAGGGATCCAGGGGAGAGCCTGGATGCAGAAGAGGGGCGACAGGGCCCCGAGGGCCTGGCACTCACCGCAGCTCTCGCTCTTGGCACTGCCAGGAGACTCTGCTGCTTCACACGCTTCTCTCTCCTGCTCTCCTCCATTCCTCTTCCGTAACTCCGGTCGCTTGGCTGTCCCCCACCTAAGAGAAAACGTCCATGTCTCGCAGCTCTTATGAGACGAGGCTCCCTAGGCATGTAGCCTCGCTCGCTCACGCACTACAAGCAGGAACAGGACAGAGGAAAAGAGAGAGAGAGAGGATGACAAGCGGGCAGCAGAACTGACGGATCAAGAGAGAAACTGAATCAGGGGAATAAAGAACGCTGGAGGGAGACAAAAGTAGAGGGAACAAGCCAGATGGACGATGGCAGGAGACACACAGATCAGGCCAAAGAGGTGGAGAAAGTAAAAACAGTGATGGGCTGCAGGATGAGAAAAAAGGCCGATGAACAGGACAGAGGAGAATCATGGGACAGCAAGCTGGACAGGGGCATATAGCAAGAAACAAAGGGACAGGCAGCAGTATGGAGATACACAGACAAAGAGTTACGGGGAGGATGGAGGACAGAGAGAATAAGAGAAAAGGGACAAGGAGGGGGGCACAGATGGAGAAAGAAATATTGCAGAGAGGCGAGGAAGAAAGCGACAGGACAGAGGCAGAGAGGTAGAGAAAGGAAGAACAAAGTAGCAATGAGTAGGAGGCCAGAGGGACAAGGAAAAGACAGGAGGAAGGACAGAGCGACAGAGAAAACAGGTGAGGGACAGGATGCCAGAAAGAAAGATACTGTGAAAGAGAGCGCGACAGGGAGCAGGACGCTGGGACAGACAGCAAACGAGAGCAACAAAGAGAACGGCAGCGAGGCGGAGCACGAGAGAAAACAGGGACTGAGAGCAAGACCGAGGGGTGAAGCAATAAATAATGGGGCTGGGGAGCAGGACAGCAGAAGAGGGAGACAGAGAGGGGGACACGTAAGACAACCGCAAACTGAGAGGGAGAAGGACAAGAGCACAGAGGGTCACAGACAAAAAGAGAGGGACAACAGAAAGAGAAAAACAAGACGAGGGAGAAGGACTGAGAAGCAGAGAGAAAAAGGGTACAGGGAAAAGGACAGAGATGCAGCAAACAAGGAAAGACTGGAGCCAGAGCACAGGGCAAAACTGACAAGGACAGGGAGCGGGACAAAGGGATGGAGGAGGAAAAAACAGCGATGAGCCGCAGCACAGAGGAAGAGAGAGAAGAAGAGCAAGAAGAGCAAGGGAAGAAGAATGACAGAAGGGTGTTGACAGGGACACGTACAAAGGAGGCTTGGGGGACACACACATCGGAAGGGTAGAAAGGAAAGGGAGGGATGGGGAGCAAGACAGCATGATAGAGCGAGACAGAGGGAGTGGAGTGCAAGGATACACAAAAGCAGAGGGACTGGGAAGAGGAAAGAACGTCAAGGAGAGAAAGGCAAGGGTGGCGAGCAGGAGAGAGAGAGAGGTGGAGAATGAAAAAACAGCCATGGTCAGAAGAATAGAAATGCAGAGAATAAAAAATTACTTCCAGGCAGCAGGACAGAGGGACAGAGCAAGAGGAAAAAAAACCAACAGGGAAAAGGACGGGTAACGCACAGCAGGACACTGCGGGAGTGAGAGGGACGGAACACAGAGCAAGGCAGAGGAATGAAGAGAGAAAAAAAAAAAAACAACAAATAGAAAGGGAACTGGACAGAACTAGGCAGCAGGGCAGAGAGATGGAGAAAGAAAAAACAGGGACAGAGGAATAGACAGGCAAAGAGAGGGATGGGGACCAGGACAGTGGGATACAAACACGGAGTAGGACGTGAGATTGCAGAGAGAGAGGTCCAGGGAAGCGGAAAGAATTAGAGAGAGAAAAAGGGGGGAGGGGGGCGGTGACAGAGGGGATTGTAAGAAATGTGAAACTATAACAAAAAGCCTTAATATTTTCTAGTTTTTTAGTCTTTAGTACTGTAACTTGTATTTCTGCATGCATAGTGATCTAACAATATAACTGTTACACTAATCCCTGTTTTCTCATTAAGGAATGTAGTGAAAGGACATGGGCACAAGCTATCACTTAGTCGTTAGACAAAATAATTAAGTGAAACAAAAGTGGTCTTGATTCTCAGCAAATAATTGGGATAATTGTGGGATAAAATAGACTCCTAAATAACTCTACTCCAGACAGCTCAGCCTTGGGAGGGCAAATGCGCTACGCTACAGAGATAAGGAGGCACCAAGAGAGCAACAAGACTGGAGCAAAACAACCTGAAGGACATGATATACGTGATGCTAGAACTGAGTTTGCGCAGAAACAAATGTCAATCAGTGAACAGCGTGATGAAGAGGATGGGCCTTCATCTTGGGACCCCCGAAGACCACCCAAAGATACTAACAGACATGCGTGAAAAATATTTACATATGCTAATTAGTTCCTAGAAATATAATGAATAATTACCTGTGTGATTGTATTTAACCTGAAGCAACAGGGTGTCTGGCGCGCACGTTTGGAGGAGAAATCCCCCGTGTGCCCGGCGCTGCAATAAAGAATACCTGCTTAACAGTATACATTGTACTGTTAGGTTTTTCTTACCGGATCTTCGAATCAGCGGGGAGCAGGTCAGAGAGCCGGAGAAAGGAAAAACACTGCTGTGGAGCAGCAGAAGGGGACGGAGAAAGAAAGAGAGGGAAGGGGAGCAGGGCAGAGAAACTGAGAGAGAAAATAAGCGATGGGGAGCAGGGCACAGCACTAGGAAGAGGAAAATAAGACAAGGGAGAAGACTGAGGAGGTCAGAGAGAAAGAAAGGTCGAAAGAAAACACCAGAGGGGTAGAGAAATCAAGAAAAACAGGGATGAGGAGCCTTGCAGAGACGGAGCAAGAAAATGTAGGGCCGGCGAGTGAGAGACGGGGGCAGGGGGAGGAGATGAAGAAGAAAGGAGAGACAAAGATGGCAACAGAGCGCAGGACACACAGGCAGAGAGAGAAAAAGGGCAGTGAACAGGAAAAAAGGGACCGAGAAACAAAGAAAGGGTCAGATCTAGACAAAGAGAACAAGAAGGGGGGGGGGGGGGGTGCAGGGAAACCCCAAAACAAACCAACAAGGGGCTAGAGAACAGAAAGGGAGAGAAAGAGAAGAAAGGGCCATGAAGCAGGACAGAGAAGGAGAGAAAGGCAAAAAGGGAGAGCCGGCTGAACAGGGACATATAGCAAGAAACGACTGGACAGGCAGCAGGACAGAGAAAGAGAGACAGGGAGCCGGCTAGAGAAATTCTGGAGGGAGAAAAAGAGGGACAGGGAGCAGGACACAAACACAGACAGAAGACGGGAGGTACAGGGAAAGGAAAAGAAAAGGAAAAAGAAAAAAAAAAAAAATCACAGCAGCATGGGAGAGAGAAGAATCCAGGGGAGTGCCCGGGATGCAGAAGAGGGGAGACAGGGCCCCGAGGGCCTGCCACTCACTGCAGCTCTCGCTCTCAGCGCTGCCGGGAGACTCTGCCGCTTCAGATGCTTCTCTCTCCTGCTCTCCTCCCTTCCTCTTCCGTAACTCCGGTCGCTTGGCTTTCCTCCACCTAAGAGAAAACACGCATGTCTCGCAGCTCTTATGAGACCAGGTTCCCTAGGCACGTAGCCTCGCTTGCTCGCGCACTCCACAACCGTGCCGCGCTGCTGGTGACACATACAGACCCTGCGGGGCACGCTGGCGGCCTGGCCTGCTGCGGGCTACCAAGAGGGAGCCTTCCTCACCCGCAGCGCCAGGCAGCTGCCAGCCAGGTGGCCTTCCATTTCTTCTTCTTCTTCAGCCTTCTCGGGACTCTCCAGCTTCAGCCGCGCCACCTCCTGTCCGCAGCCACTCAGCGCTCCGCCTCTCCCTTTTCGCCCCCACGCCGCCAGCACAGCGAGGCCCGGCACACGCAGCCCACACAAGCCTGGAGCGAGCGCAGCCAACAGCATCCCCAGGGCACGAACGGACAAACGCGTCCTCAGCGCGGCCCCTACCACACAGAAAGAAGCAGCGGCGACCGCGTTAAGGGAGGCCGAGGCACGCTCCAGGGCCAGCGTGCCGCCGGCACCACGGGCCTTGGGGGAGGCCGGGCGCTCCGGGACAGGCTTCAGGGGACGTGCTGGAGCTGGCGGCGGCTGCGCGGGGCGAGCGGGACCGGGGGAGCGCGGGGGAGCGCTGGCGAGCTGGGGAGGGGCCCGCCTCCTTCCCCCCTTCCCTTCCATCACCTGCCGCCTCTGGCCCCGGGGCTGCCCGCACCCGGCTCGCCTCCTGCAGCCTGCCGCAGCGGGCAGCTCGAAGCTTCCGGTCCCACCACCCTCGGGCAGCCACCACGCACCCCCGCACCCGCCGGACGGGAGCCCGCGCCTCACCGCTGGCCTCTCTGCTACCCCGCCGCCCCAGCACACAACACCAGGCCGCCGCCATGCTGCTCCGCCGCACCACGCATGCGCCACGCGCCGACGGCGCGCCGGAGTGGCCAGACCCTGCGCGGAGTGCCGGGCTGCAGTGCCGCATTGCGGCCGGGGGCGGCGCCAGCGGGGGCGGCAGCGGCGCGGCTGCGCACCTGTGCGGTGCCGGCGCCGCAGGACCGCGCCTTGGTCACGCGGCAGCGGCGAGCACGCGGCGGGAGGCGCTCGCCCCGGGCCGGCATCGGCGCCGCGGTACCGCGCTTTGCGCGCGTTTCCTTACCGGGAAGCAGCAACGAGCGCCGCGGCATCACCCCGCAGCATCGCATCCCCGCTACCGGCGGACGGCAGCGTGGGGCACGGCGGCACCTCCCCGCACGCGCCGCTGCCGACCTGCAGCGCCCGACTCGCGGTCGCCGGGCGGCAGCGTTACCTCACGGATCTCGTTCCGAACCCTCCCTCGGCTGAGCAGTGGCCGCTCCCTCAGCCCCGCTCACGCCGTCCGAAGACGGTAACGCTAACCAGGGGCACCGGGCTTATAACAGGTCTCTGCCCCTTTCCCCCTCGCAGCCCCGGCAGTAACGGTCATTGCCTCTGAACCAGAAAGCAGCCACGTGGCTCGAGCAGGTCAGTCCTTCGCGTCCGACTCCTCTGAAGGTCTGGCGGGTGCTTCTGCCCGTGCCTCCCACGCCACTGCCTATGGAGAAGCAGCCCAGGGAGCCTGTGGAACACGTTATTCTTCCCGGAGTAAGCCCCAGGGACTGCTGTATCCGCCTGCGCATGCCATGAGGGTTGTCAGTGCGACAGATGCTGGAGAGAGATTTTTTTTTTTAAAAAAAAAAGGCAACACAGATGTCATCCTGAAGACAAGCGAGTCGAGATGGAAGGCTGCTTTGTGCGAGAGGGTCAGCTACGTTTATCAGGAAACAGCACAGCCGCGCGGACCAGGTGCCAGTGGCTGGCCTGCGCATCAGCGAAAGGCTGCAGACGGTGCCGTGGCTGTTGCGCTCTGCGTCTTTGGCAGGGTTACTTCCCAGCGGCTGGGATACAGCGATGTTAGCACAGCCTGAGCACTGCTGCTCAGGGAGCAAAAGGCACTAGAAAGCAGCAATGAAGAACAAGGATGGGCTATCACGAAGGTAGGAATAACATGGAGGAATGCTAGGAATAACAAATAAGCATTTGCTAGGCAGGGCTTGCCACTAACATTGTGTTGTGGTTCAACCCCAGCCGGCAACTAAGCACCACACAACCGCTCGCTCGCTCACTCTCCACGCACACCCCCCCCCGTGGGACTCATTTTGGGGAATCAGCCCCAAATCAGGATGGGAAAAGGGGGAAATAGAGCAGGGGTAAGGCGCAGCTTTTGAAAGTGCTTTTGTATGTTCCACAGAGATTAGAAAGAGGGGGTCAAGTTTTTAAATCCTTCCTATAAATAGGGTTTCTTTGCATTTTTAAAACCATCTATAGCATAGACACTTACAGTTATGTACCTATTTACACATATATATATTTAATGAATACATATTGTTTTATATATGGCTCCTCCTTTTCCACTCATGGCTCCTCCATTTCCACTCATTATATAGAACATCTATTTAGCTATCTGTATATACTTACATATTTTGACACTTTAATAGCTTTTTAGACTTCTCTATTTAGACTTAGATATCTACTTACGATTATGTATATTTTGACTTAGTTCTCTGTTCACACATATATCAGAATCATAGAAAGTTTTGGGTCAGAAGGGACCCCTAGAGGTCATCTAGTCCAACCCCCCCGCAGCGAGCAGGGACACCGCTAACTAGATCAGGTTGCTCAGAGCCCTGTCCAACCTGGCCTTGAATGTTTCCAGGGATGGGGCCTCCACTATGTCTCTGGGCAACCCGTTCCAGTGTTTCACCACCCTCACTGTAAAGAATTTCTTCCTTATATCCAGCCTAAACCTACCCTGTTTTAGTTTGAAACCATTACCCCTCGTCCTGTCACTGCTGTCTCTACTAAAAAGATTGTCCCCATCTTTCCTATAGGCTCCCTTTAAGTACTGAAAGGCTGCACTCAGGTCTCCGGCTGAACAAGCCCAACTCTCTCAGCCTGTCCTCATAGGAGAGGTGCTCCAGCCCTCGGATCATTTTTGTAGCCCTCCTTTGGACCCGCTCCAGCAGTTCCATGTCCTTCTTGTGCTGAGGGCTCCAGAGCTGAACACAGTACTCCAGGTGAGGTCTCACCAGAGCAGAGTAGAGGGGCAGAATCACCTCTCTCGACCTGCTGGCCACGCTTCTCCTGATGCAGCCCAGGACACGGTTGGCCCTCTGGGCAGCCAGCGCACATTGCCGGCTCATGTCCAGCCTTTTGTCTATCAGTACCCCCAAGTCCCTCTCAGCAGGGCTGCTCTCAGTCCTTTCATCCCCCAGCCTGTATTGATACCAGGGATTACTCCAACCCAGGTGTAGGACCTTGCACTTGGCCTTGTTGAACCTCATGAGGTTCACACAGGCCCACCTCTCCAGCTTGTCCAGGTCCCTCTGGACCTGGATATAATCTCTACTTAGATTACATACAATATCTACTTAGACTTACTATGTAACCACAGTAAGTGTAGACAGCTCTATCTATTTAGACTTTTTTCTAAATTCATTCATATATAGCATCTTTTTTTTTGCATTTTAAAGTCCTTTGTTTTTTAATTTATATATGCACCTTATTTTTGTATTTTAAAACCCCATGTATCTCTATAATACTTTTATACTCTAAAATCCTTTATATACTGTAGTATATAAAAGGCTGCACTCAGGTCTTTATATACTGTAGTATATAAAGGATTTTAGAGTAGAAAAGTATTATATTTTTATTTTGAAAACCTTTCATATATATATAAAAAAATGAATATTATTTCTCAATATGAGATATTTTTCTCTATTTCAACACCTCACACGCATATTTATATTTTTTAATCTCCGCCTATGAGTCTTCAGGCATTTGGGGGCTGTGACTTGCCTTTTTTGGTGGGACACCCCTGTTGACCCCCCCATCCCCCACTTCTCTGCTCCTCCGCCACATCATCACCTCCCCAGTGACACTGGGGTGCCCTAAATGACATAATCGCCCCCCAGACCCCCTCCCCCCCTTTTATTCACCCCCAAAATAGGCACAAAACAAGGCAAATGGCCCCAACCGTCAGCTTGTGACTTTAACAATTCCATTTACATATGTGCACCACACCACCTCCGGAAAAAAAGGGGGCTCTGCTAGAAAAATAAAGGGTGGGCAGCCCCCCCAAACGGTTGCAGCCCCCCCAGCCCCTGTCCCACAGGCTGGTGGCTGACCCACGGAGGGGGAGTGTGCCAGAGGACGTCCCTTTCCCTTCCCCAGGCTCTGCTCTGCAATGTTCCCCGTCCGTTCCCATGCTGGGATGGGCTCCCCAGGGCAACAAATGCCCCCAGTCGCCGCTGGCCCCGGACTCTCCCCAGCAGACGGCCCTTGCTGCTGCACCCGCAGGGCACCCACGGGAGACGGAGCCAGGAGCCTCCAGACACAGGGCTGTCTCCTCACCATCAGCATGCTCAATGACTGGCAGGCAAATCTGGGCTGGGGGGATCTACTGAGCATCAGGAGACGCTCACAACAAGATAGCTGAAAAAAAAAAAAATCCCAAATTATTTTTCAGCATATTAAAAGAATAGGACAGAAGAAAGTAGAGGAATTCATTCAGAATAAGGGGTAGGATAGTAGTTGAGCTAAAGGAGGACTGTAGGTAAAGAGGTCAGCTTGAAATACAACACATTCTTTAAAAGCTAGAGTGATTTGAACAGTTAAAATCAGTATTAAGACTAATTGATATGATTCTGAACACATTCTTAGCATAAAAGTAAACAAACACTCTTGCTGGTGGTGGAAAATGTGTCATCCTTTCCTTACAGCCCTGCTGCAGGGAGAAAACCCTGTGAGGCTGCAGGACAAGGTTGTACCATAATTAGAATTTACACTCACAGATCCATCACAACAGCTACAGCCCTTGCGCTGCTGCTGGACATCTTGCTTGCTTGGTCAATAAAGCTGAAAGTGAAGTGTAAAACTCTAAAGAGTGAAATGAAAAATAAAAGAACAAATCTCAGTAATTCACTTTATACTAAAAAGGTGTGCTTATGTTTATATATATATATCCAATAAAAATACTATAGGACTATCTGATTTTCCTGTGTCATTCATTAAACTTGCATAGCTGTGAATTGATACCATTAAATAACCTATCTCCAAATCACACAGTTATAATTTGACTAAGGTTTTTTTGTGTGTGTTACATAATTAGGACGGACATCTGACCAGCTACACTGCCCAAAAGAAATGCTGCTGAACTGCCAGGGAAACGCACCATTGAAAACGAGACAGAAATAAAGTACTTCAGAGCACTCCATCAAAATATTTGGAAAATAAATTGTAACGTTCAGTTGCCTCTCTTTTTAAACATTTAGAACAAATACCTAACTGCTTATAAATTGTATCCTACAACTATTTAGCAGTTACAGTTTAAACAATGCAAGTCAGTTTGTAAATTGTACGATATTAAAGTTTCATTTACGATAGAACAACCAGTGAGATAAGAGATTCCCCATATGGTTTTACATTTGCAAAGAAAAAAATAAAAGAATCCCCAGTGCTGCAACACATAAGGCTACTGAAAAGGACTGGCAGATTTGGTAACGCTTTTGGCCATACTAAAGCATGCAGAGGAAGACATTTTTATGTTATCTCAACTGTTACAACTGAGAACCGAAAGACCAGCGATGCTATCAACTTTTGGAACACATTCTGTGCTTGCATCTTTTGGAAGGAAACTGATTTTTTTTTTTTTCTTCTTTTTTTTTTTTTTTTGTAAGTCAGTGAAAAGTCTCTTTGCTGATGACTTCTACTGTCAAGTGTACCACCTCTGAAGATCCGCCCTGACAGGAAGTTCATAAAATGCAACTTCTTTGAAAGAGAAAGCTTTCCATTCCGGAAAATCTCTTTCCAACTGAAGTAAAAAATTACACACAGTAGGTTAAGGAAGCAGGACATTATTGAAGCAATAACACATCAGGACTCCCTGTCACTAGTTACAAGGCTACTCATGCCTCTTGGGAAGGTCTGGAAAACACAGATTTGTCCTGTTTTGTCCATGTCTCTTCTTTGACCTTGATTGCTTTTAGTACAGATACTAGTATCTCAGTAAGGTTTTTGAGTACTACTATAAGATATTTTAAAAACTTACTGACTGAAAAAGCATAAAGCTTTTATCGTGAACATCTGAACTCTTACAGTTTCTTTGCTCTTTTAGCACAAAATTATTTTCACAATGTCATTTAATAGTACGCACACAGAAACAGAAGATTATGCTTTCAGGAAGAGAAAGCAGACAGAGGGAAGTAAGCCTTGCATACGTGTAACATGCTCCAGACAGACCTTATTTTATTCTTAGTATTTGTGTTAAATTCTCTCACGTAGAAACTACAGAAGGTAAGTTGGCACATTCTTAACGCTAACTTTAAAGTCCACACTACCTTAGGAAAAATGCAGACACACATCGTAGCTGTACCTTGTGCTTGCAGACCACTATGGATTCTTTCCATCTGTCTTGTACTTGCATGGCAGAAGAAAGGGCAACCACAGTGAAATGGTGGCAGTTGACATTCAGCAGAGAAGGGAAAAAACCATTTAGCATAAAGCCGGGTAGGTATCTAGAGCTTCCTGATTTGTGAAGGTTTGTGAAGACTATGACTGAGTGGAGGAAAAAGTATCTTGCATCATCTTTGGTACAGTTGTTGATACAGGCCACTAGAGCTTTTGCATTTTTCAAGACAACTGTGCCTTTTTTGACTCATTGGCTGCTATAGTTTCACTAGTACTCACTTTCCTAGATACATGCAGATGACAGACAGATACCTACCTACATTTTCTCAAGCCTATGTATAGCCAAGATTTCCTCACCCTATACATCCAAAGTTGAATATTTTTGTTAAAAAGTACAGCAACACATCTGTCCTTGTGAACTGCCTCCTTGCAAAAAAGGAATGATTTTTTTTTTTTCAGGCTGTTTCTCCAAACAGTCAAGATCTTTTAAAACTGCAGTTGTGCCACCAAACCTGCTTAGAGTCCCTCCCAGCTTTGGACTGTCCTTAGATTTAACAGGCACACACTGTACTCCGTCCTCCAACAGCAAGAATACGGCATGGTCTCAGACACAGAACACAACTTTATGGATGTGCACACACACCTTGCTGTTTTGATGAGGAGCCACTGAGCATCCCTACGAGCACCGCTGCATGTGCGAGATCAGTTTCACCTACACTGATTTCAGTCAATGTAGTGTCTGAAGCTTTAAACTGAAAACGGTACCTTGACACTTCGCCACAGTACAAGTGATCCATAACTTGAACTCTACAAAAATGCAGTAACACAAACTGCAAACCCACAGCAGCAATGGCTTCAGAAATATTTAGACCAGGAACAAGCGAGAAAAATAAAACAGCTTCATCACGTGCACTGGAAAGTAGCAGACAGAAAAAGGTCAGCACAAACATCGGTTTCCATCATATTTCATTCAATACATTTCTACTGGCATCTAGATGCTCAAAAATTAACTATACTGGCACCATATATTACTAAAAATTTAGTCACATGTAGAAGAATGAAAGGCTGTTTCCAACTTGCCCATAAACACAACATGAGCAAAAAGAGAAACACTTGACCCTCAAGAAGGTAACAGGCAGCTCTTAATTAATCACAGATGAAAGTTCATTCTTTTACCTGAAAGGAAAACACATGTAACTACCAAGGAACCAATTCAAGAACAAGGCATGCTCTGTTAACCACAATTTTTCATCAGCTTTTCTGCACTGGCAGGAAATTTGCCTTTTCTGTGGGTTTGGTGTAGAGTATCTGTAGTGTCCTTGAACTTGCAAATGTTTCTCCCCGCTACCCCAGCCCCATACGTGTGGTTACCTGAGCAGCAAGTGGAATAAACCATGCAGGATTTTCTTCACACGATGCAGACGGTGTCACTGGGAACAGAGGAGACAGAAAATGAACCTGTTTGTCACACCCAGCCAACCGCAAAAAGATGGGAGGATTCTGCCGGAGGGGCCATGCACTCCAGGAGCTCTGACCGGCCAGTTTCTCTCCCCTTTGCCAGTTACTGTGAAGACACCGCTGCCTCGTGCTGCCACCTCGCCTGTGCCCACTCGCAGCAGGGCTGCCCCAGGAGAGCTGGGGGACCTCCACCTCACTTCTGTCCTCGGGACCAGGAGAGACCCCCTACAAAGAGAGGTGTGTGGAGTTAATCTCCGGGCGAAGAGGCTGGGTTCCCCACTGGCTGGAGGATGACTTGCCACCCCACTGGAGCTCCTTGCTGGGGACAGCCCTGCCCACACCTGGCCAATCTTCAGCCGTGCTGGGAGCGCAGTCCTGCCAATGGATGCTCCAGCCGATACACCCTCCAGCCAACTGCAGCTCCTGCTCATTACAGCTGCAAGTAATTTTGGCTCTGGCTAATACATGCTGCAGACAGCAGACACCCTGTCTCATTCCAGCTCCCGCTTTCTACAGTTCTGGCAAATTGAAGCTTCAGCTCTGCACTGAAGCTCCAGTTGATTTCAGCTCCTCCTCCTTACAAGCTTCAGCTCTTTACAACAGTCTGGGCTTTTGACAAGGTCATAAATCAACTGCTGTCAAAACTTCAGTATTAGGGTTGAACATCATAGTTGTAAATTGTATAAATACTAATTAGTTTGTATTATTGAGTTAAGAACTACTCCAAGCAGTGTACAAAGAAGCGCTACACTCAAAGAGTGTGTGTGGGATATGAAAAGCACCTTTCCTCCCAGAGACCACCTCAGACATTGAGTTCAGCCTGGTGCATGCCAGCCTCTGAAACTTTGCAGTCTGATGCAACCACACCCCCACCACTGGGGAGGGTCCATGCACCCTGACCACCCCCTGCTTTCCCCCACAGCCCCCAATGCCCTCTTACCCTGCCTCTGCCTCTGACCTGCCTGCAAAACCAGCCAAACTGGTTTCTGCTTTTGGCCCCCAAACCAGCTGACTTGGTGCCTTTTTTGAGCCCAGAAATCCAGCTGCTGAGCCTGTTCTCAAGTCGCCAAAATGCAGGACGGGCCCTCTGTTTCTGAGCCCAAAGCCACACAACTTACCCTGTTTCCAAGCCCAAAAATCAGCCACATGAGCCTGTTTTCAAGCCCCAGGAACAGAAAACTTGGTCTCCACTCCTGGCCCCCAAAACAGCTGATCCTGCCCACTTTCTAACCCCCTCTGCAGGCCCCGTGTGCGATGCTGAAGGGTGGGGGGGTGTAGCCACCCCATAGCCCTGACCCCCAGGGCCTCCCACTCAGTTTTGGGGAGTGCTTGGGAACTGCGGAGCACCCGGCCCCACGTCTCACTGGGGCAGACCAGCACAGGCAGGACACCGCTTTACTACCGCTATTTCAGGCTTTCTTTCTCCGGCACTATCAGCACCGCAACCCATGTCCCCCAGTCCGAAGCACCCCCGTGGGCAGCTGGGCCCAGCCCCATGCCCCGAGCCGAGCGCACCCCGGCCGCCGCCAGCAGCAGCCGGAACCCCACCCCGCACGCGCGGAAACCCGCCCGTCGCCGCAGGAGCCCCCCGGGCGCCGCTGCCCGACCGGCACCGGGAGCGGCAAAGGCTGCCCGGCCCCAGCGAGGAGCACCCGAGAGCCGGATAGGGCTGCCCCTGCTCCCCGCGGCCGGACACGGGCTCGACCCCAAAAGCCCTCGACGACCCCCGCGCAGCGTTCGGTATGGGGCCGCTTCGGCCCCCGCCGGCGCCTGGAGGGCAGAGACCGGACACGCCCGCGGAGGCGTCGGCCGGCGGCCTCGACATCCGAGACCCACTGCGCCCACGGCCCCTCACCTGCCCCGACGAGGCTCCCGCTAACGCACGGCCCAGGCCGGAACCAAACTCAGGAGCCAGACAACCCCCTGCCGCCTCTCTCCTGAGCTCCTGGCTCCGCCCCCGTCCTGCTCCCGGTTCCGCCTCACCTCGCCCCGCCCACTCCTGGCCCTGCCCCCGGCCCGCTCCCGGTCCCGTCCCACTTCGCCCCGCCCACTCCTGGCCCCGCCCCCGAAGTACTCAGTACAGCGATAGGGAGCAGGACAGTGAGCTAGAAAGAGAAAAATAAGTCAAGGGAGAAGAGCAGAGAGAGAAAGAAAGGTCGAAAGAGAAGGTCGAGGAGGTAGAGAGATCAAGAAAAATGGGGACGAGGAGCCATGCAGAGAGATGGAGCAAGAAAATCTAGGGCCGGTGAGCAGGACAGATGGAGAGAGAGATGAGGGGAAAAAAAGGAGAGGAAGAAGAAAGGAGGGACAAGGACAGTGACAGACCGCAGGACGTACAGACAGAGAGAGAAAAAGGACAGGGAATAGCACAAAGGGATTGAGAAATAAAGAAAGGGCCAGATCTATACAAAGAGACCAAGAAGGGGAAATAAAAAAAGCAATGGGCTAGAGGACGGAGACAGAGGTAGAGAAAAAAGGGCCAGGGAGCAGGACAGAGGAGGAGAGAAAGGGAAAAAGGGAGAGCCGGCTGAACAGGGAGGTGTAGCAAGAAACAACTGGACAGGCAGCAGGACAGAGAAACAGAGAAAAAACAGGGACCAGAAGCAGAACAGAGGGATGGTAAGAGGATACAAGGGGCAAGGAGCAGGACAGAGGTGGAGAAAGAAGCAGAAGGATAGAAAGAGAAAGAAGAAAGGTGAGAAGAAGGATGCGGAATGATAGAGTGCAGAAAGAGAAGGACGAGGAGCAGAAGAGGGGTGACAGGGCCCCAAGGGTTTGGGACTGACTGCAGCTCTCACTCTTGGCGCTGCCAGGAGACTTTGCCAGTTCAGGTGCTTCTTTCTTCTTCTCGCCTCCCTTCCTCTTCTGTAACGCTGGTCACTTGGCTGTCCTACACCTAAGAGAACACGTGCATGTCTCACAGCTCTTACGAGGCAAGGCTTGCTAGACACGTAGCCTCGCTCTCTCATGTACTGCATGGCTGTACCGCACTGCTGGTGACACATATAGACTCTGCGGGGCTTGCTGGCAGGTTTACCAGTACATACAGAAACAAAAGCCATGGGATTAAGAAAGGAAAAAGTTAAGCAATAGAGACAGCAATCTAAATAAACAGAGACCTACCAAGAAAATTAATTAAATGAAGTGCAAGCTGCAGGACAGAAAGGGAAGAATTAACAAACAAACACATTGCCTGGGATAAAATTAGACATAGAAAAACTAAAAAGGCAAAGCTATTGGGAAAGACAAGAAAAAAAAAATAGTAAAATCAGGAAAGGGTGACAAAGAGAGAGAGAGACACATACAAAGTAAATTTGCAAAGCAATGGGATACAGAAAAGACTAAAAACTATTAAAAAATAATCATAGGCAGGTTGATCAAGGTAGATGCAGAAAGAAAATTTCAAAAGCAACTGGTTAGAGAACAAACAGGAAAAATATTAAAAAACAGAGACAGGAAACTAGAAAAAAAGAAGACAGAGAAACCAAATTTTTAAAGCCAAGGTACTAAGAGAGGAAATAAAACTTAAAAAAGGAAGACAGACAGAAACTGTAAAAAGCAACTGCACTAAGGAAAGACAACTAAAAAATAAAGACAGTGAATGGGATAAAGGCAGGCAGAAAATTTTAAAAGCAACAGGGTTTAGGGAAATAGGGGAAAAAATAAAAAATAGAGATAGCGAACTGAAACAGAAATGTAGAAAGAAAACATAAAAAGCAATGGCACTAAGGAAAGAGAAGAAATAAATACAAATAAACACACTGAAGGGATAAAAGTTAACATAGAAAGAACATGCAGATAGCAAGGGGGATTAAGGAAATAAAGGGAAAAACTAAAAAATAGGGACTAAAACAGACACGTAGAAAGAAAATCTTATAAGTGATGGCACTAAGGAAACACAAGAAATCCAGAATTCTGGGAAAATGTTTCAGAGCCAATTTGGTTTTGTAGGATTCTATTGAAAGTGCAAAAAGTGACCTAAATTGCTAGGGATGGACCATAGGCGCAGTTTTGAAGGGACACTAACCTCTAGCAGAGAAAAGAGGAAGCTATGTATGAGCAGGAGTAACACATTCGACAGGAGTTTGACTTGACCGAGGTTACACACCAAAGCCACAGCAGAGTCAGAGCAGGAGTTAAAGCTACCAATTTCCTCTGCAACATCTTCATCTTGGGACCTTCAGCCATTCATTTCAACACTCCGGTGAGGTGCTATGCAGCTCAGAAGGGGGGGGGGGGGGGGGGGGGGGTAAGAGACTGGGCTAATTACTTGTTTACCAGAATCTCTTTGCTTAGGCACATCCATTCAAACTGAATCCTTCTAATCGCAGTGTTTCTCAATTATTTTTGTCAAACGCATGCGTAGTGATACTGTGGTTCTAAGTCACAGTAGGCATCTTGTTACAAAGCTGGCTGCTTTGTAAAGTTGCGCAATCATCGTGCTGGTAATAGCATCGTCCTTCTATTTCTCACCCCCCATCACCAGGCCCTTCTTGGCTGTTTGTTTGTATGTTTGTATTTGGTGAAAATAATATCCCTTTGCCATAAAGAGTGCAATGTCCAAGCTGCGACTCACATTACCGCATTTTATTTGCTCCTGCTATCACACAGCCCCTGCAGGTCATAATTCACTGTGGGTGTCATCACAGAATAACCTCGCTGGCCCTGTTATTGTTATTAGGTCCAGAAAGATGAGTCGCTGACCTTTCCCAAGTGCTATTTCAGGTGACTGCTAAAAACCTTCAGAACAAAGTTGCCTATTTCTTAGTGGTATGAGCCAGACTCTTTATCTGCCTGCGAGTTTTCTGAATCTTAGCACATCTGTGAAGATAGCTCCAGGTATTTCAAAGGGAAATAAATTTCTTTGTCAGAAGAAGTCTTTAGCATTGTTGTACTTCACAGGTAATAGAGTTTAAGAATTTAAGATAGGTAATCACCGTGACATTGTGTTTCACTATTGCCTCCCTTTTATTGTCAGAACAGCTGGTTTCTGTGAATATATTGAAATGGCCCTTAATATCTGCCAGAAAGTTTTATATGTTTCCAGTGCCAAAGTTTATACATCCAAACGATGTCCTTATTATTATGGTGGCTTGCTATAGCTGAAACGTAGTCTCCCCCCACAGTCCTCGCAAATTTATAAGCAGCTGAGATAGCTTCCTTTTTAGCTCAAAAGTCCCCAAACAGCAGTAAAGGGAGAACAGAGCTAGTGAATTAGAGCATGTTTAGCTATTTATGAAGGATCACATACGAAGCCAGAGTTGGAGGCGATGGCCTGGTGGAAACAAAATGTGACTCCATTGAGGTCAAAGCAGTTACATCAGGTTTCATCTTTAGCCATCATTTATTTTTAGTTTCCCTGTTAACATTCCTTCTTATGTATTTATAGCATGCTCATCCCAATATTCTCCTCACCCACTGAGTTTCCCTGTCCTTTCTCATGACAGTGTTAGGGCTCTGGTTTAATGTATAGTCAGATATTTAAAAAAACAAACAAATAAAAACACTCCCAAAAAAAAATCAAACCAAAAGACACCTAACTGCCATTGCTGTCAGTGGAAGCTGGCTTGGAAAATGTGCTAATAAATCAAGTACTTAGTATGTACAATCTTCAAAATCAAGACCAAGGCCTGCATTCTGACTTTAGAGACACAAGGGTAAATCTCAGGTAACTCTGCAAAAACTGATAGAATGACCCCACATTTACCCTAGCATTATAGCTGAGACTGGAATATGCCCAGTTATATTTGAAATTACAAGCATAGCATATGCATATTTACCTTGATTAGGAGCTTCAGATCATTCCTTCCATTATGTTTAATGTGAATATGCAAGGTCTGGGTTCTGTCTTCTGTAGAAGTCTTTCCCAAACTTTCAGAAATCGTATTGGAAACATTATGTGGCTGCCCTTGGTAAATGTCTGACTCTACTGCAAATTGCTGGTACAGTCAGTGATTTAATGAACATTAATTGTGTCAGCTATGTCACACAGGCCAAAACACCACAGCAGCCAAGGGCTAAAATTCTGCTATTGAAGGGAGTCCCCTTTCTTTGGGACTGTATGAAATTTGTACAGGTTTGCCATAGGCTGTGAGCATGTTTTAACACTTGCGATCTCTCTCCAAAAGAAGACATATGAAATCGGTTCACTGTAGAACAAGAGAGGGACAGATCATAGAATGCTGGGAAGCATAACAAGCCAGAAAAGCAGAGCATTCAGGAAAAAGGGAACTCCAGCTAGGAAAAGAGACAAGCCAACATACTGACAAGCCAACATACTGGTCAGGCCAGTATCCAAACGGTGGGAATTTTATGTGGTACAGAAGAATGTGTTGGAGGGTTTGTGAAGGATGCTTGAGGAGCTCATCAACCAGCATTATCAGACAGGAAAGCCACTATCAAGCCCTGGCCTGATAAATAGTCAGAGAGCCCTGAAGAATTCCATAATGGAAGGTGGAGTAGTTTATGAAGTGTTTGGGGAATGCAGAGTGAGATAGTGGGGTACCTAGCAGTAGACTACACCCGAGGAATGCGCAAGAACAGCATGCTACTGAGCTCTTGACATTCCTGAAACTCTCCAGATGCTTGACAAAGGTGTTTCTTAGAATGAAGACAAAAGCAGACTGCAATTAGCTGATTTGGGAACAAAGCACTGGCCATTTTAGCTGGAGTTTTGCATGTCTTTTAGCAACTCCACAGGGGGAGCTCCCCAGCCATGGAACCCCGTAGTGGTAATCCCAGCCTGACAAATTGGGATGCCAATTACGGAGCTGTCGCCTTCCCATGGAGTTGGGTGACCCTGCTCCTTTCAAATGCAAAATCTAACGGTCAATTGCTACAGTAGCAAGTTTTCATCCTCCCTCCCTGCGATTTGCTTGTGATACCCTCAGCCTGGTTCACTCTCACAGCACACCAGAGACTCGTGGCTACTTCTCTCTTCTGCCCACCTCTGTCCCAGTCTGGGAATTTCCAGTGGTGTCACCTCTGGCATCCAGACTGGGTAAACTGAGTGCTGTGGAAAATAATGGCTAATAATAATCCACATTTTAAGATGCTCTGCGTGATGAAGCAGGTGCTAAGGAGGAGATGTGATTAAGAAACTGGTTTTGGTGAAGTGACTGTAGATTTTTTCCACTTCTTCTGTAACAGAGCACTTTGAGACAGGTGCTGACAAAAAATGTCCCATCGCTGAGGCCTTCCCCTCAGCTAGCAGTCCTGTGTGAGTTAGAGCTAGGCCAGAGTATCAGGTTGTCTTCTGCCGTGAAAAGCTAGAACTCTGATCTGGAAAGAATTGGAACTGCCCGTGGAATGCTGTGATCGGATAGCAGTTTGCCCAGACTGGGCCTCAGTGTTACCCAAGATCAGTATTGAGAAAACAAAGTTTGCAGCCATGGCAGCAACTGCTGTCTCTTATATGTTACCTTTTACAGGGCTTGGGACCCTGAAGTGTAGCAGAGACTGTTAGTCCTTCTTGTGCAGAGTGAACGGGGCTGAAGGAGCTGAAAGACCTTGCACAAATCTGCTGCACAAGGCTGCTTTGTTTGCTGTCTGTGGATATATGTGATTGCACATATATCTGCAGAAATATGTCTTGTGCTTGCACCCTGTTACTTTCCGCCATTGTCATTTCAGTGTTGTGATAATTCCTGGTGCCAAGCAAGGATGACACAGAAAAGTTGCCTGTCAGTTATGTTAAACAGCTGAGGACTCTCGGCTATTAGCCCACACAAAGTGATTGTTATCTTCAGCTGTTTTCAAATAAGCTTTGCAGATTAGAACTAATGACCAAGATAAGCCATTAAGAACATAACTGATTTTTATTATTTAGAATGTTTATGCTCCTTTAGTTACTAAAATCTTGTAATTTCGTGTGCCATCAGGCTGTGAAACCTCATCTGTGCAGCACTTGTTCACATGCACTCAACTCATCCCATTTTAGAATCAGCCTCTGTTATTTAAACTATCCAAAATCTTTCTACACCCAAGGTACCTCTTTAAGTCCTTGTTGCATAAATTCCAGTGATTACTTGCTTTTAGATTAGTCCATTTTAGTAGGTTCTGTTTTCTCAAGCTCTGAAATGAGTATGACTTAAGATGAGTCTAAAAAGCACCTATTTTCAGGTGAGGATTCCCCAGCTCATGCTTCTGCTCACAGATGTACATGGGCACACCTGCACATGTAATATGGGCAAACAGTAATGATCACACAAAGACACATGCATGCTCCTGTCAGGGTCTGTAAGATGTAGTGAATGTTGACCGAATTTGCCACATCGTTCTGTTTATTCCATCATACTCATGTGATGTAATTTAGGTTTCTTTTCCTACCTTCCAGGCTCTCCCACCTTCTCACTCCCCCACATCCTCTGCCTAGGAACTTGATGTTAAAACACTACTGGAAGAAGTTGCATGAAATGCAGTTCTCCTGTTGTCCCAAATGACAAGCCCATAGTGGGAAAATCAATGCCTAGTGAGGCAAGAGAAAGATTTTTATAACGTAATAGAGAAAAAGGCATGGGGAGGACTGAGAAAAGCTATAGGTGAAAGAAGGGGAGAGAAAAGGCAAGCTATTGAAACAAGCAAGGATAAATGGAATTTCACATTCTCTCTCAGTGTCTGCTGGGGGAAGGAAGGATGGTGACACTTAACAAAGAATGGAAAGGTCAACTGAAACTTAGCAAGTTGCCATATCATTGTGAGAAGAAAGGGAACCTATCCCCTTCCTCAGCTACGCAGAACAACTCCACGATCGGTGGGCTGTGCTCCCCTACTCTTCTTACACCAGTTTCGTCCAGGTACAGCCCCACTAGCTTTGGAGGGATACCTCCTCTGGCCGACAAAGTAAACAGGCATCTATTTTCAGATGCTGGCTAGTGGGAGACGGTAGGCATTATCCCAGGCTTCCCTGCAGAAGAGTAACTTCCAAAGGATAGAATGTGGAAAGTCCTTTGATGTATCAGCTTGTTTTCTGCAATGCTTAATTGTCATTCCAAATGTAAAAGTCATCAACAGTGCTGTCCAAGAAGATCAGTTCACAGAACCCAATAACATATCTGAGCTACTGTGGAGTAGGAACCTACTTCTTTCTTTATATGATCCTGGCTTTTTAAAGACAACTTGCAGCAATCTGAAGTCACATGCACTTCCTGTCACCCCAGTTTTGGCAGAAGAGTGTAAAGGGCCTTTAAGCCTCGGTAGTCCCAGAGATTCAATAGCTTACCCAATGATTGCTCGGAAGTCAGTGGCAGAGGGAAGACTAGTCTCTGCTAGTCTCCCAGTTGCTAGTCTCTGCTGTGACTGGTCTGCTAACGTGAATGAAAAGAGATTCAAGGAACTAAAACAGTTCATAAAATAAATCAAACTTGAAAATGACGTCCAAAGGGGAACAAATCTGAAGTAAGCAAATCCAACAGCGAAGTGCTTATATGCAGCTGCAGTGCACAATTGATTTTAAGGGCTCCAGAATTACGACTGCAGTGTGCTGTGTCGATCGGCACATGACACACTGGGAAATCACATCGAGGGCTCTAGCAATCTTTTTGCATGTGCACTTGCCTTCTGGTAATAATCATGTTTCACATGGTAAGTGCAAAGCCTCTGGTCTTTTGCATGTGCACTGATGTAGTCTGTGCTTGCTTTGGCACTGCACATCTACATTTCTTGTGTCACACTGAAGTACAGTAAAACATTCAGGACTTTAAGAACAAAGCCAACTAGATGCAAATTTGGACACAGGTGTACGCATCTTTTTGAGTTGGAGTTCAAGTGGACACGTATGCATTTCAGTGGTGCGGTCATTCCCTCTGCTTTGCCTGATGCCGTGAAGCTGCGTGCTTAATCCCGCACTTTTACAAATGGTATTTTTCAGCTCTGCTTTGACACTGCCAGTGATTATAATATGTTTTAAACATGTATGCTGATTAATCCAATCTGTCTTGCTGGCAGCAAGCTATAACTTTGAATCTTGTTCTCTAAACTTCATCTCCTCATTGGCTAGAGGATTAATTTTGGAATACAAATGACAGCAAGCAGGAGTGAGCCATGGAAGATGCCAGGCGCTACTTGCTGGTGTAGGGAATGGTCTCCCTGTGGAAAGCTTGAGCTGTCTTGCAGGTTTCTGCTTAAACTCTGGTAGACTGGAACCTGTCAGAGAAAGGGGAAAGAGCAATGTAGGCTGGTAAAATGTCACATCCTAACAGCTGGACATTTATACTGGTAGTCAGTCATAGTCATCCAAGCCTAAACCTGTGAATGTGCCAAGAGCTGACGGGTTACGCTGGCGGTTAGGATGACATGCTGCCTTATGAATGGTGCCAGTGTTAGAAGTACTTCTTCTATTATAGAAATACCGAGAGCACCCAGTTATGCTGGATGCCGCCCAGTAATTCATGGGGTAAAAAATTATCTGTGACCAAACCAGCTGACTGCCATATTCGGCAAGACAGTCAACAGAAGGTGCTTTACCTGAGGGGATGTTATTATCTGTATTCTGCATATAGGAGAACTGAGGTAAAGCAGGGGTGAAGATGACTAGCACAGGATGAATGTCTCTGACAGAGTGGTTGAAGTGACTCGGGCTACCACATTAAGCAGTTATGCCTGTAGCTTTAGAAGTGTCTGGCCTGGCATGAAAAATAAGAAAACTGCTGTCTTGAAAATGAGTAAGAAAGAAACTTTTCCCACTCTTAATCCATTGCACCTCTACGTCTAGTCTGTACAGCGCATTTTGGACTCCTTTGGAACTAAAACTTGGTGGTGGTTGTTGTTGGTATGAAAGAGTGCCTTCTGTAATAAATGCCAAGACTGCTTCTTGCAGGAAAAGCCTGATGCGGCATCCCGTACATCACTGGCAAATCTCCCACTGACCTGGCCAGCAGGATCTCACCCAAGCCATCTTTACAAAGCACAGCATCTGGCAATGAGCAAAAGCTCATTGATTGTTTTCTTTTTTTAGACAGTTTTCCAGTACAGAGTGGAAAAAGGCCAACCCCATCAGAATCAGCAGAGGACAAGGGGATGTCAGGATGTGGCTTGACAAAGAACAAGTGTGCAAAAGTGAAGATACTGCCACATGACCTACTTCTTGCAGGGAAAATCGATTCTGTACCTTCCCAGCGCAGTCCCAGCTGGAATGCCAGGGAGAGGAATAGCAATGGTTTTTTTGGCATATAAGTTGCAGTCAGGACTAGGATAACATTAGAGAAACCTTTTGCTAAGGGTTGATTGCCAGAAGGGACAGAATTTGTGGTATACTTTCTCTGAACTTAAACTCTTAAACAATCAATACTAATGTGGTACGCATTTCTGTGGGAGTCTTCTCTAAAAGAAGGCATTTTGCAGGTCACTGGGAAATGGAGAGTCAGCAGGAGGATGAGCAGATGCTGGCGGGGATAAAACGCCTGCCATGTTTTTCCTATGAAACTTTCGAGTGTTCGGTGTGCTTGACACTTAGCTGTGCTGAAAGTCATGAGTTTGCAGGAAGACAGCAGATTCTGTGCAAATCGGGTACGTGCTGTCTCCTCTCTGAGCTTCCCCATTTGCCAGTCCTTTTCAGGCCACTGTTTGTGAAGGTGAAATGTCCGTATCTGTAGAACTCAGTCATTAATGTTGCAGAAGCAGGAACTCTGAACTGAGCTCTCTTTGAGGTCAGCCACTGTGCTTCTGCTCTGCCCCAGCAATCGTAGAGAAACAACGATTCAAAAATACTCTGAGGAGTTTCCTCACCAGAGGAAGGCGATGACCTGTTAGTCTGTACAGAAAAATGAAAGACAGCTTTACCTTCAGCTTTTAGCTAGAGATAGTGCTTTGCTGCCAAGTGGAAAAGGCACAGTATGACAAGTGGTTAAGCATGTGTGGGCAACACTACATTTATTCTCACAGCCCAATCTAAGAGTAAGTGGAGCATATATGGGATAGATCCACGCGTACCGAAACTCCAGGTTCTTGTACAACACCACACATCACACATTTCCATTCTTCATCCTACTGCCTGCTCTTCAGTGCTTCATTTTAGCTTCCATTCTCACTTATTTACTCTTTTGTTGCTTTCAGTACCAAGACCCTGAGGACCCTGCTTTATTCTCACTGCTCTTTTGGTGGTGGCAGTGGAGAGCAGTGGTGGAGAGATACAGTCTCAGTCTCTTCACAAGCAGAATTTTGCCTGGCAGCAGTACGGAGTTTTCCAGTACCAGGACTGTCCAGCATCTGTCACAGCAAGCCCTTTAGCCTCTTTTGATGGCAGAGGACAAGGCCTTCGGTTACTTTACAGAATTTAAGGTATGGTTTTCAAGCTATTGAGGGGAGGGGAAGGGAGAAGGGGGAAGGGAGAGCGAGGCCGACTCGCCCTGGGAAGCAACACACCACAGGAGATAAATGGCTCCTGCTCCAGTGAGATAAAGGGTGCAAGTAACTGTGTGAGAACAAAAGACAGAAAGAGCTATGAGTGTGGCTGGGGCTGGTGACAGCATTGTTCTCTGACACCTTGCCGAAAGCAGCATTCCCACAGAGAAAACAGTTTCCATCCCAGTGGGTAGCTGTCAGAGAATACAGCTGTTGTGTCCCACCACCTTTCTAGAATAAAAGCATCTCTTCTTTGATCATTTTTATTCGCAAGGCAGGGACAGCTTCCCTGCTGGCATCGATCCCTGCCACCCTATTGGTTTATGAAGCTTCGCCAGCATGGTGAGAGCTGTGTCTGCCATTAGAAGTTACTGGGCAGTGAGGCATGATACAAATTTTCCGTGCGCTAATTAATTGGGATGCTTTCTGCAGAGTGATACTAAGGAACTGACTCCATTCAAGGGTAGTCTTACTGCATGCTGAGAACCAGAGCAGCCATGCACCCACTGCCCAGCAGAACTGGTCTTCTTCCTTTTCCAGTCACTACTCTGAGTGCTACCAAGTTCATTCCTTCTCCTTCCACTGGCTCCTGGGCTCTTCAGACTCTGTTCTGGGCTGGCTCAGCTTACCAGCCCACAAGAGAGCGAATCCATTTTACTCAGACTGGTTTTCTACTGGGTTGAGTGATTGAATTGGCTCATGAAGTGTTCTCATGAACCCCAGAGCTGGCACGACACAAACAGTGGGAGTGAGGATGGTAACAGGGGACTTGGCTCTCCATCTCAGCCACAGTGTACTGTTAGATCAGAGCAACTGTATCATCTCTCTTAACCACATGACTGTCTGTATAAGGAAAAGGTGTACAATACACCATACGCTGCATATTTGTGACTTCATTTCCTCTGAATGAACTTCCTTTTAGACAGGAGTTCCTTTCTTTGAGAAGGGTGTGCTTTTCTGGTCAAATTGCAGAGGAGGATCTTTTCTTGATCACTCCTAGGTGCATTCACATCAAATTTCCGTCTTTTTCATTGTCTCCTCTGCATTGTCATGTGTCTCAAAGGGGACAGAGGAGAAAGGCTGCTATATTGTGTCTGTTCTGCAGAGGAGTAAGATGGATCTATCCTTTTCTCACCGGTGTTGGCAACCACCGAGAGTCTTAGTCTCCTGAAAACATAGGAAAGTGTATGTGATTTTTATGCTGGTCTCTAAAGGCCAAGGGAGCGTGTCCTTTAGAAGACTGCTCTTAACAAACCTGTAAGCAGAGGAGTTTGACTCTGTGGACAATAATAGGGTCATCAGCAGATATAAAGTTCTATCAGTAAATGATACTATAACCTAGAGGAAGTTTCCAGTTGCTCTAGAGTTTGCCAAGGCCTCTAATCTTAACAGGCACTTTGCCAGCTTGAGGCCTGAAAGTGAAGGAAAAAAAAATTGGCCACTTTTACACTAAAACTGGAGGAACAAGTGGAACTATTGTTGCCGTGCATGTGATGGAAGTAACGGATGAAGAAATTATGAGTATGTATCTTTTCTCCAAGGAAAGAGGTTTTGCACTCTTACAGTATGGCTTTCCAAGTGTGTCTGTCTTGCAGACCCATCTTTCCATTTCACATTTCTCACATGGTCTCTTTCCTCAAGCCTAAGAGTACTGCTTTAAGCTCCCCCTTATTTCAAAGGCATTTTGATGACCAGAAAGTACATGGAAGATGCACATGCACCAGGAGCACTTGGAATCCTTGAATCAATGTATCATGTCTCATTGTTTTCATTACTATCTCAATTTTACTTTTCCCATTGGGAAGGAAGCCCAAATGGAAAGGTAAAAATAGAATGTGTTTCAGGAAAGGGAGATGTTGATCCCATGGGTTACTTACAATGCACAGCTTTGCCCTATCCCTGCTTGTTATCTGGGCCGCAGGCCAAAGGTTTGGCTGACACAAATCCGCACAGTTCCAAAACACTGTGTTAATTTAGGTACTTCACTACAACACCATGGAGTAAGAGCATATTTCTCTTCAGTAAGCATCTGATAGCATAATAAATCCCATCACATTTTCGCAAAAGCTACCCTAGCTCCAGACATTATATTTATCAGAGCAAGCAAGAACAGCCACACAGTTTTGCATATTTGGCTTTCTTCTTGAACCTGTCTCCTGTATGGGTCAAATCACATCATACCCAGGACGGTTTAAGTGGATACCAAAAAATAGCCCGATATCAGGGTAGTAATTCCAATTTAGTATCCTCTGGCAAACAAGGGGGGGTGGGAATGAATGGTTCCGTGGTTATTTTCAGTACTCATACATTTTTGCAAGGATTTACCCAATTGCCTAGTCACTTTAACCTTAAAGAACTTAAGACAATTCCCTGTCCTGCAAAGATCAATCCAGCTGCTTGAACTCATGCACTTCCAGTGTCCATTGAATTCAGTGAGTTTACTCATTACCTGTAGATGAGCATAGACTTTTTTTATAGCAACCGAGGCACTCAGGTATGGAGATGGTAACAACAGGGGCTATAAGGACAGTGTTGAATTTGAAAATGGAAGAAGTCACTCCTTCCCTCCCTGTGGCTAGCTGGGGAGGAGTAGACAGAGTGTCAGGAGAGATCACCCCTACGAGGAACGCTTTCTGCTGTTGTAGATTCACTGTATTCTTATTTCAATGCTTCTTTCCTGGGAATGATAAATTCTGATGCAACTGGATTCACCTCTGGCATAACAAAGACCCAGTTTTGTCCTTAGAAGGTGTGGGTTGATCCTGGGCTTTTTATTCTACTGCTGTTTTCTCGTCTGAGGTCATTCTTTATTCATGGAACAAGCTTTCTTGTTAGCCCTGAATATGGCCCTGCACCATCCCCAGTCCCAGCAACTCTGAAAATAAACCTGCCCAATAGAAGATGGGATAAGCAGCAACATTCTTGTATCCATAAGGCTTGATCCTCCCCCTCTCTGCTCTGGTTCAGGTGAGAAGATTCTGAATTATGGGAAACCAGGCTTGCTCCTTCTGACTTGAACAGCAGGCTCGATTCTTCTTGCTTACATGCTGCAGTGGAGTAAATCAGGAACAGCTCTGCTAGCAATGAGAAGGCAAGAAGGCCGCCAAGATTAGGAAAATTTAATTAGACGAGGAGATTGTAGGGACAAGGACTCTGGTCTCCTTCCATTAAGATCCTCATTCACAAAAGACGCTGTAGAAAAAGCTGTTGGTGATGTATGTATGCACTGGTATGTGGGGACTTTGGTTATCACACAAATGAGCAGAGCTGGTACAGGAGCGGAGAGGCTTGCGGTGTCAATACGTAACTTGTCCTGGCAAAGAAGAGTATTTTGGGACAGCCAGCTTCTGCTGTTGAGGTACCTCAATGTCACAGTTTCTAGGGTCAGCACTGGTTGTCCATGTCCTTTTGCTAATGCTGTCTGGCCATGTGGCATGTCTCTCCTTATGTTATATTTACTTTTGCTTACCCATCCATCTGTGGCAAATGTGCAGATGCAGGAAAGCTTCAGTCACCAAAGCAGTGGTAGCCACCCACCTGTCTAGGACATGGCACACAGCATGTTGATGTCAGGCAGAGTCATGGCTTGTTAGTGAGGAGTGAATAAATGACACTGTTATAACCTGGGGAATGACAATACTCCAGTGATGTGATGTATTACTGCCAAGAAAACTGTCAGTCTGGCTTCTGCCTCTCCTGGAAAACTTTGCTGTCCTTAAGGTGCTGATGTGTGTAACGATGAGAAGGGCGGTTCTGCTCAGGATTCCACTGATTTATTCTAAGTTTGCAGAGTTTTCGAGTCTGACAAAGCTAGCGACCTCACTGTTTTCACATTTAATCTCTCACATACTGTAAAATATGTTGTAAAATGCAAAGTGGCACACTGCTGTAAGTGCTTAGTTGTCATTGTCTTGTCTACAGTGATTTGACCCTTATCCAAAAAATGATGAAGGGCTCGCTAGAAAACCCTCGAAGCCAGAATACAGGACTGTAATTCCATATGCCTCGATAAATCCCTAGCAGTTGCTTGCTGTAGTAATACCTGATTGAAGCCAAATCTCCAATGGCAGCTTTATGCTCTTACTGGCAAGGTCTTTCTGAGGCTGCTTGGGGAAAGGAAACTGAAGCTTAAAAACAATCTTTTCTTTGGGCCCAGTAGTCTAACTGCAAGTCCAAATCTGGAAATGGGTTATTTCAATGTTTAAAGAAGCTCTGATGTGGGGATGTGTTTAAGCCCCTCTCAGGTTCTCTACCTTGATGAGATTGTGTCAGGTGATACCCTCAATGGTGTAAAGACTCTTCTGACCATGTTATAAGTAGGTCAAAGATGGTAGAAACTAAGATTTGCCTTGTCTTGCCTGGGTTTTTTTAAAGCTTTGTTGTGAATTTGAGGCTGGGAAAAGTGTCTAGTTACCAGCTTCAGACACATGGGTCTTCAATCCACATACCAGCTACAACATGAACAGCGTAGCCTTGAGGCCATCAGGCTGTGGATTTCCTACTCTAAAAAGCTACACCATTTTATGTGTAGTGGCACATGGCACACTCTGGGGGTGCTACCTGAACTCAAAAAAAGAAACAGAAACATATTACATTGTTATACTTCACTCCAAATCATAAAGCAATTCTGAGAGAAGGAACATACTGCAGGAGTAAAAACTATAAAGACCAAAAAGCCAGTGAGGGCATTCTTCCATTTCAAACCTTCTCTGATTAAGGAGCATGCAGAATGTCACATTTCAGTTCCATGCTTCACTGAATAAGCAAGGAATAAATTCTTTCCTGCGAGTACCAGACTGGCTGAATATCTCTTAAGTTCAAGCATTCCTTTTGAAAAATAAAGATCTAATATGGAAAAGCAGCAGCATATGCTTTTATCCTTTTGGGTCTCACTGCAGGATCCAATTGACACAGGCTGGCACAATGACTTACTGTGGTGACAGTTCCTTCAAAGACAGCACTGGGGCCTCCTGTGCCAGTGGCACTTGTGAAACAGGCTATGCCATTTGCAAACTAGACACTTTTCAGAAATTCAGAAGGTAGCACGCAAGCAGATACTTATCTGCTAAGTGTGCAGGAATGCAGACTTTCCATCATCTGGTCAAGGAGGAAGTGGCCTCTTCAGTACTGGAAATAACTGAAAGTTCTGGGCAGGAGGATACTGCAGCAGTCTGTAGGATGCTACCTCCCATGAACTGAGCTGGCCTGGAAAGAATGTTAAGTGTGCCCGACAAGAACCTCTGCTCAGTTATCCTGAATTACAGGGTGAGCTGAGCCTCCTAGCAACTGCTACTGTCGTTTATTGGTGGGCCCTAACAGAGCCAATAGAAAATGATGCTACTGCGCCAAGTTGCTCAGAGAAGTAAAGGCAGAGAAGCATCCTAGATGCAATGGTGGTGCCCGGAGTAGAATTCATGCGATCTTGCCTATCTGTGACAGTGGTGGACACCTCTTACTGGCCATGGGCAGACCATGCTTAGCATCTAGCACTGTTGAGGTCACAGACCAATGCTATTTGTCTGCATTGCCATTTGTCTGTTTTCATATACTTACATAGTACAGGGAATAGCCTGTTGTTCGCTGTTTGTTCAGCACTAACACAAATGTAGTCCTGCAGTCAGGCCCATGACTGAATTTCCCTTGTGCTATCATCACACAAATAAGTAAACAATAATATTAAAAAGAGGGGGGACAAATGCGTTGTCTTGAGTAGAGCAGGTTGGATATTCCAGCATGTGTCAGGCTGTGCTCAGCACCTTGCAGGATTTGGCCTTGCATGCTTTGGTGTCTGATTTTCTTTTTTTGCCTTTGGGAGGGGGGATAAGAAGCTTTCACTGCTGCGCTGAAGCATCTAACTCATGTATTTACTAGAGATTTCAGGAGGCAGCCAAGTGTTTTCTGACTAAGGGAAGTACAGTAGGAATTTCTGTAAAAATTCTGTGAAGTGAGCAGTTTGCTGCTGCAGGGACATTGTAGAATTCTGCCTGCAGGACAGACTAACTTTGAACTTTCTTTCTACGTATGTGGCAAACCTGCTATAATTAAGGTATCACCTGTTCATGGTGACCTTGTCAGCAGAGGTAAATCCGGGTGTGGGTTTTGTTATGGAGTTGTGAGAGTAGCTAAATTGACTGGTTTGCATTTTAGTGCAAAACAGAAGGGCGTCTACATGGTGCTTCTGTCATAGCAGCTGAATCCTATTTGGTACAGGGAAAAAGCTCTAACCTTGTGAGTAACATGAGTGGTGATATGACTACACTAACGCTAGGTGGTGTTGTGAAATATTTAAGTTCAGGAAAATTATATTCCTAACTTACATTATGTCATCTCATCACCAAAATTCAGTGTTTTTTAAGAACCAAAAGATAGAATCCAGGTCACGCTGTCTTTAGGTATCTTTCTGCTCTTACGCTTGCAATGCATTTAGTCTCTCAAGCTTTACAGGCCTTCAGATGCAACTGTCTAGGTGAAAAACAACTGCAGTGACGCCAGTGACCCATGGGTTTTATAAAAACATGGAAGGTAGAGGCTTTTAGTATGACAGCGCTCCGCTTCTTTCCTTCCCCTCAAAACATAAGAAAGGCAGAAACTATATTTGGCTTGAATTTCACCGAGTAGCTGCCTTGTGTTAGTTTATCACATCAGGGTTTTCATAGAACACTGACCAGGAGCAGACGTGTCTCTGTGTAAACCAAATGCAGAAGAAGCTGTTCTTTTTACTGTGCTACAGAATTAAGGTATGGAGCCCATGTCAAAGAGTATCTACAGAGTGGAAGAAATCCACACTGATATAATTCGCAGCAAAATGCGCCACAAAAAAACACAACTCTATATGTGCCACTGGTTAATATGCTGGTGTAAATAGATGTTCCCTGAAAGAAGGCTATAGTGAGGTAGGCGTCGGTCTCTTCTCCCAAGTAACAAGTGATAAGAGGAAATGGCCTCAAGTTGCACCAGGGGAGGTTTAGACTGGATATTAAGAAAAATCTCTTTACAGAAAGGGTTGTCAAGCATTGGAACAAGCTTCCCAGGGAAGTTGTTGAGTCACCATCCCTGGAGGTATTTAAAAGACGTGTAGATGTGGTGCTTAGGGACATGATTTAGTGGTGGACTTGGCGGTGTTAGGTTAATGGTTGGACTCGATGATCTTAAAGGTCCTTTCCAACCTGAAAGATTCTATGATTCCTCATTTGCCCCGTTAGTTAAGGAATACTCATAAGTATTGGTAAATGCCAAAATGGTGTCAATAATCTAAGTTAACAGAAAGGGAAAATTAAGCGTGAGGTAAAATTATTTTCTCAAAGCCACGCAAAGAAAATGTGCCAGAGAGGACTAGTTCTGCCTCCAAGTCCTATTTTCAGGCCATGAACAGACATCCCTTCTTCACATAGGGTTGAAGTATAATGGTAGAATATCTCTCCTAGGTAGTGGAAAGACTTCTTTTTCCACACTTGAGTTTGCCAGATTGTTGCAGGTGATTGATGAAAAGCTGGAGGTGATATCCCCTACGACCAAAAGAGCAGAATCCTGCAGGGGACCTCTGTCCACTGCCTTCGATACCTACATGCTTATTCTCTTCTCATTCAACTTTATATAACCTTAATTCCATTGAGCACATAGACTTAGTCTCAATTTACACCAGAGGTAAACAGAACCTGGGTCAGACCTTTAGAACTAGACTGATAACAGGCATTAGAACCCATGACTTTAAATCATCCATATTACTGTGCTAAACCCAATTGCCCTCTACTTCAGTAGTCACAGTGGACATAGTTGTAATTTATATCCTTAAAGATTATGGTAAGAGGAGGAGGCAGCAAGAGCCATGCTTCATCTTAGGGCCAACTTGCAGTAATCTGAGTAAATGGGAGTCATTGGAGTTACTTCAGTTGTAATCACAGTGGTGCACCTGCACAGAGAACATGGCCCATCCTGGAAGGCACAAACTAACTTTGTGCAAATCCTTCTGCAACCAGAGGCAAGAACCGAGAGAAAATCACAGGCAGCTGCTGTGTGCAGCATTGCCAGACTTCTTAGGGGGAGCTCCAGGGAGGTATGCTAGCATCTGTGTGCATAGAGCCCCTTGGAGAAAAAGCAGAGAGCTCAAGTATTTCTGCGTCCTATCCTGTAAAAAGCCACACATCAGATTGTGTAACGGGACCACACATGTGTATGCCAACATCCTGCAGCAGGGAACAGGCGATGGCTGCATCCAGAGACAGGCTGCCTTTCAGTTGGGCTCCTTCAAATTACAGATCTGCTTAAAAGGCTCGCTCTCTCTGGCTGCTGCTCAGCACAGATGCAGTTAAGCCTGTGTCCCTTCAACTATGCTGGCCTTTAGGCAACAATGCTGAGCATGTAACTCACTGCAGGCCACCACTCTTCTCTCCTCAGTTGGCCTGGGCCTTAGCTGTGTAATGTAGTGTGAAAGCAGTAATCTCAGGTCTCATAAGGCAGACATTGTTTGCAAGGTGGGGATTGAAGACTATGGCTTAACACTGACAACCGCTGAGGGTGCCACAGAACAAAACTGGAAAGGACTGGAGGAAATGCTAATATTGGAGGTTAAAAGGAAGGAGTAGAGGAAGGGTCTGTGTGGAACCTCAGCCTGTTCCAAAGGAGATAAGTAATATGATGTCAGTGCTCACACTGATGTAAATCCTGTGAGAGAAAACAGACCCACGGCCTGAGAAAATCTATGACAAGAGTTGAAAGCCTCATTTTGAACTCTTCATCATCCTGCTCTGCTGACAATGAAAAACAAAGATAGCAGTTGCTGAATCTGAGCTTTTATTCTGTTCCCAGCCCTGTGCCTTGCAGGGGAGAACTGAAAGGAAATTCCATCGCATCCCTCTGAGCTTCCCAGTTCCTGAAAACAGTAACAGAGAGATGGGTAGATGGTGGAGGCTAACAAGATGGGAAGGATGTCAGTTTGTAAAAGCCTTTAAACTTTCAAAAACCTTTAAAGAGATAGCTCAATACTCCCCTCACACCAACATAAAACAGAAGCATCTTCCAGATGATTACACCAAGTGAATGTCTAGATCAGATCCAAAGTGTTAAAAAATTCCCTCGGTGATTTACAGAGAGGTCATAAGACCCTCATCCAATGTAGCTCATCCTCCTTCCACTGAATTCAATGGAGCTATACCACTTCATGCATATTTAAGAAGTGACCCTTTAAATCTCCAAAGAAAGCACCGATAATGTGCGTGGTCATTATATTCTTGTCACCATTTGCCATTGAAATACATATTTCAGCATACTCTTTAAATGCATTCTCGCAAAACGATACTATAGTTACACATGAATTTGTAACACCACAGTGCTATTAAAATACCATGAAAAGCAGTTTACTATGCAGTGGAAGTAATCTGTGAGCACCCAACACTAGAAGAAAGCAATTTTTTCTTTCACAAATCTGAAGCTCAAATATACATGTCAAAGGGAGCCTCTGGATCATGCAGAATTTGCCGACCAATATTGACTTATATTTATTTTAAGTCCATTTCATGCCAGTGATTGAGTAATCACCAGTTTTATCATGTTCTATATATGCTAGCAGGTAATCCAAAATGATTTAAATCCAAACGCTTGGATATAAATTTGCTTACTGCATTTACAGGAGTGGATTCAATTGGTTGGATGAAGTTTAATTTGGATAGTCTTGTGGCCTGTTTGATGTGCCAGATTTTCACTCTCAAGCCACAAGGAAAACAATCTTAGCACCGCAAACTGAACTATTCTAGTTTTGTATTGTTGTACTAGAGCACTGTGTCAATGTCAGATTTGAACCACTTCAGAAAAAAAATTACAGCAACGGATCAGTGCAGATCTCCCAGAACAGCTACACAGATTTTTACAACAGTACACACACATATAAAACCATTGGCATTGAGCTTTAATGTGAAATAAAGCTTGGAACATTTAATAGATTATGTAATAGAGTGTTATTTCCTGTTCCCCAGTCAAATGAGACAGGCTTCTTTCTTTTCTTTCTTCTCTTTCCCCTTTTCCATCTTTGCAGGAGTCTATTAAGACTTGTGGAAGTGTTTCTATTCTCTGCTTAGAAATGCAATATGACAAACTTCCCTAGGCAATGCCAGGAAAATGATCGTGTAACTGTTGCACACCCTAGTTGTTCTACTGGGCGCAGGTCAATTTTCAAAAGGATTATTCATACTTGCATGAGGATCAGTGACTCGTATTGCTCTAGTCCATAGTTCCTGATCAGGACCACTGAGGGCAGTGGATTTACAAAGAAGACGAAACAGGCATCTGGTAGCCTGTTGTACATTATCACTCCTGGTGGGGCACCAGATGGAGAAAACTCAAACTTGTTTATCAAAGCCTATGGCGGGCGTGTTGGACTGGCATGTATTTAAAGACAAACTCAAAACTCCTCTATACATAAATTGAATATATTTTGTTCTGGACTTAAATATTTTTGTTTCTTCCTTAGTTTGGTGCCCAGCTGTACCATTTTTCAAGGACAGTTTTCCAAGCAGAAGCTTGCCTGAAGACAGCTAAACTGGCTATTTGAGATGGGCTGCGGAATGTGATATGTTCCATGGATGCTGGTTTGCTTGCAGGGTAGATTAGATACTCTAGAAACGCCGTAAGGCCCTTACAAAAAACACGTGTGATATTGCTACAGAAATTGTTCAAACTATTGTGTTACTGTAGGCTGTAGTATTTGGACCTTTGCTAATAGAATATTGACAGGGTTATCATAAGTCAGGTTTTCCTGGGTGTTTCCTCTTCTTTTGGTGGGAGATTTTGCCAAATGAGATTTTGAGGATTTTCTAGTCCTTGTCTAAGTTTCCTACATGCCAAATATCTTCAGTCAGGCTATCCTTCATCTAGAAATCCTAGATGTAACCACAGCACGTTTTTAATATTATTTGTTCATCCTCCCCATGACATCTAGCCAAGCCATGTTACCAGCTAATTTAGCATGAACTGTACATTCTTCAAGGTTCTAAATCATGTCTGAAGACACAATAACTGGGACCTCTTTCTTGCTGGCAGAAGAGAGTTTATTTCATCATAGTAGATAAATGTCAAGAAGCCTTGTTTGGAGAAATGGAGGAAAGGAAACAGAATTTGTTTTAATGAAATGGCATGTTTCTGCTGTTCTAGGACAGTTATTCTTTCTTTCTAGTACTCCAGATTGATTCTAAAAAGTGGTAAACATGAGCACTTGGGGAACTATTGAGACTTCATGAACAGAAAAACACACATTGATCGTGGTCTTTGGACTGTGGCTCAGACCTGAAAAGAGGTCCTTAATTGCTTGTACTTCAAAATAAATCTTATTTCCTGATAGGATTTTATTGAAGAAAAAGAGCATCAGATACTGAGATAGAGAGGGAAGGAGACATGAACATCAAATTCCTAGTGTGATTTGGGCATAAAAATATCTCAGGTAAATTTAAGCTCTGAGAATCTGAGTGTTGTCTTTCCGTCTTTGAATCGTATCATTTGGTTCAGGCTTCACTTCTGGTGTTCACTTACGATACTATCTGTTTTGAGAGGCTTTTGGAGACTAATATATTCCCATGCTGTGTCGAGCTGCAAGAGCTCAAAAGGAGGAGATTTCAAATGGGAACACAAAGGTGAGTGTGGTTCTACACTACTGAAGTATGAAGCCAATTTGTGGCAGGGCAGAGAGACAGAGTGAAAGCTGTACTTAAATTTACTGAGAGATCAGGAAGTACCTGAATTGTTGGTATCCTAACCTGTACTGTAAATTGTTCTAAATGCATGAATGAGATGCAGTTCTAAAAATACTAGGGTTTTGTGATTATTCTGTGGTTGCTGAGTCTGGAAATCATAAAAGACTTTTACTTTCTTGGCTCTGCTAGACCCCGCTGAGAGTGGGTTGAAAATTTTCTTTAAAAACACCTTTTGTCAGAAAAGTGAACTTTCAACTAGACTAATATTCTGTGAAAAAGTATAAGCTTTCCTTAGTAATTAAAAAATTTCCTTAGTGTGAAAAAGTATAAGCTTTCCTTAGTAATTAATTCTGTGGTTGCTGAGTCTGGAAACCATAAAAGACTTTTATTTTCTTGGCTCTGCTAGACCCCGCTGAGAGTGGGTTGAAAATTTTCTTTAAAAACACCTTTTGTCAGAAAAGTGAACTTTCAACTAGACTAATATTCTGTGAAAAAGTATAAGCTTTCCTTAGCAATTAAAAAATGTTGTAAAAATGGAAATCTTTACCGCAGAGGGAGGAATATTTTCTAAAGAATTATGGTATTAGTACCATTAGCTCATAGCTGATAGCTGTGAGCCACAAAATTTAGTATTCACACACACACATATATATTTTTGTCAGATAAGGTTGTATATGTTAAGAAATGACCTATGAGCAAGTGGTAATTGACTTCTATTATTACTGCTCTAGGGTTTTACACATACTGACTTAAACCCTTTGCAACCTGGAGGTTGGGTTAAAAGTCGAGGCAGAATTTCTCCAACTTTCCCTAATCATTCTACATTTATAGGCTCAGCTATTTGCTGCTGTATTAAGAGAATATCTGTGAACAACTGTTAAATGATGACTCCTTTCTGTAAGAAAGCAGTAAGACATTGTAAGACATCTTGTAAGACATTGGCATTTTTCTACAGTAATGTTTCAGTGCTGTAAAATAGGTCCCACAAAAGAGCATGGGGTAAGAGAAAGGGAGGGCAAGGAAAGGAATACATACAGTGGTACTGGAAAAAAGGAAGAGCTAAGTTGGTATTTAAAGTTATTGGTAGCTTAGATAAATGGGTAAATAGTACATACAAATACACACACATACACCTGTCCACAGAGGAGCCTAAGTTTGTACATACAAAAATTATCAAATGAAAAAACCTTTAAATTACAGCATGCATCTTTGTCCTGCTTCACTCGTAGAGGGTTCTGACACAGACCTGCAGGGATTATCTCTGTAGTGTTCTGCAAACATCTGGGAGTCTAGGCATGCTTGTAAATGTGTGTTTAAGTGAATTAGTTTTGCATGCGAATGCAGCGTTCCTGAGAGCAAGAGGCAATGATTCAGTAATATGGTAAATCTTGTATGGTACCAAAAAAGTTGTAGCTACCTGACATAAAGTGCTGAACACATATAGGCTAACTCTGATGGTGTAAATTTGCTTAAAATATCTTCCAGATTTCCCTTTCCTGGGAGGCTTTATGCATGAGGTATCGTCTTGTGCTGCAGCAGGCAACAAAGAATAAACCTGAGAGCGTTCCCCATCGTGGCGCTGGCTAGTTTGACAGATGTGTATCTCATCCCGCATGCACACACACTGGATCTGCTGGATGATTTGGCAGCTTAGTATTAATGCCCATTGAATCGCAGCCCACCGTGGGAAACTCTTGAGCGCGAGGGTGAGTATGGTGGGTGCATGTGCAAGTTGGTGTGTATGAAGGGACATGTGAGCCTTCAGCATGAGGGTCTAAAGGCGCATGCGTGCGTCCTTCTGTCTCTGTTCTCCCAGAGACAACTCCCCTCTCCCTTTGCCTCAGTGCTCCCCCTGGAAGAGATAAGCTGTGCTTATTTTGGCATCATCATCCAAGCAACACGGGAAAGACCAGATACTCACCGCTCCTCTTCTCTTCCTTCCCGGACCCCACCTCCCACTCCTTCCCCTCCCTTCCCCGCACCGGCGCCGCGGCCCGGTTCCGGCCGTCTCGCTCCCGTGGCCCCGCCCGCAGCCCACCACGCCCGCCCCCCTCAGGCCTCCACAGCCCTGAGCAGCTGTGAACAAGCCCGTGCCCACGCCCCTTCCCCCCCCCTTCCACCGTTGCCTTCTGAAATTACATCTACCCCTTGGAAGGAGCATACGCTGAGCTGCGCAGCTCGGGCAGCCGCCCTGCTCCCACGCGCCTTTCCGTCCGTGCCCCGCTGCTGCGCGGCGCTGCCGAGGGTCCCGCCGGGCGCGGCGCGGGCTCTGCGGAGCCCTTCCTTCGCCCCATGAGAGCGGGACGGGGGCCGGCGGCATCGGGGGCCGTCCGGCGTGGGGGCCGCGCCTAGGGCCGCCGGGAGGCAGAGGGCGCCCTCTGACGGGAGAAGAGCCGGCGGCGGGAGGGGAGACGGCCGGGCGTCTGCCGCTAGCGGCTCCCGAGCCCCGCGCCTCCCTGGCCGCGCCGCGCAGCCCGCGGACGCCATGGCCAGCGAGACCGAGGACCTGAACAGCCGGGAGGCGCAATCCGTCTGCGAGGCCCTGGGGCGCTACGAGGACACGCTGCGGGGCGTCGTGCGGGAGATCCACGTGGACATCCAGGTGTTCAAGCAGGGGGTGGGCCGGCAGGTGGAGGAGGTGCTGCGCCTCGCCAGCCCCCTGGCACACACCGTCTCTGAGCTGCAGCAGGAGAACCGGCGCCTGCGGGCGCAGCTGGAGCGCCTGGCTCGGCAGGTGGAGGCCCTCGGCCGGTCGGCGGGGCTGCCGCAGGAGCGGGCGGACGAGGCGGCGGGGAGCGCCCCGGCCGCGGGGCCCGGCTCTCCGGGGCAGGGTTCGGCTGGCGGCAGATTCCCCAGACATGCCAAGCTAGCGGTCGCTGGCCGGAGCCAAGTAAGTGCTGGCGGCGGCCGGGGAGGCGGCGGGAGGGGAAGGCCAAGAGGGTGCGTGAGCCGATGCTTCACGGGTGTTGCCTGGCTCTGCAGTGTGGCATGAGGGAGCGTTTACGGACACGGGGCTCTTTTGCAGCGCAGGGTCGATGGGCTTTTTGGAGTTGCTCCGAGAAATGGTCTTGGCCTCGATACAACCTGGACGTGTTCCTGATTATGGCACTCCTTGGTCCAACTGAGATCTTGGTTAGAGTGGTAGCAACTGTCAGTTCAGTGTGGTTAGAAGTAAGAAGAGAAGCTAAGGCAGTCCCAGCTATCAATATACATATGTGAATATCTGTGTATCCTTTCTGCATTCAATTCAGGGGGATCCGCGTGTCAGCAATGCTGTTTGCCAGTTGGCAAGCTCACAAAGGAGAACAGCTCAGCATATAGCAGGCAGTAGCATGTTTTCCTAAGACAGTGACGTAGCATCCTGCAGTGAGACAGTTTTGCTGCACAACCACTGTCCTGTACTGCTGCAGCTTGTCCCTGGGAGGTTGGCCTCACACAAGCTATCATGGTTTCCATGACCTGAATTAGCACAAACACACACATTCCTCCCAGTGATAAAACTCTGCAGCGCAGTGGAAACTTGTAACTCAGAGCACAGAAACCTGTTAGTGGGAAGCTCATCTGGTACAGAGATGTTTTATGTAATACTTTTTCTATGTGTCCAGCTTTGTGGAAAGAGTTGAGAGCTCCTGTACAATCCTTTGCACCAGGACGTGGCAGCCAGACAGTACGCTGTGATTCAGTCACATGAGACTGTGTGATACTAGAGACTTGACTTCCACAGATGACAGCCTATTTTGTATGATCTTGATTAAGCCATGTCTTAAGCGGTCTTTAAGACTGTTGGAGCATGAAAAGCTGGTCTGTGGTCTATCCAGGCTTTGGGGATGGAAAAGAAAAGCTTGGAAATGAAATTCACTCGAAGTTAAATTGGTGTGAATGAGCAGAGTAGTGCATTCCAGCCCTTTTCATTCCTACTGACTCAAAAATGGGGGCATAGGGCTTCCCACAGTTGGGCAAGTGAAGAGGTAAAGCCGCTGCTTGATGCATTGTTCTAACATAGTCATGGCAACTTCTGCCTTTACCCCCCACGTGACAAAGGCAAGCAGCATACACACAACTTTCAGATCTGTTCCTTTTTGTTCCATGGAGCCATCCACTCTTGTTTGTGTTGCAAGGAACAGAAGTGAGCTAAGGGACGAGTGGGCATGGTCCCTCCCACCATCTCACTTGTTCCATCACCACTGTCTACATTGTAGCGTGTACTTCATGCTCTGTGAAAAGTCTTGCATCCTGGTTATGGCAATATCCAGCTTTAGGTATCGATCTGTGTTAAAGCACAGAATGAGCTTTTGTTTGGATAGGAACATTCCCACTTTGCTTTGAGGATTCAGGGAATCACTTAAGTACTGATAGATTTCCAGTGCCCTCACAACAATTGTCCCCAGAAGGCTGGACAACTTCCCGAGTTAGCACAGCTGACCGAGAAGGAATTTCAGTACTGAGAACCATGGAAGATGCAGCTAGAGCTACACACACCAAACGTATGCAGTGAAAACATGATTTTGTGGGTAAGGCTCTGAAGTAGCTGTCCTCAGATGGCTAAAGAGCAAGCCTTGGTTGCTATGCCAGACACCCAGATTCTCTGTAATGAAGAAAGCGTTCCCTCAGTTGCTTGCAATTTCTGGTTTTATGACCAAAGCATTTGAAACAGAGCACCGTAAATGACACTGCGTATGTTTTCAGATAAACGAGTACCTGTGATAAAACTGATGCTGCTGCTAGCCTTAGTAAATAGTTCTGTAAGTATGAGATATGAGGAGCAAATAATACTGACCTGGAAATGGTAACAAATCAAGATACGCTCTTTTGCATCTGGAAAGATTTATTGTTTGAGTTCCTTTTTACTGTGTGGTTGATGCAGCATTTATCCCAGGAAAAGGCTGGGTTCTGTTGCCTTCAACATTTCTAGCAAGATACTTGGCATAAGACTTAAAACTAGCTTTTACAGATTTGATACTGGAGATTCTGGGCATCTTCAGTGTCTGACCCATTGTTTTCTAATATTGCTTGATTATTTTTCAAGGTAATTTGATTGAAAAAAGTGAACCCAGGGAGTTCCAAGCATAGTTCAGAAGTAAGAACACAAATCTCCTTTTAATTCTAATCTTCAGGCAATGTCTGCTGTACTGTCCTTGAACAGTCTCACTACTGATTTGGGTGGAATTTTAAATGGCTATTAGCCACTGTGATTCAGAGGTGAGTCTTTCTGATATTTTGATGCAAAACTTTAATTTGGCTCTCTAACCAGTCCAGAATCCGAGAGCTGCTTTCACAAAGGTGGAAAATAGGGTATGTTTGAAGAATTAATTTTAAAGCAGGTTCCTGGACCCCTAGCTGCACTACTGAGGATTTATCTCTCACTGAGCAGTTTGTTGCTGTTTGTCATTCTTTGAAGTCACTGAGGTCTCTCTCCTACCTGCCTGTGATTGTTAGAAAGGAAGAGTTTTGACTTTTTTTGTTGATCAGATCTTACATTTTGGCAGGAGCTTTATCACTTATGATCTTTCCATAGTGTTTGTGGTTTAGCATGATGCCTTTGTGAACAGGGAGGACTAAAAATACTGTAAGGGTGTTCTGTTTTTATACTGTCAGAAGAGTCTCTGCACAATGTGGATGGACTGCTAGACAGACTGCTGCAGTGGTCAAAGCAGCAGCGAGATGAAGAGCTGGCTATGACCACCTGCGAAGATCTAAACAAATATCACCCATCGGTGTTTCTGTGGTGACCTGATAGCACCCAGCAGTTAGTCAGCCTGGAAGTAACTGCATGAGACATAATGACCTGGAGTATACAGGCAGGGAGATTAAATGATCCAGGAGCCACCTAGCATTACATACTATGATTCTAAACCATTTCAACTTCTATATTTGATAAAGGAAGTCCAGTAGTTCCATTTCTTCTTCTTCTTGTCTTACACTTCCTGCAAGTGTCCTTTTGGAATGGTGGCATTCCAAGGTTGCCTTGATCCTTACCTAGATTATTGTTGTCATTGTTTTGGTTTAATTCACAGTGAAATAGCCATGGGCACCTGCTGAAGCTGCCAAGGTAGAATTGTTCTCTGATGTTAATTTTTATCCAGCCTTGCTTCAAAAAAGGTTCTGTGAAAAGTACTTCTACTGTTTTTCTTCAGTGATTACTCCAAGTGGAAAAGGTTTCCTAATATGCTTGTAGTGTTCAAGGCTTTTCTTCAAGCTGCAGGGTCAGTTACAGGTACAGAATACTTGTGTTATCTGACAGACAGTGGCTTTCTAGTAGAAGAATTAAGAGGTAAATGGGGTGTAGTTCTTGCTGGTATCTAGCAGCCTTGTTTGCATTTCCTCACACATTTCATCATTCCCCATTTCTGATATATCAATGATCTCTATATGCAAGGAACAGAACGTCAAATCTTGCCTTGCAGAAGTCAGTGGTGGTTTTACCATTCACCAAAGTGAAGTGTCACGTTCATCTGGCATGTGTAATGAGAGGGAGGTACCTCTCACAAATAAACAACATTTCTAGATCCAATTATTTTTATCATGACCCTTTTGATAATTGGTGCTTTTATGAAAGACTACGGATGACTGAGATCTCTCATTTAAGAGAGAGAGGAATCTCATTTGGCTGTCATTCTTCTACAATTTGACCTTGTTGCAGGCAAAAGCTTGAAGACATAACAGACATGCACCTTAGAGGCTCAGAGAGGAGGTAAAAATTGTATTTCTTTTCTTTCTAATCTCATGATTCAGTGCTTACTTTTTCTGAATGCATACGATTTTCACTACTGGGTTATGATATTTGCTTGGTTTATAGCAGCTTCCAGTTACAAATCTCCAAGGTCTAACTTCTTTATAGTGAAGGAGGAATTCTAGCAGCCCTACAACTATGGAAAGTATTATCGCCCTACATTACATGGAGAATTCTGAGCTACAGAGAGAGTAGCTCTAAGAGCAACCTTGAGCAAGACATGCAAAACATCTGCGTTAACTTTCTTGTCTTTACCAGTTCCTCATCATGTTGTTGCTACATGAGTTGTACAAATCAGTACTTCTCATTATTAAGCACAGATACAGGTACCTGTCCCTCTGCTATTTACAATCTATGTAGCCAGCACTGACAGAGGAAGTATTGTTACACACATGGGTTTGTCAGAAGCTTGGCATCTCCAGACAAAGTGAATTTTAAAGTACTTTAGCCTGATAGTACTAAATGCATGGTAGATTCTGATCCTGGATCCTCCCAGTCTTTTATCAGCACATTGGCCTTCCCCGTCCTCCAGCCTGGTATCAATTTCTTCCCCAGTGCTGTTAGCCAAAATGTGGTAATCAGGTTTGCATAAAATAAATTAATGCAGCACCTGTCATGACATTAGGAAACCAGTTCAGTGATCTTCGCAATGACCACCTCATTTGACTGTTTTGCTTGTCCCCACTCCCCCAGCTTATAAAGTAGATTCACATTTACAGTCTACACAGGCATTCAACACATTCAGGTCATAATGGCTGACATGAATGGCTAAACAATTCTAACTGTATGCTGCAGGTGCATTCTAGGGAGCTGCATTAGCTGTGCTGTACATTTCAGTTCTGGATATGGCCAATAATTGTTGACTAGGAACTGAATTACACTCAATACAGCAATAAAAGTTCTGAAACCCTGGTTCTATGTGGTTTATATGATTAATATTTGGTGTACTTTTCTCGAGTTAATCATGGCAGCTAGTGATAATTGAATTTATTCATGCATAGTACCTTCTTGACAAAGATAAAACTTTAAAAATAATTTTATTTTCACAAATTAAAAGATTTGGATACAGTGACACAGATTCAGTTTAGCGGCAGTAAGTCAGACTGTGTGTGCATATGGAAGCATTCTCTGTGGGGGTAGCAGACAGTATAAAAATGAATATTTTTGGTTATCAGGAGAGACAAATGTTATTTTAAAGAAGTCATTTTTCTGGTGAGGTGTTGTGAATAAAGTTTGCAGACTAGCTTTGCAAAAGAACTCATTACTCCTTTTGGGCCTAAGCTGAGTAACTATCCTAAAGAGTGCAGCTTTGTTGGATGTGAGCTCTTAAGATGTCCTGTCTGTAATGAAGCCTCTAAATGGGAGAGATCCCACAAGAATCAGTGGAGCCTAGATAGCTGAATTATAGTGCTTTTGCTTGTAAGAAAGTTTTATATGCTGGGAAAGAGTGAGAAGTTCTGCACGTTGCAACTTCCCCAGTCTAATTTTCCTTTCTTTTTAAATAAGATACAGGAAAATCAAAATAAAGCAAAATTTCTCCGTGTTTGGACTGATATACTGAACTTCAAGGCGGATTTGATTTGTAGAATTTGCAGTGTGTCTTAAGGCAGGCCAACCTAGTTGTGGAATGGACATTCTAACTCCCAGCTATCTTAGGTGCACCTGAAGGCTTCTTTGGGCAACAGTGGAAATCTGTTAGTCTTGTTAATGAGGCTGTAAGCAACATTGTGCTAAAACATGGTGTTGTGCATGGTTGGTTGTTCGAGTGGTTGTTGTGTTTTGTTTTAAGAAAAGCAAGCAGCCTCTCATGCATTTTAGTGGTAAACAGACTAAGGAATGTCTTGGCTCATCATGTAGCCTCTGCGCTCTTATCTAGTGGAGCATGTAAGTGCGTATATAACCCCAGGAAAATCACTGACTTGGAAACTAGGCAAGATAATTAAATGAAAGCTCCTAGCTGACAAACCTTTAAAAGTCATTTTTTCCGAGAGTACATCTTCTGCATTTTTGGGAAGTCTCCAGTCCTCTTCTGAACTTTGTATTGTTTTGTTTGAAAATCATATCCAGGTGCTCCTATCTCTTTTCCTCACCTAGTGTAGAAAAAATTGACATGAGACTCTTAGGTATGATTAGTATACAACCCACTATAATAAAACACACCATCCAAGCTGAGCCTTAAAGACAGTTCACAGTATCTCATTGTCTTGCTGCCATTCCTTTCTGTGTTTTATTGTAATATATCTGTGTAAGACACTTGCTTACAAGGCAGTAGGTCCTCATCTTGAAGTCCGGTTAATGGGGTTTTACCACACTTTAATGGTTTCCCCAAATCGCGCTGTAATCTTGAAAAGCCTGGATACCGATTGTGATCTGAGACTGTAGGGCCCAACCTTAAAGTCAAGAGAAGGATTTTCCTTGACTTAGTAGTGTAGGTGTGTAGCTCAAATTTGGCTATGTACACCTGTGTTCCACTGAAATCAGCTGGAGGTTGACATTTAGATATCTAGGAGGATCAGAATCTGAGACTGCAACTATATACTCTATGACAAAATTGTGTTTAGGCTGCCTTACTGTAATCTAATACTACTTAACAAATTCTTACCAAGATCTCGGACCATAGTTACCAGGAGTTGACTGGGATTTGTACTAGAGGTAATGAAAGTAATGGGTATCAAAACAGTCTGTGCGGTCTGCAGCATCTAACAAGATTAAATGCTTTAAAAAAATCTCCAAGGTGAGTTAATGTTGTTGTCAGTTGTTCTTAATTAAGTTTGGATGCGTGTAACCACATGCATGGTAAACAGCAGACAAGTTCCAAGAAACTATTTTTGTTGATTTATCTTGAATTCATCACATGGTTTATGTATTTTACATGAGATATATTTTTCCACCCTATAAATAAATTATTCTAATAATTTGTGATGAAGCTATGGAATAAGTAAAATCAAATGACCAGTTTACTCCGTATTTCCTGTGTATGAAAAGCAGAGACAAATTAAGTTATTACAAGTATACACCCTGCCTCTTTCCTTTTCTGTTTTGTTGTTTTTATACTTACCTGCAGTATAAAATCTTCAGTATCTATCTTCAGTCTTTCTGCCTGTCTAAAAAAAAAACAAAACAAAACTTGTTTGGATTGAGTTTATACGAATTTTGGATCATACTTACAAACGCACATTACAGATTCTTTATTTATTCATAATTTTTTGTGCCAATCTCGTAGTTAGATATCTGTCTAGAATCAATTAAAACTTTTTCATGGACTTTGTGTTGGGGAATTTCACTCCTTGTATATGCTGCTTCTTGGAAGCTACGTTTTTCAACTGAAGTAATCGTGTATCTGTGAAGAAGTTTATTATTTCTTTAGTTCCTGCAGCCAAAAATCACATAGTTCCTTGTGATTTTTTGCATGCCCACACACGAACCAACCAAAAAAACCCACAAAAAAAAATTCATGCCTGATCTTTCTGGAATTATGTTGGGAAACATTATGGGAAAAATTGGTGCTTTTCCCAGAAAAATCTGTCCTTACAGAAGTTGCAGATTATAATGTAGCTGTAAAGTTCTAGGGTCATACTTACTTTATGTAATGCGTTTATAATACGTTATCAGAATGTCATTTTGTCTGCAGCAAACAGAAAAAAAAACTGCAGAGCATTAGGTGTTTTATGCAATCTCAGTCTCTCTCTCCACTGTTGTGTGGAGTCTTCTGTTTATCACTTTTACAGTGGATGGTGATACATTTAACAGAAGTGGAAGACCCCTCCTAGGTGCATAGGGTGTGTGAGGACAAGTATGTGAAGACTGATACAAGTCCTGCATTGCCAGTGCACAGTTTGCAGGTTTGGCTGTTGGGGTCAGATAATTGTTCCCTTCTTGTAGTGTGGTCACTGGCACAGGGAAGACCTGTTCTTGGCAGATGTTTCTGGATATTCTTCTAACCTTTGCTACTGTTTGAAATTTAGCTGTCATGTCTGTTGTCTTTTCTGACAGAGTGTAGACCTGGATGACTACCACAAACCTGAGTTTAGAAGAGTTTTTAGTTCTTCCATCATTGAAAATGGGCATCAGTCTTCATCAGGTAGGAACATGGCATGAAATGAAGAAGCACTACTTGTAAAATACCTGATCCTGGCAGTCATAGAGCAGCTCTCACATGTTGGGAGTGTTATTAGAATCTGCTGTGGTTTCAGCAGGGATCTTGTACTCTGGCGCTGATACTGTTTAACTTAATTTCCTAACTGGGAGCTTAACTTTTAAACTTTAGCTTTATTGTTAAGCATGCACTATGGTTGTTCATAAATTACAGACTATTACTGTCACATCACCTTGGGCCACTAGTGATAATAAGGCCTGCTATTCTGGGTGCCATTATAGCCTTGCATCCCAAAACATTTTGTAAATTACCTGTCTGCTTCCATCATCCTTCAATGGAGGAAGGACTTACTATCTCTGTTTTAGAGAAAACTGAGGCACACGGTGATTCACAAAACTTCATGAAAAGAACAAGTCTGCTGACTCCTAACCCATGGCAGGAGATTGGGGGCGGGGGCTGCACAGAGGAAGAGGAGTAGCTTACTAAATACAGATGCTAGTGGATTAATGATCTGAAGAAATTGTTCTTGCTGAGATTCATGTAGGACAGGTATAATTGCTGCAAGGATCACTTAAACTAGGTTTTTTTCTGCAGCGCACCGTAAATGATACAACGTCCCGCAGGGAGAGCTGGGTGGAATAATTCCAATGATTTGTGAAATAAAGTTGGTGCATAGAAATCAGTTTGTAACTTTGTTACAAATCTGCAAATAAATTTACTTCCTCTGTCCTTTTCTTTTTATTCACCAGGTCAAGCAAAAGTCTCCCATGAACTGACCTCTTTTCACATGTCAAACTCTTCCCCTGAAGCCCATGACCCTGCAGTCACCTTACAGATGCCCCATCTTCCCGTTACTGCCGTAACCAGGACATCAGAGAAGTTTTCAGGAGAGACCATCTGTTCAACAGGAACAACTAATGTGTCTGCTGGCCTGCTGGGACAGAGCAAGAGCAAAAATGTGACGGCAGTGAAAACTTCCAATCAGTCAGGTAAAAGGAACAAAAATAATTTGTTTGTTGAAGCTGTGTCCCATTTCTTTACTTCAAGAAACTGGTGCTACAGGGGTTGTCCTGTGACCTAGTGGTAATTACAAAACCTTGCTTCTGTGACTATAGGTCTCATGGTGGCACGCTCTGATTTAGAATATTGTGGGTCCTAGGTGGAGCTTTAGGCTGTAATGTCACATCTGCTGAGAATTTTTGCTGCCTAACATAGTTGAGTTCATAGTGCAGCCTATCTTCCAGCACAGTTACTGAACAAGTATCCCTTCGACATGGCCAGCTGTTTTAATGAAATTTTGAAGTTTTTAGTGCTTTGAGACCTGAGGCCCCTTGAGAAGTTAGGCAGATATTTGGCTAACGGGTTCAACAGTCATTTGGAGGGAGGAATGACCGACAGCAGACTGACACATATACACAAGTCAGAGTGATTGCAGCATCTTATTTATATGTAAATTGAGCATAAAAAAAATCTCATTCATACTGAAGTCATTCATCTTTGAGCTGTATTTCATACGCATTTAGTAACAGTGACACTTGTAAATCAGACTATATATATGGGTCAGAAACTGCAGAGAAAGACCAGATGGAATTGCTAGCAAGAGACAGAGATTAGCTGCAGATTGTTCTTTCAACTTTTATCTTATTGAAGGTAAGACTGCAGCAAAACCTTCCTTTGTCTTTTTTTTTTTTTTGCTGTTTCAGTGAAGGCCTGGAATTCAGGTACGGTGAGAACAATGGGTTCATCTGCCACTGGAGGTGAGTGTTCCTATCAGCATGTCCTTATGCAATACAAATTGAGAGGGATTCCGTGCTTCATGTCTGGGGGATCCAGATCTGAGCATGTAGGTACGTAGTAATATGAAAATTGCTAACAAGGCTGCATGCAGATTCAGTTTCCCAAGTATCATGGAAACTTGTTCTGCCATATCAGACTCTCAATCAGTTCAAAGCAAGGGGTACCTATCTTTATTTGCACAGTGGTGTACATGTGTACTGTTAGGCAATCACTGTAGTGGAAACAGTAAGTGCCAGAAAAGTGTGGAAGAACAGATAGTTTGAGCGGTGAAGATTTCAGCTGACCAAGTGAAAACTTTGATTGAACGCAAGGCAATGGCAGTTGGAAGGTGGTGTGCCCACCCTGTGGAAGTTAGAGCAAAGTCCTTTCAGGAGAATAGCATAATTAGTCTCCTTCATATATGAATGTATCAAAGGACAAAATGCCTTAAGGATTTCTTATTTCAGTTGAAATAGATGAGTTGAGCTCTATCCAAAAGTACTTCTGATTGATGTCACCAGGCTGTTACTGTCTACACAGTGTACTGGCATTTCACAGTGGTCTCAAGTGTCAGTTTAGCAAAGATGTCACTCAACCAGAACAGGGATCACACTCCTCCTCAGCTGACAACTTCTGAGGTTTGCACAAATATCTGGCAATTTTTGTGGTTCCAAATTTGTCACATCTGTGTTCTGGCACTTACCAGGGTGTTTTACATGAGAGGTCTAGTTAATCTGGATCCCTTCTATAAGCAGTGGGGAGAGTTCAGCATTTTGAGAGTGATTTGGACAGTGATCAGGTTGGATTGCTTCTAAGATGCCAGTCTTTCTTCTTTGTGTGTAGAAGGAGCCTTCAGTAAATGAGTTGCTTGTCTTATGCAACAAGTTTTGGCTTCTGTGTGTTAAAGCTAGGCAAGCCACTTTGTTGTTCTGCATTTACGGAACATAGCTGGAGTCCAGAGCTGGGCTCTAAGAGGCAAAGCGCAAAAGGTAGAACCTCAGGAGTCGGGGAGAAAGATGCAAATTTGGTTTTAAGCCACCTTTGCAACCTTTGGAGTCTGTTCTGCTATACAAACTAAAATGTTTCATGGTGGAAATTAGGTAATTTAAATTATGCTCTCAACCAGGGCAGACTTCCCGGGACTCCTTATGTCTGCCAGAATGGCTGTTGCAAGCTGAGCTGTAGCACTGTTTCTTCCTTTGACTGAAACGTCCATGGCATTGTGCCCTCCTCTGAGGTCTGCACAAGGGCCTGAAATGATCCAACCATCCCAATGCAGTTTCATCAAAGGCATCCTCTTACAGCCCTTTCTAGTATGTTCATACCATGCTCGTTTTGCAGAGGGATTGAACCCCTGGGTAAAATCCCTCCCTAGCTTGTTAGCCAATACTGGAAGTTAGACAGGGGCCTACAGCTTTTCACTCTGGTGAGTAAAAATCAGTACGTGGCTATCTATCAGGAAATGGTTTGAAAACATATGAGGAAAGGAGACAAAAGAAGTTTCTGCCCTGATGCATCTTGGTTTTCCTGCTTTTATACAGAGAATACCACTTCTGTCACTAAGTCTGTCTCAACTTTGAGCTATGGGATGAGTAGTGGAGCCAAAACTGCTGAAAGGTATGCATTTTTCTTGACATTTGGTTAGGCCATTGTGGTCAGTATAGTCTCAAGGTGTTGTGCTGGCCTGGAGAACAGGTGAGTCCCACATGCTGTATTTTAAGCCTGTTAAAGGTTGTGAGCTTTCCTGAGGGCTAAATGGAACAGAGATGGGAAGGAATAAAAATCTTTTGTAGAGCAGTTAAAAGCAGACCTAATTGTGGATTTCAGCATTGTTACAGTGTTAGTCAGTAAAACTCTCAGTGCCAGTGGTGGATTTTTGTTAGGAGGAACAAGTAGTCAGGCCCTTTGAAAACACTTTAAAAAATACTCAGCTGTGTTGAAATTTGTACTTTAGGTTTATTTTTGGAAACCAACATATGACTGCCGTCAAATATCCTTAGTTTGGCTAGTCTAGAGTTTAGTTGGTAGATAAATGCTTTGCTGAGGACTGAGGACTACTACACATTCTTGATTAACTCAGTCACAGTTGCTTAGTAGAGGATTACATGGTATCACAATTGCTACTGGCATATCCAGGCATCCTCAGCATGCAAAATATCCATCAAGAGAAATAGGAGGGCAGCCAATTTAAATGTCTTAAACTGGGCTTGCATCTGCCTTGAAAATTATCTCAAATTTGGCATTACATTTCTTCTGAGTTAGTTCCAACATCAGCACTTCGATATTTGAGTCATGATACGCTGAGCACCCTAGAGAACTTGCTGTCACATCTGACCTTCATCTATACCAGAAATTAATGTGTGCCACTGGATGTCATTGCTTTTTGCCTCAGTTTCCCGATCTCTGTCATGGGGAATATTTCCAAATGTGATGTGTGGCTTACTTAATTTATGCTGAGGAAGTGGTTTATGGCTCAAATAAACACAAATTAGGATATAATCCTGTATTTCTCGATCAGATTACCAGCTTGTGGTCAGTGGAGCAACACTGACATGAGCTCAGGATTCTGTGTACTGTGAGTAAAAATTTCGAAAGTACCTCCTGAGTGACTCTTCTTCAAGTTCCATTTTTAAAATGTGACTTACCATCCAGGAACCCCAAAGTTGGAAATTAAAGGGATTTAGTGCTCCTGTGTAGCCACAACTTCCTTTTTTCTTTTTTTTTTTTTTTTAAAGGTGTTTGTTGTTCTACTCAGTGCTATAAAGCATTTGTGACTTGTCCAGCTATGTATCATTTGTAAAAGTACCTTAGGCTCTTCTATATTTAAGTGCTGTTGTCTGTCAATAAAACTTTGACTTTTACTTATATTGCTTTTGACTCATTCAAGTCCTCTTGAAATAGCTGTTTTGGAAGGTTTAGAGTAGGCAACAGTTGGACCTTTATGCTGACTCCTGGCACTGCAGAGAGTTACTTTTTTGTTTAACCATGTACTTTTCATGTTATGTTTCTCCAGTGCCACTGATAGTTACTGTGATGTGACCCCCAGCTCTCACTCCTCTTCTCCCACTGCACATCGCCAAGTTGAAAGGAAGCGAGAACTCGTGCGGTCTCAGACGCTCCCACGGACTACAGGAACACAGGCCAGAAAAGCACTTTTTGAGAAATTTGAACATGATGATGGAAAGTACGTCGCACCCCTTGTCTCCAGAATGGGTTTGTTAATGGGAAACTAATTTGTCAATTATCATCAGCAGAGGACAGCTGGGTGGGAGGACTCTCTCAATGTAGGATTTTGAGCTCAGGGACAGTATGAGGTCACATATAGCTTCGCTGACTTCACAAACTGAGCCCTGGAAATTCACAGCTCCAGATTCCTCTGGCTTTGGAGTTGTTCAGCTGAAGAAGCAGATGCCTTTCATCAGGAAAGAGTGCTGTGAAAACTGCCTTCTCCGTCATTATAAGAGACAGGGAATATAGTGACTTTCTTTTGCCATTCATTAAGGACCAAAACCATGGACTGTTCTTTATGCGCCATGATGGCAGTATGTTTTAAATAGAAAAGGGCTTGAAATCCCAGCTTTAGTGAAATGAAAATGAGTTTTCCTTGCAGGACCAAAAAGTCGAAGTTTCAGCAACGTGTTTCTCAAATACCACCTGGACAGGGGCTGACCTGGGCAAGGTTGCATAGATGTTGCTGACAAGTAGGTCTAATTTTTTCTAGAATGTAATTTAATCAGGTCTTTGTTAATTTTCCAGAGGAAAAGGAGAATCCAGACCTAAGCTGAAGAGGTCGCAGAGTTTTGGGGTTGCCAGCGCTAGCAGCATTAAACAAATTCTGTTAGACTGGTGTCGCTCAAAAACCATAGGATACAAGGTGAAGACATGCTAGCACTTTCAGCTCTCTCTTTTTCAGGAGTATTTGCCAAAAAAGCGTACTCAAAAAGTGAATGTAAAACACGCTAGACAATGAGTTAACTTCCTCAAGGTTATAAAGTCTTCTGCGGGTAACACAAACATCATGGTTTGCATGGGCAGCACTTCAAGACAGTCAGTGATTGCACGAGTGGGATTTTGTATGTCTGTCAAAGCAATGCATTAGTGTTTCTCTGAAAGCCTACATTTTTGTGCTTATGGATATAGACTTCAGTGTACACTCACACATCTTTTTCTTAGTTGCAGGCTGTGATTTTTGCATTATCATAATATATGGCAAGATCTGAATAATATTTTGCCAGTACATAGAGACTATGGCCCTTTTGCTACACAGCAGTCCAAAGTACTCTCTACTGGTTTTAGACAAGTGAATTTGTAGTAAATGGTTGAGGCTGAATCACACAGTGTTAGTGAGCTAATTTCTATGAGGTAATGTCAGTGCAGCTAAAAGAATTCAGCAGCTGAGATTTTAGTAATTTTACCTGACCTTAAACTGCAATTGCCAAAGCGATTTCCAGGAGAAAGAAATATTTTTTCTAAGGTTGGGTTTTTTTTACGTGTGTAATATGTTTTTCAATGTTATTGTAAAATGTCCATTATTATCGCTGATCTCTAAATTATAGTATACATAAGCAGAACTAGTTAAAATTACTGTTAGTTGCGTGCTAGAAAAACTGGGGCTTGAATTTTATATGATGGGAAAGCAGCATGAGACAAGAGCCCAAGTATGTTTCTTTTTACTGTGGCAGCTGAAAGCAACAATAAGTATTCTAAGAATCAGGCTTTGCAGTAGGCGTAATTCTTCCTGTGTTTCTTCCTATGTTTCTACCTATCTGTGTGTAAACAGGCATAGAATTGGGCCTTACTGAAAAGCAAAGCAAGCAAGCATAGTCTTTATCAAGTGTTACTCACAGCTACAAAATGAACCATTCTTCAATTATAAATACCTCACAGGGATAAGCAGTGTCCTTAGTTTCTGCAGATACTGAGCTGATGCATTGAGCCTGCTCCAGAGCTCATTGACCTTGACAAAGATTTTTTTTTTCCCCCAGTATTTTCAGTGGGCTTTGGATCAGGGACCCTGGACTGTGTGCTTTGCATCTGGGCATTTCAGGCAAAAGGCCTTCATTGCCGAGTGTGCCACTTTTTCTCAGAATACAAATAATGTAATGGATGTATAAAGAGGGGAAGAAAACGTAAAGTCTGTGCTCTATTGCTTTGGTTAGTGGCAGAGAATGACAGAAAACTGCAGTGAGAAAAGCAGCTGCTCTTCCCTGTTCCCCTGTGCTGCATTAACATGTGTTTTTTTTCATCATGACAGCACATTGATCTCCAGAACTTCTCTTCAAGCTGGAATGATGGGATGGCATTCTGTGCTCTTGTGCATTCTTTCTTTCCGGAAGCTTTTGATTATAATAAACTTGACCCAGCTAGTCGCAAGCAGAACTTTGAGCTGGCCTTCACCATGGCTGAGTGAGTATCACATTAGATCTCCGTGAAGTGCTTTCAGTTCGTTTAATGTGGCTGGGCAGCAGTGAAGAGTTTATCATTCTTCTTGTAGATCCTGTATCATTAGTTTACACCTGTCATGCCAAAAAAAAGATAGTAAAGCCCTGCATAGACAATGCATAGAACAGGAGACTCAGCATTCTAAAATCAGAGGTGGTTTTACCAGGCACAGGACAGTTCACTGGAGTCCTGTATTCAGATCTTTCACAGTCTTCAGGCATTACTTGAATTCTGCTTTCTCACCTCTGTGATTCTCGCCAGCCTTAGCACTGACACACTAAACTTGAGAAATCAGCCTCGTGAGTTATGCTTTGACAGAGGAGGAAGAACCCCTGCTTCTCTCTGTGTTCGTTTTTCAGGTTTTTTTATTTTGTTCTTGAAGTAATGAATGATTCTTAATGAATTTGCTGATATCAATCATAAAAAAGAAATCTGAGTTCATACAGCACAAGGCATCCAATGTTTACTGACAATCCACAGGAACTGGACTTACAACTTGTAGTTTCTTAGCCAATCCCACCTGCTTGATACCTGATTTGAATTTGAGGCATGTTGATATATCCATCCAGCCTCTCTGGATAAACCATGACCTCTAAACATCAGGGAGCAAGTAGATAAACTTTCAGAATTGGTTTGGTTGAACAACAACAGAGGTTGAATTCAGTGTAAGTGGAGTTAGATCAAGGCTGAGAGCCTCAACCTGGTAACTGTGTTTTTGTAAAACGGACAGAGCTAGTACCCTCAGTCACACTGTCCTGATCCTTTTTCCTGCAGTATATCAGGCAATTAAATGATAACGTCGTTGTTAATCATCATGAGTGTGAACTTGTCAGCTAGAAATAGTAACTATTTTGACCCAATATCAACATAATTCTTACTTGCTGTTTTGTGTGACTTGTGTAACAGTAAGAACACTCCATGTAGTAGTATGCAGCTGGGTTTGGTACACTCTTTCCGAATACTAACAGAACGTGGGAATACATAGCTAAAGTTTCCTACAGCTTCAAACACCAGTACTACCACACTGAAGGTCTGTGGTTCTTTCAGACAACTTTTCTTTTTAAAATTAAGAGCAATAACGTGCAGAACTGAATTTGCCATTTGCCATTCCAGAGAAAAGCTTTGAAAATTCTTAGCACAATGTTGTCTCTCCTTGTTACAGCCCCTAGCAGAGGAATTAATTTGGGAATTACAAGGCTTTTATACACATGCATATATAAAAAAATTGCTGCTTGTCAGTGAGTTGAAAGAGATTCTATGACACTTTTAGGTGGCTGATCTCTAAAGTAAAACTATCCACCACTCTCAAAGGAAAGTTGTAGTGTCTTTCTGTCTCTGTTTAACAGTAAGTATAGGGTAGAACAGAAGACAGCATGCACACAACAGTAAGAAACATTAGGTATCTACAGAAATTACTACTTCATAGCTGTGACTGCTTTTAAGCTAACTGTTCTCTTCTAGTGCCAGAAAAGGCTTCTCTCAGTTATTGCTGCTCTCTCCAGTACGAGCTCTGCTGATCAAATTGCTTCTTGTCCTTGTGATTTTTCATCCTAGGCTTCAGCAGATGTATTCCTTTCTGCTGGTCTAGATCTCAGTCAGGCTTCTGCTCTCCTACCTGATCATCTGAGATTGTTGTCCAAGTCACTCACACCTTGAAGATATGGGGGATGGTGGAGAACAAACAATCCACAGCCATGTGGGCTTTCAATGGCACATCTTATCTCTGCTCGTGTTTTCCCGTTCTTTTGGAGCTTCCTATATAATAACCAGAAAAACTCATGATTTGCAAATTCACATGACCTTGCTTACTGAGACTTGGACAGAGGAATGTGAGGTTGGGCTACATGCTACAGATACCAGGGATGTGAATGGCAGTTGTGGGGGGGAACCTACAGGGCTTTGGGTCAGATCCCCGTACAGAGGGAGAGAAGGAAAGAACAGGAATATTTCATGGTCACAAAAATAACAATCCCCAACCTAAGCCTGACCATTCCATTGTGAAAGGAAATGCTGCTGATAAACCTCAGGAGTTCTTAAACGCCTCGGTGATGCTCAAATCAGAGCAGCAAATGAACCTTGGAAGTAGTTACAGGCTTAGATTTAACTCTTGATTTGCTGTATCTGTTTTATTATTACTACAGGAAAATGGCTCACTGTGATCGTCTGATAGAAGTGGATGACATGATGATGATGGGTCACAAGCCAGATCCCATGTGTGTCTTCACTTATGTCCAGTCCCTATACAATCATCTACGACGCTTTGAATAAAACCATCGACACCTCTCCAGCCAGAAGGGCCAAGTACAGTATGCTAGTGGGAAGAGTGATATTTTGCAAATGGAACGCAGTGTTATTTCTTGCTTTTTACTGTCCCTTTGCTTACATTCAACTGCGTGGCTAGCTGGCTGAAGTATTGCTGAGCAGCGCCCCGAGGTGTTGATCACATCAGTATGTTAGTAATAGAGAAGCATGTTTGAAAAAGACAAAAAAAACATAGGGAAAGGCAAATGCTGTAATTCTGGTGCTAGTAGTAGGTTGGATTTTTAGTATTATTGTGTTTTAAGATGAGAGGAAGCTAATTTGCTGCTCATGTTAGGCTGGGGATGCAGTTTTATGCGGTGACAGGTAACTCTGCTATGAAGGTGTGCCCTCTTCAAATGCAGATAAAACTCCAGAAGATAGCACCTTCGATTCCACTTCTCTGTTGAGCATAGCACAAAAGAAATAGCAGATGGAAAAGGAAAATTCCTTTTAGCAAATAATAACCTGGAGTACTCAACCACTAGGGCAATATTGCATCTCCTCCAACCTTACCCCCCTGCTCCAGCATACATGCACACGCACATCAAACAGGAATTGTTCTGTTCTCTTAAAGCAGAAAGAGAACATAGCGTCCTACCTGCTGGCTGGGGTGACAGATAATGACGGTGTTGCACAACAGCGTTTGTCTGTAATGGTCAAATGTAACGTGATTTGCTTCGAGTCTTGCTAAAGCCTCTACTGGCAGTCCTGGATTAATTTCTTGATCATGGAGAACAGCAACATCTGGGGGCTGTTCTGTGTACGAGGTTGTGTGTTTGTATGATTTAGGATTACAGGAAAGGGGGGAGCTAGCAATGTACAAAATCGTCTGAACAGTTGTAATAGAAGCAAGACTGTAGTGTGCTTTGACCTGGACTCCAGGGGAGAGCAACTCTCCAGTGCGGACAGGAATGAAGTCTTTATGACTTTCTCAGTCCTCATGCTGACTCTGAGGTGGACAGGCAATATGCCAAAATAGTATGAAAGACGTGGGAGTTTTTAAATGCCTTGGACTAGCTTCCTTTTTTGAATTAAATTAGCATTAAAACCACAATATGCTGGGGTTATTCTAGATTTACTGGACAAAAAGGTCATGTGTCACCCTTTCTGTTTTTCTCTTTGATAAATCAACAGAGTTTTGTTTTGACAGTGAATGTTAAAACCAAAACCACTAAAAAAGAATACTTTAAAAAAAGCGCCTTTTAAAATTATTTCTTCCTGAAGAACAGGCTCATAGAAAGTAAAAGCTGAAAACCACGAGCCCTCTGCTCATGCTAGAGAATGTTTTTTGACCTGCATTTGTGCTTTTTGTAGATACTTATAAAGATGACTTTGGTTCTGTATTGATGACTGTTTGTAATAAAATATGTCAAATGCTCTTCGGATTTACTGCTTGTCTGTAGAATGAAGTGACAGGTAACAAGGTAAAATCAGTGAAAAGAACCCAGAGCTTTTGCTTAGAAGATTTTTGTTCTAGTCATGATGCTGTGTGCTCTGAATTTCAGTTTAAAAAAGTACAGAAGTTCAGTGGCATTGGAAATAGGTTCACTTTCTACTGAACTTTACTTAAGAAACCATGAATGAAGCAACCACTTTGTTAGCAGTCTCAGAAAACAAAACAAACAACCCACCAAAAGTGTACAAAGGTAAAGTATAAGTTAACTGTTGAAGGTCTGGATCATCAAATTCAGTTTGAAGTGTAGCTAGGCTGTTGCTATGACACTATGGAAACAGCCTGAAAGACTTTTAAAAATACGCATCTTAATATAAGTATCTGAAAGATACTTGGTCAAACTATCAGGATCCTTGGCATTGCTAATATCACAGCTTTAATGCAAGTGGACAGAGGTTGGGTGGGCTGTTCGTATTTGTCATATGACTGCCATTGTCTTCAGGTTTTTGCTTTGTCTTGAGTGACCGTAATTCTGAGGAGTAAGTTTGCACCTGTTGCTCTACTGTAAGGACAAACACACTGTACTTGTATTTTGGAGGACTGATTAGAGTAAGTATGATGAGAAGTCTTTCCACAAACAGCACACACGATACATGTATTTACATTCTTACAGCAGAATACTTTTCATTGACTGGCTGAGCTAAATTCCATCATAGCTACAAGAGGGGCGGTGCTGGCTTTATACATCACATTCCTTCACAGTCCCAGGTCATGGATGGTTTTCCTGTGTGATGTGAGTGCTAAAGACACAGGTAAGTGCTTTGCCAATTTACGCCTAGTAGCAAATAATTATATGAAGGAAGTTTTAGACAGTAAAATTATTACCAGTTCACTGGGGGAGTTTACATTCTTTCTGTAATTAAACTTGTTTTCACGGCTACTCAGAAGCTATTTGTACAGGTTTTTGAAAGTCTTCCCACTTCAGAGAGGTAGATACCTGGTACTTGCCAGCAGACTGATTGCAGGGGAGTGGAAGACTCTAAGCTGATTTTAACTGCTGGTGGTTCGTGTGTATAAAGATGAGGCAGATGGTGCTGTGACTTAATTTTGGAAAAATACTACAACTTTGTGCATTAAGAGAATAAGTCTGATCTATAGGAATAACCTTGCCTATTAGATTGTATGGTTAAATTGAAATTAAAGTATGTAATGTATGCCCCCTGCTGGATTTTTTAGTTAAAGAAAAAAAATGCAGAGAGCGTGTGTGTGCATATATGACCAGTAAATTTATTTAGCATGAGTGATAAAGAGAATATATTAAGTCGGCATAGTATATGTTTTACACAGATGGACTGTTTCCTGCTTTTCTAATATTTCTGCACTGTATCTTAAATTCAGTACTATCTAAGGTGGTTTATTGGCAACTTGATCTTACTTTTAAAGGCTAGACCAATTAGTTCTGTGCACGATTTTAAAAATAATCTCAGCAGAGATATCACCTACTTTAAAAATTGTGTTTGCATGTAGCTTCCCACAGCAGTGAAGTCCTCCTTGAAAGTACAATAATTGGATGGATGCCTTTCATTACTGGAAATGTCAGACAAAGCAAGAAGTGTGTATGCTCAAACCAGTGCAAACTTTTGGATACATGTAATTAGGCATAAAACTGGCCCACATAGTTCATTAATTTAAACGTGGTCTGGCTTATAGAGATAGTTTTAAATGTCAAAAATAAAAGTTAGCATTGCTTTAGGTAAGGTGCATTTAAAAGCCACTTCTAGTTAGCTAAAATCGCTCTATGTCTAGATAAAGCCTGTTGAGTTGACACAGAAACATGGAATAGTTTGGGTTGGAAGGGACCTTTAAAGGCCATCTAGTCCGACCCCTCTGCAATGAACAGGGACATCTTCAACTAGATCAGGTTGCTCCAACCTGCCCTTGACTGTTTCCAGGGATGGGGCACCGACCACCTCTCTGGGCAACCTATGCCAGTGTCTCACCACCCTCACTGTAAAAAATTTCTTCCTTATATCCAGTCTAAATCTACCCTCTTTCAGTTTAAAGCCATTACCCCTTGTTTTATCACAACAGGCCCTGATAAAAAAGTCTGTCCCCATCTTTCTTATAAGCCCCCTTCACATACTGAAAGGCCTCAATAAGGTCTCCCCGCAGCCTTCTCTCCAGGCTGAACAGCCCCAGCTCTCTTGGCCTCTCCTCATGGGAGGTTATTCCAGACACTAGTGGAACACCAGAATTCAGACCTGTTACGTTAGTCTGCTTTGGAATTTCAGCAGCATTGAAAGCAAGCAGTTAAAGATGATGCAGTATCAGCTCAGCCTGGAGAATTCTCCCACTTCAACACACTGTCACAGCAGTTTGGATGACAGTTTAATCCTCTGAAGAATAAGACCATCTTTGGTATTTTTAATGCATCTAATAAGGAACATGGCAACACATTTAATTTAGATCTAGTGTCACTAATGCTGGTTATTTAGACTCCTCCACAGAAAACATGCTTTTCCAGACCCCGAGGACTTTGGCTACTTCTTCATAAATAATGAACTCAGTTTTTACGTCCAGACACAATTCACTAAGGCGAGGAACTGCTCCTTTGTAAAATCCTTTGTAAAGGCATTAGTATGGGATTTGGTATGTGAACAGCATTTCAGCAGCACAGAAGTGGGTGTCAGCTTACCGGTACTTCTCTACCGAGGAGGATTTGCTTCTTCATCCAGCTGTAGCTGTGCTGCTCCATGTTGTGTGGGAAGGGCGGTGCAAACTGCCACCCGCAGCGGGGCCGCCTGCGCAGGACGCAGCAGACAGCGCGCGCAACTCTCCTCCCGCCGATGGGGGCGGCGCTGCTCGCGCGACTCTGCAGCCCACGCCACGCGCGCGAGCCTGTGACCGTCGGTGAGAAGCGCGCGGGGTGCGGCTGCGGAGACAGCGGTCAGGGGCGGGAGGGGCGGAGGGGGAAGGTGGTGGAGGGGAAAGGTGGTGGTGGGGGGGGTGTTAGGGGGCGTGGGGAGACTGGGGGGCGTTGCAGGCGTTGTGCTGCTCGCGGGAGGGGCGCGGCCGGGCCGGCATGAGGCGGGGCAGAGCGTCTCCGTGCGGCTGCTCCCCGTCTGCTCGGGGTCGTTTTCTCCCCTTGTGAATTGCTGGAGGTTCTCGGGAATTAACAGGCTTCTTCATTTTCGTTCCTTTCTAAATTATCCTAATTGTTGAGTTGATTTTACCTCTGTGATTTGACGAACAGCGTGCTAATGTCAGCCTCGGGAAGTCTACAATGATTTAACTCCTGAAAACCATCTGAGGTAAAAATTAAACTTTCTTATGCCGTGTAATTCATAATGGAGGATCAGTTGTCAGTTGCGTACTAACCGTTTAAAAGGAAATAATTATTTTATGGAAATAGCTCCAGTTCGTGCTCCAGCTGTTCATGTGACAAAAATTACTGCTTTCAACTAATTCGTTTTAGCATGTTATGTTAAGAACCTGTTGAGAAAATGTTCTTTTGGGGGGTGAAATTCATGTAGATCAAGGGGTGCCAAATCAAGGGACAGCCCATAGAAGCATTGCTGTCTTGTACAAATAGTTGCAGATTTCATGTATGCAGTACCATATAAATTGATTTACAGGTGTCCTGGGTTTGGCCAGGACAGGGTTAATTTTCACCGGACTCCAGGAAGGAGCACAGCCGGGGGGTGGGGGCTGACCCCACCTGACCAAACAGAGCCCGCCCGGTATTCCATACCATGTGACGTCACGCTGGGTTCCGGTGAGGGGGCGCAGCGCGGCAGGGACGGACTCGCGGCTCGGGAGGGTGCGGCGCCGGTCCTGTCCGGGAGAGCGGGTCTGTTGTGCGAGTTTGTGTCCTATTTTCTCCTTATTTGTATCGTTGTTGTTCCTGTTCCGTCTGTTTGCTGTTCTGTTAAACTGCCCTTATCCCGACCCACCAGTTTCTGCCTCTTTCTTTTCATTCTCCTCCGCACGCCGGCGGGGGGAGGGGCGGCCACGTGGCGCTTTTGTTGTCGGCGGCAGCCGAAACCGAAACATTAAATTGGCGCCCAAACGTGGGGCGGGGATAATGGCAGGGCTGAGCAGCGGGTGTTAAAACTGCTTTCATAGATTTTGTTTAAATTTATTATCCACATTTACTGTGTTAGTTAAAGTCGCCGGTAAAAACGTTTCTGACTTTGATCAAATGTCTCTGCTACGTAAATCCTTACTTGCTGTATGTGTTTGCCGCTGTGCTGTTTGTTACCTCGGGAAAAAAGATCAGGATGATGATTTTGCTGTACTGTATGATATCGACTTATGATAACATCACTGTGCATGAAATTAGGCTTGTGTTTGCATGCGGCACTGCGGTCATTTCCGTACCTCGGATCCTATGTCTTAGAATTTGTTAGTAATCAAACCCAATCTGTGGGGAAAACCGAAGGGGATACCTTCCCGCACTCTTTCGCCCCCCCCTCTCTCCCTCAGGCTGGTCCTAACTGCTTTCGAGAATTTCGAGTACCCCTGGGATGCTCAGGCCAGCACGCTCCTTTTGTTCTGCCTCCTGAATAGGTTTCAGCTTTTGTTTAGGGTGAAACAAGTCGTTAAGAACATCGTGCAGAGATCTGCCCCGGGGCCGGATAGCTGTGAGTGGCTGGGTGTGTGGGACAGCATGGGCAGGTGTCTAGAGCAGTGGGCACCTGCGGTGTGTTTTAAACTCACCCCTGAACAAATACAGAATCCGGACAATCTGGTAAAATATCTGAAAAAAGTGTGCTGCCACCCTGGGAACTCGAGAGAGACACAGATCACTGCAATGTGCTGGGGTCTGGCCCACGCCTACCGAGCTCTGTTCAACCTGATTCAGTGCCCTAAAGGGGAAAGGGGGGGAAACGAAGCGGCAGGCGCTGCGACTGGCGCTGCCCCCCCAGCCGGCCCTGCAGCCCCTCCAGCCCAGCAGGCAGTCACAGCCCCCCCGACCGGCACCACGGCTGCTGCAGCCACTGGCGTTGTCCCGGCTCCCCCGACAGGCACAGCAGCTGCTGCAGCCCCAGCTCTAGCTGCAGGCATCATTTGCTTTCACAATCTTTATACATTTCTGCAATAAATCAATCAAAAATTACTGTCTGAAGCTGTGGGAACTGTCTCAATTAATGTACAAAGAATACGTTTTTATTTCCAGACAGATCTTAGCTGGGAATGGGTGAAGCACCACTGGCTTGTGTGTGCTGTGCTTCTTCCACCTGGTGCAGTATCAGAAGGTTCTAAGAGGCAGTGTTGCTGGTCCCATAGCAACCGGTTTGTTTACCTTCCATGCTCTCCTGAGCCACTTCCTGGAATATTTAATTGAACATTTTAAAAAGAAACTATGTGCTGCTGCTGTGGAAATTGAGGGTGGAAGACAGTTGGGAACAAACCCCCTCACCCCCAGTGAAGGGGAACTGAGGACGTGGCGCTTATCCTTGACCTTGGGAGCGGTCCAGGCTAGGAGCAGTATCAGCCAAGAGGTGTGTGAGGGAGAAGGGGGGTTGTATTAAGGGTACCTGTACTGGAGTGTGGGCAAAGCAGCGTGTTGCTGAGGAGCAGCTGTGTGTATTTGGGGTGAGGAGTTGTCTCAGGAACATTGGATGAGCATAGTGCAAGAACAAGAAAACTGATAATCAAACTGCTGTGGGTTTGCATATATTTTGGGCATTGGTTTCACTCTGCATTAAACTGTCCCCAGTATGCTTTGTTCTTTGTTCTGCTTTAGCCCTTCCTAGGCTTTTCTATTTCCTTATTTGCCTGCTGTACTTCCTCCATTAGCTTTTCAGGTTCTATTTTCTCTTTTTTTTTTTTTTTTTCTAATGACCATTACATTTCTTTTTTACAACCTAGAGTTCGTCCACCCCTCCAGTCATATTCTTAAAAGGTGTTTAATTCTCCAACCTGTGGGATACTATTTATCTTTTATATGTGTTCACTTTTTCTCAGTTTTCTGTGATTGCCCATTTAGTAATCTTGTCCTTCCTCACAGGTCTCCTTTTATTTCTCTTCTCCCTCCTATCGCAGACAGCTCATCTTTTCCTCTCAGTTCCACTTTCAAGCCTCTTACTGTCTCTCCTCCTAGCTTCCATTACCAAATTCTTCTGTTTCTTCATTCTCCCACTCCAAACTCTCTCACTTGTACCTTAGCAAAGTCTTGGGGAGCCTTGAGCAAGAAGTCTTGTCTTTTCATACCTGTGTCATTTTGCAGGTAAAAGAGACAAGAATTTTTCTCACCCTCGTGGACCTGTCGTCTTCCCTTCTTGCTTCTGCAGCCCAATATAATGAATGCTATTACTCTTTTCAGGTTCCACAGTGCAAGAACTGACCTACATTACATCCAGAAACTTTCCAAAAAACAATGGCCAGACTGTTGCAAGGTCCACCCAGGTCTCATCCCTCAGAATGGCACATTGCAAACAAGATGCAGTGTGCCAGTACAGAATCTCAGAAATCCAGGTCAGAGCGCATGATAGCTGAGAGTCAGAGGCTGCTGGATGAAATAGAAAAGACAACTCGGAAAACCCAAAGTGATGTCAGCAAGAAAATAGGTAAGCCTATGTGTTCTGCAAGTGTCAAGATGTGTTATTTGAGCTATATGTTAAAGATGGACTTAGAAAATTGATGGATAGTGAATAGGAATATATGTCAATGTCATGCTCTCTGATCTCATGGAAAAATTCAAAATATTTTAAAACTTATTTTAGGGCAGATTCTTTATTTTATAACAAATAAAGTACTTCTCCAAAAACACTCAGAGAGCTATACCAACCACACCTCCTCACACAGGATTGCAAAACTGTCCACACATCAGCCTACAGCACTACATGCCCTCCACTACGGAATAAGTCTATTTTTAGCTATATCTAAGATCTGATCCACAGTGTTCTGGCATGTAAGATAGACTTGTATTAATAACTGTTTGCAATTATCATTCTGCAGAACAAAGACTGGAAGAAATAAAATTCTGGAAACAAGAATTAGATAACAAACTTGAACAAATTGTTCATGAGACAGAGGTACTGTTGACTTTCAAGACTAGGCTGGAAAAATCTTTGGAGAGCTGCAGAGAGCCACTCATCATTGCCCAAAAGTGTCTCCTGAACAGGTGAGATGATTAAGAAATGCATTCAGAGAGAAAAAAAATCTAGTTAATGAACCTTTGACAAATAACAAAAAAGGCTGCAAACTTAGGGCCTGCCTCTCTGCAGTGGAGTCCCAGTCTGATTTAGGTGTTATAACGCCGGGGAACCAAGGCCATAGAGGAAAAACTTCCCGCATGGCAAGAAAAAGCCTTCAGTTTGGAAAGCTGGGCTTCATCATCTTCTGTTAACTGCAGGCATTTGAACAATGTGGCTGATGGCTTTTCCCTTTTCTGTTTAGGCAGAGGCGAGCTGGGATCGACTTGGTGCATGATGAAGTAGAACAGGAACTGGTGAAGGAAGTTGAAGTCCTCCAGGGGGTTACTGCTTTGCTTGGACGTACATTGGAACAAACCAATGAGCAAATCAGGTGCAGAAGCAAAGAGCATAACTGAACACTGATGATCTGAAAAGTAGGACAGCCATAATCCTGAGAAGTTGTAAGGTCAGGCTGAGCACAGGTCTAAAGCTACCTTCAGTGCTACACAGTTACAGGAGGTCAGTCCTAATTCATACTATTCGATCAGTAATGGTGAGGTTTGTTAGAACTCAAAGTAGTTGCACATGGTCTTCTCATGATCCAGTCCTGTGCCTTTAATTCCAGGGGGAATTGTGCCATCAATTTATATGCAGGCAGCTTCATGCTCTAGATTTGGGGACTTTGCAACTAACAGTTCATACATGAAGAGTTCCATAATAGCGTTTGTATTACCTAATGTATGTATGCATGCATGTTAGGGACACCTGTGAGTGCCTATGCTTTGGCTTAGAGTCGGGTTGTTTCTCCTCCTAGACTAAACCGTTCAGCAAAATACAACCTGGAAGTGGATCTGAAGGACAAGTTCACAGCTTTGATGATTGATGATTACTGCGCTAGCTTGACAAACAACACTCCTGATATCAGATATGCTGATAATGCAGTGAAAATAGAAGGAAAGTAAGTGTTTAATTTAGTTCAGTGAACGTAGGATAATTATATACAGCTAGTATGAGCTGTTCCAGTAATAGCATGATTAAAGTAATCAGACTATATATGTCCATAATCTGTCTGTTGTAGATTGTTTTTTATACTTCTGTTCATTACTTTAGTATCTGTGTAATATGTCTATGAAATAAGCCACAATAATTCCCAGTTCCAGTGAAATGCAGTTTACTGAAAGGTTTTGAGGCTCACAGTTAGCTAAGGAAAAATTTCACACCTTGCTTAAACCCAGAATAGATTTATTAATCTAACTTCCTCTCCCAGAGTATCCTAGTGGGGAGAACACTGGACTGGGACACATGAGGTGTGGAGTCAGTTTCTGACTCGATCATTAGCCTGTCAAATGCACCTCTTCTGTGTGGGTTAGTTAGTGTGAATGGTTTAGGTGGAGAAATAGCTACCACAGAAGAATGGGCTGAGAAGAGGAAACATACTGAGAAAGCAGTTTGTGCGAGACAGTCTCCCAAGGACACTATTGGCTCTGTGAGAACTGACAAGCTTGGAACACCAAGAGACTGACAGCTATTGCTGCTAGTATGTTAGCGTATATCAACAACAGGTGGTATAACTCAGACCACACCCAGAATGGTGTTGGCTGCTATATTCGAATGACAATTACAGCTTTTTATGTCCACCTAATGAAACAAGGAACCTGCTGAAGAACTTTCAAACACCTGTCTGCAAGCCACTGGTGCACAAATATGTGCCTCTAATTCTGGGGATACACATTGGGGACTGGCTTCCCAACTGTTGCTCCACCAGGAACAATAAATGACTATCTTGTAGGTGGTAAACTGTGTGAGGGAAGAAGTGAATGTTTTGTGTGAATTAACCTGCTATTAATAGTAACAGCTGAATTATATTAGTAATAACAGCTTAATTAATAAAGGTGTTTTAAGAAATAGTGGTTATTACCTGTGTTTCCCCCGTAACAGCTTAATGCTTTATCAGGGAAAGGGAAGTTATAACAAAGTTGCTCTCTGACTTTAGCAAATTCATTTCCATCCTATCTTTGTCTACTTTGTTCAGAAATGTTTGTGACGGAGAGAGCCTTTATTTTGTATCTGTAGAATTCCCAGCACAACTGGCAGTCACTGGGACATACAGTTAACAGGACTGCTTTGTTCTCGGTTTTGTGGAGTAATCACAGAGGGTCTCATGGTGCCAGTTGATGACCTTTTATTTTGAATCTCTTTCAGTTTTGTTACCCCTGAAGACTGGATAGGTTTTTCAAACATAAATGTTGAAAAGGCTGACAAGCAGAGAAACAATTCTTTGGCACTGAGGGCGCTGATTGATGGCATCCTCTCACAGACAGCGAATGACATGCGCAAGCAATGTGAGATAGTGAATGTCGCATTTAGAAATAAGGTGAAGGAAGTCAAGGATGCCAAGCACAAGCTAGAGACGCTCCTTGCAATGGTAAGTGGTAGGGGACAGTCAGCACAAAAGTGGAAACAATAGGCTTGGGTTATCTACTAGTTGTCTCAGTCCAGTCACTTGAGCTACTTTGCTTTAAGAATTTTACCTTTGCAATATTGGCAATCCCTGCCACATTTTCCTTCCTTTTCCTCCTTCCCCCCCCAAAAGTCATCTTAGATTTTATTTTCTCAGCTCTGTGTGCACCATTACAGAGGTGAGTTTCTGGAAGCACTCACTCAATGTAAGTGTTGCTGTAGACTTCACTAAAGTCAGGATTTCCCTTGTGATTTTTAGTTACATGGGCATCCTGTAGAATTTTGACGGTTGTTATGTAATACCCTAATAACTTATGAAATCAGGGTTAATGTGCTCGAAATTTGATACATGAAAACTGAGTGCTAATGTTAAAAGTTAATTGCTGAGCGTAAATCTCCAGTTTCACTCACAACAGTGCCACCTGCTTTCCAATGAAGGAATCCTAATCCTGGCTGACCTTTGGAAAATAACCCTTTGATGAAATAACATCTTAACATAATGAGTGTTACTGTGGTTGTTATTACTATAACTATTAAAGATGATGTTGATGATTTCACCCATTGTAAGAGACAGTGTGCAGCACTTCCTCCTGTTGGATTTGTTAAGGTAATGGATGAGACTGTCTCACAGGAGAAGAACATTGCAGCCTTAAAGAAAGCAATTGGTGATAAAGAAGGACCTGTTAAAGTGGCTCAAACCCGCTTGGAAGCAAGAAACCATCGCCCCAATGTGGAATTGTGTTATGACACAGTGCAATACAGGCTGATTAGTGAAGTTCAAGAGATTACAAAAAATATTCAAAGGTAAGTGGAAATGATGAAAGAGGGGAAAATATGTGGTACAGATTAGTGAGTTAATTTAAGGAGTCAAAGTAACCTTGCATCCCAGCTATTCTCCCTGAAAGATTAGGAATTGCTTTTCCCTTAAAGGCAGGACCCTTTAAGGGAAGCTGCATGGATGTTTTCTCTCCATGAATCCCCTTCCATCTTTTTTCCCCTTAGAATTCCTATCCCATATGAAATAAAAACTATCCATGTGTTTTAAACTAATGTCTGTATTTTCCCTGTTAGATTAAAGGACTCACTGGCACAGGCTGAGACAGAGCTGAAAGGTCTGAGCCGCCGACAACTGTCCTTGGAGGAGGAGATCCAGATCAAGGAGAATACACTGTACATTGATGAAGTGCTCTGCATGCAAATGAGAGAGTCTGTTTACATTAACAACTTCTGAAGCCATCATACTGGGAGATTGCAGGTGCTCCAAAGAGCCAGCTCCTGCTGAAATTTTATTGACAAACCTTTATTCGTTTGGCTCAATGTTATCCTGGTTTTAGTTGTGCAAGGTAATTAAAACAGACCTAGTACTTAACGGCTATCTGTTTCACAGCTATTTATGCTTTAGAAAGCCTGATCAAATCTCCCACTTGGCAATAAAATTCCAGAATAAGAAGAAATGTCCCTTCTTCCATGTTATTTATCTTGTGTGCAACCAGTTATATATTTTACCATTGAAAGGTCTAGAAGCTGTGGAAACTAGAGCAGGAGTTTCCTCATAAGTCACTTGTTGGAAAGCTGGGCAAGTGGGAGGGGTGACTCTGAGGGCTAGCCATGGTATGTTCTGTTCTTTAACTCTGCTGTTAAGAACTAGGCACAGGGTGTATATCAAACTTAATGGGAGGCAGGGACTAGTGATGCACTGCATAGTGCTTCTGACTGCATTTGAGTCAAGATCAAGCAAAGGCTGACCTTTGGGCTAATCACTTCCTCACCCCATGTCCCGGTTTCCTTATTTGTAAAATGAAAACAGTGAGATGGGCTTCATTGGTAAGGTGTTTGAAGCCTTACAGTGAGAAGTGCTGAAAAAAGTGGAAGGCATTATTTTTACTAGAGATGCCTGTAAGGGTGGAAAAGGGCTCACTGTTTCCTTTGGTTTTGGTGAGGGGAAAACAACGCAAGGGCAAGAATAAATGATGCGGGAGACATAGGAGGCCAGTTCCCAAGTCCAACATTTTAATGCATGGAGTGTAAAATTGTCCCTTGCCTCTCTCTTGCTGTAATGGCATCTCCCTTTCAGAGGTGCTGCTATCAAGATTCAAATCCCCTTACTAATGCCCTTCAAAGGATCTGTTTATTGCTTGCAGATAGCACTGGATGTTCTTCTCTCTCCCCGTGTTTTACACCATAGGGTAGGTGATGACAAAATAATTAAGCTCCGAGTCAATCAGGTATTTGAACTTCCTGTAAATACTGCACAACAGCCGATCCTCCTCGCTGGTCTCTTGTTGGGCTGTGTAAATCCTGACCTGTATGCATGAATGACAGTCATGTCTGTCAGATATATGGAGCAGGCTCAGCCCGTTAAAGGTCACGACAAGAACAAGTCAAGAAGCCTCTGTGACTAATGAGGAATCTAGAGAAGCAACATTCCTTGGTTTTGAGTAAAATCTTGAGGTTTTACTGTTTTGACTCCAAACTGACTGAAAACATCATCTGTGAAAGATTTTTTGGGAAGAGCAAGGTTCCTTTTACCCCCAGAACTCGTGCATCCCTGGGATTTACACAGATCTGGAAGGATCTACTTAATTCAGAATCCAGCACACAAAGTAGTATGACAGCATGCTTTACACCCACTACAGTTGTCGTCTGGCCCCAGTTCAACACAGCATCCCTAAAAAGTGAGATGTGTTTCTGTCTTTCTGCAGTTCAGTGGGATTCAACCCACGTGCTTCAGTTTAAGCACAGATGTAAGCACTGGGCCTGGGAGCTGAGTGAGAATCCGTAGCTTGAACTAGAAGTAACAGAGGGAACCCCAGTCTAGGAAGGACTTGTGTGGAATTGTTGAAGCTTGTTTAATTAAACTTTTATAGTATTTCATACGTGCCTAAGTAGGGTGGAAAGCCCCATTTCTGTGAGTGGTTCTCAGGCTTGTTACAATGCTAAAACATATTATAGGGAAGGTAATTATGTTAACATTTCCATAAGTGACCTTTCTATGGGCATGGGGACCTCACCTTTCTCTGGATATTGGCGAGAGGAAGGGAACAGGAGTTTTGAAGCACAAAGTCTTACCTTTATGGTAGTCAAAATGCATTTCCTTTCTGCACGGTTTTGTAGCAGCCTCTCCATAAAGGTGACACTTAGAAATGCCCAGACTTTCAGAAATAACAACCTCTTGCATGATAAGATGAGCTGTAGCAGCTCATCATCCAGTGGCTCATGGTCATTGTTGAATTCAAGTGTTAGTTTCTTGAAAAAGAATGAAAGCTGTTAGTACTACTGAACAGAACTTGTGAGCACAATAACTAGAAATCAATAAACAAGAGTTTCTCAATTTTACCAACAGAAGTGACTGTCAGCAGATCAATTTTGTACTTGGACGTTAGCAGAGAATCAGCTTTGCATTATGACAACAGTGTATGCTACAGTAATCTTCACTCTCCCGTTAAGATGGGGCAGTCCCTTGTGCATTACATACCATTCTGAGACAGACAACTTCTATTACTATTAGAAGAGGCTACACCCACAGCTTATGCCATGATCTTATTTGACATATTGGAAATTATCCCAAATACGAGAGTACATCCAAATACAATTTCTAGAAGGCTATACAGATCTCTGGTGTTTATTGGAAACTCTGCAGTGCAACAGAACCTAAAGAAAGCTGTCAGCAACTGTCTTGGTATAAGGCCATGTGCTTCCCTCAGGCATGCAAAGACCTGATGCTCTTTTACATGGCTCAGCTGTTGTACACCTTTGGTGACACATCCTCGGTGACACTAAAGTGCTTTGACATGGGCACCAGTTAATTTACATGTGCTGCAAGAGATGTGTGCATTGCCAAAATGGAGCAAACCTATCAGCGTAGGCTGATGCACGCTACAGCTCTGTAAGCAAACAAGGTGTACAGACTATTTTCCTCATATGCAGATCTCCCTGCAAAAGGGTGGGGTTCAGAAAAATCTGAAAGGACAAGAAAGTTATAAGTTACTAAACATGAAGGTGTCTAACCAGAATAAGCCTAAAGCTTTCTTACAAAAATCACATTTTCCTGCCTGAAAGGTCCTTTTTGCTCACAGCTAACATGACAACCATCAATTTTTTGGATGTGTTAGCTTTTTCTGAGGGCAGCCCGACAGTGAAGACTAGCAGAACGGGGTTTGTAACTGGACAAGGAAAATTACCTGAACTAGACTATAGCTGGCACACTGGAATGGCTCACTTCTAAAAATTATCCTCTGAACATAAAACTGAAGCGATCAGGAATTCCTGTTGCTGACTGTTGTTATGCAGAAGGCCTATATAATTACTTTGCTTAGCTTTGTGATACTGCAGTAAGAGGTCACTATTGTTTCCCTTACCTGCAGAACATGGCAGTAGGCTGGGAGAAGGTTTGTGAGGGTAGGCCTCATTGTCCAGTCTGGGTCACTGAAATAGCAGCTCCGTAGACTGATGCTCCTGACTGGGATCTCCACTAGCAGGATCCTGGCTAGGTGATCATGCTTCATGACTCTTTCAAAGAAGAAGTTCACGTTCAGTTTTGGGGCTTTCTTGACTAAGTTTGCCCACGACGTTCCCCAGACCACTTGCCCGTGAGGGTCATGGATATGACATTTGATATTCAAGGTGTGCAGGGAATGAGCGTTGTGCTCGCGCAGGATGTACAGCAGTTCATCAGATACGCAGTTATAATTGAAAGTCAGGATGACCAGGCTGTGGAACTTGGACATAGTTTGGTGGAACAAGGTGCTGCTGTAGACAGGTAGGTGGAGACTGAAGAAATCCTCAATATTGATTTCAGATATAAAGCTTTTACTTGTCAAGCAGCTGAGGGAATTCAGAAGCTCACAGCCTTCTTCCAAGGTTGCTCTTGCGCCTTTTATGTTGAGATAATCAAGGTGTTTGCTCATTCTTTTCAGGAAGGTAGCTAAGTTTTTGATAAACTTAGCCCTGACCACGTTTTTCCAGATCAAGCGGTCGAGTTCCAGGGATTTGATGCTCAGGGATACTAGGCGACTGTTACATTTACACAGGTGTGAAAGAAGACCTCTCATAGTCACTTGAAATTTTTGAGTAAAGGCAGTATTGTAAGGATTTGGTAACTTGATCTCAAGGTGCTCCAAATACTTGCCAAATTTCTTGACATACCACAATGAACTTTGAAACTCCAGTGTGTGTGCCCTTGATGGTCGGCCATAGAATGTGATGGTTCTGCTTCTCCAGAGGGATCCCGAGTACATGGCCCAACTCCATTTTTTACAGACCAAGGCAGCCTGAGATCTGTCCCTGTCACCTAACCAACGGAAGACATGCCTCAGACAGACATCAGGCAGATGAGCCCAGGAGCTCTGCTCAGGTTCACTGTTGTCTTCCATTGAGAAGACAGTTCTTCTCTTCTGGGTGTTGAGCCAAACCTAGATGAAGAAAGCTGTGGGTAGGTTTCTTGCCATTCCCAACAGAACAGGCTTCCAAGCAAATGGATCAAAGTTTGCTTCTTCACATTTAAAACCAACAAGCCTTTCTCTGCCTCTGTACTCAAGCTGTCAGGGTCAAACAAGCTCTTGGGTTTAAACTATAGTCTAACCTAAATCAAAAGAAAAACCCCCAAGAGTGAAGAACAATCACAGTACCAGCACAGGACACAGCTTTTAACTTTTTTGCCTTCAGTCTAGCTAAACAGTGAAATGGTATCAGCTGCTGCTAGAGCAGCCACAGCCTCTAGAAACCTTTGCTTAGCATCAGCTGCAATCGAATGGTTTGTGGCCTGGTGTCTCTTGTCTAGAAGTATCCAGTGCTTTGGGCTGTACACATTTGAACAGTACTGTCAGCAAAAAACTAGTGCAAATTTCTTATCCTTCTGGGGTACTTCTCCATGACAATCATCTGAGGTAGTACCCTGCCATAGATTAAGGTACAGTGCCTATTGAGAGTAATAAGCAATATAAGCTGTTCCACCAGTTGGATCAAGCAGGATGTTCAGTCTTTGTGCTCCAATGGACAGGGAGAAGGCTGGCAAGTCAGAAGACCACCTAGGTAGTGATAAAACACGTAAGTAAACAACCACAATGCACGAAGTTACCTGTTCCACTCTCAAGGCTGGACTGTTTAAGTATTCAGCTCCCTGCACACTTTTCCAGTTCTCATAGTCTCCCTCCAGAGTTCAAGATGTTTTCCCTACCTCTGACTCCTCCCTCTGCAAAGTTCAGCCATTGCCATGGAGCAAAGAGCTAACGTTTGTGATGTCATAACAACAGAATTTATGCAAGGGCAAACAGTGAACAAAGCTGACTTGAGCCAAGTCAGTCATTTGGGCTAAGGTGAAGACAGTAAAAAGGAAAAGTAGACTTGTTTAGTAGTCTCTTAGGAAGTGAGAAATACAGGCCACACTCTACAAGCCAGGTGCAGGCGATATGTCATGTCTTGTCACTTTTCACTGACCAGATAAATGGATCAAGTGGCTGAGCAATAAACAGCCAAGAAGGGAAGTGATGCATTCTCCGTCTTTTCAGCTACGAATTGCAAACTTTAGCTGTGAAACGCAAACTACATCCCACTGGCCCATTAGGTCCTTGGTTTCATAAGGCCTTTTAAAGACCAGGCTATTAGTCGGCTCTGTGAATGGCCAAAGCGCATAGAAAGTGAGTATTTTGTTAGCACCTTTGCAGCAAGGCAAAAATTCAGAATGTATTTACTTCCTACCTCTATAGTACACGTGTCTACTATGTCCACTTGGTATATCACTCCTTAGCTCTTGGGGATGAAACTGGAAAAAAAATCTAGTGATACTTTATGGTCTACTCCAAAATCAAGGCTTATTGGCTGACAGGACTACAAGAACAAAAGTACGTGATGCCAATCTCCAGTCTACCTTTCCTCCTCTGCCTGTGCTGTTCTGTTTGGTAACAATTTGAAATGGATGGCAACAACAGGGGCACCATAAGCAGACGAACAAAACATGCAGATCTCCAAAAGTCTGTTTACAACTACAAAGGCTCAGATATTTCTATTTTAATTTCATAAATTGGCATGAAAGAACAGACTGACTGCCCGGTTCAGCTTCAGCCTGCTGCTTCCCTTTTGGCCTACAGTTCTTCTGTCACACATTATCTCTCTGTCTGTATATGCTGTCTGTTCAATGAGCACTATGTGTATTCTTAGGGATTCCCCCTCCCATTCAAAATGCCAGTCCCAATCCCCAGCTCTGAAGATAACCTTTAGAAACTGAGCATTACCACCTGACTCCACCTCTTGCATTTAGTACCTTCCTCCCACAAGCTCTTTCTTTTGCAGAACTGTAAGTCATTTAGAAGGTCTTTAGACAAATTACTCCATTTTGCCTGTCCAGACAAAGATCCAAGCCAAGTCTTAAAATATGGTGGCTCGAGCTGCAGTTTACTAGTGAGAAGAACCTGAAACTTTCCCTATGGAGACTGGGGAAGGCAAGCGGCATTAACACATCTGCAACTACCTGGAAGCCATAAAGTCAATAGGCAGAGAAAAGCAGAACAGCACACAGAGCTGTAATACATAGAACACGTCTATTAATAAGGGATACTTACTGAGCTATAGTCACCCACATTATCTCGTGTGAATACAAAGCAGTGCAAACACCATCATGTGGAACTTTTTTTAAAGCATAGCTATTCGGAACTTACAGGAGGTATGCTTATAGTCAAAGGTGGGACTCCAGCAGTATCTTGCAGCTTCCCCATGGCTCCAAGCCAAGGCTTAGCTATGGAGGTGTCGCTAGCTGTCAACCCTAAGTTTAACAGGGCGGGGGGGGGAATTTTAAAGATAAATACTTTGCATGTCTTGTTTTCCTCTAGCGTAGAATAAAAAAACCCCCACAAAATAAACCAAAAAGAAACCCAAACCACATTCTCTGCACTTGGCCTTTCTTTGCTGCCTCATTTGCTAGAGGACATCCCAGATGGCTTCCAGTACAACACTGTGCAGTTACACCACCGGTCTCCTCCAACAAGAGCTACACAAGCCACTGGAGCAAAAGCAAACAAAAACCTTCCAAAACTCGTAATTAATTACCAGAAGCAAAAGCAGCTGTGGCTTGGATACCCAAGTGGGCAATCCTTCTGCTATGCCTGCTGACGTGGAGCTCTAGGCCACAGATCCGCAAAGGCACCAACACCGCGGGGCGGGGGCACAGTCGCCATCAGCGTCTCCATAGCACCTGCAGCTGTGCTGCGGAACGGGCACCTGCGGCTCCTCGGTGAACACAGCCGCTGCCCGCGCCCGCCTTCTCTGCCGTTTCACTCCCCAGCCCGCCCCGAGACCGCGGCCCGTCCCGCGGTACCCCCATCCCAGGGTAACCCCCCCCCCCCCCCGACCGCGCCCCCGGCAGCGCAGCCGGAGCCTATGCGCAGGCGCCGAGCCGTGTAACGGCCGCTGCGCGTGCGAGGGGCGCAGCCAATGGGGAGGAGGGCCGCGGCAGCGGCGCCAATCCGGGGAGTCAGAGCGGGCGGCGCGCGCCGTTCAAACGCGGCGGCGGAGGCGCGAGGAGGTTGTGGTGAGCGGTGGTGTCTGCGTCCCGATCTCGTTCGTTGCTGTGAGTACAGCCCGAGCAGCGGCAGCAGCGGCCCGCATTTCCTGGCCGTGCAGGAGCCTGAGGCGATCTCCTCCGGCCTTGCCATCGCCTTTCGCACTAGTTGTTTCAGCCGCCCCTGGTGGGCGAAATAATGGCGTTGGCTGGGCTTGCCCTGCGCCGCCTTGCCGGCTCCCGCAGTGCACAGCCGGCTCTGTCAGCCAGGCCGCAGCTCTGCGGGCCGTTCTGGCCGCTGCGATCAGCGGCGAGCACTGGGAATGCCAGCCGCGAGAGCTGCGCCGCGGGGCAGAGGCGGGTTGTCGCGAGAGGCGTCCCTGAGGCGCCCAGCGTGGGCGCTGCCCGGAGCCTTTGCCGTGGGTTGCAGATGAGCTGGCGCACCTCGTTGTGTTGTGCGATGCCAGTCTGATACAGTTAAATGTAACCCTGGGACGGTAGCTACTCTCTTCTTGGTGCTTCACCTGAGTAATATTTTCTAGCATAAATTAATAGTAACTAGCAGTTTATCAAAAGGAAACTGGATAAGCTGTGAGCTAGTAAGAGAACTGACTGATTGCCCGATAACTAGCCTTTCGTTGTTGCCACATGCAGGAATGCATTAAAGGTGTTAATATCCTAAACACCTTCATGATTAAAAGATTTCAGTAAGCCTTACTGCTTTCTGACAGAAATAAGGATGCTTGTGAGAGAGGGAGAGAATATGGGAGATCAGACATAGTAAAGAATATCAATAGGCTTTCCTAATATGTGGTGTAGTGATGGTAGAGACCTCCCAGCTTTTTTATTAATAGTAACGTGCAATGAAGTATTGGTAGAATTAATTCACTGTCAATTCAGATTGCTAAAATATATTTGCGTTTCAATTGATTTTTAGAAGTAATTTGCTAGTGGTATCCTAGCTTGATAGCTAGTGGAAATGAATAATTTGAACTTGTATATATGTTTAAATTGTCATATAGCATATAGAAAACAGGCATTTTAGTTCTGCCCACCAATGTCTTCTGCCAGTAGCAATCCTGTCTGTTTCAGGACTTCAGTCATATTTATGACTGTGGATACATAAGTGTGAGTCTCCAGCTAGCAGCTGAGACAGGAGACAATAGGAGCTGTGTGAACTTGGCCTGGTAGTGGAAGGCTGTTTTTAATTAATGAAGGCAAAAATTTGGCATATAAGACCTTAGTCTGAGACACTACAAGAAACCTGCAGTTACAGAGCATTCTACCTCAGAAGCTTGAGTCTTGCAGCTTACCAGGTCTGATGTTCAGTGCTGGAAATGCAGTATAAGACTTCATGGACGTGCACAGACCTAAATAGTTGTAGAAATCAATGCTGTTCTCCTTCAAGCCTCCATGTAAAAGTCTGCTCAGCTCTGATTTTGTTGTTTCAGGCAAATGTAAATGAATATACTGTATAACAATTTCCATTTCTCCTTTTTCACGCTACTCTGTACCTTGCTCTGTCTAATTCTCACTCTCATTCTGATTGTTTTAGAAATAAACTTGACCAAGAACTCGAACAAGATGGTATCTGTGCTCCAGAATGTCAAGGCAACAATGGCCTGGCGGAAACACCAGCTTCTATCTGACTTTGATGAGAATGAGAGCCCTGTACCGGACAAATTCAAGAGAAGGGCTTCTTTGAATTCTCTCAATACCATCCGCATGTCTCTAAGGAAGCGAGTACCTTTAAAGCAAGTAGAGCTGAATTTTCATAAGACCCCAACTTGGGAAAGTCTGGAAGCAAGACAGAAGTGCCAAACTCTTCAGAGTGTTAAAAGAACAGCAAAAAATTCTTTTGGAACAGTGTCCCAGGTAGTTCACCTTTGCAGTGGAGTGTGGATAGAGTTTAGTTTTTACTTCAGCTTCAGTACTAAGATTTCTGGACTCTGTACAGAATACTGTATTCCAGAGAGTTGATCCCACACCCTTGCTACACCGTAATGGTTGTCTCATAGCTTCTAACTAGTATAATCTTTAATATCCTTGCTAAAGTATAAACAGGCAAATTATGGATCTGGCAGAACTGGGAGAAAGGTGAAAAGAACTAAAATGAGACATAGCTTCATCAAAACTTTTATTTTATTACTTAAGAAATGCTTTTCCTCTACTGTATTTCATCACGTATGGCAGAGCAGCCTTCACAAGGAGGAAGATGGGTAGAGACTGCCATTGCTTGTAAACAGTTGTTTCTGGGAAATATGTAGTGCTTTAAATGTTGTTTTGGGTTTTTTTTACTCTGTTTTCCTGTACCCATACTATTTATTAGTATGTTCTTTGTTATAGTCAATCTAAACTTGGACTGACAAAAACTGCTAGATGGTAGCAGAGTAGCAGACTTGAGCTTGCACTTCCCTTTGGTGGAGACCTCTGACTTTAACTGCATTAATCATATGTTAGGGAGCCTGTCTTGCTCCTGCATAAGAGCAGCAGGAGCTCTGTTCCAATGCCTGCTAAGTCCTTGAAAAGTTCCAGGGATTGGAGGAGCAAATGACTCCAGTGCAAGTGCGTACAGAGGGTTGAGGAGCATTCATGCTACACTAAACCTGATAGGAGAATGAAAGCTAGCAATTCAGTCTTGCTTGTCTTTTCTGGTTCCAAACTCTAAGGCAATTGAGTTCATTTAGCATAGTGTACCTATCTGATGTTTCTTTCAGAAAATGCAGAAGTCTTGCCAAAGCCCCGTACAGTCTATGGTGACCTTTCCAGCTGAATCCACCAGCAGAAGCTGTGTAAACAGTTCTGCCAAGAATAGTGGTGCTATACCTCGAACCCCTTGCTGTAAGCAGGGTATTACTCCAGCATCCAGTTCCAAAGGCACTCCAAGATCCAGCAAAAGAGCCTTGCGTGTGCCAACAGTGGTGTCGGAACATAGAGAATGGAGAGGTTTCTCATCCTGGCTTGGTAGAGATGCTGTCCCTCTCCGGAGATCAAGAAGAGCAGCAGCACTGAAGAGCCCTTATTTATCACCTGCTCCTACTAGCAGAAAGATGTAAGCCATATTCTTTTGTAAACCTTATTCCTTTTTTTTTATCATTACTGTGATTACAGTATCTTGTAAGGTGACAGGCAAGATATGAAGGTTATCCTGCTCCCCTGAAAAGATGCGCTGTTTGAATAGTTTGGAAAGTAGTTACAGATACCTGTATAGACAGTGACTGAGCACTGCATAAAGCTGAAACATGAATCTTAATTTTATGCTGTGACGTGAACTTTTTAAAAGTCACTCTTCCACCAGGTAAGTTTACACCATGTTTCTCAGCACCAGTCCCCATCAGACACTAGAGACATACCTTAGTTCTTTGCTGATGCCTTTCTGGTAAAGAAAAATGCTCTGAATGCATCTCGCTCCTGCTTAGCTCTAACTTTTCCAGAGTTGCTATTTGTATTGCAGAGATACCCAAAATAGTTCCGCTTATGGTGAGCTCTTTATAGAGAATAGAGAGATTCTTGCCTCAAAGACTTAACATGAATTAAAGGGTTGTAAGCTAGGGAAATACTTCATAATGCACACATAGGTTTTTGTTTTGGTTAAACTCACATGAGAAGTGTCAAAGCTAGAAGGTGAATCCAAGCCTTGTGAATCTGAACCCCGTGTTTGAATTGGAAGATAGCTGTCATGGGGATGAATGGAGGTGTGAAGCAGTTGGTCAGTGGAATTAAGAGCATGATTGCTACAGCCCTAAATTTTTCTGGGTAAAGTCTGGAAGTAAGTAGAGTTGTTACTGCAGGGATAGAGGGTTGGGTAGTGTCACCTAGTCAGTCTGTCCTGTTTGATCTTTAGTAACAACCATTCTGTTTGCAGAGGGTTGGACTGCGAGTTGGAGCTGGTCTCAGGGATTTGCCGGTTGAAGCATATCTCCCAGGCATTTGATGATGCCATTGTGCAAGAGGAGAGGTAAATACAGCTAACTGTCCCTCAACTTTTAGCAGCAGGCTACCTCCTACTTGAACATGGCCAATTGCAGGCTAAGCGATCCCTGTAACTCAGGATGAGGAATAATTGCAGAACTTTCTGAGCTGTAATGTAGCAGTGCCTTTCTTTCTCAAGATACGTATGCAGATTAAGTCTGCAGTTGGACTTGCATCTTCTAAAACCTGTCAAATGCTCTCAAGTTTCTTGCTGTGGAAGTCAAGATTTTTTTTTTTTTTTTTTTTCCCCCAGAAAGAGCCTAGCTTTGATTTTGTGTGACAACAGTACTTCCCTGCCTCTGTCTAAAAGAGGTGCCAATCCAGCACCTCTGGACTGGGGGGGGGAAGGGGAGGGAATCCCATTGCAGGCACCAATGACAGTGTTGGTGCACATTTGTAAGAAAATCCTTTTCTTAGGTAGCATTATGTTAACAAATAGTCTATGGTATACATAACTCAAATTTAAGGGATGCAGAAGCCTCTTATACAATACCTTGGTTAATCCATGAGGTGGTAGGCAGCTGTGTTTCTAAAGGTTGTATCATTCTGAATTAGACATATTAAGACAGTAAAAACTAAAGATCAGAAGTCTTGTCAGAGGGCAAACCTCTTCCTCTCTTGGAACACTTGATGTCAAGCATTCAATAATTAAATGTCAAGTACCTAAAATCCTCTAAAGGGGGCTTAGCATTAAGTACTTCTGTCTACAAAGAGGTAACGGCTTAAAACCCTACATAATTAAAAAAAATCAGTTTTTACCAGTGGGACCATTTCTAGATAACTATAGGTTAAATTTTGTATTGAGTTAATGATCATATCCATTGAAACTTCACTAAATCTCACTCCTAATATTCTCCCATCTGTTAGCGATATGACAGTTTCTCTCATTCGTAACTGAAGATAGTATCAACCAGGTAAAGTAGTTGTGCTCTTACCTTTTCTATACATGCATGCATCTGTGGGGAGAAAACCTGCTGTTTGGAGAGAGAAAGGCTTATTGACTCATGCTTCTTTAAGTATTATTATGCAGAACCACAGGGTTCTTCCCTCATACTCACTGTGGCTGTCTCTGCCACAGTAGATCATTGTGCAGTTGTAAAAATTCACCTCTATGTTGTGGATTAGTGAAACCTTGTGAGTTTACAATGAACCATAAATTTGGCTTCTATGCAAGCAGCAGCTTTTCTAACCTCGGACCAGAAAACTACTGGTACTAATGTCTTTGTCACTCAACCTCAGTTTTCACTGGTTACTAATGAAGATCACAAAGCATGACAGAACAAACTATTACCCTGAGCTGTCTAATTTTACAGCCTGCCTTTTCCATCCCTGGCATTGTCTCAGCAGTCAAGACAATGCTATCACAATAACAGCAGTTGATACCTGTATTGCTGGCATTTTTAAACACAGCACTTATACCTAAATGGATGGGAACAGGAGTTCTTTGCTGTAAGTTTCTAAGCATCACTTTTAGTGTCAGTTCATTGAACTATTACCAAGTAAATGCCTCCATTACCTTCACTGAGATCTGTATTGTGACATTAATATCTTCACCATTATGCTGGAAGTGTTTCTTTTGTTAAAGGCTAAGTTACATCCTGAATACTATGTCCTATTTTAGCAACAAAGGTAGGTGTAAGAAGTTGATTGCTGTAACATTTCAGGAAAAATGAGAGCAGTTTCAAATGCTTGACTGAAGCTTTAAACAGTGATCTGTACTGCTTCCACTAAGCAGTTTGGTCCAGTTCTCCTGCATGTGTAGAGGCATACAATTTGCTCTATCACTGGCTGGTTTGTCAGTTGCTGGCATAATTGTGAAATAAACTTTTCTGGAGGTGCCCTTGCAGTCTTGCATATGATTTTCTGTTCTGGTATCCAATTGCCATGAGTTTTAGTGTTACAGCTCCCTTTTCATCTTTTCCACAGTGAAACAAACCTTGATCGCAAACTGTTTATACTTGCCAGCTCCATGTCTTGTTCTAATGTTTTTCATTTTAATGAGTTAGATTATATCACAAGAAATGCTTCTGTTGCTAGTTAAAGTATTGCAATAAACTCCATTTTTTAACTACTACATTTATTTGCGTGCTGCCACTCCTGCTCACTGAAGGTAACAAAACATTTTCTTGTTAGTGTTTAGAACTGTTATACAGTGAAACTACAGGTGCTAGGCCTCTTCCTTGCTCCCCTCTAACGGTTATACAGCAATTTGTGTGACAACCACTTAATTAACTTTACTGACTTCATGCTGCTAATGGCAGTCTTCTTGTTCTTCTGCAGGCAACATGCAGTATCAAACTACTACTACCTAGTGGCACAAAATTTACAGTCTGCGCGTCAGTCTTGGAAACTTTCTCAAGCAAGCAAAGAAACTCCATCAAGCACTTGGTACCTAGACAGAGATGGCTGTAACTATTGTTAAGTTTATGAGCATATATGAAGGGAAGCTCTGTGTAGCCTGTGAAAGGGTGCACTCTATACATTGAACAAGCCATTCCATTTTATAATCTTTCATGACAAAGCAGCTCAGGACTTATCTTCCCTTGCTTTCTCTTTTCAAGTGAACAGGAGAATCAAAGTTGTACCACAGTGTATTATCTCCTGTGGACATGAGTGACCATCTTGAATGCGACTTTCGTAAGGCAGTAAGTGAAACTTCTGTAGAACTGACCAGCAGGAATGGCCAGAGCAAGGGTCACAGACTTATGGAAGGTGATCATAGGTAACTAATTTTTAGACTGTTATCCAATTGTCATGAGTTTTAGTATGAGTACTTTGCATACTAAAAGTACTGGTCCATAATTTTGATAATCTTAACAATTTTTTTTCTGTATACGAACAAACCAAAAGTTATGCATCATGTTTACCTGGAAGTTAATGAAACAGTAGTGGCTTGTTTGAGTTCTGACCACAACTGCCATTCTAAGGCAACAGGTTTCTGTGGAGTCACTCATGCCACAAGAGAGGAGCTACATTAGGACTCTAATTCATGGTCTTATGGACTGCTATTAGATTAGCCTAACTAATCTTATCTTAAATAGTTGGGTCCCAGACAAATGAGAGCAACTTTGTCATTTCTTGATGCTGCTTTAAATAGCATTTTGGCAGTTGAGTTAAACATTGCCTTTGTACTACAACATCTGTCTTATACTCAGAAATTGGTTACTACAATTAATGTAACATCTTACAACTGCTGTTATTAGCTAATATCACAGTGCAGGTTTTTTATTTTATGAAGTATCCTAAGCATTTGATACCTGTGTGTTGCTTCCATTGACTTTTGACAAGCCTTTTTGGGTGATTGTTTAACAGAGTTTAGTCTTTCAAACTAAAGCAAAGATTTCTCAAGCTTCTAGAATTCAACATAAGGGCTATTTTCCATGGTAACAGCTTTGTACAGGCTTCTCAGATTACATTCACTCTAAGATGAACCTTCAAACAAAAGATTGACTTGGGAAACTTTGATCTAATTGATACTTTTTAAGATGCACATGTAATTTAGTAAAACTAGAACTACTAAAATTTTAATGGTATTAAATATAAATATGGAAAGGAGTCATGTTCAGTTCTGATTTATGTGTAAGTATTGATTTTTAAATTTGCTCCTGATTTCTCCATTTTTCTTTTCAGACTAGACTTTTAAAATAGTTAATAAGGCCTGGAAACATGAAAACAACCCTGACTTCCAGGCTTTCAGATGACTGAGAGCTTTAGCTTGCGTTATTTCTTGGTGTTTCTTTTGTGTGTGTGTTTTGGGTTTGTTTTTTTTAACCACCTTTCTATATGGAACAGTAGCTTGAAGTTACTCTTTGTATGCCCTGAAACTACTTCTTAAGGCTTTCACAAAGATGGTGTCTCATTACTGAAGTACTTTCTTATATGACTTTTCAAAAGGAAGGAGGGTTGGAGTTTTGTGAAAAGTCAGCCTCCAATCTAAGTTGTTTCAGACAGTCAGATGTATTAAACAGCCTCTGTTTATACTGTTTCCACTGGCTACTTGGGACATGTACAACGACTACCTAGTACTTCCCACATCACTAGTAAGAAAAATCAGTGACACTGTTTGCTTAAAGGCAAGGAAGGTTTTATTTAAGTGAGTAATCTAAGATTTTAAAAACCAACTCACACCAAAATCTATACCAGTTGTAGAAATCTTACTCCTTATTTCATATGAAGAAATACATTATTGTACATTTTTGAATCTTTACAAGGCAGCCATAAGAAATATAAACATTTGTCACCAGATAGAACCTTCTCACTGACAAACAATATTTAAAAGTATGCACTTAATAAAACTATAGACTGAAAGAACATGTACAATTTCAAGTTTCCTTGTATGAATTCAGTTGTAAGTAGACTGCCCCCTTCCCTCCCCCACAAATAGAAAAATAAGTTATGCAGAAGGCTTGGGGTTCTGTGAGAGGACTGCCATTCTGGGCCCTACACACCAGTCCTCCCAGAATAACCTTATCTTTAAAGCTTGCAATCTGTAAACTATGGTTCAATGTTGTAATCTCTGGTATACCATCACCATCACTCTCTCCCTCCATAAATTCCGTACATCGTTACAAATTAGAAATGAACTGTCAAATTTGTTGCATGTTCCCCCATCCCCCACATTTATATCCAGTTTCAAAGGAAGTTTACTGAGATAAATACAAATAGAGGGTAATCTGTAATCCCCTTACCTTGGGCTTGAACTGAAATAGAGGAAAAGAGGAATTACTAATTACTTCAAGTCTAGAGTCCATGGCACAGGATTCTAGCTGCTCCAGGCCCTTTCTTATTTCTGGAAAAAAGAGCTCTTCTCATCCAGAAGAGTATGTTATTATCTCAATTTTTCACAGGGGACTGAATTTAAGATCTTCTGTAGGAACCCATATTTACACTTGAGTGATTAAACATCATGGAAGTCAAATGACCTTGTTAAACCCACAATTTCTGCTGAAGCTATGAACATGGACCATGAGGAATCATTGCTGTTTGAGAAACTGAGGAGCTAAGCTGGAAAGTTTTGTGTTTTCAGGAATTCTATCCTGTACCAGCTCCAGATGAGGATGGAAAGTACCAGTTTCTCCACTGCATGCTTGAAATGAACAATTCAATGCAGAAATCTTGAGTTCTGATCCCCCGATTCAAGCTCTAATCAGAAGAAAGATGAAATTGCAGTGTACAATCTTTTCTCTCTGTTATTAAGCCAATGAGCTTATTAAAAAGGTGCCCATGTTCCAATCATTTAGTACTTTTATGATATACTCATCTTTCTGTGGCTCAGATGCAAGAGGGGGGAAAGAAACCTGGGGAAAAATCCTATTTGTTCAGTAACAATTGTTGCACATACAAATTTTAAAAACTGAAAATACCTGTTGATTTCAGGTATTATTAAAAATGCTTATAAAGTTTTTCATAAATTTAAGACAGCAACCAATATAGAAAGAAGGAAACTTGCTCTTTAGATCTAAGTATTGGGAATTTGCTTAAATACAGACATTAGTAGTGCCCCGGCCAAAAGACTGGAGTGTATAAATGGGACAACTTGTTGACTAATAATAGCAAACAAAGGCTATTTTTCAAAATAGTAGAGCTTCCAGATAAAGTGTCATTATTATGCTTATTTTAATAGTAGATTAAGGTGTGTGGTTTTCTTTCTCTAGTTTACTGATGGTTCTACTTCTGCATAACCAATGAAAGCTTTAACTCTGTTTAGAAGTTACTTCCCTAGGTACTAGAGGACCAGGTGAAGTTATCTGTAAGCATTAAGACTATTTTCATGTAAACAAATCAAAATGGCAGCTCTCATGAACCCCAATGAACAAGAAGACTTATCAATGGCATGTCATTTTTACACCTAACAATTTTATGCTAAATAGTTATAAACCACACCACAAAACTAAATAGGAGTACTTTGGTCAAGCAAGGATCTGTTCCAAGAGCACTAGTGTATGGAAACACTTAAAAATAAAAAAAAGGTTGTTCAAAAGAAGCAGATTTGGATCAACATCACTATTCAGATCTGTGGAATATTCTGCACTCTTTATATAATGATATCTTTTTTCAAACTTACCTAACTAGACAACAAAATTGAATAAACAGCCATTGTTCTATTTTTTAAGTATATTGGTTACAAATTTGCTGTGAAAACAGAACCAAAACTTCACTTAAGGTGTCTTCCAGTAGCTACACACATACACACACACAAAACCAAAACACTACAGTTGTGAAGGTGTGTTTTCACAATATCTCAGGTAAGTCTACCACTTCTAATAATCACAGACTTTTTTTTACAGTAATTTAAAATTGGATCCGTATCAAGAGGGCAAGAGAGTAAATGCTTCCAACAGTGGCCTACTTTTGCACTGACTTGTACTGCTGCCCTAGCACCCACTGGAGTAACAGTTCTGTGTTTTACAGTTTCACTTTTGCTTCCTCCCTTCAGCAGGTTAAAAGAATGTGCTTTCCTGTAACAGACTGGAGGCACTAAAGGTGCTGAAACTACTGATGAATCTAACCTGTGTTCCCTGGGCACCACCAGTCCCACCTGACTTCTGTATCCCATTCCCTTCTGTGTAGGCTTCAACACTTTGACAGTTGATAAAGTTTAAGTGCTGACTGCAGCAATGAGGACTTGCAATCGCAGAATAAGACGACTGTAGGCTTAAACTTGCCCTCAGCAAATCACCTGCTTAGGAGGACTGATAAGCCTTCCATGAAAGCACATTTAAAACTGAAATCTAATGGCAAACTGAATGAATGCCCATGAACCACTGCATGCGGTTTCATGTGGACAAAGTGTGTAGCTAAAATTCTGACCAGAAGGAAATGTTTTAAGAGAAAACACGATTGAAAAATTATGCTACAAAACTAGTGATTAATCAGGCAAACCTCAAGGATCACCTCAAGTGTAGCTAGGGGTGGGTGGAAATGCTAGTGGTTCAACATGCATACGGTCCCCAGCCATTGCCACAGAGTATTTGTTGACCTGCCAGCCTAGTTGTGAGATGTCTAAAATCGCACTCATCTTGTTCATACTCTCACCTCCAACAGAAATTGTTTTATTATTTTAGTGGTAACTCACTAGTTCTTTCAAAACAAATGCATCTGGTATCTGATGTTTCAGAAGCTCAGCTCCTAATTAACATGAAGCCTTAATCTCCAAGCTAATGCCTGTATCACTGTTTGCCAAAGTGCTCAGCTGGAGGCATGTGATCAAGAGATAAACCATTCTATCCCTGAGCAATAAGTAGTGTTGGAATTATGCAAAGGCCACATAAGCTGTCATATATTGTAGGAAATGAAGTTAGGGAAAATATTTTCAGCTTGATTTCAATACCATGTGTAGAAACTTCGAAATTGTTACCACTCTAAATCATGCACACAAACACACACTAGCATTTGTTTTACTACTATCAGCTCATAGTATTCTTAAGAGAAGCCAGCGTAGTGACTGCTGTAAAGGTGACCCAGTTATTAATAGAAATACACAAAATCAGAGTTTTCATGACATGGTACCCTGCAAAATGACATTGCATCTGCAAAAGACAGACCTTAACAACCTAGGAGATTTCTCTAACTTTGTGCTCAGATGCTAGTTCCTTTAATACAGTTACAGAATTACACACATTCCTCTTTTCAAAGAAAGTAGGCCTTTCTATTACAGCAACTTATAATGAAAAATAGATTTTGGAGTCTCTTGGATGGTAGAGGCAGATGGCTAAAGCAACATTAGCTTTCAACTTTGCAGCAGGAACAGTGATTACTGTCAGGAGACATGCTACACAACAGCCATTGCTTGAAAAGAACTTTGTGGTCAATGTTGCTTTTAGGTCCCATGCGCAAATTTAAAATTTGCTTAGTGAGCTCCTTCCTCACAAGCCTTGGATTCCCATGCCTATTTAAAACAAGCAGGAGCAGGCTGACAGTGAACTGACTAGAGGGAGATGGGAGCCTGGTGTACCTGTGCAATCTCCTAGCAGCAGAGGACAGGAGAAGAAATGGACTTCATGATTAGAATTAATACAGACAGTGGGCCAAGGCAGAAAACAGAATAATTCCTCCAAGTCTGTGAGTTAAAGAACCAGGTGTGATGCTACTGGGGAAGCGTGTGTAAACTTGAAGACTGCTTCAATGCAGTTTGTGGATATCTTTCATCTAGCTTTTGTAGCTGGCTGACTTGGCAACAGAGCATAAAAACCCTGCCACCTGTAATGTAGTTACCTGCTCCCAAATAGTGTGAGCTACTTTAATATCTTTCCTAAATCTTCAGCAAAGATTACCGCTTCACTTAGAGGAAGCATTATAAAAAATTACAGATGTGCCAGAGATCTTTCAGGAAGTTCAAAATAGGTAACTGGCAATTTTGCTAAGTAACGCCTAAAAAAAAATACATCAAAGTCTCCATTTATAAGTGGCTTTGCTGCCTTTTAAGACAAAAGCCACATTACTATGCCCTTCAAAAAGCACACTGAAGCTTTTGGGTGAATAGGGAATATAGACTTAGGTTTACTTCTGCACTGCCTTAATAGTTTTCCATGGCATTTCTTGTTTGCTTTACATGTCAACTTTCAAAATCATTAACCAACAGACTTGTTGAGAGACTGTTTCTGGTCTAGCCACAGACTAGGAAAACCTGAAAGCACACCACTCTCTCCACGCTAACTCCCTGAAATTAAAACCAAACGAGCCAACCAATTTGCAAAATAAATCTCCTCTTGACTTCAAGCTTTCTCAGTGTCAATAGTCTGGTTTTAACTTAAAGAAAAGGTTTTTTTATGTGCACTTGTAACTTCATTGCAGGTTTTAAAGTATGCTTCAGTTCAGTCATGAAAGTTCTCCTGGTGAATTTAGTGCAGTGGAAGTATCTGCATGAAGAATCCGCAAACTGCTACTATGTTAAACTAACTACAAGATTTTAGAAATATTACCACTTAGGGAAAATTTAATACATTTTACTTCCAGTAAGTTCATTGAGAGATCTGAGAGAAATTTAAATCAGTAGGAAAATGTCAGTTTGGCACCTATAATTTGGCATGTCTACTCCTTCAAGCTCAAATGCTGTAATTCTGAATGCTACAGATTGTCCTAACACAGCAGTTGCTCTAAAGCATAAGCAGGTAAACAATTTACTCATAGGAATTCCACTACTTTTTTTCTCCTCCAGTGTAGACTCTTTAACGTTAGAGTAATGGAAAAAACGATTGCTCTGAAGTTTGCAGATCCTTTAGTAAAAGGGCTCCCTTTAGCTTACCAACCTAGGATCTATCTCTCAGACTGCGATGGTCAGTCATCTCCTTACTTGGAGCAGTCCACACATTTTGCACAGTCACCGAGTTCCACAAAACAATGTGATCTTTGTACACTTGCACATTACTTTGTGTACAGCAACACTAACTGCTTCAAACTGTGGCAGAAACATTTATTTCTAATGTAAAGTTTTTATGATATGGTTCATAAGTGGAGTTCTCCCATTTACTTGATGTCCAGCACCTCACACAAACATGAGTGCCCATGCTAGGGTCTATTGACCAACACTGTAAGCTGAAAGGAAATCTTGGGTTTAAGGCACCCAAAAAGCATCTTGCTGTACAAATCCTTACCACCCATTCTTGTAGTTCCCACCTCTGCTTCCCTTGCAAGTATATCGCTTTACCAAAAGTGAAGTGGAAACAGATACAACTATTCAATGTTTAAAGTGTAAACCTCTGTAACCTATGGGACCTACTGCTTATACTGTTTTGGGTGCAGCTAGTTAGCTGATACCACAATCCTTCATCTGAGTAAAATCAGCCTTGTTACAGCTTTTTCTCTTATTGCACATTTTATTATATCTGTTGTAAAAAATAACCAAAGCTATTTCCTGTTGCTTTGATGTTATAAGCACTTGCGATAGTTTTAGATTGTTTTACAATTTCCCAATAAACACGTCAGGAGGAACGGACTGTACGTTCCCCAGTTGGTGTAAGCAGGCAGACTCCAGAGCAGAGAGCACTCTGAGGTACAGGTTCCCCTCTACATCTCCTAGTTTGAAGCTGCCTAAATATTATTTTTGAGGCATACCTACAAGTTTAACGGGGTGCACCCAAGATCCATATTCCCGAGCTTCCTAGGGGACAGATTCAAATTTGTGAACTCCACCTCGAACCCAAGCAATGGAGGGCAAATGCTTGTCATGATCTTTGTCTGATTCAGGCTGGCTCTGGGCACGCTCTGGCTTGGGGTTTGAAGAAGGTGGGTCAGGTTGCTGTACAGACATTGTCCTGCGGAGATGGTTTCTCTTGCGCAAAAACTCAGGTTGGGAGTGGAGGCCAAAGCTGCCTTTTCTCAAGATCATCCGAGAGTTGTTCTTTTTGGGTCGTGAATGGAGACTGAACTCCAGCGAGGCCAAGTGGGCTGCATAACCTTCACTGAGGAACTGAAATAGGAAGGAAAGAAAGGGAGTGACAAATTACTGCTGCCTTGACCTATGAGCTCTATGAGGAATTAAGTTCTTGTCTTTGGCACCCCAGTTAGATACGTAGAGAGTACTAATACTCCACTCCCCTCACTTTTTATTTCAGTGACCTGTTCCACTTTGACACTCAGCAATATGCGATGAATGCACTTGAAGATACAACCTATGACCACTCGATTCTCTTTACTATTCACCCTGCCAGAAAATGCCTCATCTGAAACAAAAAACGCCTTCTTTCTCTGAAACATTGTCTCTGCTCTTTATCTTTTTTATGTGTTTGTGTATGTGTTTGCGCATGCATTCACATGCATGCATTTCCTTGTTCCCCCTCAGACTTCCTGATGGAGTAGCAAGAGTTACTTACTTGACACTGTGCCTGGTATTTCTTTGTTGATCGTCCAACTATGTAGATCTGGGATGGTGACAGAGCCAAAACATTGTACACAGAAATATCCTTCATGGAACCATATGCAGCACAGATTTTGATGTGGCACTGAAACAAATATTACTTCCAAAATGAACGCTCTATTGAACACCATACACTACAAGAATGGCACTTGTTTTGCAATGAAGCTGCAGATGAGTTCATTGTTAACAACCTTGTTCTGTAAACCACAGAAAGCTAAATCTGTCTGCCTGCATGCCAGCAAGAACTACAGATGTGCACACAGGCAAGAACAAGCAGTTCATTTATTTATTTGTCATGCCAGGAAACCCCTTTGGATGTTTTATCAACCTTCCTTGCTCTTTAAAAAGTGAGAAAAGAAACAAGGAATGGCAAAAAGACTTTGTGATGGCCAGTGAGATTTACTGTTCAAAAGGAAGGAAGATCTCTAATTTCACCGAATGACACTCTCTGGAAAAAGGTTTTAAGGCTATAAACAGGTTTCTAGTACCTCTTGCATGAGATTCCGGAGAAAAATGGTCTTCTGTCGCAGTGGGTCATGAACAAGTCCATCTGAGAAGAAGATCATTCCTTGGGGGAAGTTGTGTTGAGACAACCATGAAACCACACGCTGTTTCTGCATGTCTGGACGGCCAGTAATATAGATAATCAGATATCCCAGGTCCTGCCAATGCCTGTCAGAAACAGCAGGTAAATTATGTAGATGCAGAAAGAGAAACAATACCCACAGGTCAGGTCAGCATTTCTTTGCTCAGCACAGATCCAGTTAGAAGTTATCTTTCAACAAGTGGAAAGCAGCGTGCCTAAGTCTCTGCTCCTATCGAGAAATTAAGTAACAATGTCTACATCTTGAGGGAGACTGAGACAAGCAAGAGTGATTCTTATACAACACGTTATAAAAAAATACACGAGTTATTTAAGAATGTATTTAGAGTAGACTTTGCTACACAGGAAGTCCTGCTACCTTTGAAACCTTTAACAAAATTTCTTGCCATTTCATCTGTAAGGAGTGGAAACCCTTGAAAACTGACATCTGTCCATTCCCTTGCAAGTTCCAAAATGAGAGCTGTATTTCTCTGTTCAGTGCAACACTAATAGACTTGCAAGAATGGATTAAAAAGCCTTTTAATTTTTCTTCCAAACAACGCTCTTGCATTCACGGCACTTGGTATTTTTGAAGTAGAAGTATGTCCTTATTTGAAGTTAGTGAAACATAAAATACATTCTATGCTAATCACAGTAACACATGGAATCATTATTAATTCACTGCACACACTTTAAGGCCATATTCCCAGGATCAACTTTTAATCTTTAGTCAACTTAAACTACGAATTTCGAAGTAAACCATAGCATTCTAAGATTCCTTTGAAAATCAGGCAGACCTGATGTCCAAGCAAGTACAAAAGTAAATCTTCAAAGAATCCTGGCCTTTAAAGAATTGTTGTTTATTTAGTAAAAATAACCTATTCTGCCCTCTTCCTTCCTATTGTGTTCGAACAGGAAAGCTGGGGATATAAAAAGTGAAGTGTGCAAACTTCACTTACCTGACAACATCAACGGCCCCAGCTCGGACTTTGGGGTCACTTCCCATAATCGAAACACTCGCTGCAAATGAACCATCAATGCTGAACACAACACATTCCATTCCTCGGGGAAGCACAGTCAGGTAACCTGTGGCACTGCTCTGGTCCCCTCTGGAGAGTCAAAGCAATGAAAAGCACTTAAAAAAACACTTAAAACTTAAAAAGCAAAATGTCAGAATGTATCTTCTGCACGTTCTAGTTAAGACCTGAAATTAGATCTGTCTGGATCTACAGCTTCAAAAATTACCATTAAATAGAGCTTCTGCTTTCAGTCCTATGTGGGGCAATTAAAACTTACACTTTTAGGAAACAGCTTTCCAAAGAGAAATCTGGAAGCTGATTTTAATAAGAAATCACATGTGTATAAATACCTAAAATAATTAGGGAAAAAAAACCCCAAAACAGCCTGAAGTACTCAAACTACTACTCAAATAGGCTAGCTGTCTATGTACACATAAGACTTGAATGCTACATATACGCGCGCACACACATAAATACACATAGCACACAGAAAATAGCTCCATTTATTTTTTCCCCAGCAGTCTATAGTTACTGGCAAATTATTAGAAATTACAAACGAAGAATTGATATGCACCTTTTATTGGTATGTACTTACACAAATCAGCTTTTCTCCATTAGATAAAGAGTTGGTAATACTAGCACTACCCATCCCTCTGTCTTTGCAAATTAAAGCCCACTCCAAAACAAACCTAAACCAAAAGAGAACTGCAATCATAGATGGCTTTTCTCATGGAAAGGCACTGAAATGCAATCATCCTCATGATGTATTTTCCCCACGAGGTCTGGACATTAAAACACTAATACAGCACGATCCAAAGCTCTTGCCATCCCATGACCTCACGTTCCCTAAAAAATGTAATCTGAAGACCACAACTTCGATGATTATTTTATGATCTAGAAATTTATATCTGGTGATGAAGATTCTTACAATATGTGTGCACAGCTTAACGAGCAAAGACAAGGCAATTTCTTTCATTCCTGTTTGAAACTATAAGCCCATGGGAGCTTAGCTTCTGAATACACCTTAATTCGTTTTTAAGTAACTCTCTTTTCTTGAATTGATTGTTTGTTCTATTACACTGAGGTAAAACATCTCTTCCTCCTCAATTAGCACTACATAAAATTGTAAATTGACTTTGGACTTAGTTAACTGATGGGTAACAACACATTCTGTTTCAGCTAAATTCATCCCACTGATTTAGCATCCAAAGTAGGGATTCAAAGGAAGCTGTAAAGCTACTTCCTAAGTGATTAGGCAATTTAATTTTAAGTGCAATATTAAACTAAAACTCTGTATGAAATCAAACCGGACTTCTTAAATATAAGATTTTTTAAAAGCACAGATACCCCCGTCCTGTGCCTAGGCCAACAAATTTTATTTCACACATCTTCATTCTTCATGCTTCCCTTAGCACAGAGCTTTTTAAGAAACACTGGAGAGCTAGGAGAGCTGACTAATTTTACTTCAATGAACGGTTATTTTCAGGTGTTGTTTTTTTTTTTTTTTTTTTCCCCAATTTAGAATAAGCATGGTCTTGAGTACAGAATTAACATAACTCTTTTGATCAGCTTGACATCAACAGATAAACAGGTGGCTGAGAGCAAGGCAGTACATCCTCTACTGTTAATTTCAGTACGAAAAGCTTCTTATCAGTCCGAAGAACACAAAGCTATACCCTTCAGCAGTCTTTTACCCAATGAACAGGCTGCAATATATCCAAAGTCATACATTCTTTCCACAAGAAGATTGATTACAGTCATCCAGTCCCCATATTTTGCAAGACCAAGTGCTCCTAAATTGAATTGCACTGAGGATTTGTGTTGCAGTAGGGATAAACCTATTGGCCTGGACACTTCCAAACTGGCCAGTAAACAGACGATGACTGCTTCAAATCTAAGCTGACAACAGTGACAACACCAAGAAAAGATAACCAAATGACCAAAATCTCCCTCCACACCCGCTTCGATCTTACACACCTACATGTCTTCTTGATCACAACAATGCATCACAGCTGTAGTTCCAGCTTGGAGGTATTACCTGACCACCATTTTGATAGGATACACACCAACTCTCAGTCTCTTCTGTTTGGGTATGTTGTAGGATATCCGGCCACTACTGTTGGATATCTCTGTGTCAAAGTACACCCACCTACCCGAAGATGGCTCAGTCATTATGAAGACATCAACCTGCAAAAACAACAAAACAGCCATCTAGTGTGATATTAGGCAACACACCCCCTACTTACAAGGCCTGCCAAGCCTAGATCACATTCGTATCTCAAACTACGGCTTGTGCTAAAAGCTTACAATGAAGTCTGAAGGAACTTCAAAGCTCAGTTAAAAATTCAAAGAGAGTCCTTCTCAATTTGAAAATGCTTCCTAGCACACAATAGAAGAGTTTATTGCCTTCATCATGTAAAGCACTCAGGTTAGCACTGCAGGTGTCAAATGAGGGTGTGGAGCTCAGAAATTTGGCAGGACCCCTAAAGTAGAAAAAAGATCATTTCAGCTTGTATGTGTATATTACATTTTTGCATACTAAACCTAAAACAATGGAAAATTTCATCTGACTATTAGCAAAATAATGTATTTCTCAAATCATAACCTTGCCTACAAATGCAAAACCTAAACACTTCAAATTATGCAGGTTTTTTTCCAAAAGGTTTCATCAATATGGTTTTCTTCAACTGAAGTATTTAATCAAAATCAATATAAAGTGTACTAAATACTTTGCCTGATAAAGTGGCACTTTTTAGCAGTAAGTACATCAGTAAACCTGAGGGAGGTATCTGCCATGCTCTCCTTCTGTACTCAATTTTTACAGAACTTTGGCATACAAGTGGACTTCTTCAGTGCTCAACATGCAGCCAGATACTCTACAATATTTGCCAGCAGCTTATGAGATCACGCTGTTTGTGTGGATACCACTGACAAGTCTGCAGATATGCTCTTCTTGGACATAACGATGTTACATGACATTGGGATGTAACTATAAATAACACTATATTTATTCTGAATTGATGAAATGCAGAACTGAATTTTTCTAAGGGATGAGCTTTACTGCAAGGGAAGAAATGACAGGTATAGCTGAACCAGAAGTGTTATCAGGGTCAAACAATGGGTTTACTCCTTTCTTCCGCTTTTTGACTGCAAAGTGACTCCACAGTTTGAATACAGGTATGTACCAACTGCCTCTTTAAAGTCACCAGTGCAATAACTAGTAATAATCTTAATATTTTTACTTAGCAATTTCTTTCAAGAGATTTTAATGACAGGATTCTATTCAACACCCAAGCATAATCATAGAATCATAGAAAGTTTTGGGTCGGAAGGGACCCCTAGAGGTCATCTAGTCCAACCCCCCCGCAGCGAGCAGGGACACCGCTAACTAGATCAGGTTGCTCAGAGCCCTGTCCAACCTGGCCTTGAATGTTTCCAGGGATGGGGCCTCCACTACCTCTCTGGGCAACCCGTTCCAGTGTTTCACAACCCTCATTGTAAAGAATTTCTTCCTTATATCTAGCCTAAACCTACCCTGTTTTAGTTTAAAACCATTACCCCTTGTCCTGTCACTGCTGTCTCTACTAAAAAGATTGTCCCCATCTTTCCTATAGGCTCCCTTTAAGTACTGAAATGCTGCAATCAGGTCTCCCCGCAGCCTTCTCTTTTTCAGGCTGAACAAGCCCAACTCTCTCAGCCTGTCCTCATAGGAGAGGTGCTCAAGCCCTCGGATCATTTTTGTAGCCCTCCTTTGGACCCGCTCCAACAGTTCCATGTCCTTCTTGTGCTGAGGGCTCCAGAGCTGAACACAGTACTCCAGGTGAGGTCTCACCAGAGCAGAGTAGAGGGGCAGAATCACCTCTCTCGACCTGCTGGCCACGCTTCTCCTGATGCAGCCCAGGACACGGTTGGCCCTCTGGGCTGCCAGCGCACATTGCCGGCTCATGTCCAGCCTTTCGTCTATCAGTACCCCCAAGTCCCTCTCAGCAGAGCTACTCTCGATCCTTTCATCCCCCAGCCTGTATTGATAGCAGGGATTACCCCGACCCAGGTGCAGGACCTTGCACTTGGCCTTGTTGAACCTCATGAGGTTCACACAGGCCCACCTCTCCAGCTTGTCCAGGTCCCTCTGGATGGCATCCCGTCCTTCTGGTGTCTCGACCGTACCACTCAGCTTGGTGTCATCTGCAAACTTGCTGAGGGTACACTCGATGTCGCTGTCCATGTAATTGATGAATATATTGAACAGCACCGGTCCCAGTACGGACCCCTGAGGGACTCCACTCATCACTGGTCTCCATCTGGACATAATATGAATCTGTTTTCCCCACCGCAGAAACACAGCTTATTCTTCATCCCTATCCTTCTGAAATAGGAAGCATACAATAATCTATGTAGATTTATTAGACTATAATGCCCAGAAAATAACGGGTTAAGTAAATCCCAGAGAGACACCTCTGGCCTCCAGAAAAGCACTGCAATGTATCTTCGACCTAGTTTGCATTTGCACACTAAAATGCTGAATACATTGTCTTTTTACCAACCCAAATCCATCTTAGTAAAAGACCCAGGGCTAAAATGAATCCAGTCTTCAAACCTGTAGAAACCCCAACAGGCTGATTTTAGGAATTCTTGGGAAAACAAAGGTAGTCTCCAGGATTGATCCTTGCCTCAGTAAAAACTGGCATGTCAAGCCCACCTCAGGTTAATTAATGTTTTCTAATAGGTCAACAGACTGAGACCAAGACTACCTAGGTGGCCAGTTCCATGGCAGCATGGATATGACTGGCAGAGACTCTCATAACAGCTTAAGCTCCTGTCTCTTTGTCTTGACCAGATGGCCTCATCCCCATTATCACTACTCTGTTATGCCTCAACAGGAGCCACCCAAAGCAGATGAGGTTCAAGGAAAGTTTCCTGCTGGCCGAGGATACCATCGTGATGTGACCGAGCAGATCAGGCTCACCTGTCACAAACAACAAGTCTTCCTGGTCTCCCTGTGGTCTTCCTAACTGTAGATCTAATTAAAGACCTCCAATGCAATCCAGTACACTCAGATACATTTAACTGACATTTTGAACTTTCATTCGAGAAATGGCATAAAGAGGAAATTATTAAGTCTTGGAACCATACAATTTCAGTGTTCTTGATAGGACCACTATGAACCCCTTTGGTGCCCTATTCATCATTGTGCCAGAAGAACCTTATCAATGAATAAAATGTGATCAGATTGAAGAAATTCATAAAAGCTGATAAAGAGCTGTGATTAAAATCTTCAAAATCGGACAAAAATCTGTGATCCTGTCTTGCATGCAAACTCAAGTGATGGGGCTGCTTCAAGTTTTTTACACACCTTATGGAACAAGACTGAAGCAGTGATGGTCTTAAAAATATAGCCATAACTTACACTGATAGTTCAATGCGTATCAGCACAGGTATGTTGAATTCTATGACAAAATCTTAGAAGCAGCACATCACTTACAACTTGTGGAGATGACTAACAAAGCGTGGTCATCAGAGACATGGTTCCAGAAATATCCATCCCTGCCATTTGTACTAGCAAATATGCTCCTAAGAAAGCATGCCGTCAGCAGGCTGATCCCTAGAAGCATCAGGTTAGTGCTGCATCTTTGCAGAATCGGCACCCCCAAAACAGGCCAAGTGAAGCATCCACGCTTCAGTTTTACCCTCAGCTCAACAGCATTGCTGTTAATTTCCACAAAAATTCTTACAGTCTCTGTGAATATGAGCAAATGTATTCACTTAATGCTTGGCTTTGTTACTTGTAAGCCTGGCTACTGCACGCAGCTTTAGGAGTGACAGCTCCAATCATGTCACATTACTACTTGAATTCTAAAACTAATCTTTACTCTTCCATGTATAAGAGAAACAGCAGCCACCTAGGCTCTAGAATCCCGATTCCTTTATCTAGTTGTCTTACCTGGATAGAAGGACATACATTTTTCTTTTAGTGATTTGCCAACCACTATAAAATTCTTTTTCCTCCTTGCTCAAAAAGTTAATTGTCTCCAGTAGGTGGTACAATCAGATGGCAGGTTCAGAAATCACTGCACAGCACACTCATCATTAACCAGAGGAGAAGGCCAGCATCATGTAAGAAGGATCAGAGCTGGGAAGAAGGTCAGCTATCAGGAAAGCCCACGCACAGCATATTTTTGCCCAAGTGGAGGGGCTAGTGACATACTTCCCCTCATTGTAAGGCTTTCTCTGGTACTATATATGTATGCTATATTCAACAACTGTTTTTAGTAAAAGTTGGTTGAGAAAAATAAGGAAATTGATTACTCAGACTTTACCTTTTCACCTGTTAAAGCTACCATGTCCAGAGGTCCATACATAAAGCGTCCAACTAGTACCTGAGGACCATCTTCTGCAGCAATGACGTCATTGGCTCGGTGATTAGCAGTCACGTTCTGAAATAAGAGTAGAAAGTGAGAAGAGCAGTGTTTGCCTTGTAATGAGGCTACTGTGTCTATTACATTATTATGAACAGTGACACAGAAACACAATCCTGGACAGTGTGTCTGAGGTATGTCACAGTGCACCTTAGAGCATCTAGCAAAACTGCGTTCCTATCTCAGCCGGAGCCAGGTTTCCAGTAATGGTGGGTTCCTGAATAGACTTCCTAGTGAAAGCGCTCAAGATGACCAGGTAAGAGAGAACATTTAACGGAATGCCAATTATCTTTCACTTAAAGTGATGCCACAGATTCCCACAATTGCGTGCAAGATACACGCATCTTAATTGACATTTTCTAGCTGAAGTGGCATCTGAAGAATGAAGAAAGTATTTTTTTCTTGAGTTATGGATTTATCTAGCATATAAGAAAACAGAAGAACCACCTCTTTGCTTAACCGAAACTTAAGGCCCCTCTGTTATTTAAAGAAAGAAATATGCTTTCTCCCAACATGTAGCGATAAACCAAGAATAAATTGTTCATGTTCCTTAACTGTTAATTTGCCTGCCTCTGAATTACAGTTTTCAACTCTTTAGTACCATTCAGTTAGGTAAACTCATGCTTTGGAAGATCAAACTCAATTTAAATTGCTGCCAAACACAAGTTCTATAACTGCCATATATATCTGGATTTATACTTACTCTCAATTTGACATGTGTCCTTTTGCGTAGCCATTTTTCTCGTGGATTGGATGGACTTAGTGTTGCTGGATCCAAGTTGTCATTTTCCTTGAAATTTATGTTTTCATACCTCATCACCTAAAATTGTATTAATATTTTAATAAACAGTGTGCAGCATGGGCAGTCCTGGAACTTGGCAAAGAAAGGCAAAGTACACTGCTGCCCCAGTTGAATGACACTGAAGAGCTAAAAGCACAATGAAAGTAGAAAGAGGTACAGGCCATGTGTTCACATTAATTGTATAGACAAATAAACTGCTTTCACTCTGTTGACCAGCGCTTAATCTCCAGTACTTATTGAACAGCTTTTACATTCAAAACAGAGCTTGCACATTCTTCTAGAGAAAACCGCAAAAATATTAGGATGGTATCCAGTGACAGTCACACTGTCTGTTCATGGTCTGCAAAGTCAGTAAAGCAGCGTAAGACCACAGAAGTATTTTCTTATGTTCTTTATGGGGCAGAGGTCAGATTCCTGACTCCATCTGCACTGATTTTCTACACATATACCCAGACAAAATGGTTCTTACCACCTTTTGAATATTGCTCACCACTGCAATAGGTGATAGGCTCAGGATTTGGCTTGTGGCTAGTAACATCTGAAGATAATAGGAACATAACTTGTGAACATACAGAACCCTAATATGTCATACAAGCCACACATTCTTACAACCTAAATATCAGAATCCGTGGGTTATGTCCCATTTCCATTGAAACCACAAGCCCTGTCTTACTGAAATCTGCGGGCTGCACCCTGGGATCATGGATAGCATGAGGCTACTTCATTTTGAATGAGAAATAGCTTAGTCTGTCTCTTTCACAAGCTAGTAGAAAATTATTGAACAGTTAGTTTTCTATGCTGAAGTTTTGTGCTCTGGGTGCTCTCTCTGGAATAGTGGCCTAGAATAATTTCGAAAGATGTCTCATATGAAGTCCCTTGAGTAAATCCCTCTTGCATTCAGCCTTAGCAAAGCAGTTGGCTTGCAACAAATCATAGTAATGCTTAGAGGTCAGTGTGTTTTTTTAATAAACCAGCATAAATTCTATTCACTGGAGGCCATGTGCAGGAAATACATGCACCCACAGGGCATTCAGGAGCCATTAGCCTTAACCTTAATGCCCAGGCAAGGGCAGAATGTCCAGACTACGCTGGAACTAACCGGTCCTTTATGTAGTGCTGTAAGCTCACATATTGTTTTACAGGCATACTCCAAATGCACAAAGGGCTTATTAAATTCTAAAAGCTGTAATGTACATACAAGGCTAGGTAAGACACAACAATGCGACCTGATGTGAATGCACAGAAATAACAAGTAGAATAAAGCAGGAATTATTGCTAACAGACAACTGGAATCAGGGAGGCATCTGAAAGGAAAGATGGGAGAATGTTCTGATGGATTCAAGTCAAAAAACGTCCTGAGAGAGGTGAGATGACAAGAGCTGCAAGAGGGCTGCAAAGGAAAGGAGAAACATCTATGTACAATTATCTAGGGCCCTTGAACAGATTAAAACAGGGATCTGGATCCTGACACTTCCAGTAGAAACCTCTCCTTTACCTTGGGATGGGCATAAACAAGATTCGTGTTCTGCAGACTGTTCTTGTTCATGAAAAAACTCTTCAGCAACTTTTGCTTTGCCTTGATTATGGTGACACTAGTTATAAACAAAGTTTTTTAAATTAACTTTCAAAATTCTGCATTGCTTAATGAAACATTTTGACTGGAATAAAACACACTAAAGGATGCTCTGAAAGGACAGCAAGAGATTGAAGGACTACGAATTTCATCCACTAAAAACAGCAACCAAAAACTCTGGAAGCGGTCTGGTTACCAGCCAGACTGTCTGCTGCACACTCCACTCACAGACTGCCATACAAACATGGGGGCTTGGTACAATGTTCTGGACTGGAGGGAACTCAGCCATTGAGCTTCCATTCCCAGGAGCTATCAGGTGAGCCTTCAGAAAATGAACATCACTGACAGCAGCACTGGGTGCAGGAGGTGGAGAGAGTTAACACTCAAGAGACCAACTAAAAGGAGTTGTGAGAGATGCAGGCACACTGACATCTGCCAAACTGATTTAATGAAAAAAACCAAAAATCACTGAGCAGTTGTCTGCATTATTCTTTCCACCGTTTGCCTCGCAGCAGCTGTTTCATCATTCACTCGATGTAAAAAACACACTGATTCTTGGTTTAATCCAAATTAAGCTGCTTGTGACTGGCTTTTGGGTGAGAGTCACTTTGGGTTCTTGGAAGGACACTTATCTGGCACGTTTCACTTGAACACCACTTAATTTTTTTTTTTACCTCAGGTGAGATTTCTCAGCCTCACCACTTTCTCTAGAGGTCAGAGCACTGCATTATCCCTAAGTCACTGCGAGCTGCTGTCTAATTACTGACACAGTCGGAACAAGCGACCCATCATATGACTCGGTAACAAATTGTGAGGAGACAGTGCACACAGTGCCTCAAAATACTATAGTTACAGGAGAGACTTGATTTTCTTATGGGAGCAGTACTTTCAAACCGTTGGTTTATTATCAAATATACTAATAATTTTATATTTAGCAGGGAAACACATAATTAAGTAAGGCTGGAGATAGCCTATTCCTTTAAAAACAGGAGGAAATTAACACGTAATACGGGGTTATACTGCGAGGGGGCACAGATGATGCATTACAGTGCATTGTTCCCAGTCACACAGTCAGCAGTAAGAACACCAGCCAGCTAATGGTGGGCTCACTGTTCCCTTCACCTCTCCAGTAAATCCACATCTGTCATTTCTATGTCCAGTCGCATGTGATGCAACCATAGTAAGCCATCTAACTGAACTGAAGACTAAAAGACTGATCACCCTTGGAAGATGCAATTAACAATCACAAGGTTATTTGCTGCAGAGAGAAAAAATAAAGAGATCAATGACCTGTCTTAAAATGAAGGCCACAACGTCTGTTGATTCCCAGTAGCTGGCATGGAAGAGATGCGGCAGGGCCACTGTTGGAAAGGCTGTCAGCACATCTGGACAATACAAGGCATAATCTATTCGTTTCGTTCCCCACCACTTTGCAGTAACTACAAAAAACCCAAACAAAATAGCATCACATTTCTATAAGATATCTTGTTAATAAATCTCTTCCTATCTTTATGTTTAAGCTAAATAATTGAAGTCGTCTGCTTTTTTGATCTTGACATTTAGTGTCTGTTAAAGGTATCTATCAAACACAAAAGTACTGTTTTCACTGACTGCATGATCACTTAAATGTCTGCAATCTAAACAGTTCTATTGGGTCCAAGTTTTTGGAAGCAGAAATCACCTCAGAATGATTCCCATTGCTTCCCAGTCCACGGAAAATGTACAGTGAAAGACTAATGCTTTTATGATCATGTTAGAGTAACAATTGAAAATGCTTCCCAAATAGTGAACGGAATATTGATATATGACTACAGTCCAAAACAGGATAATATAATGATTTATAGTACTTTTAATTATGGGTAACAAATCTTATCTATCTATATTTCTTCACGCCTGGAACATCTTCTAAGCTCCTGTTAGTATGAAACCCTTAATGACTATTTATGGGTGGCACCTTAATATAAAACTGTGATTTCACTTCTGTTACTTCATCTGCTCAATTACAAACAGAAGCAGAAGCTAAGTTGTGTTATTTAGAATTGCAGCAAATTAGGCTGTTCTCATTCTCCCCAAATTTCCAAGCAGGTAATTCTCCTTCCACAGAAAGGATGTGCAGGGAAGGGTAGTTGCCATATCAGATAGCACATGGCACCAGGCTTCACTCACTGTTGGTGAGGTATGCTGATGGCAAGCTTTCTGTTGACCCTGAGTTTTCACTGTTTGTGCTGGCCAAGCTCAACTTTCTTGTTTTTCCTTGTGGTTGATCAGATGCATTTGGAGATCCATGGCTCTCCTGAGAGAAAGGTATGTTCAAAGAGCTGTTCTCAAAGAACAGAGCACTGTGGTTGTGGATAGCATCACCTGCAGGTTACAGAAATGAAAATAATAATAAAAAACCCACCAATGGATGAACAACACTGCTTTGAAACTAGTGTGTGCATTTTAAAATTTATTTTTAATATAGAGCTAATGAACGCTTTCCTGAATAATATCAGATTTAATGACCATGGATGAAACTCCTTCAGAGTGAGGAGGACAGCATGAGACATCACGACTAACTGGAGAAAGCACACCCTACTGCCATCAAAATGCAATGGCAGCTAGGTGCTTTTGGCCAAGATCTTCCAAAGTGGGTAGTGATGTTGGGACGCTATTTTATTTCACACTCAACCCTATCCATTTTAAAGCCATTCTCTGAGAAGAGCTACACAGCCCTGGGAGTCTGTGATACTTCTCCTCTTCCTGATATGAGCAAAATGACTTTACAAAGACAACCTTCAGCAAGGCTGTCTATCGGTTTGCATATTCCCAAATAGAACAGAATTCTCATTCATTCATGCCACTCTGACAAAGCTATGGGCCATGGCTAACACCTCTACTTAATGAAACAAAACACAGCCTTCCTTCTGAGGTGTTCTGAAACGTGTAAGAACAGACATGCATTTAAATAAAAGCATTACTGGTAATTTTGCTTGAAGCAGCCAGCACATCCCTCCTATACCTAGGAAAGGCAGAACCTCAGCTGAGAGACAGGATATACAGCAAAGCACATATCAAAAGCACTTGACTCCTCAGTGGTGTTTTTTAGAGAACAAACCTCTCAGAGAGATTAAAACAGTGAGTAACAGAAAAAGTTCGATGTATATAATACAAAAGAAAGCAGACAGGCCTTGATATGTTGCTCTATTTCTGAGGGTATTTAAGTCCCATTCAAATAACTGTAAGCATGCTGTGCTTGTCTTTCACATGGTCTTGGGTTGGGGACTGTGTCATACAATTCTTTATGTAGTGGAGACCTGGAATAAGTTTCTCTTCAACTTTTCAAGTTTTACCAACTTGCAATGCAATGAACACCTCAATGGCACACACAGAAGAACACAACAACTAGTTCCTGCTTTCAAGGACACCATTCCTTAAAAAAATACACTGGAAGCATAAGTGTCTACAGATTATCAAAAGTGGTAAAACACGTCACCGCTAAATGAAAAGGAATATGAGCATAGCTCCCTACAATCGCCTCCCTTCCAAAAAGCAGACATGGCTGGAAAGATTCTGGCTTGTTTTGACATAAGCCTGCATATCTTAACTGCATAAGACAACACCAGGAGCTGCCCTGCAACTGAATCAGAGAAACAATTAAATTCTAACACCTTGTGATGTGTATGTAATTTGGATAGAATATGTTCAATTGTAGTTTCCATGGGAACATCTGCTTTGAGTTTTCACTAAAGAAACTGCAATGTACTGTTCTTTCAAAGGAATCTTGCTGACGCCATACAGTAGGGAAAGCTATGTGTAGCTACAGGAAAGCTTGATGGAGGTGAAAAGAATGGAAGGATAATGTTATTACTTCCCTTGTCTCAGGCAAACTATATAGACTCCAACACAGACAACTGAAAAGTAAACAAAATGCTGCTTTCCTATTACTTACCTCACAACATGAGCATGCATTATACGCTCTTCATAGTGAAAGAAGCAGCAGAAAGAAGTAACAAGTCTGATTCTATGTCATACTGAATACTGAACAGCAAGGCACCTGGTCCTTCTGACAACAAACCCCAAATCATGTGGCCTAAAACATCACAGCAAATCAGTTCACTGAAGAGAGTAGCAGAATCCACGGACATAAGCAGTAAGGAACAGGGAAGCTGCGAAATTGCACCCCATCAGGGGTCTTATCTGAACCAGAACCCTGATCCAAACATCAACCAACAGGAAATTCCATAGAAGAAGGTGAAATGAATCCCATAACTGAGAGCTATATCTCCATGAAGTGTTCACGATTGGCAGTGTTCTGATGCATACTTTCTGCTTCCCCTTCCAAAAGATTCACTGAAATAAAAAAAGGTTGTCCTTTTCTGCTTCTCAATTGTTGTTGTTCTGATGAAATAGTCATAAATTGACCCCAATCTAATCTTTCCTCCCCCATTATAATTCTGTGAGAGTTTTAGTTTTTCATTCCCACTAAAATGGATATGGAGAGAGAAGTGAAAATGGCAACTTTGAATAGAATGGAAAAACATGTTATCAGCCAACATATGTTAGCCTTTTCCATATTATTGGCTAGTTTAAGACCAGCTTCCTAAGGGGCATGGTGCCTTGAAACCTGTTGTTTATTTTGTAATACTGTTATTCTAAGCTCAGTAACTCTTCTCCCTATGAAGGGATCAAATCAACAAAATGGAAGGCATTTTTGGCAGTTTTTTCCTCTCGTTTCCTGAATTCTCTTTATTTCAAACAGACAGGGCAGCCTGCCTTCATCTCTGTAGGTCAGGTCCTTGTTGAATTGTAAAGGAGGAAAGAAAGTACAGGTTAGAGATTAATAAAATACATGTAATCCTATTTTTTGATAAAAGCCCTGTGCTCGACTTTTGACTAGGATAGTCTACTTGCACAATTCTTCTATTTAAATAACCAAAACAGATACTTCCCACCCAAAACAACCTTTCTCATGGCTCTGAGGGTCCCTAAAGGTTCTTATCTATCCTACTAATCTAAAATTACTATCACGCTTGATAAGAAATAAAATTAAGGCAGATTGTTTTACAGAGTTTCATCTTGGATAATTATGATAGTTACAGCCAATACAAAAAGGCAAAGCAACTTCCTCAAGGCCACACAGTAACCATCTCCAGACAAAATTAACAATACTGTATTTTATGCATATACAATTGGAAAAGTACTATGCTTTTAGACCTTAATTTCCATCTATCCATAATGAAGCACACCAGTTGGATCAGCCATATTCTGGACTGGCACTTCTACAGATTCCTTATAAATAAAACTTGCAAGAGAAAAATCTTGCAATTATTTCAATTGTGCTGCAAAGTAAAATGTGAGGTAGAAGCTCAAACAGTAAAGAGGATTATGATTACCTACATTCTGCTCTGTCAAATGTCTAAAAAGTAGGATATGTTGAAACCAGGTGTTATGAATTAATACATATTAACCATATTTTTAACCCCCACGTACACATAATGCGTTGTGTTATAAGCAGCAAAGCAAAAAACCGAATCAGATACCACACGTTACTAAGTGTTGAAAGACACGACTGGTGGTAGATCAGAGACTTGTGAAAGCTAAGGCTCACTTACAATAGCTATAAAAGCATTTTGATTATGAAATGTCAACTAGGCAGCATCTGAGAAAGCTGCTGTTTAATGTAAGGCCAAGACAGCAAGGCTTTCTCTGGGCTGTAACATAACCTGAACTTTGTACCTTGCCCTTACAGTAAAAAAAACCCCCTACCAATTAATAGAACACATTTTAGTCTGAACCACTATCTACTGCTATGTCTTCTGTCAGCAATCACCACAGATGAAAGACTTAGGAAGATAAATGTTTCTCCACCTGCTCTGTATGTCAGGCAGTGCTTTCAGTGCTGTTTCTTTTACTTTCACTTGTCTGTGTATCACAGCAACATGAGATAAACATGCCCTTAAGAGGTGACTTCTGAAAAAGTGGAATCCCTTATGTGATTATTTCTATCTATCCAGTGCACGTGTCGAAGATATCACAGATATTAAACTTAATCTTTGCTAGTTTTTCTTTCTCTTCGCATAAAATGTGTTGGCTCTCCTACACATTCAGAAAACGGAATTTAAATCATGCCTCAAATAGTTTTATTTTATTAAGCTATTTTATCAATAGCCTAATAATGTCATCGTATCCACACTGGGAATTGTATCAACAGAAGATACAGTTGCTATTGACCAAGTAATTGACAGGAAGAAGAATAATTCTCTGGGCTGGTCAAGTCTCTGTGATTGTCAAAATCAAGCCTGGTAAGAGTCACCTTTCATCATCATTAAGCTCTTAATAGATCAATCCACTGAATGACCCTGGGGGTAGACTTAATGATAAGTATTGATTCCTGCTGGATGCAAAAGGCAGTCGTTTAGATAAACCTGTGCCCTGCTCTAAGTTCTGCAATTTAAGTCATAGATGTTTCCTTAATCTCAGTGGAAAAAGTAAATTTGATAAACTAAAAGCGTCAAGATAAACCCTATGCACAGAGCAGTGGGCTCCAAGAGCTTCATTTGGCAAGACCTAAAAGACAGCTACAGAAATCCTCCCCTCCCCCCAGTTTTCATCATGTTCTCCAGCCTGTGTTATTGCTGAACTGTTCCTATGAATCATATGGTGAAATTCTCTTCGAATAGTAATTTTTTTTTCATGTGGCTTCCAGATCAGAGTTTTTTTTCCACAAAGGCACCTATCAGGAACCTCAGGCAGACACCAGAATCATTCTTACTTCAGTCATTGGTTCTTATGAGAGAAGGAACAGGGAATTAAACTGTTTAATGACATGAAAGATTATCAGAAAAGGCTGGTTTGGGCAGTGCATAATAATTAGAGTTTGCTGTATATAGGTGTCATCATAACTGATTACAAAACTACCATTCCAGCTGATACATGAAGGTGTCAACTTCTATTTGAAGAAATACTTTCACAAGCCCAAATATCAGAGAAAGGAAAAAAAAAAATACAGCCACTAGAATTAATCCTTTGTGAATGAAGAACCTTAAATTCCAAAAGGTCTCAAAGCACTTGTATTTAAATGGGTGGATTTCACAATCATTGAAATATAATGCAGTTTAGGTGTAAAGCACAGCAATTATTTAACTCTTCACAGAGGTTTAAATGCTAAACCATATGATGGAACATTTGCTGATCATTAGCACTCCGGAAATTTTGTTTTATAACACATCCAACAGACAGGGTTTCCAGATTTACATGCTCTGTACAGGAATCTTCTGACCCAGTGCCTTAGATGAACTCAAAAATAACACCAGTTATTCCCAAATCACTTACAAAGCGTCTGTTTCAAGAATCACTGTATCTGAAGGGTTTACTTTAACACAACAAAGCTGGTAAAATGTACCAACGCAAGGCTTTCAATATAAAAAGCAGCCTAAGGGAACTATGCTTCCTACGGCAGTTACTTAAAGGAGGGTTCAACTTTTCAAGATAAAACAAAGGAGTTGTGTGCATCCTGCTGCACAGAACAGGTTCACAATGATAGGATTCTCCTAGTTCCAACAAACAGAAAACACTGCCATTTTACTGTATTAGCCTCCAACCTTAAACTCTGAATCCTGAAAAGCCTTTTGAAATACCCTGCTGAGGCTTGAATTCATGTCTGAATCTGTAGCAAAAAGAATAAATCTAACGTGCATGCATGTACGCATAAGCACTGATCACTTCCTTTTTTGCACAATATGACAAGTCAAGATACTTTGCACCTATATGATTTTATCTTACTTTCTATAAAGTCAAAACAGCACAATTCCTTCTACTAGCACCTTGGTCATCCACATCTTCCTCTTTCCTCCCCACATATCCGTCTATTTTTGTTTTTTCCTGGATTAAAACATTTATTACCCAACATAACAACTGTTTTGCAGCCTACGTAGCAAAAGAGCAATCAAAAGACAATTTGCCCAGTGCTCTGATTTGTAGTAGTTATCCACAATAAACCAACCACAAGTGACCAAGAGAAACAATATCTGAAGACCTCGGCAAAGCTCAACTAAATTGTTTAAAATAATAGTCAAAGAAATGGAAGTTTTCAGCTGACACTTCAACTAAAGCAGTGGTATCACCTTCCAACCCCTCTTTAACACAACTAGTATCACAAAGCATATACATAAGAATAGTTTTTTCTTGGTAATCTTCTTTGGTTCCACACTTGCTAACTATGTTTGTGCTATTCTACCCCAGATGACTTGTTTTTAGCATGTTACACACTGGTATTTCAAATCCTCTTGAGCTGTGTAAGGAGAGAATGCTTAAGAGAACAACAGGTAAGGAGAGCTATGAAAACAGGCACTGTACCTAACTGCTGAGATCTTCCATCCCCTAGAGGGTATCTCTGGTACCGTGGGACACCGAATGGAGGCAGGAGATGGAAGCTCTTCTCCAGCAACGGTTCAAGTCTGCAGGCAGAGGGGTCAGCAGAGTGAAAGAAACTGTACACTTGGCTGCAGGCTGGGCGGACCTGGCACACTTGGGTGAGAATGAGACAGAGAGTTCAGTATTGCCCCTTTACAATTTTCAAGGAGTCTATACAGAAACACGGTTAATATGGTCTTCCGCAAACTCCAGACTAGCATACATCTGGCCACAAGAAATTTAACCAAGTTATTTGCTATTCGTATGTAAAGCACACTTCACTGCAAAGGAGTTTACACACATCACAATCTGAGATGCAGGCATGTAGCAGAGGTGAAGACCAGACAGAGACAGAAGTGAAGAAAGAAAAAGAAGTTTAAAAATCTTGTAAATACATTATTGAGCATGTCAGCTATGATGCTCAGCACTTCAAATATTTACCAGCAAAATGGTATGATGGGCCTATTTTGTCCAGAGGACCCAAATCTAGGTGACAGCAGGAGCAGGCAGGTGACAGAAAGCACTGCAGTTTCTGAAGTCACCTTACGGAAGCTAATGTATAGAAATGAGGTTGGTCATACTATAACAGCAAAGCAATGTTTATGACTCTTGCTGAAGACGTGCAGCTCCTGAGGTTTTTTGGCTACAACTGTAAACGCAAATCTGAAAATCATTTACTCAGCTAATAAGGGATTCTTTTGAGTAAACACACAGCACTGATGCATAACTTAGACGAGTGATCACACGAGACTGCAAAGGTCTGTAAAATGGCCAGTGTAGTCACGTCTCACCACATCACAATTGAATCACACTGAATCTTGCCAGCGTGAGCAAATCAACTCATTATAGGCTCATTAAACTTAGCATGGTTTTGTATAGTACTGCACTAAACGCTATAACAGCCAGTTTATTTACTATAAGAGTAAATGAATGACTAAAGTATTTATAAAATTTGTTTGGGAATATTACGTCTGCTCCCCATGAACTCCACGCAAGCAAGACATGTTTTCAAACCTGCTGTGCTATACAATAAACCCCAAATGTCCTTTTGATAGAATTGCTATTTCCTTGTGATGATAACAAAAAGCTGGTAACATGTATGATGTTTTTCCTTCGAAGACATTTTTGGTATAGCAACATTCCCAAACACAAGCCAAACATACACTTAACTCGAAAACATGAAGAAGGATGTTAGTTTTAATATACGGTGTCATGAAATATTAGATCTAGTGGAGTCTATCTTAAGCGACATCTTTCACCAGAGCACCCATCATGGAATTAAAAAAAAAAAAAAAAATCAAAACCACACTACTTAAGTTCTTCCTCATTTTCAAGAGCAATAGTCAAAGTACTTGTACATAAGCAAAGCTATAATGAGCAAACTTGATGCTGCACATCTTCCTCTGCTGCAGTCACAGAGAGTGACTAAGACACATCAGAAAACACTACATTCTTATCGGTTTTCTCAAGTGCTTTCTGTGCTGCTGGAAGGACTCTCAAAATTCATGTTCTGGTGCTTGCTGTTATTAATGGTATATAGGGACAAAACTGGCTATAGACTATGTTGATGTTAACACATCCTAAGCTTAAAAGATTAATACTGAATAGCAGCATTGCCTAAGCAGGTCAGAGCAATACTTTGTTCTACTCTGTTCTATATGAATGTTTGTTCTATAAAGGCTATAGCACAGGCACACAATTTTTTTTCTCAAACTAGCAAGACAACTAACCTTTCATTGATCATAGTAAAAACCTTCTCAAGATACGTTGAGTATGATGATGAATCACATCCATGGGGACCACTTCATTGCATGCGCTCTGTGCTAAACTGTTTAGGAGACGTATCTTCATGTCATGAAGCTGTCAATACTCTGGGACGAATATTACAACAAGAATATACCTGTGGACGATCCAGTTCTGCCAAACCATGAACTCTTTTCTTCTTTGGACATGCAGTGTGGATTGTATTTTGCATTCATTGACTCGTTCTGAGGATGGTGCGACACCTCTTTAATTCTGCAGGATTTTTGTCACGCAAAGTAAACAATGTGGGTGTCTTTGGGGGCATAAATCAAAGCTTTGTGGGTTTGTGTGTGTCCGCCCGCCCCCCCCCCCCCCCCCAATCTCTCTTTGTAAAACATCTTAAGAGTGTTACCAGTGGCAGTTACCAAGTTTCTAGTTGCAGAATAACCAAAACCTACTTTTGATGTCTGTTGTATGTTGATTTTTCAAGAAAGAATGGCTCAGTGCATCAATCAGCACACCTGGTAGCACCTTGTAATACCTCTTGTACAGGAACTTCTTCTGTATGTGTCTGCCTTCTGTATATGCACACAAGGCAGACAAAGAAAGCCAGGAATGCAAGCAGCAGGGTTACGAAAGTTGCCAGCGTAGGGCGAACTATGATATCTAGTGGTAACAAGAAAGCATGTCCTCCGAGTTCTCAGCTGTTTTCACAACCCTCTTCCAACTTGGCAAAGGAATATAGCTCATCATGTTCCACAGGAGATTACTTCCTACCACTGTGGCATTTAGCAGTATTAGTTCCCACTGAGAGCAAGAGTTAAACACCCTACCATTAGGACCATCCTGAGGTAGAACACTGCCACTTTTTGGATGTAATTAAATGTTTACGATATATTCAGAAATCTAAAAAACACTGACATTTTTGTAGGGTAGCAAGCCTCTTCCAAGGATAATCAGCACACAGAGAGTAGAAGAATCTGGCAGAGACACACAAATGATCAGTACTTTAGAAAATAACAATTGAGACCAGATACCGGGAGGACCACAGAAGAGAGTGCTGGAGGATAATTAGAAGAACTGCCAAGAAAGCACTAAGCGACCAACAGAATATTCCACAAAAGAGACTTAAAAGGCATTTGTCAAGGAAATAAAACATTGGAACAAAGATCTGGTTTTAGCCACACTCTTATTTGTGTAAAGTTACATAAATATTCAGAAAGTAAAACACAACAAAATGCATCTGTTCTGCAGACAGAAGAGGCAAACCTGTGGATATAATTTTCTTCCCTTTTATTTTAAAAACTGACTCTAACAAAACAAATAAATAAAAATCATCCTGATTTTTATTTCTCACATTTCCAGGTAGCTTTCTACCTTTCATTTCAGTAAAAAGGGCACCTGACTCTTCTCACCTAACTTCCAACTGTCTGCATGACAGGCTTCAATTTGTCAGTTTTCCTCTCAACTGCACCATAATTATCACTTTAACATGGGATTCTCTCACCACACGTACATCTAAAGACTAATTATGCTTCAAGTAGACTCTGCTAACCTTGGAATGTGTTTGAAATGCCAGTCAGATGAACTGCTCTCAAAGCACACTCCCTGCAGGATACCAGAGGGAGGATGCAAGAGAGCTAATTTGAAGAAAATAGTTTAAAATATTAGTAAGTAATGTGAAATTTTCCTGTCAAAGTGTCTGGAGGGTAACAGAGCTGAGACTGGGGAAAGAAGGACTATTGGCTGGAGAGTTTAGAAACATACAGTCCCAGTCCAGTAACGTATTTAGGCACTGAAGTTTGCCATCTATCTCCACCTGATCCCAATTCTTCATAGTTATCTCTTCCATTCACTACAAATTTAAGTATGAGAAGGGAACTTTGACCTGTGCACAGAGCTGCCACCAAAATATTATACGAGTCAGAAGTTGCATTTGCTTTTTGCTTTCCAATATCTAAAGGTAAAAATGTAATTGTATGGTACATTAATTTCTTCCAAACTGGTAACAGGAACACTTGCTGTGGAGAAGAGCTTGCCTTAGATTCCTGTAGCAAGTGGAAAACTGTGGAACAGACACATCATATCTTGCCCCAATCTTTTCAGTTTCACTCTCCATAAGCCATATTTCAGACATCTTACTAAAGGAAGCTAGCAGAACTTAAACACATTGTGTTTTCTCTTTACCGATACATTCTCCTCAATAAATGGCAAGCATATACAGTAATCGGAGTCACGGTAACCTTCAGAAATTTCCTTCTTACCAGTCAGGGCAAAACTGTCTCTTTTTTCTTCTCTTGCCTTGCAGCCTTCCCCAGTAACACAGACGAGTTTCAAGTTCGAAACAGCATTATGGCCTCATACAAAACAGTCAAAATATGGTAAGTCAATTCGTTTTTAAAATTACCACCCGAGACAAATCCCAGTAGTCTCATTTTTACCTTGTTCATGCTTTGCCTGGATTTCAGAGGGGGAAAGGTTATGATCAACTTGCAGAGCTTCCCCAGTCCCAGTGATCCTACTTCACAACACAAGGTTTCAGGAAGGCAGCTCTCACCTCTATGAATCCAACATTACTTCTAAAGTGCATGTTTATGTGGCCAACAATGACTTTTAAAAGTAACCGTCACACTTTTGAATACACAAAAGCTTTCATGCGCAGCACAGCATTCGATGGAAGACTTTCAGATTGCACAGAGAATTACACACAAATACTGTATCACTTCAGAGCAATCCATCTTGCTAAAAGCCACAATTCCATTAAATTTTCACACATTTTCAATACATGTGTACATTCCCTTCAAGTGAAATGTGAATTTCATCCGTGCTCATCAGGACTGACTGATGGGAAGGTTCACCACACACAGTCAACTGCTGACAGCCAGCACTGGCTATACAAAAAGATGTGTCAATGTCTGCCATTGATGTACTCTCTTACCAAAAACTGACAGTATTTTCTACTTACTGTGCAGTAACTGGCATCTGCTAACCATCATTTGTCTTCAGATACTGAAGAGGTTTCTAATTAAACAGATGCAGGCTCAATTTCATATGGGATTCCAGAGTAAATGTGTCCATTCTGATTCATTGCATAAAAACCATGTCTTGCAAAAATATGAATTCTAGCTCAAAGAATTTGAATCCATATGCACAAATTAATACTGAGAGATTTTTCTACATGAACTCCTACAAAAAAAACCCTTCAACTCCCTCTTCAAACCCCCCAGCAAAACCCCCACCACCTTCAGAGGTAAGTGTTGCTAATCTCGTAAAGAAACCCCTAAGACAGAAAAACAAATTGAGTGCCGTTTGCAAAGCCAGTCATTATCTATGTAATTTTTGTTCATTTCCCTGACAGATCTTTCACAGACGTAAAAAGCCTTAGTTAGTGGGAAAAATATATACGAATTTCCATTCTCTTTAACTGAGCTTTGTTTTTTTCATTTGAACAAAATTCAGTACTGCAAATACGACGGGAGCTTAATTATGCTGTCTTGTAAGTCCATGGAACTCGCTAAAAAAATCCTACCAGATTCCTAAGGGCTCTGAAAGACATGGGTTTGGTAATTTTTTTAAATTAAGGCAGGTGAAATAATTTTTAGTTTATATTACATTCCACTTTATTCCTGCAATCAAATGTGACTTGAAAGCTCAGTCAAATGACATTACTCAAAATTCTGTAAACTGAGAAGAAAAAATTTGGGAGCGCTGAATTGTTGTCTCTTCTCACTACTGCAACTTTTCTCCCTCACCTGATAAATGAACATATTATTCCTTATGAAGATGCTGTGCTAGCCAACCTCATACAATGCACAGTGACAAAACACACAATGAATTTTCAAAAGTGAAGTAAGCTCTTACTTTAACTGAAAAACTGAAAAAATCCAGATGTATTTAGAAATAAAACAAACAAAAAAATCCTACATGTGTCTGATCACTAGGCTCTGTGACTAGAGAGGAAAAAATGGCTCACAACCAACACACCTGGCGGCCAAGTTTACCCATGAAGCCAGACACAAACAAGATGCAATGCTGAACCAAGCACAGATGTTATTTCTGGTATCTTTTTCAAGGACTGAACCTTGATGAGGTGTAAGCTTCATGTTCCATGGCATGGAATATATGATTAACAGCAGAGCAAAAGACACACTACTGTAAATGGGTGAGCAGTGACAACCCTGGAACAACCCTCATCACCTCAGTACCTACCTATACTAATGTTCCCGTCTTTTAGAGGAAGAAACTTACCTCACTCCCCAGTCTTTAACTAGGCTCCTTTATTTACCTGCTTTTATGTGAGTCTCTTTGTTTACAAAGGTCATTAAGCAGCCTGTATTCTAACCCCAGAAAGAGCTTACCATCCAGGCCAGGCAGAACAGTACTCCTCATGGCCAGCACCAAACCAAGCGGCGATCCAAAGAGGAAGAAATCAGACACCTCGAATTCAAATCGGCCCAGGTTTACTTCTGAGAGACTGGAATTCACAGGAGGAAAGTCTGCACCATCTTTCAACACACTTGAGTGGATGCTGAGCAAAGAAAATGCACTTATTCAACAATAATGAAGAGGGTATCCAGAGAAAAAAAATCTGTTCCCAAAACAGGCTCCTTAGAAAGCTCTAACATCTGTATCTAGATCCAAGCAATATGCCTTAAACTGTAGATAGACATTGCAGTATAGCAGCCACTTATGTTACCCAGTGCAGCTATTCAGGAAGTTTACTACCTTCAACATGCAAGAGTTTTCTACGGTTATTCTACAGAATTCTTACTGGTAAGTTACGCAAGGACTCTGAAGTTTGAAGTTTGCCTCCCCTCCCTTTTAGCAGTACTGATGTCTGTAAGCTTCTTCTGAAACTTCTGCTAGAAATTCTAACCTAACTAAGTTGTATCAGGGCAATGGTATGAAAAGGTTGCAGCCATAAAGTATGTTACACAGGTACATAAAAAGCATTGTTCTAATCTATTCCTTGAGCTATGAACTAGAATTTCACTACTTTTCAACTATTTATTACAGGTTAAAATTAGGGATCCTTATAGACAGCTTTTAATCTTGTAAGTGATTTAAACACTTTCATTCACTTTGTATGCCATACATGCATGAGGCAAATACAGATCACCTATCCCTTACTGACAGAGAAAAGGCTCACCCCTCATTTAGTTCTGCTGAAGATGAAATAACTACATTCAGAAGCAGAAAAGTAGCATATACACCTGCTGTCCAGTCATGAGACAGAGCAGAATGTGCCTCCAGAGTGTGCAGAGCCTGAATCAGAGATGCTGACCACGCTGACTTCAACCAGAGCCATAACTGAAGCCCTCAGGAGTTATCTGCACACTATACCATCAGTGGCCGAGCGTGGATCAAAATCCAGAAATCCTGAAGAATGGTCCCAAATCAGGTCAAGACCTCAGGCCTCTCTTTCAGCCTGAGACCTAGTGACATTTTCAGTTTACAACCTGGTGTTATTAACTGAAACTCTGGCAACCAAGCTTAGGGCCCCTTTTGGGTAGAAATGAAGAAAGCCAATAATTATATCCATCACTGGCACAGCATTTAGGAGTTACCTCTCTATGCCAAAAGCACTCAGACAAAAAGCACAAGCTGACATACTGAAACACAACCACAGCGTTTAGGACAAGGACATTTCTGTGTTAAAGAGTGATCTTTGTAACCTCATTACTCACACAGACACATCACCTCTACATTGCAGTACATGAGCTCACGGGGAAAAAAGTCTTAATGATCTTGCACCAGTCTCACAGACAGGAAACCAAAGGCTTAGAATCTCTCACTACGTATAGGGCAGGTCAGAGGATGACACGGTTTGGTCTGATTTGTGTTCCCCCGCTCCCGTTATCTTACCAAGGAATCTTTTCTGCCAACTTCAGCCTGTGTTTGTCCAATTATTCCTTAATAACTTAGCAACAGCCTAAAGTTTGAGGTGTCCAAAATGTGAATGCAAGGTAACACTTTTCTATCTGCTTGCTTCAGTACAGCTGCATGTAAAGATTTGTTTAAAATCATACACAGGAAATGAAAAAAGGCTTGGAAGAAAACTGTTATCTTTGTCTTTTAATTATCCTATTATTCCTCAAGTCTGAAGTGCTTTATATAAGCCAACACTGTGCTTTAAACATAACACGGTACTCATTCTATACAAAAACCTAAAAGTGACTGACCAAAAAAAATCTTCACGTTTTCATAGACCAGCAAAAAACAACCATTCTGCCTCAGAGAGAAGAAACTTTACAACATATTGATATCCAGAAAACCCAAGGGTTTGAAAATAAAAGCACAGTAGTCAACAAAAGCAAAGCAAAGTACATTCAGTCAAAACAAGAAAATAAAATTGCCTTAAACTGCTACTAACAAAACTGCCAGACTTGCAGTAAAGCACAGCAGTAAGTCTGCACTATACTCAACTGTAGCAGAACTGAAACTTTTAATACACAGTAAGACTTCTCCCTCTGCATTACTCCCAATGAAATAAAGGAAATAAGATGATGGATAGAGGAAAAAAAGCACAAAGAATTCAGATATGTGAAAAAAAAGTCGCTTAGAACAGGCAGAAACAACGAGACAAAGGCAATGCTTCTCTTCCCATCAAATCTGCATTTTAAAGGTTTCTTAGGATCCAGGAAAACTAATTAAGTTATCTCTCCTCCCCCATCCTCCTCTTCATTTAAGCCAAATGTTTATGCAGGTTTTTAAAATTTGTTTTAAAGCTGATCCGAACAGCTCATAGACCAATGGGAGCACCTAAAGCAATTATCTCACTCTTTACAGAATAGTAGAAAGCCTGTTAAGTGAAGTCAGAGGGATCTTTAGAAAGAAAAATGTAACAGAAATTTAGAACTGTAAAGCTTTCATCCATCTTGATTTGTGTAGACTGCACTGAAGAAATGTAACTACTTGCATTCAGTTTTGAATAGTCAAAACTCTCACAACTGAATAAAGATTAAATAAAACACTCTCCACTAGTTCATACTAGACCCACTATACCTATGGTTTTCTCTGAGGAATATACAGGGACTTTAAGCAAACCTCCAGAAACACAACCCATACAATAAAAATGATTCTGTTGCTCTGGTGCTGACAGGCTCCATTCAATGGCAAGCCTATTTATTTCCTTTACTCAGTCATCAAACACTAGTTACCTAGACAGCAAAGCATGATGTTGGGTTATAGTATCACAGTCATAGGTGGATGAGTCACTCTGTTTCCTAGGCAACGGCTGCCTTGGCTTCTCATCCTCCATGATTCCCGAGATGTCAATATTGCTTTTGCTCAGGCGTTTGCTGCCACCCAGACTGGAGTCCTCTGCTAAGAGGGGATTATCCTTCAGAGAATGAACAGAGCAAAAGGAAGATTTAGACAGTGACCAAAATACGACAGAGCTTATATGAAATGGTTGCATTTATACATTTGACTTCTCTTTATCCAAGAAAGGGTGAAAGGGGTTAGACTTCCTTTCTGCAGTAGAAGAGAAGGAAAGAGGTGAAGACTAAATTTCCCTGTAATATGTATAGCCTAAAAGCTGAAAGGAGAACCAGAAATGGGGGGGTGGGGGTGGGGAGTAACACAAAAGCTTATCCCTCATGACTTCATTATTCTTAGAGACTATAAATATCATAAGGTAATCAGAAGGGGTCTTACCTGAGTGCACAAAATGCCCATTACAATATTAATGGCCTTCCTCACCATGTTCCACAGATGTGGGACCTGATTTTTTAAGAATGTGAACTTCTGTGGGATGCAAGAGGAGACCAGTGGTACCACATCTTTAAGGTACCCCTTAAAACAGCAAACAGATTTATTTATTGTTCATTTCCTCCAGCGCTTCTGCAGCTTGCACCAGCATCCTGCCTGACACATGCCTACTAGCCCCAGACTTCTATTTCCTGCATCCATTTCAGCAGCCAGTGCAAATGCTGCTTTTTAAAACAAACGCCATTGGACTGAATCCTCCCATTCATGCATCACATCTGGGTGCATGAGGCATACAAGATATGACTCTTTCTAACAACTGTGTAATCCAATTCTGTGTAAATCTCCTTCTATTCAGACCAACAAAAAAGACAGTGTGAAAATGCCTGACATCTATTTTTACAAAACTTCAAAGATACAAACATTATCAAGGCACACTGGGAGAACAGATACAGTTAACCCCCTTCTAATTGTGTAATTACTGGTTTTCATCCATATTCTACTAACTCTTACAATGCAGTACTAGAATTCATGGGATGATATGATACCACTAGTATTAGCATCTTAATAACTTGCAGAAGATTAGTTTAGGACCAGCATATTCACAGACCATTATTCCTGTGATGGTACAATAAAAAAAACTTAAGAGTGTGTAGGAATCTCTTTCTACATTTCATAGTAACACAGCAAAAGTCACATCACGCCAACTTTCATATTAAAGTTGTGTAAGATCTAGGACCTTGCTTGTATAACACTAATGTATCTACAGTGTTTAATCCTTGCTTCTTGTAGCTGTTACTGTTCATGAGTTCAGAGCACTATTTCACAGGGCCAAGTAGGAGGTGAGGGCTCCTGTTGTGTGTTGGCAGCTGACTGCCCCCATGGTTTTGTGTGCTAAAGTGATATAAAACCAAAATAAACTCTCCACCTAAAATATGTGCTTCTGTTGAGTTCAAGCCACAACCAACTACAGGCCCTACTTCTATTTTTTTATGTAACTAGTAACTTATTTTTCAGCCTGACACTGACTCTACTTAGCTTGATTTGCCCCACAACTTACAGCCTTACATTGAAGCTCTGTTGTGACATCAGTCCTTTTTAGCAACTCTATCCAGAACACCAGGGACCTTTCAAAGCCAAAATTCCTATAAGTGAAGTGCTCCTGCCACAGTTTCTTACAGAGTAACTATTTATAGGTGAATTCTCAGAATGTAAGTGAAAAACATTTCTTTATCTGCTCATGTCTCATTATTATCTCAAACTGATTCAGCAAAGGTATTTTTACCTCTTAGCCTTCCTGATGAGTTCACATGTCTAGCTTGTTCCCAAGCAACAGTCCACGAAAATGCAATATATTTATGATTTTAAATTGTAACTTGCATGCTATAAGTATTGTGCAACCTTTGCCTAAAACTCTGATTTGGTGTTTTTACTATGAATAAATTTATTAGAGTGCATAAGGATATTCATGGTGGCACACAAAATGGAAGTGAATGGGAATTTTTAGAAACTGAACAAAAGCCCACAAAATGCACTGAGAAATCCATTGATTTAAATGGGCTGTAGATTAAGCTCTTAAACATCATACCATCAGTGACTTCTGAAAACTCTATCAGTGCTGTCAATGTTCAGAGTTTCGTCAAAACCTTGGTGACATTTTAAGTCTCTCTTTGGTAAAACCACATGGCAGATATGTCAGCATCTTGGTTCCCGTTACTTTTGAAAAAGGAATTCCTGTCAATGGATTGTGAAAAATGGAAACCCTTGAAGGTGCCAGAGCAAGAAAGCAGATGCAAGGAACTCAACATGACTAAATATTTTTGCTTAGGTCTTAATTTCCTGGTGGTCTCAGGAAGAAGGCTGGCTGTTGGAAAGGCATAGAGTTGACAGTAATGTAACACCAAATACTTTTCTTTTAGTCACATACATGTTTCTCCACAGTGTTTAAAAACTAGCTTATGTCACCACAGAACTAGCTAAGACTTTTTGTAATGGAAGCTTCATCCCTGAAAGCTAGCAACAATTCACCTTTGTCCACTAAGCTTCAATAACAGGTTCTCCTTGCAGAGGGTGTGTTCTTCTCTCGTGTCATAAGGCAATTTCAGGCAGGTCAAATTTTGCAGGAGTTTGACAGTCTTGGAAAAATATTGTGTGGGAAAAGCATCAAGCTCCCTCTTCTGTGCTGCTACCATTAAGGTTAACCTAGTATACCTAGCATTTCCGTTGTGCATGGTGATTTACTGGGCACGACATTTCTTTCTGAGACACAGTAAAATGCTATCTGCCTTTTTTTTTTTTTTAGCCTTTTTTTTTTTTTTTTTTCTGTTAAACTCCGGAATAATAACCACCACCTAAAGCAAAATAACAGGACATGACATGCTATTCTTTCACTGCAGAAGAAAGCCTTAATTTTCTCTGGTCAAAACCAACATATTTAAAACTTTATTTTCTATGTGTAAAACTCCGGTCTTCAAAGCATACATGCCACAGTTCAACGAGGGAAGAACAAAATAATTTTAGGAAGACACAGGACTAGATCTCTGTGATGTGACCCTAAGGAAGGTCACTAGGAAATTGGCTAGGCATTGTACAAGAGAGCAGGATTCAAAGTTGTTCTTTTCCTCCTTGCATACAACTCTCTCCCCACGCTCATTTACATTTTCTCCATCAGTGCTCCCTGCACCTGTTTTCTTGTACATAGCATTATGCCACTGCATTACACTGTTGAAGTGTCATTGGAACACTCTTCTCAATTTATAACAGCAAATGCCGCAAGTGAAAATAGACTTTATCATGCTCCGTCCTTTTAATCAACTTGCAAAGAGTGTAAAATCCAACTAGACAAAACAAAGCATGTGAGAAAGAGTGCAAGGTTTGTAGATGAGGACTGAGACATGACAGATCAAGAGACTTTCCCAAAGTCATGCAGACAGACTATGGAAAACATGCTGGTTGAATTTCCTTCTCTTAAGCTACAAAAAGAACATGTTCATAGGTCAGATATTTCCCATAACCTCACTCAGTACTGGAGCACATTAGCAGCCTTGTGCATGTGGGGTGAGATTTCATGTCAGGAAGAGATGCTGAAGAACCTAATCTGTTCTCCAGAATTATACAGATCAGTTGCAGGAAAGTGAAAGCAAGACAGAAGTAGTATACGATCTATGAGATGAACCTTCCTGCACTGTTCCATCTCTAGTCTTGAACAGCCAAGAGGACCTCCTGGCTTCTGCGACAAGTGAATACTTGGTCTCATTTCCAAGAACCTGGGAACTATAGTTAGTGCCAGTTCTGGAGCTGGCTTTTATCGCGTGAACATTCTGTTCATGTCATAGTGCCTTGGGGACTGAAAGGGACCAAATTCATTTTACATGTTACTGCACAGCCATTCAATAGTGAAAGCCTGGCAACCATTTCACAGAGACAGAAGGTTATTTCATGAGAAGAACTATCACTGAGAAATTAATTTCTCTAGACCATCTGGGCCTTCTCTGCATCCGAATGGTGAAAATTACATCAGATGCTAAGAGTACGTCAAAATGTCTGCACACTGTGGTGTCACAGTGAAGAGAAAGTGTTTGAATTTATAGTAGTCTGATATATTAAAAAAAAAAAAAGTCTTCTTAAGAAGTCCTGTATTCAAACCTATTTGAAAAACCTGGCCAGATTTTAATCTCACTGGTTTGAGCATGTCACAGTCTTTCTTGTATACTGCAAAAGAGACTGAGCCAATTCACCACTTATCTTAGCCAGATCAGTGAGTGAGATATAGTTCCAAAAAATATACTAAACCACTTTAAAAGACACTAGACAACACACCGGAAGAAGGTTAAGGTGATCATTATAGAGACTACTCATTGCATTTTAAACAGTTAAAAAGCTTGTTTTCCATTGCTACATTGAACTGCCTCACATGTCACAATTAAAATCTCATATGCAGTACAATGGTATCAATACTGGGATTTGAATCAGTCACCCACAGGTGGCTTTTATTTATCCTTGATCCATGTGAAGCAAATTGTCACCTTTCTCTATTCATCCTAATGAAGAGTTGTCCACTTTTAAATTACAAGTATTTTAGATGTGGCAACAAAAAAGAACCACCTTCTTCTTCTACGAGACAGTGTTTCCAACCAAGTACAGTGCTTACTAGCTGCCCATGGTTTGGATGAGTGTACTCTTCGCTGGATAAAGAACTGGCTGAATGGCCGAGCGCAGAGAGTGGTGGTGAATGGAGTTAAATCCAGTTGGCGGCCAGTCACAAGTGGTGTTCCCCAGGGCTCAGTTTTGGGTCTGGTCTTGTTTAACATCTTTATCAGTGATCTGGCTGAAGGGATTGAATGCTCCCTCAGTAAGTTCGAAGATGACACCAAGGTGGGCGGGAGTGTCGACCTGCTTGAGGGTAAGAAGGCTCTGCAGAGGAATCTGGACAGACTGGATCAATGGGACGAGGCCAACCGTATGAGTTTCAACAAGGACAAATGCCATGTCCTGCACTTCAGTCACAACAACCCCATGCAACGCTACAGGCTTGGGAAGGAGTGGCTGGAAAGCTACCCAGTGGAAAAGGACCTTGGGGTGTTGGTTGACAGCTGGCTGAACATGAGCCAGCAGTGTGCCCAGGTGGCCAAGAAGGTCAACGGCATCCTGGCTTGGATCAGGAATGGTGTGGTCAGCAGGAGTAGGGAGGTCATCGTGCCACTGTACTCGGCACTGGTGAGGCCGCACCTTGAGTACTGTGCTCAGTTTTGGGCACCTCCCTACAAGAAAGACATTGAGTTGCTGGAGAGTGTCCAGAGAATGGCAACAAGGCTGGTGAGGGGTCTAGAGAACAAGTCTTATGAGAAGCGGCTGAAGGAACTGGGGCTGTTTAGTCTGGAGAAGAGGAGGCTGAGAGGGGACCTTATTGCTCTCTACAATGACCTCAAAGGAGGTTGTAGTGAGGCAGGTGTTGGTCTCTTCTCCCAAGTAACTAGCAATAGGACAAGAGGCAGTGGCCTCAAGTTGCAGCAGGGGAGGTTTAGATTAGATGTTAGGAAAAATTTCTTTACTGAAAGAGTGGTCAGACATTGGAACAGGCTGCCCAGGGAAGTGGTGCAGTCACCATCCCTGAAGGTGTTTAAAAAACGTGTAGATGTGGCACTTCGGGATATGGTTTTGTAGGAATGGTGGTGTTGGGTTGATGGTTGGACTTTATGATCTTAGACGTGTTTTCCAACCTACGATTTTATGATTGCTAATATAAGAGTTTGGGTTTCCGCTTCTAATCAAGTTCACTTCATCCTTCTGTCCTCTAGTAACCCAAGGAGTGATATGATGATGATGACATCACCACCACTGGCTTTCTTTAAGTATTTTGACATTTACAAATGTAACTGATTTATAAAGAGCAAGAGTTACTAGTCTGGTCTGAGCAGAGTGACATTTGCTCTACTGCAGATATTTTTAATGAACACACAGGTAAATTTTCCAATACTGCCCTGTACAAGGACATACACAGAACAATAACAATGATCTCAGTAATCATTCACACTTCTGCCTACAATGTAGAAGTCACTACCTATTATGGATAATCCTGACTTGATTATTTAGCGTATATTGGAAACTAAAATACACAAAACAGACTACAATGCACAAACCAACAAATACCTGGGGTAGTAGAAGAATGTACTACTCTAATTCCTTATTTACACTGCCTCATTAAATTAACAGGCCCTCTCTCTCCAAAAAGAAGTTTCTAGTGCCTAAAACTGCGAACTATTCAGAGAATGTAATGGTCACTGCATCACCAATCTACCTTAATATCACAGACCACTTTGAAACAAACATAGTAAGAAGGGAACTATATAAACCTCATTTACTCTATTTTCATGGTTCACAACCAGAACATAAAATACAATGGTTGAGAATACCTCAGTCTCATTCTTATTTCCAACTAGTTTCATTTCACAAATGCCCCTGACATTTGTGAAATGGTAAAGTAAAAAACTGTCTTATATTTCTGTGTCTCCAACTCTTCCAGTGAGATCCATTTCTACTGCAGACACCAAGGAAGGGGGCACGGGGAGAGGAACGGGACGGGGGACACGACACAACAGTAAAAAAAAGTCCTTCTGAACGTGTTTCACACGAGCAAGCTGAGAACAATGGACAGAAAGACAAGACAAGGAAGGAAAAGAATACTTCCCTCTTCTGAACACACAGAGCAGTCAAGATGAAGGTGGGAGGAGAAAAGTGAAAAGATGGAGAGAGGAATGGGAAGAGAAGCTCTGTGGTATCAGGAGGGAGAGGAATACAGGAAAGTTGAAACTGTAAGAGCAGGGAAGTCAAAAGAACCTATACTCCCTAAAGCCTGATCCCATCTCTCAGATTCATCAGCAGCCCTTGCACAATCAACCCCAGTGTAGGACTTGGGATCCAGGAGGACCATTTCTCTATTTACTTTGCTTGCAATGCACCGTCCTCAGTGCTGGTACTATCAAAAGCTGGCTGCTGAGAATCCAGAGCCATGTTATGAATGGTAATTCTCCTTCCTGGAAACATTTAGAGGATGCCTCTGCTCGAGACTACTCTCATCGCACATAGCACTCAACTGAACCAAGCAGGTTGGTACCACTGAGCCCATTTTTGAGGAAAGAAGTAACTAAAGAGTCAAGAGATGAAACAATTTTGCCAGGGTCACAAAACCGTCAAAGAATGGAGCATGGGCACCTCGCTCAGTGTCAGCTCTAATACACCATATCCCCTCTCCATATCTACTTCAGTCTGAAGTACGTAAGATTAGTTGGAACTTCAATTTTCTTTCTGAAGTGTTGCACACAACAAAAAAGCTGACGTGCTAACATTACTTTAAAAAATTGTGCTTTTACTATCATAAAATCCTTCCTGGATCACACTGAGAACTAATCCTCTCTTCTGTCCAAATGTAGCACTTCTACAGACACTGTTATGCCCAGTGGTCCATTCACAGATCCTCGGGTGACTTGCATTCCTTATCAGCTAGGAGGCATTCTTTCACCAGTTACTAAAACTTATCCATGAACACATCTTAATGCTAGACTACCCCTAGCCAGTAGCATAAGGAATTCCAGACCCTACAAGAACAAATAAAAAGAATGATATAAAGAAAGATAAAAGATTTTGGCAAAACCAGGAGCCTACCAGAGATTACTGAGAGAGGATATGTTTGCATCTACAGTTAGGTATACAATAAAGGGCACTTGGTAACCCTACTTTGAAGACTTACAGACAAAGCCTTCACTAGTGATTTCTGTATATCATAAAACTGAAGCTGCAGACTTAATTTTCAGACAGCAATTTTTTGATGTATGAGCAAAATCCTGTCCTATCATGGCAATTTACCAAATCCTTAAATTTTCTCTGGTTTATATGGAGCTGATTTCCTCCAGAGAATGAATCTACAGGGTTTTGCCTGTGTGGATTTTTTCTCTTCACCTGGATGCTGCTGATGCTTCCTCTCCTGCTACTGTTCCGACTCTCATCAGCTGTATTAGAATTATAGCAGATGGCATCAAAGCCCAAAATTCCTCCAATGCAGTCACCAATGAGACACACCTGAGGAAATAAAAAGATTTTTTGGGGAGATGCAGCAAGTGTTTTAAAAGAAACAAAAAGCATCACAGCACTGCAGAGGAGTCACTGTCTTACTTTACACCCTTGTCCCTTTCCTTCACCCCCCCTCCCCGTTCCTATTGCAGCTGAAAATGTGTAGACACTTTCTCCCGCTTCCTTTGTCTCCAGACATATGCCCTATGCCTAGACTATCTGTCCCAGGGACTATTTTGACCAGCTGGGAGTTCTGCCAAACAGGTTACAATTCTTCCAGGTGCTTGCAGCCAGATTCCAGCTCAAAACATCCAAATCACCAGACATCTGGTCTCACAAAGATTTCAATCCACTTAACATTTCCTTCAGAGTCATACAGGGAAGAGGATCTCAACAGATTAAAACCAGATTGATACTCCCCTTTCAGGAGAAGGGAATGGAAATTTTAAATGAGGTAATAAGCAGAGAGATTCACTCTTGTCTGACATTTAATATAAATATAACAAGGTACCTTCAAAGTATGAACCCGGGAATTAAAATACATAGAGTACCAAAACTGTGAACTCCATAGTTGGCGTAATTTATGGCACACTAGAATCTACCTCACAAGCCAAATCCACTGAACACCTCACCCTCCCACAGGAGATGATTCTTTCCCCCGTCCCCCTGCCTGTGTCTGAGGATGAGTAACAGCTGCCTTACCTTTCTCCTTGATAACAACTCCCACAGTTCCACAGGTTCCAGCAGCCCTTTCTCTCCAATTCTCAAACTGAAGCAAATGTCTAGTCTGTTGTTCCCAACTCCAAGTAGTTTAAAAGAAGACATTACCTCTCCTTACAAACCTTAACTAGCTTCTAGCCTCAGCTTGGCTACAACACTAAACAACAAATTTTGGATAACAGGATGTTGTGCATGCTTTCTTCAAAGTGAACTAAGTTAAGAAAAGCGAGTGCTTCAAGATGCAGGCAGGGAAAAAACTCAAACTTCTCTTAGCGCATCTCCACATACCACACTCTCTTAACTAAACAAATTTCTTAGAATAAAAACATTTAAAAAAATAAAATATCAAAATACAGTAAGGTATCATCTATGCTAAGACAATTCTGATTCTATAGTTGTATACAATTGAACAGCATGCTGATTTACTTTCTGATTTTCAAATTCCTCCATCACACAAAGAAGTCCACAAAAAACTGAAAATTATATCATAGAAGTAACCTCAATAGAATTAACAGCACATTTTGTGTGGGATTAAGAGTATCTCCTTCAATTCACTGTTCCATTTTGTAATCCTCATTATTATTGGCAGTAAGATAGTGGAGTTTACTTGTTCCAGATATCGTATAAAAACAAAAAGGCAGTCTCTGATCTAATTAATTTGTAATATAACTGGACATAAGAGACCAAAACATGAAAGGACAGATATGCACAGGCTGGGGCCAGGTTATATGTTATGTATTTTAGAAGCACAGGACTTATTCAGAGGTAGAGCTGAGATTTCTATGTAAGGATCAGAGCAAAGCCCTGTAGACAGCACACAGGAGTCACTTCCATTCTAACAATATGCTGGTAAGTTGTTGATGGTGAAAATTCTGTGGAGCATACAGAGGCCATGCAGACTTATTCATGTGAAATATTAACAAGCATAGTTTGTGAAATACACCAAGGAGACTTCTTTGTAGATTTGTCAAAGAATAAATCCCGTAACACTCCATTTCTATTGAGACAATTGTTTTCACAATTGTTTCTATAACTGGTATAATTCTTTATATTATCTCATCTTTCATAATGTTCCGTCAGTGCAGCTGGGATGTTTTTATGTGTCAAGCAAGAATAGTTTACTATGGGTATTAAAACTAGCTTCACACCAAATTTTAGTCTAAAAATACTAATATGCCACTGCATAATCTTATTACTGCTGTGGAAAAGAATTTGTTTGCGTAATAAGACACAACCCTTCCTTCAAAGATTACACTGTACTCTATACTAAATGTCTTTTGTTTTTTTCCTTTTTCTGAAGTCTGGAGATCACTGTACTTTAAGGAACTGCATGTTTCTGGCTACACAGAAAGCCCCATCACACAATAATGTCAGTAATACAGGGTAGCAGTATCGTATTTATTCAATGCGAAGCAGGAAAGTACTGTTTTTTGTAGTCTAAAGATGGAGAAGCAGGAACAATAACTGTGATATGTCAGCTGGAAGATGTGTGCAGCTGACTTCACTGGGGAGTGGGTCACACCAGAAAAATTTCCCAAAGTTACAGGAAATCTGCAACACTGCTGGCAACTGAGTATTTGTCTTCTAAGTTTCTTTATTGTCAGTTGTTTTATTACTACTGTGATAGAAGCAAAAAGAAATAGCAATAGTTAAACGTTAGATTCTTTACGCTCCTAGACAGAGGTGTCTCAACTTTTCTATCAGCTATAGCAGGTGTGTGGGGAACTCAGTAACATAGATTATTATTTGTCTTGGGCAGCATGCTTGTTCACTGCTTAGCATACCACTTACAGCACAACTAAAGCTCTTATACATTACCGGAGTTCATAGCAACACTTAGTAAGAGCTTAGGGATCAAAATGCTTGTGGGAATAGTACAGTATCTTCTACTAATTGAGTGAGCCCACATTAGATACTGCACAGGATTCCAGAAGTGTCTTTCCCATGCTGGGCACTGAGAAGGCATTTTACATAGGTAATCCCATGCTAACATCTGTTCATCATATTTGCAGTATCGTCCCACACTCCTAACTCAAAACCCTCAACACAATGGCCTAAAAAGAAACAGCCCTGCTCTGAAGGAATTTTACATTGATGTAAGAGAAAATAGTCCTACCTGTCCATTAAAACCAGACCCATCTGCAGATTTGAGAAATTCATTGTAAACTTGATTGGCTCTACTGATCACCATGGCAACTGCATCCTGGTATTGAGGGGATGAAACGGCCAGCAACGGCAAGGCAGCCAGTGGGATGTGGTCTTCACTGCTGCTGAGACAGCTCTCGTCATAGCTGTAGGGATTTAGGCTAGAGAAGGACATTCTATCATCAGGAAAGATTCAAGAGGCAGCACACAGCATTAGAGAATGAACAGTTATTAACAGAAATAGGTTGGGCTATTGCAGTTCACAATGAGAGAATACAGAAAGGATCATTTCCTCATAGAATTCCACTACTTAAAAAATCATAGAGTTACTGCTTTATGCGAAGGAGATCACACTAGAAAGCACTTCTGTAGTTAAACATACCTGATATCATTTATCCACACAGAAGAAGACATAATTTAGAGCAGCAAAGAGATTATTCCTTTTCAACTTTTTGCCCCCCTCATATAACAATTTACTATATCAAAGAATGGAATCCGATCATCACAAGGGAATATTGTTTCCTAGAATACAAGTGTGACAGATGTATTGTTCAAAAACATAAAAAAATATATTCCCCACTGTCCCATTCTTTTCGAAAAGATGGAACAAAGCTGCACACACTCTGAAACCATATCTAAATGTTTGGATAGTAACATTTTGCAAAAAGGAGGTGACTTGACTGAAAACGCAAGCTTCGATTTCAGAGGATGTCAGCTTTATTTTAGCTTGGACGTGCACTCTGCAAGTTTCTCAGTGAATTCACCAATCATGTCTTGACTGATTTTTATTAATGAGTGGGGAAAACAATTCAAGGTGAGCCAAAGATGCAAGGGACACTAGTGTGTGCCAGATTCTCTTACAGTAAGATGACTGTCCTTTAGAGATTAAAGAAAAATCAGAAGTATTTTAGATAATTCAGCTCACCTGAAGTTTATCCAAAGCCGCAGGCAGGCAACTTCAACACTATTTTGTAGTCACTTTCTTTAGGTACTTGGTAGGCTATCACAATATTAAAAACAAAGCTGCCTGAAATGGAATTAGTCTATGTCTTAGCTAAAACCTGCATCCTTATTACCAGGGTAATAGAAGAACAGACAACTTGCAATAGTCAAGTGTGGAAGCTGGCCTGAGCCTCACTGGACTTATCCACACTTGCCTCTTGCTGAAGCACTCCAATGATTGGGTATTTTTCATCTGAAGTATTATAACAATTTCTGTGTCCTGGAGCTGGTCTGCCAAGCTGTGTCAATTTACCAATTATCACAGCTTCATTTTCCTAGCTGATTACATCATCCGTATGCACAGCAGACATACAATTATGAATACAAACTCTCAAAAATGAAAAACAAACCTTAAAACCTACATAAAAAGGCCTCACTATAACAATTGGTAGATAACACCTCAGAAAGGGAGAGGGAGAAACACAGGAGGAAAAAAAAATTATGAAGTGAATGTTTGATATGGAAAAAAAACCCGCATATGTTTTCAGAACAAAAGTAAAATGCAAACACTATTCACAAGAGAACAACACAAAACAGAGTCAATGGAAAAATAAATAGCTGGTAATTTTTTTATCCTGTGCCTAAAGGAATGCAGATCAAACTGAAATTGAGCAATTATTGTCTAGACAATTAATCACAGCTAACTGGCTTAGAAATGAGGGGTGGGTTTTTTTACTTCCAATTTATTTTATTGTAGACGCAACACAAACAGAAGAAAGATCCAGACCACTGAAAGAGTATATGGAAGAGATGAAATTGTTTATCACAGGGGACAGTTTGCTGACGACACCAAACTGGGAGGTGTGGTAGATACACCAGAAGGCTGTGCTGCCATTCAGCGTGACCTGGATAGGCTGGAAAGCTGGGCAGAGAGGAACCTGATGAGCTTCAACAAGGGCAAGTGCAGGGTCCTGCACCTGGGGAGGAACAACCTCATGCACCAGTACAGGCTTGGGGTGGACCTGCTGGAGAGCAGCTCTGCGGAGAGGGACCTGGGTGTCCTGGTGGACGACAGGTTAACCATGAGCCAGCAGTGTGCCCTGGCTGCCAAGAAAGCCAATGGGATCCTGGGGTGCATCAAGAAGAGTGTGGCCAGCAGGACGAGGGAGGTTCTCCTTCCCCTCTACACTGCCCTGGTGAGGCCTCATCTGGAGTACTGTGTCCAGTTCTGGGCTCCCCAGTTCAAGAAAGATGAAGAGCTACTGGAGAGAGTCCAGCGGAGGGCTACAAGGATGGTGAGGGGACTGGAGCATCTCCCCTACGAGGAGAGGTTGAGGGAACTGGGCTTGTTCAGCCTGAAGAAGAGAAGGCTGCGAGGGGACCTTATAAATGCCTACAAATATCTGAAGGGTGGGTGTCAGGAGGATGGGGCCAAGCTCTTTTCAGTGGTGCCCAGTGACAGGACAAGGGGCAATGGGCACAAACTGAGGCACAGGAAGTTCCGTCTGAACATGAGGAAGAACTTCTTCCCTCTGAGGGTGACGGAGCACTGGAACAGGCTGCCCAGGGAGGTTGTGGAGTCTCCTTCTCTGGAGATATTCCAGCCCCGCCTGGACAAGGTCCTGTGCAGCCTGCTGTAGGTGACCCTGCTTCGGCAGGGGGGTTGGACTAGATGACCCACAGAGGTCCCTTCCAACCCCTACTATTCTGTGATTCTGTGATTCTGTGACATGCTAAGTATTAGTGCTGAAGCTGAGACAAACAGGTAAAATATCAGTGCTGGAGCTGAGAGGAGCTCAAGTCTTGTTATCTTGATGGATTTTCAGGATGCTGCAGGAGGTCCTTCTAAAACACCAGCTTGGAAACATCACACTTGCACAAAGGCTAGAGATGGAGAGGGAAATCACAAGGAAGCAGCTAAAACCACTAAGCCTGACAGATAAAGTCACCAGTGCTAGAACCTAACACCTCCCTGATAAAAGGCAGCAAATGACTAGGCTGCAAGACAGAACTGGTCTTCCATGGTGGGGAAGGGTGCACCTGGCTCCCAGAGGAGAAGCGATTGATGGCACGGTGACATCTGCCAGCACAGATAACTGAGACTGCACCATGGAGATGAGGGGGTGAGGGGTTATTCAACCTGGGTTGGAGGGACGAGGAAAGGAGGAACAAGGGAATAAAAGTTTATTCTAAATGCAGAAAGCATCTGGCTAGATGCAAATCAAGACAAAACACTGGTCCCTCACCAAAACTTTCTCAGGTCAGCAATCCCTGACCATGGCAGAGGTGAGAGGAGAAAGCAGAGGGGGAAATCACCAATATGGTAACACTTGTTTGGATAACTGTCATACAACAATCTTTTGAATTTATGGTTTGGCTACCGGCACTACATGCTGACAGTCCCAGTGATTTGCTATCACTGTTTCTGAATGCCATAATATGCATTTATTTCCTCCACTTTCAGGACTGAAATAAAACAACGAATAGAAAATACTCAAACCATAATGACTAGACTTCTCCATACACTTTCTAATTACATTACAAAAGTATTTTAAAAAATTTATCAGGAAAATGCAACATCAAAAGCTTACACTGCAGGACCCACCACTGCACAAGGAACATGCAAGGCGCTGAGCACTCCAAACTCATTCAACAAAACCCTTTAGTTTCATATGCTTCCTAAATGTAACTTTTGGTTTGGTCTTTTTTAACTCCTCTCCCCTTCCCTCCCCCCTTGCAATTACTATTGTCCAGTTAGGGTAATATTGTAATTTAGGAGTTCTAGTCTGAGGTGCGAATCAACATACACTCATCAAACATAAGCTATAAAAAGCATAACAGTTCATCCACTCTGGGATATTTTTCTCCCTAAAAAGGGAAGAGATGGCTCTCAAGTCATCTAGCTGGAACAAGAATGTCGCCTGCTGTAGGTGACCCTGCTTCAGCAGGGGGGTTGGACTAGATGACCCACAGAGGTCTCTTCCAACCCCTACCATTCTGTGACTCTGTGATTCTGTGATTCTTGGTTTTAACCCTTATCTGTCCTTAGCAGAAAAGATGGAGAGAAGTGTCACAGGAGATCAGTCATAGATTATAAATCTACACAGGCTGCACAAGCAGTGTCTTTCTGATCAATATAAGAGATACAGGAAACTGAAAGTGATGGAAGTAGATGAGAGCAGACCAGAATAAATGATCTGAAACATCTACTAGATGCCACTATTTGCAAGGCAGGGAGCACGGCATAGGTGCATTCAGATGAAAAGTCCCAGTGGAATCCCTCTGAACCCAGGCACTCAGCACAAAGACACAGCGTAATTCAAAACTTCTGCCAAGGGAAACAAAGGGTTGTACTACCTTGGCATGCACTATGCCTGCACATTCAGAAAACGGAGGATACATTCAAGCCAGACAAGAAATCTCATGCTGCTGCTTAGTCAGTTATCTGGCTCACCCTCTATGAAACATTACAGTCACTTAAAACACACTTCCTCCCCCACAGTTTGCCTAATGGAATGTTTACCACAAGTTTATGTTCCACAACTGCATCCTGGAGTTCTGCCTGTGAAAACTGCTGGCATGACGCTGCAGAAATGTAAGAGCAGGGGTTAATCTCTCCTTTTGTCAGCCCCAAATGGGTACATCACAAGCAGCTCCATGCAAGAACATACCAAGGCAAAACCAACCTTATGTCAGTGCTGGGAATGAACCCATAAGACATTCAAACATCCAGCATGGCTATTTTCAATCTGGCTGAACACCGTATGCTGCAACAAGAGGGAATCAAAAAACACAGAAAGAAAGTGGGAGCTCTGTTCATTTGGGCTGCCAGCACACCCTCTTCCTTCTACTCCACCAGCTCTTCTTCCAGATAGTTGAGACCTACAGCCACTGCATCATGGGATACCTAAGAGACACTGCTGAGCCCTGTGCTAATCAGTGGCCCAAATTGGCAAGGATGATCTCCAAAACACTCTTTGATGCTTCACATCCTCTTCTACTATCAGTCCTCTTGCTTTACAGGGCAGTGACTTGGACATACACCTCTCCTTTGCTGGTTGTTTCAGTGTGTTCCCCCTTGATGCAAACGGTCAGGCATGCATTCCTCCAGCCTGGTCTGTACCCTGCCACCTCTTCTTCCTATATGCCTGTCACAGCTTTAAGTTCAGCTCGTATTTCAGAACTTTAATGTATTCCCCATCTCTCCACTCTGTTGTCTGGAAAGCAGGCATCACCATTCCCGCATCTTATAGTCCAAAAGATGGTTTGTTGACCTCCTCAATCCTTCTGCAGGGTTTTCTGCTCTACATGAGGTTCTAACGTAGCCCTGGGCACTATATTGCAACAAAAAGACTATAAAAGTGACCCTCACTTAGGGGAAGCCCCAGACAAAGCCAAGAGAAGTTTCTCTTTGCTTAGAAAAGAAGAAACCAAGCAAATCTGATTCTCTCCTCAGTTATTCTTGATTTACATTTGTAGAAGAGTTGAAGCAAGCCCACAACCATGTTTTTCTTTCTCCTTTTTCTATCATGCCATTTAAAATATTTACGTCAAGGAAAATAGTCACCAAGGAAAGAAATGTTACCTGAAAAGGTTCTAACATTTAATGAGTAAATTTCAAGACTGAAAAAGTGGGTGAGGAAGAGCAGCTACTGAAGTGGATACATCCAATGGAAAATTCCATTTCTTATTTCTAAATTTATTTCACTAGAGCCATGGGGACAAATAACACATCAAAAAGATTTTAAGACATTAATCCTTTCTCTTACTGAATATTCTATATCTGCTCAGCTATGCTTTAGAATACTGCTTGGGCAACTACCAGAACTAGAGTGCAATCAGAATTACACTACCAGAACTCATAGGATATAATCAATTATCATTACAACGATGTGGAAGTCAATCATACAGCACTCAGTGGAAAGTTTGCTCACCACCTGCTAAAACTTTCATTCATTTAGTGTGCAAGTCATGCTGCACAGAAAAGTTGTTTCAGTGGGGAGAAACAAGTAAAACTAGATTGGTTACACTATGGCTGCTATGGTCCTCGATTCTGCACAAACCTTTTAAGGCTCCCTGGCCATTTAATAGGCTTGGAATGAAAGTGTAACATCTCCTCAGTCATATAGGCTAGGATCAGCCTTTGTTCCTTGGTGTTCATAATCTGACAGAGAAACATCCAGATCACTCTCCTTCCCTCATAAATCATCTCCTCTAGTGCTTAACAAGGTACCAGTAGTCAGACTAAAATCTCATCATAGCTGTTTCCAGCTTTCAGGGAAGACACCTTAATCACAGTACTTTCTTATTCCTACATGCCTTAGGTTTTTCTCTTATGTCCTGGACTAGAGGCACAATACGGACAGTATTCTTTCTGTTTCTTTCTCAAGGCTTTATGTCAAGTCTTTGGTGAATGGCAGAAAAAATCCTTCTTATATCATTATAGCCTTGTTTCTGTTCAACAAATCTGAGAAGTGAGGCACTGACAAACTGATTTTCTCATTCATTTATGGTCAGCCAGGAAATTTGTTACACACCCAGGAACAGTATCCGTACCTCCTGATCCCGAAGTGGACACTATAACTAAGGCCATATTTCCTCTCGTGAAGGAGTTGTTGCATGTCATTTTTCACATCTCACAACATTGTCAAAAAGAGTGCACATCTGAAATTGTTACTTCCATACATGTAACAATTTTTTAAATTAACTGTAGTAATAGTTTGCAAGGCGGCGATACATTTCATATCAGCATGCACCCAGTAACTTCAAAACATATCATTGCTGATGCATGGTTAACAGTTCAGAGTTACATTCTTGCTTTGAGTGCAGAAGTGGTTGAGTCACCATCCCCTAGAGGTATTTAAAAGACGTGTAGATGTGGTGCTTAGGGACATGGTTTAGTGGTGGACTTGGCAGTGTTTGGTTTACGGTTGGACTCTATGATCTTAAAGGTCTTTTCCAACCTAAAGGATTCTATGAAATACTAGACTGAGCAGGTCTCTGAGATGTAGTCACTAACTACTCTTTCTCCGAAAGCTGCATTTAGTATTTCATAGTGACTTGGTTTCATATCGAAATACTATCGCAGCTTTTTACACAACAATAATTTTCAAATGCAGAAATGACTACCAGGAATCTCACAAAGCCACTAGACTTAATGCCAATGTGATCTGATGAACTATCTCATTAAGCCAGACACTAAGAGACACGTACTAAAACATTTTTGTGAGAATTATCTTAACATCTCCCCTGCCCAACCAACTTCCCCCTAAAAATCCCAGCACCCCCAAACCCTCCCCAAATCCCAAACCCCACAAAATACCTTTTTTTTTCAGTTAATAAGCAACTGCCTGAAATGAAATCATTATCTATGCTTCATACAGCAACTAGTAGGTGTTTCCTAACAGAATCTGGTCTCAGACCAAAACCGGACCTGATAGCTAGAAATGTAAATGTGAATGTCATGTAGCATAACCATAGCTCATTTAAGTTTATAGTTATGCTAGTTGAGAAATTCACTAATTTTATCAATGACAAGATGTTTGAGGCATTCTTGCCTAGTGGCCTTCATTAATGAAAAGCTGATCCAGTATGTACTGCAATGCACAGGATCCTCCTTTCTCTCCCAGTTGCTCTCTAGAAGCCCTGAACGGAGGTCTATCCACCTTCATACAAGTGAATTGCCAAACTGCTTAAAGCAAACTACCCATCTCTCATGTTAGTAAGTGCCATCTCCACTTACACCAGCTAGCAAACGGATTTGCTCAGATGGGAAATTCCATTAGAGCTAACGGACCCCTCTCACTATGCATGCAACCAAATCCTAGCTGTACTGCAAACTGAAGCCATCATTAGCCAAAAGCACTGCTTCCTAGAGCTGCATCCTTTGTAGCCCATTCAAGACATTTCTGTATACGGCATTCTTACAGGTTAATGATGATAGATGAGTGGTCTACCACAAAACACTACAGGACCTCAAAGTGCAGTAGCTGCTATTTGGAATTAACAAATACTAACGTTTTGTTGTCTAAAAATGTAAAAAACATGTTCACATGTAAATTCTCTCTCACCAAGAAGATGTGTTAAATCACTTCTTGTTTTAGATATTTCTTTCTGTTCTCAGTTTCCAGTACAAAACAGAATTTAATTACATAGGTCTAAGTTTCTCAGCAATGCTTCACAACTTCACAATCTCTACTTTATGCCTAAACCAATGTTAGCAATATGTCATTTTTGTTTTTAAAACAGGAAACATCAAAACTACAAGGAGCATTTTCTGTAACACCCTGTCCCTACAATGGTAAAATGATGAACAAATAAATAAGACAGACAAACACCAGCTGGCATATCTGCAGGCAGATCTAGCTAAGTTTCAATTTTAAAATAAGAGAAGAGTTGACTACTGATTTTTTGGGGCCAAATGGGGGGGGTTGGGGAGGAGGAAAAGTTAACAGTTATCACAGTTTTCTTCTTCTGTCCAGATTTCCTCTGGATTTATTTTTCTTTTGGATGCCTGTGGACAATAGGCTGTAGTCCACCATGGGTTTTGGTTTTTTTGTTTGTTTTTTTTGTGTGTGTATGTGTTTGGTTTTTTTGTGTGTGTTTGTTTTTTAAAAAAACCAAACACATTCACTTAGAAAAGGGTGAAAAATAGTATCAAGTCTTGCAGTAAGCAAAAGCTTAAGAAGGATTCACAACATTTCATTATCAAAAAGACAGCTCACAGAAAGACATTTGAAACCACACTGCAAAGCAAAACATTAGAAAACGCAAATCATCTTACTTGGAAACAAGAGAGAAAGCTGCTGAACAGATAGCTGGACAGGCAACAAGTCTGATTAAGATGTGGCCCAAAGCAGCTGGGAAATGGGCTCGGGTCACTTTCTCAAACACAGAACTGAAGGTGTTGACATCTGCCATCTTGCTGTTGTGGTCGCCACCTCCAGTGTCTAAAATGTTCCCCCCATGCAAGATCAAAATTAGCACATGAGTCTTGCAGTTCTGGTGTTGAACTCCTTCCTGTGAGAAAAACAGGTAATAAGAGGGGAGGAAGCAATTTTATGGACAGTGTTGGTATACTTGGTGTCAATGTTCACAAGCCATTAGCAGTGACTTTTTTTCTCCCACCCCCACTGCGATCTTTTTGTGATATTTGCCTTCATTGCAGGGGGGCAGAGGGAGTATGTGTGTGTGCACCCTGTGTTCCATTTAATTCAAGTATGTCTGAACCAGGTAGAGCACACTATGCTCTGTCAGAAAACCCTTGCAGCACAGATGTAGGTTTCAGATCAACAAAGATTATAAAAAGCTTTGTGTACATCAGAAGCTATTTTAAATCTATTGAGACTGGAGAAGAATTCCAGCATCCACAGACAGTCTAAGCAAATCTCTGTCTAAGTATCGTGAATGAGGCTGCTGCATTTACTGGAAAGGTTCTAACTCAAATCGTCACAGGTTCTAAAAAGACAAATTTCTCTGACAATGAAAACATGCAGCAGAAGCAGACAATGCAGTTATCTCAGCCTTTTGAGATCTGTAACTTCTTATTAAAATGAAAAATGGGACTAACTTACCCAGACATTTATGGAAAGAGTAAAAAATGTATCATTGCTGATATTCATAAACCTCCCAAATACATTTATGATTATGTGAATACGTGCATACACAGACAATAATCAGTGTGCTCCATAGAATAAATGTTATCCATTTGACACGTGAAAAACATATTGAATGTCTCACAACTCAGCTTTTTTTCCTTCTTTACCCCTTGAGAGTTATGTGCACTCGAAGAAGAATTTGGACATATGTTAAAAGATTAGGAGATTTTTTTTTTGTTTTTAAATCTTGACTGCCATTTTCTTCTTCGCTTTGGATTACAGGATTCCTGGAGACCTCTAGTTCCTGACCAAATATGAACAAACAATAAAAACAACAGTAATATTTCTTGTATTTGTCTGAGGACTGTAATTGCTAGATTGGGTGACATACTGAGCATCAGGCAACGTTCGGACTTATTTGTAAGTTCTGGAACAAAATCCACAGTCTTCAAGAGTAAACATAAAATAAGAAGAATTGCTCCAAGTTTAACAAGAATAATATTAATCGGAAAAACTGACAAGTAAACAAACATTCACACTTCAGGCTGTAGTTTAGTGAGGGGTAGGAGTGAAAATGTTGACATGGATAAGACAAAGTAATTGGTAACTTCAGTACTTGTATAACGGTGACAGAGAAATTGTTGAAAATGAGAGAATCACGTATTGTTCCACAAAGCCACTATCTCTGTTCAGCCCATGATTATTACTATCCTCCAAGCCAGGAGCGATGCATCCCAACAAAGAGGAAGTCAGGCAAAAATGCCAGGAGGCCTGCATGGATGAACAAGGAGCTCCTGGACAAACTCCAGCACAAACAGGAAGCCTACAGATGGTGGAAGCAAGGAAAGGTAGCCTGGAAGGAATACAGAGAAACTGTCTGAGCAGCCAGGAATCAGGTTAGGAAAGCTTACAGCCCTGATAGAATTAAATCTGGTCAGGGATGTCAAGGGCAACAAGAAAAGCTTCTATAGGTACACCGGTGATAAAAGGCAGACTAGCAGAAATGTGGACCATCTCAGGATGGAAATGGAAAACCCGGTTACCCGGGATATGGAGAAGGCTGAGGTACTCAACGACTTTTTTCCCTTGGTCTTCACCAGCAAGTGCTCCAGCCACACCACTCAAGCCGCAGAAGGCAAAGGCAGGGACTGGGACAATGAAGAACCGCCCACTGTAGGAGAAGATCGGGTTCAAGGCCATCTGAGGAACATGAAGGTGCATGAGTCCATGGGACACGACGTGCATCCGTGGGACCTGAGGGAACTGGTGGATGAAGTTGCAAGCCACTATCCATCATATTTGAGAAGTTGTGGCAGTCCAGTGAAGTTCCCAGTGACTGGAAAAGGGGAAACCCAACTCCCATTTTTAAAAAGGGTAAAAAGGATGACCTGGGGAACTACAGGCCAGTCAGTCTCACCTGTGTGCCCAGCAAGATCATGGAGCAGATCCTCCTGGAAACTATGCTAAGGCATGCGGAAAATAAGGAGGCGACCGGTGACAGTCAACACAGCTTCACTAAGGGCAAATTGTGCCTGACAGATTTGGTGGCCTTCTACGATGGGGTTACAGCATTGGTGGATAAGAGAAGAGCAAGTGATGTCATCTACCTGGACATGAGCAAAGCATGTGACACTATCCCGCATGACTTCCTTGTCTCTAAATTGGGGAGGCATAGATTCGACGAATGGACCACTCGGTGGATAAGCAATTAGCTGGATGGTCACACTCCAAGAGTTGCAGTCAATGGCTTGATGTCCATGTGGAGACCAGCAACAAGTGGAGTTCCCCATGGATCGGTATTGGGACTGGCACCCTTTAACATCTTTGTCAGTGACAGGGACAGTAAAATTGAGTGCACCCTCAGCAAGTTTGCCAACGACACCAAGCTGTGTGGTGCGGTCAACACACTGGAAGGAAGGGATGCCATCCAGAGGGACCCTGACAGGCTTGAGAGGTGGGCCTGTGAGAACCTCATGAAGTTCAACAAGGCCAAGTGCAAGGTCCTGCACATGGGTCAGGGCAATCCCAAGCACAGAGAATGGATTGAGAGCAGCCCTGAGGAGAAAGACTTCGGGGTGCTGGTTGACAAGAAGCTCAGGATGACCTGGCAATGTGCACTCGCAGCCCAAACGCCAACCATACCCTGGGCTGCATCCCCAGCAGCGTGGCCAGCAGGGTGAGGGAGGGCATTCTACCCCTCTGCTCCGCTCTGGTGAGACCCCACCGGGAGTCCCGAGTCCAGCTCTGGAGCCTTCAGGACAGGACAGACCTGGACCTGCTGGAGCGGGGCCAGAGGAGGACCACAAAAACGATCCGAGAGCTGGAAGGCCTCTGCTGTGAGGAAAGGCTGAGAGAGTTGGGGCTGTTTAGCCTGGAGAAAAGAAGGTTCCAGGGAGACCTTACTGTGGCCTTCCTGTACCTGAAGGGGGTCTACAAGAAAGCTGGACAGGGACTTTTTACAAGGGCATGTAGTGATAGGACAAGGGGTAATGGCTTCGAGCTGAAAGAGGGTAGATTTCGACTAGATAGAAGAAAGAAATCATTTACTATGATGGTGGTGAGGTACTGGAAGAGGTTGCCCAGAGAAGCTGTGGGTGCCCCCTCCCTGGCAGTGTTCAAGGCCAGGTTGGATGGGGTTTGGAGCAACCTGGTCTAGTGGAAGGTGTCCCTGCCCATGGCAGGGGGGTTGGAACTAGGTGATCTATAAGGTCCCTCCCAACCCAAACCATTCTATGATGATTCAATGACCCATTCTCCTTTTGCTGCAATTAATTAAAAATGCCTGTCAGGATCACAAGTGTTTCATCAATAAGGTGACAAATTTTAGGTTTTGCTTTATGTGCAATAATATACACCATTCTATGATTCTATACTCCTTGGAAATACAGCACAGCTTGTTTTGGAAAACAATCTCACCTCATTGTCCTCATGTATTTCAATACTGCCTTGTGCTGGGAGCCTTTGTTTTCTTAAAGAGGCTCTATATAATTCATCTGAAAGGAAAAGAGTCATAATTAATCATATAAATATTTGGTTGCCTCATCTTTTACAGACATCTATGAAGGTAAGGAACATTTGTAGTTTCAAGACAGAAAAATCTGTTCACAGAAAATCCTGTGGACAAAGAGAAGAGTAGACAAGTTTTCTTGCAGTCCTACATATTAAAGAATCTTCTATACTTAACAGCAACATTTAGAACAGGATTCAGGTCCTCATACAGATGCATATAGTACCAGTACAGCTGCTGTTGGTCACCTGTGCCTTTCTGGAGCAGCACAGATCTCCTGAGTTTCTGCATCATTCCTGCTTATCCCATACCGTTATGTCAGGTACTCTGGTATGTTTTCAATGGCACTAACCACCTATACATAGGCAAGTGAACTAAGCCTTTAAAGTTCTCTAAAGACCCTCAGCATCCAGCTCTTCCACAAACCTCTGTGACTACCTGAGTAACTCCCAGAAGTAACTGCAGTGCTCCATTACCAGGATGCAAAACAGGAGTAACACACCATAGAGCAAAAGACAGTTTCTCCTCCAAAAAATCTGAAAAATAGGAAGTGACATTGCAGGGAAACACAGTGCTTTGCTGATACCTTTTCACAACAGGATCCTGCATACAACTGTTATAAAATCTGTTATAAACACAACAATGATTGTCTCTGCATTAATTTTGGAGCATGATCCAACAGACCCAAAGACCTGCTTTACAGTACAGACTGGGGACCAATCATCTGGAAAGCATCTTTGCAGAAAATGACCTGAGGATCCCGGTGGACAACAAGTTGACCTGGACTCAGTAATGTGCCCTTGCAGCAGAGTACCAACTGCATCCTGCATTAGGAAGAGTTTCTGTAGGTCAAGGGATTTGATCACTCCTTTGTACTCAGCACTGGTGAGGCGACATCTGCACTGCTGTGTCCATTTCTGGGCCCCTTACTATAAGAAAGACATGTACTCATTGGAGCAAGACCAGCAAAGTGAGACAGAAATCATTAAGGGACAGGAGCACCTGACATGAGAAGAGGCTGAGAGAGATGGGACTGTTTGGCCTTGAGAACAGAAGGCTTGGGGTACATGGGGGAAATCTTATCAATGTGTATACCTGACGTGAGGAAGTAAAGAAGATGGAGCTAGAGTCCTCTTCATGTTAGTCAGTGAAAGGACAAGAGGCAACAGGCACAAAGTGAAATACAGGAAATTCTATGTAAATATAGGAAAGAACTTTTTTACTGTGAGGGTGGACAAACATTGCAATGGGTTGCCCAAATGAGTTATGGAGTCTCCATCCTTGGAGATGTTCAAAACCTGACTGGATGCAGCCCTAAGTAATCTGCTCTAAATGACCCTACTTTGAGCAGAGGAGTTGGGCTACAAAACCTCCAGAGGTCCCTTCCAACCTCTGTCATTCATTGAATTAGTAGACATTGGAACACAATATTTAGGTTTTTCATGGCCTTCAAAACACAACAGTTCTTTAAAAATCAGTACCTGATGGCCACTATAAGCCACAAACCAGATATTTGGTAGGATGCTCTCTTTGAATTTCTGGCACTATTATCAGAACACCAGTATTACAGCACTCAGCTGGCTTTTTTTTTAAAAGGCACTAGAAAGAAAGTAGCAAAACTGAAACCTGATGGTTTTCCATTTAGAATTAAAAACATCTATGATGTGGTTACTTCTGCTACCATCTCAGTTTCCTAGTAGTGATTTTTCACTTAAGACAGCAAACAGATAATGTATACAAGCAAACCTGAGAAGAAGACTTTAACACCTAAAACATTGTCAAGTTGAGTTTACTTGTTTAGTCTGCTAGCAATCTATGAACCAACCAATATTGACCTAGGAACAACAAACCAGCTTCCTTTGAAATATGAACTCTAGTGATTCCTAGACCAGTAGAGATGCATTCTGCTTTGTCTATTAAACAGGTTCCTATTCATGAGGTTTCCTACCCATTTCACAGTGTTTGCTTCTTTACCTTATATGCCACTGCTCTCCAGAATATTTATTTCCAGATACAGATTATTTAAAGCTACAAATTAGGCACTGTTTATTAAAATGTGCCAAAATGGCAAAATTGTCATGATTTACTGCTAAGTCCAGAATCTCAACCTCTGCCTAAATATAACCACTCTCACGTAGTGAGAAGCAACAGAGACCAGCAAAAGTTCTGATGAGAACCATGGCACGGTCAAACTAAGCCAGTCTTTCATTTAAAAGAAAACAAATACGAACTAAAAGTGCCAGACTGTCTTTACATAGCACCTTATATTCCTACACCTCAGTGGACTTAAATATTGCAACATCTCACTCAAGGGGAATTACTTCAGCTGAAGTCATGGGGGTCGGTTCTTTGGGGACGGCAAATGTGCTTTTTCCTTCTAGAGACAGTGATGACATTCCAGACAAGATGTGGATCCTCCTATGTCTGCAACTCCTCCTCCCTCCCTCTCATGGGGGCAGGAAGAGGCTTTGAAATTCTTCAGAATGTCAACACCAGAAATTTGTAATTTAAAACTTCATCCGACTGCAGTGTTCCAGCCTTAAAATTCTACTCATCTCACAAGGGTTAGCTGTTCCGAGAAAAACTGGGAGGCCTTCCTCCCTCCAAGACAGACACAAATTTTAAGAGTTAATGAGAGAGGATTGTACTAAGTAATAATACCAAAGTAGTTCAGTGACAGCTTTCTGGATTTAAACACATCTTCCTCTGTTTCTTCCATCATGTCAGAAGAAAATAAATGCATCACATAATGCTATAGGTGACTCAGTTTACTCTTTTTTTTTTTTGGCATTCTGAGTTCACATGCTGTTTGTGGTTCCACTCCATTTGATGTATGTTTACAGGCAGTCTGCCATACCCTAAGAGGGTGGACTGTAATTTTCACTTCACCAAGAAGACTGCTTAAGCAGAGTCTGGCCAGGTTATTCTAAAAGCACCGAATTTAGTCCAAAGCACAAACCTGAACACTCTCTACTCTCCTGCATTAGGATTGAGAGCTAGTTCTACAGCAGATTCTACCACTATCATTCTTCATAGCCACTAGAAATTTATTTAACCTCTGTGGCTACTTTTCTCTACATTTCACAGAATCACAGCATGGTAGGGGTTGGAAGGGACCTCTGGGGATCACCCAGTCCAACCCTATGCCAAAGCAGGGTCACCTAGAGCAGGTCACACAGGACCATGTCCAGGCAGGTTTCAATATCTCCAGAGAAGGAGACTCCCCAGCCCCTCCAGGCAGCCTGTTCCAGGGCTCCATCACCCTCACAGTAAAGAAGTTCTTCCTCATGTTCAGACGGAACTTCCTGTGCCTCAGTTTGTGCCCGTTGCCTCTTGTCCTGTCACTGGGCACCACTGAAAAGAATCTGGCCCCATCCTCTTGACACCTGCCCTTAGAACATTTATAAGCATTTTTAAGATCCCCTCTCAGTCTTCTCTTCTTCAGGCTAAATAAGCCCAGCTCCCTCAGTCTTTCCTCATAAGAGAGATGCTCCAGTACGCTAATCATCTTCATAGCTCTCCTCTGGACTCTCTCCAGCAGTTCCTCATCTTTCTTGAACTGGGGAGCTCAGAACTGGATGCAGTACTCCAGATAAGGCTTCACTAGGGCAGAGTAGAGGGGGAGCAGAACCTCCCTCAACCTGCTGCCCACACTCTTCTTGATGCACCCCAGGATACCATTGGCATTCTTGTCAACCAGGGCACACTGCTAGCTCATGGTCAACTTGTCATCCACTAGGACTCCCTGGTCCCTCTCCACAGCGTTGTTTTCCAGTATGTACATTTAAAGTACATTCCAGCAGGTATATTTAAAAGCAAGGTAATTATTCTTACCCTTCTGAAGGCAAGGATTTAAAGGATTAGTCATTTAATACTTGTATAAAACATAACAATACAACAACAAAAACCAAAACACCACAAAACATACCCAACAGCAACAACACGCCCATAAACCCTGAACTTCTACCAAATGCAATTATCTTCTGGAAGTCTCTGCAATTTAAAGCTGCTTTTAATTAAAAGTGTTGTTTCTGAAAGCCCGTCCAGAAGACTCACTTGTTTCTGAAGGTCATCATACCGAAAAGTGTCTGTTTTTTAACATGTAAACCCACAACAGAACAAGCACCACAGAAACATTAGTTCTGTGTCACAAAAAAGGATTATTCAGGGCTATGAGGCACCACCGCACAGTGAACCACAATATCTGTCTCCAAGACAATTCTGAAACAGGAAACCCGGGACTCCATCACCTGCTCACAAACCTCTTCAGTTATCAATACTGTGCAATGCACTAGACAAAATACTTCCTTAGATTACTTGTGTGCTGTTCCTTTGAAAATCTTCTTCTAAAGATACGCTTTTAGAAAGCAGAAAGGGTGGTTTGCTTTTTCCCTAATGCATCAAATGCCAGGTTGCAGGGTAGTTCCTTGCTTCATACACACAAAAATGCCATAGATAACTGGACACTAGGATTCTAGGCATTGTTTTAATCATAATTTCTATTCTATTGTTAAACTAGCCCTCTATCATAAAATTTGGCTTCTTTCAAAACTGCTTCCTCACTTTGGTTGGGAAAAAGAAAGACAAAAGCATGATATCAACTTGCAGTATTAGTGATTACAGAAATGATGATGCACAGACCAGTCTATGGAAGCATACAAGGTATTCTTTTCTTTCAGGCATACCAATTTGCACAGTTAAAATGTCTTCAGAACACTGCTACACTGCCAAAAGTTCAGGCTGCAGTAATGTTAGAACATATACTGTCTTGTTTTGAAAGTCTGCACCTAGAAGTACAGCTTTAACATAAAAAGAATTAGGAGAGCTTAAAAGAAAAAAAAAAAAAAAAAGGCAAAGGGGAGCCAGGTCATTTTTTTCTGATTTCCAGAACAAATCAGGAATTTCAATAGATAGATATTCAGCATTGCACTGCCCAAAGAAACAAACTTCCCTGAATTCAAAGCAGTCCCACACTGGGGGAGGCAAAGGGTTATGTGGCATGCGTGGCATTTCAAGAGATTTGCTGATCATATAGTTTAGAAGATAATCAGATTTGGGGTCTACATAGGTTCATCTTTGGTGTTTACGTCAAATACCAGAGACTCAAATAACCAGGGGACCTTCTCTGTCATGATGACAATATAAAGGGTAAGACTATTCAGCAGCTAAAGCTCTGTAGGAGACAGAAACAGAGAGAATGACCTACTGGAGAAAATAACAGAAATTTAATTAGGCACTGAAATGAAACTGATTACAGAGAAATTATGTGGTTTACTATTTACTGGAAGGGCTTTAATGAGGTAAAATAATAACACTGTTTTGCTGGACCCAACCTCTCTGATGACATTATCAACATTTTACAGATTTTTCCAGCTGTCTTGATTCATACCATCATTATACCAATTTATGTTAATTGTGTCATTATGTAAATTACAGTAACAAAAAAAGTACTCAAATCCCATACCGAGTCAGAAACCATTGGGTTGTAACAGCTTACATTGTAACAGCTGGTGATGCAGCCAGGAAAGGTCAGGGTAGGGTAAGATCAAAAACTTTCTGTTCATTTGGTTTTGTGTTGTTTTTTAATTAACCTGTAAACGCACCAGCTAGAGTCTGCTAGGCTTCTCAAATCTGGCACGAGGAGCAGAGACATAAGAATTGGAGAATGTGCTGAAATCTCATTCCTCAAGGAGGTCAGCTCCTCTGCAGGCACCCAAACTGAATGATCAGTAGTGGGTAGATGGTAGTAGTATAGTTCCAACTGCTGTCCTAATGTCAAAATTTACAAAAGCAACCAGGTCTGCAAACACACCGACTGCTTTCAAAAACCAGCCTCTGTTTTAATGCTTTCCTGGGAGCAAAACACTTGAAAACCTCAATCTATACACAGCTGCTGAGCCACCCTACGCAGCTCTGGCTCGTATTACTGAGCAGAGTGAAGTCTTCATGCTATTGAGTGAACTTGGCCTCATATCAGGGCATTGGTTTCCTGCAGGCTGTAAGTCAGAATGCAAACTCCTAGTATCTTTTTTTCCCAGGTGCTTCCTCAGCCCAGGCAGCATGGCGGGATATAAAAGTCACAATCAGCTGTTCTGCTTCTAAGGTGCAATGACCTCCCTCTAAAAGGGTAAATAATCTTGCCTCTGCAGATACGAGCATCTTTTCTGAGCTAGTCTGAGACTGTGGAATTAACTCACCTATCACAAAACTTTACACCTACCACTCCCCCTGTAAAATGCTCTGCTTGTCAGAGAACAGAGCTGAAAGTACATTAGCATGGTAATAAAAAAGATAAAAGTTAAAAAAAACACCTAACAAAAATAACAAGAAACAAAATTCTGCTAAATCACAAAACTATCTTGTACATAAAACTCCACCGAGGACAGAAAGAAAACAATGCGTAGCATATGATGGATTGAAGCTACAACACTTTACCACACTCATAAAGGCAGTCACATACAAAGGAAGAAAGTAGTGTAAACCCACTTTGGGACAGACAAGTCAGACAAAGAATGAACTTCTGGCTAGGACGTAAGGTTTGCATCAAATTTTTGCTTCAGTGTATGCTTCTTCTATGGTACCTAAGTGTGGTGGGTTGGCCATGGCTGGACAGTAGGTGCCCACCCAGTCGCTCTATCACTCCCCTCCTCAGCTGGACTGGGGAGAGAAAATATAACAAAAGGCTCGTAGGCCAGGATAAGGACAGGGAGATCACCCAGCAATTACTGCTGGGGGCAAAACAGACTCAGCTTGGGGAAATTAGTTTAATTTATTGAAAATCAAATCAGAGTAGGATAATGAGAAATAACAACAAATCTTAAAACACCTTCCTCCCACCCCTCCCTTCTTCCCGGGCTCAACTTCACTCCTGACTTTCCCTCCCTCCTACTCTCCAGCAGCACAGGAGGACAGGGAATGGGGTTGCATCGTCATCTCTGCCCCTCCTCAGGGGGAGGACTCCTCACGTTCTTCCCTTGCTCCAGTGTGGGGTCCTCCCATGGGAGACAGTCCTCCATAAACTTCTTCAATGTGAGTCCTTCCCACAGGCTACATAGCAGAAATCACGCAAAATACTTGGATTATTGCTAACAGCACACTGCACATTGTCAAAGCACATCATGTAACATGTATGTCCCAAGAGACCTGTATAGGCCTCCTACCTTACATGGATACCAGGGTACACTTCACGCTTCACTTGCGGTCTGGGTGAATGATATGACATGAAAGAAATCTTGAGTCTGGTTTCTGACCTGTTTAGCAAGACCTACAGCAGGAGCCCTTGGCCCTCACTGCAATCATTATGCCACCCTCCTTTCACTCTCCCATACTGTTAAGTACAGTACTCAGAAAATGAGATCTGACAAGTCTGTGTGGAGCCAGGTACTCTAAGATTTCATTTGCCAGAGAGAAGAAAAAAAGGAAATGTACCCAGAACCCTTTGTCTACCTGACGACCTACCTCAACTAGAATAAGGGTTCTTGCAGCGTGAAAGTGGTGTTACTCAGATCTCGCCTTCCCCAAGCCTGAGCTATCCTTTTCTAGATTGTGCACAGGAATTTTAAAACACAGAAAATCAATACACAAAACCAAGAAGCAGGAATACAAACAAAATAGAAATACAGATACAGGTTTTGCATATCATCAGAATGCTTTTATATGTTGCAGAAGCTAACCTTAGTACCCAGTAATTCTCCCATGCAATAAGAACACTGCTGATAAATGCTAAGAAAGTAATTACTGCCTAGCTATTCAAAAACTCACTAGTCTACTGATTAACAAATGTATGGTCAAAAATTACTTGTTAGAAGCACAACGCCAGCTATTCTTTTTTCAGAAACATGCAGATATTTATTAGCTCTCAAATCTTTATTGCTTCTTCAATAGCAGAAAGTTTCAAAACCACACACTGAATGCAAGGGGGAGTAATTTTGCTGTCCCTTCCTCAGGCACAGCTTCTCCCAGATCTTTGGCTTATGCATTCATGTAATTGCATCAACTGAAGTGATTACAGGGAAGTGGCACTGCCATTCCACACTAAGCAATAGCCTCCCAGATCACTCTGGGCAGCTCAGCTGAGCAGTATAAACACAGGGCTGGATAATTCAGCACTCTGGAACAGCAACAGCTGAAATATGGGAAGGGGAAGGAGTAATTTCATTAAAACAACAACAATAACTTCTTAAATGTTCGATTTCCCATTTCCTCCCCTGGGAAATTTCTTGACATTTTAATATAAGTTTTGCTCAAGAGTTGTAATCTAGGCTCTGACAAATGCCTTTCATAACTTTCTACAGGTTTGTAGTCTGATACCAACAACAGAAGTATCAGGGATGGAAAGAACAAAATTATTGCTATTATATTCCAACTCCAACAAGTTAAATGAAAAGAATACGTCTCCCATTCTCTTTGAGGAGAGAGAAAGCAAGAGAGAGAGGCTGAAGTCTTGAAGAAAGAGTAAACCCTCTCAACCGAATCTGAAAAATGAAAACAGAAAATCCCATGTCCAGATGAAAATCTGAGACAAAATAGCATACTGGGGACACATCCTGTAATGTGGGGCTAACTCAGCTAAACTGGAATACCTAGTAACCTTAATTAAAACAGGTGGCCAAATGTAAGTACTGTGAATAATTTCATTTGGCTGAGATCATAGTAGGTGCTCAACTATCACATAGAAAAGACGACCTCATTATTAAACAACTCTGTCAACAGTACGAAATTTGAAAAATCCATCTTTTGGAAGATCATCAGTTGACACCATTTAAAACATAAGGCTGCATTACAAAAGCCAGCAGGAACTATTAAGCATTTTTTTGTCAGGACAGCCACTGGACCATGTATGAGCTCATTGAGTACTACCCTAAGTAGTTAAATGGCTCTTAACAATATGCAGTACCAAAACAAATTAAAGTGAAGGAGGTGTGCAAATACAGAAACTGACACTTACCTATGGCTGATCAGATGTTGAACTATAAGGAAGACAACTCACAGTTCTAAATTAAATGCAACCACATTACAGAAATTATACTGCTTTTCAGCCTAGCAGTCAATATCTAGAACAGTGGCTACCATCTGAGTCAAATGATTTAATAACTATGGAAGAGATTTATCAAGAATTCCTGGAGACGGAAACATACACTGCTACTGCAGATACCAATGAGACAGCATCTCCAGCAGGGACTGTTTTGGGCTCAAATTCCCATTGGAATTGGTATACATAACACATGCTGCAAATGTCCACCAGTGACTTAGAGACATCAAGCAAGCTGTGTGTCTATAGCCTTGCCTGAAATAACTCATAGCCCAAACGGTCTTTTCACATGGAGCACATCAGATCTCAAGATCAGCCATCAGCATGAGAAGAGAAACAGGTGAAAGGAAAAGCTCAGACAGTGATTCAACACCCCTAACCAGGCATGAAAAGCATCACTTCAATCCTTAACAAAAAAAGAAGTAAATAAGTACCCTGAATCTAGGAAAAAAGAATCTCCACGATCATTCCCAAACTCCTGAGAACTCAAGGTACAGTTCAAACCTGTACTAAGAACCAAGCCAGGTCCTCTATTTTTTTTTTCAGATCATTTCAAACATCCCTAATAATTTGCCATGTTAATTAGGAAGGAATTTAGAGTAAAAGCAAGAGAACTTGCTTTAGGTTCAAAGCATAAGGTTGTGACAGTCTCCAAAGAAAACTGTTATTTCCATTATTGCACTCCCATGAGAAATTATGCCATTTCTTGCCATCTGCTGTGCTATTACTAGCCCTTTATAATGACAAATCCATCATAAGAAATATGTTCACATGAAGGCTGTAACATATGCTTTCTGTTAAAAAATGATAAAGAATATTGTAGTACACTGCAGATGCAGTTTCGCAACTGGCACTGTTTAGAGGAAAATAATGGCACGCATCACTGAGCCCAATCCTGTTCTGGAAGGCATAACCTTAGATAGTGCCTGTGTTAACTTTCACACTGTTTCTTCATCAAATGAGTCGTAACACGCATACACTGCCAGATGTTGTACATGACTACTATGGAGCACTGGAACAGAAGCAACACACAGGATCTAGACTCCAAGCACTCTTCAGCTCCAGTTCTCAGACCAGGTGAGATGACCTGGGCAAAGCATCATTTCCAAAGTGGAGGAGGTTGGCACAGAGTGACAGCACGTGCTTATGAACATAGCTGCAGGAACAGTGAACAGACATTTCACTGTGAATTCAATAAGGGCCACCGACAATCATTCCCAGAGAACTGTGATGAAGGAAAACACCCTCATTAACACCACTCATTCCTACAAGTCAATTTGCTCTGTTTAGCAAGCAATGCAAAAGCACAGAAAGATCAACAGCACAGGACATGTGAATACAGTCTCTAAGTGGGGCACCAGCAGCAAAGGAACCTTAGCAATGCCAGGCATGGCGCTACTTTTCATTCCTACAGCAGTCAGAAACTTTAACACCAACACCTTTTGCAACTCTTTAAGCAGAGATGGGAGAACGAAGTCCAGAACACAAAGCACTCAAGGCTTCTACACTCCAAATTGAGCCACGTTGTACTGCCCTGCATGAGCTATCATATATACCACCAGCTTCACCGTCCAATGCTCCACCTCTGCCACTCTAGCCCACACTATAAGGCACTATCTAGTATGTTAAATAATGCTATGGGCACTTTCTTGGTAGATTTTCATAATCCACACTAAAAATAAATACATTTAAAACAAAACTCAAAAGAATTCTGGTCCCTCCACACCCACCTCCCTTCTCAACATAACACCAGACCTGTGCTGGTTAACAGTTCTATTCCATTATGATCTCTAGTTGCTGAACAGCCTTGGTACAAAGAAAACTGAGAAGAACTTCAACTCACGTTGTTTTTCCTGTAGAAAGCCAGATGAGCAAAATGCAGACTCTCCACCTGCAAAAGGAAAAAAAAACACAACATGCAACAGGATTGCTTTACATGAACAGCAAGCTCTTTACTTTTTCTACTGTATTACAGCAAATATTTTGTAATTGACCACTATGCTAATTTCTAAAACTCCCATTGGCTTCACGGGGAATAGCTCAGCATATGACACACTTGAAACCTGCTCTAATCTATTTTTCAAAATGGTTAGTCTAGAAGCCAGATTTCACTTTTCAAGAAAGGAGTCATAAGCAATGAATCCATTTGATTACTTGTAGCATTAGCTACTGAATCTCTAAATCACTAAGAATTAGCATAACTTATTTAGCAACACAAAACAGATTCTTCTTTCAAATATTTAAGTAGCAGCATTTTTAAGAATGTTTCTGTCCTTCTATTCCCTCCCGCAGTCCACCAATCCAAGGAAAGTTGCAAGTACAAAGGGATTTTCTCAGATCTAACTACAAAACCGTAAAATACAGAGACACCAAGATATGGGAATAGAAGGGCCTTTCATTTAGTTTGTGCATATAGATCAAGGCCTCCTACAGCACTCAAACCATTTCTACCACGGAGCATAAACGCCTTTGCCGTCATTCCACCACTACAGAAATGAAAGCCCAATGGTACTAGCCCATAGCTACCATCAGAGCTGGGACAGGAAGACAGGTGTCTCAATCCCTTCTCTGGATTCCTTCTTCGAAGGCCTAGGCAAAAATTACTCTTTTTCCTGGAGCCTACCTACCATTTGAGTATATGCAAACAAGTGATAGAGACGGCACTCTTCTACTGAGACACAGTCTGAATAAACAATATGGGCAACCTTATGTTCTGTCTTTGGAAACAAAAAACAAACTGGTCAAATGACAAGGACCAGGGAAGCTGGTGACACTCCATGGTATGTGAATAAACCAGTGCACATCTTACAGTTGCCTGCCCACTGATCTTCTTGTGTTCAGCGAAAGCTTCTGCCCAGTGCCTTGAGAAGACTATGGAGCTTGTATGTACTGTTCCTTATTTCACGAATTAAAAATGCTGTTACACCAAACACCGCTAGGGTTAATATATAACAAATAACAATAATTTTTAACTCCTCTGATGGATGCAGCAGTACAGAATAAGAGCTCTGCCACAATTCCCTTTTTCTTCAGAGGCCCTAGCTATCACAATTGACATCTTGGCTTTGAAAGAGAGTAAAAAGAAAACAAAAAATGTCAGGCTCTTCAACATACAGCACAGAAGTACGCTTTTCTCCATTCTTTGTGCTCAAACGGTAAGCAAAGAGATCACCTTGGTACCTGACTTTTGAGGAATGAAAATGATTTGAATTAACCACTTTCCAAACTTCACATACAATCTCTTCCATTTTCAGTTCCTCACCAGGGCAATTCACAGACTGGTGTTCTGCCAAAGAGCTTGGGTCACAACTGTTATCTGCTTTCAGATTACTAGGGACGTAGTAGTATCTGCAATAGCTCACAGGGAGAGTAATTGTTGAGGCAAAGCAGTCATCAGTCATTGCCTTGGGAAGAACCTGTGAAGCTCTAGGGAATGCAAGAGCTAACAGCAAAAAACAGATCTCCATGTCAAGAGCACATACCAGCCTTCTGAAGAGCTTGTATGTGCAATTCTGTGAACTACAACATGACTGGAAAATAACTAGATTCAGAAAGAAAATGCCTTCCCATGATAGCTTTAAATGGCTGTGCAGATAGAAATTCTCCACCTCAAAAGAAGAGCTCTTGATGAAAAGTGAAGCCACTTTCACTACAGAATTGAAATTCATTTTTATTTGGTAGGCTTGGAAAAATGGACAACTACCTTTTTTTTAAAACTTTACTAACAAATTTCAACTTTGAATATAATTTTTTAACATCTGGATTTAGGTCTTTTGGTACGTGTTACTATGCCTGTCCCACAGTTTTCACTGTTTAAAAGAGAAAAATCAGAAGACATCAGGGAAAAACAAAATTAAACAAAAACACCAAAAGGGAACACTTGTTTTCAGATGCTAAGCAGTATATGAAAGTCAACAAATTCTAGATCTGCCTCATGTTTTGATGCCTGTTTTCTAGTTCTTTTTCTGTAAAAAGCTCCCATCACATTCGTGCCACTGCCTTGAGCAGGATATGGTGAATGACAATCACTTTGCAGGCACAGCACATATTGTTAAAGAGCAAGTGTGGCAAGGAAATGTGATAGGACGAACCCAGATATTTCTCAAGGTTTTTTAAACGGCAGTGGTTTTGGCAAGGATGAAGTTAAATTTCTTCACAGTAGCTTGTATGGTGCTATGTTTTGGACCTGTGATGAAACTAGTGTTGATAATGTCTTTCAGCCACAGGTTCCTAGACTTAGGGTTCTGTTCTCATGTTCTCCTCCCGAGTGAGATGTTCTTCAGCTTCAGGATACATACCACAGCACAGACTACAAGGCAAGCCTACAGGTGCCCTAAATCACTTTATGTTTCTCTCCACGTAGACATCCCCCAAGATGTTCAAGGAGTATGAACGCAGACTGAAATGCAGACCTGGCATATTTTAAATGACCCTTCTGAAGACATTTACTCTGATATGATGGCAAAAACCTTTGGGAGAAAAAACTTGACGGGAAAATGTCATGCCTAACTGACTACTTGAGGGCATTCTACTTCACCTGTGTAACTACGGTCCTTGAAAACTAGGCTACTAAATGTCTGAGATTTTAGTCCCACAGTTAGGGACGAATACATGAAGACAGCTTAGTTTACGAGGAGTCTCGCCAAATTAAAAGAACGTGATCAAAAGAAAGCATGCTAGTGAAATTAAGGAAGTAGGAAATCTATGCTCTAAAGGACTGTTAACTACACTCGTCAGAGGGGTCCAGATATTTTCATCACACAGTAATTTCCACAGAATATGCAAAAAAAAATTGCCACTTCTCTGGCCTGGAATTAAAAGATGATCTGCAGTTACTCTAGTTGCATGCTACCACCTATTGCAATGCTACAGAAAAAAATTCGTGAGCAGTTTTTTGGGCAGTGTTCAAACCAGAATAGAATCCACCTTACTTTCCTACAAAGGATTGCTAACACCAGTAGAAATAAACGTGTCTATTCTGCAGAGAAAGTAGCCGCAGTTAAAAACAAGATCCACAAAGTTATCTTTAGTGCAATGCTCTGGTACATAGTTACTACACATACATGTATCTTTGCAGATCCGTGCTGCTGAGAGGTCAGAAGGCATTTTGTACAGTTGTTGTCTCGTTTTACTCTCCCCTGGAATTACATTGCTAATGGGATCAGCTTCAGAGCACAGCACAGTAGAACAGAGTTGTATGCCTCACCAACGGTGAGATATTAGGGGAATCCTTCTTTGCCTTCTTCCCCACATATCCAGTCTTGCAACATTAGCCACTGGAGTGCCAGTATGCTTTACAGTATGCGTGACTTCCTCTGTTCTAATCATCTGAATTAATTTAACAACATAACTATACCACTGGAACAATGTTCACGCTCCAGTCTAGAATATGGCTTTCACCTCAGCAAGAACATTGTGAAATTTAACGTCTGAATAGAAAAATCTGTTTTGTTAATAATTATTTTTTTTTTAATGCCATGGCAAATATAACACTGGTGTGAGGACAATTATGTCAAACTTGCGAAAGTAGGGGGGGAGGAAACGAGGTAATATATCTACAGATGGTATGACCCTCTGGATGGGAATGGCAGCCAGGCAAACTCTAGGCCCAATGACACTGATGCAAGAATACATGCTGATTTCAGTATGGGACCGGATCTTAATACAGGTCGAAAAAGGAAAAGGGAATCTGTGGAGGGACTGCAAGGAAAGCAATACTCTCTGCAGCAGGACTCAGTTCTCAGCCAAAAAATATCTCAGCAGCTAGTTTAAGCTCCCTCCATTTTGCACACATTTGCTGAGCTGTATTCTAGAACACAGAGCATCACAAAATTAAATCACAGCAGTTGTAGAACACTGGTAACCTGCCCTAGTATAAACTGCTACCATGGATTATTTGCAGAAATCCAGTTCATGGCTTCTCTCTAAAACCTGCTGGTAGAAGTAAATCTGCTCTTTATATGAGCCATCCAACGTGTTTTGGAAAGCTGTTGACTACTCTAGTTTCCATCCTTCCCTTTCACTGTTCACTCCATTAAGCCAAATTTTCTGTTTGCCATTCTTCACGTTATTAGGCAGTGGCAGATGCAATAAATTTAACAGTAGCATAAACACTACAGTCAGCTATGTACAAACACCCTCTAATTAATTCTATGACTCCAGGAGGACATGACAAGAAGGGGGAGATCACATGCTACTGGGGGAAGGAAGAGCAGTTTGTTTACACAGAACATTCACTGTAGACAAAATTCAAGGCAAGGCAGCCTTCACAGGAGAGAGAGAGAAACACTAGCACAATGTAAAAGTCACTACACTGAAAGCAGAGGCGTGTGTAGAGATTTTTCTGTTATACTGAGTGTTTCGACCATTGCATAAATGCTGGAGAACCTTTGAGATGCATGGCAGATGTAGCAAAGGAGACTGAATCAGCGAGCCAATGAAAAATGAGACCAGATGAAGAGCTTGCTAAAAACGTCTTAGTGCACACTCAGTATTGCACAGAAACACTGGTTTCCTGTAGGAGTTTGATGGATCCAATTCAACATAGCTCATAATTTCAGATACTATGGGTTAATATGCACAACTGACAAGTATCTTAACAAAAAGTCTAAACCATTCAATGCAAAAAAATAACCTTTCTGATTTAAGTGGAAAATGCTAATTCACAGCTAAGTTGGCAAATCTGCAACATTTGCTCTCTATTCTCTTGACCTAATCATAAAATCTAACTTTATTTAAGCATTAGAAATGCAAAATTCAACAAAACAAGACCCACATATTTTAGGCTGAAATTAGTTTATTCCATCTCTACAGGTTTTATACACAGGAAATAACCAAGTGAGAAAGAAATATCTATACTTCATATTACTGCAAGGAAATTAAACAAGGAAAGAAAACAAGAGAAAAAAAAAATTCCAATCTTGCCTGAAAAAAATGACCTTAAAAATCAAATTAACAGCTGCCTTCCTGGCATACTTTGCAGTTAACTCAGGGCTGATGGCTAGCACCTTGGCACTTTTCCTTGCCAAAGGCGTATTTAACCATTGCTCAAGGAGCTGCAGGCTCTGCTTTACTTCTAACAAAGCACCATAAGTACAGATTTAAACACTGTACAAGCTTTATTATTGGCTTAAACTAATATTAATTTTATTTATGAGAGACAATAGATGGTTTCCAAACTACAAAGTCTTTCTCCTTCTGAAAAAAAAAAAAAAAAAAAAAAAAAAAAAAAATCAATCTAGGGAGTGATGTAGTTAAACTCTCCTCTTACACTTTGTATTTTTATCTACTTAGAAACAACGCAGTTGAAAGTTTGATGCAGACAAATCTCCTGAAGTTGATGAATTAATTCTCTCTCGTGCTAATGTTTCTCCATAATACATGACTGGTTAGACTCTTAATTTGATGCAAGATAAAGCAATACTGTTCCACGGCCAAATAACGAACTGCTGATGTCCTATTAAGTAATAAAATAGTAATTACTTTCTCATTTACTTCCCTATCTCTACCTTCCACTACAGGGTGAGATTAGGACAAATTTTTGTAGCAGCTGTCAGTGTATCCTACGCTTCTGTCTGATGTTGTCTTACTGTGTGCTGCATCACATTTGTCTAACAAGAGATTCAAGAGGTTTAGGACAAGGACAAAGGCATTTTCATAAGTGCTTAATACTCTTGAATGCCCAATAAGATTCATGGGAGCTCACTGCACTTTGAAAAGCTAGCCCTTGTGAGCAGTCCACTCAAAACCAAACCAAACCCAACCCTTCTCAAAACAGAAGAAGAATCACTGTTATCAAGTTAGGTCTTTACAGCAGCCTTGTGTACACAACACAACAGAAAAGATGAATTCCAAGTAGCGTAACAAAAGCTATTGTGAATCCTAGGGCTTTAGCATTGCAATGGCAGCAGCATTTTACGGTCTACCATTCATAAGCCACAGTCTTTGGAGAACAATTCTTTGTAAGTTTTAAGGTGAGAAGCAGAGAATTTGTCATTCAAAAAAATCAGTAGGAACTGCACAGCTCAGTCCTGGGTGATGCAGAAAGGGCAGGAACTGCAGGCTTCCATACACAGACCTAGCACAACATGCTCAACTGCAGCACTTCCCAGCTGCAAACCACTATCTTGTAGTGGGCTAGATGTGAAGAATAAAAGTTTAATCTAAATGAACAATTCAAATGAGTACCAGAAAGAGAGCGATATTACTGTCAGCACTATTTTCCAGATAGACAATCAATGCATTAAAAGATGAAAAGATGTGAGTAACCTGGTCTTGTGCAACGGAACCAAGAAAGGCCTTTCACTCACCTGATACGAAAATTTCCACTTGTGAAAGCTGATCATGTCCATCTATTTGCTGGTTACCAGTAAAGCAATCCATCAGTCTGTATGTGTGGCATATGAAGCACAGGAAAAGTGAATTTCACAGGTATTTTACAGTCAGTTATGGTTTAAACAACTAAAAATTAAATTGCATTTTGTCAATTGCCTACCTGAGAATTCATCCTCATTTGAAGCATTTTAATTCAATTAAATTTGCAGAGTAAAATAGTAGCATATTGCTGACAAAATTGACTAATGGCTTTTAAAATTGAATTAGGGTGTATTAAATCAATAGTCATCCTTTGCAGCAAGCTGTATTAGAGACATTACATTGTCATTTGCTTGCTTGCTTTATATTCTACAAAATACCACTAATGTCACTCTCCCCCATTTTTTTTTTCCTCAGAAGGATCTTCATATTGCAGAAATAAGGTTGCAAACCTAGGGTATGCAGCAGATTTTAGAATGTCTTCTTGGCTTCAGGCATGAGATGCATATTGACAATTCCAATCCTAGCAATTTAAGGATGCTGTGATTGGGGAACTAAAGATGACTGCCTTTAGCCTGTTGTAAAAATTGAGTTTCAAAAGAAAGAAGCGGTCAAGGTTCATTTGGGGTTTGCCCGTTTCACTTTGTGTGTGTGTGCATTTGTGGAGTTTTTAATGTTTACGTTTTAGAAAATGCAAATGTATTAAAACCAAAACTATCCACAGAATCATGACTTTTCTCCCCAGGAAGACTTCAAAAGAGACAAATTCACAGCAAAACAGCCAACAGACAAGTGTTTATGGAACCCTTCTAAAAGAAGCCCCAGTTCAAGCCCCTGCTACAAATCTGGTAGAACTGGAATTTAAATAATTTTGCAGAAAAGTTCAGTAATTGTATTGGGTTTCCGTAGCAAGGGGCTATGGGGGTGCCTTCTGTGAGAAGACAGCAGGAGCTACCCCCTTGTCCAACAGAGCCAACTCCAGCCAGCTCCAAGATGGGCCTGTGGCTGGCCAAAGCTCAGCCAGTCAGCAACACTGGTAGCAACTCTATGATAGCATATTTAAGAAGGGGTAAAAAGAACTGTGCAATAGTTGAGAGAGAAAGAAGTGGAAAAATGTGAGAGAAACAACTCCGCAGACACCAAAGTCAGTGAAGGGGCAGGAGGATGAGGTGCTCCAGGCACCAGAGCAGAGGTCCCCCTGCAGCCCACAGAGCAGATAGATCATGGTGAAGCAGGCTGTTCCCCCGCAACTGATGGAGGTCCACGGTGGAGCAGATTTCTACCTGCAGCCCAGGGCAGACCCCATGCCAGAGCAGGTGGATGCCTGAAGCAGGCTGTGACCCCATGGAAAGACGGCGCTGGAGCAGGCTCGTGGCAGGACTTGTGGCCCCACAGAGAAGAGTCCACGCTGGACCAGGTCTTCTGGCAGGACCTATGACTCCACAAGGGACCCACGCTGGAGCAGACCACTCCTGACAGACTGCACCCTGTGGAAAGGACTGATGCTGGAGCAGTTTGTGAAGAACTGCAGCCCGTGGGAAGGACCCACACTGAAGAAGTTCACGGAAGATTGTATCCCATGGGAGGGACCCCAGGCAGGAGCAAGGGAAGAGTGTGAGGAGGAAGGAGCGGCAGAGACAAAGTGATAAGAACTGACTGCAACCCCCATTCCCCATCCCCTTGCATTGCTGAAGGAGGGTGGAGGAGGTAGAAGACTTGGGAATGAAGTTGAGCATGGGAAGAAGGGAAGAGTGGGGGGGAAGGTGTTTTTAGTTTTCTTTGATTTCTCACTAGCCTACTCTGTTACAATTAATTGGCAATAAATTAAATTAATCTCCATAAGCCGAGTCTGTTTTGCCTGTAATAGTAGTTGCTACGTAACCTCAATGCCCTTATCTCAACCCATGAGCTTTTCACTGCATGTTCTCACTCTGTTCAGCTGAGAAGGGGGAGCGATAGAGCAGCTTATTGGGACAAAAAAAAAAATGGTCTTTAAGATATAAATGTACTTTCCATAGCAAAGGGTGGAATGATGAATTAAGAGAGAACAGTGAAATCTAAATATCCCACATCGATTTATAATGGTTATTTCAGAATCTGGGATCTGAAACCAAATCTCCTTGAACCAGCTGAGGGCAATGAAGGCTATTATCATCCATCCCTTTGGAACAGTTTTTGCCTCTCACAATGGACAAACTGACCCTGTAGAGCTTCCTTTCATATGGGATACTACTCCATTTCAGCCTTGGAAACTCTTGTTTGAGCACTCTGAGTAACAGCCATGTTGATTTCTCTCTTGAGTGGGCCAGACAATCCCTTCACACACTCACCAACAAAATATTGTGTGACTACAATCTTCTAATTCTCCATGGTCTTTTCATGATGTGAAAGTCATCCCAGATACCAAGATCTTCTGAATTCTGTACATGCAAAAGAAGTGACCAAGATGAAGAAGGTTCTCCAAATCATTCAAAAGTTACAACCTACTTGCAAGGAGACTGCTACCCTCTTAGGCGTATGCTTGCACTAGAATCATCAATAATATGACCATCTTATCCTAAGCAGATCCACAGTTCACAAGGAATTCATATCCCCAAATTCCAGCCTCCGGACCAGCTCCATTTGCTCTTCTGTGCTACCAGGACACCTTGGTCTTAAATAGCACTACACATCCTAATGAATCAATACAAGTTATAAGTTTACATGAACATATCCTCATAGCTAGAGGTGAAGAAAACATACCCTCATAGTGTGTTCCTCAAGGTGAGAAAATCACATCAGGATAACACAGGAATGACAGGAATGAGCTAATGTCACCAAAGATGACCAGGAGGATGGGAGAGAAAGAGGTAAGATTGTCGAAAAGTAACCTAATGCTAATTAGCATGGTACAAATCACACCTGTGGGAGGAGACCTTACATGCTGATGTAGGACTGCCTTTGTACAATGAACTAATCACTAATCAGAACATGCACAGGAGTACACTAATTATGTAACTAAAATTTGACCAACAAGCAAGTATTGTGTTCTTGTTGTAACCTGTATAAAACCCTACAGTTTCTCTGAAGAGATGTGCTAGTTTTTGCACTTTATCACCTAGCACCCCTTTCTGTACAGAACTGCATTAAAGGTTAGAGAGTTCATCTTGACTCCGTGTGCTCATTGGCTCTGGTGCACCGGACATGAACCTCTTCCCGGATTTAAGGGACAACAATAGTTGGGGGTTAAGAAAGGTTAAAAAAATCCCATGGTTTCAAACATGATCTATAGTGGGTAACTCAATAAAGTATACATCTCAATATATTTGAGTACAAGCTGCAGTATGAAGAAGTCTTGACTACCAAACTCCTGCTCCGGACACAAATCTACTCTGAAACAAGCATGAGCACATTAACTTCACTTAAGTTGGACCAATCTTAAAGCAAAGGAGTTTCATGCACTTGAACAAGAATGAAACAAATCAAACAGAAGGTAATAGGTAATTAAACCCACTGCACTTAGGCAGGAACTGCTTAAAAAACACATGCAAAATCAGTGGGTACAAGAGGTATTCATCATTCTAATTTTCATCAACATTTCAGTTAGACTATTTTAAAAGGCAACAGAGCACTCACTACATTCTTGCTAGGATAAAAAATAGCATTTTGTGAGGCATGCAAAGCATTGACTCTACAGTTAGAAAACAAGGGTCTAATTATTAACAGAGCAGCCACTATGCAGTCATGATTGGCTGGACGGTCACACTCCAAGAGTTGCAGTCAATGGCTTGATGTCCATGTGGAGACCAGCAACAAGTGGAGTTCCCCATGGATCGGTATTGGGACTGGCACCCTTTAACATCTTTGTCAGTGACAGGGACAGTGAAATTGAGTGCACCCTCAGCAAGTTTGCCAACGACACCAAGCTGTGTGGTGCGGTCAACACACTGGAAGGAAGGGATGCCATCCAGAGGGACCCTGACAGGCTTGAGAGGTGGGCCTGTGAGAACCTCATGAAGTTCAACAAGGCCAAGTGCAAGGTCCTGCACATGGGTCAGGGCAATCCCAAGCACAGAGAATGGATTGAGAGCAGCCCTGAGGAGAAAGACTTTGGGGTGCTGGTTGACAAGAAGCTCAGGATGACCTGGCAATGTGCACTCGCAGCCCAAACGCCAACCATACCCTGGGCTGCATCCCCAGCAGCGTGGCCAGCAGGGTGAGGGAGGGCATTCTACCCCTCTGCTCCGCTCTGGTGAGACCCCACCGGGAGTCCCGAGTCCAGCTCTGGAGCCTTCAGGACAGGACAGACCTGGACCTGCTGGAGCGGGGCCAGAGGAGGACCACAAAAACGATCCGAGAGCTGGAAGGCCTCTGCTGTGAGGAAAGGCTGAGAGAGTTGGGGCTGTTTAGCCTGGAGAAAAGAAGGTTCCAGGGAGACCTTACTGTGGCCTTCCTGTACCTGAAGGGGGTCTACAAGAAAGCTGGACAGGGACTTTTTACAAGGGCATGTAGTGATAGGACAAGGGGTAATGGCTTCGAGCTGAAAGAGGGTAGATTTCGACTAGATAGAAGAAAGAAATCATTTACTATGATGGTGGTGAGGTACTGGAAGAGGTTGCCCAGAGAAGCTGTGGGTGCCCCCTCCCTGGCAGTGTTCAAGGCCAGGTTGGATGGGGCTTGGAAGCAACCTGGTCTAGTGGAAGGTGTCCCTGCCCATGGCAGGGGGGTTGGAACTAGGTGATCTATAAGGTCCCTCCCAACCCAAACCATTCTATGATGATTCAATGACCCATTCTCCTTTTGCTGCAATTAATTAAAAATGCCTGTCAGGATCACAAGTGTTTCATCAATAAGGTGACAAATTTTAGGTTTTGCTTTATGTGCAATAATATACTTGAAAGTCACTTTAATCGGACTCCATGCAGTAACCAAGCACATAATTTGGCTCTTTAAGAGAGTAGCTAGGAGTTGTTTCTGGAATAGAAATCTGTAGAATCATACTGTTGTAACCAGGGCCTTAAATACACCAGTTCTCAAACACAATGTAAGCATCTCTCCCCCACTTCAACAATAGCCACATCTATTAAAGCAGATTTATCTCCATAAACAAGATGATAGTTTAGACTCCATTGACCCTGAAGTCCATTTGCCGGAACGTCCAGCTAAAAGACAGTCAGTGTCAAAATGTATTAGTTATTTGGGGCTGGACAGGGAGTGTGGGGCTGTGGGGCAGGGGGGGAAGTGTAAGAGATGGCAATGAGAATGCTTCTTCACTTTCTCAGAGGTCACAAAATGACCTCAGATGGTTATAACTGTTGGCACGCGTGTACCTAAAATTTTAACTGATGTTCTAGAAGCTCAGTTCTCTGTATCACTTGGCCAGGCCCCAGACCTGCCTAAACCCTAAAGGAAACATTGAAGCCGTTTTCATCAGAGCCTGCAGCAAATGTGCATAAGCAAGCAGACATTTCCACGCATCTCCACAAATTCTTTACAAACCAGAAGAACAATAAAACTTCACTGCTTTCCAAATGAGCTCTTAATCATCATCTGTTACTTAAAACACTGGAGGACAACATTCATCCTATCATACAACATGGTCTTTTGCTTTTTGTACTGAGGTCAAGGTTCTTTTATTTGTCTTCAGTAATTTTATAGCTTTACTGCAATATAACTTTGAGAAGGTTCAGAACAAGAAAAGTCACCTACTGCCATTTTAATGAGCATACAAACTTTATCCCCAAGTGTATTTGTCCTCAGGTATTAAGTACATCTTCTGCTGAAAGCTAGAAATTGTGTGCTCCTGAGAACCACGGGTTGTGCAAGAACAGACTCAAAAGAATCAGAAATAGCACACAGCGATTTTCAGATGTTATCTATTTCTATCATCTTTTACAAAGATGTATATTTCTCTTCCTTGGAAGAAATAATGACCAAACAAGAACATGCCAATTACCTATCGTCCCACAACTACACCACAAATTCACATTATTGCAAATATCCTGCTATTGTGATTTTAATACATGATCTAAAATAGATCATTTCAACCGTCCCACTCACAAAACCATCTGTCTTTCTGGAGATCATCTTCACGTCTCTCTAAGGGAAGCTTTCATAGGAAGCAGCTACTCATAGACAAGAAAGATGCACAAGCACTTTCCATTCACTGCCAGACAAACTTCCCTTCAGGAACTTGTCCACCATCGCTGAAGACAAGAGCTCTCTTTCTACCCATGTCAAGGTCAGTAAGCAAACCTGTTGCACATACAATGCATTCCTATCACATTAATGAGTAATTAAAAATAGTATCACAGGGCAAACAGACAAATGAGATCCATAAAGATTGCATTAAGATCTCAAGCTTGGCATTTGCTAAATTCTGGAAACTTGGCTTTGCAAACTCAGTTCTGGGATATCTGGCAACTGTAATGAAATATAGCCTGTCCTGACCTACTGGTGTGTTGGGCTCCTGTCACTTCAGTGCAGGGCTGAAAGTGAGAGCTGCTAGGTTGGCCAGTCAACTGAACAGACATACTGTTTTCACATCCAAACCGCTATGCAGCAGCCAAGGGACAACACAGTCCCAGAAGTCACTTGCACCATAAAAGCTACAAATGAGCCTGGAAATCCACTGCTCTTATGGCTTCTAGGGTTGTTCTTGTTTTATAAAAAGCACAGAGCTGAAAAACAAACAATGAAAAATTAAGCCTCTGGGCAAAAGGAAAAGAGTTTGGATACCTTCAGCACAGTCTCCAGTCAACTTTTTTTCTGCAAAGCAATTTTTAAATTTTATATGTTCATGCTGTTCTTGCCTGCTTTTCTTGCAGAAGAGACACAATCAACAGTTAGAGGGTAGCAGAGAGCTCAGCATATCAAAAATTCCTACCAATTAACTGCAACATGTACTGATAATGACTGCACTGAGAGACAGCAGTGCCTCAACTTTAAAGCCATTCAGAGGCTTGAACAAAACACTTTTTTTTGCTTCTCCAAACAAAATTTGGAGAAAACAAAGAGTAAATAGGAAATGCTAAAAAGACCACTCCATTTCAACACAGCTGCCTTTCCCATCCTGCCATGATCAGTCAGTCCTGGCTGGAGTATTTTGCTATACCAAAAATTAGCAGCAAGAGTACAGCCTGCAATGAAAGGAACATTACTGTGCTCTTGAAAAGGATGCATATCTTTACTGATCACCTCTGCTGCTTGAGTGACCACTATGCAAGCACATTAGCCAGTGTGAAATTTTTCTGCAATTGTACCAGGGTCAACTATAGGTGGAATTCTGTTGCTGCATGACATTTGCAGTATATACAGCTAGTGTACAGAAGACTTTTCTCCTTTCCAGACACCTTCTATATCATCTCTCAGTGAAATAAGGCAGTACAAGAAAAGCAGCCTAGCAACCTTTGCCTGGAAGAAACCTCCCTGGCATTTCTGGTAAGATGGCCAGGAATCAGAGTTATCCAGCAATGGCTGTTGGCTCACTGAGTACAGACAGAAAATGAGAGCGCCACAGACAAAAGCAGAAATTCAACACAAGAAAAACCATAAAGCTGGCACATTTTATTAGATCTGATGCCAAAAAAGATGCCTGAAGTTGCAAAGTAGCTTGCACAAATTTATGCACAGCAGCTCTGTCTGTGGCAATGATTCAGAAAATGACAGCTGCTCACCAATTAGGAAGGCAGAGGTGAAAAAAATTTCCCAGCATGGACGTCACCAGCTCAGGAAGGGCAATCAGTAGGTGCAAAACAATGCAACCTTCTTCTCACCACAGTTCAATGTAATTGAAGCTGTTTCACATTCACGGATGCGTGATGCTGATCAGCTGGCAAAGCCCAGATATATCGGCATTGAACTGCATTGCCCATTCCTTGACAGTTGCACGTTTCTCCTACTCTTTAGAAAATAAGATGGATGTGGGTGCGTGTGTGTGTGTGTGTTTTGACAAAATGAAGAGCAACGAGCAGTAAAGCCTGCTGTCTGTATGTGGAGACTGAATCATAGCAGGACTGCTAATCTCCAACTGCAATGGCAAACACTTATTATCTCCCTACAGAGCTCTGTCGTTCTTCATCCATTTCAGATGTTTCTGGATTCCCTCATACTTTAATTTGCGTGTGTGAGACAAAAGAAAAAAGAAATGGTATGTTAAACTCTTATAACACTTTCCAGCTCTCAAGTCCACATTTTAAAAAGGCCAAATATAACAAGAGTCAGGTAACTGAGGGAGAGAGGACAGCCCTATCATTCATGTGACCTTATTTTAAATCTTATGCAGGTTTGGTCTCAAATAAACATGTCTTGACCTCACAGGTAATGCCTACTCCAGCTATGGCATTTTTCCCCCAGGATTTCATCCTTTGAAATGCTGAGACAAGTTTAAGTTTACATGTCAATTACTAGCTTGGATTGAGTGACGTATTTTTTCTCTAACAAGTATTTGCCTGTTTGCCAGTTAAAATGTATAGTAACCTCATTTCCCGCTATCAAGAAACTCAAGTAATGAACTACAAAGCATATATTGAATTCAAAGTATGCAAATGGTCCTTGCTGTATTTGCAAAGACTTCTTCACCTCACTTTCACTGCACTGTCTCGAGAGTACAAAAACAAACCAACAACAACTTAAACCTTAGAAACAATAACAATATATACTTAAAATAAGGATATGAACTCAAGATAGCTGGAGGAAATGCAAAGCACTGAAATCCAACAGGCTGAAATTGTTGCTAGTGCTCAGTACATGCAATTTTCCTTAAGGTAACGGACAGATACCTTGTACCAGGAGTAAATTTAAACGCATGACTCTGACGTGTGAAAATGCTTTTGTACCACAACAGGGGAGGCATCTGCATCAATATAATTTATGCAGCTGTATGAGTTTTTAATTCAGCTTGATTGCTGTTTGTGTTACTTTCTGTAACAAAAGCTTAATAAATTTAAATGCTGCTGCCAGGTTTCCCCAAAGACTTTTCTACCTCTGATGAGAAAGGTTGTGCTGGTCAAGTGTTCTCAGTTGTACTTACTGAGAATCAATGATTGAATTAAAATATATACTTGCCATTTATAAAGTTCCTGAGGACCTTGTCTGCCTCACATTGGAACTGTAGCATTACCTAAGTAGCGTCCAGTGGGTCTTTAGCTCTATCCAGAGCATACAGCATCTTCTCATACATCTTCAGTTATTGAAAGAGCCCATAATTATGTGCTTTACTAATCAATTTATTAAACCATGACAAAGAACCTGTGCTCTGCTCTCTGCACAGGCACCTAGCAAAACCATTGACTCTAGAGACCAACTGAATTGCAACAAAGCTCTCTGCAACCAAAGCCAACAAACTCATCGCTCTCTCTGAGAGCCGTAAGTAAATCCAGCTGGTGGGGGAGAGGAGTTTCCCCTGAATCAGCAGACCATACTCCTCACATCTTTCAAATGAAAGAGTGAAGTACCCTGGGAAAGAAGCCATCTAGGACATCTTTCTCTTTTCCACACAACATTTTTAAAGCGAGAATGCAGCTTTACCTAAACTGTGGTGTGGTTTGTTGGGTTTTTTTCACTATAAGCAATTGGGCTAAGGCTGAAATATCTTTCTGCTGTGGCACAGAGGATAACACAGTCTTCCTTCAAACATCCTCCTCTTTCCCTCTTGGCCTTTATCATCTGTATCTGATGGTTGCTAATCACAGACATTTCTAAAACTGCTGAATCAGTAACACTATTCAGTCTTGTTTAGCTTTAACAGCAGCACTATACAATTATCCGCACTAACAACATTGCCAATGTGACCTATCAGCATCTGGCAGATTAATTCCATGAAGATAAGATACAGAAGAGTACATGTAAGGAAAAAAAAATTTTAAAAATATCAACGAGTAGCTAATCAATAGGACTAAATCTGAGAGTATGAGGTAGCAAAGGAAAGAAGTAAATGCATGTAACTGCCTCGCCTATTTAGAAATTTGATGTATTTAGCAGGGGTGCATCAGGGATAATTTCTAACTTGCAGCATACATTACAGCCAGGACTCTTACTTTCTTTTGCATTATTGAAGCAGTGAAATCACATGGTGATATAATGAGATATGATACAAGTAATATTGGCTCAGACTTGTGCTAGCCCAGTTCTTAACATTCGCCTGACATCTCTGTTAAAGAATGGTCAAAATCAGCACAATGAACCCTCACCTAAAATCCATAGTACACTCGCAGCACACGTGAAGCAATATCAGAATGTAGATGCATCTTAAACATAGGACAATTCATCAAATGCTTGGAGTTAGAAAAGGTTTTGGAGCCAGTGTACCTAACAGCTGTATGTGAACACAAATGAAGTAAAAGGAGAGAATGAACGAGAATTCTTTCTTTTACAAAACATCACAGAGAATTAGATTAAATGAAAATAGAAACTCTTTGTATGAAGAAGGATGGACTACAGCTCAGGGGTCTGCTTCATTTGTTTCTGCACAGATCTTCCATGCAATGCTGGGTCTAACATTCCCTTTGCTGCAGCTGTTCAACTGCATAATGCAAACAATAATCCTTTTACCAGCCTGGTTTCTTAACAGCAGAAACCCTTAAAAACAGTCTCTTTCCTTGGTGCCCAACACAAAGAGTGCTATGAAAAAAACAAACAAAACTATCCTCATATAATGGGTGCTAAAACGAAAATAAGCATTCCAAATCTTTGCCAGCCCTGCAAGAAATGGAGACATAACTGCAAGAATGCAAAGATAGCTCGTTCTTGGCAAGTCATTTAGAAGACTAACTCATATTTGGTGCAATTTTGTATTAATTTTTCTTGCTACTTTGTAGCAGAGAAAAAGGCATGTTCCCAACACATGCAGTATCTCTTACAAATTATCGTTGAATCTCTGACTCCAAATGAAGTTACCAAGCAACATAAGCGAGGCCTTGATATCACTGGTAAGAGCAAATGAAAACCAGAACTTTTTTCTTCTCTAATTACCTATTTCACAATTGTAAATACACTGTGTGTATTGTATCTACCTGTCACTTAAATACTACCAAAATAAATCAGGCTCATGGTAGGTGATCACGAAGTTTGTGACTCAGATAAATATTATTTTTCTATGCCTGTATACTAAAATAGACCTATTCACAGTATTGATTAATGAAGCAAATCCATAAACAAAAGCCTCCTGAAAAGGCTCTTAAAACGGACAAATCCATCATACTCTTTAAAAAGCTAGATTAATTAACCAGCACCATTATACATGAACCCATACCAACGATAGATAAGGAAATTAGGTCCTTTTCTCTCCCCAAAGTCAATGAGTTAATTTTAATTTTCAAACGATCAAGCAATTTAGGAGCCAAAGTAACATTTAAAGGAAGACTGCTTAGGCTTTTGTCCTAGGTCCCAGATTCTTACTGGCTTATCAGTGCCCATTTCCCATTCATTTCAGTGGCACATAATTACCTAAATGTTTACCTAAAACTAGCCCCAAATACTCCTGAAAATATGTGTCCTTGAAAATTCCAGATAATGATTTGTTGACTTTAAGGAGCAAAATAATCCAGTGACAATGACCAAGTACCTTATATATGTTGATTACAGGAAACATGCAAAACATAAGTTGTGGTCTTGCAATCTATCTCATAGTTGTTGAGTCGAGTTCAACACTGACTTCCCACTGAAGTCAATAAATTTGTATTACCTGGCCTGTCAGAAAAGAAGTTTCCTCCTGAACAAGATTGTTGCAATTCATTTCCCAGCACTATAATACTACTTACATGTCTATGTAAATCTTTTAACTACAAGATGCTGTAAATTATATTTCTGTTGAGTTTTTACATTAATATCTGACAACTAATTGCTTCAGTAGCCAGATTTTCTTGCTAACTTTAAATTAATAGGTAAGTCAAGCCAAACATTACCTTGATTCTCTTCCAGCTTCCCAATTGTTTCTATCTGCTCAACAAGGTCATTTGAGTTCCACTGGCTCATGCCTATGAGAATGGCGCTTTTTCCTTCCACCAGCTCTTCTGTAGGAGCAAAAAGGAGAACAGAATAAATGGCAGTAACAAGAGAAAAAAGACAGGGTAAGAACTAGTAATTGGGAAAGAAATAAACACTCATCATGGCCCCTAATGGGAATATGCAACAGGTTAGCATACACAGGACTCTCCAGGAAAGCTTCTTGCTTACTGATATGCTCTACAGTGTACCTACACGCTTCATATATTGTGTGCAGGAAAACTGTGGAAAAGAGAAGACTGCCTGAATTTTTGATCTTACTTTTGATCAGTCACTTAAAAAAAACATTTATAATAAATCACTTTTGAGGTTTAATATCAAGTAAGAGAATTAGTCAGAATTCTCCCTCCACCCCCCTTGGAAAAAATTTGTAATTTTTTTTACTTTTTTTTTTTTTCACTTCATAATATTCAAAAGGCAAAGCAGAGGGAAGAATGGACTCACAGACCAGTGTCAGGCTTTTCGAGCACATTTTTTTTCCCCCTTTTAGCCACCTGTGCTACACAAAGCTTTATATTTTCATCCAGGGACACGGAGACATAATGGAATGGCACCAAGCCCATGGCACAGAACACCATGTCTTTTATTGGGATCCCAACCAGGGAGCAGCGTGGGTTAAGCTGAAAGGACAAAACACAAACCACAGACATTCTCTCTCTCTCGCAAAAAAAACATGAAAACCAAGCAGGCTTAGAAGCTGTAGGAAAACATGTTCCTTCAATTTAACAACTGTTTGGTAAGAAGGGTGCATTAGTCCTTTCTGAATAAATTTACTAAAAGCATTTCAGCCTGGCTGTATACAGCCCAGAATGGTCTTTGTACCTAGGGTAAGTGCACAGGGGAAAAAAAGAGAAAAGAAGTAAAATATGAATAATCACGGTTCTTAAGGCAGATTCAGAGAATGGGTCAAATTCTGCCCTCTCTTACTGCCTATTATGAAGAGAAGGGCTCTATTATGGGAGTAAACAGAAGAATTTGGCCAGAACATTTCTGGCTAAAATGATCCACATTTTCAAACAAGAAAAGAAACGTGAATCTGTTGGCAACCAGGCCTTGCAGTGGGCCTCTAAGAGACGTAAAAATTTATGTTCTTTCATGCTCTCTCATGTGTACCTCTCTCATTTAGACAGATCTTGGTACTAGGGTGGAGAAAAGTGGATCTGTATAAAGGCTTTTGAATCACTTCACAGTTGTCACCTTATCTTATTTCCCCCTAAGTCCTACCTTTTAGAAAAAAAAAAGGTCCTAAAGTTAATTTGTCAGACTGATCAGAGAAGCTGGATCCAGCAAAACCCCTACTGGACTTGATGCAATCTCAGCTGCTTCCTGAGGCAAAAAACCCCAACCACTTAGAACTGCATTTTGCTTGGGTTTTTGTCACTTTCTCTTACAAAGGCTGATTCATTTGAAGTTCCGTAAGGAGAGACGGAATGAGCCATGGGGTGACTCTGAAGTGCCCTGAAGAGCTGGCTGAAGGCAGCTTGGTGACACCCTGACACAGCCACTGCAGATGGACTGAGCCACTCCAAGGACATCCTGCACCTCCTGCGACTAAGACAGCAACTGAAACCTTCACTTAAAACTCAGGGACAGCTGGTCCACTGTGGGACAAACTCCTCCTGCATTAACTGGTACCACAAAGTGAAATGAGGGAAGGCAAGATGGGGCCACTGAGGTTCTGAGTGTCAACGCAGAGGAGGCAGCTCATTTACCCACCTTCATGCAGCACGTGCCACCAGAGAGAGCTGCCTCATCCAGCCTTTCAGTGGTATTTTAGACAGCTGGTTTTTGGTTGAGGATCTGCCCCAGTACGGGCTTTAGCACTTAGGAATTGTACCAAGAGGATGCTAAAGAACTGTCTCTTGCAGAGAAATAGGGCTCCAAAATTGTCTGAGCATTTAGATCTAGTATTTTCTTATCATTTTTGCTGTTATGTCATTTACCAAGCCAGGCATTCCAGATGGCCTTACTGTTTAGCAGAAAGATGAAGTAAGATTAGAGGGCAGACTGTTTCTCCTTTCTATCGGCTTTCTGAGTTGGACAGAAAACATTATATGTGGTCTGGAATACAATGGTATTTAGTCCCAGGCACCTGTGCCTAGAGCACTCCAGATCCTGCCCCTACGTCAATTCAGAAGGGAGGCTGCAGATCACCCGCCAGCCTTCCCATCAGTTTTGGGACCCCTTTTCCTCTCCCAGTCTAAAGAAAACAGTTATGTTTCTCACCAACTTTGCTCCCTCTACTTAAGAGTGCTTAACTATCCAGGCATGAAATTCCTCTATAAATACACACACGTGCTTTCCAAACCAGAGTTCTGCCATGCCTCTTTCCCAGACTAGATAATGGGAAAGAAGACCCTTAAGGACAAGCCTGAGAAACTAACCTAGTGCAACTGCGTAACACTACAGAATATCCACATTCAAGCACTTGTGGTTTGGTGGACAGCTACAATGTTCAGCAGTATCAACTGCTCCCACAAGCATTAAGCACCTCTGAAGACTGTCTCGTCTCACCATCTGCTGGCATTCTGAACTGGGTGAGCCTGCAGGTCTTCAAGGTGCAGTATTCCCAGTTGTTTCAAACTAGGCTAAGAAGGATAAATGTGTAGGCCACTCTGTAAATGTCTGCTTATATACACTGTTTGTCGGCAACCCAAAAACCAGCCAGACAATGAAGCCAAAATCACATGGTAATACACCTAAGTCAGCAAGACAGTTTCTCAACTGGAATAAACTGATGCATATAATGGAGTAAACAAGGTATCTGGTTAGTCTTCTCTGGTTATCTGGACCTCCGAGTTTTCAAAGGAATTTTATGACTTGCGGATCACTACACAGAAGGACACAATCACGCACCTCCATCTTTCAAAATAATATTTCAAAGCAAATTCACTTAAATGCCCACAAAAGGAAAGGAAAGTGGGGAAACAATTCACTCTGAATTTTGACTTTCAACCTCAAGCAAGCATCATCAATAAAAGGAAAAAAAAAAATAATATCACCGAAAAAAGGTATTCTATCTCCTTACCAGACTGCATACAAAAATGTAAAGTCTCTGCTTTACTTTTTCTAGCACAAAATAGATTATCACATCTCTAAAGTCAGTTACATAAAGAGGCACAGAAAAGTGTCAGGAGTAGGAAGGAGTTGCTGGCTTCTGCACCCTTGGGAAGGCACAAGGACTGAACACTGCAAGCCACCGTCTGCACCGCTGGATGCAGGTCAAACTATTTTTCATAATGCAAACCAAGACAGACTCCAAGGTGTTCTGATTTCACAGACAGTCTTGACCTCCATAAACAACCTATGTTTTCAAAGGCAATTTCACTTCACAGCACTGGAGTCTTCTCTTGCTGTTTGCCTCCTTTGGCAAGTAAAAGTACGAGATGCAGTTTATCCTTACAAAAAGTTATTTTATCCTACAGTTTCTTTATGAGAAGACAAAGGGATACAAAGTACTCCTTGATTCCTTAGAAGGCTCAATTTATCCTTCTTTCTGTTCTTGTTCCTCTCCTTACTTCTCGCTTGCCTTGAACTCTCATTTGTTTATGTTGCAACTTGTTTACCTTCACGAGCTTCAGCAGGGATACCGTGGCAAAGAGCTCAACGCTGAGTTAACATTATCTGCATCTAAAAAGTTGATCAGCTATGAGGATTGTATTCAGCCAAGCACACCTCTATGCCTATGAGGAGTTCACGGAAGTTTCAGGAGGAAAGTGGGGGGCAGTGGCATGTCATGAAATGATAAAGTGATCCTCAATATGCAGAACAAAGCACGCATGAAAGAATTTAAGAGCAAGTCACTGCAAAGAGGGACAAATAACACCAGAAGGCAGCCCCTACTCTAACCCACTCCAGTGAACTGCAGTGTGACGACATACATTAAAAGAAACAGCCACGTGAACCTCAGGGGTTAAAATATCAAAAATACTAGAGAATGTTACGTATGTGTATAATGCGTATAGCCAGAACGCTTGTACTTCAGGAAGACTTTGTAAAATGAGAACTCACTCCCAAGACAGAGGTGTGTCTTCTTGGCAGAACCCTTAACTGCAAGCCCAGTTCTACCCGTCACGCTTCAACATTCGCGCACCCACAGGGCCCCTGTGCCTCAGAGTCTTGAGGAATGAACAGATTATGCCCTCCGCGCCCAAACTGTAGCAAAATTGGTACTGGGATTTTTGAGAATTCCTGATACTTTGCCCAGAAAGCCACAAATTCACCGAAGTCTTTCATTATTATTTAGCTATTGGACAATTTTGTTTCCTGGCTAAGACAATGTTTGCTCACAGAACAGCAATGTGAAAACAAACAGCTGGCATTACAGAGAAGGTCTCCAAACACTGTGTGTATGGAAGTAGTATTTAAAAAGTCTGAAGGACACAGAGGGTGTTAGCACATGTAAAGGTAGCTGACTCTTACTCAAAAGACCTCGATTCTCTCTGTGGCTGTCACAGAACCTGGGGTCCTGCCTAACCCTGGGAAAGGCATTTTGTTTTTCCTTGCTTCCAGTGCCTTGCCAGCAAACACAGGACGACCTTGAATCTTTCCTTCCATCCCTTGCCTGGTCAAACTGTGAAAAGCTTCTACCTTGTTCACACACAGCTGGAAGTTCACATTGCTAGGACATTCGACACAGAAGAAATACTTCTAGTGATCATCATTTACCTGAGGAAAATCTGCTAGCACCAAGCCATAAAAATCTAATAAGCCTGAAGTTCCCAACATGGAAGTATAACTCAGCCCTGCTATGAACTGAGAACTTTCTGCCTAACTTACTGCATACCCCATGGAAAGCAAGAAACAAAGGAAAGTTGGGCAACACGAACCAGTAAAATACTATTTCTCCCTTTCTCTATGGATTTCACTAAATTAAGTAGGTAGCCACGGCAGATGAATCAACAGTCTAAACATGTACAACTGCTTCACCTCAAACACAGGTGCTTGGTTGTCAGCCAGAGATTTCTTTGTTTGAGGAACTTGGGTTTGACCCCAGCTGTTTTTTCAGAATGCAAAAACAGCTTACTAATGTTACATTTTAATTGTGCTCACTGCTGTGCCCTCTATCCTCTACTTCATGCTGTCTCTGAAGTGCAAATTACACATGGGTAGATGTAGAGTCTGGGATAGCTTCCAGATTTTCCCATAAAGAAACATAGCAGTCAACTCCAGCTGCACTGTGCAGAAAGCCCTTTCAGCTGCAAGAATATCAAGCACTGATGAAGCACTCTAAAAAATAGAGAATGGGTGAGAAATACAGGTAAAAAACATTACAGAAAATGTAATGCTGGAGACTGAATAAGGGTATCGGACTACTTGATTTCTAAGAGATGAAAGTGGCAGTTTCTCTCCTGGACAGGTTCTCCTCATTCCAGCACAAACTCCTGTGGTTTCTCTAGTGCTATGTTTAATCCACTGCTAATGCCAATTACTTTAGCCCACACATATGTTTTCCTCTGCCAAAGATACAAAGTCCCTTATCACCCAGAGAGCTTCTGAGCATAGAAACACCTTCCACCTCTTTTGCTAGTATCTTTTGTGAACATTTGTTTTCCCAAAATTTAAACGCTTCATTATTCCTGAAAGGCTGTTTGGGGGGCAGCGGAGGGGCAGATGCCGATCTCCTCTCTCTGGTGACCAGTGAGAGGACATGAGAATAGGGAATCAAGCTGCATCAGGGGAAGTTCACACTGGACATGAGGAAAAGGTTCTGAGAGTGGCTGGTCACTCACACAGGTTCCCCAGGGAAGTGGTCACAGCACCCAGCCTGCCAAAGTTCAAGAAGCATCCAGATGATGCTCTTGGTGATACAGTTTAGTTTTATGCAGTCCTGCAAGGAGCAGGGAGTTGGACTTCATGATCCTTGTGGGTTTCTTCCAATTTGAGATATTCTATGATTCTATGAAAAGAGTACATGCACAAACATGACACCAAATCCTCCTTTCCTTTCTTTACCTCTCATAGACGCCCTATTGTTACTTTTTTTAAATTTATTAATTGCTGATGCTGATCAGATTGACAGAACAGTGTGGTCACTGTTATATGGTTTACAGGCAGCAGCGCCAGAAAACAACAAACTTCAAAAGTAAATGCAATAAGCCAATAATGAGATAGTCTATACCAGAGAAGCCTTTCTACCTATGCCCTACTAGTAGTACGCAGGCCAGCAAACAAACTCTAACATCCTGATGCTGTGAAAATGCAGAGTTGAAGACTCAATAGTTAGAGGGCTATTAAGCAGGTATTCTTTATTGCGGCGCCAGGCACACAGGGGATCTCTCCTCCAAACGTGCGTGCCAAACACCCTGTCATTTCAGGTTAAATACAATCACAATATACATATTCATTATATTTCCAAGAAATGCTTAGCATATTCGTGACTTTTCCAAGAACTAATTAGCATATGTTAATATCTTTCACGCATGTCTGTTAGCGTCCTCGGGTGGTCTTTGGGGGTCTCAAGATGAAGGCTTATACTCCTCATCACAGTGTCCACTGGTTGACCTTTGTTTCTGCACAGATGCAGTTCTAAGATTACGTACATGGTTTCCTTCCAGGTTGTTTTGCTCTGGTCTTGTTGCCCTCTTGGTGCCTCTTTATCTCTGTAGCTTGGTACCTCTACCCTCCCAAGGCTGAGCTGTCTGGGGTAGAATTATTTAGGAGCCTCTCTATCTTAGAGTTTTCCTGTCTTCTCAAAACAGCACGTCAAGTTTGTCTAAGTAGTGTTATTGAGGGACCTCTTTATCGTAAAGCTTTCCTGTCTTCTCAAAACAGCAAGGATCTAGTTTAGTTTAATTACAATCACTCTGGTAAGTGGAAATTTCACATTTACAGGTATCAGTTCCCACTAGTAAGTTATGGAATATAAATGCAGTATTGTCATCCTTGAGGTTATCCAGTACCAGGTCCTTGTAAACACCATCTTTTCCTTCAAACAATTCGGAGAGTTTTAAGCTTGCTGCCAGATTGGAAGGCAGGTTAATAACATCAGTTTAGTCACCTTCACTTCTGCCTCCTGAGGACTCTGTTTTAGAACGGACAGCTCACTCCCACCTTGCATCCCATCCTTCTAAGAGCTGGTACTGAAAACTATCCACCATTTCTGCTTTTTTCGGCACAAAAAAAACAGCAAAAGGCTTGTATCAGAACTCTCTTCTTCCAACTTAAAACTCTGTTGGAACAAGCATAGATAACAATTTATGAACAAACAAAGTGATGGCATCCTTCTTGCACTTTCTTCAAAATTGGGTTATACTTTTCCTTCAAGACTCATTAATAAGAAATGCAAAGTTCTAATGGCTGGGATCTGATGATACAAACACATAATGGACCAGTTCGGCTAGAACCTCGCCTTGGTGCTGTACAAACACATCAAAGTCAACCTCTCGCTTCACCATCTTTACCAAAACACTTGCAAGGGAGTCAGGACTAGCACACTGCTGAGAAAGCCTCCACATGTGCTTCAGCAAGGCCAGTGATGGACACCACTATGAAAGTATGGGACTGTTCAATTCTTTTTTTCTTCCTTACATATTTAAACTTAAGAGAAAGCCCACTCACAATGCTTAGCTCCCAGAAAAAGAACAGAAAGCTGAGATGTCAACCATTTCACATAGGAATTTCCCATAAAATATTACCCTTTTCCACCCACTCTTCCAAAAATGCATGAACATCAGAAGTTCTGATTACCTCTGCAAGAGGTACAGGTGAGTAGCAGCTACCAAACTGTTGTCCCAAAAATGAGGGTTTGTTTGCCCTGAGTGCAAACTCCAGTGTATTCACTGAGTCAAGATATTTGTTTAAATCATTTCTGCGCAGAGATGGGTGCTAGGTGGCAACTCCACAAAGCTGGCACGCCTGGTTACAACCACATCACATATTTATACAGTTAAAAATAGTAGTTCCACCTATCAGCCATACCCTCCTAACTATGATTGGTTAATTCTCTTCTTGCCTTGATTTAAACATACAGTGCTCCCTAAATTTACTGGGCGTGCTCAATGAGTAAGGTTCTTCATCTGGGGAGGAGGTGTTTTCAGCACTGGAGGTGTGGTTTTCACATTCTAATGAGATAGTTCACTCTAGGGGCATCAATCTGACAAATTTTGCTGACGCCCAAGAACGACTGACCACTGTTCCCTGGTTGTGGATTCACAAGGATGCGCATCCTCCTATCTTGACGCCTTATCTCAGTAACCTGTAACAAATCCTTGAACAGTTAGTCATCAAAACCAACTTTAGAAGTGCCTAGAGAGTGAGAGCTTGACTATCACAACAATAGTTTGGGTAGTGCAAGAAGGGGATACACTGTGCACTCCCTAGCACAAAGTCCATTTCCTGAGTCAGCTTCACCCTTGCTGTGGGACATTATTTTTGAGTAATGACAAACGGAGGCATGGCAGCAGAACCAACTGCTCAGATGACAAAGTGTCTATTCAGAGACCTCAAGGGCTCACATCAAATGCCAAAAATAGTCAGAAAGTATGATTTTGGATCATTCCCCTATGGATTGATTAATTAAACTGTTTCTTCTCCTCACTTCTTTATTAAAAAGTAGTACTTTCAGGTTGTAACACCTAGTGAGTCTGCTTTGCATATGAAGCAGTACTGACCAAGGCAAATGAAATACCCAAGGCCTTAACCACAGCTGGATCTCCTTGAAACATTCCAGAACTAAAAACCCACAGTAAGATACTGACTTAACACGTTTAAACATGCATTGCATTGTCTAGAAAGCAAATTTAATTGTAGATAGACTACTAGAATTGAGCCATTTTTTCCCCTAGCTCAGCCACTGCTAGTTTATGGCTCTGAGTAACATGATTCCACTCTGGGCTGATTTCTTCAGCCAGTCTCCACCCACCTACTAAGAACGAAACCTGACAAAGACAGGGCTGCAAAACACATCCCTTGAGCATTTGCAAAGGGTTTAGTACAGTAAGGCTTTTGTAGTGGCAAAAATCTATACGTGATCATTATAAGATACTACAGATAAACAATGTTATCTTTGGTTGCTCAATAGACCAATGACACTTCTTTCCCCATACCAATTTTCTTCTGGAAATCTACCTGAACAAAACTTGATTTTAAGAGCAATTTTGCAAGCTAACTAACAAAGTAATCAAAACTTGGAAATACTTGTGTCAAACTCTCTCGGACAGTGGAAAATCACTGTTTTCCAACATTTTAGTCTCCTGCGAAATGTATTTTGAAGTCTGTTCTGTGACTTAGCTTGAACACAGACTATGTTCAGTGAATTCCAAGTGCATTTTTTCTTCTCATTAGTCTATGATCCATGCCTCAGCAACTCCCAAAATGCAGTCATCACACCAACCTTCAAAGCATTCTTGAACAATGGATGTTGACAATTCAAAAGAATATTCCATCAAGCACAGTAAGCAATCATACTCTGAAAGACAGAACTCTGTAACATTTTTTGCGTCAAAGAAACTACCCTATCTAAAATGTCTGAATCACCATTTTAGTTCTCTTTTTTTGACAAAATTTGAAGTACGAGTTGGTGCTTAAAGTTACAATTCCAGCTTCACATGGAATTTGGAAACATTGCTGAAACCCTCAAGACAGCTGTTTTACACACATGGTAGGACACCACTGAAAAGCACAAAGGCAGCATGGAGGAAAATCAGCAGAGACTATTTTTCTTTTCTACTTCTAACTCTTCCACTTACTAACGCTTAGGATTTCCATGCAGCTTAAACAATTTCAGTATCCTGTTCTCATTTAACACCCAGTGGGAACAGAGCCCCCATCTCTCACACTCTTTATGCCTAGATGTCTCCAAGACACATTCAATTTTGATCCACATAAGCAGTTTATCAAATATTAAATTACTATCTCTCACTAAAAGTCTGTTATTAGAGGATTAACAACTCAGTAACAGATGTCGTTAATTATCTATACATAGCGGTCACTTTTTATTTCAAGTAACAAGTATAAAAAGGATAGCTATTGTCATTAGAAGCACTTCAGACTACATAGACTGCTGCTGACATAAAAAAAAATTAAAAGTATTTAACGAAAGCTGTATTACATGCTAAACCAACATACTTTACACACAGCGTTCTGTGCTCAAAAACTAGGAGTATCATGACATTTTCCCAAATATATTTAAAATATAATATGTAAAATATTGCATGCACACACTTACCCTCTTCCTTCCAAACTCTGGAAATCATCCTGCCACAGAAAAGCTGAGACAGTGGACAGCATTAGAAATGGAAACATTATTGCACGGACAGTCTCATTTTAAAGTGGTTTATCTCAAAAAAGAGGAAATAAGAGAATGGAGGCAGTAGACTGAGACACAGAAGATTTGGGATTGTCTTCTCCATTCCAAAATCAAACACATTTTATACAAGTGTTCTTGCTGAAGTTTGCCACTGGAGTAGCCACAGCTGAACAGCATTGGCTAGTCCAGAACTGTTGCTGACAAAAAACGAGGTCCATTTCAGTTGGGCCTGAGCAACTCTTGCTACATCCTATTCTAGGCACATGGAGAGTGAGCGGGGCTTTGAGAGGAAAGACTGCATAAGCCTTTGAATCACTTCAGTTTGACAGAAAGATAGAAAATATTCTCAAGCATAAAGATGAAGAGGGGCTTGATGGGACAATGGGATGCTTTTCAAAAATAGAAGATTAAGATTTCATCTTACTTTTTTCCAAATTTTTCCAATTTGGGGGTTCTCAATTTATGTAATTTACAGTATTCTTTATTTTTAGAGCCTGGGTACTCCGAAAAAACAGACTTAAAGAAAACATCCCTAAAACTTCAAAACAGACACCTTAATTTTATAGTACTTAAGCAGCCAGTGTTGACTTTATTTTTATTTTGATAGGGCTTTTTCACCTGGAAAGAATCTAGATAAGCTTCAGGGAACTATGAGGCTCCCTTAACATGCATGAACTCCAGGAAGAGGATATCTTTCCTCACATTATTGAAGTGTTGTGTGGATCTGGTGCAGTAATAAATTACTGCTCATACATTAGTATCATCGTCTGCACTAAACAAAACAGGAAACATACAACACATTACAAGAAGTGATGACACTCTGGATAAACTCACAGTATTTTAAATAAATTTTGGAAGCATCAAAATATTGAAACTGGTATTGTCATGATATGACAGTGTCTGCTATGGAGCAACTCAATTCCAGCATCAAATCTGCCATCTGAGAAAAGACACTGCACTGGCTTTAAATTACACAGCCAAGTATCTGTAACCAAGAATAGACACTATCTACCTGTTTTAGGAAATATCTAAAAAAGATTTATGAACAGGGAGGTTTAGAAGACTGCTGCATACAGTTTGCACAGAAATACCTTGAAACTTTTATACCTATATTTGTCTCTTGGAAAGTCCTGTAAGCAGAGAAGGCAATGGAAGACTATGAGTGGAGTCCATAGATATAATATACTACAAACACCAGGGTCAAAGAGCTACTCTAATGCCACAGATGCAGGAGTAGCACTAGCAACATCAAGCACTTGGGTCTTTTCCAAAACAATGGTAAACCACGTCATCAGCAATGAATGCATCACATGGAAAACAACATGTTTACAGAAGTGCTTTCCATTGATGTTTAAAATCGGGGCAGGGGGCATGGAGGGAAATGACACCCAATAAAACTGAGGCAGGAAAAGATAGATATCTTAACATTAAGACATTCACCATCCATTTTTGCAACACAGCCTTTTCTTAAAATTCATGTACTTTAGAGAATAAGGGTCAGCATCCTCACACCTTGTGATGCTTTTTGCTAAGTGCAATAGAATTTTACATCACACTGTGGCTTTAGAGCACAAACACACAGAGGAGTGTTTAGAACTCCCAAACTTCCACTTTAGTTCATTGGCAACATTTCCAAAAAATATTCAAGCTGCTCAGCAGAGCATTTTAAAATTAAATAGATGAGACGAGGTGGATCTATTTTCAGGAGAGAAAGGTACAGCAAATTAAGAGCAGCTCTTAATTAGCAGAGAGCTACTATAGCCTCTTTCATGAATAAGAATCCCGAGAAAGTACACACAGAGCCTGGCTTGAAATATATACCACATATCTATTGGCTTCAGCTTTATATGAACATAGTAATACCAGAGACATGCCATAAGGGTCATTTTAAGAAGGCAAAACTAATGACAAAAGTTTTTACATAGACTAAAACTCAGCTGTATTCCACGCCACCTGTTCAATCATTAGCAAAGCTGTCAGCAGACTTGACCATAATATCTGCTACAGTTACACACCCAGGAAGCCAGGAAAAAAAAAAACAACACGCCCTCATATTCTAAATCAGAAGCCTACTGCACATATAAAGAAATGACGAAGAAGATATGTTTCCGATAGGTTAGATTCTCATCTGCTGGAGTAGTTTAAATCCAGAGTAACTGTTGAAGTCAGAGTTCATTTTAATTTAAAGTAGGTCAGAAAGTGGCTACAGGATCCCCTGCAAACAGTGATACTACCACTCGCATCTTATCACAAACTTGATATCAACTGTTAACTTTGCTTCTTCTGAGGGAGTCCACAAAAAGCCTGAAATCACCTCCCAGGTACTTTAATAATAACAATTATCAACAGCTTCTTAAATACCACTCTTAATTTCCAGACACCGGACAGAAAAAAAATTCTAATAGCTTACAACTGGGAAAACCAAAACCTAGAAATAAAATGAATATTTTTCTACGACTCAGAAAATCAGTGCCTTAAAATAGACCGTATGTACCCACAGTCCATCTATTTTCTACCCTCTTTCTCACACTGCCTCCTGTAAAGAGTCCAGTGCCCAAAAGGGACCAGTCTAAGTCAGATAATCACACTTTTCTGTCTGGTGTGATCCAACATGATCAGTTTTGCCATGTCTTCTCCACATTATTCCCTAGCCATATCTTTTGTCTTTCTACTCCTGGAAAGGACATCTTGCTAAATTTGTGAGGTGTTATGAGGAAAGTGTTCGCTGAATGAGAACTTGTACCAGAGCTCAAATGCTGTAGGGAACATTTCTGTCAGTCCACAGGACATTGATAAAAGGGTCACAATAAATATGTAGGTGGAAGCTTACATACACTGGTTTTAACTTCCAAATGTATGAATGGCTCCTTGCGCTTGATCTGCCAGCTACTCCAGCCAGTAGGCTCTGTGCTGAAATTAGAGCTGCAAGTTGCTAGATTTGTCAACAGCACATAAACTCCCCCAAAATGGCAGGGAAATAAGGAAAGCAGGTTTTTTTAGCACAAAAACAAGATACCAAGAACAAAAGTAATCAAGGTAACAGGGCCACAATAAGAAGAAAAACCTTAAATTTGTCTTCATACTAGTGGTTGGAGTCTAAGTTATAAAGGAAAAAATTGGAATTGTTCATTTTGGAGCGTGAACACAGCCTAGTTTGCAGTACATGGACTCAATGAGAAGAGTTACACAGCAACTGTTAAAATCAATGCTTATAACCTGTTTAGGAAGCAGTACACTGCCCAAGGGAGGGGGGAGGCATGCAGTTTGTACCAGTATTCCCTGCTTCTGCAGGACCACGTGAAACCCAAACTAACCGAAATGCTTACCAACAACGCTCCAATGCTGCCTCCCCCTCCTCCAACACATAACAGTTTCTGTTCTTAACACACATGTATCCACACTTCTACATTTATTCACCAACTTCAACAAAACAACAGGAACTTCCACAATTAGCTGCTTTGGATATGACCCCAGATTGAGACTACCTTTGGCCAGTTTCCCACTCTCATTTTGCTCTTGCATCTCTGGTTGCTAAAGCCAAACTATGCTTCTCTCATGACTACATTTGGTTCCTATTTACATCACCAGGGACCTGGAGTGCTAAATGTACCATGTTTTATTGGCCTAACTAGAAAAGTCTCACTGTAATGTCAGTGCACGCTGCCGAGATCTCTCCTCCTTACCAACTTTTGCTTCATGCTCTTCAGTGTCAGCTCTCAGAGAGTATCAGCTAAAAGGGAGGTTAGAGGGTTTTATTACTATTTATCCACATATTGGAAGACAGACATTTGAATACATATGACTCTTCCCTCAGCTTTACCCTTCAACCTAATTTTCTAGAAAAGTCATAGTCCTGGAAACATGATAAATTACAATGATTCCATACTATGGACCCCATTCAGAGCAGTACCCTACATAAAAGCCTACAGGCCATTACTTCTCAAGAAAGCACAAAACTTCCCATCCATATCAACAGCTTGGAAGCAATTCAAAGTCCTTTCATCGTCCACCTGACAGCAATTGGCAGATGATCACTGTTCTTGACAGCTTGTAGCAGTACACAGACTTATGGCCCCTTCAGAAGCCCGAAGTAGTCTATTAGCAACTGAGTGCAGCATTTACCCAAGTTGTAAATACACACCAGCAAAAACTACTAGCATACACAGCACACAGCTCTCCTGACCAATAACAGAAAAACCTAAAACCAAACAAACCATAAACCCATAATACAACCGACATTGAACAGCTTTGTATTTTATGCGTCATTGTGGTGCTGTGCACCAGCCCTTTGGTGTGCATTCAGCCACAATTTTCAGTAGCTGAAGCTCTCTTCCCGCCTTCCAGTCAAGAGCTAAAGCAGCATCAACTGCAAGTTTTCAGATGATGAAGCAGGTAGTAGTGTGTAAAGCAGAGCCATTTACCTTAGCAGGACTCCATGCACACAGGGCATCAATATCACACTAGTGAAGTGCTAAGAAAAACATGAAAAAGCTTAAAACAGTGGCAAATTCTGAATAGAAAATAAACTATAGTGTCCTGGTGATTCCTTTCAGCTGTTGTTACTGCCTGGAACTTGACTATGTACACAATTATCTTACCACAAAGTATTTCAGTACATGCATTTCATGAAATCTAGTCATAAGCAGCCCCATGCAAAGAAGAGACACTAGTATTCCCTCAGCAAAAACCCTAGACACTGATATTTCATCCTGCCCACTCCTCACTGCCAGGATCTTTGATTCCCTGTATGATACAGAACACATTTCTGTGATGCCCTGAAGGTACCTTCTGCTCCACAGCAACATCTCCCACTTAGTAGTGCCTCCTCCAGTCTAGAGCTTTGATACAGGTAATTTAGATTCTACCTCAAAATGGAAGTAAAATGGCAGACAATGCATCAAAAAGAAAAAAAAAAAGAATGCCTAAGTGTGAAAGCAGTGATACCAAAATGACTTGTGTGATAACGAACTTGAGGAAAATGACCCAATTGTAAGCTATGCCTCCCGTAATGTGGACAGATCTGAGAATCTCAGCTCCTACCTGGTATCTTAATCCAGAGGCAGCCACCTCCCCTAAAATTTTCACTTGTTTTTTCATTTAGCAAAGTCATGGTTCAGTCAGCAACACCAAAATGATATCCTGACACTGATAAAATGGACACAAGCTCCTGCACCCCTGTTCTGAGGGCAGTAAAGGTCCACATTTGCAAACTAGGTGTAGCCAAGTCTGACATTTGAGGGAAATGGCACAAAGACTTCTGTGCTGGGGTCAAACACAGCAGTGTAAAGTCAACACTGGGGTAAGCAGGAATCCCTACTTAGGGCTACACAAAGGAAGGAATTAAAGAAATCTCATTAGATTAGACTGTGCTGGACTTCTCCAGCAGTCCCTCATCTTCTACACACACATCTATTCTTGCATGTCATAGCTTTTAAAAATACAAGCAAAATGGAAATCAGTCTTTTACATGCAAATATATTTGCTGGGGAGAGACTTGATTCCAGCAATGATGTGGCTTTTCTAATTTCTATAATTTTCACACTCCAAACAGCTTAGAATTACAGATGCCCTTGCTCTTCCTTGCTTTAAGTGGTTCCGAGTGAAAACGTTCGTGTTACTCATTTTAAACACAGAAATCCAACACCCAAGTGCTCTGTCAATTGCACTGATTTGTTTCCCTTAGTTCTTCTCAATTTCTTTCAGCATGAAGCAGGAAGGAGGAGGGAGCAGCCTGTTTGACAACTGTAAGTAGGATTAGTTTGTCAGGTTTTTTCTTTCCTTTTCGATTAATTAAATGGCAGACTGAATTGTGCACATCCACTCGTTTCCACAGAGCTCTCCTGACACACAGCGACTGTTTGCCCTGCCTGCATCTCTTCCTACAACTCTTGAAAAAATTTCTCATTTTTTGTGGATATGTATTTGAGAAATGAGAGGGTGCATCTCAAACACTGATTTAAGACATCATATTTTGATTTCTCCAGTTTTCTTATGGAATAAGATTTGAAAATCTGTACTAGACATTATTTCTTCTCAAAATCAATTCAGACAGGCTGCTTTTCATAAGCTACTCACCTAGCTAGCCTGCAGCACCTTTTTATAACCATGCTCTAAACCACATCAGCCCCACAAACCCAGGACAAATTTTGCACAGAGAACCACACACTACTGGTACACCTATGGCCCTGTTTCAGCATTACTGTGGCGAGAATCCTTCTCTCCTTACTGCTCATAAAAATTAAACATGTTTCTTGAAGGCTGTAGAATTTACCCTTCCCAAATAGCACAACAATCTACAACACTTCGAGGGTCAAATACTCAACAACAGTTCTCAGACAAGTTGTGGTAGCCAACCCCACAATCAGGCCAAGGTAGCTGAAGTTTCACAGGTGAGAATACGAGGATTACAACATCTAAAATTATGGTCATAAGTAATCAGTGAAAGTGATTACTTATTGACTGTGACTATGAAGTGAAACTCTCCAAATGAGGCTTATAGTAGCTGTACATGTAAATGTTTGTAAATTTGGCCCTAGCCTGTCAAGAAACACTATTCAACCCCAAACTCCTATTGCTATAGTCAATTCCGTGGACTAAGCACTAGCAGAGATACAGCAAGTCAAACTTAAGCACAGTGGTCATCATGTTATTTAACACTGTGCTTTCTCCCTACTGTGACAGCTTTTCACAGTACCAAACAGGTTCACTTCGAGTATCTGCAATGCAGAAGAGCATCTTCAACACTGATTTTCATGTGTGTCAACAGGACATTGCTTGTATCCCATTACGTTTCGGCTGCTGAGTAGAAGCACACAATTCTGCTGCAGCTAAAGCCCTTTCCCAAAACACCAGAATTCCTCCTGACCAGCAAAGTCAAACCAAGCTTGGAAACCTGATCAGCAAGAACATAGAAAGCTTTTCCATACTGGTGAATTAATCTATTGTTCACTGTTCTCTCAGTGCAAGGAGAATTCCATAGACAGAGATGGCTTTCAAGGGCATGGATTTTCATGAGACATGACACAAATACCTTGAAGTTTTAGTTTTGCCTCCAAAACACAAGATGACTAGCTGCCATTCTTACAGTTAAAAAAGCAAATAAAATATCTACACACATGTGCCACTCACAGCCTATCCCCCAAAATCTCAGTTACACATCCACATCAGCTTTATACCCATGACAAATTACAGCACTCATAATCTGATGTTAAATTCCCACAATAATTCAATAATTAAGCTTTTATCGGGGGGGGGGGGGGGGGGGGTGAGGATCAAAGCGCAAAGATCATCTGAGTACCAGCTGCAGTGTCTGTGTGCGTACCCACTGACAATAAAGATTACAAGGGACAAATCGGCTTATAACATCCATATTTCTTTCCTCTCTCTGTGCCGACAGCTGGAACATCCCTGTGCTAAAAGCCTCTTTCAGATAAGATAGTTGTTTTGTTCAGAACAAGGAGAAAATAATCAGTGTTCAGCAATGTATTTTGTGAAATGTGCACTCACGTGCATACACACACACAGAGCTCAGAGCTCTCAAATCCCTCTTCAGATAGGGATGGGCTGCTAAATCCCAGCTCAGAAATGCACATCTGAGCCGATTTCAGACTGGGCACGAGGTGGCATTTTGACATCAGACAACATATAGTTGTGGATTGTTTCTTGAATCTCAGGTATAGAACCCTCTACACCAGACAAGTAGTTATTAGTGTAAGCCTATCTGTACAGGAACAGGGAAGAAAATTGATATTTGATGGATATCTCCTGTCTCAGACTTCAAAAAGGGTCTGAATTGAATGCACACCTTATTAATACAGGCAAACTCAGAAAGAACATCTGCATGTCTTTTTCTGCTCAGTAGCTGTAGCATACTTGTACAGCCAGGAACTCATTTCTAGCTGTGGTAAAATCAAGAGGATGCCAGCATGTTTCTGAAAGAAGGTGAAGTCCACAGTCAATTTCACAGATTCTAGAGATACAAGGATCCATTACATCATTTCGCCACACTTCCAAAATAAACCACATCAAATAGTTTCATCCTGCTATACCTGATCAACCAAACACAAATCATTTGACTTTCATAAAAATATTATTCCAATATCCATCTCCATTTAGAACCGCCTGATTTCAATGGACAGTTGTAGTGTACTAGGCGAGGCCAGAATTTTGTGCCAAGTTTTCAAAATCCATTTTATTTTGAAAACTTTTCTTTCCCTGTTTGACTGAGGCTGTTGCCTGTGGGGGGTGGGTTGTTAAAAAACAAAACAAAACTCTCATGTAAGCAGCTTGTCTTTCAAGTTCAAAGTTGTCATGAATTTTATAGCTAGAGTAGGAAATTTACAGAAAGGGAACAGAAAATAAGTGGTTCACCATCAGACAAAGTCACCATCATTGTCAGAGCAACTGGCAGATAAACTGCAGTCGAGGCATCCTGGATCCAAATCTGTACTTTGAATAATACACAGTAATAATCTGATCAATATTAATTATGCCTCTGCAAAAAAAGATTGTTTTGGAAAATACTGCAAATTCAGCTTCACAGAAATAAATCAGTGAGCTATCAGGGAAATTGCTGCAGAGCTTCCAAATCATTTAGAGCACAGAGCTGCCTGCCTGCCTCCTACCCTCTGCATTTTTAAAGCAACTAAAAAGCTCCTAACGTAAGTCCTTCATGCTGAATTTCAACTCAAGCTTATGCCAGCATGAAAACGCAACAGTCAGCTGCCAACCATTCCTGCAACAATTCCACCCACAGAGAATATTAAAACGCTGAAATATGAAGTTCACTGCAAGACAGCAGACATTTAATGCCAAATACTGCCTTAAAAATTCCAACTGCCATTTGCAATACCATCATGCATCTCCAGACATCAAATCAGCACACAGCAATGAGACTGAAGTCAATGCAGTTCTATAAATGAAAATTAATTTGCTCAGAAACAGGCCTCATTCAAGAAGAACAGAATACTGGGAAGGGAGGGGTTTTTAATCCCTATATCACAAATAACAACACAGGGAGAAACTCAGGGACAATCTTCACCATGCAAATTTTTTTGCACTTAGGCATCAGCAGATTGTCTGCTGAGTGTGCTGTTAATGAAAGAACCAAACTAAAAATAAAAAGCACATCCAAACCCAAGGCAAGTTTCCCATCAGACAGTTGAGTGTTCCACTTTGGATTACATTTACTTTGAACTAGAAAAGAACTCTCAACAAATATTTGGGTGAAGGGGAATCCATCTCCTTTTCATACAATCGCAGAATTGTTTGGGCAGGGGCATCTTTCACTAGAGCAGGTTGCTCAAAGGCATAGGGATTGCTCAGTACTTAATTAATCCAGTTTGCTACAAAAGCCAAAGGACATTCAACAAGTTTATTCCATCACCCTTCACTCCGGACTTCCATGTAACATGAGGACATAAGGACAGCTCAGTCTGAACTGAATAGCCTACACTATGAAAGATCCTACAATTGGATTTCACAGTAGTAGCAGAATTAATCCTTCCTTGATAGTTATTCACTTGCGAAAAGCAAACGCAACATTTCAGAAAAGCATTAGGTTTGGCTCCTGCAAACAAAATCAAAAACAGAGACACTGTCTCCCACTGTAGATGGGAGGTTGCGTGTGCACACAACCTACGAACTTTATTCCCACCTCAGAACAAAACTGGGCATGTTAAAGAGCATGACAAGATTTAGGCTCTCATCAGATGTTGTAGTGAGTACTGCATTTTGGATTCACCTGATAAAATCCACAGTTATTCAGATGTTGCTTCTTCTTGAACAAGCAGAGGTCCCGGTCACTTCAGTGAAAGTTTTGCCAGAGTGGAAAATCTAGGCCATTGGTTTAAAAATTGGCCATAAGTAACACAAGCACTCATGGCCTTCATCAGGAACTGTAAACAAGAGCACTCCAACTCTAACATCACATACTACCTGATCCTTAAACAAGCTGGGCCCAAGAGAACACAGTAAGCTCTGTACTGTTGGGTAGTCATGCTGCTTCTGATGTCAGATCCAGTTCATGGTAACTCGCTCATCCACCCCAGCACTTCACCCATCTCACCTAAATTTAGGCCCGTTCAGAAATCCTTGAGAGAAGATCTGACGGGGTTTTTTCAGATCTCAGTCTGATGAGGACAATGTTGTCAGTTCATCCCCAAAGGAGCTCAGTTACTTGCTGCAAAATTGGGGAAAGAACGGGGACGGGAGGATTAAAAACATGTACTGACCTCGCGCATCGAAGAATTCATCGTCAGAGCTCTCCACAGAGTCTTTGAGGACGTTCTGCATGTGCCACTGAGCACCACTGAATCGGTGTGGGCCAGCTGGAAATACAGAGACACTTACATTAATGGAAGGGAATGCTCACGTCTGCTCCAAGCTCAAAGAAAAAAAAAAATCACACACTTTAATAAGCAGTTTGTGTAGATGGCTCAGGAGGATCACTTTGGTCAGTGGACGTAGTTTAATCTCAGACACTCAGCCAGAGCTCTCAGGATGGCACAAAAGTTACACCTCTTGCTTCCACCTAACAAAAGTGATTAAAACAAGTTCTTGTTAAAGATAAGCCTGTATCACTTTCAGCTGATACAGTGACTTGAGAAGATAAATTCTTCCCTGTTGAATTCACCAGGCTGCTCAATTCCAACACTCAAACTGTACATTGTTTGTAAGACATGAAGCAGCATTTCCCCAGGACATGGCGGTAGCTCCCATTTTAATTCCATTTCACTTTTTTTAGAAGTGCCACCCTATTCGGCTCATAGATATATCGACAAACTACTGAATTCTCACTTACTGAGCTGTTTTCATCAGACAGCTTTGTTTTGCTGGAGCCTGGGGCTTTCATTTGAAGTTTGTCATTTGAAGACAGGAAGGAAAAAACACATTAGAATAGGTACAGTAACAGATACAATCATGACAGCTTAGATGGCCCCAATGGATTATCATACTCAGACTAATTTGTAACAAGTAAACCAGACCTGCCTAAATATATCAGTTCTCCTTAAATCCACAGCAACCCATCACTAGAAAGTAGCAGTGAAATATATTGCCTTATGTTAACAATAAAGTCTCCCCCAAACCAGTGGGGAACCAGGGATCAAATCCACCATATCCATAACAACACTACAGCTGTTGTAAAAGGGACCCTCATTACCAACAGAATAGTGTCCTTTGTTTTATTCATTTCTCCAAATGATCATCAGACCTGAAATCTAATATCCTGAGGCCCTGTCCACAACAGCATTCTCCTCTCAGTAGTAAAAGAGCAACTCAAGCAGGAGAGGCATTCTTCCACATCATTCTGGGGGAAACATGTCACTAGGTCACAGCCTTTTGTTCCACTTTTACTCTGTCTACAGCTCAATTAATCAGAAATATAAATGAAAGGTGGTAGGAAGAGGAAGCAGATTTTAGCTGGCCAAGAAGAGAGTAGAAATAAGAATCAGTTTATAGTTTAAAAGAAATTAAAAAAAAACATTCAAAATAATTGGTTATTAAACTGTCAGTGTTCATTACAGGAGTACAGTGTGTATTGGGAATGCGTCCAGTGACATCTGGCAGCTACCAGAAAATGCACACAGATCATTACATTTACTGTTACAGATTTCTGGAATCTTTCACTCATGACAGCGAGCAGCAAACTGAAATATTCCTTACCAAAAAAACCTTGCCGTCCCTCCATTCAAATATATATATATATATATATATATATATATATATATATATATATATCTCCATCCTAAAACTTATCATTATAGTCATCAAAATAGTGTTAGAAAGAACACTATTCTGAACTTCTAATGAAGAAAAGCCTGCATTTGGTCAACGCTTGGAAGAGCAGGAATTCTAAAATTTCAAAGCACAAGAATAGGAAGCGCCACAAAAAAGCCAGAGCAACAGATGGGAAAGGGAGAATTTGCAAAATTCAGTCTTCGGAAAAGAATCCATACACTACAAAAGAGCAGAAGGAAGAAATAATCTGCCTCACCTCTGGAGATGTTTGACCTGAAAAACAAAATATAATATAATTAGTCTTAGCAGAAAAATTCTGGACTAAACCACTGTTTTTCAGCCTTATGTAGAATATTGGATTTCGTGATCACAGGCCTTAAGATATATAAGCAGCCAGAAGGAAGGCAGTAAACTAGGAAATTTATGAAGAACCTATAAATGAGAGGCAGGTCCACAGAACATGAGAGAATGATGAGAAGGCAAAGGACTGCCTGGAACATCTCAAGAGTGTTAAGAACTCTTCTCTGCAAGAAAAGAGCTCCTCGTTCAGCTACCCTAGTCAATCAAGTATCTGTAACTGAAGCTGAATTTCTGTGCTATGGATGTGTATTAAACCATGGGAATATCCAAACTAAGACAGACAGACCTCATTGGTAACACACAGTTAATGTCTTTTGGGGTCCTGTAGATGCAGACACTCCCAGACTGAACATAAATCTCACACTGAGAATATTCTGCTCAGATTTTCCAGAACAGACGTCTGTACTGATGATAGGTCTTCCAAGGCAAAAAACTGAGGAGTCTGATTTTCATATATTTTGAGCATTCAATGACTCCACAAGAAGACAGAGGGCTACACTCCCAGAAACAAAAAAAATGCCACATCAAAAAATATCCTCTTATGGCAGCAGATAATTTGTTTTGAAAAGGCATTTAGGAGCCTGACTTTTAGAAGTTATTTTCTCTGCACTTTTTAAAGCCGTATAACTGTACATCTCTAGTCAGGCACCTCAAATTCAGGTATCCAAAGCCAGCAAACACTGGGAAAAAGAACAAACAAAAGAACAAAAACAAACCAAAAGGAACAAGTATTTGGCATTTTGGATAATAATTTTCAGGATTTGTCTTATCATGATTTTAAAGATTGTCCAATTTTTGTTGTGTCAGCCAGCTATATTTCCCATGGATTGGTGAAGTCCCATTAAATGCGGTCTTGGGTTTCCATAATTCTCCAGTAAAAGCTGAAAATTTAAGACCAGAAGGACTCCCTCATTCTTCCTTCCTTTTCTTCTTTGCCTTTCCTGATATCTAGTCCCCTTACAAAATCTACCTTCAAAGAACAAATACCAAAAGTTACAGGATTAATCCAACACCTGCAACATGAGCCAGTTCCCTCCATTTCATGATATATGCCTTTTCACCTAAATTTTTATTTGGTTCCCCTGCCCAAACCAACCAGTTGATCTGGGAAGAAACCGTCTGCTACTGTCTTGTTTTTACCTAACAGATTTTTAGAAATTACCATTACAAAGACAGAAAATAACATCAAACACACTACAGAAATCACTGAAGAGTAAGGTAGTTTAAGCATCTGGATGATTCACTGATTTGTATCCGATAACAAAGGCATTTTCAGCTTGGTTTTCCTAATCGAATAAAAATTCATTCAGATCTAGACATATATGACTGTGCTCCACTTCATACCAGAATTGAACTAGAATTTAGAATTAAAGAATTCAGAATGCATGCTATTTATCAAAGAAGTCTCCTGGTACACAGGGAAAAAAGAAAAAAAAAAAATCAATATTTCATTCTCGAAATTTTCAACTGGATTGTGTAAATAATCTGACCTGCATTTGACTGTAGGGAACAAAGCACTGTTGCAAAAAATTTACATAAATCTCAAGAAAACAACAGAAGAAACCCAAATGAGCTCAGTCTCGCTACAAAACTTCATTACCTGACATTTTGGCTGTCAAACCCAGATTAATTTGGAGCACAAAACCCCCAAGAAGATAGACCCGTGTCCTTGAAGAAACCAAGGATCCTCGTCTCCAGTGTAACAGGATCCATAGTCTCCACATATCAGCGGCTTGCCAAGCTCACCCCCTTCCTCCGGGTTACAGGTAAAGCAATAGAACCCACTTCCAGGAGTGCTTGCTAATCTTTAAAGAGTTCTCTAAAGCAATGGGTTTTTCAGTTCTCAGTGAGCATTAGCAAGTCATTACTGCATTTACTGTGGACTTTGTTTTACAGAATCACAGAATAGTAGGGGTTGGAAGGGACCTCTGTGGGTCATCTCATGAACACAAACATTTCTTTCCCATTATATCAGAAATGACAGCCACCTTGATGTTTTCAATATTTAAAACACCTACAATTATATGTTACTTGTAATTATCAACCACAGTAACTTGTTTCCAGCTAAACTTTCCTAGTTCAGAGTCTTTTATATTGTCACCACAGCTCCCAAATATCACAGCATGTTGATTTATGATGTCTCCAATAGAATTTCAATCTCTGATTCGCATGTTGAGGTAGTAATTTCCTAGGGAGGGAAAAAAAAACCAAACCCAAACCAGTTGTTTAGATACATTGTTTTACAACAGATTTCACTTTCAGCTCACCTTGACAAAGTTACCATTTATCCCTGAGACAAAAGTAGACTTTGGACATTCTCATTAACAACCTACTTGAATCTCATGATGGAATGTAGAATAGCAATCCTGACAACCGTGGATAATGGAAGTGGGCAAGATTTTTTGTAGTTGTACTCGAGTTCCACATATCCAATTCCAATTTTTGCTTCTTAATCCGTATTTTCTACTAAAGGATGTGAAATCCAAGAAATAACTCAGTCCAGAAAGCGCATTTATTACTTGTACAACCTCCAATGGCATAGCTTCCAAACACCTCAACAGCACAAATGCACTTCCCCTTATAGGACTCCTATCAAGTAGGGAACTGCTTTCACTCCCATTCATCATGTAGGGAAAAAGATACTTTCCTAAACTTACGGTAGTTACATTAGTACAGTCTTTCACGTAGACAAGATCTCAGGATCCACAAAGACACCTTGGCATTATTTCACTTGGGTTCTAATTTTTAAGCACACAAGCTTTTATGCAAGGACCTAATCTTGAACTCACATTTAACTTCAGTTTCAAGTCCAGATGCTCTTTTGGGTTGATAACATCAGCATGCAAAAGCTGTGTAGCCTTAATAAGAACAAAATAATTGCTCAGATGCCTCTGGAACCTGTTGTAATCAGTATGTCTAAATGCCTTTGAGATACCACTTCAAGTGTTGTTCAGCAAAAGGAGGTAAAACTAAAACAAGTAAGTTTACAGAATCACAATATGGTTGATTCATCTGGTCTAATTCCCTCTGCTCAAGCAGGTCACCTAGAGCAGGTTGCCCAGGACTGTGTGCAGACAGTTTTTGAGTATCTCCAAGGAGAGAGACTCCATAGCCTCTGTGGGCAACCTATGTCAGTGCTTCACTCTCACAGTAAAAAGTGTTTCCTGATGTTCAGAGGGAACCTTCCATGTTTCAGTTTGTGCCCATTGCTTCTTATCCTGTCACTGGGTAGCACTGAAAATAAGATGGCTCCATCTTTTTTACACCCTCCCTTCAGGTATTTGTTTAGTTGGCGAGGCCAATACAAGATCACTGACCAAACACTTCAAATACAACAGAAGAAACATCGATGAGTACTGCTGTCACCTCACCTCTCCAGCTCCAAGAGTATCTTACCAGTCCACTACACTCAAGACCAATACACTCCCAATTCCTACAGGCTACCATTAATTAAAGTTATCATGGCTCATACTTATTGTTACCTTTCCTAGCTGCTGTAAAGCGTATCCATCCCAGCAAAGCAGAGAACATTCTTCGTCCTCAATGATGCATAACTTCCCCAAGGCCAGCCCACTAACAGTAATTACAGAATACAGTTGATTTCATTTAAATCCCCACAGGGTGCAGAAAGAATTTGCTACTGAAACCATGTTTGACAGTCTCATTAAAGACAACGTTAAACAAAAACTTAAAAGGTATGTTTCTTTTAACTGAAGCAGTGGTACTAATAAGTGCTCAGTTCACATTTTCACTTTTTTTTTTTAACCTCTATTTTTAATTCTGTTTAAGAAAACCTTAGTAACAATATACAATGTTTTTAAAGGCTGCAATTTTTTAAAACATCACACCAATGTAGAAGAGTTATATCAAGCTTTTAAATATGCACATTACTGTGTTAAGTAAACTATTTGTTAAAAAATACCACTGCAAAAGCCCCACACAATACACCATCCAGCAATAAAATCACACTTGGTACTCTTTTTTTCTGTCAAGGATCCACCTGAAAAACTCTCCAATTATACATTCACCTGATACAGTAAGTATGATTCATTGAAGACTCATTCCTCATTATAATTATAATTCATTTGCCATGATTCATTCATACAGTAGAACAACTGTTTAAAGACTGCATAACAGCCACTACTTTTCCTGTAGGTAGACAATTGTGCACACACATGTGTTTGCAAGCATGCAGATAAGGAGCCTAGTGACATGAAACAAGTGTCTTGGAGAGACAGTTCTTAACTGTCTGTCTCAAGCTCACAGTGCTTAATTGCATAAACGGCACAAAAGGGCATGGAACTTTCCAGTAAAGGGAGCAATCTACAAACTCTGTAATGGCAATGGTGGTGGATGAAGCATAAGCAAGACAAGATATGCTGGTGGTGAAAAGGCGTTGGAGCTTAAGGAAAGTGAGGACAAGTACAGACGTGAGTATGAAAAGCTCTGCATGCTTTGGCTACAACAGACATTGTAGCCCAGTGGCAACTTGGTGGGTAGATCTGAGATTTACAATGCAGGACTTTGCCCAAGCAAGCAGAGGGTGCTCCTCAAGCACCTTTCATTTGAGAACCTCCCAGTTAAACCTGTCCTCATCACCGTGGTGTCCCCTGGGTCAGATCTTTAGCTCATATGCTAGCAACCCCAAGAAATCAACACATCTATGTTAATTTGTCCATTTGAATATGGAAAATGTGTCGCACAAAGTTTAAAAACCCTCTTCATTCTAGGAAAACCTTGTATCTGCATGTGACAGAAAAAGTTTTAAAAATAATAATGAAAAATAGTTTCCTATTGCAGTTTCTGGCCCCTGCAGATTCTCACACTGCATTTCACTTTGGCTTTTAGTGTTTAAGACCAACAAAGAAAACTCTAAGAGTTCTCAGACTAATTAGATTATTCTAAATCTCTAACAAGCTTTATACAAGTCCATCTTTTTAAAATCAAAATGTTGAAATAGGGTTCATCTTAAATGCTTTGAGTTTAGAGGACTTTGATTTAAAAACATTGAAAAGTTGACTTTCCTATCTAAGATTCTACTTGAATCTTACCAGTTAATAGGAGTTTTACACCCTTACAAGAAAAGGAAGTACTGGCAGGTGTATTTTATGGGCAGGCACTCCCAGGCACAAACAAATGAAGCAGATGGATCCAAGTCTCATTTTTATCACTGAACTTCCTTCCTATACAGTTGCCTGATGATGAAAGGCTAAGGGAACAGGGCTTGTTCAACCTGGAAATGAGAAGACTTCAGAGAGAGCAGACAGCAGCCTGACAGTGCCTGTGATGAAAGCATCAATAAGGCAGAGCAAGCCTTCACAGTGGTGCAAGATGGGACAACAGGAGACACTGGGTGTAAGTAGAAATAAGTTTCATACTGGGTTTTTCCTTAAACATTTTACCCAGAAGAAAAGTCATTCTTTGGAAGCAGCTGCCCAGAGCTGCACAATCTTCATCCTTTGAAATTTTCAAGCCCCAACTGGATAGAGCCCTGAACAACCTGATCCCTTCCCATAGCTGACCCTGCTTTGAGCAGGAGGTTGGGCTAGAAACCCTCCTCAGGTCCCTTCCAATCTGAATTATCCTATAATCCTAAATCAGAAGGAAAAAAGAACGTGATCTGCTGGAGTAACACAAAGTAATGGAAACATCTGTGGATGCACAGAAGACAAATTTATGGCAAAGATCACACTCGTTCAGAGTACTGGCAGGAGATATTTCTGCTCTAAGTGTAAACAGGATGTAGCACGAGAAATTGACATTGGCTACACTACTGGTACAATAGGGCAACCTCCAAGGTGAGATACACAGATCGCAAGACTATGGAGTGTACTTAGAAGCAGGCTAGCTCTATTACTTCAGTAAGTTCATAGCAACCAGCCAAGATTGTGCCAGGCACTGCAAAAAACACAGAGCAGCAGACATCCTGTTACCCTGGAGAACACACAATTTAACACTTTGTTTGGAGGAGAAGCAAATTTCCCCAGCATTCAGAACTGAGTAGGGAAGGTCTGATGGTTTTGTTCAGGCCTACTCTTTCAAATATGTTTGTTTACATATTTTTAAACACATTTGTCTATTCCAAACATATGATTCATTTTGAGAATGATCATGCGTGATTCTGGGAAACAGTAGAGCTGGATTTCATTGTCACCCCACTCCTGACTCCTTTTTCCTTTTTTTTTTTTAAATGCAAAAGTGAGGAAGGTACAACAGGGATACCTTGTACACTGGACATAGGGTACAGCACGCCCAAACAGAACAACCATCTTCGGATCACGCAGTTGATGTCTTCACCCTTTCGGTATAAAGACAAATATAAACCACCAGCTTTTAACATAGTCTTTGAAAACTGAAGTTAGAAAAACCTGCAAGCAGTTTCTGTCCTTTCCTTCCATAGGTCCGTATGGGAAGAACCAGCATTTTCTTAGTAATATTACTGATAATGTTTTAAAGCTAACACTTTGTTTTTGTTTTCAGTGACAAAAGGCTTCCCCTCAAGTCTGTTATCCATACAAAGAGTTATTTGGTCTCCAGCCAAACAAACTACTACTTTAGCTAACAATGTTAGTGCATAATAAGCACTGAACATTATTTAAAAGCTCTTAAAATTTTCAAGAGCAGCATCATCAGTTTGAAAAATGTATACCCCAGTGTTCAGCCTTTTCCCTTTACTCCTGACCTATGGAAATTCAAAATTGGGCTAATAGCCACTGCCTTGCAAATCAAGCTCTCACAGACACACGCTTGAGGAGAAAGGATGCTCTTTGCATGGGAGTTAAGAGTTGAAATGCAGCAATGTTCTATGACAGACAGTATTTGCTGTTGTGAAGCTGTAGAAACCCCAATAAGAGAATCCACTGCTTCTTTGGAAAGAACTCTGGATTATTGCAAGAAGAAAAGCATTTACCTAAGGGATTGCTGGAAGACAATGCTTGACAGATGCAGCTACTGTGATAAATATCTGACTGTTACCTCCTATCAAGCCATAGGCAAAAAAATCAGCCTCTGCATCTCACGGAAAGAGACTGGAGACACTTCAGAAAAACAAAGAAAATGTTCCTTTGGGAAGAGCACAGCAACACTTTGCGGGAAACATTGTTAAAGATGCAGTAGATGCAATGCTGCTAATCCACATCCCGTTGGTCACACACTATCAAGCTCTCAAGTCTTAGAGGAACTGTATCATCTGCCTTGATACCTGCCTACAGAGGCTTTCATGAAAGCACATAGTACAGATTAAAAAAAAAAGTTTAGAGTCTAACAGCACTAACACATGGGAAGAAATAAATGTAGCAGTACTGAATTTCAGTGCCAGCACTGCAGTGCTGCGAGATGCATGACCCACAGGTAGAAGAGCTCTAAGGTGTTTGAGGTCATCTGCTTTATCTAATCATTTCCGTCTGGAGGCATTAAGATACTCAAAGCTTCTCTTCAAACCTATTCACTTTTAAATTTCACTAGTAATTGGTGCTTACAAGCAGTAGCAGTATATGAAAAGCTGTTCACTTCCCAGGTTTGTACTTTTGTGTAGTGTTGGATGTAGTGGCTTCCAGGAATGTTTCATAGACGGAAGTAAGGCCCTGTCCAAATGTGGAAACTGCCATCTCCTTCAGCCACAGAGCCAATGCTGGCATGACAGCTTTATGGTGTTCATCTCAAGCACAGCATGCTGCCCATGGAAAATGGAAGTAAATACAAAGGCACCTCCCACGAGGGAAAAAAAAATGACAGTGGTTGCACCAACACTTTCAATTTAAATTCAAAAGACCACAAGCACCTCCCTAACCAACACCATTCTAGTGTTACTTAATATGCATTAAGTGTCTCCTGAAAAATACGGTAAAGTTGAAGGAACTTCTGTCTGAAGAAGACCCTAGAAGACCTTGAAGGGATTGGTGCCAGAATAAAAAGCATTCCATTTCAACCACTAGAATTTGCTTGGCAGGAATGAAGAAGGCTATATAAACATAAAATTGTAAAGACTTCACAAGTACTCCGAAGAAAACTGCAGCTCCCTGGAGAAGAACTGCCACTGGTGTGGCTGGAAATTAGTAAAAAAGTGCTGGCTCCACAAAGAAAGCTCATGCTTTCAGTGACCTTGGAGTTTGATGCAGAATGTGAAGGAGGGTAGGGAAAAGTGTCACAAATCTCCAGGCATAAATTCTGGCTACGAGAAAAGCTCTTGGAAGCATCAGTTTTATTATATTGCACTAGCAATGCTTCCAGATTTAGAAGCAGCTTAAACATGGCCACAATCAGCAGCACAAGCCTGGGTAAGCTCAATGCAGCAGTTCTTTCACACTTACATTTATTTGCTGACTGGACTGCACTGCATTGCCCTAATACACTAGTCTTATTGAGTCTGCTTCCTTCTGTGCCAACAGATTAGCATTAGCCACCTTAATAGGACTCTATTAACATTTCTTGATTGCATTACACACTAGCATTGCCTGTGCTCACTGATTTGATTTACAGTGCAACTGCTGCATATTCTATTTCATTATTTTGTTTCAGAGAATGAAAAGACCAGCCCTACTTCAATATATAGGCTAACTCCTTGGTAATGACACTTGGTTATTCTATGTCAGCGAAGTTTCTCTTATCAGATTTGTTAACTGACTCGTGGCAGCTAGGTTTCAGCAATTTTTGCAAGCAGGGTAGCAACCTACATTTCATTTCAGTTGTTCAGTATCACAATTTATATGTATAGAAAGGGAAACCATGTAGAAATGGAATGCCTTTAACAGCAACCCACTACATCACTAATTTGCCAATCACAATAGTTGAACTAGAAGCACATGTAGTAGCTCCCATAGGCTGTTCAGGCAGCATGGCAGACTAACAGTAGAATACAAGCAGAACATATCCAAGCAGCAGGAGAGTTCACAAAAATGCACAGGTGCTTCTCTTCCAGTAGAAGCGGCAACCAAGTTTCCAACCTAATTTTCTTATGCATGATACTGCAGGTTGCTACACTCGTCTGTTACAGAGGGAGCTGAAGGGGCCGGGGGGGCTTGCCCTGAGCACACAGCTACAATAACTGCAGGGGAGAAGACAAAAGCAGAGCCATCTTGCAGCACCATGCACAGAAGCCGAATTCTCTAGTTAGGCTAGCACTAATTGTAATTAACTGTAATTAAGATTACTTATAATTAAGACTACAATCAGTGCTTTTCTTCCATTAAAAAGTCTTGGGTTTTTTCTTCAGCAAAGAAAGCTGGAATTCCATTGGTACTTTGCTGCATCTGTGATCTGGTGATGTCAGATGAGGTGATGCGATGCATGAGCAAAATGCAACTTCAAAAAGCAGTCTCTTGGTTTTCCCTGCACTAAATCATTTCACATTTTATTTCTTCTGTGGCTGATGCTATCACATATCTTCCTGAAGACAACTCTTGCAGGACCTACAGAAAACAATTTTCCATATCATTGATATACTAGATATGAGTCTGTGACTCACCACACTTCACCATACACCTCAACCTCACAGTAGCTCTCCTTATATAAATTGCTAATTAAAAGCAAAGTCACTTCTGAATGTTGTTGAAAAAGAATCAGTTAACTAAGACTTATAGATTTATAATATGCTCATTAGCCAATTTAGCCATGTTAGATATTGATTTCCTTAGCACTAAGATGTATAAATAAGGATCACAACTGAAACCTATACCCCATACAGCAGCAGCTTCCGTAAGTGCAACAGCATCAAATACAATCAGTTGCATCCTCTTCTGATAGGCAGTAAAATAGCTAACTGACCCCACATTTGAATGAGCACCTAAACTCATCCCTGAAGGATGCTCAGCTGCTCTGATGCTCATTTACCCCCCCCCCAACCCCAAATCCTCTTCCCAGGAACATTCAGGTTCTTACTTGACTAAGAAGTGCCACAGAAAGAGTTCCATGTCCTGTTATGTGACACTCCTATTTCTGTTAGAGGCAAGCCAGGCTGCACCTCTGTAGATGTCATCCAAATTTAGATGCGAGGCAAATTTCATCCTTGGTGTTCAGTGACTGTACATAGTTCCAGCAAACTGCAGAAGAAATAGCTCCCACTCACGTATCAGCAGCTTCTAATGCTGTCCATCCAAAGAAGAATCAAAAACCCAGGGGGTCAACCCTGGGACATCTTGTATCTTGCTGGTACCAGGAACGGTGTGGCCAGCAGGAGCAGGGAGGTGATCATGCAACTGTACTCGGCACTGGTGAGGCCGCACCTCAAGTACCGTGCTCAGCTTTGGGCACCTCACTACAAGAAAGATATTGAGGTGCCGGAGCATGTTCAGAGAAGGGCAACGAAGCTGGTGAAGGGTCTGGAGCACAAGTCTTATGAGAAGCAGCTGAGGGAGCTGCGGGTGTTCAGTCTGGAGGAGGCTGAGGCAGGACCTTACCTTATCACTCTCTATAACTGCCTGAAAGGAGGTTATAGTGAGGTGGGCGTTGATCACTTCTCCCAAGTAACTAGCAATAGGACAAGAGGCAGTGGCCTCAAGTTGCATCAGAGGAGGTTCAGATTGGATATTAGGAAAAATTTCTTCACCGAAAGAGTGGTCAGACATTGGAACAGGCTGCCCAGTGAGGTGGTGGAGTCCCCATTCCTGGAGGGGTTCAAAAACCATGTAGACGTGGCCCTTGGGGACATGGTTTAGCAGGCATGGTGATGATGGGTTGATGGTTGGACTTCATAATCTTAGAGGTCTTTTCCAACATTAGTGATTCCATAATTCTATGATCATGCAATCTCTGATATGTTCCACAAGTAGACCTAAGGAGCACAACAGTCATAGGAAAGGGCCATTCCACTTTCACCCAAGCACCAGCAGAGCTCATTTTCTCAGTTTCATGAGCAAATTATCCTGGTGAAATCAACAGTAGTTGAAAAGTGTATATAACAGAAGAATCAGGTCTAGTTTCTCCTGGTCAGAGAGCACAAACCCAAATTCTTTCCAAAGGCGCCTTTTTTTTTTCTTTGCTTTTTAAGAAATGTGACAAACTGGCAGTGATATAACAATCAAGCAGTGCATTAGTGCACTTCATTCCATGTGATCCGACGGTGTTTTTAAAAAAGAGAAAAAAAAAAACCACAAGAGGAATTAAAGCAACCTTACTTGTCTGTAGCCAACGTTCTCAGAACTAAGGAAATGGAAGCAGAAAAACAGAAAAGAAGTGAAGTAAAGCCTAAGAGGCTCTGAAAAGCACTTTAAGAAACAAAAGTCTTCCTCTGAAAATTGAATGCTGCTGATTTCCGATTTTAAATTAACCACTTTCCTACATCATTTTAAAAGTCCTGCTGTCCAAAACCCACTTGTTCTATAAGTCCCAAGTATCCTAAGACAGCACGGCTCCCCACTGTCAGTAATTCCACACGCTCTGCTACTATTACAAAATAATGCTGTTTCAATATTACTTGTTCTGCAACGATCATATTTAAAATGCCTATCAAGTCAGGAGAAAGGCATCTACTTCTTCCACTCCACTAACTGGCATTACCTCTGACTTAGAATAAACCAATACTGTACACGGCAGGCCCCAGTACTTCAGGTTCAATATATGTGGAAATCAAATGTGTGCAGAGCACAGCAATACCTTCTGTAAAATGGAAGGAATGCTTGCCTGCAAAAACAATGTCCTCTATCGGGCAGCACACTTCACCAGGATACAGAACTCTGCCATTTCCAGAGGGCTGAAAAGCCATTTTACAAATGCACCAGGAAGTAAGCCTAGCCCTGCTGTGAAACGACAACCATGTTACCTTTCTTCACTGTTTTTGCCTTATCCTCAGCTTGAATTAACTTTTACAACCACTGACCGCAGCTGAAAAAGAAAACCATGACTCCAGTCATCACTGTTTACAGCAGAACTTCACCAGCAGGATAAGCACAAACACTCTGGAAATGAAATGGCAATGACTTTATACCTGAAGCGTATTTGTGAGAGGGCAGAGTAGCAGAACAGTAGGCACAGTCCAGAAGCATCAGTTTAAGAGTCATTCCAGCACCTCCTAATTCCCTCTTTTCTTTAACAATGCACAAATCAATGGTTGCTTGTCAGGCAAATAAGAGAGAGAGAAAGAAAGCAAGCTGATCTGAAGGACGGTCACACCAGCCCCTCCTGGCAGTATCACTAATGTACCAGGCTAGTCCAATAGACCATCCAGGTTCAGGTGTGCTTGTGCCAGACCTTCCAGGAACATGTATTCAAGAAGTCTGGGATAAGAACAGCAGTTTTCATTGGATGTGATTATAAAAGTGGGCTTTCCCGTAAAACTAATTCAATATGGCTCATGTCATTGTCGCAATATTAGAGATTACAAGATCTGCAGCAGGCCCAGCAGTATACCACATCTTTTGCTTGGTAACGAGCATTTGCCAACCAAGCCTAGACATAAGTACATGCAATAGACAGGCAATCATAAAAAAAGCACTCCTGAATACTACCACACCAACCTAGTTCGCAGAGACAAAATAGCACACAATGGTCTCATAGCTACTGAAAACTCTGTCCTTTACATCGCAAAATATTGAGGACTGAAATAATCTCAACAAAAAAATAATCAAAATCAGACTCTGTTGCACAGATTAAAACATTTCCACTTGTCAAAACTTTAGAACTGTGCCCATTTTGAATTCAGGGAAGGTTTTCCCAATAAAATTTAAAAAGCACAAGTCATTTTTCCATTTGGAAAGAGATGCTGGGTAGAAGGACTGACCTTTGCTGCTGTCATTGACTGCTGTTGCATAATAATACTTTTTTCTGTTCTGCTGGTTTCAGATGCTTCCTGCCTACCCATTAAGTGATTTCACTGAGCTACCCACACAGTGTTACCCTGTGACTACGCAGTTAAGACTTACTGGAGGTCAAAATTACCCACTGTTATTTTCTAGTTATGCTTTATTTCTTCTTTGGCAAATGTAGAACAGAAGATGTACTTTTAAAAAATATTAATTTAATTACTGGAGGCAGTCCTCAGACTCAGGAGCTCAGGCAAGACAGAGGGAGATGTTGATCCTCCCTCCAATTATTCCAGAGTGAAAACTAAAGTACACTCAGAGTAAGCTCTCACCTGTGCACAGACCACCAGAAAAGACAACCCATATATGGCATCATAGTTTGCAGGGCCACACAGAATTAATCCAAAGTCACACAATGAAACTGTAACAGAGACTGGAACTGAAATGAAATCAGTTGAAGCTGAAATGAAATCCACTGCAAGCGGAAGCAGCTGAGTGGGTAGTGGGAGGCCTACAGAAGTGTGAAGCCTACAGAAGTGTGAAGCCAAAGGGGGAGAGGGAGAAAAAGAAAAGTAGGAGGCAAGAGGGAGGTGGGAGAGAGAGAGCACACAAGGCCAAGGGGGATAGGGCGGAAAGAAGTTGGAAGGCCAAGGGGGAGAGCACTCAGGGGGCAAGTGGGAAGCCAGACTGGTGGGGGAGAGAAGGACAAAAATTAAAAAAAGAGAACCTGATGGGAGAGATGGAGGCTGAGAGTGAAGGGTGGGGCTGAGAGTGAGCGAGCAAGTACAAGGCCAACAGGACAGGGGTGGACAGTGGGGGGGCTGAAGCGGAACAGGAGGCCACAGAGGAGAGCGTGCAAGGCCAGAGGAAGACAGGGAGCCCCAAAGGAGAGAGGAGGAGGAAAATGAAAGTGGCAGGCCACGGGGGAGGGGGAGGAAAATAGGGAGCCAGAGATGGGAGGCAAATAAAGGAGTGGGAGGCCAATCCAGGGGAAGAAAGGCATCTGACCAGCCTAACTGGTAGCTGCTCATAAGGGATGTGATGCCACTTCCTTCTTCCCACCAGGGAAGGCAGTCACCTGACCCTGCAGTTGAGCCAGAAAAGACTGTAAAACCAGAAAAAAACAAACTTTCTAAAAATTTAAGATAATGAAGAGTTTTCCACCTGTTTCGTTCCCAGAACTAGACTGCAAAATTGCTAGGGAAGCTTGGGAGCTGGCACAGGAAAGAGGTGGAAATACGCAAGATTTCTCTTCCTGTTGGCAGCAAGGCACCAGATCATCAAACCATACCTTTCATTCATGAACCTGCAGTACTCTAAGTACAGGCGGAGTCCTGCCCTGCTGAAATGTGCGTACGCTTGCAGTCTATGAATTGCAGACTTGGAAGCACTGCTGGCACTTCAGAAATAGAGGACAGAAAAGGAAGAATTAAAAGGGACAGAAGTGGGTGCAGATACCAAGGTCAGGAGGTCCCTTTATTCTTACTATGGCTGCACCAGTCCCTAAATAAAAATCAAAAAGAGAGCAAAGAGTACAGTTGACAAAGCCAGAGACATAGTTAAAGGCAGAAGGAAGTTCACACAAAACGCAGGTTCCCCTGTCAATAAGTCAAATGAAAAAGCTAATTGAAGGAACAGTCCAGACACCACTGTGGTCTGAAGTATCCAGTATAATCAACTCTTCTCTCTCATTCCTCACTCAGTGTCTTTCACCTCATAGCAATTCAGCAATGACAAGTCCCTGGTTACCTACTCTGTACATCCTTCAGCTGGCAGTTCTGCAGTAGGCCATGCAGGCCTTTAAGCCCCTATTTTAAGGTACCAGTGATATTTCCAGTCTTGCACCTTTTGGGATTACTGGTGAGATGGCAGGAGAGAGAGAGGAGGTTTAACATGGCTGTTCAGGCTCCAAATCCTAGATCAAGGTTTCCTGTCAATGCGGTACATGTCTCAGAGCCATTTATTGATGTTTCAGATGCCAGCTTCCCCACAGCAGAAATTAACTTCACCCTCCCTCTCATCAGTACCATCACCTCCTCCAAAATCACTCCACAAAACCAGAGAAGACATGAATATTCTCTAACCTTTTCCTGCAACGACTGTAGGTGGACTGCCTGCATCACATCTGAAATACTCTACTTTCACAGTGCAGAGATTCTGTCTTTTTGAGGAGGGTCTGGCATTTTTGAGTCACTGCTGCCTGTTAAAAAATGAAGTAGGAGATGAAGAGCAGATACAACACACCCACACAGGGACATGTCAGGTAGGGATCTGCAGTTGCCGCTATGTAGTTTTGCAACCTACAATCCTGCGAACATCCAAGCATTTCTGCACAGGGACTATTCCAAGCACTTAAGATCTGGAATCCACTAGGTGAGGTCTGGCTACTCAAATGAGTCAAGTCGACCACCTCTAAAAGCCCTTTATAAGCACATGTGTCATCCAACAGTGATCAAGCAGCAGATTTCATGGCTACTAGAATGATGGTCCATCTTTATATTTGCGATAAGGCTACAGCACTGGCAGAGGCTGGAAGACAGGGTACATACAAACAAAACAGCCACAATATTTCTGTATTTGTGCATATTCCAGCTCATGTTGATAAATTCAGTAGGCTCAATGTATAAAAGCAGAACATTTCCCCCTAACCCAGGTATGTTTTGCCAGAGCTCCTTTGTGAATGGTCAATCCTTGCTCTATTTTTACAGTAACAAGTAGTGACAACACCGTAAAGCTGGCATCAAAAAACATATCTTGTCTACCAAAGTGAGTGGAATCACATTGAAGAGTAGTACCATCCTTTAAAATTCCTGTGCAAAGTTAGGTTTGAACAAGCAAGCTTGGCTGCCACCAATCCACACATATTTTGGGGAAGTAATAAAAAAAAAATAAATACTGCTGGGCAAAAACTTTGGGTTTAGCTTTAATATTACCATGCTGCTACAAAGCTGTGCCAAGAACTGGCACCAAACACCAGGCAAGTTTCTCATCCAGACCAGCAGGCATTCAGTCATAGCACAGTTAGGCCTTCACCTTCAATAGCAATGGGCTCTGCGTGCAACCTAGAAGAAAACCACGTCTGCAACAGCAAGAGGTTTCCCATCTGTTCTGCTAACTGGCACCAGTCATTCAGGCACACAGAGCCTGTGCTGCCTGCAGCGGGGCTGCCACTGCCACCAGGCACGGGACATCGGGGCTTTGCTGCCGACTATCCCCAAGCCCTCTGTCCCCAGCCCCAGCCAACCAGCATCCAAATCGCTCAGACTCTGGAGAAAACATGAGTCAAAACACGCGAACCTGCAACGCACAGGAGAAACTGCATCCATCTGCCTTTTCCTTTCAGCAAGCCCTACTCAGCAGGCACACCTTCATCACCGTCAGAGCAGCCCACGGCTGCCACGTCCCAGTCTGCGTCTCCCGAGCAGGGGGCAGCGAGCGTCGGCTCCGCAAGGCAGCAGCCCCGAGCCCCTCCGGAGCTGGAGGAGACCCTTCCCGGCGCGGCACCGCCGGGGACGAGCCGGGAGGAGGCCAGGAAGCAGCGACCGGGGCGGACGCCCGCGATGCCCCGGCGGCCCCGCACGGCGTTCCCGCCACCACCGGCCCCAGCCGGCGCGAGCGCCGAAGGCAGAGAGGGTCCCGCTCGGAAAAGACATGGGGGGGGGGGGCAAACGCACCTGTGTCTCGTTCGCAGAAGCTTGCATTTACCGTTCCGGTGGGCCGGCGGCGGGGTCCGCCCGGCGCGGCGCACACGGAGCCGGGACTGCGCGCGAGGCCGCCAGAGCCTCACCTCCCGCCGCCTGGGGCCCGCGCTCCCCTCAGGGCTGCTGCATCCCGCCGCGCGGGCTCAGCACTCACCTGGGCACGGAGCCTTCGCCATTTCGGGGCTGCCCGCTCGCAGGCACGCTGTCGCCGGCCGCGTCAGGTGCTCGCCCGCGGGGCCCTCCCGGCGCGCCAGCACCCCGCGCTCCGCCACCCCATCTGCTCCCGGCGGAGGCCCCGCACCGCCCACTCTCCTGCGGAGCTGAAAGACGCAGCCGGGAGACGCCGCCGCGCCGCTCGATCCCGCCGCGGAGCCCGCCCGCCGCGGCGCAGCCGCCGTCGTTAAAGGCGCAGCGAGCGGCTCTGCGGAGAGCGGGGGCTGCAGCTGCTGAGGAACCGGCGAGCGAGGTCTGAGCGGCTGCCCGGTGCCCCCCGCGAGGGTTGCCTCGTCCCGCCTGGCTTCGCCGCTGCCGGGAGGGGCCGGCGCCGGTGTGAGGCACGGGCCGAGACCGTCAGCTCCTAGGGCGGCGGGGCGCGCAGCCGAGGCCCGCCAGGGCCGTGGCCAGCTCGCCCTGCCCAGTACCCCCCAGGGCGCGCCCGCCGCGGGAGGTCGGGGCTCCCTCGCCGCCGTGGTGCTGCTCGGAGCCGCGGGCGTGGGGTGGTCAGAGGAGAATGGGGATGGGGTCTGCCGCCCAGTTCCTGCTCCGCACCGTGCCTGACTCCTGTCCCCAGTAGCCCGGGGAGTGAGGTACTGCTGGCCTGCTGCTCTGGCCCAGGGTGCTGCAGCACTACCCCTGCAAACCGCTCCTACAAGTGGCTGCTCTGGATTTCAGCAGAAAAAATGCTTTGGCTGTTGTTAAGTCCTGTGTCAATGCAGTGGTTGAACTGCTGCAACGCGCTGCCTTTTAAGTCAGGGACAGGCAAGCAGCTTACAGTCTGCTGAGAGAGTTGATCTGGGGCACTCAAGGCAGGATTTGCTTCCTCCATCTTGAGAGCCTCACTAGCAGCATTTTTCTAACCATGACGGAAAAAAGTAGCCGGCTTCTCCAGATCTGCCAAGAACTGTGAGAAACTCACCTTCAGAAACATCCTTAGAGGCAGCCCATCTTGTGAGAACAATGGGAGGAGGCAGGCAGAGAGCCTATGAGGACTTACATTTTATTTACAGCATGTCAGAACACCACCAAGTAAAGAGCAGTAAAGAAAACTTTTGCCCAAAGAAGCATGCAATTAAAAAGCCAAGCAAACACAGTGCAACCAAGTCCTAAAGCAACTTACAGGCTCTGTGCCAATACCAGCTTGGAAGGCATAAAAATAAATACATGATTTGCGCTGGGTGTTGCTAAGCAGTTCATTCAAGGAGCCACAGCAAATACCCCTGACAACAGAGTGAGTTAAGTGGTTTTCATAGAATCAGAGAATGCGTTCCGTTGGAAGGGACCTTTAGAGGCCATCTAGCCCAAACCCCCTGCAGTGAGCAGGGACATCTTCAACTGGATCAGGGTACTCAGAGCCCCGTCGAACCTCGCCTTGAATGTTTCCAGGGATGAGGCCTCCACTACTTCTCTGGACAACCTGTTCCAGTATTTCACCACCCTTATCGTAAATAATTTCTTCATTATATCTAGTCTAAATCTACCCTCTCTTAGTTTAAAGCTATTACTCCTTGTCCTATCGGAGCAAGCCCTGTTGAAAATATTTTCCCCATCTTTCCTATTTGCCTCTTCAGGTACTGAAAGGCCGCAATAAGGTCTCCCCACAGCCTTCTCCTCTCTAGGCTGAACAACCCCAACCCTCTCAGCCTTTCCTCACAGCAGAGGGGTTCCAGCCCTCGGATCATTGCTGTGGCCTCCTCTGGCCCCACTCCAACAGGTCCATGTCCTTCCTGGGCCGAGGGCTCCAGAGCTGGACACAGAACTCCCGGTGCGGTCTCAGCAGAGCGGAGCAGAACGGTAGAATCCCCTCCCTCACCCTGCTGCCCACTCTTCTTTTGATGCAGCCCAGGATACTGCTGGCATTCTGGGCTGCGAGTGCACATTACCAGGTCATGTTGCGCTTCTTGTCAACCAACACCCCCAAGTCCTTTTCAGCAGGGCTGCTCTCAATCCATTCTCTGCCCAGCCTGTACTGATAGCGGGGGTTGCCCCAGCCCCAGGTGCAAGACCCTGCCCTTCGCCTTGTTGAACCTCATGAGGTTCACATGGGCCCATCTCTCAAGCTTGTGCAGGTCCCTCTGGATGGCATCCCTTCCCTCAGGCGTGTTGACGCACCACTCAGCTTGCTGTCATCTGCAAGCCTGCTGAGGGTACACTCAATCCTGCTGTCTATGTCATTGATGAAGATATTAAACAGATATTCTATGTTCCAAAAATATTTGGTTAATTTTACTGGAGGAATAACTTTTCTTCTGAAATTTCTTGAGAATTTGAACTGTATGGGAAACATGAACAATAGTGTACTCAGATCCAATAAATATTAAATTCCTCTCTGCTTCTTTGTCCTCTACCCCCTTTTGCTGACAGGGAAAGCAAAGTACAAAGAACAGAGGCAGAAGTGGAATCTAGGTGTACATTCCCAGAGCTCTGGCCACCATGCTCAGAAGTTCTTCATTAAACAGCTCCTTTCAACTTACATCACGAAGAGCATATTTACACCTTGCAGTGACAGCACACTACAAGATGTATCCCAAGCTACTATATTTACATAATACGGTAGTAGGCAAAGGCTGGAACTGGGGTCAGGAGACACTACTACCATATCAGTTTGATAAACACTGCTTTTTCCTGCCCACTGAGCTATCTCTTCACTGCATTCCATTGCTCAGAGAAAGTAGACTCTAAATAACACGTAAGATCAATCTTTGCCTTTAATCAAAGTTATATTAGTGCCTCTTTGCAAACACACTTTGAAATCAGATTCTCACCCAGCCATTGAAAGAAGATTGGATTAGCATTTGATATCAGTTTAATAGGATTAGTTTGTAATTTGAACATAAACTGGCATCACCACCAACAGGTGCCCCATCCACTGTTCAACAGTTTCTTATGGAAATCATACCTGCAAACTGTACTTTACAAAGCAGCTTTTTCATTTTCCTTGCCCCAGATTCTATCATCTACGAGTCATTGCAGATGTGCTGCCTCCCCACCCACTATCCGCCCTCAAGGAGGTAGAAACAAATTAGACCTTTGCACAATAACTCTGGATGTAAGAAAGCGTAAGCTTTGTTATTGTTCACACACGACACCTGAATTATTCCAACACACATTCATTCTTGTGGCTCTTTTGCACTGGGCTAGATGACACAACTGAAAAAAAAAAGGCTTTCCATTGGCATGGTGGCCTAAGCAGGCAGTTAACTGCAGCCTTTGAAGGCAGTAAGAACCACAATGCCTTCCTCGAGGGGAAAAGATTAATTTACATTGTCCTAAATACTGAAAGCAGACAACTGCCAGCCCTTGACAACATAAACCTGCAGAAATTTTTTCTTTCTTCTGAAGAATTGCAAAAGCCAAGGTGGTGCGGCACTGGAGCAGGTTGCCCAGAGAAGTTGTGGATGCCCCCTCCCTGGAAGTGTTCAAGGCCAGGTTGGATGGGGCTTTGAGCAACCTGGTCTGGTGGAAGGTGTCCCTGCCCATGGCAGGGCGCCTGGAACTAGAAGAGCTGTAAGGTGCCTTCCAACCCAAACCATTCTGATTCTATGATTCTGTGTGTTAAAGGCAATACAGAGCCACCTGAGGATGGGAGCTCAGAGAAGAATGCTATCAAGTGGCACTATTGCCCCTCTGAAAACATCTGCCCAACTAATGATCCAAACCTGCTCAAACTGGGCTGGGAAGGTTGCTCTAGCTGTACTCTTCAGGTCCCAGGCAGCAAAGCTGAGGTTGATTGATCGGTTAGTATCTCCAGGGCTGAATTCAAGCCTGGCTTCTATAGAGCTGTGCCTGCTGACACTAGGTTGAATCTGGTTTAAGCAGCCTTTGGAGCCACACCAGGAGACTGCTGCAGAAGTAAGGGAAATGGGAGATCTGTCCTCTAGAGCCCACATTGTTTGACCAAAATCAGAAGATAATTGTTTATTTCAAGAAGGGGTGATGATAAGTGCAGTTGCATCAGCAATTGTGGGATTTCAGTGATACTGTAGTGTGGGACTCAAGGAAAGCAGCTGATGAGGAGGGTGCAATGAAGGTCAGGAGAACCCTTTAATCTCAGTTCCTACATCCTCCTTGAAGTCACCACAGATTTTGAGAGGCAGCCCTAAGGAGCAGACACCACATTGAGTCAGAGAAAACAGCAGGGCGGTAAAGCAGCTCACAGCCAAGCGTTGCATGTCAGCCACCCACTAGAAATGGATTGCACTATCCTGTTTTACTTGGAAGGACTGAGAAATTCCCTGGCAGCAGATACACCTGCTTTGTGGCTGCTCATGCCGGTGAAACAGCCAAAGAAGCTGTCCAGGATCCAAGAACAAGCCTTTAGATGGTAACTCTTGGCAACATAACTTCAAATAGTTTGAAAGGCCTCTCCACACTGTTTATATGTCACCCACAGCCAAAATAAAAAAGAGACAGGATATGTCAGAGCCCAGCACTTTTGAGGAGAGCAGCATTCTGCCAAAAACCAAAGGGAACAAAATCATAATCCACAGAGGCATAACAGCAATGGATGGGCAACTGGTCCCAACAAAGACTTTATGGTACTCCCAGGTACAGGGAATTGTCTAGCAGGAAGGTACATGACTTCGTGAGGAGGCTGTGATGTTTCTAGGTTGCTGCTAACTCTGGTTAATCCCAGATGCCAGAACGGCCTCATACAGCCCTTATTACTCAGGTTGCACTGACTGACACCAGGATTACTCAGCTTTGCAGCTGAAGCTGGATGCATGGCTGCAAAAAGTCCACAGCAGACACAAGACAGCCAGACAAATGCCTGGGCCTGGCAATGAAAATTTTCCTAACAGTATCACAGGTCTTGCTCTGCAGAGAAGCAGGGTCTAACTAACAGCCAAGAGAGCTGTCAAAAGCTGCAGAAGCAAGAGCTGAGGGAGGCTCAGTCCTGAACCAGTCAGCCCCCTCATCTGTTACTTTATTGGCTCTTAAACTGGCTTCATGAACTGAAAGATGCTCTTTCCTCCTGCCTCAAGCCTTCTCAATAGCCAGAGCCTATCCAATTAAAGGTCTATCAAAGCAGAAGCAGACTCGTACTGATCAATAATGTCAGGGCTGAGACCTTCTTAAATGCAGGCAAGGAAAAATGATACTTGCTGTTTTAACTCCAGTGCTCTGCAGTATTTGTAACTACATGAGGAGGAAGGCACAAGGTATAAAAACAAATGGAAAGAAAGTTTATCAGAATTAAAATCACAGGATTTAAGCAGGATTTCATAAGTAATTAATTTATATCTGATATTTGTTAACACACTGCAGAATCACTGATTTAATCAAGATTGTCTGTTTTCTCTGCCCTGTTTACAATTCTTTAATAAAATGGAGAGATTTGCAAAGCACAAGGCACACAGCTTCCAGTTCCAGATGGGAGACAGAAATACAGCTCCCAAAAACTCCTTGGGTACAAATGAGAGCACATGAAAGATGTGCTCCAGACCCTACAGGGAAGTTCCAACATTCAAATATGCCCATATAGTCATGACTTTTCATACCTGGTGGTGCTGCAGAAAATGTTACTCAGAAGAAGCAGTCCTCCCTGTCGACTCTAAATAGCACACCAAGGACAGTGATCTTGGCAGTTTTCAGAAGATGAGTTCCAAAGTCTAAAAAAACCCAAGTATTCAGAAATCTGTGAATCAAAACTTAAAGGAACAGTATGAAATTGTAGCAGCTGCAGATTTTTATGCTGTTACTTTAGGGCAATTTGTGGAGCTTTTTTGTCAAGTTTTGACATGGGCAGGAAGCTGGAAAAGGAGGGCAATGTCTTAATTTTCAAAATGCTAGAATACAGTTTGCGTTTGTCAGGTTCCCACTCTCAAAAATCAGGACAGGACAGTGAAAAAACACCATATTGAGAGGGAAAGGAGGAAGAAGCAAGCAAACCTAAAGTTTCAAATTTTATCCAGGTTGCTGCAGACACACAGAAAAAGCCTAAGTTAATCAACATCTACCGATTAAAAACAAAAGCTAAAACCTGCCATGCTTACACACTGGTTTGCTCATACTGTAATCTTTCTGGTTAGATATCTCATTCTTTCAATATGGAATAGCTCAGACTTTGTCCTCTCTTACCTCCCTAATCTACCCCACTGTTGAAGAATAACCCAGACTCTCCAATCTCTAATATTACTGGTATTTGCTCTACTTTTTTGAGCCCTTTCTGATTTTTCCATTAAGAAAGGAGGAGGACAGAGATAAAATTGCAGCCTCTCCGTCTCAGTGGATAAGCACAGGGCAGCTATTCTTTCCATGTGGAAAAGTCTATCAGTTCCCAATGTTGTTTTTCATAAAGACTGTCTGTTTTTTCTAAAACATTTTAATAGTGGCTTAATGTGTTGCTAGGAAGCCTTCTTTCCAGAGCCTGATTGCTGGTCCATAGCAGAGTAGAATGTTAGGAAAGATCAGCAGGAGGAAGGACTATGATAAATGCAAGAAGATTTGTTCATGAATACCAGCTTGATCCTAAATCCATGTTTTTTTACTAAATGAGGGACTGGGTATTTGAAAAAAAAAAAAAAAAGATACATTCAGGAGAAGAAAAATTAAATGCTAAAAAAGTAATCAGACAGCACAGCTTTCTGGGAGCTTTAGACAGTAGGCTATTTTTAGTCATGTGTTTCCTCACTGAAATGCCAAGGGGAGAGGGAGAGACTGTGATACCAGGATTTTTAGAAGCATCTATGGAGCATTCCTGTTCTGCAGTGCAGCAGCTGTTCGCACAGACATACCCAACCTCGATTTCCACTGGCTTTCTCAGGCACTGACCAGTCTCAGCTAGAGCAAGCTGCTTGTCCTGCTTCTGGGAGCAACACTGCAAAATGGCCAGTCTGCCACGAGTGCACAGCTTATGGCACCCATCCAGGCTTGTGGATGGCTAGCTGCGTGACAGACAAATCTACATGAGCTGTGCTCACACTCCAGTCATACTATGAGCAAGGTAAGGCAGAGGAGCCCAAGGAATCAGGGAAAGAAGGGTAGCTGAAGCTGTAGGTAAATTTTTCAGCATGATGGAGACTTTCACACTATCCTGCCATGCCACCCATGTCACTTTGATTGACGTTAGACCTACCCTTGATAATTATATGACTGTCACAGCTGAGAAACTCAGAGTGGCACAGCTAGGCTGGTATTAAATTGTCACTGTCAGATGCCAATAGCCTTATGGCTATGGTATCAAACAGCTTACCTGAAGCTGCAAATCATCTGCAGGAAGCAAGGGAGTTACTTCTGTAGTTAGCCCCTCTGAGTTCTACACTACTATAGGCATATTGCAATCAATAACCAAATAAGACTATCAGCTCTAAACAGCCATTACAGCTTATAGCATATGCATTTCTTAATACCATGTTTAGAGAGTTAACAGTTTAGAAAATCCCATCGTAGATGAACTGGAAATGCACAATGCTCCTAAAAAAGCATTTTTACCCCAGTACTTGCACATTGGTTTGTGCTGATACACAAGTCATTCAGAACCAGCTCTCAAAAACATTCACAGGTGAAGAAATGCAGATTTTATTTTTTTTTATTATTTGCTGCACATTCAGAAGGTACAAATATTCTCACTTCACTCAGTACTGGTTCCTTCTCCAAATTCAGCTAAAAAATTTAGTTAATAATTTGGTAAAAAAATGTAGGGTGGGTGGGGGGAAAGCCCCCCAACCCATATTTTTCTATCCATCAACCTACAAAGGCCCAGACTGAGTCAAGAGACTGACTCCGCAGCCTGCTGTGCATATGTTGGGTAACTTCATGCACATCATTTCCCTGAGCCCCATTTCTTCCTGCCTGTAAAGAGAGGCAGGTGATGCATTTCCTCGCCTGTAATACAATTTTAGATCTATTAATATTGCCAGTAATGGTTTTTCTTGAAGCAAGCAAAGCTCACCTACTATAACTCCCAAAGTGCTAGCTTCTTCCTTCTTTAGAACATATCTGATCTACACGTTACATTTTGAGGAAACAGCCTCCTATGGTACAGCTTCCCACCAATAGACAGTTACCATTGTCCTGCTGATACACAGAGTGAGACCACATACTAGGCATTTGCTATTTCAATACCCACTTTGTCTCTAGTAAGGGGAGTGAAAAATAAAGTCTCTACCTGTGGGAAAAGTCACAGAATGCTGTGCAAAGGAGAGGTGAAAATCCATTCATGGTTTTCAGATGCTTTAGGGAAGATTCAACCTGGCAGCAAGGTTACAGTGGAGAGAGATTTGCCTCTTCAACTTGTTCTGCTTCTGCATAACTCACTGCCTAAAGGGTCAGTGTCACGTTGCCCACAGGACTAAACATACACAAGGCAAAATAAATCCATTGCATCTTTCCCATACCCTTGACGCTCACTGATCAGAGCCCTGCCCTGTCTGGGACTGGGCAGCAGGTGTCTGCTGGTCTTGGACGGGTAACGATGTCGGACCCCTTCTTAGTAAGGTCCACAAGGCGCAACACGTCACCAATTTTCACCCCAGCTCCAGGGAGTTCTGGCTGTGCCTGCAGGTAAAGTGCAAGCCTGCAAATGTTTCCAGGCTGTACTTCAGGTTCTGGGAATGGATTGAAATCTGGATTAGAAGACAGTTTATTTGGGCTTAGATTCAGAGACAAAATATGCAATCAACAGCTTTGTCGCAAAGCAGTAAAGCAAAATCCCTGGTACTTGAGAGCATGTATTTTGGAGCCAGCACCCCCCCACATCCCCCCCCCACCCCCAAGGCTAATGAAGGCTGTCGGAAAAGTGAAGGGTGATGTTTCAGAAAGGGAACAAATCTGCTAGTTGCTGACTTTTCTTTGATGGGCTGTACTATTCTCTGGGCAGCCTTCAACTTCTGCAGTTGGTTCTGTTTTGGACAGATTTCAGGACAGTGAAAGAGCCTGCTTAAGAAGCCATCTGTATGGAACAGCCCAGCTTGATCTCCCTTGAGCATCTCAGTTTGGGTCCGTTTGAACAGTGCTATTTATGTTTCATTAATACTGTGGGCTCCTTGTTCTGTGCCAGCTCAAAAAGGGACAGCAATTGCTACAGTGAGTTTAAAAAACGAAGAGGAAGTAGAAAGAAAAAGAGAAAGAGTCAGCATGTGCATTTTAAGAGGTTTATTAATAACTGACACCGATGGTTCCACCTCCTGCTGATAGAATCATTGTTAAGCATGCGGTCCTGAGGTGGTTGGAAATCCACACTGGAAGTCTTGACAAAAGAAGCTGTTTCCTTTCTTCCCCTTTTAAAGTTTGCTTGTTCTCTGTCTCCCTCCTGCTCACTCAGTTCTGTTTGGCTGTTTTTTCCTCAGCCTAAATACTCAGACTGGTTGCAGGAGCAGCAGACTGAAGCCAGAGGAATCGGAGGTGGGCAGGGGGAGGCAGCAGCAGCAGCCTTACTTTTAGTTTAATTGGTGCTACTTAGTTTCATATTCAGTACAAGCTTCTTTTCCAATTGAAAGACAACAGACAATTACAGATAGTGTAACCTTGCACTTTAATTTCACTCACATTCACAAACCTCAGCGACGAATGAAGATTCCAGTGAAAACACCTTGACAGTGAACTAGCTTTCTTGCCTGCACTGGTGTAGCCCACAGAATTTACAATATAAGGACCAGATTCTTTGCAGATGGCCCCAAACTGGAGGCCAAATCCTGACAATTGCTAAGCACTAAACTCCCAACTGAAATTGCAGGAGCTTGTCCCTACCAAAAATTCACTGAAACAACTAAAGACCAACTCCCCAGATGTGAACCTTCATAACATTGCTGTTCTCCTGTTTGACTCACAGAAGGAAAGGAATAGCCAAACATAAAAAATTAAATCAGTGCAATAAATAAAAGAGATTCAGATTCCCAAGAGAGGTTAAAGCCTGCAGAAATTTCGTATTGCTTGATTTCTATCAGGCAGATGCAAGTAAGATGTCTCAAGCTTTTGTTCTGTTCATCAGAAGGCTGAGCAAAGCCTCCCTGAAGACAAAGAGGGTGGTGGCAGAAAATGAATTGCAATTTAATTTCAAAAAAATCAGCATTTTCTGCCCATGACTTCATCAACACTGATTATTCTCTTGCTCTGCATTTGGTTTGATCAAGATAACGTCACTGACTACCACTTACTCGGAGACAAGTGCATTACAGAATAAGAATTTAGACTGCTGTAACTAAGTGATAACTGATTAGCACTGCTTTCACTTCAATGAGGGAGTAAACTTCAAAGGCATCTTGAACAGTCGGAGGTAAATCTTTTCTATCAATATAAATCAAGATCTAATGAACAACAATATGAAAAAGAAATCAGCCTAACAGAGTTAGGGCATGTTACCAGAAACAACTAGTTTTCCTTTCAGCCATTAGCAGGCAGGAGACACTACTGAGACACTGGTTTTCCTTGCCGAGCTCACTACAATTTCCAACCCCCTCCTTTTTCATTGCATTTTGTCTACTTTTAAAATAATCTGCCCACACAGAGAAACACTACATAGTACATCAGATATAAACAGCTAAGACAACATGTGCCCTGAGAGCGAACTGAACAGAACACAAGACACCAGTCCATTCTAGGTACCCTCACAGGGTTTACTGCACAAAGAGTAGTTGGTGCCAGATTGTCAGTGCCAAGCTGTTGATGGTCTCAGAGCCATCTTCAGCTGGGCCAGAAGACCAGCCTTCTGTTATGTTAGCCCACGGGCCTGCTAAGCCCGAAGCTGCCACCACTGCAGCACAGGGTGCAGGGGACGGGGCAGACATCCTTCCTCCTGGCCACGGCACCTTAGAATATGAGCCACAAAATAGCAGTGCTCTATTGCTGTCATTTGATTTCCAGTTCAAACAGAGCCCGTAGAGAGAAACTGTACAGTTACTAATCCCACACAGGCCCCTGCTGAAGGACTTTTACAGCTACAGGGATAATGAAGGGCTATTGACTGGTAGAATGGGGCATCTATTGACAGCCATTTCACTCATAAAATGATCTAAGTTACAGCCTTTCCTTGCCTCTAAGCCTATCAAATCTTACTTTTCCTAACCTCTGGCATCTGCACAAATAGGAAGCCAAAACCTTTCTAAAAAGAGGCAACAACAAAGGAATTCTAATCAGTTAACACAGACCAGAGTAAGTCTTTCTGCAGAAAGTCTTCTTTATAGACACCCACCCTTCCTCCCTTTCCCAGCTCTTGTCCAAATCTTCCACAAATAATAAGCCAAATTTACATTACACAATGACCAGGCTGAGCTAAACCAAATGGCTTGCCAGGCTAGAGCATCCCTTAGCTTTCAGTCCTGTGGGTTTATTCCTCTGCGACAGGGTGCTGTTATACACTGATCCAGCCCTTTTGGATCAGGGCTGCATCCACTCCCAACCATGCAGGCTGGCTCAAGGTCAGGTTTATGTAATGGGATTACAAGAAACAACACTGAAACAGATCCTTAAGGGAATGAGATCAAGACACCAGTGACATTCACTCTCTACTGATTTCAGCGGGAGTCCAAAGGACTAGCAAGCAGCTTCAAAAATCGCTACAGTGAGCCAGGTTCTGGCTCCACAGAACTTTCAGGTACCAAACAGAGCATGGAGGACGAGTGCTTAATGCATAAGGAAAGGTTCCAATTCTCAGTATATACAAAGTACCATTAAAAAAAAAAAATCTATATTATCTAAGTCCTGAGAAAACATTCCTCCCTATAGTAACAGGTAACTGAGCATGACTTGAGAGCTACTCAGACATAATTAAATTTTCTCTCTTTATTCCCATCCCTTCCTCCCCCAGTTCTCACACTAACCTAATGGTGTGGTGCACCATGTATTCCCCATAGGAAGTCTACCTACATTAACCTCCAGGGAGCTGGCCTGCTCCAGAAACCTGAACTCAGACCTGGCACTCACTCCTCCAGCTGGCACTCAGGCAGCTTTCCTAGCCCCAGCAGGAAACACCCAAAGTATTCCAGCAACACTTTCTACAGAGCGAGGCGGAAACAAAAAGCACATAGCCCCAGACGGTCCCAAGCTGCATCATTTTCGCCCTGGTTTCCTTCTCATACAGGCTAAGACCAGTAACACTAGGGTCACAGCAGCTGTGGCCAGTCTAACCCTGCACAGGACCACGGGCTCTTGCCTTCTCGTGGCCACTACGAGCTTGCTTTGTCTTGGTCCCTTGTGCCACCAGCCACTGCACCAGCACCCTCTCAGGTATCGCCCGTGGCACAGACCTTGGTTTGTCAGGGTGACCCTGTCTTTTGTGTGTGTGCGCCTCTAGCACAGCTAGGTTGAAAACACAAATCTCCACTGAGGGAAAACAGCGTAAAAGGAAAGCACTGACTACAATCCTGAAGCCGTGGGACCATATTCTGTGTTTTGTTAAAGCTGAAATCTATAGCTAGGTTTACACGCATATATGGGTTACAGTAGGAACTTAATTGAAGGAAAACTCATGTAGCTCATGAATTAGCTCTGAATTCAGCAATTTTTCCACCCATGTCTGTATAATTGCTTCAAAAGTTATTTATGTCCAAAAGTGCCTTGGCAAATCAGGGGACTGCTTCTAAGAACATTTCAAACCAAAAAGTAAATATACTAAAAATCAGTCCATGAAAAAACCACTCAGCGGCAGGGACTGAGTTTATTCTGTGAAAAAAAAGACATCTTCCTACAGCAAAAAGAAGAAAGAAAACAACCAGTAAAGAAAGATGTTGTCTCCACAAAACGAGTGGAAGTAAGGGTTGAACTTTGAACACTGGGTTACATTTCCTTCTGTGCAGGGTAATACCTGTTCTGCATTTGCATGTGAAATTCTGTTTTGCACTTATTTCAGTTGTTCTCCTTAAGGTATTTCTGCCAGTCAGATCTCTGTTCCGCATTAATATTGTAGTAGTGGTTAGGAGCTCCAGTGGTCAGGCGCTTACCACCATGTGCCACAAGTTGTGTGAACCAAGGCAGCCCTTTTACCAACACATTGCAACCTCTGTTATGCAAGGGAACAGGCAGACACAAACACACAGGTGAACCACAAGGAAACAGATGATAAATGACAACACTGTTCTTCAACCTGCTGCTTTTCTCTCAGAGCAGACTATCCTCCTAAAACGTAAGTGCAATCTAGTACCTCAAGCATGCTGCAAGAGAGAATGCAGGGTCTTCTGAGGAAAATATACCTAGAAACTATTATGTTCTTCCAGGTCATACTTTGACCAGATATACTGAAGCAGATCTTCAATTCAGCTGGTAATTGACTGACACGTACATCATGAACAAAGCCCCTTTTCCTATTGCTGGTGAATCAGTTCTCAAAAAAAATACCAGACAAAAAACCCCACACTTCTTTTTCGTGGTGGAAGAAAAGTAGTCCATAGAGAAGCAGGATGTGCAGAAAGTTAGCCTCCAGGAGTAACCCAGAGACAAAGCAAGCCAAAGAGAAGAAAGGAGTTCAATTATGCTCTTACATTGACATTAATGGAAGCTGAACTATGTCCAGCATTAGCAGAAAAAAGTAGCTCTCCAAAGCACTAGTAGGGCAAACACTGTTGCCATAACTACCTCACTCCCAGAAGCACGCTGATTTAATTTCTACAGTTAAATATTTACAGAGTAGATTGCATGTTTTCAGGAGTTGCAGGAGCTGCTCATAGAATGCAAATGTACAGTCCTGTCTTTAGGGTCCTCAGAGGATTTCCAGAGTCACCCCTCACCCCCTTGCTTCCTTGCTCCCTACACACCTACACATCCATCAGGAAGGAGGAGCACGGCTGCTCCAGGAGGGAGGACAAGCCAGGAGCTGAGGGTACCCACGGCACAGGCCAAGAAGTGACCGCACCAGCAGGACACAGTCCCACAGCACCTGGGCAAGGCAGGATGGCGACAGCCACGGGTCCTGCTGGCAGCCCAGGCATCACCAGACCACACAAGGCAACAAGTCAGAGCCAAGGTCAAATGAGACTGGATGAGCAGGGGGTACATGGTTGTACCTGTGGCAGAGCTTCAGCAAGGACTGGGGACTCACTGGACTGGAAGGGGGGCTCTTGATCACGGGCAGAGGTCAGGCAGGCTAGGCAGGGCAATTACTGCCTGTTGGTGCACCCAGGATATGGCACTGCCCTTGCACCAAACTGCGCTTATATGCTTCTACCAGCCACCACCTACATCACCCTGAACCACTCTGAAAACTTTAATTCTGCTTCAGCTATGTATGACTTCAGCAACTGATATTTGCTGGAGTCATCCACACATCTATAGAACCACTGAATCCTTTCATCCTGTTTTTGCTTCATCCCTTTCACAGCTCTGACATTGAAGAAACTTGCACATAAAGAAAAAAACAGGCATGCAAAGTTTGTACAATGAAATCTAGCCCAGATCCATAGAAGTGGATCCTCTGCAACATCAGGTAGGATAGCGTACTTTGCATATCTAACCTGTTCCTAAAGACTTTCAGCAATGAGACATAGCACAGTCTCAAAGAAAATATATTCTTCACTATCTATGCCATTGAAACAGTTTTAAAATCTGAAACTGATTCTAGTACTCCCCCATGACTTAGCTTTAAAGAAGTATGGACTCCGTGCATGATAGCGCTTTAAATGAGTGCGTGGCCAGTTAACGTGGCTCATTAGATGCATAGTTAGCAATTGCAGTGGTATTATGGTTGCACATTTCAGGCCCGTATATAGTCTCTATCAACATACTGTGATGAGAATTATGCACATGTATAAGGTTTATCCAGCCTGATGCCAGTTTGTCCCTTAGGAACAATGACATGCTGAGTCACTTTAAGATGAAGCCCTCCAACTATGAAATTTTTCAGGGTAGAAACTTCGTAATTGTTTATTTTGCATGTGTAAATAATGCATTACAAAATCTTATAGTTAAGTGCCTTAGGAAGGACTGAAGAATGTGAAGTCAGGGATTCTACCTAAAGCCTTCACTCTTCACACATTTCTACTCCAAAAAGGCACCCAAATGTCACAAAATTCTCATCCAGAATAAAAGTTTACTTTGCCATCATCAGTCAGATGATACCACTCACAGCCCCATGGGATTTAAGAGAGAAAGTATGTTTACCTTGACAGATGACCACATTACTTCCAGGCATATGGTAGTCTGACTCTTGCAATGTTGCCAGGTACTCCCTTGCATTTTGGATGCGGACTATTCCAAACACGTTCAGATGGAAGTTGCCTTAAATTAAAACTATACTCAGTCCTAAGAAACAAGTGTTGTTTATTAAAAAATATCTTGAAAATCATTTCACCAGCATATATACACTTACATAGAGACACTATGGCTTTAATCTTTTGGACTTAATAACAGGCTTATCTCTACAATCTTAGAAATAAAAAAAAGATAGTGTTTTAAATTACAGACATCACACATCAGCAAAGTCACACTTTGGCAGTAACATTTACATCATTCTATCTGATGTAAATTTCAAGACAAACAAAACAGTAAACCAGGATTCAATAAAAACAGAATTATTTTTTAAATGTCTATTTTTATTTCCTCTAATTAGAACAATCCTAGAAGGTTAAAAATGATTCTGTTATAGGTTGAACAGTACTGGAGGAAATAAATTTGTCAAAAGAAACAGACTGTCATATTGTTTTTGGGGCTACCTCACAGGCTGAATTCGCATTTCCCTAGAATACTGCCATAAATAATTATTACTCATTGCCCGCTCCAGGCACAACGCAAACTAGTACATTGATAAATTGACACAAACAAGTTAATTCAATATTGCAGAAATGTCAATTGTTCATTTATTTTGTTGTTCTTGATTTCAGTAGGATTCTTAAGACTAAGGAATGTGGGGTTGCATCACTAGAAGCTGATAAAATTATAATATTTTAGACCAGTTCAAGAGAAAAAGGAAGAAAATCTCCATGATGCGCTTCTAATGAAAGGTCTCACTTGTCTGTGCATAATGTACTAGGGATATTCAGAAACCAACAGAACAGGTACTACATTCAGAAGTTGACTGCAATAGTCCAAGCAGGCTGTTGGCCTGTGAGTACAGCCAATGCTAACTGTTTACACGTACTTAACGCTGTGCCATGGGCATCCTTCCTTTGGATAACCACATCCCAGAAAAACCTAATCCCAGTATATATGCTAAGCATGGTGGTCAGACATCATCTTTCTTGCACGACACTGAAAGCTCTAAAGAGCAAATCAAACAGCTTTTACTCTGGACTGTTCCATCTTGGCTTTAGAAATATCAATAATGCTTCATTCTTCCAACACAGTTGTTGGATATATTCAATGCATTTTACTGAGAAGAATAAATTAAAACCCATAGCTCCCTTATGAGGTAGGTAAGTCAGATTCTCTTCATTTTAAAGCAGAAAACTGAGGCACAGTACAGCTACATCCATGACGCTGCTTGAACCCAGTCTTCCTCCCAGTGTTTTATTCTAGTAAGCAGATCACATATAAAAATAAATGAAGTAATACAGTTATACAAATGGATTGGTATTCCCATCAAAACATATAAACTTTACCTGTAACTGTCTACTTCGTTCTATTGAAACACTGGCTAAAAAAAAAAAAGTCCTGATACATCAGTATAATGAAGTCCAAAAAGGAAAACATGATAATGGTTTCATAACAACCTGAGATGAATCCTTGACTTAATTCATTTGGTGAACAGAATCTCATAGACTTTTAAAAGAACATGAAAAAGAGATCCTCTCATAAGACTGTTAGACGAGGCTGACATTGCATTTGATAATGGGGAAGATTTGAAAGCATTTACTGTGCTGGGTGCAAAAACTCTGACGTGAACACAGCTTCTGCATAATCCTCACAAACATCTTGCAGCTCTGCTGCCACATCGCATAGGGCTTCTTCTATTAATTGCTCTGCAAGACTGAGGAAGAGGGAGGGGAAAAAAGGAAAATGTTCAGAAAGTCAGATTTCAAATTCTAGTCATTCATTCCATTGATATCCATGCTCTGCTTTTAAAAGACAAATACTCATGTCTTTTCATTCTTTCTACTGCTTAGCCCAAGAAAAGATCTGAGATGTGTTCTGATAAGTACTGTATAAGATACCAGAAATTCTATCCTCAATCTGGTTCACAGCAAAGGACATACTTTGTGTTTAGAAGCGTTGAGAGATCTCAGTTGCTTCCTTTCTTCAAACTCTTAGACACTAATCGTGCTCTGGGAGTAAGAGTTCACATACTGTGGTGCTCATCTAAAGGCCACTGAATTAAGTGGGAAGCTTCTTATTGATTTTAGCTGCCACTGAATCAGGCCTTACTGAGAGCAATAAAGTTTCACAAAAGTGAGACAAGAAATTTCTTTTTTTTCAGTGATTTCTGGACCACAGCAGATGTTAACACAGCAGGGAAAACTATTTTAGTGTCAGAACACAATTTTCTACTGGCCTCTTGAAAAATTCTCTTCAGTTTTGCATATATTCTAAAATATCATAAAGTTAGTCTTTCTAAGACCTCTTGAGCATACCATGGGAGCGTTTCTTTTAAACACTGTGTGATGCTATTTTATGTAAAAAGATTTATAATGCCCTCTGGTGGTAAGAATAAGTCAATGAAGCACGCTAATACCAGATTGCATTTGTAGTTTGATTTCAAGTAACAGCACATATCGGGAAAACAGCAGCAGTGGAATTCAGCTGTCAGAAGGAGAGACTCACTGCCATTTAATCCATCTGCCAATCCCAAGAAGGTGCCAGTCCTTGAATTACCCAGCCTCACACTAATTATAGAAAGGACTACAGTTCACAAGGCAGAATGACGGTACTGAGAACTGACAAGGCATATTTCAGTGGTTTAGTTCAGTAGATTCAAATACAGTGGTCTAATCACAGTTATTAAAACATTTGCCTACTTATCCACAGTCGGGCATCAATACACATGATTAACTTCACCCATGCAAGTCATCTCAAATCTTGCAGGACCTGTTCCTGGAAACACTGATGCAGATTTCAAATGTTACTCAAATGAGCTATATCACTCATTTCAATGCTACTACATTAAAAATGTGTCCAGAAGTTTAAAAACTCTTAGCAATTAAGCCTGATGTCCAATCTGCCAATACAGACAATTATGGCAAACCACTCCATCTACAACCACTGAAATTAGATTTTGTAATTCTTTCTTAATACTCCAGAGTTTTCTTCTTTCATTTCTCTCCTCCCATAGTCAGAAGTCTTCTGGTTTCTACTCTGCAGGGAATTAACAGCCCCTCTATGCCAACTGATGCTGTGCCAGTATTTCTTCAGTTCTGAAAGAACAGGACTAGCAAGGTTCAAGTTCAGCCTCTATTTCCATGCTTTTTTTGGGCTGGGACTTTACAAGACCACTAGGTGATTTCTAAAATATATCATACATATTGAAAACAATTTCTAGGCAATTGTAGGCAATCACTCAAGAAAAGTGCAAGGAAATTATAACCAGTGATGTAATTTAGTTGCTATAATCCGGTACTGAGCAAGCTTCAGTGCAAGGGTGGGTATTTCAGCTTACATTGCCGTGCTTCCTTAGCACTGAGCGTGATAAACAACTTTTCTTTGGCAGGAAGCAAACAGCAGAGAGACTGTTACTTATCGCTTCTTCATCTCTTCTGTTTGTACTAAGGGATGGTAAGCCACCTATATCTCACTTTCCACAGTGAACTCCAGAAGCATGAAGACTTGTGGAAGAGAATGCGCTGAAATCTGTGCTAAGGCCAGTGGTCTCTTTTTAAAGAGCATCTACTGTTGTTCCACAAAACAACAACTTCATAATCCCTCACCACAAAGATTAAAAGTTGCAGTTATTTATAGTGCTTTATTTCTTTTTCACTCAGGAAGAGAAAAAAAAAAAAAAGAAATTAATTTTGTTTCCTTCAATTTACCTGTTGATTATAGCCTTCTGAAAATAATTTAAGTTACCCTGTATTTCACGCAGGTTTTTTTCTGGTAACACCATAGAAAGATGTGAAAAATAATCACTCCTCCAGGACATTCTGCTCCCATATTCTTTTGTTTTATCCGACTACCTTAAAAATCCATGAACATCAAGTACCACAGATAGCTGACTGCTTCTGGCTTTCAATATGGAATTTAAATGGCCCCCTCCCAACTCCTTTCCTGAATAGGGACAGAAAAACCTGTTCATCGGCTGATACTTTCACTTCAAAAACACCAAGATAGTTCATATACCTCTCAGCAATCTGCCATGGATTGAAACTGCCTACTGCCTCATGGGAAATAAGCTTTAAGTGATGTTTGTATCTGCTGTTGTAATCCAAGATGCTCTGAAGCATATGCTTTGGCACAGAGAGAGACACATTGCACTCCTTCTGTCGAGAATTCCGAGTCAAGGGCTGCAGAATGTCATTTCCAGTCTGCAATTTCTTCTCTGCTTCTTTGTTTTTATCAATATCACTGGAAATATAAAATAGTCATTAAGCCAGAATTAGATTTTCAAGTATCTTTTTGAAGGATTAGAATCATCTCTTCAAACAGTACCCATAATTTTCTGTAATGAAAACATTATAATGAAGACATATAGCTCATACGCACCACAGCTTAGCGTAGGGCCGAATATTCTACTTACTTGCCATCAAGAACTTTTTCAAATAAAATGCCCATTTCTGCCTCTGTGCATCCAGTTAATTTGGTTATCTGAATTGGATGAGGTGATGTAGGTCTTTTAGCTACTGATGTAATTTGTTGTTCTAAGAGTAAGAAAATAACATTTAAAATTGCTTCTTTGGAAGAGAAAAACTACATTTATTGCAGGTAAGTCCTCACAAAGACTGCTTCTTTTAAGAGGAAGTCCTTCAGATAAGTCAAGTATTGAAGGTGACAAGCCACTAAAATGTACATTCAAGATAGAATTTCCAAGAGCTCAGTGTATTAAAGCTGAGCATTTTACAAATCCTACCTTTAGTATAAATACTTTGTTGTGTCAGCAGATACTTCTGGAGGACAGATAGAAAATACCCCCCCAAGACTGGTGTAGTCTATTAAGCTTGGCATTAGATCCAAGATATGGAAAAAAACCAACAACAAGATTTGGGCTAAGTCTTCACCAGTCTTATTGTGAGATTTTCTGACTAGCATAAAACAACACAGTTCCATTAAAGTCACTATGTGATCACATACTCAGCTTGGAAAATTAATGTAGCTTCACTGTCATATTCAAACAAATAGTAGGATAAAGAATAGAGCAGGGGGTTGGGAAAAACAACAAACATAAGTCATCCTTATTAGCATGCCACTGTGGCAAACAATACTAAAGTATGTACACTTAGGTATAGGAAATATCAAACTATTGTTTGGAATGCTACCTTTCGCTAGTGAACAGTTTCTTACTAATATTACTTAGGTCCCTCTCTATCAAAAATTTAATCTTATGTGAAATGTTAGTTATATCTTTCATTGGAAGGACTTTACATTCTTCCATTTATTTTCTTGACAACAAAAACAAGCAGGAAAACTGTGATTAATGTGAACTGGAAGCATCCAAACTGTGTTTTTTTCAAGGATTAAATACTTTTTGCTGAAGCAGATTGGATAAGAAATTCTGTACAGAAAAATCCAGATTTTCTGAGGCTATAAAAATTAAACTTGCCTGTATGCGGCAAGATCTAAAAACCATATCACCATCACTTGAAAGGAATAAGGGAAGAGAAAGATCTTCTAAGCTTAAGCAATTTAATATTATCTTCTGTGTACTGACAGAAGATCCTTAAACTGTCACGGATTCACTGCTACATTAATATTTACCTAACACTTACTCTTGAACTTTAAGCCACTTAAACTGGTGGTTTATTAAAACAAAGGAAATAAAATGGAAGTAGTAAACTAGAAAATTAGTATCTGCTTGCTCCTGCCTAAGCCAATCAACAGTAGGAACAAACTGTTTCACTGTACCTTACCTCAGCCTGTGAACTCTTAAGAATAGTTCTGAATTCTTCAGCATGAAAATGATTACTGCTAAGTAATTAAGGGCGTTTCAATGGAAACAAGTCAAATAAGAACACATTAAATACTATTTTCAAGACTGAGATTTACCAGTCCTTTTCTCAAAACTGAAGACATGCAAGTCTTGAAGAGCTTAACAAGAAAACAAGTGAAGTGGCTTTAGTATACCTCAGACTTAGAAAGTAAACCAGCTATCTTCTGGAGTAAATTCAAGTAGCTTACAGATGAATTAGAGTGTATGTGCTTATGGAACACCTTCTTCACTGCACAAAAATCATTACTCACATTTTGGTAGAAAAGAACATATCTAAGCTAAGGAATTAAAAATGCCTAGAAGAGGGTCAACAACATTCAAACTTAACATTTGATGATTGGAAGTACATGCTAAAGATTCCGACCCTTCAGCTAAGTTGCACTAGCAGTGCTTTCCATCCAAATGCAGCCCCAATAAAGGCAAGTAAAAAATGACAGCCTGTTCTCAGAAGAGATCCTTCCTCTTCAAAACATTGATTTTAGAACTATATTTTAGAAACAGTCCTCTGAAAGGAGCACCTATAGTAAATAATGTGTCTGGCTGGTGGTATTGGGTAACACATAATCCAATGATTTTGATTTAAAAATATTTGAATTTACAGATACAGATTACAGGTAAAAGTAAATTGCATTAAAAACACACTTACCCATTTTGTCTTCCTGGGCCCAGAATTCTGAATCATTGTACACAATCTGGGTGAATCTCCTCCGTACAGCCTCCTGGTATCTCTGGTTTTGAACATACAAAATTAATCAGTCAACACATATTTAGCAGTTCAGCTGTACTAGGTATCACCCCATAGGAAAGCAGGTCATTCATGATCCTCCTTGGTCAAAGTAGGTTTATTTTGCCTAGTTAACATAACACAGAAAGGGGTACGGGGGTGAAATCACAGATAACCATCTCATCCAAGATGAAGACTCAAACTAGTTGCCAGTATCATTTCAGATCAACAGCAATTAGCCAAACAAGCCCTCACGCTGTTCCTGACTTACCAACAGTAAATCCAAATGTATGCCTCATACGGATAATGACACTGCACAATGTAAGCTTCACGCCTCCAACTTATGAATAGATCTCTAGAAGTCAATAGCACTAAACTCAGTAGTTTTAAGTTAGGCTAAATTTCACTGAACAGGAAGGTCGAAATGAGAATTGAACCAAAAACTATGGAACAGCTGATCAAAGAAAAATTTTTAAGAAAGCAATACACGAGAAAGTTCAAGTCAAGGAATTGATAACTTCATGAATATTTACATAGAAAGATAGATAAATAAGGGCACAGATAACCATGTATTTGTCTGACTTCCCCACGTTGGCCTGTAAAATATTTTGGATTGCCAGAGCATATGTCTGAGATGCTCATGCTATTAGACTACTAGGATCCTAGATCACAAAAAAAAAGAAGAAAAAAAAATTCATAAATATTCAAACACTTTCCAACCTGTGAGACAATCAACATAATCACCATATTGATTCTCCCATTCATATATGATGATCTAAGCCACAATGTCTTGATGTGGGAATCAAACTCAGGTCTTCCATCCCTAAAGCTAGCCATAAAACCATTAGGGCAAACATTCTTCTATTCTTACACTACTTGTCACTGGAAGTGCAAACTCCTTCCAAGTCTTTAATTTCATACACTGATCCAGTCAGACCTTGCTTCATTTAAGAATGTAGATACTTACAGATTTATGGACAGTAAGCAAGAAATGAGCACTAGTAAGACCAACCACAATAGAAAATCTTACTTCAATTTCTTCCATTCTTTGCAACATTGACTCCAGACTATGAGTGACAGCCATAGGCAGAGCCTTGGTCTGGAGTCTCTCATGCTGTTCCATATTCCACAGTTCCTGAGCAGTATCTTCCAAAAGATCATCCAGTAGCTTTTCACTCAGACAATCTGCATTTGCTGCAACCTGCTATTAAAAAAACCAAAACAAAACAAAAAAATGACAGTTTGTTTCCAAGGAGAGACTAATCTTCTAAATAAAATGTAAATGCTCTCATGATAAGCAAGCTTTCTGTATTATTAGTCATTAACATTAGTAGTCCAAATTCATTTAGTGATTAAATATGGCATTATAAGAATTATTAAAATAATCTTATCAAGCCCGGTCATGTTCAATGTGGAACTGTTATGACCATTCAACAACAACTTAAAAACGCATCTACTTCACAAGAAGCTAACCAAAATATTTAATGCAGCTTTGCCAAACTTTATTACAATAATTTAGGACCCACACACTGAAATGGAAATACACTCTCCAAATGTCCAAAACTATGTTGACTACATAAATATGACTTGCATTAAGTTGAAAAGAAACTGTGTGTTGCCCCTTTATAAATATTTTACAGCTCTAAAGGCATCCTTCAAACAGTGGCATGAGCTTGACTGTACTACCTGTGTCCTATCTAACAGAGGTTCTAAGCGCTCCCGTACTGCCTTCTCAACTTTGTTTGCATACTTGGTTGGAGAAGCACTTTGTGACCTACACAAAAAAGAACAAATGACAATGCCATTCTGAAACTTGGTATGACAACAATAATTTTAAAAAGCTAAACACATAAATGTACTTTTTGGGGGACTGGTGGGAGTAGGGAGAAGACCATATCAGACGTGACACCATTTATTAGCTCTTCAAAGTAATTAATTACTTTAACTTTTTTATTTTTTTCATTTTTCCTCTGCTAAGGTCACTTAGAACCTTCACTCTTCTTGAATTTTCGGCTTCAAGTCATCCTAGTCTTCAAAAATAAAACAGTAACATACAGTGTTACAAAATACACATTCTAACAACTGAAGAATGGAATCATGTGATTCTGAGTCTTAGAAAACTTGCAAAAAACTTCAGAGAGAAAATTAATACTGACTTTCAGACCATATAAGCCAGGAAATTCTATTGAGAACCAGGGATCTTCAATTACGTCTCTGCTACTGGCAAATAGGCAACTTCATGGCTATCCACAAATACTAGCTGGAGAGAAAAGCTCCATATCTTACCATGCACACTGCCTACTACAGATCCAGCAGCTGGGTGGGCAGTTGAATCTCCTGCTTCAATTGCCACAAACAGCAGTCCCAATGCAAACTAAATTCGGGGAATCCTGGTCTACAGCATGCTGAATATAGTTTAAAATAAACAAACCTGCACTCCATTACTGGCTAGGACAAAGACAGATATTTTGTCCTTCTGGAACAGGGAGATAATATTCACCTTCTTAATGCAGTGCGGTGAATACCCATTCCGCATACTGTGTATTTTGTCAGTGCCCTGTCTAGCACAGTTTGGCCTGTGACTCCCAAACAATACTTGGACCTGATCCAGGAAAAAGCATAAAGCAACAGCTCTTCGCAGGCTGTATGAATGAGGCCACTTTGTGACAAGTGGGAAAAGAATACAGCGATCCGGTAGCAAGCGGTGTTGTGCCACTTGCCTTCATGGTCTGACAGCCAAGCCAAATCCATCCTATTTACTAGTACAGATACAGCAGAATTTCCACAGGAAAGTCCCATAAAGATGGGTGCCACTGGACTGTGAACATACCGCTTAGGTGAAACAGGTGGAGATGTAGGGTTTGGAGGCACGCAGGGTATTCTGCTCTCCTTAATAAGTCGTTTGTTCTCTTTTAGCTGGAAAGCTATAGTTGTCTCTTGAAATCGGGCATGCTTTCTTTGAGGCTGTACCTGTCTTGATTTTGGAGATTTCAGCATTCCCTTAAAATTAACACAAACACATTAAAAACCTATATTCCAGTTGCTGAATTGTTAAAAGTATTTTGCATTCTGCTTCAGAATTTGTCTTGAAGTCATGCTTCTGGCTTTGTTGCAGAGTTGACATGGAGGTTTTACAACTGATGTAAAGGCAAGTACAATTGTGCCCAAACAGAACATATGCTTAAACCTGCAACTATTCCTTTTGCAAACAGTTTCAATTTTTCTAATGTTGCTTTTTATGGGGGAAAACTTCTTTTGAAATTTTCAGAATTAGACTCTGTGTTAAATCTTAGTTAATCCAAAGAGAAGGTTTACAAGGTAACATTTTATTCATTCATGAAACTATAATATTGCCATATTTGTATTTGGTACAGGGACACTTAGACTATTCTCCTCAGTATGAATTATTGAAATGATTAACCTTCCTGCCCACAATCCTCACTGATAGATAGAAATGGGAAGCAGTAAAAGTCACATATGTGTACACCTATGTTACTGTATCAGATCTGACTTTTCAAGCTGAAGGCGATGCTCTGATGAAGGGGAAAAAAAACCATTTACTAAAAAATCCCAACTATTCGCAAAATTTAGCACTTTGAAATATTCTTTAAAGAACTCACTTATTTGCAATACAGAAGCCTCTTGCTGGTTGCAAGAACTTACCAGAAACCAGAATATTGTGAAGTTTTACAATTTCTGTAATCAATGAAGTAAATCTGCCTAACTTATATCCTTACACTAACATTAGCATACCATTACTGCTCAGTACATTTTTCATGGCAGAGTACGACCAGTAAGAGGAAAATCTTTCAGCTTTAATTTCAAATTGAAAAATAACCATACTAATGTCAAACACGAAATTAGTTTCGGTGAAAGGTTTCCTTGCTAATTCTGCTATTCATTGTTTCTAGTTGTACAGTGCATTTCCAAGGAACAACAACACTACTTTCAAAAAACATGTGATGAAATTACTTACATTATACAACAAATCCCAGAGGACAAGTAGAAAAAGAGAATAAATTCTTTTATCACTTCCATACCTGTGATTTTGCAGGTAATAACACGCCCTTCTCCTTCATAGGGCTACTTTCAATTATGGGACCTTTTTTTACAGCTCTAGCTCTCACCAGTGCATCTATGCTTCCTTGTAAAGTGGCACTTCGCTCTGGAGTAGGTGGGCCATTTTCTTCTTGGAATTTATTGTGCAATATATGGGCACAACTGTCTGCCTTCTGAACTGCTGAAATATTTGAAACATGTCAATGATTATCTGTATCAAAAATAATAAATAAGCTTTCAAGTGTAAGTTGAAAGGGGCAAGAATCATCTTTATTTCTACATTTGATACTTCTGTTATGCTAGGTATACCTAATCATGAACTTCTAAGCTCTACCATTATCCAAAAAAATAAAATAGAAAAAGAAACAAAGCTCCTTGTATCTCTTGACAAGTATTAAATAAATTGTCTTTCTTACTCTGTTTCAATAAACAGGATATTTTGGGTTTTGCGTGCATATATATATTCATATGTATATAGACATTTGAAAACAGACATATATATGAAAATCATAGGAAAGCCTTTTGGTAGTAATTGCCATATGAGGTCTAGGCAGTGATAACAAAACATTCTTTTTTAGACAGCAAGACATGCGGAAATCATTAGATGCTTGTCAATATACTGTCTCTCTGGACTGCCAAAGATTAATTAATCTCATAGAATTCTTCTTGCCCTTACCTAGAGGTAGAAAGGAATACTTACTATTTTAGCAAAAAACAGTATGAGGCATGAGAAAGACACCCCAAAGAAGGAAAATACTTAATATAGGTTACATATTAATGTAATAAGCTATAATGGTTTTCATGAGGTGTCAAAATACTTCAGGTGGTAACTTTATCTCACCTTGAGAAAGAGTAAAGCCCATTTCCTTTCATATATGAAGTAAAAGAACAATAAAGTAAACCAATTCCCAAAGATTGCATGGTGAACCAGTAGTGAAAAAACAAGTCTTCCACTTAACTATCAGTTAAGGTGTTGCTAGGTACTGAAACTGTGATCACTGTGCAGAAGACATTAACATTAACGAACTGGCAACAATAAAACACGGCCACCCCTCTCAAAAGTAGAGAAACTGCACAAACCAAGGACATTCTGAGCCAAGGCTTCAGCATATTTTTTCACTGTAAACAGTTAGACAAAGGTAGCTTTGTTGGAGATATGCTACCAGTCAGCGACTTTGCATTCCAAAATAATATATTTATACAGTGTTATCTAGGTAAACATTTGGAAATGTTCTGTATGCACCTTTGACATCAACTTGTAAACTGCCATTTAGGTGTACACTGCAGAAAAACAATCCAAGTGTAGCCAATGGTAAAAGGAATGGACAAAAATAGGAAGAACATGAGGATAATAATAATATAGTTATAAAGAGGACTATAAACCTGCAGGTCTATCATCTCAGGGGAACAGCTGAAAAAAAAATGCGTAACAAGGCTATGTGAATCACATAACTCTATATGAGCTGTTATACACTTCAGACCAACAATATATAACACGCTACAAAACTGAACTGCAGATGGTAAGTTAACTGATAAAAATGTATTTAATAACTCAAAATACAAACCAGTCAAGAGACTCCTGGCAGCTGAAGGTTTTCTAGGTTCTTGTCCATGCTGTCCCTTTAAGTTGAGAGGTTTGTTTTCTCCTTTTGGAGACGCATGCTGCTTTCTGGCTGGAAATGTCTCAGTGTTCCGTGGAGATTTGCCCCGAGACGCTGAAATATATTTCTTCACTTTTTTGGGTGTTTGTTTCTTTTCCATCAGTGAATCCAGATCCTGCCCCAAATATTTAGAATTTTAATTACTCTCCTAGTAGACGTGATGTAATAATGAGAAGCAAATTCAAGCAGTCGGAACTTTTTTTGGTGTGGTTTTGTTTTTGGTTTTTGTGGTAGTGATTATTCCTGATAGCTTGTTCATGCAGAATCTTCTTCATATTAGTAGCTTAAATCTTACAGAAAGGGCTCGCATTTTTGCATTTACAGATGACTCCAGCAAATTATCTCCTTACAGTGTGTTCAAAAGGAAATGGACACAAAGGCTACAGGCAAAAAAAAATGCCCACATGACTACGGCAAGAGAGACAGACACTTCTTCAAATGCTAAGTCCAGACTTAAACAATTTTACCTCCTTTCCTGTTCCTAGGCAGTCAGCCCTGTTACTGTTCTCATAAGCAGTTCAGAACAGTAAAAATAAAACCACAGCTCTTACAGTTAGAACAATATTTTCAGGAAAATAAAATATCTTATGGCAATTGTATCAGTTTCTTTTATTCAAATTAAATACTGGTTGCATAATAGTTCAGGTTACATAGGTTCTTACTTAAAAACAAATAATCTTGTAGGTAGGAACTGCAGCAGGAAACGTGAATCAGAACTTTTCTCTTATCCCAGCAACATGTTTTAAGACATGAGATATCACTAACAAAAGCCATTTGAAGGGCACAGAGCTTAAGTAACTCTTGTAACTACAACTTTATCTTCTGCCTGGACAATTCTGCACCCACCACAAGGTGTGAGGCTCAGATGCTGATCACTAATCCTGATGACTAAAGCATATGTTGCAAAACAATAAACACGTAACTTACACCAATGCGTAAAATGCAATTCTTTTAGTCCTGCAAATGGCAAATGATCAGAAACTCCTTTGTTATGATTATCGATACCAGTCCTCATTCTACCAGGAGAGCCAATAAAGACAGGAACAGCATCAACAAGAACAGCAGCAGGTAGCTTCCATGTTTAGGATGCAACTCTGTTTTAGACCACCATTATTTAGGAACATTAGAAACATATTTATACACTAGAAAATATGGCTTTTAAAAAATCCAAAACCAACAGTAAGATATTCTGCCATTTCATGAACACACAATATAGTTTGCAGTCTTATATTTCACTACATCTTTTCTGCCTTAGCAAAAACAAAATGTTTTTTCCCACCTCAACTTGCAGCAAAATATCTATGATAACATCAGAAATGGAAGAATCCACTTCTAGTTTCGCGGAACAGAGAGACAGTTGTCGAATGAGTCTGCCCAGTTCCTTGTAGTGGGTAGGAATCTCTGTTTGATCGGTAAACTGATTGGCAAATGCCTGCAAGGCTCGTACAGCTCCTCTGTGTGCTGCTGCCAATCTGGATACTGCTCGAGACTGGAAAAATGAAAAAGAAATGCTTTAATAGCTACAGTTTCTATAAATACTGATACTATTCAAAGAACTGTTGCCAAAATTTCATAGAGAAACACTCAGGCTTGGGGTAATTCTGATTGATATGAGACCATTTGTGAGACAAAACAAAAAAGGCATTTAAATAATCTAAAGGTACTACACAACAGCACTGACATCATGTATCATGCCAGATTGAAATAAAATAGCCTGGTTTTAACATATTCTGATGTTTCTACTGTCTATGGCAAGAGAGTATTGTAGTTGTGGGCTTGACCTTAATGTGCAACAATTGCAGAAATATAGAACATTCTCCATCCACCAGTTTTTGTTACAGAAGAAAATATAAGTGATGGAAAAGCACAAGAGAACAATGTGACAATATTGGCCAAACAGTAGGCATGATCTTGTGTCCCTGCCCACGGAAGGGAGGTGGGAACTAGATGATCTGTAAGGTCCCTTCCAACCAAACCATTCTATGCTCTCAGTATTCTTTCTGAAAGAGCTGGGCAGAGAAGAAAATCAGAAAGGAGGTTGATAAGACTTGGTGACATTGACAGGAAGCTAAAAAAAAGTAGTCAAGAGTATAACACAGTGTTATTCAGAAAAGGAAGTGGAATGAAGAAGGAATCAGGAGCCACATAAAAGCAGAAGACCAACTGCCTTCCTCTCCAGTTTACTGTAGACAGATAAGAACTGAGGAGAAGAGGGAAGCAGCAAAGGCACTATCAGATCAAGTGAGACACACTTCTGTGAGAATGAGATGAAAGGTGAAAGACACAAAGAAAAATCTCCCTTCTGGAGAGGGCTCAGGTGTACCCTAGACAATCAAACTCAACTAGCTATAAAACTTTGTGTCAATAAGATACAGCCTGAAGGATAATTACATCTTACCTTTTTAGTATGTTTGATTTTATGAGGACTCAGTTTTTCTAAGTCATCCTGAATGTCTTTTACCTGTTTGTCAAGAAAGGAGTGGGAGAGGGGAAAGTCAGTCAGAATTAGCTCTATGTCTATAAACGAACAATTAAATCTTCACAGTAACCTCTGAGTGAAAGTCCAGATTTTCCAGTGGTGATGCTCATCTCTCTGGCCAGTCACGAGAGAAATTAGTCACACCATTCAGATCTAAATTAGAATGCCACGAAAGTTCAAAGATAACCCAATCAAATTTCTCTTGTTTCAGTTAATTCCTGTCAAATTCATCACAATAAACTAGCTCCTATACATCCCAATTTAAAACGCTGGTTCCTACCTGTTGCTGGAGTACATACAGCATCCCAGCTGATCGTGCAGCTTGTTTCTGTCTCCTAGCACAAACTCGTCGCTCTGCATCAGGATCTAAAATTTCCCTCTCTCTCCCTAAAAAGCATGAAATGTAAAGTTTTATGTCTTAATTTAACCTGTGAAAATCCCAATTAATCCATGATAACAAACATAATCCAGCAATAAGCCTCTTTCACGCAGAACCAATACACAATGTATCACATATTTTGCAGGGCTCCCGTAAGTAGTAATGCAAGCTAGTTATTTTAACTCTGCATTATGTTGTTATTCAGAAGCTGACTAAACATTCTTACACAATATAGCTTATTAGTCATAGCTTACAAAATCACATGCGACCCTTTAGTTTTATGACAAAGTTGCAGATAAAGCACTCAAAGTTAGGAATGGTTAAACATCTAGCTAGTTACTGCAAAAGAACCAATGCAGTATATACTGGGGCTGGGTGGGATGGAATTAGTTTTCCTCACAGTCACCAATATGGTGCCATTGTGGATTCATGACTAAAACAGTGTTGATAACACACTAGTGCGTTAGCTGTCACTGAGCAGTACTTGCATAGCACTAAGGCTTTCTCTTTTTTCAGCTACGCTCTGCCAGCATGTAGGCTGGGAGTGTGCAAGAAGCTGGGAGGGGACACAGTCAGGACAGCTGACCCCAACTGACAACGGGATATTCCATGCCATGCTCAACAATAAAAAATGTGGGGGAAGGTAGCCATTGTTCACAGTTTGGCTGGGTATTAGGTCTACTCGTGGGAGGTAGTGACTGACTGCCCTTGCATCACTTGTCTTCTTTCTTTCTTTCTCTCTTTCTCTTTCCTTCCCTTACTCAACTATCCTTATCTCAGCCTGTAAGTTTTCTTGCTTTTAATCTTTCTGTTCTCTCTCTGCCGGGGGTGAAAGGAGCGAAGTGCGTGGCGCTTCACTGCCAGTCAGGATTAGCCCACAACAGAGTGTCAGAAAGCACATTAATCATGCTACTGCACAGCCATAAATTAGGTGAGTCAGACTCATGCAATGAAATTTTATCAGCTGTTGTCTGCCTTCTCATCACTGATAAGAATTTAATTAATTATGATACTACTTTTTGCGTTCTGAATATCTAGTCAATAGGCCTACAGACACCAATATTTTTTCACCCATGTTATTAAATAGCCTACCGCTAACTTACTATCATTGCAGGTTGGGTTGGAACTCACTACAAACACTCAGAGATATGAAACCCTGCCATTGCTTAAACTGGCTAGCCATTCTAGCTTTTATCTACTTTTGAAAAAAGCAGATGGTTCTCAGAAATCCAGTAGTAAATACAGATTCTAATCCAAGCCAAAAAACAGAAAGAAAAAAAAAATCAGCAAACTACTGTACATTTGTATAATGTAATTATTGTTCAGCCTTACACCTTTTTTTGTCAGCTCTTCAATTTTCTGGACATAGCTCCTCAACTCCTTTTGCAGATGTCGGACTTCCTGCATATTTTTATCTTGTTTTTTGTTTACATTTGGCTTGGGGTCAGGTCCTGTGTCACGGGTGGGTGGAGAGTCCAAAACAGCTGGTATTAGCTTTCCCTCATTTGGTGTGTATAGATAAACTTCAGCGTCAGAGGTGGTAGTCTCCACTTTGGAAGGCTGGTTAAGTTTCTGCTGATATTTAAAGCGAGTTTGAGACTTCAGTACATTTTTATTTTCTGTACTTTCAAATACTTCTGTCTTCTGCTGTTGTGACTTCTGGGCCAACAATGGCTTATTGACAACATCTCCAAACACGTGCTGTTTCACTTGCTCTTCAATATGTCTTCGTTTTATGTCCCTTTTGGCTAGCTGAATAGCCAGTTTTAGTCTCTCTTCAGATACCACTGAAAACATGCCAGAGCTTCTTATGCTGAGGTCCTCACTCCCAGCTAGATTTCTCTGATCATTGGATGCCTTCAGTTTTTCTACTATAATTGGACGGGGGTTAGAGAATCTGAGAGCCAAGTTCTCTGGAACTGCAGGAACATTTCTGTTAAACTGGAGCTGTTCCAAAGCGTAAAAAAACCAGCTGATGTCATACAGAACACTTTACACACTATACAACTCTAGAGTAACAGTAAGGAAAATGGATCTTCTTAAATATTAGAATGCATTCTGTCATGATGGTACTTCTTCAATGCATGGAAGGCATTCCGTCCACTCAAAGAAATTTCAGTATTCAAAACTATTTTGAATTAAGCATTTAGATCATCTTGTAATTAACATTAGACACTTATCTACAATTTAGGGTGGGCACCTTAGAGAAGGTAAGCAATGTGCTCGAAAAATGTGCTCCAAAGTGACTGGGCAATGGACAATCCTTACAAGGATTTCTTTTAATAGTTCTGACAATTAAATTAATTAATTCTAACAATTAACATAAGTAATATAAATCAGTATGAATATATCATACTGATTTAGTGTAAGGCATTACTAAATTTACAAAGGTAACAGAAGGAGAAATGATGAAGGAGATGCGTGATGAAGGAGAAATGAAAAGCTGAAAAATGGTACCAGAATAAAGTTTCTAGGTTCTGTTTCCATGTAGTGAAGTAAGAGTTTAAGATTGTGTATTGTTTTCGACTGGGACAGAGTTAAATTTCTTTGTCGTAGCCTGTATGGTGCTATGTTTCGGATTTGTGATGAAAAATGGTGTTGATAGCACACCAATGTTTTAGTTATTGCCAAGCAGCACTTACAGTGTCAAGCCCTTTCCCGCCTCTCACACTGACCCACCAGTCAGTAAAGGTGGGCAAGAAGTTGGGAGGAAACACAGCTGGGACAGCTGACCCCAGCTGACCCAAGCGATATCACACACCGTACAACATGATCAGCAACAAAAGCTGTGGGGAAGGAGGAGGAAGGGGGGCATATTTGGAGTTATGGTGTTTGTCTTCCCAATTCATCATTACATGTGATGAAGCTGCGGAAATGGCTGAACACATGGCTGCTGATGGGATGTAGTGAATGAATTTCTTATTGTGCTTTGTGCACGCAGCTTTCACCTTACCTATTAAACTGTCTTTATCTCAACCCATGAGATTTCACACTTTTACCCTTCTGATTCTCTTCCGCACTCCACCAGGGGAGAGTGAGTGAATGGCTGCTTAGCTGCCTACTGGGATTAAATCACGACAGGCAAATGGTATTTACAGGTATAGTTTCTGAACTATACCCTTACAAACGGACAGTGTCAAGATTATGTACGACAGCATCATGAAAGTAAGTATGACGATTTGACACTCACTAGTAGGCTATCTCAGGAAGTGGGCCACAATCATCTTTTTGTAACGATCACAAATGAAAACCAATTCGGTATTGCCACAGAAGTCAAATAGTACCTGTGTTTGTGAAGCTTTTGCTTCATTCCTGTGTAGCTGGGTAGTGAATGCAAGTGTAACATCAGACATAGTTGGCTTGCTTGGTCCCATCACATTGGCTTGATGCTGAAAATTCAGATATTTGTCCTTTGCTTACAATTACAACCATGAACCTAAGAAGAATCACACATTATTTCTGCCTCTGAAAAGCAATCCCAGGTCCAACATAAATAACAGGTAGAGACCCAATCTGAGGAGGCACGTAGAAATGGAAAACGTATCACGTGCACTCATACAGGTGGTACACAAAATGGAGAGTACAATCCTGCCATTTAAGGCAAAAGTTACAATTTATATCCTTCTTTTACACACGCACCTCCTCCCCCCCAGAGGCAAGAAGCACCATTACAGACTACGAGGCTCATACTGTGAACCACAAGAAGGCTGCCACAGAACTTCTACAGCTATTAGCTATTACTTACCTACAAGGGAAATAGTACGCTGCAATGATAAGAAAAGAAAACTGGCGAGGAAGACAGCTTAAGGCAGTGCTCAGGGCAATTGGGTCTGTACAAAAAATGTTACTGTCAAAGGAAAACGGATCAAGGTCACGGTCACACCTAAACTTCATGGAGAAAGATTTAAAATACTGGCAACGTGTGGAGACCGACAGAAACTTATGTCTTCTTCGTCCGCCTCTGAGAACTGAAAACCGACCAGGATCCAACGCACAAGGCTGCTAAAACCTCCCGCCGAGACCGGCGCCAGGCGCCAGGCCTCGTCCGCCCGCCAGCGCGGCCGCACGCGCCCCTCCCCACCCCCACGCGGCTCGGCCGGGCCCGCCCGCAGGGTTCGGCCACGGCGCGCCCCTCGCGAGGGGGACTCCCCGCGGCGTGGCCCCCTCCAGCCGCCCGCAAGCCAGAGCCCAGCGGCCGACCTGCCTCGCGCCCCGGCCCTGTCGGCGACAGCCAGCGACAGTCCGCAGCCCGCCTGCTCCCCGCCTCGGCCCTCACGGCATCCCGCGCGGGCAGGCCCGGGCCGAGACCTACCGGGACGCTGCTCAAACCCGCTCCTGGCAACCGCCGCCGCAGAGGCCGCCGGGAAGCGTCCGGAGCGCCGCGGAACTACGGCGCCAGCCGCGGGTCAGGGGCGGAGCTCCCCTTCCCCACCGCCTCCCGCGGGCGCCATGGGCTGGGAGGAGAAGCAGGTCCGCGGGTACCCGGAGTTCGTGCAGACGGCGCAGCGCTACCACGGCCGGCCCATCTTCGCGCTCTTCTGCGGCGACAAGGACGCCGAGGGCAGGAGCTGGTGCCCGGACTGCGTGACGGGTGAGCCCGCGGGGGGCCGCTGGGGGGGGCTCCGCGGGCGCGGGGCGGACGTGGCGGGCGGCGGGGAAGTCCGGCCTCGGGGTCCGCTCCTGCTCGCTGGTACGCGCTGCCGCTTTCCCGTTCGCCTGAGGAGGCTGGAGGGGCTCCGGGCGCCCTCTCTGGGACGCGTCAGGGGACCCCCAGCAGCTCCCGGTGCAGCCGCCGCACGCCGTCCCGGACCGTTACGGAGGATGGCGAGCGGACCGGGCAAGGTTCAGGGCGTGAGCGGTAGCGGCAGGGACCCAGCCCGTCGCTAACGGGCGGTCCGTGCTGCTCTCGGTTTCAGCAGCCGCGTTCCACCGAACGGCGTGTGATGTAGCGTGTTGTTCAGTGGAGCTGGTACAAAGGCCCAGCAAACAACTAGATGATCAGTTAATTCACCTCGACTTTGTGTGCCGAGAGGCAGAAGGGATCTAGCAGGCAGTGTCTGGCAGTAGAAGATTAAGGCAGTTCCTCAGAAAACATTGCACTGAGCTTTCTGGACCCCACAAGCCAGAGTACATCTGGCAACTGCTTACTGCGGTTCTGATGGGCTTGCATACGGAAAGGAGACAATGATTATTGTTCTGACCTGTTAAAGCAGAAATTGGCCTTTACTCAAAGAAATTCTGCAAAGCTTGTGGATAACAAGATGAAACAAAATACAGATCTCTACCTGAAGCAGAGAAAACATTGATTAGCAGCCATGATGGTCAAAGTAGATCATGTGATTCTGTAGCACAGTAAAAGTATTAACTACTAATACACTTTAAAAATTACTCTCTAGCTGAACCGGTTGTGAGGAAGGAACTTCATAACATGCCTGATGAGTCTGTGTTCATCTACTGCCTAGTAGGAGACAGAGCCTAGTAAGTAACTGTTTTAATGCCAACAACTGATAGAACTTTGCTATTTGTGGACTGGAGGTTAACTTACCTGTTGGAACAGTGGACTGAACTGTCCTGTTCTGCAAGGAATCAAGCATTTTTTTGAGTTTATACCATCTCTAACATGCTATCTGCATGCTTGTTCTGATAAGTGGGTTGGGGAGGTGCAAGGCAAAGACCTTTGAATCATCCTTTTGAAAGAATTTTAACAGGCTAACTTTAAACTGCACCTCTACAAGCTGTGCTTAACCCTTTCTTTCTGAACAGCTGGAAGGATCCCAACAATGAATTCAGGAAGAATCTGAAACTAACAGGAGTGCCTACACTACTTAAATATGGAACAGTAAGTGATTTGTTGTATGTTCTAGATTTACAGGTATTCAGATGGCAAACTGGCTGTAAATTAGTCGTGCATATTTTGATACCCCCTTGTTTAAAAAGAGCAGACAATTAGGAACAGCTCTTGCTCCCATCCATGCACTCTTCCTGCCTCAAACAGTTCCTCAAGAGAGAACCACTCTACTTTCTGTATAATAGTGTCTACAATAAACACATAGTAAAGAAAATATGTACACTTAGCACATAGTGGTTAGGCACAGAGAAAATTCTTAGCAACATATTGTTAGCTTTCTGACTTGCAGCTCCTCGCATTTTAAAAAATACAAATGCTGAATTAGGGGAGTGAAACAAGGGTATGTGCAGTGTAGTCATGATTCAGAGACTACAGCTCAAGTTTTAACTTGTGCATATTATTTAAATTTAGGTTATTTAAATGCCTCTTGCAAGGCCAGAAAACCCTCAGGGATTTTTCAGTTATTCGCACCTTGCTCGCTCGACCCCGCCCTTCACCCTCCCTGGAAAAACAGTTGCTACCGTATGGCTAATGTTAGTATGTACAAATGGCTCTAGTCTAGAACAGGTTTTTGAATTGCCCCTAAAACATCTTAACTTTTTTTTCAGCCTCAGAAGCTGGTTGAAGAAGAATGTTTTAAAGCAGAGCTTGTGCGTATGTTGTTTACTGAAGATTAAATCCTCCGGTAGTCAATCATTTACGAAGATATTAATCTCAAGTTATTTGCAGTGTCCTTTCAAGGAATTCTTAACCTTTCTCAGAACTTTCGTGGTTAATTACTTCAGACTAGTCAAGATAAATGTCCTTAAATTCTGGGTACAAACCTTCCACTAAAATCCTGCAACAAAAAACTGTATCTTTCATCAAATAAACTTGAGTTTGCAAACAGTCTGTTTTCAAAGGAGCCGAGATCATGTTATGAACTGAGAGAGCAGCCTGCAATTACTGAAGAGTAAGACTTAACTGCTAAGTTATACCTTTAACAGTGAATAAGGGGGGTGGGGGTAGGAGAAACAGAAAAACCTGCTTATTCTTCCTAAACCTGACAGATTTCTGCCAGAGATATTTAATGGCTTATCTGTTCAGTCTAAGTATGATAAGCTGAAGGCAGACAGTTCTGGTGTCACTGATCACCTGTTAGGGGTTAACTGTTGTAGTACGTGCTCCTACAAGGATATGAAATGTAACATGAATGTAGCACAAATACAATCTAAAATATAAAAATTACATCACTGACAGCTGCCAAGATCTGTGTTCTTACAATAAAAACTACACAGGAATAAATGGCAAATGCTTCTCCAATACTGCAAGTGTTTACACCTCTTTTCGTAACACAAATTGTTTTCACTACATGTACTACAGAGAAGCCCAACAGCAGCCACTGTTTCACTGGCAGAAACCAAGACTGAAGTAAGCTGACTTTAATGGAACAGATACAGCTACAGCCTATTTCTTTCTGTTGAGTATCTGCAATGTTTATTATTACTTATCTCTGCTCCACTCCTGCAGTCCTTGTCACAATTTTGACTTCTATCTCCAAACAGAGCTGTAAGGAAAACTCTGTAAGATCCCCAGCAGCAATGTTTACCAGTTAAACAGAAATGACAAGTAGTAACTCAGCTCAGTTTCAAGGCAAAAATATGCAATTTAGATTTTTGTACAATATAATCACTTCAAATTTGCTCATCCTGCAATTGTAAAAAGTAGTACATGAGGGAGTTCTTAGCCACACTTTCACACACATCATCATTCTCCAGGGAAAATGCCTCCTAAGAACACACTTCTGAGCTACGCTTTGTGTTAGATACTTAAATGTCAGTGCCCTCAAAACTATGTTCTGTTTTCAAAATCAAGATGAATCAATAACTACAGTGTCATGCTCTTACAAAATTGTCCATGCTACAAAATAAATTGCAGAAGTAGGTGTTTTATCAGTCTTGTATCTTTAAAGAAGTTGATAAAAACCCAGTCACTTGATAAATCAAAAATTAAATGTACACACACCCACAGCCAAATGAAAGGGTTCATTCCTCTCTTCTAAACAGTTCAACTGACACAAAGTACACTTTATCATCACTCTTCCATATGCTTTTCATTTTACAGAGGTGCTGTTTTGTTGCTGCTGTTCTGCAAGTGCTTGCTGGAGGCGCATTCTTTTCCGTGAGTAGTGCTGCCAGTGAAGAATCTGTTGCTCATCAATAAATTTAGCACACTGAGCATTTACCAGTTCTTTGCGGAAATGTTCATATTGGAGCAGCTCTAACATATGCAAACATTGAGGATACCTGGATTAAAAATTAATAATACAAATGTTTACAAGGCACACTAAAATTAGAGTTTCCAGTAATTCTGCAGTTCATTTTAGTTTTATCATGTATGTGCTTTACTCAAGTATTGAACCACTTAAGACTGTACATATTCCACACACTGTAACTTAATAACTTCAGTATTAAGCCAGAAAACAAGGAGTCCTATAACAGTTTATAAATGGATATACATGTTTGTTTAGAGTAGCTTTTCTAATGGCTAGATTTTACTAAAGCAAATACGTAACAACTACAATATCTGTTTCCAGAGCTTATTTAAAGAAGATAACCAAGAACTGTTCTCCCAAAATTTGAAGGATTTTGTACACTCAGAAAAATGCAAAGTCATCCTTTGTTTCGTGTAAGCATCAATAATGCAAAATCACTCTTAAAACGTACTTACTGGGCCTAACTGAAGTAGTTTTGTACCATAGTGTTCAATAGTTTTACTTTAAACAAATGCTGAAGTGCATATATAGGCTGCAAAAGGAAGATTCCGTGCACGACTCATGAAAGACAAGTTTTATAATTTTGCCTATTCTTGCTACATCTGGACTGTTGGAAACAGGAAAATTTATGTTGCATATAAACATAGTGGGGAGGACAGAGGCAAGGTGAAAGACAGAAAACAAATACTGACATACTGCTGTACAGTATATAACAGAAGGTAAACATCACATCATTAAAATGCAGCAACCTAAGTGATTTTAACACTTACTTCAGGTATTTTGCGTATTCAGGTTCTTTCCAATACAGTAAATATTTAAGATAATTTACAAAAGCTTTGTCTTTGAAGTAGCCTCTTTGTGCAAGAACTGAAATAAAATGACAAATAAGGAACTGTCAGTTGCGGATGCTTGAAAAAAATCTGCCAAACTTGAAGACTATGTATTCGTAAAACTATACAATAAGGCACTTTAGTCAGAACTTTACCATTACAATCAAATTTTCATAATTCAAAATGAGAAAAAAAACAGGGAAAAATGCATTTTATGTCAATATACTAGGCATAATAAACTAGTCTCATCTCCCTTACAGTATGTATCTTTTATACAACAGCAAGGAAAAGAACAGCTTTTTGGCTGCAGCATCAAAACTGGCAGGGAATTCAAGGGAATTCAGTATAGTACCCAAAACTATTATTAACATTAGTACAATTCTGTTTTCAGATAAAGGAATACTGTTAACTTGACATGACTTTTTAACTACAGGCTTCTTTTTTTTTCCCACCAGATGGATGCACTTTTTTTATTTCAACCAATAAAACATTTTGCATTTTAAAAACCCACCTATTAGAAATCTAGACAGATTAAATTATTTACAGACTACCTTTATGCTGTGAAAGACCCATTCCCTTTTCTTTGTTTAGCCCTCTCTCTCCCTGTTTAACTTTACCAGTAATAATAAACACCATTAAACGATATTAATTCCTCAGGATCCTGATATTTACTTTAAAGTACTCACAGTTGAGGTAATTTGGATTTGCCAGACATTGAACAAACTCTAACTCCAGCTGGAACCGAAGTCGATTTCCTGTATCATCTGATACACAAGAAAAAACAGTAAGAATTGGACCCACACAGTACATTTGAAAATAATTTTCTCAGTTTAAGCCATACAAATTGAGATAATGTGTTTTTATAGGAGAAAAAGCAGTTAACTCCCCATAATAAACATGGATTCATTTAGCAAAGCCTTTACATGAATCAGTGTTGGGCCTGCATTAATAAACATGCTGAGTTGTTTTTTTTACAGCCAAGCAAGCACAAAGAATGGAGGAATACCCACTGAGACTTTGTTCAGAGTGAAGGGAAAGGGAAGAGCAAGAAGCCTGGAATATTTGTACAGGGAAAATTAGGAAGGTAAGAATAGGAAACTGTGAACAGTCACTAAAATCTTAGTTGTATGTATTTTTAAAAGTAGCGCAAGGCAGCTTTTTTGCAGAAAGATATCTTGATCTAGTATGCTAGTGAGAATACTGATCTAGTATGCTAGTGAGAATACTGCAGCGTTCTCACAGTACAGTGTACACCAATCACTAGCCGTATACCACTGGGGTTGATACGGGATTTGGTGCTGTCTGATATCTTTATTAATAAACTAGATGATGTGACAGACTGCACATACATCAGGTTTGTAGATTATATAAAACTGGGAGGAGCGGCTGAAGCATGGGAGGGTTGCGCAGCCATTCAGAGGGACCTCAACAGGCTAGAGGAACAGGCCAGCAGAATTTTATAAGTTCAACAAAATGAAATGCAAAGTCCTGCACCTGGGGAGGCATAACCCTGTGCAACAGTGCAGGCTGAGGGCCAACCTTCTGAAAAGCAACTTTGCAGAAAAGGACGTGGGGTCCTGGTGGACAAGTTGAATATGACCTGCAATGAGATGTAGCAGCAAAGAACCTCAACAGCATCCTGGGCTGCATTAGGAAAAGCAGTGCCACCAGGTCAAGGGAGGGGATTCTTCCCCTCTACTCAGCGCTGGTGGGACCTCATCTGGTGTGCTGCATCCCGTTATGGGCTTCCCAGGCCAAGACAGACATGGATATACAGCAGCAAATCCAGCAAAGGAACACAAAGATAATTAAGGGACTGGAGCTTCTGATATACAAAGAGGCTGAGAGAGCTTGGACTGTTCAGCTTTGAGAACAAAAGGCTTGGGGATGATCTTATCAGTGTGTACAAATACGTGATGTGAGGGAATGAAGACAGAATCAAACTTCTCAGTGGTCCCCAGAGAAAAGAGAAAAGGCAGGGGGCACAAACTGCAATACAGAAAATGCCTCTGAAAGATAAGTTTGGGGGTTTGTTGGGGTTGGTTTGGGTTTTTTTGGGGGGGGGGAGGTGGGGTTGGGGGCTTGCTTGCCCTTTTTTTTTTTTTTTTTTTTACTGTGAAGGTAATTGATCATGGGAACATGTTGCCCAGAGAGGCTGTGGAATCTCCATCCTTGGAGATACTGAAGACCTGACAAGGTCCTGAGCAATCTTGGTCTAGCTGACCCTGCTTTGAGCAGGGGGTTGGACTAGATGATCTCCAAAGGTTCCTTTGAACATGAACTATTCTGAAATTCCGCCAGTCCCATCTTGACAGTTGAAATGTGGAAGAACAGCCTACTTACTGGAACCCAATACGAAATCAATGCTGGGTACTGACAGTTATTTGCCTGCTTAGCAGTGATCATAAGAAATTAACTTGATTTCTGCATTTATGCCCATGACTATACAATTGGCAGCTACCATACCAAACAAGAGGAGTAAAGAATGAACCAACTTTCTTATTTTTAGAATCACTCCATCAAAGTATCTTAATTTTTTTCCTTTTTCATTGTCACGGTATTGTAGAAAAACATGTCTCTCTGCTACTGATGTAAACAATGTTATTTGATCCAGGTTGGTCGTTACAGATTTCCCCCTCACCTATTTTCACCATATCACCTTATTTGTACTAATTTTGCAAACTATCAAATACTTCATTGAAAACATAAGCTCTCAGGGATCCTGACAGGAAAAAATAAAATCCATGTAAGTGATCATTCTACATTTAAAATTCTTTTTTACAAACTACCAAAGTAATTTTTAAATGTTTAAAATAGCCCACACTGCCTTTGGTTCTTCAAATTTTTTGCAGCATCAACAAAGACTAAATAAAATACTTTAAGCAGGAGTAATTATTTATGTAATATTTATAAAACTTATGACATAAAAATTAGGTTATAGTAATTTGACAAATTCTGTTTATTATTATATTTTAGTGACACATCTCTGATTCCTTATTTACTCCATCTCATACCTCAGAGCAGTTCCATACTACACAGAAATGGCTATGTCCTTAAAAAAATAAACTTGAACAGGGAATACAAGAGCAGTACAATGCAAGTTGAGAACACGGCTAACAATGAGGAGAACATGTAAGTCAACCATCATGAACACAGAGCAAACCCTTATTGATGGAAGACGGGGCTCTCAATTCTCAAGGTCTGCAGTTAGCACTAGAGACCACTCATTCACAGGACTGTGAGGCCAACTTTCAGTTCCGCGCTGCAGCCATCAACAGACCTTAACACGAGCATATACGTGGTTCAGAAAACGCTGCACTTGAACACACCTTGCTGTTTTCTAAAAAGCTACGCAGGCAGAGCAACTAGCCAAGAGCTCGTGGAAAACTGTGAAAACCAATCCTTTCCACAGGAATAAAGATGAAGGATAGACCAGGATTGACTGAAGGCTTTGTGCTCCTAGATTGGCAGCTCTAATTCCTGAATCAAGGGCAAATGTTAAAAATTAGGTTGGAGTGTCATCCGTGGCAAAAGCTATTTAAGAGCTCTGGGAAAGCGGGGTTTAGCTCCAGCACGGCGGACGCCCTCTCGCCGCCTCCCCGCCCGCGGGAGGATGAGGGCTGCGGCGGCTTCCGGGAGCGCCACGGACGGCAGCAACGGAGCCAAGGGGCGGCCGGGGCCGGCCTGACCAGGGCAGAAGCGGGAGGGCCCGCGCGGCGGCAGGAGCTTACCCCAAGCCCCCTTCTCCGAGGAAGCGGGCTCAGAGCCCGCCCAGCAGCTGCCGACCGCTCAGGCTGCCCGCCCCTCGCCGCGCTGTCCCGCTGGACCCAGCCCTCTGAGTGCCCGGGAGACAGCGGCAACTGCCGCCCCTCACCTGCCTCCATGGCGGCCCGCCGGCCTGCGCAACTCGCCCAGGCGCAAGATGGCGGCGCGGACAGCCGCTGCCGGCGGACGGAAGCTCGGCGGAAAGCGGCACTGAGGCACGCTGGGAAGGCGGCGGCGGTTGCCCGGCAACGGGCCGGACCGCGGCCTCTCTCTCGGCGGGGCGGCTGGTGGGGCGGCGCGCGGGCCGCGGCCGGGGGTGGGCGCCAGCGCCCCCGGTGCTGGGGGAGGAGCCCGCCCCCGGCCGCCCGCTGGCAGCGGCGGTGGAGGCCGCTCGGGGGCGGAGCCGGAGCCGCGTGCGCCGTCAGCGGAGAGCGGGGCGAGCGGGAACGGCCGGTCCGGTGCTGCCTTCTCCTCGTGCGCTGCGGTTTTCCCACGGCAAAAAGAATTCCTCGTGAAAATCTTCAGTCGTTGTTCTCAGACGCGTGGTGACAGCAGTCCTCGTTCTGCGTTCGTTTCAGACGCTGATGTAACATCCCTCGGGCAAATGCTGGTTATGTACAATTTTCAGTTTCCTAAAAAATGAGTTCTGTCGGTTTCATGAGGGAGATGTGCGCTGCTCAGCGGCAGTGTGTTCCCTGTGACAATATTACACAGAAACACATAGATAAGATACACAGGAATTCGGATTTCGAATATAGCACAATATAGGCAGGCACCATCTATTCACCACGCTGGGTAAGCGAATGCCTCCCGTTGGTTGTACAGTAGCAGCGCATACCAGATCTGTAGTTGAAAAGAATATTCAGAGATTTCAATATCCAAATAAAAACCGAGCCTGAATATAGCACTGGGAAAATGCCTCCCTGTTCAGGTTGCTCTGCTGTGCTGTCATCTCCTGCAGCTCACTTCAAACTTTAAAGTGGCGGCAGTCAAAAATCAAAGCACTCAGCAATCAAAGTACAAAGTCCAGTGTACTTTTAAACAACCAAAGTTCAGTTTTACATCAATCGCTTCACTCTGAAAACTTTGCAAGCAAAACAAATGAATGACTGAAGACTTTACTTACCACCCTCATGGAGCAGTCTCCAAAAATCTGCAATCTTCCACTATCCGGATAAAAAAGTCGCACATGCAATGCTAGTTCCAATGGTATGCAGTGTAGGCATAAAGATAACATGACTACGTTTTATAGGCTTGTTTCCTAACCAAAAAAGAGTATTCCTGCTAACAGTGATGTGGCTGGAAAGGTTAGCATTTTGTCAATGTTCTCCAGAGATGGTAGACCAGCCATGTGACCTATCCTTTGGTAGATGAGTAAGGAAGGAATTTTAAGAGTGCATTTCTGGGAGTTCTGTACTCTTTTTTGCCATGGATCTTTGCATTTATGTTTTTATCATTGCTGCCACTAGTGAATCATCAGTCCTCCAGGTTTCTCAAGAAGACTTTGTGTTCCAGATCTGAACTGTTCATGCTCTAACATCACAGATTTAATGACGTACAATGTGAGTAAACAACCTTTTGAAGTAGTAATGATTTATTCTGTCATGTAAGGGAGCTTTTACCATATAGGCAATTCAGTCCAATTCCATTAGAAGGTTGCTTTGGTGTCAGTGTTCTAGTCATTTCATTTTTTTTTTTCCCCAGATAGACAGATAAATGCTTGAGCTGGGAAGGATAAAAAGAGCACGATCTTCTGTTTGTATTTGAAGAACATTCATTTTAACTTTGTACTAGATAAGCCATTGATCACTTCCGGAGCAGAAGGAAACAGGAGAGACTCAACCTTAAAATACTAAACTACGTTTTGATTTTTTGTTTCTTTCTGCATATTGGACAGATATTTGAACTTGGACTTTGTTTTGTTTTTCATAGCAACTTTACAATGAGCCAAGCATATTTCAGTCAACCTCTGCACTTAATTCTTCATTCATTAAAAAAAAAAAATTGTATCAGAGTGAAAGCAGTTAATAAACAAACGCTCCAAGAGTGCAGAGCAGAACTGCACTGTTGCATCAGCACCCTGGAGAGGAGCCCAGCATCTGAGGTTGTAAATTTATTCCAGAAGTTGCAGTTCTGCTTGGTGTTATATACTAAATTTTCAGAACTTGTCTGAAACAAAAGCCCCAATGGTTTAGCACTGTTAAGCTAGCTTAGGTTCACTATTACATTAATTCTATTATTAGGCACTTGTGCAACAGTACACTGTATACAGACTTACCTAAAATCTGACTGATTTTCATTTCACTTTTTTTTTAAAGTGTTTTGCTATTTTAATTTCTTGAACTATTTTCAGTGTCTCAGCAATTTTCTATAATACTATCTTTTCCTATGCAGTGTGATTTTTTTTTTTCCCTGGGAATAGGGTTACAAAAACCATCTAAAAAGGATTTATGCATAGTTTTTCTTAATAAAATAGGGTTGCTTTTTTTAGACAAGGTTTTAGTGGTTGTGGAATAGTACCATTACTATATCAAAACATAACAAGTCACTCCCCAGTAAACACAGACTTTGGGCTAAAACCAGAGATCAAACAGATCCCATGTGTCTGCATTGCTATTCTGGAATGTGATTTCTCTCCCAAGACTGACTTTGGAGAAGAGAATCCTAAAAAAGGGTTGCTCACAGGAATAAATTACTATGTAGGTTTGCCAGAGTTAAGGCAAACATCTCAATTCTTAGCCATCAAAACTAGGAACAAAATTGAAAGTCAGGATCATAGTGTAATAGCTAAGAACATTCTCTAGGAAAAGTTGGAATTTTTTTTCTGCCTTGAAGTATCAGTTGAGTCAAACTTTCAGGGTAGAAGTGTTAATGTATGTGGCTGTGAGCCAGGATTTTTCCATATTGTTGTGAAACCAGGACAACATTACTACCTCAGTTTCTCCTTTTATAGAGACTTGACTGCCATTGCTGGTTTTGTTTGTCTAGAAAATGTTTCTGGAACTGTTTTTTTTTTTTCTGAGACATTTTGACAAAGTATGATAAAATTACAGTGAATTTATGTATGAAACAGATATATTATCTAACAAACAGAAAGAGATAGTTGTTTTCTACCTTACGCAAATAAAGCTGTTGAAAGTTGAAAACTGCATTCAAAAAATGACACATGGCTGCAGTAGTAAATACAGATAGGATCTAAGTGACAATAACATCGAGTTTGTGACATGCCTTTGTAAATGCTATATTTAGGAAAACCTTGGATACCAGGATACAGAAAGATCTTTCCAGGTCCACAGAATAACATAATGTTTCTACTGTCATCAATTGTTTGATCTTGATGTCTGGATTTCAACATCTTTTTCCAACTGCCACACAGAACTTTGGACTTTTTAAGTACTAAATGAAGTACCTTCCATCCTGCCAAGAAAAGGTCTCTCCTTTAATATTTGAGGTATTAGAAAGGCACTTGATTCTTTCAAGGACCCGGAGATTCCATTTCAAATTGATAACAAAATATGTCCTGTAGATGAAGATCTCACGTGTTCACATCTATGACTTAATTCAGAGTTGCTTCTGAGGGCTTAAGTGTGGAAACCATTGTCTTTTAACTAAAGTTGTCTATCCCAGTCACCTGTATTGTTTTTCACACTGGATACTTTGAACTGACAAAAATGTAAATTTTTAGCTGGATATGCCTTCCACTTATTAAAGCTGAAAGTTTACACTCATGGGTTTCAGAGAATATTAGAAGTGATAGGCTAGGTTCTGGCATTTTTAGTCGTGTTGATTAGTACTGCGCTGGCAATAATGCTTTTTATATAATTGAATGGTTAATGACGACAAGTACAATATAACAGCATTAGAACTGGCATAGAGACACAGTCAGTACATGGAGCCACTTCTGGGACATGAAGGCACCAAGAGTCCATTAAGCACAGCAGAAAATAAAGTCTTGTCTGAATTGCTATTAGAACTTCAAGGTGGACACTGAGGAAGTGAGGTGTTGTGAAGGGTTTATCTATGAGACCATAGTATAGTGCATTTGCATCTGAAAGAAAAGAAGATCCAGCAAAGCTTCATGACTGAAAAATTATCAAGTTGAACAGTAAGTATTTTATACCCAGTGCTTGGAACCCAAGACACCCTCTTTTGTTCATACATTTGCCCTCTACTTTAGAGTAGAGTGCAAACTTGTATTGACATGGATAATGACATCTTAAAGGATTTTACCCATAGAATGCAAGACAGAATTCTGCAGGCTGGAGAGTATCCTGCTTCAAATATGGTTAAATCACAGGGAACAGAGTATGCATTATGTTATATTTATAACAAGCCAGTACAAAGTCTGCAATTTTTTTACTCCAATGTTATAATTGTAATTCAATAGAAACAAGATCATAGTTATCAGTGACTGAAACAATTGTCAGAACATATTTAATTAAAGGCTTAACTGTTCACTGAGTTCTATTTTTTGAGGTCAAGAAACTGGCAGGTAATGTGCATTTCAAAAGCCAGCCTGTGACAGTCACGGTAGCACAATCTTCATATGAAGACTGTTAAACACCATCAATGGAGCTGTAAATTTGGTCAAATAGGGTAAAAAGACTTAAAATACTGTGGCTTATTGCAGGTGCTGGAATGTGTACTTATATGACTATGGTACTCCTCTAGCTTCAGACAACCATTAGAAAGCAAAGATAAGTTCAAGATTAAATGTCAGGTGTCAGAAAGAATTTTATGTTTTTCTTTAAGAAGTTGGTTAAAAATACGTCGGTCTTCTATTCTTAGGTCATCTGGAAGGCAGATGAATTTGAAGTCAGCCATTTGCCAGTGTCGCAGAAGGGTGATTTAGATTGCTTAAAGAACCACTGTCAAAGGTATTAGAGAAAGTGATTTTAATACGATGTTGTGAAAGTGCAGCTTAACAAAGTTCGATGGCAAGGTTCACTCTATGAATTACTACATGGAAGAAACATACAATGGAGAATTGAGTTACACTCGAGTTAGAATGATTTGCAGAGAGACAAGAGACAAAAAGAGTAAGGAAGACCCTCCTGTGCAGTCACGAGGTTCAGAGTGGACCCTCTTGCTTTCTAAACTCCTTTTCAGAGAGGAGTCTAGGTGTGGCTGGATCCAGGCTTAGCCTCATACTTGATCAACTGTTTATGTCTAAAGGATTATATATGAATGTTTCATTAGCATCAATTCAGCATGCAATCAAAATTACCAAAGCAAAATCAAAGTTATCATACTGGAGGGTTATGTGTGATATTGGTCGCTTACCAAAGAACTGCTGTTGGTGAAAGATCCCTCAGCCTCCAGGAGCAACCCTGAGGGGTGTCCCAGTTCAAGGGGAGATCACTGGTGTGCAGCCACGCTGCCTAACAGGGAGAGCTCAAAGAAGATTCACTTAGGCTGTCACATTTATGCGATAAAGTGGTTGGCTCATAGTCAAGTTACATGACATGGGAAAGGTATGCATGAGACTCCTTGTACCCACAGCTTTCTTTGTTTCTTGATAAACGACTCTTGGAAAAGCCACCCGCTATTCATGAGTTAATCTCATGTTTGTTGGTTTAAGTTCATATGCATCAATGCTTACTGTGTCACTCTGTTCCTTTGTGGGTGTTTAGAGAACAGATTGAAATTAGAGGAGTTTTTGGCCTGGCTACAGCTCAGAACTTTACCTCCTCTGGAGCCTGCACTAAACCACTGCCAGTCTGGTCAAGGGGTCAAATACGCTTGTCACAGCCAGAAGCCATATGCATTGAACCTGAGAACAATGGTCTACAAGAAACATCTTGTGGTTTAACCTCAGCAAGCAACTAAGCACCAGACAGCCACTCGCTCAGTCACCCCAGTGGGATGGGGGAGAGAATCAGAAGGGTAAAAGAGAGAAAACTCATGGGTTGAGATAAAGGCAGTTTAACAGGTAAAGCAAAAGCTGTGCACATGAGCAAAACAGCAAGGAATTAATTCACCATTTCCCATTAGCAGGCAGGTGTTCAGCCATCTCCAGGAAAGCAGGACTCCATCACGCCTCATGGTTACTTGGGAAGACAAACACCATCATTCCATATGTGTCCCCCCCTTCCTTCTTCTTCCCCCTGCTTTATATGCTGAGCATGACACCCTATGGCATGGAATATCCCTTGGGTCTGCTGGGATCAGCTGTCCCAGCTGTGTCCCCTCACAGCTTCTTGTGCACCTACTCGCTGATGGGGTGGGGTAAGGAGCAGAAAAGGCCTTGACTCTGTGTAAGCACTGCCCAGCAATGACAAAAACATCCCTGTATTATCAACACTGTTTTCAGCACAAATCCAAAACACAGCCCCATACTAGCTACTATGAAGAAAATTAACTCTATCCCAGCCAAAGCTAGGACACATCTCCACAAAGATATTGCTCACCATTTGAAGCCCTTTTTGAGATGCTCCGAGGAAAGAATTCTACAACAAGCCAGGATGTATGGGGCCTGATCTGAAGGAACTGTTATCCTGTTGAATGTCAAACAGGCCAGAAACAAATTCATTCCCCAGTAATGAAGGAAGGTAAAAAGTCTGAGATCCATAGCCAATCTTGCAGAACTATAAACTAAATGTTATCTATTTTATAACGATTTCAAATATGAATAATTTTGCTTGTTTTCCATTATATTTTGAATTACCATTACTAGTTATTTAATTTTAATTTGCCAAATAATACTCCAATAATGATGTAATTTGATCCACTTTTTATGTCATTTCATTTTTAGGCTCTTCTACAGTGGCACTGAGCAGAAGGATGTAGGGAAAACACCAGGAAGAATTATGTATAAAACTAAGGAAATCATTGACAAGAAATTGGAATTAATGAAAAATTATATCCCCTTTATTTTATAATATGTTTTGACTATGTTCAGCAAGTGAGAAGCAAATAGTTAATTTGGTGCTGAAACTAATAGGTATGCTCACATGGACTACAGGTGAGGGATTTTTCTTAATAATCACATGAATAGACCAACAGCTCTGCTAATTGGCATGGCAACATATTCCTTACATAAGAACATATTTTTTTATTTTTTAAAAATAGGAAAGTTTCCTGGCACTACAGCTGAGAATAGAGGCTTAAGAATGTGATCTTTTCCTCCAATTTAACCTGGAAGCTCAAGATCCAGATGAGCTACACAAAAAGTTACTGTGAATAAATGTAAATTTTGGATATCTAGGTTTAGTTTGTTTGGATTTATCTATAGCAGACTAGCAGGCAGGAGGGTGTTGTAGTTTTTGTAATTGGCACAAATGTTAATCCTGGCCTGCCCCCCCCCCCCCCCCCCCCCTTTTTTGTTTTTTTGCCATTTCCAAACACGAACAACAGAAATGAGTAGTGGGCTATTGCACAGAGCTTCTCTGACAGCTCAGAGACTGAGTCCTTGTGTAGTGAATGAGGTCAAAACCTCAGGCCTTTCCGGAAGTTTTGAAAGGAGTGGCTGGCATAATGGTCTAGAGAAAGAAAGCTAATGGTAGACAAGCAAGACCATTCCACTTGCTCATCCCTAAAATGCTGAATCGGCCAAACTGCTGGAACCTGAGCTGCAAGCTCATCTCTGAAGGAGCTTTAGACTTGGTAAATCGTAGCTCTCAAAACCAAGTAAAACTAATTATGTGGAGAGCCAGACTTCAAAATGTTGGGCCTGTAGGTGTTACTTCAACGCTGGTGGTAACACAGCATGAAAATACATACTGATGTACAATACTGATTCAGACACAAGACTCACTTCACCCAGGTATAAAATGGATGAGCAGCTGCAGTTTATACAAACCTGCCAGTTCATGTCAGCTAAGGATCAAAGCTATGAAATCCCAGGAACTAAAATTCTGATAATAAATGAGTAATGTTAATTAAATCATTGGGGCTAAATAGAAAAACCAAACAATTTTTTTTCTAGTTTTTACATCATCATCTCAACTGCCTGACTTAAGAGAATTGGGGGGGGGGGGGGGGGGATCATATTCTCCTATTCTTGCACAGGAACATCCAGCTATACCAGAAATAGCACTGTGGTTACTTTTATAGATAGAGCTGGAAATGCATGGTCTCCAATAATGAAAATATGAATAGTGAGATGCCTTCTTGCTGGCAAGTAAAACTCTAAATATTCAGTACACTCACCCACAACCTCACCCACTCATGATGAAAATAACTTTAATTCTTGGTCATTGCAAAGGTGGTGCACAAATAGTTACAGTTTCACGGATGTCTACACCAATATTTGGCAAGAATATTTAGTTGCATGCTAGCCAGCCTGTCAGTGCTTATAGTCAAGATTATCTCCACTGGCTTCAATGCTGTTGCAGACATGAAGATCTGGTGGTGTTGGAAAGAAAAGCCAGCCCCATAATTCTCAACATACATAATTTTAATCAATCAGTCAGCTTCATCCTTTTTCACCAGGAGGCTAAGGTAATTTTAAAAAAGAAAGGGAGAAGGGGTACATGCTGAATACCTGCTCAGCTGGGATCCAGAGTCACCATTTTCAATCCGTGTGATGGATTCACCATTTGGCTGAATCCATTCAGTGCTGCTCTTTTCAATCTCTAAGCAGGTAAATAATTACCACATTATTACTGTAAGATGCTGTGTTGATGCAGCGTGAGTATCAAAGCTAGCAAGAAAAAAAAGAAAGAGGCTGTTAGCATAAGCACTCTTTGACCCTAAGCAGCAATGATCTCCATAAAGAACACCCTGTGACAGATATTAATAGACATCTACTCATGGAGCACTGTTCATTTCACTGGAGGCATACGTCTTGACTTTACACCCAGCTGAATATCTTGGCGAATTTGCAGGGGTCCAGTGTCTTCACAGCATTTTTTCTGGGTGCTTTGCACCAGTATTATCTGTGCATCTTCTCTGAAGACTAGTATTTAGAACAGTAAATAGCAATCATTTTATTTGAAGTGTCATTTTGGGAGCACTAGAACTAAAGAAGCAGATTTCCTATAAGCAAAATTTCTAGTGATGATTTCTGTGTAATCAAAATTCTCTTGTGGACTTTCTCTGCAACTTTTCCCATTGTTAGGGTGTAACCAGGTCTCTTTCTTCTCACTAGATGCATGTTACCCCAAGATTCTCTCCCCATCCATGAAACTGGACTGGAATCAGCCAGTACATTCCGGAAATATTTGGACAAATACACTGGCAGTGTAACTACAAAAGCTGTATTTCCACTGGTCTGCTGTAGAGACCATAGTTGGACGTAACTCTGATCATGCAGTGGATGCTGCATTGTTACTGCTGTGTCTGAACTCTATGTCAAGGGACCAAGCCTGGACTACACCTCCATACAATCACAGTGTGTGCTGAGAAAAGACACAGCCAACCTCACCATGAGGCAAATTCCTTGATTCTGCACTGGTAAAGACCTCAAAAACTGGCTGTGGAATACACTCGTCTACAGACCAAGTCAGAAGTGCTGATTTGCCACAAAAATCCAGTTCAGCGAATCTATTATGTCAAATTAAAAATATTTTAGCTTCTGCCAAAATCAAAGCAGGGCTATGAAAGACCCTTGTCTCTGTTCCCAGTACTCCAGCTCCAAGGCATGGGAGACTGGAAGAACCTTAAAAATACTCAAATAATCAGTTGATTGTGCTCAGATGATCTAATATTGCTACCGACCATGGTGACACAGACCTTTATATGTGACTTGACACCTTGATTTAGTCATCTGATAGACATCAGTGCATAAAACTTTTTTTTTTTCCCTTTTACAGCTGTTCAGAGTGTCACCTTGTGTATCTGTGGGCCCACCTCTATCTTCAAACAAACAGTGTACCCTTTGTAAATGATCATCAACAGCCCTTTCATCATAAGGAAGACTTAAAGTTCAAATTCCACAAAGAGAAAAAAAATCCCAAGCCACTATCATTTTGCTTTATTTCTCAAAACTGTGTAAGAGTGGAGATGCAGCCCCATACCCTCCTGCTCCTCAACCTGAATAGCTAAATGCCTGAGCTTTCAGGAGCTGAGCTGCTCCTCAGCAGCATTTACCAAATGTACCAGATTATCTGCAGACCTAGCCTGAACCTCCCCCAAGGATTCATCTCTGAAGCCCATGGTGATTCCTCAGATGCTAGATTTCCTGAGTGGAAGAGTCATCCCTGCTTCCCTGTAGATAAACAGTACAGAATAAGGCCATATTGCTGGGAACAGGATTCCAGAACATCATATCCTTTTGCTGGAAGTGCCTATATCATCTCTATTCCTTGCATAGAAAGGCTCATTTTAATATTCTGGAAGAGAAAGAGGAAGATGAAGAAATCATTTATAAATGCTTCACAAAGTGTATGAACTTGGAGCTCTCATCTGCATAATATTAAAAAGTATAGGCTTCCTGCCTCCTAGTATTTATTAGGGTCATTTTCTGATCTTTTGACTCCTGCTGTTATGGGGCACCAAAGTACTCCAGGAAAAAAAACCCAAACACTTACCCTTTCTGATTTCTATTCCTTAAATGTTCATCAGGAGGCAGACAATCCTGACCTTCTCCCTGACTTCGATTTATTGTGCAGACTCCAACCTATTGATGGATCAATTCAACTGCACTGTAGTGTAGAGTGGAGTAGAGGAACTCCACATAGCTAGAGTGGCTGCAGCAATGAGACATATAAATTAGTAAAGACCTGAGAGGTGTTTCATGAAGGACACCTGCACCTAATTAACTCCCAGAATGGTGGTCACCATCAATTTAAGTCACCCCAAAAATAAATAATTAAAAAGACCCCAAACAGCTGGGCCAAGATCACCTGCCAAAAAAATCAAGATATATTTATTTGACTACCCTTCAAACAACGGTGAAGTTGTTCCCCAATATAAGCCTCCAGAGGGGTGATTTTAACTTGTCTATTTTCACTGTCCTAGGGTGAAATATTCACATTTGCTCTGTATTGATCTGTACTGTACAGATTACTTCTGTAGACAGATATGAATGAAAATAAAAGTGAGTTTTGTATTTAATATGAATGAAGTCAGAAGTGAGCTCTGAAATGAGTCACCCAAAGACAATTGTGTGCGTGTGGAGGATGCTCCCAGGAAAGTTTACACAGCTTTTGTTATTCAAAGAGGAGCTGAAGTGTCCCGTGTTCTGCCCCCCCTCACCTATCCCCACCGCTCTTTTGCAGTGGAAATTCTGGTTTCCCCCCTTGAAGGATAACTATTCTTAGTGACGCGCACAAAAGAATCCTGGGTTTCTGATTTTTGACTGTGTAGCCAAGACAAAATATTGAAGTAAAATAGATACTTGCTCCAGAAATAATAATTCTTTGACTGAAAAGTTTTGTTAACTTTGTTTCTGGTGGAAAATTTGATCTTCAGCTGACTTGCTAAAATATTTGCTAAGACCCAACCCGTCTTATTGTTCACAAAGAATAGCTCGCAAATTAAACTACAACAAACTAGTTTTAGTATCTGGAACATTCAGTTCTTTCAAGAATATGGTTTGTCTGTAAAAATAATGTTTTACAAACACTGCAATGAGGCTCGCATTCTGACCTGGAACAGTTTATGACAACTCACTGAAGAGCTGTGTGCCAAATCAGGCTAGCGACTAGTTTCACGTGGGTAAATAAAGTACTGAAGTAAACATGAGGAGGATAACACCTTTTTTCTTACAGAAGAAACAGTCTCTTTTCTTGTGACCAGAATCTACAGTCCACATTTAAACCATAATGAATAGGCAACTATTGACTTAGTGCTCCAGAAAAACCTAAATGGGCAAAAAATAGTTTCAGTATAGTCAGCTCCGTTTTGAAAGAGTTACCAAACGTCTCATTAAGCAGTCCCTAATCACCTCAGAGCAGCATGGTATGCCTACCCTTTACTCTGTGCCTCTGAATGGTGACAGCTATACTTACCTCCATTCCATACATAACACACAAATGCCTTAGAATTTACCTCTGGAAGAAGAAGGTTTTCCTTCACCATGAAAAGCTACAGGTATTAACTGGCAATGCAAAAGCACAGGATAAATAAGTATATTATTTTCAACATATCAAGTTCACAGTTGATCCACTGGAGTGCTAAACCGCAGATTAAATAACAAAGCATTTGGGAGAAATCTACCACAAAAAAGATAAAGGAACTGTCTGTTGAAATATATATAGTTTTACATTTTAGGCTTATATTCATATGCAAGTACAACAAATGGCATAGGGATTTAACAAGAAGGGAAAAAGCAGGGAACAATAGACATAAAAGACAAGAAATGCCACATTCTGTCAGCATGGACTCAGTAGTGCTTTGCACTGCAAATTGCTGTATAACATGGCAAGCCAAGCCCTCCAAATTGCAAGTCTGTATTTAAAACTAAGTAATTCAAAACTGAAACAGAGAGTTCCTATTGCTTATCTCCCGGTTTTTGAGGCTTTAGGGCTGATGGACTTTCCTCTCATACTGTCACAGCTTAAGACTTACTTATTGCTTCCAAGAAAAGTCGGGATTCCTACATGACTCAAAGCAGTAGAACTTCAAGAATCACACCAAATTTCATACAATTTGATTGAACTCACAGACTTTAGCAACATAGTTTATTCATTAGTTAGGCAAATCATTTAATATTTGTCTTCATGCATGAATTAGCAGGAGATATTTCTGACTAGTTTTACAAGTTGATAAGCATGAAATACATTAGAGACTGAAACAGAAAAATTAAGCAACTTGCTTGAAGTTTGAGTAGAGTCCAAAAAAAGCCTTAATAATCCAGTTTCTGGCTTCCTGCTTTGTGCTCACACTGTCTCTCTTTAATATGTATACTTTCACAAGTCTTTTCACACAGTTTCTCAGACTGATTTATACACTTAAGCAATCTAGTGTCACATGAAACAGAACAACTCCCTCCCACTTTATATATATGTGTACAATACGTATATAACACATACGTATACATATAAATGTATAAGCAAAGCCTAGCACATACAGAACTTGCTGGCATTAGAAAAGCATTTGGCCTTAGCAGGCCAAACACAATGATGGTCAGCTGGGTGGAGTCAGTGCAACCCTGCTGAAGAGCTCCTGGACATCAGGACTTCAATAGACTTCTGTCTGAAAAATAAAAGGGATGGTTGACCATTAAAACAAAACAGTTATGGGCACAAACAAACAAAAAGAAACTCTCAGAAACTGTATAGTAAAGGGTCATTTCATGTTGTTGTCTATTAGCTGAAATACAATGGTGTCAAATGCTGAGTCCAGAAAATCTCTAAGCAATTGTTAGGTAACTACTATCTAGATACAAATCTTCAAAAAATGCTTATCAACCTTCTAGGAACTTTCTTTTTTCTTCCTTGAGTGTTCTGTTGATAGTAGAAGCTGGATTTTAATTGCTGTCCAGACGAATGTGCATGGAAAAGCCTTCTGCCAGTTTTGCAGGTGAAAAGTCTTGCAGGATATAAAGTAAGACCAGAGGAGGTATTAAATCTATCCCTAACAACTCTAACTGGATAGCGACAGTTATACAGGAAATGTTAGAATCAAAATCTTAGTAAAGAATGAGTCTTAGTAATGATTAAAGCAGTAAAACTAGCCCCCTCCTCTACAATACCAATTTTTGACAAATTTCTCCCCTTTTCTATCATGGTTATTTAAATGAAACCATGCTATGAAACTAAGTTTCCTCAGAAACTTTTTTTAGGCTTTGGATAACAAGATTGTTATTCCTCATGCTGGTTTTGTTGTTAATATTCACCAGTTGCAATTGGTGCTGTCAAGCTGTGGTATTCTGCAAATAATTCTGTGGAGTTGACAACTGTGTAAGATCATCAGGCCCAGAGAGATTCAAGTGCTCTGCTCAAGGACAGGAACATCTTCAGTCACATCTTGCAAAACAGATGCAGTCTGCAGCGCATCGCAGAGTCCTCTTTATATCACAGACTCTTCACAAAGGGACCAGCAAAGATACATGAGTGAAGGCCTGATCTGATGCAGAAGAGCTGCCACTGGGATGGTTCTTCCAGTTGGAGGAAAACCAGCATCCTGCCATTGAACCATGCAGACAAATGCCAAGACTAGCAAGTGTCCATAAATGGGCCGCTGGGATTGTGCTGCAATGCACAAACGTGTTGGAGACCTCACAGTGACACAACCAGGCTAAGCACTGTGCTGAAGTCACAGGTTTATTCACCCACACTGGGAAAACATTGTGAGAACTATCAGTCACTTGAACCAAGTGTTCAGGATTCATTACTATCCACTTCTTTCTATGTATAACACAGACATTTAGGAAAAAAAAGATGTGAAGTATGTATAAATGTATACAATATATCATTACTAAAAAGGAAAAGGTGCTTTTGCGTTAAGGAATTGCTGCTGGAATTTGGCTAGGGCTGATTCAGTGACCTATATTTTTTTCTGGGCTGATTTTCAACAGCTGTCCAATTTCAACACATTGTTAGCAAATGGTTTTTGGCTACAACCAGGTTATTGCTCTTCAAGTGATAACGCACCTGAGCTGGAAAACACAGTCTGAATAAACCAAAGACTTGAGTTCAAGTGAGATCAGAACTCAGCCAGAATGAACCACCCACCACTCTGAATTCAGCAGATGACACCGACCAAAGAGATGACCTGCGTAACATAGCCTTACTTCAGACTTAGGGCTCAGACAGATCTCTACAGTAGGCCAAAGAAGAACATACTCTCACTTAAAAGAAAAGGGGATGACGTTTTCATCCACATTAAGCTTGAGTCTATTTCTGTCTGGGTGCTTTTTTCAGCTTGGTGACTTCTAGATCATGTAGAGAATGCTGAAAGGTTTTTCTTCTCCGTTCCATAGATCTAGATGTTCAACACACAGGCAGGAAATACCTTTGTCCTCCCTTGGTATGTTTTCCTGTAGTTTGGTCATTCATAAACTCATTCAGATATATGTAACCATTCCCAAAGAGCCAGTACTTTGTCAGAGTAAGTCTGCACACAGATACGTGAACTAGCAGGAACAAACCCCGTATAACAGCAGCCCATATCATGATTCTGCCAGTTTGAGACATTCAACATCTGCCAAAATGCTATTAGCAACTTTGCATTCTGAGAGAAGAAAGGAAAAGCCAAGGATATTCTATAGGGACTGAACAGAAAGTAGGAAAGCTTTAATTTAGCTCCTTATAGGCAGCCCTGCCTGCTGTTACGCCAGCTGGACAGTTGACATACCCACTAACCACTAGGAATCACACTCTGCCTACATGTGATAGAACAGGAACTGTTTGCTAGTTCAGGGTGGCTCAGTAACCCAAACTGACAAGTCCACATGGAACATCCTCCCATGTTCTCTGTTGGCTCTACTGATGCACGTTTTGAAGTTGGGGACAAAGGGATTCCTTTATGCCACTGCCTTAGGACCATCTCAACTTTTGCACCTATAACAAAAACTCTTTGATGAGAAGAAAAACAAGTGCCATGCAAGACGAGTATCCACCATGATACGTATCCTGCAGTGCTGGAAGGGGATGTAGCCTAGCTCCAGTTACACACCAATTGTCCTTGCATTGCCAAGTGTAAACAACACATATATTTACTTAGGGCACTGAAACAGGACGACATGCATGGTTGATGCTGAAGAAAAGCCTGGTTTTGCCTGTGATACTGGAGAGTTTGTACAAGACTAATTCTTAAAACCAGGTGTGTTTCTTAGATTCTTACAATCTTTACTCTGAAATGAACGAGGCAGCTTGTAGGGTACGCGACCTGATGTGGTTCCACCTGAGCATTTTCAAATATGGAAACTTGAGTTATCACTTAGCTGAGGAAAGAGGAGGAACCATTGATATGGAGATCTGAAGGTACTTAAAGCGGTATCCAAAGCTCTGCTTTGCAGTGATTCTCAATGGTGTGTGCCCTCCTGGATCTTACTGGAGCGATACCATGCTACAGTGGAAATTAATGTAGAAACAAGTGGTCCACTGTGTTACACAGAAGACAATCCATGCCAGAGAGGAGACAGTTGTAGTAAGTTTTTATTTGCCAGGCTCTAATTCTGCAACTCACCCATTTAAATTAAATATAAACCAATCACAGGATGTCATAAAAGTGTCTCAGAAAGTAACATTTGCTATTACCAGGACAGAGAGGTGACACATCAAATACAACACAGTTACAATAAAACCAGCATTCTTTATTACCCTGTATGTACATTCCTCCTGGTCCGGCAGTCCTGTCAATGAATCACCCTGTGTGACGATTGGTGAAAATAACATTTGTTTTCTACTTGCACAGCAGAAGAGGGAAGCTCTTTACTAGATGAGGGCACTTTCTCCCCTGCAAGAAACTTTCACAACATGTCTTTCTGCAAATGGGACAGGGAGTGTCTGTCCTATGGCTTTTAGCTGAAACTGGTTTTAGAGGAGTTTTTATCTCCATGAATTGAGACAGGCAAGTTCAGTGTTCCCCACCTGTGCAAACTCCACTGTGTGTTACTTCTAACAGCGAAGATCAGGCACTACAAAGTACCTGGCAGTGGTGAAACGCCCTCATACTGTGAAGTCCATCAGAAGGCAGAAAAAGTTCTTTTCTCAAATGCACTTAAATACCTAAATATGCAAACCAGCATTAAGTGGTGACTGCCAAAGCACAGAAGGTGCTTAACTGTTCCTGGTGTCAATTTTTTCAAACATTGTGACAAGTTTCAGGTGGTGACAAATGTCTGTGACCAAACCACTTCGTGGTACTAGAACTGCCCTCTTCCTTAGATAGACTCTGCAAGTGGAACAGTGTTTATCTACGTTCCACCATTCCATGCAAGAAATATGAGGCTGCACCACATGCAGCCAGCTGGGTGCTGTTGGAGGCACTCAGAAACAGCAGTCAGTAGAGAGTTCATGGTGCTCAGCACCTTGAAAGAGCACAGAAGATAAAGGCATGAAAATCAAATCATTCTTGAAGCAGTTTTCTGCTCAAAAAAGCACCTGGTCATTTGATAAATACTTTCCTCATTTTTAAAGACAAAAATGTGAATATTTTTCCAGTTCTATAAAGAACATTCATGTTAATAACAAAACTGTTAAATATCCTACATGCAATACTTTGCTAGAGGCCAGATCTTCTGGCCAGAATTCTGTGATTCTATAAATTCTACCTGGCACTCCTTATCATGAGGCAGGGAATCACCATGGGTGCAGAATTTGAACCTTGTGTCCTCACAACACCCTTGTGAGGTAGATAGGTATCATGATATCTTCTTCAGGAGGGGAAACTGAGGCAAAAAGAGGTGAACTGACTTGCATGAGGCTGCACAGCAACCCTGGGAGCAGAACTCAGGCCATGCCCACACATCCCTCAACTGTAACATGCTGCCTTACCTCCCACCCAACTTCATCTCCAGGGCTGAACAAAAAGCATCCACGTACCACTGACAAAATGCACCTAGCCCAACACAAATCTTTCTGTAGAGTTCTCCTTCAGAAATGACATAAACAGGTGCCACAAGACACTTTTCTCACAGGACCTGAATTCTGAAGTACACAAGACAACTCCCATTGCTGTCAGCCACCACAAGTTCTAATATCTGGCCCCCTAAATTTTCACAAGGCCTTCAGTTAGAGCCTTTCTCATGCCTTGTCTCCACTCCAGAATTCCAGAGTTAATTAACAAGGCACATCAGGGGCTAATCCAGGAACTTTCACAGTAGGTGTGAAGTCCTGTAGGCCACCAGTCATTTCCAGGCTGATGCTAACAAAACACTGGCTGGCATGTGAAACCACATGCTGTGGCTGAGAGAGGGAAAGGGTCCTGGCCCTGCCAGTGCCACCGCGCAAGAAACACAAAGCTTGCCTTAACTTATTGCTCAGGACATCAGCTGAATCATGACCAGCATGGAATTGTGTTATATCAACCCTCAATAAAGGTGTCTAAATGCAGTGAGATTTGGGAGTGAAAACAAGGCAATGGAAAATGTGCTGGATGTTGGCCTAGAAGGATTCCACCACATGGCTGAGGCCCTACTAAAACAAAATATAACATGACATGACATAACATAACATAAACATAGCAAACACAACACAGCACACCCCTTCTTTCACTAGACAAGTGACAATAAGGATTTCTCTGTATAGCTGCTGACTTGTGGATATAAGTAATAGTTACTGAGTTTGAGCAACCTGGTCTAGTGGAAGGTGTCCCTGCCCATGGCAGAGGGGTTGCAACTAGATGATCTTTAACTTCTCTTCCAATCCAAACCATTCTATGATTCTACAAATTTCCAGCCCCTGCCTGAGTGCAGTGATCAATGCTAATGATTTACAAGTATATACCAGTGATACAATAGTTCAAACAATTTGATACAACAGCCTGCCCTCTCTTTATTTAAAGTTCGATAAATTCTTAACCTAGACCTTGATTTGAGGTACAATGGATTACTTGATCATACTTATGATCCAGGCACATGATCCTTAGGGTTGTGTAATTAAACAGCACTTTTGGCTCCTGCATGACTGGAATAAATTTGAGTTGGTTCATGCTTGAACTGATGTTTGACTCCCGGAAGGTAGCAAACACCTGACACTCAATCTGAAGTGGTGATGAGACTCTATAGAGGGCTTCAGGCAACAGGGACTAGTACTAAGGGTCCTTTCCTTGTTTAACACATGAAATCTTCACTGCTCACTGGTTAGTTGTGCTGTTTGCCCAGGTTGGGAATGTGTCCAGCTCAAACATAGGTCTTCCCCATGTGTTGATGGCCAGTGTGACACAGAAGACTCCAATGATGTTCATCACTATTCCAGATCTAACCTGTTAGGACAAAAGCCCAGATCAACAATGATAACCAAACACCAGCACAGCAAATTGCAGCAAGGCCTATTTGTACGCACACCAGAAAGACACATGGTCAAATAAATCACAGAAATAGCCACTGTATCCACTGCCCTATGTAGCTGCTTAGGTGGAGATGCCAAGGAACACACTGTGCAAAGCCTTGGAACACTTTGCTATAAAACTAGTCTAGCAGCTTTAAGGCATGTACAGTAAGTTGCTCTTATTAGTTAAAGAACAGCTTCTGCCCCCTTGAAGTCTCCAGTTAGAAAACCAATAATGTTTGGGTGTTCGGCACAGAACCTGGCACTGTGATCTGGCAGGCAATCAGAGGGGCGGAGCTTAGGGTAACTGATTGTTACCTTCTGCTTTCAGCTCCTGTGGAAACAAGGCTTCAGCTACACTCACCAAAGCCCCAGAAGACTGGAAAGCACTGGCTGCATTTTAACCCTTCAGTATTTAAGAGACTTATGATCTGTCAGTTTTTAATTTCAATTGGGCTGGGCCGTATGTCTGCAAAGCCTGTGACAAAGGCACTGTTACTTCAGAGATGCAAATATTTATTGCAAATTAACACCGCATAAGAGAGGGGCATAGGGTGATAGTTACAGCTCATAAGAGCTTCCTGATACTTCAGAAATACTTGGCTAAGAAAATTAAACTCTCACCATATTTCATGATAAAGGCAATGGAGAGCTTCAGATAAGAGATCACGCAATTATCATCTTACCATATCCAGAACACGGATGTGGCCATAGGAAAACACTATTGCATTTGGCGGTGTTGCAACAGGTAGCATGAAGGCAAAGGAAGCACTGAGAGTACCAGGCAGCATAACATACAAAGGATGGATCTTGACAGATGCAGCCTGCAATAAAATGGAGAGAATTTCACACTGGAGGTGTTCCAAAAGAAAAGCATAGAGAACATTTCCCAAGCCATTGAGACACAGGCTCATTTCATTTCCTGGTATTAAAGCATCAGAGTAATTTACAAGAATTTTATTCTGAAATCCACATGAGCTTAAAGATAACTTTGCTCTCATTTCCTGTCCCACGATACTTAAAAACAATGCTTGAATCTTTCTTGTTGTTTGTTTTGCTCTGTGGTATAATTTGGAGTTCTGGTCAAATTTATCCAATGATCTTTTCTTTGCCCTCGCACCACGCTTTTGCCAAGGTAATGCAGGGATGGGATTATAATTACTAGCATGTGGAGTAACACTCTTAGACATCACATAAACTCTGTGGGACTCAGAACTTAATTGCCAATTTGAGTCACTAATAGCTCAGCACCTTGATTGACATAATTTTACTTTGACGAAATGATCTAGAATAAAGCAGTTGTACTTGCCAAATTAAAGAAAAAAGTAATCTATTTTTTTTCCTTTATTCTACAATTTCAATTCTGCTCAGAAAAGGCAGCAAAACTTTTCAGGTTTTCCTCTGAAAGTTTTAAAATCATTCTGGCTTCCCATGGAAAATGGCACATTTCTAATAACCAGGCCTACCACTTTCTGTATTCTAGCATAAAACCATGAAGATGAAGGAACCATTCAAAAGGATGAACCGAAAGTGCTGGATTTTGTTTTGATTTGGGTTTTTATGTGCGTGTTTTTCCAGTTCCGAGTTGGTGGTTCAAATACAAAATGACCAGAAGTAACCGGTGTTTGTTGATCTGCATTAAAAGAGTGGCTCTCACTTCACTTTCTCCAGGGCCAAGGGACACATCTTACAGAAGGCTTGAAATGGCTTGCTCTTCAGTGACAGTGCCATGGGATAGGCATCCTGAATTACCTCCTGCCCCAAAGAGTTGGTTCTCAGGGTTCAGGCATATAGGTAGGGCAGACTGGAGAAAGTTTGCATTCCCACTTTACATCTACATATGATGCTATAAACATAGTGGTGAATCCCAGCTAAAATCACTGGTATGGTATACTGTCAGATAGACTGCTTCATTACTGGCTTTCAGATTAACATTGGAGCAACTTTCAAGACAATAAATATGATATTGCTTTGCCACTAGAGACTGTCAGTTTAACTCTGATCTCCCAGTTGATAACATAACAGGATGGAAGTAATCTTACCATGGATGAAAAGACAGGTAGGAAGAGGGTGGCTGTGGCGACATTACTGGTGCATTCAGTGAAGACAGCTATAATAAGCGAAAGCACTGTTGCAATGGCCCATGGTGGGATAGATCCTAGTGGAGTCATTTGATGACCCAGCCAAGCTGAGAGCCCAGAGTTCTGACAAGAAGAGAGAGTGTTTTGGAGTAAGGCTTTGAACCCCTAGCTCATGAACAGGGAACTCATGTTATATGTAACGTTCCTACCAAATAATGCGAAATGACTCCTGAATTATATGAACACCACATGGGAAAATACAATGATCTATCACAAACACTAAAAGAAATTCCTTGCCAACTAGACATAATACGGAGTCCCACTTTCCTTATTTTTCTGGAACTCAAATACTTGCTCACACTTTGGTTACAAAGTTATGTTTTTTTGCTAAACAGAAACAATTATTGATAAGACTATTGCAAATACTTAATGTGTCACTCAGAAGTTTCCTGGCATGTTTTTCTAAGGTTTCTGAAGATACTGATGCGGTATGAATGCTCTGTTGTATGTATGTAGGCAGTGATTGACTCAGGTTACAAAACCTTTGACTTGATGCCTTCTAATGCTCTGGAGCTTTAATAATGTATGTATGTTGTATGTAGATGAATGTAAGGCCATAGAGCTTTAATTTGCCCCATGGTTTAAAACTACCTAGCCACAAAACTTAGATCTGAATATGAATTTCCTCAATGCATGGCACTGTTGATGGCTAAGGCTTGCTTTGATTTAGATGCATCTTAGCAGTGATGAAGGAAACAATACAGTTCACCTCAAGATTCTTTCCTGTTTTGGGAATTCAGCTGCCTTTTCTGTGAGTTTATGAACATAGGATCAAACCATGGTCTTACAGAATGCAGCATACTTCCTGGCCACAGCCACTGACAAGAAGCTCAAGAAACCCCGCTGTACACAATTATGGAGGATGTCTACCCACAACGATTTTCTTCTTGACCACTTCAGTAGTGGTTTGGTTTAAATCTCAAGACATATATCCTTTAAACAAATTGTAAACGGTTCTGAAAATCTTACAAGTGTTCTCTATACTTCCATTTTTCTAGCCAGGGCTGGGATTGGGATGATAACATTAATAACAAAGGCTGCTTTTCTGGTCCATCCAGCCAGTGAAGATCCCAAACTATTCTGCAGCCTCCAAGAAGTAAGATAAATTGAAGAAACTTGGTCAGAGCACACAAATTCCTGAAAAAGAGGCACAAACATTCACCTCTCCTCCCAGTTTCTGCTAATTTAGATCTGCCTCCAGATCTGAACATCTCTACTGGGTTTGGCTTTGGGTGCATGCCCAGTAATACAGGACTAGATAACAAACCAGGGAAGTTCGCCTTTGAGTCAGAGAAAAACAGATGTCAGGACATACTGCGCTTGCATCAGCCAAAGCAAAACCTCCTCCCAGCAGCAGCACAATGCTCCAGGGCATCTTCCTCTGAACCACATTCCAGTCTAGCAGCGGGGCTGATAAAAATGGCTTTTTTATATCTGAAGTAAGAAATGAAAAGCAGAATATGTTTTAGGAGAGTGAAGACATTTTGTCTCCTGTTCTATAAGATACTAGGGAAAGACCCAACAGGCAGATGCATATTACTGGAAAACCTGCGCAGGTTAAGGGTAGTACGCAGGAGCAGGGACTGTGCTCCAGCCCTGCCCAAGAAGTGCGGGAGGTGAGCTACCCTGAAGAACTGCATGCAAATCCAGTACGTGTTTCTGCCATGTTAGCTGGAGCTGGCTGTTTCACAATGTTACAATTCCTCTTTTAAATACCTTCTTCAGCCTGTTCAGGGTCAGACATACTTGGATTCCAGCCTATGAATTTGGGTTTATTAGCAGGAAGGATAAACAGCAGCAGGGCAATAAGCACAGCAGGAGCAGAATCAGTGATATACCTAAAAGAAAAAAAAGAGAATATCGCTTAGAAAATAGAGATCTTTCTCCTAGAAGACAGCTACCTTCCGGCATTGCAGTCACTGCTCTTTGTCATCCTGTTTGGGGCTCGTACATTAGCAAAACAGCTCATTAGATCATGACTGAGGTCTCTCAGACCTGCCATGACACAAACACCATAATAAAAGAAACTAGCTATAATACACATTAATAACCAGAGTCACAGATGACAATGGCTCCTGGGAGCAGGGTTCCTTCTCTGTGAAGAGATTCAACACTCGTATCTCAATGACAGATGTGTAAAGAAATGGTCTGAATGATAGTTCCATTGTGCATTTCATGTTCTTAATCTGCCGCAGACATCACGCGAAGAAATCATTCAAAGCACCAAATCAATTTCCCAGTGAGTTCTAAGCTATTGTTTAGAGGCAGTATTACCAAATATTGAAATAACACCGCAACTGACTGGACCTCATAGAAACAAAATACTAACATGCACATCAGTGTGACTGAGACCAGCAGGACAGAATTTTCTCTTCCTTTAGGAGGCTCGGCTTGCTCCATGTCCCAGTCTCCAGCCTTCATTGCAGTACAAACTGTCAAACAATAGATCAATTGGTGATCTCATGCACAAGTGACAGGATCAAGCCCAGCAAACAAATGAATTCAGATAAAGTTGGAATGAATGACCCTGCACTTAAAGTGGAATGTAAGAGCAAGGGAATCTGATTCACAACCAAGAGAGTACAGTGTGAAAAAAAACTCTAAAAACTTACTTTTCTCCTCCTGGGAAGAGCCTGGTGGCCCAGCCTTTTACAAAGCCTGGGTGTCTGAAAAACCACAATAGAACCAGCAAAACAAACATTAGGAGGACATTGAATTCAGCATAGGATATAGGGCCTAATTTCTTCATTTCTGCCTTCAGCACGTTGTATGCAGCTTTTTCTTTAGCAGTTCTCTCTGTCCCACAGCCCCAGCTTTTTTTAAAGCTTTAAGAAAAAGGGAGAAGAATATACCGTATTAACACACAAGAGGGATTTAGCATGCTTGCCACTCTGAAGCTGTCACTCCTGGGGACAGACACAGACTACAGAAGAGGCCAGGACAAAGAAAAGACAACAGTGCCAAAGTATTTAATGCAGACACACCAGTTCTCATAGAAGAATGGGATCTATGAACAGGTGTAAGTTTCTGTCCAGTTTGGAGCAACCTGGGATGAAAACCTCAGTTTTGAATCAAGGGTAGCAAAACAGATACGCTAGCTCTCCTAGGGCTGAAGTTCTCAAATGTGAAATTGAAAAATAAAAAGGCAATTCTGTCTGAACATTAAGAATGTATAAAGCTTTTGTCGTAGTGCAACTCCCATGAACACAAAAGATTTAAAGACCCCAAAAGTTGCTGTGAAATGAAACTGCTCTCTGCTACAAAATAAGTAACTTGTCAATGCATTTGTTTTATCCAGATTTCTCAGTGAGGTGATCTGCACTAGCTGAGAGGTTTACACAGTACCACGCAGTTAGATACTCACTTGAGTCCCATGAAGGAGCACTGTAGCCAAAGCCAAGCTAGTACTAACATCAACATCATGTTTGGGAATGCAAACCCAAACCAGGAAGCAAAATTCACAACATCATTATTTTGGGGGTATAGCCTGAAAAGAAAAATGCTTTCTGTAAGAATGTCAAAACTTTTAGTAATCATCTGCTCTCCCTTTAATATGCACTAGTGACAATTATACATGTAAATCTAGGACAACCATTACAAGGAATCATAGGCAACAGCCATTGCCTAACTGCAGTCAATAGGAAGGCAGCCTGGATTTCAGAGCAGAACCTAAATGATCCTCAGTTTTCCCTGTATTTTACTTCAATGCATATAGGAGCTCATGTAAGCGCTGCTGAAAGATCTCCCACACAGGCTAGATACCTTTCACTTCCAATATGCCTGCTTATTTATCCCAAGACAGGGCATTCTTTCTTCCTCCCTGTTCATTCTAATAAGAGAGCAAGAATTGTCTTTCTTGAAATTAGTAGCTGCACTTCTGCTCACTTCAATAGAAGATGAAGTTGCTAGTTGGCTTAAAAGAATGAAACCAGTGTCTTAAGAACAGCAACTTTTGTTCTTCTCTGCGTTCACTGGAGGAAAGATATCAACAGCAAATTTCCAGCTAGGTGTCAAAACCAATGGGTAGTGTGGCAGCTGAGGTTTAAGTACTGCCAACATAAGCAAGCAATGTTGAGGGACTGTTGTGGAGTCTGCAAAATTTCCACTGTCAATTAGGTTGTATTTAAATCAATTTCCAAACTCAGTTTAGCAAAAAGTATTTTGTGGATAAATCCTTTCTTTTACAAAAGTATCTGTAGAGTTTACACAGCTACAGCATGGAGGAATAATATTATAGGAGAGGCTAAGCTATTTTTTGCTCTCCTCAGTGTGCTTATGAGAAGGGTTAATCATGCATTTTTCTGATGCTCTTCACTGCAGTTCCTCTGCATTTCAGTTGAAAAAGGAAGCAGAACCACCAGTATCTCAGGATCAACTGTCTGCCTGCTGATTACCAGAACGTATTTCCAAGTCTCTCAGGAGACCTATAATAGCAGCACATAGCTGCCTAAAAAAGGCTGAAGCAGAAAAATGAGGCCCATCACTTTATACACCTTTCTCTCTCTCAGTTAATGGACTGGTTATTGCTTATAGTTTGCAACTGAAACTGTCATCTAAGACTAATCAGTTGGTCACAGAAACAGTAAGACAGTATAAGTAAAAGAAACAGCAAGAATGACTTACTGATTCATCTGGCCTTTCAATACCATGTTTGGTCCTGTTCCAGTGAGTGTTGCAGTTCCTCCAATGCTGGCAGCATAGCATACACAGAGCGTCATTCCCTTACGTATACGCTTCCTCATTTTCTTTTCTTCAGAAGATCTGGGGTCATCAGGGACTTGTCCATTGCTGATGACTAGACACAAAGAACATGACTTGCCTCAGGTGAAGTTAGGGAGGCAGAGAGTTCAAGACAGGGTCTGCAGGCTCAGTGTTTCCAGTTTGTGTATGTCATTTATTTTAATTAAAAAAACCCACAGATACGTTCCTAAACACTTTGGACTCATGTCCATGAGGAGCTGAAGAGAGAGGTTGACAATCCAGGTCTACATGATCCAAGAAAGCCATTGTCCACATTGGTGCCACAGTTTCTCAGCAGTAATCTCCTGTTTCACACAGAGCCTTACCACCAGCCAGATACTGTAGTCACTAGAACCATTCCAATACCATGGTAAGAACCCAACTAGCTTTAACAGCTGAGAATATGGGCAGAAAAAACCCACCCAAAACCAAATTCTTGCCTGGCATAACTGTTAAGATTGATATGTTCTGTCAGTTTACATCAACTGTGAAATTTCGCTGCTGTGTCCATTGTTCTCTGAGGTTAACAGTCTAACCTTGAAGTCTAACTGGACTAATGGAGCAGGACAACGAATTTATGGCAATTACAACCCACTCAATAATACCAAAAGGTATTTTTTGCACACATTTATTACCTTCACTGTATGTTAAAATAGATTAGTCAGCAAAGTGAAGTCCTTCTAAGTGGACAAAAAAACAGCAAAATTATTATTACTGGTCTCAGAGCGGAAGTGTGGTTTTGGGAGTCAAGAATCAACGTTAAAAAGAGCATTTGCAAATATGAAAACTTATCTTTAATACAACTTTTTGGAAGGTAGAAATGAGCAACCTTACAGAGCACTCTGTGACCAAGTGGCGTTCTTGCAGGCTTACATATCTTAGATAAACACGGTGTCTGAGTTTTGCACAGTCATAGTGCATTCTCCCTTAGCAAGTGAGGTAAGAAAGGAAGCAACCAAAAAGCAGAGATCACAGTTGTATCTAAACGATGCCTCCAAGGTTCAAACAAATATCGCAGTTATGAGTCAATCTCATGACAGAGCAATCTCTGGCACACATAAGCACCCTTCTTCTACACTGTGCCTTCCATGGACATGTAAGCCAGAAAATGGGCATGGTGTGTCCCAGGCAGAAGGCTTGAAGTATGGGACACAGTATGCACTACCACCATTTGCACTCATTCTTACACACATTCACACAGGGAATCGTGGCAGATCAAGTTGCTAATTCAGTGAAATCACATCTCCATGAAAATCCCCAAGACAATCTTTCATTCTCTGAAAGAGAAAGGCACCACAGATCTGATCTTCAATGGTATTTAATAATATAGCCCTCTGTAACAGCACAGTAGAGCAGTGAAATCAGAGGGACTGAGTTTGTGTACATGGTTCAAGTCAAGTGAAATCTACTGCAGAACCACAGCGTTGACAGAAGGACCTTGTGGAGTCAAGCATCAGGATAAGATCACACTTTAAAGTGTTTCAAACAGTAGTTTGTCTACTGTGAGTCAAATGACACCAGCTCCGCTTTTCCACACAGCTTTTAAAGTATGCCTCTTTCTTCTCCCCACTTCCACATACAATCTGGCAAAAAAAAGAGCTATTTATTACCCCAGAACCAAAAATAGGTTGTGTTTGCACAAAATTTTTCAAACATTCCTACATGGCTTAGAAGCTGAATCCTCACTGATAACCACAAGATTTAGAAAGTGGGATGCTGGGGGGTTGGACGATATTTCCCACAGGATACACTTTTCACTTCTCTGAGCAGGCAGTTAATTCTAGGAAAACTAGAGGAGGATGACCCCATCTTGAAGGAAATAACATAACAACCTGCATGGGATTTAGCACTAGGCATAACAAAACGGCAGCCACTAAAATTGGAAGCCATTTCGTAAAACCTGAATGTCTTACATTTAGGGATTATCAGTCAGGTTACCATCCTCTTTCCTTCAAAAAGGTATAGAGAACTCCTTCTAGTCAGGGAGCTCTGAGTATAGCAAGTGCAGTAGAATGAACTCACTGCTGAGTAGGCCCTTACCATGCACTGAAGTGGGATCTGATGCATTCTTTTCCTCCAGCTCAATCACTGTATTTGTTTGCCCGGCTGCTTGTTCCATCATGGTCACATCATACTCTGTGTTGTCCATTTGATCCAGGACAGCTTGGACAATAGGAACCATCATAGCAGTGGTGGCTGTGTTACTTATCCACATGGACAGAAAGGCGGTGACTACCATAAATCCCAGCATGAGGCTGAAAGAAGAGAAACAGACAGAGGAGAAAGGAGGAAAGAAAACAGATGCTGCTAGGCTTTGTAGTCACTGCAATTCAGGCAGCAGAGCCCAGGCAGGGATGTGTGTGGCGTCCAGTAATACAAAGCAGGGGCAGATTCCCTTCTAGGACAGCTCTGCCACCTTCACTGAAGGAATGCCAGAAAGCCATTTAGCTCCTTAGTCTGTGCATGATTAAGTCTGTCAACATTTTGCCCACAACAGCAAGATCCAGATGCTGTTTTTGGCTAAAGGACAAGTAAAATGTTCCTGCTGCCAGACTTCACCTCTAGAAACTCTGTACAAGTGCAGCTAAAGAGGTTCTTGAAGGTTCCCTTCTCTGCTGACTGTTAAACACCATCCCTACACCTCTGCTAAAAAGACACAAGCAAGGAAGAAGGAATGTAACACTCTTACAGTGCAGGTTTCACCCCAAGAATCAGCAGGACCATCAGTGCAATCCTTTTGTGAAGATTCCAGTGTTCAACAGAAATTGCAACAATCAGCCCTCCAACGAAAAGCATGTTTGTGTCATTTAGGTACTGCAAGCACACCTGAAAAACAGAGAAGGTAGGTCAGGGCCCAAATGTTGCCTCTCACTAGCTTCACTAGCATGTGTTGCCTTTCATCTTCTCAAAGCCTTTTACTGCACCAGGCCCAACACTGGCAGAAGGAGCAGTTGCAGCCTCAGGGCTACCTCCAGTTTCCTGAACCCTTGATCCCATTTAAGTGCTGAACCATCTAGTGCAGGGGCAGTTTTGTGCATCACAAATCTTCTTTTTGGATTATCAGGCATTAATAAAGTCCAAAATGTCAGCAGTTTCCTAAAACATTGTTAGAGGCTCAAAGTATTGTGTGAGTACTAGAAATGCCAAGCTCCAAAACAGATTTCTCAGCACCGTTAGTAACCACACCTGGCCCTTTGCAGCTTGTTGGCCAGCAGTGAAGCTGGGCTACAGTACACAAATACAGCCTCTCTCCCTTGGACTAAAGCACTAGCGCAAAGAGCCAGAATGAGCTTTGGAGGGCACACAGGGTACTTGCTGGCATCATGCTGTCTACCCTGTCAGAAGAAATTTGTCCATGCATTTTGAGATCTCCCAGAGGATATGTCAGCACTGACCTTTCATGGGATGGGTTATGAACACACAAGCTGCTGGCACTAGTGTGATGCTCTCCAGCAAGATCCACGCCCAGGAACAGACCTTCCCCTCTACCACCTCAGGCTCCACACCCTTAACATTTTGGGCAAACGCATATTTAGTTCAGCATCTTTCCATACAGGAAGGCTGAACACTGCTTGAGCACATGTTCAGAAATAGCACCACAAAGCCGCAACACTTTCCTATCAGACTGCTGAATATTGATGGAGGATCAGAGCAATGCATATCCCTATAGCAGATCTGGATTGAGCAAGAACTGCACCTTACCGACTTAGAGCTCTGAACTCCAAGCAGCGGGAAAAATACCACAGGCATGAGGGAGGTAACAGCCAGTGGGATCACTTCAGTGCACCAGTATGCTGCCATGATGATGATGATATACGCACATTTGGCCTCCTGCAACATAATGGAAGACACATTTAAGCATAGAAAACCATTCTTAGAGATAAGAAACACATTGGTAGCTCTTACAGGGAGCCCAAACACTCCATTGTCTGTAGCTTAATAATAGCTGAAATAGGTAGCTGAAGCATCAGGATTTAAACTTGTACTTTTAAACCTTGTTCTGAAGTCACTTACATCTTTTTGACCACAGTGTTTGTTCTAATGCACCCCCACAAAATGTAGGGTGTGAGAAAAACAAACCTTCCACAACTAGGTAAGTACACAGTTTGCAGTGTGCAATTACCTCTCATCAGTTGAGCTAAGCAGATTTCATATCTAGGAGCCAAGAATTTTTAATAGTGTTTGTAGATTTGGGCATTTCTATTTTGAGTTAATTATTTTTAAATGGATGGCCAAATTTCCCTGTGTGGATGATTAGCTTGCCTGAAATTCACAAGTCTTCGACGTGTGCCCAGTAACACACCTGAGCCCAGAAAATATATACCTAAATAATGTAAAAGTTCTTAACTTATAAAAGTAACTCTTAAAGTAAAACTCTTTTACCTTTTTTCTTTGGTGACTGAGCACATTACAGGTATTTAGTTACTTCCCAAATCATACTGTGCTTACCTGCTAAGGGGATTCCCTAGATTAGAAATGCTGTAACATGTCTTTTTATACTGCTGATCAGGTATTTCTGTAACCTAGCCTTCCTTGGTTTCTCCTTTCAAAATTGTTAGGAGAAGCAAGCATTCATTAGCCAACAGTAAACAGTGTTTTAAAGCTTAAGTGAGTGTTCTGTAGTTCAGAATTTGCTCATATTTAGAGTATGTGTTTACAGGATTTTATTCTAATACAACAAATGAGACTTTATTGCAAAAATAAATGGTGTTACAGTGACATTTAAAACTTACCGTAAGGTGATATTTATAAATAGGGGTGTGTTTTCCTTCATTTTATAGAGAAGCTTAAAACCAGAACAGCCTTTGTAAGTAACTTGAATGTTTTTCCTTCAAACTTCCAGGAGATTAATTGCAGCACAAGTTTTGAAAAAAAAAATTTCTTCAAAGACTAAAAGATATCAGACAGAGCCTATTTAAGTCTCTTCCCTTAATAAATATGAGGTGAGCTAATGATACAATTTATGCTGTACCACAGTAACTAAGTGCTAGAACTGACTGTGGTTAATATGTTGCCAGTATGCAAGACAGATAAACAACTCTAAGTGAATAAAATTCACAATACAGAAGAAACACTGGTTTTGTAGAGTGGAGAGTAAATAATTTATGTGAAGTTCGAAAATACAACCACGCTTACAAGTTAACCCCAACAACGACAGCCAATTCAAACAACCAAACATCTGGAATTAAATATATACCTGTATCTACCTGTGATTTATGTGAATGGTCAGAATGTTTCTTTGGTGTCTCTGGACAGTTGACAAGAAACACAGTGATCTTCTCACACATCGCCTTCTCACTGAGAGCTGAAAAAGCTCTCACTGACAGAAATGTTACTCTCCCATTGTGAAATACTGTAATTTCCCAGATTAGACTGATGACACAATATTCCTACAAATACCGGAAAATTGAAGACATATTTACTTTTTTAGGGAAATTATCTTTCCTGGTATTGACCTAAGTAGCGCCTAACAGTCAAGAATTCCTCTTTCTATAAGGCACCAGCATTCAACTGAAAGGCAGGGCTGAGATCACTTAGACAGGCAAAACAGAAGGGCTAGCAGTTTTGTTTATAAATATGCACAACATTTTCCTATACTCAAAAATACACTGAGCAATACAGGTCACTCAGAAGAAAGACTGGTTTTAGCATCAGAATGTACTTTAAAGCCCTAGTAGGCTAAAATACTGTGAACTGAGATTTCACATTTGCCAAGAAGGCTGAAATACATTAAAGGCCAAACTTCACTGGGTTATTCCAATTTTATGCTGGTATAACTCCACTGAAAGCGAAGGAGTTGTGCCATCGCCGCCACTGGAGTAAGATGGATGTGAACTGGAGGATACTGCATGCAAAACCCTGTTATGATCGCTGCAGTACACAAAGTGCTCGGCTTCTGACGGCACCGCTGACGACGAGTGCCGCTCAGCATCACTCCTGGAAGCACCTCGGGGCCTCAGGAGCAGAGTGAGCCAGAGAACCTGGAAGCCCTGTCGTTCAGTCCACTGCCACCACCACCAGGCAACACAAGACACAACTCTAGACGTGCGGGCCGGTTGTGCCCGTCAGCATCTTCGGCCTCAGAAGACTCGCATCGGATGGGCTGGGTCTGTGGGAGCCGCAGGTCCTGGCAGCGGCACCGCCCTGAGGACGAGCGCAGATCCTCAGCCGCCCAGCACCGGTGCCCGCAGATCGCTGGGGAGCGCAGCTCGCAGCTCGGCCGGGAGCGGGCGCGGGCGCGGGCGCTGCGGCCCCGCGGGCCGGGGGATGCTGCGGCGCGGGGCCGGCGGGCGGGCCGGCCAGGACGGGGGCTCTCGGGCAGCGGGGCCCAGGCCGGGGGGCTGGGGTGGGCTCCCGTGGGGCGGCAGGGGCCGGACGGGGGGTGGGCCTCTGTTCCCTGCCGGGGCCCCGCAGGCACTTACCCGCGTCGGCACAGCGACCGGCAGCGGCAGCAGCAGCAGCGGCGTGAGGAAGAGGATGGCGAAGGACCGGTACCTCAGCAGGGGCCGCAAACACGTCGGGGCCATCTCCTGTGGGGATACACCGTCAGGGCGCGAGCCGCAGCAGCGCCCGCCGCCGCCTTAAGTACGGGGCGGCGGGGCCGCGGCGGGAGGGACATGGCGGGGGGCGACACGACCCGCCCGCGCCCTGGCGGGACACCGGGCCCGCCCGCGCCCGCCCCGACGGGACGCCGGGCTCGCTCCCGCCCCGGCGGGGGCCGGGCCGCCGGGTAGCGGTGCGGGCGCGGGCCGGGAGCGAGCGCGCCGCCGGGGAGCCGCCGCTGCGGCGCCCGCCCCGCGCCCCTGCCCCACACCCGGCCTGCGACGGCCCCGCCGGGCTCCCGGGGCCGGCCGGCAGCTCGGGCGCTGGGAGATCTCCTCAGCCCGCTCCAGCCCGAGTCAGGCCCGCCGGCCCGCTCCACCGTGTGGGCGCCAAGACAGAGCGCGGGGCGCGCCCCGGTTCCCCGTGTCCGCCTCTGTGCTCGTGCTTCTGCGACCCTCCACGGACAAGGAGGCTGCTCCACGGCTGCGTGTCAGGCTGTCACACCGGCCGTGAGAAGGGTTGAAGAAGAAATCTCCCCGCTCGTAGTGCTGACAGAAGGTTGCCAGTGAGCACAGATTGTCATCGTGCACCTGATATCCAGAGACCAAAGTGCTGGCCCACAGCTTCCCTCAGGTGCTGGGCTTCCAGGAGGTGCTGATGATGCAAAGGGAGGCTCATCTCTCACTCATGTACACAGTGGTGAGGAAGGACTGAGGCACTTCAGGGAAACAGAGAGTTAAAACCACAGTGGGGGTCTCCCCAAAACAAAGGTCTGTGCAGGCATGCATGGCTGTGTTTCACTGCCTATTATTTTGTGAGGGATCATGTGTCTGAGATCTGGGTTAAAAATAACCCAGAAAGGTTAACTTGCAAGGTTATTTTTAATGTCTTCATTTCAGTGATTTGGTCTACAGTGTAGCCACAGAATCAGTGTCAGAAGTGATGGCACTACTGAAAGGGTGGCAAGCACCAACAAGATGGCAGAAAGGAACGACTGGATACTACAGTGAAGACAAATAGTTTGTTGGTATTTTATGTTCTGCTTCTGGGATGGCAACAGCCACCTGAAACTGAAGGCAGCATAAATCATATCTTGACAATTTGATCCTGCAGTCTTACCAAGCAGTTACAGAAATAAAGAATTTCAGATTCCACAGCAAGTAATGAGGGAGCTCTGACTACAGCTTGCACTATTTGTCCTCTGGCAACCAGAGGAACTTGAGTGACAGAAGTTCAAAATAAGACACTCCAATGTTACTGTTCTGTTTGTAAAAGTAGTGAATGTCTGCTAAGGAAAACAGTAGCCAACCGGATCTGGACAGATTCCAAATCTTCAAACCTTTAGCAGCAGTCCCTCTGGGTAATTTACCAACACAGAGGAAACTTCACACCAGTGCAAAGCCTAGCAGAAAGTGGGGAATCAGCCAAAACTTGCATTCCTGTGGCCAGTCTCCAATGAAAAAATGGTCCCTAGTCAACAAAAAAAAGGACTACAAGCGCTTAAATAAGAAAATGCAAAGAGTTAACTCTAAAGGAGTTGTACTAAGGGTCACTCTAATAGACCAGTGCAAATATGATTTGCTGTCTTCTTGTTTAAATGAGATGCAGTGCAGATAAGAGAAGTAAAGGCCATAAACATGTGTTGATACCTTGAGATGGACTAATCCTGTGAAAGGAGACTTGCTTGCTGTACTTGAGAATGAGATCAGGGACTCCTGTGGGCAATTCAGTTAGCCAGTTCATGCCTCAGTGTCCTCTGAAGTCAAATACAGAGAAGGGAATAAATATTTCCTTATTGTGCAGAATTATTGCAAACTTGCCTTCAGTATGCTATGCAAAGTACACTCTATGGTATGAAATAAAACAAAAAAAGGATTCACAGAAAAGAACAAGCATCTGATTAACAGGAAATCAGATTGAAAGATAGTGGAGTATGCTCTTCTGCTGTTCATACAGCAACTGTCAAGCAGAAGAGCTTACCTTTGGGAGGAGGAGGGGAGGGATACGAGAAACACAGTATTCCCCGTGGTTCTTAGGAACAGCTGACTTGGGACAGGGATGAGAAGACAGTGCAGGCCTCCCAAGAGATTACAGAGCAGAAATGAAAGAGCAAAGGAAGTAAACAAGGAGGTGTCAATCAAGACCATTAAGTACCTGACTCTTGGAGATGAATACCCACTTGCCATTTCTTCCAGTGGAGCTGCCAGGTCAATACCAGTAGAAGGAGAGGGAGATCTAGGAACAACACTGAGTCCAGATTTTGCTCCTTTATCTGAGCATGTTTTTGTCTGAGACCCAGTTCCCAAACTAAGCAACTGTAATCTTTTCATAAATCAAGACCAGGATTGGTAAACTGAGTTTAGAAACCTAACTTTAAAGGCTGATCATTCCCAGCACTTTGACTAAAGCAAAAGCTGGGAAAAATCTAAAGCATGATCATGGAAATGAGCAATTTTTATTTATTTACCTTTTTTTTTTTTAAAAAAAAAGTAGGCTTCTTTTGTAGAGGTTTGCTTCAGGAGGAGGGCAGGATGATTTGTTGGAGTGCGTGTGAAATACTTGTTCACGAAAAATGTCTGTGCTGACTCTGCTGAGAAGAAATCAAATTAGTGCCAACTACAGTTCCTGTGGATGTCTGCTAGGAATTCAGCTAAAACCAAGCAGAGCAGCTGGCTGTTGCAAAGGAGCAACAGCAACAACGAATTCCTGCACTGAACAGAACCTGTAATCTTGAAAGGTAAATTCTGACCTTGCTACCCCCTTGCCAAGAAGTTGACTGAATCCAGGTGTTAGAACCACATATTCACATACCATCACAAACAGCAACAACATGGGCAGGAAGAAGAACACGCAGTGAGGACAACAGAGAAGATGCCTCCTTTCAGATAAGGAGGTGGAAAAGCTGTGCAATGTGTAGTCAAGGTGCAGGAAGGGGAGAGCATGACTGGATTAAATGGGGGAAGAGAGCAGTTTACAAGACAGGCCAAGGCTGGGCACTGCTCTCTAAGGGATCAGCGTGCACCAACAGAGAGAAGCAGAGGAGCATGTTCGATTTGGCAAGTCTTCCAACTGTTCCCCATCTCCCTCAGTCTATGCTTACAACTCGGATATGCTTGGCACTGGCCGGATATAAGAGTGCTACAGGAATGGCAGTTCTTTCACATAATTTGCCCATGAGCTTCCTCTTCACTGTGCCAAGGAGAAGGCGGACAAAGCTTTGGCTGCTTGCTTTGTTGTTTAGTCTTACAGCCAGGCAAAAGGAAGCTGCAGAGCGCCCATCATGCCTGCAAAACCTCCAGCAGGAGGAGCTTTAGATGGTTCACAGAGAGCATTCAAACAAAAACCTCCCACAGCCTGAAATTCACCTCATGCTAATTGAGCACTAACTCACTAACTGCAGGGCTTCAGGAAAGAAGAATGCTTTCCTCCAGTCAATACTGCTCTGAACGTAGCAGGGACCAGAGCAGTATTTACAAATATGTATGTGAGATGTGCGTTTTCATGGTCTTTAACTACTGCTTGAAAGACAACAGGTAAAATTAGCTTTTGGTTGCAGACACCATTTAGAAGCGGGAGACTGTAGCAGCCTTTGGGCTAAATTTTGACACCCTAACATTGAATAATATGCTGCTTTGGTCTTCTTGGTAGTAAGTTTCAATTCAGTTTACAAAGGAACTCCAATCTTTGTGTTACAAAGAGACTTAGGCATGGGTGGTAACATGAAGTGGAACCACGAGCTTTATCAGGTCTCTTGTACCTGAATCCCTTTCCCTGGTTACTAGACACCACTGCTGCCATTTGCTGCTGTGCTACCCTAATAAACACAGATATCTTAAAGAATATCAAGAACCAAGGGTAGATGGAGTGGCGGAGCCAAGCCCATCTCATTGATTTACTGCCACTGACCTGCCCTGGCTTTGTTGATGTTTCTCAGCTGGTGGCTCTGGGCCTCATTGGAGTTTAACTTGATAAAGAAAGAAGAACATTTTTCTGCCGAGTTAGTGAGCTGAATAGGTTCAATGCAGTGTTCAGTGAGCACCAGAGACAGTTCAAGAGACTGGGCCCACTTACGGCTGGGAACCGTAACAGCTGGGATAGGAACAGCCGCACCTTCCAAGAACAAATTCATAGAGGAGCTTGACAGCGTTGTCAAATCACACACAGAGTCTTGCAGTCTTCCCTTTTGTACTTCCAATACCAGATTCGGTAATGTGGACCACCGTAAAGAGTTCCACTCAGAAGTGGGACACTGCTGAAGACTAGTTAACGAAGGCTGACCTGCATTGTTTGGGTTAGTAGAAAGGGATCAGAAATCAAGTCCTCTTGGAAGGTAGGAATTACAGGGTCATCAGTCCAGGTGGAAAAAGTGGAAAATAAAGATTTTAGTGTGGTTTAGGTCATTCCCAAGAAGCTGCTTTTCTGATATTCACTACAAGCCAATCATCCCAGTTACTCCTGTTATTGTTGGAGAGGAGTGGTCTGTGGCAAGAAGGCTTTACAGGTAGTAGTTGAGTTGATTCATTTAATGACAGAGATAGATATTTTCAGCCTCTAATTCAAATGCTGTCCAAGCACACAAGTACAGTTTGCCTGTTTAAAAGCAGTCCATTTGACCTAGATAACTGCTATGCCCTCTCAAAACAAAAAACTCTTCTCGTGTTCTTTTTAAAGTTCTTTCATGTTGCAGGCTCCATGCAACACCCAGAGGTACAAAAGCTTTAACAAAACTATATTAACAAGGACTGTAAGACCTATCATACTTCACACTGAGAAACAAAACTGAAAACAACTGACCCTGAGACATGCTAGGACTTAGCAGAAAAAGAAGTGCCTTCTACCTAGGATTTTGAAAGTCACATTTAAAAAACAACCAGCTCAGAACTTACCTCTGTGTGACGCTTGACTTAAAAAGATGCCTAGCAGAGATCTTATACAATAATATTATGCACTGGAGGGTTTACACAGGATTTAAATGGAAAGAGTTATTACAGTCACTGCTTCATTACTTCCCATTTTCCCTCCAATCAGTACTTTCCAGCCACTGTCAGTCCACTGTGTTGCTTTAGGAGTATCTTTCAACCAAGTTCCCAGTGGTGCATCTGATATTTTTCCAAGAAAAGCTTTTGAGACTCTGAACGAACAGTCCTTTCAGTACAATCCCTGTGCCCAACAACTTTCTACATAAAAGCCCTCATTATGAATTTTGAGTCAGTGGGATTTTCTCAGTCAGTGTGTGCTGCTGAACAGGCTTTCTTGACCTAGAATTGGTATTTCCTGTATAGTTTGCATGAAGCCCTAAAGCACATTCAAATGCTGTGCAGGCTAATGACTGCAAAAGAAAAAACAAAAAAACAAAACCAAAAGAAAATCACATTAAAAAATTTGATTCAGAATTGGCAACAGTAGCCTCTCCCTTAGCTGCCATCTCATTAACATATTTGTTCAAAAGCCTTTTCTCTGCTTCATTACATAATTTGTGTTACAAAATCCAGATAAACACTCATTATTCCCAGGTCTAAATAATGGTTTATTGGGCTTCCTTTTTCTTCTTCTTCTTTATTTTTCCCAGAGAAAAATGGGGGACAGAAGGGGCTTGTTTGGATGGGAAATGAACCACACCAATTTGTGAGTAACATCTGGGACATCTGTTGTGTATGGCATTACAATACATTATGCAAATACTAGTGAATGATTGTCTTGGTTTTGGCTGCCGCCGGCAACAAAAGCGCCACGCGGCCGCCCCTCCCCCCGCCGGCGTGCGGAGGAGAATGAAAAGAAAGAGGCAGAAACTGGTGGGTCGGAATAAGGGCAGTTTAACAGAACAGCAAACAGAGGGAACAGGAACAACAACGATACAGATAAGGAGAAAACACGACAAAAAACAGACCCGCTCTCTCGGACCGCACCGGCGCCGCACGCTCCCGAGCTGCGAGAGTGAGTTCCCGCCCCACCGCCCCCCCCCCCCCCCCCCCCCCCCCCCCCCCCGACCAGAACCCAGTGTGTTGGCACATGGTATGGAATACCGGGCTGTGTTTGGCCAGGTGGGGTCAGCCCCCACCCCCCGGCTGTGCCCCTTCCTGGAGTCCGGTGAAAATTAACCCTGTCCTGGCCAAACCCAGGACAATGATTCTTCCCAATACTTGTGCAAAGTGGAAGAATTAATATTATTGTCCGCATTTTACAAACTAAGAAGGTCAGTTCATACTTTCTGCATCTCCTGTGTACCATTGTTCCACACTGGGCAGGGTCTATGACATCAGAGGAGAGCCGCTTGCATCATGCTGCTGTAAGGGATCAGTTGTAGTGGCAGATACAAGAAATGCTAAGCCTTCCATCAGAAAATGGCATTGAAATGAAAATGTGGAGTTCTGTTCCTTTTTCTCTCTAACTTATATTTCTTCTAAAGTTCCTTGTGTAAAAATGTAGAGCTGTATGACACCCAGCTGAGGTCCAGTGACAGGCAGGACTTGCTGCACTTGGGGCCTCTGGTGCTGTCAGTCTGTCCCAACCATGACAGTATCACTAGGGAGGAAAGGTAAAGCTGGTTAATGCAGGCTGGAGATATCACCTCGCACACACTGAGATACCCTGATGTGGTCCAGGGGTCACTGGGGAAACAGTGGGGCCGGGGAGTCTGCTGGGGCAAAGCTGAGCAGCCACGCTGTGGGGCTCGGTGAGGTGAGGCTGGAGGACCAATGCCAGGTTTCTCTCCTGTGGGGGTGGTGGGCAAACATTTCCTCTCCACCAGCTGGCTGTTTGTGTCTGAGTGGAACAGCATTGCCCCAGGGAGGCCAAGGTGGGTTTGTGAGGCTGGGTGCTGCCATGACCGCCACTCCAGAGCATGGCCCTGCCCTCCCCGCTCACTGCGGACCGGCCCTGCGGCCCACCAGCCTGGGTGCTGAGAGAACAATGGCTCTGGTGACACCAGCCGGGCAAGGGCTGCGGCCGAGCGGGCACCAGCCGTGGTGAGGCGCAGGGCAGCTGCCAGCAGAGCCCGCTGCCTGAAGGCAGCTCAGACCGCAGTGCTCGAGGGTTTGTTTCGTGGTGCTTCCTCTCCCTGTCTGCTGGCTCCTGCTCAGACTGCAACCTGGTAGACTGCAATGTTATGGTTATCAGTGAAATACCATCAGTGGTGAGTTCACAGGCAGGGCTGCAGGTTCCTCTGTAGACAGGCGCTGGAGCTGCGCCTGCACAGCACACAGCACAGGTGCTGGGCAGGGAGGGGCGATGGGGCCCGAGGGCTCCCCACAGCTGTTGCCACTCCAGGCGCCGAGGGGAGATGGTGGACGCAGGACTCCCCGCGGCCCTCTTGGGGAAGCAGCGATGGAGACACGATGGGGCTTTGAGCAACCTGCTCTAGTGGAAAGTGTCCTTGCCCATGGCAGGGGGGTTGGAACCAGATGATCTTTAAGGTCCCTTCCAACCCAAACCATTCTAGGATTCTGTGAGTCTAAGACAGTGTCCTGCCACCCCTCACGTCCCTGAGGCGCGCGCGGGCGGGCGGCCTGCCACAGCCTGCTGCCTCCCTCCTCAGGGAGCCAGAGGCTCGCTTGGCTCCTCGCAGGCTGTGGGCAGCAGAGTGCGGACTAGAATCATAGAACCGTAGTTTGGGTTGGAAGGGACCTTTGAAGGTCGTCTGGTCCAACCTGACATGCCTGGGTGTTGGGGGGTGAAGGCTGGCCAGGGCAGCCAGCCCTGCGGCAGGGGGGCAGAGGAACTCTTCAGCCCCCGGCAGCTCCAGGCAGCGAGCCTGCCTGCTGCATGGACCAGCTACTGCGCATTAAACTTGTTTGAGGAAGGGGGAAACTGGCACCCGCAGCTCCTCTAAGGACCAGCGAACTAATCTGTATGTGGAACTCGCACTAAAAACTGATACTTGGCTGGTAATGCTGCTGGTTCTCCTTTAAAGAATTTCTGTCCAAGTAGCTGTTTGGGGTGGAGTTACTGCAACAGAGGCTTTCAGTTTCGTTTTTTTTTCCTCTCTGCTGTTAGAAGAAAGGATATCCAGCAGAATAAAAAGAAAAATCATGACAGAAGAGAGCATATTCTGCAAAAATTGGTAAGAGATCTTCCTCTCTTTCCACTCCTACATAGTGTGGGGATTTAAAGAGTTTTCTAGGATTTTCCTTAATGTTATCTAGGTCTTCTGCAACTGGGGCAGAGGAGGAACCACACGACAGGAGTGGTGTACGCTAGCGATTGAGTAGTAAATATTTTGTACGCATTTATGCATTTTCACGTTTCCAGGTTGCTGCTTTCTGGTTACTTCACTGTGGAGAGGATTCTTCAACAGCCCTCTCCTATGCTGCATGTTCTCTTTTTACATAATATCACTGTAGGTAGTTTTGCAGTATCTGGCAGAGGAGTCAGTGCACGGACCATGCCAAACCCAGCAGCTGCCTCAGTTTTCCATGGCTGATGTTTCTGTTGCTATATTTGCAGTTCAGTGATAAAATGTTCATTTTTTCAGGGTAATTGGCCATGTCTCACAGAATAGAAGGCTGAAAGGGGCCATGAGGATAGCATAATGTGTCTCAACTAGTAGCTAGACCATTGGGCAAATTATGTGAGTGAAGACTGTGAAGCACTGCAACTGAAAAAAAAAAAGTCAAACTTAGAAAGATTAAACATGAGCTTACACTCAATTTTATTTGGTCACAAAGGAAAAGCAATGGTTAGCCGTGCACAAAGACAGCCTGTGCATTATGTTCTAAAAGGTTGTAGGGGATGCTTTGAATGAAGCAGTTGCTGCACACTGATCAGACTCCTTGTCAGACCCACTTTGCCTAAAACTTCTGATAGATGCCTCTAACCAATTCTTTAAAATTCTGGTGACAGAGATGACACATTCCCACAGGAAATCCATTCCATTGCTTATCCATCATGATCATGAGAAGTTTCCCATCATGTCTAAAGTAGATTTCCTTGAGGCAACATAACTTCTCTAAGAAAGAAGAGTTCACTGCCCCAGGGCTTTTTTGCTGTGGCTGCTCTGTCTTAGGGCTGGGCTGTTCGTAATTTACGTGGCCTCATCCTGGCCATTCCCTCCACACTGAGCGACCACCAAATACGTTGGCCAGACTGGTTCTGTGGCCTAGACATGATGCCAGAGTTTGGAACAAAGACTAGTGCAGAAAGCCCAGATGGCATCAGCTATTCTGCCTCACACATCTCAAAGTAGCAGAGCTGGAAGTGTACATGTCCTTTCAGGCAGTCTTCCATGTGGGTTTTGGCTGGGATAGAGTTAATTTTCTTCATAGTAGCTAGTATGGGGCTATGTTTTGGATTTGTGCTGAAAACAGTGTTGATAATACAGGGATGTTTTTGTCATTGCTGGGCAGTGCTTACACAGAGTCAAGGCCTTTTCTGCTCCTTACCCCACCCCATCAGCGAGTAGGTGCACAAGAAGCTGTGAGGGGACACAGCTGGGACAGCTGATCCCAGCAGACCTAAGGGATATTCCATGCCATAGGGGTGTCATGCTCAGCATATAAAGCAGGGGGAAGAAGAAGGAAGGGGCAGATGTTCAGAGTGATGGTGTTTGTCTTCCCAAGTAACCGTTAAGCATGATGGAGTCCTGCTTTCCTGGAGATGGCTGAACACCTGCCTGATGATAGGAAGTGGTGAATTAATTCCTTATTTTGCTTTGCTTGCGTGCACGGCTTTTGCTTTACCTGTTAAACTGCCTCAACCCACGAGTTTTCTCACTTTTACCCTTCTGATTTTCTCCCCCATCCCGCTGGGGGGGGAGTGAGTGAGTGGCTGTCTGGTGCTTAGTTGACAGCTGGGGCTAGACCATGATGTTTCCTGCTCTCGTAGGCTAGAAAGCTTGCATGGGCTTACGTCCAGCTGTCACGTCCTAACGACCATCACTCTCTTGTGTCAGGCATCAGTACCTCCTCCTGCCTGGTCTTGGGCCCACTGCAGTAAAGGCTTTGAAACGACAGCGATACCCGTTGCTTCCTGTTGTGTGGAACATTAATGTCTCTGCTCCTGAAGTGAGGGCAGTGAGGGAGATATCCTAAGACTTGTCCCGTGGGATCAGGGTCCCAGGCTCTGCTGTCAGAGGAAGTCAAAAATCAGCTGGTGTGCTGATGTTGTGAAGCTGTTTCAAGGGGAGCAGTGGAAGTCTTACACTGCTGAAAGTTTGCACCTAGAAGCTTCTTGGGAGGTCTTACCCAAGCCCTGTTGAACTGTATCTCAATTCTTGTCACTAATGTTGTGTACACATCTGTTATTAAAGTCACATAAGTGATTTCCCAGATGAACTTAAGTGGCTCTTCCTGAACCCACTGAGCATGGTAACATCTGTGTATCTCAGCTCACAGGTAGTCTTCATCTGAACAGAGCAGCTGCTTGGCTGGGCTACCTTAAATTGGTTCACTGGGAGCGAGAGAGCTGTAAATTTTGTGATGGTTTAGACGACACCGAGAACAGGGACTCTTCTTTTCTTTCCACATTTGTAAACAGTGTAAACAACAGCTGGAGGTTTACCTGAAACAACTGTTGGACAAACACACCAGGACCCTCCAGCAGCTGCCCTGTCCCTTTCAGAAGTATTCCTGGTAATATGGCAGAACAGAATAAGTAACAGAATTCAGTCTCTAAATGTCTCCTTGAGATGAATCGCAAAGACAAATACTTATATCTATTTTTTAGGGACAAACTAATTGTCTTATAACCAGTTGTGCTGGATGTGGCTGGAATGGAGTTAATTTTCTTCATTGCAGCCCCTGTGGTGCTGTGTTCTGTATTTGTGGCTGAAACAGTGTTGATAACACACCAGTGTGTTGGCTTTTGTTGAACAGTGCTTGCACAGTGTCAGGTTTTTCTTTTTCCCTACTCTGCCTCTGCCGCAGTGAGCTGGGGGTGAGCAAGAGTTTCGGAAGGGACACAGCCCGGACACCTGACCCAAACTGACCAAAGAGATATTCCAAACTGTATAACCTCATGCTCAGGATAAAAACTGCATTAGCGTAAGAACAGGATTGGGTTTGGGTTTTGTTTTTCTTCCAAGGTGGCTATTGTTCAAAGACTGGTTGGGCATAGGTGTGCCTGTGGGAGGTGATAAGTGAACTCATTTGCTTCACTTGTCCGTCCGTCCGTCCGTCCGTCCCCCCCACCCCCACCCCACCCCCCCCCGCTTTCCTTCAAGTACTGAACTGTCTTTATTTCAACCTACAATTTGCCTGCTCTGTCCCACCGTGTGTGTGTGTCTGTCTGTGTCTGTCTGTGTCTGTCTGTGTCTGTGTGTGTCTGTGTGTGTCTGTGTCTGTGTGTCTGTGTCTGTGTGTGTCTGTGTGTGTCTGTGTGTCTGTCTGTGTCTGCATGTGTCTGGGGGGGGGTATGGAGGGGTGTGTGTGGGAATGTGTGTGGGGGGGGTGTGGGGGTTGTGGGAGTGTGTGGGGGTGTGGGTGGGGTGGTGGTGAGCGAGCAGCTGTGTGGGTGCTTGGCTGCTGGCTGGGGTCAACCCACCATACCAGTTAATCTACTCTTCTCTCTTTCCCATTTATGTGCTCCGTAGTAAACGAGATGTGTCTGCTGCCAATTTCTCCCTCCATGAGGCCCACTGCTTGCGCTTTCTCAGTCTCTGTCCAGAATGTGATGAACCAGTTGCCCAAAAGGATATGAAAGACCATCAAACAGAAGCACACAAGCAGGTAAGGAATGCTACACGTTCTTCAGGGTTTTGTTGCAAATATCAAAAAGCTCTGTCAGCCCTGAAGTAGTAGATTCATGGTACTGTGCTCTATATTAACTAGATTTGAACATCTGTAATTGTTTGACCAGAAAATCTGTAAGGGTCTGATATGACCCTACAGGCCTGGTTACAGCACCTTTTGATCTTATTGCACACTCAGCTTAAGAGAGTGGAATAAAGCTTCCACTGTGGTATCTCAGTTTCCCCAGCAATACAAATTACATATCAGTTATGGATACCTACTTCTAATGCTTGTGAACTAGCCAGAGCATGCAAGGTAAATGATTTGATTAGAGGAAGACAGGCAGTACCTGATCTGACATAAACCTTGCTTGTACAAAGCTATGACAACAGTGCACTTTTTTAACAAAACTGAACTGGCAGAGTAAATTTATCAGCTCTTCATATAGTGAGACAATAGCATTTTTAGTATAGCATTAAGAACCCTGTAGCTAGAGGTACTACGCTGAAGCATGAATACATGGGCATGATTTTTTATTCTGTCTTACTAGCTGAATATCAGATGTATACTTTTAAGTTAAACTTCAGTCAGAATTTTGAATACAGACTCGTTATTTCCCATCGCACTTTGCATTTCACATGGGCACCTTTGAAAACTGGATGCTCACACAGAATGACAGCTTCCTTCAGAATCCGAGATACCTGTTTTCCTCAAAATCTCATAAACACAGCTCAGGCCTGACAGAGAAACAAAAATTCACCAACAGGTTGTCGATGATTGGGATGAAAATGACAGGAGGATCATCTCAGAAGCTTGAAGTTGTATTGACATACGAAAGTACTAACCATCCTCCTGTGCTCCAAATGAACTGTTGTATGTTTTGCTTGCAGGTCAGATGTAATCTTTGTCACCAAAGCATGCAGCAATACCAGTTGGAGCATCATGAGGTAAGTAAGGAGTGCAGTACTTTTTACCTTCTAGGCTGACCCCTTTAACCAGCCACCAAGAGTCACAGTAATGGGCTCAACACAGCAAAAAAACATGTAAATCCCCAGCTCCTGCCCCAGACCATGAAGAAACTTAAATATCTCAACAGTTGCAGTGTTTGGCATGCCTTTTCCCCCTCGTAACTAAGTATATCCTATGGTGGTTGCCCATCTAGTTGTGATGTGACAGTCTGTTCCAGGAGGTAATCTATTACTTTCTCATCCTTGGCAGCTCAAGCTGATGTTCTTTGAGGGTTTCTCAAAGACATTTCCATTCTGCCCCCACACTCGTATTACTTGGTTTTCCAAAGGAGTGGTTATACAAAACGAGAGTCAAGGAAACAGCTAAGGAGAAGATTCACAAAAGAACTGGCAGAGGCTCAGAAGTGAGAGCAGCTTGTCCCTGCTAGCTGTAGTCTAAGCATTTCGAGGAACCAAAGCAGTGAAGACACAGCAGGATTCTCTTGGTGGTGGTAGGCAAAGTATTGGAATTTTCTAGATGGGCTCCTGCTCTGTTACTAGCCTGTACTGACACAGGATATCTTCACAGCTACTGATTCACGTTTTGCCTTATATTGCTGAAATCATCCTAAATTAAAGATAGCCTAGATAGGCGAACTCCTAATATAGCTAAGCCTGAATTTGGTTGTGTAGATACCCCTCAAGGAGGGCATTCTTAAACAGCCACTCATTGCTCTCACACAAGGCCCTGTTTTAGTACTGATAGAGAATTTGCAATAATTTCCTCTATTCACGTGCAGATGAAGGAATGCCACAAACGAGCAATGAAATGCAAGATCTGTGAGCTTGAAATGCCCTTCAACAAGCTGCAGGAACACCTGAACACCTGTGCCAGCCGAACAGAGTGGTGCTGGGAGTGTAATAAATACATCATGTACAAAGACCAGAACAAACACAAAGATATTTGTCAGAACAGTGGTGTGTCCTTTCATAACGATGTGAGCTTTCAAACCAGTGAAGCATCCACTAATGCAACATTTATTTGCCCTACTGGTAAGCAAAATTCCTCATTGTCATGAACTGGGTCAACTCTGTTAAATCTTCATGAAAACTCTCCTGCCTTCTCTACGATAGTCAGTAATCCAGGCTGGAGGGGATTGTTGTTTAACCAATCACAGTGAAAGGGCCAAATGTTGTTTTCTATTATGCTGGTTATTGTAAAGCCAGAGTGGTTCCACTGACTGGTAGCTCATTGGCCATGTTCATTTATGCCTCCCTTATATCCTGGAAGTGAAATTCCTTCTGTCAGAAAATAAGAGGAACTTCTTCCTCTTTCTATTTGTCGCACAGGAGGAAGCATGATTTAGAATTTCCTCCTACTTCATATATAAAGCCATTGATTCGTACCTTGATTTCTTGAAGCTGAGTGCAGCTTTATTAGGCCTAAGGTATTGGACAGAGCATGTCAAGAGAAAAAATTAATGAATCCTGTCAATGATTCCAGAAAAGAACAGGCATCAGTAGGAGTAGGAGCAGTGGTTGGCAAAATAAACTACAGAGAGCAAAAACCCCTAGCAACAGAATTAGGTAGGCCAGGGTAGGAGTGAAGCATCTTGAGCCACAGAAGACAGGGCTGGAGTGGAGTTTCAAATATTCTTAAATTTGCGAGAAGGGACAGCGGATTGGTTTTGAGTAGTGCTAAAAGCAGAATGTAGTGACAACTCTAATTCCTTCTTCGCCAGTGGAATCAGAATTCTGTGCTTCTCTAGAACCAGTGAGCATAAGTGGATCTGAGCAGCCTGTCTAGATGACTACAGTCAGTACTGTGTTTCTCAATTCTTTTTCCTTCTGAAGGTACTGGTGGCAATCTTTGTCAGAAGTGCAATAAGTCATTCCCAGATGACCAGTACTTCCAACATCTGGTAAGCACATTTGAAACTGAATAAGAAAATGGTCTGTGCTTAATTTCCAGCCATTTTTTTTCCTCTGAAAAGCTATATGTTAGGTAAGAAAGGGCAGTGTGTCTTTGCTCTTTAAACTATAGTTTTCATGACACAATGTATTCAGCTGAAGCATCACTGTGAGGTGGGGTCCACTATCCCTCCCCATGACTGATGTCTGTTGCAAATCACAACATACCACACAGCTGGGTGCAATGCCAATGCTCTCTTTTAACAGAATCAATGCAGTGCAGTCAATAAGCTGACAAAAGTTCTTCCTGGCCAGTCAACTTCAAGACTCAGCAGTGATCCACCACAGTCTTCTTCCTCCCTGGTTCCCTCTTCCTCCTCTGAGAATGCAACGGCGTGGAAAGATGTCCGTCCCAAAGAGAAAGAAAGCAACCAGCCACTGACCTCCAAAACCTTGCTTAAACCCCCAAAGAAGAAAAAGATTGGCTTTCCTTCTCCCACAAGAGGTGAACTTTCCACATCACCTCAAGGTCTTAAAGACGGGCAGTCTTTTGACATGCTGATGACCTGTGCCCATTGCAACATTATTCTGCCGCTCCCAACCCTTCGGAAACATGAGGTGAGAAGTGACACATTGGACTCTGCCTGCTGCATGCAAAGGGCCATACCTACAGAGTCACTACTTATCTCCACACTGCCTGGGGTCCTAGTGCCAGTTTCTGGATTCCATAGCTTCTTGAAATGCTGACCATAGGTACATTCTCTCTGTAAAGCATGGACTTCAATTCCATTGACTATTTATGCTTACATCTACACAAACAAGTTCCATTGCCTATGGTCTGCTGGAGTCTTAGGAAAATAATAACCATGAGTCAAGCCATTAATTTTAAGCTCAAATCCTGGAAAGTCTTCAGCAACTGTCCTTATTTGCTGAAGGCTGATATTGTTCCTGCTAGGCAAATAGTATGATTATATCTCAGCTGCATCAGAGATGGGGCTTTAAATAATCTTCCATCCCAACAAAGGGGCCCAGTTGCCTCCCTATTAAATATGATTGGATGTTGAATATAATGTTAAATTCTTCTCTGATATGACTGCTAATTGTTTTTCTAGATCAAATGTCTACGTTTGACATCTTTGAAAAATGCTAGAATGAAACAAAAATCAAGCCATGGAGAAAGAGGTACCGCAGAATTTCAGAAATTTAGAATAGAATTCATAATTCAGGATTATTTGACATTGGGTTAATAGGAACAATGGGATATTTTGCAGAGGAAGTGCATCTAGAAAAGCTAATACTCAGAATATCACCAAGCTCTTTAGATTCCAACGCGCAGTGGGTTCTTATGAGGTTGCATTAAACAAGCATTGCTTCAGAGCCAGTATGTTTTCACTCTCTTGACTCAGAGTAACATGTATTGTGCCTTTCAAATTATGCTACTATGAACAGTGCAGTACCTTCCGTACTGTAAGCAGAGATTAGGACAAAAGATTTCACAGAACAGATGTTCTGTCCCAGGTCTGTCTGATCCAACACCGAATGGAGACTGAAATAATAGTTTTAGAAGGCAGGAGGTAAAATTATTTTTCTCTGTAGTCAAAGTTGCATATTCAGTAGAAGCATTGATTTAATCACACCAGACAATACCTCCAGTTGAGTTTGCACTGATACATAGGCAGTAGGTAAGTCTTTTTCCCCACTCTGCCCCAGACAGGCTGTGAAGCTTAACACTTCTCTCTTTGCTAACATCCTCCTCTGCTTTTCTGTTCCTAAGCAGTATTGTTTCCCCTCAGTCCAAGTAATTAAGTGAAACTGAAAGCAGTTCTTCTCCATCACCTGTCCTTTTTCTACTTGGTTCAGTGAATGAGGTATTACTTCTCCCTGTAAAACTTTTCTCTCCTGGTAAATTAAAGAGAGAAAGCACCAAAGTGAGAAATAGGGGGTTTGTCTAGTTTTGAATTGCAGGACTCTAGTCTTGAAATAAAAATAAGTACATACACGGATTAATTGACTTGCATTGTGTGGGTTTTTTTAATTTGTTCAACTGAGTGATGACATAGGAAGGCTGTAAAACTGAAAATTTAAAAACACTCATAACTGGCCTTTGTTTATTTTACAGAAGACTCTTTCTACAGCACTGATGATTAAATCTGGAAATAGAGGCACGTCTTCAGATTGAAGCTTCATCTCAGCTTTAGCAAAAGGCACTGAAAGTGCAATAGCTTTATCGATAAATAAAAGTGACTTGTTACTCTGGACCAAGAACAAAGAGTGACTCGGATTTCTATTCCTTATCAAGAGAGGCATTTAAAAGGTTTCACCAGAAAACTGTGAAAGTGATGGGGGCTCAACAGATGTTGTAACTTCAAATATTTCTGTGTAAGCTTGCCTTAGGAATGTCCTTTTTCCACCTGCTTTAGCAAGGAGAGGAACTTATTTAAACATCTTTGTTCTGGGGGAGAGAAGGAAATAAGGAATTCAGAATTCATTGTCATGCTGAGTGCCACCAATTCCCCTTGCCCTCAGTGAGAGCTGAGACCTTAGTGTTTTTCAGGGCATGGCCCAGTGAAATTAAAAAACATCAAATCCTGCTCTCCTTCACTTCAGTGAACCACTGAACCTAGGGCTAGCACAAACAGCTTAGTCCGGGAAGATTGCAGGCACATCCAAGGATAACTGAGGGTGTTCACCTTCTGATATGCAAAAGGAAACTGATAGAGCCCAGCTGTGGAAAAGTTAAACATGAAGAGTGAGTAGATGCTTTATGCTGATGTCTATGAACATTTGTGAAGCAGCCTTTTCTGCTTGGCATCTTAAATCAATAAACACTAAAACATGTTAACAGAACAGTTTTACTACAAGATGCCATTTTCCTCTCATCCACCTTTAGCAGTGTTCCATCTTGCAAACTGGTGGCTGGAACTACTGTACATATGCTGACCTGTAATTTCAGTAACATCTTCTCGGATCCAGACTTGTTGATCTCTGCATCATTTGTGCACAAGCATACATAGGATGCGAAGTCGGGCTGAGTTCATAAACTGTCTCAGTGATTCAGCAAGGGCCCAGGCCCATTTATGTGCATTGTAGGCATATCTACGTGGGCAGGACTGAGCTGAAATGCACCAACAGACGCTCTAGGAGTAGACATGTGCAGCCTTGTAACCACTGGGCTAGTGCCAGCGTTGTGAGTGGGACAGCGGCTGGCCCTGTGGCCTGACAAGTGTTAGGGACTTCTGAGGCTCCCTTAACCTTTGCAGCACAGAGACTGTAACAATGAACAGCTTTTCCTGCGCGCATTCAGACCTCATTAATCGGAATCTGAAACTCTGCTAGTCAAAGGCCAAGAGTGCGTAACTTCACTCCCTGTCTGTCCTGATATTTTGCTGATCAGTGTCTAGTGAATCGCATCTGAAAACTTGCAGGAGTACTCTGACCACATTTAAGAAGGGATTTTCAAACACAGGCTAACACAGTGCTCTCACAGAGGTTTATTTTAAGCTTTTAAAAAGCTGTTCTGAACTTCTGGCAAGCAGGTCTAACACTGAACACAGTGCTATGAAACAGAATTTTCCATGTTTGGGGTCAGAGGCAAGGGCTGTGAAAGCATGTCCATTAAAGCCATATCACTCTACACATGAACGTATCCTCTTTTATTCTGCACTCATTAGGCTTTCATATAGTTTAGTATCCTTATTATTCTTTGACTCACAACAATGGACTTGATGGATCTTCACACACGCACAAGCTCTCTCGCTCTGTTGTATATTTTGGGGTCTGTAAGAGTTCCAGCAAAGCTGGGCTGATCAGGCCTCCCAGGACCTCTGTCGTTCTTTGAAGTCTGTTTGAAGAGGGCTGGTAAACATAACGCGGTCTGAAGAGAGTCCACAGTAAATGAGGACAAGTTTGGAGACGAACCGGGCAGGCAGCGCGTGCTCCACAATCCAAATCTTTATACAGAGAAAGACACTAAAACATCTTCATCCTTTTCTGAAAGGAACTTTGAAAGCTTTGCTGCCCAAATGCGAAGGAAGACGCTTTGCTCCTAGAAACAGCCCAGTTTACCAGAGAGGACCAGCAGCAGGCAGGAACAGGCAGATGAGGGCACGGTGCTCGCCAGCCCCGCCACGCCGGGGCAGCTGCAGAGCAAGGCCAGGCTCCGCCATGGGTCAGCCCGGCCGCGCAGGGCAGCCGCGGGCTCCCGCCCGGTGCTGCCAGCCGGGAACCAGAGCGGCTGCGCCCGGCAACTGCCACGGAACCCGCCCGAGGGCGCGGGGCGGCCCCGTCCTCGCAGCCCGGGGCGGAAGGGCCTGCCTTGCCCCAGACGCGGCGATCCCCCGCGCCTACACGGCCCGGCAGGCCTCGCTCCGCGCCGCCGCCTCATCGCGTGGCTGCCGGGGCCGGGGGATCGTCCCGCTCCGGGGGCTGCTCGGTGCCGGCTGCCGTGCCGCGGCTGCTGTCCCGCTCCGGGGCCTGGGCCCCGCGGCCGCTCGGTAACCAGCTGCCTCAGGCTCCCGGACGGGCCACGACGACAGCGCGACCCCAAGGCAGGGGTCTCCGCCTGGGGCCGTCCGGCGGCCCCCTGCGCCGGGCCCTGGAGCCTCCCGCGGCCCCTGCGCCGCCGGGCCCTGGAGCCCTCCGTGCAGACCGAGAGCTGGCTGCTAGGAGCTGGTCTCAGCACGGAGAGAGCCACTTGTGAGCCCCCAGAAAATGCGAGCCAAATGCGAACACCTCCCTGGAGGATCCTGAAAACTGCGGAAAGCGATCTGACTCCTTCCTTCGCCGCCGGTGAGGAAATGGCTGTTACAGCTGCGTCAGGCGTTACCTGGTCCTGGAGGTGCTGCCCTGGCGCTGCCCACCGCGGTGACCCCCGTTCCCAAGCAGTGCCAGCTCCTCGGGACAGCACGGCCGGTCATTTCTGCAGCGCGATTGCTTCGTGAGGCACCAAGCGCTGGAGGGAGGGCGGGGGACGGCATGAGAGCGGCAGTGGCCTGCGCTTGCTGCGCATCTGAGAGTCCATGAGGGACACGGGTAGGGTGGCACGAAGTGAAGTGTGAGAAGCAAGCTTCTTGTCTCTTTTGCTCTCGTTGCTTTCAAAATTCCCGAGATTTGTAATCCAGTTTGGTGTGAAAGTGGAAACCGCTGTGGTCACTAGATGGCAATAAAGAATCAGCGTGCTCCGCCCTGCTCAACAGGGAAAGTTTGTATGCGCTCGGCCTAGATTTGCCCTGGGAGAAAGAACTGGAAGATACTGGTGCGACCATGAAAGTAAGCGTGCAATCATTCTGCTTGGTAATGAGGATTTTTTTTGTTATTGGCTGTTTCTTAAAAAAAAAAATAGATAGGTTGTATTTACCAAGCCGAAAATCATTATCACATTACAAGTATAGTTCAAAGTAAGAAAAGGAAGCTCAGTCTTCCCAGGAGAGGTACTCAGAGAATATGGCATCATGCTCCTGAAACACTGCTGATGTTTCCAGTACACTGGGATTTCAGCGTTTTACCCCGAAGCTTAAGCATATTTTTATTCTTTAGCAGTGGCAGGAGGCAATCCATTTCCGTATGACTCCCCTTCCCTGCTAAAAGCTTACCTACGTGCCTCTCCATACGTTTTTTTTTTTTAAACAATCTGTCATCATAGTGAAAACTTTAATGCAAATCTGTGACATACCAGAGTGAAGCACATCTTGTCTTTGTCCATCTCCTAGCTGCTGTGTGCTGGTGGCTTCTCCACTACACTGTGTGCTGTGTGTATCTTAATTTTGCTTGAAGGTTAATCTCATTTGAAGGCGGGAGTTTTGTGTGTACAAAAAATTGCAAAGCCAGCTGGCATATCCCACTCCCATATACTGTTGTGATTCGAAAGCAGCGTTACGGGAAGCAGAAGGAACTAAACGAAGAAATTAAACTGACAGTATACCCTGCAGTGAGCTGATGGGGAGAAGCTGAATGACCTGTTTTGGGATTTGCCCACTGCTGCTTCTCAGTGGTTCTGTTGCAAAGGACAATGAGGGATCTCAGTACTTATTGCTGCCTTCTATGGGATGTGGAGTTTCAATAACCCAGAGGGTAAAAGCTGTCTGTTAAGAGCCAGCACAAGGCCCCCATACCACTCAAGCATGTTTAAAGAAAAAATAAGCAGCATATTTTTTACAAACCATACCCAGCCACGTAACTTGTGTAGTGCCTCGTGGTTGACAGCTCTTCATTTGCTGTTGAAGGCCTTTCTGGGTTGCTTGAATTGAGTCACACTGGGATAAAACTTGGCAGAAACTTGAGCCCAACTACTTTTTTGATTATTCATAAAAAACTCACAAAAACTAAACAAACTAAACTATTAGATAGATGACTGGGACTGGTCATCTCCTGTGGCATATGAACATTTATGAACATTTTTTCCCAGCAATTCAGAAAGAAATGCAGTAAAAGTGCAAGTAAACAGTGGGGGAGATGATTGAGTGTTAGAAGTAAATTAATTGGGTGACTGCCTGTAAGGTCAGAGCTGTGCATTTCTTTGAAACCAGAAAGGCATGTTTCCCGCAGTCCGCAGGCCTAGATGCTGTCTTTGGATGTGTGCAGAAGCGATGCGGCTACTCAGATCAGTTCGTATTAACAGCTGTCAAGAACAATCTTGTTCCCTAGAAGACAGAACAACATCTTAAAAGGATAGCAGCCTTATATATTGCTGTGCATCCTTATGTGTCATGCCATTTTGTTCTTGAGGCACTGCTGGCAGATTCCTGCTTGGATTTAATGCAAACTCTTTAATGCAGGCCCCTTACAAGGTGCGGGTAGGGAGCAGGTTGATAAACATGTCAGTCAGTCAGGCCAACAGCTTGGTTTTAAAAGAAAAAATCAGTAACATTTTCTTGGTGTTATAAAAAGGTGGCATGCCATTTCTACACCATGAAGTTTAATGCTAACTGGTGTGATGGATGATTGCAAAGGCTTGGCAAGCCCACGGAGATAGTTATTGGAAAGATGTCCAAACTGGCTGCTGGGAAGTTGCACTTGTACCCATCAGTGTGAGAGAGGCAGCCGGAGGTCCGTGGTGAATTCCTCAGTGGCTGATTGGACTAAAGATATGCTTAGCCCTTCTCAGGGTTACCCTGAGATCAAGCCTCAGTGCAGCTTGGGTGGATCATGACAGTGGCTGGGTCCTGCGAAGACAGTAATCACTGGCTGGATTAGTCCGGAGAGCGGGACTGGGGGCAGTCCTGCAGCTGAGTGCGAGCAGTGTCCTGGTGGTACCTCCTGTGGAAGTGTTCACCTCTGTGGGGAAAGAAAGAGAGTATCAGGCTACCCTAGTCTGGATCAGAGGCTGTGACTGGCTCCTAAAAAACTTTTCAGCGTATTTGATCTGCTGCAGTGCACATGTTGTGATCTAGGGAAAAATGGGGAAAGAAACTCATCAGTATTTGCAAATCAGTAGACCAAGTTGAGATTAATCTCCTGGAGCTGCAGATGCCTGCAGAGGAGACAGCTGCAGTGGTGTAGTTACCTCAGGCCTTTCAGACCCAGCAAGGGCTCTGGCCTGTGATATTTTGGCCCGCTTTAGATGGCCAAGAAGATTTACTTCAGGGTGAGGCAGGCTGTGTCCTGGAAGTGCCTGGTTTTCTCTGTTGACTGCAAAAGGTGTCTCAGTAATAAGCTCAGATGTAGACCTCTGCGTGTCTGATGAATCACACCAAAAATACTACAAACATTTGAAAGAAGGGAACTGTTCATCTCAGTCATTTCCTAAGACCAGGCCTTCCCACGTCAAGGCAGGTGCCTTCTTAGATAAAGCAGGGAGGAAATAAATGAGGGATAATTTATCAGTTACAGGTTAATGAGTCAGTAATTATGCTTGTGTGAAGTCTTTATGACCAGAGTAGGTTTGATGGGTTCTTTTCAAATCATACTCATCCGCAAACTGTTACACGAAGTGCGCAGTACTTTTCCAGTGCAGTTGGCAGAGGCTGTGCAGCCAAATAGCCTGGCTTTGCTGTTTCTGCTTTACTTCAGCCTCATGCAGTTATGTGCTTAATCAAAGAATTAATGGCAAATTTAGGATATTGGTCTGTGAGGTGCTGTGCACACAGCTAATGGGTTGTGCATTTTGTCAGATTTCTGCCTTCATTATTTGCTTGTGGTGGATCTGACTGAGCAAGGGAATCCCTTCACACAGTTCAGGAACATTGTTTTATGCTCACAGATGCTTGCAAATTAAGGACAAACGTCAGAAGTGGAATAACCACCATAAATATTCTATGTGGGCATCATAGCAGAAGCAGGTCTTTAGAAAGGACTCAAATATGGTTGGAGCAGAGATTTTATAGAGAAGTTGTGGGAGGGGGAAGTTAAATCATGCCTGAAGTGTCACACTGAAATGAGTATGCCAGAATCTGAGGAGGGTCTCATTTTCCTGAATATTTCTTACACAGAGTGCAGGCAGTCAGAGAGCCCTTATAGATTCTTTTTCTTCTTAATGAAAAACATGTAAATAATTTTCATTTTTGGGACCCTTGAAGCAGGCAGCGGCGGCAGGTGGAATGCTGATGTAGCAGTGCAAGGTAGAGACGGCTGGAGACTCCTCACAGCTGGTTCTGACACTGGTGATTTTTGGGGTGACAGCACCCATTGATACCCACCACCAGTGGCATTTTTGGAGCAGAGGTCTAGTCCTTTCGAGGCAACAAAGCAGCTCACTACCAGGTCACAGTCTGTGTGCCATTTTGCATGGCTACAATACAAATCATTTTATCATGGCATTTGGCTGAATTGACCACATGGTTTGTGAAGGGGGTCCACTGAGGTGGCTAAGGAGGTCCTTGCCGAGGGATGGTCACCCCTCCCAGTGGCACAGGGACCACATCAGGGGAAAGAGTGCAGATCAGCAGGTCATTAAAGACGTGTCATAGCAAGTGTGAATGAGGGACAACAGCAGTTAAGATATGCCTCATTTGCAAACGCTTGTCTCCATAAACTGTGCAAGTTCTCCACACGTAGGCTGTGTGTCTACATGTGTATAATATTTACAGATGCTTGAAAACACATACATATATCCAGTGTGGCCCCGGACAGCGAGGACGGCAGGGATGGGTGGTGGGACACATTCCCCCTCCTGCACCCATGCTGGCAAAAGCTGGTGTGTTTCTATCTGCTCTTCCATGTTTTAGTGAAAGGTTCAGCTGCTCCATGCGAGAAGGAGTGTTTACTGGCTGAGAGCGTGTACCTGTGCATGATGTTGGGTCTCTGCTTAGCTAGAATCCTCAGGAGGGGATTTTATATACCACTTTCTGTGCTACTGTATGCATCAAAGAAAGAAAGTTGTACAAACTGGTTTACGAAGACATCAACAACATAACATCACAAGAGGATTGTTTAATCTCATTTTTTTCAGACACAATAGCTGTAAATCAAAGGGCAAAAATCATTCTCTTTAAGTAGAAGTATTTTACCAAACTTCATTGAGGAAGGGTGTATGGAATATTTTTCCAAAATCTGTTGCAGAAGACACTTTATGTTAAATACCAGTTAGACTTGCTTAAATTACTTTCTCAATCACTGATGCATCGTGAAGATATATAATATATATATATATAAGCGTATTTTCTGAGATATCAAAACCTGTAGGCGTGTATTTCCAGTCTGGAGAGGGCAATGAAATGTGACAAAATAGGATTTTAAACTGAGTTGCCTACACATTTTTTTTCTTGCAATACCAAGCAGATAAATGTAAACACACATCATAACACATAAAAATGAATCCCATATTGAATATTTTGTTGGAGAAGCAATAAACTGCACTAAAAATTGAAGAATGGCAAATACATTTTTATTTAAGCATTTATTTTTATGGCATTAACAAATTGAAAAATATATGGAAGTATGCAAATAATTTCATAGAGACATTAAAATAAAATGAACAATATCTAGTTGCTCATTCTTCATGGAGATTTTGTGCTTCAGTATTGTGGACATTATTAAAGCACATATAACATGGCTGGTAGAAACACTGGAAATAGATTTAATTCCTCAAAAGCCAGAGCTTTCACTATATTTCCCTATTGAGAGCTTGAACTTTCTAAATGTTGGAATAAATCTGCTTAATGTTGCTTTTATGACATACCTTTATGCATGCATATTTTATTATAAGAGGTGTGATTGGATCTTCTTTATATATTTTTCTTTAAAGTTTTATGTAAAAAGTCAACGAAGTAGTGTAAACTGTGATAAGTAGAAACTTGTATTAAATAAACTTTACCAAAGGATGATTGTCTACAGTAGGAGTTCAAACCGTTTATTGTGGACTACTTCTAGTTTAAAAAATGGGACTCTTGTCCCATTGCTGCTTGCGTTTTCAAAGTCACTGTGGTGTCTGTGGGGCAATCGAACTGCCTCTGCCGGGGCAGTGACCCCTGCGGGCTTGCTCTTCCCTGCTGCTGGCAGGACCCTTGGGATGTGCCAACGCTGCTGGGAATGCAGCTGTGTGCCAGCAGCATTCTGGTGTCCCAAAACGGGTGGAGGCGGGCACGGGGAGCCACCCAGACCCAGTGATGAAGGTGAACGTGTGGATGGAGAGTCACCCCCGTTGTCTGGTGAGTTGTTCTTGCTGTGCTGTGGCCACTTGTTAAAGCACCTATTTATCACCTTTCAGCATCAAGCTGCCCTAGCTGGAAGTGAGATGGATAGGACAGCTTGCTGGTTTATTAGCTTTTAATACTCCAGCTGCAATTAGTTTCAATGAGTTTACTTACATTTGTAGTTTACATTTTGACTCGGTGAGGGGAGGGGGGAGAAAAAATCTCTTCCTCTGTTTTATGAAGGAGCCTTATAAAGGAGCCTGTCCAGGAATAAGGCAGATGGAAGAGGCCATCTCTTCTGCTTTTCTTTCATTAATTATCATTTAACATGTGAGGATAACTCGTTTGTCCTCTCACACTGTTGGTGGGGATTATTTCACAGCTCTCCCAGCTTCTGGTTGTAATAGATGTATAAAATGCTAGCACTTCCTAATCAGTTAATTTGTGAGAAGAAACTTCACAGCCATTTCTCTTTTACCTTAGATGAATCTTGCCAGTTTGTCTCTCTGTGAAATTATTTGATTTAATATTAGCCTCACATCACTGGATTGCACACAATTTCTTAACACGCTGCGGTGATCTGCAGAGCAGTGTTTGCTCCAGCTGGGCTGTGGATTATGAGTACCCCGGCCAGGGAGAAGTAAATATGTCCCAACCTAGGAGGAGGAGACACTACAGAAACCTTGTCATAGAGGAAGCTATTGAGGCATCAACATTTATAAAATGTCTGAGAGTCTGGAGAGATGGAAACAGTCCCAGAGCTTTGTCCAGAAGTTCAGAATGATCATTTGTTTCAGAATTGTGATTTCCCCAGGAAAGAAAGGACAGATGACTATTACGTTGTATTCATACAGAGCTATGTGCAGATTAGATTTAACAAAAACCCTTCATGTAAGTTGCTAGAGATGGAACTAGATTCTAGGTCACTAGATTTCATTCTAGTGTTCTTAATGAATTTTATTTGTCCTTATTTGTCCATAAAGGTCAGTTGGTCTGGTTTATATTTAATATTTTTGTTCTTTTTTTAAAAAATCTTTCTATATATTCTCTTTATTTTTGTTTTATTCACTTATAAAAACAAATGATGCCCAAATCTAACAAAGAAAGGCAGAGGGAAGTCAGGAGAAATAAAACCTTGGAAAAAAAGTCACTTGCTCAGTGACAGAGTTGAAAGGAGCTTGGTTCTCCTGGGTTGCAGGCTGTGTCTCTGCTTTCAGCACAGATGTTTCTGCAGGTCTTTTCAGTCAAACATCCTTCAGCAGAGGTGGGTTCTTTACCTGCCTGCTTTTCCATTTGCTTCCAGCTGATGGTCAGGACACTTACGTTCGTGTTGTTTGGATGGTGCGAGCAAAGGCACTGAGGTGCGGCTGGGTTCTCAGGGGTGGAGGCACTCCCGTGGGCTTGGTTCGCATGGGAGGTCCCCAAGGTCTGAGGATGCATTTTGGAAGAGCTGTTCCCACGTGGCGTGGGCCTGACCCACCACAGCCTGGGACAGCCAGCGCACAGGTCCGTGGGCAGCAATGGGCTGCCCGTCGCTTCGGCGTGGGCGATGGACACCCAAGCGCAGGGGAGTCGGGCCAGGCACGTCTGCTGCTTGGCTTGTGCTGAGGATGGTACGACAAGGTTTTGGTCCAAACGTGCTCCTTCTGCCAAATGCTGCCTGAGCTGCTCCGGCTCCTGGGGCCAGCCGCCATGGGGCCTTGCACAAGTACTCTAAATTGGCAGAGAGGCTTCTCACCTCCCTGTGAGTTTGCTTTTTCATTGTTAATAATAATTCCTGGGCTTTATCTTCCGCTTGATGCTCAAGCTGTATTTCTCTTTACGTCACCATAATTAATTTATAAACTCAGAAGTGACAGATAATGTTTATTATAGAGATGACTTCCTTGAGCAAGCTCCCCAAAATAACCTCCAAGGATTTGTAAGGAACCTTACATTTGGTAATTAATTATGCAAAGCTACTTTTAACATATCTTTAGGTAATCAGAACAAAAGCAGACGGTTGTCTTTGTTAATTATAATGAAAATATGAATATTGTAATTATGCATATTACTGTGTCTGCTGTCACTCATGGCTGGGCTACCTTTAAGCAGTATTATTTTCCTCCCATTGCCATTGTAACAAAGGGCTAATGAAAAGGGCTGAAGTTAGAGGTGCTGTAGTTTAATTTCAGAGAACATATTTGCTCGTTCAGATCAGAACTGGAAGCTCGGGCCACTGAGGCTGCTCTGACATTTTCCATCCCCTGGATTAAACCAACACACCATTTTGGTGTGCAGGTAAAGCAGAACTTTTTCGTGACCGCTTAAAATTGCTGTTTAAGTGTTTCAGAGCACTTCCATTTATCTTTGAGATAAAGCTGTATCTACCCGTATCAGCTAAGAATTTACCTACTAAATTTTACTAAACTGTGCTTACAGATCAGGTTTTCTTTAAGGTGATGAAGTCACAAATCTGAAGCTCCCCTGTTCAGTTCTTGAGAGCTGGACAAGTGCAACAATTAATTATGGACTCAAATTCAGCTTTGTGGCACTTAAAGTGGCTAAGTACCTTGTCCTTCTGCAAAAGCAGATGATCCATCAGAACGGGCCAGCTCACCCTTTGGCCCTTATTTCTTCTCCAGCAGACAGAAGATAAAGGAAATTGCCATTAAATTAACTGAAGTGCAAAAGTTCACTTTATACTTGCCCTTTATAGCACAGAGAATGTCTTTGAATTTCCATAGCTTGACACTCACCAGAGGTCAATAATGTATCATTAAGTATCTTTGTATGTGCTGCTAATACACATTTTCTGCCCTATCTAGTACTGGAAATGTTAAATGGTTTTGATGCCTGATTACAGACATGCCTGAAGATCTAAGCTCCACCTTTAGCCTCTGCTTCCAAGACTCAATTTTCAAAGATGCTCTTGAGTTAGCTTGATTGAACACTTAAGTGAAATAATTTCAACATACTGCCTGCTTCCCCTCTTTTACTTCTTACCAATACTATCTCTGTCTGCATAAATGGTGCAACTACCTCTTTGAAGCACGTGTCTCTGTTCTACTGGAAGCCTGATTGAAGATGGTGAATTTTTCTTTTTATTATTTGGATTAGTGTTACGTCTTCCCCCCAGCTATGCTGATGGCCCCATCATGTTCAGGAGTGTGTAAACACAGGGGGAAAGCTATGCTCTGAAGACCATATCCAAACACACAAGGCAGGAAAAAGGTGGGAAGAGGGAAATTTTTTTTCTACCCCCTGTTGAGACCCTAAGCTGAGAGACACCAATCTCACATGCATTTTCCGAGATCAGATGGAGAATCCAGCAGATCCAGGTTTTCAGCTCATCTCTTTTATGCCAAAGCCAGAAAACAGGATGAAAACATACTTAAAGCGTGACCTTACTCTCATGCTTTTTGATGAAAACTCTGGCAGTGGCTTTTATTTGAGTGTATTTACTTCTTGGGCTGCAAGATTAGGCCATGACAGCATGATTTTTCAATTTTGTTTTTGGGGAGAGGAAAAATAAAATCTGTTCTCTGCCACTTCCTAAAATCCAGAACGAAACTGGTGAACAATACTCATGTCTGAGTTCCAAATTTGAAACCTGGAGGATGGAGAAATGGCCTAAATCTCTGTAAGACTGCTTTGAAGTCCTGTTTTTAAGTCTACCCCAATTCCCCAGATATTTAAAACTGTAGAGACAGAGACACAGAGAGAGAGAAAAAACTGGTAGAAACACAAGAGCTGATGCTGGTCCTTGATTTCAGAACCTGACCTAAATGACTTTGATCTCTGCAAGCAAACCTGCTTCATAGATATCTGCAAGTACTGCTGCCATCCTGTACACATGATTTTACTGTCATGCAATTAGAAGCTACAACTATGATGCCACTTCAGCTTTGTAGTTTGCCCTTTTAATTTTGTCTGTTGCTATGGTAGCAACACATGATTGCAATCACTGCTGTTTATATTGCAATCCAAGTCACATCAATAGAGATCTTGGAAACTAAACAATAGAAATCTGACTTAACTGTATACCACATTCGTTGATGTACATAATAGGTTGTTCACAATAATCAGGATTCATCAAAATCTTTTCTTCCTGAAGCATTTGGAAAATTCCTTTAACTAAAAGGTTGTCAAATGATAATTTATTTTCAATACATACTTACACAGTGCTCTTAACACAGCTGGACAATATTTCTTTTGCACTGTTTACTGAATAGAGCCTTGAAAACAATTATTTTAATAGCCTTTCTAGTTTTGAAGAAAGGCTACACTTTCTTTTTTACCTTGTGCTAATCACAGTAGTATCTTAGGTCTAAAATAATACATCTTTAAGAAGATAATTCAGTACTTTCTCCCATGCTTAGTCTGTCTTGTCTATTTAGATCACACAGGTTTTTGAGGAAGGATTGTCTTTATTTTGTGCAAAGGCTTGTATAAAGGAACTTCTATGAGCTACAACATTAATAAACTGTAATATCAGTTTCTGATCTTGAACATCATCTGCTGAGCTTTGAAGAAGTTGAGAACAACAGAGGAGAGAGAAAGCAGGCACATGAGTCTGCCCAGTGCCCCTGAGGGATGAGCAATGGCACCCAGAGCAGGGAAGTTGGTTATGCCATCTGCCTGTGCCACCTGTCAGGGTCGCACTGCCTGAGAGTTCATTCTGGGGCCTTCAGCACTGCCATTTGGAAGAAAGTTTAGCTAATATTGTAGCAAAACAGTGTGAAATCCTATATTCCGGAAGTTTAGGGTCTCTTTGCTGTTGATTTTGGCTGGGAGAGGATTGTTCGTTCTGATTTCTCCAGCTGTGGAGGGGATGAGGCGGGAGGCAGGCTGCCGCGGCGGCTGGGAATGGAGCATCACCTCCTGGTCCCGTCGGGCCAGAGCAGAGCTTGCAGGACGTAGATTTCATTTTCTGTATGGCTAAGCTCTAGTACCTGCTCTTCCTTTGTATGCAGACCTGTGGCTGTCCTCTTCAGGTATCTGATGCCCAGCCGCAACAGAATCGCGAGGGCTGATGTCTGCTCTGAGCCCTGGAAAGGCTGAGACTCCTCTGTTGGGTGGTGCGTCTTTTCTTACAGCAAGTTGAATCTAGACTGTCTGAATAGGAGGCCAGTTAGGCAATTTGCTGTTTAAATGACCCAATGCACATTGGGCATATTGAAGAAAAAAGCCATTTCCTAGTGACTAAACCTCATTAAAAAAACAATTTTCCAATCAATTACAATGCAATTTAGCTGCTAACTGTTTAATTATCAAAAAAGAAGCGATTTTGTTCTCTGTTCCTATATTTATGAACCATGCTTTAAAGTCTCATCTTCAGAGTAGCTGTTTGGAGGAATGTGACTGCTCTATTGATGCAATTATATTAAAGTTAAAATTTTCAGTTCAATGTATTGTATTAGTTCAAGGAAATATTGTTTGCACAGAAGCTTTTGAATAGGAGATTCATTGATTTCTACAAAAGCTTGAATCTTTATTGTTATTTTCATGCACTATAAAAATTGTATTATGTAGGTTTTTATTAGAGAAACATTATTTCTTTCTTTTTTCTTTTTTTATTTTTAAATCCTGTGCAAAAATTTCAGTCCTGGAAGCATATGCTGAAAAAAGAGCTAGGTTCCTCTCAAAAGGAAGACTTCTGTCTCCAAAGAGACTGAAACAGCTAAAATGCAGAGGTGATTTATAAGAGCTGGGATGCTGGCTCCTGGTTGTGACTCCCTGTCTCAGGGTAAGCGCTGTGGTGAAGGATGCACTTACAGCTCAATTCTGAGAACAGGAAGATATTAAAGCAGCAGTGCTGCCACGTCTTCTAATTTTTATTAAAAATCTTGCAATACTCGGTGTTTCTTCTTAAAGCTCTGAGACTTTCATAAGTCCTTTTCCTAATGCTGTTTCAAGTCTTTGTAGTTAAAGGAAATCTCAAACCCATAAATTTTTCAGTCTTCAACAATGGATGAAAATGAAAAAAAGAATGCAAACCTATTGCTTCCTCACAGCTTCTCCCTTTTCATCTACTTTGGGAGTAGATCCTGCATGAATGTAACTCATGGTATTGTTTGATGCATGGCAGAATAAAAGTATTCTGATCATTGACTCCCTGCCTAAGTGTGGGGTGTGTTCCCCCATCTAAGCCTGTATGGGGAAGCTGTGTGGTGCATCACATTTAGCTGCAATTTACGTCTCTGCTGCAAGATGAGACCAGCTAGGGACATGTGCAGCATGGGCAGGTCCTTCCAACTGGAGGGTAATTACCAGCCCTCGTGGTCTTCGCTGCGGTTCCTGCTCGCCTGAGCACACTGGAGCTGCCGCTGGCCCACAGCCCTGTGCCTCGCGCCTGTACCGGCACCAGGAAAGGCATGGAGCGGCTGGAGGATGTGTGGGCTGGTGGTGGGGATGACGAAACTCCTTGCTGGTGTGATTCAGCATGGGCCAGCGCTGGCTGCCACCTCGGCGCGGGTTTGGGTGGTGGTGCCGCCAACGCGGTTGTGCCTGGTGATGCCCTGGCATCAGCAGAAAAGAAAAATGGTTTGTGGGCTCTGCTACTGCTTGTGCAGCTCATCCTGTAACCTAGAAAGGGCTGCCTTGTGGCTTCCTCTGAAAAGGGGGAATAGACGCGAGAGCTGGGGGAGTGGGGAGGACTCTTAATTAGGAGATAATTGCATAGGCTTTTCTCCAAGATGTCACGGGTATTAAAATGGAGTTTAATGGTGATGACGACTGGATGTCTGCATTTTGTTCCTCCTTCTCTCACAACTTTTTGATTATTGCAGGAAAGTTGTTACGTAAAACTCCTAAACAGGTCAAGACCCACGGTACTGCCATTCGGGGTATAGCGATCCCTTTGCGAATGTTTGCATGGCCTTGTGCATGTCCGGTCAGTGTATAAAATTATCGTGCAGAAATAATACCAGATGAGGTAATTATGAATCTGTTACTGATGTAATAAAATTTTCAAAAGCCTATAGTGGTTTTAGGAATAAATCACCAGTTTACAGCTCAGGAATTTTGCAAATCTCACTATTAAGCACTTAGGAAAAATGTAGTTTTTCTGAGGAACAGCTGCTTTCCCTCTTTCTTGCACATATGTCTGTGGTTATTGTTTATTTCCAGTATGTCTAGGTCTGGAAGGTTGTTTATGAGCACAGTGGTATGGCACATAAAATTATTTATTGATTTAGCTCAAATGATTAATGATTCAGCCTTAACAGGTCTGTTTTATTGCTGTGCATAAACAATATTGAGGTAATTAAAACAGTTTGATTGTTTTGCAAGTAAGGGGAGACTTGCCACACACACACGTTGCAGTGTCGTCCTGAAGATGACACTCAAAAACCCTGCTGACACTCAAAACCCCACCGCGCAGTACAGCCCAGTTACCTGAGAAACACCACGCCTGCTGCAGGGCTTTCGGCAAGTTGAGACATGCACGAGCCTTTCAAAAGGGAGTTCTGTTAGCAAGTTTCCTAATGAAACTCATTTGCTGAAGTTTAACGATTGACTGGGAAGACAGAATTGCTTTGGTCACAATCCCATAAAGGCTTATCCTCAGATTTCAAATTTCAGTGTGTGAGTCATCCTGCACATGCGAGTGGATGAGTCCTGTGCTTAACGCAGAGGATCAAGCGCCCGCAAGATCAAAGATGTAGCGATCGAAAGGTTTGTCTTTCAAGCTGAAAAGCACAACTGGATGTGCTGATTCAGTCTGATGGCCCCACACCTGCTTCCGAGCGAGAACAGAGCTGTGCTTTGCAGGTTCAAGCTGTGGCCTCCTCCTCGAGCCTCTGCTTTGCAAACGGCAGGGGCGAGCCCAAACCGTGCGGGGCCGGGCAGGAGTCGCTGCCGCGCTGCTGGGGCCCGTTGGCCACTGCTGCTGTCACTGTCTGCTGTGCCTTCGTGGAGGCCGCACTGTGTGGGGACAGTGTCGCGCTCCCCAAAAGCTCCAAGCTGCCTTTTGGTTCTATCCCATGCCGTTCCTGAGGAGGGGCAACAAGTTTGGATGACGTAATGAGTCCAGCAAATGAATTTTAACTGCAAAATGAGATTTTTATTTCTGCTAAGCCTATTTATTTAGATTATAGAGCTATGGACTGAAATGGTTTGTTCCAGTTTCCCTGCTACCAAATGCCTGTTTAAATAAAAGAAAGTTGATGAATAATTCAAATAAATATTATTCAGTAATTGATAAACTTTGTAATAAAGATTGAAGCATAACTCAATAAAACCTCGATGTGCCTTTATGTTCTTTATTAGCTGATTCTGCTGGTGGATGGACTTTCTGCGTAGAGGTTTTTTGTGTTGCCCCTTTTTTTTTTTTTCCAATTGGCCCAGCAGGAAACAGGGGTTAGAGATTTGTCATTTGGCTTCATTAGCCCAGGGACGGAGCTGCTGGCATCGCTTGGCTTGGCCCCACTGATGGCAAAAAGATCTGTGTTGGTTCTGATTAGCGATAAATCAAGGTGCCTGGGACAGTCAGTCCAGGGGGTTTAAAAAACTCTGAAGGCAACTACGTTTGAAGGATTAGTAAACTTCATTCCAACAGCGTGGGACAGATGGGTTTAAGTGACACTGCAACCATCCCTGGAGCCGTGCCCTCTTATCGCAAAGCACGAGGTTATTACATGAGAGGAAACCGGTACGTGATACAGAAATGTATGTAGAAAAAATATTCTGTCAAGGTGCATTTAAGACCCCCCAAGCAAATTCCTTCCCGCCACGGGAGGTGCTGCGGTGCAGGCCCTGTGTTTCAGTTGCCGCTTGCCGCGCTCGCGCGGGCTCCCCGCAGCGCCGGCGGGCAGAGGCGCGAGGGGCCGGCGGGAACGCCTCGCGCAGCTCCCACAGCTGCCGCTCGGGCCGCCCCGCCCCCCGGGCCGCGTTCTGCCTCCGGGGGGGCCGCTGCCCCGCGCCACGCGACGCGGCCCCCAGCAGGAGCGGGCGGGGGCTGCCCGCGAGCCGCGCGCGCCGGCCCCTGCCCCGGGCGGCGCCGGCCCCTTCCTCGTCTCTGGGGGGGGGGGCGCGCGGGCCAGCGCGTGGCGGCCCTGCGGCGGGGGGGAGCACGGCACGGAGCTCGGCGCGCCTCGGGAGCCCCAGTCAGGCCCGGCAGGTGCGTGGAGGGAGAGCCGCGGGCCGGCGGTGCTGCGAGGGAGGACGCCGGGCCGGGCAGAGGGCAGCGCCTCCGGCCCGAAGCCGCGCCAGGGATGCCGGGTGGAACGGAGGAGAGACTGCCTGCACCTGCAGCCTGGCTCTGTCGTGTGGCGGCTCTGGCCGCCGAGCAGCGGCTTCTCCGCACCGGCCGCGCTGCGGTGCCCTCCCTCTCGCTGGCTGGATCGCTCCTGGCCTTGCGGTGCCGCAGAGACAGGCTGTCCCTGCGTGCACGGGACTGGAGGCCGTGGAAATGGCGTATCGAGCGTGCTGCAGTTGTGCCAGAGTAAGAAAGAAATCAATAGTGAGTCCCGTTCGCTGATCACGGTCTGCGAACGGATCCGGTATTCAGCGGACTGAAGCTGTGGTGAGCCGGGGCGGTGCGGGGCGGTGGGCCCGCGGGCCCTCCCCTGCCCGGCCGGCGCGGGAGCGTAGCTGCCTGCCCGCGGGAAGCGGCCTTGGGGTGCGGGGACGCCTCTGGGTGCTGCGCCCGGGTCTGTCGGAGACGGGCTCGCGCTCTCTGACCTGCGAGGGCAAGAGCGGTTGAAATAAATCCATGAGCTTCGAGTTGCTAAAAGTGGGTGCCGAGGAGCAGTTCTCGGTGGCCCCTACACGTTTTTTCAGTCGGTTTGACAGAACCACGGTTTCCTAGACAGGATGCAAAAGCTTTGAATTCCCCAATCTCTGGCGTTCAGTAGGAACGATGGGTCACTCCCATTTATTGAATGGGAAGGGGGAGGGAATTTGCATACTGTTGTTAAGGTGCTTGCAGACTAGTTTTATTTCCATTGCAGTGTAAAATAGCAGCTGGAGAAGGAGTACTCAGACCTTCAAAACACTGGCTAGGCAAAATAAGTAGGAGTTACTTTATTTCTGAAGTGATGCACAAAGACTCTAATTTATTGTTTGCTAGCTCCAAAAGGGTGTCATTTCAAGCCTCTTAGGAGTCTAACTGCTTGCAAAAAGAAGGGTTATGGAGTTCTGGAAGAGGCTGGCTGATGAATGTTTGGTGATTGTAGCTTCAGAGTGATGTTTTAGACACAAAATCATACCATAAATTTGAAACAGACAGCTGTGAGAATTAATAGAGCTTGGTCTGTATTAATATCTACATTATGCACCATAATAGATTGGCATTAATAAGTACAGAGCAGATATATATCTAGGCAAATAATCTGTTACGTTATTAGATGCCAATAATAAAATGTTATGCTTCCTCATTGCAATATACAAATCTATTCTACTTCTCACAATTAAGGGAACCTTTCCCTTCTAAAACTGCCTATAACTCACCAGTATGTCTTACCATTGTATTGAAAGCATGCTCTGTGAGAATGCGTAAGCAATTTACTTGATGATAAACTGGTTTTCAAATCTGAAGTCATCACTACAAAAGGAAATGGGTCTGAAGAGCTCAGAGGAATGCAGAAGGCAGGGAGGGTAAGGCAGTGTGGGCTGGTGGCTTATATACTGGGCTCTGTTTCAAAAAAGAGAATGGCTCTTTCTGGCTGGACTTTTTCATGTGATGCATTTTTTTCCTGCAGGTCTTTGAGGTTCCATTTCATTCCTCACCACAGCCTGTGCTGGTTGGTAGCTCTTTGAGCTGGTAACTGTGTCTTATGGCTTGTACACTGTGATCCAAGTTGAGTGGGTCTTTCATCATTATCCTGCAGTAATACTTGAATTCTCCTTAACAGCTGGCTAGTTTGATCGCAACCGCAATTAGTAGTCTATGTGCTATCAGTCTCAAGAGTTTTTTGACAATGAAGAGAGTCACACATTCTAAAATGCAGCATGCAATGGAGCTGCAGCATATCATTGTCAGAGAGAGGGAGTGTTTGGTGTGTCATCTTCTGAAGGCAGGTGCTTCATGCTAGGGGTGAAGAAATGTAGCTGGATGCTTATAAGAAGCTTTACAGTGTTTGCGCTTGTGCAAAAGTTTCTCTGCGTAACAAAGAACGTCAACCACCAAGGCTGCTATTGTTGGTTCTCAATGACTTCAGAAAGAGTTGGATCAGGAGGATAATAATGATGACACTAGAGTAGTGTACCAAGGTACTTAAGAGTATTTAATAGAGGTAGTTATATTTTACTAATGCTGAAAGACCGTTTCCACAGAATGGAGAATTAACCAATAAATTTTCCCTTGCTAACATATCTTCCCAAGACTTGCTCAAAGAGCGTGCACAAGTGCAGGGTTTTCATCAAGAGGAATGATGAATGAAAAATGTATTTTCAGCTGATGCTGAAATCTGCTGATACACATGTTCAAAACCAAAGCCACCTTAATATTTATAATAATCACAGTTTATTACTGAATTAGCAAAAGAATAGCAAAAAATAAGTATGTAGGAAGTTAACCCGTCCAACTAACAGGATTTCTTTGGGACAGAATACAGAGCCATAGAGGTTAAATTCCCAGGTTTCGTGATGATGCACTGTGGTAGGCGTGTATGTGAAAGGGCAGGTAGAAAAGTGTGTGTATAAATGAAAGGTACAAACTTGCATGCGTCCTTGTGAATTGAAATGATGGTTTTTCAAAACAATCAATTACTAGCCAAAATTTCCCTGAAATGCCATTCTGCTCAAGTGAGTAATGCGGGAAATATTATTTGCAATAATTACATACCTGAGTTGGATCTACAAAAACACAATTACTTTATACATGGTTTGGGATGACTTTGATAAACTTGCTAATTTTGTGCTATCAATTTAGAGAAGACAGGAACTATTTGTTTATGAAAATTACTATAAATAAACAATAAGACAAGACCTAGATTTGTGGCCTAATATTGTAACTGGGTTTTGCTGAAGAAAAAGAAGTCTTTTGAAAGAGTGAACTTACGATTCTTTGTTTACACAAAGAAGGTGTAGTGTATTGTCGATGGCTCATAAACTGCCTGTCAGCCTATTTATGTGGGAATTGCATTCATTGCCAGGCTTACTGGGGAGATAAAAAACTTAGAAAAAGCCAGTGCAAATGATATAAAAAATTTATAAAGGCTTCTGTGTGCAGACGCATGCATACATCCAGTGAGCCAAGGTCTTGAGATTCAGAGCTTCTCCTTTCCTGGCTTGGCAGTGTGCAGTGAGTTGCAGTCCAGCGGATGAGGAAGGGTTTGATTTGCCTTGTTTTAAATGTGAGTGCCCATACAAAGGGCACTCTGTCCTGTGGGGTCCCAGCTTTTATGCTCGTGTTTGTCTGGGGGAGCAGATGTTCAGCCATGGTAAGGCCATGCTGAGATCAGTGAGACTGCTGGTTTCCAGTAAGTTGGGATGGCAGCAGAAGAACTGTAAAGGTCGTGGTAACTGGTAACTGGGTAGGAGTTGGTCTTATAAGGAAGTGGTATTAATCTTCTCAGTTATAGCTGAATAAACTCCACTTTTTGTCTATTAAAATGTCGTAAGTATCTAGAAGGAAGCTATCTCTTGGACTGGCAGAGAAATATTTAATGTTTAAATCATTACATGTACATCTTATAATGAAAACACTTTATCAGACTGTCTTTTTGAATCTAATGTATTATTTTTTCACTTAAGCAAACCGTACATTATTCGGAACATTAATATCTGGGCAGATTTTTAATCTGCTATCAGAATAGAAAAATAAAATTGCCAAAGAAAGATTAATATTTATTTTTATGGCAATTCATCAGGGATTAATGACCTACTGAATCCATTGCATCTATCACTTTACTGGAGCATGCATTCAAAAGACTGCATTAGGTAAACAGATGGTACTGTTTGAATACAGTTAGGAGAAAATGAAAACTTTTAAGATGCCCTCCTTTGAAGTTACCTTGAAGCATAAACTTTGTAGTTAAACTCTTCTCCTGTATAGAAAGTGTTGGACGATTTTTCAAAAAATCTGCCAAGACGCAACATATAGGACATTGCAGATGGGTAACAGAAAAAGAAATTTGGAGACATGCAGATTTTTAAGCTTGACTCAGTCTATTGTGTGTTTAATACCATAGTTAAAGCATCCTGCTATAACTTTGCTAATACCACACCAAGCTTGATGTTGCAGAGATTCCAGTCATCCGATCTGTGCAGAGGGAGAGATGCCGTTGTACTGATGTCCCTGGGGACAGGGGTTGTGCCTGTGTTACGGGGGTGGGGGGGTTGGTTTAGTTGTTTTTTGGAGGGCTTTTGTTTCATGGTTTGTTTTTTTTTGTCTCTCTAGTTAGGTAAGGCTGATGCAACCTCAGCTGGAGACAGGTCCCTGCACAGCCTGGGGTATGGCACCTGATGGTGGGAGCACAGTGGAAGTACGGCACTGGTAACGAGGTGCAGCACTTGCTGGCATTAATACGGACAAGGAATGGTGGTGTGCTCAGCTGCTGCATCTCGCTGTGCAGTTTGGGGTCTCTCAGGACAGAGGCCTTCAGCAGGAACATGCTAAAATGTCAATGATGGGTTCCTGTCTGGGTGGTAAGGAGCATCTGATGATTACAGCTTCCTAAGCTGTGCAGTCAGTTCAACCTGCAGGGCACAAACATGATTGTCTGCAGGGTGGGTGGAAATTAGCATGAACAGTTTGGATCATGAGCTAGCACAAACACGTGTTGTTAGAGGAAGTCAGTAAAGTTCCATTGACTTACATGGGGCAGATATTTGGCTCAATATTTGTGTTATTGTGGGGGGATTATACTAGCAGAACGAATACTAGTTGTCCCATGACCTGTTCTGGTGTGGGAATGCTTTTTTCTAAATTCAGCAAGTAATGCGTACAATTGATTTTCCTGAACTGGAAATGTGATGTTATTTTGTAACATACCGGAAGGAGTTAGTGTCCACTACATGCTATGCTGTCACAAGCCTTTAAATGCTTTTTCATGGATTTCTGTGCAATTACAGCCTGCTGTGGAGCTAAGAAAGGAAGAATCTGACAAATAGCTTGTAATCTGTGACTGAGAAGAATGAAGTAGAGCCTTTCTCCTTTATATTTATCCTTTATGAATTTTAATAAGGGCATAATTTGCAATAAAATGTGTGCTCTGTAGTAGAAATCCTGCCGTGGCTTTCATGGGCGGGTGATGTTTCGAAATAGGTAATTTGTAAATGGCAGTAATGACAAGATGTGCTGCATCTTCACTTTAGGGTGGAATCAGCGTGAATTGCGTTTCAGGGACAGAAGCTGGTATAACCACAGGATGGCTACTGGAGGGCAGTAGCTAGACGGTTATGATTGTAAAGGTAGGTTTTCAAGGGTGGAAAGGTCCTGAAATCAGTGATGATGTCAGGTGAATTTGAGACATTTGTAGTTTTGCAGATGAATCATATGTTCATTGTGTGAATGATGCTTTGTAGGTAGGTGTCTATACATGATGTTAGGGCTCAATTCTGTGCTGCACCTCAGAGCCACACAGAAAAAGAGAATTTACCTGTTTTTGTGCTGGTAAGTCATTCTTTGGTTTCCAGGAGCTGCAGCAATGCTATCTGGACTGCTTTTGGCGAGTATGCTTTCGTATGCTCCCTGGCACCTGCATTTCATGCGGGGTCACGCAGAGTGGGTGACTGCTGCGGGAGAGGGTGTCTCAGAGGGCCCTGTGCAGAGAGGCAGCGGGGACCACCCAGCCCCAGCGCGGGGCCGTGGCTGACGCTGTCCCGTCCTGGCTGTGATGCTCAGGCTGTGCTGTGGCTGCACGGTGCCGGCTGGGCTTTTGCTGTGGCCATGCGCTGCCTAGCATGGCGGCAGCCCTGCCAAGCCTGCCTGAGGGCTGGGGATCCTCTGGGCTGGGGTGGTCACAGGGAGCGAGGCCCCGAGCATCGTCAGCAACTGCATGGCCTCTGCTGGCACAGCTGCTTGCAGCTTCATGGTCTGGTCCTCTGAGTCACCCTCTTGCCCACATCTTTATTAGGAATATGTCATCTTTGGAGAGGGTATTATTCACAGCAATTGCAGAGGGCAATGTGTCAGACACCAGTTTCAGCTGGTTCCCATCTCCTGTCACCTATTGCTGCCCCTGAGAGAAGAGGTCTTGCTGAGGACAAATTGTCTGAGTGGCCTCACAGGTTGCTTGAGCTGTTTTGGGAGGGCTTTGTCAATGTGAAAAATGGAGCCTCCACATCCCTGCGGGTGGGAATGACTGAACAGGTGCTTTGGGCAGCGTGGCACGAAGTGCCTGGGCTCCAGGCTGGAGACTGCTGGGGAGGTGCTGGGCGGGTACAGGATCTGGCTTCAACTCTTACTCTCTTCTACAGTGAGACACTCTTCTTGCAGTCAGGTCTTACATTATTTTCAAGGCTATCAGTATGTAGAGACTTGCCAAATAGGTTTTTCAGAAGTATCGTGTTGCCTAACAGCAGTTAAAGTCAGAGCAGGCAATGTGTTGGAAGGGAGGGCCTGAGCAGGACAAGAGACTCTGGTGGCTGCTTTGGGACGGCGGTTGCTTCTGCTGGGGTGGGTTTGGCTGATGGCAGGGTCATGTCTGCAGACTGCGCCTCCAGCGAGCCAGCCTGGGTTTGGCAATATACTCAGTATAGGCGTGGGAGTCCAGCGGGAAGCTGATCCCGCTCTAGGGTTAGGTGTTGAACCTAATCCAGCAGAGTCGCAGCTCAAAAGTGACTTTCAATTTCTTGATTACAAGGACCCAAGTGATGTGCTCCCTGGGCTAGGGGACAATGGGGTCTGGTCCACCTCATAAGCACCTGGACCACCTTCACCAGGGCATGTGAGGAGCTACCTGCGGCAGGATAGACCCGTGGCAGATGCAGTCCTTGCACGCAGCCAAGTCCTGAGCACCTGGTGGGGCTCAGAGGTTCGCCAGGCAGGGAAGAATCGGCAGAAAGGACTTTGGAAATGTCCTTTAAAACTGGGGAGGGAATCTGCTCAGAACAAATCCCTGTAAAACTTTATAACCTTTCTTGGTGGCTGAACAAAAGCTATTACAGTCTAGTGGTTACTGTATATTACAAAGGTTATTTCCAAACACTTGGCTAGCACCTGGGAAGAAAATATATGCCTTGTGGTTGACTAGCATCTCAGTGCTTCCTTTCAGAGGATGTATGGCTCTAGTGTAATGAATACAGCAATCATCAGGTGCTATGAGAAAAGGACAAATATTATTGTTATGATTAAACTGTGAAGGTTAAATAAATCGTTTGCGAGGGCTGAGGTGTACTGATATTAGACCTACTGGGGAACACAGAGGGAGGAAAATGCCTTTGTGAATTCTCTCCCTCTGTCTTATTGATAGTGTTTTCTTCCCCAAATAAGGAGTCTATTTTATGCATTTTGATACTTTCTTACCCCTCAAAATGAAAACGCTGCTGTTGTGCACATGTTCCTCTGAAGGCTTGCATTGCCATTTGTCCTCTTTACAGATGATACGAAATGGTGCCATTTTGACCAAGTTAGGGCAAGGACAACATGCCCCGGGCCAGATCTGTGACCTTTTCAGTAGGAAGGATCTGGTCAGTCCTGTTGCATGTTGTCTTCTGGTGCTCAGGCCCTCACCTCTTTTGCTGTCAAAGTCCAGTAAAAGGTGAGCATGGTCTCATTGTCACTGGGCTTTGGTCAGCCGCATCGTAATGTGCGTGTGCCCAGACTCCAGTGTGGTGTCCTACAGTGGGTGGCAATGGCCACCCCAGAGATGGAGATGCCTCAGCGGTTGGTGTGGCTTATATGAGCTGAGAGCCCTTGGACTGGCTGGAGTGGGCAGGGTAAGTCCTGAGCAGGTCTTCAGGTCTCTATATGGCAGCCCGCAGAAAGGGAAGATACCATAAAGTATAAGGCAAACTGGGCCTTTCAGGAAACGACTGGAAGGAAATAGTAAATAAAATTCATCAGCTGCATGGAAGCATTTCCTTGAGTAGTAGAAAAACTGTCAAAAGTAGCCATTTTCCTTTGTGTTTGCAGTAAATAGAAAAGGTGGGCAATGAGGAAGAGAATAGCAGCCAGGTAATACCAAGGAGGGCTGTGAAGCAGAAGCAGAGGATTACTCTGCTGAGAGAGCAATGAATAGGAGCTAGACCTCTCCAATCTTGTCAAAAGCTGAGAAAACACAGAAGGACTGTGGCATTTATGTGCCATTATTTGTCTTCTGTATCTGTGGCATTTATGTGCCATTATTTGTCTTCTGTATTCTTCCTGGTGGTGGCTGAGCTGCCGTGGCCTGTGCTGGTGATGCTGGTGTTGGCCCCATGGAGTGGTCCCCACCTTGGAAGGGAAGGAGATACCTGCAGGGACCTGCGCTCTGCCTGGATGTGGATGCAGGAACACATGTACAAGGAGCAGAGATGCCCGTGGGGAGACAGTGAGGCAAGGGGAGACTCTGCTTAGCTCCTACTCTGAACTGTTTGGGACTTTTGAGTGTCATCTCTGAACAGTTACTACTTCAAGGCTGTTGACAGCACCACTTTGGAGGCACAAGGAGCTCTCCTCTGGGAGCACAGTTCTGCACATCCTACAAGCTCAGTTCTGAAATCCTTAAAACTTTTTCAGCACCACTGAATCTACTCATTTCTACTGACTGACGCTCTGGTCCCCAGCCTCCGGTGCCCATTGTGGCTCAGGGGTAGTACTGCGTTCTTGAAATGCCAGCAGAATGTCTCCAGGAAGCCCCAGCTGCCCAGAAAAGCAGAGGACGGACTTCTTTCCTCTGCAGAGGAGTCTGAGAAGACTGGCCCTGGGTAAAGTCCTCGCCGGCTAGCAAAATGGTGTCACATGAATGTGTATGCTACTTACTTTTTTTTGTCCTATTGTGTTGCCATTCAGCCCACATATTCAGTGTGTACTGGGATTTCAGGCTGCAATTTTGGCTTCCATTGGAATGAAAATTAGTGTCGCTACCTTGCCAGTGAAGAAGTGCAGAAAAAGTCATTACTGGCTAGCAAGGAGAGTTTCATTTCAGATGTGCAATGGAGAAAGAAGAAAGACACTGTGTAGTGGCTTGGTGTTGGGTACCTTTACTTTTCCATAGCTCCTGTACATTTGTTCAGAAAAACTGAAAATGTAAGAAGTCTCTCTCTCCACCTGCGAAAAGACTGTAACATGTTTATAGTTTGGGTTTCTAATGTGTTCTCCGTCGCTATCTGCTGTGTTACTTTGGGCAAAGCATTTTCCTGCTCCTTCCCCAGCTGCAAAATGGAGATACTGAGTCTATTTAGAGCTTAGGAATGTGGAAGTGGAAAGCAGTATAAAAGAACAGCATATTGTGAGATAGAAAGTTTCACTACATCATGCACTAAGGGAAACAGAACTGCTAAATGTTCTTACGTTTCCACAGATTTCTCTGAGTTCAGGCTTGTCTTTAACACAGAAAATGGCTATTTTACAAGCATGAGTTGCACTCCAGTGCACAGCTGTGCCTCTGAGGAGCAGCTGAGTTTGGTACTTGCCTTCCTTTTGAGCCTTTAGAGTTATTGTCCCAGGCATAGATTATTAGGGGGGGAAACTATTTTTAATCAGACTTAATCAGATCTTAATTTCACCTGCTTGCATTAAAAATTGTTTCACTGGTCATACCTTGAGGTGAATAGGACAAAATCTGCTCTTGGTTCTCAGTTACACTGCTGTCAGCAGCAGGAAAATTGAAGCTTGCTTCTCATGCCCTAAGGAGAGCTCTGTTTGCCTTACCACGATCAGAGCCTGTATGAGCAGAGCAGGGAAAGAAAAGTCCTGTCTGATCTGAGGTTGCTGGCCCACCTATGCATTCCAGATTATGCTTGAAAGAAAAACCACTGAGGTTCTGTCTGGCTGTTTTTCGTTCTGCACTTCATTTTCTTCTGCCAGCTGGCTCCCTGCTGAGTTGTAAACTGTAATCTTCAAATTAGCTGGAAAACAAGCACCCCCCAACCCCACCCCAAATAAATGTTGGAATGGAAATACTTGCAGGCTCTGTGTTTTCTGCAAATCAGATCTCTCTTGTGTGAAGGCTAAGGTCTACCCTGCAAGATAGTTTCCGCTTGCGTGAGAGACATCTTGATGTCTGCTGTTAGGTTTCAGCAGGTGTGATATGGGCAGAGTGTTGTTACGCTGGCCTCTTGCACTGACAAGTACCATTGTTTCTTTCCCTCTCTTTTAGGTGTCAAACAGATTTGGACATCGCTCTCAACTTTTTGACTATTCCCAGGTTGAGGACAGAGTTATAAACACAGTGAAATCTTTCTTTCCTCCATGTGTTTATTTTGTTCTGTGTGGAAGATGTTAAATTGCTCAAAGACCTTAGCTCAAGCTAGAATAATTTGTGAGGGGCTTTGTGATTGTATTTTCTTAAACTAGTCTTCTTTTTCTGCAGCTGATAAACAGAAATTAGCAAGGCTGATGGGCAACCCTTGCACAAGTCCCAGGTATTTTGCTGATTTTTTATTATTATATTTTGCACATGAGTGAGTGATCTTCATCATTCTTTTTATGCCAGCCCTTGACAGCCTGCAGTTGTGTGTTGCTGTGTGATGCCTTCAAGATGTTACTGAGGGTGGTAGCTGAAATATTGAGCACGTTTCCGTAAGTGAACGCACTGCTGCAGCCAGGTGGTACCTACACCAAGAGCTTTTGTCTTCGAGAGATTTGAGAGTCTGGTTACTTCTGAAGTGTTGCAATAAGTCCTTAAACTCGAGCAGCTCTTGGAGTTTCACTGCAAAAATCTCATCTTCCTCAGCTACAGGTGAGCCATGTCTGGGAGAGCTTTCCAGCCAAATCCTGATGTGTGCTCTGTCGCATCATGAACTGGTCGCTTGTGCTGCTGCCACGTGATGAGCAGAACTGCTACCATGCTTGGGAACAGGGCTGCGGAGCACCAGCATTGTTTGTGTGGCTGTGGCACAGTGTTGTGTGGTGCGATTCTAAAACCATAAGTTGTAATCGGAAAGAAAGCATGGAAGGTAGGGGAGTGCAAAAAACCAAGGAATTATGTTTTTAAAGCGCTTGGCCATCTCTGCAACTGATACAAATTGATTTCACTGGGGCTTGATTCACTAGCCTCAGCTGAATACCTGCCTCTGAGTATTTTAGCATTCTTCCTCTTTACCCAGAAAATGCAATAAGATTTTTTTTTGGGGGGGGGGGGGGGATAAAATGTTAAACAGCCCAGTTTTTCTTGTAGCTTTGCTGTGACATTTCATAAAGCAGATAATTGTAGAGGAGATAAAAAACAGCTGTCATTTTTGAGCAGAGAGAGCAGAGGTAATTTGCATGTAGGTCAAGAAATACCAATGTTTGTTGTTTAGTTCTTCACTGAAGTGCTTAAATAATATCCAGCTGAATCCAGAAACAAAGCTGAAAACATAAAGAACAGAGCTGATTCCTGCTGCAGGTTCAATTAAATGAACAGGGCCTCTGGGGAGTTTGGCCCAGTATAAATATCCCTGCTGGATTTTTTTTTTAAGTGATGCATTTGAGAAAATGAAAGTAATTCTGCCAGCAGTTTTGTAGAGACAATCAGACCTTCTCAAAATGCCTCTGATTTTGCTTTTAGAAGGAATTGCCATGTTGATTAGGGTTCTACTTACTGTGTTGTCCGGGTCTTCCAAAGGGATCCAGAAAACAACAGAAAAGGTCATAGGTTAAAGACATTGGAGGAGGTAGACGAATGCTTACTTTCAAGTCCGTGCAGGCAGTTTGTATTTCCTGACAGAATTAATAAGTGAAGGCCATGGACACTGGGAACCCAATGAGTAGCACAGCATGAAGTGGTGCAACTGGAGATGGTGGTCAGGGATCCAGTGTGATCCAAAGTCTTCTGTGCTGTTCCAGATCGTGCTTTAATCATAAAGCAGCTGGGATTCTTGATAGGGACCCACATGTGACTTATATTGGCAGATTGACAGCGTCGTTTATCATCTCTGTGAATATGAAAGGTCTGGTATGTGGGCTGTAGCCTTTTAAAAATGCCTTTTGTGACTTGAAATATAATTTATACCTGTCCTATGAAAAGCACTGATGGCTACTCCGATAGCTATGGCTATAACCATTCAAATGAGGTAAAATTTTTAGTAAAATATGTTCCTTTCTTCATTCTGTCATATTCTGTTACAGAATGAGAGTTCTTGCTGGTAATTAGGGTCCTGTTACACGACTGGAAAAGACTGGAATTAGTAATTTTCGTAATGGGGCAATGGCCAGTGAGACCAAATAGATCTGTGAAGGACCCGCTGCTTTCCCTGGAAAAGGGACCCATAAGATGGTGAATGTATTTTTCCAGCTATAAATAAAGCAGACAGAAAGGTTTTCTATAGCTATTCAGTAAATGACTGACCAGGAAAATGTCAAATGAAATTCAACGTCTGTGTATGTCCTGGGAAATAAATAACTGTAGTTATAGGTACATAAGGATAGCTCTAAATTAGCCATCCTTATGTGCCATTAACTGAGTGCTGCACAGTGGTCGCTCCGGCTCGGAAGGGTTGAAGGACAGTGAGGACGCATGCAGCCAGTGATGGTGGCGATGAACACTGGGACCCAGGAGCAGCTTCTGCCCAGAAGGCAGCAGAAGGGTCTACAGCTCTTCCGGGTGGGAGGTAAGCAAGGAGGAAAGGGCTGAAGGCGTGTAAAGCCTGGCACGGGGTGGAGAAACAAGCGAGGAACAATCTTTCCCTACAGACAATGAGAGAAGTGGAGGCAACCTAGGAAATTACTGGCCAATGGGTTTAAAACTCTGCCCTGGACAAGGCACAATTAAGATATGATACTCACTGTTGAAGAGAGCTGTTAGAAATGCTCCAAGATTTTTAACAAGATTTCCAGCAGGGGGAAAATTATGAGGATTCAGGAATAAATAAAACATTGTTCATTTAGGTTGTGCGTGTATTCAACACCTGTTATGTGTAATAAGAGGGCAGGGATGGCTTGTAGCAAACAGGGTACAGTTGCTTGTTACAACTCACAAGAAAAATGACAACAAAGGATTAGATTAGAGAACCCAGGAAAAACTGTTTTTGCTGGAACATTATAAAACATTAGGAAGCTGTTAAAGCAACTTAGATTAGAAGACAGGGAAGTCGCAACAGGAAAATAGGACAGCATTGTGTGTCTGTAATCAAGTTAGTTCTAGCTGGCTAATTGAGTTATGAGTTAGAATTCACTTTGGAGAGCTTGAGGCACACATCAGTGCAAATCACCATTATTTAGTCACTGCTAGCTGTTTGCAGGCAGAGTAATCTGATAATAGCAAAGAACTAGTACTGACAGATTTATTGCCTTTTTCATCCTATATGTCTTCCAAGCATTTAATTGGCAAAGTTTGCCAGTTAATATCTCTATTTGTGCTATCAAAAATTCCCTTTCTCCTCTCAAACTTTACTAACCTGGCAAGAACATCCAAGATAGCATCCTGTATCTTAATACATAATCATTGCAGAAACATTTTTTTTCATAAAAAAGAAGCATGTGAGCTTTGGAGAGAGAATCTCTGTTTTATTTACAGCCATTAGAGGTGATCAGAGGAGGAGAGCTGCCCTTGCTCTGTTGGCCTCTGTGTAGAGAAATTGCACGTGATAAATCAAAAATCACACAGCAATTTGTTTGAGACCTGATGAATCCCAATCCAACCTCTTACAAAGTCTGATCTTTACTTTTAAATCAGTTGCAAATAAACCTGATCAAAAATCCCATTGAAATTCTGATAGAAAAAACATCTTGCTCTTTTTTTTTTTTTTTTAATCTTTTTAAGCAGCTTTGATGAGGACAGGAGCCTGTGCACCTGAATTTGATGTTAGGAGATTTCCTTTCTTGCCTTTAACCACAGCACTTTCATTGTGTGGACTACAGATCTGAGCCACCAGCATTTCCAGGATGTTTCAGTTGGTGATTTATCCAAGAATTTTTTGGCAAGAATTTTCTCTTGCATATGTGTAGGTACAGATTCCCTAGCTGGCCTGAATCACTATTGATTTGCAAAAGCTAAAGAGCTGTACCTGTAGTACGTTCATGGGGCTGTGTTTTGTTTTCAGTATTACTGGCTGTATGGGTGGCTGAATAGTCTTCTAGTGGAAAACCAAAGAGCATTGAGCTGTATTGCTCTCCCTGCGCGTGCATCAGCTCGTTTATACGGGAGACTCTTTTTCCAGTAGTCATCCAGCTCTAGTTCACAGTTTTTTCTGCCAGGACAATCCTGCTCCCCCATGCATGTGTGGAGGGCTGCGTGATGCCGAGTTCGGCTGGCTCCACAAGCAAGCTGAGCCCAGGCTTGCCTTGCTGGCTTTCTTCATGGGAGAGCTCTGCTGTGTGCCAGGGGAAGCCAAAATGAACAGGAAACAGGAAAAAGGAAGAGAGGGTGGGAGGGAGTATGCGTGCTGCAAACACCAGGTGGAAGTGGCTGGACTCCCATGTTAAGTTTCCTTGTGGCTTTGGGCTTCAAGTTTGCTTCAAGTTTTGCCACCATTGTTGGCCTGTGTTAACAACTATACCAACAATATTTCATTCAAGTGTTCCTAGGTGTTCTTGTGCAGTGTTTAAGGCTTATGCTTAAATTATATGCCAACATATGAAAGCCACAGTGTCCCTGGTCACAGAAAAAACTGCATTTGGGACCTGTTATGATTTCTATTTCAAGCTGTTGGGAAAATTCCCATTTCCTGACATGAATCTTTTCCTTGTTCTAGGAAGTGCATAAAGTGACCTACATTCACTGGCTTATTGTCAGTTCTTTGATGAAAGTATTCCTCTGTGTGTGGAGGTTTTTTACATTTTTAAGTTCTAAGTGCAAAGAATCTAACACAGAAATAGGCGGGAAAGGAAATCTGTGCCTGCAAAGATAGCATAAGTGATAATAAACTGTCAGAGCAAATGCCGCCTACAGCACACCAAGCCTCTTCTGTCCTCTTCCAGTATTTACGTAATCTCCTCAGTGCATACACCTTGGGCACCCACGAGGACACCAGTGTATACTGGGAGACTGCGGCATTAGGATTCCTATCCACTCTAGGAGGCCGCTGGATTTCAATATGTTCTCCCATATGTTTTAACACTTCTGTGTTTCTTCCATCTGTTTCTGGGAAATGTGAAGGAATTTAATGATCTTTTCTAGGGTTATTAAACCAACAGCTGTTGTCATTAATAGAGGACATTCTTTATGGCAGCGTGCAAATTCTAGTGATAAATCCAGCCCTGCCACCCTGTATTACTTTTTAATGAATACAGCATTTGTACTGAAACTGAGGTTATGAATGCAGTGAGTTCTTAAACTATTATTTGATGGTACAGCTTTGGCATAAAAATAGGAGTTTTTTTTTCCTCCTCTTATTCCTGATTGCTTTTGCTATGAAATACATTTTATGCTGGGCGAGACAGAAATTTTGTTTGTTTGTTTCTATTTTCCTTCCTTCTCCCTTTTTTGTTCTCTCTGCCAAAAAACAAACTGAAAAACAGGGGAAAAGTCGCTCAGAAGAATAGAATACATCACAATTGAATGGCCATTTTTTGGTGAAGTTTATTTGCAGAAAGAAATTATCTTTTCCTGTTTATTTCAAAGGTTCTTCTGGCATGCAAAATTGATGGTGACTTTTATTGTATTTGGAGCGTGCTTTGCCTTCAGTGACTTACTGTCCTGCATCATAATGAAGACTGTAAATATCTGCTTGGATACACTTTATGTCTAATTACCCACTATCCTGTTTTTCAGTACTTTCTTTTAATACTGGATAGTAAAGAGCGTTTTTGCTGCATCACTCTGATTTTCCTACTATTTTTTTTTAATGGTAACATAACCCAACATAATAATTACAATTTTGAGCTCAGTGAAATACATAATATCAGGTAGTAATATTTTATGTACTTCCATGATGGCCCCTTATCTAATCATTTCAGTAACTTTGATATTCTCTCAAAGGCTTGAAGAGCTGCCTAGCACCTGCAGGTGGGGAGAACAGAATATTCCAGGGCAGCAGAAGCTTCTTTGGACAGTCTTGCTTTGTCATGTACGGCTGTCATTCCAGGCTTATGAAATGCTGTAAGATTGAGTGTCCTTAAATCGGATCCAAAACCAGGTGTGATTTGAACTTGTGTCCCACTTAGTCTGGATTCACAAGAGTATTAGTATCTGGCTGTAGTATAGGAGTCAGAATAAATAAGTTTCGACACGTTTATCTTGCTGGGCTGCAAATCTAAGTGATTAACTAGTGGAACTATAAAAATGTACCTGTTTATTGTCAAATACTGTTTGTAACCAACTTTACTTCATTCTGGAGAAGGAGAAGTGGACTCCTGATTTCTGCAGTTTGAGACTCCAGCAGAGACTTCTCTAATCCCCTTCCCCACCTCTCCAGGAAGCCTGTTCCAGGGTTTCACCACCCTCTCAGTAAAGAAATGTTTCCTCATCTTTGGTCTGAACCTCACCTGGTGCAGCTTTGAGCCATTCCCGCAGGTCCTGTCCCTGGATCCCCAGGCAAAGAGCTCAGCGGCTCCCTCTCCACATGCCCTACTCGGAAGCTGCAGAGAGCCAGACGGTCTCCCCTCAGCCGCTTGTCTCCAGGCGAGAACGGCCCAGGGACCTCAGCCTCCTCACAGGACATGCTCCCCAGCCCTTCACCAGCTTCGGTGCCCTCCTCTGGGCACCTTCAAGGACCTTCACCTCCTTCCCAGTGGTGAGGCCCCGCGCTGCACAAGGTGCTCAGGGTGAGGCCACACCAAGGCTGAATATAGAGGGATGATGGCATGTTCCTCTGTGGCTGAGGTTTCAGTGGGGGAAGTAATTGAAAGAAAGCAATTAACAGTAGAAAAGCACTGGCTTTTGTCATCGCTTTCAAAGTATTTGAAGTATTTCATCCAGTGTTGAGGATGTATATAAATAACCAGGAGACTTACTTAGGAGTAATCACTGCATTTGTGTCATGAATAAACAAAAACAAGAAGACAATGCTTTCCTGTTGCCTTCTGTGGACTATTCATCCTGCACCTTAAAAAGCACACAACGAAGTAGTTTTTCATCTTGACTGAAATGCATTTTAAAAATAATTGTTTTACTGGCTTGAAAGCTTCATAAATTGGATTAGAATCCCATATATATACCATGGGTAGTGGGTGATCTGGCCTGTTTGTTTTTTCTCACCTAGCATTTTCCTTAACCCCTGCACTGACATTGTAAGCAGAGATAGGCAGGAGCTGAAATATTCTCTCTGCCATGGGAGAAGATTTGGGATGAAATTACCCATTTAAGGAAGATTTACCAAACCTGCACAAAATGCAGGTATTGGAACCTGAATTAATTAGCATGGAAATGACTGAGCACAATTAAATGCATATGTCTTGTTAGTATTCAGCATTGCCACCATGAGAGGAAGGAATAAGAAATGAAAAAGATGGGATAAAATGAGCAAGAACAGGAAGAGAAAAAACAGGTTTCTTAATCTGTGGTAGTCCTTTCAGTAAGCTTGCAGACCAGTCCAAGGAAGTCATGCTAATAATTCATAATAAATAGTTTCTTTGTAGGATATCTATGGCCACGGGCTTCTGGCTGCATTAGGGGTAATTAATAAATGGTTATGCAATGGTTATGCATCTGTCTAGGGGTTTAGGCTGTCACTTAGCACTGCAGTATGTGCCGCCTCTGGGAAATGGAAAGCAATGACTGAAACTTAGGCATCTTCACAGGCTCTTTGGTATATATTCTTTTTCCTTTTTTTGAGCCAAAACTCTGTGTTAAAAGTAGCAATCCTTTTCCCAAAGAGCAGGTGCTCAGATATTACAATTGTGAACATCCTGTAACTTCATGGGTGTGTGGATGGTGGGACAGATGTGCAGCGACACGGATGGATTAAACACTTGACATTCATCTCTGCAGAGAAGTATCCTGCCTTGAAATATAAAATGGAACTGAAATAGAAGTAGAGCCTCTGAAATTTCAACCCTGATGTGCATAGTTACTCTGAAGAGAAACATTTGCTACTTTTTTGACAAGCTGGACTCGCAGTCTTGTTCTTTTCAAAGCAGAGAGAAAGCAAAGGGAAAAACGCAACTTGTGTTTAAAGAGCAGCAGGAGCTCTAGATCATTTATTCGTTGCAGCATTTCCCTTAAAGAGTTTTTCTGTGGATGCTTCAGGCTGAATTTTTTAAAGTTGGTTCTGGGTTTTATTTTCTGCTTCCTAGGGAACTCATTTGGAGGCAAGTTTTCTGGCAAAAGTGGGACCCTCAGAAAGAGAAGAGAGTTAGAAAGATGCTTGTTCCCCCGGAACCAGGGACCCTTCTTCCCTGCTGCTGGTGTCCGTGCCTTCCACGGCTCTTGCAGAGGAGGCCAGCTGCTGCCGGAGGGAAGCGAGCACCTCCAGACACCAACTGCCTCCGCAGGCATGGGGCTCGCCTTGGCACCGGAGGCATCACGCACCTAAGTTCCACACTTTTATCCTCTCCTGCTAAACTTGCCATAAGGTTTCTGCAACGCTCGTCTCGCACATGTGCTTGAGTGGTGCTGAGAAGCCCTCTCTTCGTCGGGTCCCTCATGTGGGACGGAAACTAGTGACGGTGTTGATATTTGAGGAGGGATATTTCTTCCCAGCTGAGCAGCAGTTAGAAAAGAAACATTTTTGGTATCATGGAATTAAACAAATATTAAGGGGAAAATACTAGACCGATTAAAATCACAGAATCACAGAACGGTAGGGGTTGGAAGGGACCTCTGTGGGTCACCCAGTCCAACCCTCCTGCTGAAGCAGGGTCACCTACAGCAGGCTGCACAGGACCTTGTCCAGGCGGGGCTTGAATATCTCCAGAGAAGGAGTCTCCACCACCTCCCTGGGCAGCCTGTTCCAGGGCTCCGTCACCCTCAGAGGGAAGAAGTTCTTCCTCATGTTCAGACGGAACTTCCTGTACCTCAGTTTGTGCCCATTGCCCCTTGTCCTGTCACTGGGCACCACTGAAAAGAGTTTGGTCCCATCCTCCTGACACCCACCCTTGAGATATTTATAAGCATATATTAGGTCCCCTCGCAGCCTTCTCTTCTTCAGGCTGAACAAGCGCAGCTCCCTCGGCCTCTCCTCATAGGGGAGATGTTCCAGTCCCCTCATCATCCTCGTAGCCCTCTGCTGGACACTCTCCAGCAGCTCCTCATCTTTCTTGAACTGGGGAGCCCAGAACTGGACAGAGTACTCCAGATGGGGTCTCACTAGGGCAGTGTAGAGGGGAAGGAGAACCTTCCTCAACCTGCTGGCCGCACTCCTCCTAATGCATCCCAGGATGCCCAAACCGTCAGCCCAATGTGGGAATTAAAAAGAATGTGTCCACTGGCTGATCTGATTAGAGAAAAGGGATCAATGAAGTGTCAGACTAATACTGCTCTCTGATTAAAACCCTGAAGTACAGAATATTCTTGAGAAGAGCCTTTGGAATCTGATCACTTTGAGTTGACCTCTTTTACCCCTTTTGTACTTCTGACATTAGCGTGCAGCTTGTGGAGACAAGGAATATGAGTGATAATCTGAAGGCGGGTGTTTAGAAAAGGAAAAGTAATCAATCATTTTATTCCTCCTGGCTTGGTGCCAGTTGATGGAGTGGATGATGATGGGTGGTGTGACTTTCAGCGAGAAGATGCAGTTGCAAGCCGGGGCTCAGCCTTCCCATGGCTGACAGCATCCCTGGCAGCACCGGCAGCTGGAAAAGAACACGTGGGTCCCTCTGGGACAGCAATAATGACAGCAAACCCCATCCAAACCACCTGTGGTTTCAGGTGTGTGTGACCCAGGGAGGACCGTGCAACCCGGAGTGGTGCCTCTCACCAAGCCAATGCCGTTGTGGGGAGGACCCTCCACCTGCATCTCCTGGTGTGGCATGGACGTTCGCCGGGCCCTGCCTCGCCCCAGGGTGGGCTGCTGGAGCTCCTACAAGGCTGTCAGATTCCTTTTAGGATGCAAACAAACAAAAGTGGAATTTTTTGAAGTGTGCTTTACAAGAGTCAGGCTAAAATAAAGGCAAGAATCCAGCCTGCCCCTTGAGACTAGGCTGGGCAGCGTGGGCCAGGGCAGCGCTGGGGCTGCAGCACCTCCAGCCGCCTCGAACGGCTCCTGGGCAGCCTGGGCAGGCACCGGCCATGCTGCCCTCCTGGCCGACGGAGGGATGGATGCTGTGCACATCCGAGGGAGGCAAATGCCTATTTAAGCAAAAAATAACTGCCAACTTGATACTACCTAGGTAAATCGCCTACTGACACTTGTTTGTATCAAGCCAGAGGGCTTGTTTGGGCCCTTTGACAAAGTAGCTTCAGAACTGGAGTTAGTAGCATCTGCACATGGTGATGGTCACCATACGGTTGTACTGATTGCACAGGGTCTGTGAGAAGAGTAGGAATCCAGTAACCCCCTCTTCCTTAATTATATGCAAAGTTAGAAACAAAAGGATTTGTTTGAGGCAACTGAAAAAAAAACAAAAGCCTTCCACTTGTATGCAGTTGCTAATTCAGTAGAATCCTGAGATAAATAATACATCATGACATTCACAGGCACAGTTCTAATTGCTTTTTCTTCTCGCTGACTCAAGCCATGGGTCCTTCATCTGTATATTAGTACAACTACTTCTGTTAGGAAAAACAAAGCAAAACTCCAAAGAACTGAGGCATATTTCAATGTATTTTTCCCTGTGTAAAAATGTTGCATATGATTTCCTAAAAGCTTCTAGGCTATAGAAGCAGGAGGCCTCAAAGCACTATCGTCAGTTACCTAAATTTAGAAGGTGTGAACCTAATGAATTGCAGGGAGCATCAAGTTTGGGGAGTTTGTAATGAATAAGCCCTAAATTCAGACAGCTTCCACAAAGAAACAGAAGCCAGAACTAGAATTGCCAGCTGCAGGCTTAGACCAAAACATGCACTTGTCCATTAAGTTAGGAAGGTCCTGCTCATGTAGCTGGAGCTCCCAGTTAACCCTTAGTTCTGGTCTCTCTCTGCCAGACCAAGGGACATTAATTGCCCCAACCAGCCTGCCCTGCAACCCCTGCCTATGGCCAAAAGCCCCGCTTGCAGTCAGGTCAGTCCTTGGTCCTCACTGAAGCTGAGCCACAGGTACCCCCCGTGTCCAACCCTGTCCCCTGCTCATCCAGACTCACTTGCCCTTGGCTCTAACTCATTGCCTGCTGTGGTCTGGTGATGCCTGGGCTGTCAGCGGGACCCGTGGCTGTCGCCATCCTGCCTTGCCCAGGTGCTGTGGGACTGTGTCCTGCTGGTGCGGTCACTTCTTGGCCTGTGCCGTGGGTACCCTCAGCTCCTGGCTTGTCCTCCCTCCTGGGGCAGCCGTGCTCCTGCTGTCACCCAACATGCTCACAGTCCTCTCCTCTTTAAAGTTAGGCTTAATCTGCTGTATTGTCACTGTTGTGTGGAAAAGTTGCATAAGATTCATTGCATTTCAGAAATGAAGACTCCATCCTGAAAGGGGAGATTGCATCTGGGCTTGGTAATGTTTTAAGTGTAATGTCTCCAGCATTTTTCACTTTCAAGGCGACAGTAATTGAAAGATTGATTCCTGCAATTTTGACATCTATAATTCGACTGAGAAAAGGTCAACTTCTTCATGGAATCTTGTTTAAACTAGTAGAACGGTGTGGAAATGTCACATTGTCTTTCTGATAGTGTCACCGGTGCTTTGATTAACAATAGGTTCAATCTGTAATGCAGAATAAAACCTAAATGCCACAGATAGCTCAAGAAGAGCATAGTCCAAAGTGCCAGAGGGATCAGTAGAAACATTTCCCCTGATTCCACTGGTTGTGGGATCTGGTCTAACTGAAACACTGAGAAAAACAGAAATTGGTATCGTTATTCAGAAATGCATTATTTAGGCCTGAGGGAATCAGGACCCCTAGCCTGTTGTTCAAGAGACCAGGAGCTGCAGCAGAACCCTCAGTGGGAAGACTCCACAGGTGTCCTGACCCTGGGCTAATGGCACCAACCAGCCCCACCTGGGACACCCCCCCCCCCCACGCCCTGCCGTGCCTGTAGTGCTATTTAAGCTCAGCTTGGGGCCAGCACATATTTCTTACCTGTGTGGCAGGAACACAGGTCCCAGCTCTGCTGCAGCCTGGCCATGGGCACCTTGGCTGCGTTGCCAGCTTGGCTGGGGGCTCGCCACTGGAGCCTGGTGAGTCTCTTGGGTCTGCTACTGCTAATTTGTCCTGTATTGGCTAATGCTTCTTCTGATCGTAGTGGCACTGGGAGGGTATATCTCAAAGCGGCTTGTAAAATCCTGTGCTGGAGGCTAAATAGCATAGGTCTAGAAAGCTGATGTGATGATGCTTATGTTGCTAGCTAACTACAAGGGCTAGGTTTCTGTAGATATTTTCAGTGTTAGTTTTAGTTCCATTGATTCCCCTACCCCCCCTTACGCCCCTTTCCTGTGAAGTTTCAGCCTCTGTTTTTATGAGGAGATCTCATGGGGGGGAGCATGGTTGCTGCCTAGTGCATGTGTCAGCAGATTTTTGGCCCTGGAAACACTTCTTCGGGTGTCTCAGTAGGCTTCTCTCCCTTGCAGCTCTTGCTTTGTTTGCATCTTCTGTGCCATTGCAGCAGTATGCTACTCCTGCCTTGCACTGGCTGCAGACTATGTGCTTGATTAAATCTTCCAGCACATAATGGGGTTTGAAATGTGGCTATGCCTTACTGATTGAAGAGTGTGGTGATGGTGATAAAGACTATATTGCTGTCTTTCAGATCAGAGATCTGGATAAAAATCAATTGCTTGGATTTTTGTATTGCTTCTGTGTGGCACTGCCCTGCGGGACAGGCAGGCTGGGGGGGGGGGGGGGGGAAACGGGAGAGCAGCGCTTCTGGTGTGGGGTCAGACACTGGGAGCAGGGCCTGGGCAAGGGCTGGGGGCGAGGAGGGTCAGGAGAATGCATTGCTGCTGTTGTCCACAACACAGACCTGCCCCTGCTGCCCACGGGCACTGGCCCCTGGGCGCTGCGTGGGCTGGGGCGGGTTAGCATGCAAGCAGGGCTGCTGCTGATCTCTGCAGGCTCACATCTTCAGCACTTGCTCTCTGCTGTTGCTGAAGTCCAGCCTGGATCCCATAATCCAGACAGTGCCCTGCAAGGCTGTCTCTGAAAGCAGGGGCTGGGATGGGGGTGGCTGCTGGAAACATAGGGGGTTTGAGCCTTGTCCCTGGTCAGCTGTGCCGGTCAGGCATGCAGGCCTGGCCAGGGAGTCTCAGCTCTGAGCGGGTCAGTGCTGGGGGTGAAAGTTATGGTTAATGCTTCCAGGCTGTCTGTGCAGGTGACTTGTTCTTTCAACACTTGCCACCATTTCTGCAGCGTAACAACACTTAGATCCTGGTAAGTTCTTCAGGAAAGGTCCCTCTCAGGCTTAGTAAATGAACAACTGACAGTTTTCTTTGTATTTAATTCAGACAATTACTTACATACTCAAAAGAATGGTACTGAGCTCTGAAGGTGGGGAAGGCTGAAAATTATCTGAAATACAAATTCTTGAACTCAGCTGAGGCACTCTCTGCTGATGGAGTAAATTAGAACACCAACTTAGAGCAGAGATGCTCAGAGAAACTTCCTTTTCAGAGAAAAGTCGGGATGGGGCCACGATGTGAAGCTTTGCAGTTGAACACAGGGATAAATTTGGAGGATGCTAATGGTGAGCTGGTGGTGAGCAGCAGCACCTTTGCTGGTGGTAACAGCCTCTGTGTGCTCAGGGGAGCAGAGATGCCTTGTGCCCCTCTGCCTCCCGCGTGGTGGGAAAACTGGGGTCACAAAACCTGCTGTGCAGGTGGAGATGGATTTTGTGTTATATGAAGTTTGTTTCCCATAGACTATAGGAAGAGCTGAGCAGTTTGTGAGTTATCTGGCAAAGCAAACATCAACATTGCAAAGGATCAGACTACTAAGTTATTGCTGGCTACACAGAAAAAATACCGTGACATGCGATGACAGCTTAAACTGTATAATCTTCTGTATGTGGACCTTCTTTGCTGGAATAATTTTATCTGGCAAAAGTCAACCTTCAATCATTTGGGGGGGGATGTGGAAAGTGAAGTGCTGCCGTATAGGGGAGGCTTCTTGCTTCTTGAAATAATCAATTCACATAGTATTTGTCATCAGTGACTTTTCTGAAGGATAGTGTCTTGTCGCAATGGTTTATCTTCAACTTCCAATTTTCAGAATGATTGTGCACCAAGTATCATGTGTCAGGAAGCATTTTCCACTGACTGACTTAGTGCTGCATGTTTCTGTTTATAGAGTCACCATTTGTGTTTATTTTTAACACACTTTACTATCAAATCCTTTCAATAATTCAGGACAATATAAACAAGAAGAGTTGCTGGGCATGTTAGAAGCATGCTGTCAGGGGGGAAAAAAAGATATCCTAGACCATCAGTCTTGAGAGTTGAAGAGTTTTATAAGGAAAATTTCCTAATAATAGAGTAGAAAAAGCTAAGGTGACACTTTAACAGGCTAGAAATCGGTATCCGTCAAGAGTCAGCGTGGTGTGAAGGCAGGCATATAGGTGCAGTACACGATATGGAGGAGAAATTTTTGTATGCAGTCTGCATCTGCCTTCTCTCTCATTCAGCTTGTGCCATGGGTTTTCAGTGTGATGCTGAAGTGCCTCTCTTGTATTCACCATTTGTGCAACTTGGCTTCCGTGTCTGTTGTACTATCTGTGATTTAACAACTTAAGACTGTAAGTCGGTTCAAAAACTGTATTGACATTCATAGAAAAAAATCATTGTGGACTGAGAAATGCAAAAATGCAAGAAACTCAAGAAGCCCCAGGTTGCAAGAACGTAATTGGGAAAGTATCACTATAAACTTACTACAGCTGTGTACTCCTTTTACAGGTATCCTATGACCCTTAGTGTTACCAGCTTGCTTGTCATGAGTGTTTGTTTTACTTGCTTGAGTATCTTGGGAATCAGCAGAATGGATGGATAAGTGCGGGTTTGCATGTCATCACCAGATCAGAAGGGCTTTGGGTTCCCACTTGCTTCGAGCTGGAAGGTCTGAGACTTCTTGCTCCTCTATACTGCAGCAGGTCTATTAACATTTAACTTTCATACCTAGAAGGTTATTGGAATGACAGATTTCTGGAAGAGCTGCTTGCTTAATTGTCAACCAGCATGTTCCAGTAAATTGTTGAGAGGTACTTGATGTTGAATGTATGATGAGACTGCCTCTTGGTGCAGGTGGGCATGATTGTTCCTGTTTTTCTTCCCAATTATATGAAATATGGCAGTCCTGCTATTATTCATTTGCACAGACATCACTTGAATTGGAGTTAAGATCCTGAAGTGTAATTTGAATTGCTCTGAGTTTCAGTCTGTTTTCACAGAAATAAGTGTTTTATGTGCTTGATGGTGGTCTGAATTTGCCACTGTCCCTATGGCTATGCTTAGTGGAAGGATGAGAAGACCCTTCACAGTCTCATTAGTATCACTGCTCCTTGGTGAGACTAGTCACTTGCAGACAAAGGTCTGGATTCCTCTCCTCTGTCTTAATCCCTTTAGAACAAACCGTTCTGTTGGATTGTCTGTACTGCAGCAGATACTGCTGAAATTTTGCATAAGGGACCACAGACAGCGTTATTTACTGGATGGAAGTAAACCTCAAGCTAACATCTTGTGTGTCGTTTGGTAGGCATTTCGATTTACGAGTGTTTCTGAGAGCATGAATATTCTTACTGACTTCTAACAATTCTAAGAATCTGTGCAGTCTGAATAAAGGCATGCTTATTCCAGATCAGTGTGAAGTGCCACACTGGTACCAGAAAACCCGTGTCCTTACAGGCTTTCTGCCTGAAACCAGTAAAAGCTGTTGACTGGGCAGCACCCTGGATTATCAGGTACAGTATCTTTTATCTAGGCTGACTTTTCCTGTGTGTTGCAAATTTCCTTATCGCTCCCGATTTAACTGCTGGGTGTTTCTGTCTCCTTTTTCTTTTCCCAGCAGGATTTCTAGTACCCAGAGCGATCCAGGTGAAAGGCTGTGTATGTGAGGCCAGGGGATTCAGGAGTACACAAAACTTGATAAAACTTCAAACTGGAAACAAATTCTGTGTCCTGCAGCTCACCCAGCTGGAAACATGAGAGTCTGATTATGAAATAAACTAATGGCTGAAATGGATCCCTCAAATCACCTGACAAATATCTTAATTAGAGCTTTTGAAGAAAAGTAATCCTCTAAATGAGCTGCTGGTAGCAAGAACTCTTTAAAAATGTTTCTCAGTGGTCAGGGGTTAATCTCTCTCCTGCTCTGATGGTGTCACCTTCTTAAATGGGTGGCATGTAAATATGTATTGTTATGTGCTTCTCTGGTAGGAAGCTATAAAAATGGACACCATGCAAAAATTTGAGGGTTGAGGAAAAAAGGGATGCTTTCTGTTCCTCACTGCTGAGCAGTGAGGGATGGATGCAGCATCAGCTTCTCCGTTGAGCAGCAGCACAGGGAGAGGCAATTATGAAGAAATATGTGCCTGCAGTGCAGGAAAAATAGTAGTTTAAGAGGGCTAGAGGAAGGATGCTGAGGCCTGACTAAAAAGTCCCTGCACTGCTGCAAGCTGTGCATCCAGATGCTCAAATGTTCAGAAGATCCACTTTGAGCAGCTTTTGGTCACAGCACCTACTGTCTCTGAGTGAAAGAAGAAATGATGGTTTAATGACATCACAGTGAGCTTGAACTATTATCTTAATTTCTGTTCTGTGCCTGTGGTTTGGACCACAGAGACGCCAGTCTGTGACAGTAAGTGCTACAGTAGTAAACACCATTAACCATTTAGTGATTAAAATTTTTCTAAGTGGTAAGCAATGCCACTGTTATTGCTAGCTCTTTTCATTACTTGCCACTGTTTCTAAATATTTGAGCAAACGCAGGATAAAATAATCCATGACTGATTTCTTTGATAGTTGTTTTGTGCTAAAATGCAGGGGTTTGAATGTAGGTGAAATGAAACTTCTACAGGAAAAATTGTCTTTTCATCTGTGGAATGGGCTAGTTAAAGACTGAAAAGATTTAGCATATGAAACAGAGGGAGCAAATCTTCTTTTAAGAGAAGGCTGGGAATGCTTTGTCCTGTGCTAATACTTGAGTACCATATGCTGTCCTGTGCTATTGCTTAACCTCATCATCTCTTCTGTGGCTAGTAGGCTCTCTCTGCTTGCTGCCTTTCTCCATAACTGCCTTTCTCCATAACACCCTTTCTCCCAAATTGTCTGATTAATGCAAAGAATTGAAGCATAGCAAACTGTATTTGAGTTTTGTGGGTCGCATTTGTAACCAGAAGAGTGACTTAAGTACTTGAAAGTTGGTTTTCCCAAAATGTAATGTTTATAAAATATATTTTCTTTCCCAGCATGCCTTTCTTGCACCCTGAGAAATAATGCTGCGTAAGACCATGGGCTCAGATATTGGGTTAATGATGTGCTGCTTTGGCACCAGTGTTCCTGCTGTCTCCTTTGAGCATCTCCACCAATAGGAATTGTGCAATTAAACACTGACTGCTATTTAAATTTTGGAATGCAGTTCCTTTATTTGCAGACCTGAAGAGATTGAGTGGAGGCTTGAATTAAAAGGTCCTGAAACTAGGACAGAAACTTGTTTACAGAATGATTGCAGTGGTATGTTGTAAATTAACAATTCCAACATATCTAAAACAAAGACATGTGTGTAGCTCCATTTTAATTATCTCTTTCATGAATTGGAGCCTTGCTGCAACTCTGGGGTAAATGATATTTTTCCACTACATTCAGTAAGAGTGTTATCCAGCATGGACTCCTCCACATAATTACCAATTGTCTTAGCTTTTTCAAGATAAAATTTAAATGAAATAAATATGCTCTGTAATTGACAGCAAAAAGTGGGGTTTTTGAGATGCTCTACTGATTTATATGGTAAGTAAGCTTAAATTGTACACCCATTTTAAAAATACAATTTGCAGAGCGTATTAATAGCACTCAGTGGGGTATACAAATTCTCATTTGTGTGGGACTTTCAGGTTTTTGAAATTTTTTGCATCTGGCCTGGGAAACTCTTGGCAGAAAAGTCTCTTGACATGTTTGGATTTCATTTGTTTTTAAGGGCTACTTAATTTTTTTGTTATAATATATAGCAAAATGAAGATGTTTTTAACATTTAGTTTGGAGAAGTCAAAACATACCAGTCTGGAGCACTTATGCTTCTTTCCCCTAAACTAAATTTCGATAAGGGCATGACACACTTGCAGTGCATTAGAGATTTTGATAGAACTGGACTTTTTAGCAGTGCTTCTAATTTTCAGACCTGCTCAAAGAATGAGGTGTATAGATATCCCACTCTAAGTATGGATAAGGATGTTGTTTTTCTTCCTTCAAATGATGTATCAGAAAGAAGCACAATCAGTTTGGAGTTGTGGAAAAACTTTCCTAGATTAGACAAGCAATAATTTTATTAACTGAAATTTGGAAAAGTGGGCAAGATACATAAAGCTGAAAACTCTACCTGTTATTTTGAAGTTATTCCCTTTTCTGAAAGCTAGAAGTGTGCAGGTAGAATTAGAGGTAATTCAGTACTTTTACCCAAATTATTGTGAGTCTGTTTCCATAGTGGTCAATGCCCAATTCCCACTGACAATACAATGTGTCCTGTTCTTTTCTAGGAAAGATAGAGTAATTATGATTATTAGCCAAAAATAACTGCACAGAATGCTAATTCACTGTTCGGTGTCTTAGACAAATGAGAAGGTGAAAGACTGGCCTTGAAGTGACTTGATGACCGTGGGCAGTGTCTATTCCTGTCGATCTGTGTGACACAGCTTCTCACACGCTACATGTCAGCTCGCTGTCCAGCTCAGCCCGGTGTGTCCGGATGCGCTGTGGCTGTTCTCTTGGCTGAGTACTTATGATTTTTTTGACATCAATACCTTCATGATTCTGTTTTTGGAGGTGATCAGCCATCAGGAACTACATCTCATGCAGTCCTGTATGACATTTAGTACCTCTGTAGATACTGAACACATTGAACAAAATAGTAACCAGCCTGAAATCTTGACATTTACTGAAATGGTGCAGAAAGGGATCATTTACTCAGAAGGTGGCATTTCTGAATTAATGAAAAGCACTCTGGTAGACATCAGCAATGGGATACGTCACCAGACTTCAGAGATCAATTGTGTAGAAGTCCCAGACCTGAGCCTGATGTATTGATTCACTGAATTTTTAATATCTACAGAGAGAAGTGATCTGTCTGTCCTGCAGTTCGTTGCATCCTAAGGTAGACATTTAAATTAGTCAAATGACTTATGCTCTAGTGTGCCCGTTTCCAATACTGCCTTTGATTAGAAAGCAAGTTGAGCTAACCAGCTTGCCTGTAGGTTTGTGTCACTGATGTTTGAAGCCCCCACTCCAAAAGAGACTTGATGCAAAATATTTTGGTCAGTGGAAGATTCCCCAGATGGACCTCAGTCTCTGCTAAGGCTCTTGTTCCCACTCATGAGCGTTTGGAGGTTTGTGGCAGCTGCATCAGCAGATAAAAGGTGCAGTCTCTCTCCAGGGTAACTACTTGTACACATGTTGATATTCTCATGGGAGTTTGAGGCTGTGAATCTTTGTTAATGTTTGGAGAATGCAGAAAATTCTTAGCACATGGAGAAGTGTTATCAGCAAATATGTGCTACTAAAATGATAGGCAGTTGGTGCAGCATGCTTGTGTGGATGGCTAAGATTGAACAATTGCAGGTCTTAAAACAATGCTGAAATATAAACCTGTTTTCCTATGATCCTCTTAATTACTATTGGTAACTTCTATTACCAAAGAGTGTAAAAAAAAATGTACATGTGCTATGTAGACATCCACACATATTTGTGAATGTTTTCTTAACTGACCAACAACGTAATGGTGTGTTGATATTAGACACAGGAAGTTTGACCCTTGAAGGTTAATATTTTTGAATTAATTGGATGATCCCCTGGAGAATTTCTCGGAGGAAGGTAATTACATTTCTTTTTCAGTAAATTGAGTGCTTCACTAGTTTAACACTTTTTTTTTTTTCTAGGGAAATATATGGTAGAACATAATGTTCTTTAACTCTTTCAAAGAGCAGAAGATTACTCCTTCTATCAAGATAGTGCTTCAGTGTTTCTAGAAGAAGCCATTTTCTTGTAGGAGCATGTAGATATAATCTAAGACATGCATTTATTTTCTGAGACAGTCAATCTACTACTGAGCATACTTGACACAGTTTGCATATCTCAATGCCTTCAAAAAGAGCCCTTTAATGTTAATGTTAGCTGCTTTTTCTCTCCTTTGCATCTGTACCTGACCTCCTTATTCTTATCTTCTTTAGACTAAATTGTTTTTTCACCTGTTTTTGCTAACCGATTTTTTTTGAGACCTCAGATCATTTACCTTCGGATTCTTCCCAGTAGATGTTTTTCAGCAACATCACGTTGCTGACTCACATTCCATCTATCATCCACAATAATCGCCAGATGCTTTCCTGCATGACTGCAGCGTAGGCAGTGGTTTCTCACCCTGTATTTGTACAGTGGTTATACCTGCCTTTTTCCTGTTGACTGGCTGGGGGGGCAGCCTGAGAAGCGGAAGAAGCCTTGATGCTGTGCAAGCACTGTTCAGCAATAGCTGAAGCACACCTGGGTGATAACATAGCACTGTTTTGGTCACAAATCCAGCACACAGCACCATTTGGTTTTATGGTGTCAGTTATCCACACCTTAAGTTCCAGAGGGAATAATGAGCAAGATCTTTTATAATTCCTGTATGGTCCTTTCTGTGACTTCGATAAAGTATGCAGAGGCTCATGACAGTGAAAGTTATTGTGTTAATTGTTGCTAACACATTGAATTTGGGGATACAATTCTGCATCTCCCAATAGTGAAAAGACAAGTTCAGTTACTATTTAGGTCTGATGTTCCAAGATGCCCTGCTTGTACCATGCAAAATGATGCGACCTCCCGCTTCTTTCATCTTGTGAATTGGTCTCCTCAAAGAGCAGGCAGAAGTACTGTTCCTAAAATAGCAGTGGCTGAACAGTAGTAAGTGGCTTCGATTTTGATCTTCAAAAGCAAGGAAACACCAGACAGGGCGTCCTTTGTATTCAGTATTTATATGCTCATCAAAAAATTGCTTTCAAGGTTGAGCTTTTAGCTGTGGATCTATCTGAAGCACAATCATACAGATCTGTCAAAGTTTAAGACTAGATGATGTCAGTATTATCTCCGCACAGGCAAAAGGCTTCATCAATTATAGCTAAATGTGTAAGATATTTAACAAACTGTTTTCTGCATGAAATTCCCTGTGACCATATGTACACAGCTGACAACATTTAGAGAACTAGCTTCAGTGGGCAAGCCACAGTTGCTCTAGTAAACACAGAGCTATTTAGATCATGATTTGCCTTTGATATGTTTAGGGTGGATTCCTGCAGCAGCTCGAGGTATGTTTTGTGTGCTTTCTAGGATGAAGTTAGTTGGGAAATGAGAAAAATCTTTGACCAGCATGTGGTAACCTAGCAACAGGTAACACTTCAGAATCATTTTTTCCTCTTTAGCATCATGCCTGCTTAATGAGCCATTCTGGGGCTGAGACTTTATGCTTTTTTGTATTGCCTATTTATAAAGTTTCTTTGAAACCTGAGTGCTTTCACACCTTACCTCCATCAGCAGCACCTTCATATGGGTTTAACGCAGAACTCTTGCTGTGGTGCCAGAGGGATGCCTGGTAATAGCACAGCTGCTGTGCGGCAGCATACATTGCTGCGCAGTGGGATGCACCCCACCGTGCTCCCCAGCACTGGGGCCATGGGGAGTTTCCAGGAGCTCAGGCAAGTGCTGGTGGCAGTGGGCACATGGCTGGGAGGAGCTGGGATAATCTAAATGTCTGCAAACCCGCACAAGTGTTGGTCCTGTGCAATACTTCACCCCAAAAGGCAGCAGTGTCTGGAAGACAAAGTAAACTGAAGCAGCTTTGTGTAGAAGAAATTATGACCCCATACCTGTCCAGTCTTGCCTTTCCAACCTTGTCTGTCGCTGTGGTGAGCAAGACAGCTGATTTGCCGTATAGCAGTGAATTCATACATGATCCATGTCAATACCTTTAAGCACACATGTGAAGAGGAATAACAGTAAAGAGCCCTTGAAAGTCTCAGGTTTTAAAAATATATGTTTTGGGGGTTTGTATTTGCATCTTCTCATTTTCAGGCTTTTTTGTATTGACTACTAGACATACAATTGCATTGTATTTCTGAATGGACAGTTGAGGTTTTGATGTATTCCCAGGACTTCAGGAGTGCTAAGGCTGTAGATTAATTGCCATACATCACCAGGTCAAGATAAGTTGCCAAATCAGCAATATGTGCCAATGGGTACTGAAATCAGTGGAGTGAGAAATACTGAATAAGAGGGAACTGGTTCATAGTAGTACATGGAAACAGTACTGTAGTTGCTTTCATATGCCAGTATTCTGTCCTATATACAAGCAAATTGATTAATAGATAAAATGATTGTTTCTATAATGCTAATGACTAATGTTTTAAGGAAATTTGTGTGACGCTTTTCTGTCTGAAAGAGTGAGCTAAGGTAGGGCAATGATTGGAATGCGTTGTGTTAATGACTGGCTGGCACAAACTGTGTTCCCACTACTACTATTTTGTCATTGACAATGAAATAAATTGTCTTGCACTTAAATATAGGCAGAGGATTACAACAAATATAATTCCTACCTCAATCCTTCCTTTATTAACGAAATTTGCAAAAAATTGTTCAAATCGCAACTGGGAGGGAGGGATTTTCCAAGAAACCTTAGCTTCCTAATTCTCTTACAGGAGAGTATGTGTTTGATTATTGCAGCAAGTAGGAGTAATCCTGTGAAAATTAATCCTTCACTGCCTTTCCACAAACTCTTAATAACAATATCCACCTCATCCCATGGATTGCTTTTATGTTTTTAGTCATTAGGTATTAAGCTATAAAAGTTAAATAACTATGTTCACTTGAATTGTGTTTCTAAAGAAGATATTAGTGCCATTAAAGCAGAGGAAACATTGAAAGGTTTCTTAGCTCAGTTTGGAAGTAGTCTTTTTCAGCTGAGTTTGAATTCCTTCCCAGCTGACTTGAATTCAATTGGCTTAAATTCAGCCTAAAGCCAATCTTAAACTATAGTGAGAACAGAACATATTTTGGTGTCTGTAGCAGAAAAGCATATATTCAGTTTCTCAGTGAAGAAATCTCGCATTCAGTGCTAAGAGTAACTCAAATGTATGATTGAAGTTTTCCAAATCTATTTATCTGCTAAAAGCCTAGTTTTGTGACTCAGGTTTTCAAGTGACAGGAGAAATTTGTTACTTCTGACTTGGTAAAAGTTTACCAGGAGGGAAATAACACCTTGTTAATTTTTCTTGTCCTTTTATAGTAAGTACCACTGAATTCACATGACACCATTATTACGTTGTGCTGTTTGTCAAGGTACAGATAAGATTTTTCTGGCAATGCAAACCAAAAGAAAGCAAACTGGTTGCAACCCCAGCAGATTATATATCTGCTTGTTCTAGCTATAAAGTGACATTTTCATCTGCCAAGTATATGAAATCCTGTGTGAGATTAACAGTTTGGAGTCACGGGCTGTAACAGGATGGCAGTGGGCTGGAGGGCTGCTGGATGTGTGGCTGTCTCAAGGCAAGGTGCTGGGATGCTGCTGTATCCATGAAGTGCTGACACATACACATGTTAGAGTAGCCCTGGAGTGAACCAGGTCAGTGGGATTAATGAATTAAGCTGGTCCTTGGCACTGCTGTCACTGCCTGTCGGTGAGTACAGGCTGCTCCTGAGATGCTGTAGCTGCTGAAGCCCTGGCCTGGTGTGTGCAGTCTCACAGCAGCTTCTGCCTGCCTTGCTGACACAGAAACTTGCAGCTACAACTGCGAATGGTGAATACTTCTCTAATGCACTTGGAGAGGTCTTAATTGACACCAGTTCCTGAGTATGATAAGCATATCTGGGTGTTGAAAATTGTGCCAGCTTCATCTTAACTTTCCCTAAATTAGTTCATAACTCTGCCTAGGCGTTCTTTATTTGGTTTTAAAGTGGGCTATGCCAACTTAACTCAAATTGATTCTAATTGTTTTAAACTGACACTTTTAAGTTCCATAATATGTAACACTTCAGAACATATGGGGGGGATCATTAAAGATGGGATGCAAATAAAAAAAAGTCAATGCAGATTTATCAGAAAGTGTGCTAGACTAAACCTGTATGCCTCCTTTTCTTAGACAAAAGAAATCTAACAGTTTTCATCTGTGCGGCAAAAACTCTTGATATGGTATCCAAAAAGGAAATATGGAGAACAAGTTAAAAAATGACTAATAATATGGCTACAAATAGAAGCCATTTTGTGCTGGAAAGGACATAGAGTAAGCATTTAAAGATAAGTCTGGGCTAATCTTATGAAATATTTCATTGTTTGGCTCTGCATAAAGGGAAGCCAACTGGAGTTGTGAGTGCGAAGGGTGAAGAGGAGAGACCCGGGTGGCACTGGTGGGGTTGAGGTAACAAGGAAGAGCTTGGACTCTTACTGTGCAAATTGCAAGATTATTCACTTAATGACTGGTAATACTGCAATGAATGAGGGGCTGAGGGCTAGAAAGAAAGATGAAAAAGCTGACTGTAGTATTAATCACAGAAGAATCTGAGAAACCAGGATATTGTGGTCCTGGGAAAGTCAAATGGGAGCCAACGGGTATTACCAAAAGACATAGGAAAGTTGAGTGCCACAGTAATGCCTGGTTTAAGTCCATACTACTGCAGTTGGCACAACACTGAGGGTAATTTCTGTGTTGTAAATGAAAGCTGTAGTATCTGGTATAACTGAATTGCATATACATCTCTTCTGTTCCTTTCTCCAGGATAACTGATACTCAATTTTTGATTCACCAGTAAGCAGACAGAAAAAATCTCTTTGTGATGTAGGGTTCATTATTACAAATCTCCCCAAGCTTGCAAAGCAGAATAATGTAGGCCCAGGATATATGTCCTGCATATAGCATCATGTATATCAATGAAGCAGTTCAGAAAAAAAAACAAATGAGTGGTGCATAATGCACTTCTGACATCTGGGTTATTGCTGCTTTGCTGTGTTTGATGGCAGTAAGCAATCTGACTATGCTGCTGTACGTAAGTTTATTCTGTGAAGTCAGGGGGCAGTGAAACACCGCTTCTCTCATATCATGGCATCCCTATGGCAACTTTTATGAAGGCATAAACTGAGATTTGTGATTTGCCTTTTAGGAAGCAGCTTTTCTTTCCTGGCTCCAGAGATGTGGACTGTGTTGGGGTAAACCTGCAGCTTGGAATCTTGCTGTGAAAACACTCTTGCCAGCTGTTTCCTTTAATGAAGTGCTATGAGGTATTTCTATGTGTATTAGGGTTGTAGCAGCATGAGCTTTTGTGGGGAGTTGACTGTGATAAGCAAACCTTCTTTAAAGCTGATCAATTGCATTGCTGTTTGCCTGGTAGGCTAATTGTGGCAAGCACAGGGACCACTGAAGCTGACACTGTTACCTATGCAAAATGCTTTTGGTGACATAAAGATACATTGGTAGGATGCAAGAAAGGGACTGGGGGTGTAGGTCCTTTGCCTCTGACCCAGCATTTTTACATGTGCAAAATGAGTGTGGCATTACCACCAGCTGTGAGGTTGGCATCCCTCTGTGCACTGAGTATCTGTAAAAGAAAGTTACACCATGGACTCTGGCTCAATTGGGAATTAGGTCCTGATTTCAGCAAGGACAGAGAGAAATAAACAGTGTGGAAGAGATCATACAGGGGAATAAAGGCTGGGGTTACTACTGTCAGTTTAAACAAGGATTTGCATTTGTGCTCTGAATGCTGGCTCGGGAGCAGAGTGCCAACAAATTGCTCCTGTCTGAACTGTGGGCCTGGAACTGCAGCAGCCAGCGGGGTGCATGAAATGGGAGAGGGTCACAGCTGTCTTCTAGAAAGACCGATTTATGCATCGAGGCCAGAGTGTAGATTAACTGGAGTTAATCTATCTGTGGAGTTGCTATTTCCCTGAAGATGAGAAATCTGAGTAAGTCACTTGTGGTCCTGATAGAGACCCGAGGCTGCCTTGTGAGCAGCTCAGCTTGAAGTCTCATCCTTGAGGCAGAGGGTCATTTAAATGATGTTGGCATACTTCTCAGACCTTTACTCTCATACTTGGTGTTTGAAGTCACTATTTTTGGCCTGAGAACTTAAACTTTGATGTAGGTGGAAAGGGAGACTCTGACCTTTCCCTTCCTTGTCCTGAGCTGGGGGACTAGCTGGCCATGGCAGTGCTGGCTGTGCAGGTTCTGTCCCTGTGCTGGAGGTGAGTGCCTTCACCTGGGCACGCTTTCTCCTTCCTCGCTGACTGGGCTGCAGAATGAAACTTGTGTGGTTTTGGAAGCAAATTCAAAAAACTTGGAATCATAACTGCAACCATGGAGACTGACCCCTTAAATTCTGAATTTTGCCATAAAAATGTATTTACATTTCCAAAGGTAGAAAGTTCTGTGGAAAGTCTGGGGAAACAAAGCCCAGCCCCAGTCACACTGCGTGAGCCTGTACTTGTGCAGCTGGTCAGTAAAGCAGAATCAGCACTTCTGCCTCCTCTTTGGGTCCTCCCTTCATCATGCTCCTCCCAGCAAACGGATGGCACCAGTGGGGAGTGCATCTGCTCTGCGGAGACCTTGCTCTGTGCTTCACAGGCGTTCCCGGTTCTGCCATCAGTACAATGGAAAGATGGGTAAACATGTGGAGCTGTGCACCAGGAGCAAAATGCTGGTGAAGTCAGAATTTGCACTTTCTGCTGAAAGCTAAACATGTCAATTTTTTTTTGTCCCTGTTACCGATTTGCACAGTGCTGGCAGTCTTTCCCTTTCCTTTACAGTGCTATAAGAAGGTTCACCATTAACAGCTGTTGATGATGGGGTTTCATGGCCAGCAATGTCAGCTGCAGCCAGTATTTGTTCTGCAGTACTCAAGCTGTTTCCTTGGATAAGTCATAAGGCCTCCACCAATGCATTGATATTGACTGCATAAAGGTTGAATGTCTGAATGAAAATAAAGAAGAAAAAGTAATTGAATGTAGAAGTCCCAAAAGGCATAGATCTCAGGTTCCTTGTCAAAAAGAAGATACTTCATCTTAATCTATGGCTTAGGCCTCAGTCAATAATCACAAAGTGAATTGGATGTTGAACATTGCTAGTTTTGCCTATTTTATTATGCACAGATGTCTAGTTTGATTTCATACTGTACTATGAGCCAGGTGCTAAATTGTGTTTGGCTGCCTTCATAGGCCTAAGGAGTTCTTGTGGCTATCCCTAATGTAATTAAACATTTACGCTCAATTAAATGAAAATTTTGTAGCCTCATCATGTGAAGATCTGCTACTTCTGTCAGAATTCTGCTTCTGTGTGATTTAGGCAAGTTTAAAAACAGATATTGCACAATAATCAGACATTTAGGTAGCAAAACTCTTAAAATATTTTTCATCTGAGGGGGAGAATGTATATCAGTTGGTATTATTCTTCATGTAGCAGAGGCAAGAAGAAATATTGAGCCAAGACGACGATGGCAAAACTCCCCTTCCCAAGCAACCGAGTTCCATGTAACTTACTTCAGCCTCTGAGCTTCGTAACAGAGTTGATGAATTCTTGTAGCTATGTAATGTCTTTTCTCAGGGGTGGTACTGAGGCTTTTCTGGCAGCTGTGGTGTCTGGGATAGCGGCCGTGCTCCGAGAGCCTTGGGGGCTGGTGCTTCCGGGCTGCGCATCATCCTCTGGCTGCATTGGTGCTGGTGAGAGCACTTGCACAGACCGGCTTAACCTCATCCAAATCTCACCTGTGCTGTGTCACAGCTACTCTGGCTATGGAGAGAAATGCCATCAGCTGAGCTGGCCCTTTCCCTCCCCTCGGAACCAAAGCATCCAGCCAGGTAATAAGAGTCTAAGAGGAGCTCAGGCTTTTAAACAAGTAGTGTGAGTAAAGCATGACTGGGACATTAAATTAGGAAAAATATCGGGTTTCTGGCACTTGGTCTTTCAAAGCACCTTGGAAATAAGCCTTGTGGAGCTTTTCCTGTGTCATGAAATATTTCATGTTGCCCTTGATGCTGAGCTCGGGAGAGTGCTGTCACTTACTTCCCCAGAGGCAGAGAGACAAAAGAGGATGCAATTAAACTCATTCTCTACAGGTGGCTTTACAAGGATTTGCATGGAAAAAGAGCTAAAAATGAAAAGCAAATGAAAGGAAACAATTGTATCTGGAAAACAAGCTGGCCAAGTCATGTGAAAGGCTAAGAGGATATTAGGACAGCAGATGTCTTGGATGTGGATCTCCATCCTGGATGGTGGCCTGTGTTTAACAGTTTATCTGTTCATGAAGCTGCTTGCACCTGTGCTACCACAGGGCACTGAAAACCCACCAAGGCAGGGATGCAGGGCTGGCGGCGGCTGGCTGGGGCTTGGTGTGCTGTGGGAGGAGGGAAGGTGAGCCTTGCCACATACTCTGAGGCAATGCGGCTGTCGGTGTTGGCATACAGCTGGTGGGGAATAAGGGGCAACAAAGTCAGCTCCAGAGGTGGGTCATGAGGGATTTGGGATCAGTGCTGTTCTGGCATATGGATGGCATTCACTTGGATTATGGGATACTTAGTGGAGATTTTTGGTTTATTTACACTTTTGTCTGACATAACCTTGGCCCACCTTGGAGTCCCTCAATGTTATGATAGAAACAGTGATAGTAAATCTAAGTCTAAAGAGAAGGATTAGGAATAATGTTAAGAAGATGCAATGAAGTAATTCACATCAGAATTAATCATAAATGAAGCTGAGTTGAGAGATGGGCTAATTAACTTGGGCTTCTACTTTGGATTTGGACAACTTTCTAAAATACCAGAGATTGTCTCCTAGGCACTTTCTGAGCTTATTTATGGAAGGATGACCGCAGGGTCCCTGCGGCTGGGATGCAACACTGCAGAATTGGGCTCACATTTGTCTGAAGGTTTTTTTTAAACTTGACTCCCTCCAGCTATGAATACTTGTGTAGCTCTGCTACAGGGTGTACCATATCCTGAATGTGTGGGACCATGCAGGCAATAAAGACTCCAGTTGTTTCTAATATCTAGACTACAAAGTCTATGGCATGGGCATCTGTGTGTCTAGATAATAGCTTTGTGTCTCTGATTTAGAGCTCCTGGCTGATAGCACAAAATGTTTGCCTGGGCATCTCCGTTGTGATGGACAGTCCATAAATCAACAGGCTGTACATGTGTTGTCATACAGACTTTCCAGTAGCCACTGGTATTTTTCTTGTTTGAGCTGAATGTTGGCTTAGCTATAGCTTACATTTGCAGTGCATGCTGCTGCATACAGCAGTGACACTGGTGAGTCCGAGCCTTGGAGAGGCTGGTGCTGAGCAAAGAGCATTGCTGCCGGAGGCTGACTATGCCAGTTGCCCCTGCAGAAAAAAAGGAAGAGTAAATTCTTAGCCATTTGCTGCCTGCTGCAGTCAGAGATGTTCAGCAGTGAAAAGACAGCTGATTATTATCTTGTCTTCTGTGCATAAAGGCTATTATATAACATTAAATTGTATTCCACAGCAAATCTCATGCAGCTGCTGTGTTAATGAATTGGCAGGTAAGCAGTACAACGAATAAAAATCGTTCTGGTAAGTGACGGCTGACCAGTGAAACCCTGTTTCTTCAATACCCGTAACTCTAAAGGGGTCCCTGAATACAGGGACTGGGAGAGGCAGCAAGTGTTGGTCACGCAGGAGTAAGAAAAGGGGCAGGAGACAATGCAGAGCTGAGCATGGCAGCCTGAAGTAATGGCAGGGGATGGAGTCAGAAACGGCTTTATCAACAGGTTCTAGAGATGTACAGCCCTGCCCTCAGCAGTGCAATGAACAGGCTAACATGTCTGTGTACCCTTGCCTTGAGGCTCCTTGGCAGGGAACAACTTCGGATGAAAGCAGATGAAATACAATGAAAAGGGTAAAAAATGGGAAGGGTAGTACAAAGAGGTGAGATGACTCACCTAAAGTCAGTGAGCATGTTAGCATCAGTGTTGAATGCAAGCCAGGCCTCCTCCAGATCACTGAATAGACAGATTGCTTGCTCTGGACGGGGTCTGAACTGTGCATGCTAAGACAGACTTTGCTGCGAGTTCAAATGACAAGGGCTTGTTTTTTGTAATTGGTGTTAGCTTCGCTGCTGCAGTCGAGGTTTTAGTAGCAATTATCTACCAGACTAACTGCCATGTTATACAGTGGACTTTAGACAATACTACATATTTTAGTGTTTTTTTCACTGATGTGTATTGGTGTATATTGTTGAATTTCTTAGGACTTCACAGATCAGAGACATACTTCCATACACATCTATGTAGTTTTGAGTACTAACCAACGTTCATCTCCAGAGTATAATTCAGTTCCTCTTTAAATTCACACAGAAACATTGCTCAAATGTTAATAAAGAGCTGTAAGTAAGTATGCAAATTCTCATTAAAATGTTTAACATAATACATTATGGTTTATTTGCCTATTAAGTGTGAGGGATGTAGTAGTGTTTCACTTAAATATACCTCAAAGAATTAAACAAGGCCATGCATCAGCTGATAAGATCTAGACAAATAAAGTAGCTCACAGAGATAACTGAATCGTTTTTATTTTGACCAATGCACATTCTGGGATCCTCTGAATAGCACTGCTGAGCACGGCATTTGTTTAGAATTGATTTCATGTTTAGATTTTTAGCCAGGAGGGATTGGTTTGGGCTTTAGACGCTTGGCTGTCCTATGTGACTCTTTCCTATGCCTAGGTATTTGTCTGATGTCAAGAAATCTTTCTCTAGGGGAAAAAAAAAAGTAAATTTGCTGCTTTTGTTAGCAGAGCAAAGCACACGCAAGGTTTCTGTTTTTTCATAGTCGTTACCTACAGTGGTGTTGATGCTGCCATAGTTGGTTGTGCTGCTTTGCTTACAGCTACGTTCCAAACCTGCAGTCCCATGAACAGATTAACTGTAATGCTACCTGCTAAAAGCATCCGATATGGCACCGCAGCAGTTACGTGCTGCTTCATCATCATAGCAAGTGTGATCTTAACTACCTGTGACAAGACTAAGCCCCTCTCCAAGATCTGAATCATCAGTGTTGTATCTGAGTACTCAGACCTGCTAATATACCACACTCACCTTCTAAGCTTGTATCTTACAAGGTGAGAAGAATGCGTGTGTCCCGTTTTTGTGGTGTGGTACTGAGGCATAGAGTGGGAGAACAAGACAGATGATACAGGATAGTCTTCTGTGTGCAGCGGCCGGGCTTCAGGTGAGGTCAGCGGGAAGGAGGTGTGGATGGGGGAAGCTTGGCTCTGTGCTGTGCCTGAGGGTCAGTCTGGACTTCACGTACCCTCTGCCTTTATCTTAGCAGTCTTGATCAGCGTATAGTCATTGGCCCTGCTGACCACAGCACAATTCCTAGATGAGCTGTGACTCTGTGCAAGAGTACAAGCTATGTACAGGCAGATTTAGCTATGCTGTCTGTATTTGCAAGCACATGGCATCAAACCCCAGGCATCCTGCATACTCCTGTATGTAAGCAGGCTTGGAGATGGGTCGATATAGATGTAGCCACAGTAACAGTGAAAGGAAGTTGGGGGATCATGGAAGTGAACCTGCAGCCCAGATATGCTGCTTTCTGCTAAAGCAGGGCTGTTCTGCCTTGAAACAGCTCTTCATGTGAATCAGCACTGCATGAAGAGAGAGAAGAGTCTGAGGTTTTGGACTCTGTTCTGGGAATCTGGAGGAACCTCCAGAGTAGCTGCAGGTATGAGAAGACTGCAAGCAGGTTTCAGCGGTGAGAAGTAAGGGCCTGTCATGTTTTCTACTGTTGTTAAGTACTGAAGTTGTCCTTTCCAGCGCTTAATCAGAATGCATTTCAGTGCATCTGTAATGCGGCTGAAGATGCCAAAATGAAACTCATCCAAGCTGCTACTTTAAAGTGCTGTTCCAGCTATGTTATAGTGCACAGAGATAAGAAAAGGCTATGCAGAAATATTGCCTGTTGCTAACATAGAAATGCTGTTTGCGGATCAAGGAAATGTAGTACGGCAGCTTCCTTGCTTTTAATAATGTAGTGTGACAGGTGCTTCATTCTTTTCCCAATACGGCGAAGAGCTTTACGTAATAAAACCTTGCAGCCAGGTGACACCACTATTTTATGTCATCACTGCTGGGGTGATGATACTCTTGGAGCTATCCCAGCTTGACTTTTTTTCAGGTTTTTTGGTAACTGAGCCTACACAGGATGAACATGTTTAAGAATGCTGAATAAGCAAGTGAAGCTGCAGGTACTTAGTGTCTTATGGACGCCTAGGGCATGAAGTGAAGTCTGTTGAAAGAGGAGGCTTCTAAAAATTGTTGAATCATACTCCAATAAGAGGCTTCTTTCTTGATGCTCTTGCCTCTAATATCACCCTGATCATAATGTTTCCTTTTTCCTTGTGGTGGTGTCAGCTAAGTCTATGGCTGCTTTCTTCCCCCCACTAAGGGCTCTGTTCTGCCTTGGAGATAATGTTCTAGACATGGGCCATTGCACTTTAAATGGCAAAGGGGTTATGTGAATGTCATATCTGAATATCTGAAACGGCAATTCACCTAGCATTCTTTCAGGTTTCCAAGTGTGGATCTGAAGAGATAATATTTCCCCTTTTGTTCCAGAAAGGCTGAGTAGGCTAGTGGGAGGCTCTTGGTTTTTCCATACCTCTGTTGCTGCCAATGAACAGGGGAGAACAGGAGCAAGGCGTGATGTGCCTTGTGGGTAAGCATTCAGCAGTATTTTGGTAGGCTGTGGATCCCCATTTTTCAACACCTTTTATAGGAAATAATCAGGAACTCTGACAGCAACTGGAATTTTACTGGCTTTTGGCATAGATGGATACTGGCTAAAGATACCTGTCTGCACTAGTTGCACTCTATCTATCATGAACTCAGTGCAACAAATCCATAGTTCAGGTTTAAGACAGCTCCCAATGTCAGCTCAGTATTGATTCAGCTGCTAACTTTATTGCCAAAGGAGTGACATTAAAAAACCTTTGTGCTGGAGTTTCCTAAGACTTAAAGGATGTGGGGCCAGGTGTCCAAAGCTGCATGCATGGTTTAAGGTGCAGATGGGTAACTAGTGGGAATTTCCAGGCCTCCTAATGAGTTAGACACCAGTTTCTGAGAGCAATCCATTGGGAGCTATGGGTATAATTGACTTATTGTGAATTTTGAAAAACCTTTTGAGCACAAAGAACTACAGTTGAAAACCGATTTAGGGACCCTGCTTCCCATTGGCTTTTAAAGTAGTTTAGACTCTGTAATACAGTTTCTCATTGCATGTCTTCTGGTTTAACCTTTACTTATTACAATTATTGTATATTACTTGTACAGGAGAACCTAGGGTCTCCAGAGAAGGATAAGACTATGTTTTGTTAGCCAGCACACGCACCAATAAAAATGACCCCCTGCCTGAGGAGGCTGCCTACCACTCGTAGCAAGCTTTCTTACATGGCATTTGGTGTTTCCAAGTATTAGTGCCAGTATCTTAAAGTAGGTGAAACATAATCTGGTTCAAAAGGAATGATTGTCTGACAAGTTAGATGGCTTTAGATGATACACCTTGTGTGATGTTGGGTCTGGGACTTGAAACCTCATATGCGACTTGTGTGAAACATATGCAATGATATCATGATCGATCTGCAAGGGCAGTCATATGTGCAGGCTGGAAGAGCTGTTTGCACAGCAGGAATATACTGGTTCAGAACAGCTAGCACAGTAGGCTGCAGTCCATGCCAGTCCTGTGAACACTCCCAGCAGCAGGTCTGCTTCTGAGAAGTGCAGAAACAGATGTGCCAGATCTTGGGCAAATGGGGCTTTTTGCTGTTAGTTGCTCTCATTGATTTTGTTTAACATGCCAGGCTGTAAACCGTATACTGCCCCAGAAGCTAGCACTTCATCAGAGAGCTAGAAGAAGTCTGCGCACAGGCTGAATTAGTGATATTACTGGTGCAGTGGTGCTGTGGGAGAAACAACACTTCTCCCAGGAAAAGCTGGTTCATGCTGAGTTTTCTTCTGTGAGATCTTGCAGGAAATGTCCTGTGGAACTGGAAACAACTTTCAGCCCATGGATAGAAAAGCTGGTCCAAGGAATGTTTTAAGAATAACTAGTTTGAGTGCTGAACTGGGCTTTTGCAAAAGGTCTGTCCCTGAAACAAATGCAGTCCCTGGTAATCTCACTAGCAGAACAATGTGACAGTAGCTTTAGCAAGTCAAATAGCTGATCTAATACTTCAGTATCTTTAATTCTGTAATTAAAGGTATTAGTTGTGTCTTAGTCTACAAATTTGGAACTGTGGATGAATAATGGGCTGTTATTGGTGCATTCTGAGTTCTGAATGAGTGGCATTATGAGTAACTGTATTTTGCCTTTAAGGCCACTCCAAAAACTGTACTCAAACTAAATACATTAAACTTCTTTCAGTAACATACTGCTTGGTTGGCATGATGGGCCAGAGCATGGTCTTAAATATATTCATTTCCTCACTCTTTGGCCACTGTTTTGCTGTTGAGCAGTCTCCTGTGCTCTTGATTGCCAACATTATTTCAGCCAAGGTAACATTATCTCATCTCAAACACTTTATCTTCTGATAAAGTATCCAGACTGATTTAAAAAAAATCCTGTTTTGAGACCCATCCGTTCTTTGAGTCTCTTAAAGCACAGTTATCGCAGATGCAACGGACAAGCTGGCCCTGCAACCTGGAGGCGCTAACTAAAGGTAATCCAGCTGTCGATTCCGAATGTTAATCTTGCATAATTTAGAGGTTGTGCAATACTGGAGCTCTCTTTCCCCAGGATAAAATTAGATTGCTTTTAACTTCTGTTTCCTTTCCTTGTTTTCTTGATGCTCATTCTCTGCCAGTCTTCCTAGGATGAGGTTCAGCAGCCGCAGCTTACAAATTTAATTGATCATTAGAATGTCCCTGAGGATATGTCAGTTGCTGTAGTTTAACAAAATGTCAGCTGGGGAATAGGCAGTCATTAGAAAGGCTATAGTAAGTCATTCATCTTCATCAGCAATACTGCCTGAAAAGGTGGAGATGGGGAGGAAGGAATGCCTGATGTGACTGTGGCTTCTTCCATTCCTAAAAGCTCAAGTCCTGTTTTTTCTGTGGAAAACTAGCTGGAGGATGGGAGTCTGTGTGTGTGTACATACATGTTTATCGGTTGGAGGCATGAAGTCAGCTGTGATTAGCATTTCAGACTCCAGCTTGTGACTTCAAACAATTCCCCAGCAGGAATGTTCTCTGACCTTTCTTTCTATCATTCCACTTCCTGCCTATCATAATAAGTTAAAAAAAATCAGCCCTGCTCATGGATTCTCAGGTACATAACTCACAGTAGCAGTAACAAGAATCCTGTCCCCAAAATGACACCCGTTGCTCTGGAGATGTGCTGTCTTTCTGCCAGTTGACAGTACCTAATGAAATAGTACGTGTGAGGATTCCTGTCCAGCACCCATCATTTATCTGTTACATTTTTAGGACAAATTTAAGACCAAGAGGATTTGGGTTGAATACTCTGAAAAATGAAACTTTGGCATGGACTACACTTCCTTAAATTACTATAAATAGGGGCAAAAGGAACAGTAGGCTGTATAATTTCAAAACAGTTTCATTCCCCTTGTGTAAAGCCAAGCAGAAGCAATGGTAATAACCCTTATGGTTTATGGAAGAAGTTGGATTCTGTGTTTGAACATTTCTCATTTTTTTTAACTGAGTAGGTCAAGAAATACATTGTTTTCCTAGTTTAGCAGGTTTGCTAATTGCTTTTTAAATTTGAGTGAAGGCAAGTTGTCAAAAAGCTGATTATATTTTATGCCTATAATAATAATGTGCAGTGTTTCTACTATCAAAATATGCTAGAGCTCTAAATTATCTGTGTTTTTATCCTAAAATGTTCTCTAAAACCTTTGTTCAGCTTTGCTTCTCAGCCAGAGCTATTGCTGACTCTAGATATGTGCAAAGGATCTGGTAAGGACAGCACAAAATATGCTGGTGACAAGTATGGAAGTGGGCTTGGTGATTCTTCCCAGTTCCTCTGAAAGCGCTGGCTCTTTAGAGGTGTGAGCAGGACAGCTCAGCGGTGTGTCTGTGGTGATCATGGGATGCAGGAGCTGTGTTTGCTGATTTGGCTCAAGTCAAGGCTCCTGTGCTCTGTCTCTACTTTGTCTTCTGCCTCGCTGTGTGACTTTGAAAAACTTATGAGTGGGAAGATAATTTCCAGATCTATAGTGATAATTGAGGGCTGCTAACAGGAGCTGCATCTTATCCTTTCATGCAGGTATTTGCCATACACATGAAGCTTTTTAGTTAAAAAGGACTTTCCCAACCCAACTTTTCTTAGTAGTGGCAAAGGCTGTTAAGATATGAAGAATGAGGGTAGAGATAGTGTGGTAGTACTTTTACTGACTACTATGAATAATTTATTAATGTGAGGATTTTTCATACTTATTTGTTTCTTGATACTGAAATTGCCAGAAAGTTGCTGAAATTGTTGCTTCTTCATTGTTATGATGAAATTTATATTAGCTGAAGAATTGGCCAGCGTTTCCTGAAGCGAGGTGAGCTGGTGTGTGTTTTGCCAGTTTTTGTGTTCTCTGAATTTCATCAATAGTGAATGCTTTGTTTTTAGGGAAAGAAACAAATCAGAATGCGTCTCTGGGTAAGACTAAGTGTGAAAAGCTGCAGAGACTGTGGTGAATGAGTTGATCTGTAATTTGCTTCCCCCTTCCTCTCTCTTCCTGGTATGTTACCAGAGCCTGGCCGTTGTGACTGTACTTGGAGTCACGTTCTGAATGCTTTGAGTGTCTTTTGGAACAAGGAAATTTGGAAAGTTATTTGGGTCAACCAGTTGTTTTGGGTAGACATTACTCAATATGACATTTCAGTAATGTCAATATTTTTCTAAGTATGAAGTGTAACCCATAGAGAGCTAGTAACCAGAGGCACATTGAAAGTTCAGACTCAGTTTTGGAGACCCCAGTTTTCACTGAGGTGTTTAAATAAGGGACACATTTTTAGAAGTGCTCAGTGCCCTCCTGCTGTGCTAATTGACTTGAAAATTTGATGGCTTGGCTTTGTGCTCAGCTGGGCATTGAGTGGTTCTGAAATCCCAATTTTCCTTTTACCCTTTGAAGCCCTGGGGAAGAAAATCACAAAAAGCCCCGTGGATCTTAACATCGTCCTTCCTGGTTAAACAGGCCTTGAGCCATTGTATGCAGCTGAAGCAAAGACAACTCGCACCTGTACTGACACCGCTTGTTTTCTGACGCTGTCACTGGCTGAGACACAGCGTCTGACGGTGGTGGATGTCATGTTGTCAAGAAAGAGCAAAGATGATTTTCAACTTACATGTCTATGTAAGCAGGAGATGCTGGTATTTGCCTTTGTTTAGATCATATAACCCATATTGATGGCCGCAGGCTGCAGCATGCTTAATGAGATGAGCCCTCCATGGAGGGAGGTGGCAGGGGATGCTGAGATGGCTCCATCCTTCCCATGGCTTTCTTGTCAGCCCACTAACTGATTTGAAGTTGTTATCAACATAACCAGAAAGTATCTAAATTTGCCTCAGATATTAATATTTGTGGTAAAGTGCAAAATTAATAAAACTGGCTGTGGCTGAGTTTCCTTGCCTTCTCTCCCTCAGTTCCCGTTGTCATTCCTCCTCTTGCCCAAGACAGGCAGGGAAGAGTCTCTGGGACAGGGCTGTGCATACAGAAACCAGTAATTCAGAAGCTGTATGGAGTGACCTGCATGGAACTGGAGATCTCGGCAAAACTTAGTGAGGTCTTTGGACTTTCATTGATTTCACTGGTCTTTGATTCAGACTTTTAAAATTTCAAGGACCAAAGGTTTTTTCTATCTGCTGTCTCCCACATGGCTACTTGGCTGATCCTCTGGTCTGATCCTCACTTGTATGAACTAATCTTTATTTCTTACTGAACTCAGCAGAGCCTGCCGATGGTCTGAAGTCTGTATTTGCGTTTGAACAATTATATCAAAGTAGAGCATTTTCTTCCGAGAGACTGTTTGGTTTTCTGGGGAGTTTTTGTAAGGTTTTTTGTCACAGAGACCGTTCAATGGTGCTATTGAAATTTGCCCAAGGGAATTAGTCGCTCTTTCAACTGATAGCCATCTATGCTTTGTTCTTGTATCCATTAAAATTCTGTATGCCTTTTCTGTTTCTGTTATTGGAATAATCTATGAAACATTGCACACCATTAGGTGAATCTGAGGAAGGAATGGTTCCTGCAAGTGCATCTTGTTTTCCAGAAAGCTCATTCAAAGACAGAGAAGATATGTTAGTGCATAGTCCAAGCAACAAATGCTTCTTCCAACCACAGCACGAGTTAGAAAGACGAGGCAGAGCAATAAATCCTGCACTCTGAGAAGTCAGTTAGTGGTGGTATACCCATACCCACTTTGTTCAAATTGAAAATCCTAACTATCTGAGAGAATAATAAGGCTTATACCCACATTATGTCCTTTTTATTATTGGAAGAAGGCTCTACAATGTTGGTATTATCATCACATAATGCCTAGTGTGCCATTATGAGATTTAGATGGCCGCTGCGGGATAATAATTCACACCTTGCTGGTACTTGAAGCTGAAGTCTAATATGTGAGTTTCTTCTGTAAGGTTTAGAAGCTGATGCCACACTGAGTTCTTGTGCTCACTGAACATGGTGTGTGAGGCAGGGGGCTGTCTTGGAAAAGCTGTACTCAAGATCCTTTGCGAGACCTTGAGCAAGATGCCTCATGCCTGTAAACACCTCATTCAGTTCTTGTGCTTGCTGAACAAGGGACAAGAGGCAGGAAGGTCTCCTTTCATCTGTACGGTGTTGCGGTCCAGGGCACAGACTAGCATTTATAGCACAATTAAGACAGTGAGACCTCATCTAGCTTTAAGTCTCCATGTGCTGGTGGACTTCTAACCACCTTGAGAGGGTGATCTTGGCAAAAAATAGCGTATTGAAAGTTATCTCTTCTGAGCAATGTAGAGGTATAACATTACTTAGTCCAAGTGTTTGTATTTTAACAAGACATTAGGGAAAAAAGCTGACTGGAACAGGAATTTTCTTTGCTTGCATGTTGTGTTTTCAGACAGGAGCTCTGAACTTCCTCAGGTGCTTAGGGCAGAGCATATTGCTGAATGTAACCGGCCCTCCTTGTGTTACCAAGCACTGAATTGTAGGCTGTGTAATCAACAGTAATATATTTAATTGACTTTGCATTATGCAACAGGTGCATTGCTATGAAAGAGATGGAAGGGATTTGGCCTTGACTTGCTAGACATCTGCAGTGCCCCCAGACTGTGATAAATAGCGAGTTCAAAGCTGGCAGCCAGATAAATTACTGGAGTGAAAGCTCTTGGTCTGAAATGAATGGTTATGAAGTAAGAATTGCTATTAATATTCTCCCACTGACATAATTAACCAGAGTGCAATGCTAACATCTGACCCAGAAAGGTTATTTACCAGAAGGATTTCCAGTGTGACACTGCGCTTGGAGTAACAGGGTACGCTTTCCAAACAGTCCCCTTGCTGCCCTGCATGGCGGTTCCCAGGAGGTGTGTTCAGCAGATTTGAGGCTGCTCGTAACAGGTAGGAAGATACAGCATTCAGATGGAAAGTGGCTTTGACTTGCTCAATTTCTCCTACTCACCTGCAAATTATTTTTGAGTGGTGTCAGCTCTAACAATATTCTGACTTTGGCCAGCAAAGACAGACATGGGTATTAGGTACTGTTTCCTGCAAATTGGCATTTTTCAAGATTAGGAGATAAGGCAAGGTTAGGAGAGAGTTTAAAAGTACCTTATACATCTTGTATTGACTGAGCAATCAAAATTGGGATGACTTGTTTTCTCAATGACAGCTAAGATTAGGATTTTGCTGTGTATTACCTCAAAAGTGGCAGGTAAGCTTAGACACTATCAGCCTGGAGATGTCTGCTCAATATCATGTTACAGCGCTGAGATAATGTATATTGGACCATTATCAGGTGAATCTTGAACTTGCTTCTAGTAAACATGACTGACAGTTAATCTTTACCTTAATTAATAACAAAGGATTTTGTTTGCAGAAGTGATTCTAATTGTCCTTTTGCAATTTCCTGTCCCAGAGATAATCAGTACCATTGATTGTAATGCTAGATTCAATTATTTCAGAAAATTCATTAGCATGTTAATTTTTAACTTCTATATAGCATTCAACTTTTTCATTACAGCATGGGCTAGAGTTAGTGGTTGCTAGTGGCTGGGGAAGCTGAAAGGCAAATTACAGGAGAACTACCTGTTTTTCAGAAAGGCAGTAGGGAGGGGACGTGTTTGTCATGAATTCATGTTGAAGGCTGGACAAGAACAAAACCAAAAAAAGCTTTATTTCAGCAGCACTGTTGGCACTGAAAAAGGCTGACACAGGGAAAGGTAGGAAATACACCTGCCTGCCTGTTATGCAAAGCCATTACCTGAACTGTAGTGGTATAAAACCAGATATATCTGGGATGTGGGGACCTAAATTAGCTCTTGCAGCCAGATTCTTCATTCAAGCTGAATCTAATATTGCTTGGTAGTAGACCACAATGAAGCAGAGAGATGCCTGAGAAAGCAAAGTGCACTTTATTGCAGTGCACCATAGAAACTCCTTGGCCATGGTGGCTGGCACATGGAGGAATTGATTAAACTTTTTTTCTGGTGTTTCCTTCTTGATATTCTTATCAAGCTTGACTTTTTTTCTTCAGATGCATGGATGTCTGTGCCTAAAGTCTCACATAGCTTTCTGCAGAAAGTGAGAAAGGTTCCTCTTTCCATGTTTGATGTCATTCTTACTCATTTTCTCTACTGCGGACTCTGATACCAGAGTGAAGAGATGTTAGTGTTCTGTTCTTTTGTTTGATACAGTCGTCTTTTGAAGATTCAAAGAGGAAGAAGCCTTTGAATATTATCTCCACAAACAGCGGGTAGACGATAGGGCAGCCCAGAATCAAGGAATGCTCCCCAGTTCTTGTGAGGATCGTTTGGGGTTTAATTTGGAGGGTAGATTTTTGTGTAACTTCAGGAGATACTGAAGAGGTTCATAATAATGCTCCATGCTGGTATCAACAATGGCTCCCAGCAAAACATGGATAAGCTCAAGCAGAGATGGGGCATCAGCCGTTACTTCTATGAATGCTTTGACTTTTATAATTTTTTTCTGACATAAATGAAGAGTGTGAAGGAACACAGTTTAAGCAGATGGTGGTTTCTACCCATTCTGTGAATTTAATAGCAGCATTTTTTCTGTAGTCATTTGCTTCAGTTTCAGCTATGCTAGGTTTTTTTTTGTGAAGGAATGGAGTATTTCACTTCCCCTACTGGTTCCTGTAATTTTGAGAAGGCTTTTTTCTGGAGGAACTTGCCACATTTGCCCTCCACCTGATCAGACTGGTTTGCAGGTCGCTTTCTTCTCTCAGGAACAGATCATTAGTATGGTTTCAGATGTCATATCTCCGCAAGGTAATGCAAACATAGTCAATGTTTTTGTAAGATTGTAGCTTGTACTCTCTTTAAAGCAAGTTTCCATTTTGCTCTAGTTGAATGCGTTCTCTATCTGAAAACTGTCTGGGAAGAGTGGGTGATACCTGAACAATGGCTGAAACACTATCCTGCTCTTTAACCATTAGCAATTGTAGCACCTTGGTAAATGTTTCTGGCTTAGAAAGGCTTAGATTTTAAACACTATAGATATTACAAACAGGGCCTGGCTGAATTTCTGCTGAGCAATGGATATACAATACAGAGCTCCAAATCAGGAGTCAAGCAACTTACTATCTGCATTTTATATAAATTTAAATACCTCTTGTATTAGTATTGTGAGCATGAATAAAAGGATGCAGTTATGTATCATCCATGTAGCTGAACTGCTTCTACCAGAGCAGCACGATGTACTTTGAGTCAGTGTAATATCTACAGGGCTATTGCTATATTTAGTACCACTTTGGAGCTCTGTTCCTTCCATGAAACACTGTATATGCCTTGAAATGGTAAAGAGTGCTTGAACTAAGGATACCTTGGGGCTTTCGTTAACTTTGCCAGCAACATTTCTGGGATGGTAGCTGCTGGTATTGTGAGTTTAAAAAAATAAATCTTAAAATCTGTTTTTAATCATGCAGCTAGCAGATGTTGGATCAATATGAATTTGAATCAGATCATGTATCATTCATATCTAAAGCAGGTTTCTTCTAGCAAATTATGGTAAACAAGAAAGTATGTTGCTCTGTCTGCTGCATGGACCTTTAGGTGGTGAGATGTGAACATTCTTGATTACCTTCCCAGCTCCTCTGGGATACCTGGGCCCTGAGGAAAAATGTCCTGGCCCTGCTGATACCAGTACCAGAGCCCCTGCTGACTTGAGAGGAGGAAGAGTGGAATGATCTAAGCTTTAGATGATGAAAAGTTTCAGTAAAGCCATCCAGTGTTGTGTGATTTTAGCACTCTGACAGAAACTAGGCTGTTAGAATAATTTCACTCCAGTAGTTTGTCCCTTGCCAGAGTTCGTAGTTGTGACACAAGATCCTAATTCAGCACTATTGTTAGGAATTAATAAAATGCAGACCAGGAGTCTGGTTCTTTTTGCTTTGTGTTGTCTCCTATATTTGTGTACAGAAAGTGTTAAGTCTTATAGCTTTGAGATGAATTTGAAATGCAGCTAGAATAGTTCTTGATCCAAAATAATAATGAATTTTAAGTGATTATAGACCTAGACTAGATGTAATCCACAGTATGACGTTTTGGGTGCAGAATCCAAAGGGCTAGATGTCTGTGTTCTGTCCAGCTACTGGGCAGACAAGGAGGTTTTGAGGAAAAACCAAAACCCAAACCTCCCCTATATCCAGGACGCAGGCAAGAGATTACTTGTTAACAGAGGAGAAATGTGGGCTGACAGCAGTTGACTTAAATGGTATGTTACGTACTTCCCGATGCCAGGAGCCTGAAGCTGACGGGCACTGGATGGGCCCTGTTGTGATGTACAGCATGTTGTGCAGTCCTGATGTGCTGAGGCTCAGACTGAGTGGTTTCCCTGTTTTTATTCCATCTCCTGCTGTTTTTACATCCCTTCCTCTGTCACGTAAAGAGCTTCTGTAACATGCAGCTGCATTCTGCTCATGCAGAGCTAACTAGCATCAAACATGTCACCAGACTTTTGTCCTCTAGCTCCTTATGCTAACAAATATCTTCTGTATTTCTACTGTGGTTCTCTACTTGCATCTTGGGTAAACCAGGTCCCATGCATCACATCATCCTTATTCACAAGCTTGTCTGATTTCTAAGATAACTTGGGTAGTTACAGATGATTTTTCCCCTCCAAGGGAAATCTTGCTCATGGCTGGTTGGTTGTTACAGAGTCAGGATCTGAGACTGCAGTAAATACACCTGAAGGTCATGCTGTAGCCAAAGGCAGGAATGCTGTTAGTAGTATCAGCTAATAATGCACTGCTTTTCTTCTTTGACCTAAGCCAGCTGCAGGCAGGGAAGATGCTGGAGTCTAACACTCCTTTGCTGGGCCTTTGCTTGTGCAGAATAGCGTCCTCGCCAGAGTGAGAATCCAACAAGAGCAAGATCTCTGCTTACAGGTCCAGCCCACGTTCTGGTCAGCGCTCGTCTTGGATTTTCCTCCTTTGCTCTTTGCATTTTTTTAATACTATGTTGTCTGTCCTTATTCAGCTTTTCCTGCTACTTTCATGCAGTTTGCTTGCTTGGCTTTTGTCCGATTCCTTATACCCTTGTCTTACAGAATGGTAAACCAGTCAGAGAGAAGTTATGCCAACACCCTCAGTTATGCTCCATTATGCACTCTATGTCTAATAGAGAGCTACAAACCTGGCAGCACCGATAATCTCAGAAACAATAGCTTGAATGTGACTCTGCTTTATGTGATGAGATGTGTCAGTATCTGTGAGGTGGAGCTGCTGCTGCAGATATCTGACCCCACTTCAGAGGTACTTTGATGAAAGACAGTGGTCACACCTGACAAGAAATACTATCTTCACAAAGGAGCACTGGTTCAGAAGAGGATGAGAACAGCAGCTTGAACCAGATCAGACAGCAGCTTTTCAAATGAAAAGAAGGCATGTGAGCTCTTGTTTTTTGCACCACACTGCATTGTTGTGGATGGCAGGTCATCTGTTTTCTGAAAAAAATTAATTGCAGAGGTAGGCTGATAGTCATCGCTGCCAAGACAATTTATCTGTTATGAAGGAAGTGAAGTATGGTGAAGGGAGAAGATTAACTTCTGGGAGGCAAGGTCAGTAGGAAAGAATAGGGAACCATATTGTTGTGTGAGTCTGTCAGGACGTTGTGGATGCAGAGGGGTGTAAAAACCAATAGTAACCCAAGCTCAGCCATGGGACTATAGAGAGAAACAGGCTTCTGGACTTTGAAATGGCTGAAAGAAGACAGAAATAATGCATCTTGTGGATGCCCTAGGGAGAACTACATGTTTCCTGGCATTGCTTGTCTGCTTGACATGAGGGTTTAAAACACCCCTTCAGCTGGGTGAATGGCTGCTAGCTGTTGGTGCGGTGGGTGGTGGGGCTGCAGGACAGGGCAGTGCCTGCTGCACTGGCCGCGGAAGGGGCACTCCGAAGAGGGGCAGGGGGGATGTCCAGGCTTGTGGAGGTCCAGTGAGTGGAGGCCTGGGTTTCAGGCTGGTAGCGGGGCCCAGCGCTGAGGGGAGCACTGGTCACACTTTGCGTCTCTCTCCTGATGCTGTCTGAGATGTGGCTGCTCTGGAGTGAGCCTGGGCTAGCGGAGCTGGGACACAGCAAATACTGACAGGTGTCTGCTGTGTGGTAGTTTTACAAATGCTGAACAGTGAATGGGTAAACTAATCCAAGAAAACTGGGTCTGAGTGAAATCCTATAGAGAATTATTTCATAGTAGGAGTTTGGCATTTAGGCAAATTAAACAGTTTTAAGTATTTCTGTACGTCTCCCTGAGCTACATCAGAAAATGTATTTTTATCTGGTGTTGCTATTCATTTCGGTAAGTTGCACCATACAGAAGCCATTTTTTCTATTCCTTTTCTCAAAGTGTAAGTACTTTAGGCTTTTTTCTTGTTCTGGTTTTTTTTTAGGTGAAAAGTCTTAGACACTTTTACCAAGTGCAGTAGCAAGCTGCAGGGATAGTATTTTACTTTGTGATTAAGCCACCAGCCTTGGATTCTATCCCATATTTTTGTGTTTAACCTTAAAAGATAAAATGATGTTTCAGCAAGCTCCCAGAATTATAAGAAATTACATTCTGATACAGTCTCTTGAACACACCAGAGTTTCACAGAGTATTTAATCTTAAGCCTGAAATGTTTGCAAAGTGCTGACTTGACATATTCCATATTGCAGTAGATACAATGCAAATACTGCCAGGCTAATTGCTTTAAGCAGCTGGGGTGGGGAGGGGGGACAATTTCATCATACTGTTGTATGTATTCCTTTCAAACCTCCGAAGTGGCCTTGTTAGCTCTGACAACAGGCATTGGAGACTACTTGGGAATGCAGTTAGTTGTGTAACAGCTGTAGCTGCAGGCCAGTCGAGGTTCATTATCTTGAGCACCTTGTACATACACACACACCCCAAAAGCAGTCTGTGCCCCAGTGGTTTTGTAGTAATCAGTCCAACTTGTGTGTAAGAATTGTGCAAATGACTCCTTTGAAAGCAGTGGGGATTTGCACAGTCGACTTTTGGCTCATTTAAGGGGTCTTAGCTTAAAGTTCTGTCAGCACCAGTGCTGTCATATACAGGTTCGTGTCCTCATCTCTGTGCACTTGCCTAGTGCTAATGGGTGCAAGGCTGTAATTCTTGGGTGTGACTGCAGGGTGTGTGTGGGAAGAGCCTGGATCTGTTTCCCCGACAGAAAACTGGTGCATTCCTGTATGCAAGAGAAGCGTTCATCCTCGCAGTGAGGTGATTCTGCTTAGTGCAAAGGGCCCTCATGTTGAATGTGTTTAAATGGAATACAAAGCAACTGAACATTTCATTTGGAAGATACTCGCTCTTGGTCATCCATAGCAGCTTTTTGAAAAACTTGAGGCTTCATTTTGACTTAAGCTTTTTCTCTGTACCCAGGTTAGCACTGGGACTCCCATTGATTCCAAAGAGAGCAGGGCTAATCCAGTGCTGAATGTTTTTTAAAAAAGTTCTTACTGTTGCAAAAATTCCTTTCATGAGCTTTCTGCTGGCTTCAAGAGAACACAAGAATTAGATGCTGACTTTTTTTTTTTACCTGAAGGCTATGCAAAAAGCAATCTGGCAGTATCAAGGGGCAGTGGGGAATCAAGTTAGCTTCACTTGAAAAACTTCTTCCACCCTTCAGCTAACCAGGCTGATAGCTGCAAAGGCTTTTTATTACTTGCATTTTTCATAGAAAAGGCAATCCTCTGAGTATTTTTCCTGTAATTAGGGTTTATCATTCATTGCTCAGTGCTCTGGCTCTGCTTCTTTCCCCAAAGAAAACCTCTATTTGTTTATCATGTTGCAATAGATAATTATTCTAAAATATTCACATGGAATATTCAGGAAAGGTTTCTTTCACCAAAATAATAGCAACCAGCTGCTTGTGGCCACTAAAACTTAGGGTGATTCTTGTACTCCCTTACATATCAGAAACCAAGTTTCTTGAGCTGTCTTCTCTGAATCCTTGGTAAATGGCCTTTCAGTGCTTGACAGGCAACAACAGCATAACCTTATAATTTGTTTACCCACATAGTTTTCATTTCTCTTCCTCTTTCTTCCATCAGCATTGTATGAATAGATTGTTTCTGCAGGCTGGGAGCTTGTTAGTAATATCAGGTGAACCAATTACTGACATAGGAGCCAGTCAAACTGCTTGAGTGTGGAGAGATAATGAAGCCTGGCATTTCAAACCCAGTGACCTCATTTATCTAAGCTGCAGTGATTCATAATGGAAAAATCCAAGCAACAAACTGAGGAAATACTTGTCACTTTTTTAAACACAGCATTTAAAAAATGCATCATTCTCCTGTGCCCCATCACCACTTCTCATCTCATTGAGTGACTGGAGACAAAGGCAAATCTGTATTGCTAGTTGTGAATAAAATTACCACCACCTGCTGAAGTGAAATGAAACTGCTTGATGCAGTAGAGTGTATATTAAAATTTATCAACCGATTTAAATGAGAAATCATCAGGAATTTTTCAAATTCACTCCTTCCCTTACCAAAAAAACCTGATGTCTGAATATCTGTTTGCAGAATAGGAAGAATTCTTTCCTTTTAACATTTTCTGATCCTGTTGGCCATTGGAAAGAATTTTTTACCTGTAGAACAATGCCTGACTTGGCATCACTTTCAGTAAATTTTCCCATGATAAGCATGAGGAAGTAAGCAGCAAGTGCAGAGGCCCAGTTCCCAGGCGGGAGTGAGCATTCTGCTGTACTTGTGTGTGAGGTTTGACTCCAGTGAGTGTGAGTGCTGTGAGTTTGGCACTCGGTCCTTCTGTTGCTGCCCACTTGACATCCCCCATTCAGCTGTGTCAGACATCAGCTAGCAAGGGACCTGCAGATCTGCTATGCACTTTTGCATGCTGCTCATGAGCAGTGTTGGCTAACCCGTTTGTTACTAACTGCAATATTTCAAAGGACTTACAATAAATGTTTTGTGCGAAAACCCCCAGAGACTATCTTCGTATTTCCTGAAGATTTTAAAAATTAAATGTACAGATTGCTTTAAATATTTGTATGCAACAGGCTTCTTGTTCATTTTGACCAGAAGTGAACACACAAAAATTTTAATAGGAGGGAAATTATCAGGGAGGGAAACTAACCAGGAGCAAATGCAAGTGCTATCCTGTTCAGTCTTTGCATTTGCATGTAATAATGGAAAAACTTTAAAAAAGCTTCTCTTCCTCAGGTACTCAGAGCTATGGTGGATCATATGAATCTTCTGCATCATGGGGTTTTAATACTATTGTCATTATTTTTTTATATGCCAACCCTGGAAACAGGTTATTGGGAGAAAACTGTGAAGTTTATTTAAAACATGAGCATTGTCATGGAGTTCAGTCAAACACCCACCTAACGCAGCATCCTGTTGCTGAGTGAGTTTGTGCTGAACAGATTTCTGGTGCTTCTGACTAGAAAAGCCTGAGAATGACTTGGGTGCAATTAGAAGGCATGGAAGCTGCAAGACTTGAAGGTATAAAAGACTTAAAATAAACCTGCAAACTTTTACTCGCCAAAACCTCATGCTTCTCAGTGAGACGTGACCATTTTTCTGACGGTCCATATGCATCAAAGTAAGTAAAGTGTAATTAGCAAGTTTAGTTTGATCTGGATTTGTTCCTGGTGCGTATTGCTGTACCTGCTGTGCCATTCTGAGGGTAAACCACCTCCTCCATGGCTTGGGCATGCTGCTGCTTGTGAAAGCGTGCTTAATGCTAGGCGTTATCCCAAAGCTGCTGAGGAGGGGTCTGTGCCTGGGAGTGCTTGAGTTCCTCTGCTTTGAGCATCACCTGCACGAAGTCTGTGCCGTTGGGGGCCTGGTGACGGTGCGGGGCCATCGTCACCCACTGCTGGGTGATTTCCCCATCCTTTTGGATAGAAAAGGGCCCTGTTGTGCCACTGTTTGCTCGGGTGTTTCAGGAGTCAGCTCCCAGTAAGTCAGAGTTAGCAGTGACTAAAGTACAAGCGAAAGCCATTAATCTCAGTGCTTCAAGCTTACAAAAAGCTTTACCGTCCTTGTCAGTGCTGGAGTGGAGGGGTTGTGTGTGCCTGTGTCCCTGCTGCTTGCACTGAGTTTGTTTTATGCTAGAATGTCTTAAAGCTCTGTCTTGAAATGGCTTTTTTTTTAAATTTGTGCATGTCTGATTTTCACTGCACTATTCCAATGTGAGGCTGGGAAAGACAAAACTGAGAAGAAATGGGATTCTAACTTACGGGGGCGGGGGGGGAGTGTAACTTGTTTCTCAGTGGAGAGAGACCTGGATTTTTCTTTGGCCCCTGAGCAGTGGGACACCTCCTCTTGCATACTCTTTGTAATCTAAATAGAAAACATGTAATTTCAGTAGAGGCCATGTGTCATCCTTTTTCTTTCTACTGTGCCTTTCCAAATGCTTGAAAACAGCTGTTTGGGAAGATATGGTAAAAACACTTAAAATTACATTAGCTACTTTTAGGATGCCGTCATGCAAATATTTGTCACTTGTAATTTCACTCATGATCTGAGGACTGGTGGACTGATGCACGTTTTTATTTACAAGTAAGGTACCTTTACAAATGCTTTGTTTAACAAGTCTCCTTCCTTCCTATCTTGCTAAATCTGTCTGTTGCAGACTTGATAGGAAGCCGTAGCAATTTAAATAAAAAATGGCACAGATTAGGGGTTGGTGCCTTGGAACTTTAGTGCATGTTTGAGAGCATCATTAAGAAAGTAAGAAAAATATAAAGCCAGAGGAGAATTAATGAGCTTCCCTGGTATGGCAGGAAATACATGGCTGCTTTTGAACAAGGGTCTTTAGTTTTTATTTTGGTTCTCTTCTGACCTGCGTTCTAAAAAACCAAGTGAAGTCTCAGGAGGTGTCTTGAAGGTATAAAAACTTAATTGTTTGGCTGACTGCAAATGGTATAAAGTAAGGATTTGTTTTCTTGGTCAAGCATTATGTCTCAATACGTGTCTTCTAGGAATAAAAAACTATATTAGAAAACTTGTTGCTTATTTTCTAGTACCTTGGGGGAACAGGAAGGTATATGACAAAGCTCTCCAAAAAATAAAATGCAAGGACTCTTGACACAGCAGACTGAAGGGCTTTTGCTTTGTACTACATAAAAGACATCAAATCTGATTGTACCTCCTGGAAAGCATCCTCTTGGGAGACACTGTGGCTCCATAAACATATATATACATATAACACTACTTCAGAGACAGACCTCATCATAATGGAATTGGACTCCTTTGACAATGTGAACCTTTAAAACTTTTGAATGGAAATGGAATTGGAAAGCTTTGAGAAAATGGAATGTAATTTATTTACTGTGTAATGGGGGAAAAATGTCTGGTTTTATGTTGAGTGGCTGCCATGTGACTCTTGTGCTAGATGTCTTAAAAACTGCATCAGAGGGGGACATGTCAGATGGCAAGATTTACAGGAAAGCTGTGATCCAGGAGAGCAGCTGGGCATCACTGTGTGCGCCGTCTGCACAACTGCTGGTGGAGCTGCCTGAATCTGATCCCAGTCCCGGGGGAGCGAGCCTTCCCCGTGGGCTCTCAAGGGGACGCAGCACAGGACCTGGTGCTGGCTCCGCAGCTGGCTGCCCGCCTGGGCTGGTGTGGTGCAGGGCTCAGCCTCACCCCACTTACTTTGTCATCTGTTTGTAATGCGTTGACTTGCTTGCTGAGGTTGCGGCAGAAATGAGGTGAAATGTGGTGCTGGCTTGCTCAGGGTGAGCTGTGGCCGTGACCACTGTGGGCATGGAGCCCCTGCAGGAATGAACCCAGCCAGCCCCAAAGGAAAGCGTGCTCGCTGCCAGTGGTGCTTCCAAGCGAACACAGCTCTGAAACACATTCTGCTCTAAGGGCTCATGACTAAGGGCTGGTAGCCCCGCCTGAAGTAGTGTAGGGAGTTATGGGCTGCACAGGAGTGGTGATAGTATGGACCACAAAACATGGAAGTGACTTGAAAACCATTTTATAAACTTGAACCAGGAATACAATGATCAAATTTTCAAATTATTGTAATTCACCTCAGTGTAATTTGGGGAAGGATTTACTGTAAGTTCTGTATATATACGGTTTTCTCTTTGAATTCCACTGTATTTGGGCTTGCGTTCATTTTTACTAGCGGAGGATATTTCACCTTGTGGCTCCGGTTTAGAGCCAAGAGGGTAAAATAAAAACTGTACTTTGAACATCAGGAGAGTAGAAATTTGACAGTATTGTTTTTCTGGCTGCTAAAATGAAGCTTACCTCTAGGACCACCCTTCCCTTCCCCGCCCCCCCACCCCAAGAGGCCATTTCAGTGCATTTCATTTTCCTATTTGTGTTGAGGTTTACCCAAATATGACAATAGAAATAAGATGCCATGTGTGAATATCTTCCTGAATTCAGCCAGACACACACCTGATTTCATAGCCTATTAAATTCAGTGGGACCAATAACATTAAAGTTGAATATATGGTTAGAAATCTTGCTAAGATGTCATCCTTAATGAAAGTAGGTGATATAAATAAACACAATTTTCATTTGCTAAATTCATTGACAGATGTAGTACAAATAATTCAAAAGAGCACTTAACATTGGGTATGTGCATTTATATGCAGGATGGACTTGAATTTGATGAAAGACATTTTCCTGTGTTGTCACTGATTATGTAGGAATGAAACCACTGCTGCAGTGCAGATGAGATGTAAACCCAGCCTCCTTGGAGGCTCCACGTGTGTTTCTGACTGTCCAGTATCAGGAAAAATAATTATAAGCAAAATAGCAAGCATTCCAACTAAACTTACTGAATGACCTAAAAATTTCTACTTTGTGAAGCAGACTGTATGAAAATACAGGAGATATTTGCTAAATTGTGACATATCACAGAATCAGAGTGGTAGGGGTTGGCAGGGCCCTCTGTGGGTCACACAGCCCAACCCCCTGCCCAAGCAGGGTCACCCAGAGCAGGCTGCACAGCACCGCGGCCAGGCGGGGCTGGAATATCTCCAGAGAAGGAGACTCCACAACCTCCCTGGGCAGCCTGGGCCAGGGCTCTGTCACCCTCAGAGGGAAGAAGTTCTTCCTCGGGTTCAGCTGGAGCTTCCTCTGCTCCAGTTTGTGCCCGTTGCCCCTTGTCCTGTTGCTGGGCACCACTGGAAAGAGTCTGGCCCTGTCCTCCTGACACCCACCCTGCAGATATTTGTAAGCATTTATTAGGTCCCCTCGCAGCCTTCTCTTCTTCAGGCTGAACAAGCCCAGCTCCCTTGGCCTTTCCTCATAGGAGAGATGCTCCAGTCCCCTCATCATCCTCGTAGCCCTGCACTGGACTCTCTCCAGCAGCTCCTCATCTTTCTTGAACTGGGGAGCCCAGAACTGTACAGAGTACTCCAGATGGGGCCTCACTAGGGCAGAGTAGAGGGGAAGGAGAACCTCCCTCAACCTGCTGGCCACACTCCTCCTAATGCATCCCAGAACTTATGAATGAATGTATGAACTTATACATGTTTTAAGATCGAAAATATTCGATGGCAGATATTTTAATAGCCCATTGTAAGCTTTAAAATACTGTGCAGAAGGCATCTCATCTTATTTTTAGTCCCTGGTAGTGAGAATTAATTCTTTCAAGACATGATTTTTGGTGCTGCAGAAGGGTATAGTAAGTGTTATTTTGCAGTGTAATTGGTTTTAATTTCTATGTTGACTCCCATATGAATTTCAGGCACTTAATTATAGCCTAAAGGTTTATAAGGTTATTGACCTATGAATTCTTAACACAAATATCGTCCTTAATATGTGTAAAGAATTTTCCATGGAGGAGTTACACTTGCTGACTGTCTTGTGGAGAACCTTGACGTCTTTTGCAAATGAAGCTGAGGTGAAGCTTGGCTCCATCTCGCTACCTGAGCCCTACCCAGAGCAAGGCTCTGGGCACAGTTATCTGCCTGGTGTCTGTCTTCAGGGCTGCCCAGCAGGCCCCTTTCTGAGGGTGAAATATCCTGAAACACCTGAAAGTCTTTCTTCTGCCTTTTCTACTCTTCTGGTGGGCCTGTGTGTGTTCACACCAACCTTTTCTCCACCTCTTGCTGCTTTTGGGCAGCGGCAAGCTCCAGTATGGTTGCGGGGCAAGGAAAGGGGCAAAGCCTCTCAGCTCTGCAGGGCGGCTGGGGGCAGCGGCTGGGGATGCTCTGCCACGGTGGGGTGACCCACAGCGCCTGAGGGCTCTCCCCACTGCTGGGTGGGAGAGCAGGGATCGGGCCCGCCAGCAGCGGAGGATGCTGTGCCAGGTCTGCTCCCTTCCTGCTGAGGGAGGCTGTGCAAACTCACTGGGGATGGGGGATCTGAGCTCAGCAGAACAAGGACTGGTCTGAGCAGTTATCCTGATGTTTGAAGGATTCAGTGGAGATCTCAGCATTTGTCTAGAGCACAATGATCTAACCTGGCTTTGAGTACAGGCCACTGAAAGTGCGAGAATACAATGGATAAAATGTAAGCCACAAAAAAAAAAAAATTTAAAAAGGAGTCAAATCCGAATAACAAGTGACATTGTAATAAACAATACAAAATGGTGAGAAGTGTCCCACTCTGCTCCCCACAAGCAAACTGTATAATGATATTACATGGTTCCTTTTAATTCTGTTTTGTTGAAGAGCTGTGGCGTAATGATTAATCAATGAGGTGCTAAATGAATTTCCATTTCTGATTAAGTCTGCCACAGGGAATCATTGCTGACTGCATGTGTGTTAGAGGAAGCATTGTTCAGCAGGGCTTAATTCATTTTTGTGTAAAGGTCTAACAGTTATTAAAATACATTCTAATTAGCTGTGGTTAAAATAATTCAAAATTATGTATTCACTGAATCTTCTCTCCTCCTACAAAGTGTTTGTTTCATGGAAACGTCCTCCTCCACCTTGCCTTTTTTTCCAGTAAAGCTCAGCCCTGCTGAGGTGGTTTTGCTTCAGGATGGAGATGAGCCTTACCAGCGCCGGTTCCTGATGCTCAAAGGTGCCTGGGGAGGCCCCGGGACGTGCGCTGTGTTTCCCTGGTGCTGGTAACAACCTACTCTGGCTGAATGCTGACGGGGCTGGCACTAGTGCTGCCGGTGTGAGGGCAACCCAAGCAGACGCTGACCCTTGGTTCCCCTCAGGGACACTGATGGGCTTTGGCTCGGAGGGGTGTTTCACATCTCCTTTCACCAGCAATGGTGAAGTTGGACCAAAGTGTTAAAATATGTAGCACGTGTGTCCTGCTGAATTTTTAAAAAGAAGTTTTTAATTCAAAGATTAAAGCCTCAGCCTAGGTAAAGGGAACTAATACTTACCCATAACAATAATATAAAATATTAACAAGAACAATCCTCCTATTTGCTGCATCAAAGCCTCCTGTCTCTCTATAAATTTGTTTTTTCACTTGGCCAAATAGCAGAGTAACTGGTGTGGTGGTCTTGCAGGAGAGGCAGGCAGCATGGCCAGGGCCAGCAGAGCTGCGACTGTGCTCTGGCTGCTTTGGAGGGCAGCTCTCCGCTGGGTGCGGGGAAACTGTGTTGGGTTTCAGAGGTTTTTGTGGCCTCAGGCTGATGCCATCTGTACAGTGCCCTTTGTGCTTGGCGTGGGGCTTGCCCAGGGCAGGCTGACAGGGACGGGGCAGCGGCACCAGGCACCAGTGGCCGGTTCCTCCTTTACTCATCTGCCTGAGGCTGGATGGAGCTTCTGCAGCTGTGTGCTGCCTTCTGAGCTCAGGGGAGCAGAGGGTGGCTTGGGCAAACAGCATTGAAACCCAGAGCTTTCCAGTTCTGTTCTGCTGGGCTGGTTCCAGCTGAGCTGCATAACCACATAGGTGGTGCTGCAGCAGGCTCTGGGTCCCTCCAGCAGCCCCCTTGCCCAGGGGCACATGGGGGCCGTGCAGTGCTGTGCTGCACTTTGGACTATGTTGGGTCTGACTTGCCTAGGTGCATTTACTCCCTTCTCATCTTAAAACCAATGAAACAAGGGAAAAACCACAAAGCCACAAACCGAAAATAAAACAGGTTGGAGGTGCCGTACTTGAGTTTTGCTTCAGATGCAGAACGATCTTTGTGGAAAGAACAGTTTTGGAAGAGTCAAATGAGTGGCTGGATCATAGCAATAGCAAATTACAGCCTTACTTAGGGTTTTGAAGGGTTATTGGATGAATGCTTTACAGCAGGATCATGCATTTTCCTTCCAATAGAGTTAATGTACCTTGGGGCTGTTTGTTTATATTGCTCACCTCACCATGAAGACCGTAGGGAGAAAATGAAGTTCAGTGTGGGAGGTGTGAGAGCCTGTGAAATCAATCAGTTGTTACTTCACCATAGTGGAAGTAAGGTCACTCTATGGCCACGCAAGGCGCTCTTGATCTCAGTAGCCAACAGGTCTATTCTCCATTGAAAGATGTTAACCCAGTTGTTGAAACTGTCATCTTGCTAATCCTTCATATAAATTCTTCTCTCACTGAAGTGAGCAAGACCTTTACTACAGGGAGAGAGCGAGCTCAGTGACCAGACTCTTGGCTCTATTTAAGGGGACAACTGTGCAAATGTCTCAGAGCTGGTGTAGGTTTTGCTTCTGCAGACATCACTTGTGCATCAAAACAGCACACTACCTGCAGCCTGACGTGTGCACTGCACAGAAGGCACAGCAGAAGTAACCTGTTTGTGTTCACTACGTTGCTGTTGATCTCCTTGTTTAATCGCCCCTTTTGAGTCCTCGCAGGAGCGTGCCCTGCTCCAGGGTGCTGTGGAGCTGAGGGCACATGTCCCCGTGTTGCTTGGTGTGGTGGCTCCTCCTGAGGAAGATGATGGCCCTGTCTCAGAGGAAGCAGGGCGCTTGGTTCGTGCGGTGCAGCGTGCTGGGCAGCATGGAGCGACAGTGACCGGGTGCAGAGGAGCGGCTCTGGGATGGTCCAGCTCTGTCTGCTCACAATCTGGGGGTGGTGGCTGCAGCACGGCCTCAGCGGGGCCGGGAGGATGGGAACTGGTATCTCGTGGCAGTCCTGCATTTGTAAGTGGTGGACTGAGGCCACAAAAACAAAAAGCTGGGAAACTTGCACACCTTGGCCCCTCTGGGTGCTTCTGGAGTGGGAATTTTTGCTGTTGATAGTAATTATTTTGAAAAATATTGCTATTTTTATGATTTTCAAAGCCCTTTCTGGAAAGAATGGAGTGGCATCCTCATAATAACTCATTGTGAAAAGATCAGCTCCCTGTCACAAATGCAGTACATGGAAATGCACTTTCCTGTGTTTTCCTTTTTTTTGTGGGCGCAATATGGCAGTATATGTAAAATCCAACTCGCAGTACGTGCTAATGAGAGATTGTGAACAGTGAGGGGTGTGAGAATTGGATCTGTGGCTGGCTGGTTTGTACAGGACTTGATGATTATATGTTGTGTGTTCTTGCCACCCCAAAATGAGTGTCGAAGGTGTTGGCTTCCCTCTGAAAGTACTTTGGTAGTCCTCAGATGAGACATGGCTGAGGAGTAGGTTGCAGTGTAAGAGATTTGTTTTAAACTTTATTATAATGAAAATGTGCTTAAGCAAACCAGTACCAGAGTTCCTCTTGTACCTGCAGGGATTAAGAGACTCTGCGGCTCACCGCAGGCTGTGTCCCTGCCTCTCATCTCTTAGGGGTTCCCTCTCATTTTCAGTCTGATCTGGACGCCTTGGTGGCCGTTTGGGTAAAGTACTTTGATTTTACATTAAATAAGTTAAATTGAATTTGAATCTTCCCTTCTTTAGGTCTCTCTTTTTGATCTTTGTCTTTAACACCTAGCGCTGTTTTGCTGAGGAGCAGGCTTGTGCCTGGGTGAAAGATAACCATAATTTAAGAGTTTTAATAGTGCATGAGGGATGCATTCCTTTTCATACACAAGACACTCATGGTGACCGAAAGGAAGTCAAGTGGCATTGATGTTGGCTGACAATTTCTCCTTTTCCCTCCTTTTTTTTTTTTCTGTTCCTAAGGGGTAATCTCAATAAGGCTTTAAAGCTGCCTAGTGTTTTATTAAAACAGCTTTGCTAAAAGCCAGTCATCAAGTGCAAATGCATCTTTCTCGAAAGTCGGATGAAATATAAATATGGGTAATTCATAAACCTTCCAGGATGCAAGGGCAGCAAGGAATCTCACTAGCTGGAGGGCTGGGGGAACAACAGGCTTGATGATGGAGACTCTGGTCTCTTCAGGGAGGCAGAGCGGGCGCAGATGAGGCTGCTTTGCCCAGTTTTCCCAGTCCTGAGGCTGCTTAGGTTCTCAGCATTTGCTTTCTCTACTGGTTCAGGGCTGCCAGAGAGCTCTTGTCACAGGAATTGCCACCTTGATCATCAGCCCTCTAATTTGTGACTGCTTCCCCTTGCAGTCCTACAGGAGATGCTGACACAGATATTTGCTATTAGTGGTGATGCAGTTTGCTTGGATTTTTAGCTGATGGCTCAGCTGTTGTGCATGAGAAGTGCTAATAGGGCTGGCTAATTTTGCTGCTCAGTTGCATTATCTCCTCTGTCAGTTACTCCCCTCTTTTGTTCCTAAGTCTTACTTTATCTGATTTTTCTTCTCTTCCCTGTTAATGTTTTATCTTCACTGCTTTTGATAGCCTGTTCTAAGCATTTAGTGATCCTTCATAGAGGGATCCTAGATAAGCGGATATTTCTGGTTTTGTACTATTTGCATGAATCTGCTTATAAAAATGAATGTAAATTGAATGTAAAATTAGTGGCAGTTGAATGCAAAGTTGTAAGCAATGTTTTCTGTGCATCTTTGTTATATGCTGTTACATCACTTTCTACAGGTCGCTAAGTTCAAAAGTATTGCAGCAATAACTTCTAATCACTATTTTGAACACAGAAGACAGAAATCCATGTCAAGACACTCTGATGTGGGTGAGGAGGGAGGACTGCCTCTCCCTGTGTGGTCATGCTTTGTGTGTGCTGTCCCTGCTCTGGGAGGGCATGGGGGGCTGGAGGCCATGGGAGTGCAGTCTGCTTGGGTGAGGGGGAGTCTGCTGGCCAGGAGTAGCCAGGGCAATTGCCATGCTGGGGTTATCTGCAGCTGGGAACCAGTGTGTGATGGGTGCCTGTCACCTGCTCGATGGAGCACCTGAAGGGTGCAGACAAGGGGGTGATGATTCACTAGCAATAAAGTTTTCTGAGACTGAACACAGTGTGTAAAGAAATGGAGTGCTTTTAAACTTTGTTTTTGAACAGAATCTGTTTGGTCAACAGCATAAACACTAATCTGCTGTAGATTACGATGTACTAAACCATGGCAGTCCAGATACAGACTTATCTTCAGCTCTCTAGCACTTTTCCACCATAGAGGTGATTACATTTTGGTGGTTTCTGAACTGGTTCTGAAGTCCTCCGAGGCCCCTCCTAGCTGGGAAGGAGCTGTGATGTGCAGGGGAGGGAGTCCTGGGTGTTGTAAATCAGCACAGTACTATAGCCTTATGACTTACAGCAGCTGCCGATGTGGCTTATTACTTTACTATGAGTCAGAATAGATGTATGAAAATAGCAACTAACTGATGACCTGTGGTGAGCATGCAGGGTCCAGTGCTTCCCATTTTCTGTCTATTGGGTGAGCTGATGCTGTGCTCGCTTGGTGATGCTGCCTTGCAGCCTCACTTCACGTTAATTCCAACCTGGAGTACTGTCAAAGCTTTCTGTAAATGTAATGGCAGCTCGTCTGTGCACTTGCCTGCTCCGGTGGCAGCAGCTTCTGTGAGTTTGTGTGTGACAGGGATGGCCGCCAGCACAGCCGCTGAGCACTCGGCACCAATGTGCTTGCCATGTGTCCTGCCAGCAGCCACGGTGCTGATGGGAGCCCCTTTGGTCAGCCAGGATGGGGCAGAGAGATCTCTGGTCTGCCCGGGCTTGCCTTGCATGGGGGGTGCCAGAAGGGACTCCAGAGCGGGGCCTGGAGGGCCACTGGCCGAGGAGCAATCAATGGGGCTAGTGCAGGGCAAACTGGGACAAACCCAGGTGTGACCTGGGGCCAGGAGCTGCTGCTGAGCGATGCCACAGGTGGGTGCACAAGCCAGGGCTGTGTCCCTGTGTGTTTGCTGCACCTTGCTGAGCGTGAAGGAGGGGAGTGCCTGGTGGAAGGTAACTCCTGAGGGATTTTCTGTGTCAGAAGGAAGCAGAAACTGATGTAGAGTTGAAAGAAATCTCCCCGAGTACTGGAGATTTTCCCCTTTATCTATGCAAACTCGACACGTGGGTCTAGCACATCACTTCTGCTCTGCAATGTGTGTCAAACATCCAAAATGCTTTCACTGCTGTTAGTGAATCAAGCAAGGCAGATAAAACACCCTCTAAGATATGGAGCATGAGCCAGCTCAAATTTAACTTGTCCATCTGTGGGTAGTGTGAGACAGGGAGGCTGTAGGGTGGCTGTATGAGGACAAACAGACTGGAGGTCGTCTATGAGAGCTTCAGAGTCAGCATATGGCAACTAATCTGTTGTGTGAAGATTTTCAGTTAGTTGTTGAGCTGGGGAATCATCAGTATGATGAGAAAACGGGTTGTACCCCTCAGCTGCTGGAAGCTGAGGGAAGTTTATTGTGTATTCATAGCTGAGAACCTAGTCTGACATGAACACATCTCCCATGCCTCTGGCCAGGGAGCTGCTGGGCCCCTGCAAATCCCACTGCAATTAGTGGGTGCTGAGGATCAGCACCCGTTAAACTCAGGCTGTCATGCTCTGAGCATGTTAGTCCAAAATGCTTTGCAGGCAGAGACGTGATAGAACATCACTGATTTCAGCAAGTAGCTTTAAAAGTTTGTCCAAGGAAACAGGGTTTCTTCTGTCACTACACAGCCTGCGGATGGGAAAGATCAGGGCTTCGCGCATCATTTACCACTCAAAGCTGCTTTGCCCTGTTTATCACCTGGCCCTGTGTTCGTCACAGCTCAGCCCCGCAGGAGCAGGACGCAGAGGCCTGGCTGTGGGCACAAGCGGGTCCCGTCTGTGCCGGAGGAGCAGACGTGTGGCCAGCTCCTGCAGGCACGCGGTGTGCAGCCTGCCTTACAGCTGCCTCCCCCAAGCTGGCAGAACTGGCTTACTGGTATTTCACCACCCTTCCAAACAGCCCTCCCACAGCCTCCAAGGGTCTTAACCCATGGCCTGGTAAATGCCGTGTTTTTCTGCAGGGCCTGATAAAATATGCAATTAAGTTAGAAGGAAGATGCTCATTAACTCCATTGTGTGCTGCATTGTGTCCTTGTGCAATTTGCTGGGGTGGAGTTTGCTCTGTTTTTTCCTGCTGCCTCTCCAGTCACCTTTTGCACCGAGTTAACAGGCACGTTTTGGGCACTAAGGATCTGTCTATGGGAAAAATGTAGTTTTGTTGGACTTGTACAGATCAGTATTTCGGGAAAGGTCAGTGTCTGATGTCTGTAAATATCTTCTCGAAGATCATTATCAATATTAATCAACCTAAAAGTCAGAGGCACTGTCGCACAGCTGGCAGGCTGCTGGCAAGGGAAACCACAGAGAGCCCTTCAGGACTCTACAGACCCTCTAGGCTAACACAGCAGGAAACCCAGCAGAAAGCAGGCTTGGCCGGTGTGTATGCTATTACTGACTTGCATTGAGAGCTTCAGCAAATGGCTCAGTGCGAGGGGCTAAGGCACAGCTGTGAAGACCTTGGTTGTAGTTGATCTTGAACAGCCTTGTGGAAAGGCATGGTTTGCAGTGGGCTGGCTGTGATGAGGAACTTATCTGTGTGTAATGTGTGTTAAAACTGGAGAATATTTTTACAGTAGCATACTAGTTGGCATGTATTTAAATAAGAAATAAATCAGTGGGATCAGCCTGTTTTGGTGCATTGGGTTTACACCTGGAAGGAGCCCTCACCATCTCTTCGACTCCCATGGCTGCTGCTTACCCCTGCTAAACAGCCATCAAACATAGTCCTGACTTTTCTAGTTTGCTCACATTTTGGTGAATACGCTCTCAGCTGTCATGCATTTACTACTTTTTTGTTTTAATGACTCTCAAGAGTCTCAAACAAGCAAAACTGGAGTGAAAATAACTGACTCTGCCTTTGTGTTCTGTTAAATTGTAGTAACATAGTGGTACAAGACCACCATTCTGCCTTGTTTCACCTCACTTTATTTTGATTGAAAATAATAGCAATAATAAATGGTTGCTAAGAACCTTTTCTCCTCTGAGTTATAATTTTAGATTCCCTTGTACTTCCCATAGCTTGATCAAGTCAGTGCATTGCATAACATTCAAGAAAAATCACTGATAAAGGAACCAAATTCACTTGATCAATCTTTAGGATCAGGCTGGGTCATTTGCAGAATAAATTTTAGTTATCACCCTTTTATGAAAGTGCAGTTTCTTATTTTACACTTGTAGGCAAAGCAATGTCAGAGCTCAGCAAACATTATCTTTCAGACTGGAGACCTGAGCCTGGGGGAATTTAGCCAGCTCCTTTTAATTCCCATGTGTATCCCACTGCTAACAGAAGCAACACATCCATACACATAAAAGCAAGCATTATCACATTACCTCTGTGAGCTGGGCAAAAGCTATTAAGAATGACAGCTTCACTTGTCTGTGAGCTTGGAGTTGGAGAAATATGACTTGGTGGGAAAGCTTTCAGTGTGTGCTTTGCCCTTGTAGGTGCCCTGCCAGGAGACAGGAGGAGCAGGACAATGTGGTGACTGCCATGTGTCCAGGTCCCACCCTGAAAGAAAAACCTCACCATTCTCATACTCATAAAACTACAAAGATTACTTTGGATCCACCTCATCTAATTTTACTTTATTTCTTTAGTCAGTGGAGGTAGATGGGTACATCTGGAGGGTGACACACCCGTAGTGACTTTGGGAGGCGCCTGACCCATTCATTGCAGAGGGAGCCTGAGGTAGCCCATTCAGCTTGTTCAGGTAGCCTGAATTTAGATGTCTTGTAACTTTTATCAGCTTACCACGAATATCCCAGAACTCTTTGAAACTTGGCTCTGAAGCGCGTGATTACAGAAGAATATGGTTTTGTTGAAAGTGTCTTGTTTGCACATTGGAGAAAAACTTTGACTCAAGTTACAACCTTGGGCTCAGACCCTAGGACAAATAGAAAGAAACATAAATGCCTTTGTTTAACTTTGATCTTATGGCTTGCTGCCTCCAAGCCTTCACCCGAGCTCTGAACTTGCAGAATAGTAATGGCACATCTCGGTTTCAATTCAGTGTATGGGGCTTGGGATGGTCTTTCCTATAACTTCAGTGGGAGCAAGCCTGGCAACAGTCTGTCTTCTGCTTAGATCTAGGAGATACCAGGAGATTGGTTTTGTATATCAGGCAAAGAAAGACACAGCCTAAATATTTTGCGTTGCCTTGGTTGGCATACATGACCATTTTTCTCATTGCCCTTTTCCAGAAGTTATCTGTTGAGCAATGACAGATGAGCAATTTGCATTTTCGTCTACATTACTCTCTCTTTCTAATTTTTTTCCGCATTTTTTTTTGTGTAAAAAGACTGCAAGTACTTCTCCTGGAATATTTATCATGTCTATTTTTTTACTAAGATTCGTCTGTCAGCTTGCCAGACAACCCAGTTAGAGATACAGAAGCAATTTAAGGATGAATATTTCAGTCTAAGAATAGCACAAATGCCTGATTTCTACTATCCTGAAAAGTCCTGTTCACTGGAGATGCTCCTTTAACATCAGTGCTCAGAGCATAACCGAAGCCCAGGACCTGTGTTCGGAGGTTTGGACAGGTAACCTTGGATTCAATATCTGAATTAAGGTACTCCAGGAAGGTAGTTGACTTGGAGCATTTTTTTTACCAAAATACCTGCTGTGCCTTTTGGCAATCCACCCTTCTAGTTGATGATTAAAGCTAGAGTTTTCTGATAGGACATTTTTCTCTTCGGAATTGTTATTTCATTAACACTGAAAATGAGAGTGTATTGATATCAAGGAAATGGTTAGGGACAAACACGTGGCCAAAATATACATTTTCAAGAGTGAGATAATGTCTTCATATTTCATACCAATTTGTACTGTAATGAACTGAAATGATATAAAAAGTCTTGGCATTAAAAAAGTAATTTCAGAGTTGTAATGTGCTTTTTTCCCCATTCTGAATTGGAATTAGCTGTAGTTTGAAACTGCACAACATTGAGAAATGGAAATACTGGTGCCTGCACAGCTTTACTTTTACAGTTTAGGTTCTATTTTCAGGGTTTTTAATTGTAATTGTTTCACCTAGTGAATCTGTACTGTTCTGCGCACTACTCGGATGTTTTGTCAGATATGCGCCGCCTTAGGTAGGCTGAGCCCATGAATAAATTACTCTCCCATTCCAATAGTTGATGTTGGGAACAAAATCCCACTTCTTGTTTTTCTTTGTATTGCATGTAATGCCACTAACATGATTAAAACCATTTCTCATTTAAGTTGCTTGGAGCTCTAGATTGCACAAAGCAAGGAGAATCTGTCTCCGCTTAAATCATGGGTGGGAATGGCAGGACTATGTGGCAGTGTGGGTGTTAGCTGGCTGTGGAGCTAGGATGCACCCAGCTGTGCAATCCAGATAATTTAGGTTCATTTGGAAAGAGGGGAAGAAAATAGATCTAACTAGGCTCTAACTCCACACCCCTCTATGCAACTTTGGATGTAGGAAGGGCCATAGGAAGCAATGAAAGAATGTAAATATATGCACAGACTATTGTTAAAAAATCCCAACCCATCTTAAATCTTTCTTCTCCTTTTCTTTACTGTAGGGGCAGCCTCTATGTAATGTGCTTGTTCAGGCATTCCCAACATAAAGAGTAAATACATGCCGAGATCACGATACATTTGGAAGACTCGCAGGAAAGAAGGAAGACTTGCAGGAGGGAATGATTTTAGATAAGACTGCTTCATGTTTTGACAGCCCTTCTCTGTTATTCATTTTGGTTCTGTTCATAGTTGTCGGGGTTTGCTCTTGATTTTGCTTGTCGCAATCCAAGGGCTTAGCTGTGCATTTAATTCTCTGCCTGTAGTGCTAGCTGGACTATGTAGTGCGTGGAAGTAAGAGTATGCTTAAACATCAGGCTGAACTACAGCAAGAGAAAAGCAGGAACAAGATGTGATCTAGAGATACTGTGAGAGATTGAAGTTATTTAGTTATCAAAGGGGACCAGGTTGTCAAATGTAGTTTGTTGGACTGAATGTTTTTTCAAAGCTTTTCAAATATTTGGGTTTAGGAGGCAGGTGTTTCATTAATCAAAACAAAGATACAATAAATATTAGTGGAATGGTATTTGGGAAATGAAGTGAAAGATACCAAACAGATAACAACTTCAATTTTGAGTGAGTTCATGTGGTACCTGTAATTAGCCCTTTGTTTCTTGCATGCTGAGCATTTATCTCTCTCAGCATGTCTGGGTGATCGGTTCTGCATCCCAAATTCGTGCCTACATCACAGATATAAAAATGGTTCCACTTGTAACTCTGTCTGCAGTTCCTTAGATGATCAATGTACAAAGATCCTATTTAAACACAGCTGAGAGAATATTTGTGTAGCACTCATTGTGTCAAAGGGATCATTTTCCAAGGCATGAAACTGTTTTAACCTGCTAAGAGTCCTCTCTCCTTCCCTTTATTTACACAGGGGGGAAACCCAAACCCAACAGAAAAGGTCAGAGGAGAATAGAGGTGGATGAGAGGTAAAAAAATGGACAGAAATACATTTCTTTGAAAAAGCAAGGCACATCTCTTATGTGAAGGGCGTACACAGCAGATCCCACATGCTTATACACACACTTACACGAATGTGTTCAGAATGAAATAATGAAAACAAGGACTGTTTCTCTCAATTTTTTTTTAATGTTACACAGAATTAGGTACTTGCCTTGAGTGGATGGGGAGGCACAGAGGCAGGGTGGGAGTAGCCAGCAAGCTGGCTTCAGCGGGGAAGTGATGCTTCACTTGGTTGACTCCCCGGCACCATGCTGCCCTGGGTGGGAAGAAACAACGGGTTTGAGTGGAAAGTTCTTGAGTCTGTATTAAACAGGACAGAACTGAGGGAAGCTGGGATCCATCTGGCACAGAGATGGTTTTCCAAGCTCGGGATGGGCATCCATCTTCTGGTGTGATCAGTCTTCTCTGAGAAATCTGTTTGTTCTCTGCCCAGCAAGCAGATGTGCCAGGTTCAATGTCCACCATTTCGGCCAAACCTGAGGTCTTGTTCCTTCTGGAAGAGCTGTAGGAGGATTTGAGTAGGTGGGTGACAAGATAGACTGGAAAACAAATTACTGCTACTGTAAAATACCAATTATTAGACTGCAGGACCTGTACTTTCTATCAAGAATAGCTATTCAGAAAATCATGTGACTCAAGGCTCATATGGACAAGGCTTCCACTGGACAAGAACCAGAAATTCTCATGTTCTCTCAATTACCTGTAACTTTTTCTGTGAATTTCCCTGTCCATTTAACAGCTATTGACACTATTTATCCTTTATGTTGATGTTTATTTGCATCTATAAATGAAAACCTGTTTACAGCAACTTTTCTGTATTTCTGTTTTTATAGATCGTGCTTGGGGATATATGATTATAACTTCAGTGTCAGAGGGCTTCCGTAAACTATCCTGTTGCACCTCATGTAGACTTCCAGTATGATGCGATCAGCTTGTTCTATATTACTACCAGACTTAGTATCAAACTGTGTTGAATTCCTACCTTATTAGGTGTATGAATTTGACAGTTAATTGAAATAGGTCCACTGTTTTTGCCCTGAACCTCCAATGGAGGTATACCACGGCTAAATTTCACGTTTTTCCGGGTCATGCTGAAGGAAACTGAAATCCTAGAAGCAAATTGCAAGCATGATGAGATAATGCACAATTTTGCATGCCAGTCATAACCCTGCAGAAGACACAGCTGTCAGATTTCATCACTGCAATTCTAACATAATTATTATAAATGTAATCTATTTAGCGCCCTCGGACGTTTGTCCTGATAGGCAGTGAAATGGCCCTATGGACATGCTAGAGACAGCATTTTTGTGCCACTTTTTCAGATATTGTTCTACAAAATCAAGATGCCTGTCATTCAAAGCTTCTGGGAAAGTACTAAGGGTATAATTTCTCTAAACTAAACTGCAATTTTTGTACCCATTAATGGGGAAAAACAATCTCTGTGTATTCAGAATGCCTAATTGATCATCTCAAATTGGTACATGCCACCCTGTTGGCTACACGGAGAAGTTTCTGTGCAAAGCTGTGATCATGATGATACATTTCCTAGCAGGTTTTTATGAACAGACTGTGATCAGTTTTCAGACAGCACATGATAGTGTTTTTAATTATAGCCAAAAAATGAAGTGATTAAGCTGATACTGGAAAAAGCATCACACAGGCAATACAAGAAAACTTTGAGCTATAGTCCATATTTAGTTAAAGTATTATTGGTACCATTGATTTTCAATTAATATTTGGTATTGACCACTACTATAAAGACAGCAACATACTGTTGCAGATTTATGGATTTTTTACAAGCCATTGATTTTTTTTTCTTACTATGTAGCTGTTTCCATTAATAAGGCATACGTGGACACATTCTTTAAGAATTTGTTTCTCCCCAGTTTAAGGAGACAGTGTGTGTGAGAACTGTTTTCTTTGGAGATGTCCTCTGTAATGCAAGGCTATTTGTCATCTTTTCATAATGATGAAACAAGTGGGCCTTCCAGTTTGAGGTGCTTCCAGGCTGCTGGGGATGTCTGTGTAGAGTGAGAACTTGGGCTTCCTTTGGATCATTGCCTTTCTCTGGATAGTCCTGAGAAGTTGCTCTGCCTGGGGTAAATCCTCATTATTAATGTGGGCAATTAACAAAAGGTGTGTTGTCAGAGGCCAATCTATAGCTGGCAGATTTAGATAATTTGAAGTAAGGAAACTTCACGTGCTGCTCAAAGAAGAAATGGCTCTTGAGCAAGTTGTGTAAGGCTCTGTTTTGTAAAAGAAAACAGAAAACTTGATATACAAGTATCCCCAAATGCTTTTAATCCAATAACAGTAATGAGAGACAAAACCCCCAAACAATAATTAGAATATCAATGAGAAGTTTAACATGGGGTCAGGAGGAAGGTATTTTTGATTGCTTGCTCAGACTGAGCTATCTGTTCTAAAAAGTACAGTGAAGTTGTACAGCTGACTTTTTTTTTTTGCTATCTTTGTTCCGTAGAAGGTAGAGCTGCTTTCCGCAGGATTGAGTAACTCTTCACAGGAGGGAACCAGAAATGTGATGCTGAAAAAGAAAGGCTAGGTCGTGACCTGGTACAGTCCGGTCAAGTTCTTAAATCCATAATTAACCACTAGGATGATCCTGTCTCCCTGTGTCCTGAGGTGCTGCATATTCTGTAGAAAATACCTAAATTTCAAATTATGAAGGAAAAATATTTTCTGGAGAACCCATAAAATTGCAGTCTGCCTATTTTTCTCCTAAGGCTATGATTTTCTTCTGCTGGTTTAGGCTATTAGGAGGTATTTGTCAATCCATTTGCAGCAGCTGACAAGCTAGATGAAATTGGAGTAACCCTATATACATGTATCTGCCAATAGTCACTTTTAAATATGGATAAAGCTGTCAGGGCATGTCAGATGTCCCTCCTGAATAAAAGAACAAAGCTAACCATGCAAGCTAAAAACAAGCATTGATCTGAAAAATGAATACGTGTCAGAGGCTTAGTCAGGATACCCTGCAACAGGCAGAAATCAGGCCCTATGTCTTAATCACATTTCAAGGAACTGGACTATTCCATCCTTTTATTACAGAGAAGACTGATGGGAAGTAATGTAAAATCTCAGCTTCAGCTACCCATGGTATGCCAGGGTCGCAGTGGGTGGAAGCTTTTCCCTCCCTTGTCAGCCTGTGCTGCTGCCTGGTGCTGCCCACACTGGTACTGGCAGCGTTTGAGCCAAAGCCCATAACTTACGGTGGTGGTGGAAGAGGCTCCCCAGCCGTCTTGGCCATCTCTTCCACCTCCCCAGAGCAGCAATGCGAGCCTCAGCTGCCTTGGACACCAGCACTTGGCTTCACCCTGGTGAGGGTCTTCCCCGGGCAGCCACGCTCTGGGGACTTCATCTTACCTGGCACTGTTAAAAGGTAAAGATATTATTTTTCCCTCCCCAGAGGTGAAAGTTAGGAAGAATTGGTAGGCAACTGAGGACATCTTGTAGCGTCATTCTCTATAGGAACACATGGGGAATACCCACAAGGTGAACAGAAGTGAGAATGAGCAAGCGTTTGGGTTGTTCTCAGTGTTACGCTGCTAATACATGAAGAAGCCAGCTAGATTTCTTCTAACATCATGCAAATCAATGTATAGTGAAGAAAATGTTGTAGTGAATATGGTACTTTAACTACTAGGATGGGAACAGCTCTGGCAACGGCAAATCAGCACTTACAGTTTATTGCTAAATGCTGTAGGTCTTACAGTGCTATGTTATAAAAATGATATTATATTAAATGTATTGCAGTGTGTGGTTTTTACAAAGCCCAAGAGTAATTCTTGGAAAAGCAGGCTTGTTCTGTCCCTGTAGAGATCACAATTTATGACACTAACACTGTAATTTTGTAGAGAGGGGGAATAACCACACTGTTTATATTCATCATTTTTGGTCATTCTATAGTATTTGGGCTGAGGAAAGCAAGAGTAAGAAATCTGCAATGTAAAATTATAGCTACTCCTGTACTTCTCACTACAGATCTATTCCAATTATTGCAACTCAGTTACCTGGGTTGCAGCAGCAAGAAGCTCAGAAGGCTTTTGTTTCATGTACAGGCTTTTTGAAGGGCTGAAATATCTCTGTCCTCCTGGAAGCTTGTGCTTTCTGTTTGTTCACAAGTGACTGGTTCATTATTTCTGCACTTCCCTGCTCTTGAAAATGGCCTGCAGGAATTAATCATCAGTGGTGGACCACATACTTTACATGACATTGCTCCACCAATGTCAGTAGATTCACTTTGATTTACTCTAGCTTAGGATCTGGTTTTGTTTCTATCCTGAAGGCATTATGATTTTGTTTTTTTTCCACTACTGTCCTTGCTATTGAATTCTACTACTAGATTTTTAAAAGGCTGTAATTTGCTACTGTATTATATAAGTTTTTACAGTGTTTTCTATGTCCATTGATTTTAAGTCCTCACAGCTAAAACTTTATTTTTGAACTGGAAAATATCTTGCTCAAAACTCTGTCTGGTTCTGTGCAGATGACTAACTTTTTAACTAGCTTTTTGGGCTCTTTTTTTGGCTTGTCCATCTCCCTGTTTCTATTACTGGCAGGTATAATCTGCATGGTGGGGGGTACTCAGCAACATTTCCATCCAGCCAAATCATTGCATTAGTTTTGCCTCAATGCAAAAGTTTCAGAGTAAAACCTATCTTCTGTTTTCTCACTGTCTGGCATTAGAGTAAGGATTTCCTTTCTGGTACCCAGAGTGGTGCAAGACACACAGCACCCAGATGACATAATACAAGTACTTCTTAATTTCATGCTAGGGCTGCATACCCAGGTGGTTGCTGCTTATGTCTAACATAAGCAAGCAGTTCAGCAGCCAGCCCCTTCAGGTGTTCACCAAATATAGCTAAATAACCATTTGAGCCAAAGCCCGCTGGTATTAATAGGAAACTGTTTTCAGGACCATGCTGTAGTTCACTGAAATGGGTTAGTATCCAGTGTCTGCTTCATGTTATTACTCTGCTGTGAAGGGAATTTACCAAGTAACAGAATATTGGCAGAAAAGTTCATGCATTTTCCCTGTGAGAACTACATGGGAAGGCTTAGACCTTATTGGCTGCTTTTATGGGTGCCCAGCATGGAATAGTGCATTGAAATGTTTTTGTGCACTGCATTCTAAAAAGCAGATCAAACTTTTAAGCTGTCAGTAGTAATGGGCTAGGAATGATCTACATGGCCTGTGCAGTGAGATGACAAGCTAATGGCTACATTCCCGGTCGTCTTCTCTGGTGTTACTCTTAAGTGCATGCACTTCTTACATTAAAAGAAGCAGTGATATTGCAGGAGAAATGAATTTACCACCATTTAATTTCCTTTTGGAAATACAGTATTTCATTTGGCTCTGAATCCTTTTGCCCTGTTCTGTTGACCTTTGGAAACATTTTGCAAAATTCTCCTTTTGCTTAAGCTTAAGCATATGCTTCAGCAGTTTAGCAGCTGTACTCCATGTTAGCACTGCATATGCTGGTAGAGGCCAGCCTTTACTGGGGTAAAGCCAAACACCTGATCTTACCCAAAGTGTTTTGGGTTGACCCTGGTGCTTACCCAGCTGTTCTGTTGTTCCTCTCCGTGGCTGGATGTGGAAGAGAAAATATAACAAAAGGCTTGGGGCCCAGATAAGGATAGGGAGATCATTGAGCAATTACTGTCGCAGGCAAAACAGCTTAATTTATTACCAATCAAAATCAGAGTAGGATAATGAGAAAATAAAAGCTAAATCTTAAAACCTCTCCCTTCTTCCTGGGCTCGCTTCAGTCCTGATTTTCTCTCCCTCCTCCTGCTGAGTGGTGCAAGGGGACAGGGACTGGGGGCTGTGGTCAGCTCATCACCCCTCATCTCTGCAGCTCCTTCCTCCTCACACTCTGCCCCTGCTCCAGTATGGGGTCCCTCCCATAAACAACTTCTACATGGGTCCTTCCCACAGGGTGCAGCTCTTAATGGACTGCTCCAGCATGGGCACCTCATGGGGTCACAAGTCCTGCCAGCAAACCTGCTCCAGCGTGGGCTCCTCTCCACGGGGCTATAGCTCCTGCCAGAAGCTTGCTCCAGCACACACTCCCCATGGGGTCACAGCATCCTCTGGGCATCCCCCTGCTCTGGTGTGGGGTCTTCCATGGGCTTCAGGTGGGGATCTGCTCCCCTGTGGGTCTCCATGGGCTGCAGAGACAGCCTGCCCTGCCATGGTCTGCTCCACGGGCTGCAGGGGAATGTCTGCTCCGGTGCCTGGAGCACTTCCTGCCCTCCTTCTGCATTGACTGTGGGTTCTGCAGGGCTGTTTCTCTTGCAGGCTCACTCTTCTCTTCCAGCTGCTGTTCAGCATTTTTCCCCCCCTTCTTAACCATATTATCCCAGAGGTGCTCCCACCATCACTGATGGGCTTGGCCTTGGCCAGCAATGGGTCCGTCTTGGAGCTGGCTGGCACTTGCTCTATGGGACATGGGGGACACTTCTGGCATCTCACAGAGGCCACCTTCGTAGCCCCCCTGCAACCAAAAACCTTGCCATGCAAAGCCAATACACAAAGCCAGGCACCCCAGGGAAGGAGTGCTGGCTGAGGTCAGAACTGTGTCTCCAAAATTAAGCAGATGCCTGTTACTGAGCCTGCACTGGAGGCTCTTCTCTGTGATATGAGGCTGGTAATGCATTTTAAGAGATTGCCTATTAATGTTGCAATAAATTTTGTATTTTACCACATGGCGATAGCATTAACTGTTCCTAAAATGCTGGGAATAATTTTCTTATTTTTATTAACTAGTGGAATACAGAAATTGTTTTGACAGACTGTGTGACTGTTTGTGCTGTGCATTGTATTCATTAGATAAACTGTTTAGTGAGATGAAAAAATGCTAAAGAGTAATTTCTTCTCTTGTAAATGGCTGATACAAAGCAATACTAAAGTTCTCCAGATATCTGCATGTGGAATTCTGGCACCTGTGTAATTTTGGCAATTTACTAAACTGAGACCAACAAAGAAACTGAGGTGAAAAATCCTTGCAGCATATTAAACTACATTAACTTTCTTTTAGCTCTTCTGCCATGGAAACCTTCATGCCCTGTGTTAAGCAATTCAGTGTTGTGAGCATAAAACACTGGTGATAAATGGAGATATTCGGCACTGGTGAACACACAAGCTCATGCAGGTAGGGGAAGTCTGTTGAAAAGGAGTCCTTCCAGGTACAAGCTCACTTATGTCTGAGAAAAAAATCTCCAAAGCATTTGTCTGTACACGCAGGACTGATCATTCTGTTCAGAGATGTGCTTTTGAATCTAAGGGACTTGCAGTGTGGTGGCCACCACCAGTTAACAGACTCGGCTGGGAGAAGGGGAAATGTCTCGGGGTCCTGTCAAAGGCTGAGAGCTCAGCCTGAGGAGGCTGCAGGAATGATGCAGATGGTCGTAGCAGGTTTTGGAGCAGGGGATGCTAGGTTTTTGTAGGGTATAGGCAATAGGAAAAAGAAGCAGATGCTTTCTAGGGATAGCTTACTGAAAAAATTGTTTAGATAGGGAGGTCAGAGAAAGCCTGAGAGCAGCTCAGAGCTGTTTAAAATGGAGTGAGACTACAATTAACAACTGTAATGGAAGTTCCTGTGTGCTGGTCACGAGATAGTGGCTGGTCCTGTCCTGCTCTCAGGCTGGGCTCTCCCAGCACGCTTTCATTCTCCAAATAAAAGTATGTGGTGGGTCCACATCGTTTGCCCTTCCAACTCTTCCATTAGTTAGACTGAAATAACCAATTCTGCTAGAAACTTAATAAAAAGCTCTTCTAGTCTGGGCTGTGATTTGGGAAACATCCAAGCTTTTTTCTTCCAAAATGATAAAGCTGAGGCAGAAATGTGTTGTGCTTTGTCATGTTTAAATTTAGCAGGCAATAATGACTGAGGAAAAAAATTGCATATTGTCTAACTATGCTGTCTGCCCCATTTGCTCAGATTCAGTGTTGTCTGTGTGCAGCAGGACCCTAGGCTCTGGTGAAAGGTGCCCACGGCTCGTCTGCCATTTCCAAAAGCGGGGAGCCAGGCTGCAGTGCCCCGCGTCCCAGGGCAGGGACGCACAGCCAGGGCTGCCCTGTCTGACCCTGGCTCTGCAGGCTGGGGGGCGGGCTGGAGCCCCTCTGCCTTCCCTGTCCTCTGTTGCTCTGCATGAAGCCCTGCCGAGCACACGGCATGTGCCTCATGAGCTGGATACAGCTCCGTGGGGCTTGGGCCCAACTGCCAGCAGAGGATGGAAGCTGAGTGTGCTGAAGGAAGCAGCATGGGGTTGTGCTGTGTGAGGGCGCTTGTGTTTCATTTTCCCCTTTCTATGGATGGAAGAAGACCCTTTATGAAAAGACGTTTCTGCTTAATTTATAGTTAACAATAATTTGAGAAACACCTCTGCCTGCTCATTGAGAGCAGGAAGCTTTTCCAGGCACTGCCTGTCATTTACTGTGCCTGCCCGGCACCAAAAACCAGCTGAACCACCCGGGTGCCTGAGCCCTTGCTCCCCACCACAAGCAATAGCTGGGAGTGCATTCCCTGTGTGCTCAGCCCCCCGGACTGGGTGGGCCTGGGCAGGAGCGAGGAGGGAGGGTGCAGGCAGGGCACTTCTGGGAGGAAGAGCAAGGACATCTTGGCTCTGACGTGCCGTTCCAGACCAGCGCAAGGTACCTGCCCAAGCTGTGCTGAAGGGGCTGATGGCTCTGCGGTGGTTTGTGCAGAACAAAAGCAGCAGTTTGTAGGGGCCTCTTCTCACCTGAAACTCTCCATGTCTTAAGGCAAGCCTACTCATCAGCAGCCATGCTGCAAAGTCAACAGGAAAAATAATGATGATGCCTAAGGCGACTGTTCGCTTGCAGGCTTAACTCTGGATCACAGGCAAATTGACGGATTGGTGTGGTGGAGAAGCTTTGATTAACCCTCTGCACAGGTTATTCTCAGGCATATTAACCCTGGGGTTGTCAAACACCACAGTTTATTGAAAAAAATCACAACAATGAATGAAGCTTGAACTACTTCTAAAATTGAATATGATGATTGTTAGACTATTCTTGTCTAGGAGTTTGAAGGTCAAAGTCTCCCACTATTGATTCTGTGGAGCAGCAGTTTGATGCTAGCTGTTGCAGCTGGTGATCAGTCGTCAATCACAGGTACTAGGACCTTGCTGGTGCATCACTGGTTTGTAGGCTGAAGCATTCTCTTGAGGGGAGCTTAGCAATCCCACAGCTCTCAAAGTTTAGAACTTCATGGTATGAATTATGGTGTTTGTACCACTCACAATTACGTTTGATTTCTTTATGCTGTTTGATAGTTTTGTGCTATGATGATAGTGTTGTTCTTTCCCCCCTCGTTGATGATTACATCTCCTCTTCCTTCAGCTCTAACACATACAACGTCTGACCTCAAATTGAGCTGGTGGTTTCCAGGTGATGTGTATTTGTGTCAGTCAGGAGGGTGCAGGAGCTCAGCTCACACATTTATGCTCCATTACTCACCCCTGTGTTGTAGGAAGGAAAGTTGCTTCCTTCTGTGCTTTTCTCTGGGCAATTGTAATTCTACAGCTCAATAGCTCTGAATTTATTCAGCCTAGCTGGATATTATCAGTTTATTTTTATGTGTGTGGAGAGACAGAGCCAAGGAGAGAGAGGGAGGAGGAAAAAACCCTATCGCTCTTCTAGGGCTTACAGTGGGATTTACACTGAAGCATGAAATTCTTCATGTAAATATTTTAGGACTCTTGTCTCTATAGAGTTTAATCTTGGAAATACTCCCAGGGGAAACAAGGGCAGCTTGTTCTCAGCTTCTTGCTCACCTCCCCTTTCTGCACCAAGGGCTGCAGGGGGTTCCCGTGGTTCTGGTTGCATCTCTGGAGGCTTTCACCTCCAGCACAGAGGGGGCTGAACACGAACTGAGACCGAAGCTGGGTCATGGGAGCTGAGTGGTGCCTGTGGCCAGGCGGGAGGTCTTGGCTAGGCCAGGCGTGGTGGTGGGTGACCATACAGAGGTTCCCAGTCTGCAACTCGGCTCCAATCAGTATTGACCGTGATGTCAGGCTTCTGTCATCGAACCCTTGGCCACAGGGTCTCCTGGTATGTGCCGAGTTTTGGGTGTGTCCACCCTGGCCAGCTGGGACCAGGCCCTGCCCACGGGCCATGGTGATGCTTGGTGGCTGAAGGTCCTGCTGGTCCAGCTGGTGTGGCTGTGGCAGAGCCTGCTCTTGACAGAGAGCACAGCACTGTGATTGCTCGGCCCAACTTTCAGCAAGAGCTCGGATGCAGCAGGGAGCAGATCTCAGCAGGTCTAGTTTGGCCAAACAGAACGCAACTTGAACGCTTATTCATGGCTCCACTGAGCCCCCGGCCAGCAGACGGTGTGGTGGCCTGGCTGACTTGGGACTGCTGTTTCCCCAGAGGACGCGTGTCCTGCTCGCGGTACGGGTGTGCTGTGTGCCGGTACCTTCCCGTGACCACGCTGGGTGTGGGGCACTGCCCCCAGGCCACTGGGGACTGTGGGTGGGATGCCGACAGCGGATCCACCACCAAGCACCGTGCTGTGCGAAGGCAGGTGCCTTTCTGTGTGGAGCCGTGCTTCAAACACAGGCCTGAGCATCGATGCTCGCCGCGCAGTGCCTGTGCTCCAAGCCCGTCTCTGTGCCTGTCTGGAGCAGGTCTGCAGCAGCCGCAGTGCTGTTGCTGCAGTTCTCTCTTGCTCCAAGGTGAGCACCAGGAGAGGAGCTGGGTATCACTAGCAAACATCCTCTTAGCCCGTATGGCTCCATGGGGTTGCGAAGGTGTGGGACAGCTGGGGCAAGGACCTGCTCAAGCTTGGCTGCCCTCAGGTAGAACATGGCTCCTGAGAGCATCACCACAAGCTAATTGTTCAAAACAGCCAGTGTCAGATCTGAGGTTTGCATCACAGGCAGCAAAAGCTGGTTCAGTGAGCTGGAGCAGCAGTGCTGGGGGGGTCATCAGAGGTGATTAGCTGATTAACAGAGGAGCTACGAAGGCTTCTCCCAGGGCTTTGCCCTGTTCACTCCTTTTCTCTGGTCTTGAGAGCAGCTTTCCGGGGTGTGAGAAGTTTGATGCCTCCTCAGCCCCCAGAGGCTTATTTGTGATAGGGCTTTTGGGAAGGACACCTCTGAGCAGCACTGGTGAGCTGCCCAGTAGTGGCTGGGCTCTCCTCTGTTGCCGCTGGTGGATTAATCCTCAAGGGATCAGGAAGGTCTCTCAGCTCCGGGCTCCTTCGGCACGACTGTGGCATCACTGCTGTTTGAATTGACATGTTACCTTCAGGACTTGAAATACAGCAGTAGAATTTGAAAAGAAGTGTCAGTGTTTAAAGAGGGCCTTGTGAAAGCACCTTTGCATGGAAATTCCACCTCGGGGTTACTGACTGGTTCTGATTTATTCATGAGATTAATAATGTTGTCCGGGTCATGCAGTCCATGCAGTCACACCTCTAAGAATTCATGGTTCATGGTTGTCTTCCTTCACGCTTTGTAAGAGAAGAAAAATGAGCTGTGTGACAGGGAAATCAGAAATAATATTAGAAATTTTTCAAGGATTTAGTGAGCATTCAGAGCTTCAAGCCCTGCTTGTTCTATAATAAACTTCTGAGAGAAATATAAAATGCATTTTTTTTGTACCCTCATGGTAGAATTAACAACTTGGAGCAAAGAAATTTGGCAGCCAGGTTTTGCGCTTTCTGTAAGAATTCTCTTTGCAAACAAAAGGAAGAGATTAAGACTAAATGGATAAACAGAGTGAAGACCAATTTAGCAGATAACTGTAGCATGAGGATCTGAGGGAGATGGGTTTATGCAGGATTGCAGCTTAGCAAGTAGTTTGGTAGGAAATGATTCCACTCACAGGGGTGTGTTGCAAGTATGCTTAAACTCACAGGGGTCCGAACCATAGCATCAGATGTGATTTTTTTAACGTACTATTTTTCTCACATTTCACACACCCTGCCCCCATGAACATGTTGGAGAGGAACATTAAGGTCAATGCAGAGATGTGCCTGTAGAGATACTGGTGCAGGGATGATCTGAAAATGTCATTCTGTGGTGTGGCTGGAAAAATGCTATAGCAGGTACAGGTACCAAGCAAATGCAGAGATGTAAATTTGTCTGGGGGTTAGCTCAAATCTACTGCACTGCTGTTTGACCTCAGGTCTTCAAAACCTTATCTAGCTTGTGTTATTTCCTGATCAAGCATCAATATTTCTCCCTGTTCTTGAAAGTTTTCTCTTTCTTTGCTGAATGACACTGATTATTGTGAAGTTGGCCAGAATAGTTAACTTGCATCCAAAGAAGCAGATTTCCTTGATTGACGGCAAGAATTGCCGTGATCAAACTTCTCCAGCGTCTGTTGCAGACCATGTCAGTGCCTCTGCAGCCCTGAGGAAGCCATGACAATCCATGTCACGGCAGCTGCCCTGGGAGGAGGTGACAAGAGGAATCCCTGCTGGGGCAGATGCCAGCACCTGCCATGGGAAGCGTTCGCAGCTGCGAGGCACCCTGTGCTCTCAGGTCTGGCTCCCAGACAGCCCAAGCAGCCAGAGCAGATGAAAAACAATCACCAGGCACCCATGGAATTAATTGCAAGGTAAAAACCCGCACCTTCTGGGTGATGACCCTGGAGCTGGCCCTGTTGCAAGTGTACCAGGCAGCATCCCGGCCCGCGGCGCGTCGGTGAACGGTCTGCACTCAGGCACCTTTGACTTGCCACGGGAGGGCAGATGTTTTGTGTTTGCATTGATAATAAATAGAAGAGTGCAAGGTTTTTCAAAAGTAAAGGGACGTTTAGGTGTTGTCACTCCTAGGAGAAGCTAATCTGCCTTGTGCAAGCTGGTTATCTCCTAAGCAACTTGATCCTCAGCAGATGTGGAGCTGAGCTGTGTCACTATGTGCTAAGCGTAAGGAGGTGGTGGAGATATTAGGGCAGTGGTGTAGTGAAATTCTAATGATCCATCATGGCATTTCCAGGAGAAGTGCTCCTCTGGCTACATTCGTGATTTTTTTGCTGGCTTCAGAGTAAGCTGGCCAAGCTGAGTCAGTTCACAGCACTCAAGCTGCTAAACAGGAGGCAAATAAAAACACAACCAAACTATGCAAAGCAAGTATTTAATAAACACAATGTTACTTCTACCCACTGGTTGCTTACACAGGTCAAATGTTTGGAGAAGTTAGAGGCTGTTTAGGGCAAAAGTTTACATCACCTCTTTTCCTTGTGTCTCAGAAAACCACACTCTTAATTAATTTGTAAAACTCCTCCCCCACTGGCCTAGTTTGCTCCTCCATTTGCAACAGCAGATCTTTGCTTAGCTCACAAATAGCAGAGTGAACTCCTTTTAAAGAGCCATTTTTGCAAAACATGAGTATCACATAAGAACCAAATTGATTGCTGAAATAAAGGGTGATAGCTGCAATATTTTATGTTTATACACTACTTCCAGGAGATCTGGAGAAGTCACAAAACCCAAAAGGCATGTGCAGTTTACTGAAAGATGGATAGTCTTTCAGTGTTTGCAGCACTATTAGTTATTTATAATGTTTTTCATCCATTACACTGAGAGTTTGCCCATTGGAAAGCAGCTGGCCTTCTGGAGAGCAGAGCCATTTGCAAAATGGAATGAGGATCAGGCTGCAGCAAAGAAATCTTCTTGCACAGCAAACAGGGAGAGAAGCAGGAAGAAATGCTTGATTGGAAAAACCCAATCTTAACCTCCTCTGGTATAGAAATACTGGAAAAAGTATTTTCTCGCTAGGAAGCTATACTGTATGAAAGGAAATGCTAATGAACAGCGTTCCCTACTGCTGAGCAGTCAGGGCAGAAAAAGACATGATCCTGTGGTTTAGGCTAATCAGCTGTCAGATTTGTGATTGTAGTGGGACTTGCTCTGATGCGTCTTCATCCAGACCTAATGGGCTGGTAGGTTTGCTGTACTGTGCTGGTGGATGCTGCTTTTCTGGGGTGGGCAGCCACAGCCTATACGTTTGTGAGCACCTGCTTGCCTTGCATCATAACACTTTTGAGGACAAATACGGTCATCTTCACAATACCTCTCTGTTGCAGTCAGAACTGATCTTGCTGCTTTACAAATGGGAAAGGGGAATCCAGGGTATGCTGGCTGCAGGTGCTTTCTCCAACGTGTTCAAGGGTGCTGGGTGATTAAGATCTCTCAGCCAGCCTCAGTGCTGGATGCCTCCAACACCAGTGTGCTCCCTATGCCGGTGACAGTCGTGTGTGCACCCCGGCACTGAGCCAGCACCCCACGGCACGCTCTGGCCATGTGTCTGGCAGCTGAGCCTCAGCCCTGCGCATCCTCATCCCTCCGCTCCTCTGGCGTCGGTCACGTCTGCACCGGCGCTGACCTGAGGCAGAGCCATGCGTGCTGCACCACTGCTGCCCGTGAGGCTCTGTGCCGCTGTGAAGCCTGTTTGTCAGCGAGTGTGGTGTTCCTTCTCCATGCTGTCAAAATAGCTGTCTCCCGGGAGCCTTAAATCATTCTGTTTAAAACACAGTATTACCATAATCCCAGCTTGCTCTCTTATCCTTAATGTCATTTCATTAAAAAGAGCCTGAACAGCCTTACAAGTTGCCATACATTTCAGCTGACCTCCAGGCCTGCTCCCATGCGAGGACAGCAGGCATGGAGGGAATGCCTGAGTTACACAAGCAAAGTGCTTGTTTAAGCCGTTTGCCAAAGCAGGTGCAATCTGGAGATCGTCCAGGACCCTCTTGGCCCCTGCACCCACAGCGCTGGGCTGGAGGGGCTGGTCTGCCCACGCAGCGAGAGCGGGCTGGCTGGAGGTCCTAGAACGATGCTCCAGCCTGGCCTGGTTCCCGTCTTGTCTGCTGGGCGCCTGCAGCCCTACAGCATGCATTTCAGTTCATCTTTACTCAACGTATGTGCTTAATTTCTATCAGTCACGACTTCAAAGAGACTGAGGAACAGTAGTAATAGTTTGCTCTAGGGCTGAAATGTCTGGAATATAAACCTTCTCCTACTACTCTTGCTCTTTCTCCCGACCCTCATGCATAAACACAGCCTTGCATGCTTTTAAGCATATGCTGAATGAGGTACACTTATCTACTTTTATCTATCAGTTATACATTTTTTTCTCTAGGCAGCTAACCTAGCTTCCTCAATGTAATGCCATCCAGGTTTTCTTCCCTTCAGAAGGGTATCTCTCTTCTTGTTGCTATGCTGGGCATATGAATTTTAGGCTGTTGGAAATATGGGCTCTGTTCCTTGCTGTTTACAGAAAATGGAATATTTTTTTCCTAAGCACAAGTGGCACCATAGACCCCATGCCCTGTGTATTCCAAGGGAGGGAAAGGGGCACAGAAAGGACTGGTGATCACCAACCCGCATATGTCTTTGAAGTGATTAAGAAAAAAAAAAAATCTTTCTAAGCAGTGTGGGGGGGAGATTTTGCTTGGCAGCCGCCTCGGCACCATGGGGTGACCTGGACTTGGCAGCAGGAAGGGGCAGGGGGCTCCTGGCACAGGCAGTTCCCAGCCCCGGGCTGGCCCAGCAGCCACTGCCCCGCTCCCGTCCGCAGCCGCTCCCGGGCAGGGCTGGGCCTGCCGGCCGGAGCGGAGACTCACTGGGGGCCTGCGGCTGCCGTCCGTGCAGCAAGCCAGACGTTTGAAGGCTCCGGTTAAAGAACCGAAACCCGAAACATGGCATTTAGTCTCCGCAGACAGCCTTTGCTGCGCACGGCCCGCAGCGGCAGAGACAGCTGGAGGCTGGGAGCGGCTCAGGAAGCAGTCCGTGGTCTGTCCGGAAGAGCTGGGCAGCAGCCCCCGCGGGGCCGAGTGCTGGGGGCACCGAGGCAGGCGACGGAGCCTGGAAGCGCAGCTGACGCTTGGATGTGAATCCTCTTCTCTTGCCCCTGAGGGACTGAGAAGACGTGGTGAGGTTCCATCTAGGAGGGACTGCGTTTCTTCTCCTGTTCTCTGAAATAAGTAACTGGAAAGTCATCACAGATCTATGCTATTTCTAGTGGGAATCTATGGAATCATATTACTGGAATTTAAATGAAGTTGTGTCTTTTTCCTCTTTTAAATCCAAATAACTTTCTGAGAAGCTGACATTTGAACTAAGATACTGGCACTTCTTACTTCTAACTTAAGTCCTATTTCTTCAAATATTTGGAAGCAGCAGAGACCATATTCCTAGGGCTACTATAGCTGTCAGACTTGAAGAATTGCATAAAGTGCAACAGAGTCATAAAAATACTCAGAAACCTGATGGCAAAGCGTAAAGAGGGAAGAACCAAGTACAAACCACTAAGGTATTTATTAACCTTCTGTGGTGAAGATGCTGTGCGTGCTTTGAATGTTTGTGTCTCTGAGCTGGATCATTGCTCGTTAATTTAACAGGGAAAGTTTTGTTAAGGACAAATGAATTATGAGCTTGTAAGAAGTACAACCGTCCTGATTTGGGATGCTCAGGTTGAAGCTGGGGTGGAAAAATAGATGAAAGCCTGAAATTGAGGTTAATGAGCTAACATTGCAAGGCCTTGAAAATAATCGGTGCGTTTGGTGCAGCTGTTGTCAGACTGGTACAGCACGGCAGTGAGATTCCCCCCCAGCACGCGTGTGGGCCGTGCAGAGAGGCGGTGGTCCTGGGGCGTGTGAAGCCGGGGTGGCCCGGCTGTCCCCCTGCCACCGAGTGCAGTGGGACATGCGCGGGCCCTCCATCTGCCCAGAGCCACTCCCTGCTCAGCAGCCAGCTCTGCAAACAGGGAGATTGAATGGCATTGCTTAAAACTCATTCTGTATTTTAATTAAGCGTGTATTAATTTGACTTAGTTACTGCGCACTGACTACTTTATGCATTCCTAATTTAATGAGCTAATGGTGTGGGGATAAATAATACATGATGGAATATATCTTCATAGTGTTATTTTTTTCTGTTTTACAACAATTTTAATACAACTGTGTACAAGTCAATTAAATCCACAGTTTATTCCTGATTACAGTGATTATTTGGCTTCTGCACATCATGAAACAAAACAGAAATGTCACTGTGGCAAACTGTAGGCTAGCGAAAGCCAGCTAACATGAAGGTACGCCCTGGCAGTAGCTAGGATGGCTTGAAGCTCAGTGTTTTCTGTAGGCGTTGGTTTGGTAAATCTAGGTTTCAATATCAAGCTCTCATTTTTTGACTCCGCATAAGAAACCTAGAAAGCTTAAGTACAGCTAAGTCTGGAGATGACGCTTTTGTCTGCTTGCATGTCAAAATAAAGAGAAATACTATGGTCCTTCTGTAATTTTGAACTGAAACTGCCTAAAGTTGTTCATTGATTTACTGGGGTGAAGACACGATCCAGGAAGAATAAGGGATATAACACATTGGGAAAAACTTGTCTGGATAAACCTCAAAGTTTACTTAAACCTCTGGCAGTTTGCTGTAATGCTATCATCACAACAACGAATTTCAATTATATTTGCTTTTCTCCGGCCCAAAGCCCACGGGTTTCAGCAGGTGTCCCACGCATCTGGTGCTGGGATACCCGAGGTGTCTCCTGGCCCCGTGCAGCACCAGCCCGGCTGAGGTGGCTGTCGTTCTAAAGATGACGTTTCCTGGGAAGGGACAGCTATCTCAAACTGGACCTGTGCTTGCAATCCAATGTGATGTGCAATCATTAGGGAAAGTCAGCACCTTAAAATAATTTAAAAATGCTTTAAAAAAAAAATTTGCCTCGTTAACAGGAGACTAATTGTTGCTGCAGTTGTAGAATGAGGAAGCCTAGCTGTGCTAGAAATCCTTGAAGTCCAGAAACCTCCCATACAAGTGTCCAGAAAAACAGCTTTAGGTTCTTGAGTGGTCTGCATTTCTTAATAGCTGATTGTGGTCAAACAGCCTGTCACCTGGGTTTGATGGATGTTGGGCAGGAATGCTGCGCACAGTAGCTTGCTTCACAGTTGAGAAATGAGCCTGAGGCTTTTGGTTCCAGTGCGTTAAACCTGAGTCCTCCCAGGAAGCTCGGTATTTTACATTTGGGGGTTTTGTTGTTATTTACACTCAAAGGAGTCTTGATGTTATAGAATCTAAGATGACACATGGTCCTCTCCAAGCCAGAGGCTTCTGGGATCACTGGTGAGAGAGGTGTTGCTGATAAAGTCAGAAATGCCAGGCACACCAAGTCCCCTAGGAGAGATGGGGGGGACGAGGGGGGAGTCTTTGCTGCTGCTTAGCAGCCGCGGTGCCTGACCTGCAACTTGGGCTCCAAGCCTGTACGGACTGAAACCATGCGGTGACTGCGAGATGCAGCTGGGTTTAACCGCAGAAATAAGAGGCGAATTCTCAGCTGGCTCGTTCGGGACGGGTGCCTGTATGTCAGTGAAGCACTGCTGGCTTACACCAGCTGAGGATGCAGGATGGGTTTCCTTTGTGCTGTTAACACTTTGTCTTTAGAACTGTACATCGTGTTCAAGTCTAAACTCATTGCAAAGCACTACAGCGCGTGACAAATAATCTTATACATCAACTTGTCAAGATGACTTCTTTTAAGTATTATTAAGAGTTATTTGTTTGGAAAGGCAGACTTTTCCTCCCCTGAGGCGTATCAGCATACAGCACAACTTATTAACTGTGATGATGTTGGTAATAGAGAGGTAAATATGTGAGTTGGGAAGACCATGGAGCGGAGGACAGCCATCTCCTGGCAGCATGGTAGACGGGGCGAGCAACCCATGCACACGCGTGCTGCACGCGTGGGAAACGCTGCCGCGTCCGCCTTGCCATGGGCTGCTCGCTTTGCTCTCTGCCCGGGTTTAACCACAGTCCCATAGCTGCAAGCAGTGAGTAAGAGGAAAGACTAAAAGGAGATGAATGAATATGTGGGAAAATCGAGACATGGGAGGGAGGAGTATTTAATTCCACTCTGAACAGATGGTGAGTTGCTCAGGTTTAAAGATTGCTACAAGATAGATATCCTATTGGCAAATATCACTCAATCTTCTTGTCATGTTTTGGGAAGAACTTCATGCATTTTCAAATTTGTATTGATAATTTGAAAACATTCATTAAAGTTTTGAATGAAATGAAAAATGGATGTTTCTTTCCCAAGTCTAGTGGCTGTGCTTGGGAAATTGCCTGGCCCTTGTTTTGTGGGAGTCTAGAAGGTGCTGTTGGCAGCTCTCGGTTGCAGTGTTCCAAGCAATCCTGTGCAATGATCAAGGAACTCACATTTGGTGACACAGGAATGCAGAGGGACATTTGGAATATCGAGACCCATTCTCACCCGGAGGCTGAAATCCTCTCTTTCCAGCTTGTCTCTGGGAAAGCTTTTACCCTGGGCTCCCAGCAGGTTGCAAGCCAGCTCTATGTGTCCCCCAGGGATGCTGCTGCAGCAGTGGGAGCAGTAACGTTTGGCTGATGGCTTGTAAGATGACAATGACTGTCTTTCAATAGATAGTTTCTTGTGGCAGTAGTAATGTGGTTGGATTTGTTTCTATGCTTTGATAAGCATTTAGGCTTTGATAGCTGATAGAAAATGTATTTTTGCTTCTTTCTGTTAAACTGGATGGTTCTTTTATTCAGATTATCAGTGCTGTAATAGCAAACTGAAAACCCTCCTGTGGTAGTTGGATGGCCAAGGGAATGGACATGGTTCCTCAAATCTTAACGAGGGTCCTCACCCCACAACTAGTCATTTCAGCTCTTGTAGTGGTCCATGGGAATCAGTAGGCTTCTTCGGTTTTAGATGGCTGTTACGGTTCTCTCTGAATCGCCTCTAAAGTCACTAATGCTGTAGGAATTGGTTTTGTACACTCAGGCTGAGCAGGCGCCTTCTCTTAGGGAGAGCAAGGCTCCGAGGTTGGAGTTAGCTGGACTGGAGAATACTGACTGACCTTGGTGTTTCTTGAACGTTTGCTGTTTCAGCAAGGCCACTGGATCTTTTTTGTCTACACATGCGAGGTGCTGCAATTGCAATATTTATGAGAAAATATGGGAACACTGGCACTTTTAAAATGTTGTGGCATTCCGTTTTGACATTTTTATTACAAATAGCTTGTGGTCATTTTGTATGGAAGTGATTTCTTTTTTCAATGCGTATTTCATCAGTTGTAAAAACACTTTTATAAACAAAAGACTGTAAACCAAGCAAATACTTTAAATGTATGGAAAGCGTTCCAATTAACCCTCAAATGTATTTGAAGTGTCACTGAAATTTCGGTTCCTGAAAACTTGCAATGTTTTTGCTTTCTGGCGTGATTGTGGATATTTTAAAAAATCTTACTGTTCAAATGAAATGGGAATCTATTTTCTAGAGAGGAGACACAGGGTGGCTGGAAGATCTAAAGCTTTGTGTGAAGGAAAAAGATACTGCTGTGCCAGGAATTACTCAACAAACGACAGAAGCACTGTAGTGGTTCTACAAATTCACATTTTTCATAAAACAGGAGTGGTCAAACTCTTTTATGTTTGCGATGCTATAAGGGTTGCATGAGTTAGCAGAGATGTCTTCAGTAAAATATTAATCCAGTTTAATTCCCAGTTGATGCCCAGAGGAGTGGGAGAACCAAATCTTATTGTCAGGTTCCATCCTGATCATCAGGCACAGCAACTTTATCCCTTTTCCTTATTCAAGGCACGTTATATCAGTTCAGCATGTGCAGTCATTAGTTTCTGAGTATGCTCTTTACTATGAGGAACATACGTAATAAGTGGGAAATATTATTAATGGGGTAGGAAAGTATGTTCTCAAGATTAATGTTGAACAGTGTTCACTGGTTTACAACAGATCTTGGCCCATGTGATGGAGAGTATTGTTTTAAATTTGAGTTCATAATGTAGCAGCAGAGGATCAAGCGCTGGACGGTTTTTCTGAAGTTAAGTCAACACTATAAATCAAACTGCAGGAGGACCATGATTTAATTCATTAACAGTTAGAAGATTAATTACAGTGCTATTAAATATTTGATTAAATTAAAACTAAAGTATTTAAACATTGTTTTTCAAATAATGTTTGCTCATTAATTAGAGTGGCTAAGTGTTTGAATTAATTAGAAGTGTGGGTTGTTCATAAGAAATAAACCCACATCTATTTCCCTTCCTGGGGTGCTCTCAGCGTTTTCCCACCGCACTACACTAGAGATGAATAATCACGGCTGCTACCGTCCACAGGCAGAGCTGTTATTTTTCTGGATCTCTGTGCACAGCCAGAGAGACTCTCGGACAAAACGTGCCCCAGATCTGTCTGCTGCCCCAGTCCTTGGGCACCCTTCTCCCAGCTCCATCTGCTCTTTAATGAGATTAAACACCTTCTGGAGTATAAAGCCTGTGCTCATCGCTTGAAGAATCCTGCTATGCACTTAGGAAGGGAGAAGTCCTGACAGCTGATGGCACTTGTCATAGGCAGAGGACAAGACAGAGCAAACGGCAGTGGGGTGCTGTGAGAGCCCTGCATCCCCCGTGCCGCCGATCCTCCTCTCCCACAGCCCTGTGGCACCTCTGCCCACGCAGCCGTCCTCAGGTGTTTACGAGCCCGAAGAGATGGGTGGGTCAGGGCTGCAGGTCCCCCAAAAGCGCCAGCCGTGGCCTTGCCCCAGAGCCCCACCACTTCCCCTTGCTTGTGCATGGAGCTGCCCTGAGACCCCACCGCATGTCAGCTGCTTCAGGGGTCCTGAGAGCATCTTGGGCACCTGGACTTTCGAAGACGGCTAAAATTGAGGAAGTTCATCATCTCCTAGCTATCTCAACAGATGGGTGGGCCTGTTTTTGGTGATGTAAAGACTTCACAGCACTCTAAAGGAGCATAAAAATGGGATTAAATGTCACTTACATCCATTATTACGCACAGGATAAATGAGAGTTCCATGTATAAGGTCAAGTGCTGGTAAAGTTATGCTAGTAGACATTTTGCCCCATATTTTTTTTAGGGAGATATCCATCTTTCTCCAGAGATGTGGAATTCCCAGTCATCTGAAATGCCCCGTGGCACAGACGGCTCGTAATGACCAGGGCTGGCAAGCACTGCAGGGGCACAAATAAATGTTAAGCAGAAAGTGTGAATTAAGACAAAAATTCTTAAACATCTCATGTGTATTGTTGTATGAACCAAATAGCATTACTTCAGATTCAGCGTCAGGGTCTTAAAATGTAATTTTCTACATAAGAAGGGAAGTGTGAAAATCTTAATGATGGATGCCTTCACAACAATCCAGAGGATGAGGCATTTTCCCCTGCAGAAGTCAAATGCAGGAGGTGGAAAACATTTCTCTGTTTTCATTGCACCATTTATCATTATTACAACACCCTGCATCAAGAGTTAATTAAGACTTGTATCCATTCTGTCTGAGAAGAGGATCAAGAGCCAGGCATGCATTCGCACATTTTGGACTGCAGTTTGTGTTATCTGGAGCACTCCGTGCCTGTTACAGAGATGAAAGGGATAAATGCTCCTAGCAAATTCTTTCCCCCTTTCCATTTTTAGGGTCCCTTTGCCTCTGTCTCTCCCAGGGCTCGCTGTCGTTGCAACAGTGGAATGGCAAAGGCAGTCCTCTCCGAGGGGTCGGGGTGGGGCAGGTGCCGGGCAGCCTGCCTGCAGGTCCCTCCCCGCTGCCCAGTGCTCTGCCGCTGCCCCACAGGCACCCGGTGAGGTCTTGCACCCGCCAGGCAAATGCATCGTTACCAGATGACAAACAAATGTATGGGTTTTCTTCCTATATAAATGAGGTCTCCAGGAACAGCTCTCAGAACTAGCGTAAATCTGAGGAAATGAAACCTGAAGTTTAGACAGTATGGTATATTTTAATTCTAAATCTATTTTATGGCCTACTAAAGATGACTGGAAGCACCAGCTTCGCTGAAGCTCCTTCCAAAGCTCCTACATTCACCGGTGCTGTGGGTTCGCCAGTGTCCTTCCCATCACCGCTGCTGTTTTTCAGTCCGGTACCAGGAGGACATGTGGTACCTCAGGTGTGCTGCCAGGCCTTACGTGGGGCCGGGTTCCTTGAGCAAGCTCCTCTGTTCCTGACCACCACCTCGGACATGAGGACAGATCTGAAACAGCGACACACAAGTATTCTGAGATGCCCAGGGATTCTTCTGCACTGAAGTCTTCTGGTCAGTGGGGTTTCCTCATTTAAGCTCTGCTGTGTCAGTCCAGATTGACCCAGTTATGATAGATTTGCTCCTGAGGCTTAAACATCTTGAGTTTATTCACCTCCCACTGCTGTGGAAGAGGAATTCCCAGTCTCTTGGCATTTGAAATGTTTTCTTCTTGGGTGTTTTATCTGATACCCTCTACTGGCATGAAACTGTATGGTTGCTGCTATAACCATGTGAAGACACCATGAAACAGTGATTGGCTGGTGGAATTACAGATTTAGCTGAGAATGATGAAGAAATGCATTTGTTTCTGGATTCCCAATCACCTTATCTAGTCTGAAATCAAACCGATCTGCTTACCCACCTCCTGGCAAAATGGCAGCTGCTCAGTCTCTCTTCCTATCAAACGCCTCATGTAAGTAACACACACTCATGGAAATGCAGCGACTCTTCAAGTGCTCTGGGAAGCAAAAGCAAGAAAAACGAGTAAGGAGGAGCTGAGGCTACCTAACAGTTGTCAAAACTAGACCGTAAACATACTTTAAAAAAAATAAAATTTCATGTGTGTACTTCTAAAGAATAGCTTTTACTGTCCAAAATGGGTTACTGAAGCCTATTAAGGAAGCTGATTTTCATGCGTTGTATGATCTGACTTCCTGCCAGCAGTACACTAAAAAAACAAAACAAAAAAGAAGATGTGTGAAAAGCAAAAGCAAGGAAGGCAAAAGCACGCTTTGCCATGAAACGTGTATTTCTTTCCTTTGACCCATTGTTCCTTCCTTGCTGCCGTGGAGTGGTAACAACGGCTGTATTGAGTTGTACCATGTGTTCGTAGGCATTCGGCTTTAACAAAATGAATTGTTACCACATCATTTGGACTGTTCTGCTCTACTAATTTCTTTCTACTCTTCTATTTTGGTCATTTGCCCTACATTTTAAAAAGCAAATTAGTGTCCCACATTTCATCTCCATTGGGTCGAAAGGGTCTGTACTGCTGTTCTCCAGTGCTTCCACTGCAGGCATTTTATCTTGATCTGCTCTATTAAGCAGCCAGACTAAGGGTCAAACAATAAACTATGTGAGGCTAGGATTCAGTTAATTTTCACTTACATTTGTTAATTATTATTTACATCTATTAGTATTTGCAGGCATCTCTTGATTACTTCTGCCAGCACCCAAGATTCTTGGGGGACTGGTACTGCCGTCTGTAGCTCGGGTCCTCAGCGGCAGTTGTAATGCCAGTCCCAACCCCATCACATCTGTTCTGTAACTACTTCTCTCAAACACCTCTGGAAACGCCAGCTGGTGAGATTTGTCTAGAAAAACATGTCTTACAGGGATAAAATATAGCCTAAATACTTTGAGCTTTGTCTGTGCTGGGGATTACTGCACTGAAATAGCATAGCTAGCAAACCAGAGCAAGGGCAACTGCTTTCTCTCTCTTTGCACACTCCCAAATTCAGCAGAAATCAGAGATGTGCCTAAGCAACGTCGCCAGTAGAAGTTCATGCGGTAAAGGGGTTAATACAGTATTAACTGTCATTCTGTTGTGAGATGGTAACCTGGGGGAAAAGCCTCTATTTGATTTGTATACCTTAAACCCCAGATCTTCCGATGTACAGTATTACACATCCTGAAGCGCAGACTGTAACTCAGTAATTCTGCGTCTAGGGCTAGAACATCTGTTTGAACCAAAATGCATCTCTTCAACAGGTATCTGATCTGTAACGAGTGAAACAATGAAGAATTTACCACACCCCCTGCTTGTCTGTTGCTATGTTTAACTATTATTTAATTATTTCACTGCTTAAAATTGGGCTTACGTATATACTTTTATACATCAATGATGATGTTCCACATAAATTCTCTGTAAAGAAAACAGGAGTATTGTGCATTTATTTCTTTTAGCGATTGCAGTGAGGATCACAGCAATGAGGGGTTTTGAGTGTAGAAAGGTGGGAGACTGCTGTGAGCAGCTGGAACGTGTCTGCTGAGGTGTATAGGCGTGCTCATCCATAAATGTCTGTCTCTGACAGTATATTAAACTGGCATCTATTTTTAGCATACAAAGAAAGGTCTCATGTAGTTTCTTCTGATAACTGTTAAGTTTTATTTGCCTCTTTATTTTCAATTAAAAAAAAAAGACTCTTATCTTTTTCCTGGAAAGGTCAGTTCATCCTGTGCCAACTGAGCTTTCAGAGAATATGCAACACTGGGATGGCAATGTTTTGGTCATGAGATGTCACAGGCCCTTTTTATTGTGTTCTCTTTTTAGTAATTACATTTTATTTGCCTTCCGCCGCTCTGTGCTCGCACACGTGGGGGGGGCTGCTGGGCGCTGCCAGGCTGCTCTCGCTGGCTGCTGAGAAGGGGAGCTCTAGTCTGTCCTGCTCTCGCTTATGGACCGAGTTAACGAAGAGTGGCTCAGAGGGAGAGGTTGGACTTCAGTTAATAAAGAGGTACTTGGCTGAATTCCCTGTTATGATCCGCCGTAAATACAGGCTAATTGGCCACTTAATCCAGTTTAACAACGGTTTACATGGATGAACCTGTACAAAGCTGTGGGTGGATTTGGCTTCCATTTTCCACCCTGACAACTCAAATTCAAGTGCAGCTGGAGTCCACAGCAACATAAAGGTGCAATACAGCAATTTTCATTGTTTCTCACCTTTGACTAAGCCTCAGAAGCAATCCTCAGCTTTTAACAGGTTATGCCCTGGCTGACTTCCAGTGCCTTGAAGAAAGGCAGAAGTGGAAGCAGAGGAGCCGAGCTGAGCACCCCCCGTTGTGTGGCACACTTTGGGCTAGAGAATGAACCATAAACCCTGGGATCCTCTTGATTAGCGTAGCCTTTTGCCCTACTTGTGGAATGTGTTGCAGAATCCAGGGAATCCAAGCCAAGTCCTGCCTTTCACGCTTACAAGTGGCAAATTGATTTTTTTATAAGGTCTGTGAATTATTTTTCCATCATCTTTCCATGACCGCTGCCTGTGCTGATCTGACACAGTGAGTCAGTGTTAAAGAACCAAACCCGATGCCAAGCGGTCTGTGCTGCTAAGGACTCGGAGGTCCGAGGCCCATGGAAGGGGGGGATTCTCCACCAGCTGGATGAAGGATGGGTGCTGCCAGAGGTGCCGAATCCTCCAGTGATGGTGGTGCTTGCTGCAGCCAGAGCAACACGACTTTACTGGCTCAGCGTATGAGATCAGGTACTGCTTTCTGGAGAAATCTGATGGAAAGTCTCAATAGAAAGCCCTGGAGATTTCCAGTGTTGATTTTACAACAGTTCTTTCAGTTGTCATGAAGGACAGGCCAGGACAAGATGCCGTGAGTGTGACTGAACATAGCCAGGTAGCTAAAAGCTATCTGATTCCTTCTGGGAATTTGCTTTTTCCTCAAGTGATAATATTGATTAATGATTTTTTCCTTTCAATTCAGTATTTTCTCTCAAAAAGTCATACTCAGATTGACTGAAATTCTTCAAACCTGTGCGGAGAACATGACATTGTTTTGACAGAAACCATCTACGTTTTTAAAAAGTTAAAACATTTTTGTTTCCACACTTTAAGAAAAAAACCTGTAGTCTCAAGGGTAAACACAATTTTGGTTTCATTTAAAGAAAAACAAACCCTCAAACCTTAGCTGGTAAACGAGACATTTCATTCAATTTCAGCTACACATTTTCCAACTTTTTGTGTTACGTGCAAAAAAAAGTTTATTGTTTCTGTTTGGTCAGTGAACCACAAAATCAATTATTTGCCCGGCTCCTCTCTGTCACTCTCTGGGGGAGATTCCAATCTCACATAAATAACAGGATCAAGGAGAAACTGGGCCTCTGTGTGGCACGTGTGGTTATTTGGTGCCATCTTCACCAGTCTGGATCTCTGCTGGCCCAATTTCAGCTCAGCCTTCCCGTGGCAGAGCTGGACGGGTGTCCGGGGGTGATGTGGGTGTCCCGGGAGCTCGGGGGTCCAACGGCGTCTCCTGGAGCCCGCTGGGCTCTTCTCTGTGCCCGTCAGTGTCCCCGGCTTGTTGCCTGTCTATCAAGGCTTTAGAAAGTGTTACATGCTATTTTAATGGTCTCTCTCTAAGCAATAGTGTTGGTGGGAAACGCCGATAGCCATGGCACTCCTGGCCCCGCGTAGCAACCAGGCTGAAAGAGGATGGCTGCCAAGGTGTCTGCGCCTGCCCGTGTCCGCGGGGCGAGAGCAGAGACTTTGGCCTGAGACGCTTCTGCAGAGCCTGTAAGATCTGGGGGAGGGCTGGGGGTCCTGTAGTTTTGTATCGTGTGTTGGGATGAACTTTAAATGTCTTGTAACCGGCTGTTATCTGTGTTTAATTTCTCTGTCTTTGGCATTAAGGGCCAGCTTCTCCCTATGCAAATGAGCCTAACATCAATTTCTCCCTTCAGAGTGACAGTAACTGGCAGCATTTCAGTGTGACCTGCATTTACAGGGCCCCGCTTGACCCTCTTTTGAGTGTGTATATGTTTATTTAAATGATTTGTCTACTGATATGTGGCAGCTTGGTGAAATGAGTTGTTACCACATTAACCTTGTGAGCACTTAAGTCCAGTTTAAGTGATTATTAGATTCACTTTGACAGAATATTGGCTTTTATCACACATCTACTGTAATACAGCATTTCAGGTTTTTCCTGGAGCACCACCACTATCCTAGCATTTCAATCAAAACTTCAGTTTTCTCACTCTGGTTTTAGAAATTTCCACTCTCAAAACAGTGCTATTATTAGACTGCCACCTAAACACATGTTTAAAAGCTTCCTAGCTCTAGCAGACCACAGGTGCTGCCTGCAAAAATGTGAGCCCAAATCCCTGCGTTTAAGCTGCTCGACGCATGCCTGGTGCGTGCGTGCCTGTGCTGCTTCCCCGAGTGCTCGTGCTCGCCAGCTGCCAAGGCCCCTGGCACGTGCACCCGCACCCGCTGATGAACGGCCAGCGCGTGAGGGGTCTGTCGTCCAACGCAGAAGCGTACGGAGAGTGAGACCTATCGCTGGCAGTGGGGTAGAATCTGCAAGGGAGGGTCACTCAGCGTCGGCTGCCGGCAGAGCCGGGGACTCGTCCCAAGACCATCTCCTCCTGCCCGAGGAGCATACCTGGCAGGGAGCCTGCTGCTGGTCGCGGCCACTGTTCTCTCTGTTAGACTGAAAACCATCTCGTCCCTTATATTTTTCTCCCTATAAACGTATTAATACCCTGTAATCAAGTCACCTTTAGCCTTCTTTTTAATAAACTACACAGACTGAGCTCTTTAATCACTCACTGTAGAGCATTTCGTACAGACCTCAAAAATTTTTTCAGGTCCTTTCTGAGCTCCCTCCAGTGTTTCAACCATTAGCAAGCCTGAGCCTTCAAAAATATCTGAACATCATCTGAAAGCCTCAATCACATTTCATGAACCGTGCCTGGTGTTTAAGGGATGAAAAAAGAAGAGCGAAAAAGAAAGGAAAACTCCACACTTGCACGTAGATAACATTAGCTAAGACATCTGGATGAACATCATCGCTTGAAGCGATTTTTGTACTATTGCTTCTGGTATCTGAGGAGCAAATAGCCTCTCATTTAATTTATACTGTAATAAAATCTCCTATTGATTTTAATAAAATTGAAGGCGATCATTTTGAATTAAATCCCTAAGGCAGCTTGTCTATAAAAACTGACTCTTCTTATTTTCTTTGAACATGTACACTGCAGTTCACATCTGGTAACAGTGAACTGGGACTTTGTTTCTGAAAAGCTGGAGAATGGTTTTGAGTAAAGAGAGTGAAGAAACCCTTAATTAGAAAATAGGTGTTTGGAGAGTTCAGCACAATGCCCGGCCCTGCCGTTGTGTTCCGGTACTGCACAGCTGACAGTGAGAAGCTGCTTTTCCTCCTGTCCCTGTCGTGCCGTCTCTTGAGGTGACGGCATGTAGGTGACAAAGGTGATGAAGGCGCAGGCCACCAGCCAGACCCTGACCCCGTATCACTTGCTGTAACAGTGCCCCCTCCTCCTTCCTCCTCCTGTGCTGAGACGGGGCGAGCGCTGCGACGAGTCAGACGGCGCCAGGAGAGCCCAGCCAGCCACCCTGGAGCAGAACACGGCAGCGGGACCAGGACCACCCTCGAGGGACATCCATCCCTGTGCGCAAGCTGCATCCCGAGGTGCTGCCCGGGCTTAAAGCAGCTGTTGAAACTGGGAAGCCCTGGAGAACCTCTAGGGGTTTAGTTGTTGGTGGTGTTATTTATTAAACTGCTGTCAGCTTCGCATTCTACAAATCTTTTGTATCTGCTGCACGCCCCACACATATAAACCTCGTCTATGTTATTTTTCTGTTCAGCATTGGTGATAAGTTTAGTTTTGTATGAGAATTTGCAGAACTATGACTTAGAAATGAGATCTGCTGAGGAAAAAAATTACAGCAGTATAATTACTATTCACCTTGGTGTTCAAGTTTCACTTTGAAATGTACTTCCACAAGATGAACTAAGCAGAATTCGGATTTCATTGTTGAATGAATATTCAATACGCTTTTAATACTGCTTCCTTCTACTTCACCAAACCAAAGTCTCTGGTGAGACATCTCTAGTTTTGTTTCTAAGGTGCTAAATAACAAGGAAAAAAAAATGTAAGAAGAGGAAGATGCTGAAAAAGAAATGTAGCCAGAATGCCAGGACCAAACCTGCTCACCTGCCGCAGAGCATCTCGATCGACGCCTGGAAGCTGCAGCCAGGGCTCCCGTGGCCAGGTGCCGGGCAGGCGGGCGTGCTGGACCCGGACAATGGCAGCTCCCGGGAGAGCGGGGGGCAGATCCCAGAGCAGTGGGCACCTGCCAAGAGACTGGTGGCACCGGTGCCTCGTTCCGCTTTGCTCTGCTGCCTTTGGCAGAGGGCACAGCCTTTTGCTAGCCACTGGGCAGGGCTGGGGAGAGCCCCTGGTGACGGTGGGACGTGTGTAGATTTTGCGTGTTTTGTTGTTGCTGTTGGGGGTAGGGGAGACAGAACTAGTAGTTTGGAAGGAAACGCCTCCAGCTGCCCAGGGGACCTGCCAGCTTTGGCCTCCTGTAGAGAGGAACCTCCAAAAGAACAAACCACAATAATCATTTTGATCACTAATCCTCGTGCTCGAGCACTTTATAACTCGATCTTTCCACAGGAAGCCTGCAACACATTCACTAGGGAGCCTTTTATCTCTAAATAATGAGCTGCGGTGTATAAGATACCAAGAATTAGCGTGGTGCTGTATGACCTGGCCCCGGAAAGTCCCTGTGCGGGGGGTTGTGCCTGAGGAGAGGGCAGAGCCGGTGCCGGCTGCAGTGCCGGGGCTGCGCTGGAGGCACTGGTGTGTTTGGGTGCAGGACTGGGCATGGGGACTGAGGGAACCGAAATCTCTGGGAACGTTCAGTGAATTGTATTAAGTGCTAGCGAGCATTCTCATCACCTCTCTCTGTTTTCTGTCTTCTCCCTTCTGCACGTCCACTTTTCCTCCGTGACTTCTGAAGCGTATTTCAGCATGTAATAAGCAACAGTAAGAGTGAGCTCAAACTGGCAGCGTTTTCTCCCCTTCCCTCCTTCCTCCCCAGCTGTTGTGGTGGAGCTGCGCCGATGTGCCCAGCCCCGTTGGGGACTGGCGGGCCAGGGGGTCTGACACCCTCCGGACCACCCGGGCAGAGCCGAGTGGCTGTCCTGGCCTGGCACCGGTGACAGCCTGAGAGCTGCCTGGGTGGGATGGGGCCGGCACGGCCACTTCAGAGAGCGTCTGCGTCAGCACGCCGCGCTCCCGGAAAGGCACACACACACCAAAAATAAATATCACTTAAAACTTTTTCTAAGACTAGCTGTTACACAGGGCGTGCTGTTTTCTCATTATATTGCCATCTTAAGGGAAATAAGGAATTATTTTCACATTAGATTTATACAGTCAATAAGACACAAGTTGAATAGTGAATAAGCAGCCTGGGGGAAATTGCATTGTCACAGCGTAAAAGGAGCTAGTGAGAGCACTGCTTTATCTCTGCCATGAGACTGCAGTATAGGGCAAAAAGAACCATTCTTATTTTGTACTACTTCCTAGATGGCTTTTCTCCTTTCTCAGTTTGTTTGTTAATTATGAAAAAATGCATCATATAAAAACTGAGGCTATGATCCAATAGGGTATTTAAAGACATGTCTAACTTAGGGCATGGAATTAGGTCAATTGGCTTCACTGGAATTATGTTTACTGGAAACCGCATTTTTGCTGTGCAAGCTTTAATTGGAGAAAATCTTTGAGTATTATTTGCCTATACAGAAATTGGGAATATGAAAAGATGAGGGAAGACTGATTGGAGTAAACACTCTCTGTGTTGGTTTGCTTTGACCGTAATAGGAGGCCAGGATCGTACCTTAGAATGAAATTCACCTCTCTTGAGAAACGTTAAGATCAGTTTGCATCTTCTCCCTGTTTGGGGATTTTTGCTGGAGCCTTCTGCTGGCCTTTACCAAAGGAGGAGACTGATCCCTAAATAATATTGAAACGTTGAAGCAGCAGGTCTGGGTACAGTGTTAGTGGATCTGCTAGATAGGAGCAAGCAGACTGAGGTCAAAGCAAGCGCCTTTTCCCTCTGCATGCAGGAGAGCTGGGCTCGGGGCCGCCCGGGGAGCTGCCGTGCCAGCGGTGAGCAGCCGGCACCGCACCGTGCTGCACCTCGCTGCAGGGAAGCATCCCTGCCCCAAGAGTTGCAATTACGGTTAGCATTCGTGGAGGGTCAGCAACAGCCTGTCCACGGGGCTTTAACGAGGCGTTGGCGGGGAGGCAAGAGCCTTGTCGTTCTCTGGTGCTGTTTTCTAACAGGCAGCCGTCGGATATGGGGCCACTGTTGGATACGGGGCTGCTGTCAGATGTGGGGCTGCCATCAGATGTGGGGCAGCCGTCGGACACAGGGCCGCTGTCGGATACGGGGCAGCTATCGGATACGGGTCCGCCGTTGGATGCAGTACAGCCCGAGTTGGCTGCGTGGGTCTCCCGACGGAAGCGCAGGGGGGCACGCTGGGAGGAGGCTGTAGGGCATAAGGACACAGTGCCAGCTCCTCGTGTGCGCAGGGAAGGTGTACAGAAAATGCCAGGCTGAAAGAAAAGGTGCTGGTGCTCTTCATTGCTAAGAGCCTGTTCTCTCTCTTGGGAGAAACAAAGGTGTCCTGCCCGTGCAATCAAAGGCAGGTTGTTTTTGTCTGCCCGTTAGCTTCGCTCACAGCATGCTTTTCAAAGCAGGGCTTATTTTGGGTAGATGAAGAGTGGTCCTCTCTGCAGGTGACGTGAAAACAAGCACTCCCTTGATTGGATTGCTTCTTTACAGCAAGTTCCGTGAGTAGATCTGCTGTCTCTGCGTTGTAATCTGGGTGCACATCAAGCACTCGAAAATTTATCTTCCAGTTTTGCAGCTGGAATGGGTGCAAATGGGAATGCAGGAAATTACATTTAACATCAGAAACAACTTCTTTGCTGTGAGGGTAGTAAGACCCTGGAGCAGGCTGCCCAGAGAGGTATGGGATCTCCATCCTTGCAGATGTTCAGAACCCAACTGGTGGTGGTCCTGGGCAGCCTGCTCTGGGTGACCTGCTTGAGCAGGAGGGTGGAGGCTTTTCATTGGAAATTGCGTATTTTACAATCTTCTTCTCCTTCCCACCTCGAAAACTGCCTCAGTCACTTCCAAAAACACTGCTTTGCATTTAGAGTTGTAGGTAATGGAGGAAGTGTTACGAAGGACTGAACCTCAGGCTTGTCAAGAAATGGTCTGGGAGGAGTGTAGAGACAAGATATTCAAATGTTGATTTGGAGGAAAAAAGCCACAAGATGTATCCTCTGACTGTGATACCCTACCCAAATGCTTTAGAATCAAAAGGGCTGTGCTCCTGAAAGGAGATATTAACACCTCTGAGACAGGTGGGATGCGATTCCCAGTGCTGCAGGAGACGGATGACAGCATCCCACAGGGTTCAGACGCCGTTCAGTCTTTGTCAGCTAGGCTTAAACCACTAAAAAGGCAAGAAATGGCGTCTTTTAGCTGCTGTAAGAGCAGCTTTACTTGCCTTATTTACTACTTTACTTTAAACAAGAAAGAAAATACAAAGGAAGATAAATGAGCAGGGAACCAAAGGGGACTCGGGTCCCGAATGTGACCTGTGCCACCATCCTGGTGCTCCCTCCCCACTCCCACCGCACGCCTCCAGGTCATCGCGGGGGCCTGTCTTGTTCTGGGAATGTGCCGGCTTCTCAGGGAGCCTTAGACCGCGGCAGACTGCAAAGCAAAGGGATACAGGGAAGCTTCTATTCAAGTGTATTTCTGGCTTTGGAGGATACAACTTTCCAAGAAAATTATGAGATCAGCCATGCTGAGCCTGGGAGTGCTCAGATGCTCTCTAATTAGGCTGCTTTGGCTTCACACTTCCTAGCAGCAGTATTTCTATAACATAGATGGCAGCTAGTTACTGATGCCATCAAGCTGTTCCTACAGTGGGGTGCATCCTCGTAATGGTTTTCAAGGACTAGTACATACCATGGTAATAGGAAGTGTGCCGGGACTCCCCGGGCACCCCGCGCAGCCCTGCTGGGGACCCCCCTGTCCCTTGCGTTTTGTTTTTCCCTCGCTTCTTCATGTACCTGCTGCACCCCAGTGCTCTGCCTTTGGCTGGGTGAGCAGTAGTGAATTTTCACAGCAGAGAATTGCTGTGGTGTCAGGTGCTTTATTCTGCGAACTCGTCTGCACGGCGCGTGTGAACAGCCCAGCGGCCGGCTGCCCCAGATTCACCCCCGTGCTGAGCTGCGTGGAGCCGCCCCTCTGCTCCCTGCCCATGAGTCCTACCTGGAAGGAGGTTACGGAGGCAAAACACATCTTGGGAGGAGACAGCGCTGTCGGGGAAAGCACCTCTGTGAGCAGCAGCACCGAGGAGGAGGGTTTCCTTTGACCCAGAGTGGCCGGGCAGCCCACTCTGCAACCAGCAGCCTGCTTTGTGGTGAAACTTGTCAGAACTTGGGCACTCGGAGGCCCTGGAGTTCTCACCAAATTACTTGGAAAATGGGCAACAGGATAAGATATATTAAAAGAAAAAGAGTTTGTGATGGAGGGTGAGGAGGAGAGGCTATGTGGTGACCCACCACCCAGCAGAGTTAAAAAAGAACCATTTCCTTAGGAACTCGGGCCAAAACCTTGTAGCATCAAGAATCTGCACATCCCTCTCATGCTCCTCAAGCCCAGCGAAGCCGCGCTGACGTGCACCCACGCAACACCCGAGTCTGAGCACTCTCCCCAGCCAAACCCACCGCAGCTGATGGGGCAGACAGCCAGGCTCGTCTTGGCAGCAGGTAAACAGCTTCTGCTAATGAAGCCTTGCTTTTCCGAGTCAGGCTCTAATTCCTTGAAAATGTGATATTGGGTTGTTTGTCAGCATGCTGAACACTAAGCGGGCAAGGCGATCACGTTCCTGTTCCCTGGCCTGTCATGTAAATCAGGGAGGTGACATGTTTTTGGTCTCTGGGTGGTAGTTTGCAGAACAGATGGAGGCTGTGGAGTGCAGGCGATATTGAAAGATTCATTTGAAAGTCTCCCTCTTACAAAGTTGGATGTGGACCCAGAGGTTGGCTGTTGGTGCAACTGTGGGTGTCCCTGTGACTGAAGATCTGAAATGACAGTTTAAGTACATGGGTGTGGAGAATGTTACTTCACTGAGGCTCCTTAGAAACATATTTCCAGAGGTCTGGAGTCACTGGATAGGACTGCCAGATATTTTTAAAGCCTCATTCACTACCTGCATCGTTGCACATGGCCACAGATTAGAAACATAGAAAGAGTTAGGCTGGAAAATGAAGTCTAAGATCTGTGGTTGCTTAGGTGGTCCTGTCCATTTCAGAGCGACTTTCAGCACGGCGAGATACCTGCACCTCTGTTTGGACACCTGGACCTCTGCTCACCGCAGCACTGCTCCTCGGGCGGTGCGAGACGGGGCAGCCCACGTCTCCTGTGGACGCCCTGGCTCTGCCTGGCTGAGGGGCCGGCTGTGGCCCGGCGCGTGCCCCCTCCTCGGCTCACCCGCTCGAGGCTGACCTGCCCTGCAGGGCAGAGATGCTCCGCAGAACTTCAGCGTGGACATGGCCGTGACACCCATGGCCGCTGAGCAGCACATTTCATCGCGTTCCTGGAACTGGAGCTGTTTCACTTCACTGAGATGCGGCACCAGCTGCCGCCTCCACACCCAGCCACCCCCCCAGCCTGCTGCTTCTCTGCACGTCTCTGATGTCCCCTGGGCACCGCAACCCACTGACCGCCAGCCCGCGGCAGCCAGCGCCTTGCTGGGAGCTGGTGACCGGGCCAGCAGCAGCCTGTGCTCACAGCGGGGAGCAGCTCCGGGCAGCGGCTGGGACCCACCTCAGCAGAGCCCTCGAGGAGCTGCGGAAGGCACGGACTCACCTGACAGCTCCTAAACGTACAGCATCGCTTTCATCCCCACAGGCAAAGGTGCAGCAGGAACACAAACGGGAACGGACGACTTAAAAACCACACACATAGTTACTGGGAGAAAGGGACTGTGAAATTCTGGCCCAAAGAACGTTTTTTGTTTAGCCAGCTAGCCCCAGCAGGCAGTTTTGCCTTGCATCCATGGAAACAGCCCACATGAGATCTTGTTGGTGTTTGTTTTTCACCGGGATTTGTACATGAAATTTCACCATGTTGCCATCAAGTGCTGTGTAATCAGAGTTAATATTCACTGCTCAAATTACGTGTTCTTCCTTTGAGGCCCCTGTGCACTTTGCCAGAGGCGTGGCGGCAGGCGTGGGACCGGCAGCCGAGCGACCTGCGGCAGGCGCAGAGTCGTGCCCGGTGATGCCAGCAGTGGTGCTGGTGGTGATGCCAGCGGTGATGTGGGCGGTGATGCGGGCAGTGATGCAGGTGGTGATGCCGGCGGTGATGCCGGTGGTGATGCAGGTGGTGATGCTGACGGTGATGCCAGCGGTGATGCTGGCCTGCTCCCAGCGTGACCCTGCCGCCCTGCTCCCGGGGACGCGGTGCACCGGGCTCTGCTGAGCACAGCGGGCAGCCGGGGAGGGCAGCATCTTTTGGCAGGAACCTTTTTCCCTGTTAAGTCAGTGACGTTGTTTCAGTCAAACCTCTCAGTAACGCCTACAACCTCAGAACGCTCTGCGGAGGCATTCTGAGAAGGAAGCACATGTTCTTTCTGGCTTTTGGATGACACTTAATTTTAAAATATCCTTGAATTCGTATTTTTCAAAAATAGAACTAAAGCTGTGAACAAGAAATGTTTCTCCGAAATGTGTTGGGGAGATGCAAGAGAGCTGAAGAAGCGCAGTGCCCCTCTGAGGTCACTGGGAAATGCTGGACACCCAAGATTTCTTGCAGAAGTTACCTGAAAAATCCTTTTCCACAGAACTTGCTGTTACTACATCTGATTTCCCTGAAATGTGTTGTTTTACGTTTCTGCAGTTCTAATAGAAGTGACCTCATTATGGAGGCAGCTGAAAAAAATGTGGGCTTCCCACAGGCACTAATTAGGCTTGTTTGTTTCCGTTCCCTGGGGCTGGCGGGCATGGGGAATGTGAGTGGAAAGGAGCAGCCACGCTGCCCACCATTGCTGCTGCCGGCTCTGGACTCAGCAGGACTTCCATCTCACAGGAGAGAGTAGCTACGAGGGGGATGTAACGTGTGTGTAGCGAGAGAGACAGACACAGCGATCGGGAATGGTGAACTGGAGTCACATACAGGGCAGATAATTAAAAAAAGACAATTCTGCTCCAGGAAAAATCAGAGTGTGATCGATGGTGCGATACCTTGGCCATGCCATCTCAGGATCCCAGGTGCTGCAGCCGTCTGGCAGGGCAGGAGGCTTGCAGGGAAGCAAGACAGAACTTCACAAAATTTCTCACAGAAAATGGTCCCAGTTGAGAGGCTGACATTTTCCAGTGGAGAAGCGGTCTGTTGGATATTTTCACCCGGGGCTGTGCGTGGCAGCCGAGTCTTGCTCGGTGAGTGGCGGCAGTGCCGTTGCCAGCTGCAAGTGGCAGGAGTGACGGCGTGGCTCTGCGCTGGGCAGCGGAGCAGGGGATGGGGAGAGTGCATCCCCCTGAGGTCTCTGTGGTGGTTCCAGGTGTCACCTCATTGTTGGGAGAAGAGGCGGACAGAGAGCACTGTCTAGGTGTTTGTGAAGATTGTTTCTTTCAATCGGTTCCAGCGCAGGAATTCTCCAACCACATGAGACGTGCCTGGCAGGGCACGGGCCAAGAATGTCCTGGAAGGATCCTTCAGGTGCCGTTTACCTTCCTGCAGACCACTGCCACCAGAACTGCAAAGGCACCTGCTGGCTTGCCAGGCTGTGACACCCGGCTGTTTCACCGGGCTGTGACACTCAGCTGTGACACATATCTGCGACATCCAGCTGTGACACTGGGCTGTGACACTGGGCTATGACACCCGGCTGTGCTCAGCCCTGCTCACCAGCTTTTAAAGGTCCTGCTGCCCCTTCGTTTCCTCACAGCTGGACACCACAGCAAAGATTTGTGCAAGGTTCTGCCGTGGCACCCGGCATGATTCCCACTTGGTGTCCTGCCGCGCGATCGCAGCGTGCCGCAGGCACAGCGCCGTGCCGGGGTCTGGGAGTCAGCCCTGTGGCTGCGACGGCGGTGCGAGACCTTGCTGCAGCACGGCTTCATCGTGCGACCTCCGACGAGACCTCGGCTCCCCGCTCCGTGCCAGGGAGGGCATGGCAGAAGGTTTCCTCCCTGCAGCTTTGCAGGGTGCATACGCCAAAGCTGCTGAGATGGCGTGGGCACGCAGAGGCTGCGGATAGCAGGGCGTATATCAGAGGCTCCAGTTCGGTAGCATCGTCCGTGGCTTGTTCAATTTATTTATGTATTTACTGATTTATTGGAGAGACTTTTTCAGAAGAATGAGTTAGCTGTTTTGAACGTGCCTTTCTGGTGCGGTGACCCTGATGAGGATGCAGGTATGCTCTCTCTAAACCAGAGACACCCAGACTCCTTCCTATTTGTCTTATTCATGAAGGCTGATTTTCTTCCCTTGCTTTATGTAATTGTCTCTTCCTCAATATAATATTCCAGATTTATGAGGAACAACAAATCAATATTCTCTTTTTTGAAAACTGTTGATTAATAAATTGTTGGTGTCTGCCTACATGCTCCAATTGTATTAGATGTCAGCAGTAATTAATTTTTAAAGGAAATTTTCTTGCTGATTTTTGGACACCAGCTCAGATCCTGTCTTTACTGCATACTCGTCTAAAAGGACGTAGCCTGCTCCCTGCCCGGGCATATTCCTGACTGATGGGGTGACGAGCGGGCCCAGCTTGTGGGGAAAAGGGGAAGGTGACACATCTGCGCTGTAGCTCCAGGGAGATCTCACAGCATTTTCAAATTAAGTATGTCACCTTGGCCTCTGAGAAAGTGAAAACGCATACAGAAAACTGAGACAAAGATAGATATCCCTTTGGAAAAAGAACAGCCATCTTTACCAATGTAGGGAAAAAAATCTGCCAGGTCCCCTTCTGCTGCTTTACAGACACATTTGCTGTTGTGTCACATATACTTTGAAGGAAAATCAAAACTCAGCTTTTCTCTCTGGCATACAAATTACTTCTTGTTAAAAACCAAACTGAACCATGCTCTCACTGTAAGTTTTTAGAGAGACTGCAGGATAAACAGGAAGAAAACAGCCTATCCTCTCCTCTTTTCCTCACCCGTGGGAACACGGATTTCTTAATTACTCATATCAGTTCGCTCTCTTGAGGGTCAAGTGAGGATGCTCAGTCGTGACTCCCTGCCTCCTCCCTGCAAAGCCAGCTTGAAAAACACCCATCTGTCTGGTCAGCGTCGGGGGGTATTTGGGGCTGAATTCTGGGCTCTTGTTAACATTACTGTTATTACTGTTGCCTCTGCTTAACGTTACTGCTTGGAGGCTTCCCCTCTCTGTGTGTGTGTAACGGATATACAGTGTAATTCTTCCATTTATGTAAGCTCTCATCTTGAAGCATGCTCTTTAAAAGAATCTCTGGTGGGTGTAGGAATGATACATGGCCGTCATTTTGGCCAGCACTGAAATGCAGCCACCTCCAGGACTGGATGCTGCAGCTGCTCTGCAGTGCAGAGCAAGAGCAGGGCACGGTTACGGAGAGGTGGAGGGAGATCGTCCTCCCCAGCCAGCAATGGGAGGGATTTGAGAATGCTGGGATATAATTAAACAAACTGGAATTAAGCCAGGACACCAGTTTTAACACAAAGTGTCAAAAACTCTGATATTCCAGGGGGTCCCAATTCACTGCAATTCTGCCAACTTTACAGCTTAATACATGCCACTGACAAGCCCGGAGCATCAGTACAACCCCAGCGTCAGCTACACGCCAGCAAAACGCTTTCGAGTTGGCCTTATGACAAGCATGTGCTGAAGTCCCATAGTCTTTAAACAATGAGAGAAGAAAAGAATACCTTTTGTCGATTCACTATTATACTATTCCTCCTAGGGAAGCTGAGGAAGTGTGGGCTGGATGAGTGGTTGGTGAAGTGGATTGAGAACTGGCTGAATGGCAGAACTCAGAGGGTTGTCATCAGCGGCGCTGAGTCTAGTTGGAGGCTGGTAACTAGTGGTGTCTCTCAGGGGTCAGTACTGGGCCCAGTCTTGTTTAACTTCTTCATCAACGACCTGGATGAAGAGTTAGAATGTACCCTCAGCAAGTTTGCTGGTGACACCAAACTGGGAGGTGTGGTAGACACACCGGAAGGCTGTGCTGCCATTCAGAGTGACCTAGATAGGCTGGAAAGTTGGGCAGAGAGGAACCTGATGAGGTTCAACAAAGGCAAATGCAGGGTCCTGCACCTGGGGAGGAACAACCCCATACATCAGTACAGGCTTGGGGTGGACCTGCTGGAGAGCAGCTCTGTGGAGAGGGACCTGGGTGTCCTGGTGGACGACAGGTTAACCATGAGCCAGCAGTGTGCCCTGGCTGCCAAGAAGGCCATTGGGATCCTGGGGTGCATCAAGAAGAGTGTGGCCAGCAGGACGAGGGAGGTTCTCCTTCCCCTCTACACTGCCCTGGTGAGGCCTCATCTGGAGTACTCTGTCCAGTTCTGGGCTCCCCAGTTCAAGAAGGATGAAGAGCTACTGGAGAGAGTCCAGTGGAGGGCTACGAGGATGATGAGGGGACTGGAGCATCTCCCCTACGAGGAGAGGTTGAGGGAACTGGGCTTGTTCAGCCTGAAGAAGAGAAGGCTGCGAGGGGACCTAATATATGCTTATAAATATCTGAAAGGTGGGTGTCAGGAGGATGGGGCCAAACTCTTTTCAGTGGTGCCCAGTGACAGGACAAGGGGCAATGGGCACACACTGAGGCACAGGAAGTTCCGTCTGAACATGAGGAAGAACTTCTTCCCTCTGAGGGTGACGGAGCCCTGGCCCAGGCTGCCCAGGGAGGTTGTGGAGTCTCCTTCTCTGGAGATGTTCAAGCCCCGCCTGGACAAGGTCCTGTGCAGCCTGCTGTAGGTGACCCTGCTTCAGCAGGAGGGTTGGACTGTGTGACCCACAGAGGTCCCTTCCAACCCCTACCATTCTGTGATTCTGTGATTCTGTGATACTTTAAAAGTGCTCCTAAAAATTCTACTGAAGCCTCAGCTCTCTTGGTTATTTCAGTGACTTATTAATTTAAATAGTTTCCTAATCTGATAGGCTTTTTTCTCTCCCTTTACCTGTTGCCTCAGGGTTATTTCTGCAAAATCACTTGAATTTTTTGTTGCATGAACCTATTCCAACGCTAGCAGGATGGATTTACTGTACTGTGCTGAGAACTAAGGTGTCATTTTCCAATGAAGTTGACTGTAGTCAGTATTCTTTCCTACCCCAGTTTGGCCCTCTGAGGGTTGAGCTCTTGATTTGCAGCTGTGAAGTAGCTGGGGGAGGCAGGGGCAGTGCACAGGGCTTGGCTTCCTGCTTGTTTTGCTGTCCTTGCTTTTTGGATCCTTTTCCCCACCCTGACCTCGTTGTGTTTTCAGCAGCACCTCTGCCAGCCCAGGGAGGTGGGGGGATGCCAGCTGGGCTCTGGAAGCGGGTACCACTCGCTGCAGGAGACACAGCCGCAGTGTTCGCACCTCCTGGAGGACTCCACAAAGTTCACTGCCTCAGTGAAGCTGTCAAAGATGGGAGGGGGGAAAGAGCCGCTAAAGAGTGAAAGCCCTGATGTCGTAGCAGTCTCTACTTTCACCAGAAGACCTTCTCCAGCCTGCCTGGAAAAACGGTCCTGCCGTTTGAGGTGCCGGGGTTCTAGGTGTTTGACAGATGGGGAGCGAGGTAAGCACAAGCAAATCTGCTCCGAGTTGTGGAAAATTTGTAACGAAGGCAACTTGGGCCCAGTTTGTTTTTATACAAACTCTGCCCTGCTACTTGGAGCTTTGCAATGGCAGAAATTTGAGTCCCACTACTGCAGGGGAAAATGCGGGATACTGGTGTATGTGCATCCGATGATGTACGCTGGTGAGGGTCTGTGCTGGTAGACAGTCCCGGCTCGATGTCGTTCTGCTGGGGGCCATACAAGCATCCAACAAGTTCCCTCTTCTGTCTGTACCTCCGCTCCCCCTTCAGTCAGTATTGGGGTGATGGTAGCCTAAGATTTGCCTGTCCTCTCTGCGCTTAAAAACTCTTCAAGACAGGGTCAGAGCTGGGATGCCTGATACTCCGAGTCCCAGCTCAGCCTCTAAGCTGCAGGAACACCTTCTCTGAAGGCTGTAAGCCAGCTCAGCCGCCCGGTGTGCCCGGGGACCCTGCTTGTCCCCCTGCTCCCGTGCCAGCCCGGTCTGTCCAGACGCTCCGGTACTTCTGGGCCGGGGCCGGCTGGCTCCACTGACCTGTCTCAACAGTGCAACGTCCCAGCACGGTCCTTGAAGACGCTGTGCCTCCGAGTACCCCCACCCTGATGCAGGCGAAGCCCTGCCGCCGGCGCAGCGCTTGGCAGGGGTGCGGGAGGGTGGAGGAAATGCACTTTTCCAGCAAATGTGTGGTGTAGTTGCAGCTGCGTTAAGAGCTTTAGGTGTAAAGGCGTGCGGAGGGTAACGACAGCTCAGGTCTGCTCTGCGTGTGTGTGGTGATGTCAGCTGGAGATCTGTCTTTCACCAAAACCATTTGGACAGAGGGGGAGGATAGAGCTGTGCTAACTCTTCCGACCTCTTGTTTAAAAACATTTGGAACTGCAACATTCAAACAGTCTGGCAGAATATTTCTCAATAAATCTTCAATGTGGCAGTTGCATTTTCTATACCGTGCTGGAAAAAGGATTACAGTATTTACTGCAGAGACAGGAAGATTGATTCTCACTTGGAAAATCTGCCAGATTTCTTGATTTAGAGAGCTGAGGATTGGTGGAGTGCTTAGACTTGATTTATATCAAGACTTCTTACTTCCTTGTTTGCTTTCTCTCTTTCTTTTCTCCCCTGCATGTTCTTCTTATGTTAACATGAGCTCATCTTATTCCAAATGGTTCTTTGTTTAACAAATATTTTTTTCTTGGGTTGTTTTTGATAGTGAAGTCAAAACTCTAATACTTGCTTGCTTGGACTAACATGACTAAATTTTACTTGCATGAGGTCTAAATAAAGTCACTGTGCTTTACAGTGAGATCACCTACACTTTTCTGTGCTGGGGACAGAGGCGTGCTATTTCAGAAACATCAGTCCTTCTTGAGGACCTAGTCTGAAATCATCAAAATTATGCAAGTGACCTAAGCCCTGCAATACATTCTTCTGAAACACTTCAGACCCCCTCCTACCCCAGGGAATCATCTGACTCGAGGGAGGAGAATAAGGCAGATGGCATGCGTGGCCGGGGTTCCCACGGTGAGGGCTGCCCGTGTCGTCCCGCCGCCGTGGCTCGCACCCCCGGGAGCAGCCGCGCGTCCGCACCCCCCGATCTGGACCCCGCGGCTGCCCTGCTGAGGCGGGGAGGAGGGAGGCAGCGGGGAAGGCTCCTGCGTGGGTCTGCAATGGCTTCATCCCACTCAGAACTCTAAATTCAGCTGAACAATTTAAAACGGAGGCAAGCAAGCAAAGAAAATGAACCCATCAGAGGCAAAGAAACCTAAAAGGATAATTGACGCCCTGTTGTTATCACTACAGCAAGCATCCTATATCACAAAAATAATACATGACACTCCCGTATTACAACTAGTTCTGTATCATTAATTATGCGATGAGAAGCTTGCTTTCCTGTGCTTTGCTCTCTGGCCTAGCCAGCCAGGCCCTTGGTGCCTGTAAACAGCTCGACCCAATGCCCGTCTCTTCCACCCAAAGTCTTTGCTTGTTGGGCATCCTGTGTGTCCTTTTGTCTTCTCTCCATTCCCTATTTTCAAGCATTTTATTATGATTAATTAATAAGATGTGTTGTTACTTTCAAAAATTGATTCACCAAATCAAATGATCATGAAAAAAATACCAGGCAAGAAGCGATAGCTATTCTGTTGTGTAATATTAGTAATTAATAGTATTTATGAGGGGATGCTCACAGTGGTTAGCACAGCTGCAGTTTCAGCAATCCAAACGGAGACAAAATGATATGATTAATTGTAAGAGAAAAGAGGAGGGAGAGAAAGATTAAAATCATACAACATCTGCTGTAAGGCATCGATTTTTTAAAAAAATCTTTTTTTTCTTCCCATCCTGCAGAGGGATGCTTTGTGAATGAAAAGATGAAATGCTTTGGGTAATCTACACCGTCCTGAACTGGGCTGTGCAGCCCCGCACTGTTCCCTGTGCTCTGTACCATCGCACCGAGGTATTTGTACAAACCACCCCAGTCCAGCAAACAAGAGCTGCCTTCCCGCAGACATTTTTAAATCCAAGCTTTTAAACTAAAGCACGGGCGGATGCTTATTGCCCTTGTGGAAAAGTCGTCTTGGCCCAGAGAGCTCTGCAACAGATTGTCTAGACCTGTAAAAGTCAAGGTAAACAATATTTTCTTGGCGTAGCAATGGGAAAGAAGACAGATTATAGATCCGTGATTCCTGCAGTTCCTGGTGGTGTTCTCAGGACTCTGAGCAAAGGCTGTTTCACGCCTAGCAGTGTCTGATAAGCCTGACTGCAAATGAACACGTATATGTAAAATGCTTTAAAATGGTCCTCCACAAAATGCCCATGAGAATTTAGCATTTACATTCGTATTTTAAAGGGAAGTTTTGTTTTATTCTCTTCTGTTCAAATATCATGTAGCTGAGCAGCAGCAGTCAAAGTGAGTAATAGTTGAATGTGCATAATCTTGATCTAATTACATTGGTATTGAATTTCAGGTGAAGCATTAAATTGATTTGAAAAAAATCTCTCTGCAAGTATCTAGTATTGATGCAAAGGTCGTTGTGCATTTGCATTGCAGTCTGCTTCTGTATGATGAGGTCAGATCACGACCAGCGCAGTACTGGTGCCTCCAGGGTTTCAGTGGAAGTCAAATTCTGCGTTGGACTAACGCCGGTTGGCACAGGCACAAATTTCACCCTTCATACTTCATGTGGCTTTCGGCTAATTAGAAGACATCTGGATTTATCTCTTATTAAATCGTTAGTGCTCTTTTAACAACAAATGGATATATAATTAACATAGGCAATCTTATTAAATCCATATTAGGGCACTTATTTGAGACAATTGAAATTTTTAATTGGAGGTGTTGCTAAGTGCCTCTCCTTCTTACAGCAGTGATTGTGGTTCCTTGCTAAACACGTCAGACCTGAGGCAGATAATTCCCATCAGGATGCTCCTCACTTGGCGCGTGAGCTCTGAAACGGAGCAAATAGTTCAGGCTGAATCATTTCATTTCCAACGACCGTGCGTGGTTTCTCTGTCGATGCGCTGGGTGTCTGCAGGTGGTTCCCTCTCTTTCTGCGGGACTGGCTGGGGCGGGGAGGGGAGTCTGCACCACGGGCACCTCCCGGCCCATGAGATCTTGCTGCGGTCCTTGGGGCTGCGTCCATCTTGTCTCCGCTGCTGATGGGGAAAGACTCGCTCCTCTTGCCAGCTTTAGTGGCTCCTCTCGCTTCTCCACATTTAGAGATTCGCCAGAGTCCTGAGACCAGAAGATTTCTGGGTGTCATCTTTGCTCTGAGCAGTTTGCTTTTACCCTTCTCCCTCGTATCTATATCTGCCTCACTCCATCTTCATTACATTGATAGGAACTCTGACTTGGTTGACCTTGTGCTGGCTGAAATCCTCTTTTCTTTTTTTTTAACTAGATTTTTTGTATCTCGTTAAGCTTTGGGGCAGCTCCTGCTGAGAACAGGATGGATCCCAGCTAGTCCTGCTAAGCATCGCCCTCCCAGCACCACGCTGCTGTGCAGCAAAGGGGAGGCAATGCGTCACGCCATGCTTCAGGTGGCACGGCCACCGGCGACAGCAGCAGCCGGTCCTGCGGTGGGATCACCTGTGCAATGGGCGTCCAATAGTGCTGAAATACAAATGCTAGTAAATCAGTGTGGTAATTAATATTTTCAGGAGTGCCTTGTAATTTGTGGTACCCCATCTTTGTGTAGAAAGGAGTGTGCCCGGGATACCTCATGGGAACGGTTTGAAAAAGGTGGCCAGAAACCTTCCTCAGAAGCAATTTCTCCTCCGCTGTGGCCCAAGATGTGCTGGCAGAGAAGAGGCAGGTGATGCTTTTGCAGTGCAGCCACCGCCTCGCTGCTTGTGCAGCCTGGTGCTGGCTCAGGAGGCAGGACGGCACGGCAGCGCGGATGGGACGGGACGGCTGCTGGGCTGGGACCAGGGCTCCTCTGCATCCCCCGCCAGAGTCCCTTGGCCACGGCTCTCAGGCCCCTCAGTGACTTGCTAATCTGGGAAATCACCCCCCAAGAGATCCGTGGCAGGATCAGGACTGGGTCCCGAGCCGGTGGCTCACATCCCGGGCTCCCCAAGCACTGCCTGCGGCTCAGAGCCCGTGCCAGCCGGAGCAGCCCTGTGTGCTGCAGCCGGGGCGGCTGCACTTCGCAGAGTGTCCTGGGTGCTCTGAGCATGCAGAGGAAGCAGAAAGTCAGGAGAAAACAGGAAATACTGAAATAAAGCAAATAAATGCAAAAGCAGTTGGAAGGAGCTCAAGGTCATTTCTTGTTTTCCTCCGTATTCATTACTCAGACAAGCAAAAAGAATTTTTTTTTTTTTTTGGGTGCAGCTGCTATCACTGATGCTGTCCTTCTTTTCCATCATCTTCTCCTTGATGAATATGTTCAGATTATGTGCCAGAAATAAAAATCAGCCATCATGCTCCTGAAAGCAGAGGTCAAGATAACATCTGCCTTCCCTACTCTGTTCTGCACTTACCAGTGTAATAATGATGCACAGGAAACATCTGCTTTGGAAATAACTTCGGCAGCGAAGAAGCCCATCTCCGTTGAGTCAGAGCATCCTGCGGTAACTTGTCATTAGGCCCATTTGTTTTTCCTGTGCTGCAGGGAGCCACGCTACCCTTTAAATCTCCCTGTTCAGATTGTTTGCTTTTCTGCGAGACAACGGGGAGCTCCCCGCTGGCAGCGCAGCCTGCCAAGCCAGGGTTCAGAGGCAGGGGTAGGTGACGGGGCCGTGGCCGTCCATGGCAGGAGAGGGCAAAACGGCAGGAGACTGTGTCCTTGCACCCCTTCAGCCCGCGTGGCCAGCGGAGGTGATGATTTGCAGCCAGTAACCGGCACCCTGGCTCAGGAATGGGGCAAGCAGCGTGAGGCGCAGGATGTGCACGCAGGTATAGGTGTGTGTCTGTGTGTGTATCGATGAAGTCACATCTCTGGGATTTATACTTAACATTTGCTTATGGCTACACTGAAGGGCATCTTCTAGACACAAAATATTAAAAGCCAGCTATACTATTTTTAAGAATATGCTTTGTGTGAAGTGGCTAGAAGCCCCCACTCCACGTATGAGAGACCCTTGGCTGGAGGACTAAACCCTCGCGTATTCATACCACTAATTGCAAGGAAAAGCAGCGAGGGTCCCACAGGCAGCCGGTGCCCGCGGACTGCGGGAGCTGAGCTCCCACTGGGGCTGCTGTGAGGAGAAGGCCAGCAGTGTGTGTGGAGGGGCTGGTCTGATCCAGAAGCAGCTGAAGGCTCGGCTGGCATCGCAGGTCACCCCTGCTGTACAGTGCACGAAGCAACAGCCGGGCTTTTGAATTCTCTTCCATGCGCTTCTGCAATCCGTGGCTCCTGGGCGCAGCACCACGAGCAGTGAGAAGCCGCTCCTGCCAGCGTGTGCTGACCTGCGTCAGAGCCAGAAATTGCGGCTGGGGCTCGATCCCGAGGGATGCAAAGGCCAGCTGCACGGCAAGGAGGGCTGCGCGGTGCCGGCCAGCACATGGCTCTGCGACCCTTTGCAGAATGAAATGCTGAGCTAGACTACAGCGGTGTCAGGGCCTGGTGCTACTTTACGAGGTGGCGTTTTGGTTCTCGTTCGGACCCCCGGAGCCGCGGCGGCCATCTGCTCCCTGAAGCCCCTCCAGGCACTGGGGTGACGGTCGCGGTGGTGGGACCGTGGGTCTGCAGGCGGAGGGATGGGGGCTGCCCGTGCAGGAGGGTCTCGTCCTCCCGTGCCCCTGGGGCCGTGGGGCTGGGCCCTGACCCGACGCCCCCCGCCCCTGCAGCGAGAGCCGGAGGAGCCGGCGTGTGCCCGGCTTGCAACTGGCGGAAATTCCTTGTTAATCTTGAAGCAGATAATTTAAATAATCTTCATGCTTTTCACAGCCTTTTATCCCTGGTTTCCTCGCGGGCGGGTGTTCTGAGTCGCTCGGTGGTGGCTGTGCTGTGGCGGGGGCCAGGACCCCACACCCCAGGTACCCCTGACGCAGCCAGGCCTCTGCTCCCGGGACAGCGCCGGCGAAACGCTGCGCGTCCCCGTTGCTGCCAGCGTCCCTGATCTATGTACTTCAGTGCACATGTTGAATCTCTTTGTTGTAGGTTTGGGGTTTTCTCACACAGTTAGTAAAAATTTTTGGATTTTCTTTTTTCACTCGCAAGCAAGAAATTTTTTTCTTTCCTTTCTGAAGAAGCACTAATTTTCTGAGCCATCTCTTTGGCAACTTGGAAGCCTGTAATTTGTGACGGAAGGCAATTAAAATGAGGCAAATACATGAATTTATGGATAGCTTGGTGAGATAACTTCCTTCCTAAGGACTAGCAAGTAGATTTAAATAGCTTGTAAGAGTTTACCCAGTCTTCTACACATACAAATGTTTCCATCATGTCTGTGATGATGCAGGAGATTTGAAAAACAGGTGATGTTGCCCTAAAAAGCAGTTCCTTTGATCTTTTTTCTGGATCCTGCTCGTGTTTCAGGGTGATGCGGAGAAATGAATCTCACTCACGTGCCGGATATTGAGGTGAGATTTCTTCTTAGGGACGACTCTTCCCCCGTGTTCGACGTGCTGGCTCTGTCACCACCATGGCCAGGTCAGTGGCTGAAGCCAGCAGCTGGTGAGAGCCACCAAAATCTGACTCTGCTCCCTCGTTCACACTTACATTTGTGAGTCGGGATCGGCCAATCTCACCCCCCCCTCCTGGGATGAACGTGATTCATCGAGGAGCTGCCTGCTGCTTCCCAGGCAAGGGGCTGGTAAAGGCAAGGGTTAACTTTCCCAGACAGGCGGGCTTTCAGCCACATTTTTCTGTTCCAATACTGTAGATATTGCTGCATGATTATTGATTTATTTTTTTTAAGCTACTAAACTGCTACATTTACTGACTCATCCAGTCTTTTATCATATCCAATAGCACCACGCGCATTTTAGAAATAACATCATTCCCATTCCTTCACAGATTGTGCAAATCAAATTTATTTTTGTCACTGAAAATGTCAGAAGGATCCAGCCAAAACAAAGGTTTCTCCTTATCCTATTGTAAGAGCAAGCACAGACCGTGGTTTTCAAAAACAGTTAAAAGTCAGGCTTCCAAGCTCATCACTAGAAACTAAGCATCCCAATGCTAGGAAGCATCTGGAGAGCCTCCGATTCCAGCCCGCAGTTGTCCGAGGCATACGCAGCAGCCTCAGCTGTAAGCTCGTTACCGGGCAGAAGGAGCAAACCGCAGCCTCCGTGCATCCCCTGCCCAGGCAGGGCTGCACCACAGCCGCCCTGCCCAGCCCTACACGGGGCTGCGGCCTCCACCAGGTCGCTGCCTCGAGTCCCGCGCTGGGCACCCTGCCCTCTGCCTTGCTCTGCTTTGTTTTCGTTTGCTGGTCGGTCTCTGTTCTTTCATGAACTCTGAAACGACAAAGGCCTGTCTGGGACTTCGAGTGTTTGTTGCAAAAGAAGGTTCCATGTTTGGTTTTTTGTTTTTCTTTATGATGGCCATGACTGAAACATTTCACCACCTACTTTTGTTGCTGTTGTGGTTGTAATTAGTGTAATTTATATTCTGTGAAATATCAGAGTTATTTAGTAAACATGTCTATAGAGATTTGTCCTGAATAACAGTGCTTTATTAGAGATAATCCTTAGCTACTCGGCTCAAACAACTTCTCCGAGCTGGAAATCTCTCACAGAGAAGCCAATTGTGAATATTAAGAGGGATTTGGAGAAGGAGGCAAAAATTACATTTTCAAATATTCCACTGAGTTGAAGATTTAACCTAGCAGCATCACTGAATCCCTGCACAGGCTCACAACCTCATTTTGTTTTTGTATTAAAAGACTCTTGGCTGCATTTTAATTGTGTACATAATATTATTGATATTTAGCAATTGTTTCTGTCACCTTCCACCTCAATCAGCATTGCAAAACACAGCTTGAACTAACTGGAAAGTAATTTCCTGGCTAATATTCCTTCTCATCTCCTGAGACGAGCTGATATAACAGCTAGCAAAGCATGGATCAAACAGCCCCCGTTTCACAGATCTGCTCTTTCTCTAGGCTCCGTGTCAGCTTCTGTTCAAGTGAGAGTTACTTTATCTTGCATAATGAGTGGATGGATTCTGAATTTTCCGACCTAAGCAGCTCATCTCAGCAGTTCAAGCAGGATGTGCAATGTGACTCGTAATTAAGCACAAGAGAGGCATAGGAAGTGTCAGGGCGCTGAGCAAGCTCGAGGAGGGCTCGCGTCTCCCCATGGGTTCGTGCCGAGGCTTGGCTGCTCCACAGATTGGCCACCGAGCCGCAGGGCCACCAGCTCCTGCTCTTTGCCGGCGACGGGAAGGCCGTTCATCCCGGCTCCTCGTTTGCAGGAGCGTGGAGGAAAGACCAGAACTGTCAGCCCAGACGGACTCCATGGTGCTGAATCCCATTTCTCTCCCATTAAAACATACTAACCCTTAAAAAAATATTCCCGAGATTTATATGGCCTTTACCCATGGGGCTGCCCTGCAGGTCAGAAGCTGATTGTCCTGCAAGCAAAGCACCCGCTGCGCGGTCCCTTCCACCGGCACCTTGTCCTCGGCCTGAGGCAGCCGAGCAGCGTGTGAGCTCCTCCAGCACAGGCGATGGTCCTGCTGTTGAAAAAAATTCTTCTCTCTTGTCCATGAGTTTTTGTAACGCTAAGTGTTGTCTTCACTTTGAGTCAAACACACTCCCTAACTCCCGCTGAAGGATCCTGTCCCACTGCAGAGGCAAAAGTTGAAGCAAACAGCCCCAGCTTTTTCCTAGTTGGTGTTTCTTCCTTGCGGTAGTTACATACAGCAACTTTTGTAGTTAATACAGTAATTGCATTGTCTGCTGGAATCCCCCACTTGCCATTGATTTAATTGCTTGGTTGGGAGCATGTTAATTGTTTATTGACACTGTTCAGCTCCCATGCTGGGGTTAGACAAATCTTCAGGCTGAGCTGTGCTGCAGGCTGAAGTCTCAGATGAGTTTGTGCTCTGTAGACTATGAGAACGTTGTCCCCATCACTACCTGCCATAGAAGCTCAGCTGTGCTCGCTTGAGGCACTGGGTTTGCCCAGCTGGCTCCATACCAATCTAGAATAGCATGTAGAAAAAGCTCTGTATAACTGGTGTATGACAATCTTCATTTTATGGGCCCAGTTCGTGTGTTGGGTCCATGAAATCTGTGTGTTCACTATGATGCACGCTCTGTGCGGATGCTGGCGCTGACCCACACTCATGGGCTGTGGAGGCCAGCGGCTCTGCGGTGAAGAGACGGAAGGTGTGATGGTCCCTGGAGGAGACTCACTGTGGTCTCTGCTCGGACACATGGCAGCTGCACTGCCCTGCTCATCTCCCCGGGTCATGTTTTTGGCTTCTGTTGCTGTAGGTGCCGTCTGTCATACCGAGCTGTGCTCACAGCTATCAGGTATAGAAGGTGTCCGGCAGAGACAGTTCTAGGTTGGCCGTTGTCCAGTTCTCAAAGACTTTGCTCATTGCATCAGCTGATGGCGTCATACCCATGCCCCAAATGGTCCCTGCAGTCTGTAACTAAATAGACATGTCTGTCAGGGCTTTTACTTCTCTCCTGCTCACCAGGCATTAACCAGCACTTTGTCAGCGTTCAGAGATGAGCACTGCAGGGCCATCTGAAGCCCATTTTCTGATATGAAACGCACGCTTTCTTCAGTGAGCTTTGAATCAAGCTCTAACAGTTTCAGACTCGGAAATGGAAAAGAAGGCCATTTGGAGCAGGGAAGCAGGTCTATGTATTATAATGTCTTCATGTGCTATATATATAAAATCCGCTTCGCTGTTCTAATTTGAGCGTGCACAGCATGATAACATGGAGACTGTGCCTGGCCATCTCCTGATTATGCTGCAGCAGGGAAGTTTTAATTTAACCTTTTGCTATTCTGAGTGTCTCAGAAGGACCGTTTCTGCTGGATACTGTAATAGTTTTCATATCACTAAATTTTCCTAACAAGTCTGCACTCTAATAAGGAGCTAAGAGCCAAGGTCCCCCCTGATTTTTAATAAAGTGTATGACTGCAAGTCAATAACCTGTCAAGTGCTGCTCACCGTGCACAGCTGAAGCAGTCGATGGAGCCTGTGCTGACACGCAGCAAAGGGATGCACACAGAGGGGCCCGAGCCCGGTCCTATGCTGGGGCTTTCAAAGCCGCCGCGCGTGGAGGGGGAGCGGATGCTGCCTGCGGGTGCTGGGGCTCTCGGGGCCAGGGCTGGGGTTAGCAGCGCTGCAGCCCCCGCCGCCCCCGCCTCGCCCTCCGCCGGTGACCAGCCATCGGGAGACTCTGCTTCCTCGGGCACTCTGTGCTTGCGTTAGGAAAGGAAAAGGGAAGTAACAGCCAGGAGAGCATCCAGTTCAGAGTACCTGCCAGCCCAGGAGGAAACACTGCCCAGCAAAAGGAAATCAAACTCATTTTGAAATTCACCACTGTCAGAATAACTGAGCACTCACTCCAGGACATAATTTAATTGAGACAACTGTAATTGAATAGGAAGTTTTTCTCTTGAAAAATACCTCTCTCTTACAATTCCTTTTCCACCAATCTCAGAGTGTCTTGCAAATATGGGGAGATGCAGCAGAAGAGAGATCTTCTGTGCAGGAGAGCAAAGGGACAGCACAGATCATGCCCTGCAAAGCTGGTGACAACGCCGAGTCCCCTGCCAGCTGGGCTGGTGCTGTGCCCACTGGGCAGGGCTGTCCGACGTGTTGCTTCGCACTTGCTTTGTGCGGGAACTGATCTCTCATCGCCCCTGAGTGTCAGCCCCTCTGGAAAGAAAAGGCAGCTCTGTCAACAGCACATAGCCCCACAGCCTGTGAAAGAAGATGGGCAGCATAACATCTAACTGAAATTGCAGGACAACAAAACCTTTTCTCTCCCCTTCAAGTGTCTTTTAATTCCTCAAGAGCAAGGAGTGCTTCTGCTCTACCACTCCTGCCCCACTGAATGGGGACATTCTGCCTTGGGCTGACAGTCCCTGGCAAATACAGCTGGCTGCCATTTTAAATGTTCTTTGCCTTCTGATATTTTATTTTTAACTAAAATTAAAGCTTCTCTGAAATCACAGTTTCAGTGCCCCTTGAAAGGCACTACCTTTAACATTTCTGATGTACAGCTTTTCAGCATTTCCAGCTCTGGAGAGAATTTCCAAAAAGTTAACTTTTCATTCCAGCAAGTGGACGTTGGAAAGTCTCAGTTTCCTGAGGAACGCAGAAAGGAGCCCAGGATTAAAAACTGTCTTGACTGTGTGGTACTGACTGTGCACAGTAAGGGCTGCTGTGGAAGCATACAGATCTGTCTAAAACTGTCCTTTTTTTTTCCCCCTTTCTAATTAAAAGGTGTGAGAAGAGCATCCTTTCCTGATATTGCTAGAAGCTTTCCAAACAACTTCTCAAGTTGAGAGGGGGTTGCAAGATAAACTCCGTTAAAACAGTAATAAGAGCTGTGAAATAGGCACATGACAGATTTGCACAGCTATTTGTTGTTACCAACAAACCAATACGCCCAGTAACCAATACACCTAATATTTATTAGCATGAGGAATGTTTCTGTGTTTGTGATGTGGTGATCCGTTGCATCTGTGGTTCCAGCCGCTTTCACTCGTTCCAGTTCCTTTTCCCAAAAGACTGAGGAGAAGGGTGGCTGCTGGCTGGGGCAGCAGACAGACGGACTGCCCATGAGCTTGCCCTGGGTCAGGAGGGGTTCGGAGCCTCTGCTTTAGCAGCAGTATTGTGCAGGAGGTCTAATTAGAAAGCCTTCGGTAATTAAAACAACAGCTGTTACAATTAAATGACTCATCATTAAATCACTGATAACTGAAGCTTAAGGTGGGTTCTTGGTTAAATGACAGCAGTGCAAGATTTCCAAAGCAAGAAAAGATATTGGGGAAGAGGCAAATGCTCTTCTACAGAAGATGAAATTGATTCAAAATTTCCTTTTCCCACTAGAAATTTTTATAAAATCTTCCACAGAAAAGTCACAGCAGGAATGTCGGAGAAAGAGCCTTTGCCTTGGACCGTTAACGGTCTTGCGGAGTGAGGAAGACACTGCAGCCTCTCCTCGTGGATACCGACCCGGGGGAAAACCGCACGAGGCTTCTCCTCTCCCCAGCCTCCAGCATCAGCGAGACCCTCCGACACGGCCGGCCGGACCCAGGGCACCCTCAGCTTGGGAACCCTCTCAGCCACCGGCAACCCCGAAGGGCCAGCAGCAAGGAGAACAGTCCAGTCTCCCCGAGCGCGTTCTGAGACAAGGCAGCCTGGGATGCTATGAAGGAAACACGAAACACGAATGAACCAAGGGGCAGCGCGGCAGTCGCACTCCAGGCACGCGGCATTGCAGGAGCCAGAGAGATGTCCTGAGTGGTCTAATAGGATTTGTTAAGCTCATTCTCCACTTTACAGGTATTTGGCTTTTTTGCTGCTGATTAAACATGTTGCAGGAAGACATATCACAGAAGGGATTTTGCAGCGGTATCCATGGAAACAATAGAATGTTTCTATCTAACATACATATTAATTTTTCCAAGCTGTTATTAGCTGTTCCTGCCAAAGGGGTTTAAAGCAGCACTAAGAAAGCAAATTAATATAGCAAAAGGTGTGAAACAGCATTGCTGTTACAGGGATTATGAGGACAGGATTTTTTTCAAATATTTTTTCAAAGTATGTTCCTACCTAAGGCAAATTTTAGGGCACATCCTTTAAATTTACAGGAGTGAAGTCATAAAAAATTGACAGCGACTTAGGTCACACTTCTACTGCCAGAAGACCTGTTTACATTCTGAGAGAGACAATCGGCAGCAGAGGAACTGGCTAGGGTGAATCAGGAAATACGATTGTCCAGTTTGATTCCCTGCATAGCCAACTCGCATCTCAGTTTCTAGTCTGATCTACGCCTCAATCACTCTTTCTAATGAACTGTCCTCAATTATTCTTATGCTCAGTGGCTGGTCATCTTCCTTCCTATTTTCTCCACCTCGTGCAAGCCCATTGTGTGAGGTTCAAAGAGCAAGACCGTTCACTCTTGTGATGGTAAACTTGGAGGGATCAAGTCAACGCCATCCTACACACTGTGACATGGGTAGGAAGAAAGAGCTCTAAAACCGTACAGCCTTTGACAACGAACAGGAGCTCTTTCTCCCATGCCTCTTCAGCCATGTTCTGTGGCAGTGCTAAGAAGACGCTTTGGGTGCAGGCCACCGGCTCTGTCTGCTCCTGGGTCAGGTAGGTGCTCAGGAGCAGCAGCCGGAGCAGCAGGAGCCGCGGGTGCTGCCAGTGCTGTTAGCAGCAGCCGGCATCTCGCTCCAGGCCACACGGATCAGTTCTCCCTGGAACCAGGGAGAGACGGTGAGGAATGGCAGGACACAGGGCAGGCTTCTGGTCAGCAGAGACAAGCCCTTCTTCTCTTCTCTCCCTGTTCCCCAAATCAGTCTGCATCTGTTGGCTGGTTTTGTTGACACTTGTGACAGATCTAAGACTTCAGACGGGACAAGAGGACCATGCTCACGTGCTAGCCGAGCCACTAGCACCCCCCTGGGAGAAAGGGGAAAGACAGACAGCAGAATCAACAATGAAAAAGGATCGTGAGTGATTTTTCAGCTCTTTTGAGTCCTGGAAAGATGCTAACTGGCTGTCCTGGTTTAACCTGGCCTCTGGCAATTAGCACTCAACAGCCGCTCGCTCACCCCTCCCCTTCCCTCCCAGTGGGATGGGGAGGAGAAATGGACAAAAGGGTTGAGATAAAGACAGTTTAATAAGACAACAAAGGAAATACTACTACTACTATTGTTAATAATAGTGATAATAATGAATATGCAAAACAAACTATATACAATACAGTTTTCTCACCACCCGATCACTGATTCGCAGCCAGTCCCCAAGCAGTGATCGCGGTACCAGGAAATCATGGATTTTGCAAAATTCCAGAAAAAAGACCAAGCTCATGGAAAAGTTTAAACTCCCAGACAAGAAAGAATTCAAACTCCTGGGAAAGAGAGATGACAGGTTCCTGCCCCCCGGCCAGCCCCCATTCACAAACCACGCGTGCTGCCCATGGTCTGAAATATTCCCGTTGGCCAGCCTGGCTCTCTGCCTGCTTGTGCTCCCTGCCCGCTCCTGCCCACCTGCTCAGCACCAGAATGTGGGAGACTGGAAAAGTCCTTGATTTTGTATCAACAACTGAAACCATCCATGTTATCAGCATTCTCCTCCTTCTAAATCCAAACCACAGCAGCTACTGGGAGGACAATTAACTCTATCCCAGCCAAAACCAGGACACTGGCAAAGACTTTTAAGCCACATGTTCACAGAAAAACCGTGAAGGTCTCATAAAAGTTAGACCTGAGTCAGGATGGTGACAGGAGAACAATGCCACGTTGCCAGTGATAGTAACCAGTTCTCTGCTTTTGTAGAAAACAGGAGAGAGACTGAAATTGCAGAGACAGGATTATGGCACAGTTGTAATATCATGATCATTACTTATTCCTTTAGCAGTCATTATTGTTAGATTATTCATAATGAACTCACCTGGCATTAATATAAATTTAAAATGCAAATCCATGCAAATTCCTGTATAATTCAGCATAATTTAATGTACCATTAAGCTTCTTCATGAGCTTCCCCTGAACTGAGGTTTTCTTTGAAAGAGTCCAGCTATTACTGGAGAATAAAGAAGTGATAATTTGTCTGTTGGGCACCTTATGGGACTAGCAGAAGGCAACAGTTAGTTGCCGTGACTATTAAGAGAGACTTCTTAATTCAGAAATTAAAACTGAGCAATGTGAGGATACTATGCAATTCCAGCATCAATTAAAGGCCATTTATTTTCTTTCACTGCTCAGTAATTGTGTCAGATCTTTTAGCTGAAGGTCCATTTTAATGTTTCTCCCACTTCCTTGAGCCATTGATGCAACTTTGAGCTGCAGCTCTATTAGGAGAAGGAGGCAGAAACGCTTTGGGAACTCTCCCAGCATTGCAAACCTGTTGTGCAATGCCCCTCCTCTTCCCAGGCACTGGGACGGGCTGGTTCCAGAGGGAAGTGGGTTCAGTGCTCACTGTTCTGCTCCTGTTTCTGGGGATACCTGCACGTAATCCTGGTTTGTGTTCCTTTGTATTTTATCCACTCTCGCTCTTTATCCAACTCTGCCTGGTGGGGACCTCGAAGCAGCTGACCTGGTTTAGACAAATTTCTCATGAAAGAAAAACCAACAGGCAGTGCCCTGTTTGCAGAAACCCACAAAGTACCAGGACTGAGAGAGGTGGCTGGAGAGAGTTTTTACTCCTTTCCTTTCACAGATGTACATGGGATGCTTCAATAAACGACGGCCGTGTGGTTTCCACTGCTCAGTAAGACTTAGCTGTTAATAATGGCCTGAATTTGCCTAATTTAAATTCAAAGGAAAATGTAAGGTTTTGTTCTTAATTGGAAGAATCTACTTTAAAATTGTGGAAATGCTTTTGAAATGGAAATTTCAGTTCCCACCCCCGAGGTAAAGGTGCACTGACAACTGCTTGGTATTTCTCGCATGATTTAAGATCACTTTCCAGATGAAACCATTCCTGCTTCTTTCATCTCTCCCAAGAGCAGCGAGCCGCCTGCCTCGGGGGCTCGGCCGAGCCTGCCCAGGTTTCCCAGAGGCACAGCCTGTTCGCAGGGGAGGGGGCCACAGGGAGAACCTGTCATTGTCTTGTCGTAATTCACACGTCTGTAATATTGCCGTAATTAATTATTCACTGCCCTTCCAATCAAAAGCAGTGCAGAACAAAGGAACAGACTATTTCCTTTCAGGAGGCGATGTCTTGGAAATCAAAACCCAATTTACAGCACACATGAGACACCTGCATGATTATCATAATTAATTTAATTACAAGTATTTGCTCACTTTTGAAAGATGAAAAGCGTTAAATACCAGATGTCTGTCTTTAACAAAATATCACTAGACACATTAAAGCAAGACATTTTGAAGGCAGATCAGTTCCTATTTGAGCAGCAGCCTTCATACAGAGTGTGATGAATTCACCTCCTGCAACTTCCACTGCATCAGTTCCAATTAACGCAAGAAGCAAGACAAAGAGCTGGACATGTGCAGGTGTCTCTGCCTCGGCTGTGGGAGGCTTCCACGACCAGCTGAGGTGGGACGGAACTTCATGTGCCAAATGACTGCGAGCCACTTTCAGCACACAAATATCATTTTCTGTGTGGAATGAGCAAAATTGCTATCTGTAGGTGATGAGTTCAAGCAGGGAGATTCCTTCTGTGTTCTGACAAAGAAACAGTCATGTTTTGCATGACCAGGGCCAAAGTGGCTCCTGTTACAGAAACGCACTCCCCTGTTTCTTCCCACACCAGCGGCATACGTGCTTCCTGCTCCTGGGGAGCGGCTAGAACAGTTCCTGCTCCTGCGTGTCCATCCCACCGGGACAGCAGCGCTGCAGAATGGAAGTGTAGCTGTTCCTTACTTAGACTTTACTTTAATGGCCTTTTTATTTATTTTATATTCCCGCACTGTCCCAGGAAGAGCAAGGCTCCTAAGTGGTGAGCTCAGAATGAAGCGAAGCAGGTGTAAATGAGAGCGAGAAGAGCAGCCTGCGGGAAGGGCAGCAGCATGGCGCAACCGGCACGGCGCTTCCGCAGCAGGCCATCGTCGCGACGGGGACGGGATGGCTGCCATGTCGTGCTGCCAGCAGCGGCCTCTCTTCTCTGGGAAAGGGCAGTGGCCGCACGACGGGGCTGGAGCACGGTGCGGCTCTTCCCAGCGAGGGGAGCTTTGCCCAGCCCTGCACGGATCAGCAGAGAGAAGGAACTGGTTCAGCTGGTGCCGCGGTATCGATCTCTCCAAGCAGAAATTAATGGAAGTGTTTCTCCTCTTTATTGCTTCAGGGCTGGCTGTCCAGGGGAAAAAAGAGCCTGTTTGTGATTCCCCTTCCAGTTACTTCTTGCAGCAATGCGTACCCATTTTTTTCTGTCTTCCCTTCTTCTCGTTTTCAAATGTACACTTTTAAAACATTTTGCCCACTGGGTTTGGTATAGAAAGGAATCTTCAGTCCTTAATATTGGGCAACATAATTTCTGATAATTTCTGCTGTAGGCTAGCAGTGAAAGAATAAGGCTTAAATTATCCTGCTCTCCTTCCAAGAAAGGGCACACATTTGCAACAGTAAGCATTGGAGGAAAATTATTGCTCTCAATGTCTAGGTATGACTCTCACCTGGTCTGTCTTCTAGACTGAAGATGTATATATCCGTTTCTCAACAAGGCAGCTAATGAAGCTTATAAGGTTTTGGTGGCCATTTTCTAAAAGGAGTGCAACTTTTCGTATTTAAGTGCTACCTCTATGCATGCATAGTAAACATCTTGGAATATGTATAGTGAGTGGCCTTCAGATCCGCCTGGGTTTGATATGTCAGCAGTTTTCTTGTCCTTACTCCCAGCTTTTGTTTAAATGTTCTCCCCTGATAATTGAATATGTAAAACTCCAACCTTGCGAGCAGCCAGGGATCAATGAGGGCTGACGTTTTGCACAGCAAATACACGGGCTGGTGGCTCCACTTTTATCGAGCCCATTTAACACCTTGTGACAAGGGGCCCAGCCCTCCCCTCACTGGCACCCTACGAGTAAATCTGTCCCCAGCCCAGCAAGAGGAGCTCGGCTTGGCCTCTGGCCGCCGGGATGGTTTGTGTGCCTGACTGATGGCGTTTGCTGAACCAGGGCCCCATCGAGATGTGCATCTAACGGCATCCAGCGTTTGGGAATGAAGGGGATGGGGGTTGGCAGCCGAGGCGTGTGGGGTGTACCTGTCCGCTCCCGGGGCCCCGGGGAGGGGCACTGAGCCTGGCCCCTCACACCCAGTCCACTGCCCTGAATGCCGAGGGGGTCGGTGCTGTGCTGGCCCCCCAGACCACAGCCCTGCTTGCCGCGGTGGCACGTTTGCCTGGGACTGGCGAGTCCCTCTCCACGCGCCGCCCCGCAGACCCTGCGCCCTCCCAGCCGGGAATCCGAGGCGTCGGGAGGCTCATCCAGCCGGGGATCCGAGGCGTCGGGAGGCTCATCCAGCCGGGGATCCGAGGCGTCGGGAGGCTCATCCCTGGCGCCGGGCCAGCCGCACGCACACTGCGGAACCGCCTGCTGGCACCCGCCTGCGGCTCTGGGGCAGCACCAAGTGGAGCTGTAATTCAATATTTAGGTCTGAGTTACGGGTTTGTTCTCTCTTCCACCACCTGCAATCTTACTGCAGCTGAAGGCCTACCTTTCTAAACCCACCTGGCACTGCGCACGCTGTGAGGTTCCGGAAACTGCTCTTTGCTAATGGCGTAAATCAAACCCTAACCTTTATTTCCTAACTGCAGCAGGGCAGGCACCTCTCTGGCATTTTCTTGGCTGTGCCCTGCCCTTCCCAGCCTCCCAGCCGCAGGGCGGGCGGCCGCAGCGGGGCTCCTCGCTCCCGGCGTCGTTAGCACCTTCCCTCGGCACGGCACAGAGCTCCGGCACAACAGGCGTCACTGAGCCTTGATTTAGGGAGAACCACGTTATGGGCGCCAGCAAGAAGAGGCTTCTTAAGGCGGCTAGATGCAGTCATACACAACCGTATGTTTATAGTCATATTCAGCAAGGGCTTGTTTCTCGCCATTTTTTGCCAGCCCCCCTCCCTGCCACGAATCCAAACTGATGCTTCAGGGTGTTCACGTGTCTGAGCGCAGGACTTTTCCAATTGCATAGGGTCCTTAATCATGCAGTAACATTTCTGCTTGTGAGTTAGAGCCCCACTTCTGTGCAGCTCCCGGCGTGTGAGCAGTACCAGTGAAACCAGCTTTAGGGGAGAGCATGTAGCACATGGGGGAAGGAAACACGACGCGCAGGCATAAGGAAGGATGAGTTGCTTGGGAAGCCAAGTTCCTGCTGAGCTCCTCTTGGACCAATAACAACATCTGTTCTCTTAACTAACTTCAGTTCAGTTCTCTTTTTGCCACTCTGCCTGAGACAATATTTAATTGATACTAAAGGAGAATGCATGACATTGAGCATGTACTTGAGTACTTGGAATAACGTCTATCAGCATGTCAGTGAGAGATTGATATCTAACTAACAACTTCAATTTGCAGCATTTTCATTATGATCTTGTTTTTCCTTGTTTTTGATTAAATATACCCAAGAGGGGTGGAAAGGACAACATAGACTGTGATTACAAAGGTACTTTGTGCAGACTATTAACAAGGAAAGGCACCAGCACATCGAAGCCAAAAAATGTGAGGAAATAACAAATTTTTACAAGGCAAAAGCCTATTTAAAATAAAACAATAGGTTCTATACTCCAGGCTTGCGGACCCTGATATGTTGACGTGTTCAAACTCCGGATGGACCGATGGAAGGAAAGCAGATGCTCTTTCTCCTGTTGGTGTTCATATAGAGCATGTTGGTAGATGAGGGGAGCCTCACAGGGTGCTTTCTCTTTTTGTCCCCAAAATGCATGGGGTTATTTTTTTGTCCCAGGTTTTCCAGAAATTTTGATCGTCTTGTATGCCCATGCTATGTGTGTGTGTCTGTGTACACTACCTCGATTTTTCAGAAGTGGTAATGAATTTTGCCTCAGGCGCTCAAAACAAGCCACTTCAGGTTTATAAAGGACTAAGAACAGCAAGCCCCACCCTGTGCTGGCCATACGCAATAAGGTTAATCCACGCTCAGAGTTCTGAAAACCTTGGATATTGTGACTTTTTTTGCCTCTCTAAAATTTTTCTGCCTTTCTTTGTAACCCTTTGTTTTCTTTTTTTAACTTTCTCTTCTCCTTTTCCATGGGCTCGCATAAGAACATGCATTTCTCACCCACAGTTTTTGGAAGGGCTTTAAAATAAGGAAATATAATTGCTGTCTTTCCTTTTGTGTTCATATGTTCTGTTTCACATTTGCTCATTTTTTCCATTCCCAGCTATTCTTATGCAGATGTCAGAACATATTTTTTCAGCAAAGCTGATCACGGGCTCTGCCTAAGCCACCAGAATTCCTCTGAGCGCCCCTGGCCACCAGCTAACCTTAGCCAACACGGAGGCTCTTCAGAGACAATATCACCTTGTTTATCAAAACCATCTGCATGTCTGCACGTGCAAGTGGAGGGTGCTTGGCTTGCATTTTCTCTACTCGTCGAGAGGCATCAGTCATGGTGAGCTGAGTAATGTTTTCATTCCCAACCCTGCAATTACTGTATGGCGGTTAAGATCCGGGCACGGGGAATGCGCAGCCTGAATCATCTGGCGTGCGGCGGGGCTGTGTGGAAACAGCAGGCTGATCGTGAAGATGCAGGGGATTAGGGAAGCCTGCCTCCCAGCTTTGTGCACAAGAAGTGGGAAATTACATGATGTCTGACTGCAAAAATTTTGAATGGCAAGCGGGTTTCACTGGGAGGGGTTTAGGAAAGCTTTCCATTGCTCAAGCAGTTTCTCTCCCCAGCACTCACTGTGGCTGGGCACGTCCAGAGGAGCCTGGGGAGCAGACGCCGAGCTCCGGCGCGACAGCAAAGCTCGGCTGCTCTGCAGGGGCTGCTCACCCTCCTCAGCAGAGGACACAGAAAAGTATTCTGAAGCTAGGTTTTTGGGTTGGGGGAAGCCATCAAAGTGTTCAGTTTATGACAGAGAAACTTTCTTAGGAAGAACCTACACAGCATTTACTCCAAGCGCTTGTGCTCTGGATTTGCCTGCACAAATTGTGGGCAAATTTGCACCACAGTATCAAATGAGAATTTTTTTCTGAGCTTTCCTGCTGTCTGCAGGCACTCCAAGACCTTCAGTAGGCTTTAGGCTTGTTGATCAGGGCTAGCTGCATCTTGGGCCACTTTATAAGAAGTTCATATTTGCTTGTCTTCCATTTGAGTTTCATACAACTCTGTGTTGACAAATCTTCAAAACGGGCACAGAAGTAGTTAAAAAAACCACCAGCCCTATTTTACAGAAACTGGGACTAAAAACAACACTTTTTTTTAGCTGCATGGCCATTTAAAAAGGGATCTCAGGCCTGTTTGAGATCAATGATTGGCCTGATCAGCACCTGGCTGTTATAAAACCCAGCAGGAGCCAACCTCTGCTGATTTGCAGAGCTGTGAAAAGCTGGAGACTTGGTGTGGGGTCTGGTCTGGTATCCTCTCTTTCCAGGCTAGGATCAGCTTGGTAGGTCACCTCTATTTTTACGTACTTTTATTTATTTGCATATTATAGTGATTACAGTCATGTACTCTTGAAGGTCTTCTGGCTGGGTTATCATCCTGCTTTTTATTTACCATGGGTTTTTAGTCTCTGAAGCAGAAGTCAAAGCTGCTAGCAAGGATGTGCTTTGAGCGAGTGAGCGCTGCCCTGGCAGGTCCCTATAAACAGCAGCAAGTGCTGGTTGTGCTGTGCCACGGCTTCCCACCAGCCTGTATGTGGCTTCCAATCTCTACCAGTGGCACAGAGTTGTGGAAGCCTCCAGGACCTCTGCTGTCTGCTTGGCCAGAAGGTGTGCTGGGAGGAACCCGTGAGTCCTGAGGAATCCCATTATTTTCCTATGGACTGAGCTGTTGCTGTGAAAGCAGCCACATCAATGGGATGGGGAAAATGCGTAGTGACTGTGCTGTGAAGGGCACAGATCCTGTGTCTGTCTTCCTGTACATTAATCCAGAATGTTTGAAACTTAAAATGCCTCTGGGCTCAGGACAGGTGACAGAACAAAAACTACTGGTTTTCTTGCACTTCAGTGCCTCTGTTTAACTAACAAACACACCATGCTTCAGCAGTGGCATGGTCCTCGTGCGCTTTCATTCCCTCTCAGTCAATGCAAGCCCCACATCCGTGGCCTCGTTAGGCAGAAGAGTGGCTTCGTTAAGCCCTGCACATGGCAGTAGCCCCCAGGAGGGCTGCAGGATGCTGTGGCAGTCAGGAGAAGCCTCGCTGAAGTGCAGGATGATGCTGCAGAGACGTACTGGTTTCCAGTAGTATTTAAACAGGTGGCGTTGGGCTTAATAATTTGGGGCTGAAAGCCTGCCCAAGCCTACACCACCTGCTGAGCTTCGTGCCCAGAAGCTGCATTTGCCCCGGGAAGGCAGCGGCTCAGCGACTGCCATCGGCTCTGCTCCCTGGCTGGGACGGGTGGGCACCCAGGGGTTACCGCGCTGAGCACCGGCAGCAGCCGGGGCTGCCCCTGCGCGTGACACCCCCCGAGATGCTGTGCACTGGGACCAGGCTTCAAGAGTGAAGAACAGGGTTATAGCAGGGCTCAACTTGGTTTTAGCTTTTAGACTCCAAAGAAGGGCCTGATATTCCCTGTTAGCAGAGATGTCCAGGAAAATGTGTATGCCCTAGTCCTTCAGTCGAATCTAAAGACTGAAACACTTAAGAAGCTCTCACTCTTTTGTCTTGCTGCTCTTTGCCCTCCTCAGGGCTGTCCAACACTGAAATACAGTGCTGTGGACATTGCCAAATTATAGGCAAAATATGCTGTTCAAACCCAGCCTCTCACAAATAAGGCTGGATCACCCTTTTAAATTACACGTGTGGAAGCAGTCTCCCAAACCTCATCTGGTTTCCTTCACTCGTGTCTAGAAACCCAGAATTATAATCAGCACTAAATTGTAGCTGGGGTTGTATTGCACGATTGCTTAGATCCTGTTGCTGCTTTTGAGTGTTCATTTTCTACTTTCTTTTCACAGGATGTGATATGTAGTGCTCAAATATATTCCTATAACTGCAGGGAGAATATCGCTTTCTTTAATATAGTTTAATGGACTTTCTTTCATTTTCTAATCCCACGGAAATAGGAGTTGTACTGGATAAGATCACACATGAATGTTACCATAATTTTGGTCTGTGTCAAAGATATGATCTCATCAGAGCTTGACTGTATTGCTAATTTGAGAAAAGGGCATAAGCATTAAAGCTGAGATATGCAACCTTTAGCAATCCTTCAGCTTGTATGGAAGGTATCTGGAATGCAAATTGTTGGGCATTATGCTCTGAAATGTTCCAATAACTTTTGAACTGCGAAATTATGTGACTGTCAGAATTGAGGTCACTTCTACCCCCTGCCTCACCCTGCTCTTCTGTACCAGACTACAAATCTGAAACACTGCTTGTAAGGGGAAGATGAATGCTATTAGTATTCAAATGGATTTCCTTTTCCATATGAAAAATGGAAGACTTCATTTCTAAAAGTAATTTTAGTGTTAAGCTGCCTATTTATGGTGGGTTCTGCACTCAGCTTGTATGAAGTAGATGTATAAATATTCTTTCTAACCAAGGGCTAAATCTTGGCTTGGCTCTAAGATGGTGCACAGGCAGTACTGGTCCACTTGGCTGGATATAATTCCAACAGAGGAATTACTTCTCTGTTTTATTGGGTCCTAGGGGGTACTTAACTTCTAATTTGGGCACTGAGAGATGGAGCAGTACCGAGCAATCCCTGGTACAGTGTCTCCAGCTGGCCACCCAAAAGCCAAGGGATCTGAAATTGCACCTCATTTTAGACAGCATAGGCCATAATTTATTTTGAAGATTGACCCTATTGGATAAACCTCTCTTGGGCTCTGGTAGCTGCTAGCAGGACTTGGAGCTCAGCATCTCTGGCCTATGCTCTGGTCCCAGTTGTTTGTTGCATGGTGTGGTCCTCCCAGTGACCTCTCAGGCTTCTCTCCTGGTTTCCATTCTGGCCAAAGGAGGCTTCAATTTTTCTCTGCAAAGTTTCAACACCACCCTTAGCTTCACTGGAAATGCAGGAATGCCAGGGAGAAATGCTTTTGCAAACTTTAACCCATGTTTTTATCATTCATCAGAACCTGTCATTTATTCCACTCTCCTGACATATAAATCTGGCCAGGCACAAAATAAAAGCTCATATTTTCCAGCTGTTCACCACTGTACAAGCATGTTCTGTGCTGCTGCTTCCAATAGCTTGGGAAAATGATAATATTACAATTATTTTATGGTGGCTTATGATGGGATGGGCTTTAAATGCTGACAGATTTACCAAGTAGAATGGCTCTCTTCAAATCCTTAGAGGTCAAATTCAGCTTGCAAAGTGGCCAGCAGGGCTTAGTCTGTGTGTTTCCTTTAAGGACGCAAGAACACTGCAGTCAATGCTCGCCCTCGGTTTCAGGGCCCTGTAGCTGCCCTTGGCCGAGCAGTGGAGGGTCCTGTGGCAGAAGGCTGTCCCCTTGGGGTTTGGGGTGCCGTTCGTCGTGCCCTCCCTGCTCCCGCACGGCCGCCCCATCAGTGCAGGAGCCTCCAGCAGTGCGGGGTGCCGCTCATCCCACCGGGCAGGTATGGTCAGTGCACCCTCCTGGGCAACGCACCGGGATCTGCAGAAGGGCCTGAAGGACTTAGGATCTCGAATCCTACGGAGTTACACGGGGGGGATTCCAGCGCTGATGAAACTATTGGCAGTAGCTTTCCCGTGCTCCCCCCAGCCCCCGGTCTCTGCTCTGTGGGATGCAGGTACCCCATCGCGGCCCGGACCCTCTGCCTCCCAGTCCTGCCCAAAGGGGTGGGAAGGATTTTCTGTTTCTCTCTCTCCACACAGAAAACAAAGTAAAAAGGTTGTATGGAAATATTAAGAGAGTTTATGGATGTGGCTAAACATGAGTGATACGATGCTTGTACATACGAGTAGAACTTGTCAGTGGCTGTTTAAAATTGAGCAATACCATTTTAATTGTTATCCTTACTGCTATAGATCACAATAAGGTTGTGTTGATGGAACCATCAAGCACAGTAAATGCTATAAGTACAATATGTTAGTACTAATTATAGAGTAATTTAACAACAATGTATATGAAGAGGGCAATTTTGCATGCCAATTCACGATAGTAAATTTAATTGTATGGAAGAGGAAGGCAAAATATTTTCAATAAAGAGTAAAATGATAGATACTGCGTTGCTTTTCCAGTGCTGGTGGCATTCCTGACTCCTCTTGAAAGGGTTGCTGCCATTTTACCTACTGAGCATCCCTCTGGCATGTCCATCTTCACAGGGCGCAGGAGGCTTTGGACTGATTGCTGGACAACAGCTCTGACTGCTCTGTCAAAGCAAAAACATGTTACTTTTCACTGAGAGGTAAGCTGAGAGTTGTAGTGATGTGAAATGTTAATGGAGAACATGCACAGGAATTGCACTTATGGAGCCCGATGTAAAAATAGGTCTCTGGGTTTTTTCTACTTTTTACCAGGCTGCAAGAAGTCAGAAGCTGTTACTCGCTGAAATAAATTATCTAATAGCTTTGACCTTTTTTCCCCTCCAATTATTGTAATTTACAGACCTGAGAAAGGACTGAATTTAAGAGGAGTTTCATTGTTTTGGGTAAAATAACTTCTTGCCCTTTACTTCCAGCTTCAAAGATTTTTGTTTTCATTTATACTGCAGTTGCCTTTGACTTTTCTGGAAACACAGAAGGGATGCCTGCAAGTTTGCAAATGTTGCTTCTGTCCTCTTTAAGGTCCCTTCTTGCAGCTGAGGTGATCCAGGCTGCCTTGGTGTAAATAAGCCATCAGGCTGTGGCTCTCAGGGGTGATGCAGAGGGGTGGGCTCCCGTCCCTGGGACGGTGACCGGCTGAGCCCCTGCTCCTCCTCGGGCATTGCTTCTGCGCGTGCCCCAGTTCACAAGCGAATGTGTCAAAACCCTCTGAGTGATCTTTCTGCCTATTTTGCAGACTCAGAAAGCCATTTCTGCTCAAGTCTGGCTGACTGGCACACCCCAGCAGCGTGGCCGCTGCTCCCCGTTACCGGGCGGTACGTCCGCAGGTCCCTGAGATGGGCCGCGCAGCGCAGCGTGGCCGCTGCTCCCCGTTACCGGGCGGTACGTCCGCAGGTCCCTGAGATGGGCCGGGCAGCGCAGCGTGGCTGCTGCTCCCCGTTACCGGGCGGTACGTCCGCAGGTCCCTGAGATGGGCTGGGCAGCGCAGCTGCTCCTGGCTCAGCGTCCTGGGGCAGACGCCACCTCTTCGTCTCACAACAGTAATGCCAGCACAGTGCAAAGGGGAATTAAAAGACAAGTAACTGTGGCCCAGTGAACAAATGAGTGATCCAGGAAATCCCTGCTAGTTCAGTTTCCTAAGAGTAATTTCCTTCTCTTTGCTCCATTGAGACTTCCTCTGCCACAGATAAGAAACCAAACTCGCCAGGTGAAGGCAACTCATGCCATGTCTGCCAGAAGGCCCTGGCTTTCTTCTCACCTTAAGAAATGTGAGAATAGAAACCAGTCCATAAGGAAGCTATCTCAGTGTACTCAAAGCCTCTCCTTAAAATCACTTCACCCAAGATAGCCTTGGTTATTCGCCCCTTATCTCACCAGCCTCGCCTCCTGCTAGGAGCTGTTTGGAAAGAGATTTCCCCAGGGGCTATTAACTCTGACTGTGATTCCCTATTACATTTACTAATTCTTCTCTTGCCTTAATTTGATCTAACACAGATATTACAGAGATAATGAGTACAGGGTAAGCCTACTTGGCTGCATCTCCAGTGACTGCAAGTATTGCACGGCCATAATGGGCCCTGCTGGTACATCAGCTATTGTATGTACACGGTTTTCCCCCCCCGTTAAGGGTAATCGTGTGTGCTGCCTATTCCTGGTAAAGAATGATTGCAGAAAGAATTGTCTCTGAATAATGCAAGGACTCTGGAGTCTTAGAAAATGCAAAACTGTTGATAAATCTGTTGTAGCTGAAACAAAATTGAAACAAACTTAAAAATATTACTCTGGTCTCTTACCCAAGGTGAGTAAATAATTTTTAGTGGAGGCCAGCTCGCATCACAACTGTGTTTCCACTGAATGTCGAAGTTAATTTATACAATGGCTGCAGTACATCACTAGTGAGTCGAGGTGTTGGGGTGGCAGAAGGTAGCGTGCAGGCTAAGACCCCGCACTGGGAAGGGATGCTGGCTGTTGGCAGATGCGGCTGGGTGGGTGGGTGGCAGGGGGGCAATGCGGGGTGACTGCTGCTGATGCTGGACAGCACTGCCCAACTGTCGCTGCAGTGAAAGCGGTGCCAGTGGGTAACCAAGGCTTCAGGCAGGATTCATCAGCTCCTGCCACGTGCAGCCCACGATTGCTAGTGCTTTATTTGGATGCTAGAAATAATCCTCTTCAGTAAGAGATGAAAAAATGACTAAATCTCATTGTTTAAGTTAGATGCACACTGAAAATCTGATAACCAAAGTGCTCCTGGAAAAACTTTGGAAATAAGAGTTCAAAGGAAGAGTTTTAGCTTTCTACAAATGTGGCAGAAGTCTTGCAGGTTCTAAGATTCATTTGGGAACACAGAAATACAAGGATGAAGCAATAAACTACAAATTTTTATCTGTGACAAATTAATAAATGAATTTCTTTCTCCATTTTACACATACACACATGCAGAAAACCACACACACTTGTTGATTAAGGTTGAAATTCAAGGATTGTTATTGCCAATTGGAAAACTATAATTTTAATTTAGTAACAATGAAAAAAGTGCTCAACTCCACTTTTCAACCAGCGCAGTATGTCTAATTAGTATGTAAGTGGGTAGGGGTTAGACATCAGTTGGGTGTTGACTGGAGAGGAAGGTGAGTTTGGCTGTTTCTTTCTCCAGTAATATAGAATTAGTTCACTAGTAGTAATTATTAGTGTTCTTCAGAGTGGCAATGCTTATGCAGAGATATTAATATTCATTGTGTGGTTTATCTGTACAGTTAAAATGAACAAGTGATAACAAGCCTGGGGATGCTGCACGGCCTGCGTTTCATGGCAGAGTGGCGAGTGTTCCTGTGCTGCTGAGACAGGAGCATGCTGAGACTTCAGCAAACCTCCTGAAGATCCCTGACACTTGCAAGGTAAAAATAAAAATGGCTTTCTGTGGGACTTTTGTATTGACCTGGAATTACATGACTGCTGAGAAGTTCAGAGAGTCTTGGAGGTGCTTTGGGGCATTGTATGCTTTGAAGATGGAGATCAGTGTCATTTTTTTAATGTATGCCAAGACTGAAAATATAAATGAGCTTTGGGTTTTAAGTGTGCGAGAGCTTCTCTGCTGACTGCCCTTGCATGCTACATCATGGGGGTGGCGAAGTGACCCTGGTATCCTCCTGTGGTTCAGGGCCTGTTTCCTGGGCAGGAATGCTGTCCTGGGGGAACCAGGAGCTGATGGGGAGTCTCCGGCAGTGACTCGGCTGTGCATGAGAGGCAGAGTAGTCAAAAGTAAATCTTGGTCTTACAGGCAAATGCAGCTTCTCTAGTCTTCACCATCCTAATTACATGCTTGTAATAGCTGTACAGGATTGTAGATGTGTGTGTTAATGGAAAACTGAACCGTTAAACATGAGGCAGCAACTTGGAGCTGGCAACAATCTGTGGGAGTTTATGTAGCACCCAGGTGAATTCTGGAGATGTCAGCCCTCTCACCCAGTGAATCGCAGAAGCCACTCCTGATGTGACAGCACACGGTGTTAAGTGTTCTTACAGGATCTCAGTGCCAGATTTTAATTTTTTTTATTTTTCCCTGGGAAAAGGGAGAGGAGTGGATGGGGAAGATGAGAAACACAGTAGTCATACATCTCGGGTTGTTGCCTTGCTAGAATAACTCTAGAGTGCAAAAGACAAAACAGAAAATAATTTCAGACTCTGCTAGAAGGACAGTTAATTTTAGTTTAACTAGTTTTCCAGCAAGACAGTATAATCTCTGTGTGTTAGTGTCTTGCACATATACCTCAGTTTAAACTTCATTATGGAACAGGAAATATTACACTCTTGGTTTGTTGGTTTGGGGTTATTCTGTTTTGTTTTGGTTTTTTTCCAAACTTCAACTTCATGCTATCGACAGGTGAAGTCACAGGGTCCATGTACCACTGAAGTGCCTTTGAAGCCCGCTGAGGCCGCGTGTGCTGCGAAGCCTTCTCCCAGCACGACGCCGGTGGGTTTTCCTGCTGGGTAAGCCACGTGTGGGGCCGCACGCTCACTGCAGCAGCCTGCTCTGCCGAAACCTCCGCGGGTGATGCTCATGCCCCTGTGCGCGCCTCTCTTCCGCAGGGAAGCAGGTCGGGCAGTGTTTTCATGTGAGCTAACAAGCAGGGTGGGGATGCCCAGCAACGGGACGCTGGAGCTGGGTGACAGGAGAGGCCATGTGCCCGGTGCCATGGGCAGCTGGATGCCCGCAGGTACAGCAGGGACCATGACTTCCCTGCTGAGCCAAGCGCTCCCCAGCCTGGCCTGCGCCCGTCTGCTGGGGACCGCTTTGCATGGGGAGAGCAGAGCAGGGACATTATGGCTCCTGTGGGTTGCTGAGGACCTGCTCCACGGCAGGAGCTGGCAGGACCTCTTGCACCTCTGAACCTGTTGTTTTTTTTCCTAACACTGCCAATGCAAGCTTAATTCTGTTTACCAGGGTGTATCAGTAACCATAGCAGTACCAGGGTGCTGTCCTGTTGTTCTCCTCTGCTGCCTTGTGCTCCCAAACCTGGAAAATAGGAGCTGCTCTGTGTAAATCACAATGGTCTAAAAGCAATTAAATGATCTTAGTCGTCCCTCATTCCTGGGCCCTGGTCTCGCATGCCTTCATGAACGGGAAAGCAGAAATCTTCATGGGAAGGGGAGAGGAGGGGGAATGGAAGGGGATGCTCTTCTTACTTCTAACTCTAATAGAATTATCAAACTCTACTTGAGTTTTATTAATATATTTGTATTTTTTATTGATGAAAAATGCACAGGCAAAACAGCTAATACCTTCTAAATTTTCATAATTGCATTGTGAAGTAAACATGCTCTTCTGATTAATAGAAGTGGTTTGTTTCTCTGGGAATTATTATTTTGGGCTCTGCAGGCTTTGTCAGTCTGCAGTACTGGATATAGCTGGGTTTCATTTGGAAGGTTTCTGAGAGCAGCTTAAGAAAAAAAGGTTTGTTTTCATTTTAAAAGATGGATCTTATTTCTGTGAAGACCTTATGTGGCTGGAAGAATGGGCTACAACATAAAATGCAAAGCCTCTGAATATAAGTAAATTGCACAACAATTTTCTGTACCTTTCAATTTATAGAGCTTATTTGAAGCTAGCTTTCTGCTTTGTCGCCAGCACAACTTGAGATAAAAATCTCTCTGCAGTGCAACCAAAGAACAAATCTGCCTTCACTCACTACCACAATCTTCATATTATTTCAGTGTCTATATACACACATCTCTACGTATCCTAGAATATCTTGAGTTGGAAGGAGCCCATAAGGATCATCGAGTCCCCCTTCATCCTCGCCCAGAGGTGCTGTGTGGAGTTGGGGCCGACTGCCAGCCAGCTCAGTCCAAGCCCCCTCGCACACGGCACCCCCAGCCACCCCCTGCCCTGCGGGTCCCTCCCCATGAGCTGCACTCATCCCACCAGGCTTTGCTTGTGCCCACGATGCTGTTGCTCCAGACTGGGCCAACACTTCTCACTCCTTGTTTATTCCTCGTGCTGTGTGTGCTCCCAGGGAGACCCCTCAGACGTGTTCCTGTGCACGCCCAGGGAGACCCCTCAGACGTGTTCCTGTGCACGCCCAGGGAGACCCCTCAGACGTGTTCCTGTGCACTCCCAGGGAGACCCCTCAGCTGCGCTCCCGTGTCCCGAGCACGCCATGGAGCAGACTGAAGGACCTTGCTAGCGCTGTCCCTCGGAAGCTGGTGTGCCACCCCCGCGGTTGTCTCTATGAGCCTGGCTTTATCCCCTTCCCATTCCGCTCTTCTGGCGAGCCCTGCTAACTCCTGCGCCGAGACCCTCCCCGGTGAGGAGGGAGCGCCCTGTCCATTGCCCGCAGGCCTGGCGCGGCGCGGAGCCACCCGCGGTGACGGGCCCAGCGCTCTGCCCGTGACACCGCCCCGGCTCGGTCCGCTGGTGTCTGCTTCCCCGCAACCGGAAGGACGGAGGAGAAGGCAGCTTCGCCCCGAGCCTTTCTCCCGAGGCCCTGCAGTCTTTCTGGGTGGCCCGAGGACTTCCACTGCGACCTCACCGCGGCCTACGTGCAAGGAGCGGCAGCGGGCGGTGACCCCCGGGCTGCGAGCCGCCGCGCCGGGCCCCGCTGCTGGCCCGGCTCGCCCTGACCGGGGGGGATCGGCCGCGGGGCTCCCGGCACCGCCCCGGGGTCCGCGGGCCACCGCCGGGCCGCCCCCTCCCTGCCGCTGCCCTCGGCTCCGCCGGTTCGGGACCCGCCGCGCTGGAGCGCTCCGCTCGGGCCGCGCCGCCGCCGCTCGCCTCGGCGCTGGGGCCGGCGTCGGCTGCGCCGCGTTCAGACCTCCCGGCCGCCCGGGTGCCCCCGCCGCTGACCCCGGACCCAGCAGACGGACCCGGTGAGCACGGAGGCGCCGTGAGCCGTTCCCGTGTCCGCCTCGCCCGGCGGGGCGGCCCCAGGCGGTGGCTGGCGCGGGGCCGCGGGGGGCGGCGGCCCCGCCGCGGGGACCGAGGGCTCGGCGGGGCCGGAGCTCGGCGGGCTGCGCGCCGGGAGCGGGCTCTGGGCCCGCGCGGGGTCCTTTGCCGCCCGCCCTGTGTAGGCTGAAGGCAGGGCGCGGGCGAGCGGCGAGGCTGAGGGGAGCTGCCGTGGCGGGGTGCTCGGGCCGAGAGCAGCCCTGCCAGCAGAGCGCCCGGGACGCTGTCTGCCATGGCTTTGCCTGGCCGACGCGGGTTTGTGGCTCGTGACAACGTGCTGGGCCTCTCCGGCATCGCCTGCGCTGGGAGGGTCCCAGAAGTCACAGAATCCCAGCATGGTGGGGGCTGGCAGGGACCTCTGTGGGTCACCCAGCCCAGCCCCCTGCCCAAGCAGGGTCACCCAGAGCAGGCTGTACAGCACCGCGGCCAGGCGGGGCTGGAATATCTCCAGAGAAGGAGACTCCACAGCCCCTCTGGGCAGCCTGGGCCAGGGCTCCGTCACCCTCAGAGTGAAGAAGTTCTTCCTCGGGTTCAGCTGGAGCTTCCTCTGCTTCAGTTTGTGCCCATTGCCCCTTGTCCTGTTGCTGGGCACCACTGGAAAGAGTCTGGCCCTGTCCTCCTGACACCCACCCTTAAGTCACCGTGCTGCTGCCAAACCCGTGGCTGATCTGGGTTCACTGGGAATGTGGCCTTGGACGCTGCATTTGGCCGAGTGCAGCGGAGCATATTGTTGGCCTCAGGAGTGTCAGATCTCTTGACAGCCTTTGGAATTGCATGTCCTGGGATCTCCTTGGCCAGCCTGAGCTGCCTGGAGGGTGCTGACACCCACAGCCCTGCAGAGCTTTTTAACTGATGCTGGCTCTCCTGCCTCCGTCGCTGGGAGCCTCCAGGCTCACGCTCAGCCCAAAGCATTGCGAGACTTGTTCGCTTCCTTTGGTGAGGTGTGGTGGGTTTTCTGTTGCTTCTGAAAGCCTGGCTTGTCTCTGTTAAGCTGATGATGCCGAGCTGTTTCGCTGTTTCAGGTGCCAAGACCTTCTCACTCGTCGCTGTGACTGGCCAAAATACAAATATGAGGGTGACCTTGGCCGTGGTGAATATTAAAACAGCAGAATGATTGATACTTCCCTTTTCAAGGTGGTTACAAATTCTGCTTCCTGAAGCCTGGAAGTTGTTTTGGCAGTTGTTATGCTACTGCTCCCAACAGAGACAGAAGCCTGTGGATAATAATAGACCTTAGTTTTATCATTTGAGGCTTTTCCATGTAAAACTGCGTCCCTGTTCTTGCCAGCCTTCTGACAACCCTGCTCAAATGTGAGGCTAACAGCACAGCATCTCCTGATGAGGCTGGTGCCAAATGAGCTGGTGGCTGTCACACAGAGCTGCGTTACGTGGGGCAGCTAGGCCCTCCGTCTTGGGGAGTACACTGGCATTTAGGAGACCAAATGCTAAGCATTTGTGAGGACCTTACTGTGGGACAACATATGCATAAAAGGACAAAGCCAGATGTTTTCCAGTGATGGTCTCCTCTCACTGCTGCCGGTTTCTGACTTGGTGACTTCTGACTGCGGGCCCAAAGGGGTGAGTGGTTTGGGCAGTTTGTTGGTATAAACTGAATGGGAACAGCAAGTATTTACTCTGAAAAACAGTCGCTTTGAAACACAAAGTCCGGAGAAGAGTAAGTGCTATCTTAAAGCAGATGTACGATGTGCATCAGAGGAGTTGTGCAGCAGTGGTCCCCATTGCTCTCGACCGACTGTGAAGGGTGCACAGCTGCTGCGGCTGAAAGGTGGGTGCCGGTGCTGCAGATGTCTTGGGCTGGACAGGCAAACCCAGCCCAGGTCTCCTAGCAGAAAATCAGGACCATGTTCATCCAGAGCAGAGGAACGAGGTGTGCTGATCCTGTACAATCCCTTGGCATGGCCATGGAGAACCTTAACAGAAGCAGGGGGAGCTTCTGAATTAATGCAAAACTCAGCTCACAGGACACAGACTGTTTTGCAGTGACTTGGGTATTGCATGGTGCGAAGGCACAAGCAGAAAAAACAGTCTAACATGTTAACTGCTTCTGGATATTTTTCTAAAGCTCAGGGAAAACAGTGTCTTTGAACCTTGCCCATTGCCAATATGCTAATTCTTGCAAAATGAAAATTACCATCTGTCCCTCTGATCAGTGACTGGCATTTGGGTCTAACTGCTCTGGTGGGTTTGGATGGGATATTGGAAAAAGTATATCAACACGTGTTGTTTCCAAGAATATTTGGTTTGTGTTCCTCCATAACATTATTATGTATGACATCTGGCATATATAGTAATTTAAGTTAACACAGCCTTTTTATTTCTCATTTCTGTTTCCCATAGAGCCAACATGTAGGTCCTCCACTTCCTTCTGCTTGACCCTCCTGGAAGAGGGAGTGACTGTAATGACTGGGATACTGTGTTTTTCTTGCTAATATAATTATGAAAATCTTCTGAAATCTATGCTACTTCAGTGCAGTGCTTTCCCCTCTATTTGTCCTTTTGTGTATCCAAAACCAAGTCGCTTCATGACTCCCTTGTCTGTTTTATTGCACAAATAGCAATATAAAAATATCATTGAGGCATCTCTTCAGACTTACAACTTGCACTTAGAAATCTTTTTTAATGTTTCCTTGCATGGACTGTTTATCAGTCATAATGGGGTTTTTAAACAACCTTTTTATTAGCCTGAAATGGCTGAAGGAGATGATCCAAAAGAAATCTGTTTGAAGTCGACAGAATGATGCTGACTTTTACCAGCTCAAGAAATGGTCCTTGACAGCACTAGAACAGCAGGATGACTGACTCCTGAGCTATATAACTTTATGGCAAAACTCAGGTGAATTCGGTGGGGGTGAGAGCTGAGAACGAGTTGCTCTTTATCTGGTCTTGGAAGCAACAAAAGCTCTGCAAACTTACTGGTATGCTTTTTCTTTAAAATCTGGTTTCTTTGAGTGCCATTTGCTGTTAATTTAAATAACCATTTTTTTAGTGTTGTCCGAAATTGAATGGTTGCTCTGCTCTCCCTTTTGGGGTTTGGATTCAACAGCCAGGATGATAGGAGGCATTTCTGGGAAAAAGGACGTTTGAGGGCTCTGCGGCACAGACTTTCTCCTCTTCCCAAGAGAAATGGAGCAGAGGTTTTATCTTTTAACATGCCTGATCTTTGCTGTAACAAATGTAGTTTTGTCTTTAATAGCACCTTAGTAGTGGGTGTGAATGTGTGTGGGTGACAGCCCTCCCGGCGCTGCCGAGGGGGACTGCTGCTTTCTCAGGAGATGTTCTCAGCAGCAGCGTCGCTGCTTCCTCCCCCTTCGCTTTCACTTCCCTTTCGTACAAAGCCCATAAAGTAAAAATACAATAAAAGGATGGAAACCCAAAACAAACGGTCCCATTTCAAAGGTTAAGAAAGTTGCTGTGTAATGTGCTTCCCTAGTAGGTGATGCTGTGCCGTGGTTTGTGAGATTCACTCCTAGAGACAGATTTGAAAAAAAGAGAAATCTTTCTGGCCTGCAGAGGCTTTTGATGAAGACCTAATGCTGCCTGCTCCTTCAGGGATCCCCTGTGTGTCACAGAGACGGCGGCTCTCCGTGCAGGGAAACCAAAGTGCTGCCAAAGCAATGACTGGGCTGCGTGGGATGCGTGCCCCTCCGCTGCCCTCCGCTCTCGCATGGCCCTGTTGGGGCTGGGAGTGAAACGCGTGCGGAGCTCCTGCCTCGGCGGCCGTTGGGCTCCGACCGTGATGGCGGCCGCTGGGCACACGCTCCCCGCCAGAGCCGCAGGCGGGCGGCGGCGGGCGAGGGTGGGCGCAGGGAGCGCCGTGCCCGGCCCCCGTGGTGGGAGCGGCAGCCGGTCCTGGCGCCGTGTGAGGCCCTGGGGGTCGGTGGCCCCTCGCTGTCCCCTCGGCGCCTGTCCCGTGGGTGCTGGCCTGGCGGGAGCCGAGCCCCAGGGGCCTGGTGGGAAGAAGGCAGGGATGGGCAGGAAGGGGGTGCAGGGGGCTGCGCGGGAGCATCCAGCGCCCACAGAGCAGCCAGGGCTGTTCGCAGCGCCTCGTGTTGCGGGTGGAAAGACTGCCCTTGTTGCGGGTTGCCAGGTGAAGGGGCCGGCCTGCTTGCCGGCTTCTGACCCCTGCCAGTTTGGCGAAGCCAGCCGTGCCGTGCCGGGCTGTCCGGCATGTTTCCTGCTTTGCAGAGTCCCAGCACCTCTGGTGGCTCCTGGTCTCGTCCTGCAGCATCTTGCTGCCGGGCAGGTGTCCGCACGCTGGGGAGGGGGATTGGAGCCAGTGACCCCAGTGATCCCAGCCTGCGGGGAATCCTTTAAAGGCGCAGCATCCTGAGGAAGGTTTTGTCCCTCTTCCCACAGACTTGCAGGGGGAGACTGTGGCTCAGGTTGTGCAGTCTTTCAGCTTCCCTATGACGCTGTTCCTTTGCAGAAGTTGCTGTTAGGATTCATTGTGAGAACTGCGCTAGGGTGTAAGGTGAAAGCCAAATAAAGCTTAAAATTGCCAGATGCAGAATCTGGAGAACAGAAAGCCTGTAAAGCTGAAGAAGACCTAACAATGGGCTTTTAGTTTGCAGTCAAATTCAGAGGAAACCAGAGAGACCATTCTTGGTCCCAGGAAGGTCAGGCCGTGTCGTTGCTTCTTTGATGTTGCCTCTTAGTGGCTGTTAGGTTCGTTTAGTTCCATTAATGTCTTGGTGCAGCTCTTGAGCTGGAGACTTTTTTCTCAGGAGTGTTCTTCAAATGTATTTTCAAATGCCCCGTTACCCTTTAGCGATTGTTGGCAGCACCCGTTCACGTACCTCAGTGAATATGGAGTATATGGCACCTTTGTGTCACCTTTGGACTAATGGAGTTGTACTTCTGTAAGCTTTCTGGCTTCTTCCCAAAGTGTGTTTGCAGACCACAGGATGCTCAGAGTGCACGTGCCTGACGCGTAGGGAGTCCAGCCTGATCATCTCCTGTGTTTGGAGGCTTTCCATGGTTACAACAGGCTTGTTTTATCGATTGCTGGAGATGTGCTCATGACTTTTAAAAACCATTTATGGATTTTGTTAAAAGTTATTTAATTCAGGTGTTGACAGGATGGCTCCTGGCAGTATTACCCCAAGTCTAAGCACTGTACAGAGAGGGAGTAATGGGCACTTTGGTAATGAAAAGCATCCTGCAAAAGTTTACATGTGGGTGTAACTTGCACGCTATGAACAGTCTGTGGGCTTCTGTGTTGATGCTTAGTGGGAAAACGAAGGAAATAAAAATCTCCGGTTTTTGTCAGGAGATAAGATCCCCCCGCTCCATGGCAGCACTACTGGTTCCAGCACGTGCTCGTGGCCGCTGGCAGTGGTGACAGCCCTTCCTGCAGCGAGCACCTGCACAGGTCCTGGTCCCAGTTCTTAGCAAAAGAAAATACCAAATTGTCCTAAAACTGCTAACTGATGCAGAGAAAAATTCGTATCCCTTTCCGCATTGACATCAAAATTAAGAGGTATAAAAATAAATATTTCACAAAGGAAGATACGATTTTTTTAAAGCGGCTTTCTCAACTGTGTGGTGAATTACGGTTTCATGATAAAAAGAAACACAATTATTTTTGAAGCTGGAGAGGACAAGCATGGCCTTTTTTGTTCAGTCTTGTTTATTTTATTCAGTAAACAGACACTCGGAAGATACAAAGCTCTACTCTGTGCGTAAAACAGCAGGGAAGAAATCTGACTGAAGCGGAGATACAGGGAATTAAAGAATTAGTAGCACAAAGGAGAAATGCAGAGCATGTACCAATGCTGGAAAGAGACCGAATGGTCCCTTATCTTAAAGCTTGTCGGATAGCAGTGCAGTTATTTCTAGACTGACTTCTTAGAAGGAAAACATTGTGCAGTGACAAAAATATTCAAAAGGCTGTTTTTAATTTGGGAGAAAATGAGGCAATCTGAAAAAGCTGTGCTTGGCCTATTAACTAAACTGATGTTTTCTGTCCTGAGGCTGGGGCTCTGTTTTGTTTACATAGCTGTTAAAGCAGGCTGAAACTGGAAGCTGCATTTTGGGTTCAGTCCCCGGGTCAGCGTGGGTCGCGGTGCTTTGCACCGTGCTGGAGCTCCTACACTGGCAGCGAGCCGTCCCTCCCCGTCCCTCCCTGTCCCCATAGCAGCCCCACGGCCAGGCCCCGGGTCAGCCCTGTCCCTCGGGCATCCGCGTGTCCCTCAGCGTGTCCCCGGGCAGGACATGCCATGGCTGCGGAGGAAGATTGAGAAGACAAAATGGAGCGATGAAAGCGCTTGAGCTGTGACCACCACGAGAGACCGCAGAACCACCCCTGCACTGACACGGCCGGGGTTTGGTTTTCTGCTGGGACGCTGACAGACTGGGTCACCTGGTGCTGTGTGTGGCAGCTTGCTGCAGCCACGGGTTTGCCTTCAGCGCTGGGGCTCATGGTCCTCAGGACAAGGACCGAGCTTGGCATTAGATCCTTCTGAAAGGGACTACCCAGCCTTAACAAAGCACAGTAGCAGCAAGGGTTACTCTTGGTAACATCATGCCAAAAAGTTCCCACTCTTGCCTTTAATCAGTCGTCATAGGGAGGGAGCATTTCCCTTCGCTTCCCCATCAGGATTAAATAACTTACTCACTTTAGAAAAGCTTCACCTGCCTTCTGTTCTGGTACACCAGCTGTTCTTCAGAGGTGGGCGTGAGGGCCCAGTGCTCTGCACAGCTGGGGCAGGTCCTCTTCTGAACGAGGTGCTAACTGTGTCCTGCTGCTGGGGCTGGGCCGGCCCTCGGGTGCTGCTGGGGCGGGCAGGACGTGGTGGTGGTGGGACTGGCCATGGCTCCCACACGCAGGGCAAGCAGGGGTCCTGCTCGTGGCTGAGCAGGTCATTTCACTGCGGTGGTGTGGGAATGCTGGCCTGGCAGCTGCTGATTTCTGCCCCTCTGTGGGCAGGGGTTCCTGTTGGTATTGGTGCTGTGCCCTGGGGCTCTGCTTGCCTGGGCTGAGACAGAGAGCGGGCGCTTTGGTGAAGGAAACTCCAGATGAAGTGGGAGATGCTGAAGAACTGCAGGACTGCTGGCTCATTTGTTGGGTCCCTGCTTGGCTCTGTAAGTAAAACGTTCTCATTTCTTTGGTGCTCGGCTCCAGGAAAGCTTTCAGCCAGAGCAAAGGCTCTGATTCACTAGGGCAGCGTAACAAAACTTTCAGTGGCTTTGTAAAAAAAATTAGTGCTTAGAAATTCAGCTGTCTTGGGGGACAACTGTTATTGTGTGTGCCATGTGGGATGATTTCTTGGCTGTTGAGGGTGGGCGCTGGGTTGGTAGGTCCTTGCTCGTGGTGTTGGTGAGCTCGGTGCTGCTGCTGCGGGGAAGCAGAGGGGTCCCGCAGAGCTGGGTCCTCGGCAGCCCCTCCTGCACAGCCCCTTCCTCGGGGGCTGCTCTGGTGTTACTGGCTTGTCCTGTCTTTACATAAGAACGAATGCAACAGCTCTGCTTAAATGTGCCACAGGTGTTGCTTCCATGGAGAAAGCTGTGCTTTTTGTGTGTGTTTTGGTGCTAGTCCTGTTAGTGGTGGTGTGTCGAAAGAAGATGAAATGTATTGGTTTGGTTAGGATTGTATGTGCCCCTGTAAAATGATGAACCAAAGAACAGGGCACCATGCAGCTGGGGCATTATTTAAATCTGTTTGGAAACCTCATGCTAATATTTAAATTGCTTCTCATTTTAAGTGAAATATTTACTTCTGGGAAGGTGGAAGATAGAGGCATTGCTTGCAAACCTTCATGGCATTGACACAGCCACGGTGGGTGATAAATACCAACTTGCAGAAAAAATAAATATGTAGAAGCATTTCCTCTAGAGATTCAGCAATGAGAAAATTGTGAGTTAAAATGTTTTAATTATGTGTTGAAAAAATTAGCAAGAGTCTGCATTAATTGAAATTCAGTTCTTTATGTGTATCAGTTCTTTATCCTTCTGGGATTCCTAGCAGTAAGAGAGAGACAGAGCAACAGATTAAGCTAAATGTTGGCAATGACAGAGATAAATTGAGGGTTTAAAACCTGCATTGAGACAAATTACTACTAAAAACCTGCTTGCTCTTTTTTTTTGACTTCTTATAAGGCTGAGTGCTCAGTGATACAACAGACCTGCTGTTTATAACCTGGCTGTGGCTGGTACCAAAGGGAATTTAAGCTTTGTGGATGTGATTGTGTTAACGTTTTCTTCCATGACTTGAAAGTGGCTGCTGTGGCACCCTTCTACTGTCTCTCCTCAGTGCCTTTCCTCACATTTCCCTTTTGCCGTGTTGTCTTCCTCAGGCCTAGGCCTGATGATAGCGTGGCGGGGGCCGCAGGCAGAGGCCGTGGCCGGTGCCCTCCGCCTCTCCAGGGCTGCTCTCCTGTCCCGGCCAGCCCGGCCTCGGCCGCAGCTCCTGGTGCAGACCCTCCTCACGCTGCCCAGCAGCGCGCCGGGGCACGAGGCTGCTGTGGTGTCTGGGTCTAACAGCTCCATTGAAATTGGGAGGAGGTTTTTTGTCCTCTGTGGGTCAAAAAGAAGCCAGTCTTAAGGTCTTTGTGGTGTGTTTGAAACGAAGATGTGTATTTTGTGCGTAGCTCATGTATAATAAGCCATTTTGGTATTTTATGGTATTGTTCTGTTAATTTCCATCCCCTTCTATCTTGCAGGTACTTGTTTAATTTAAAAGTCTGCAGTTAGGTTTGGTAATATTAGTAAATTTTAAATCAGCGTAAATAATACAGAAATTAAAACCTAAGAAATCAGCAATGATTTGAACATGGGCACTATCAGAGGCTTTAGCTGCCTTCTGAGCTTTGTGCCTGTTGCTGACACATCGAAAATTATTTATAGAGCTTGTGTGTTCTATTGTTTCTAATTTAAATATGTGCACTGACTGTTTTAAGACCTGGAGCCAGTCCCGCTGGAAGCAGGAAGGCTGTTCTGTGCCGTTAGTAGTACTGATCGAAATGGACATGTAGACCAAATCGTGCTGTTGAGGCAAAGGACAGCTCTCCAGGGTCAGGACTAAAAGGTTTCACGTTGCACACTAAGAAGTGGAATCTTTTTTCTTCCTGTGTGTGATATATTTTAAAATTTTTTTTTCAGCAAGCTGTTTAAAAAGTGTTTTGTTGGATTAGGATAATTAAAAGCTTATAGCCCTGAGACCTTGTCACTGATGAAGTTGTAGTTGTGGAATACAGAGATCTGAGTCCAACGTGCAGTGGATTCAGTAGCCACTAATGGAGGGTAACTAACCTGTGGATATTGTAATTATTTCTTGGCATTACTGATATCAGCTTGGCATCATTGCAGTTGTTGGTGGATCAGCGTTTGTGCGTAGCGAGCTGTTTGTGAATCTCTCAGTAAACGCATGCACTGGGGTAGCGGGGGCCGGGCGCCCTGGCGAGGCGATGCCGTGCCCTGGATGCCAGCCCTGCTTTTCGGCACGCTTGGCTCTGCGGGGCTGAGTAATCGGCTGAAACGCCACCCGGCCAAACGTGGGCTCGGGTAGCGTGTTTCGGGAAGGGCCGGACCGAGTCACGCCTTGGCACCGTGAAGAGCTGCCGGGGGTGAGCTACTCGCAGGTCTAACCGTCAGACCCATGGCTGCACTGGGCCCTCTCTGCCAGCGTCTAGAACTTGCCTACACACTCATTTAAAATTAAAAAATAACCATCTGCATTTGTGAGTAAACAGTTGTTAAATTTGCTCAAATATTCAATTTGTTCCATCCCAAGGATTTCCAATCAATATTGCATTCTAGCAGAAAAATAATGTAATAAGCTATTATTAGAATAATGTTGTGTTCGTTTGTTGATGCTCACAACTGACAGCAAATCTTTATTTTAATTAATTCTTAGATTAGTTAAATAAAAGCCATTCTAATTTTTTATTCTGCTGTTTTGTAAGTTTTATTATGCTGCTAGTACAGGCAAAATTGGCAGGATTGGCTAGAATTTCATGTTCTGATACTATGTAACTTTTATTTCTCAACACTGTTGATGCAGGCCTATTTTCATTTTTGGAATTTGGTTGAGTACAAGTAGCAGTATCAGTTCTCATAAAATGATGTGGAAACAAGTAGTTTTGGAAGTTCCACTTTGCATGGTTCTGATTAAAGGTGTTTTGCACATAGGCTAATGCTTTACCAATTTCCAACTTGGCTATATTTACACTTCGCATATATGTCGCAGGGCGTGATAAAACGAAGCATTTTAGCTGTTCTAACTTGAAGTGCGCTGATGCTGGGTATGGTTATCCTATAAACCAATAATCTGTCTCATGCAGCGCCAGAGAACATCTGCGCGTGGTTTGCATCTTCTGTTCCAGTTATGGCTGGCCACATGTTTACAGCAGTAGCAAATAAAACATCATTAACAATCCATGGTCAAATAATGCAGAAAGTACATTGAGAATACTTTTGTTGTGCCTACTGTGCATGGGAGTAGATAAGGTTGTGTAAGTGTTTAATAAACCTCTATATTTATAAAAGCTCAGAACTTAATTTTAACGCTGCTGTAGATATGAGCAGACTTTGTTTCCTGTCCCAGAAGAAATTTGAGATTTCAATTTATTTCCTCTTTACTCTCTCATATTGCAGCCACTTTAAATGAGGGATGAAAGGACAATTTGTGTGTGCATGAATGTAATTAGTCTGAGGAAGAAAATGGGCCCAGAAAGGAAGTTGCTTCACCTTCAGTCGCTTAAAAAAACAACCAGCCATAAACTGAAATTGTAAAGCTAACGCACTCTGAACTAAAACAGTCCTCTCAATGAATGCTGCTTTGGCCGTTGCAATTTATTTTTTCAAGTCCGTTTTCTGAACTTGGGGCGCTTTGAACATGTCCACTGCCCCTCAGCCAGGGGTGCCAGGGCAGGACGAGGACGCGGGGCGTTCTGGTCAGCAGCTGGTCTGTGGTGCCGTACCCTCCCCGGTGCCGCCGAGCGGAGACCTGCAGAGTCCAGGAGATTCATTGATCCTTCTTAGCGATGTAATTAATGGGAGGAAGACAGACTAACGAAAGCAGAGATAATAACCTGGAAGCCCAGGGGAGCATCCTGTGCTATCCCATCGCTGGGCTGCACAGCCTGACAGGATTTCTGTCCCTGGCAGCCGGGGTCGATCCTGGTCACAGCTGGCAAAGAGCTGTCGGGGCAGGACTTCTTGCCTCTCTCCTTTCTGGATGAGTGTTAGGAGACGTGAACGCATGCTGAAAGCTCAGGCCTGTTTCACTCTGCAGTAAGGAGATTTAACTGTGACAGAGGTGGGTGAAATGGTATCTTTGAATTGCCCAAAGAGCACAGAATTTGCAGAGGTATTTTGGGTTTAGAACAGTTTATAGTTGGTATCTGAAGGTATGGAGAGGACTGATTTACCCTGAGGAGTTATTCTCTTTTTGGTTTGTCTGTCACAATCACATTTGAGAATGCAATTTATTTTAGTTTCCATGAAATCTGCATGATTTTTTCCCCCTGTATAGCTGTTCACCGTGGGGAATTCCTCCATCCACATACATGCCAGGGTCTGTAGGGACTCGGCAAGTTGTGCAGCCTGTTGTTACTACTTTGTTCCTCTCTCTCTCTCCTGGCTTGCTTGTGTATGGCAGCAAACGTGGGCTCTCTCATGGAGCACTTTTGTACGCATTCTCCTTTGCAGACCGTGAGGTTTTAAAAGCAAGCTGCTACTGTCTCATTTGCGTGCTTGTACGCGCGTTGGAGACAGCCAGGTGAGGACCAAGTTGCTATAGACAAAATGGGCTAGAAAATGCCCATTAAATTCCGCACTGCAACTTGAAAATTAGTCATGCTTAATTTTAATGTAATCTCACCCTAAACTCTTCTAGCTGAGGCGATTACAAGCAAGTACCTTCACAGAAACCTCCTCCTTGTCCTGTGCACGTCGCACTGCCAGTGCTCCGCGGCGGTTTCTGCTGTGTGGCTGCTGCAGGGGGTTCGGTGACGCGGGTTCGGTGGGTCCGCGGAGGCTGAGCTGGGCTGTGCTGGCCACCGTACGAGTGCGTGCCGCAGGCCTGCCTGGTGCCGCCGCGTCAGTGCTACCGCGGTGCGCCGGGCGCGGTGCTGCAGGAGGGTGCTGAGAGCGGTGCGGTGCGGCTGCGGCCCTGCCGCGCGGGAGACGCCTGCTCTTGCAGCCTCAGGGTGAAAGCAATGGGCAGAGGCTGCTCTGAGAGGGTAACACAGCAAGTCCTGTACACCTCGCTCCCTGCAGTATTGGGGATGGGAAAGGAAAGTAGACGTGCAGTTACCTCGTACATCTCCTGCCCCTTCCTTGCGGGAGATGTTTGAGTTGCAAATTTGAAGTGTGGTGCAGACTGAACTCCATTGGTGATGGTGTTTTGCCTTCTGTTCCCTAAAGCAGGAGGCACGGATGATTTGAGCTGTTGTTGAAATATCTCTTGCAGCTGTGGTGCTGTGGGAGAGGCTCTCTTGTGCTGAGGACCCTGATGTTATGGGGGAAATTCAGTCTTGCAAATGGATCTTTATTGGCCTTCTGAACTAATACAGCTCTATTTAAACATTCAAAATTTACTTTAGTGGACTGGAAAATGAAAGGGCTTGTGCTGCCATTTGGTTTGACAGTGAATTTTATCCTTTAAAGTTAACTTTCCCAGTACTTTGAATAGGGGAGACAGTTCTTCTAATTTATACCAGGTTGACCTTCTTGGTAGCAAGTGCGCTATAAAACAAGTAATGTAATGGTCTGTCTAGAATCCATATGGTTTTTTTTCCGAGTAATAATATATGTAATGCCCTGGGTAGATTCAAAATATGATGTGAGTGTCACTGTAACAGTTACTGTTCCCTGATGTAAAACTTGCTAAACTTTGTACAGTCTCCAGAAGTCAGAGCGGGTCTCCCGTGGTTTGGCTGAGCTCGTTGGTGTTCTGCAGAGTGCTCGCTTGCTCTGCGCTCAGAGGAGCACGATGCCCTCGAAAGGGTGATGAAATAGCTTGCTTGTTTGAGAGGGGCTGCCAAAAGGTGAGACCTCCTCTCTTGCTCTCTTTATGCAGGTTACTTGGGTAACTTCTCCTGCAGTTATTCTGATTTACACAAGTGTGAGCAGACAGAGAATCAGGTCCTAGCTTTTAAGACTCCTCACAAACCAGAGAAGTCAGCATTACCCAACAGCTGTTAAAGTAAGTGGATAATTAAGACTGTCCATTTTTTGGAAAAGGTCCTTTAGATGCAGGAAATGTTGTGCTTGCCGTGTCTCTCTCTGGTTGTAGCATAATCTCTTTCAAATAAATGATGGACCTTGATGCTCTGTCAGTTGCTATGCTTGCTGCAAAGAGTGGGGATGCTAGCGTGGTTCCTGTGCCTCCAGCCACCGCTGCTGGAGCGCCATTTCCAACCCTATATCCAGCGAGACATAGCGTTTCAGGTAACCAGGGCTGTGCCCACCAGCGCCGTACACTCCAGGCGCATCCTACTTACTGTAGTAGTAATCAAATACAAAACCTTATTTTGTCATCTAATTGGGACTAAGTTGTCGTCATTATTCCTGAAAACTGAAATAATACTACTACTGGATCCCCTAAGACTATTACTATGCCAGGAAAATTCTTGCAGACAGACATTTTGACAGACTACGTACTTTGTCAATGACAAACTGGCAGCTACACAGTTTTATGCAAAATTAAAATGCTCAATTCTTTACTCCTTTTTGGAAAAGCTTCTGCATGTTTGTAATCTGCCAGTTTTATGAGCAGTGTGTAGATGTTCCATACTGAAGAGAAAAGTACATGCTCATTTTAGGTCACTTTCTTCCCCATATGCTGTTGAATATTAATGATGTAAGTTGCTGTGTCAAAATATTAAATAATTGTAACCTGTATAGGAAAGGAGTTTTATTTTAACCTTTGAAAAGTATATTTACATGTTTTAGTATGTATGAATAATGCATAAAGTTAGGTGCTAAGGTTATTTTCAGAGTCAGTCATTTCAGGATCAAGCTGCAGAAAACAATAGAAGAGAAGAGTGGTTTCTTTTCTCTTGCTCTCCCCCTTTCTTTGATTCCCCAGGATTCAGGAAATAACATTGAAGTCTTATGCCATTGGGATTTCTCACTAAACTTCAAAGCTTAATTTAGTCTCTGCTGGAATGAAGAGAGGCATAAAACAGGCACAGTGGAATCCATTTAAATGAGTGACTGTGAAAGAAATACAGTTTCTAAGAAAATGAGTTCTCTGTGCTGTCTTTTGACAAAAAAGACTCTGTCAGAGCATGGTGGCTAACACACAGCTGTGCCTCCGTCCCCCGAATGCGCCCTCCCCAGCACGGGGTGGGGGTTCCGAGCCGGCATGGTGGCTGGGGGTACACAGGGCAGGGACAAGCCTCCCGGTCCCTCTGCAAGGGATGCAGACCAACTGCCCATGCGGTCACACGTGCACGTACTTGCATGCGTTGAACAATTTTCCAGAACATCATTTTAATAGGGTAAGTCAGCATGGAAGATTTGGTTTATTTTCCAGTATATTTGATGCTTCATGAAGGATGCAGTTTTACTTCAGACTGCTCCTTTATGACCCTACTCGTCAAAGAAATGTTCTTGTCATTAGCAAGGTGTTTCCCTATCTGTATTTTTTATCCATTGTGACATGAATTTTCTTTGATGAAATGAGCTGTATAATTTTGCTGCAGCAGTGCTAAGTGCTTTATTTTAGAAGCATGATAGGTTAATGCAGACTTTCGACACATCTTGAAAATCCAAAGGCTATGATCGTTTGTTCTGCCTCTGCAGTGGTTTTATGATAATTGCTTGTAATCCAGTCAGTGCGTATCTGCAGGAAGTGCTCCAGCTATGCAGTATGTCTTCTGACCCGCCCTACCGATGCAGAACTGACCTGGAAAGATCTCACCACTACGGTCCACACGAGAAAATGATTCTCCTTTTCAGTAATTGTAAGAGCTTACAATTCCGTAGCGTCTCCCATCTGCAGACCTCCCTGGGTGGGGAAGGATGGACAGGCGCCAAAAATAGAGGGGAGACAAAGCTCTGCTTTAAAGGTGGGAGAGGAGAGACCAGCTTGATGAAATGGGATAGCATTAATTAGAATTGATTTCACTTAGAAATCTTTGGGCCTATCACAGCATCTTAACTATTACATAATACATTTCATTTTAATAATGCACTTTAATCGTATCTCTTTTCATTTATGGGAGTGCTTGATGATTTTTCATGTGACTTAAGAGCAGCCATTCCTCTCTTTGCTGCTCTTACAGATAACTTGGTCAAAAATACGCATTTGTTAACAATGGCCATGCCTTGTGCAGAAATGATATACTTTCTGAGATGTTTCTTGCATTTTCTGGGACATGCAAGTGAATTCCTGTGTTTTTAAGAAAAATAGCATTATGGTGCCACTTGGGAGCCCTGCAGATTGAAACTGGATCACGGTGTTCGGGTGGCAGGCTGAGTACTGCAATAAGGGAAACTTCTGACCTGAGAACCATTAATTGAAAATAAATAGGTGCTGTGAGGAATGAGAACAAATGCTGAGAGATAGGTATGTTTGCTGGTCTGAGTATGAAGGCAGCTAAAAAATGCTTTCCTGTGAGACATTGTGGTTCAAAGGGGAAGAGCTGATTTACAGTCCATTATAATTTGTACGTCTGTAAAGTTGTTAGAGTAATTAAATGCTAATATAAAAGGGAGATTCAAAGGGATAGCTTCCTTAAAGATTATTCTCAACTACCCAGGGTCAAAAGTAAATTATAAGTAATGCAGTTGAGAAGCTGAACCTCTCTGGCTGGATGAATGTCACAACTGAGAAAAGCGGTAACTCAGCTTTCTATATTTGAACATCTCATTATATTCTAGGCCATTGAAAGACACATTAGGTTCCAGAGAGGTGACATGGAAGGTCTCATGCTGATAATCCATCCTTTAATTATTTTATGGAGGTTAATGTTGCTGTTGTAGAGTAGTAGCTTGGTCTTAGCAGTGAATAATAGGTTTTAGTAGAAATGAGTTTAATGGAAAATTAATAAAGCAGTGTAGAATGGCTGAATTGCATATGAAGGCTGGTGATGACGTTTGTGCTTTCTTAGTATTGCTTTAAAGACTTTATTTTGCAGTTGGTTTCCAGGAAGCAAAATAATTTTCTCTCCTATTATGTGCTCTGTTCCTAGTAAAGTTCACCTCTTTTTTTTTTTTTTTTTCCTTCTCCTTTTCTTTTTTTTTTTTTTTTCTTTTCCCCTCTGTGGAAGAGTGCAAGTGCACTTGAGGAGTAAGTAGATCTCTAATTGAGATACCGACCCAGTCTCTCTCTGGAGAGGTTGTCTCCCACCTTCGTGTAAAAGTTTTCCAGGACCTCGGCTTTGGCAGGGAGAGAGGGACTCACGGTTCCTGTCTTCAAGCCAAGTCTGGCAAAACTTGTTTTTGCTTTTGCGCCATTGCAGTGTGTGCCTGTAGTACGCGTACGTGCATACAGCGGTTTCACATCTGGCCTGGGCTGTAGGGAATGTGGCCACCTGCATTGTTATTGCCTGTCGTCTTTGGGGACGTTAGCTTGAGCAACCAGGCTTTTCAGTGTTGGAGCACCCGGGGGACATTGCTCGTTGGCACGACGGACCTCGCACGGGTTGCAGAGTGCTGGGGGGGGGTGTCTGCGAATGTTTCATTCTGTAGGTCCTGGCAGTGACTGTTCTGGAAGGAGAAGAGAAATGCAGAGCATGAACAACTTCTTTCGTGAAGTGAAAAGCTGGTCGAGCTTGGTGGTGAGGCTGGAGGTTGGCTTCAAGCTCTTGAGTCAACAGGAGAGCGGTTGGGATCAAAGAGGAGAGCGGCTGGGGTAACCTGAATCCAGATGTGCAGCAGCACAAAATGTAGCTGCAGTTGAATGCAGTCTTGATTCCAGCTTATTTTGACTGTTGTTCACTTCGAAAAATTCAAGTGTTAAACTCTTCTCCTTTTTTAAATGTAGCATCTCTGCTTTGTTCTCGTTGCCTGCTCGTGACTCATCATAGCCTTAACTTCCTGAAGGAAACTGAAAGCTTGAGGGAATTGTATGCATGTTTCTAATATGCTACTATTGAATACAAAATAAGAAGGAAAATGTACATGGAGTGAACATCAACATGGCTTTTAATGGCATGATAGTTTATTTTTTTTGACTAAAACATCCTGGTTAATTAAAGCTCAGTGTGATAAGCATAGAGCTTGTTGAGTGTAGGAAAACCTGCCTTGCAGGGAAATTACTTGGGTTTCTTTTAGTATTTTTCTTCATCCGCCCCTGTGTTTCATTAAAATGAATGCAGGGGGAGAAATAATTCGAGAAAACCTAACATTCACCAATAGGCTTCTGTTGCATGACAGTCCCAAATGCAACTTAATTTGGCTGATTTTAGTAGATTTATTGCTACTGTCACTCCCTGACCTGGCATGAAGCAGAGGAGTCCCAGTAAAATGTGGTCCAAAATCTGTACTGGATATAACTGCTTCAGAGCCTTCTGTGCTCTCGATCCTGGTGGCAGGTTTTGGACTCTGACCATTGCTTCACCTGCCCAGATGCATGGAAAGGTTTACTTGAGCAGCTTGCAATGTTCGAGGGTCTCAAATGTTATGTTCCTTTGGGATATTCTCTGTTTAGAGATAACGCCATGGAGAGGGAGAAGGATGAACAATCTCTACATCAAGTTCTGGGGAAAAAGGGACGAATGTAGCTGCTTGACTCAAGTTCTGTAGGTCTTAATCTGCCAGAAGTCCTGTGTGGTCAGAGGGAGGTGGCTTTCCAGGAGAGGAAAGCAGACAAAAGCTTTCCTCTCTGGCCCGGACAGCAGTAGCCACACATGCTGGTTCACTCTTCCCTCTTTGCGTCTGACCAGGGTGCATGCACCCAGCAGTGACAGAAGCGTGACTTGCACGCTGGTTTTGTAAGAAATGCATATTTTCATATACCGTGAATGGGTATAATATCTGTGCAAAATCCTTCCGGTGCAGTGCAGCATGCCAGCATCGGTGTCTGCTGTGCAAACCACTGCAGGGCTTAGGGCAGCTGTGGCAGAGCTTTGTCTTTCGCAGTGCCGTTGAATTGCTGGCTTAGGGTACCAGGCTGACGCAAAACGGATGATCTGCTCTTGCAAGATAGAGCTTGAGGGGATGTGATCGACGTCTGTGAGCGCATCTGGGGCAAACGGGGAGGGCTGCTTCAGCTGGAAGACAGTGATGGCCAAATGTGTGCAGGCTGTCGGTTTGGAGATGGCTCCTAACCATTACAGGAACAACATTGTGCAGCCTTCTTCCTAGGAGAGTGAGGGGGAAAAACACTGCAGCTGGATTTGACAGCAGTCAGTGTACTTGTGTGAATAACTTGCGTGCGTCGTGCAGGCCATAGCAGGGATCGTGTGCTTTGGCCCGAGAAGTCCTTGTCTGTTCCTGCGATCTTCAGTGAACCCTTGCAGAACACGTAGCAAGCTGGTGTGTGTGTATACACGTATATGTATAATGTATATAACACGTGTATAGATATGTTGTATGTAACATGTTTGTACACATATAAAAACAAAAAGGCCGTCCCTGTGCCTCATCTATTAAGAACTAGTTAGCTACAATTTCTTTTTTTAAATGAGCTGATTTTTGGCATGCACAGAGCTAATGAATATTCATATTTTTTACCAGTTCTAATTTTAGCCACCTAGAGTCTACGTTACAGGACGGACACATATTTAAATAGCCTTCTTGAGAGTTTGCAGGCTGTCCTGATTCTCACCACTTACAGGTTTGAAATGATCAAAATATTTAAAAAATGATCCTATAAAGCTATACCGGGCTAGAAAGGCAATATAATAAAATGTCATTCTTGTAATCTTAATGTGTTGTGGTCTGTGGTCTCACACATGTGATTCAGTGAGACTGAAAGCAACTTCTTCCTGTGAAGTGTTTGTGCCCCTTGGCATAGGCTGGCTCAAATTCCACACGACGTGACCTGCATCAAAATTTTAATGCCTAATTTCAAAACGACTCTGCTCTTTACGAAGTCCCAGTAAAGATGATGATAGTCCTGTTTCGTAGTATCCAAATTTATCCACTTTGTGCATATGTTTCAGCGCCTGTGTGTTTATATACTATCTGTGGTGTTTGCTACATCTGTCTAGGACAATATTACTTGTTTTTGAGGCTAGTAGCGGACTTGTGGAGAGATTGTTAAAAATGGACTAATGCGCCCAGCATGATGGGTGGTCCTGAGCACAGAGACCAGCTGCGTGTGGAGCACAAACAGGGAGAGACACGGGCCAAAGTGTGCTCCATGTCCTTTTTTTTTTTTTTTTAAAGCACCAATGATACACACGCAGAGGAAGTCCAGCTCCCTTGATACAAACATCTTGTTTTATTAAAACTAGTATTTTCACTCAAGTTCTTAAGGAATCCTTTATTTCACGGGAACAAAAGCACCTCGCAGCAGGGCGGCCGTGGGGCCGTGGCGTTTAACCGTGGCCCACAGGGGAGAGGACCATCCGCAGGGGCCTGCGGTGAGTTAGGGACGCAGCGCGCGTCGCTGCCGCGATGGCTCCGGAGCGCAGCAGTACGCGGCCCCGCAGTTCCAGGCTGGGCTGCCTCGGTCACCTCCCGGGGCTGGAGGGGAGCTGGGCTCCTGCCCGTGCTGGGCGCCACGGGGCCAGGGCTCACCCCCTGTGCCCCTGCTCCCCGGGTGCTCTGGGCTCGTGTCGGTGCTGCCCGGCCATGTATGTGACCACTTCAAGCAGCAAGTGCCCCGAGCGCAGTGACACTTGGCCGTGGTGTCAGCCCGGATCCACCGCGGCTCTCCAGGTGCAGGGACGGAGGCACAGGAAACTGGGCTGAGCCCCTGGCATGGGCAGCAGCCCCTCTTTTCCTCTCCCACCCCCCCAGGGCCTTGACCACGCTGTGGGGCCAGGTCGTGGGTCTGTTTGGGACTGGTGACGCCCCGGGGTTCCCACTCCTGGCCATGCTGAGTTTCTGGTTTCTCCTACAGGTCTCTGGCCATGCAGCTCCGGGGGGCATGTGGTGGCAGCCCACCTCCCTGTGGGGCTCACGTGGCCCCGGGCCGTGCCGTTCCTGCAGGGAAGCCTGAGGTCGGTCGTGGAGCACCTCTCTGCAGACCACCTCTCTGCCTGGTATCCCGGGTGCCTTCGCCCACTGGTGCTTTTCTCCCCCTGCACCTCTGACACCGCTGTGGCAGGCGACCTGACCAGCAAACCCAGGAGAAGGAAACTAGTGGGCTTTACTGAGAAGAAAGCAACTGATTTTCTTGAATGCTCAGATGAAACTTGTAGATCGGTGTAAGGACATTTTTTCCCCCCTCCACCTTTACGTACGTCTGTTTCCAACAGAGTTGCTGCGAAAACCCAAGCAGCCCCTGGGAGGTCTGCAGGGGTAAGAAGGCAGGATGCCCGCCATGGAGCAGGGCTACTCTGCTGTGAAGTTCTGAGCCGCTTGTGCAGGGAGGGGTGCGCACAGGTAGACACAAACAGCTTTTTGCCTTGGTTTATAACCCAATTTCCATCCTTCATTGCTTGCCTTCTGGAGCACTTAGTGCCCTGAAGAACACCCTAGAGTGGAGAGAAATTGTACTGCTCAGCAGACTCCGCAAGTATTTTTGCTTTAATGGCTATAAAGCTCTGGTCCTTTTTTCTTTTTTTTTTTTTTTTTTTTTTTTTTTTTTAGAAAAAATTATTTTATTTTTCAACACAGCAGAATGCTGCCAGGCTATCATCTTGGCACATACTCTCTGGGCAGCCCTGTGAAGTTTCTTCCCCTCAGGGCTTCATCCACTGTCAGGATGTATCTGTTGATAAGATCTTTCATTTCCTGGGTGAATGGCTCAAAATCCTTTTGCTTAGCACCAGACCGCTTGAAATTCCCATCCCTGTTGTTCTCGACGCAGAGCAGTCGGTCCTCTGTCACTGTCATGTTCAGAAACTCCACCATTTCCTTCAGCTTGGGGATGAGGCTCTGCTTCAGCTCCTCGTAGTGGACAACGAGCAGGCGCTTCCCGTACTTCAGCCAGTCCAGGACGTGGGAGGCCCACCAAGAGGCATAGCTGTTCACGAAATCCGGCCACTCTGGAGGACCGAAAACCGGGAGAATTAGACAGCGTTAGCCGTGTGTGTCTCAACAGTTTTCCAGAGGTTATCTTGTGCAACAGGGCTGGTGTTGCTGGGCACGGTCTGCAGCTGCTGGATGGGCGGGCGCTGGAGAAGCGCAGCGTGGCCGGCTGCTGGGGTGTGGCAGCTCGGCTTTGCAGCTTCTGTCGTGGAGACAGATGATGCTTAACCCTGTGCCCCAGTCACCGGGGCTGCGCAGGCCTCGTGGTCCTGAGTGGGGACTGTCACCGGCTGTCCGGGAAGGCACAGGGCAGGGCAGTGGCCGGGCGCGCCGAGCTGCGGCGTAGCGTCTGTGCTGTGCCTGGCGTATGGGAGCGGAGCTCCGGGCACGCCGGCAGCGTGTGCACCAGCCAGGCAGCTCCGGCGGCGGGACAGGCACCCCAGGGGCAGGGCTCGGCGCAAAGGGCTGTGAGCAGGGAAGGCAGCGGGTGCTGCTCGATGGTGGCTGGGGCAGTGCTTTGCCGTGTAACTTCACCTGTGGTTTTCCTACCCATTTGCCTCCATTTCAAATGTAGACTGAGAAGGAGACAGGTTTATTTTTTAATAGATGTGTAAACAAATAATATATAATCATTATATGGTAATATATTAACTTTCTAATTACGTAAACGTAGCATCAAGACACTGATCTCTGCTGGTGCCCAAGGTGTTCCTGACTGCCCAGTCTGTTGAATAACCTACCTTTCTGCATGCTTACCAGCCTGCTTATGGCAAGACTGGATAAGGAAATGGGATTAATAGGGAAGATTCTTCTGTTCCTGGAACATGGGAGGGATTTAAGGTCACCTGCCAGGATCACTGGGACAAAATTTACTGAATTATTTTCCCACCTTTGCCTTGGGCATTAATGACATCTCAATCTGTATTTGCTGTCTGTGATAATTTGATTTTCCAAGGGTCAAGACAGTCCTAGCTAAAGCTTTTGGGCTGGACAAAGAGTATTTGTGGCTGAAATGTAACACTTTGCAGTACAGGAGAGCCATTTGCTCCAGACTTTTCTCTTTTCTAAGGGCTATTTTGTCTGTTTTTTGATGACTAAGTCTTCAGCTGTGACTGATGAAAGCTGATACATGAACTTGGGTAAGAAATGTGCTATGACAGAGGAGGCTTCCCCCAGCCCTGCCTGCAGCCCTGTGCTGCATGGTATGCCAAGCTGCAGCTGTAATGCCTAAATCATGCACAAGGAGAAATGCAAGCTGAATCTCTTCTGTGCTGCAGAGCCTGAATGCAGCAGTGTATTCTGTGGAGAAACTGTGGTCACACCACCCAACTTGCCAGTCAAACGCGTGAAGTATGGCAAGCGCATTCTGCAGTCTTTTGATGTGTTCAAGGAACACTGAGTCTGAAGTCCCCTTATTGCTATTATCCTTATTTATCTGCAGTGCAGCAGCACCTGTGCAGTGCTGTAAAACTTTCTTCAGGAAACGTCATGCTCCATTGAATCCTCTAAATCTTAAATTCGATTTCTCACAGTTATTACATGCTGCAGGGGCAAATTTTTTTCACCTCCATAGCTTGGCAAATGGGCTGTACCCAGGGGTGTTGTTTCTGCACATGTTTTCTCTGCCAAACAGTGCGATGGCAGCGGTGTTGCTGCACACCTGTGGCCACACCGCTGGTGCTGCGGTACCCTCCTCTCCGTGGTGGTGGGTGTATGGCACGACCACAACCGCGCCCAAAGCGCAGGTCTGAGCGCTTTTGGGACGGATCGCGGCTGCGGTGGGACTCAAGTCCCACTGAATGTGTTTGCAGTGCGCGCTCGAGGCCCAGTGCGTCACCCCCTCCCCAGCATGCTGAGAAGATAGGTTTCAGACTCCGCTCGGAGCGGCAGCGGCACGGCAGCTGGTGCAGCGGTTACCTTGGCTCTTCCAGTTGCGGTCGGTGGCGTAGCCCAGGTGCCCAGCGTATTTCCTGTTGAACTCCGCCACCAGCGACTTGTACGGGTTCCTGATCAGCAGGATCGCCGAGTCGAACATTTCAATCTCCGTCTTGCCGCTTTCGTGTGTTTTCACACAGATGGTCCTTCTACTTCTCCAGTGGTCTTTTTCTCCTTTGAAACCTGTTTTATAAGACAGGATTGTTGGCTTTTTCACTTGATTATATGTTGTGCCTTTTCATGCTCTAAACCATTCCCTACAGTGGTGCAAAACTGTTGTGAAAGTACCAGTCTATTAAACCCATCACCCAGGACCTGGGACCAGGGCTGAATTTTATTCCTGGCCTGCCACTGACCTGGAAGGCTTACTGACTTTATTTGGTTGGGAACCACCTTCTTGTGTGCTGCTCCACACCTGCCATAAGCAGGACCCTGTCCCTGGCTGGAGCCCCAGCCACTGGGCGAGGTGTGCACGGGGAGCCTGGCTTTCCTCCGCTGGGGACAACTGCATCGGCACCTCACCGCAGAAGAGCCGCTCTTCGCAGGGCCAGTGCTTGGCGCTTGCTAAGTGTCATGCTGCCTCAGGATACTGTCCTCCCGGAGTAATTACTAACATCTGAAAATTCAGCCCTTGTCTTTCATGTGCTACTGGAGGGTGCTACCCTCAGGGGTCAGTCAACTCTTTTCAGTCAGCTGGCCTGCTGGACCAGTCTCTTGGACAGGAGCTGCACACAGGCGTGTGCACAGCAGCACCGAGGCAGGCGACACGCAAATTCTGGGAATCGAGAGCCTGCCTGTTGTTGGTGAAAGTAGCTGCCTGTCAGGCTTAGCATGCTGCTGGAGCAGTCCCTGCGGCTGTCTGCACCGTGTGAGACCACGCATTCCAGGGCACAGGGTTAAATTTTACCAGATGTGCTGGCAGTGCCAGCCCTCGCTGGCTCCAAGCAGAAGGATGCCAGAGCGAGCAAGTGAAGCTTTGTGCCTCGGAAGGGCTCTGTGTGTCCCATCCCTCTGGGTACGGTACCTTTGTTGTAGAGGGCTCCATCGAAGTAGTAGCTTCCTGTGTAGTATCCTGTGGCATGCTCTATCAAATGGCGAGCCCACGTATTCCCAGCCCCAGGAAAGCTTGACAAAGCGACGAACACTTTGGATTTGGTGGTTAAGAATTTCCTGTCCGTGCAGCGGGTGTCTGCAAGTACAGAAGATGTTTCACTGTTAGCATTGTGGCCTTGTAAGAATTCCAGTGACAGCTCTTGATTACAGGGTTTATTGCTTCTTTCTTCCCTCTCCTATGAATACAGGATATCAATTTGAGTCCACTTGTGAGTCAGCTACTTCCCAAAATTCAGCCGTGAGAGGCCAAAGAGATTATCCTCAGAAGAGGTTTTTGCTGGTTTTGTGTTAGGCAAGGCGTTTTTTGATAGAGCTGAAGCAAACCATTGTACTCGCCAGCAAGTTGTGATAAAAGCCCCTTGATGCCTGTTTGTTAATGGCTGTTCGCCTGGCAGATTGGCTCTTCAGTGAAACCCTGAATGTGCCATTCTACCTGGAAATTGTGAGTTTTATAACGCAGAAGAAACCCCTCCCACTGAAAGGAGCTGGTGGTCAGTTAAACCTCTGTGCTGTCATTCCTCTCCGAAGGGCCCGAGGCAGTGACGAGCCCGCACTGCGTTAACCTCCCATGGGGGCTGGACACCTGGTTTCCATATGTGATTTCATAAATCCTAACCTTATTTCTTAGCATGCCAATGAAAATGGGGATAGGATGAGAACCAATCTTGACCGTCTTTGATTCAAAAAGAAGCCAGGACATATATTAGAAATTACTCCCTTCATTCTTCAAAGCATCCTCTAGATGAAGCCATGGCTAGAAGGTGCCAGCACAGTCCAGAGAAGGCTGTCTTCTGCTACTACTGATCCACACCGATGTGGGAAGTACTAGCGATTTCATGAAAGCAAGCATTCTTCTTGCATGATGTTTTCACCTACTGGTGTCTGCAGTCTACCTCTGAATTGGGAGACGGAGCAAAAAAAAGCCCAGCACCAATCCAGAAAAGCACTTAATTTGTTAAATTTTAAGTCTGTGAGAAGTTTCACTGAACTCGCTGCAAATCATTGCATGGATAATGTTGCCAGTACCACCTGAATGGTTTACTGGATTGGAGCCTTACTCTCTGCTTTATTTTCCAGCTTTGAAACATGTATGCAGATGAATATTTTAGAGGAAGATGGGTAGAGCAGAAGTAGAGTCTGCAGAGCTGCCTCAGTGGCTGCGTAACCTGGGGGCTGGGTGTGTGTGTAATGAGCAGGGCTGGAACCCGAGTACAGGGTCCTCGTCCCCGGCTGCCTGGGGTGCTCCATGGCTTGGGGTACGCCTTCCCAGGCTCTGCCCTGCTCTCTCCGTCTGCAAAATAATCCCATTTTTCTGGGGTGGGGGGAGGCTGTGCTGCTTCGAGAGAATGGAAAGATGCATATTTACGAGTATGATTGCAAGGGGGAGTTTAAATAAGGGCCGTTTCCTGAATTCTTGCCTGTATTGTGATACCAAGCGCTGTGGCTAAGATTGCTGTAAGCTAGATCACTTTTACCGCCTGCAGAAGGGCCGTGGGGGCTATTTCCAGCAGTGGCCCTGGCACTGGCAGCTGGAGCTTGTACCTTGCACCGGTGTCTGATAGACCAGGCAGTATTTTCCGGCAGCAGCGCTGCTGGCGTTGTGCATCCCGCTGCAGAGCAGCCCGTCTGCGCCGTCGTGCAGCGAGAAGCGCCCGGTGGGGTAGCCACAGTAGCACTCCTGCCCTCGGATGACGGCCAAGGGGAACTCCTAGGGAAGAGAGAAACAGATCAGTGCGTAACTGCCACGGCATCAGCAGCCTGCGGGGAATGCTGCTGCTATACAAAGGAGAATAAATCTTCACAAGGCCACTGTCAAGATCAACGCAGTGTTTGTTATGTCATTGTAAAGCTCGTGCTTCTTGTACGCCTACTGTCTTTCATATGGCAATTTCTTAAAAAGTGTTTTTCAGACACAAGCCTTGTAAAGCTTGAAAATTCACAATATTCTGTTTTTCATTATTCATAAAAAATAATTTTAGAATATTCCTGCAGCACCTGGTATGTAATTCTACCTGCAGAACATCAGTGTGGTAGAAGTTGGTCTTATTTACTCCCAAAATGAGTATTTTGAATTGGATCATCTTTTAAACTTCAGTTTATATTCACCCAAACTGAGGAGCCAGCTGTTAAAAGGTTTGCCTTATTCTGTTGATTTAACAGAGCTTGCATAGAGGAAACTTGCCCTTAAAGAATTTAAGGGAAGAAGGAAATTTAGACCCACTAACTGCTGCAATCATGTTCAAAAATAGAAAGAAAAAAGCCAAGCCATAAAAACAGTATGCATCTTAGTATGATTTCTTCACAGCTTGCAAAAAATGCATGTGCACAGAAGGGCTGATACAGGGTTTGAGAGCCACTGTGCATATTTTTTGAAAAACTATTCAGAAATACCACACCAAGTAATTTTGGCACGTCTATTCAGAGGGACTGTGCTGACAGCGAACGTGGGGCTGCACCAGAAGAGGCAGCGGCAGGGGGACCTGCAGGGCCTGCGCGCAGCCGGAGCCGGTGCTGGCATGAGCCGAGGCACGCGTGGCTCTGCCTGCCGGAGCACGCAGCGTTGGCTCGCCTGGCGTCCGCGCTCTGTCTTCAGGCACAGGCACGTCTTGCTTCGTGCTGCCTTGCTTCTAGCGAGGAGTCGTATGACATCCAGAGTGAGCGCTGCAAGCGATGGGCATCTCAGCAGAGTGTAAAATGGGCAACTACGAGAAAGTTCTAGGTAGTGTTCATTGCAAGGAAATGATTCCCAAGGAAAATTTCTGGCTGTAAGAAATTTATTTTCATTGGATTTGATGAAAAGTAATTCATGCTTTGGTGTACCAGTCTTACCAAAACCAGGCAGCAGGCTGCAAAGAAGCATTGCTGTGTGGTGGCAGAGCAGTGAGGCTGGGCTGCCGGGCTCATATTGGTGAGAATTAAGAGAAGTTTGAGGAAAACATGTGCTAGTTATTTGCTGAAAAAATTAGCAGTTGCTTATGTGCGCAGTAGGAAAAGAACACTTACTACTATGCTGAAACTGGCCCTAAAATTCCATCTTCCTCCTCCTTACCAGGAGGACTGAGGTTGTTTTTCCCTGGGTTCCCGAAGTCCCGTGGTGGATTGCTCAGCAGCGCGGGGGTGCACCGGCGTGCAGGGATGGGCTCGGCACAGCCACGGAATGGCTGAAGGAGGTTATTTGAGTGCAGAGCGTTCAATTCCACCTATTCCATATCAACACTTTTCGCCTTTTAAAAGTCTTTTGGAGTCTGGGAGTGTGTGACAGGACTGCTGAGCAGCTTATCTCTTGCTCTTCCCCACGTGTTCATCCTCTGATAAGGAGTCGAATACAACACGTGTGCCATCTGTGCCCAAACAGCTAACATTTGCTTAGTGAATGAGATACGACATTGTCAAAAACTATTTACAGATTTGATCCAAGGGCAAAACAGTTCTGTTTCTGCCTGCAAACAGAAATTTTCCCTTTACACTGAAGCAGTGTTCCCAAGTTGGAGAAATTAATAAGTGTCCCGGCCCTCAAACACAGCCTAGAATAAAAATGTACCTTGCTCCTTGTGCCAAGTGGCACCTGCGAGCGGCTGACGGCAGGCTGGGGTTTCGTGGAGAGACCAAGTGAGCGCTCCTCCACCCCTGCGCTGCCGGCTGGCACGGGGTTTCTCGGGGTGACGCGATGCAGTGCAGGGCAGCTGGGCTGGCCTCGCCGGCTCCACTGCGCAGCCTTCCCGCGGCATGGAGGACGGGCAGAGACAGGGAGAGGGCTTCACAGGCGGAGGTTTCAGTGGTGGCAGCGCAGGTGTTGGGAGAAGCAGGACAGTTGTTCTGGGAATTGCAGCGGGATCCACAGCATCGGTGCAAACCGCTGTAGCCAGCCAGCCGATTGTTCGGGCTGTCTGTCTACGCGGTGCAGCGCACAAAGTGATTGCAGAGTAACGTATTCCCTCTTGACTGCCCATCGCTATTCAGTCAGCACTATAAGCCATCCGCTTTGCTCACCTGTGCCTTTAAGCCCCAAGTTGTGGTTATGGCTTTAAGCACCCATGTAACTTTTAAGTGCGGGACAAGTCCTCAAGCTTGGTGCACACCAGTCTGCACCATTTCAATGAAACACAAGTGTATCGCCAGAGAAATCTGCAGGTCTGTGGATAAGCATGTTTCTGGATTGAGCTTTAGAGCATGCGTTGACAGGCTCAGGTGTCCATCCTGCAAGCGGAAACTCAGCGAGAGCTGATGTCAATGGGACTAATACGTAAGAATTTGTTAGATGAAGCCTCAACAGGTAGTGTAAGTGCTATAAGGAAAGCAATTCCTCTCCAGTAGCAACACAGCTGGTGTGATGATTCAATCACTGATTGTTTTTTATTAAATCATAGCCAAATTAAATGTGTTTTTAACCTATTTATAATTCTTATGTGGTTCTACTCTGATTACTCTGCTAAATTCTGTTCTGTTCCAACATCCTGTACTACCTCTCCTATCTGACGCAGTTAAATTTTTTCTCTCAATCTACCAAAAAGAATAAGAGATACAGGGCTGATTATAGAAGGAAATTTCTCTCCCAAGTGAAAATGATGGGTTTGTTGAAAAATGGGCATTTTCATTTTGCAACAAACATAGAAGTCATTCTTCAAGTTTTCATTGAACTGGATATGCTAAGAGCAAAGAATAAATACCATAAAGCCAATCACACCCTTGCATTGAAATTCTGGCTTATTTTACACTGTGGTCTGTTGAGGCCAGGGGACAATTCCTCAGTGCAGTTATACCCAATGTGACCTTGATTTGAAATACTGCTCTCGCTGCTGCAACAAAGTGAGCAAGGCTGAGGCTGTGCTAGCTGAGGTTCTGGCCTACTTATCTTTGTTTTATTGTGTTTAGGAAAAAAAAATCTAAATTAAGCTGTGGAGAGACTCTGTATGAATACTACAATGGGATTTGTATTGAAATCCCAGGAGTCTTTTGTTTATGGGGAAATAATGGCATGTAGCTACATCTGGAATCCAAAATAGCAGGTCTGTTCTTGAAATTGGAAGATCGCTGTGTTATGTATGTTGCTGTATAAAGAAAAGAAAAAGCACCTAGAGCTGGTAATGTTCAAGTGTGCAGAATTGCTGGCGTGGCTTTTGGATGCGTTGAGATACTGGGGTTCTCTCCTCAAAACTTAAGTGTTCTTCCAGATTTTATTCACATCATCATATATAACTGCATACAGCAGCTGAGTGGTAAAAGGACTGTTTATTTAAAAATATAAATTCAAATGGAGATGGCTCATTTACTTTGCAGGTTGGCTTATGAAAGAGCGTAGATGAAAATAATGGCTTCTGGCCAAGGGACCTAGCACAGGAACACATTCATGGATCTGTGTTATGGGGTGATAATGGATTGCTATTAAGCCATGTCATCAGTCTGTTAATTAAGAAAGAATTTGATAATTAAGGGTATTTAGCAGGCTTCATCTGAAGTTGTTACCTCAAATTCATATCCCAAATGCTTCCAAGGGCTGGAGCTACCCTTTTAGCTGCACAAAGCAATTTGCAAGGCTAACAAATGACAGCATCATAGAATGGTTTGGGTTGGAAGGGACCTTAAAGATCATCTCGTCCACCCTCCCCTGCCATGGGCAGGGACACCTTCCACCAGCCCAGGTTGCTTAAAGCCCTGTCCAACCTGGCCTTGAACACTGCCAGGGAGGGACAGCCACAGCTTCTCTGAGCAACCTGTGCCAGTGCCTCACCACCCTCACAGTGAAGAATTTCTTCCTTATATCTAACCTAAATCTGGCCTCTTTTAGTTTAAAGCCATTACCCCTCGTCCTGTCACTCCATGCCCTTGTAAAAAGTCCCTGTCCAGCTTTCTTGTAGCCCCCCTCCAGGTACTGGAAGGCTGCAATGACGTCTCCCGGAGCTTTCTTTTCTCCAGGCCGAACAGCCCCAACCCTCAGCCTTTCCTCATAAGAGGAAATAAATGCAGTATGCCTCAATTTGCTTTTCTTCTAAGTCCCAAAGAGCAAGAGACTTATTCATGTGTTTAAGCATCCAACTAGTTCCATTTAAAAGCTTTTTCAGGATACATAGAAATTGGTGGCATGATTCCTTTCAGCATAACAGACTGGACTAAAATGACAGTGCCTTCCTGATTTCAGGAGAGCCAAGTATGCTGCTGGCTAGGAAGTTGTCGATCTTATTTTGAAAGGAAAGGAACCAAAGTTGGGACAAACGTTTGTAGTGTCACAGTAGAACTTGTTTTGGTATCTAGAGTTAAAGGCCAAATTGGGGTAGAACAACTGGACTTGTGGATATGCAATTTCTGCCGCTGAAGAGGAGGGAAACCTTGCCAGACCTTTTGTAGGCAAATGTTCTCCAATAGTTACTCTCCTAGTGCTGGCCTAGGGTAGCATGGTGCCTAGCAGAGCTAAAAGAGGGGAGGGAAGGATAAGCAGGTTGTTACCTGCACTATTTTAGGGAAGGAATAAATGAGAGGTGCCAAACTTTTTCTCCTCTTGCTTCAGCACCTTTTCCTCTGAGTGTTATAATTTCTGTAGCCCTCTCCATCCCTCTGTGCAGAAGGATCTGTTTAGAGAATTCTTCAGAGTATCTGGTTTGCTGATGGCTTTCTCACACAAGCTTCATCAAACAAATGCCCATTGACTCTAACTCTGGAAATGCCCTAGCTGTCGTGCAGACTGGCAGTTCCCTCCACCCTGCTGCTCTCCTCTGTCCTAGTCCTGGTCGAATGTCACGCTGATGTGGTGTCGTTTGGTTGTGATCTTTTTCCTGTCCTTCTCAAGTCACCGATAATTTCAGATGCTTCCACTATTTGACTGCCTGGCCAGAAAACCTTGAAGAAACTACAGTTCTGAAAACCCACTTATTTAGAGAAGTCTTCTCCCAAAACCAGAATGGCATGTGCTTAAGAATGACTGCGCTTAAAAACATTGACCTTGTGTTTGAGCACACATGAAAACAACTTCTCTGGATATTTCATACCATTCTCCCAGACAGAGAAGCAATAATGAATTGCACTTCATCAATAAATATTAAAAAATGATATTACACGTGGGTAAACTGACGTGGAAAGATTAAGATTTTTTTTCCACTACTAAACAATAGATTAACAGCAGAGCTTGGAAACAATTGCTCATGAAGTCCTGCTTTATTCAACATTTATATGCGTAGAGGATGTGAGAGTGTGTTGGTGTGCATGTTTGTAAGGTACTCTGTACAGGGTATGTGGGTGATTCACTGCAATTTGCTGCACAGAGTTAATTCCATTACATATTCTTAAAACACTGATGAGCTGGTATAGAGGATATGTTGACTGGGAAAAGCTTTCTCACTCTACTTAGTAATTAAGAAGATTTGTTGTTCGTGCCTTAATAGTTTTAATCAATTCTGTGATCCTAGAGGACAAAGTAACTGAAAGTTCAGTTTAGTGCATGAGGCTGAATGTGGCTGTGGGCTAAATCTGACCACACAGTGCCCCCTCCGCTGTACAAAAGAAGTCGTCCCATGGGAGTGGGGAGGATGCGAAGGGAACCAACCACAGCAACAGCCGCTAAAGCAGAGAGTGCCCTGGGCCAAGTGTTCCCTCCTGTGAGGATACCCTGGGCTATCAAAGTCAGACTCCTTCAGTTCTGAATTCTGTGGGTTTACTCTGTGATAAGCATGGAGGAGAAGCAAGGTGATGCTTCAGGCCAAGAGAATGCACAAGGACAGCGGATGTTAGCATGTCCCTGCTCACCTTCTGTCCAAAAGCCAGTAAGCACACAACTGACTTCATTCATTGCTTTCTTATAATCATATATCAGCATGAAGTTCTACAATGATTCAATTTAAAATCAAAATAGATTAGATTTTAAATTACATAGGCTATAGTAACAGTGGTATAAATTCTTCTGGTGTGGAAAGAGACACATTTGTATAAAAGTACCAGGAAAGTCCACTGCCTTCAGTGTGCTTATCTGCTAAAATTCTTCTCTGGCAGCTTTATTTTTTTTATATGTTTAAGATTGTGTCATGTTCCTAGCCAACACAGTTACACACTGGTGTAAAAATTCTGTGTAGATACCTCAGCATTAAATCCTCTTGTTCTCTGTGGCAATGCCTGCTGCTGCACTGTCCAGGAGCGTGAGACCAAGACCACCACCTCGGAGGGGAGCACGCAGGGCTGGCGAAGGGGAGGGCGCGGGGGATCAGGGGTGGCTTCTGCCTGCCCTGCCCGCATGGGGCTCCCCCGGGCTGAGTGGGGACTGGCTCCTGGAGCTGTGGGCTGGGTGCTGCCAGCCACGTCCACCCTCCAGCTGCGTGTCCCCCTATGAGCTGCACCCGCCGAGACCTTCCCTGCGGCCAGATCTGACTGGTATCGATTTCCTCGTGGCTGATACTCGTCACTCAGAGCGGCTTTTCTGTGCTTCATACTTAGTGGCATCGCTCCAATGGGCTTCCCTCCTGCCTTCCCCACGTGAGAGAGCGGTTGGACCAGATGCATCACTGGGTATTTACTCGGAGTTTTGTCCTTTAGAAACTCATTTACAAATTCAGAGCTCTAAGGCACTAATCTCTGCTATTGCCGTAGTAGATTAAAGTAACAAAAAAGAAGAAAGGATGTGAAATGAGAACTGTTCTTACTTTCTTGGAGCAAAATTCAGAGCACATCTCCACCGTCAAATTGGGCTGTATCAAAGAGGCTGGAAAGGTGTCTGTTAAATTTTCTGGAGCTCTAAAACATCCTCGATAGATAACATTCCTCCCTGCAGGGATATGAAATAGGTTTCTCTTGAGAAAACAGTGTCCGTAGTATCCTGCCTTTTTCACAAAGAGCAATATTAGGTTCAGACGCTAAAGATAATAAAATAAACTTTATATTCCAAATGCTGTAGAAATAAGAGAAGCCATGATATACATTAGAAAACTGTGTTGCAAATCCTGTGGTACTGAAAGTAGCACGTGCCTTTAGCTTTGTACTAACCGCTGAAAGTAGGGCTGCAGCAAAGAGTTTCAATTAAATTCCACCAGTGGAGGGCATTGCTATTGTTTGCAAGTCCTGGTTTTCTTTTGAAGACATGCTTTCCCCTGAAAGACTCAAAAGCCCCGATAAAAATTTACAAAGCTTCCAATGATCTGCACCAGAACAGGAGAGGAATTTAAATGAATCCCGAAAGCCCCCACAGGGACCCACCTTTCTGCACATCTGCTCAGCTGCTGAGCTATCCCTCTCCTCTTCCCACTCCTTTCTTTTCAGGCCAAGGGACTTTGCTGCAGCCTCCAAAATCTAAGCTAGGCTTTTGTAAGCTGCCCAGGGAGAGCAGCTTTCTTCACGTCTTTGGCATCAGCCTCTGATCTCGCCTGCTCCTATATAAATGCCACAGAGCCTGGCAGAACTGCTCCATTTTTCGCAGCACTGTGATTGAAGTCAGGATCTGGCCCAAATACTTGTTCCAAGCAGCAATACAATTTTCCCTCCTGCTTGAGATACGTCCCCTGACAGACCCAAACAAAACCCCAAAGCTGGCGTGGAAGCCCACTACCCCGGGTGAGGCCATGCGTTTGCAGAGATGAACTAATGGCAATGAGGAAAATAATGTTGTGTGGCTGGTTAGAAAAGAAAGAAGTCTGCATGTTGTATGGCACTTCTGTAACTCTTAGGATCTTGTGGGCTTCACAAAGGTGGAAAATGCCTTTACTTCATCCCTTTCTACTAATTCTCTATTGACGCAATTTGCCTAGCATGACTCAAAAGGGAGAAAGGTGGATTTGGGAATGAGTTTGGGTCTTCTGAGTCCTGGTCTGCGCCCAGTGGGTACCTTAAACAATACTCACCAGAGCTGATGTGCAAAATGTGTTGGACGACAGGAGAGATATGATGCACTTTTGAAGGAAAATTTTCCTGGCGGAAGGGCCCAGATTCTCTGGCATGAGCCAAGAGCAATCTAGGGAGAAGCTGCTTAAATATTGTTCTAATAACTGTTCAAACCAGTTACTAGAATCAGTGCTAAATCTTTGGATTCACTCAGGAGATGCAAAAATAAAATAATTCGATACAAGTTAGGGGGAAACAGGAGTCCTCTTGGGACCAGATCACTGCAAGCATGGCACCAAAGAATAATGGAGCAGAAATTTTTTGGCTTCTCAGGATGCCCTTGAAAGACTTTCTACTAAATCTCACACTAATATTTAATTCCTGAAACAAAATACTTATGAACATGTTTAGAGGTGTCTCAGCGGGTCGGGAAGAAAGCCTGAACTGCCCACACAGGCACTCGGGAGGGAGCAGGGTTCGCAGAGAACCCGCGGATCACACTGGAAATGTGCTGCGTTTACGTTGTCTGCCTGCTGTCTGGGGAGGGACGGCTGCATCCTGCCCCGAGGAAAACGGTGCTCTGTGCCACAGTGATCCCCGGGCTGCAAGAGCTGCCGACTTGAGGCTTCATTGCATTTTATGTGTCGCGGGGGGTGAGTCCTGCGGCACAGGAGCTGCGCAGCTCGGGGGGCCCTGGCAGCCCGGGTGGGAGGGGGAGGCGAGGGGAGCCAGCAAGCCGGGGGCGTTTGAATGGAGATGCCGCTGGACCCGCTCTGCCTCAGGAGAAGCCTTCTGCGAGGTCTGTTCTCTGTGTCGCATAGTGTAAATTATGGATGCCGTTACAGTTTCAGAGTTACTTTCTAATATACTTGTTCATCGTGATTAATACTTCTGTTGGCCCCTCAGCTAGCTTGTGTCAGTGGGATTCTTCAAACAGTCAAATATCAGGTATTACTGAGAGCAAACAAAATACAAATCTAGCTCCAGGCTAGACTAATTTGATGACTAATTCATTAATACCTAAGAAAAAAATAAATGCCACCTTTTCCTGTGAAATGTGTGTATATATATTTTATGCTGAAGATTTAAACAGTGATGCACGTCCTGGGAAAGCTGCCAACGTGCCTGTCAGCCTGACACTAGCAATTTGGGTCTACGTACCTTTGATATATAATTTATATGTAGCTGGGTAGATTATTGTACAAACCTTGACTTGTCTTTAGGAAGAAGTGAAGTACCATCAATACTGGCACAACCTAAGGTCTTGCTGCTATTTCTTAGCAAATAACATCCGTAAGGTATTGTGAGCTTGCCAAAAGTAAAGACTGCTCAGCTGTTTAGATATTTTATGTGCTTTGCGTTGGCCCAAAGGTTTATCTATTGCATCTCCCACGGTACCTAATTGAATGACAAGTAGAGTAAGTGTTGTCATCTAAAGATGAGACAAAAATCCCAACTGCTGCTAGAACAGAAATCCTTGGAAGAGCAAAACTCTGTGGCCTTGTTTCTCTCGCTTAGGAAAGAGATTGGTGTGCACCCCTCTCTGGCCTCTAGTTAATCTCCTGCTGCAGTCACATAGTACTTAGTTTATTTAGGATCATTTCTGAGCTTAGGGTGGCATTGATACAAGTGCTTCTCTGCCCTTTCATTACAAAGGGACCCACCTCCCGGGTTGTTTATTAAACATGTGGGTTTGTCCCTCTGCAATGGATGCGAAAGGGAGCAGTTTTACAGCTGAAATTCTTGCAGTCGCTCTGCCCTGTGTTGCGTCCCTGCCCGGTGGCGCTGCCTTGCTGTGTGGCAGCCCTGCGGCAGCTGCCCCGAGGTTTGGGGAGGGAGCCAGGGACCGGACCCACAGCAAAGGGACACCGTGCGCTGCGGGCACTGTCATCCTTTGCTGTTTCAAACTCTGGTGGCAAACGGAGCGAGCCGAGCAGCGGGGTCAGCCGCACGCTCAGCCCGGCCGTGGCATCTCCCTGGGGAGAGCGGCCTCCTCGCCGTGGTCGCGCGCCCACTTACGTCGCCTCGCTGCTGCCCGCAGCTCTGCCACCCTGTAGACAGAGAGCCGGTTCACCCCACCGCAGACGGAGCCCTTCTGCCCCTTGCACTCGCTGTTGCACTCCTCGGGCTTCGAGGCGGTGGCTGGGAGCGTGTTCCCGCAGTAGCACTCTGCTCCGTACGCCAGGCCTGCGTAGCTGTAAGCCCTGCGGGAGCAAAACCAGGCACTGTCAGTACCGGCACCCCGCTGTTCCCCAGCTTACACCTGAGCAAGGCAGGAGCGCGTCCCCATGCTCGGGGTGCCCTTCCGCCGCCCTGCTCCGGAGACGCGCTGGCCCGGGGACCAGCGAGGCCTCTTCACGGCGGGCAGGTGGTGGCCAGAGTCTGCCCGGCGCGGGCCCGGGGCAGCCCCTGGGAGGGTGAGGGGGGCTTTGCCTCCCGAGGTGGGTGTCTGAGCGGCAGCCCCGTCTCCGGCTGCACAGAGTGCGGCCGGGCCTTCGCCCACCCGGTGCCGCAGCCGCCATGGCCTCGCCGCGGGGCTTGGCACCACCCCACCCAGACCTACCGCTTCAGGGTCTGATCGGCGGTGTTAGACGGACGGTGTAGAGTGACCAAGAAGCAAAGTCCCTCTCAGAGCTTCTGTCAGCCAGCATTTGAATCTGAGCATTTTGGACCCCGTCCGGCAATTTTCAGACTCTCAAACCAGGCGAGGCCGTTGCTGCACAGCAGGCCCAGGGCGCGCTGCCTCTCCCGCGGTGCCCAGGCCACACGCCGGCTCCCGGGCGGTCGCTGCAGGCTGCCGCCGCCTCTGCCCCGCGCGAAGCCGCCCTCCCGTCCGGGGGTCCGGCCGTGGGAGCCAGCGCCCGCACGCAGGCAGCAGCCTGCGGCCGTGGCGCAGACCCTTGGGGCCCCCTCGCAGGGCCACGCGCTGCCCGGGGCCTCTGGCAGCAATGGCGAGCGCGCACTGTGCCCACGCCAGGCGGGCCAGGTCCCTGCGGCCAGGCCCGCGGCTGACCGCTCCGCTGCTGCACGGGCCAGGGCCTGGCCCCGCGTCCTCGGAAAAGCGTCTGCGAGGCCTGACGGTCCGTCTGTCCGAGAGGAGTGTGCCCTTCCCTCCGCCCAAGGGACGGCTCTGTCTGGAGTGTCGCTGTGTGTCTGCAGGGGACTGGGCTGGAGCAGGGGGTCTGAACGCCAGCGAGGTGGGGGGCAGCTGCAGTTTGGGCACCCCTACCGCCACGGCCTCCATGTGCACTGCATTGCCCTACGGACCAAAGGAAGCAAATTTCACAGGAATAGCTCTAAATGGCATTGTTTCTGCTGCTTTCTTCTGTGCTTGGGAGCAACGGGAAGTCTTGTCAGTCAGCAGTTTCATACAGTCCTGCCCTGGGTACTGATGGCTGTCCCCGGCCCGCAGCCTGCCTTGGCGGTCGGAGCCGAGGCTGTGTGCTCCCCGGGCCCGCAGCTCCCCGGCTGCGCTGGCAGCAGCCCCGCTCCCTGCCGTGCACCCCGTCGTCCTGCTCTCTGCTGCTCTGGGACTGCTGGTCTGCTCGTAGCTTTTTAATATTTTCGATCAAAGGTTAGGGTTAGAGGGCAATACCTAACAAAGATTATCTAACAAAACAGTAATTTTTGACCAGGAAAACAGAAAATATATTGTAAGTAGCCATCCTGTAACAAAGAGGATAGGCAGCAGTGCAATAGTCTCAGCAAGGTAGCAGAGCTATGCCATGCCTGAAGGTACGAGATAATTGCAGTTTTCACAGATGCTGTATGTTTAACAAATGCATGCTTTTCCCATTTTAAGTTCAGTTGCACTTAGAAAGGAGAAAACTTGCAGTGAAAAAATACCACTCACCTCTCAGCACAAGCTTCCTGACAGTGAGATACTGTCATTTTTCTTAAGTCGTAAAACACAGCTCCCTTCAGCGTCCTCTCCCTCGAGTTGTCGCTGAAGCATCCGACGTAGGTGCCTGTGTGCGTGCAGGACCAGAGTTAGGCAGCATGCATAGGGCAGAGACAGGGGAGAGGGAGAGGCATGCAGGGGCGATCCAGCGTGGTGAGCTGCGAGCAGGGCTGTGCCTGGTCAGGTCACAGCCTGCCCGGGGTCCTGCCGGCTCTGCAGACCTGGCCGCTGGCACCGAACCTTCGCAGGTGCTATGGAAGGGGTAAGCTCAACTGTCCGATGGAAAGGAGCAGGAGGGAAACCAGACTCTTCCCTTGCCCAGGTTACTTTAGGCAGGCCTGCCTTTGCAGACCCAGCGCCTGCGACCGCCCCGGAGCTGTGGTTCCCGCAGGCGGCTCTGCCTGCCCGGCTCTCTCCCTTTGGTGACAAAGCACGGCGAATGGCTAAAGTGAAGGAGAAGGTAGTCTTCAAAGTGGCATAAACTTCGAGAAATCCTGTTGGATTTCTCCCAAGTTTCTTGACAATCTCTACCTGATAATGAGATGGTACAAGAGAAATACTGAGAAAATCAATTTTCTCTGGGTACATAGAGTTATATTAAAGCTAGAAGGGAAAGATAACTTCAGTCTTAACTAGGCAGCAGTGTCTAGCTATCACATCAAACTATCTCTTTCTCTCCAGTGCAAATGGGTCTTTTAAAATATGTCTTGCTTTACTTAGCATATGAAAGATAAATACTTGTCTTAGACTGCATCCTCTGTTAAGCCTCTTCTTTGTTGTCATGAACGAAATACTATAAAAATGCAGACAATTTTTTAATATACTGTTGGCAGGATGATGTGGAGTCCTAATGTTGTACAGCAATTGTGTGTATATAAGTACATTTTATCATTAAAATATGAAGGAAAAAAGGAAATTTGATTTTAAAAGTAGCAGTATTCAGATGATAACACAGGGAAATTAACATGAGCTGTGGACAGGAAGAGAATATATGATGAAAAATGAAACTAAAAAGCATTATATTAACAATAAAATAATCCACAGTAAAAAGAAAGTTCAAGCCACTCTAACAGAGATTTTTGAGCTAGGAATCAGACACATAAATATTGCAAACACAACACCAGATTCAAAGACCTGCATACTGGTAATTTGCAAACATACAATTAGAAAACTCGCAAGCTGTGAGTACACACCCACAGCACGCTGTTAACGAGATGGGAGTCACACACCTGCAGTAAGGATGTTCTGCATTCTACTGGAGACTTTTGATTTGGGTGCTTTGATTTAAACCAGTAGCAGCAGCAAACTCAGTGTGTGGGTCAAAGTGCCTGAGTCGGGAGGCACGGTAGGCCAGCCGACACCGGCCGCGTCTGCCCGCATCCCTCCCTCGCTGCCGGCAGCAATATCGCATTTACATCCTCCTGTGAACGAGTCGTGGGACAGTCCGTGATCTGAGAGCCGGGCGTCACGTCAGCAATCCAGTCCCTGTCACCTCTGCCTCCTGCGCAATGGCACACGCAGGCTGGGGGAAGCAGCGTGAAACACCCCATCCGCTGGAAGCATTGCTAACAGAAAATTGACGTTTTTTACCTAAGAAATTCCTGGTTTCATCTGTTGCATTAGTAGTATTTGCCAGTGTCCCTGGCAGGGTAAGATGGGGTCCCTGCACTGAGCCACTTGCTATGTGAGCAGGAAAGATAGCTTGACATGGAGGGAAAAAAAAAAGGACTTGAATTTTCTCACCCAGGGCCACATGATCCGGGGTGGACGGAAAGCCAGGCAAAGCGAGCCGGGAGGTGTTCCCGGTACGCTGGAGCAGATGCCGTGGCTTTTGTCTCGGGTGGAGGTTCTGCGTGCAGTCCCCATGCGTGGGCAGGGCAGAGCGGCCGTGCCGTGCTGGGACGGCACTGGTGAGGCACGCACGGACACGGCCGCCACGGTAAGGCAGCCTGACGCTTCACTGAGCGGGAACCAGCGGGCGACCCTGAAACTCTGACAGGTATTGTAACCACGGAGGAGTTCACTGCGTCTTGGAAGGGATCTGTAATGAAGTAACAAGCCTGCAACTTTACTAGGAGCAGTGAGGGGCAGGGAAGATAACGTGCTCTACACAGGTAGTTAAATTTTTAATTGATAATTTCTAAAGGTATTCCAATGCTTGTTAACAATGCTGTTAATAATGTCACTTCAGTCAGATATTCAGATGATGCATATTTGAATCAACATAATTCAGTGGGATGTAGCAATAAATAGTTCTTCTGGCTCCTCTCAGTCAGTGGTTAGAACTTGAGCAAGGCAGTAGCCTTAACTAACTTTATGGATAATTCTCAACAGTAATCTTTTTGGTTGTAATTGAAGTTTTTAAAGAACAGGTTCCTACTCTGCCTGGTCTTAGAGTAGCTCACAAAGACTCACCATGTTTCTTTAATTTTTATCTATTCTTTTGTTCATCGGGGGGAGAAAAGTCACCAAACACCAGGGGTACCGGAGCAGCCCAAGCAGCTGCAGTCATGCAGGGAGAACCAGGCGAGCTGTCTTTACCCGGTCGGACCGGGGAGGAGGCAAAGCCAAAGGGCTCGTGGGCACTCGCTGAGTGGAGCGGGCTGGGTTTGCTGCATTGAGCCCACCGACACTGTGCTGCCAGAGCACGGGCAGCGTGGAAGTACAGATCACAGGGCATCCGGGGCAAGGGAGCGTCCTGCGCCCTGTGGCACTGCACTGTTCGCTCTCCTCGCCGGCCCCCTCCCATCTCCCGGTGTGGGACAGGCAGCACCCTGCCCGACCCCCTCCTGGTCAGATCATCGGCCTCCACTGAGCAGCTGAGACCAGGGTGTCTGCTGCTTGCAAAAAAGGGAAGAAGCAATACTTGGTGAATATTAAATACTGGTATGAGGTCCAGCCCCTCCCAGCAGCACTGGGGATGGACACAGGACCCCTTCACAGAGCTTCCACTACCCTGCACCGGGCTTGGTTACTGGTGCGGGATGGAGGAGCTGCAGCCTTGTGTTTCATGCTGGTCCCGGGGCTGCCGTTAGGCTGCGAGCACCCAGGCTGCGTGCTTGGGGCACGTCACGAAATGCGGTGGGGTTCTCTGGGAGACATCGGCGCTTTGCAGCCCCTCTTCTCTGCCACCAAAACCTGCTAGCAATGGATGTTATGAAGCGCCTGAGAAGCACTCTTGGGAGCTCCAGCTTGGTGCTTCAGGGAACTCCCACAGTTATGGTTCGCCTGACTCACGCTGTGAAACTCATCTCCCGTACACCATCACTATCACCTCTTGTTCCCACTGCTGACAGTTCACTCAGTAGGAGTCACAAGGTGGCACCCGTTTTGTGGGATTTTTGCAGAACATGCCCCTTTGTCTGGATAAATTTATTCAACAAACTAAAGAGCAGTTTAGTAATGTGGTGTCTAGTCATCCAGATCCCATTCCTTTTTTATTATCAGTGAAACACCTCCACAAACAACTATTTCTTCTGAAAGGCAGTGGATCAAATCTCGCAAACTCACAGTTTGGTGCTGCAGCCCTGAGAGCACGGTCAGTCACCTAGCCTGGATCCTGGTGCTTTCTGTGTTGGGCTCCTCAAGGGGTTTTGTCTGCTCCCTGGGCACGCTCAGCCTTTGGAGATGGCTGCGGAACTGGGGCTCCAGCTCCCTGCGCAGCGAGCAGCTCGGCTGCGTAACCCCCCAACACGGTGAGCACCAGTTTTGTGCGCCTCCCCGGCAAGGGGTGCCCAGGATGGTGCAGTTCTCTGTGGTGGGTCAGGAGGGTATAAAGCCATGCAGGAAACGTGCCGTTTTGCTTCTGTGCTTGCTCTGGATAGTAGTTTTTTAAAAGCTTTCCTACTGAACAGACTAAAGCAGTCCATGCACATATTTATCAGCAGCAGTTAGGGCAGCAGAATCAGGCTCACAGTGAAGTGAGCTCAGGTTTCTGTCAAACCTGAATGGCTTTGCATTTGGGTTGGAAAACGTACAGTTCTGTACGCTGTGCTCTGGCTGCTGAGGGACTGCACCCGCGCAGCGATGTTCCTTGCTTTCCTTCCCCTTGCTTTCCCCTCGGCCTGTCGCAAATCTCCACCCAACTCGCCAAACGCCAGGAGTTTGTCTCTGATCCAGGAGTTCTCCTTTCACTGCGGTGCTGGTTTGGCACCCAGTCAGGGAAGAAGGGTTGTATGGCCCACATCTTGTCTGCTTAAGGACAGTGAACAGCAAATGTGTCTGCAGTAGCAGACTTTAGTATATGCTAGAAAGCTGTAGCAGCAAGGAGGCACTTCTGGACTAAAGGTATTGTGTGGTTTTGGATAGCTAACTTAATAAAACCCGTTTTTAAAGTGTTCCCTGTTCTGAGAAAGAAAATCAGTTAAACAGTGTTCATCTCTGCCTGCTTGAAGAGAAAATAATTTAAATTAGGGAAGCATATTTCACTGTCTGGGCTTCCATTCAATCAGTAAAAATACATTTTTGGAGGAAGTTACAGCTCAGCATGACCACAGACATCAGAATTGTACTTTGGCCTGAGCATGCGCTTAAGAAGTGGTTTGAAAGTGGTGATGAGCCAGGAGGAAGGCGTTTCTGCAGGCAGACTTTGTGGTGCTTGCCAGTCTGTGCCTGGATGGTCCTAGGAGGAGGTGCAGTTTATGTGTGTGCCAGAAAACGGGGCAGGGGTGCGTCCCTTACCTTTGTGTTCAGCAGTGTGCTTCATCGCTTTAAATCCCGCTGTCTGCATGGGCTCCTGCTCGCTGATGAACCGGTGAAACCACCTTCTTCTCAGCTGCCTGAGCTCCGAGTTGCGGGACACAAGCCACCGTGGGCTGTGCTGCTGGTCCAGGGCTGGCTCCTGTGGCGCATCCGTGCCCACCAGCCTGGCACCGGGGCGGGGGTTTTGCAGCATCCTGGGGTCTGCGATGCCGACCCCGGCCATCCCGTCCGGCACTGGCAGTGCCTGGTTAGCAGAGGTCCCACGTGACCCTTGCTGGATAACCAAGCGGGTCCGCTGTAGCAGCAGCAGGCTGCCAGCCATCAGGTAAGCTGCTGTGAGGAAGAAGAGCAGAAACTGGGTCCGACGGAGAAACTTCTGTAGCCTGAAGAAAGCTTTGGCCATGCCCTTCCTGAAGCCGGGCCCTTCACGCCTCCCGACGGGCCCCTGAATCGCCGCCTGGCCGGGCGCTGGTTCCTCCCATAAGTTCAGCCCATCGCTTCGGTGCCGTCTCCCAGGGAAGAGCCTTCTCGCCGGCCGCCCGCGGGGAGCGAGCAGCCTGGTGCGGCACTGCCGGCAGCCTCAGGCGCCCGGCCGGCCGAGGGGCTGCGCGCACACCTGGGGCGATGCCATTGCCGCGCTCTGCCAAGCGGGCGCTGAAACCTGCAATACCAAGGGGGGAAGATTGGTTCACGTCCAAATAGAAAACACCCGTCATCAGGGTGACTTTCTCCCACCCACCCCTCTTGTTTTCAGCTGAACGCTCCTCCATCTGTTGTTTATAATTATGCACTTCAGAAACTGTAATCCAATGAGAATGACTGATTAAGCAGAAGCTAGTTTCAGATATTTGGCCTTACTTTATTTTTCGTTTTTCTTTCTTTTAACTTGGAATGTACAAGAAATAGCTTTACAATGAGGTTATTTCTCTTGGGATGTTTGGAAAAAAAGTTCTTTATTTTCTTTTGTCAATAGCTGACGTCTCCATTCTTTGTCACTGGCTGTAACAGGCAGCCACAGTACAGGCATCTTTTTAGGAAGGTATTATCAAATTCCTTCCTTTCAGTGAAAACAGTAGCTAAGCTACAAATGCAGATCAGGAGGAAACAGCAGTGTGGGGGTGTGGGGAAGAAAAAGAAATTGCATCAACTCACAATAGATAAGATAATTATTAATCTCTTTGTAGCACAGTAAAGTCAGGCTTTATGCGGGAAGGGCATCTGGGGGTTCTTTACTTACACACGGAGCTGTGTGAGTTGCTGTGCATGTTGCTTTAAAAGAAACCAGAGATCCTGCTATTTGTTTAGTAGATTTCTGTTGCCAAATATTGATGTATGGATGCATGGACAAAAACTAGTGAATGTTTGAAAAAAAAATCCTTTCAGGTTTCACCAGATATCTCTTGACTGGTTCTGAGCTTTGCAGGCTTTGGTTGTGCTGATGTATACCATGATGGGATCGTCTGGGCAAGAAAAGCTCCTTTGTGCCCTAGGGAACCTTTAACCTCCTGTAGCAAATAAAAGCTGGCATCTTCCCATAATTTCCTGTTCTCCCAGTCAATCACTTCTCTGCAGAGCCAGGCGAGCATTGAGAAAAGATGCAGTGTTTTCCAGAAAAGAAAATATTATGGCTTTTGCTTGACTTGCGTTTGGGGCATACTCTTGAAACCCACAGTCATGGCAAAGAAACATTTGTTCACTGTATTTCTTGTTTCAGTATCTGATTTGAAGTTTTTTGGATGTTCACTTACGCCGCTTTATTGAATAGATGCTACCAATTAAATCTCCGCCCATCCCTTTCTCATTTAGTTCTGCAAGTTCTTTCTGTCTTACGCAGCAATCAGAAACAAAGCCCAAAAACTTCTGGGCCAAGAATATATTAAAATTCAGCTGAATCTTTTGTCAGCTAAACCTCAGTTCCTTTTGTGTGACCTTTCAGCCTCGATTGCTAAATGGGTTTGGCACCAGACAGGAGTCCCTGTCTTCTAATCTTACAAGTCAGCTGGTCTTGAGAACCTGATTTAGATGCTTTTTCAAAATTTTTTTGTTAAAGTTCATGTATGCTGGTCTCGAGTATATAGGACTGAGTAAGATCCAAAAATATTCTATACGTTTATCTCTGTTTTCTCCAAGAGCTCAGTCTGACAAGCACTTGCTACTCTCTTCCCACCAGTACCTGTGGATCTGTTAGCAGCCAGTGAACTGGAGGGAGCAAGGAGGTGCAAAGGGCTACAAGGCTGTAGCACGCTGTAGTAAATTAAGACCACTTTCTCCACTGTAAATGTTAACACAACTCTCTTCTTACCAGCTCCAAAGCCAAAGAAAATGCATTGATTTACTCCAGCTGAAGAGCTGACTCTTAAATTATTGAAAATCTCTGATCAACGTTGCGAGTGCTCAAGAATTACAGTAAAAGGGTCAGAAGTACCTAGACAGATGAACAGGAAATTAGCCATAATTAGATACTGCAGATTGTTACTGTGCTAATTTATCTGAAGAAATACTGTCTATCAGCACAGGTATGATTTGATTCACTAGTTGTTCCTAACATGGGGCTACTGGAAACCTGAGCTGTTCCCAAAAGAGGCTGTCTAATCTAAAAGAAGGATGCGTGTGTGCATTAGCCGTTTGAGATTCTGGCTGGGAAATCGCCACACTCCTTACAGCGCATGGTGTTTTGAGGAGAGGCTTGGCCGACGGAGGAGGCAGCCTCACGCCTCGGCGGCTGAGCAGACAGCGCGCTGTGCTGTTCACCGGCCATCTGCACTGCAAAGGGTTGGCCGTTCCTGATGAAATGCTGCTGCAAAGCCTTGTCAGTCAGATGATAATGCCTGCAATCACGTAGGTATTCAAAAGGTTCAAGGGTTTTTTTTCCCCCTAGCAGCAAGATGAGGCTAGACAAATTTATCAGACTTGCAATCATTTTTGCCCAACTGTAATTCAGGGTTTCGTAGCTCTTTTGGTGTACTCGCAGAGCGATCGAGTTACGGTATCAAGCAGTGCTTCCAGACGCAGTTCTCAAGGGCTCCAAGCCACTTGCGCCGGGACGGCCGTACTGGGAACCTCTGGGCGCTGCGAGGCAGCGATGCCGACAGCGGCAGCTCGCTGGAGAAGGGCCGGCGGGGTCGGGCAGCGGGGGTCGGCCATGCTATGCTTGGAACCGCGGCGGCGGCCCAGTTTAGTCCCTTTTCATGCCACTGTGCGCTTCAGTCTTTCACCAATTTCAGTCAGGTTTCTCCCCATTTGTGGTGATGCATCTCCCTGTGGCGAGAGGCTCTCCGCTCGTCTGGGCGGTGCACGGCGATGCCTCCTCGTGCCGGGGACAGGTCCAGGCAGCGGCTGCCCTGCCGGCACCGGCGCGAGCGTGGTCGCTGCCTCCCGCGCTGGCAGCAGCAGCAGCCGGCTCTGCTCCGGCGGAGCTGGGACGACGGCCCGGGGTAGCGCACCTGGTTCAAGTGTGCGGCGAGCTCTGCATCCAGACACCAAGGAGCGTCTGGCATTGCTCCTGTTGCTCTGCCTCGTTTGTTTATTTATTTATTTACGAAGGAGAAGCTGCTTCTGGGTCTCAGGAGGCTAACTCTGCCTTTGCCCAACGGTTGAAAAAGTTTAAATGGTACAAGCCCATTTTACTGCAGTCAATATGACATATATAAATTACCTCCAGATGCATTCGCCCTCAGTACAGTTGCCATGACAGTACATTGTAGTAAAACCCAACCAAATAAATAAGCAGACTCTCCGCCCAGAGCAACTGATGCAAATGTGCAACTCAAAAATTAAATGTTGCTTTTTAGTGGGGAAATAGCAGAGAGCGCTGCTGACATAAAAAAAAGTAATTTGATTTTTCCATAAACTGCATATTGCAATATCATCAAAGTGTGCCTAAAAGAATTGAAGTGCATCACTTTTGATGATGATATTAAAAAGGAAAGACTAAGAGAGATATGAACTAGTATCTGGTAATAGAAAATGTATCATTTGTCTTTTTCATACATGTTTCACTTAAAATGAATGAAGCAAAATGGAAGAAAAGTAGAATCTTCTGTTCCTATTTATCAGTTCTCACAGCCAAAGGGGCTTTAGGACCATATTAATTGAGGGTTGAGTTAATTAACGACAATTGAAAGGACTTTGAGATGGGCAATGAGAACTGTTAAACAGCAGAGAAGACCTCTAGGTAGAGAGAGCAATGAAAGGGTTAACGCTGAAAAAAAAAGAATAACTAGCACTGGCAAGGATCAGCTTTGGAGCTGGTGAGTGGTAGCACAGAAGATCTGCTGAGTGCTGTGCCTTCAGCAAGGAGAGGATCCCTTGCACCACTGAAAAGGGGATGCGTCTGGTGGCTGTGTTTATAAAATGGAGAACTATCTGGTTATTGAGGGCAAGAATTTGGTGGGCTTTGGAAAAGCCCTGAGTGACCTTATTTTATAAGAAATTACTCACTTTACTAGTGACAGGTGAATTTCAACTGTTCGGAAGTCAGATAACCATTCAGTTGTTTGAACAGCGTTTTTAGCTGTTTGTGCCTGAAATTTTTCGTCTGGAAATGTCATTAGAAAAAATAGTTTGAGGTTTTTTCTGTAAGATGTCTATATGTACCAGCAGGGCTGAATGCGGAGCTGAAAAATGCTGCGCAGCCCCTGCCCGCGTCCCCCGGCTGAGCTCCCTGCGGGCGCTGGAACGGCCGCTGGGCCTGCTGAGGGGCACTGCACCTCTGCACGGCCCCGTCGGCGTTTCCCAGCACCGATGTGGTTGGCACCGCTGGCACGGGCGCGGGGAGCTCTGTGGGGCAGGGGGCAGAGGAGGGAGTTGTCCACGCCTGCTGCCCGTTCCAGAGCGCCCTGGCAGTGTACCCCTCCCCTGGCGTCGTCGCAGCGCTGCGGGGAAATGCCAGGGCACAGACTGCGAACTCAGCACGTTGCGTCCTGGAGTGCACCGATGGCACGAAGCACCAGACCCGAGGCATTTCCAGTTTAAAGCGCTGGTTTTCTTCTAATCCGTATTTTTCTTTCATTACGTATATAATAGCAGATTTATAACTGCCATTAAAAAGTTGCTGTAAGGAAAAGCAGGTCAGTACCTTGCTTCCAAAATGATCTCACAGAGTGTGACAGAAGATGTCACACCAGGCAGCTGCATTAAGATATTTGTAAAGAGAAGTAGAAGGAAAAATTGTAAAGTTCTTGGCAATTCTGCTCTCCTAGCTAAAGGAGTAGTTACAGAATTTTTAAGCGAACACTGAATACTTTCAGTGATGCTGCAACAGCCGGTAAAGGCCGAAGACACGAAAGAACAGCCCCAGACTTGCAGGTGAAGAGTTGCTCAGTTGAGGGCTGTCCCTTAATCGGTTGCTCGATGCAGAAGCTTAGGTCAGTACTGCATTGACGGCTGCAGCTCATCAATAGTTGATCTTGTCTAAGGACCAGCAGGATTTTGCAAATTCAGAGTTCTTGGCACGGAAGCAAGACTATGTTTTCTGTTGTAAACTAAAGGGAATTGGATTCATGAACACTATTTTTAGAAAAATCCATCCCTCTTCCACATTTCTCCTCTCTTTTGTCAGCTTTCCTTGAGGACAAATGTAGTCACTTAGGACCTAGCTGAACGATTCTGGCTTGCAGCCTTTCTTTTGCATATGCGCTGCCATTTTCTTGAGGCTGTGGAAAGTCAAGGCCAACATCTTACTGCGTGAACGCATGTAGGAAGAAACACTGTTGAGAAGCTGCAAATTTAGTGTTGGGATCCTGTCAAATATTTGCAGTTCCCTTTATTCTGACAGCTTAAAGCACTGTGAGTAACCCTGAGTATCTATCTGCAGTGTCGGTCCCCAGACAGCTGGCAGCAAGTGCTTCTCACAGCCGTACCTGCATACGTGGCCAGGGCCATCTCTTAAGTTTTGAGAAAGGGGTTAAAAAGATGACAACGGTGGGCCGTCTGAGCTCTGCTGGCACACCTCGAGTGGAACCAACAGAGAAATTGCACATTATCCCAGTTTCCAAACTGTGGGATAAGAGAGAAAAATAAAACCACGGATCACATTTGTGTGGAGAGCAGCACGTGCTGAAAATCAGGCTTAGAGGAAACACCCTGGTGCTGTGCTGTCTTAAGCCAAAATCCACTCAGACTGTGATATAGGTTGATGCTGATGGATTTTGGCTCAAGTCCATTGTTACTTTTTCTAGCTCCTTAAGAAAGTGTCAAGTGCAATCATCTTACTAACTTCACAATGTAATTTAGGAATTTATGTAAAGGAAAGAAAAAGAGGTGATTTCATATTTCCGTCACCTTTCCCAGGACATTCTTTCACCAAAAGGATAGGAAATTTTCAGTGAAGAGTTACTATAGTATTGCTTTCCTTCACCAACTTAAACGTGTACTTTTCTTGAGATAAGGTCTATGGAATGTAACCGGATCGTTGGCCTTTCTGCCAGCTGCAGCGCAGTGCTCAATGAGACCCAGCCAGGGTCCTGTGACCCGGCCTTCCCGGGACGCCCGGCTGGGGACGGGGAGGCAGGAGCGCCCTGCGGCTCTGGCCCTGCAGGCTTCCCCGCAGACCGGGCTGCGACCGCAGGCCCTGGAGCACGCGCAGCCGGCGTGCCGCAGCGCAGCGGCCGGTGAGGGCAGGGGCCGGCCCTGGCATGGCTCGAGCCTCGCGCGGCGGCGTGCCACGCGGCCCCAGCAGCCGCTGCGGCCCAGCCAGCTCTGTTCTCTCATCCCTGCCCTTCCTGCCCGGCGAGTGGAAAACTCTTCTTTGCTCTGAGGCAGGATGTCTAGCCCAGGCACGTGCGGCCGAGGAGGAGTTGGTGCCCATGCTTCGCTCGTGCCCATCCTACGTCACCCTCCGTGTGAAACACACCTCGCCAGGCAGTTCTGCTGCTGGCAGATGATGAGGTGACCAGTGGGACGTGAGTGAAGGGACCGTCCGCCCATCCTGACCACTGCAGCGCCAACGTGCCGTGCCAGCTGCCCGACCCAAAGACCCGGCCTTACTGCCCGGGCTTTCAGAAGCAGTAAGCACTGCTTCCAACTTACAAAGTTGTACTTGCTAGGGGATGGGTCTGTGCTGGCTCTCCGTACATGCCGCCCTCGTCAGCAGCTCTTTCCTGACAGAATGCTGCTGTGTTACCTTAAGCACAGCGTAAGGTCTGCCAACAAACGAGGTGTGAGCTAGAAGCACCACCGTTTCTCCAAATGCTGTAGTGGCAAGCGTTGCCCCTTGCGATGGCTTTCTAGCCAGTTCGCCATTTCCTCCTTCACCTGTCCTCCCTTCCCACACCAGGTTGAAAGTGCACTTGCTACGAGATGTAATCAGCTTGCAAAGTTATCTTTGATGCTGATACCGTGTTAAAACTGTTAAATAATGATGAACTGTGATTAATCAAGCAGAAAAAAATCTTTATGCAGAGATAGCAGAAAGATGGAGAAAACTCAGTAGTCCATAAATCAGTCAAATCAAGTTGAAGCTACACAAGTTAAACCTACACGTGACATCCCCTGTATGCAGTATGGGAGGCGTTTTACAGTTGATAGATAATTCAGCTTTGGAAGTGAAAGGCGCTGTCAGAGCCGGGCTGCAGGCTGAGCAGGCTGGAGAGTCAGTGCTAACTTGTGCAAATTTAGTCACAGCAGCTCCTTCACTAGATATTCTACTTTTTTGAGACTGATTTTCTAGCGTAGGTAGGTGTAAGTCTGGGCAGCAGTTGTGGTGGACGCAGCAGCCCGTGGTGAGGGTGCAGAAGAGCCTGCCGGGGCAGCTGCCCCGGGAAGGCTTGTTGTGAGACGGAGTGCTGACTTGGAAAATGTTCAGTGACAGCTTGTAACAGGGAGCACACCATGGCAATAGGTTTTTTTCTATTAATCCGATGCTTTTTACCTAGCTCAGTGATAAAGTAATAACCAGGAGGACTGATTCCATGCCAGTAAGGAAAAGATGCAGACATATACATACCTACATTTTACATATATACATGCACACACCTCTATATGTGTGCGTGTATGCATTCTGCAGAGGGATGTGTGCTCACAAGATAACACGCGCTATGCTGTCATTTCACTGATAATCTGAGACCTGTCAGCAAACAGTATGCTTAAAGCTAGAAAGTATTCTGATCAGTAACAAACCATGCATGCATAATGTACATCCCTTCGATACCGAGAACTCAAGCACCCAGCAAATGATGCTTTATCTGCAGTTTCCAGAAAAAACACAGTATAGTTCTGTGGCTATGGGCTGAAGTTTTGCAAGAGATTGTTGTAAAAAATGTACCATATATTGATTTTTGCCTCATCCCACATTAGGCAGAGATGAGATGTTTTCCTGTGTGCAAGGAAATCTACCGGAATTAAAATAACATGCAGATCTGTAACTAAATCATAGGTATCTTAAAAGTGGCTTTCATAAAGCCCTCACCATCCAAATTCCTGCAACATCCACCTACTGAAGCTTGCTGGAGCCCGCCTGTTCAGCACGGCGCTGCTTCAGGGGCTGTTCGGGGCAGCCGAGCAGCCCGGGCCGCCTCGGCGGGCTGCGCGACACGAACGCGCTCGCCTCGTCCGAGCCCGCTTCCCAGCCCGGCGTCTCGGCTCGGGAGCGGGCTGCGACCTCTGTCAGTAACGCAGCTGCGACGCGGGGGCTCAGATGCCGCGGGTAAATTTAATAAATCAAGCAGCCCTCCAGGCTGCCGCGAATGTTGATACCTCAGCCCCTGCGAAAAGTTGTCCGGCTGTGACCGACAGACAGAGCGGACAGACCGCTGGCAGACGCGGGCACGGCGGTGCGGGGAAGAGGAGAACACTCACCCTTTTGCGGGGGTCGAGGAGCTCCTGCCGCAGCCGGGCACCGTCCCGGGCTCTCCGGTGAAATTCCGCGCCGCGCCGGAACGCCCGCCTGCGGGGCCGGCCGGGGCTGCTGCGGGCCCCGCTCCCGCCGCCCCGACCTCGGCTCCCGCACCGCCGCGCAGCCCCGCCCCGCACGCGGAGCCCGCTTGCCGCGCCCGGCGGGGCCCTGCGGGTCAGCGGGCCGGGGGGCGGGCGGCAGCGGCGCGCCCCATGGCCGCCCGCGCCGGGCTGTGAGCAGGCTCCGCGCTGCCGAAGCCCGCGGCCGCCGATTCGCGCCGGCGTTTCGTAACGCTCCCCGCGCTCGGCGAAGCGCGGCCTCCCGCGCCGGTCGCTCCGCAGCCTCCCGCAGCCGCCTCCAGCCCTGCCTGCGCGCCGTCTGCCCGCGGCCGCCGGCGCTGCCGGGACCTGCGCGATCGCGATCAGCTGAGCGGACGCTGCCGCCGCGCCGGGTTCTCGGCGCCCCCTCCCCCGGGGCCGGGCCCCCCCGAGCCGCCCCTCCGCAGACCCAGACCCTGCCCAGCAGGGCCGGGCGGGCCCGGGAGGGTGAGTCCCCGGCAGCCTCCCGGCGCCAGCCCGGGGGATCCCGGCAGCAAATTGTTATTCTGGGCACAGGTGGATAGAAGTAAATTATTTATAAATGCGAGAGCTGAAAGGCGGCTTGCTCGGCGTCCTTAGGACTGCTGCTCTGCGCTGCTCTGCTCTGTGCTGCGCTGCGCTGCGCTGCGCTGCTCTGCGCTGCTCTGTGCTGCGCTGCTCTGCGCTGCTCTGCTCTGCGCTGCTCTGCGCTGCGCTGCTCTGTGCTGCGCTGCTCTGCTCTGCTCTGCGCTGCTCTGCGCTGCTCTGTGCTGCGCTGCTCTGCGCTGCTCTGCTCTGCTCTGCTCTGCGCTGCGCTGCTCTGCGCTGCGCTGCTCTGTGCTGCGCTGCTCTGCTCTGCGCTGCGCTGCTCTGTGCTGCGCTGCTCTGCGCTGCGCTGCTGCGGTCCCTGCACGCACCCGCTCCCTGCTGCCGCTGCTCCGCGCAGAGGGGGATCAGTTTGTAATCATTCGTAGAGCATCTGCATTTAGGTGGGAGTAGGCTGCCCACTTGCACTGCGTGTGGTTTTGGAGCATCCCATAGCCTTGGCGTATCTAGATGAAACCTGTGGAGATTTGTCTCTTGGCGCCAGCATCGGGTGCGGTTGTGGGGACCCTCGTTTCGTTCCTGCGCTGAGGAGCGCGGGTCGGTCGTGGCTGTGAGAGGGCAGCCCTCGGGGGTGTTCCTGGGTCTCGGGGGACAGAGCGGATTGGGGTGCCACGTGGGGACTGATCCTGTTCCCCTCTGGGCCACGCAGTAGTTGATGCTCCGACCAGCCCCGCGGGTTCCAGGGTGCTGCGTGCGTGGGTCTCTCCGCGCAGCACGCCCGTGAGCGGGATCTGAGCCTGCCCTCTGAACCTGCCGCTCCAGCGCAGTGGTGCTGGGAGGGTTCAGTCTTTACCTGGCACCAGCATCAGGGGGTGCGTTTACCACCTTTGTGTTGGCGTTGCTTTAGTTGCCCGGGTGTTTTTCTTGTCTTAGACCTATGTAAGCCAACTGTGCAGTGCTTGGCTAGTGGAGTTTGTCAGTTTACTTTTTCTTTCCTTTTTTGAAAGCTGTTTTGTCTTGTTGCGTTTTGCTTTAAAAGCAAGCAAGTGCAGGAACTTCTGTTTCTGGCTACGGAATATGGTAAATAATTTGCAGTCATGGCAGACCAAAAAGAAGGACTTTGCGTTTCTGCTCATGGCCTTTCAGGGGCCAGATCCCTGACCCCGCACTCCTCTTTGCCAGCCCCTTGGCCAGGCAATGGCGGGGAGCCCCGGCTGGGTGGGCGCTGAGCCCCCTCGCCTGGGCCGAGATCCCGTGCGGGCACCCTGCTGCGGGAGCAGAGCCCAGGCTGCTGCTGACGGCACCCGGCAGCACCGATTCCAGTGGTGACCGTGGCCCCTCGTGCCTGGCCCCTCCGCGCCTGGCATTGCCAGTGCTCCGTGCGTGCCCGAGGGGCGAGGGGAGTGGGCGAGGCGGGCGTCGGGGACCCCCGGGACAGGGGCTCTCCTTGCAGCTGTGGCCCCGAGGTCCCGGTGCCCGTGGGCAAGCTGTGTGCCTCCCGGCACTGCGCGCCTCCTCCTGCTCCCCACCTCCCTCGCCGCGTCCGGCTCTGTGCCGCAGTGCTGTGAGTGTGTACTTTGGGGCTTGTGATAGAATATAAAAATATGAATTCATAATGATAACTGGAGATCTGTTTAGCCACAAGATATGCCTGTCTTTGAGAAAAAACTGCAGTTGCTGGCAGAAGATCCTTCTATGAACACATTTGCAATAGTTGCAAATAGTTTTCATATACGGAAATCCAGGAAGTATTTCAAGCTGTTACAGCATTCACATAAATCTGACGATCCTTCAGACTTGGTAAGATGTGAAAATGAACAGCTAAAATGCTTTTTCTCTTAACAAATGTTTTCTGGGACTGCAACTGTACAGTGATTTTGTGAATTTTGATTGATGTAGAACCCTGATGCTTAGCAGTGTAGTGTTAAAATTTTAAAGTACTGATGTCTGGAGATGTAGTCTCACCCCGAGAAGTTGTGCATCTGTTAGACTGCAACCCATCCACCCTTTATGAGTGCGTACAGCTTTAAGGCTGCAAAAGTCTGGAATTAATTTAATTTTACTGAAATTCAATTAATCAAATGTTTAATGTAATGACATTTTTAAATGTTATGCTGGGTTGGGGCCTAAATCAATAGAATTACAGGAATCTGCCCAGGTGAAGCAGTGGCAGGAAATGAAGTTCAGCATTATCAGCGAGAAAAACGATGCTGACAATGTACCAAACCCCCAGTTTGCACTGCAGCGTGTCAGCAGCGCGACCTGTGCACCGCTGACGTTGCCTTGAAGGCAAACCTCCCTCGTCGTCCCCTTCCCCGGAGAGCCAGGGGCCGCGAGCCCAGGGCGGCTGGGGGCTGCGGGAGGGACCGGTGCCAGAGCTGGGAGGCTGGTGGGAGCGGTGCCGGCGCCCGCACGCGGGTCTCTGGAGGTGCCCGCGGGCAGCAGCGGGCGATCAGAGCTTTGCTGCGAGCGTGAGCAGCGCGGGTGTGCACATGCCCGGCACGCTGCTGGAGGCGTGGGCGAGGGGCGCGGCGTGGCACGGTGCGCGTGTCCCGGGACACGCCACGGCTTTGGCGTGCGCTCTGTTTGCTCAGGTTTGACGTGAGAACAACTGCTGTCGTGTGGGGGTCTGGCAGCTGCTCTGCCTTGGGTTCCAAATCAGGCGAAGCCTCGACAAACTGCCAGCTTGTTCCAGGACTTGTGGACGAAATGCCAGGTGGGGGCCTGCGAGGCTTGGTGCAGCCATGGGTGGGACCCGACCGAGGGGGCTGCGCGCTGCAGACAGCAGCGTCACCTCACTTTGTGCAGGACTCGAACCAGCACCGCTGCTGGTGGATCGGCAGGGAACGTAAGGAAGGGTAGCCTTGTATCCCAGGGGAGATGGCAACGCTGCTGAAATGGTTGCTCCTGAAATTGTTGCAGCGGAGTATTTCGGGGTGGGGGTCGCCCCGGCCCCTCGGCACAGTGGGCCCTATGTGGCCGGGCATCTGGAGTTTCTCTGCACACAGAGTTTCATTGGTTTAATTTAACTTAGTTAAAGCAAGCAAGTGACAGTTGTAAAGCTTGCTTGATTATTTCAATTTAGCTTATCTAGTGAGACTAGATAAGAAGTCAGTAAAACCTTTGGACTGGGTGAAGTTAATAATCACGGGGAGGCGTGAAGTCTCGGGTCTGTGAAAATGGGAATTATAACGTAGCTTCAGTAAACAAAACAAGGCATTCATAAATTGAAGTAACGTTGTCCACATAAGGTTTGCAAAGGCTTGATGAAGCGAGCTGAATGAAATCAATGTATACTTTTATAAGGCCACCAGATTAGATGCCATAATAACATGCTTTCGTGTCATCATACTCAGCACTGGTTAAGACCTGCATCACACTGAACAGTCTGGGTTGTTTTTTTTTTTTTAAAGTTATTATTCTTTGATTAGATAATTTATAAATCTCTAGTAGTACCATCTGGCAACTGACATTAATTTTGCTCTCTTCTTACCCAAGGGTAACAAACAGGGATTAAATCCATGGTAGCTTTGAGGAGGCCATTTTAGCAAGTATGCTTTGCATCCTGTACAAAATATCTATGTACTGAACCTGCAAGGTCTCCTTTACCTTTGGTGTGCTGGTACTTCATTTTTTCTGTATGTTGCAATTATCTTTTTCATTGCGTGGTGCTCATGTCAGCTCCGTTTTGTTACTAATGTGCTGCTACATGGAAAAAATAATAATCAATAGAGTGTTCCAGTTGAGAAAATAGGAGGCCAGACTCCACTTTATCTATGCCCTGATGTAAATCTGAAGTGGTTCCCGTAAAGGTAATGGGAACGACTCCAGATCTGCACCTCTGTAAATGAGAGCAGGACCCTGCCTGGTGAACCTGGGAGCATGGAGATGGGTGAGAAAAACCATGAAGCTATTTAAAAAAAAATAATCAGAAGGTTAAATGTAATGAAAGCTGCTGTGAAAATGCTGCATTTTTTGGTAAGTGGAAGGGCAACTGAGATAATCTCTATATGGACGCTGTGATGTGAAAACTGGGGGTGGTCGTAGGGATCTGAAGGTCTTTTGCAAATGCTCGTCAACAGCACTTTGGTTTTTCTAATCCAAGAATATGCAGGATACCAGTTCACCAACATCTGAATTTCAATTACATCCTAAGAGGCAATACTGCTTTTAGCACCTTGTCCTGCCTGCGCATCTGGCCGAAGACTTCATTTCACGTGGCTTCAATAAGAAACGACAGAGGACTTTTTAGGACTGGGAACAGAGCTCTGACCGGAGAAAAATAACTGTAGAAACCCTGTGAATCAGGGAAAGCGTTTGCATTTTGATGAGGCAGCTGATGGAGGGGGGCCTGTTTCTGCTGTTGGTTATGCCAAATTCTGCTCTCAGTCATCGATGAAAAAGACAAATGAGGCATTTTGTCCAAGACGGTGGCCATTACCTTGAGGGACCCGGGCTCAATTCCTGGCTTTGCCACGCACTGATCATGTGGTCTTAAGATACGGGGTCTAAAAGCCTTGACAGGGAGACTTCTGGTGCCTTTTATGGATTGTGGGGAGAGGTGGAAGCCTGAATACCCTTCACAGGCCTGGCCGTAATGTCTCCACTTCCCAGTTTCCCTTCTGGTTAATAGTACGGTTTTTCTCCCATTCCCTGGGGAATTTTTCCATCCCTCACGAGCAGTGGAGATGATCTTGTGATGCACACTCTGCCTCAAAGCTGTGAGATGATCTCCTCCATTTAATCCAGCCTGACTGGAGGGGGTGCTTGTTTTAATGTTGTTGCGCTTTAGATGCCTTAAAGAGAAATATCTGTTCTATGTTTGAAGTGCTAGCACGGCCTCGAGCGTGGTGAAGCGAAGTCGTCACTCGACGGGTGAGCGCTGGACAGCCCACCTGGGAAGCTGCGCGGCGATGCTGGGCAATGGGCCTCCAGCAGCCGTCTGCGCTCGCCCCGGTGCCGCCGCCTCGCGCTCCCGCGGGCCGGACGGCCGAGCGTGCCCGCTCTGCGCCAGGAGAGGCTGAAATACGAACCACGGTACGGGAAGAGGCGTGGGTGCTGTTTGTTGTGAGGAATGGTGTCTGAGATTGTTTCACGTGTCTTCAGACTCGGTCCTACAGGACGTTGTTCTGTCACTCGCGCTGCTTTCTCACCTGTGTCACCCCCTTGTCTACAGAGAGGCTGTGCCTCGGCAAGAGCCCTGTGAGGGCCTGTTCCACTCCTGTTACATGGAGAGGGAAATGGATCGGGTTGCAAATTCGAAGGACGGTCTGATATTTTACATGGAAAATGTAGTGTAAGAATGAGCAAAGAAAAGGAAAACTGGATAAAAAGTCAAGCAGGCTGCAGACATGGAAAAATGATATCTAATGACATGAAGAGAAAAGGGGCAAAATTAGGAAAATCATGTATGCATTATGGTCATGTTGTAAAATCAGTCCTTTGATGGAACAAGCGGCAGCTGGAGGCATTCTGCATCTGAGTAAGGTCCTAAGCGACTTCTTTTGCTGCTTGGTGGTTCTGCTTGGTTGTTGCACAAAATACGGCGCAGAAGTTGAGAAATGAGGGGCATTACTTTTAGAATCCTGTTGTGGGAGCAGTTCTTGTGCTACATGACTCAAACTTTCGGTCGCTTCAGAAAATAGGCTCGATTGTAAAAGTAAGGATCAGCTGAGGAAAGTGACAGTTTTTGCTGTTGTGATTTCAAGAAGAAACATCTAAAAGGCTGTGTGGTCTCATAAGTGAGTACAATGTACCAAATCATTTCCTTGTCCTTTTCATTTAATAATCCTAAATACTCAGGGATTAGGCATTCCATGTAATGCCTTCCTACAGTGTTCGGTGATTTCATGAAATGACTGAGCAAAACAGCTGTTTAGTGCAGTGGGCGACAACGTCATTCTTTTTTCCGGAATGACTGGTTTCGTAACATAAACACCATATTATGCCTAGCGTAGGGAAAGCTATCAGGTCTAATACAGTTATTGGCAAAACTCCCAATGATTTTGGAGCACCTGATATGTCAAATGCCACGCACGGAGCATTTGTTGAAGATTGTGCAGATCAGTGAAGAATCTTACTTTCCTAAGACATCTCTCAGAAGTTGCTTTAGTCGTGAAAATAAAGGCAGATGCTAAACCAGTGCTGATCTGTAGAGCAATACTGTGCGATTTCTAAGAAGTGAGGCCGTAGCACAGGGTGTTACGCTGTTTCATCTGATTCAGAAGATGACGGAGCGTGGTTCAGCATGGTGGGAGGAGGTGCTGGAAGGTGCAGCACCAGTCAGCCCGTCTGGGTCTGGAGCCTCCGGTAACTCCAGGAACGAGTGCCTGAAGAAATGACTCCTTACGAGATAAATGAAAAACAAAAAGGATAACATAGACAAGGGTCTTGGACACATTCCTTGCGTCTAAGTGGAGGTGAAATAAGGTGTGAAAGTATAAGAGATGTGATAAGGGAAAGCCCAGTTGATTTTCAAATTCAGAGGGGATTTGAAAGGGGAAGGGAGACTTTCAGCATAAATAAGGATTGCTGTAACTGTAGCTGTTCCTGTTGCTCACCTTCCAGTTTGTTAAAGACTGAAGCATGCTGTGAAAAGGAAAAGGTAAATATGATCAGTTTTGGTCAGGATATCTCTGGCCTAAAAGTTGTTCAGATTTGGTTTTGCACATTTAACATAGCATCACATCAAATGGTGAGAGGAAGCTTCAAAATAAAGCGCCGGTGGTTCTTCGCACTCTGTGTAATCAAGCTGTGCAGCTCCTAACTGCTTTAGTAGTCGTCACCTAGCACTAGCACAGAAGTGTGGGACTGGTTCGATTCAACTGGGAAAGGGAAAGGGTTGGGGACAGCCGCAGCTGTGTGCACGCTTCGGGAGCAGGCTTGCTTTGAAGCGCGTGGCTGTGGAGGGAGGTCTGGAAAGCGGGCGGGGGGGGGTAGCACTTGTGCGGGAGTTTTTTTCCCATTTCCAACATTGTGAACTTGTTGATGTTCGCTTACTTTAGACATACATTACGTTGTGTTATGGTTTTTGTCATGTTTCATCTACACTATTGTAAGTTCCACAGATATTTAAATATTTTTTGAACAAGTGCCAACTACACAGATGGCAATTGCACATACTGCTGCACAAGAAAGTGTCGGTCATGTGGTTAGTATCCCTGGGAAAAGAAATGCAACTGGTGGAAGAAAAATTAGATGACGGCATGGCTTTTCTGCACTGTTGATGAGGAACAAGACAGCTAGGTGTTGTCAGTGGACAGGAGAGAATTCAAGGGAATCGGCTGCAGGCACTGAGCGGAGTAGATGGGTAGGTGAACATGAGTCCTGGGGTAGAATTTATTGTTAGTTTTGCAGTAAAAGCCAACATTTTTCTGATCCCTGCTGGTCTTTGTGCTTGCAACTTCATGCAAAAGCAACGAAATTGAGGGTATCATTTGACCTGGCCGTTAAGAGATGATGGTGATGCAAAGGAATTCTAAGTGGCTGCTAAAGGTAAATTTGCTAAAAGCACCACTCAAAGATTCGGACACAGAGAACGCAGTAGCACTTCTGGTCTGTAACGTATTGAGCAGCTTGCAGTATGTGTGCAGAAATGGTTTTACATACCGTAATCTTTGAGGTGATTTAGTTATGGTTTGGGGAGTAACAACCGTGGTTGTAAAAGATGACGTCTGGTACAGCATGGCCGCAGGACACAGCTGTGGTGCCAGTCACCGGGCACTGAATGCTCTGTGTTCTGTAGGAAGCTGGACTGCATGGTCGTCGTTCTTTTTGGCCTCAAAATGTGTGCAGCGCTTCTGGTCACATCCTCTCTGCTCTGCCCCGGTGCTTCCGTTGGTTCCTGACATCCGCCTTTCCTTGCCTTGGCAGAAGTGCTGTAACCCCTGGGGTGGCCGCGGGCCAGGGAGCCAGGGCACCGGCGGGCTGCACCCCGCTTTGTCTGGCGGTGAGTCCCCACCGGTAGGACCCGCGCTGCTCGGCGCTGCGTGGCTGGGCCCTGGCCGTGCTCATCTCCGCGCTCGCCCACGGGTCCTGCCATGGCCTGAGGACAGAGCAACGGCGAAACACGGAGCCTCCTGCTCTTGGGTACCTAAACGCTGAGGTTTGCCGGGGTACACGGAACAGAAGAAAACAGCGCATCTGCCATCGCGCTACGCAAAGCAGAGCGCTTCCTGCTATTCAAGGGCCTTCAGACATAATGTGAATGTGTCTTCCTTCCTGGTATTGTGTGTCTGGCTGTGGGACCCTTTGTGCTGGGCGCAAGGGAGATGGACAGTGCTTGGCCAAATCAGCTTACTATCTTTGTCCTTCCTGTTCGAGTGGTTTTCAGCCTCAGAAAACACATTTAGCTTAAAGTGCTGGTATTATTCTGAGAGGTGTCTTTTGATGTTCTTGACTGGTATTATCTTTTAAATGCAGCTGTTTGTTGAAGAGAAGAAAGGCCAATGTACCTGCAGCTTCACCAGCACCTTGCATCACTGCTGTCTTAGTTAGGGATATGGTGGGTCCTGGACCACACCAAGCTCTTGAGATGTTGCCTCTCCCGCTCCCATTCAGACCCAGAGCAGGATTTCAAGGGGTGCTTTATTGGAGCTGCTCAGCCAGACCATGTGAAGGAATAATGCGGATGATAAGACCTTACACTGCAGTAATCTCAAAGCAACACTGGCTAAAGTCTTCAACCAAATACGTCTGCTTTTGTTTTCTGCTTGAAGGCTTGGTCTTTGACAAGTACAAGTAATGTCTTGTCCTTTATTTTTAGTGGACCATAATAAACCTGAATAGATGGACAATCACCTGAGCCATAAACATTTGAATGTCCCCGATGCCTGCCCATTTCAGAAAGCAGCAGCAGCACTTGTGCCTCTCAGAAGCCTCCGTAGGCTCCCTTTGCAGATTCTGTAGAGAAAAGGGAGGTTGTCAGAGCATTAGATCAGGGTTGTTTGTCCCATGCTGGCTCAATCAGTCATTATCAGCAACCAGCAGCAACAATTAGTGAGCCCTGCACACCAGCACGATGAAGATCCCACTGATTCAGAGTTCAGAGGAGAGTCGGGATACTGTGCAGTGCTCTGTGGGAGCTGGCCTTGCAGCGAACACTCACCACCTTTTCCCAGCTCTGAAAAGAGCAATAGTTGGGTCACGGCGGTTAGCCTGCTGCCTTTGGTGCCCGGAATCAGGTTGTCATCTGGCAGCACTGTCGAGATGGCCGGTTAGGTGTTCCATGGCAAAAGCTGCTCCCTCCCGCCAGCGCCAAGTGCATCACGTCAGCGGACGTGGCACACGGCGGAGGTGAATCCAAAGAGCCAGGACGGCGAAGGAGGGGCAGGGCAGCATCCCAGAGAAATGCAGGAAGACGAGTGGTAGAGAAACAGGGAGCTGGAGGTGCGGAGTCCATTTCTCTTGGAACAACCAGGTGTTCAGCAGGGCTCAGAGGGAGTTTCACGACTTCAGACGCTGTTTGTGCAGCTGCCTGGTGGCACAGAAAGAGAGCGAAATAGATTTGTGTGAGGAAATAAGAACAGGCCCATTAGTGATAGTTCGCAGAATGAAATAGGGGAGTACAGCAAAACCTTTGTTTTCTCGGTTATCCACAACATAATTTTCCTGTGCACTCCCAAAGCGTGTGCAAGTAGTCAGCGTCAGTGACAGGGTGTGAATTGTGTGGACAACTGGGTTGTGTCCTCGGTCCTAATGTTTTACGTGAGGAGCAGAGCAGATGCAGATGGGCTGTTTTGATACTGCTGTCCTCAGCCGTCTCATACGATGTCTGATCGCTGTCTTTCTGCTGGTGTTTGTAGCTGAGACGCCTGCGCGCAGACCTGGGCGCCGGGCAGCGCGGGGCTGGGGGATGCCTGCGCCAGGGAGGTGCCTGGGGCAGCGTGGGGCCGTGAGGGTCTCCTCACCAGATGGCGGAAATAAAACCCCCCAGCTCTTTGTACAGCTTGGGTGTAAGCTTAGATTTTTGCCAGCTCAACTCATAGCCTAAATTAAGCACATGTGGTGTCTAATTCTAATTTAGAATAGTAATGGAGATAAGAAAACAGCTCGTGGGTTAGGTAAGTGTAATGATATCCGTGTCTGGAGTGACCGGGATGAAGCACCGTGGAGCTCTGGACCCAGCTGGAGCTGTGGGTTTGCAGCTGCTCGCAGAACCAGCCTTGGAGCGTTAGGTCCCAGGAGGATTTATTGTCTGCTTTCCATTGATAGATCCCTGAGCTGTACAAAACCCTGCAAAACACTTCAGTGTGCACGTGCAAACTGTTAACTTTAATTTAGAGTTTTGTTTGCTGTTTCCCTTCTGCTTCTAGTTACACTCACATAAAACTAGAGCTCTTCTGCTGCAGTTCCTGGGTTTATTTCCGATTTTCCTCTTCTCCCTGTTCCTCCATCAGACTCTGTCAAGCGAGATGCATCGGCCGGTTTGCCGTGCTCGTGACTTCCAAAGCTGGGGTTCGTTTGTGGAGCAGGGGCTGGGCCGCGGCCGCTCCCCGCGCAGGGGGGTGCCTGCTGCCGGCTCCCGGGGCCTTCCCAGCGCTGGGGTACGGCTGCGGGGTTTGTCCCCCGCCCTGCCCTCCCCAGCTCCGGGGCGACGCTGGCAGCAGAGCAGGGGCTCAGCAGTTGCTTGGTAACCGCAGCCACATTTCAAAAATGTACCCTTTTACAGCCAGCTTCCCAAACTAATGGCTTTGAAAGGAACAGTTGTTCTTTCAGGATCATTTTCATTTTGTTCTTTCTTAAAAAAAAAAAGGGGGGGGGAGGGTAGTGGAAAAAAGAGTCTTTCAGCTCCAGCTTTGCTTTTGTTCTCCGCTCTCTTTCCTCGCATCTGGTCCCACAAAGGGGAGTAGTGTCACATGCCCGGGAGCGAAGCCCTTTCATCCTCCTCTCCTTAGGGCTTAGCTGAAGTTATCATTGCTGAATTTCAGTCTGGGCGGAAGGAAACTGTGAGCGCTTCCCGTAACGTCTGCATTTGTCTCTGCTCTTTGCTGGGCGTAGTTTCCTTCTAAGAGTGACACATTTCTTCAGGGAGGATGGCTTGGTATGAGGTTGGACTGATGCCACAGACATGTTCCGTGTCTGCTCGCTGCTCTCATCATGGTTTGCTGGATGTCGCTCCTGGTCAGGTCACTTGCTGCGTCACCTTGGAGTGGTGCATGGTCCCCGTGCAGCACGCTGGGCTCTGCGGCTGGCCGAGCCCTGGGCAGCTCAGCCCTGCCCTTGCTGTCACGAGCTTTGGTGAGGCTGCCAGTGCCCCTGGGCTGTACCTGGAAGAGTTGCGTTAGTTGTAGACCACAGGCAAACAAAAAGCTCAACAGCCCTGAAACTAGACTGCTGCTGTTCACCCAACGGCAGCCTTCTGCTCCTCTGCAGCCGGACAGCCCGCCGTCTCAGCCCTGCGGATCGGGTCTCTGCAGGTCACGGCATCCTTGGCTGAGGTCAGCAGGATGACGTGTGACCCTCCACAGGCATGAGCAGTTGGCTGGGCTTTAATTTCATGTTCGTACCCGTGTGGCACCTTCGTCATGAGTGATGCAAGGGCCTTGATCTAGCGGGAAGCTGAACAGCCGTTGTATGTCACTCACATTGCGATTATTGCCAAAGGCACAGTGTAGAACTCTCATTAGTAATTAATTTCTGTCCGATCTTAAGTTTTTGTGCGGCATCAATACTGGGACATCTTCCACATAACTCCTTTTACAATGGTGGTAATAAACACCAGGAAGATGATCACTCTGTCCTGATCCCTTGATCAGCAAATCAGAAACTTTCCAAATTGTACACACAAGGGCGCAAATTCTCACACCCATTAAATTGCTGGAGATGGAGAAGGGGCTCTGCGAAATAATCAGAGTTCACTGGTGTAATGAAATATAAACCTTTATCATCAGAGTGGTGAGAAGGTCTGCTTGGTGTTTTCATGCCAAGGCAGGTTTTTCAGGTTTTAATGATAGTTCCGCAAGCTGTGATGTTCCTTGGCTGTCCGAGTGGCACTCTTCTGACCTCTGAGAACATCAAAGGCTGTTGCTGTTGTTTCGAATCTCAGTCCAGCCTTTAGAACAGGATGTCACAGAGCAGTGGATGAGGAGGCCGGCCACATTACCAGCAAAAGAGAGCAGTAGTGAGGTATCTTTCTGTGCCGCTAGCAGAATAACGTCTGATCGTCGTGGCCAAATTCAGAGAGACAAAGCAGGCTGTGAGCATCCTGCTGACCCGCGGGTTGCTGCGGTACTCTGTGGTGAAGGTGTTAGCCGTGCAGTCGTGCGGCGTGGGATACCAGGATGGTTTTGTCTGGGTCCCAGTTGCCGTCGACTCTCAAACGTCAGCGGGCGAGTCCGCACAGGGTTGGGGACGGGTCAGGTTCTTCGTGCAGATGCAGCGCTGGGTGACTGGTGGCCTGAGGAGGCTGGTGGAAGAGCCCAGGGTCATTCCTTGTGTACAGGACCATGCACCTTGCCCAGATGTGCAAGTAGCAGCGGTTCCAGCGTCAGCACTGGGCGTCTGAGAGGGCTCCTGAGCGCAGATGCACGGCCCCTCTCCAGCAGCGCCCAGATCGCGGGGTGACTAGCGGCGGCAGTGGAGCGAAGCGTTAGGTCATCCCTCGTGTTTTGAACGCCAGCGCTACGTCTTGGGCTCAGAGGTCGGTTCCCCCGGTCGTGCTGACGCCGTTTAGTGCGTCTGAAGAGCTGCATTCAAATTGCGCCAACTCCATCTGTTTAAAAATTGAAATGACAGTGTCTTAACAGCACCTGATGTGGGCTGTCCCTTTTTATTTCACCACTTCTGTCCCATCACCTAGAACCACACACAGCTGCCAAAGAAGACATGGGCAGCAGCGCGGAGAACACGTCTCCGAGCCAGTCCCGAGTTTGTAGTGCATAGCACATGCAACAAGCCAGGCTCCAAGATTAATTTGGTGCTGGAGCTGGGGATAAGCTGACTTCAGATGTCTTTGTGCCTTCTGAATCTGAGCACCGAGGCAAGTCCTGAAGGATGTCCCGCATGGCTTGGGACTGCCTGGGAGCTGATTCAAGTGCCCGGAGCTGCCTTGGCTCCTTCGGGACTGTTTCAGGGGTGCAATGTGAGAGAGCACATCACGCCCTGGCTGTCCTGCGGGAAGGTGACTGCCCTTGGGAACCGCCGGGCTCCGGGCTCTGGTGTTTGGCTTCATTCGGGTGGATCGGGTTTCCATAGTGGTAGTGGGCAACAGAGTTTATTTTCTGTTTATTTCCATTCCGTTGCCCTGTTCGCCTCCTAGGAGATACTCTGCTAATGTGTTTGCTTGTGAAATCTGCCTGCAGCTCTCAAAGAAGGTGAAGTGGGATGAGGGAAAAGAGGTTTTCTGGACTAAATTGTAGGAGAAGAAAGAAGTCCTTGGTAGTTTTCTTTCTTTTTTTTTTTTTTTGGACTTTGACTGTGATGAATAACAAATCTGTTAGAAGTCTTTATGCATCAAAAAAATGCCAATACATAGAACAAGAACAGTGTTGCATAACACAATTAAAACCAGGTATAATTCGAGAAACATCAATACTCTTTCAGAAGGTAGTGCTGCATTACAGAAGTAAGCACTACTCACACATTTATAAACATCTGTCAGAATTATTTCCTGAGGCAAGGGAAAGTGACATCCAGCACAATCTCTACTGAATTTATCCTAATTATCACAGCTGTTTATGTGAAAAAAAATGCTTACAGCAAATACCATCTCGTGCTGTAATGCTTTGGTGGGAATTGGGCTGGAGGAAGGAGTACTCACTTGGTCTTCAGCCATGCCAGGAGCTGTGATTAACACCTTGTAGACCACCTGCCAAATGTCTTTTTCTTCCTCCACATCTGTTTTCTTGTGTCCCCTTCAGCTCCCGTTGAGGTCCCCAAGCCCCTTCTGCACCGACCCTCTATGCTTCTCCGTCAGACCTGGCTGGGGTGTGGTTCTTGAGGCAGAGGCAGTCCTTACTAACGGCCCAAGCAGCACCGCACCCATCCCTGAGATTATTATTCTTCGTAATAATCATAGTCATTATCACCACTGAGGTACCCTCACTTGGTTTTGTATTACAGGATGGGACAAAAGAATTGGAGATCTCAGTACCCTGGGCACCATCACTGAGTCACATTTCCACACTGGTTAACATCTCTTCCAGAGCAGGCATTCAGGACATCTGCTCATCGCCCACACTTCGTAGCTACCCTTTGTTCATGTAAATATTAACAGTGGTCAGCTGGGTGCAGAAAGAAAAATCTTAGTCAGTATTACTCATGTATTGCTGATATCCTCAGTCAAGCCAACCAAATATTCAGAATTTTAAAGAAGAATGAGACAAGAAGATTGCCCATTTTATTTTTAGACTAGCAGCTGAAACCATCCAGAGAGAGAGGCGGTTTACACAGCGAGAGGGTGTGGCACGGAAAGAGCCACGGAAGAAAGCTAGCGGGGCAAGCTGGGCAACCTACGGCACCCTGATAGCTGGGTGCAGAAACCGAGAAGCTGTGGTGAGGAAGGTGGTGCGAAAACAGAGCCGGCAGAAACCACGGGGAGAGGAGTCGGTGCTAAGATACATTGCATTAAGAACAAAAAAGATCACTCGCATCTCAAGCTGAATGTACGCTCACCTCCTCTTTTAACAGCAAGTTCAGAAGCAAGCGTTCGTTGCTGGGTTTTGTTCTGCCTGTTTGCTTTTAATTTCTGATTCTCTGCTCTGGATGGTTGCAGACATCTGAACCTTCGGAGGCATTAATATTTGAGCGGGATGGGCAACAGGAGGCTGTGAAATGTCAGTCATCTTTGAAAAGCAAAAAGGATTTGGAAGCAGATGATGGGCAGGTGGTTGTCTTAATTCGGCATTAGAACAGCAGCGATAACACTGACTCCCTCCTCTGTCTCCTCCCCCTCCCACACACGCTCACACTGAAAGGAAAATAAAAAGACATTTGCATTCGTTGGCAAGCTGGTGATGTGCTCAAAAGGATCTTTATCCAGCCTGTAAACAGTCATGAGTCTCTCCCCCACCCAGCCCATCAGATTCTGGGCTGGTGACTAGCTTCCCTTCACTTCTCAGATGGATAAGGCTCTTCGAAACATGAGCATCAGTGTAATAAATCAGAGAAAGAAAAAAAAGCGCAGACTCATGTATCTCAAAGGGCTTGCTCAACACAAGCGAAAATGCAGTCAAACGGCACACTGCTCAGATCCGGCGCTTTCAGAAAACTGGAGTCAGACCTTCCAAGTCCACACCTAGTGTCCTTTTAGGAACTACTCATTCATCAGAGTATTTCATATAATCTGACAGGAAATGATATTTATGATGCTTTTAGCTCCATTTGGGACAGTTTTTTAATACTACTTCTGGGATGTAAATTATTTAAAAATCATCAATTTAGTTCTTTACGTGAAGAGATGAAAGCTTAACCAAAAAGCTTTCCTGTTCGTGGCAGTCTTAAATTCTGCGGGAGATCTATCTGTTTTTCCTTAATTGAACACTGAAAGAAAAAAAAGAGCTTGGCCTCATAACATTTTTAGTAGAAGTAAATGTTAGATTTATTTAGCCCCACTGACTTTTGAAATACAACCACTAATAGCATCTGTTTAAATATTGTCCTCCAGAATGGATAAAGCCTTTTATCACCAGGCACTAAATTCACTAACGGCGCGTTTTATGTACCTCTGTCCCCTGTGTGGCTTTGCTGGTGGCTCCAGCCGTGTGTCCCCAAGTGATGGGCAAAGGCGAACCGCGCGGCTTCGGAGGGGAGGCCGCCCCGGGACCCCAAGGAGACCCCTTCCCCGGGGCAGGGGAGCCGCCGGCGAGGGGTCCTCCACGCGCGGGGCGCCCTGGGGCGCCTGGGGGCGGTGGGGGCTCGGATGGAGCCCGGCAGACCGGGGGGCGAAGCCTTGGCACTTGCTGCAGGCAGGACAGCGGGCACGGGGGGTGCTCCCGACCCCCGAGTTAGCCAGCTGGGCTTACGTGTCCAAGAACGGTGCTTGTGGCTGTGCACAGGGCAGGGCTCCTGCTTGCTCTGTGCGCGCTTCTGGGTGCCTGGTCTGGATGCCAGCAGGGCTGGTCCTGGGGTGTGACCTGCTGGTCGCAGAAACTGATACTCTTCTTCCTCCGGTGGTATTTTGGGTTGCATATGATTCTTTTGTCTTGGTAATTCTTTTAAAGAAATAATGGGAGCAGTGTTTAAGAAGTACTTTAACTCGTGGCAGATATGTAGCAGACGTAAACAACCTCAAAGACCAAGGATAAATGTAATTGAAAAGTCTCCAATTACAAGATGGGTACCATTTTCCTCTCCAAACAGCCGCAAAACTGACTGCTCCCAGGAAAGGGAGCGCTCTCACCGCACAGGAGAATTGCAGTGAATGGTTTTGAGATTATTGTAAAGCCAAAATACATGTCATGAGTAAGAGTGTGAGAACTTGCTAAATATTCATGAAACTAGGCTTTCTTTTGTTCCAGTTATGCATGGGGAGTATGGTGTTTTTCCCCCCGGCCAGTTTCTGGCTGTCTGATCCCTGTCAGTGCAAATCGAGGGCAGAAGGACAAGTTTCGCCTTGAGATGCTGTGCCTGATGCTGACCGTAAAATCAGTATGTGGAAAGTTGGTGGCTGCAGGTGAGCATCACTGCAGATGCTCTAGAGACACTGGGATTCCCCATCGTAATTAGCATTGATTCCCCTTTTTTGGGGGCGTTGTTGTCTGTGAACTCGTTAAATTGTGACCTGCGTGTAAGACTTGCGTTTATGCTCTGGAAAAGTCAGCTTATTTGCTATAGGTTATTGTACTCCCGAGGCTGGAGTTGTTTAAATGCATGTGATGAGAGGACTGTTTAGAAATATTTTGAGTAAGAACTATAAAAGCAGGTTCCAAGGGTACTTTTTTACAGCCAGAGTCTGTTCTCTTGCCTAAATGTGACACACTAAAAAGGCAGCACTGTCTATAAAACCTCAGTGCCTGCACTCAGTGTTCCTGAAGAATAGGGGGTGGCAACAGCACTGAAGGCACTTACTCGGAGGTTGATTTGGCTCAGTTATTGCTTTCTTTGGGAGGACCTGACTCTTTTTTTGTGCTGCATTGACTTCCAAGTGATGCTGGAAAACCCAGATTCAGCACAAGGAGCAATACCTGCAGCGGGGCCCCGCAGAATCCCAGGGGAGTCTTTGGCCGAGTGCGTCCCATGAGCACTCCTCCTCGGCACAGGCTCTCCTCAGACTAAGCTCCTATAACCATGTATTTGGGAAGAAGCACTGCTTGAATATGGCTTGATGTAAACAGACAGCTTTGTCCAAAAGGACTGAGAAAAAAAAGGTAATTTTTATCCAAGAATGGAGGTAAATAAACAAACTCAGTTCTAAGACAGGAGTTAACACGCAACAAATCAACGAATCTTTGGTTTCAGTGTACACTTAGACTGATCTGTGATAGAAAAAAAATAGCGTGCTCTCTGAAACATGGAAGTCCTGAGTCACAAGGTGTGTCTGACAAACGCTTTTCTACAGCGAATCTCCTGGGCTGGACCCCTGCATGGCTGTCCATTACCTGCAAGGTGGAGATGACTTGAATTGAGTTCGGTTTGACATATTTGGAGTATTGGGCAAGGCAGTGAGAATCAATGAGCTCTTTGCTCTTCCTTGACAGAACAAAAAACTACCTGTGTACCAGCTAACAGGAACTCGTGATAAGGAACTCAAGTTGCAAGAGAAAAGAGCTGGAAAGAACTGCCCCCTGTGCGGTTGGCTACTGTCAACTGTAAACACCTCACCTAACAAGAAAGGCTGCAACTTAGGACCAATCCTGAAAACCAGTGCATTGTTTGGACACCTGTAAGCTTGATTTTCCAGGGCAGAATTCCACAAGGCGTGGGCACACAGCACAATTCCCTAAGGCCATGTGTATACCTGAAACCTCTGTTTAGGCATGACGTGGATTTAAAGTGGTGATGAGATCTTCTCTTGGCTCTCTGCAAAGAGATAGATATCTGCCCTATGCGCTGCCCAAAATTTAGAAGCTCTTCTACACTATAAGAGACCAGGTGAAATATGTTCATTTTTAGACCACACTGTGCCTGGAAAGATACCCTCAAGCATATGCTGTAAATAAATGCACAAACTGAAAACACACCTGAATACATCTAGAGATAGAATAGCACATATTGGCACTGTGACAAGAAATGTGTGGTCTGCCTTGAGTATTTTAGATGATGCAGTGGCCAGTGGTAACCCTGAGAGTAGCTATGGTAACACACAGAAACCTGCTTCGTGGACAAAAAAAAATTGTCCATTTTTGTTGCCATCAGGCCACTAATTAAAAGAAGGGATTGCAGTAGAGAGGTCATGAGAATTTAGCGCAGTTTTCAACTCTGGGTGAGGTTTGCTTCCACATTCGGAATGTGGAGAATGTGTGCGGTGGCTGTAGGACTAGTTCTGTGCAAAAGGTGGAACCGTCGCGTCTCCCGTCGGTGCCCGTGGTGTGGCGCGGGACAGGTCCCTTGGCCCCTCCGCTCTGCTCCCCCGAAGCCGCCCCGTTTGCCTGCTGGTTGTCCCGCTGGCCTGGAACCCGACCAGGGCCACCTGCAGCAGCAGTCGTTATCAACAGGTGCCGCGCCACAGGGACCAGAATTGCGCTGTGCTGGATTATTCTGCCCTGTTCTCCCTTATCCTTTTTCCCCCTCTCCTCGCTTTTAACCCTAGATATCATGTTATGCTAGGATGGCTTCTTTTCTCAGAAGTCCTCCCGTTTGTTTCAGTTGATGAATCAAGGACTCAAGCTTCTTTTTAAGCACTAATTGGGAATGTGCTTTGTCCTTAAAATGAAAAATGCACTGAACATCCTTGTGCTGCCAACTGGGCTGGATATTTATATGACTTATGGTTCTGTTCCTTTATGTAGCTGTAGCACAAGTTTTGACCCCGTTGTCAGGGTGAGAAAGCAACAGCTGTTACACAACCCAGTGCAATTTTACATTAACCACGTGAGGTTCAGTTTCTGTTGCAGTTACGGAGCTGGTTCATTGCTGATGTCAACCAGGACCACTCCGTTGCCGGTCTGGGGTGGATCTGTTGGTTCGTGCTATCTGTGTATCCTGTCCATCGTGCAGTTCTCGCAGTGGCCTGGTGCTTTCCTGCAGGATGCTCGCACTCTGCCTCCAGCAAAGAAACAGCCTTTGTAGAAGCTACAGGAATACGGTTTCCAAAAATTACTGATGTACAAAAACTGGATTGTTTTAATCTTGAGGTCAAATACTTGATCACTTTGGCTTTTTTTGGCTGCTGAGGCCACTTGAGGTTGCCTGGCCATCTCTGTGTGGCAGTTACCAGTGCTGTCTAGACAAGCAGTTGACATTAAATTACAGATCCCATTTTCCCTGTGCCTCTGCTAAATATTCTATGTTTTAAATCTGAGTTGCAGAGGTGGTGCAGGTTTACCTGGCAGGTCTAGGATAGCTCCCCTTAGTGCCGTTCAGAGGGACTAGAGTTCTGTCTCACATCAGAAGCATCAAATGGCGCAGCAAAGACAGCCCTGCAGTAACTGCACCAGCAGCGCGAAAGGTGTAGGAGAGGAAAGTGCTCATGTACCAGCGTATGAAAAGTAAGGCTGTATCTGTGTCCGTTCTACCTGAAGACCCGTTCTGGACTACACAGAAGTGTCAGCCGGCTTCACCTCCGTCAGCAAGGCTGGGGGGCACACAGCGGTTACACGCAGGGACGGTTACATCTCAGGGTGTTCGGTCTCACCGTGGGTGTTTTCCTGCGGTGCGGGAGCCACGTGTACCGTGCCAGTTCTCAAACACTGGCGTGGGTGAAGAGGGCAGTGTTTCTACAACCAAATGCATGCAGCTCCAGAAGGAAGAATGTGAGGAAGATCTAGAACTAGTGTGCAGAACTGGGCTTATGTAAAATTAAAAACACCCCCAAATCTTACAGAGGTCAAAAATAGTAATATTGATTTGTCTTAATAATATTGTTACTCTTAATGGGGAGCTGCCCTATAGATACAGGTTGTTGTAGCACGAGTTGAGTCATTGCTGCATCGCTGCGCAGACGGATTCACCATCCGTGGCACTGACACGGAAACGTCATCAGCAGATGGCGAGTTTTGGTATAGATTAAGCACCTTTGATATGCCATTATCACAGTATCACAGATTTTGGTGATGTTCATGTCCACTGATACCTCAAGCTGATGAGCTTAAATTTAGGTTAGTAGTGCTGGGATGCAGTGGCAGCTGAGTAGAGCACAGATTTGCAGCTAACTATGCAGACCACCATAGGAAAGTAAATAATTCAGCAGCATTTCTTTTCCTACAGGTTTTACACTCTAACAGCAATTAGCTTTGGTTCTGCTGGGATTTCTGTGTTTACGTGATGCCCGTGAACTTTGAGCTAGATAAATTTCAATATTTTTTGGTAACAATTTCTGTGCTGCAAGTGTGGTTAAACTGGACACCGAAGAGGAATGCGGTTGTGGACGAGTCTCGGGCCAATGCCCTCCTGCACTTGTACTGTCTGATGTCGATCCGAGCACTTCTCGGGCGGTTTTAGCTTGAGCAAGGCGTAGCTGCAGTGATCAGCAGCAGCACGGGGGTTATTACAGCTGTCCACATGGAAACCCCACGCTACAGGGTGAACTATTTCATGCAAACAGGTGGGATTTGGTTAGCACCTGGGTCTTGGTGTGGCACCAGCCATCATCCTCGATTGCCAGTTTCTGCTGGAGAAACAGGCTAAATGTTTAAAATAAACATAAGGGCAATGCAACCAAGTTGCCAGGGTGAGGCCATGTGTTTCAAACAGCTGACAAAACTCTCAAAAATTCCGTACCCAGAGTGTTAATGGCTTATATGTAAAGCTGAGCTTTCATTCAGGGGTGAAAATATGAAGGAGTGTATGTTGCAGATCAGAGTTGGAATAAGAATGTTTGGGATCAGCTGCCAAAAATCTTTTTCTTCTGTTTTCTAACCTAATCAGGAGACTGAACCAAACATAATTCAGTCTTCTTTGGTCAAGCAGTCCTTTCAGCCTGCAAATCAATTTTGTCAAAACCAACCTAGTGATCTCAAAAACGGACTCGAGAATAGCACCTCTTCATCCTGGTTCGGTTTCAGCCACCCACTGTGTCCAGGGGTATCTGGCTGTACCACTACTGATAGCATTTTTGCAGTCAAGATCAGAGATGGTAAAATCTCCTGGTATTATACAATTTCTGACAGTATTTTTTTACTTTAATAGCATCATGGCTCTTTCTCTCTCTCTGCCTTCCAGGACAACTCTTACTGACTGCAGCAGGCTCCCAGTATCACTGCGTTCACACAACTTGCAGCAGCTTAGTCCCTAATAATTTTGATGTCCTTTCTTCTGTTGCTAATTTTCTTTGTGTACAGCTTGCAGAAAGCATTTTGCCAAACTGATGGCCTGGGTGCGTGACTTGAAGTCACCCCACTCTATGCTGGAAGCCACCCCAATATGCTCCTCGCCCCTCGTCTCCCTGTCCCTTGCACCTGCGGACGCCCCTGGCAGACAGCCCTTCTGTCCCGCTGGCAGGACGTGACGCCCCTGGCAGACAGCCCTTCTGTCCCGCTGGCAGGACGTGCTCCGCTGCAGCGTGATGTCGTGCGGAGCGTGGATCGCCCTGGCTCGCCTCGGAGCTCAGCCTCTGCTCCACAAGTGCCGGGATGCCCGAGGAGGACAGGCAGCCGCTGCCGGCGTGCGTAAACCCCCTTTACTCACCCAGGCGAGAAAATAAACATTGCTGGTTCGGTGGAACAGAATTTGGACAGCATTGGAGTTTTTTTGGTTTATTTTGCTTTGGGTTGGGTTTTTTGGTGGAATTTGAAGCTGAACATCTAAACTGGTGCTCTCAGAAACAGTTGAATTAATTGCACCTTGCTCATCAAGCTCTTCCTTTCAAACAGAAAGTGATGAACGACTTCATTCCACTACGTGAGCTGTGAGGGCTGCCTGCGTTCGGCGTCGGTGTAGCTGGCAGGCGTCTGAAGAGCTCTTGACAGAGCTGGTACTGTCAGCTCTCCCCATGTGCTCGGAGGGAATATTATGCACTTTGTTGTTTTTTGTGGTTTGGGGGGGCTTTTTTCACTGTTGGATCCAAAACAGAAATTTCACACAGTAAGGCAATTTAGTGTCCCCACGCTTAGGCCGGTATTCATCAGGGGGCCAATTAAAATAGTGCAGTGCTTGTTAATAATAATTCAAAGTAACTTTTCAGTCCGGTTTTGGTTTATTTAGTGATGCACACTGGGATATACCCAGCATGATTCAAAGCACCAAGGGCATTTCATGGACCAGACGTAGCTCAGGTTCTCTGCTCTTTTAACGGTGACTTACCAGGGCAGCTGAAGGGCAGTTTTACTGATTCTCAGGGGAAATATTGAGAAGTTAAGGAGAAATTAGCTCAAAGTTTATATACTGTTTATGTCCCACTTAACTCCTGGGCGCTGAAGTGGAATTCCAGTTAAAATGCTGTTCTGGTTCTTTGCAGCTCTGGTGGACAGTGTCTCTACATTAGTCGTTATACTACATAATAAAACCATGGCATGATTTACGTACTTTAGGAAGTAAATGGACACACATCCATAGGTCTCATAAACTAGTGAAGCTCCAGTGATTTTAGTCCTACAGTTAATGAGTTGCTGGAATTAATTACAAATTTAGTTGATGATATACACCTATATATAGCTCTGTTTAAACCTCTCCCCTTCAAAAAATAAGCATGTGTTTGCATTACTTGTCCTCAGGAAAACACTGACCTGTGTTTTAATTTAGAGTACATGATTAAATCTTACTAATCTCAGTGGGGTCCTTTATTGAAAAGAGGGCATGAAAGCAGAACTGGGCACTGCGGGGCCTTTACTGGTGAAGCTGGGCGTGCTGGTGGGCTTTACCTTCCTGGGAGACCTGCTGTGCAGTGGAAGGTCTGGGGTTCAGCTGGAGGCTGTGCCTCCGTTCTGCAGAGCCGTGGTTTCCGTGCTTTTGTGCAGGGGAAATGTTTGTGCGCGAGGCGTTTTGCTGAGATGGCCACTCCGGCCCAGCGCTCGGGCAATAGGAGTGAGATACGCAATAACTGGGTTCTGTATTTATGAAACCTTGTGAGAAGAAAATCGAGCTGAATATGTCCGATACATTGGAGTGTAGTAAAGCCAGCTTGAATGGGTACATTATTGCAAAGCAGACTGTTTAAATGCATAACATTTGTGCGTTGTCTGACGGTACGGTCCTCTGAGAAATACAAGAATCCTTGTCAAATATGACTTACAAAAATGTGAATGAACTCCACTACGCCTCGTCTGAAACCCGCAGCGACTCGGAGAGCCTCCCTCCGTGCCGGAAAGCCCCTGGCAGCAGCCGGTCTCTCCCCGGCCGTGTCCATGGGGCTGGCCCGTGCTGCGGAGCAGGGTTCGGAGCAGCGTGGCCGTGGGCAGCCGGCAGAGAGCCCGGCCGGCACGCTGCGTGCGGGCAGGAGCCCGGCCATGGCGGGAGGCGGCAGGAGCCCAGAGCTAGGGATTGTCACACTTGTGGATGAAGGGTCAGCTTTCTGCTTTCCTGAAAAAAGTGTTGGGAACTCCCTTTCCTCTGCTGAAGCCTCTGTTGTCTCACAGAGCAGAGAAGATCCGTCTTGGGAACAGTCTGCTGAGCCTCCATCAGTTCCCAGGATTTTCTTCCTCCCCAGGACAGAAAAATGCAGAAATGAAGATAATTGCAGTGGTTCCAGCCTTTCTGGTCCCACGGAAGCAGCTCACTGTGAGAGAGAAGAGCCAGATAACTCCCGAGCTCTACATAAACTCCTGTCTAATGGCATGCCGCGCTTGGGACACGGAGTGCTCTGGAACAGCGTGGGCGAATACTTAAGCTTTTCTTGAAACTCATTTTCAGGTGGTTTACGTTTGTCAAAATAGAAATTTTGCTCATCTCTGTAGCCTGGCCTCCCAGCAATGATGCGATCCAGACCCCTTAAGGCTGTGTTCGTAAGGCTCCTACTGCATTTTGTCTGTGAGCTTGTGTTTAGTGAACTCGATAAGGACATATCGTAAGCTCTGCCATTTTCGTACAATGATAATTTTCTTTAAAAAGTGGCTGTAAGTGTGAATTTAGTCTACTTGTTTTTGATGTCCAGCGAAGCTTTAGATAGCAATTTGATCATTATTATTGCTATTGTACAGCTGCTCTCTGAAGGAGCTTAAACCGTGTCAAAAAGGGAACCAACATAATGAGTCTGACAGAATTTCAGAGGGAGCGATAAAATTTAGGATAATGAGTTCTGATGAATTTTTAATGTTATTGTAACAATTCACACCTCTGGACTCAGAACTGCAATGTGCGATTGGGAATTGGGCTGTGCAGATACACCCTTCTCCAAGTCTATTCCTCTTAAGGAAAAAAGAACAGCCAAGACAAAAGGAGCCCTACAAGCGCGCGTGCTTTCTTTCTCTCCATGCACACCCCCCCTTCAGTTTTCGCCAGTCTTCGGGCTGTGTTGCTGCTAGCCATCCTTCCCAAATTCAGTGCCAGCGACGTGCAAACTCCCAGCCCAGGTGAGGGCATGGGTGTCTCCGTGCCGCTGCTTTCCCGTGGCTGCAGAGGAGGTCCCAGACCGGTTTCCAGTTGTGTGGATTATGCTGTCCTTGATATTTGGGGACCAAATGAGCAGAGGTAAATCGAACTTCATTAAACTGGGCTATTTTTCCCTGCCTCTTTAGAAATGGGTAGTGGGAACTGAAATGTGATTAGTTGCAATGAGAGGAGGACAGTACTGTTTAGTTTTTATTTTGCTCCGATGCACACTGGGGTTTCTTGCACTCCATGGCAGCTGCTGGAGCTTGCAGATTTGCAGGGAGAAGCTCTGATGTCGCAGTGCTTACAACGCAAAGTGGCACGCACTGCTTTCACTGCGCTAGCTGTAGTCTGAAGATTGCGGCCAAGGTAAGCTGTGCGGGAGTCTTATTGTGCTGTTGCAATGCAGATTCATTGGCAAGAGGGATTTTGTTCTGGAGGTCAATAGATGTTAACAGATGTACTGATTTTTGTATGCTGAAGAGCTGGAAATTGGAGATGTTTTGTGCTGTTTCTGGCTGGTGCCATAAAAAAAGAGAAAATGATTGTCCAACACATGAACAAGCACTTGGATTTGAGACTGTTGTGCTCCAGTCTGAGCTCTGCTGCGGGCTTTGGAAAAGCTGCTGAAGCTGAGCACCCTCGCAGCTCTTGCTCACGGTGATAACCCGGCTTCCCCCCAGTGTGTGCATGTGGCTGGGGTCTTTGCGCCAGAGCCTGGACCCTCTGGAGCGCCCACCCTCGCCCCGGCCCCCTCGGCCGGGCTGCCGGCACCTCCCGCCCTTCCAGGCACGACATGGGCCCTTCCGGCCCCCTTGACACTGAGTCTTTTTCCAGATGTATTCTGGTTTCTGTGTCTTTTTAGCAGCCTCTGAGCAAACCCCTTGTCTGTTCCTGGTTGGGTTTGAATAAATTCTACCCACGTGTGAGCGGAAGCAGCCCGTTCTTGCTTTCCTGAGTTGGACACCAACATACAGGTTCACTTTAGCTTTGTGAACTCCTATCTGCAAAGTTTTAAAACTCAATGGCAGCTTCAGCGACGGGGAAGCAGCGCTGTGTGCACTGACATTGCAGCGGGAAGTGGGGGTGTGTACCTGCTCACACGCCACAGGGAAATGTCAGGGCAGGAGCCGAGGGAGGGGGCTTACTTCCACTGGAGGGATGCCTTATTTCATGGCCAGGGCTGTAAGCAGAGTTCAGAGCTCACAAGTGCTGATAAAAGGCTTCTTTCACTGGTGAAGCATTACTTCTGGACTTGTTTACCTATTCCTCTCGGCCTCTCTCTCCTGACAAGAACGGCGTCTCTGTTTGGTATTGAGAACAGTAATTCCCTTATCTTGGGTGTTGAACAATGTGATATAATTAATAAAAGTAATGACAATTTATTCACTGAATACCAATTAGTGCTCAGCTTTCTAAGTGAACAGAGATTGCGAATAGAAAGCAGATTGGATGATACCACAGAAAGAAATTATTTCTTTGATGTAAAAGACATTAAGAAAGTGTTTTATCCACGACATGTTGAAAAATGAAGCAAGCTTATGGAAACGATAAGTATTTTCATCTGTCACTGGCTCACTCTTTAATGGAGACACGAGGGAGCATAAGTTCATGACAAACACCCTGGTGCTCGTGGCCTTAAATGTCACCGCTCCACTCGTGAGTTAACTCTGTTCTGGGGGTGCAGTCACCGTAGCGGGATTTCTTCCATCTGAAAAGATGCCACCGGTGACAGAAAGGAGAAGGCACAAACCAACTCCAACTTATTACAATAAAACAGAAGCAGCAGCCCCAGATGATGTTGTTACTCTGGTTTAATCAGCCCACCCTGCTGCTCCTGCCCGCACAGAACATCAATTGCTAAACCCATCTGCGAAATGTGGCATTGGAGTTGCACTGGCTGGGAAGGAACAGTGTCTCTAATGGTTGCTTAATCTGTTGTGTGTGGGGGTTTTATGGTGTGCTGAAATGCCAGGGTGAAATCTGAAATGCCTCATTTATTAGCTCAGTATTAGGAAGAATGAGGATACAATTAGGATTTGGAAAAATTAGGTTAAATACTCGTTTCCTGTTACAGAGATATTAAAGCTCCTCCTGTTTCACATTAAGCTCCAAACTGGAGGGCCGACTGGGCAGCAGCCCTGTAATTGGTGCAAATAGCCCAGGACATGCCTGGAAGCACCTCCAGGGTTCAACCTCAGCCAGTCTGACTCATAAAGAGCTGCAGGAGAGTCGCACATCCTCACGCCTTTACTGCAGGCTAAATTGCCTTTCTCCTGACTTCTCCTTGTTCAGCCAAGTCCCATTTCCAGTTCAAATCTCACCAGCTTCTTAATAAAATGGATGGTCTTCATTGCTGCCTGTCTTACCCTCGCTCCTCTGATTCTTCTCCATCCCCTTTCTCAGTCTCTCATCCCTCAAAACTGTTTCTGTTCGTTCTCTGAGGCCCTGGCACACGAAGAGAACTTGAAGTCGTTATGAGAGGTGGCATGCTGCCAAAAACTCATGGTCATCCAAAGCATACCCTTCCAGTTAAACCTGTTTCTTTCTGGATGCTTGTATTAACTTTCCTGGAGGACCTGATTTCTGGAGATGCGATGACCTCTCTGAGCAAAGAATTGCGTTGCTGGGCTCTTGCTCTTTGAGCCAGCTTGGAAATGCATATTCCTAGGGTAAACAGAAATGTACAGGGGAGAATTTCTTAAGCTGGTACCGCTAACTGTACATTGGTTATTTCCAAGTGCTGGGGTGTAATGAAGCAAACCCCCCCAAATCCAACCATACCTGTGTTCCTGCCCCCCTGCAGAATCATGAAATGACTGTTAATATGGAGTCAGGAGCCCCTGGTTTGCAGCAAAGTACCATCCTCTGTTAATATATCCATAGCATTTCCTTTGAAATACTGGTGAATTGGCACAGCATTGTCTCACTGATGAAATTCAGCAGCTAATTGGTCCCCAGATAAATGGCCTTCCCAATAAGGCAAAGCCTTTGTCCTAGACAGCACTCTTAGAAAAACATTTTTTTCTTGAAAAAATGATTTAAAAAATATACTTACTTTCCACTGTGTATCCCCCTGGCAAATGGAGCACGATGTTGTTTAAATGCTCTTTGGAAAGCATTCTTGAGATAAGATCATTTGTATATAAAAATGGTTTCTTAACAGAAGCAGCTTTTGTTGGAAAACCTTCATTGGTTGTAGATTGGGAGTAATTAAGTTCGATGTAATTTAATGACTCAAAACAACAAACAAGCTTTGGCGTAGCTGTTTATGAACACACAGTTCTCCTGGGGAAACCTCCTAAGCTGAAGCGAGTGCGGCACACGCCTGGTTTTCCGGGGTTGCCGCTGCGCGGTGACGGACGGACAGGAGGAGCGTTTCTGGTCCGGAGGCTGCTGGGCGCAGTGACCGACCGCCAGGTAGCTCGGGTGTTGCATACGGTTGTTGCTCTCAGTTGTTGATCTCAGTTTCTGTTGTCGCTGACATTAGTACATATCCTCTCTGTGCACCTCCCCATCTTTTGTGCGCTGCTAAATGTGAGTGGTGGAGTTTCTACACCAAAGTGGAAAAACCAAATGCAAATGAGAAGCAGTCTTTAGAAGGATTTATACAGAAAGAGAATCTCTGCTCTGTGTGTGTTACTTCAGCTAAGAGACGTAGTGTCCTGGAGGAGTGTCGGTCCTGGGGTGCTTTTTAGTACCTCTTAGAAACATATGAAGATCAGAAGTTAATTTTCATGCCTCTTCCATAGCTGCTTCATAATTAATTTCTCTGAACCGGCTTGTTTGCCTGCTGCCAAACACTTCAACGCTTATATGTAAATTATCAACATCTGAAGCTTTCTTTCTTTAGAAAAGAATACACGGCAGTCATCAGATAAAAGTCATTACATATTCAGAGCTATTCTGCTCCACTGATAATAAAACATTCTTAGGGGAAGGTGACCTTTTTACAACAGACTTATTAATGTCAGAACTTCAGAATTGTCTTTTCTCATTACAAGTCTTACTAAAAACATTAAAAAGAGTGAAGTTTATGATCTTAAAGATGTGTCAAAGCACAACCGTTAAAGACATTTTCACAGAACTTTATTTACACAACCCATTTTTTGAGTTTTAGGTGGCAAATATTGTGAGTCTTAACAGAACTCTACGTTCACGACTACTTTCTACTTCTGACTTTATTCTAGAAATTCCGGGTGAGGTTTCCAAGACTCATGTTTGTAGGTTGGGAAATCTCCCCGACTGCCGATGTGGTGCAGTTGAGTTGGCCTCCAGATGAGATGGACTCACCCAAGCTGCTGTGGTCCCTTGAGGAGCAAGCACTGGGGGACAATTTTTAGGTGAGGACGTACAGAATTGTTTTGCCAGGGGTTAAAAATGAAAACTCTCTTGTATAATTTAAAACTAAGTTTAAAAAAAGCTGCTAGTACCAACTATAAACATGGAAGGGGATGTTAGCTTCGCATGGGAAGGGTCAGACAGCTCTTTCAGAGGAATCCTATTAAAGCACCCATTACGTTAAAAATATGGGTGTGGGATGGTGGTCCTAAAGAAGCATAACTTGGAGGGCACAAGCTAGTAAGAAAAATGGAAAGATGTAGAATATAAAGCTGCAAGTTTAGGAAAACTTTTTGAAAACTGTGTATTACCAGTAGGCCTGGAATGTAATGGGGGGCTGGCTGGGAAGCGTATGAGAAAGAAGGAGGATGGCCGTCTCGAGGTTTGGTGGTATGTGCTGCGTGACAACTAATGGCAGGCTTGTCAAAAAGCTGCGGACACTAGCTAGGTGTGAACCTAGGAGGGAAGATGCTGCAGGGGCTGGGCATGGGTTCAGGAGTGCTTTCCTAAGGGAATTCACTGTTCTTCAATGCGGAAGGGGGTAGATATCCCGGCGGCTGGCTGTGCTGAGCCCCCCCAGACCCACCTGACTTCACCTGGGGGTGCTCTTCACGTTTAGACGTAAAGCTGGGGGGGGTCCGTTTAGTACAAGTTCCGTTTTGTGTCGGTCTCTGAGGAAGCAGGATCTCCGTGCTGGTAAGCCAGCATGGCAGCAGACACGTTTCATTGCAGTCCAAGGTGAAAGCCAGTGTGAACAGGACACAGGCAACTTTTGGTCGTCCTCTGATGTTCCGTGGTACTGGGTGTGTCGTGCTTGTGACTCTGAACACCGCCGTGCCCCCAGGTTTTGAAGGCACGCTCTCTGTCTCTCATCTCTAGCAGTGATCTATCACACATGCATTGCAGGGGTCTTTTATAAGAGCTACCATATATTTTTCATTGCTTTCACAGAGGAAGAACTGCAAGTTATCAAAAGGCCACTGCTGTGGTTAATGTTCAGGAAGAGTATTAATATTATTAAATACATGCACAGCTACAGGCATTTGAGCTTTGAAAAAAGACACAACTCCATCATAGTTTCTTGCATGTTTTTAAGTAGAGGACGTGCTTGGGTACACCCTGAATTGCTGTCTGTCTCGGGCAGAAGATGGATGATGTGTAGAGCCCTGTTGAAAGATGAATAAGTGAAAGCAGAGAGGTTTCCTGGTGTTTATTTTCAGATTTTGAACTCAGCAGTTCTGGCCAGGCGCTGTCACGAGTGTTGCTTGCCTGACATGGGCTGCTTCAGCCCGTTACCCTGAGCCCAAGTTCTGCAAGAACAGAAAAATCGCATTTTCATTGCTTGATACGTGCTGGGAGCTTTTACCTCCAGAATAGCCCAGAAAACTCCAGGAAAGAAATGAGCATGCTTAGTGGCAACGAAATGCCAATAGAAGTGAGTTTGGTTGGTGGGTTTTTTTAATTTTGCTTTCAGTTAAATGAATGAGTTTGTGAAACTGTTGTGGAAGTGGAGAAGGTCATTTGCAATATTTTAACTGGAAAGTGTGACAGTCTTTAGCAAAGGAAGAAAAAAGGTGCAAAAAGAGAAAACTGGGACTTAATTTCCTCAATTTGTCTTTAAAAACGTTCCTAAGATTGAAAGGTGAGCCCATTTATCCAGTGGCTTACAGTGATAAATGCAAGTGACAACCTGATAGGTCTCTGTTGTCAAATATTCCTGTACACGAGGAGAACATCAGCTCCTTCAAACGTGAAAACATTTTTGTGCTGTTCTGAGTTTGTGCACTGACAGAGGGTAGCTCTATTAAAAAGCCAGCCCAGAATTTCCCCCTGCTTTTTTGGAATTCTGTCTGCCGTAGCGGGGCCGGAGATGCTCATCCTTGCACTGCTGTGACAGCAGGAATTCAGCCCCGTATGCTTGCACTTCGGCATCTTTCCAAAATCAATATTTTAATGAAACTGAAATTATTCCTCCTACTGAAATCATGATTCATGCTATGATAGCATCAATATTAATACAATAATCGAACTTTAATTGTAGTTGCTATGTAACCTATCATCCTCACAGAGCAAACTGGACTCGAACCAGAACAACTGAAAAACTGAGAGAACTTAACGTGAAAAAGGAAATATTAAGAGGAGGGCAATGTCAGTCAAGTACCAGTTTCTGCAGAACCATCCTCTTGGCTCATCTACAAGCCAAGATCTTCCGTTTTCAAATGTTCCCTTTCCTTCTTTTCTCCAGTTTCCAGCTCTATTGCCTGAGACTCGAGCCTCTCCTCCTCTGTGCCGGATGCTAATCGTGGGCAGCACAACCGCCACGGGCTCGCAGGCAAGATTTGCAGCAGAGCTGTGTGTTGGCTTTGCGGCCGCTCAAATCTCCTGCCACTCGGGATCCAAAAGGTAATTGTCGTAAAGAGAAACGAAGTAAATATAACCCGTGCGGTTCATTCTGCTGTGTGGGTGATGTCTGTAAGGTTTCTCTGCTGGAAATGTGAGTCGGTAGGAGTCCGAGTCTCAAAAGGTCAAGCGGATTTCTCGGTTCAGGCAGTTTTCATGTCCGCAGCGCGCAGCTGCTGCTGTGCCCATGTTGGCTCTCGGGAGCCCTGTGGCTTAAGCCCTCGAAGCCGCTGGTGCTCCCAGCGAAGGGGCAGGCTCGCAGTGCTGCTGACCGCGGGCGTTGGGTCTCGGGGGCTGCGGGGCGCCGGTGCTTGAGCAGCGGGTGCTGCTCGGCGGGGTCCAGCTCTGTGCCCGGCACCCGGCACGGCAGGGTCCAGCCACCCCTGCTTCCCACCAGTGCTTGGAGCTGCCAGCGGCCGTGGCGGCCGGCCGCGCCGGAGCCGCTCCGCAGCCACAGCCCTCATCGGCCGTCCCTGGCAGAAAGGGGCATGTTCCGCTCCGTTAAATTTCTGTTGAAATAAAGAATCAAGCAGAAATAGCTAAAGAAAAAACATCTGATTTTCTTTTTTTTGTTTTTCCCCTGCACGCTTTTGAAGCAGTCTGATTCAGTGTTTTTCTTCTGGCAAAGTATTTTGTCAGAGGAATCCCAGAGAGCTCCATTTCTGCCATTTGAAGGTTATCTGACGAATTTCAGCGTGGCCAGTTTAGAAAGATGTGTCTTGATGTAGGATTAACAGAAGAGAGGAAAATGACTGATTTCAATAGCTCTTTAAGTAAAAAAAGTAAGTGTATTTAAAAGAGGGAAGCCCATGCGAAGTATTTCCATTGTACTGTTTTCTTCATTAAGCATTATCTTGAGAAGCCCAAAGCAGTCTGTTTATCTAGGAAATGAGGTTCTGTTTGTGTAGATGGTGCAAGTGGAGGTTGGGAAAGGGTATCGGAGCCAGCTGGTACAGAAGGAAAAAGGAAAGGAGGTCATTCATTATAATTTTTTCCTCATGGCTGCCAGCAAAACAGAGGAAGGAACATGTCCTCTGGGATTTCCCAGCTGGCAAGAACAGCCTTACAGGCCGACTTCCAAACACACCAGCAAATGGAGGGGAAAAAAAAGCGAAAATAAAGCACTAGAGACCTACATCTTCGTGGGTTATGTCAGCGTATGGACTAGCGCTCTGGTTGTTTTAATCTGCAGAGTGGCATGATGATGTGAAGTGGAAAAAAAAATAAGATCCCCAACTCTAGGAACATACCTAAATTGCTCCTATATTTATTATTTCAGGGCTGATCAGTGTTTCTCTGCCTTTTCTGTCTCTGCCTTGCTGTGCTTTCCTCCTCCTAAAAACCAGTTCTGGCTGTTGGCCCCGTGCGGTCCCTGTGCAGAGCACGACGATGGCTACAGAGAGAGGCCTGGCAGGTCTGTCATGGTCAGCAGGATGTTTTTTTCATTTTCCAGACATCAGCTACCTCATTTTCCACTGACTCTAATTTCCTTCTTGTCTCTTTAATTAGCTCACCTAATGCATTGGCTGCAAACAGCGACCCAGTCTGCTCTTTCCTCTTTTCACATATCGATACATCATCCGCTGTGACTACTAATTTATGCAGACCCAGCTGTCCGCTCCCTTGTCTTTCTGCTCGCTTGCTTGTTTACCCACCTGAGGTTTGGTTCGGCGGAGCGGGAAGCCTTCTGACAGCAGGGCTCCCTTCCCGCGCTCGCCACGTGTTGAGCTGGACCCAGACCCTGTACGAGTACATTGCTGGATCAAAAGTTGCCGAAGGGCAAGAACTATCTCTCTGGCATTTATTTGTACAAAAGGCAGTTCAGGCAAGTCTCTGCACTCTGCCGAGTCTGTTGCTGCTCCTGCAGAATTACTGTTAAATGATCATCATTTAGTCATTTCTTGGGAACCTTGACCCCGCCTGGATGCAGAGATCAGCAGGCGCTCGGCAATTTTCACTCAGATTTATTGCCACTGCAAACAAATGAAATTATGCCGAACTCTTCTCTCTCTCCTGTGCCATTGTGTAGTTGATTAGCTTTATGGGCAGCTATCAATTTAAGGCAGACTGTTTTGTGCTGAGATCTCACGTGATTTTTTCTGAGTGTTGTGAGCCAGCTCACACCGTGCAGTCACAGCATGGACCTTGGCAGAGGTGCTCAGTGTCATCTCCTAAGTCAGAAGGGAGGTCCCACAGCATTTGCAAACCTACCATCAAGTGAGAACCCAGAGGCCTTTTTGCCATAGACCGTTCTCGGGGATGTTCTCCCTCTGAGCAATCCTTGTAGGCTCTGCTTAATTACCTCTTAGCTCCCCAGAGATTTCCCTGTTCTGCTCTGATTTAGCATCTCCATGGCTCTGCCACAACTTGAGCTCACAGGTCTCATTTGCTAGGTCTAGTATATATTTCTCCTTAAACACGCGATATGTGTTTTGTCTCTGCAGGCACGAGGTCTTGAGCAGTGACTCCAAGCCCACTGTCACCCTTGGGTGGTAAGCTGCTGTGGTACCTGATCTCGGCTGAGTGCTGGTACTCAATTCCAAATCCTAATCCTGTTTATAAGATCTGGTCCAAAGAAGCGAGAAAAGCTTACAGAAATCTATTTGTTTTTTAAAAAAATTCATTTTAGTGTCTTAAAATTCTGAAATTCAAATTAAAGCAGGAAGGGGGATTAAATTCACTTACTCTGGGAAGTATCGTTTTAATATTTTTGTTTGTTTGTTTCATTTCGTTCCGGTGATTTTCTTTCAAGGCATAGTCCAGGAGCACTGGAGTCAATGAAAATTTTGCTGTTGACTTCAGCTGCAGCAAGATGATACCCTTGAGCCAGATTCGGGTTACGCAGGGCTGGAGAGCACAACAGGGCTGCTGTAGCCTGCAGGTCGTGCTCGATGGCTGGGGGAGGAATGGACTCGCTCGCCCTGTAGGGGTTTTGAAGCGCCTGTGTGTTGTGCAGTTGTTTAGGCAGAGGACGGATCCTTCTCCCTGCCAGAGGAGTAACTCTGCTAAAGTCGGTGGTGCTGAAGCAGACGCCAACCTGCCGCTCCTGCTTCGGCCCCGGTGCTGGGCGCATCGACCTCCACTTGCAGGAGAGTATCTGGCGTTGTCCGACATGAAAAGCTCACTGAGTGGTTTGACTCGCTGAGCTTGATGTGGTGGTTGTTAATCCTCTGGTCACTGTGTTTGTCGCGCGGTGATACATGGCGATACAGTGAGCTGCCGTGCTCGCTCTGCGGTGAGCCCCGCTGGGCGGCGGGGAGGTTCCCCACGCCGCAGTGCAACAGCCTCATGTTGCCCCCCGGGATGGGCTGCGGGCCCTCGGGGTTCCCAGACCCCTCTTGCAGAGCCTCCGGCCGCGAGCACGCCGGCGTGCCCCCGCGCCGAGCAGCTCTCGAGCCCTGCCGAGAGCCGGGTCTGCAGGGTCTCGCTCGCCAGGGCTGCTTTGGATTGAAATAAAGCCTGGGTGAATAAACATGATGAAATGGTGCCTGATAAGTGATAACAATAATGGGTGCTTCTGAGTGTTGCTTTCTGCCAGGAAGCGTAGCTGACAGCAGGCTGAGAAGTCTCAGTCTGCACAGACAGAGCAGCACCAGTACACTCCAGTCTCCTCCACTCCTGCTCCGGAGCTGCCCCAGCCGAGTCGCGCTGCTGAGCCGCGCTGGGCGAGCAGAGACAGCACTCAGCAGCGTCACCTCTGCGCTCTGAGGCGAGGTAATTCGCGGCTCGGGAAAATCTGACGTTGTGGACTCTGCCGCTTCAGCAAATGTGTGTGGCTGGGGCCGGGTGCAGCCGTGGCGCCGGGGTTCCAGCGGAGCCTTGCGAGTGCCCACACCGCCAGCAAGGGAAACTGGCCGCCTTCTGGGCTTTGCAGCAGCGAAGCAACACCGCGCTTTGCGTCGCTGGGTTTTTCTTAGTGTACGGACAAAATTCTCACTAGAGAAGCCATTAGTCGGGGGTTTCAAAGGAGCTTGGAGTTAGATATCCAGCTCCCCTTGTTCTGACTTTTTGCAGGTGGAAAGATAAATTAATCACAAATGCACAAGAGGAGGGACTGCTAGAGCAAGTGAAATCTTTGAACATGATGCTTGGTGGACCTAAACAAGCTGTTGCCTTCAAACAGTGAGCTGAGAGTCAGGGGAGATGGTAAGCTTATGCTTGGACAGTGAGAGGGGCAAGTCTCTACTAACACTTTCTTCCAGTCTGCAGTGATCTGCATGGGTGAGGGGTTTCTTCCTCCCCAGTGCTGGCAAAGCTGTCCCAGATCAGAGCTGGAGTGTGTGGGAGGTGAGGAGGCCTGTACCAACGTGAGATGGCAGAGACATCATAACCTTTACCAGGAGTAGGCTTTCCTTCCCTCTGCATCTTCTGGCTCTCCTGAGAGTGTTGCTGACATTTCTTCACAGCAGTTCTCCAAAAGGCTTTGCTGTTTCACTGATGTAGGACGTATGGCGTCCACTGTACGGTCTTTGTGAATTGGAGTTATCTGTATCTTATGGGAGAACACCATTGCCTGGGCACCTCTGTCAGTATTGCATCCCTCACTGTGGCATCTGCGCTTCAAACCGACCCATCTAGTTTGTCTGCCATAGGAAATAATTTTAGTTGTAGCTACATAAACTAGTTCTACAATCCACCACACGTTGTAAAGGTGTCTGCGTGGTTTTGATCCCACGGCAGCCCAAAATACTGGCGAGTACTCCCAAAAAACACCATACAAAAGAAAAAAATAAACCCCAACCCAAACGCAGCCAGCCCGCAGCCAGGTAGCTGTGCGCTGCGTGCGGCTGGCAGGACGTGCTGGGTGCTGCCGCGGGGGCTGCTGCTGCTGGGGTCCCTCTCGCCGGAGGGCTGGGGCGCATGCGACGGACCCGTTCAGCCCTCGGCCCTGCGCCTCGGGACGCACCCAGCGTGCCTCCTCGATAGCCGGGGGTCTGCCCTCGGGGGGGGTCTGGGGGCTCCCCGAGCTCTGGGGCGCGCTGCCGGTCTCCGACCCTCGTGAGCATGAGGAGCTGGCACTGCTGCCAGGGCCGCGCGAGGGGTTCCAGCACCTGCCCTGACCCTCCTGCTGCAGCCCAAAGCTGCTGGGCCGTAGGCGGGAGCTAGGTCGAAAGGCAGAAACTGCTGTTGAGCACACAAATTTTGCTGACTGTCAGCGGGTGTTAGGTCCTCCAGTGCCTCTTGTGCTTTCAAAAAAAAAATAAAGGACCTTGATTAAAGCAATCACAACAGAGAGTAAGCCAGGACTTGTAATTGCAGGGAGCCTTGACATTGTCTTCTGAATATGTTGAGGGCAAATTATCCATGGCAAATTACTTTGATCACTGCCTCCATTATTTGATCTTAATCCTAACTTGATACCGTAGGCTAGACCATAAAACTCTCCCACTGCAAACCAATTATACTTTTTTTTCCCCCCTCCCCCTGAGAGTCTCAGTCGTTCTTGCCGATGTGGTGTCTTGGAGGTGGGCTTCTGCTTCTTTCCTTCTTCCAAACTTCGTGTTTTTCACGGTTCCAATTTTTCTGCAGCTGTTTATTTTTCCTGTGAAGGAAAGTAGAAACCAGACCTAAGTAATCTGCCTGATTTTCATCTGAGGCAGCTGTGCTGGGACAGAACCCATCCTTCAGATCTGTTACCTTTTACACAACAGAGATACATTGATTACAGGGCTTTCCCCTGACATCCAGACTCTTGCCTGCAAATGTTCCCATAAAAGATGAATGACAATGAGATTCTCGTTACAGCTGATGAATTAGCCTTTTCACTTCAGTTACAGCAAAGTCTACTTCGTGGTCAACAGTCTTGTTTGGGCCCAGCTGGGATTTTTCTCTCTTTGAATTCAAGTCGAACAGTGGCTGTGGGCGCACCCTGTGATTCTGTGAACCCCCGTGGTGCAGCCCGTTATTTTGCACTGCCCCTTGGAACGTGTCGCTTTTCCAGGGAATCGCCGCGCTGGTTTGCCAGGAAGAAGGTTCCTCGGGCGCAGCGTCTCCCTCGCCGTCTGTGGCGCGGCGGGCGGCGGGGGGCTTGCTGCAGAGCAAGGGACGGACCAGGAGGCCGCTGCCCGGGCACCGTCCCCTCCGTCACGGTGGGCCAGGCCGCTTCCCCACGGGCCTCGGCAGCCGGAGCGGGCGAGACGGGGCGGCCCGGTGTCAGCCGGGTGCTCCCGGGGCGCGGGGAGCTGGCGGGTGGGCCCCGGCGCGGGGCTTCCAGCGCGGCGTCGGGAGGTCCGGCCGGCTGCGGTGCAGCGCGTCTCTCTCCTCCTCCAAACGTGCCTGGGGAGCAGCCTTCGCTGGAGCCACCGACCTCTCGGGCTGTGCCCGCCTCTGCTCTGCGCGGGCAGGTTTTCGTTCTGCCACTGTTTATTTTTTGGAAGTAGCAGAAGCTTAAAATAATATCAATATTTTATTTGGGTGGAGCGGATGTTGTAATACAAGAGCTAGAAGAGAAGAAAGCCCAGTTACCTGGCACCGAGCGAAGCGGGGTGACCGCGGCTGCTGCCGGTGCAGCGGGCGCTGCCGGCAGGGACGGGGGACACGGCGTCCGCACGCGTCCCCGTCCGCGAGGGGAAGGTGCCATTTCTGTCGTCTGCTCCAGGCGCGGGCCGGCAACGCGCTCGCGCTGCGTGGCTCGTCAGGAAGCTCTCGTCTGCCGGCGGGCGTGGAGTGAGGCAGAGGGGTCTCCAGGGCAGGAGGGCTGCGTGCGCCCGCCCGTCGGCTGCTGCTCTGCAGGGGCCCGGGGCTCTCGGTGCAGTGCGTGCTGCTCCAGTACAGCCGAGCAGAGAGGGGTGGGGTGACGAAGAAAGGGCCTCAAGCTGTTCGCCTCACCGAATGCAGGCTTCGCCCGTACAGAGATATTACAGCAGTGCAAAGACTCCAGGTCCCTGAGAGCCCGCGGCGTGTGCTCGCAGGGCTTTGGGGGGGGTTACGCCACGCTCCGGGACCTCTGGCCCTGGCTGCTGTCTGTCGAGGCTCTGTGGCGACGGGTTGCTGGCCTCATCCGGGGAGCCACGGCGGTTTGTGGGAGCGTTGGAACGAGTGCCGGCGCCTGCACAGGGATCCGGGGAAACCATGCTGCTGTCAGGAAAAACACGCGGGAAGGGAGCGGTTATTTTGCAAACCCTCTTTGCAGTTCTCTGAGTTAACGACTGGGAAATGAGCTTGGAAATATCTATCAGTTCTTTCGCACAAGTGAGGCGCATACACACTATAATCTTGTTGAAGTACGATACACAGTTTAGTTAAAATTGAAGTATAAATGGGGCAGGAGAGGAATGTGCAGAGGATTTACCAGGAGTCGCACATGCGTTTACCCATTTCGGGTCTGTGGAAGGGTGGGACAGCGGAGGCTGCAGCCCCTGTCCCCCCGTGCCGCTGTGGGAGAGGCCGGCCCCGAGCAGGCTGCGGCACAGGAACGCCTCGGCTTCAAGGGCACGAGCGCCGCTTTGCCGACCCGTTCTGCTGTGAGAGGCCAAATGGTTTTCCTGGGTAATTTGAAAAGCAATTGTCTACGCAAAAAGAAAGTCAAAATAACCATCCCTGCCAGGTGCTGTTCTACAAAGAAAGAACATTGTCTTTCTTGCTCGTAGCTCTTGGCAGTTTATCATGTTCATTTGCTTGTGTCTTTAAGTGTCAACATCTTGATCAATTTTATTGCACCTGCTTGTGGTCAGAATATTACTAGTGGTGGCTCTAATTGGTGTTTAGGGACAGGAATAAGTCATTTATAATGACCATAAGTGAAAACATCAAAATGTCGGTAGAAAAATAGTAGCCGTAGTGTCAAGCTGTCGTCATTTATGTGGCAGTATTTACTTGTACATGTTTTCTGTGTATCCTTATTCTTCCGAGGCCACTTTGCTGGCTCCTCTTGGTTTTAAGTGGTTCGTGTGGTTTTGGAAGTGTTGTCAGAAGAAGATGCCAAGGCAGAGTGATGCCGATGGTCACCCAGCGACTTCTGCATCCGGACGCAGTGCCTGTTCTGCATCACTCCCTCCCTCCGGGGCAGGAGGAGAGGTCAGCGGCCATCTGAACCTCACCAGCACATTCACACATCTTAGGGGGCATAAGGTTTTGCAGAGTCTTCCAAGCCCCCTTGTCTGTCTGCTTAACAACTCCCTTTTGCTGAGGGCAAGGCAAACATCTGAAAAAAATCTTTTTCTATGTAGCCAGTGTATGAAGGATGTGTGTGTGTGTGCAGAGGTGGCAGAAACAGGAGAACTGGAGGGAAAAGTTGCAGACTTTTCAGCAGCTCTGGGGCCCAGCTGTAGTTCTGAGGGAAAAGATGCTGCGATTTCATTCCTTGTTTGCCACCTCTGGAGACCCTCGTGAACGTCGGCAGGGCTGGCCTTCGGTTTGTCGTTTGCAGTGGTGATGGTCAGGACGAGGACTCTGGACCTGGACCTGGCATGGTGGTCACTCCCGGGGAGGTGCAGGGAGGAGGCTGGTCTGTCCATCCATCCATCCATCCGTCTGTCAGCCGGCCTCCCCGAGTGGTGCGGTCGGTGGTGGGTGGACCGTGGCACTGCGGGGCCTGGCGAGGTGATGAAGGCAGCCCGGCACGTGTCTGTACAGTACGGCAGAGCTGCTGGGAAGCGGGTGGCCCTGTCCCGCAGCGGGGCTGTCCCAGCCCCGTGGCCTCACCACATCACCCCCCGTGGCACCTGCCGCCCTCCAGCCTGCCGGCCATCTTTAAGGTCTCTGTAGGGAATATAGATGAGGGGAGAACATGTTCAGTCCTTTGCAAGATGCAGCAGACAGTGCTCCTCACATACAATGACTGCAAGAGATGCAAAGTCTGTGTGTGCTGCTGGACGTTTGTCACCCGCAGCCGCTTTGTGCAGCTGCTTGCGGCATTGCTCAGTCGTTGCTGCCGCTGCTCACAGCGATGTCTCTGGCCATGTATTCGCTGCGTTGAAGCAAGGCCCAAATGGTGATTGGCTTGAGTGCCTTGCATGGGAGACAGCTCATGGTGTCTGTCAACCCAGGAGGAAATTGCTTTGATATCGTAGTTTTCTCTAAAAGAGGGGTGTGTATAATGTGGTGTCACCAGAGTTTTAGGCTGTATTAGAAAACAAAAACAAAGGCCTTGTGCAACTCAGCTGAAAGAACAAGGCATTTCAGTCATAAAAACCCGGAATGGAATGGCTGCAAAACGAGCTGGGGTGGGAGGGAAGGCAGGTGCTTCCCCCCGGGAAGGGGAGCTGGCCCTCACTGCCGAGGCTGCGGAGCGGGACCCCCTGGGAAGGGGAGCTGGTCCGCGCTGCAGAGGCTCCGGAGCAGGACCCTCGGGGCAGAGGAGCGAGGTGCCTGTCTGCAGCTCCGCAAGGCGACCTGCCGGACTGCCACAACCCCAGCTCTCCTGCCTTCTCGCTTGTTGAACCTGCCTGGATCAGTCTCCTCCAAGGGCTCCTTTGTGAATTTATATGGATTCTGAATTTCATTATAATCTGTTTCAAGCTATTTTATTGCCTTTAAAATGTTGTTTTATTATTCATTTCAGACAATTGCTGTAATTCTTCATTTTAGAAGTCTACAGACAGTGAAACATGGGGACAGAAAGATGCAAAAGTCATTTGTACTGAGCAATCAAATGTTTTTGGCTTTTAACATCTCTTGAAAACGCTTGTAAAATAATCCCCTTCCTCGTCAAACACTCACTTTAGCACAGTTGCTAAAGAAGAGCATAATTATACATTTGAACAAAACATAATGGTTGCATAAAATCTAGTGAGGGACTTGTGCATTTCCCCATCGTGGCTGTGCCACGGGTTCCCCAGAGCCGAGCGTCTCCTCGCAGCTCTGCCGAGGGTGTCCGTGCTTCCATTGCCGAGTCACGCGTGCATCGCATCGCCGGCGCTCACCGGCGGGCGCTGCCAACCGGTGCTGCTGGGCCGTGTGCTGGGCTGTAGGGAATGGCTTCTCCAGGGCCCGATGCCTCCCAACTAGGTCTGCTCTCAGGGTGGCTCAGTGCCCAGGAGAATGTCCAAGCTTTCGAAATCTCTCAGCCTGCTTTTTTTTTTTTTAAATCCAATTTTAGAAATTGTGACCATAAAATAGCCAGAGGGAGCCCATACAACGAATAATCTGAGAAGTGGTGTGTGTTATAATCACCTTTGCCGGAGGGCTGGTGGCCCTCCCCTCCTGGCGTTTGGAGGGACCGTCGCTTGTGTTTGAGGCACAGGATCATCCTGTCTCGCCGTCGGTGCCGGCGTGGGTGCTGCTCTGCAGGGAGCGCACAGCCGGGTTTGGTGGCTGACCCTGCAGGGCATGTTCCCCTCAGCTCCGATTCCCAGGGCTGGCTCTCCAGCAGGATTTTCCCTTCCTGCCACTCCAGCACGTCTTCGAGGAGTTGTCCTCGGGCTGCTGCACGGCAGCTCTGTGTCTCGGCAGGGCACTGCTGCTCCAGGCGGCTCTCGGCTGCGAGAGCCCTTGAGGGACTCCTCTCCTTGCAGCGAGCTGCCAGAGCAGGAAAATCCCCTGGGAATTTTGTCTGCTCTGCCTGCCAGCTCTTCAAGGAAAACTCGGTTCTCTCCAACCGTAAAATAAAACCGAGCAAAATACCACTGAGCCATATGGACACGGAGCAGCGTAACACCCTGACGTAAAGCGCTGCCTGCTGTCTCTGGTGCCGATTATCAATGCAGCTTAGAGCAAAGCTGGGACTTCTAATGCCCAAAGCGTGATGCACTCCTTTGACCTTGTAAATTATTTTTATTGCTACTTTGGCTAGCTGTCTCCTTTGCAGGTTGCTGGGCTACAAGCAGATGCAACAGAAATGATGGAGACTGCAAATTTCAAAGGGACACAGCGTTCTTCCACAGCACATGGGAAACATTAGCGGTTTGAAACTGCATTCTTGTGACGTAGGTTAAACTTGGCACTGCAAGTGGTACCGCAGGAATTCCTGCAGTCACTTGTTCTGACAGAAAGCATACGAATGTCCGTGTTTACATCGTTGCGTGGTACCTGTGTTGCTGCTGCCTGAGCTGCTCTGTGGGACCGTGCCATGGCAGCGGGGACGGACGGAGCGTTTTGGCCGTGGGACACACGGCTGCGCTGGGGCCGGAGGAGAGGAGCGGCACTCGGCCCACAGGCACTGCCGGAGTGGCACGGGCTGCTTGGCCTGGAGGCTCCCACCTGGGCTGCAGCGCCGAGCCTTGTGTTTTACTGAACGTTATTTAGTCTCTAGGCTCTTACGCTTCTGTATTTCCTCTTAAATGGATGTTTTCCCCAAAGACAATCTTCTTAAAACAGTTCTAACAGGTTTCCAATTACTTTTCATCACATTAGTCTTCCGTTCTAAAAATTTCTCTCTGAACACTGAGTCCATTTCGAGAATGTGGGAAAGAGTTTTTTTCCTTCTTGTTCTATTTTTGTTAGGTGTGTTCACCTAAGAGCTTTCCCCAATCTCTCTCCACTGAGAAAACCCCAGTGAATTGGTCAAAAATAGGACCAGCCTCTTCTGCTCTAAGAGCAAGGTGCTTTTACCTACTCCCAGTTTGTGCTTCAGAAACGTGCTGATAAATGGCACTCTTGCAGCAGGAGACTTGAACGTTTTCAGTTAGGAAAATATTTAAATACACGAACTTCCGATATAATGAGAAGTGCCGTTTTAAGTCCTGTTGAGTAGGTACTTAACCTGTGCTTATGCTGAACCGTATTCCAGACTACACTTAAGCAGGTGGTCTGAAATCAGGGCTAACAGATCAGATATGGTCCATTTAAATCAATGAATTCTTTTCATCAGCATTACTGGTCCCTGGGTCTTCCACAGTTGTAAAGGTGAGTTAACTGGTATTACTTTCGGGTATCAGTCAGGCTGTGAAGTAAGATAATAACCATTATATTCCATTGTTTTAAACCCTGAGAGGAGCTGAGGGTAAAACACGTTACTGAATATTCATTAAATTTGGGAAACTTCAAGTGAAAAAGCATATCATAATATTAAAGATGAACATTTAAGATTGAAGGAAGAACCTCTGTCCTTCCCATCAACTGGAGAGCAAGAACTAATACCAGAAAGTTTATTTTCACTACCTGATTGCTCTGAGATTGTTTTGAAAAACAGACATGAGTAAGGGCTTCTCATGCCGTGCTCCAAAAGGGTCTTTTCCTGTCTCCTCACCAGCTGGACGTGCGGGAAGCCAGATGTGACAGTTTGAGACAGGCAGGACAACAGGGGGAAGGGGCTTACGGCACGAGCAAGGCATCCCAGAGCGCTGCTGCTGCTCGCGCAGCACCAGGCGGAAACGAGTGGCCTTGCGCAGGAGACACCCCACGCTCCTCTGCATCAGCGTAGAGGTGGGGCTGGGTGGAACTTCCTGGAGTGGAGCCACGCGCTTGCAGAAGTGGTGCTGGCATCCCACCCCAGGCAGGCTGACACCTGACTGGCAGAAGTGATTGAATGCTGCTTTGCATGAAATGAAATGTCGATACTATTAATTTTATGGCGCAGCAGCCAAAATGCTTGTAACTGTCAAGGACTTTCATAAAAGTAACGTCTTTCCATCTGCGGTACTGGAGTGCAGAGGAGTTTCAGTTGCTTACTCTTAAAGTCTTCTTTATGTAAAATAATAATAGTAATAATAATTTTCTTAACAGTGCTTTCAAAAGCAGTTTTTGACATTTATCAGAATTGGAAGTTTTTACTGAAATTTAAATTACATAAGAAAATTGTTTCCTTCAAAAAGAATATAAAATATTTTAAATGTATCAAAATGATCATTTACATCTGTTATTTAAATTATTCTTGAGTATAACAATCAAATATAGACTGGCATCATAAATGAACAGAGTGAAGTCATCTGGCTCCCTCCCCTCCTTCTTTTAGCTGGGTGCTGCTCTGCTGCGTGAGTCTGCTGCAGTCTGAATTTGGAAATGCCTGGGTTTTGAGAAGCTGAGAGCCAGGGCTAAGACCAAGGAGAAGGGAAACTGAGTTCCTTGAAGTCAAGCCACCGAGCTTGGAAAGCATTTTGTCTTCCCTCCCAAAGATGATGAACATAACAAAAATGGTGAATATTTATTTAGTGTAGCCCATTTATCTTGTCCATATGCGGGGCTTTGTTGTGCTTGTTTGTTTGCAAGCCCTGGAGAATTGAGATTTAGTGGCCCCAGTGTTAATTAGAAGTCAACTTCTGTAATCGCTCAAGAAGTGCTCGTACTCCCATCCAGACGTGGCATGAAATCAGCACCGTGTCACTCCGACAGCCGGTCTCAGCAAAGTAATTGCCATTCTCACGCAGAATATTCAAAATAATTCCCTAGAATGCAATGTAAGGAAAAAAACAAACAACAAAAAAGAAATGGCTGTTTGGTGTTGGACCTTACACAAATTGGAAAATGAGCTGAACTTGAGAAACACCCTATTTTATGTGAAAGTCTTGCCTGCATGCGGAGTGACAGACAGTAGGGCAGCGTGGCTGTGAGAAGGCGCCCCGGTCCCCGGGGCACGCTGCGCTTATCCCCTCGTCCCTGGACCAGGGCTTCCCCCTGTGAGCCACTGGCTGCTGGGCGCTTCTCCACAGGGCCCGTCGACTGCGAGGTTTTCTGAAGCCTCCTATCTGGTTAATATCTGCAAAGTTTGTGATTTCATTGTTTGATACAATTTTACTCAGTGAAGCTGCCTCATTGCATAAAGGTCTTGGTATTTAATATTTAATAGCATAAATCCCATGTGAGTCCTAGGCAGAGGATGAAAATTACATTTTAAATTAATGTGCACTCAAAGCCTGCTCTTGTTTCTTTCTGCATTTAAAGGCCAGCAGCCATTTTCAAGCATAAGGCCAGCTGGCAGAGATGACGTCCGTGTCTCCTCTTCCACAATGGCAAGTTACCAGCAAAGATACGTGGCAGCAGCTACTCGTGCGCGGAAGCAGAGAGCAGGGGAAGACGCAGATCCACTGAAGCAAGACGCAGATCCACGCTCCGTGCTCCTGCAGCCGGGTCTCTCCCTGTGCATGGCGTGTCCGGGGACGCAGCCCTTGGCAAAGGTGCCCCATTACCCACAGCACAAAGAGCTAATTAGCAGGATAACGGTGTGACCGCAATCCCTGATGAGTGGACTGAGCACAGAGTCCCCGTGGGACAGGAGCCCTCCCGGCAGCGGGCAGTCCCCGACGGCACGGTCGTGCCAGGGTAGTTGCCTCCCGGGGACGGGAGCAGCCAGCTCTGCCTCACACCTCACTGCTGCTTTGGAGCCAGCAAACCATGTCGCAAGGGGAGAAACGTGTTTCGACGGGCTGCTGGCGTTGCCGCTGTGGGCTGGGGAGCTCCTGGGACTGTGGCTTTCGGGTGACGTGGTCCAGCTTCTCAGCAAATCCTCAGCTACTACAAGCATTACAACGTACGCGACCTTGGCGGAGATACTCCACTTGCTGTGGTTTGGGGGCCAGGTCAAACACCACCACTGAAGTGTGCCATTTTTTCTGAAAACATGGGTAAAATTTTTTCTTTCTCCTGTACAGGTGCGGACAGCTGGCTCTCCAGGCGGGTGCCCTGCGTACCGGGTCCTCGCAGCGCAGACACCTGAGATCCACACAGTCTGTTGTTGCCCTTTGTGCTGGCAGCGTGGGTCGAAGGACACCGCAGCAGTGCCCGCGGCAAGCCCGGCGCAGCCCTCTGGTGCGGCTCTGGGGCTCCCGCGGGCCTCAGCCTGCCGGCACCGGCACAGCACAGCACAGCGCGGCACAGTGCAGCACAGTGCGGCACAGCACAGCGCAGCACAGCACGGCACAGCGTGGCACAGCGTGGCACAGCGCAGCACAGCACGGCACAGTGCAGCACAGCGCGGCACAGCGTGGCACAGCACAGCACAGCGCGGCACAGCGCGGCACAGCGTGGCACAGCGCGGCACAGCGTGGCACAGCGTAGCACAGCACAGCATGGCACAGCACAGCACAGCGCAGCACAGCGCGGCACAGCGTGGCACAGCGTGTGGCCCAAGCAGCGGGTTTCAGGCAGCGCCTGTCTCGTGTCCGGGTGGCAGATCACAGCTCCTGGGGACTCACCTGGTACTGCAGCAGCGCCTTTCCAGGCTGCGTTTTCAGAGCGTTGTCAGCATCCATCGGATCTGGCCGGATTGTCAAAGGATTTCAGCCTGCAGCGCATACCTGGTATTTCACATTCTTTTACAGATTTGGCTATTTATATCGCTGCTTTCATGGGAGCTGAACTCGGCAGTGACTCCTTATGTCTGACCCCAGACAGTTACTCATCAAAGCATGCTGTACACTTACAAATTAAACAAATGCTATTTTAAAGCCCAGTCTGGCAAACACTCAGCAGCCAGTTTGGTACTTATCGCTGGGATTATCCTAAGTGCCTTCAAGATCGCTTCCAGAGTAGGCTTCATTTTATATATTGTGAATAACTGTTTGCATCCAGGCCAGGCAGAATTTCACCCGAGTCTTGGCAGCAGGGAGGAGAGGCAGCAATGACTGTGTTCTTTCTGTGCTGCTTTGAAAGCTTGAAGTGCTCCAAAAGGAAGGTCAGACAAAGCGTTTCTTCACATTAATTCCTTTGAGTGGCATTTAGACTTAACCAGCTGTGTTACAGACTTCTGTGACAATAGCAGAATCAGTGCTGGGCAGTTTGTGCCATTGCATGGTTTGTAGCTCCAGCGCTGTGGAGACCTTTTGAGAGCACGGGAGATGCTGACGAGAATTACCGTGATGTACTCGGGGGCCTCGTTCTGCGGGAATTCTGCCATCATCTCCAACGGAGGGGCATTGCCCGCCCCGTGTTCCGGCTCTCCGGGCGCTGCCAGGTTCTGCCGGCCGTCGCTACCTGGCCGGCGGGTCACAGCACTGGTTATTGTGCAGCCACGAGCCCTCGGAAAGGCAGCGGACGTGACGGCGGGAGAGCAGAGCTTTGGCACACGCCTGGCGCCAGGAATCGCAGCAGGTTCTGCTGTGGCAGCGGCTCCTCCGCACCATCCCCAAACGCCTCCGGAGCCGAGTGACACCCAGGAATCGCAGCAGGTTCTGCTGTGGCAGCGGCTCCTCCGCACCATCCCCAAACCCCTCCGGAGCCGAGTGACACCGGCCGAAAGAATCCTTCCCGAGAAGATCCCTGGGAAAGCGTTGCGGTTGCAGCTGTGGTGGCAGAATACTAATCTTGTAAACACTTTGTGAAACAAAATGATGACAATTTCTTTACTTTCTCTCTGGTGAGTTTTAGCACAAATGATTTCGTTTCTGCTGGGATAAGGTTTGAGATAGAAATCTGCACCTAAATTTTTTGTCTGTGGGACATAGCAGCCAAAAATGTGTTCAACTTGTCACACAGTTTATAAACCCACACCACAACCAGCAATAAGCATTGTCCCTGAGATCTAATTTCAGTGAAACGGATATATAAAGATATATACACATCTATAACATTTCAGATTATGTAATTCCACCATCTGTTGCTTTACATAAACAGTGCTCAGACCCCACCTCTCTGCTTTACGTAATGGTGTTCCCCATACACAGCATCACTCGCGTGCAGCATGGGGCACCTGGCGAGGGAGTGACTGTACTGCTTGGTCTCCTCTGACTAAACGCTGCTTCCTTGCTAGGAAGGTGGAGGTGGAGAGCTTGCAAACGTTGCCCGTTGGTTTCCCACTTAGCTGTCTTTGTTCTTACATATGCAAACCAGGCAGATTGTATTGACTTTGATAAGCAGCTTCACTGCAGGGTCAAGTAGAAAGAGAAGATTGGCAGGAAAGGAGCAAACCTTCCTTAAACAAAAATGTCTGCGATAATTAGCAAATGTGGCAAGCGAGAGCTGGTAAACAAGTAAAAGGTGAGAAGTGAAAGGTGAGCTTCAGGGCAATTCATTAAGATGGGAAATGAAGAGCAAACCAAAATTTCTGCAAGCATTTAGCAGATGGGGGGGGTGTTCTGGGAGCATGGCATTTGTTCAAGCGGCGAGCAAAAGCTAGAAATACATGGAACCAGGACCATTTTTTAAAGGAATCTTTGGTTTATTTATCAGAAACAAGCCATGAGGAAAGCAAGGCAGTGTTTACATTTTCTGTGCCTGCATTTGTATTTCTGCTGCTTAGGGAGCCTAAAAAAATGAAAGCCTGCTTTTCGAAGCGGGAGACCCCCCACCCAGCTCTGCTTTTCAATTACAGGTGCTGATGCAGTGATTTAATCAGCCTGCAGCCTGCACTCCCGCAGCTGATGGGGTTTGGGCTCTGATTTGCGTCCTGGGGCTCGTCCCCAGCCCCTCGTGCTACGGGCCCGGGTCCCTGCTGTGGCCGTGGCGTGGCGAGACCCCGCACCACACGAAGCCGTCCCGGAGCCCGTGTGGGCTGCAGGAGGTGGGCGCGTTAGCGGGCGGGTGAGTGCAGGACGGTGACTCAGCCGCCGTCCTTGGCTGTCCTGGGTTTCTGTAGCTGGCTGAGCCCCTGGGAGAGGCTGGGGTAACTGCAGCTGAAAACCGGCTGCCTGCTGGTGGGGGGGCTCCGCTCCATAGCAGCAGCGGGGTGGGCAGGCTGGCCCCTGCTGCCTAAAGCTCTTCTGAAGGCTCCTGAAAGACTCAGCCCTGCGCTGTCTCCAGAGCTTTCTTGCTCCTAACCTCGGAAGACTTGCTTTAGTGACTATGTCATCATCCCAATTTATATTCTTTTAAAGACTGAAGCATATTTGACTCCTTGGGGTGGGCTGCTTTATAATAGTTATTGTTGGGGGCTTGGGGGGTGGGGGGAAGGGGTTTGAAGTGCTCCATAGAGGCAGGACTGCTTTCCGTATGTGCAGTTCTTGGTGGTTTTATTTTTGATTAGGAGCAAGGGACTGATATATGTTCTGAGGAAGTGATGAATTACCCGGCATGTCTGGAGCACTGGGGATTTTCTCGCATCAGGGTGATGGTGATTGATTTTTCTTTCCTTTTTTTTTAAATCTGCAGCAGAGGAATTTCTCAATGCCTGATTGCAGCTAACAGGTAAGCCGTGGAACTGGCTCACTGGTGCCTGTAACAGGCCTTCCTATCTCCTATCCCCACTAAATTTTAGACGTTAATGGCTTGCTGAAGCCATGCTGTCAGGATGATGGAGATGGTGAGATTATTAAATGAGGCCATCTTCTACTTGCTAAATTGCTTTAATCTCACAGGAGGCTATATTAGCTCGTATCGGCCACCTCTTTGTAGGGGTTAGAGGAGAAAGCAAAGAAGCGGAGAGCAAGGGTGGGGACTGCAAAAACCCAGTAGTGACTGTTTTCCTGAAAAGCTGTTGCAGAGCCCAGGAAGGAGCATGGGAATCGCACTTCGCTCTGCCTACACTGCTGGTACAGTGCTGGTCGGAGAGGAGGCAAAAGATGAATTTAATTGATCCCAGCACGTGCTGGTCCCAGAGGGCTATTATTAGCGTTGGTGCACGTGAAGCACAGCACATTTGGTGGCTTGTTCCTTGCTGGCGGTGGGAATGAAGACGTTATTCTGTGTCAGGCTGCTTTTTCCTGTGCTCTGTGATGTGGGCTTACATCCCACACCGAGGGAGGAGAGGGCTGCAGCATGGGGGCTGGAATTTGGATCCTAAACTTGAGTATCTGTTTCTCTGGAAACTAGACTGCAGTTGCAATTTATATAAAATCACTCTTTTCAAAAAGAAATGATGGAACTGGTTTGGACTAATTACAGAGTTGTTCAGATATCTTGGATGTGGTAGCGTGACTTGAAATCCCATGCACTCCATTTGTTATTAGCTGCGGAGGTGGAGGGGGTAGGAGGCAGAAAATATCAAAAGGAGCAGGAATGAGGATGGAATGAGCTGGAAAAGGAATGAAGCAAAACAAGAGAAGGGGCAGGATCTGTGTGAGGAGCACCAGTACAATAAATGTAGCTGTCCTCAGATAGCATTCACTATGATGAGAAGGCGTATACCTACGTTCCCAAAATGAAGTAGGAAATAGTCTGTGAGCTACTGGTACTTTCTGTTATGTTTATGAGCTGCTTGCTGAATTAAGTTCTTCTGTTGGATGGCACTGGAAAAAGGATGGTAGCAAGAGCTGTGATTTGATTGTAAGCAATTAAGGCACAATTGCTGTGCTGGTACATAGCAAAGGTGTGCTGGAAGAGGCAAACTTCTCATGTCACCAGGTAGGAGCTGCCTTGCAGACCATCCACTTGGGAGCAGTCACTGCTCCTGAGATATGTACATATTTTGTAAAGTAAATGCTTTCTTGTGAGTGAATGTCCCTGAGTGGCATAAAAGTAGCAACTGAACAGTGAGAAGTACTCCATGTCAAGGTAAATCTGTACTGCCGTAATACTCTGTGGGTGTAATTAGTCCAGCAGGTCCTCCCACAGCATCGTGAAATGCTGCTTTTCCCAAAGGGGTGTCGTTCCTGGGTGGTGTGCTCCTCTGAAACAGAGATCTCTCTCTCCAGTCCTGTTCAGCACAACCCGTGGGTCGGTAAAGCACAGCTCGGACAGAGCACGGGTACTTGGGACGTGTCTGCCAAGCTGATGAGGGGTGTGCAGAGCTGTGGTGACTTGGTGGATGTGTTTATCCAGCTTACACTTCGTGTGCACTGAAGCCTTCCAGTATGATTTCTTTGAAATCCAGCATTATTTCCAGGTTTCCTGAATCACCTGTAATTTCCCTGCCAGTAGCTCTATCTATGCCGGCAGGTGCCATGTGCCACCCCACAACCCCTGTACCCATCGCGGGGCAGGGGGGGCTCTCCGGACCCCCCTGAGCGGGGCCACGCGCTCTCCTCGCTCTGTGTGCTGTTGCTGCGGGCGCGTGCAGCCCGTGTCGAGCCGTGGGCGATACCTGCGTGCATTGCACTGCTGCTGGCCCACCTTTAGCGTGAGGTCCAGGTCTTCTCCTCCTCCTCAGGGAGCTGCTGTCTCTCAACAAAATAGTTTACAGTCCCACAACTCGCTGCCAGTGGGAACTGGAGGGGTGGCAACCTTCCTTTCCCACCTGCTTCATTTTAACTATTTAAGAAAGTCTAACTGAATTCAAAGCAGGAATGTCAGCTGCCCACAGATGAAAATGTGGTCCCATCTCTCTTCCCTAGTGTCTATATGAGTAAAAAAAACCCAAACCAACAACATACAAAAACCACACAAAATATAAGCTCCACAACACTGCATAACCTTCTCTAACTAGTCTGGACTTAATCTAGCTAAATTTATTGAGATGATCTTTGCAACAAAATGAGCTGATTACCAGTAGGAAGAAACTTAGTTTATTATCTGATTTTAAAAGCTTGAATAATTTTAGCCATTGACTTTCTTGTCAGCCAAAAGAACTATTTCAATTATTATCTCTAATAACTTTGGAGAACATCTTTAAAGTTCTTTTCCATGAATCCTACTTCAAATGCTACTGCAGAGATGAAAGGAACAAGCTTAACCGAGTGAATAACTGATAAACCAGAAATATCACTGCCCTGCCTCGAAACATCACAGATCAGAGCTCGTCCCTTGAATGTAATCATAGTGTATGCCATCTCTGGCCTTTATTGGAAGCGAAGCTCTTTTATGATATTCTGTCATTTATGACAGTTCCTCCAGAGAGTTCATTAGGATGAACATTAATGTGGCTGAATCTAGGAAACTGCTTTTCCTGACAGAATGCCAACATATATTACAATACTGTGCCAATGCAGTGGGGGAGCTTTATGGTTGTTTAATGCGGGTGTGTGTGTTGCAAATTGCATCACTTTTTAACTCTCTGTAAAGCAGTATCTTTTTTTCTGAATTGCCACCACTATAAATATTTGTAATGGGGTGCCTGAACAGCTGTTTTGTTCAGCAGTTATCTATGATGATTATGTATTCATAGGTTAGAGTTTCCAGCACTGGAGAGCCGCAATTAATCTATACTGTGCTTCAAACCAGCAGAGTGAGCACTTGGGTTTTCCCCCTGCTTTACTGGTATTTCTTAGAGTTCCTTGTATATAAAAATCTGTATTACGAGTTGAAGCAGTGGCAAAGAAGCAGCAGATGACTTCCCCCTCTTCCCCCTGTTTCGTCCCAGCCGCGTTATGCAGGGTTAGCTGACTTCGAGTCCAGAGTCAGGTCACTCATTTCAAGCGTGGTCACGGTGGTGTGCAAGGCTGGCAGGACTGGTCACTGTGGGTTAACCGCTTCCATGCAGCATGGAGCACAGGTGTTTGTAAAAGAAAAACAAAACAAATCCACACACCCCCACATGCCCCCCGCCAGTACCTGTTGCTGTCAAAAGGTTGCATATATCTTGTTATGAAATGAAGCTTAGTTGAATGCCATTGCTGCTCTTTTTTTTAAAAAAAAATACAAAAATAAAAGAGGTGTTGCTGTGTCTGGTGACAAAGGACAAGACAGATGTAAGAACTTCACTGAGGGGAGGAAAGGATAAGATCTAGCTAATGTTTTCTGCAGGAGTAAAAGAGCATCCTGCAAGACTGCTAGAAAAAAATAGACACATGGCCAAAAAAGAGAGACTATAAATGTCCATAAGCCAAAGCAATAACATTAAAGGTTCAAAAAAAACCCCAAAAAGGCTAAAACATGGGGCAGTAGAAAAGGTGACTGAACGGAACAGATACTTCTGAAGCCCCAGCAGAATGACCAGAATACCAGAGACCAGTCCTTTGGAGTGAGGCAAAAACATCTCGTCTTGCTGAGTTCGCATGGCAGTGGCCCAAGTCCATTTCTTCTGCTTTCCCGCCCTGTTTCTCATCCATCTTATGGCAGGAAGGGTGAATATTGAAAATGACTGGTTTCTTAACTGGGGCCACCTGGTGAATATCCACGGGGTTGTATGAGTGTTTCTAGGATCCATACAATGTTACATAAGTGTATGCTGTAATATTACTTGACTGCTCTAAGGAGGTAGCTGGGAGAGCATGGTAAAATGGTTATCATTAAGGGATTAAAAGGTTAGTTTTGTGACTGTGCATTTTTCTACAAGATATGGGTGTCAAAACAGCAGCACAAAAAGAATTAGAGTATCGTGTTGATAATGCAAAGTATTTCACTAATTGCATTCAGGCATCAATTTGTTGGCTTCTCAGTGTGACTGACAACGCTATTCCGTAGAAGTCTACGTCTGATGTCATCATCCACGACCACCATTGCTATCACACAGCGTATGGGGCAGCAACTGTATTTATCTCATATATTGTGTCGTGTGGATGAGTGTATATCCCGTGTGGTTTGGGACAAATGTTGTTACCTAGATATAAATATCCAGCACAGCACCTGTGTGAGAACACCAGACTGAACTCTCATACCTAACAAAGCCTGTTTACATCATTCTGATCCACCGAACAGAGGGGCTAAGAGTTCCTGAGATGACCGCATGTCAGATTTATGGCAGAGCAGCTTAACGTGTCTGTCCTGTAAGTAAGAGCCACGCTTTCTATGTCCACTTTATCCTGCAGGGAGGTGTTAGAGGAGAAGGAAGGTTGTCGATGCAAACTGGAATGTGCCCAACGCGTTGGCTAAACTCCGTCCCTTGTGCGGTTTAAACTAACTCATCAGAACTGGGGGGCTGAGGCCAGATACAATTTGCTGCTGATAATGCTGACAGGAGCGTAATTCCACTGGTGGGAGCAAATGAAAACACTGGAGGTGTGGAGAGCTGACCCAAGGGATTTTGCTCTGTTGCCTTTGTCGACTTACTGGTGCTTTGCGGTGGTAGGAGCGAAACAGGCTGAGGCTTATAATCTATTCCGTGCACGCTTAGTTCGGATGGAGAACACTGAAGCTGTGAACTACCTCATGCTTTTTCCCGTAGCCTTAGTCTAATCTCCTTTCTGGGTCAATTCCCAGGTAAGAGAGCCATGCCATTACATTTTTAATTGTTTTCAGCTCAGTCTTCTGAATCGCCAGCAAGGGGCCGGCAGAGCCGACAGGACACGCTGTAGTGCACTGTGTACAAGCATCTTATCTGGTTGGCGCTGCCGTGGGCGCCGCGTTTAGGAGCCTTCCACAAACACGAGCATTTGTCTTGGTCAGCCGTAATGAACCGCATCTGCCAGGCGGGGAGGGGACTGCTGTCGTGGATCCAAATCGGCTCCGTCTCTGCCAGCCGCTGCCTGCCCCGTGGGCTGGGATGCAGGGGACCCCAGGGACCTCAGTCGGGAGACTTGGCTAACAGGCAGGAATGGGACTTTGGGCAAGCACCTTCAGGGCTGGTGAGGGAATTGCTGGGTGCAATGTGAGATGAACTTGCAGCCCCGATAGCCTTGCACAGGGGTGGGGAACCCCAGAAACATCCACTCAAGGTTTATCAAGTTCAGATCAAAAAAGCAAGACGTTACAAACTGCTGGTGGCTGCTGAGAAACTGGGGCCCTGATGCATGTGTCGTGGGAGGAGATCTAGCACAGCAAATCAGGTAGGGTCACCTGGGAAATGGGATTGGAACGTGGAACTGGGAGAGAAAACCTACAAATCCTGCTGCAAGGCAGGAACCTGGGGCAACAGGATCATCCCTGACCGAGATCGCAGGGAACACACAGCTCGTGAGGGCAGCCCCTGCTTTGAAGTGATTGCAGTTTGAAGGGAGGCAGAGCCACTGTGAAACTGGAACGTTAATAGATGGGGAAGTGAAAATCAGGGATACTTGGCTTTTCTGCCTGCGCTGAGCAGCGCTGGGAGCTGGGACTCGGTTTCCTGCGTCCCAAGGCCAGTCTCCGTAGGAATCGCTGTCACCTTGGTTCACAGGAGATGTCAGGAGGAGAGCACTGCACTGCATGTGAGCCGTTCTTCAAAGCGCGCCTCGCTGTCCCAAACAAAAGCCCTCCAGCTGTGCATGGCTTCAGCCTGCGGCTGTCTGGCAGCTCCTTCAGCAGGTCTGCGTGTGCCCATCTGCCCCAGGCCGGTGGTGTGTTTGTTTTTAATGCTGTAGGCATCACAAAACCCCCGAGCAGTGGCCTGACATTTTATTGCCTTCCAACGTCTTGACAGACCCGCTGGGCTGGAGCCGTGCTGGCTGTGGGGATCATTGCCTGCATTGCCCAGGGACCCTCCGGTCTGTGGCGCGGTGGGCAAGGGCATCCCGGGGCGATGCCGGTGCTCGGGGCCGGCGTGGATACCCCACTGCTCCGCCGCCGGCCAGCGCAGACCGTCCGCTCGCCGGCTGCAGCTCCGCGGGCTCATGCGAGCGTGCACAGCCCCCGTGCCCGTTCCTGGCCGTGGTGGGGACCAGCACCGAGGCGCAGGAGCGGGTGCAGGCGATGCTGCGAGGGGTCGCGCCAGGCGGGGGCACGGCCAGGGCTGTCCCTGCCTGCTGGTGCAGAGGAAGAAGGGGAAGATAAAGCTTTGTTTTCTACCTGCCCTCTGCAGTGCTTCTGAGTTGATCAAATGGGTTTTTTTGCTCTTTCAAGTCTAACGATGTCAGAAAGAGGCAGGCAGGTTATGACTCTATTCTTAATAATTAGGAAGATTGGTATAGGACCGTGGAGAGGTTTCCAAATGATTTTTAGCAGCTAGTTATTTCTTTGAACAGCCTGGATTAGTATCCCATATAGCTGATGAATATGCTGGAGTGACTTGGATTGATGGACAGTAATTTCAGGACGTGACTAGGAATTCAATTAACTTTTAAGCTGTTTGTTTGATCATTTTTTAAACAGAGGTGGTTTGGTGGGGGTTTAGCAGCCTTGAATTTTTGTTCCGGTTTAGAACAAAACAACAAAAAAACCCCAGATTTACTGGGCTACTAATGTTTTTAAATGGTCTTGCTTTGCTGCAGAATAATCATTCTGCTCAACTAAATCAGTGCTTCATTTGATTGTATTTTACGTGAATATTGATATCTGTACAGCACATAGTACTATTTTGTACCGTCTTGTGTTCTCTAATGATTTGAATGATAAATAACAGCACAATTAACTTCAGAATAGGAAACTGTTTCAAAGCCAGCCCCCTCCAATTCTCCTCTCCACTAAAGTCAAAACAGAACAATTTGACAGATTGAAGGTACTGTATTTCTAGGGCTTTTTTTCAAAACATATTTTTTTTAATCAGCACTAGCACAGGCAACAGAGAGCTTTGTTTCCAGCAAGCCGTTGTTCTCCAGCAGCAAAATGTTGCTTTTCGTGGTTCTGGTCAGCTGTAGCTCTCCTCTTTCGGTGCTGGCACCAGCCGCAGCTGGGACCTGGGCTGTGCAGGTTTCCACGCCGGCGGTGTCGGCACCGGCGCAGCCCGGCATGGCCATGGCCTCGCAGGGCGCGTGGGGCGGCGATGCCCGGTGAGCCCCGGCCGGTGCCGCAGCCCTGCCGTCCTGGCGGTCGCAGGGTGGTCGGAGCAGCCTTCGCGCTCGGGCACCGGCGGCGCTGGCTTCGTGGCTCAGCGCGGGCTCCGCGCCGAGCGTGGCTCTGGGGATGCGCCTGGGAGGTGCAGTCACACACGCTTGGTGCCCACTGCCGCGCTGGAGGGACACAGCCTGCGTTTCCCAGCGTAAGTGTCACCGCTATCTGCAAACCGAGCCTGCTGCTCGTTGCCCCCACGATCCCAGAGGGCTGCTTAAGAAGCAGGGGGGAAGAGGGAGAAAGAGCAAAAAGAAAAGAATAACGAAACTTTATCAGTTAATTGGTGAAAGCCTCTCTCTTTGGTTGACTGTATTTGCTTTGACAAGAGCCTCCCCTTCTTCCCTAGAGTGCTCTGGCAAGTGAAACTCTTGCAAATAAAGCAAAGGATCTGCTGAATGCACAGCCATGCATAATTTAGTAATGCTGGAGCCTTCTGCGCATCTCATCACAAACTTGCATTTAGTAAGTGCTAACACAACTCCTTTGTGGATAGGGATTTCTGTGTGTTTCTTCTTTTTTGGTAGGATTTGGGCATCAGACCCCTGCCAGAAATCAAAAATTGACCAACAGGAAGCTTGTTAGCTGGCCTTAACATTTAACAGACTTATCCTCTCATACACACACACCTTTAAAATAAAGAAATGTTTGTGAATTCTTGAGTGGGTTGGAATAAATAATGGAAGACTAGATTTTCCTTGAATTCACACTGTTCACCCATAAGTCATAAAAACAAACTTGATGCTAGAGAAAATAGCTTGGGGATGGAGGGAGAGAACTCTTCTTTCATTCTAAGGGAAGAAAGTGTTTTATGTCTCTGGACTAGAGAGGGAAAAGCCGTAACTCTAACTTAGGTGTGTCTGTCCCCATCAGGTAGATGTTTCATGCAGGGAGGAAGACAAAAAATGATTAAAGCTAGTGTTAATATTTGCTTGGACTAATAGAATGTTGTGCAGCATCACCTGAATTAAAATCAAGATTGTAATTAGTAGGTGGTTCATTCTGTTCTAACAATGCAGAATAATTAATTCTTCTTTTTCACCCCACAAATAGTAATTAAAAAGAAATATTACATAGCTGCACCTGTTTTTCATTATCTGGTTGCCACAGTGAGTAAACCAAATCTTTTATTGATGAGAACAGCAGAAAGTTTGAAAACTGAGTGAAGAGCATGAAAACTGCTCTGAGGTTCCCTAGGGACATGTGAGAAATCTGAAATTATGAAAACATATGGTGGCACATACTGATTGCTAACAGCTCCTACTGCAGTTGTGAGCCCTGATTTCCCTTCGACTTTCAGCTTTACTAAGTATTCTCAACTTGGCTGGCTATTTGCCCCTTTCCTTTAGTAAATCTCTTGTGGCAGGGAATCAACGTGACATTGCATTAATAAAGACTGTTGCTTGTTGTTTCCCATCCACCTTTCTCAATGTTTTCACTTGATGAGATTTTTTTAAAATTATTTGAATAGCCTAGGAAGTGATGCGCTCGGAGGAGATATGAGCAACATGGAGATGGCTTCTTCCTTGGGTCGGTGCTTATTTGTGAGGTGAGGAGCAGTCGCGGGAGGCAGCGGGAGAAGGGAGGAGCAGGCTGGATTACTGCCTGCTCCAGAGTGCACAGATGCTTTGCGGGAGCAAGTAACAGAAAGGTATTCAAGGAAAGAGAAATCATGGAGTCGAAAAAGGTGTTGCTTATTGTGATGAAAAGAACCTTAAAGATGGAGATTTGGTGAGTTGGAAGTGCAAAAGGTAAACTTCCCAACGAGGTTAGCAGCAGCAGCGTGGAGAGGGGCTGGCGCCTTGCGCTATGTCTAAAATATTCCCTTGAACATTAGTTTGAGAGCAAGGAAAGGAAAGGGGAAAGCAACCATTGAATATAGTTATAGCCATAATGAGTAAAAGTGCCTGTATTAAGTGGATGACCATTCATTTGCTTTAAGGAATGCAAAAGGTGTTGTTTCAGCAGGGGTCTGCGCGCGTTGGCCTACAAGCGTTCCTCCTGGCCCGGCCCGGCTAGCGAGTTTGGTTAGTGGCTGTGGATGCGATCGTCGTTTTGGGAAATATTGATGGCATTCTGGGAATTCACTAAACACGTTTTGCGGTTGCTGTTGTTGTCTGTGTGGTGGCAGTGACTCCAGGCGCTGGGACGGCCGTGCCACCAGCTGCTGGCTGGGTCGTGTTGCGGTGCTTCGGGCCGGTGGCCAGCGCCGGCTGCTCCTGTCACACCAGTGCCAAAGCTGTTGCGTTCCCCACCAAGAACAAACCTGAGGTTGTTCAAAAGCAATTTTTCTATCGCTCCGCCCGGGAGTTTGACAGGAGTCAGGACCCGTGCCGCCGGCAGGTGACGGAGCTGCCGTGCGGCTGTGATCACCTCGCTCGGTGCGGGGGGCTGCAGGGGTCTGGCTGGGGAGGGGGCCGGGGCCCCGGGCCCTGCGCCTGCTGCCCAGGCTCTCGCTGGACACGAGGGCACAGACCGAGGGGTCTCGGCCAGTTGGGCCTCCCAGCTGTGGGCAGTCATGGGGGTCCACGTCTGGGTCACTTGAACCTCAGAAACCGCTTCTGCACGCTGGTAAAGGAGCTGAAAATGTCAGTGTTTGAAACTCAGTTCAGAAGGGCTGGACTCGCTTAGCTGATTGATTTTTGTATAGGTGGACAAAATTTTAGTCTACTGTTCCCTCTTCCCCGTGACATTTTATCCTGATGCTGTGCTGTGCAAGTTTAACAGAGCTCTTCAGCAATTACCAAGAGAAAAGTCCAGTCAGTGGGCTGGAGTGCTCCAGTGCAGGTGGGAGTGGGGTGACACTGGCTGAGTATCACCTTGTGACTGCAGTTTATCACCCGGTTCGGAGACTGGAGGAGGACTTTGGGAGTATTTGGGTGTGATTTGATGAGAAGATGGGTGATTTGCGTGGAAAATCTGTCCCTGTGGCTCGGGTACCCGAGCAGTGCATCACCTCCCTGCCCTGCGCACGCGGTGCAGGAGCGACTGTCGCATTGCTGTTACCCATGACAACCCGGAGACCTGGGCCGGCTTTGGGAGGGTTGTTATGGGTGCCATCCTGTCCAAACCGGGCACCGCCTCGTGCGGAGAGCTCGCACCAGTCCCCGGTAATCGGGCAGTGGTGGCTGGTCCAGGCGAGAGGCAGCTCCGCTGAGGCTGCGGGGGCATCTCCAGCTGCTTGTATGATTTTGAATTGTGGCAAAGACCAAGAGGTTAGACACAAGTAAATATTTTCCATAGGAAGGTAACAGTTAGGTGTATGAGGTAGTTTAAAATCCTGTTTACCTCAACAGCCGCCTGAATTATTAGGCTTTATTTCACTGTGGTTTTAAAATAACGTTGTCTTGTAGCTGATTTGAACAGTGAGTGTTGACACTTGGTATTGTGTCTGGGCCCCAGAGAGACAGCGTGTTTGTGTGTCTGGCTGATGTATTCGTGCTGTTCGCCAAGTTCCCCGAGCACAAGGACGTACACCACCACTCATTGGCCATTATCTGCTGCCGTTCTCTTTTTATGCATGCATAAATATTTACTGGTATCAATATTTATTTCTCATAAATAATACATCCCTTTGGTTCTGTACGCTCCATTGAGAACAATGCAGAAATACACCAAAGTGTAACAAATATGGCAGTCAAGCTTGCTCAGGCCCCTCGGGGAGCTGCCCCGGGGCTGCAGGGCCGGCCGACGGGGCGCAGCGTGCAGCGGGGCCCGTCCCGTGTCGCGCTGGTGTCGGCATCGCTGCCCGGCACGCTCCGGGTTCAGACGCCGGCCAGGCCCTGTCTGCAGGTTTCTGGGCGCTGCTGGCACGGCCGCGTGCGGTGGGGGAAGCGCTCCTTCCTCTGCCCCAGCCGGGGAAAGCCGGGCGGGAGCGTGGCAGCAGGTCGCCCCGCCGGCTGCCGGCGCCCGGTGCCGGGCTGCAGGGACGGTGGGGATGGAGGGCTCTCGCCCGCGTGGGCAACGAGCCAGGCGCTGCTGTCCCGGTGTCTCGCCAGCGCCCGTGTCCCACCGGATCCCGGGTGCTGGGGCCGCGAGCTGCGGGAGCTGGGTCTGCAGCTCCGGCAGCCGAGGCGTGCCGGGTCGGAGCCCGGCTCGCAGACAGCCCTCGGCTCCAGCTTGGCAAACGTTCACCGAGAACGGCAGGGAATGGGGGCCAGGGTTTGCACACTGACGTGTGGGCACCGGGGAAGTTTTGCATTCAGGTCGTGCCGGGAGGAGAGCTGGCTCACAGCGATGGCAGAGCGCTGGGTACCGTGGGTGAAAATACATCACTAACAGCTACTGCCTCTCGGAGCAACTTGAGTTATTTGTATTAGTAATATTTTGCCTCAGTAAAATTGGAAGAGAAAATCAGGTCACACAGCCCCATTGTACCAATCACAGCATAAATAAATAACGTAAAAGCCAAGCCCTGAGAGAGCCCACGGTCCTGGGTTTAGCCAACACAGACGTGAGGCAAGGAGGAAAATAACATTAGAGGTGAGCACAACTGCATCTCCTCCAAGGGGAAAAGTAGGTCATTTGGAGGCAGGAAACAGCTGAAACAGAAAATGAGTAAACAAAGAGAAAAGAAAAAGGAGATGAGATTAAGATAAAAACTGTTTTATCAGGTCCCAGCTGGACAACGGTATCGGTTCTGGGAACGCTGTGCGGTGAGGTTGGCACCGCACCCAGTGCTGGGGGAGCGAGTGAGGGGCGAGGGGGACCCTGCTTTCCCCTGCGAGCAGGCGCCGGTGTTGGGCTGGGGAATTCGGGAGAGAACAGGCTGTTGCAAATGGCCTTTCAGGGAGTCCACCTCCCCTTATGCTTGTAGCTAAACCCTGCACATCCCTGGAACATGCTTAGCTGATTTATTATTTACCAACAAATCACAGTCAGCCGAGTGCAGCCCAGTCCTCCACCCTGGTGTTTGTTACTGCAGTGCAAACCTTGTCATTTGTTGGAAAAGACTGGTGCCAGGACGGTTTGCTTTAGGGAAATATTCCCGTCAAACGGGGCTGTCCTCCTTCCAGGACAAAGGTAGGATGCGGGGGGACACTGGCCGGAGCCTTTCAGGCCGCAGCGGTGGGGAAGGCCGACCTTCCCTGCAGCAGAGCAGGCTGGATTGCAGGTGCTTTTTCTTACCCTTTCCTTTGGTGAGAAGACAAAAGGGTGGAGGATTATACGCTCGAGCCAGGACACCGAGCGTTGGGGAGTTCTGATTTTGCCCATGCAGTAATCCCGTTGATCTTTTCTTAAACATATGCTTTGATGATCAAAAGGCAATTCTTTTATCAAACAGCACTTTGCTACCCTAGATCTCCAAGTGCTTTTGAAAGAGGATGGGAACATGTGCTGTGCCTTGCAGCAGAGGCTTGGGGAGCTGGATTAACGTGGAAAGTCCCAGTGCAGACCCGAGGCAAAATGGGGCACAGAGGATGTCCACACTGCAAACACAGAGAAATACCTTCAGGACTGGCCAGGAATATACTTTTACAAAAAAGATCTATTCTTCCAGGCACAACCCGGGTACTATTAATATACAGTTATATGCAGTAAACAGAGAGGACCATACGTCCCTGCTCTTGGAAGCTTCTGCAGACCCTCTTCTTGGAAACACCTATGAAGTCAATATGCTATTGACAGTCACTGTCCTGTGTTTGTCACATCAAGTTATCTGCCACACCAACAAGGGCTGGGAGCTTTGCCATTATATTTATTGCTTTTGCAGTGATTTGTGGTGCTCAGTCAAAGTTCATGGATCTAAATCAGTTTGCACCAGCTGAGTATCTGGCTGTTTGTCTAGGCAAACCTAGGCTAATAAACTTCCTGTTACACTGAAGAAATGTTAGGTGGTTGTGCTACTGCTAGAAGCGAAATAATTGCCACTGAATATACATTGCTCGTCTAAAATAAAATTAAGGTCATCCTCTTTTACAGATGATTTTCAGCAGAGTCTGTTTTTTGCAAAAAAACTCATTCTAAGAAAAGACATCCTTTTCGCACCCTGGGGAGCCGCCCAGAGGTAACCCGTGGCCAGGCTGGTGCCACCTTCCCCTGCCTGCCCGCCCCAGCTGCGGTGCCGGTGGCTCTGCCGTGGCCTCGGGTGGGTTTCTGGGTAGCACAGGGAGAAGCTCAGCAAGCCCAGGCGACTGGCGGGACCGGAGACCCCGGCCCTGCTGCCCCGTTTCGAGGCAGAGCGCTTGGCCCCTGCTCGCAGGTACAAATTCAGCCACCCGGGCTTCCTCTTGGTAATGGTACACTGGAATGATTCGGTTAGCCTGGATTTCTCCTGTTAATTTATCTCCCGTGGTTTCCTGTCTTCTGTGGGTTTGTCTCATGGTTTTATTCTTGTCCTTAGTAACCTGACCTAGTTTCCTCTTTTTGTGTATTTACTCCCTATGGCAAAGCCCTGAGTCCACAAGACATCAAAGACGGTACATATCCTCTTCCAAATTTATTGTGAAATGATCGTGTGGAGGCACATGATAATTTCCACAACGACTACGAAAGACTGAGAAAATCCCTATTTCAGATGGCAGCAACCCTGACTCTGAAATAATTGCTTTCTTTGGCTACTCTTTGCTTGAGCTCCTAATGGTTTCTGCTCCTGTAGTTTCTCTGAATCGCTTGCTAATGGTCGCAGCATGTCTGCTCACATTATTATTTTGCAAGGGAAGAACTGGGCGAGACGCTTCTGTTTGTGTGCAGCGCGTGTTGGATCGCGGTGGCGTGCTGCGGCAGGTACGCGATGCTCCGGGCCGGTCTCCGTCCCACGGCCACGGAGGGTGGATCCTGCCGCAGGACAGGCGGGTGCGGAGCCCTCGGGGCTGCCCTGCCCAGCGTGAAAAGCGCCTGATGGCTGCATCCAGAGGGGTGACACGGAGAGTCCAACGAGTTACAGGAAATTTTATTCCGGTGGGAATCTCTTCGCTTATCTGATGTTATTTAGAAAAAAATCCAGCGAGAGATTCTCTATCTTTAAATAGAGCTACATATTTTATCTATCAAGAGAGAAAGTCTGATGTGTAAGAATACGTAAATTACTCTGATGTGTCGGGTAGCTCTGAGGCTGGCAAAAGAGACGATATTAAAAAAAAAGCCAAAGATTTGAATCTCTGAGTGCTTCATATCCTCTTTTGCAGGTGCCTTCCTCCTTATGAAATGAAAAACATTGTGTAACATACTTAAAGCTACCACAGTTAAATCCAAGTTCAGTACCTCTAGTGTCACGCCCCTGTATGTAATTTGGATGCTGTACGTTTTCCTGGTCATTACTTAGGAATGGTGCTCTACAAAGTCAAGCTGAAAATCAATCGGAAAGTTGACTTTTTGTGACTTCTACAGCTTTTTTTCTTTTCTTGTTAGTTTAAGTATTTTCCTGCCAGAAAATTGCATTGACTGAATTGCTGTGCTTCTCTGTTATTTCTTGCTTTGTGAATTCATAGCTGTTCCGTCTTACCAGAGTGGAAATTTCATTAGGGAAATTTTAAGGGGTTTTCTTTTAATTAAAGGAGGTATCATACTTGGTCAAACTGCAGCTACTAATTCCCAGCTGTCATTGTGGCATTTGTTTAATTAAGAGCAAAATTATCTGCACGACTGGAGAACCATGAGATGGGCTCTTTCAGCATTAGCAGGGTAAGAGCTGGGGTAAATCAGCGTCGTTCCCCTGCTGTCAGTGGAAACCCAGCACCTTCTGCCGTCTGAGGCTAGCTCAGAGCGGCGGGAGAGGGCAGAAGCAGTCGTATGTCTGCCTCGGCTCTGAGCTGCCACGCAGCAGCGTCGCTGATGATGCTGATACGGGTGTTTTCCCAAGACCTCCCCCTGTCCAGCATGCGCTGTTCACCTCGTTCCTGCCGTTAGAGACAAAAGCCATCTGCCTCGCCTTTCTGCAGACATACTTTGCCATACTTCACACTTTTGCCATGGTTTATGCTTAACTTTTTTTTTTCTTTTACAAAATCAATGCTTAGGGCTTTAGCTTGCTTACCCATCTTCTGGGGACGTCAGTCTATGTGACTTACCAGTCTTGTCCGTGTATGTTTGATTAATTTGCAGACATTAAGGTTCCCATCAAAAATGTATGCATTATGACCAACTGTAATTTAGTTAATCAGAAAGGTAGACGTCGTTATATTAGCTTAGCAAATTGGTATTATGGAGGGGAAAAATCCCCTGACAGAAATAAACCATATCTCAGACACTAGTCATCATCTTGCTGACCTTCAAACGAGTTTGGCATCCTAACCTATTATCATCCCAGCATGAATGAAATTCCAAAGCCCTCTTCTAGCATCAGGTGGAATTAACGATTTTCCAGCAAGGAACAATGGAGGGAATTTTTTTCTTGATCGCATGTAAGAAGGGGTAATTTGTAAAATGAAGATTAGAATTAGAAAATTCATTATAGTTTGCTGTAATAGTTTTATGGTTTAAAAAGAAAGAGTTTCACATTTCTTTTTTATGATGCATACACGCAAAACGAGCAGTTGGTTGAAATGGTGAATGTGTGATGGTACAACAAAAACGTGTGATCGGAAAAATGCCCCTGGTGCTTCCCTGGCCCGGCGGGCTGCGACTCGGGCGCTCCGCGGTGGGGCGAAGGCTCGGGGGCTCTGCAGCCCCCCCTGCTCTGACCGTGGCAGAGCCATGGTGGTGGGTGCTGGAGGGCTGTTACCGTTTCCTCTTATTTTCACTGCGCTGTTTCTTCATGTGGGGCTGGCAAGCTCCTGGCCCTTTGGTGTCCCCGCTCCCCGCCGGGCAGCAGCGCCGGCAGCCCAAGCACCAGGCAGACTGGTGCACTGGAGCTGCGGTGGCCTTGCCGACGCGGGAGCTGAGTCCCTGTCTGGGGGTGACAGCAGCCGTGGCCCAGCCGGCATGCAGAGGTGCTGCCCGGCACGGCCCAGACGTTGCCTGCTGCCGTGTGGAGCTGGCGTGCTGCAGTGGGTAGAGCAGAAAGCCCTTACCGTGGTCACGCTGGCAGGGACTGGTCTTCTTTCCTCCTGTGGAGGGATGTTCTGTTTCCTAGAATAATTTCAGACTTAAAAAAAAAAAAATTTCCTCCTTTCGGAGGGACTCAGGACATTTTTTGTGCCCTTGTTTTTTCCTGCCAGCCATTTTCTTTCTTCATTTCATGGTATTGCCCTTGGAAGCTTGTCAGACACTTCATGCTTGAGCAGGACCACCACGTTGGTTGCAGGATGCTGGCAGAGGTTCGTGCCTTCAGTGAGCAGAAATGCGCAGCTTTTTCCCAACACACGATTTAGGCACTCACAGCAGTGTGGATGCAGTGGCTCAGAAATCCCTTTTTTACAAACAGTAATCAGAGATTTTTCTTGAGGAGCAGCAGTGCGATGCACGCCGTGAAGTAATGAATAGTCAGTGCCCGTGCTCCCGGCCGGGCTGGCCTTCGGCGCGGGCGGGCGGAGAGGAGCGTCTGTCGCCATGCCTGTCTTCAGATACAGCTAAAGAGCAACGACGGCCCCAGGAAACCCCCCGAGAACCCGCAGAGCCCGCCGCGGCGTGGGTGCGTGCGGCGGGGCTGGCGCGGTGCTGGCCGGGGCTGGGGCAGCGTGCTGGCTCCCGCGCACGGCGTGGGCTCCGGCTTCCTCGTGGCTCCAGGAGAGCCCGAGGTGCGAACCACAGCGGTGTTAAACAGGAAAATCCTCAGTGAACCGAGGGGGCGATTTCCCATAATCTGCTCTCTTTTTCACTGGATGGACGAAATGGAAAATTGATGAGTGTAAAACACGTATTTTAAGCCTCCTCTGAGCAGAATGCTAGATTCACTTGATAATATACTTGATGTATTGAGTTTGCCCAGACCTTCATTCTCTGATGTCTGAGTGTGTAGTTTGACTTGAAATCCTCTCCAATAAATTCAAGGCTCTAAAACTGTAATAGGACCCCAGAGCAACCTCTCGTTTCTTGAACTAAAACATATGTTTTCAGAGATTTTTGGAAGGTATTGATCTTCGGTGTGTTTAATGATCATTATTAACCTCAGAATTATGTGGGGGAAAAATGAGAACTGAAAGGGAGGAGGGAGGGCGGGTGATGTTTGCACTGCTGGAAGAGGAGACTAACTGCTCTTGTAAGAGACTCCCTCTCTTCGCAGCGCCTGCCACCGGCTCCGGTGCTGCGACGGGCTGCCGCCGCGTCCGGCCCCGCTTGTGAGGCCAGCGCGGGGCTGGGGTGCAGGGACAGCAGCGGGGGTTCTGCTGCCCGAGGGGCCCTTGGCCACTCTTCCCTCTCCGAGGCATCGCTGTCGCGCTCAGACACACGGAATTTGAGTATTCGCCTTTGTAAATGCCAGCGCAGTGGAAATAGCACAGCAGCGAGAGCCAGGATCCTTGGGGGCCATCTCCTCCTCCCCCCTCGAGGAGGTTTTAAAGCTTGGAAAGGTATAAGTCCATTAAAAATCTCGTAACAAAAGCTGAAAAATCTGAAGAAAATTTGACCTGTTAAGAAAGGATTTAGTCAAACGTTTATGTAAATATTTATACTGCACTATACCATTAGCTTTTCCAGTTAATCTGCTTTCTCTGCTAATGGCTCTGAGCAAAATATGTTCCCAGAGTAGTTTACAATAAAAATTAGTGCTGTATCTGACCTATTACTCTTCCTCCATAAATTATTATAAAGGAATAGATGCAAAAATCCATTTCTGAGCGAGCTATTTTCCCCTGATTACTGATCATTCTTTTATGGAGAATAGAACTATTAAAAGACAATAGAAATCGCCAGTTTCTGGGAAGTCTGCTTGATTTGCTTGTCATTTTGCGAGGCAACTTTTATTTGCAAATGGAAAAATCTTAAGAATTTAAAATGTCACTTAGAGCATCTGCGATTGCCCTGTAGAAGAGTTTGTTCACCTGTCAGCCTTTATAAGCATATAGCATGGATTTCTTTTACTCCTGGGAAATCTTGTCCAATTCTAACACTTTTCAGCGTGGTTGGCGAAGGGGTAGCCTGAAGTCAAACACAAGAATACATTATTGCGTTTGACACTTTTCACAAACATTGTGCTTAGTGTGTTTTGAACACTGAACGCAGGCGACGGGCCCTGCAGCGCGCTGGGTGAGCCCGGTTCCTGCCAGACATCCGATTACTGCCAGCAGAGCAACTTCCGGGAGGAATTCTGCCGGGGCCGGCGCCAGGCTTCTGCGTTTAAAGAAAAAGATGCTTCCTCACGTTAAGAGTTGCAGTACGGGACATCTTGACTTTCTGTGCGGTCTATGCTCAGATGCCTTACGAAGCAAATGTTAACGGCCCTTCTGGGTTGCGAACAGCTGTCTCTTACAGCAGCGCCGAAGATTAAACCTACCGAGGGCCAGCGTAAAACCCTCCTGGTTTCCAGATTCTCCTCAGTCAGCTGCAATTACTGGTTGAATGGGGGTAAATATTTTTAGAAATGCTGAGACTTCAAACAACCCCTGCATCCCAACGCAGCTGTAAGTGGAGCATGGTGGATCCCTGAAAGCCAAGGGTCTTCACTGGGAGGAGACCTGTTTGTGGCCACAGGGGACGGGGTGAGGCGCTTGCCGCCGGGGTGGCAGGACACGTCTGAGAGAGAGAGAACCGAGGGACCCAAAACAAGGCGTGAGGAGGCTTCGGCCCCTGCCTTGTCTGCAGAGGGGACCACCAGTGTAAACGCCCCAGCACGCACAGACCCGCTGGGAAGCAAAAGGCGTCCCTCGGTCTGCCCGGAGCTGGAGCGTCGGGGGAGGGGACAAGCGGGGAAGGATGGAGACAGGGAATTTGCGGACCTTCAGATTTTGTTCTGATTTGAAACGCACAATTTTGAAATCTCAAAATATTCTCAGAAATGTTGCCTTTCTGTCAGCTGTATCCACAGCCTCGGGTACCGCAGACTCACTCAGCATCAGTTTGCCCTGCAAACACCCACCGCAGACGGAAAGCGGCTCTCAGTTAGACCCGGCTTTCCCACAAAGGTTCACAGGTCTGAACAGCAAGAATACGTGCTAAAAACAAATGCTTGCCTTGAGTAGTCACTGAAACTGAATATAAAAGTCTGTATCTGACTGCAAAAAATGCCCTTACGTGCTGTGTTGGAGGCATCGGCTCAGGAGCCAGATAAACACGTAACTTAGCAACAAAGAACAAATTGCGAGGGTTTGCAGTGAAATGTCAGAGCACGATCTTTAGATCAGCTTGTACCGCTGTGAGCAAACACCCCGTTTTGCCGAGCTGGGCCCTCCCGCATGCCCTGCGCTTGCCGCTGGCATGGGCTGTCCTCTTCGGCCCTTGAGTCCCGTTCTTGTGGCTTTGGGGGCTGCTCTTTTCCTGGGCTTGTCCGGTCGGTTCCACTTTCCCGTGGGTCTGATGAAAAGCAGTTATGCCCGTTTCCTGCCAAAGGGACCCCATCACGTACAAAACCCTCCGTGTTCTAATCCACCTCTTTCTGGAAGTGGTAAACAGTACATTGAGCCTACAGCGTGACGCCATATGTCTGCACGAATTCTTGTAACAGATGTGCTGAGGCTTGGAAAAACTTATTTTAGATAAGCCAAATAATCTTTTCAATTATCTTTTGCTAAAAATATTTTATTTTTTAGGCATTCAAGAGTGTTATGGCGTAAAATACTAGCCTAATTATCATTATCTTCTCTATTATGTTTGCTGAAATATTTTTTGGAGTTGTCAAATATGTGTCTATTTTGTTATTTAGGAAGGAGTCTGTAGACAGCTGTATATTTTGTTTCTCGATCGTGTAATTTGATCTCCGTATTTGATTGCAAGAAGACATTATCCGAAAGGATAGTGGCAGCAGCTCACGGTTGTTTATTGGGATTATTCCATTCTGGCAAGAGGAGATTCCTCCGATGGCTCCCGCGGACCGGTGCTCCCGACAGCCTGGCCCTGGGTGCTGCCGGGGCCGGTGTTCCCCCTCCCGGTGCTCTGCGCGGCGCCCACGGGCCGGGCGACACTGGGTGCAGCGTCGTGCCCCCACCCTGGGGCTCTGCTTAGGGTCGAGCCTGCGATCAGTGCGCGAGGCTGTGCCGTGCTCCCAGGCGTATGCGTGCCTCGGAGACCCCCTGGAGCTGGTGCTCAGCGCCCGGAGCGCCGAGCTGGTCGTGCTGAAACGCAGGGGTGTTCTACAGGTTTGGTGATCAGGTGCAAGGCTGATGGAAGCCCCTCAGTTGCTCATGTTGCAAAACACTGTTCGTCTGAAATTAAGAGGGATTTTATTTCAACAGGGAGCCAGCAGAGGGGATGCGTTTACAGTTCATCCCGGTTCCCTCCAGAAAATACGTTCTTTGGATCTGGCTTGCTGGAGACCTGGCCGTTCTCTGGCTGCTGAATAACCATGAGGTGGGTGCTGCAAGCGTGTGTGCTCGTAGTCGAGTGGAGGGGTGAAGCGTTGTGCTTCGAGCATCGGTATATCCATTTACTGAAATTATCGCTAAACCTAATGTCCCCCCGTCTGCTCCATCGCATGTTATTGAGTGCTCCAGCTGAGTAATCTCATTAGAATTTGTCTCGTTTTCACGTCCGGCAGCAGCCATGTACACAGCTTCTCTAAAGGTTATTCACACAATATTGCGTGACCTTGATGAAAGGCTAATTTGATAAGAATTCAATTTAAAATTCCATTTGTACTGACAAACCAGGATTTTATTGATGCCACAAATTTTCAGCAGTGGAAGCGACATTAGGAGCGAGACTGCCTTGTTCGCAGGCCTGAAGGTGGAGAAGGCAGAGGATTTATAGGGGCTGCATTATCAAAGGGTCAACATACCTTGCAGCAGTTTAGTCTAAATGTCTCAGTAGACTATTCTTAAGTTTTCTTTCCTTTATTGTCTTATTTTTCATTCCAGTTTGCTTAAAGAGATCTTTCTGCTGGCAGGGACAAGACAGTGGCTGATAAGTAAGGTTGTTTCCCAGCGCATTTCCAAGTACATTTTCTACTTGCCCTTTCATCTTTCGGCCTCTGAGGCTGAGACAACAGGCTGAATGAATAAGCAGCGTGATTTGCAGCAGGGCCAGATTTGAACCCACGATTCTTTAATCCTGTTCCTGTGCTGAAACCACAGACTGCATTGTCTTTCAGTCCTTTTGCGTTGCTTTCTGCGTCACACCTTTGATCTCAGACCTGTATCAGACGAAGCCGTCCTTGGGAAGGGGACTTGGAGCGAGCGGGAGTCCAGCCCCGCAGCGCTGCTGCCGCTGGTGTTGGCAGCGCCGGGGCAGAAGCCAGCCCGGAGGGCCAGGGCGCTGCTGGTACTGCTGGGGGCTGTTTGAGCTGCGTTAGAGGGGGCACGCGTGGCAAGAGGGGTGTGATCAGGAGCGTGCCCGAGCAGGCACCTGGGGAGGTCGGGCGCCGGGGCAGGGTCTGCTGACCCAGGCTGTGCCCACAGCCTTGCTCTCTCCAGCGCTGCAGCACAGACAGCTTTCCTGAGAGGGTGTTCCTCACTTGCATTGTCTGATTTCTGTCATGTGCTGGGAACAGATGGGGAGTAAACAAGAAATACAGGATTGCCCTGCGACTTGTACTGCCTATCGGTTGCTACACAGTCCACCAGCTTGATTTGCTGCTGAGAACCATTTTTAATGCTTCCCGTGTGTGACCGAAGTAGCTGCTTAGACCACATCAGACCCGTGTCCGTCAGACACCGCCTGTCCATCGCTCGTTAACCCCTTGTAACGAGAACCGGCGGGGCAAAGCGTGGCAGTGCGAAGATGGTGCCGCAGTGGTCCATTGCCAAAGGCGAAGGGAGGATTGTGCCCAGGGAGGTGAGGGGGGAACGGGGAAGAAGACTGCAGGTAGCCAGGGGCTGTGGCAGTCAACGTGGGCAGAAGAAAACAGCAACTGAAGAGAGGGTTGCAGCAGCCTATTGCTGCTTCTTCCCAATCCAGAAAAGCCTAGTAGCACTGCCACTGGCACACTTCCATTGAAACAAAGGTGGCCATGTGCCACTGCGAGCTGTCTTTTTGAGCAACCTATTCTTTGTGCTTGGATTGGAGAAAAGAAAGACAGAGAGAAGACCTCAGAGGAACGGGGCAAGGCAGCCTCTGCAGGAGACCGACACGCAGCGGTGTTGGTTGCAGAGCGCTGGCCCAGCCTGGCTGCAGCGTGCGCGCCGCGAGCAGACCCGGGAGGGCTCCTGCAAGGTGCCAGCACCCTTCATCACCAGGTGTTTCTCCATGCGGGAGCCCTGTTATTTTTCAAGTGCCTTTTTCAGGCAAGCTCTCCTGCCCTGCTTTACACCAACACATTTTTATACAAAGGGCTGCCCCGTGCAGGAGGGCTGCGGGTGGAGAGAGATGCTTCTCAAAGGCACGCTCCTCTCCTTCCTTGTTACAGATCTCTCTTGAAAGATATAGGCGACATTCTGGAAATCCTGAGTATCAGCCACTTTGCTATTATTCCAAATTTGAAGACCATATGGCTACTGAGTCTCTTTGTTTGCCCCAGCCAAGGGTTTCTTGAAGTTCTCAGAAAATCCCCAGGGAGGTCTGGGCAATCGCGGTTTCCCTGCAGATCTTCTCAGGCGTTCAGAGGCTGAGAACTTGCCCGTGCAGCGCAGCCTGGCAAAGCGGTAATCAAAGAGGAGTCCGAGCTGAGCGGGGGGAGAGCGGCGTTGTCTCTGTCCACATTTACAACTGTTGATTTATCTTCTCCTGTTGATTTAAATCTGATCCTGCTGGAGAGGATCTTGGCTCTGAAGCTCTTGGTACACCTTCACTTTTTGGTTTTATCCGTTCTAATCACACATATTGTTTCAAGTATTTGATTTTAAATTGCAAAGTGATTACCATGGGCTGGCTGGATTAATAAGTAACTTGCTAGAATACCAAGGGTATCTGGCAGCTTCCTGGGTGTGACTGCCAAATCCCGGGAGAATGTTAGAGGAATACGGAAACCAGTCCTGGTGAGGCTGGGGGGATGCTTCTGTCTTCGCTTAGCTTAAGCCATAGTTAATTAATTGCAGGTGCTGCTCAAAGGTTTGCCCCAGAAGGCGGAGAGGTGCCCAGGCAAGCGGCTGTGCTGCTGCAGGGACCTGGGGAAGAGCCGTCCCCGTGGAAATAATTCCATGATCCCAGCAGGTCCTGCGAGCTCCTGTCCGGAGACTGACCTGCGAACGGCTCTGCTCCGGCCAGCCTGGCTCTGCTCTGCTCCAGCCGCCGTGACTTTTGTCCTGGCCGCAGCTGCCGGTAGCTGTTTGCCCACCCGCCCGCATCGCGGCCAGCCGTGGTATGGCTGCTGAGAAATCTCTGCTCCCGCCAAGGGCTGGACGTGTCCTGCCCAAGTGACGGACGGCTCGCCGGCCGGTGGCAGGGCCTGGCGCGCTGTGCAGTGGGCTGGAGATGTGTCAGCCTGGAAAGGGAAGAGTGCCGTTTATGGCCAGGGTAAATCAAAAGGCAGTGGGGCGATGAATATGACAAACTGCTCTGTAAGTGTCAGGGATGACTGAATGGCTTTGGAGGAACTAAAAATAGTCAGACCTGGCTCCAAGGCACAGTCCTTTTCATGGTCTTTCACCGCTGCAGAAAGCTGGTGGTGGTATAAAATGGGTTATACTCAGGGATGGTGTAAATCAGTGTAGCTACCCCAGCTCTTGTCTTGAAGGGGCACTTAGGGGCGATCGGGACCCTCTCCCCCAGCGATGACCAGTGACCAAGCTCAGCTGCCAGCCTGTGCCAGGGCTGTCTGCAGGTAACACCCAAGGCTGCGCTGGGTCCGTGCAGCCCGTGCGGGAGACAGGAGGTGGCACCGGGCAGGGACACGCGCTCCGGGACAGGGCTCCCGCCCAAGAACGACAGTTACTGGCCCCAGTATCATGAGCTGCTCATCAGCATGCGCTGCGGTTGCTGCACCCGGAGTGTCGCAGCTCTAAAGCAGATCCTTTATTATAATTACTCTGAGTTAGTACCTTGGAAAAATCAAATGTGCTCTGAAAGTAACAATATTCTCTGCAAAAAAACCCTGCAAAATAAAAAGCCAGCCTTATCTGACTTAATTTCCTTTTGCTTTGATAGGTTTTGCAATAAATTACTTATTTAATGGATAGCATGAAACATCACACAGCAATATTTCAAACACTCAAATGCCTTGATCATTTAATACTATTTTCCCTTTTTTATTATGCCACAGGCAGAATTTTAATTATAATATTTATGCAAATTATGTTTGTATAATCGTATTTGAAAGACTGTGTGGATCAAATTTTCCAGCCAATTTATCTAAATACAAGCCTTAAACTTTCCCTTTATCACTGTCACAAACACTCTTTCTCTTAATTTGTCATTTCAGGCACTTCCTATTACAGTATCGTGTAAGGCTCAGTATCATTTGTGGCCTCCAAAAAAAAGCAAGGACTCTGGAGCGACGGTGGGAAGACCTGAGCGCATGTTTGTGCATGGGGTGCAGAAAGTCTCAGCACTGTATTTAGGATTATTTATTTTTGAACTGATTTTTTTTCTTTTCTCCCACTGCTTTGCAAACGTGGCGTTTGCCCATCATGTTTATCCCAGAAGACACGATCCGTGTCACCGGAGGGCTCCCAGCAAGGTGGCTGTGAGAGCCTAGGCTGTGCTGGGGACGGCACTCGGGTCTTTCCTCCCTCTAAGCTTTGCTGCAGGGTGGTAGGGAAATTACAGCAATGCATCAGAGAGTCTGTTATTCATTGCATCTCTCCAATTTCTTGTGTCACCCTTTTTGGATGTGGGTTGGAACGAGCCCCTGGCTTGGAGCCTGTGGCATTTTCTCAGGCAAGGGTCCCCTGAATTCCACTCATCAGCTAGCTGTGAGCCGGGGCAGAGCGAGCGCTCTGCGAGTCTGAACGCGTTTCAGTTTCCAACAGAAGCTATGGTTTTCTGGTCTGAAATCTTTTATACTGTATATTTCATACCAAATATTAGTAGAGGTCGACATGTGTTGCAGTGAACTGGGAGGGAGCTGCTGGTGTGAAGGAAAGACGTGGAATATTTGCAAATTCTTGAGGATTGGCAGAGTTTTAAATGTGCTGTGACAATATGAGAACAGAAGCCCAGAGTCAGAGAGATAAAATATTCTCAGCTTTCATCTTCTCTCAGAGAAGGCTGGTTCAGAGGAAGCAGAGCGTTGTCCCGTCGGCCCCCTGCCCTGGTAGAAGTGCGGGCTGGAGTGGCTCGCCGGGGGCTCGGCTGCGGTGGAGAGACCTCGGCTGTGCCTGCAGGACGTGATGGTTGCGAGGGGTGGCTCTTTGTCTTGCCTTGGCCTCCTTCACCAGGCAGCCCAGGAGGGCAGGCGCCTGCCGCGTCCCCTCCCGGACGAGCCCCCTGCCCCGGGGTGGAGGTGGTGGAGGTGACGTTTGCCCCGGTGTCGCATGGCCCCTCGTTGTCCTCCCGCGGTGCGGCACCGAGCCGCCCTCGCGTTGGGCTCACACCCCGAGGAAAGGCGCTTGCTTCCCCTGGCGTCGACGGAGCGGGGGGAGCAGATCCCGCTGGTGCAGCACCAGCTTTCCCTCAGCTGCTGGCAGCCGCTGCCAGGGCATCTGGTGCCTCAGCCCTGCGTGCCGCCAGTGCCTGGCTCTGCCCTCAGAGCAGGGCTTGCCCAGGTAAAGATCAGCAAAGCCCCTGCTGAAAGCCTTCGCCTCTCCAAATGCGGAGGCTGCAGATGAGCAGGAGATGGGGAGTGTTTACCCATGGCTCCGAGACGGGGTCTGGGGACGCTGCTGGGTGTCCAAAGCCTCCTTTCGAGAGCGTCACTTGGTGTGGGCCCCTGGAAGCGGCGGTGCTGTTGGTGGGAGAGGGTCAGAGGCAACCTGAGCGTCAGCCATCCTCTGGTATGGCAGTGCTGCCCCGTTACTGCGTGTTCCCCCTCCTGGGGACGGCAGCAGGCACGGGCACAGCCCCGGGCGCTGGACCTCCGCGGGGAGCCTTCGTCTGTGCCAAACGTGAGCGTGCTCGGGCTGAGGAGGCGTAGGCAGCAGCTTCCACCTGGTGCAATTAGCACCGTGCTGATGGAGAGTGGAGCCAGTCTTTAATTTCCAGGCTGCGATGCAGCGGTCGTACGCCAACGGCTCAGGAAGGCTCCCACATCCCGCATCAGAGCTTGGTGTCTTTCCTTTTCTCCTTCGAAATCTGCTTAGAGTGCCACATGTAAATCCTCCATGCCATATTAGTGTGTGACGATGTTCATTAGCAAACGACTCCAGGGTTGTCTAAATGAGAAAAGCAATTAGGCAGATTTGTGGGAGACAAAACATGTATTGATTAATGTAATGATGACACATGCAGAATAATTTCGGACTCAAACAGTAAGTAAAAATCAAAAGGGGGAAAAAAAAGGAGGTGTCTTCCAGTTCAGGTGTAAATCAACAATTATGAGCTTTCTCTGGCTACCTTCTGAAACTCTTGGCATTAATCATTGCTGCTCTGTACATAATGCTCCAAAGAAAGGAAGCAACCAATATTTTCACATAATTAAAGGAAATTATATATCCGATACCTTTTAATGTGATTAACAGCTATAGGAGGAAACTGTTTAAGAGCAGCAGTTAAGAGGAATATTAGAGTACCATTTAGACTGAGTTAAATAACCAAGGTTGTAGCTGCCCAACTGTGAATTTGGAAGGTCTGCCTTATGGGTAGGATAAAACTGTTCACTCAGATAATGAAGCAAATAGTACCTGGAAAAGATCATAATTGTGGCTGTGAAACAGGACCATGGTATTGGTATTTATTGGCTTGTATTTATTTGGCTTTCCCTATGATGAATAGTGAATTTGCACAGAATCTCAGTACATCAGAAAGATGCCAGTATATGAACCAGGCATATTATTCTGCAGTAAAAAATAGATACACTCCTAAATGCATTATGCAAAAGAGAAAAATTAATGTAGGACCGAGCGTTTTACTTGGTCACAGCTCAGTGGTCTGCACTGATTTTTGAAAGCAGGTGGAATCAAAAAGACTCAAACCAACATGGGAATGGTTTTCTGCAGGGCTGCGTTGCGGAGGGGCTGCTGCCCCGGGAGGTGCCGGTGGGAGGGTGGACGGACAGACAGACGGATGGGTGAGTGGATGGCTGGACATCTCGACACCCCGGAGCAGGACGCCAGGCTCGCCGGCAGGGATGTGTGCTCTGTGCTGCTCTTCCTGCCCTGCGGTTCCCCTGTGCCGTCATCATGTCGTGGTCCTGCTCCACACAGCCCCGTTGCCCTCGCCTTGCCTTCTGCCCTGAGCCTCGGGCAGCGTGGCACCGAGCGGGCGGCTCGGGGGAAGCCCCAGCCTGGCTGGCAGCAGGACGGCAGCTGCCTGTGCTTTGCTGGCCCCGCCGAGGATGCTCGGCGCCCGGTGCTGCGCAGGTGCTTGTGCTCCCTGCTGCCTGTGGCATGTTCCCCAGCGAGGGAGGCTCGCCCCGCGTCCTGCTCCCCCGTGACCTCACCCCGCGTCCCGCTCGCGTGTCGGGGTCAGCCTGGCGGAGCCCGTGGGTTCACCTGGGCGCTGCTGCGGGGCAGCTGAGCCAGGAGAGCGGGGAGCAGAGGCAGACGGTGCTGCGGCTGCCTGCTCGGCGGGCTGCCAGCGGCTTTCCTCTGTGCTGGGGCCAGGAGCAGTGCGCTGCCGCTCTCTGCGGCTGACCCCGTACTAAATCTGATCACTCCTATTATCCTTAGCAGGCAGGAAAGAAAGCGTTTCACGAGACGAAAGTGCACTTCTTGAGGCTACGTTTGTATTTTCTTCTTAACTGTCTGCTTGAAATGACACATTACTTAGAGGAAACAGAGAACTAATATGCGTAAGAATTTCTGTTAATGCAAAGTACAAGGCAGCACATATAAAGAAACAGGCTTTCATTACACAGCGGGTGTATTAAATGAAACAGTTACGTACTGGCACCGGCTCAGTTTTCTGGAGGGATAATTTGTTATATGAATGTAGGGACCTCTTAAATTAACTAAGACCCAGTAGATGAAGTATAAATTAAGAACTCTTCTATGCCCTCCTGTTTTTGTCTCCAGAAGGTACCAATGATCTTAAAGAGGAAAATGCTCCTTTAGAGCTTGTTATGCTTCACAGTTAGGCAAGAAGACAAAAGTGCTGGGTAAATACCTGTTGGAGGATAATTGTGTTTCTGCCGCCAGTGCTCAGCAGTGTTATCAAAATCTCGGGTAATGAGCTTTCCCCCGAGTGACCGGAGTGGAGCATGTTAAAGCTTGGTCTTTAGTGCCCTGGAGTCAGTGAGGAGGTTTCTGTCGACTTGTGGCAGCGATGGGGTAAAGCCATTAACCTCAGCTCTGGGAGGTGTGCGGGCACCTCGTCAGCGCGTTGGAGACACGGGTTCGGGGCTGGGAAAGAACGAGCAGCGTGTCTGCTGTGCCGGTTCCAGCTCCTCCCCAGCGCGCGTCCACCACTGCCCTTTCTGGGTGTTTCAGCCCATGGGCTCGTCGCAACCTGATCTCTGCATCTTCCACCCGCGTGCGATCCCTTGCTCTGATCAAGACACGCAGCGTGCAAGAGACCGCCCTCCTGCCTCATGACTCTCCCTGCTCAGCTATGCACCCATATTTTCTTTTAAGTACCAGCAGTCTCCATCCTGAAGCATGGGTTGAAAAGCCTGCCCAGCAGCAGCGTCAGTTCAGGTTGTCTCTGCCCTCGTGCTCGTGAACAAACCTGTCTCTCCTCAAGCGCGGCCCCACGCCTCGAGTCGTGACACTGAGCGTGGCCGCAATCGCCCTGCTCTCACTGCGGAGACCGGTCTGGCAGCGCGGGCAGCGCGGCTGGCGTGGGGCAGGCGGCCGGGACGAGTCCTGCACGACGGAGAACTGCAAAAACTGGCTCATGCCAAAATGCCTGTTAATGCTGGAGCCTAATGGCAGCAGCTTAAACACCAGTGTCTTTAGTTATTTCCTGGTTTAATTTAGCAGAAAGAGACAGCCAATGCTTTTCGTTTTTCTCCAAGCCGAAAGCCTGCCCCATCCCTGAATTAACTGCTAGCCCAGCAGGATGTCCTCACAGATGCTGGAGTGCCAGTTTGGTTACCAGGCCACAAAGCCTCCGTATACCGGGTGTGGATAATTAGTGACTGCAGATCTCCACTCAGAGAGGAGATCTGCTGTGTAATTTGCTGTTGTCCCTGACAGGCCCTGGATCAGGGACCCGAGGGCAGGCAGCTGCCGAACACCGCAGCCCGGGCCGGTCGGCTGCCTTTCCCCAGTGGGAGCGCTGGCTGAGCAGCGGCGAGTGGGCTCTGTACGAACCGTCTCCCTTCTGCGGATGAGAGAGGCGTAGAGAAGGCTAACACCTCCGTAAACATCAGATGTGAGTGACCTCACGTGTCCATCGCTGGAGCAGATGCAGCCTTGCCCCTAAAATGGTACTGAAATTCCGCATTTCAGCCTTGCGGCAGCCCGGAGCTGCCTCGGGGTGCCCCGCTCTGCCCGGACAGCCTCGGGCCCGGCTGCCGTGGCTGGTGGCTCTCCGGCCGTCCCAGCGGGCAGAGGGACCCCCACGGCATGCTCAGGTGGTGGCTTTGGCTTCAGTGTCCCTCTTTGCTTCTCAGTCTAGAACAACCTGACTGTGCATCCTTTCAGCAACTGTGAAGAAGGAAAAGCGGAGTGAGGAGGAGCAGAGCTGCCTTAAACCCAGAGGCTTCAAACACCCCGAGTTCTTCTAACATGTTTTTAAGTACTGTGTCAGCTTAATTAACATTTTGATACGTCCCACTAAATTACCTTAGCAAACCCTCCACTAAAATGTGGCCTAAAAAGATGGAAATCAATCCCTGGATGCTGGAATTTGCCTAGTCCTCTTATTTCAAGCAGTTAAATGACTGAGTAATAGATCCATAAATGAACATCTTATTAGCCTCATCCTGAATGGAAGAATACACAAATCAGCCATTTGTTCAGTGGATATCATTTAAGCTCGCCATCCATCTTTGTCAAAGGAGATGCCTAGTTTAATTTATCAATGCCTAGACAAGAACTCCCAGAGAGGAAAGGGGGAGGGAGAAGCAGTCTACGACTGGCACTCTCCGGCTTTTGATTAGCAAAGCTGTTGTCTAATTGCAAACACACGTAACTGCAGCAGTCCCCGCAGCTGTGGGCTGTCCCGCTTAAATGTGGAGAAGCGGTGGGGTAAGCAGAAACATCCAGTTAGAAAAGGGTCGGGCACCATAAAACTGCAGGAGGCCAACAAGGAAAACAGCGGATAGAAAACGCGGGTCATGGTTCTCCTGGAGTGTGGGAATCGGTGGCTGTCCTTCTAAGGAGGGTAGGAGAGGGATGGGTCGGGCCCGTAGGAAGCGTGACACGGCTGGTGATGCAGCTGCGAGGACCCTGGCCAGCCATGGGGAATGTCCCCCCTTTGCTGCGGGACACCGGGGCAGAGCAGCCGTGCGGCTCAGCCCCATGCTGGCCACGGGCACCGAAATCGCTGCCTCCGGATCCACCAGCCGCTCCCACCCAGCCCCTCTGGTCTCCACGCACCTTCCACGCGCAGAGGCAGATGCTGGTGCTGCTTGGTATCAGCACGGAAAGTCCTAAAAAAAAGTAGTGTGTTAATGGATGTGAGCGCCCGTGGGTCATGGCGGGGAAGTCCTGGTCGCCATCCCTTTCTCCCTGTGACACGTGCAGCCGCGATGTCCTGGTCTCACTGATCTGTTTGTCTGCCAGGACGTTGGTTGAAGTTTACTTTGACCTTTTACAACAACCAAGTGTCAGAGTGGTACTGTGGGGTGGGCGCTGGCGTGCAGGGCACTGGTCCTTTCCGAGCTGTGCTCCCCGGCAGTTTCCTGTGGTTTCTTGCTGTGTGCAGGTGGCTGAGGCAGGACGCGGGGTGAAGCGGGGTTACGAGGTCCCTGCGCCGCAGGGCTGCAATCCTCGGGTGCCTTCTACCCGTCTGGCATTCCAGAGACGCGTCCTGCTGCTGTGGCTGCCTGCTGGACGCCTGGTAGGGGTCCTGCAAACGGCACCGGACAGCAGCACATCGGCAGCACGGCGGCTTTGCCCGCGGCGCTGGTGTAGCAGCTTGCGGAGGGGTCCGAGCAGTCGGTGGGAGCTGTGGTTCAGGTGCGTGGTGCCCGGGCAGAGCAGTGTGCCCCGTCCCTGCCCGCCGGCGTGGGGCTGGCCGGTGCTGGTGGGGCCGGCTGGGAGAGAAGAGCAAGCCGGTGGCGGACGGGGCGAGCACGGCAGCAAGTGTTCCTCGGCCGCGCCGGGCAGCAGGGACGCGGAGCAGGAGCTGCCGCAGGCGCTGGGGCACCCGGGCACCCCCGTGCCAGCTCCGGGGAGAGGAGGCACGGAGCAGCAGGACTTGCGGTGTCCTTGAAGAAGCCTGAAGCTGGACGAGAGACTAGTGATCTCTTTAAAATTGACTGATTGAGCCGTAATTTGGATGCAAAACTTGTCATCAGTATTCATGTCCTTTGTTTCAGCTGGCTTTTATCGAGCCAGATTTGAACTGATCGGAAATGGGAGAGTAGCAGATTTCTAGAAGGGACTTAGGAGGTTGGGCTGGGGTTTTGCAGAGGTCTCTGAAGATGACCAGGAGAGTCACCGTCTGGACGTACAGGAGATCTTGTGGGTATCTGATTTCTGGGTCTTTATTAAGCTGAGTACTGTAAAGAACCCATAGTATAAGAGAGACGGGAAAATCACCTTCAGTCAATGTTAGTAGCTCAGAGTAAATTAGCATGCTGTTGTTCTCCAGAATTAATATTTCATCAGGCAGGATTTAAATACTGCTGATTGAATTAACCCTGGAACCATTGCACTTAAAGGCTGCGCTATCCCGTGAATACGAGAGGCGTCACTTCCACAGCGGGGAACGTGACTCTGCTGCACTCGACGGCCAGAGCCGGTAACCAGCGGCTCTGTTGAACACAGCACTTTGAGAAAGTATTTCTTGCAACCGTACCCCTCGGCGCCGGGGCCTGGGCCCGCGCAGGTCTGAGCAGAGCTTTGCCGTGCCGGTTGGTGTCACCGGAGGGGATCTCCCCTCCTGGCAGCGTGGGCGCGACCCGAACCGGACAGCTGTGCGGGGACGGCCGGGCGAGGGGTGATGGGAGGGGAAGGAGAGGTGCTGTGGGGCGCGGGAGGCAGGGCAGGGCTGCCCTCGGGCGCCGGCGCGTCGCTCCCCGGGCTCTCGCTCGGCCTGAGCCCCTGCGGGACGACGCGGCCGAGGCGCTGGCAGCCATCACGGGCGGGAGAGCCCAGGAGCCCGCCGGCGAGGGCGGGCAGGGGGGTGCTGGTGTTGCTGGGGCGACGGACGCAGCCGCTCCGGCGTCCGGGGCGAGACAGCAGCGGTCTGCCCAGGCGGCTGGCCCCATCGTCGGCTGCATTTGTCCTGCAGCCTGCTTCCTCCAGAGCTGCAAAGTTCCTAGCACAAAAGCGCTTTGGAGATGGAAGGTTCGTGACACAGAAGGACGTGCGTGTTTCCCAGACTCGTAGCCCTGCACTGGGCTGCTGCTGGAGACGTGTCTGAGCTGGGGTTTCTAAAATGCTTTTCAAGGACTGCGGTGCTGCTTGGGTTTGCACGGCCGTTTAAAATCCAAATGAGAAGAACCTAACAAACTGCGCTTTTGTGAAGAGACCGCGGGCTCTCTGTGTGTGCAGGCTGCTACTGTTGAAGCCGCATAAATTGTTTAAGCTGCTGAAAACTGGGGTTGAAATTCTGCCTTGGGACATGTGTGCGGGGTCAGAGACGGGGCTGCGGGGCGACTGCCTGGCTGCCAGCATGCAGCATCCGGGCTTCCCTTCGGCTCTCGTGTGGGGTTTCATCCAGGTATAACTCAAATCATAATATAGCTCCTTAATGTCACTAACTGTGTGATTTAGGCTTTTGATCAGTAGAATATAGTGATCCAGAGCACTTTTAATGAACTATATATTTATCTAGGGAGTCATACCACTTTCATCCTCAACATAGCTAATAACCATAGCTCAAAAGAGGCCGCTGGCTCTGCATCTCATTTTCAATTTGTGCCTTTTTAAAGGAGATAATCATGAAAAGAAAAATGCAGTAGTTAGAGGAAATGGTTTGGCTCTGTGTCGCCGCTGGTGCGAGCGGCGTGCGAGGGGCGATGGGAGCCGGCCGGTCTGAGGGAGGACCCTGCGCAAACGCCACGCGCCTCTGCGCGACCTCGGGACGGCGGGGTGGGACGCGGAGGGCGCAGATGAGGGCGGCTGATACCCAGGTTGTGGTGCATCTGCGTGAGCCTCGGTGGCTGTCAACAGACAAGGTAACAGAGAACCCAGGGCAATTCACCTCCCAGTCCAAACACTGTGAAGAAGCAGCTCGAGCAGAAGACTTCATCCTCCCTGCTTCTTTCAACACTGCAGAGTTGCTGAAGTTTCCAGTTTCTTTTTATTTCGACGTTCTCCTTCCTCTCTGAAAGATTCTTTCAGTGCATCAAGTCAGGCAAAGATATTTTTAACCATACTATCAGAGCTACAGAATGGAGTGGAATTGCACGGGTACATTAATGACCTCACTTCTAGTTGACATCTTTTTTTAAGGAGGGAAAAAAAACCCTGAAGCCTTCCTAACTGTTCTGCTCTCACATAAAATCAGTGTTTGATTGGACATGATATCTGTTCTGAAATAATGAAACAGCAGTGAGACTGCATCAGCCTGATGTGAAAGAGCTTTTGTTGGGTTTTTGTTTCCATTTCATTTTGGGGCGAATGCTTTGGGAGAAGGGCAAGCACTGGTGCTGCTGGGTTCTGAGGAAGGGGAAAGGTGTCGTCTCCAGAAGAAACAAAGAAAAAGCCCTGCCAGGGGAACACACCAAATGAATGACTCTTACTTAGTTTTTTGCATTAGCTTGCCGTGTTTCTGGCCGGGTTTGTAGGCTTCTTTAAACATGAGGCAGCTTGTGCTTTCGGCTCATGCTTGAAATGTAATGCAGCTCTTGATTTTTATGCATGTTTCCAGAAATGGATTCATCTCAGCAAGTGACGATATTGGGTATCCGCTTCTTATTGGGAAATACAGAGCAGGCCTGGCTTGTTGTTTTAGGGACCCACTGTATGCTGTTTCCACAGGAGACCTGGCAAATCCTCCCTTCTAGATGAGCAGTTGCACCAGTCCCAGAGCTAACGAAAGACCAAAGAAATACTTGTACTAAAGAGGGCTGAAAGTGTGTTTCCTGGAAGTGAAGTTCACTCCTGGAGAGCTAAGGCTCTGTTTAAGAATGTTTTAGTTTGCTGAACGAAACGCCGTTTTGATCCGTGCCATGGTTTAACGATGCCGTTCGCCGTGGCCCCGAGCCCCTCCCTGAGCCGTGAGCTCCTCACAGTCTCTGGGGCTGGGAGAAAGCAGAAATGGCTTAAAAACCTGGCTGGAGGTCTGCTCTGAATTACAAGCCTCAGGCAAGGATTTAGGGTCTGTTTGAGGGACTCTGCCATCTCTAACAAAAGCTGTAATCGTACTTAAGACCAGTATTAGCTTATCAGAAGTGCACTGGAATTACCAGTCCAAAACCCACTGAAAGCTGGGGAAAAAACTGAGCTCCATGTTGGAGCCTGGTGAGCATCTCTGTGTGCGGAGGAAGCCTCTGCTCCTGTACCCGTGGATAACGCTCCTGTCTGCCTAGAGAAGTGAAAAATGAGCCTACTGGGGGGGCTGCTTTATGTAGTGCGTGTTTTCCCAAAACACGGAAAAACTGAAATAAACAAGTCTGGTCTATCTTTAATAATATCTGCAATGACTGTGTAGAATCGCTAATTTGCATCTCATTACATTAACTTTAATTTTGGGAACATGTTTGCTGCCTGATTGGTCTCAAAATAGTACAGCAATACTTTATTTCAGAGTGTGTTTTCTCATGTTGTTTTGTTGCGAAGGGCACTGCTGGACGTGCTGTGTTCACATCTGCATGCTGACTCTGGGGGAAAACGTCATTATTTTCGTTCTAATGTATTGTTGTACCTGTCTCCGCTGTGTAATTAAGGTAATTCTTGGCTTGCATTTGCAACAGAGGTGTGGCTTCATGGCGGTGTCAGAAGCGGGGGGCTGGAGCCCCGTAAGCTGCCGCCGCGAGGCGGAGGCCGCGCTGCCCTCCGGCCGCTCTCCGTGCCGTTCAGACCGGGGTGGGGAGGCGAGCGCGGTGCCTGTCCTCAGCTCCGCGTAACGAATGCTTCCGTTCTTTACAGCTGAAGCTTATGTGAACAATATGCTTTATTCATAAATCACTCGTGGCAGAAAATGTACAATAATGTATATCACATCCTACTCAGGGTGATAAACCGTAGGTCTTAGGTGTCAGAGGAGTTTGATTCATCTAGCTGGTCGATCAGTTGGTATTTGGGCCCATTTAAAAATTGTTCTTTTCCAGTAAGAGCTGCAAGGAAGTTATCATCAATCTAAAACGTTCAGGGCCTGAGATCAGGCTGGTTTTAGTGGCCATTTTGCGTTATATTTTTATGGTAAAATGCCAGTTGGTTTTTCTGGAATAAAACCAGCAACAGCCAATAATTAATGTTCCCATAGTTAATTAAATTGGCCTAGCTGGGTATGTGAAGCCATATACTCTGGCCTCAGAGGTTTATCTGCTGGGGTTCATGTCCACGCGTGTGCTTCTCAGGGCCGTATGGCTGCGCAGGCCGTGGGCATCGCGCCCTACTCAGCCCTTTGGATCAGCAGCTCCGGTGACACTAGTGACGTCCCGCCGACCACCGCAGGGACTCTCGCCTTTCCCTTGCTGGAGCCAACTGAAGCGGCAGAGGGCTGTTCTAACCTCTCCTCCTCTTGTGCAAAGTCGTTACTCATTTGTGGTTTTATTAGCTGTTTGTGAACATGCTGTAATGTTTCAGGGGATGAGGCTGACCCTAGTCATGTGGGATTACCCAGGCTTGGCAGGATTCGCGGACGCGCAGGGGTGTGTGTGCACCCCTGGGACAGCGTCCCCTCTCCTCGGGTGCAGGGGGTCCTAACGCGAAACCCGCGGAAGACTGGTCTTGTCAAACACGGGGACAGAGGCGTGACTTGTTAACAGCTGGCTTTGCAGCTGAGCTGGCTGAGGGCAGTGGGCTTAGGCTGGGGAGAGCGGAAGGAAGGGTCTCTGAGAGCAGGCTGCAGCCAGGAGGCTGAAGCTGGAGGCGACGGGTGGACATGCCCGGGGGGTGACCGAGGTGTGACCATCTCAGGGTGCTCATCTCCTCTGCAGGTTCCCCATGCAAAATAGGCTCTTGGGTTCTTTGTGAAAACTGATACCCGGTAAACGCAGCGCAAAGCTGACGGCAGTTTTCTGGCCTTAGATGCTGAACATCTCAAAGGAAAGAGCAGAACTGAAGCACCTGGCTTGAAGCGTGCGCTCTACAAGTTACGCAGGGGGAGAAAAGCCTGCTTATCCAAGCAGCACGGAAGCCTGTAAGTAGTCTCTTGGTACATTTCAATAGAACAGAACACCCCAAATATGTGTGTTACTGATTCACGTTTTCTACAGCCTCGAAGGATTGTTAAAAAATCCCTAGCCTACTCTCCTGTATAACGTGGTTCGGCATTTCAGGCTATTACTTCTGTCTCAAGCAAACTAAATTGTGCCTGAAGAAGGCACACCTTCCTGAAAGTGATGTTGTCTTGGCCTCAAGATTTTAAGAGATGGATGAAATAACAGGAAGTTTCATGGGCTGTTGTCGGCTGTACACGAGCAACCAAGCAGTTTCCTTCATATTGCTGCACAAACCCCTGCTTAAGCACCATGGGACAATTTCTGCTCTGGTGATGGTCTGGTGCCGCTGCCCCATTTTTGTTTGGGTTTTAGCTTTAAATCTCTTGTGTTTATTTTCTTCTTGCTGCTTATCAGTGCTGTGTTCTTGTGCTGTAAGAACAGGACTTCACAGAGCCACTACAGGGGTTTTGGTTCATCAGCTTTTAATTAAATTTGAATTGAAGATTCTCTTTCCTCTAGGCTAATTTTCAAGTGACAAACAAAATCCCTTTAAGTGCCTTTTCTTTTCTGCCATAACCTAGCAAAGCTGCTGTCAAATTCCCTCAGAAACCCAAACTTCTCCAGCCCCATAAGAGTGCGGATTATTGCTCCATCAGAAATAAAACAGAACAGTCCTTAGGAAAGCAGATCAAATAAAACCGTTGTTTCTCATGGCAAAGCCCAGACGTTAAGTGCGTGGTTCCGGGGTGTGCTGCAGAGCGCGTCCTCCACCCGTCCCCGGGCTGTGCCGGCTGCCGAGAGCTGCGGATGCTCTCTCGCAGCGCTTGCCTCGGCGTCGCTTCCGCTCTCCGTGTCCTTACGACCTCGAGTCCTTTGGCCGCACCAGGAGCGTTGCAGCAGGGACAGCGGGTTCAGGCGCTGCCTTTGTCCCCACGGAGAGCTGGCGCAGGATGCCGAGTACCCTGCCAGCCTTGTTAGAAGCAGCATATTATTTATTTCTGTGCAAGAACACGTTAAGGAAACCAAACGTTGGGGCAGCGCGTGGCGTGCTCACCCCTCTGTCGCAGGGGCTCGCTGTGCCCAGGAAAGCTCCCCGGGCTCTGCGTGGCCCAGCAAGATGCGAGCTCCATCCCTGCCGCCTGACCAGGTCCGGCCCCGGGCTCGTGTTTGCAGTCAGAGCTCTTCACGTGCTCGTTCCACTGAGCGATAATCACAGGATAACCTCATATTAATTGACCACTCCAACACAGCATCATTCGCTGAGACCATCTTTCTCTGACCAGTTTCCTATGATTAACTTCAATTAGAGAGAGCAGGTTTGATTAGACTGTGAGATTGACTTCTGGGGAAGCTGCTCGCTATTCTTAATGGGGCAAGAGGAAAATACAGGGCTTATTGAAGAAATCAGCTATGCAAAATTAACCTACTGTTCTTTTCAAATGAATTTTCAGGCCCTTTAAGGCCAGTCTGTGAAGAAGAACGATAATGAATTTTAGCTTCTTCGTGCCAGTTACGTTTATTCATATGCCACTCCTCTAGGCTTACAGTCAATTTCAAAAAGTCTTTTTTCCCTTCCCTGTGGTACCTGCATGGGAGCCACCATCGTCCTGCTCAAAAGCAGAGGTAGTTCTTGCTTTTCTACCCTTATAGGCTGAATTTTTTTGTTCTTAAATTCTGTTGTTCAAAGAATAAGCAGCAGCCGTGGCAGAAGCGTGGAGGGGAGAAGGCGAGAGTGCGCAGAGGCAGCAGGGCCAAGTCCTGCCTGAGCCAGGCCCCTTCAGGCAGTTGGGTGAGTCCGCCTGCGGTTTGCACGATCTGCCTGCCTGTTTACCGGGTGTGCGAAGGCCGCTGATGAGTTTATCTGCCAGACGTGCCTCTGATGTAGCCATCCCCATCTTGCAGCCGGGGACACAGGCTGGATGCAAACGGGAAGTGCAGTCGTCAGGTCAGGGCGATTGTGCCAGTAACACCAAGCAGGTTCGGCTTTTCTCTCAGGGTTGTTGGAGAGATGAAGGGGTCTCACCCAAACATCTCTAAATCTGATTTAGACATCTTCCTGCGAGTCTAAATTCCCAAATAACTGCAAAGGCTGGGCCTGAAGCTATGGTAGGCAACTCTGCCAGGGACACAGAGGCTGCGAGTGACACAGCACTCGCTCGCCGCCTCCACCAGGCGAGCATCGTCCTGTCCACACTCCAGTTAGCTGGAAAGCTACGTCTGCCCAGAGCTGCAGAGTCTTGCTGCTGACTTGGAGCTCGGATCTAAATATAGTGCTAGTGAAAGGATGTATTTTTAGTATTGTTCTGGTGGGTATTAATCAGTGTTCCGTGTCCTTAATGAGGAGTTCATGCCATGGTCACATCCTTCCTTGGGAGGTTTGATTCTTCTGCATCAAACCCAATTTCCCTGCACAAAACAAGACAAAATGTAAGTGCTGTCTTCATGGAATTGCGATCACCTTGCAAAAAGAGGCAGAGAAGGAGCCATCTGCTCTCATTAATCCCACAAAAAAAAAGCGTCACTGGAACTCCATTCTGCTGTTTGCCCCTCAAATACCTTCTTTTCCTATAATTTATTAAATGACCTAGAAAATTAATCTGCAGCCAGAAGATGGAGATCATTTGTCACAGGATGTCACACAACCCACCAATCCATCAAGCAGACAGTGTTGCTGTACATCACGTTCTGGTGCCATCCTGTCTTACGGTCCATCTCAATGTCAAAAAAAGCATTTAAAAAATATTTTGGGATGTATTTCATGTGCTGACTTGGATTTGATGTCCCCTGTTAGATCAATCCACACAAGTAGAGAGTTTGAGCCAAGGAGACTTTGATTTTTGCTGCATAACTCCGCTCTGTGCTTTCTGAAATTCCACCTGCTCCAGTACTCATCCTCTGCGGGTCTTTTCCCTTCTTTCCCTCCAGAATTATGGTTGGGAAGAGACCGAACACGTTGACCCTCCGTTCTGTGTCCAGCTCTCCAGACGGGAGCATCACCCGCCGCTCGCCTTGCCCTTCCCGTGCCATCGCCCGTACCCGGCACACCGCCCGCTCGGCTGCCGCCGCCCCGGGGCTCGCTCCCGTCTCCCTCTGGCGTGAGCCCTCCCAGCCGGAGCTCCTGGCCTCGGGACCAGGCTCATCTCTGCCGTCCCCAGCAGCAGTCTCTATGGAGCTCTTGCTGTGGCAGACGGGCTCCCTACAGCGAGCGGGTGGAGGGGCACCCGGGAAAGGTCTGCGACAGGCGGGAAGAGCACAGCTCATTACCTTAAGCAAAAAACTGCTTTTTGTTTTAAAATTGAGTAGTCTGATCATCTTTTGTCTGTGTTGAGGAGTTGCTAGCAACCGTGCACATCACGTTTTCTCCAAAACGTTGGCTTCTGAGCACCTGTGTATAGATCCTATGAAAGAAAAAAAGACTTTAGACTGAAAAACATGTTTGGTACGGCATGTGCCTCCTACCCGCTGGTATGCAATGTTACAGCATTGATGCATCTGGTACAGCGATGTTAAAATTGCTCATAATTAAGTTAATTTCATTGTGTTTCTGTCCTCAATAATAATGAGCAACTGTTTCGTGTCATTTCCTTTCTTCTCTATGCACGACAATCTGCTAGATTCATCTTTCCAGGAATACAAGTTAAAGATGATAAGTATAATTTATGATTCCCTTCTGGACTGGGGTTCGTTATTAATAGCCGTGCTCACTTAGACTGTCATCTAATCTTTCCTGTAAAGGGCTTATCTTTCTGCTTATGCACAGAACACAAACTGTTTGCTGTACTCTTTGCCGATTATTGGAATGTCAGTGGGTGAAACGTATGGTGTGCAAAAACAGAAAACCAGTTTTTAAGCTCCCATTTTGTTGTTCAGATTTGCAATTTTGCTTCCGACAAACTAAACCAAACTTTCAAAACTCATCCTACCGGCACGATCAATGCCGCTTGGCAGCTGCTGTGCCAGAGTCCGTGGTTGTTGGCTTTTACGGTACGTGCGTAACCGACGCTCCCATGGTACCCGAGTGCCTCCCGGCTGTCAGCCTGCTGCTCCTGCCAAAGGTGCTGCGAGGCCGGAGGTGCCGTCTCCGCTGCTGGTGCTGGCGTGCCGGGCGCTGCGCGGGGCTGACCTTCGGAGCCGCAACACAGCTCTGCCGAAGCGCCAGGGCTGCCACGCAGCCACGCCGTTTTCGCAGCTGCAGATGCGTCCCGTTCTTTGTGGAGCCTCCTCTGGCCACCTGTAGCTGAGGAGATGCTCGAGGTGACGCAGGGGCTCAGCAGCGCGCTCCGAATCCAGCTGTGGGGGGCCCCGGGGGCACGGGGCAGGACCAGCACCCACGGGGCGAAGGGGCTGGGGTGGCAGGCAGCACCTCACGGTGGGAAAACACGGAAAGAGAACAAAAAAGGGAGCTGCCCTTGAAGTATCGGTTGGTCAATACTTGACAAAGAGCCCTCTTCCCCCAACGTTTATTCTTTGGCTTCTGTTTCAAATTGAACTGGTTAAGATTTTCGCTAATCTGAGCTATTAAAGGAAAATTCTGCTTCTAGGGGGTAAAATAAAAGAAGCAGCATTCTTTCGTGGAGAATATGGATATTTTTTTCACAGCTCTTCAGCGGTCTGTCAGAAGAATGAATCCCCAGACCCTTTGCTGAGGCTGGGCTTTGTACCAAAGCGATGCTTTGGTTTGTTGGACCAGTGTGAACGGTCTGGGGCAGGACCGGGGTGGGCTCCCCCTGCTCAGCACCTCCCCAGCCCTTCTGCCCCCACCCCACGCACCCACAGACCGGTCCGGGTGTCCCCGCTGAGGGACCTTCAACGGGGCTCGCAGCCAAGGGCCAGCTCTTCGCGGAGCTTTCCCACCGCCTGTCGTGATAAATCTCCTTCCCTCCCTCCCCTTGCACCTGCAGGAGGTTGTTCTTTTTATTTGCAAAGTGGAAAAGTGATTTTTTAAAAGGTGAAAGAGTATTTCTAACTTTGATAGCATGATTAGCTTGGCTCAGAATATTGTTATAGCTTATCTCACTCTTCTGTGATAACTCAGAAAAACAATAAATGTCTTCTTACAGCAGACTGACATTCAGTATTGAAATTGGTCTCCTAATCTTTATGTGATTGCTTTCTTTGTGATAGAAATATTGCCTCTTGTAGAGTATTTATTGTCTAGTTCTTTCCAAAGTATTGACTTTATGTAACAGTTTGATATACATCAAATCCTTTAGAGATTTAATAAACTCTTCTGGTCAGTCTTCCGTTGTAAACACATTGAGATTTATGGTCATCTTAGTGTAAAGCCCTTTTTCGCTGAAATTCTCTACTCCCAGATATCAAAAGATAGGAATGGGAGCATAGATCACCGTGGAAGTCTTAACCCTTGGCTGTCGAGCAATGGTCAGAAGCTGTGGGTGGTTAAAGGGTCGAACGACGAGTGATGGGTGGTGGCGCAGGACCCCCCTCTGCTCCCTGGGCAGCCGTTGCCCTCCCCAGTGCCCGGCCGCAGGGTGCGGCCTCGTCCGGCCCTGGCACAGCTCGGCTCTGGGCGCGCTCCGGTGAAAGAGTACGCTGCAGAGGGAAAATTAAAATTTACTATTATTCAGTTGTAATTGGAAAAAAATGGTAAACTGGGAAGGCAAATTTACAGCCCTCCCAAAAGCCGTGCGCGTACCTTCCCTCCCTGCTCCGTGGGGTTTTCCACCCTGCAGAGTGGCTGCCAACCCAGCGGGGGTTTGGCACCTGCGTCTCCCAGGTATGCCGGGTGTCCTGGGTGTGCTGTGCTGGGTGTGCTGAGTGTCCAGGGTGTCCTGGTGTGCTGGGTGTCCTGGGTGTGCCAGGTGTCCTGGGTGTCCGGGGTGTCCTGGGTGTGCCAGGTGTCCTGGGTGTGCTGGGTGTCCCGGGTATCCTGGAGTACTGGTTGTCCTGGGTGTGCCAGGTGTCCTGGGTGTGCCAGGTGTCCCGGGTGTGCCGGCTGTGCCGGGTGTGCCGGGTGTGCCGGGTGTCCCGGGTGTCCTGGAGTACTGGGTGTCCTGTGTGTGCCACGTGTGCTGGGTGTCCTGGTTGTCCTGGGTGTGCCAGGTGTCCTGGATGTGCCAGGTGTCCTGGGTGTGCTGGATGTCCTGGCTGTGCCGGGTGTCCCGGGTGTGCCGGGTGTCCCGGGTGTGCTGTGCTGGCCGTGCGTGGCTCACAGCCCCGCTCGGCTCTGCTGCCCCGGCGGGCTGCTGTGCTGCTGCGCTCTGCTTCCCACGCTGGGCACGGCGATGGGGCAGCTCGGCACAGGCTGCGTCGCCGTGGGCTGCAGAGGGACGGGGAGAACACACGCTCCTGAGCCCGTGGGCCGCGGCCAAGCAGCGAGGGCGGACGCCTTTCATCCCCGCGTGTCGCTGGGGCTGCCGTGGGTGCCAGCGCTGTGCCTGCTCCTGGTGCCGTCCTCCGACGCGGTCTTTCGGTCGGCCCCGAGGGCCAGTCCCGGTGAATCCCCGCAGTCACCCCGGGGCCCTGCGCTGCCCCAGCCCTTCGCTGCGGGCGTGTGGGGCGGTGGGGGGGTCGGGCATCTGCCCGCTGAGTCGCTCGTTTGAGTAATGCCTTATTTGGGCACCAGACCAAACTTAATCTGATGCTTGCTGAAGTATCCTGTGCTTTGGGATTGGAGGAGGGAGAAGTCTGGAAGGTGTGATCCCCGTCGCCGGTCTGACAGGGCTGTCTTACGCACGCTTGGTTTTGAGAAGAAACTTTTCTCTGTATGGGAATCAACTTTCTGGAGGCAGCCTTCAAGAAATCCAGCAGAGCTTTTAAAATTCACTCATTAAATGCAAATACACTCTTCTTCATAATACATTAACCTTCCTTTAATAGCGTGAAAGCATCTTTTCATTTTATAGCTGAGGTATTAAAAGACTGTATGGTGAGAAATTTTTGGAGTGGCATAAACCAATACAAGTCTTGGGGCAGAGCAGATTCTTGCTCTGTTTGTGTTGTGGAGGGGTTACCATTTGTCAGATGTACTTTTTATTTTATGAAACAAAAGTAATCACCTTAGGCTGCCAAGTGCAAGTGAACTCTGCTCCCACTGTCTGCGGGAGATCTGTTTCTGGAGTCTAGAAGGAAAGTTCTGGATTAAGGTTTTCCTCTTATTTTGGTAGATTAAGAAGGGAGATGTGCATTTCCATTTCCCTTCTGATGATGTAATTCGATGGGAAAATGCATTTTGCATGCCTCTCAGTGGACTTTGCATTTCCAAGTGGTGGTGTTCGCGCCGCTGCCCTGCGGATCTCAGCCGGCGTGAGGACAGGGGTCATTGGTGGAAGGTAAAATGTTCGTTCCTGCCTGCCTGTCAAAGGGTGTGCCTGTGTTGCTCCTCTGGCTGCTTCATGGCTTGTGGGCGAGCAACTGGTTGGGGGGTGATGAAACTGCAAATAAACTGGTGTGCTTCCATCACTTCACTTCCAATGGGAACCCTTGATGGGAAACTTACTGGGAATGATAGAGCAATGTGTGTAGGAAAGATGGAAGGAAAATTTGGGTCGCGTTTTGAGGCAGGATGACAACTGGCAGCTTTCTGGCATCTCACTGTGTCCCCACTCTGCAAACCCATTCCTTGGAAATAAAGCACAGTGTAAGTGAATGAAAGCGAGAACGGGCTTATGGCTCATTTACTGAGGGAAGATCTTCCTTCCTACATGTATTATTTATTATAGCTTATGTTCTATTTAAGATTACATTTTAAGAGCTGTGGTTTTTACAGTCAGCTCTGAGGTACCTGAGCGAAGGCGGGGGTGGGATTTGAATGGCAATTTGCAGCAGGTTGCACGGCAGCACTGATGTTAACCGGGCCACCCGCCTGAGCCCCGGCACCGCTGCCCATTGCGCCTGGGCCCGCGCGTTCGCCATCGGCGTGGAGGGGATCGGCCGTGTCACTTGCACATGGACAGGCACAGAGGTCCGGGGTGGTGGCACGTGTGGGGCTGCCTCTGCAGGAGGTCTCACAAGCACAGCCCCTGGGGAAGTATCATTCTGCTTGCCTCCTCTTCCCGGAGGGTGTTTCTTGCCAAGCACAGACATGTCAGAGCTCAAGAGTGCTACCCAGTGCCAATAAACGAAAAATAATTGCTGGCAAATTACCCTCCCTGTTTTTGTAGGCAGTATTGCACCAGGCTGGAATCTCCCTCAAAACGAATTTCAGGACAGCTTCCAGGCTAATTAGTTCTGTCAGCCACCAAGTTTGCTCCTTTTGCAGCACCAGGTTGTTACCAGCAGAGCAACGAGCAGAGCTTCCATGTGCAGCTGAAATCTTGCACCACAATTTCACCTCCATTCTTTTTCCGCCCTGATCTATCAAGAAATATCCTCTTTCAAAAACAGGGACATCTTGTGGGCATGGAGATGGCTTAGCTGGGACACAGCTAGTCATTTTTCCTTGCTGATATTTTATTGATACATGTTATTAACCTTGATTCTCCTTCCCCATGGTGCTTTATCATCTGAACTAATTAATTCTTCTTGCAGGATTTACAGGGAAGGGATGGACATGTCTGCATTTGTAAACTGTCTCCAGGTGGCATTACCTGGCACCAGCAAAGGAGGGACAATCCCAGCTGAGAAGGAGACCTGGCACACGGGAAACAAAACCAAGATACAGCAACCCGTACGGTGGCTGGATTGGTCCTGTCCCTTTTAACTGGCACAAACAGGGATGTAGGCGATGCCCTAAGAAATAACAGAACACGGGTGCGGCGGAGGGTGCCCCTGCGCCTAACGACGCTCCAGGCTGCTGCCATGGGACCCTGCTCCTCCGCCCTGAGATGCGGCCGGAGGCTTCAGCCCCCGGCATTCACCAGCTGCTCTGGGCCTTTCAATAGCTGCTCCGAACACGCCTCTTCCTTTTTTTTTTCCTTTTTTTCTTTTTGCCCCTTTCTTCTTTTATTTTTTTCTTTTTTCACGCCTTCATGCTACAGGGCCGACATTTGCTAATAGCAGCAAGTTTGTGATAGAAGCAGTGAAAGTCTGCAACGAAATTCTGTGACTGCTACAGCCTAGCAGGGTAAAATGTAATCCTGTTGGTAAAATCAAAATACCATACGCCAGCGAGAGATGGAAGAATGTAAGAAGGGATGATTGTGCCTGTAGAGGACAAAAAAAATAGGTACACAAATTCATTCAAAGCTAAATGAAAATTGGCTGGATTTGTAAACAATCTTAATGTCCAGAAAATTGCCCATCTGACTCATCTCGCCCAGATAACTCGCTGCATTTGGTGACCTCTGCTTTCGCAGCGTGGCTGTGTTGCTGTTTATCTACAAGGACCGCTGGTGCCGGTTGGAAGTGGCGTTTCAAGAAATGCTGCGTTTACTGCTGAGCCGCGCCAGGGCTGGGAAGCGGGGAATTGTGTGATCCCGCTGTCTGAGGGTCTGTTTGTCTGTCCCAGCCCTGCTGATAAATCCTGAATCTCATCATTGACGAGATGTTTTGGAGGGGTAGAGGTCCCTGAGTACCTGAGCTACAGTTTTCCCTAAAGCCATCCCATGAACAGCTGTTGCAGGTGGAGCAGAGGCTGAAACTGCTGCAGCTCCCAGGGAGCTTTAGTGGGCTGGGATTTCAGCTGGAACGTTTTATTGCTTGATAGTGACGACCTCTTTCTCTTTTTCTTTTTCTCTTCTTTCAAAGCATCTACATTGTCCTGCACAAACACACGTGCAACGGGTAGTGGATGCACCACAGAAGCAGCCTGTAGTTTTCACAAAACTAACGTGACTGCTTAATGACATATTCCATAAACACAATCCATTAGGATCCCATTATAAGATGAACATTTCTCATTTAGAAGACCATAAAAAGCATGCATTTTCCCTGTAGTAATGGGGTATTATGTACCCTTCAGCCATTGTAGAGAACTTAAAGTGCAATGGTTTTGATCAGGTACCATGCAGTAGTGGTAGAGTGCCATGCAGAATTAGGGATTTCTGTTGCCTCAGAGAAAATCAGTGCTGTGCACTAAGAAATGCAGTTTGGACAGTCCTGTGGGGTGAGAAGGATCCGTGCTGTCTCTCTCTCTCTCTCTTACAGAGAGGAAACCACTAGAACTGAACAGCTTATTATACAATGCAGACCCATGGTTACCAGAATTAAGAAAATTTGAAGTTTCTTGTTTTTTAGAAAATGAATGCATTTCTGTACTGAGCCTATAATGCTCCATGAGCCTATAATGCTCCATGCAATTGTATGGATCATTGAGAAAACGAAGAAAGCATGTAATTGTTCACAAATTCCTAGAAAGCAAGCACTGAATGCATCATTTTCCCAGTCTCCTGACTGACCTTTCTCCAGTCAGAGGTAACGCGTCAGCCCATGAAACGCGTGCTCGGAGCAGGTTCAGCAGCGAATCCTGCACCCCGTGGCTCACCCAGAAGTGCGGACGGCGTCTTGGAGAAACCCCGGGCGGAGGGAGGAGGAGGACAGAAGGTGCAGCGAGTAACTGGAGTTTCAAATGGTTGCTCTGCTACTCAGGACTGTGGCATGTGGGACAACTGAACATGCAGAAATTAGGACATTCAGTTCTGAAACAAACACCTGGACTGCAGGAGCTAAGAGGGTTAGTCTGAGTAGAGAAGTGTGTCCTCTGTGTGACCAGCAGCTGGAAGCAGAAAGCAGCAGTTTTATTCTCAGCCATTACTGCTCTTCGTATCCCAGAGCATGCAGTAAAAGAAAAAAATAAAATCATAGAATATTTTATTTGTTAGGACTAATAAGTCCAGTAAAACAAAAAAATCCATTCCACCACCCAGAATTTATGGTGATGTCAGTCATTAATCCTGCCCTGGGATTATAACGACATACTGGTCTGCTGTATTGTTTTCACGGGCTAAGAATGAAAATAGTATCATTAACTGATTTTAACAAAAGTTCACAACTTGCTTGACTTGTTTGTTGTATATTGAGCTAGAGAATTTAAAAGGTGCTTAGTTTCAGTGGTGTGTGTCATTAAATTCAGTTTTATTATATCTACTTGGATACTTTTTATTGCATATTTTATGTGTTCATAATACAGGAAAAGTCTAAGTAATAATGCTGAAGAAAAAAAGTGTTTTTCTGCATAGTTTTTGCAGTAGTGCTGTGGCCTGCCTTCCCATCGGCTGGGGCTGGCAGAGCAGGATTTCTCTGCTGGGTGCAGGGAAGGGCACAGACCCCCAGACTCCATTGCAGGGACCAGACAGCGTTGAGGGTGGACTGCGGTGGGCCGGGAACCCTCCTCAAGGAGAACACCAGGCGCGCTTCCAGAAGGGCTCTGCTGCCTGCGTGCCAGCAGAAATGCTCCACTTTTGCAGGGCCAGTTCAGCGCGCTGGCTGAGACCCCCCTGGTTTTGGAGATACCCACAAGAAGGCCCAGCAGAGTCATGCAAGGGGAGCTCCGCCGCCAGCGGGGACCTGGGCAGAGCTGTGCCAAGTCCCCAGTGCAGGAGCTGCGGGGCTGCTGGACGTCGGCACAGCTCGGAGCCCCGGCCCTCCAGGTTGCGCTCCCTGCCCGGGTGCGATGGGATGGGATGGGATGGGATGGGATGGGATGGGATGGGATGGGATGCGATGGGATGGGATGCGATGGGATGGGATGCGATGGGATGGGATGCGATGGGATGGGATGCAATGCTTGATGCTCTGTCTGCGCAGGCTGTGCCGATTCAGGCTCGGTGCTTTTCTGCACGGTGGAAACGTGCTGGTGGCGAGTGCTGCATGGGGCAGCTGGAGCATTTCGGCGCTGGAAAGCCCAGCCATCCCCGTATCCTCGCTGCGCCGTGCTCAGCTGGGTGCCGGGGGCCTGGCTTTGGGTTGCTCGCTCTCCTGCCGTAGCTGTAATTTCACCCCAGGAGCTGCTGGCCGAGCTCCCGGCGGGCTGCGGCAGCCCACGCTGCGCTCTGGGCAGCATCGTCCGCTCGCGGAGGCTGCATCAGTCCCGTGGCTGCCCCGCGCTCCCCCCGAGCACTTCTCTTAGAGAAACAATTTCAGGTGAAGTGAACAAACAATAACTCTGTAATTACCATGAAATAAATAGCTGCGAGCAGATCTTGGGCAGATAAAAGTTTATACTCTGCATCAAATAGAAATACATTTTTGTTGATTAGTCAGAGTTCACAGAAGTCAAGCTGGGTAAGAGTTAACAGGATGAGATTTGAGGTCACCCTAGGGCTGGTGGGTGCGTGAGGCTCTTTGCTCCTCACGCGCAGACCAGAACGAATAGAAAGGCTCATGGCACCCGGCTCGCACGGCAGCCGGGACGTCGCTCTGGTCCTCTGGCAGCGCAGCCCCGCTCCTGCCACTCGACGCTGCACGTGAGGTGTGCTTGGGCGCCGGGATGCAGCTGGCTCGGGAAGAAAGCTGTCCTCTCCAGCCCGGAGCCGCCTGCAGAGGTTGGGAGGAGGCCTGGCCGGGGCTCTGCTTGGAAATAATTGTATTTTCATGCCTCAGGCTCTTGGGTGAGGCTGGGACCAGAAGTGTCAGGGTCTAGTGAAAGAGACTGTTCATCTGCAGTGAAATGAAAAACAGAAGAGATGGCCAGAAATCACTCGGAACCTGAGGACCCAAATTTCATTGCAGGTGCAGCAGCTGATCCTCACCCGCAGCTGTCATTGCCTGCACCTGCAGTGCAGTGCTGATTTGCAGTACTAATTACACTGATGAGGGGTGGGGGTGGAAGGTCAGAAGGAGGGAAGAGTAGAAATCAGCATGGCATCCTCAAAAGGGTCAGAGCCTGGGTACCAAAAAAACTCTATTTAAATTAATTAAGCAGTCTTCCAAAATAGAAGTGATCAAAGTGGGAACAGCCGGGTGAAATGTGAAAAACTCCCAGTGCAAGTGCCTGCAGCTGAGCGCAGTGGGGTGTTTATGTCTCCAAATCCCCCCATCGTTCCCTCCGGCTGCCAGCAAACTGGGGACAGCCTGGCCAGGCTCTGGCTTTGAAAAGGGAGGATTGAAGATTCCGAGATTTTTTTCCAGTAGTTTGACTTTGCTTCCGAGGTAAGTTGATGTGTTTGTGATGTTACACAGTTCCTAATGACTTGTTGGGTTTTGCTGACCTCCCGTGCTGGTCAGGGGACTGGTGCTGTGGGAGGGTGAAGCTCCGGTGTCTGGCGGGTTCCTTCGCGCCCGTAGTGGTGGAGGTGGCTCCTGTGAGGAGGGAGCTGAGCTTTGTGCTGGCTTTCCCGGCAGCGTGCACCCTCGGGTGTTGTTTTGCTTCTGGTTAGACCAGAGATCCCGGTGGAGGCTCTACAGGCTGGCGTGCCACGTTCCCACTGTGATACTGGTTTCTGAGGAAAACTCTGCAAAGTAACGGAAGGTGCTTTTCCCCCTTCCCGTTTTTCTCGGTTGATGTCTCCAGTCTGTTCTCACTGTTAGAGCTGTGCTCTCAGAGCAATACAAGTCCAGCTTCTTCTGGCTGTTTCTTGGCTTCAGAGTTAAAGTTGATTAGCATTTTATGCCAGTGGAGACTGATTACCATGTTCCCTTCTCCTAAGGGCTTCAATCCCAGGTCATGCTCGCAGTTTTTGTTAGAATAAGTGTTTTTGGAACAAAAGCGCAGCAATGCTGGTTTCTTCCTGAGTCGCTGGCACTTTTGCAGCTTCAGAGAGAGCAGCTGTTGGCAAGGGCTGATGCTCTGTGCCCTCTTACCAGGAGCGTGCAGTCTATTTATAAACTTACTGGTGGGGATGGGGGCTTTGAATTCCCAGCCGGTTTCTTAGTGCTGACCACACGCAGTTCACAACAACGCTTTCTCCCAGGCCAGCTCTTTGAGTTCAGCGTTGCTACAGGGTTTGGCCAGTGTGTTTGGGTTCAGGCAACCAAAGATTCACTGGAGGGTTCGTTATTGCTCGTGCATGGACTTGAGAGTTTGGTGGCTGGTATCTGGAGAGGCCAGTGTCTGTGTTGCAGCCTCCTGTTGACGGCAGGTCAGTGGCTTAGTGTTAGTAAAGGGTTTGAAATGGACAGAAACCATCTTAGCCCTGATTCTGCACGTTGCAGTGGGTTTGGGTGGGAGCTTCTGAGCAGGGTGGGTGCCTTGTGGTGTGCCTTGCTGTCGCTTCAGCCATCTGCCTGGAAGAAGAAATCCTTGCAGCAGTCACTTTCAGTGCTTCTGGGGATGGTGTCCAAAGCATCATTTCTGTGGTGGGGTTAGTGTGTATTCACAGCTCTCACGATGCTGTCGGGGTATTTTTTACCCTAATAGTCTTAAACAAGTTAATATTATTGAATGTCTGCTGCTGGTACACTTTTTTCTTTCTTCTAGTAGACTTTGAATGAATTTTTCCGTTTATGTCAAGTTAAAAAAAATAAGCTTAAGAATGGTCTTGGCTTTTTTAACTAGTGAACAAGGCCCTTGGAGAGAGAGGGAAAAGATATGCCCCGCTCATTAGCTTGGAAAAGAGAACTTTTCACACACTTTGCACTTGCTGCGGTTCTATTTCTAGCTGTCTTACTGCAAATAACTTTCTGCAAGAGTGCTTTGCTGTGGCAAAACTGTATTGATTTATGTGGAAAAGTCTCTGTGGTAGGGAAGGCTGTAGAAACTAATCATTTCATTGAACAATTGTTGGGTTTTTTCCTGTTTTAAGGCTAAATGTTTGTTTTCTTTGATTGCATGAATTTGCACTCAAACCCACCAATTCTATATGCACCCTCAAAAGTTCCAAAAAATCTATTACCTTGATCCTCATCTGGTTTAAAAAATAAATAAATACAACAACACTAGCAGAACTAAATCATACTGGGTAACAGAAACTTGGTTTATTCTTCTCAGCGCGATGTATGGATGTAAAATGCAGTGTGTGGCTGTGTACGGAATTCAGCCTTTCCTGCAGTTTTTATGCCGGCAGATTTGCTCTTGTGGGAATTTATCTGTACCTTTGTGCCAGGCATTTTTGTTACTTGTACAATTAGAATCAAAGTAAAATGGATCTGGGTTTCTATTCGCAGCGTACCTACCAACAGTATGCGGAGCAGTTTGTAGCCGTGTCTGTATCGCATACTTTATAGCCATGTCTATATCAATACTTCGTGTATAGTAATTAAGTCCAAGTCCGCACTGGGATAAAGACATGCCCTGAGCCATACCGGCGGATGTCAGTGCCATCTGGACAGGCGAGGCTGGCGAGCCGAGCTCCGTCCCTGGCTGGGGCTGGGGGCTGTCCCCTTCCCCAGTGCATGTGGGTGCCTGCGAGCCATCGCAGCTGGGAGGAGAGGGAGCAGGAGAATATTGTCCTTGGTGGCAGGAGAGACCTGAGAATCCAAATGTTGTTTCAGGGAGAACGTCTCTGATAGCAGCCTGCAGTGTTTAACAGACATTTGAGTGTTCTTCCCTTTGAACTAAGCTGCAATTTGTCTTTGTAGATGTCTCTAATACATTAATACAACTGGTGTAGTAGTAGAAATGTGGTATAATACTGCGCGATGTTGCTATTAGTAATTCTCCTCCTTCGGCAAGTGAGCACTTCCTGGCTCATTTGTATTCATTGTTTTGATGCTTAACTTGAAAAATGTGTATTACACAACAGGCTGAAATGCATGACGAATAAAAGAAAAGAACCCAAGGGGATAATAAGCATCTCAGCACTGCTGTGATGTCTCATGCTGCCAACATCAAAGCAGCCAAAGACATCGCTGCTGTGCCGGAGAGGACGGGCCACGTACCCGGGAGCTTCCTTGGCCGAGCGGGTCGGAGCCTGTGCTGCCGGGGCTCTCGGGGCTGGTCCTTCCCATCACGGCACTGAGCTCGCTGCTGCGTGCACACAGCCCTGGGACGGCCTCGGCTTCCCTGACACCGAGATCAAGGCATGGCAGGGGTTGTGTATATACACACACACATCCACGCCTTTGTGTGTAGCACCCACCTTGGAGTTCCAGTATGGCACGCGTGCTCTGTAGGGGAGCTCTGACTGTGAACTACTACTGAGAAAACTGGACCTGTCCAGTGGTGGTGAAATTTCCAACAGTTTTGCTTACAAAAAGGAAGGTTTTATGTGAAAACTGAGTGTTCCTCCATCCTCAAGTGGAGAGAGCTGTCGGGATGTTTACCTGCTGGACATGTAATCCATCACCTAGCTGGAAGTGGAGACAAAGGTGGTTTTGAGCAGAAAATGCAGGGTTTTCCCCTTTGTGTTCCCAGCATATTCTGTCCTGTTACAGTAGTTTAACAGGTAGTCTCATCAGTGTAGCACCAGTGAAACCCGGTTTCCAACAGAATTGTCTCAACACTGAGCTGACGCGTGTTTGATGTTTAGAAGGAGTTGAGCCTGTTCCTCAGGGATATTAATAAAGGATTTCTGAACTATCCAGCCGCTTACTGTCATGAAACTTGCAGGAACTTCACGTTTGCTATCCAAGGCCCTTGGCTGAAATCAGCCCAGGAGAAGTAAACTCTCGCGGATACATGCAGGAGACGCATGTGTACATGGAGAGATCTCCTGAGCTTTGTTTCTGTACCAAATGAGACTAAAAATAAACACTGAAGTGGGTCAGGCTGCAGCAGAAAATACAGTCTTCGGCAGGTTCCCCTGTAACTTAATTTGTTTGGCCGTTTGTGCTAGCTGCTCTTTCATCCTCTGCCCTTCTGGAGTAGACACCTTCCTCTCTGAAGAAGGCCCTGTGAGATCCACCTGCATGAGCTGAGGAGGGTCTGGGCTGAGGCCCTGGTGCTTTCCTCCATCCCTCTTCCCATGGACTGCTGTTCCTTATGCTCGCTTCCCATAGCTGGAGATGAGAAGCTTCGAGGGAAGGCTGGGAGCAAGGGCATCCCAGTCCCCATGGTTGGTGGAGCGGTGCTGCCGGGGCTTTCACCCTGTCAGCAGGGCTTGTTGTGGCTCCTTCTCCCTCCTGCACCCAGCTGTCTCCCCTGCCTCCCACCCACCCGTTGTTCAGATGCAGCTGCGCGTGCCCTTGGAATGCGAGGGAGCTTTCGGGTTTCTCTTGTTAGTCCTGACGGTGAAGGATGAAGTGGGAGATTTGCATCGCCACTGAACTTAAAAAGGATGGTGGAAATCAGGGGGGACTGGCGAGAGAGGGCAGGAGGGCGCTCGAAGGCAGCGCAGCGAGGGAGATCGAGAGGGGCTGGAGGAGATGGCGATGGGCAGGGGACATCACAGCACTCGCTAAAAATATTCTAAAGCTAATAAACACTCTCCTGAACTCCTTTAATCTCATGTCCTTTTAGTTAATCTTTCATCTCTCCAGCATGTCTCTTGCCCCACACTCTGAAGCATCTCTTCTGGGAGCGCAGCATCCCGGCGTCGCGGCGGGCTTGTGATGCGTGCGGGGGGAAGGTCTCCGCTCCCGGCTGCGGATGTCGGCAGCACTTTAGGTACGGCTGGATGAGCAGGGCTGGCGGGTCAGGAGGGCGTTCTGGGAGGAAATCAAACAGGTTTGGGTATTTAAAGCAAGAGCTGTAGTGACTGGAAGAAAGCCTCTGGTCGGAGCTGGGCTCAGGGTCTCTTTCGCTGCATCTTCCACCTCGGTGGGCCGTGCAGCTGCGCTGAGCTGCGGCATGCCGCAGGGCTGCGTGGACGTGGCTTTGCGAAGCAGGTCTGTAGGCAGCGGGTGAGCCGTGGGACGGCCGTGTCCGGGTCGGCACCCTGCAGCCGGTGCTGAGCTCCTGGCTCAGCTGAGCGGGACAGGGCAGGGAGCCGCCTGCGCTCACCTGCACGGGGGGACAGAGCCAGCTCTGAAGTAAGTTCTTTTTACAGTGAGAACCAGTGGCTAAAAAGTAAAGCCAGAAAATCAAAGGAGAATGAAGGCTGTCCTATTTTTTTAAATGTTTTTTATAGCAGATGCAATAACTGGGTGCAACGCAGTTGAGCGGAGCCGAGATGGGTCCTGCAGCTCCTGCGGTCTGGCCCTGCGACCTGCTGTCCCCCGGGCAGTCACGCTCTGCAGAGCAGATCTGCCTGGGCTCGTCCCAGCAGGACCTCGTCATGTCCCACGTCGTGTTTGACACCGCTCTCCTGCCATCCGCCCTCGCTTAGTCGCTGGGAGTTACTTGTCTGCTCCAAGGTGGTTTGGGCTTCAGCGCTCTTGATGAGCCGTTCTTGGAAGCCCCTGAGATTCAAGGGAAGGTTTTGGTTACTCCATGTGTAGCTGTCTTTAGTAACCTCATCCAAATTCTGCCTTGTGATCAAGACTCTGGAATCTGGTATTTAGCTTTGCGATATTACCGTTGTGGATTTTTGCCATGCAAGCATTACCTGTAAAAGCCATTAATATTCAAATAACTTTGCTAAATAAGCAACTATGCCAGAGTAGTTATTTATTACTATTTATGATGACAGACTTATCTTACTGATTTCTCCAACACATTTCTCCAGAGGAAATTAGATATAGTACTTAGTTTAAACTGTGCCAGGGAGAAAATGTTTCTATAAATACTTAACAACTCATCTGGAGAGGTGACAACTATCGGTATGTCCTTCGCAATGTCACGTTGGTCATGGAGTCTGGCTTAAAATTCAGTTGTTTATTTTCTCCAGCAGCAGGGTTACAGGGTGGTTTTAAAGCAGGGAACAAAGTCTATGCAGAAAAATCAGTCTTGAACTCTGAAGCCCTGAGTCTCAGGGCTTTTTTCTTCTCCTCTTCTGATGGAATCACTGGGGAATAAATTGTCAGACAGCTTGAGACTTTCTGTTTGCGTACCTGGCACCAGCGGGCAAAGCGGTTGTGCCAGCCCAAGCATGTGTGCCACCAGCCCCGCGGTGAGAACAGCGGTGGCCCTGGCACCGTCCCCTCGCCCTGCTCCGGGCAGGGGCTTGCTGTGGCACCGACCGCTTGCTCGGCACGGCGTGGGGCCGGAGCAGCTCCGGAGGAGCCCAGTGCAGCCGCTCCCGTGGGATCTCAGCGGCTCCGTGGGAGGAACTGAACTAGGAGAAATCTCCATTCAATTATGTTGCAAGTTTTGCTTGGGAAACGAGACAAGGCGCTGTATGAAATACCTTAAACTAAGCAAATGGTTTTTCTGAATCTCAGGTTTTGCCAGTTCTAAGCCTAGCGTGGTTTACAGCAGGCCTGGGAAACTGGAACGGCTGGCAAAATAATGAAAAACATTCCTGTAGGCTGCTGCTGAAATTGCCAGAGGAATGTAGGGAAATTGCATCCTGATTGACTTGAAAGAACACAGGAGGAGCAGTAAGGGGTGAGATAGAATGGGGAAAGACCTTTGCCTTCCGATGTAAGCACGCGGAACTGCTGATTTCCAGCGCTAGCCCTTGAAGTTGATTCCTCGTTCTGTTGCTGATACGATTTCAGGCACAAAAGGGACCCAGGGTCACACAGTTAATTTATTTGCAAATAATTGCTGATTCTGAAGCAGGTTTGGGTACCTGGGTGGCCGGTGGAGCAGCCGGGACTGTGCCACCAGGCACCTCACCCACCACAACAGAGCGGAGCTGCAGTGGGTGAGCAAGAGCCCTCCTCGTAGATGATTTTGATTTACTGATTTGTTTGAGTGTCTTTCCTGTTGATTTGTAAGGACTCTGATAGGAGCGTTGTTTTGCTGCTGACTCTGAGGTCGTGGGCTTGTTTTGGCTGTTGGCTTGTTACACAACCTCAAATGTCACGAAGTACAGCGACCAGCGCATCTCTGCGTTAGCAACTCTGCTGCCAGCTCTAGCTAGTTTCAGAATAAACTCTAAAATTATGGCTAAACAAGTAAATTGCATCTAGCTGCGGAAGTCAAGTGAGCTAATTCCTCCTCATGCTTGGAAAAATGTTTTCTCTGTAGCTCTTCTGACGTGTCAGGTTATTTTTAGCCATAATTAAACTCCTAACATACAATGTCATAGAATCCATTTTATTAACCGATGTGCCAGCACTTTTTTTATTAAATAGACTATAAAAAGTTTTTAATTTTTAGTATTTGGAGCCTTCAAGGAGAAAGCACCCCTAACACTGATGCCTGATGACAGTTAGTCAATGAATTAAGAAAAAAAAAAGCAGTGGTGGTTCTGTGCGTCTCCGAGCTCTTGCTAGCACTAAATTACAGAATTAATAGGCTTTTAGAAGAGACTGACACATAGTTACTGTGGAAAAGACAATTAAATGTGGAAAGCCACTTTTCTCACCGCATTTAATTTTAACTGGAGGCTTTGAGACTCAATAAATCTTTTTCTTATTTCATTCTCACATTTTCCACAGGTATTCAAGTCTTTAAGGAAAGTACCCAATATAAGTGACTTAAAGGGTACCAAGGAAGGAAAAATTGCTTTTCTCAACTCTTTTTTGGGTAGTGGGTGGTTATTTTTTTTTTTCCCCCTTCTCAGTAAAAAGGCGAGATGCTTTCTGATTGCCAACGTTTGGTTTTCTTCAGGATTGCTGGTACTAAAAAGTGGCTTAAGTGCTGTGAAAATACAGCGGGATAGGAGTCCCAGTCCCTTCTGGGATTTTTCTGGAAAATCCAACCAGGGAAAAAAACAAAAGTGGGGCCGTTTTCCTGTGGGAATGTCTCGGGCCCATGAGACCGGTCTGTACAGGCGAGCACAGGGTCTTCTCTGACCTGCGGCCGTGGTGAGGGGACAGTGGAGACGCTGGTGCGCAGCCCTCGCCGGCTGCTGCCGAGTCTCTTCCCCGACGGCCACGGGGACGGCGCGGCAGCCGCTTCTCGTGCTCCTCTCGGGCGGGTACCGTGGTCTTCATCCTCCCCTGTAACCTGCGTGCTGGGATGCTGGAGGCTTTGGCAGAAATGATCTCAGCTTTCTCACTGGTTTGAGTTTTTAAAGAAAACAGCAGCATCATGAAAATGCAGAAATTTTTGGCAGCTTTGGAAACATATTCAGAAAATCTTTTTTTTTTTTAATGCGATTGGGACTAGGAGTGAATGTCCTTTTTGGTCAAAATAGTTCTTTATTTAAATGGTTCAGCTTGCTGCTCTCAGATGAAGAACTGTGGGGTTTTTAAATCTTATCTGAAATAATTCATCATCAGGGAAAACCCTTGAGTTGTGTTTTATTTGCCCTGAAAAATAAAATTGCATTTCGGTGTGTACCAAAATATTTCACTTGCCCCAGTATGAGCAGACTGGTTTTGTTTGTGTGGTTTTTTAGGTTGGATGGTTTGTTTTTTTGATTTGATGACATTTGGTCCTCTGTAAGCAGTGGGGTTTGTTACTAGTTGAAGACAGAGTAAGAGGATATTGTGAAAGAGCAACTCTTTGTAGCCTTTGCTTGGAGCTCCCCACGTCCCCACCACACTGTGCCGCTCGCCTCGGACACTGCAGCCAGCTGCAGTGAAGCTGTGCTGCCTTCCCATCCAAGCCTCGTCTTGGTTTTGTTGTTTCCTTACTTAAAATCCCGCTTATCCCAATTTCCTCACACAAGAATCTGGTTTCCTCACCTGCAGATCTGTCAGTCATCATTCTCTGTCTAAATGACAGCAAGAAGTACATGATACAACCTTCTTTTTTTAATTAAAAAGAAAGCACGAGGTCAGATTTTTACAATTCCTGATCCTTATCTGAAAACAGCAAATTAGTTCATGTTTAGCACAAACCCAAACAGATCTCAGCCCAAGATTGTAGGTGTCGCATTTGAGTTACTGGGTTACCTTTCTCTAGGTGATGCTCTGATTGACTTGCAAGAGCGAATGCCTGATTTACTACAAGATCTTCAGAAAGAAATAATGCTTTGCAGGCATTTGGGGTTATACGGCACCGACTGGTTACTTTTTGTTTTAAAAGAGGCAGCGTAGCTGTGTACGGTACCATAAAATGTCTAGAATGTGGGCGTCTCCCTCTACCCCTGTAAGCAGCCGTTGTCAATGAAGCTACAAGGATGGACAAACACTCAAACACTAAATCTGGACAGGGATCCCCACTTAGTTGAAAATAATAAATAAGGTGCCTGCACCAAAAAGCAGACACACCAATTTAGCGCTAGAAATCTTTAGGTTCTAGAGGGTCTCTCCAACATGTGGATCTCTAAATTTGCACCTGATGCTGCCTTGCTTGAGGATTTTGTTGTGTCTCACTTGAGGGCTTTCTGTTATTTAGTAGACAAGTGAGAGGAGAATGGAAGAAGATTGTCCTGGTTCTTTTTCGAGGACAGGAGGAAGGGCGAGTTTTTAGCACAAAGCCATCAGTCATAGCAGAGACTTTTTGTTTCCTCAGCGACCCTTGGATGAGATCCTGAGCATCGCCCAAGGTCACACCTAGACTCTGTGGCAGCCGTAAAAATTAGCGGGTCTGCTGATAACAGTGCTGTTGAACACCACAGGGTGTAGTTAGCTTGCCCTTAAACCAAAGGTATTGAATAGAATTTTAAATTTGGTTTAAAAACACTTGTTTCAAGAAATAGCTAAGAACAGATTTATCCAGCCTGAACAGTCTTTGCTCTCTTGCCAGTTAGATGAAAACAGCAATGACTCAGCGTTTCCCCAGCGTGTGACTGCTCTCTTTGTAGGCTTTATTAGGACAGCCTATTTCAAAGGCCTCTCAGAAAGCTGTTGGTGCAGCATGCTGTAAATCTCGTAATTTGCCGAAATTTTAGGCTCTTGTTCAGTATCAAGGTCATTAGGTATTTTAGATATTTTGACCTTAAATGGAAGCAGCAGGAGACCTAGCATTGCTGCTTCCAGTGGTTAATACAGAAGAGTCAAAGATCAAGCCATTACGCTGGGGAAATGAGCAGCGAGGCGGTCACAGCTCCCAGCCCTGGGGCAGCCGCGCTCCCCCTCGGGCGGACACGGCTGGGCTGAGGTCTGTGAGCAGCCTGCGGGGTGGCAGAGCCCAGCGCAGGGAGGGTGCGGGAAATACCCTGACACTTAGCAGGCTGGACGGAAGTTTGTTCTGATGGAAACTTTGGTAGGGCGAGCAGAGCTTTACATCCTTTCTGACATGCCTCCAACTTGGTCCTGGCAGGACCAGCATGGCTTGTGGTCATCTTCCGTCTTCCCCTGTTCCCTGCCGCTGCAGACTCCTGCCCGGAGCGGGTCTTAGAGCTGCTTCCCTCGTAGTGCAGAGGCAGCCTAAGGAAAGGTGTCAGCAATGTCAAAGTTGGGTGACATTTATTTCTCCCTCCCCGCTGGCTTAATATCATGTGAATGGCTAGGTGTCTCTGTACAGACTGATGGAGCAATTTGCCCTGTAGCAGGACCCTGTGTCTCTCTGGCTGTAGGGACCAGGCTGACTGGTTCCAGCCCGACACTTCACTTCCCGGTGGCAGCAGCCTGCCCAGACATGTCCTGGCCATGCACCCAGCGCTGCTCCTGCTCAGCCCATGGATGAGCACCCCGGCCTCGGCTGCCGGTGGGGACGGTGATGGACGTGTTGTGCGGCGCGATGGCTCCAACGCAGCGTGCCCGGCCCGTTGGCTCCTCTGCCGCCGAGCTGCCCCATGGCCCTCTCGCCTTGCCGCAGGCGCCCAGCAGCCGAGGGGTTAAGGAGGCTGCGCAGTCGGGCCCGCGCTGCGTGCGTTACTCACACTCTCCGCTGTATCATAATCAATTCCATTACGATATTGTCGACGAGGGTGAAATGAACTCGCAGTAGCTTAAAGCAAGATAGGTTAATTAAAAAACCTTGATCAAAGCATCATAAACCACATAAAAGGTTCCATCTTTTAATTATTTCTGAATAGTCTCTCAGGCAGTAAGGCCAAAAAAAGTCCCTGTTCCCAGTGTCTATGAGCTGTGAAAATTATTGTGTCATCACATCGGCTTCAGTTATCACTTGCTATGCAAACAAGAGAAAGGCAAAGTTCCGGACAGACCCCCTTGTTAAGGATGGAACGGAGGAGGTGGTGATGACCGCTTAGCACGTCTGCCGAGTGAATGCTGATCCTGCGAGGCAGATTCGGCACGGCTGGCTCCAGCCCCTCTGCCGCGTGAGCCGGCTCTGATGCTGCTGGCCCCACAAGCTGTGGCTTGCTGGATGTGTCCCTGACGGTCCAGGAGGACTCGGAAGAGCCTGCAGCTCGTGTGGTACCAGCGACCCTCCCTCTTGCAGCAACGGGCCAGCGTGTCACCGGCGTCGGACCCTGCGGGAGCTGGAGGAGGGCGGTTTCAGACAAGCTTTCACGAGTAGGCGCAGACTAGCAGCAGCAAGCTCTGCTACCGAGCAGCAGAGACTGAGGACAGGCAGGAAGAGCAGGAGTTTTACACTTGCCTTAGCAGTACTGCTGCAAGGGTAAGGACTAGTCTTGGGGTTTTAGCAGGTGCTCAGGTTGGTTGTATGGCAAAGGACAGACAACTACCAAGTTTGGAGTGCCTCTTCCAAGAACCAGCTCTTCCAAGCACCAGCCTGCGTGCTGATACGTGTGCAGCACCATTCAGCGGGTTGGTGGCAGAAGTTAGGATGGCTCTCAGGTCATCTCATTCTGCTCTGCTCTTCCTAAACATTGTGGGTAACTTGCAAGAAATGTATCAGGAAAATCATAAAAATAGTACCAAGTGGATGAAAATTGACAGTGGGAGAGAAAAAGAAAGGTGCAGCCCATGTAAGAGAAGGAGAGCTCCCCAGCAGCACTCGCCGCTGTTCAGGTTCTGTGCCAAAGCACTGACGTTGCTGCCGGGGCGGCGGCGTGCCTGGCGCGACGCGCTGATGGCAGCGATCACTGCGTGTGCTCTAGCTCGTGGGCAGGCACTGTGCATGTGACTTTTACTGTGGTTTTCTTCATCACCTCCGCCACGGGGCTGCTGTTTCTCAGAGCTGCAAGTCCTTGTGCTGCTCAGTCTGCAACTTCTGCTTTCTGCTGACGCAGACTCCCTCCGGTTCCCGGGACCGACTTACGGTGACAGATTAATTGGCGCCCAATATGGGGCTTGAGAGCGGGTCTGAATTTGAATCCAGGCTCCGGCAGGAGGAGACCCAGGCTTGGTTGAGAGAGTAGAAGGTTTTTCCTTCAAGTGTTTTGCAGAGTTTGGAAATTAAAACAGGCAGCCTTCATCATGCAGAGTGTTTTGTTGTAAGCGCAGTATTATCGGCTCTGGAGCGGACGCTGTCTGTGAAATATGCAGCCAACTTCAGAGAAATGCAATTACTTAGAAGAACTTCACTGAAAGGAAAATTCACTAAAAGAGAATTGGTTCTGTTTTAACCAAAACCAGGACACCAGGCCAACAAGCAACACCCACAGTTTTGTGCAGAATGCCAGAGCAGTCGGTGCTGGAGGTATCTACCAAGTCATCTTATTTCTGCCTTGTAATATCTGTTGCGTCTGTTTAGAGAATATGGTCATAAGGAAAGATAGAAAGAATTTTAGCCTTTAGAGGAGCGGGCTGAGGAGGCCGTGGTGAGAGTCTGAAAGTGCCCAAACGGCTCTCACCGCGGTCAGGAGATCAGTGTGCTTCCCACCTCTGCGGTGTCTGGAAGAGGGCACAGCGGTCTGGGGCTGGCGAGAGGCGCGGGCACGGTGCTGGCAGAGATTACTGCTGCGCGTGGTCTCCATCTCGAAGGTCTCTAAGGGCAGGCTGGGCGAACCTCTGCCAGGAGTGACAGCGGAACAGTTGGCCCTTCCTTGGGACAGGGAGGGGACTAAACTTCTCGGAGTCCCTTCTGGCGCTCCGTTCCTGCAGCGACGCAGGCACCGCCCGCGCGCTCTCCGTCGGGGCTGGGAGCAGCCCTGCGGCGCGGGGTCACTTCGGTTCGCTTGCTGTGGGTCAGCATGGGTCAGTCGGGGCTGGGTTGGCCGAGGCAGCGCAGGGAGCTGGGCAGAGCCTGCCAGGCCGAGGAGCAGGAGCCGCGCTGCCTGGGGGCTCTTGGCAGCCGGCGCTGCTCCGGCCGTGACCCGCGCGTGTTGGGAACAGGGCTGCCGCACCTGCTGGGTGGGGTGGTTCTCGCAGGCACTGTCTGCTGTGGGACTGGAGTCCAGCTCGTCAGCCCCCAGCAGCTGACTCTTCCGAAGCTCCCTTTCCCCCAAACCAGCTCGCCGTGCTCTCCCCGGCAGCGAAGCGTGACCGCCTTCAGGGCGTGATGAAGTGTTGACTGCAGCCGAGGGCTGTAGGCCAGAGGGTGCGGGACCACTCACCCGAGGAAGACTGCGGTGGGAATTCTAGGTTACACATCATAATTACGCAGCCTGCTGTAGCTGGGAGGTGCGGATCCCGGCCTTCCCAAACGCAGCGTGGTGTCCTGGGTGATCGAAGGTGGCAGCGCAGAAACGTGCGGTAGTGAGGGTAGCGAAGATGCTTCCTGCTCGCCACCTCCTGCTACGTGAAATGGGACCAGAGTGGTGGGCGCTTCCTTCTACCCTTTGGTTTTTGTACCTTTCTGTGCTGTGAGAAGCTTGTATTTACTGTACCTTGTATACTTAGAAGATGACAGCCCTTGTAATACTAACTGAAGGCAGTTAAATGGTAGTATGAATACGAATAAATGGCATTACCAGTGTAACACTGGGATAGCCTGGGCTGTCTTTAAGTAGGGCACTGCAATTGCAAAGACACTTTTTTTTTCTGTTGGTTTTGTATTTCATGCAATCGTTGTCCCTAGGTTTTTTAGCCCCTGCGATATGATTTTTGGAATACAATGATTTCTTGCGTAATAGCCGTTCATCACCGGTTTGAACCCAGCAATGTTCTTCTGTCCTACAGAGTTTTATTGTGAGAGGGGAAAGAACGCCTAGAGAAAAGAGCAGCGTATTCTCATGCAGCTAATAAAACCAGGGTGTGAAAAATGTTCTGTCTTCCTTTCCCACCCAACAAAGACGGACTCCAACAAGTAGACTGCAGTACCACGGAAATGTGGGCGGTGTTAACAAATGTTTTTTGCAAGACCTCTGTTTGCTTCAGAAAAAAGCTGGTGTAATATCCCCTGAGAAGAGACGAACAGGGCCTCCCCAGTCAGAGGCTTGGTGCGAGCTGGGTGACCCTGAGCCAGAGCAGTGGCTGCCGCGGCGCGGGGGGCAGGCAGGGGGCCGGGGGCTGGGGCAGCCCCGCGGAGGGGCCGGGGGCTGTCGCAGCCCTGTGAACACTGCTGGCACGGCTCCGAGCGCGCCCACCGCCTTGCAGCCAAGCTGAGTTTTTGAGCTGTTGAATCCTGTATTCTGCATGTGAGGAAGGGAGGTGGTTCATTGCATTGTGCCATGTACTGACTTCAAGTGGACCTTTGGGCTCTCTCTGTTAATTAATTGATTTGATGAGAAGTCAGATTAGTTACTAAGCATGCATGCCTCAAAAGCCAAATTAGAGAGCAGCCTGCGAATCTGTCTGCGGGGCTGGGCCAGCCACTCGGGCAGCGCAGCCAGTGCCGGTCTTCATCTCCCGCATGTTCCAACACACACTCGAGCCCTTTTCCCTTGTTTTTCTTTCCTATCAAATCTTGTTCCATGGGCTGCACTCCTCCACCTCCAGCGCTGGAGTGGACAGAGTTTTTGACTCCAAAGATGAATCTGTGCAGCCCGCTTACCTATCAGTCTCAGTATGGTCTTTAATACAGAGCCAACGAAACACAGCGTCCTTGGGAAAGAGGAGTAGACCTAAAGGGGGGATAAAAATGTAACAGAAGCAGTGGCAAGCAGAAGTTGTGGTTAGCCCCTTCCTGGAAAAATAATCTGCCCGAGTATGTGCTTAGCACTTGAATACAGTCGCACACAGCAGGAGCAGCTCAGGCTCTGTGCGCAGTATAATCTTATCATAGGCTATTTGAATAAGAAGCACAGCTTCACGCTCTTCCCTTTCTATAGAAGCGATTTATTATGAAAAGCAGGTCGCTGCTTCAGAGCACATACAAAAACAGTTGGCTTCATAACCTTGGGAAAAAAAGATAAATAAAGAAATCTCAAGAGACACATGTGAGAACCTAGGAAGCATTAAAACATATGTTGGAGCATATTGATCCCCAAAAGCCTCCTGCAGCAGACATGAATCTTTTTCACTTCCAGCCACACTGATACTTTAATGAGGACAGTGTGTGCCTCTCACCTGTATAAATCATTTATGCAGATTTTTGCAAAGCCCCCACCACGGAGCTGTGCCGCAGCCAGCTCCAGAAGCACGGCGCCGTATGTTTTGGCTTCGGTGGATCGAGCTGGAGGTTGGCGAGGGCTCTGCGCAGAGCGGGGCTGCAGCCTGCGGTCTGGGGCGAGCTCCCCGGCTCTGAGGGCTGCTGCCTTTTGTCCCGTTGGAGGGGCACCCAGAGACCTGTTGCGACACCTGGCCGTCCCTCTTCCTATTGCTTGTCCCTGTGTGAGTCGCAAAGCATCTCCTGTGTAGGAGGAGCAGCAGCAGCAAGTCCCGAGCGCGTTGCCCGGACCGGCGCGTTCTGTGCATCATCTCCCAGTGGCAGAGCAGTGATTTGGTTGAGAAAATGCTGGAATGAAAAAACAGAGCAACTTTCTTTAGCTGTGTTTGTGTCCCTGTTGTTTTCAATTCAGCAGCCATCTAGCTATGTGTCTTCCTGCATGAATCACTGAGGATATGATTAAGTGTTAAGTGGTATCAGAAAAACTGTATTCAGAAATAGCAGAACCAACCATGCTAGTGAGAAGAACGCCTCGGAGCCATTAGCCTGGTGTGTGAAGAGCCCCTTGTGCTGGGGCGAGGGCTGGAGCAGCGCGTCTGGCTCTGGCCTGTCCCCACCGGCTGTGGGTGTCTCGCGAGCTGGGGGTCCCGGGGCCGGCCGCTCACTCCAAGCCCCGCATGAGCCCCCTGCCCAGCGGCTCCTGCCAGCATCCCGTCCCACCTCCTCGCTCCCAGGAACACGTGGAGCAGTGTGAGCACATTGCCTGAACTCCACCCTCTTATTCCTATTTCAAATACACCAGATTTTTTCCTTTTGATCCCCCAAAAGTGTGTTTGCAATAAGCACAGCACAGGCCTAGGAGGATGAAAAGATGAATCACAGCTGTGAAAATATTTGGCTGTATTTTAAATAGGAATCACAGTAGGTACCACTGCAGCCATCTACTGTTGACGCACTTCAGAGTATCAAAAGACATTTTTTTCCACTGAGTTTTCCTTAATTATTCTTAAAATAAAGTGCTAGCACACAACATTAATTCGGGAGAAGAAACTGTAAGTTCCTTGCTATTCTCTAAGGCTTGTTTTCACAATGAATTAATGGGAGTTAATTTAGCACTGCACAACAAACAGTACCACTGTAGGAATACAAACTAGATGCTGCTTCCTAACTTCTTCCTCCCTCTTGGTAGTGCCCCTCTTTGCTCTTTCTTCTGTGTGGTATTAAAGGTCTTAGTCTGGCAGATAGTCAATTTGCTGAGAAAGCAGAATCGGGGAAAATATACTGCATGTTTCCCTCCTCTTGTGAATGTTAACAATTTGGTACAGATTTGCTGCTTTCCCAGTGGAAAAAGAATGGTGAAAACCCACCCAGTGCCAGGTCCAGGAGAAGTGAAGGAGGGAAAAACCAGCTGCTTTCAGCTGCCGCCAGGTTTGACCCCGTGAATTATTGACTGAAGGAGGAACGAAGAGCAGGGGGTAGAGAGACTGCTTGCTTTTTCCTGCACAAGGCAGGGCACTTAGTGTTCTTGTGCTGCTTCATTTTTTAGTATATGAGAAGATGCTCTCTGCCAGGGGTGCCGGGGCAGGGGGAGGGATGCTCCCGCCTTCCGAGCGATCACCCACAGAGCGGGCTGGGTTTGCATTTGCGTCACGAGCAAAGCAGATCAGTCCTGAAAATTATACCTAGATGGTTTGAAAGATCTATACCAGCATTTAGTGGAGACTGGGGGCGGGGGAGAGCAATGACACACAGAGAAAATGTCATTCAAGCAATTAAAGAATCACTACACTTTTATGATTAACTTCATGTTCACAGGCTGAATGCAGAAGCTGTTAGTGAGGGCATTGCTATTCTGTACCTGACATGAACAATGGGAATATTTGTTCTGCCTGGGAGGATTACACCTTCCATTAATCTAAGTTTTATTGAAAGTTTAAATAACAGACAGACAAAATTTGATCAATTAGCAGTGCAATTCCAAGGAGATGTCACAGTGAAATTAAATCTCAGGCATTTTTAATGCAAAGAAGCCTAGGAGCTCCCTCCAGTTTTCTTTCTCAGTAACAGTGTTTATATTTTAATTGAAAGTTTATTCTGCTTTGTGCATCTTCTACTAAATTTTAATTTAATGCTGTAATGAGAGCAGTTTTATATTACAGTGTTTGGAGCACTTAGCTGATAAGTCAAAGGGAGTCTCATAAATGAAGGGAACAAACAGTGCTTGGTAGGATTCCCTAGCCATGGAAAACTCCTGAAGAGAAGAGATTTTTGTGAGACTTAGGGAAAAAGAAGTGGGAATCGGTACTTTGATGGAGCAGGATGGCGAGGGGCAACCGGGCAGTGGTGATTGCTGTGACGGTCTCCTGCTCCCCCCGGGAGACCCCTCCTGCTCCCCCGGTCCCAGGCGGCGAGCCCCCAGCCCTGCCTGCTCTCTGGCTGTTGGCTCGTTCCGCCCAAGCTTGTTGCTGGCCGAGCCCAGCCCACCGCGCTGCTCCTCTGCTCCCCGCGCTGTCGCAGCCCCCTTTGTGCCATTTCTCCACTTCTGCTTTCCTTACACTATATAATTTTTTTTGTCCCTGGCAAAACGTTATTGCTATCGTAACTGTTCCACACTTCTTCCATTTTTATTATCATAAATGTCATTCTTGTACAGTAAATACCAGAAGTGCCACAACCTTGCTGTGAATCTATTCCAGCACTATCTTTGTAGACATCCATCATCTGAAAAGGGGAAATACTGATTATATATATTTTTTATATCTATGTATGTCAGAGATCAGCTTAGATGGCTGAAGCAATGCGGATCTACTGACAAGCGCAGTTCTGGTTTCCTTTACACAACAAGAGTTTCTGGTGGAACTTAGGCCTTGATCCTCTGTTACAGAGAGCTCCCCAAAAGGGACAGGCGCTCCAAATTTAACAGACAGTGTTGTTGAGAAAAGGTTTCTTGGGGACAGTGGTCACAGAGGACAAAGCAGCCGATACCGAAATTGCCCAGTGTGCAACCCAAGGGCTTGGATGGCAAATCGCTTCAGACTGTTCCCCTGTCGATTATTATCGGATTGGCAAGCACCAGGAGGAGGTGCTGCTTAAAAGCAAGAGATGTGGCTGTACATACCTGAATATCTAATCATTTTTAACTGTATCTACAGTGCTGGTTTGTTTGTGAAGTCCTGCTCGTCGAGGTAGCCTAGTATCCTTGCCAGGGTGTACCACTTTGTGTGGCATAAACCTGCCTGCTGAGAGGGGTGAGGTTTGGGGTTTTAGCTAGCCTTTTCCAAGAATTATTTTTTCTCAGTAAAAGCAGTAATACGGTTAACCTCGCTTCAGTCACGTTCACAGTATTTAAAACAACAACAAAAAAAAGGTGGCTGAAAGCTGCCAGTGGCTTGGCTGTAGCAGCCTCTCCTCCATATGGTCTGTTAAATGCCAGCACATGAAATTAACTCTCATAAATAAGTGAGAAGGGATGATTTGCCCTGATCGGGATGGGCCGGCTTCCCACGTAACACAGCGTTTAACTGTGGCTGTGCCGCGGCAGTTTCAGCGTCATTCGTACCCCGCGCGATGGATGTATACGCATGTGGGTGGGATGCGGAGACCCCCTGCCCCACCGCCCTGCCCTGGGGAGCTGCCCTGGGCGCCGCAGGGGTGCTCCGGCTGGGGGGTCCCTGGGCATCCCCCCGGCTCCTCGCAGACAGGCTTGTCAGCACGCCGGGCACCGCAGGGTGGTCACAGCCAGAGTGATGGGCACCAGGAATTGGTCGCCTTTTCCTCGGCTGTCTGCAGCTCTGCTTCCACTCCAGCCTGACAGTGGTGGGTACCGCTCGTCTGAATTCGGACTGGTATTTGGAAAGTGCTGGAAAGCACCAGCCCTGGGCCAGCAGATGCAGAGGAAAGCGTCCCTGCTTTCCCGGTGATTCACAGCCGTGCGGGTGCTGAGCATGGGAGCGCTTTGCTGTGCAGCGGGAAGCAGGGCACAGCTGCCAGGGATGTTTTGGCTGGTGCCTGCCTGAATACTTACAGCCAACCATTTTTCTACTTGAAAACGACATTTTTGTAACTCCAGGTGTTTGAGGCAATGTACTTCCAACAAAGCGTGTACTCCAGGGGGAACTTGGAAGAAAAAAGCACTTTGGGGGGGCTGCAGCATTCAGACCTGATTACTGGATGCTCATGGAGCGGTCCCATTTCATTTTCAGAATCAGATGTTTCAGTTTTCTAACACTTTCCACAGGTCAGGCCGAGTGAAATTACAGTTTGTTCAAACAGAACCTTTGAAATAACCGAAATTTTCCCTCTTCCAGAGAACTTCGTTTATAAGAATTCTTTTTCATTTCAAGAACATAAGAAAATCAAAATAATGAAACATCCTCTGAAATAGAAGAACAATTTGTCATATATCACACATTTCATTTCATCTCTTTCACTGACCGTACAGAGGCTTCAGAGTGGAAGTCCTGTCCCTGCTGGGGAGGGAGGCAAGGTTTTAAGCAGAACTCTGAGGTAGTCACCCAGCTCTGACAAAAATCATCACTAAATGGTGATATAAAATGGTATAAAATGATGAAATAAATTCTTAAAGACCCTCATGATTTGGGACAGCGATTTTTCAGCTCATCTGCAAAGTGGCTTCCCAAGTAGCCTGGTGTCCACTAGTAACAGGCGTTGGTTCAAACGTCACCCAACTCGAAGGGCCAAGTGCCAACCTCCGCACCACCCCTCTCCTGCACCACCAAGGGTTCCCGGAGGCCCGACCTGCTTCGCTCCCGAGCCCTGACTCACTCTGAATTGGAAAGCAGCAGAAACAATTGAAATTTTCCTCTGTCCCCATCAGTGAAAAGAAAGTGGCATCTCTGCGAGTCGTGGGGCATTGATGAATGGTCTCTGAAGTGCAGCACGCAGCAGTACGATTCGTCATAACTGAGGTTAATGAAGGAGAATGTTAAATAGCCTGTGACTGTACTTCTGACATAATCTGCTAAATTAACTGAAAATCTACTAGCATTGTACTCCTAGCTACTCACTTCACTATCATTAACCCGAGTAACAACCGGCAGCACAGCGATACCCAGATCCACGCGAGGGCTTAGGCAGCGGTCGCGGTGCTCGTGTGCCCGCTGGACGCGGGCTGGCTGCTGCCCCAGGCACCGCCTCGGACGGGGCCGACAGCCGTGGCTGTAGCTTCGCTGTGATACCGAGCTTGGTTTTGGTTTGTTCCCCAGCCCCTCCTGGGGCACAGAGATCTGAACGGCAATCAAGGAGACCGTAAATAAGGGAACGATAGGCAGAATAGAGAAATGGTGTAAATTCATGGCAATTTAACAGTAAGCAATTATTTATCCTGATGCATATGCATGACTGTAATGATTTCAACTGAAATTTATTTGTCCCTGGTGCGAAGACAAGGAGGAGACCCGGGCTTGCTTCTTTACAAAGTACATCCTCACAAGGCTGACCGTCCCGGCGTGCGCTCACCCGAGCCAGGCGCAGCCCTTCCCCTGCCAGGGGCTGGTTCGGGGCAGCCTCCCAGCGCTGTGGGCACCAGCTCCTCGTGCTGGATTGGGTGTGGGGTGGCCCTGTGCCCCACGGGGCTGCTGCATCTCCCCCGCGCAGCGGGGCAGCCCTGCTCCCACTGCGCTGCACGGCCGTGGTCTCGCACCCTGCGACAGGGACCTGAAGCGCGTTTCTGACGGGGGCTTCGTCCTGGGGCTGGTGGTGTGCATCTGGTTAACGAACGCTTACGGTGAGCTTTGAGCTCCTGGCGTGGAAGGCGCTTTGTGCGTGCGTCGCTTTCCTGTTCGACCTGTTGGGATGGGCGCGTTTCGGGAGGGAGCCTGGCGGCGTGCCCAGCACTGGCAGTTCATCCTCGTGTGTTGCACGGAGCGTCTCGCGGGTGCGAACAACCTGTGCGTCCTCGTTTGGCTTCTCCAAGGGACGGTTCATGGTCCCCAGCTCGGAGCGGGGTAGCAGGGCACGGCACGGGGAGGGGTGGCTGGTGCCTGGGAGCAGGCACGGCCACGCCAGCGCCGTGCAGGGCTGGTACCGCTGGGCCCTGCAGAACCCGACTGCTCCGCTGCCTGGCTGCGAGCGCTGCGGAAATATTGCCAGCGCGTTTGCTACGTGACAGCAAAGTGTCACCTGGGCTGGAGACCAAATTAAGCCATAGCTGATAGCTGGAAAACTAGGCATTTAATTTTTTATGGCTTCAAATCCTTTTCTGCTGAATTCCTGTTTACAGCATAAACACTGAAGAAAATCAAGTGATTTAAGAGCAAAAATAGATCCTAATTTGTGTTGATGCTGCCTTCTCAACCTGCAGGAAGAAAGGTACGTTTAGGGACTGGTTTCTGCTCTGAAGGCCGTTGCTCTTCAGTTGGAGGTTCCAGCTCTTCACACTGGTGTATAAGATAATTCCCAGTTTTAAAAAGATTTGTTCTTGTCTTGGAAGTAAAATACAACGCTGAAATTGCCAAGAGCAGTTTTCTTTCTTTGTGGTTCCCTTGTGGCCTTTCCTGACCTTTGGACATTTGCCACCAATGCTTTAATCCCTAGCAAGGGTTTTATCTTATGCAGACGCTAGAAAGGGTCTGAGAAGTAGGTCAGGAGACTTTGAAGGGGCTGTTTGATTCACGGCGAGTGGTGGGTACAGCACTGGGTTTAAGCCTGAAATGTCATTACTCGGATGCAATGAGAGCTGCTGCTTTCATCATTGCGTAAGAAAATAGTCAAATAGACTGATCGGTGAGAGAAAGGAGCTGGGAGCAACCCTATCGTCCATCCCGCACCAGAACCACTCCGCGCCCCGGCCAGCATCGTGCCGTTCGCTGGGATGAGCGCCGTGCGCCTGATGTCACGTTACGGAGCCCATGGTAATAACTGAACTGACGTTACGAAGCGGGAGTTCGGAATGCAAAGACCAACTCCTCGACCTCCGGCGAGAGCCGTGGCTCCCGGAGGCGTGGACAGCCCCGCTCCCGGCCGTGCCGAGCTGCAGTCGGCGTGTGCCGACCCGCACGGGCACAGCGGGCGGCCGGAGCCTCCCCGCCGCGGGAGAGGGCAGCCCCTGGTTGGAAGGGACTGGGGTGGGTCCCGACGGGACGTTTGGGGAAGGCTTCTGGGCACCAAATACCCATTCCAAGCCGTTCCTCGTGGCTTGGGGCGGCAGCACCTCGCCGGTGGCTGCAGCAGCGCTGACAGTCCCCACGGTGGGGACCTGCAGCACCCCGAAGGCGCGGGGCGAGGGTCTGCGTCGCGGTGCACTGCCCGTGGGCGCTGCCTGCTCGCCGTCGGGCATGCCGGCATCTGGGTCGAGGGACAGCGTTGTGGAGATGGAGATCACAGAACCACAGGATGTTGGGGGTTGTTCTGTGGGTCATCCAGTGCAACCCCCCACTGCAGACGCAGGGCCTGCAGCTGCCTCCCTCCTGCCAAGCCAGCCAGCTCTCTTGGGACACTCCTTGTACACTTAGCATTGAGAACATTGGGTTTTTTCCTCCTCACAGTGCTTTCCCATCCTGTGTCCGTCCGGGGTGCAGAGTTTTCATTTCTTTTAATGATTCTCAAGAAATTATTTAGAAATCAAAATATGTTTCAGGGTTATCTTCAAGGCTTACTGTAGTTCAAGTGGTTTCTATAAATCCACAGTGCAAATGCTATTTTTCAAAGCTTTACTGTTCCCCAAATGATTGTAGTGGTGTATTGACTGACTTTACGGGGGCCCTGGGAGTTTAGAAAAGGAAAAAAGAATAGCTTAGCAAGCAAGATCTCTTAAAATATATATATGAAAGTTCTCAGAGTTCATCTAATCCATCTCCGTTTGGGGTGTTTATACACCAGGCACTGTCACTGAGGTTACCAGCACGGTTCCATTGCCGCTGTCGGTCGGCTGGAGCTCGGCCATGCCGGCGGAGGCTGTCTCCTCGCGACGACAGGACCGCGCAGACCGCGGGGCTGGGCTGGCCAGGGCACCGCTTCCGCTCCAGGAACGGTGCTCAGGAGCAAGCGGTCTGCCTGCCAGCACCATCTGGGTATTTTCATCTAACAAACCATTTTGAAGCTCAGGACCCTCTGGCTGCGAACTTTCCTGCACGATTGCTACAGCGTTGCATCATTTTTCTGGTGTCCTGCCTTTTGCCCTCGCACCCACTCTTTGCTGGAGAGCCTCTGGGATGCCTGATGGCCTGGGGATGCGCCAGGGGACGTTCTCCGGTCTCTCCCTGGGCCAAACCTCTGAAATGCCTTTGCCCATGATTCAGGCTACTGGAGTCAGTGGTCCCATCCGTGTTTTGCTGGACCTTGCATCCCATGGGAATGGCACCTGAAGAAAAGCCGCGTGTGCTCTGCTGTCACTGCGTGCGGTCTCCCGGCGAACACCTCGGGCAGCGTCTCGGGGCTCCGCAGGGCACCGCAGCTCTGCCTCGGGCCTCCGTGAGCTGCCAGCAGCTCGGGGCTGGTGGAGAGGTCGAGGCACAGCCAGCCCCAGCCCGCTGCCGGGATGAAGCTCCGGAGTTTCTTTAGCAATTCAGCAAAGACACATGAACTTCATGTAAGCGATTGCCTCAGTGAAAGGATTTTGCCAAGCTTAGAGAAAAAAAGCAATGCTATCAACCCATCTTTTGTTATAGCTGTTCTTTTCATTGATAATCCAGTAAAACTGTTCTTTATGGAAGCAGTGAATTCCTAAAGGCAGCCTTGATGGCAGCGGATATTGCCCATTAAGGGCAGCAGATTGTTCTTTGCTATTCAGAAAGCTGATTAAATTGAAATGCTCTTTATATTTCTACAAAGAACTGAATGCCAGAACATAAACTGAACTTCTATCTTTTGATAGAAAACAGAAGGCATCATTGGTGCTAATCTCTTTCGGCACATTTTCATCATAAATTATACCAGACCCTGCCACAGGTCGATCGATCGATCTACGGAGAGATGTATGTGCAGACATATCTCCAGCTCTGCGCGTGCGAGCCTGACTGCTCCGGTGCGTTCCCCTGCGCTCGGCAGCGTCGGGACGGGGCTGCGCAGGGGGCTGCTCTGCCTGAGGAGCAGCGTCCCCGGCCGGGTGCCCAACAGCAGCACGAGCGGCGGGATGGCCGCCAGTCAGGACACCTCTGGGTCCTTGGGCTGCAGAGGGAAATGCGTTGGTTTTATTCGGAATGTTTGCAGTGTTGGACCCCACAGAGGGTGCGGAAGGAGCTCTGGCAGTGACTCAGTGACTGAGACCACAGGGAGGAGGAGGAGGATGGCAACACAAGTGAATGGCAGTACTCAAGGGCTCCTCAGACAGGTCCCAGGTGGTGAGCCAGGGGAAGAAGTGAGCTGTGAGGAGGTTAATCGCTGGGAAAGAAGGGAAGACGGGGAGTTTGGAGTGGAGACCAAGGCTGCATTCGTCAGGCACTCCAGGGTCCTGTAGGCACTGGCACAGAGGCACAGGGCAGCTGTGGCCAAGGGGGGTGGGATGTCTGCTCCCAGTGCGGTGGTGGTGATGCCAAACCCTGTGTCCGTCAGCTCGTGGGCTGGTGAGTGCCACCAGAGCAACCCTCCCTTCTTCCCTGCGGCCGCTAGAGCTTCTGGCATCCTAAAATGTCCACAGAACAGCATTAATACAAGATGAATATTACTCCATACCCTAGATCTGTTTAACCTAATAAATAGTTTCAGTTAATGGACAGCAAAAGGAATGATGCTCGGTAAATTTGATTTTATGAGCCTGTCAGTTATTTGCTGTGCCCATTAGGTCGGAAGTTAGGTAACGGTAAGTGTCGATTAGTGCATTAGCTCAGTGATGAGGGAGCTGAATTAAAAAAGAAAAAAAAATTGTGGAAAAACCCCCAAAGTGATGGGCATTTGTTAAACCCTCAGTTCGTTAGCAGTGGCTCTAACGGCCGCCGAGCTGGAGGGACACCAGAGTTTGGTCTTCATGGGGAAAGTACGACGACCCACGAATCCCTTCTGCCTCGTCGCAGCATTTACTGTGCGGCTCTGCTGCTGCGGGGAGCCCGGGGGACCACGAGGCAGAGATGGAGGGAAGGCTCTGCCCAGCGGGTCCGTCCTCTGCCGAGCGAAGCCGCGATGGCTGCCGAGGAGAGGGGCTGCCTTCCCCCGGTGGGGGTGGGGTGGGCAGCGCGGGGCTGCCTTTTCTAATCACAAATACACCACCCAGCTCATAACAATCAAAATAACCATTTAATTGATAATCCCTTCTTCTACTAATTTCCTTTAAAATTTTTACTCTAGCCAGGCAAATTAGTTTTTAAAATCTCTTTTCCCAATTTCCTAGGTACCCTGGGATTATTTACACACCCCGCAAAGAGCTATTTACTGTTCTGGGTAATTCAATGAACATTCACTTGCTTTGACTTAATATGCAGCGTCGTTCCAAGTGCTAGCAATTTGCTGATAATTGGAGCATTGGCTTACCCTGGAAAACACATCCAGCCTTACAAGTTAGTTTTCACAAGTCGCATTAATGCAGCAGGAGAGCCAAATTTCCTTGTTTACATGCTAGCAAGGAAAGATGTTCCTCAGCAATTAGAAGGTAAATTTTCTTCCCTATCACTCTCTGTAGCTGAGGGTTGGTTGGAGAGGAGCCCCAGAGGCGGGTGGGCAATGAGCAGGAGGGAACCGTTCTGGTGGCAGCTGTGCCCTCTCCCAGGGACCGGCCGTGGGGATGTCCCCGCGGCGCTGAAGGGCCCAGGGGTGCAGGCTCTGCAGCCCCCAGCCCCGGGGCTGCTGCTCTGCGGGGTCCTCGATGTTGGGATGCTGAGGGTGGCCTGAGCACCGCATCCAGCTGCAGCGAGGGGTGGGCGGTCCGCTACCGTCATTAAGTGGTTGAAGGGGGTTTGCACAAGCGTGTGGAGGAGCAGGGCAGGAGCAAGCCTTTCCAGCAGCAGGAGGAGCTCTCAAAAACAAAAACGTAACCTGTATGCACATTGGAGGTACTCCCCATAAGCTGTTTGTAAAGCAAATTATCATTGCCGAGAGGTTTGCTCCTGGTTCGCTTCCAGGACTCAGCTGAAAGGTCTGTGGGACGGGTAGCTGATGAATCGCGTTGTACTTCAGGCAGTTGGTGACTGAGAGTTAAACCCGATCACAGCGTCGGTCTCATCAGCAGCCACATTGCAATTTCAATTTGTCGAATGCACTCCAACCACGGGCAAACAGTGGGGATAATAGAGACCTATCTTTGAAACTAATAGAAACTGATATATCGAAAATGAATTCTGTTCTCTCTGCCTGTGTTGTCTGCTCGCTTTCCTAATTTGGTTCCACTTACAAGGGTTACTTAAGATGCTAACGCTTCACCAGGGGTTTCCCAGGTAATGAAAACAACTTTGTTAGGGACTGCAAGACAGCGAAAGAGACAGTAAGTTGCATTTGTTCAGCACGATTTTGAGTCCCCAGTGGGAGCACTTTAAATCTGTGCAACCCGGAAAGAGGGTTACTGTGCTTTTTGGGAGCCTTTTCCTCCCTGCAGCTTTGCGTCTCGTGTGTAACCTCCTGCCCGGGCACGATGTGGATCACCTGAAATACCTGGGCGTCTGGCCCCTGGCTGTGCAGCGATGCTCTCGCGTGACGGCCGTGGCGAGCATCGCGGTCCCGCTGCGCTGCCTTGGCGGGCGGTGGGTGCGCATCGCTGCTGTTGTCAGAGGCCTTGCCCTGCAGCAGCCTGCCCTTGTGCCGGAGCCTTCCCCTGGACCAGCAGTGCGAATAGCTGCCCGGCCATGCCCCCCGAGCTCCCCTGTCTGCTGGGTGCCCATGGGGTGGGCGCTCTGCAAGCCCCCGGCGCTGCGTCCCCCGGGCAGCCTGTCCGCGGGGGCTCTGGCCGCCCTTCCCAGGGCTGCGTCCCTCCCCAGCGAGCGCCCGCCGGTGCCTGGCGACTGCCCCGGCACAAAGCTGTGCCCGTCTCGGGCCTCCCCAGAGCTGCCTGGCCCTCGCTGCAGCTCCTGCTTCTCTCAGACTGGTTTTTCCCCTCGTTGAATTTGCTGTAGAACTGAACGTCTTCACGGTACAAATATTTTGGGTGAATTTTCATGCTTTGCTTTTGACCTGTGAAAATGTGTTTACAGCAAAGATTGGGTAAACACCCTGAAAATAAACAGCTGCGAATATGGGACTGATAGTGCTAGCTACAAAAATTAACACACGCCAAATTAAATACTTCTATGGAATTTTATTTCATTAGGGAATTCGGTGCTTATGAAAGCTGGCGAGCTGACAGCCCGGAGAGCTGAAATCTGGCCGTTGCAGGAGCCGAGCACGCAGGGTAAGGCTGCAGGCATCCTCCGCCTCGCCTGCTGCCTGGGACACTTTTGACCCCGCTGGCAGGGAGGGACGGAGGGTGGTGGATTCTGCAGTTCCAGCCTGTTCCTGCGCTGCGTAAGCAGTAACGGGAGCTTGCAAGAGCAGGTCTGCAAGGACCCAGCCTGGGACAATCATTCAACTTCACATCAGTCTCTGGGTGGAAATAGTTTCCAGTCATTAGCACCAACCTGGGGACAATATAAACCTGCAGAAAAAATCCTTCATAGCCAATTAGCAGCCTCTTGAACTATCCAGTACCCTTCAGCCTCTTTTATACGGGCTGACAGAGGCTGCAGAGCTCAGGGGCCCCGTGAAGAGGTCTCCTCGAAGAGGTCCCCTCCGGCTCTTTGCCCCTCGTCGGCAGGAGCTCTCGGTGCTGGTGGTGACGCCGGCTCTCCCGCACGCGTGGTAACGGCCGTCCCGGCTGGCCTCGCCACGGACCCCGCAGCAGAGGGGTGCTGCGCTCTGAGCTGCAGCGCTGGCGAATTGGCACGGGCTTGTGGAAAGTCAGCGCAGAGCTAAAATGAGGAGTGATGTCTCCCTGGCACCCAGTGCAGTCCTTATTCCCCGAGTCCATGCATTCTTAAAGGGTGATTAGTGTGATGCTTGGGAGAGGACATTAAGCGAGACATCCTATTTACAGAAAGCTTCCTAGAGGAGTACTCAAGAGAAGAGGGATCTGGAGAGAGCGCAGTGTGTGTTGTTGGTAATGTAAAGGGACACTGTTGTTTGTATTGCATTGCTGGGCTCCATTAGGTCTTATATTCACCTTGTTCTCAGGACAAATGCTGTTTCATGTGAAGCCATCTACTCATCAGCACCCATCAGCAGATCGCTGTTTCATTTTTTACGCCTGAAAGGAACCAGGCTGCTGCTGAATCCTAACGACACGCTGCTCACGGTGCCCCTGACTCAGCGCGGACCAGCTCCCGGCAGCACGCCCGGTTTGCACGGCGGCGAGGCCAGGCTCTGCCAGCAGAAGCCCCTCTGGGTCTGCCCAGAGCCGGGTCCATTTGCGGGAGTTTATCCACATTACGCCAAGGCCGCTTTCCGCTGCTGGTTCTCACTGGAGCTTTCCCAGCACGTCCCCTCGCCGGCTCATCGTTAGAGCTGGCCATGGGTGAGGGGTCCCCGCCGGTGCCCTCTCCCAGCTGCCCGGCCGCTCGCCATCACGTGGGTCCCAGCTATGGAGCTGTCGCGGGCGGCAGGACTGGGGGACACTCGCACGCATCCCCCCGGGTCTCAGATCCCTTGGCAAAGCTCAGAGAGCAGCCCGCTTCCCTCTTCCGCTGCATTAAGATTAATGTTTAAACAGCGGTTGTCCTATAAATCTCTCTCGGAGGCTTTCCTGAGAACAAATAGTTAGCAGGAGAACAAGGCATCTATCTGAAAATGACAGGGTTTCCAATCTATTCGTTAAGCAGGTAACCACGCTCTCTGGAATGTCAGATTGACTCTTCATCTTCCGCTGGGTGCAGTTAGCGGTGCATTATGGCAGAAGATGTTACCGCCTGTGTTTGTTTACAAGGAGAAAGAGTCTTTGAGATTAATTGCACAACTCAATATGCAATAAGGTAAACAGTTATTTGGAAATGATTGTTTGTCTTTAATTATGACATACAGCATAAGCTTAAAAGTCATAAATTTTTCATTGGATTGTAAATGCAAATGCAAGCATTGAAATATCTCGGCAAAATAAATAAATCAGAGTCTCTCTTTACAGTGGCCACCTGTAACGCAGCGCTGCAGATCCTCAGAGCTTGCGGCCCCAGCGGCTGTTAGCAGTGAGCTTCTCCTCTTTCTCAGCATGGCACGGGAAAAGCAGTGAAAGTAGCTTGAGAGGGGCTTAGAAACCAGAAAGTACTTGTTTCTGCTTGCTTTGTTCCCTGTCTTAAGGCAGAGCGGTGGCTTTAATGAGCAGCAAGGGATTAACTCCCTCTGACACTTGGGGCACAGTCAGGGAGGAGAAAGGACCAAGGGCTTAACCTCGGTCCCCAGTTTTTTGTTTGCGTGGGAGTGATTTGTCACCCAGCTTGGCTGGGCTCTCCAGCAGTTGTGCTTTATCAGATGATTTTCCCCACCTTTTATCTCTTTTTATTCTCTTCTTATCTCTTGCTTCTCCTTTCCTCATCCCTCCTTCCCCCAGCACGTGGATACAGGTTGTTGCTCTTGGCAGTTGAAGAAAATGAAACATAGATGTGCAGGGGGAAAACAAGTTAATGGTAAGAAAAGGTGTGCTGGATTTTTTTTTTTTTTTTTAAAGGAGGATGGTAATAAAGAGGCAATTTAATTGAAATGGAAAATTTCCCCGGGAAAAAGGAAAAATGTTGTTGGGGGAGGCAGAGGTAGAACGTTGTTTTCATCTGTCTTCTCATTTGAGGGAAGAAGCAGTGCTTCCCAGCTGTGTAAAAACTGGCATGATAATGAAAGATGAGTATTTTTCTGTCTCTCTGTTTCTGAAGCTAATCTCTTGTGGGGCAAAATATATCACTCAGTGAATTTCATAATGTTTCGTTTTGCATTAGGCAAAGAACAAACTGTTTCCCTGTTGTACAATCACACACCCGGGCTTCCTACGTGCTTAAAGGCAAGCCCCTGCTTTCTGAGCAACCACCTATGCCACCCAGTGCTAACATTTTTTCTTCTCACCATCTGCAAAGCTGGAAAGAGTGTTCCATTTCTGATGAAAATTTTAATTGCAAAATGCCTTTTTGACCAAAAAGACACAGAACCGATTTCAAACAAAAAAGAAGGATGTTCTTTTGATCCGGTCCTCTTGGAGGGTCTCCTGGTGGTGCAGGTTTATTTCATATATTGCAAAAATACATATTGGAAAAAAAGAAATGCGGCACAAGCCAATTCCACATTCGGTTCGCTGCGAATACACATCTTGGAAAGCGAGGTTTCTGCCAGTCGGCAAGAGGCAGCCTTTGTAATGGGATCCAAACTGTTTACTCACATGGTTTCGACAAAAGACGTGCTATTAGATTTGTGTTGCTGGCTTGGTTTCCGCAGAAGCGCTTGCGCTTGGGTTTAATTAGAAGCTGATCGCTGCTGTTGAAAGGCAGCCTGGCTCAAAAGGCTCTCGGCAGCCCTGGGAAATGCTGTGCATTGTTCTGGTTTTTCCCTTTGATAATTAACTAGCCTGAGTCATATAATTTTATATATAATGATTCTTATTTGCTACATGCGCTAGAAGAATTAAGCAGCATGGGCTGTAACGTGCTTCTGCGGCGGGCTCTGTGCAGGGGGAGCTCCCAGGGCTCTGCGCCTCGCCAGCGTTACAGCAGCCGTTTGGCACCGCTTTCTCTCTTTTTGTCTTTCTCGCCTATCTTGTGTCTTGGATCACTTCTTTTTAGGGGTGATTTCTGTGCTGCAGACATCCGTGTGGTGTGGAAAACCATTTTCTAACCCAAGTGAGATATCCTTGTTGGTAATTGGGGTGGTGCCGGGCTTTTCAGAAGTTACAGTGGAGGCATGGCGTGCAGGAAGCGGAGCAGCTTTATGTACATTGATTTTCCATTTACATAATAGGTGTGGTATAGCACGCTGACTGACCTTGTTTTAAAATATGCTTCTAATGTGTTACAAGAGCTGTCAGCCGGACTGCAGACTTCAAGACCGGTGCCCGGGTCGGCTGTATCCTTCTGTGGGATTTCCAGATGATGACCATTATAGGATGTTTTACAGAAAAGAAATCTGCTTGGATTCGGCACAGGGTCAAAGTGCCAACGAGCTCCCGTAGCGCCGTGGAAAGCTGGCCTCTCCTGCTGCCATATCGGCTGTGTTACGAAGTGGGGTTTCAAGGTGAGACACGGATCCAGCGGGGTCTCCCAGCGGCACTCCGGGGGTGCCCGAATGGATGGGGAGGTCGGCATCATGGAGGTCTCAAAGGGGATGTGTAGAAAGGGCCGACCTCGAGCTGAAGGACGTGTTCAAGTGCTGCTGACCCTGTCATCAAACTTTAAGATGCAATATCTCCCCAGATAAATTCTGTTTATGATGTCTTCAGACTATTTTTATAGCAATATCATAGCCAATTGTGGCTGTGATTTAGAGCATATCCTCCAGTAATCCGGCAGAACGGTTGCTCTCTGAGCGGGGAGAGCTGAGGAACGGTGGTGCTGGGACCTTCCCCTGCAGCTGTTTTATGGCCGCGCTGGTTCTGGTGCCTGAGCTGTGAGCGATAAGGGACTCACTCAACCTCAGACATGGAGTCACCCAGCCACATTGCGCTGCAGGGAGGAGGGGCAGGAGAAGGCAGAGGAATCAGACGTGGATGTTTATATTTCTGCATATTGTGGCTCCATGTAGCTGTCAAATGCCCTGTCGTTGTTCCCAGAGGCATAGGTATTCACTACTTTGTTCTTTGATTAATAAGATGTAAGAGGGAATCTACAGCCATTGGGGTACAGTGAATCAGTTCTGGGGAAAGCTAATTTGCTGCAGAAGAAATCATAGGTGGGAAGAAGCGGTCTGGGGATGGGAGTGTTCAGCCGGAGGCGCGACTCTCTGGAAGGCTTTCCAAGACTCTACCTTTAGATTATTCCGTGCGGTTCTTCACTTCTCGGCCCTGTCCCAGTGTCCTGGTTGAAGGACACCTTTGAAATGAGGGATGAACCATAATGAGAAGAGAGATGCAAATTAATCAGAGATGACACTAGAAATGATGTGAAACATAATTTCTCTGGCATAGCGTTCAGATGTAAGGGGGTGTGTGTGTGTGTGTGTACGCAGACATATATACATGAGCTGTCATTGCTCATCGCTTGTGACGCTTGTGGAGGACTATACAGGTATGAAAACTAATAACCCCTAAACCGAAGTGTGGGGTGACCTTCAGTGAGGGCTCTGGAGTCGGATTCAGAAGTCATGGGTCCACTTATTGTCTCTCTCTTGGTTTTCCTTTGTGGTTTCAGGTAAAATCTTGAGCATCGCAGGAGGCGGCAGCAGGTCCCCACCCGGGAGCAGAGCCTTCTCCCCAAGGAGCAGATGGGTAACGGTGCGATGGGGCAGAGAGGGGCTGGGGGAGAGAGGGCAGCGGGGGAAGTGAAGTGTTATGGTCGCCTTTTTGTCTGAGAGAGACGTGGCTGAGCTGTGCTGCTGACGCCGGCTGAAGATCAGTCCCTAGCTTTACAACACACAGGGGCAATTAACTTTTACAGAGTGCCTCGTGTTTCGTAGTAAAACCCCGTGTCACCCTGAGATCTGCAGGCGCCCGGCCGGCTGCGTGCTCGCCGGCAGCGGGGCGAGATCTGCCCTTCCCTACGCCTGCCAGGCGTCCTCTTCCGAGGGTGGCTTGCAGCCGGGTGCCCGGGCAGCTCCCGCGCCGGACGCAGCGGTGATGCTGGGCAGTGCTGTCTGGGGACGTCCCCGGGCAGTCGCGCAGGGGACAGCGCGGTGTCACCCGCAGAGCCCCGTCTGTCCCTGCAGCGAGGTCCCGGGGGCCCGGCGCTGGCTGCAGCCATTTCCCCTCGGAGTGTCCCAGCAGCGCAGGGCTGTAGCGATGCTGTGCGGCTGCACGCTTGCTCAGATGGATTTCCCTGAACAAACACTACATTACATGTCATAAACAAGGTTACGGAACATTTTTTTTTTTTTACTAAAAGCACGCAGTATGTAGGTTTTAAGTTGTTTAATGAAGCATGATAATTGAATGGTAATAGCGATTCTTTGAAATTCCTGAAAATAGATGGAAGTCTGTTAGGATCAATGTATTGTCTACAGGGAACTAATCTATCTCTGGAAGAAGCTGGTGATTTGTTCTTGTTCTTCTATGAAATTAGAAAATATTGCTATATATGAAGCACATTTATAAAACTCGCCCTCTACTTTTAAAGAGTTGGCTTAAGGGCATTTACTACGATTCACATTTATCAAATAACGCACAAGAAGCTGCATCACAAAACCAACTTCAATTAAAAACAGATTTGAGAAGTAATGTAGTATGTAGGCTCTAAAGCTCTGGTGGAAGGAAAATGTACCTGGTTAAAGAACCAAATGCAGCTCTTAAAACCTGAACTGGTGGTGTTTTAGCCTGTAATACAATTGTGTTCCTGTAAAAGCTTTCATTAGCATGATGCTGGTCACGGAGACGACTGCCGAAGTCATCCTGCCAGTGACTTTGCAGAATTTGGTCCGCTTAGAAGTGAACAGCGATGCATGAGTAACTAAGCAAGAATGTGTTATTTTTTTTACAAGCTTTCAGACTAGATCTCTATCCTAGTAAGAAATCAATGTTCAGGTCACAAGGTGGGACAGGACAGTGGGAATCTTAAATCCCACAGGAAATAAAGAATGAAAGAAACAGTGAGCACTGGGATGTACTCCAGGAGTTTTCTGCAGTTAGAGGTGTTGTGTCTTGTTATCAAAATCCGCTCCGAGCTCTTACACATCCAGTTGACCTCTATGAAGAGAAAAGTAAAAAGAAAATGTTGTGATGGATTAGAGGAAGCTAAACAAGCCAGTGCCTTTCAGTGTGAGCCTGTGACGTGCCAGAACTGGCAAAATATTTCACTGTGCAAGTTATTAAAAATGAGGAAATTGTATACGGTGTAAAGCTTGATCTTGATCGATTGTGTATGCTTAGAGCTGAGTCGGGTCAGTCCAAGCCACTGCATTAAAAAAGCAGTGACTGGACAAGAACTGCATAGATTGCTAACACGCTCAAAACTGTTTTCACTACTTTGCTAAAATAAATGCCTCAGTCCTGCCAAAACCTATTAGAGGTAAAATGAGTCACCACTAAGGCAAACTGAAAGAAAACTCCCTTGCGGGAGGTGACCGATGCTCTTGGTGCAGACCCCTGCCCGCAGCCGCAGGGAGCACGCGAGGGCAGCGGGCGGTGGGTCTGCAGGACCCCGCGGCCGGTGGGCTCTGTGGGCCGGGCTCCTCCAAGGAAGGCGAAATGGTCGTGGTGGGAACCCAGGCAGCCCGTGCACCTGCCCGGCTCGGGCTGCTGCGGGGACCAGGCGTGCGAGGGCGGGTGGGAAAACGCCAAGGGCGAGGTCCGTCAGAGGGGCGAGGTCTGTCAGAGGGTGAGGTCTGTCAGAGGGTGAGGTCTGTCAGAGGGGTGAGGTCCATCAAAAGAGTGAGGTCTGTCAGAGGTGCGAGGTCCATCAGAGGGGTGAGGTCTGTCAGAGGGGTGAGGTCCATCAGAGGGCTGAGGTCCCTCAGAAGGGTGAGGTCCGTCAGAGGGGTGAGGTCCATCAAAAGGGTGAGGTCTGTCAGAGGCGCGAGGTCCATCAGAGGGGATGGAGCAGTGGCGTGAGCTGGACTTCAGCCTGGGACCAACGAAGCCGGGAAGACTGGTCAGGCTGATGATGAAAAATGTCATTGTCCACATGCCCAGGTCTTAGATGCTTTTCCTAAGGGATTGCTGCAGCATGGGAGATGTCATAAAATATCTCTTTCTCAGACTGGATACCGATGAATACTTCCAGCTCTGGACAGCTCAGAGCCTCTGTGACAGTTGGTGTTGCCCTCTTTCATTCTTTTAAATTCTGTTTGTGGATGATAGTTTGGGAATTTCCCACCCGGCTCCCATGCTCGGTGTTCACCCCAAGGGCTGCGAGTGCTGCGTGGAGGTGAGGTGGCAAAACTGTGGAGCTTTCTCCTTCCCAGGTTGATTTGCTGGGTTTTGTTTGGGTTTTGTTTTCTCCTACTGAATTGAGGCATCTGAGGCAAAACAAACCCGCGTTTGAAGTTTGTTGAATTTGCATCAGCTGCAACTGCTGTGGGAAAATCACAGCTGCTCATATATGCATATGGAGATATAAAAAATGAGAGAAGTATTGAGACGAGGCAGTGGAATCTTCATGCCCTCGGACAGGGACCAAGGCCAGTCCTGTCTGTCTGACCCCCGACGTGTCTGCACGGGGTCCTAACGGGAGCGCCCGCCCAGCCGTGGGCTCCCGCGCAGCTCCCCAGCCGCTGCAAGGACCGGCGACGGCAGCACGGGGAAGAGCCTCGTCAGACCGCATGGCTCCGAGCAGCCTTCGTCCCTCAGTGACAGGGGAAAGGAGAACCCTCACTTTTAGCAAACCTGTTGAGCAGGAATTAGCTAGGGGTGTGTGCCTGTGATGAGACTACAGCTGAAGGAACTATAAATACCTACAAGTCCCCAGGAAAAGACAAGGATGTGACGCTCCCTGAATGTCTCTAGCAAGCGGAGGAGTTTGAAAAGGTCTTTTTTGTCTTTTAAGTTCTTCCCCCATATCAAATCAAGGAGAATTGAGAATGAATCCCTAAATCTCTAATCTCTGCTTTGTGAATATATTATGTTCATGTCTGAAAAGTTCAGCTATTTCCATTTTTGAGCTGGCCGCAAACATAAAAAGCTGTAGATTAAAGACTGAAATATAAAGTTAAATTGCAGATGAGGAGCAAACTTTTTCTTAGCAATTTTCCAGAGGAAAAGCATTGACAGTGTGTTTCCCACCGCGCAACCTGCCTGCTCCGTGCAGCCTCGAGAGTGTGGCCCCGTGGCAGGAGGCTGCTCTGTGGCACAGGACCAGCTCCCATCCGGACCGGGGTCTCGCCCGCGCACCCCAGCCAGCGTTTTACCCCCTGGCATCCCAGACCAGGGCAGCAGGGACCACAGAACCTCCTCTCGGATCATCTCTGGGCTGGTTCTAGGTGGGAGACCGTGCTCGTGTGGCACAGCCCAAACGCGGGGCCGTGCTCTGCACCCCTGGCCAGCGCAGCACGGCCGGGCTGTGGTCGTTGGCCATCGGCACCGGGAGCAGGGGGCACACGGCATCCCACCCCTCCTGCGGCACAGCCGGCGGTGCCGAGCTCGGGTCTCCCACTGCCCAGTCCCCAGGGCGGTGGGAACGGGGCACGGCAGGACCTGGCACAGGGCCGGGGGCTGTGCAGGCTCCCCAGGGTGACCTCGAACACACCCCGCAGTGCCTCTGCGGTTCAGCTCCCTGGCTCTGAAACTGGGAGCAATCGTTGTGCTGTCCAGCGGCACGCGGCTTGGCTGCATCCCCCGGGCGCTCGGGGAGGCGAACGCTCGGCACGGTGACCCCCACCCCTCAGCCCTGCAGCTGGCGCGGCGCCCGGTCCTGCCGCGGTGCCGGGAGCCCAAAGGCCAGGGCACAACAGCCCACAAGAAGTGTTTGGTTTTTTTATCTGAGCTGCGTTTGGAGGGGCCGGGGCTGAGCGGTGGCACGGTCGCCACGCGGCTGGTGCAGAAGTGGAGGCCGTGGTCAGTGCAGCTGCAGGTGCTGCGGGTGAGGATAGTAGTTGCCAGGGCTTATTAAAGCCAGCGGGATGTAATCAAGGGCTGGTTTGGGTTTTTTAATGAGGAAGCAGAATTGCGTAGAACAACGCGCAGATACAGCCATCACATTGCGTGTTCTGTTGCGTGGAACTGTCAGTGTCGGTTTTTTGCCCTGGTAAGAATCCCAGTACAGATTACTCAGGGCACTAAGCAGGGGAAGAGCTCCTAGGTCACGCGTGTTAAAGTTTAAACCACGCTGAGACCTCTGCGAGAGCCCAGCGAGCGGAGTGACACGCAGCGGGGCTTGAGCACGCGGGTCTCGTCCTTGGCCCGGCGGGTGGGACGATGGCTTTGATGAAGCGGCAAAGGAGGGGACAGGCCCCTGGCCCGGAGCAAGGGGGATCTGGTGGCACCGGGTCTCGCCCTGGGGACAGCCCGCCCTGCCGCTGCGGCCAGGATCAGCCTCTCGAGCAAAACTCCCCAGTTAATTTGTTCACTGAACAGAAATGCAGAACCAAGGTGTCAGTTTGATTTGAATGCGTGAAGGGTTTCTGTCAAAAAGTTGAAAGTGAAAAAAGTTACCTGCAGTGGTTTCTATTGATGTTTTACGACCAGCGAAGGGGCCGTGGGCCGGCTGCTGCCTTCGCCACGGGGCTCGTCAGGGGATGCCGCTGGAGGTGGCTGCTGCAGGCTGAAGTTTGGTTACAAGCCGAGCACCAGGAGCTACCAAGACCTAGAAAAATCATATTACATCTTAGGCTAGCTACACTTTGTCCAACAGGACATCCTGTAATGAATTTTAAATTAATTTAAGCAAGCTCAAAACAAAATTTAAAGCATTAGAAAGAACATGTGCAATCTCAGGACTTGGACAGCCAGATGCCACAATCTAATAATTTAATATAGTCTTAATTAGGTTTTGTTGTTGGGATTCTTTATAAAGCAATCTGTCCTTTGCTGTTCAGAAATCTCCTTCCTACAAACTGTGTCACCGTTACGATGAGCCAAACCTGCAGCTGCCAGTCAGCTTCTTGCTCGAGGGATGGGAACACCGGTTTCCCGGTGCAGCAACCAAAGCCCTTAACTGTAAATGAGTGAGCAGAACACAAACTGCTTAAAACAGTGCTTAGAAAAAGGTGTAGCCCTACAGCCAAGAACGGGGCCGGCAGCTGGTGGGGTTTTCCCTAGACTCCTCCGGAGCTCCATGGCTGAGGCCGTACCGGCGAAGAAAAGGAGCTTGCTCTCCAGACCTGGAAGCCCCCCTGCATTTTGTCAACTGCTGGAGCTGCCCGGGGACGAAAAAGCCGCAAGCTTTAAAATGGTCAGCTGTCTGTAACTGTCAGTGCTAGCCAAAAATCAGAAATGGCTCTTTTTATAGAGCTGTACAGGTCTAGCAGTAATAAATCGCTCTGCAGCCTGGTGCTTGGGTCGTGGTGACCTGTCACCAAGAGTAAAGGACACGGTGCTTTGTGAACGGAAGAACACGGAAGGTGAGTGCCAAGAAAACACTGGGGTTTTTTGGAGGGGGGAGCGATGCTGCTGAGGGTTGGAGCATCCCCACCCGGCGGGTGCTGCGTGGGGAGGGCGGCAGCTCCTCAGCGTGGGACCCCTGGTCTGGGCAGGGCGGGCGGGTGGGAGCCAGCCTGGGGACAGGGGCTGTTTGGGATAAACTGAGCTTATGCACTGGGACTGGAAACCAATTTTGGGAACAGGGAGGCTGAAAAACACCATTTGCTGCCAAATCTGAAACAGTTTTGGTGCTCCTGAGGCTGGCAGGGGCGGGAGCTGGGCGTCAGTTGTGGTACGAGGATGGCTGCCCTCGTTTGGGACTAGATTAAGGTGAAGGTTTGGGCTGGAACTGAGTTTTCCAAAAGAAAGGCTGAAGACCCCGAGCAATTTCTGCTTTTCAAAGTGCTGTGGACGGTCTTGCCCTTGTCTAGAAGCGGCAGTGAAGTGTGTCAGCTTAGGGAAGGAGTCAGGGGTTGGGGAATTTGTGTGGTACCCCTTGAGGCGAGTTAAACAGACGTTTGCGTGGCTACTGTATAAATTCCCCAACAAAAGGCAGGGAGCGGTGGGTCAGGGGTGATGCTGTGACTTATGTTTTGAAATCACATACAACCGCAGCTCCCCGCTCATTTCCGACTGGCTTTCAGCATCAAATCATCACTGCAATTCAATTCGATGTAACAAGTAATAAACATGATGTATTCCCTGTTTTCTCTGAGACGTGGTCTTTTACGGATGTCCCATGCCTTCATTAAAACGTCTGCTGTGCTCCAGTCGTCCAGCGTGATTACAACGAAGATCATTTTACGAAGAAAAGCCCTAAGTGCTCATTAGTCAGCCGCAGTGCCGGAGCCGGTACGTGAGCCCTGTGCAAGCGGGGCATGTCACGACCACGCCGACGCGGGGCTGCGGCTCGGCACCGGGGTCTGCCCTGGCACCGCTCGCCCCGGAGCTCGGAGGGCTCCACGGACGGTGCTTAGGCAAACCCCACCGGAGAGCCCCCCGAGGCGGCTGTCATGCAGTGCTTAGCGCTTCGGGAGTACATTTTCATCTTGTAAGTGTTTTGCAAACATTAATTAAACCTCACGGATGAGCAAGTGGCAGCGCTCCCTCGTGCGGGGAGCAGCCTGGGCTCCGGGCAGCCGGAGCTGGGTGGGCACAGCCCCTCGGCTCTGCAGACCCTCGCCGGGGCTGGCGGGGCCGGGACTGCTGGCAGAAACTGGCTTTCATGGTTCCTTGCGATAGACTGTTTTCAGCAGGGAGTGGAAGTCCCTGCTCCACATAGCCAAGTTTTTTATTTCCATAGCTGATGAAGAAGTTACATTTGTTCATGTTTTAAAACGGTCCCAGAATTATGTGCGTATTTTCCACCCTGTGGCTTAAAAGCCCTTATCTACACTTTTTTGCTGTACTTGTTCTGAAATGTGTTGGCCTTGGCAATTGATTACTTTAATTTCCCCAGGCAGGCATTCATTATACCGCACCACTCACATCATCATGAAATAAGACGCTTTATGCAGCAAAATGACTCTGGTACAATTAGCAAGATATTGTTTCTAAAGGAGCCCGACGCTGCTGCTCAGGTAGAAGGGCGGCCAGGGCAATGATTTAAAGTAAAGGAAGATCAGTCACTGGGGAATGAACGCCTTTCCCATAACATCTGCTTCTTGGCTCGGGTGGTCTCAAGTGTTTAAAACACATGAGTCGGGCTTCAAACAATAATCTGACTGCAGAGCTCGCCCTGGGGCTCGGCCGAGCGGCGTGCGGGCGGGTGCCGGGGCGGTGGGGCTCCGCCGGGCAGCCCCGCCGGCAGCTCCAGCTCGGAACGGGGCTGCCAGGGTTTCCCGAGGAGGCTTCGCGTCGGCTTGCAGATAATCTGTTTGCTCATGAAAAGCAGAGACGGAAGAAAAAACTTTTATTTTTCCTTTTTCTTGCTGTGGAATGAAGAGAAATTAATAATAGAAACTCTAAATAGAGGCCTATTTTTTGGTCTGTCTCCTGCAAGGATTATGATGAGGTGGTTATGACCAAGAAAAGTAATTTTCTTCTTTACAGACTGTAATGGATGATGGCCAAACCCTGGCTGTTACAGCCCCTGTTTTTTCGTGTACTCGAACTCCGTGGACCCCGCCTCAGGGCTGCCCGTCCCGGGGGCTGCGCGTGGCCAGGCAGCATCGGGGGCCCTCGCCGGTCCCCGATCACCGGCATTAAGCGGCCGCGGCCGCAGGAGAAGGCAGAAAACTTCAACTGGTTTTTCTTTATCTGCTGAAACCCACTTTGTGGCTACGAGCTCCCCGTGCGCCCCGGGGCTCAGGGCCCCGTCCCGTTCCCGCACCGCTCCTGCCCACGGCCAGCAGCTTCGCCTCCCCATGCTGGCCGTCCCGTTTGAGGGGAGAAAACGTTTGGAATGAAAATACAAATTTGAAGGGAATTTTCCAGCCAAAGCCCAGCTGTGTGCCAGGGAGCCCCTGGGGCCCAGCAAAAAGACCCCCGAGCGCAGGGCTGGGGGACAGCGGCGAGGTCCCTGCTCCCAGCCCTGCCGGGGCTGCTGCGCGGGGCAGGGGGCTGGGGGGCTCAGGGGACCCCAGGAGTTGGGGGGGGGGGGGGGGGTGAGCCCGCGGCCGCTGCTGCAGCCCCGACCACAGGAGATGCCCGCACGGCCGCGGGTTGTGAGTTCAGGGTCTCTTCTGCTGATGCTGCCATAATTAAAAGTTTGCTAAATGTGAGCTTTTTTCCCCAATAAAGAGCTCTCTTCTTGCTAATCCCCGTGTGTGCTGTCGCCTTCATCCCATGACCCTGGTGCTCACAGCGGGCGGGGGGACGGGGACAGGACCCCGGCCCGGCGAGTCCCTGCCCTGCAGCCGGCGCCCCCCCGGGCGGGGGTCGCGGGTGGGCTCCCCTGCGTGGTCCCACCTGCCGTGCCCTGGGTGGGCTGCAGGCGCCCGGCGAGGGGCAAGGTCGCACAGCAAGGCCTGGCGAGTGACGTGGGGCTTTGGGGGGAAGCGGGCTCCGTGCTCGTGACTTCCCTTTCTGGGGCGCGTGGGGTGTCCGAGCCTCCGGGAACCGGCGCAGCCCGCGACGGCGCCGAGGCCACGGCCCCGACAGCCAGCGGGGACGGCTGCACAGGCGGCCATGAGGGCACTGCGGTGTGCATGGCAGTGGGGTGGCAGTGGCAGCGGGATGTGCTAGCCACAGCCCGAGCTGTTAGCATGGGTGTGCGGTGTCAGCAGGAGTGCGCAGGGCTAGCGTGAACGTGAGGTGTGACCGCTGGTGCGCGGTGTTGGCGTCAGCGTGAGTGTGGGGGTATAGAGAGACAGGTACTCTGTGTGTGTGTATGGAGAGACACACTGTGTACGGGGGTACAGAGAGACAGATACTCTCTGTGTGTGTGTGTGTGTGTGTGTGTATGGAGAGACACACTATGTATGGGGATATAGAGAGACAGAAACTCTGTGTGTGTGCAGAGACACACTATGTACGGGGGTATAGAGAGACAGATACTCTCTGTGTGTATGGAGACACACTATGTATGGGGGTATAGAGAGACAGATACTCTGTGTGTGTGTGTGTATGGAGAGACACTATGTACGGGGGTATAGAGAGAGACAGATACTCTGTGTGTGTGTGTGTGTGTGTGTGTGGAGACACACTGTGTACGGGGGTATAGAGACACAGATAATCTGTGTGTATGGAGACACACTATGTATGGGGGGGGTATAGAGAGACAGATACTCTGTGTGTGTGTGTGTGTGTGTGCATAGAGACACACTATGTACAGGGGTATAGAGAGACAGATACTCTGTGTGTGTGTGTGTGTGTGGAGACACACTATGTATGGGGGTATAGAGACACAGATACTCTGTGTGTGTATGGAGACACACTATGTATGGGGGTATAGAGAGACAGATACTCTGTGTGTATGGAGACACACTATGTATGGAGGTACAGAGAGACAGATACTCTGTGTGTGTATGGAGACACACTATGTACGGGGGTACAGAGAGACACATACTCTGTGTGTGTGTGTGTGTGTGTGTGTGTGTGTGCAGAGAAACACTGTGTATGGAGGGTGCATAGAGAGACAGATACTCTGTGTGTGTGTGTGTGTGTGTGTGTGTGCGCGCGCGCCTGTGTGTAGCAGGAATGTGTTTATATACAAAATCCTATATAATAAAGAGCGTATCCAATATGTACTATATAAAGCACAGTGTATATAATATATATAAAAGGATAAGAAGAGCTAGCAAGAGGGTGTAACTGTATATATAGTTTGTGTGTTTATGTATTTCTAGTGTATGTAGAATCATCATAGACTCATGGGTGGGAGACGACCTCTACGATCATCGAGTCCAACTGTCCACCGAACCCCACCATGCCTACTAAACCAAGTCCTGAAGTGCCACATCCACACATTTTTTTTGAAATGCCTCCAGGGATGGGGACTCCACCACTGCGCTGTCCCAATGCCTGACCACTCTTTCAGTAGCATACACCATGTGCATATTGATGGTATATTCAGCTGTATACCATGTGTAGTGTGCTTGTCTGCTTACCCTTGAAAGAGACTGTGCATGCATTTGTCTCTGTATATGCCCACACTATATATAATTAGATATTATATCTAATGATATCCATAAAATTATACCCATAGCTGTATAAAATGTGTGTGCATTCCTAGAACATCTATATCCCTATCTCTATTTTATAGATCTATACATATCATATACACTGGGGAGCCGGCGTGCGCGCCTCTCTCCCATGACTTGTGGTGCATCGTGTGCATCCCCACACTCGCCTGCACGCACACCGTGCTCTGCTTGCGGGGCGCGGGTCCCCGGGCTGCTGGGGTCCCTGAGCTCTAGGGGGTCCCCGGGTGGCTGAGCAGGCCAAGTTGCTGGGGGTTCCCGAGCTGCTGGAGGTCCCCGGGCTGCTGGGGGTCACCGAGCTGGCTGCCCTGGCCGAGCTGGCCGCCCCACTTGCCCCAGTGCTGGCTGGGGGTACGAGGGGCAGTGGCTCCCCTAGCCCACCAGTGCAGCTGGAGTGGGCTGTTGCAGGGCCCCCAGACCCTCAGCCACCGGCATCAGATGTCCCCTTGTCCCCAGTGACGAGGTGGGCTGGGGACCACCCCCCGGCTGGCTGGGGACCACCCCCCCGGCTGGCTGGGGCTGCGGCTGCCGGGACCACTTGTCCCTGCAGCCGGACCGCGGGCTGCGGCCTCGTTAGCGCCGTCCTGCTTGAGCCGCTTCGCCTGCTGAGTCACTCCTGTCTGTGTAAATATCATGGTAAAAAGACATGACATTTTCTGGGCCATTCTTCTGTATTAATACGATTCCAAGTACAGGGTGACCTTTTCACAAAGAATTTGTAAATGCCAAAAACTGCATAAAAATCTCTCTTTCTCAGGCAGACAGAGGCGTCGTAACTTTGCATTTATTTCTTAAATGGTGTTTTCCTGCCTTTCCCCTTTGGTTTTTTATCATCTCTTTCCACTGAATGGATGTAATGAAATCTGCACCTTCAATAACAGCCACAAAAGAGAATAAGAAAAAAACAGCAATATAATAATCGCCAGCCCAAGGAATCCTTTGCTGTGGAGCTGAATGAATTAAACAAACAAGGAAGCAGGGCCGGAGCCCCAGCAGCGCAGCGTGAGCCCCGCCAGCCTCGGTGCATCCTTCGGCAGGCACGGGCATGGCAGAGGCTCAGCGCGGGGAAAGGGACCGCGGGCATCGCTCTGCGCGGTGGCACCTGCTGTCCCATGGCTTCTCTCCCTTCGTGTGTTTGGGACTGTCCAATTGATGCCTGCGAGAGGGGAGATTTGGGCTTGGGGGAGAGCTGGATGCCGCCTGCAGTCTGTGTATAACAAGGGCATACACTGCTTGTTACCACTGAATCGCAGACACATGCACAGAACAGAAAAATCAGCACAAAATAATCACTCGCGGCTTTTGTATTACATTGCACTTGGGAGATTTTATTTATTCCTGCCTTTACAGCATGATTTGTTAATCTCTTTACATGTATTTCCAACAGGCCATAGCAGAGCTAGATATGCCTACTTTAAAAACAATAAAAAAACCCAAACAACAAACCAGCAAAGCAAAAGGTTTATAGCTTTACCGATGAATAACTGAGGCTTCACGTCAGAGGAGGAACACCGTGCTCACTGCGTGCCCAGGCTGTGCAGGTACCAGCCCCGGCAGAGCCAGCGCCGCGGGCAGCCGGGGCAGGATCTGCTCCCGCTTGGCCCTCGCTGCCTCCTCCGGCCCCTCCGCCCCACGCTGCCCGCCGAGGGTTGCAGGGTCCCGACCCTCAGCCACCGCCTTCAGAGGAGACTGACCGCTTTTGGCCAAAATCCGACGCAGCAGGGAAGGCCCCCGGCCCCGGCACTGTGGCTGGCAGCCCCCTTGCCAGCTGTGGGGCACTCCTTACCCCAGGCCACCCCCAGGAGCCATTTGCACAGCACCTTCTCCCAGATTTCACACCTGCATCTTCCTTTCTATTATTTGCAGAGAAACACAGAAACTGTTTTACAGCCCGCCCCGTCCCATCGAAGGCAGATGCCAGGGCACGGACCTTCCCCAGCCTCTCTGGCCAGCCTTCAACCGAGCTTTGGGTCGGCCTGAAAACCACACCAAGCTGGAGGACGGGGGAAGGCTTTGTGTTGCTTTTTTCTGTTCTTGTAGGTTAAAGACCTTCCACCTGAAGTCCGACGCGCAACCAGGCTGAAGCCATGCTGGGTGCCTCAAGACCATCACGTCTCTCCAGCTGATGGGGCAGCAGGACAACCACGTAAGCCAATGCTGCACCATTAAGGATCTGGTTCTTCTGAAGGTTGTCTCTGTCCACCAGAGACATGTTAGTGAGCGTCGGTGGGAGCCAGCCAAGCCGCACTGGGCCATTCCAATGCCTCCTCTTGCCCAGTGACTGTCACCAACAGAGATGGCTACAGCTACATTGCCTTAATTAACTCATCATGTAAGTAGGCTCGCCTGCCTTTTTCAACTGCATGGGCACCTTCTCTGTCCTTTGATCTGTTTCTGCATTTCTCATTTCATTTCATCAGGACTTCACCCAGAAGCCCAGCTCTAACACCACTTAACACGTTCTGCCTTCTCCCTTTTGCAATAGCCCTTTACTTGTTACTGGCATGGGCTCAAGCTTTTCATAAGCTACAGCTTAAAAAGGAAAAATTAAAGCTGGATCTGACTCAAATGCAAGTTTCACATTTTAATGTTTTATCACCTCAAAATATCATCCTCCTTTTAATTTCCTGAGTGATTCTTGTGCCCAGCGCACCACATGCTGATACACTCCCCATGATTCCCACTCAGATTTCTCCCCAGTTTTTCTCATTTTTGGTTCCATTTCAACAAGAACTATATGATCAGAAAGAGCAGGAGCAACAAGCTTGGTACCCGATGTATCACCTCAAACAAGGGGGATGTATACAAGAATAGGAAAAATTTCCATAGTTGAATAGGAATCACCAGGTACACATGAAGCCAGCAAAAGATTATCTCTAATGTACTGGTAAACTATCTGGAGTCTGGCCAGATGCCTGCATTTTTCAGTTGTCGGAACTCTACCAGGTTCTTCAGTCAAGGCCACTGAAATCTGAATAGTTGCTTGCTTGATGGGCTTATCATGTAATGATGCTCAGCAGGTGTAATTTTCTTCTTTAAAGCTCCAGATTATGGCAAAAGAAACACTACACAGTGGTGACACAAGCTAATTGCTCAGTTATCAGACAATAAAGTGGTTCTACTGGTTGCTTTTCAGAGGTGTTGGGCATTTTCAGCCTCACAACAGTCCAGCCGCAGCAGCTCTCCGTCCCGCTCGAGGCTCAAGCCAGCACCACCTCATCAGATCCCCAGCGCAGCTTTAGAGGAGGACCCGTAACTCCTCCAGGCAGCGAGGACAACCGGGCGCTGCCAGAACATCCGCTGGTCCCCGGTCGTGGCCGATCGGAGCGGTCGGCCCAGCCGACAGCGCTGCGTGCCGCGGGCGGCTTGGTGACATCTCCAGCCCAGAGCTCACAGCTCACAGCTGCAGACCAGGCCCCGTGCTACGGCCCCTTCTCCCTGAAGCTGCTTGCAGCACAGCCCCGAGCGGGCGCCCGCTGCCCCGGCTCGCTGCACGGAAGGGAGTAAAGCAGAGCAGCTCCCACAGTCAGACAGAAGTTTGAGCTTTTCTGCACTAGCAGTAGGAGCAGGAGGAGAGGAGGGAGCCCTGAACATTCACAGCCACGTCTCCAAAACATTCAGCAGCATAGAGGTGCAAGCTGGTGCTTCTGGGCAAGCCGGGCACCTGACGTGCGCAGCCGCTTGCGAACCCTCCGAGGACTGAAGCACCTCTGAAAGCCCTCCCTGCCCAGTCCCGGGGCAGCAGGACCTCCACCTGCCCGTGGCAGCTCGGTTTGCGGTGTTATTCTTCAAACTTCTCCATCAAGATCTACGCTTCCCTTCTGCAGCATTACTTCTCATTCGGTTTGCACTGACTAATGAGAGTAATTGGTCCCTGTCCTCTTTATTATGTCCCTCTAAGTGTTTGTAAAAAGTTATCATGGCTCCCTCCAGTCCTCTTTTCTGTTCAGTTAAAGATTCCCAATTCATTTTAATCTGTCCTCCCTGACCCTCCCTCCCACTCCCACTTTGTATGTCAAATAACTAAGCCTAATTACTTTGCAGACATATCATCACATTAGGATAAGAAATTAAGGGGGGGTGGGGGGACACGCAACAGAAAAGCGCACTGAAAAGGCAATTGCTTGAATTCCTGACTGCCCAAAAGCTTTCAGCGTGGGCTAACCACAGCTCGGGGAAAGCCACTCGGCTCTGGCTGTAGCAGCTCTGCAGCAGTTCCCGCACCTCCATCAGACCCCACCACGGCAGCAGCCAAAGCCACGCCGGGCATCGCCGCGCCGCGCCAGGACCCGCGGCACCAGGGGAGACGCAGAGACGCGGGCAGAGGCGCAGCATCCCCTCCTGCACTCTATGACATTAAGACAGGGGTTAATTTGGATTTACAAAGTGAAAATGTCAAGCTTCATTTATATTCTGGCACCCAGTGTTAATTACCTTTCCCTTTTTTTAGCAACCATGCTTGTGCTCTGTATCTTCACTTAAAGCTGATAATAAGCTGTCCGTCTATATAACCATTCTGCTGTCACAAATCATGATGGATATGAAAAGCAATAAAAAGCAAATCTAATGAGACATTGCTCAGAATGAGACAAAAAAATTGAACCACGTTCTTTAATCACCAATGTGCAAAGCCAACCGGAATAAATTTGTTTCGAGGAGGCCTCATTTCTATTTAAATGTAAAATACACTGCAATGTTTCAAGAACCACAGAGAACTATGGATTTCTGATAAAGTATTAGCCTTGTAATCCCAGCCAAAAAAAGCCCCAACAAACAAGCAAATCCACCCCCCCGACACTGCAGAGAGGTCAGTGACTTCTCTTGCTCAGATTTTCCAGAGTGAAATGCAGAAACTGTAGCTACAACAAGGTCACTGAAAACTTTAATCGCTCCTTTGCTCTGGAAGACAAGGACTCAAAATTGCCAGCATCATCATAAACCCTGGTAGAAAAAGCCTAATTCTGACCTGATGCTGTTATAAAGCAGAATATCATTGCTTAAAATCAACAAGAGAGCATGAGCAGCTTGAGAGGTTTAGTCCTTTGTCCTCCCTCTGAAAAAAAAAAACAAAGAAAGAATTTAAAAAGAATTCCAACCACAAGCAATGCCAGAAGAGAATGTGGAAACACCACTGTCACCCACATGTGACCCCAAGCAGATCCCGGACCCTGAAAACTGCCAAAATGAGAGCTCAGTCGTTAAACTGCCCTCAGTTTTGCCCGTTGAGCCCAGGCCTGCCAGCTGCTTCCTCCTCGGACTGCCACGCGACGTGACACGGCACGACTCGCGCCGGCCAGCCCGGCCACCTCCAGCCTTGCAGAAGAAGGACGAGGGCTGGACAAGGTCCTGTGCAGCCGGCTGTAGGTGACCCTGCTTCAGCAGGAGGGTTGGACTGGGTGACCCACAGAGGTCCCTTCCAACCCCTACCATTTTGTGATTCTGTGAGGGCTGCGAGAGGGCCGTTGTGCCTCCCGCCCCGGCACCCCTGCAGCTCTGCGCGCGCGTCAGAGGGACGGCAGCGCCCGCGGCAGCCTGCAGCCATCACGGTTCTGCGGCCGTGCGAGCCACAGCTCCGGCCCCTGCCACAGGCACCGCAGCGAGCAGGGTGTCAGAAACGCCCCGGACGGGCAGGCCGGCCCGTCTGGTACGCTCCGGGTTTCATCCTGACAAACTAGCCATGCAGAGTCAGCTTCTAGGCAATATTTTTCTCTCCTCCCTCTCACTTCCCCCAGTAGTCATATTTTCCCACATTTTCCTTTGGAGCCGTATCTCTAACTGCACCCACTGCAGAGTAAAACATAATGGCTGCTATAACACCCAGCTCCACGGTAATGATCCAAATGTTTCAGAGCAATATTCCAAATGCTGTGATCCTGAAGTGAGCTCTGTGTTGGGAAGAATTATGAAATTTAGAGTAACAATGCCAATCGTTGAGAAGAAAGAGTCAATTATACAGCTCAAGGGTACTAAAACCGAATCAAGGTGCCAAACTGTGCGCCATTTGCTTCTCCCCCCTCAGCACAGCCTGTCTCCAGTCAGTCTCCAAGTACTCGTCACCCCTTTGCACCGGCTGGGAAGGACGGGCCTTGTCCTGCGTACAGTCTGGGATAACCATGGGGTTCGGCTCCTGGCAAGGCCTGGAGCTGAGCAGAGGAACCGTTCGCAGCAAACACCGAGCGGCTTCCGTCCTTGAGACACAGCTGAGCTCCAGCTACGGCCGCCTCGTCGTCAGCTCCGGCACGGACTGCTCACAACACCCCTCCCGCCAGACGGAGACGGTCCTGGAGCAGCGCCGCAGGCTGCCGGAACACCAGGAAACCACAACCACCTCCAGCCCCATGCGGTGCTTGCGCGCTGGGAAAGCTCCACAGAGCCCATGGACTGCTTCCCCCTCACCAGCTCTGCGGCACCCTCCACTGAGAACACAACATCTCAGTGAACCAGCTCCTCCCCTCTACAGAAAGTGTGAGATTAGCTTATAAATCCTGACTTCCAAACACAAACTCACTTGAGAGTCTTTGCTTACCTTCTGGACAGAGATATCAGAACGTAGCCAGATCTCATTCCCCTCCTTCTTCATGCACTGATAAAATCATTAAGAAAGCAGAGTCCCAGTCCAGTGTCTTCAGAAAGTGAGGCATTAATAAGCAGCAGATGCTGCAGAAACCTGCAGTGAGAGCTGGGATAAACGGTGTGAAGAAGGTGAGCCTGTGAACGTCTGTTCCTCATGCTCAGTACAACGGGAAAGGGGCACCCAGTTAAATCATCAGGCACTGTGCAATTAAACTGTGAGATGCATGACGGCCAGAAGGATAAATGGGTTCAAACAGGGATTCCACTAATTCAGAGGAGAAACCTGTCTGTGGCTATTGAGCCCCCTGGTCCCAGCGCAGCTTCTGGCTCGGGAAGCCTCCAATCTGCTAATTACTAGAAACTGGGAGGTTTATTCGTAGGCATGGATCACTTGGTATTTGTCCAGCTTCTGCTGGAGACAGGGTACTGGCAAGATGATTTTGGATGCTCCAACCTACCTAGTCTTTTGTTTGGGTCTTTTAAAGTCATCTTACCAGACGCCCTGGGGTGCTCGCAGCCTCCAGCACCCTTCGTCCCCGCGGTGGCATTCACGAAGAAGCGAGGGCCATGAGCCCACCTGCCAGCGACGCCCTCAAAGCCAGGGTCTGCCCAGGGGCTGTTCAGCCGCAGAGGTTGATGGATCAGTTATCGTCACTCTCGAGAGCGCGGCGGCACGGTGAGCAGCGTGAGCGATGCACAGAGGGCCGTGAGGCCAGGTCAGCACGCGGGCCCAGCAGCGGGAGGGTCGGTCACGGTCATCAGCCCTGTTACAGGAGCACAGCAGCAACCTCTCCTCACCCACCTCCAGCCTCGTGAGGACTCTGCACAGCCTGGCCTCTCTGGAAACACTGCCTGCAAGCTGTCGCCTCTGCAGGTCCTGGGCTCTGCCTCACGCCTCCCCGCAGCAGCCATCGCACCTCCAGAAAGCCATCCCCCTGCACCCTCGAGCCCGAGGCGCCGAGGAGCAGCACGTGCCGGAGGGGAGCAGCGGCAGCAGCACAGCGGAGATGCCACTGGATCTTCTGAGGGCAAGCCCAGGACCTTGCCTGCATGTTCAAAGCCATCAGTGACCAACAAGGACAAACCCCTCCTGGATGCCATGGCCTGTAACTCGCTTGGGGGTCTGGACCACAACTAGAGGCTCAGCTTGTCCCAGTTCAAATGGGAGAATTCACAGTTACCAGGAAAAAGCATCCCACAACCTGGACCTTTAGTCCTAGGTAGACCCCAGCTCTATTCCAGCCTCAGAGCAACCACCTGAGACCACAACCTGTGAAAAACCGAGACGTTCATGCTGTGGCTATTTCTAAAGCCGCTCCTGAACGGCAGCCTGTCTCCTGGCACCATGTGTTTGCAGAAGCCCCCCGGAGCCCACGTCACCCAGGGGTCTGCTCCTCAGCACAGAGCCACCTCCGCCTCATCCCTGGCAGCGACCCCATCACACACCAGCAGTGCTCCAGAAGATCCCAGCACCGTTTCGTGTTTCCACTTTCCTATTCAGCTGCCCTTTAGGCTTTTGAGGGCTCTTCTTCCCTTTGCGTTTCTTAAATTATTTAAATGATATTTTATTATTGCAATAAAGTAATTATTGGCACAAGATGAACATTAACATTTGCAGCGTGGGTTGAGAAAAAAACACCATCTTTAAGCCTCCACAGCGAAAATGATTCTTACCAACAAATGACGGTGTCACAGCAAAAGTTCCCCCTGCACCAGCAATCACTGCTTCTCCTTCAGGTCTTTCGAACTTGAATGCCTCCACTGCAAATGACACTAACAAAAAGCAAAAATCAAATATTTTCTCCCCAACAGACACCTGGTCCTTGTGATTTCAGATGCGTTTTTGTTTCCTTGTTTTAGCTGCATGAACGGTTTGAATGGTTTTATAATTTGCCAGTGCTTCCACTTTATTATATCTGCCTTCCATCTGTTATTTTTACGGTTTATGTTACCATTCTTCTCTCGCTAATGCCAGCGGCTCTACTGTAAAACTGATGTTGCATCCTGGAAACTTATCACTTCACTTGAAAAATAGATTTTGTGCATGATGGCAGAAGAACCGCCTGGAGAAGAAGGAATGGATCTTTTATTAATGATTTTCTTGTAGGAAGAGCCCACGCAATAGTCGTGCTCGGTGCAAATACATCTTCTCTTCTCACTGCACTTTGCAAAAGTCCCGCTGAACGACACAGAGCCCATTCACCACATCTAAAGAAAAAAATCAGTCCCACAGCAGTGTTTATCCTTCAGATAAGGGATGACACCACTCGCCGCATTTCAGAGAGTAAACGCTTCCGACGGCGGGCGAGCCCTCACCCTGCAGCAGCCAGGGCACCGCACGCCGTGGGCACAGACAGAGCACCGAGAGCTGCGGGCGCCGCGCCGGGCTACGCGCAGCCGGGGGCTCGTCCGACAGGCAGGGACACCCGGGAGCGGAGAGCCCATCCCGGGACGCTCCACGGCCCTCCCAGGGCCGCAGAACAGGGCGGGAAGCAACACACCAGCCCCTGGGCTCCAGGCCTGGGCTTTGGTGGCAAGCGCCCACAGCCCTCCAGCGCTCTCAACGATGGCCAGTAATCAGTCACGCTATCGTAACTGCCATCCTTGCTTCTGAGGACTTCAGTCGCTCACTGGCCAGGGACCTTTCGACAAAACGCTTTTTAATCAGAGTCGGTTCACTGAAGCTCTCACCAGGTGACCTGCTGGGTGCTGCTGGGAGGCGTCCGGGGTCCGCAGAGCCCGAGCGAGGGACGTGCACACCCCTGCTGCCTTAGCAGCAGCTGGACGAACCCATAAACCTGCAAAATAAATACAGATTCCCTTAGCATTGTCTTCAGTACTAAATTCTCAACCCCAGACAGGCAACAGATGAGTCCCGCACGTGTCGCAGTCTTAGGCCATGTAAAATTTTCACTTACTTGTGGCAACAGACAGTTTTTCTCCTTGTTTTATAATTTCCCAAGCACAAGTATAATTGGCTCTGGCCTGCTACCAAGAGGTTTATTAAAACGGCAAGGGATGAAACTAATGATTGTTAAGAAGATCTAATTCCAAGGATAGCGAGTTGTTCATTACACATTTATGGCTACTAACCAGCAGCACGCAAATAAAGGCCTGCGGATTTATTTACCTTGCCAAGGCACTAAGATGCATCCAGTCGTAAGAATTGAAAGATGGAGGCAGAAATCAAATTGGAGCTACTGAACACCCTACTGCGCAGCTGGGAGAGACTAATTTGATGATGAACCTATGAGTCCAATAAAAATGTGCATAACTTAAAATGTATTAAAAACATAAGCTGCTAAAGCATCAATATTTAAACACCATCCCCTGCAGTGTCACCACAGATTTTGCGCAAAGAGCGGATACTGTTGAACATGAAGGTGAGAGAGATGCAAGAATTACCCGAAATACTTCTTTGGCCAAACTCCTTACGTGGATTTGAATGAACTCTCGGGGATAAATCTGTCCCCAGGCGTTCTCCCTCTCGTGTTACGAAGCACTGTGAAGTGGGTGTCCAGTTTCCGTGCAGGTGACCTGGAAGCCAGACGAGTGTGCAGAGCGAGTTTTCAGCTGGAGCAGCCCCGCAGCGAGCACACGCTGCCGCTCGGCCGGCGACGCAGCGCGGGACGCGCTCGCTCGGTGCCACCGGACCACGCTAGGCAGGACGGTGCCGAGGCAGCACTTCCCATCGCCCAGCTGCGGAGCCCGGGCAGAATATCCAGGCTTCAGCCCAGCCCGTGGAGGGGGGCTGACCTGCCTGCTGGGACGCACCTCCTTCCACGGGTACTGACTGGGAGCCCAGCAGTGAGGTGCTCCAACCACTTCCAGGAAACCAGTCGCTACGAGCGCAGTCAGGACTGGGTCACAGGGGACTGGAAAGCTCCCATGCCGTGACGGTGACCAGCGCGTGCAGCCAGTTCAAACACCACCTGGGAGAATCGAGGGCTGCCCAGGACAACGTTCTCAGCTGCCGATGCTAAACCATTCGCCATTTGCTTTCCAGCATCACTTCATGCCAAGTGTTCAAAACACCACGATTACTGGACGATGCAAAAGAAAATCCTCTGCGTGGTCACACCAGGAGACAGAAGCTGCTGCCGAGGAGTGTGTTCAGGGACAGCACGAGCCCGAGCGCAAGCAGAACTCCCACCTGCGATGCGGGGTGAGGGAGGCACGTTTGCTTCTGAGGAGGCTTCTTTGCAAAGGACAGAGCTCCACGGCTTGCAGACGACCAAGGCCCCCAGCTTCCAGCCAGCTGTGGAAGGCACGCACTCGGCAGCGCCCCGCAGCACAGCACCCCGAGACCCGACAAACCCAGTAACAAAGCTCCGGGAGAAGCAGCTGCAGGAGAACGCTCGCTGAGGGCCGGCCCCGCGGCAGCGAGGTCTCTGCTCCCAGCCCGCCGGTGATCCTGGGCCGAAGCACCCGCACACCAAGCAACTGTGCTGCACTGGCTAATTTGCACTTTAACTAGCTCGCTGTTGAAGAGATCCTTGCATTAGTTAACCCAGAGGCCATCTGCTGAGGATAATGCATTTATTACTAAGAATCTACCTATCTGTAAGGCACTAGGCGTGCACGTGGTGACTCTCAGTCGTCGTAACTTAGACACTCTGTTATACATACCATGAAATTTAACAAGGTGTGTCCTATACGGGGCTGTAACATTGCAGCTGTGTGGACTAATTAGATAACACTCGTTATTGTTCATTCAATTTGCGTTTGCAGATGCAGGGAGCTGAGTGCTGACTGCTCTCGAGGCTCTGATTGATTGCTCCCACTTTGCATTCATTAGGAAGGTGGCCTCAGCACAGTAGTTTTACAACATGTGTTTGCTACCACTTAACTGGATGTGCCAGTCAAATGCCTTGAACTGTGTCTCTTGATTAACAATATTTTGCAAATATGGCGCAGCCTATTCCAGCAGCATGACGGGCGGATGGCGGAGCCGGCGTGCGGGGCGAGCGCCGCTCGCTGCCAACCCTTCCCCTTCCCGCTCGCCGAGTCGGAGGAAATACAGCTGTGACAGCAAGGGCCGGTGACAGCTCGCCCATACATCAGGCTCACAGGCGGCAGCGCCCATTGCTCATCTCCTCCCGTCAGACGTGACGGGCAGAAATAAATGGGCCCGTCAGAGGGTTTGACTTTGTCAGACGAATGCCAGGCCCATAAAACTGGGGCAAACACGGTTCACACTGACCTCTGCGCTTTTTCCCTATTGTCCCTTCGCAGCTACAGCTGGGGTTTGCTCTGTTCCGCCCCGGTCCCCCTCCACGCCGCCCTGCCCAGCACCAGGCAGCCACCCCGGCTGGGTCGGGGGCTTCAGGGGCTCCTGCTCCCGCCCAGTGTTCTGTAACAGCAAACCACAGCCCGGCAGCGCCTGGTGGTCCCAGCCCGTGGACTCCAAGTCCTCCGGACCCCAGGGTCTCCCCCCTACCCTCCTGCCCTCCCTGGCTCGGCCCTCTGCCACCGGCACACCGCAGGCAGCGAGGACACCAGCGTGTGCCTCCCCTGCTCTCCCGGGAGGCTGCGGTGGAGGCACCCTGGGGCTCCCCGGGCTCAGGGTACCACTGACTCCACGCATCGGCTGAAGCTCTTGCAGCTCTGCACGTCAACCAGCCCTGCGGCTCCGGGGGAAACGCCAAGCCAGCCTCAGCTCAGCCTGCTACTCGCCCTCAGCTTCTCCAGAAGCATTTATCCAGCTTCGCTGACCTTAATTTAGAGGGTGAAAGGAACTGGGCCAGAAGTGTTTGGTGCAGCCTGGGGGATGTGGGTACCTGGATGTCACCAGGGCGGTTCATCAACGCCTTGTGCTCAGCCCCGCTCTGGCCATGGTCCAGTGCTGGGCATTAGGACCATCACAGCCTCCTCCCATTCCCCAGGCAAGCGACCTGCGCCGGTGGGGGAGCATTTTAGTGACGAATTCAGTGCTCTACTGGCATTCCCCCAGCCCAAGCGAAGCTCCCTGCCTCTGCTCCCTCCGCAGCAGGGGCCAGCAGTGACCGGCGGCCCCAGGCACCCAGGCGCTGCTGCCCTGGGCTCTTGCTGCACGAGGAGGACTCGCGGTCTCAGCAGACGCTGCTGGCGGACACAAACCACGCTCAGGAGACACGCAGACAGAGGCTGGCTGCCAAAGCTCTGAAGACACGTGTCACATTAACACCTTGCCATATGCTCCCCGTAACCGAGGGCTCTGTCTCCCGGCGTACTGGCTGCAACGGCAGAGCCAGGTGAAGGAGCTCCCACCTTCCAGCCACGTTCCCCTCCCGACGCGTGCTCTCTGGCCGGGCACGCTAAACTGGGAACAGCACCCACACTGCACACAGCTGTCCCCAAAGTGCCAGGCTTGGACAAACGTCATCCATCACCAACCTGCAGACACAGGCGCAACCCTTACTGCGTGGCAGCTCCTCCAGCCGAGAAGCCTAGGCACAAGCACCATGCAGAAGGCTCAGAAAGTTCCCTCCTCAAAGCATCACCACCTCAGAAATAAAAAAAGGGCAAAGTCAGAGCAAGGCAAGATGGTGCTATTTGCTCAGAGCAAGTCTGAAGGCTGGAACAGGGATCCCACCCCTGCCCGCACCAGGTGAGCATCCGAGCACGCTTACCCCTGCAGACCAGCTCCACTGTCAGCTCTGAAACGGAATCCTTCTTTCAACCCAAGTATAAACTGTCGGCTTAGTCAGACTTCTCAACCCCCAGGGGCCTCATGTTTCATTTTTCACAACACTGTAAAAGAAAACCCAGGAAATGGCCTTTCCTCGCACTAATGAAGTCTCCACCAAACAGCAGAGCAGTGCATCCCGCTCGCGCCATCTGTCACTGCAACGGCTGGGACCAGGGCACCTCGCAAGAGGTGGCAACCCAGCTGATTTCGAGCCAAGTTGACAAAGCAGCTGTGAGCCACCGTCTGAGGGGCACCAAGCTCTGCCAGAACAAAGAGGGAGAAGAGAAGCTTCTTGCTGGTGGTCTGATGGGGCAGTCGGGAAGTTTCAGCCCTCTGAAACGAACCGGGAGCTTACCAACAGAGGTGGGTGGACTATGGACCAGTCACCCATCCTGGGCTAAGCAGCCAGGCTTTCATTTTGGGATCACTTCTCGGAGAAATGCACACTAAGCATAACTAACTCTGCCCAGGCATCCTCCATCGCAGCCAGCGCGAGGGTCCCGGGAAGCGGCTCTGGGTCCCCGCTCTGCCGCGGAGCAGCGCAGGGCAGCGGGGGGCTGGACACCCCAACCCTCCGGCACAGCCGGCCGGGGACGCGCGCCGCAGTGCCCACGCACCGGCTGTCAGCAGGAGGAGGACGCGGGGTTCGCAGGGGAATCTCTGCTGGCACATCCCCCGTGAAGCTCTACAGCCCGCTGCCCAGCCAGGGCGCGCGCACGGCAACGGCAAGGCGACGCCATTGAGCTGAACCGATTTCAGGGGATTTTTCTCATTAAACTCAGTGTTGCTAGGCTGCTAACACAAGGCAGCTCCACTGCCATCATGTTAGGCAGATGAACTGTCGCTTCAGCTCATTTCAGTGTGAAACACTGTCACTTTTTTCCTTTTTGCATATGCAATACTCACTGGATAGTTCGGGTCTACGCACAACATATTTATTCAACAGTAATCGTTTCATTTCTGCAAAGGAAATATGTTCCCCTGTTCCTGCAGCTGACGGGCTCTGGCAGGAGTTGGAAGCCGAGGCTCCAAAAGGAGGGAGAATATGTTTATGGGATGAAACACAGCTGTTTGCAGTATTCCTCTGCCCTAGCAATTATTTTAATAGGAAGAATTCCTGGAGGGTTATTTGGCTTCTGCACAGCGTGTGCTGTGTTCACAGCCACTGGTTAGGGCATCAGGCGAGTAAACCTCTGAAGACATTTCTGTTCTTGTAAAGCATTTTTTAAAAAGGAAGAGGGTTCAATTCTGCAGCCTGCTCATACACCAGAAAATACTTGCTCCCATGGGTAGCGCACAAAATGGCAGGAAAACTGGTACATTTACATAATCTGCATTATCGTCGCATTGTTTATTAGCCTTGCTGAACTGCCCCAAGCCTTCCCCTGAAGCAGAGATCACTACCCAGCTTAAAGATGCAGAGCAAGGTAAGACACTTTCCTACAGAAAAGGGGAATTATCTGGCTCCATACTTTTTTGCCTGAGGGAAAAAAGGCAGGACCTCCTGAACCCATTCACACCGCACTGCGATTCCTGCGTGTGCCTTTCTGCACTAAGTTGTAGAGCAATTTCTGGAGACAGTCTCAGGTCAGGCTTGCTGCAGCAGTGCAACAAGGATTGTTTGCTCCACCGCTGTATTTCAACAATAAACTGGAATCTATTTAAAATTCAGCAGTGCCTTCTGAATGTGTTGCTGCTTTGCCTCAGAAGTACTTTGTCAGGACAGGCCTCAGACAACACTGCTCACTGCATAAAAGCCCCAGATTCCTCACCGAAGGGGAAGGCTCCCCAGGGACTAGCATTATTTTAGCCTGCTTGTCATCTAAGGGCTTCAACGTACTTCAGAAGCATTAATTAAGTCTCATGACATGCCTCTAAGATGGAGGTTTAATGTTTACTTAGCAGTGGGTAGTAGCACTGGGGGCTCCAGTTTGCGGAATCGCTAGGACTGTGGAGGTTTGGATCCGGCGCTGTGAATCGCAGAGCGTCACCTGGCACCAGCACAGGAGAGAAGAAAGTTCCTTAGCGCCCGTGAGCCACCCACCATGGCTCTTGCCATCACCCAAGCAAAGGGTGAGGCCGGTGCTGGTGGCCTGGCAGAGGGAGGTTTCGATGCGGGGGTCGGGCGATGCTGCGCTGCCGCAGCTCCGCACCGCATCCGTCCGTCCCGCAGCCCGCGGCAGAGCCGATCCGGCAGACGCACTGGCTCTGGCTGCCTGCCCTGCTGCTCGGCCACGGCGGCGAGCGGCAGCATTCCCAACCCGCACTGTTCCGATTAGCCAAATGTCCGTGTCCTTCCATGAAAGCGACTTGCGCAGCCACTGTGATTTGTTTCAGGTGGCTTAATGAGAAAATGAGTGAATCCCTGCCTGGACTTTTACTTTCAAATCAGCTGCCCAAAACATTAAATATTTGAGTTCCTTATAGCTTTAAAAATCCTATTCTCTCATTTTTCTAGACATGCACGTGCTTTTTGTGCACAGGAAAGCTCGCGCAGTCCACCCCACCAACAGGGCTTCACTCACCACCCTGGGAGCGCGGGAGGCTGGCTGCCTGCGGAGGGGTTCGCTGCACAGCCCGCTCACCAAGGAGATCCCAGCGCGGCCCGCGACGCAGCGCCTGGCCCGACTCGCCCGCTGCAGCACCAACGCGGGACACCGGCCCGGCGAGCAGCCCCGGCGGAGGCTGCGCGGGGCAGGGAGGCAGGGAGGCAGGCACCTTCCTCCAGGATCGGCCTCCCGACCGGCTCCAGCTCAGGGCGGCCGATGGCAGACCGTTAGTCTAACCCAGCCGCTGCCGGGTGCCCCCTGTGAGGTTCACTACTGTTGACATCTCAGTTAAGAACGGTCTGCTTTGAAGAGACTGTCTCCATCTTTTCTACTAACTAATATGCCCGAGAAGCCCAGCACTATGCACAGAAATCAAATGACTCTCCTGATCCAAAACGGCCCCTCCACACTCCTGCGCCCAGCTGAGGCAGACAGACAGACAGACACGGTTTCTTTGCTGGGCAGGCCCCAGGTTTCACCCCCAGCCGGGTGTTCGTCTGCAGAGAGAACCGTCCACTTTTCCACTTAGGGCTGAATTTGTTTCCCAAAAATCTAGTTCATCTGCACTATGTGGAGAAAATCACCTACGCTCCCCCCCTCAGAGACTGCAAACCATTCCACAACCATGTTCGCAGGGAGCTTCTAATCTTCACAGGAAAAAAGGGCACGTTGCGAACGGGGAAAAGGCAATGAGAAAAACTCCCAAAAGACTTTCGCCCGAAACGTGACTGTCAGCTTACCGTGCAACGGAGAAGACGGATGCAAACACACCCAAGCCTGTGATCATCAGCTCCGGGGCACTGTCTGCATGCTCCTAAACATCATGATTTGTGCACATCATGTTTAAAGAAGCTTAAAGCATCTGACAAGAATTAGGTTATTTACTCTCCACATGCCTTGAAAATCTAAGGCTTTGTGATCCCACTGAACATTAAATAAAGTCTCACCTCAAGTCCAAACCCACTTTTGGATAAAGACCGCATCCGGCTTTTGACTATGCTTCGTCTCTCAGAAAGCATTTGCTTGGGCGGATTGGCAAATCGCATTCAAGACCGGGCGCTGGTGGTTTTGGCGCGCTCGGTGCGAAGCAGCGGCTGAGGAGCGGTGCTGCCTGCCGAGCTGTGCGGTAACCAAGGGCGCAGAAAGGTCGGCACAGAGACTCAGAACCTCCCCAGCACCCAGACTGCTATTGCCAGTTGAAAGTAACAGCAATCCGTGGCCTAAGTGAAAGTTAAATGCTTTAATACTTCTGTGGAAAATGATGTAAGACGGCAAAGTACGAGTGAATAACATCTGCCGAATCATGTTTCGGAAAGCTGGCCAGAAAAAAGAAAAACCTAACAAGTGCCCTGTAACTCACAAAGGGGAGAAGGGGTAACAGGTTGCTATCACCAACTAATGCTCCTCGCGTACAGAAACGCCGTATTTTATCTACGTGTTTAGATGAGAACAGAAGTTCAGTGATTTTTGTCAGTGCCATTAGTTTCTCTGGAGAGAATATCCGAGCGCTGCTACCGACAGAACATCAATAACGGGGGAGATAAATTCTTCTGAACCGTTAATTTTCTCAGCATTTTGAAATCTAACTTATGCATCATCACTATACATCAGCGCGGGGATAATGCGAGCAGGCTCTGTAAACACTCTGCTGCAAATAAAACAATACAAAGCAAGCGGAGTCTGTTTCTGAAAGCGATTTGCCTTCGGTAACAGAGCCCGGGGTTCGCAGCCCGACACAGCTCCCCGCCGCCAGCCTCTGCCTTCCTCGCAAGCAGCTTTGCGGCACTCACCGACGCAAACCAGGGCCGATCTTCCAGGCACGGGCCAGCCCAGCCCTCTGCGTCCAGCCAGCTGGCAATCACAGCACAAGGCAAGGCAGGAGCAAAGCGGCAAAGTAAAGGTAACGTAGTTATCATGGGCAGTCCCACGCAGCCTCACCCTCAGTCGTGTTGAATGCAACACCACGTGAAAAGGTAACTTTCTCTGCGTTTCCAGGGCAGGCTTGATTTCGATCTGCAGTCTGGATGCCCCAATCCTTTTCACCTTGTGAATATTTAACTCCTACGTAATTGCTTCAGCGGCAAGCAGTTTTCTCTTACTGCACTTTCTTCACCCCGTCACGAGGCTGAGGAAGGAAAGGGGACCTCCTTTTGTGGCCGCAGGACATGGGCTCCTCGCTGGGATCACACAGCTGGATATCTGGTTCTAACAAGAACTGTGTAAGAGACTGAGCAACTCTTTTTCTTTTCATGTGCCTTCCAATGTGTTTATTCTATCCAGGCTGTTACTAAAACTAGGCAAATACTGCAAACAAATATGCAGAAACGTTCCTTGGAATTTTTTTAATTAGTCTTGACTATTTTCTCAATCCTTTTACATGGGGTTTTCACTCCTGTGACTTATTCTACCAGCTCTGTTTACTATCAGCATACTCACTGAAGCAGCAAATTGTACATGATTATTGGAGATTATTCGCTGAGACTAAAATGATAAATGAATTATTAATTCTCATCATTAGCACGGTTGCCCTGCTGCCTGGCGGCCTCGCTGAAATCAGGACCCCGTTGCTTTAGGGCTGTGTAAGCAAACAGGGAGCGACAGCTCTTGCTCCCACAGGGCTTTCAGCCTAAAGAGGTGACACGGCTCAGGGGAGGATGCGAAGGGACAGGACGACCGGCTCAGCATTGGATCCAGCCTCTCAGCAGCAGCGCTGAGGACAGGGCTGTCCAGCCCGCCTCCGGCCGGAGGAAACCCGGGGTACGACTTCTTCTCACCTCCCTTTGTGCACTTACCGCTTCCTCGGGGTGGGCCAACCCTCCACAGAGAGACAGCGTCTCTCTGCACCCGTCCGCGCATCCTTTTTAACAGAAACATGCACAGCGGGACAGGATTAGCCACCAGGGAGGCAGCTCCTCAGGACTGAGCACTCCCCAGCTCTGAACCAGCCCCACGGCAGGCCAGCTCTCACCAGGCTGCGGGCACACTCGCCTTCTCTGCTGGACGGAGGTCTCAGCCCCCCCTCCCAAAAACCTTTACGCCTTGCCTTGTACGTCCGCGCACAGCAGCTACCCAGCCTCTCGGCTGCGCCCTGTACCGGTCAGACCGTGCCCACGGCCATCGCACCCCGCCGAAGGACGGCAACGCTGCTCCTTCGGGCAGAGCCCGGCCTCGAGCTGCTGGCGGCATTGCGCCCGAGCCCAACACCATCAGTGCCTTTGCGAGGCCAGACGTAGCCCCAGATACATGGCCGACTGTACCCCTCCAGCAGAGAAAGCTGCCTCAAATCCAACACCTCGGGACCAAAATACAGCTGAATTTCTAGAGACAGACCTCCGGACCCGAGCTAAAGAGCATCCAAAGGTTTATCTCACGCCTTGGTGATCGGCTCCAGCACAGCGTGATTACTGCTGCCGTGTCCGATCGTTATGCCAGCCTGACTAATTCAGGGATATTCAGGCTCAGATAAATTCAAGCGCCTAAGTGCAGGTGAAATTAAAGAGGTGTCCCTCCGGGTGACAGCCGTAGCTGGGGGAGGAGAGCAGCTCCTCGGCGTGTCGGGTGCTGGTGGGGTAGCTGCATTGCCACGGCTCCGGGTCTCTGGCAGTTCACGTCCCCTGAAGGCAGCAGGCAGGTGCTGACAGGGTGAAACATGGTACAGTCACACTCCCTTCTTGAGGAATGCTGCATTAGCCATTAATTTTATTTAAGTGCTTTCTAGTACGGTGTTGTTGAACTAAATTGAATCTGTCCACTGGCAAATGCCCTGGAAACAATGCAACAAGCCACAGAGCACGTGGGACCGCTCATAAATTCAATTCATATTCCTCTAGTGAAGAAGTGTTGTGAGACAGGTCTAGATACTTCATTTAGCTTGACAGGAGGAGACCTGATAAAGACAGAGGGGAGGAATGTAGTCTCGAAACTACCGTCTCTTTCTCTGGGGAAGACATGTTACTAACCCCCAGAAAAAAAGTAAAAAATTCATAAATGTCTACAAATGCCCAAGTAGCAGACCCTTGCACTGCGGCTTTGCGAGCCTGCATTAGCACACTCCTTGCTCCAAATTGGTAACAAGCTTTCTGGCGAGTTTTGTTCTGCCTTTCACGCCCACTGTAAATGCCCTGGAAGATAAGGAATTCACTTTTAAATCCCTCTAACAAATATCTTTTAGCCGAGAGCTACACCTAAGGCATAAATCAGACCGATGAAATGCTGACGCTGATCTTCTAGGTCGCCTGTGCTGCAGATTTGCAGGTATTGAGCATGTAACTGCTGCAGCCCCTACTGCAAAAGTGAACCCAGCCCTGGAAAGGAGGCAGGCAGGCAGCAGCTGCCCGCGCCGAGCCTCCGACCGAGACCTGATGCTCATGGTCAGGCAGCTTTTCCTCACGGAGCAGCAACGAGAAAGGCCCTGTTCACCCACCGTATATTCTTATCATTACACTACTGATTGATAGTAGTAATGATACTTTAATCAATATTAATAACATTTAATATGAACACTAAAAGGCCCCATTATTTTTCCAGTGCAAAGAGCTACGAGAAAAAAATACCCTTTTCCAAAGTTTACTGTTCTACACTCAAGGCAAAAGGTGGATAAAATAAGTGGCCAGAAAAAACAAAGAAAAGACTAAGAAAACATAACAACAGAAAATATTGTTTTGAATTATCTCAGTGGTTTAGCTGTTCCCCTACCATCTCTTGCCCCAGGCGTCTGAACTATTTGTAGGTCAGTCATGGTCTTGCTGAACAGACAAGATGTTTGTAACCTTTCTGGGCAAAAGCTTTGTGCAATATGTGCAGTTCCTGCTGAGATCGACATAAATTCCACGCAGGACAAACTCGCATATTTTAGGAGGCCTGGGTTTTAATATCACTATCTACAAACATAAAAATTTACTCTTTTCCACTCCCTAGGGGTAAATTGTAGAAAGGAAGTAACGTATCTGTGCAATAAGCCAGTACGTTCGAATCAGCGCTGCCATTTAAGGTACACACTTCCTTTGCTCATGGTCAGCTGGGGTTTCTTCTAATGCTGACCTGCAAACAAAAATAAGACTGGGTATCTGCTCCTGTACCGCAGCCCTCAAAAGGCTTGCTTCTGTGCCACAGACAAGGCTGGTGTGAGCGAGATACTGCACCGTGAGGCACGTACCTGACCTAGATGTTGGTGTACGTTTGGGCTGGGACAGCACTTCAAACCTGGTGGATTCGGCACTGAAAAGCTGCCCCGAGGGTTCCTCGTTTATTGTGTCTGTTGGGTTGAAAGAACACTTTGCAGTCCCCTGGAGAGCATGTCATCCTTTATTCCACACCCCTACAACTCAAAACACAACTGACCACTCTCAATATTTCCGTCACTAACGCACACCTCTTGCAACTCCATAGATTTATCCATGGTCGTTTTATTTCTTTGGCATTTTCTATCTTTGGCTGAGAGGTTTTTTTGAATCTCACCTCCAGCATCCAAGCCAGGAACCTGAAATGCAGATGGCTGAAGCTGCTGGGGAGAGGGTAGGAAGGGAGGAAAAACCCCACAGAGGAACAGTTTCTCCACTCCGACACAGACTGCAGTTTGCAAAATGGGATCAATATGATGTATAACTGTGGAAACCAACACACAGACAAATAAAACACGAAAGGCGCTATAAAATGCGTTGGGGCAGGAAAATGAATGATCTCTCTGTCAACTATTTAAAAGCAATCCAGTAATGTGAACAATCAGAAGTGAAGAAAAATCAATACACCTCTCATGGTGCAGAAATGGAAAACAAGCTGGATTTTACTCCCACAAAATCCATGCAAACAAAACCCAACAGATTAATTCTGCTTGTCAGTAAATGTGGTCATCTCCTCAGAAGCAGAACCACCTCCAGAAGAGCGCTCTCTTTAGACACAGCACTGTGTTTATCGACGTGCATTGTACAACCCCCACCGCTGTCAGTGGTACACGATGGAGTCTTTACACAGTGTTTATGAACAATTGTGTCTTCTTCCTAACACATGTAATTTCTTCATTAAAAAGTCCACCAGGAAGGCCTCAAGCAAGGCAGATGGAGAACAGAGCACGCCAAATACAGCCCAAGCTCTGCTTCTCCAGCCAATTTCCAGCACGCACAGCAGAGCAAAGAAGAAAAGCAATACTATGCCTGTTAGAGAGAGGCATGGCCGGAAGGTCCCAAAGCGGCCACTCCTACACTCCAAGCCGCAGCCAACTTCTGACTCCAGGTAACAGAGGGGAAATGGCATCAGGAAGTCAGCGGAAGAAATCTGTGCAGCAGCTCAGGAGGTGGGGGGTCCTTCCCAGAAAGAGCTTGAGGGAAGCTGCATGGGGGGAATCAAAGGGGAGATGGATTAGTGGGCAGAGCGTCAGGCAGCCGCACAACTCATCCCGCTGCCCAGCACTGCACCCGGCTACCACTTTGTCTCACTGGTCTCGGTACCACGCGTGCACAGACAGGCAGATCTGCTCGCTTTGCTTTCCGAACTTTCCTCTCCTATTGGACGTACGAAACATCATGGAAATTAAAGACGGTGGCAGTGGCTGTAAGACAATGGGAACTGCCCGGCATCCATGCAGCTCCTGAGCCTCGGCCAAGCCTGTGTCTGTCGCTGTTGGACGTACACAGTTATCCAGGGATCTCCCCTCTCCATCTTCCCGTGGCAAACACAACGGCCAGCTCCAGCCCGCACGGGGCAGTCCTGCGCTCGCTCGCTCTGGTCCTCTAAACATCACCCCAGGCAGTCACCCGCGAAAGCGCAGTCAGGAAACCCAGACACTGAACAGCTCGCGGTACGCGCTGGCTTGGCCGCCCAACCCAGACCGTGCACACCGAGTCCTCTGAGAAGAGCCGGCAACCTCCCCCAGCAGCAGGGACCAGGCGGGGACGGCGAGCGCCGCGGGCAGACACACCGACCAACCGTCCCCGACTGCTGCGCCCGGGGGGCCAGGCACCCACCCAGGGACAGCCACCAGCGGGGCCGCAGGCAGCCCAGCTCCGCGAATGCCCCGCGGCCTTCGCTTGCCGTCCAGAATCTGAGCTCTCACTAATAATAAATAAGTCACCGGCTGCTGAAGTGAGCGAAGAAAACTCCCCCAAAAGGCTCATTTTGTCGTCAGCACACACCAGATGCGCACAGGGCACCTGGCTGCAGGCAGGACGCTCTCGCTACGGGCAAAGTACGGCTCTTCAGTGGAAAATCATGGAGCTGTGAGGATCTTAACTACAGAAAATACCTAGTTTTTGCAGAAACACGTTCCCTAAATCCATTCATATGATGCAACTGCTTCCCCCCCTCCTTCCTTTTTGCTGAGCTGCTTATGGGATTAACCTCTAAATCAAACCCTGCAGAGAGATGAAAGTTTGTACGAACCTGTCACCAACCTTTTTGCAAACGGTGGGGGGGGGAAAGACTTCCTGAAACTGCAAGGGCTCCTGCTCGGTAAACGGGCAGACAACAAAGACAACTGCGGGCGGAAAGGCTCTGAGACTGTTAAACAAACCCCCCGGCCTGTACCAGAGCCGTACCCCGTTCAGGACGGTGCCGCCTCCAGCAGCCCACGCAGCCCCTCCGCTGGGGGCTGGCATCCCCAGGGCACAGCAGAGAGGCCTCCTGAGACCCCCGGGCAGAGGCTGGGTGGGGGCGCGGGGTCCCCCTCCTCGCCCAGGGTGACCCCCGCAGGCGCTGGGGACGCGTCCCCCCCAGCAGCACTCAGCAGGGCCGACACGGGGGCCGGCAGCGTCCCCGTGTGTAACACAGATGGTGAGGTAACGACGGAGGAGTTTCAAGCAAGCTGAATCTGTTTCTTCTAATTAAGACAAAAATTCTTTGAAATTGTAGCATTTGGTGAAGTTGTAAAGGAAACTTCCACCACGCTGAGGAATCCCCCCCGCCCTCCTCGCTCGCTGCCCGCCGTTGGTGCCCAGCTTTCCTGAACAGCAGCTGTTCAGTTTCCAGAAGTTGCTCTTACCACGTGCAACTTTTGAGGTCTCTTGCAGCACCTCCAACATTGCAAAGAAAAGAAATATCTTCCATTTTAGTCCAGCATGTGAGCGCCAAGCTCCTACAACAAAAATGATTTATTTTTATTTTATCTGCAGAACCTACATTCCGTGGCGCGTGTGGGTTTTGTTTTCTGAGAGCGGAGCGATGGCAGGCGGCCAGCGAAGCCAGGCTTCGCGCCGAGGCGATGCTGCTGCTCCGCGGCTCCCAGCCAGCCGGCCTGGCCCAGCCTGCGCCGCACAGCACGCGGACTCCGGGGTCTGCGTCCACCCCCAGACGAAGCGCTTCATCCTCAGCCCCTTTGCTTCACTCCTACTGTCCACAGAGTTTAGATCGGCTTGAAAGAGGCTTTCGTCCCGGCTCTCGGTAAGCTGGACTCCTGTCCTGCTCGGTATCTGGACATGCAGTTGTGAAACGAACCTTCACCCCGAGGGAAGAACACGCTACGGAGCAGACAGCTCGTGGCCGCGCGGCAGGGACACCAACGCACTCGGCGCACTGCTCACCCCAGCGCAGCCGCAAACAGCAGCTCCCTCCTCCTCGGCACCAAGAGGAAGGGAAAGAAGATGGCACTGGTCGACTGTAAGCATAAAGGACAGGGCTGAACAGGCCAGGCAAACTCTTTGTCACCGGGAGCTTTTCACTCAAGCTGGTCTTTCCACACATGTCCTCCACTCCCCCAAAAACACTTAAATTCCGTTTAATCCAGGAATAAAAATCTCTGCTCTCTGGTGCAGCAAAGAGCAGATCAGCTTCACAGAATAACTGCTCCAGGCCTTCATTGACCCGTGGCCCACCCCCCGAGGCACCTCGCCCACCCGCAGCGGGGACCCGCACTGACGGTCCCCACCGGTCACGGTAACAGGTTTGCTCTGCATGAGCTGCAGCTTACAGACCCCGTCCTCCACAGCCACCGCAGCAAAACAGCCTGTCCGGAACACCGAAAGAAAAGCAGATTTCTGGGCTGTTGGCAGGTTTCCTTCAGGCACCCTGAAATGAAAAGCTGCTCACACCAGTGGGCTACAGATTACTCAGACAACCCTTGCAATTTTCCAAGAGTTACAGTGGCCACCCCAGCTCATACCGCAATAATTATCATGGACACAGGCAAAGCGCTGCTAAACGCCAAAAAATCTGGGATGAAGAATACAAGTTTCAGAGGCAAGTGTTTCTGACCTCCCTTCCTCCCTCCTCCTGTTTTTCACATAGCTCAGCTTCTTCGCTGCCTCCTATCCTCAAGCACCCAAGCAGCAAGCTGAGATTAGAGAGAAGACATCTGAACAAACAGCGTCTCCTGCCTTCCAAAACGAGCCCTAAAGCTCTCACAAGTCACTCCAAATGCCTTGTTTTAAGATAGCTCATCCCACAGCATGCACTACGGCAGTGCCATTTAACGCACTTCTGATAACACGGATCAAGTCATGGAAGTGCTTTTGCACACACTGCGGCTTGTCTCCAGCTGCGGGCAGGAGAGCAGGAATCACCCCTTCACTCTTCCCCTCTGCAAGGGCAGGGAGGAGGAACACGCATGGAGAGCATCATCTCCATGGTGACAGCAGGGAGGCAGCAGGCACTTTCCTTGAAAACGCTGGGTTTGGTCAGAACTGGAGCAGGAAATGAAGCAGCTGCAGAAAAACCTTCTCAATTATTTAGCTGGAAGAAACAGTCGAAAGCAACGTTTCTAAACCAATGGGCAGCAACAGGATCTTCCCTGGAAATCTAGGTAAGACACTGTCTGCTGAGGGCTGGCTGTGCCATAAACAGTCGAGACCTGATTCCATTCTAAAGTAAAGGGCATTTGTCCTTAGGCTAATGACTCGAGCAGAAAGCCCTGCCACACGTCCACAAGCATGCAATCCCCAAACCCACGTGGCTGCCTGACGTCACGCCTCTCCACGTATCCCATCCTCATGGCATTCCGAAGCAGCAGAGACAGCAAAAACAGCAACACCATTTCTAGGAATAGAGCCAAACGCATTAAACCAATAAAGTAATGTAAATGGCATAACGACTGCTTTTTCTGCGTATGGCACCAAACTCCATAACAACTTATCTAAAAACCACCCTGCTTAGTGCCTGTAACGAAGCAGCGTTACAGCAGCAGAAACCTCACTTCAACTACTGGAGCTGAACAGCTCTACAGCTGGGCAGAGCTGCCATCGTCCTCCTGTTACCCAGAAATACAGTAACAAGAAAGCCATTCTTTATCTTTCCCTTGCATTGCTTAAGCTACTCATTGTATTGCCATCTCTAATTCTGTAGAAGCTTTCTGCAGGAGCCCTGTCTCATACCTAGAAAGTCTAATGCATATGAAAAGTGCTGTTTAAATAAGACAACTGATGCATGGCAAGAGAGACATCAAATTACTGCTTAATGTTACTCAGGCAAACACACCAGCAGGTGCTGACAAACGGCAGTCACTTCTGCGTGCGTCTGGTCCCGAACCTCGGGGCTATGACAATGCACACCGGAAGCTAATTCAGCTGCGGAGCTCAGACGTATTTTTAATATGTTCAGTGATAACTTCCATTAGCCTTTGCAGTTTGTTCAGAAGCTCTGTGGGTGTGGGCTGGAAAAACCCCTTCATTTCCCAGAACTAACCAGCTCTGCTGCTGCTTGGGACGGGACCCAGAGCACACACTGGACAGCTCAAGAATTCCCTCCCCAGCCAGCAGAAGTCACCGTGCAAATTAATGCCCTGCAAGGGGCAGAATGAGACCCTGAGTAACTGAGAAAGAGGGAACGCTCGTTTTTTTGAAGGTGAGAAAAACCCTCTGACAAGACGGTGCTCCATTGCAAGCCTGTTTGGTACCAGCAGGGCGTTGGGCTTTCATTCCTGTATTTCCAGTGCCACCTTCTGTACAGAAGGGGAAACCTCTGAGTTTCAGGAGCTCCAAGGAATGCAACCAAAATTCTTCCCCACCCACGTGGGAACGCAGTCACTACTGAAATTAAATACTGAAAGATTTACATTTTCAGTAGCTCAACAGCATACTGAGTTTTGTCCTTAAGACACCCACATGTGCCAAAAACTTCTAAATTTACAAGGAAAGTACATCAGCTTCACTTTGTGTTTTCCATAAATAAGTATATTCTGGGATGGCATGTAATGGATGGCAGAAATAAACATCCAATATTATAAAAAAAAAATCGAATTGAAGTATAAATCTGGCTATAAATAACAAAACCTCCTGTTAAGTGAATTCACGGGACCATAATTCAAGTGTGTGAACAGGGATAGTTGTTTTTCTTCTCCATGTCATCCCGAGTCTTTCCCCAGGGACAAGTCTGCAGTGATTTTCAGTTCTGTTAGACTGCCTTACGGCCGCAGTGCACTGCTTTGGGAACGCACACCTCGTCCTCGAACACTCAACTTTACCCATACAAATGACTGCTGTAAACATTTGCTGTGAATATTTTTTTCATATTGCATCAAGAGCTCACAGGCACAACAAAAATCCCTAAGTTGAATTTTCTTGTCCCTAGTTCCACATTTAAATATGAAGACCAAACACGCTTTTTATTAGCAGCTGCCTTGTTTGTGTCTTAAGCCCCACAAAGCCACCCACCAGAGCTGGGCCTGGGCCAGTGACCAGGCAGCAATGCCCGGCTGCCCCCTCCCTGGCAGTGTCCAAGGCCAGGCTGGACAGGGCTTTGGGCACCCTGGGCTGGTGGAAGGGGTCCCTGCCCACGGCAGGGGGGCTGCAGCAGATGATCTTCAAAGTTCCCTTCTAACCAAAACCATTCGGTGATTTCATTCCCCATTCTGCTTTCCAACAGTGGATAGAAAATAAAACTTGATAAACTACATTTAGGAGGTTTTCCAGTGAGTCCATTCAGCATGGAATCTGGTACACGTAGACTTTCATTCAAAAGACAGACACGGTCTTACCAGCTCCCCTAACACAGGCACCGCACCGTCCTGCCAGATCCGGTAAGCTCTGAAGATGATTTGGAGTGGCCTTAAAACATCTCACCCCTTCTCACAGCAGCTGGAGTGGCACGGTTCCCACCCCCGGCTGGCAGCAGGGCTGCTGGAATAAAATCCAACAAGTGTCTTGAATATCCTAGGGCTGAACTGAAGAAGGTTCTTCAGCTAAAACTAGAAGAGCTCCCTGTCCAGAAACCGTAACTCCAAACTAGAGGCCGGACCGAGCTCAGTGTCCTCCTGGGAACAGGATCTGTATCTCTTATGATTGGACCTGAACACACACAAGGTGCTTGGACACCTCAGGGAAGACGAACGCTGCTCGCACTCTGTCGTTATACAAATTGTCTGTGCATACCGGGTCCAAAGGCTGAGGGAGGGAGCCCTGCCTGTTTCCTCTCTGGATTAGTTACACAGCAGAATGTTTGATGTCACATGTGCTAAATGAATACATATGATCTTTTACTGACCAGAAGAAATTAAATTCTGAAGGAAAAAAAAAAGTTTTGTTATTACAATGGGCACCACTGAAAAGAGTCTGGCCCCACCCTCCTGACACCCACCCTTGAGATATTTATAAGCATTTCTAAGGTCCCCTCGCAGCCTTCTCTTCTCCAGGCTGAGCAAGCCCAGCTCCCTCAGCCTTTCCCCGCAGGAGAAATGCCCCACTCCCCTCATCATCTTTGTAGCCCCGTCATTTTGCTTTGGTCTGGTAAAACTTCACCCTTCTCTCTGCTGCTCCCCAGCTAATTTAACAGCCTTTCCACGGCACAACAGTGAGCTTTCTCACTCCAGCAGGTTCCACATCCCTAATCGTCTTGCCTGCTTCTGCCAGTTTCGAAAAGTCTCGTCAAGTGAAAATCGGTGTGGTTAGCTATAGCCCAGCTGCAGAGCCAAACAAGACAGTATTCACACATTGCTAGTCCCGCTTCCTCAAACAGCTCTCCCCAAGACACCCACAGTAATTAAGAAACACCCAAAATCAATGTTCTTGCTAACAGTCCTTTGTAACATTGTCATTCGGACTGTACTGAGCCTCTGCTCTTAAACTCCATAGAAAAATGCCACCCTCACAGCACAGGGGTTCAAGGAATTCACAATATATTTTCTGTAATTATGAAATATTTTGCAGTTTCAAGTTACTTTTGCTGTTCTGTACTGAGGAGAAAACGTAGCCTCTGCGCTAGAAGCGTTGCTGCATTTCAGGGCCCTCCGATTCAGCTGGCTAGCTGGGGCGAGGCACCGCTCCCAGCTCAGGAGCGGGATGCGTGCCCCCAGCCCCAGCACCGGGTGCGAGCCCTTCCCCCCGTGCGGTGAGGGCGATGGCGGGGCTGGCGTCCCCCTGCTCTGCTCCCTGGGCTGCTGGGCCCGGCCCCGCCAGCGGGCAGAGAGCTGCGGGCTGTGCGGCTCCTTCCAAGAGCAGCCGGGGGTCCAGTAACGCTCCCTGGGGACTGCCACACACCCAGAGGGCTGCAGGCAGGAGCAGCCGGCCAGGGCACTGCAGCTGCCGTCCCGAAAGAGACCTGTGAACAGCCACCACTGCTGTACTTCTGCCTCAGCCCAAGCCCGAGACCTTTTCAGCAGGGTTAGGCAGATGAAACCTGCCTTTTCCTCCCCGCCCGCGCTAGGGCGTGACCAGTTCCTGCTCTGGTTTTACACTTCGCAACAGTTGTCCCCACCGTGTCACTTACCAGTACTTAGCTTCTGGACTCCTGTGATAATGCACCTCAGCCTGCTTTTAAAAGCCTCCCGAGCTCACAAACAGCTTCAGCTAACTTTTAGACATCCTGTAAGACAAAACGCTTTTATTAAAAAGCGCTTGTTCTCCCTTGTGTTGAGGATTATGCATACATTGCAGCAGCTAATGACTTCAAAACAGCATCTCAAAAGCATAATTGTTTTCTGTTTATATACTTCCATACCACCACCGCTAAAAGCCCGCCCTAACAGCAAATACGTCCATCGCCGAAGCCGTAACGCAGCCACAGCCACTAAGCCTGACCGCAGCTGCACAGCAGGCAGAGCAGCCGCGCGGTGTCTGCTCGGACAGCGAGACCCCGCCGCACGGCAGCGAGCCCCGCACGATGGCCGCGAGCCCCCGCCGCACGGGCTGCCCTTCCGCGGCCGGGGAGAAGCCTCCCGTGAAGAAACCGAAACAGGTCGGTCAGCTGGCACGTGCAAAAGGGCTGCAAGGCAGGGCCAGAACAAGAGGCTGCGGCTCCAGCTCCCATCTCCAGACCCCAAACCGCTGCTGCTTCACGCCCCACGCCCTGGTGTCACCCGACCACGAGACGCACGGCTGGGAGACGGCGGGCAGAGGGCTCGAGGCGCAGCGGCGGGCGGCTGAGCAAGGCCTCCAGCGCAGGGCCCGGCCCCGGGCAGCCTCCCCGGCAGGGCCCCGCGGGGTCCGGGGCCCGGGAGCGGGCAGCTCAGCACCGCGCCTCGCTGCAGAGCCCACGGCCGGCACCCGCGACCCCCGGCCGGCACCCGCGACCCCCGGCCGGCACGCCAGGCTGCTCGGACTCTGCCCCCTCCCTCGTGAACAGCTGGGTCACTCACCCCGCCAGGAGCACGCACCGAGCCTGCGGAGCCTCGCCGCACCGCACCGCACCGCAGCAGATCAGCACAGCAGAGCAGAGCAGAGCCCAGCGCGGGAGGCGGGAAAGGGACAGCCCCTCCCGCACCCTCCCGCGGGCAGCCCCCGGGGGCCCTTTATGGCCTCCCCCGCAGCTGCCCGGGCCGCGCAGCTGACGCCACTTTCCCGCCCAGCGCGCTGGGACGCTCCTCAGCGCTTCCCGGCGCCGAGGCCTGTGCGGGCCCCCCCGCAGCGCCTCGGGCTGCCGTGAGGGCCGGGGCAGCGGCGGGCGGGCGGGCTCCCGCGGGGAGCGGTGGCGGAGCGGTGCGACCCCGCAGCTCAACGCGCGGGGAACGCGGAGCAGCGCGGCGGCGGCGGCTCGGGGACGGGGGAAGAGCTGCGGGAGCGGCTCCGGGGCAGCGCGGGGCCGTGCTGCGGGCGGGCACAGCCCGCGCCCCAGCCCGGGGGCTGCGAGCCTGGCGGGGGGCCGGCGGGGGGCGGGGGGCTGGCGGGGGCCGGCCCGGCCCGGCTCTGCAGTGCGGCCGCGGGTCACCAGATGGCACCCAGCCAGACCCCGCCACCCCGCCTCGGCCCCCCCCGCACCCAGCCAGACCCCGGCCCCGGCCCCCCGCACCCAGCCAGGCCCCGTCTCGGCCCCCCAGCACCCAGCCAGACCCCCGCCCCGGCCCCCCGCACCCAGCCAGACCCCGCCCCAGCCCCCGGGCCGCAGCCGCCCCGCCGCAGCACCCCGTGGTGCGGGGCTGGGGGTGCCACGGGGCGTGCGGGGGCTGGCACGTTACGGAGGGTGAACGCTCTCCTTGCGGTGGGATTTTTTTCCCTGGCAAAGGCACGTATTTTATTCTCAGGGGTACAAATTGATGGGTTCATTCCCCTCGCCACCAAATATCAAAACCAATAACGCCGATGGCTGTGTGCTGCGTCCAGCCGGGCCCGCGGTAAGTGTACGAGACGCGCGGCCTCGAACAGCACCGGCTCGTCTCCTCGCGTCCTGCGAGGAGGGGACCTGGGACACGAGGGGGATCCGAGCGGAGCCCGGGGAGCTGCACAGCCAGCCCAGCTGCGCGGTGAGCTCGCAGGGGACAGCGAGCGGCAGCCGCCACACCAAGCCGGACAGCGCGAGGCCGGCTGCGCTGGGTTGGACTGAGCGAACTGCGGCCTCTTGGGCTCCTCTGCCACGTGTGGGCTGGCTGCTGACGGGGACCGCTTTGTGTTGAGCTTCACGGGGCTCCAACTCCAGCTGGAACAGAGCAGTCGATGAGAATCGCTGTGCATTTGTAAGAGAGAAGCTGGGTCCTCCTCTGTTGGTCCGGTCCCAGCCGCAGGAGCAGCAGCAGAGATGTCCCCGTTTACACCCGCTTGCGCCCTGACGCTCCTCTGCTTCACTTCGTGACTTTGAGCTCGCCCAGATCCCCCCCAGTCCCGGCTCAGCCCCAGCCAACGCCGTCGCACGGTTTCTACAGGGATGTAAAGAACAGCACTGTGTTCCCAAAGAGCTCAGTCACTTCATGGACATACACAGCATAGTACACATATGGACACAAAATATGTTATTTATTGTGAATTTTGCAAAGACACATTTAAGCAACAAAATATACATTTGTGAACCTTTAGTTTTATACATAACAAATACAATCTGCTACCATAGCAATAAATTAAATGTACATTATTTACAACAGACATAGGCCACCAGGAACTACAAAGCACCGCCTCTCTACATAAAAAATAAACTTTGTCAGATACATTTCTTCAAGATTTATTTTCACTCTATAAATTTTCTTCACATTCTAATGATACAAATTCAGCATGTCCCTTTGCAGGGTATACGCAGTGCTACATTCATTAAAACATAACGAAAGCATGCTCTAGGACTGGGGAATGACAGACTCTTTGCCAGCTCTAGTGGAACAGAAGTTGGAGCATCAGCAAAGCAACGTGAGTGCAAGGTGCGATCTGCAGAGGTGCTGAGCTCCAAGTCCACCGGCCGAGTGGTTTTAAAAGCAGTTATCAGCACTAAGCACCTCTCGCAGCCAAGCAAAGACAGCCGAGAAACTTCAGCCCCGCTTAACAAGCCCATTCCTGCCAGCGACGCATCCTGGCCCCTTCACCTGCCATGCCTGAAGACCCTCAAAACTCCGGAAAGAGACTGAGTTTGTGCTTATGACCCCCTCTTTTTGCTCAGAAAAAAAGCACTTCCATGTTGTGCTAAAGTGTAATCCTGTGCTTGACTTTGTGGGATTTCAAGAGGATGCAAGTACACGCTGAGTGCTTTCCTGAATAAAAGCCCAGACAGAGCAGCAGCTCGCTGCCAGCTCTCCGGAGCTGCAAACCAGTCCCCAGGGCTAACGCTGGAGACGCTGGCAGAGGGGAGCAGGGTTCCCTCCCCGCTCTGCTGCGAGGGCTTGGAGCCCCCAGCACCGGCGCTGGGGACCTGGACCTGGCCGGCCTCTGCCCCTCACCAAGGTCAGGAACTGGTCCAAGCCAAGCGGCAGCCAGGGCGCAGCAGGAGCAAAGCAGGGGACCGAAACCCCAGCGAGACGGGGAACAACCTCCGCGACGGGAGAGACCTCGCCACGCAGCCGGGGCTGCCCCGATCCTGTCCCAGCTGCGCTTCGGAGCCCCTTCTGCTCCCCGTGCGAAGTCACTTCCGAGGTCATAGAAGTTACGGGCGCGTAAACGGTGGGGATCAGAAAAGAGAACACACTGCCCAGTAGTTTTAGTGTCGGTTAAGGACCCTTTCTTTTATATATATACATATATATGTGTGTGTATATAAATAAATCCTTTTATATATGTGTATATATATGTGTGTGTCACTTACAAGCACAAAACATCTTGCAGTATATATACAGGAACACCTGCACCCGCTGCTGGAAGTGCAAATGCCTCCGAGGGTTCACACATCTGCTCAGTCCCCAGCACCGCTGCGGGGGAATTCGGGACAATTTGGGGGCTGAAAGGAGCACGCCACGCACACCCCGCTGCAAGGCAGGGCAGGGCGCAGAAGCCACGCTGCCGCCTGGCTAGGGCAGGAGCTGCACAAGCCCAGCTGGTATTAAGGATGTTGTAGCTGGTATTAAGGATGCTGCAGCAGGTTTTTACAACCAGTCGTGAGGAGTGCTGTTGAACACGGCCCAGAGCACACAGGAGCTGCTGGCAAACCTTGTGCCAGACCTGGGCTCTGGGCCCCGCTGCCGTTCCAGTGGGCTGGTGCAGGGAAAGGCGAGTCCAACACACTGCATCTCTCTCCCTGAAGCTCCACGCTGCCCTGCCTGCCTGTTAACCCCATACGAATAATTCTACAAATCAGTGTAGGTCAAAAAGGAAAGTCACAGTTTCAAGTAAAATAAAAAGCAACCACCAAAAATGAAAAACCCAGGTGACAGTAGCCACTGCATCTTCTGCTGAAAGATCTCACGGAGATCAACACCCATGCGAACGATGACGTCTATAGAATCAAGCAACTTCTCAGGGAAAAAAAGCAAAACCAGGAACAGACCCTCGAAGCAAGTCGCTGCACCAGCCAGTATTTCACTGTGCGGCAGGAGGAAACCAGACCAAAAGCTTCTAAGGGAAGAACTGGGGGTGGGTTTCAAAGTGCTACCGAAGCATCGTCAGACAGAAATGCTGCACCGCAAAATACGTGGCACCCAAGACACCCAGAGCTGGCTACGGACCGGGCTAAGCACACTGTGCTTCCCCTCTTCCAAAGAAAACCTCAAGATTTGAACTCTGTTGAAACGCAACTCACCGAACGCAGGGGGGAGCGTCCCCACCAGCGGTTTTCGGCATTTCCCAGCCTTCACAGCACGCCTCGTGCCTGTGAAACTGTTCTCCGCCTCTCCCACAGCGCGTGTTCCTCCTTCTGTCCGATTCCTCTCCCATTAGGGCTACAGCTGTTTCTTTTCAAACGGATAAATTACAGGCACAAGTGGGGCCACGAACCGCACGTGGGGGCTGCCAGGTAGCACCAGGCAGAGCGTCGGCTTGTGGAGCCGGCTCGGTTTGGCTCAGCTTTGCTGGGGCCCGGGGAGCGGCGACGGGGAGGAGGGGACGTGATGGGTGCCTTCTACAAGCCCTTGCCCCAGCGAGGTGCACGCTCCGGGGCTGCCGGAGCCTTCTGTGCCCCTCGGGGCTCCAGCTGCCTACAGTTAGCTCTGGCACTCACAGTTCTGTTGTCACCAGCAATCACGAACTCAAGGAACTGCTTTCGCTTGAGACTGAGAACCTTACTTCAGGGGGGTCTGCCAAGGTCACAGACCGTGGTGAGGGGGAGCGAGCGTCTCTGCAGCACTGCAGCGTACCTCTCAAAAAACCGATACGGGAAATCCATGAGCAATGTGAAATTCAGGGACAGACGTCAGTAAACTTTAGGCGAAGTTCCATAAAAGAGCAAAGGATTTCTTGGCATGTTGAGAGAGGTATTTTTTTGGAAAAGGGTGTTACAGGGAAGTCACCTTGCAGAATTCATAATCCTCGTCTTTCAAAAGAAACAAGAGCACATTCAAAAGCAGCGGGGCAGATTCTGCAAGGGCTGGAGCAGCCTCATGCCATCCAAATCACTGGAGTTCTACGCGTTTGCTTGCCTGGCGATCCAACCCACAGGGCAAAGCAGGGCCCACTGCGTAAAGCCACCCTCAGTACCGGCTCTGGTACCTAGACACACTACAGCTTCAGCTTTGGTTCGTCTTCTCCAGGCCTGTGCTCAGAGCTTCAGGCAGGGAAAAAGCAGGCAGCCCACATAAACTCTTTCCGAAGCTGCCGACTGAAGACGAGCCGGCCCCGGTCAGCAGCTCTGCTCCCCCAGGACCAGTTTGCACGCCCCCCTCTTGCGCCAGAAACTGAGTAAGTATGGAGTAAGAGGCTGCATCTGCCCTAAAAGTTTTGTGAGGTGGGTAGCGAGCTGGGGGGAGGCAGGAGGGGGGCAGCTGGTGCTGCTGCAGCCCCTGCTGTGCTGGGAAGAGCCCCCCGGGCAGCGCCGCGGTGCAAATCTTGCCCCGTTGTCTCCAAACAGAGAAGAGCAACGGCAATCGACGGGGCGGGGGAACTGCCCCGGGGCCAAGCAAACGGTCATTTTGCCCCGACCATCCACCCGTCAGAAGAACAATCACAAAGCCCCCCGTTTCCTCACTGATAACGGCAAATAAAGCATGGAGGGACCTGAACTGCGCAGGAGGGTCTGTCCTGCTTCCCCCGTGCCCGAGAGGTGCCCAGCCGGCACCCAGCAGCCGCAGCGCCCGCAGGACGACGAGACACGGCACGGCGGCGGGGACACGGCGTGCGGCCGCGCACGTGTGCCACGCGTGACGTCAGAGCCAGATCTCGTCCCGCGGCGCAGACGGAGGGGTGCGGGGGGTCTGCTGGCGGGGGGCTCACCCGGTGGGAAGGCGGCTGGGGCCCTGCCGGGCAGCGACGGCAGCGGGGAGACGCAGAGGCGAGGGCATCTCGCTGCCCGCGGCCCGGGCGCGCGTCTTCCCACCGGATGCTGAGGAGTTTTCCCTTTGTTGAAACAAAAATTCCCTGCAGAGAAGAAAAGGATGGAAGTGTCAGGGACTGCGGCAGGAGAACACGGGCACTCCCGCAGTGACGGCTGCGTGGCGCCGGCCCCGGGGAGGGAGCCGAAGCCGTGGCAGTGCCCGTCCCAGAGACCCCAAGCCGCCCGCTGCCCCCCAGCCGGGAGAGGGGAAACTCTGTGAGGGGCTGAAAATCACAGCTTTTTGAGACCCACACTTTTGGAAATGGAAATTCCTCCCATTTCACGTCTTATGGGCTCTTCTGCTCAGCTAGGAATTTCCCAATGAAAACCCTGATTTTGTGACATAGAAAGACTCCAGGAACCCGAGCTTGCGAGAAAACCAGTAAATAAATTCCTCGTGGCTTGCAAACACCTCCTGTGTGAAAGCACCCACCCGTGCTGGTGGCCCCACGCATGGGCAGAAGCCGTGCCACCGGACGGAAAGTCCCCAGCCACCGCGAGCCCAGGCCAGGCACGCTGCACCCCCTTCGCCTCTGCCCATCAAAGCCACCTCATAAATCAACGCTTTCCATCTGGTTTTTGGAAGGGGTAAGGACACCTGCTCTGCTTTCCACCCCCAGTGCTGCCCTCATCTTACAAAAGCATTTAGGATGCTTTAAGATATATGATTGATCAAATATTTAATAGCAAACAGTGCAATTAGCCAATGTCAGCTGCCTTTGAAGGACACACCTCGCTCAGAGCACCAGAGCCGGGTTGTCTTGCACAGCGCCGTGTCACTAACACTCACCTTTTACAAGTTCATGACTTCTGCTTCCTGCTAGTGGCTCTAAACAAAAAACAGAATATGGGTTGGGTCGCAAATAAAGGGGCGAGAAGTCATGAAATCCCTTCCCCTGCCCCTCCCTGACTGCCTGCCCCTCGTGGGCTCTGCCTCCTGCTCCGCAGCCCCCGCAGCCCTGGACCCCCATGCTGCCAGCGCCGCGAGCCTGCAGCCGGGCAGGGCAGGATGCGGCCACACAGCTTCTCGCCCAGCCAGAGCTGCCGGCACCTACCGTGCTGGAGCTGCCGTGGCTGAGCTTGTCGAAGCGAAACTTCAGGTTTGACCTTGGAGAGTTTCTGTTCTTTATATCTGCTGGAGGGAGGGGAAATGCAAAGAAGAAAAATAATAATCTCTGAACACAAATATTTGCTGAAGCTGTAGCGCTGACTGACACCCGACCAGCCTGACAGCCAGGCACTTCAATAGACTGTCACAAGTGCTACCAATATTTAGTCTATCTTGGCTGAATGTTTGGCAAAATCTGTACATTAAATGTTTTTGATGGAACAAATTGAGGCTTAATTACATTTCACAGTCTTTCTACTGGAAATGCCACTGAAAAGGCTACAAGAAATGACTGATCCGTATAATGTATGGGTGGATTTCCATGTTCTTGGCAGGAAAAATACAAAATAAACACTTTAAACATTAAAAAGGGCTGGATTAATAGTTCAGAAAATTGCTGATGAAGCAATGAGGAGGACCTGTGGGGTGCTGAGATACAAAAAGCCAGCCAGCCTGCACTCTGCCGCCCAGCTTTCCCCCCATGTTGCTCCCAGCCACGGAGCTGTGCGGGGTGGATTTTTGCCTCCCTGGCTGCTCCACAAACGGCTCCTAAGCCCACGTTGTGTGTTTTCATTCCGACCCTGGTGCCTTCCAGCGGGTGCTCGGCTGCACGAGGAAATCAAAGCCGCGGGGACCTGCTGGCGAGGGGCGAGCGCTGCAGACACCCCCCAGCCCCAGCCCCACCGTGTCGTCAGCGGTGCCGTCACCGCAGCACGCACCAACAAAGGGCCCACTTCTGCCAATTTTACCCTGTCGAATTGCACCTCATTTTGCCAATCATCCGACCGAAGCGGCTGGAGTCGGCAGCAGAGTAAGTTAGCAGCAGGGGTAACGGAGCCAAAGCAAGGGAAGCTGCTTGTTTATTAAATAATTTGTGAGTCATGGCTCGGTCCTTGGAGACAGCGAGTTTCCACGACTACTGCACATGTCTGTCAGGGGAGAAGGGAGCGAACAAAGCCACAGCAAAAGCCACTTCTGTGCTCTGATTTAGAAGGGAAACAAACTCCCGGTGGAAATACAGAACTAAAGCACATGTGGGTGCCTCTCCAGAGCAGCCCCATCGGGATCAGGGCTTCGGGCCGAGTGAGGGCTTGCCCCACATCCCGCAGGATGCCCGTCCTGCCAGGGCGAGCACAGCCACCGCACTGCCCCATCACCTTCAGCAGCTGCCTGCAGCCCAGGCAAGGCTGGGGAGGGGGCTTCTCTGTCCCAGAGCCACAGACCCCGTCCCAATCCACCGCTGCGGGATCCCAGGGGCTTCCAGGGGCTCCAGGAGCAAAGGTAAAGCCGGTGTCCCCCCACCCTCCCGTGCCCCCACGACCCACCTGTGGGGCTCCTGCTCATGATCACGGGGGTGGCTGCGGCCCCCACGCTCGGGCTCTCGCTGCCGGGCGAGGCGCTGTAGACGAAGACGTCCTGCTTGAACGGCGAGGCCGTGGACGGCTGGCTTCCCTGCACGGGGAGAGACCAGGGCACAGCTTTGTCCTGTGCACCCTGCCGATGCCTCGTCACACCCCTGCTCATCAGAGCCCTGTGATGCGCCCACTCACAGGAGACCTTGTCCTGACGGAGCTCGTCGCGCCCCGGCATGCTGAGCGCTGCCCAGTGCTCTGCAAGGCTCTCTGGGGTGTCCCACCGAGCACCCCGACCCTGCTCCTCCCCGCACCCGGGGCCGGGTTGAGCCCCTCAGTGTCAGCAGGACACATCCCCAGCACAGAGACCACCCAGGGGTCTGGTGGCAGCAGCAAGCCGAGGGGTGCGTGGAGCTGCGGGGTCCCCAGCCCGAGCACCGCAGGGTGGGCTCGGTGCCTACCACGCTGTCGTACTCCTCCAGGGTCTCGCTCTCGCCCGCCGTGCTGCTGAAGCTGCTGGTGCTCGAGGAGGAGCGGGAGATGTTTGTCCTCCCGTTCTCTTTCAGCTTAATGAACGGCCTAGAAGAGAGGTGAAACCCGGAGAGCGCGTGGTTGTCACCAGGAGAGCCGTGTCCTTCAGCCGACAGCAGGGACAGAGCCTCCCGCGCACCCCGGAGCAAAGCAGCTGCCACAGGGACAAACCTAGCAGGAGGTTTCTGTAACGAACCATTCCCAAGAGCTCGGGGTAGAGCAGCTGGTGGGTGCCACCAGCAGAAACCCCTGAGCCAGGCTGAGTCCCCGGTGGCAGGGAGGGATGGGCACCACGGGCCTTCCCAGCTCGCGTGCTGTGAGGGTTAGGGCAGCTTCTGCCAAACACTGCTCTTTGCTCTTCTTCTTTCTAAAGACGGTTATTTTCAGACCATAAAGGAGCTTTGCTCATGAATCATGAGAATAATTTTGTTTCCTCCCTTAATATCAAACATTTATAGTAAAACCTGGAGATGGTTTTGTCTGACAAAGTTCCTGATGGTCTGTCAGCTACAGGGTGACGTGAACTCTGGTCGGAGGAGGCCGGGGCTCCTCCCGGCTCACCTGTCTTTGTTGGGGCAGATTTCAGGGGAGCTGGGGTTGGACGAGGTTTCAGATTTCATCTCTTGAGAAGAATGTCCCAAATCTGGTGTCTTCTGGGCTCCAGAAACACTGTCGCTGAGGGCACAGAGAGATAGGATGTGCGAGTTACACAAGAGACTTTAAAAGGATGGTCAAATTAGATTCCCTAACACCAAATGCTAAACTGTAACAGGTGCTCTCTGGATACCACCACTTCGATTTGAAACAGAGAGAAGGGATCCAAGGCACCATCCCTCGAACACAGCAAAAGCAGCTCTCGTTGCTGGCTTGTGTGCAAAGGGGAGGCTGCACCCCAGGCAAGGTCTCCAGCACCCACCAACAGCTTCTCTGACGTTTAACACTCCATAGGGGTTTTAACCTTAGTTACCAGGGCGATGTCAAACTTACCACCTCGTCCTGCTCTCCGCCTGGCTCTCAGAGCCCGTGTGCAGGCGAGGGAACAGCCCTGAACGGCGCTTGATGGGGCTCCGGGACTGGTTCTTGGCAGCAGCTGCTGGTACGGGGGGCTGAAAGCAGAGAACGGTCCACGCTGAAGAGCAAAGCTCCTCCCCAGCAGCTCGTAAGACCTGACATCCTACGAGGAATTATGCTGCCCGCAGTTCTCAGCCTGTGCATCTACAAAACATGTAAGGCTAGATTTTCTTTTATATCTCCTTCGTACTTTGGGGCTGAAAACCCCAGGAAGCTCATCTTCAGTTCTTCCACAAAACGAACTCAGCTTGAACACAGCACTCATCAAATCACGCTCCGCTCTGCTCAGATCTCCTCCTCACCCCCCCACCCACTGCCTGCGCAGGGGATGCCAGGCTGTGTCAGTGCAGCGCAGGGCCCTGCCAGGCTGGGGAGGGAGGGACGGACAGAGGGACGCGCGGTCACGCTCACCGAGAAGGTGGTCTTGGTCACCTCTCCGCTGTTGTGCGCGATGCCCCCGCTGAGGCTGCCCGGGATGCCGCCGCCGTGGTGCTTCTTCTGGCTGCCCACCATCGTCTCCATGGAGTGGCTGCGCACCCGGATGGCTCTCTGCAGCCGGAGGGGACAGGGCACAGCACGTCACCACCGCCCCACGGGGCCAACGACCCCCAGCCCCCTCCCCAGCCCCAGGTCCCTCCCAGTGCACACCAGAGCGTGACCTGCCTGGTCCTCGCCCCGAGAGCCAGCGTACCCCAACAGCAACCCCCGAGAGCTGCCAGCAGCCATCGCTCGGCGCAGCCGGGGACGAGCCACCCCTCGGGCAGCCGCACGGCCACGACAAGGTCAGCTTCTCCCCCGACTGCAGCCATGGCACCCGGAGCAGCAGCCACGAGCCCCGGAGCCCTGCCTCCGGCCCGGCGCCCAGCCAGCCCCACAGAGCCCGGCAGCAGGAGCGGGGACCCCAGCCGAGTCGTCAGGCAGCGTTCAGAGGCAGACCCCCGCAATCCCCCCCGGACTCGGAGAGGACAGGTCCTACGAGGAGCCTCCTGCCCTGCTCGCTGCCTGCACCTCTCCATCCCGCCCCGGAGCATCCCCAGAGCTGGAGGCTTCACAGCTACGCAAACACACTTCAGTGCTTCAGCATCCGTATGCTGGACCAATACGTTCAGCCTGAACCTCTGCTGCTGCTGGTCTGGCCTACCCATCCCTGCAGGAGACCCACGGACGAGCTGCGCGGCGTTGTCCCCACGGCAGCCACAGACCCCCTGTTCCCTTCCGCCTTCACCCCTCCCAACAAGCAGCCCCCTTCCACACTCCTCACATCAGCCTCGCTCCCTCGGGCTCTGGACACGCTTTTCTCGGACTGCCCTTGCCTGAGCCACGCGGCTTCTGCTGCCGCATCCCCGCGGCCGGACGCAGCAAACCAACGACCACGACTGCCGCTGCAGCCCGACCCCCCGGCCAAAGCCCCCCGGCCTCCTCCCGGCCGGGCCGAGGGCTGAGCACCCCGCACAGCCTCAGCACCTCGCTCGATCGGCAAACCACAGCCTGCCCTGAAACCCCGCGCCCGTGCTCACAGGAGCGAGACGCCCAGCGCCGGGCCCCGCGCTCCCTCCGCCTGCCCCAGAGAGCCGGGGCACTGCCGGCTCCCGCGCCCAGGGATGCCCATGGCCAGGCACGCACTGCCCGGGCACGGAGAAGCGGCGTCGAGTCCGACCTGCCCCCGCGGCAGAGCCCGGAGACGTGCCACGCTGGCTCTGGACACGGCGGGACAGCCTCCGCAGAGCTCTCTGTGTCCCCTGGGACGGGCCACAGCCGGGCTCTGTGAACGTCGGCAGCACGGGTCGGGGCAGAGGACTGCTGTGACCTGCTTCGACTCAAAATGTTGCAGGCAGAGCTGCGCATGCCGGAGGCAGAGACCTCCTGCAGATCCGAACGCTCGTCTGGGTGCTTCAGCAGGACCTGAGCTATTTTTAAAGTCTTCTCTCAGATGTTGTCCCCATCACTTACAAATACGACCACGAGATCTTTTGAAAGTCTGGCACGCGCTATGAAAAGCAGCAGTGAAATGCACAAGTTAAAAAAACCCCTACAGCCGTATTTTAATCACTGCAGTCCCCATAGCAACGGGAGCCCAAACGGGACGGTGATGCCCGTGTGCCGACCGCAGGGCAGCTCCTCTTCGCAGCTGCTCCCTTCGAATGGCGGCTGCGCTATCCACCGCGCCACGGCTGCGGCTCCTCCAGCCCCTCGGGTCCCAGCTCCAGGTACGGGGCTCTCGGAGGCCAGCAGCCAGCGAGGGCCAGAGCCCTGCAGCCGCCCGGCACCGCACCACGGCCACAGGCACCGGTTTGCTGCCGGCTCCGGCGGTCACCGAGCTGCAGGCAGGCCTGCGCCGGGCAGGCGGGAGCCGCAGCCCCGAGCTCCCACCGAGCCCCGGCCCGTGCCGGGGACTGCGGCCGCCCCGACAGCCCCGCGCTGCCTGCTCTGCCCACCCAGTAACAAACACCAGGCACGAGTCCACCAGACCTGATTTATTAGGCTCAGCAATTCATACAGGACTTGACAGCGTTTCCGAACGGCAGCCAGCGGCTGCGGGCTCCGCTGCCAGCCGCGCCGGCGGGCACACGCGCCGTGCAGCCAGGAGGGCTTCTGCCCGGGGCTGCCGAGGCCGCGGAGCTGCGCAGGGCACCCCGACACCCCCAGCCAAACAGATACGGTGGGGACCAGGTCTCGTCCCCTCCCAGCCCTCCAGTTCACCATCTCCTCTCCCCGTTCACTCTGACAGCGCGCGGTGGAGGACATAAGCCAGGACGCCGGCCAGCAGCGCGGTCGCGAGGCGGCCGGGCAAACGCAGCCCAGCCCGGGCCGCGGAACGCACCGCCTGCCCCGGCACGCCCTGCGAAGCCAAGAGAGCAGAGTCCACTTTCTCGTACACAAAAAGCATGCAAAAAACTATCACCGTCTTCGACCCTGAAGTGAACGCTGTGACGTGCGACTGCGCAGCATCTCGTTTTCTCCAACCCATCTCCCACCTAAACAGGAGACACCGGAGCCCCCCTGCCCACCCCCGCAGTGGGGGGCAAGAACAAACCCCTCAGAGCAGCACACCCCTCCCCCACGGCCATCTCCTCCGGGTGCCGCTTCCCCGCAGGACAGACAAAACTGCCTGCGAGGTCACCACCGGAGCCGCCTGCGCACCGCCGCAGCTCCGCGAGCCGGGACGGCGACGGCCACCCCGCACCAGCGGCCATGGCCCGGCAGAGCCAGCGTGCCAGGGGCACGGCGGGCGAGGCGCGGGGCAGCCGCACGGGCCAAGCACGGCCGCGGGCATCGCTGCGGGGGGACGCGGTGCCCTGGGTTGGCGGCTCTGCTGAACGCCCACCCGGATTTACCGGGGCCAGCCCTCCGCAGCCCTCTCCCCGTCGCCGTCGCAGGGTCCCGCACCAGAGACGCCGGGCAGCGGCGCAGCCCCCAGACTCAGGCGCTGCCCCTCAGTCGCGAGGGACGTCCCCGCTGCCAGCTGGCCGCTGTCCCCACCTCCAACGTCGCGCTGTTTCGTCCACCTCGTTTTCTCCCATTTCTGCCTCTCCTCCCCTGCCACACTCCCTTCTCTCCCCTCACCCCCCGATGCCCCCAGCACACACCCAGCGCCGTTTGCCCTCTCCGCACCCAGCACCTCTCGTTGGGTCTCCTGTTCAACACGACAACCCCCACCTCCCGCCCGCTTGCCGCGGCAGCCACCCCTGGGCATCCTCCCCCCGGGCAGAGCCCCGTCCCGCAGCCCAGGTGGCACAGCGGGGATGGCCGGCAGCCCAGGTGGCACAGTGGGGACGGCCGGCAGCCTGGGGACACAGCGGGGACGGCCGGCAGCCCGGGGACACAGCGGGGACGGCCGGCAGCCCGGAGACGCGGCGGCAGAGACGCCCGACTGCAGGCACAGACTACGCCGGGGTGCAAGACCCCTGCGGGGACACGGCGCACGCCGCAGCACGCTGCCGGGAGCGGGGGTGCTCCGGGGCTCTGGAGAGGCCACCCCACGGCGGCACTCGCCAACACCACACCGCCCAGCCCGCGCCTGCTCGCGCTGGGACCGCCCGGGTGGCAGGGAGCTGCGACCTCCTCCCGCCGCTCTGCTCCCAGGGGACACCTCTCGTCCCCCAGCACCACCCATCTGCACCTCCCGTTACACCGTGCTTTGCCAGCCCCGGCTGCATCTTAACTCTGCTGGTGGCAAGGACGGGGTTTTACCTTGAAAGACTCCAGAAAGCCTCCGTGACCCCCGTTCTCCAGCTTGTCCTCCTCTGGCCCCAGCCCCAGCATGGTCTGCGTGTGCCCGTGCAGCTCGTCGTGAAGGTTGTCCAGCAAGGCGGCCCGCGTCCGGTCCTGGGGGAGCGAGCAGGGGCTCAGCTGGGGGTCCCGAGGGGGTGGGCAGCAGTGCCAGCCTGGGGACGGCCAGCTCGTCCCCTCACGCGCAGCGCCCGCCCCACGGGGCCCCACGGCCATCCCGGGCGCGGACACACGTGCACGCTTCCATCCCGGCCCCGGCACGCGGCGGCCCAGCTGGGCCAGGCGACGCGGCGCCAGGAGGAACGCCGAGAGCCTCCCCGCGCCGGCCGCGGCGCCGGGCTGCGTTACCTCCAGCTTCGCGAACTTGTCGGACTTGCAGCAGGCGTTCTCGGCGTTGATGAGCTTGGTCAGCAGGAACTCGCGGAACTCGGGGCCCTGCGAGGAGAGAGGCACGGTGCAAACGCCGCCGCAGACGCTGCGCACCTCTGGTCCCGGAGCTGTACCAACCCAAAGCCCGAGCTCACAGCACCCTGCGGCCCGCGCCACACGCGGGAGTGTTGGTGGCAAACCCCAGATGGGCTTGGGGTGCCCTCCTGCACCGCTGTCCCCTCCGCGCTGGCACGGCTGCCCCGGCAGCAGAGCCGCAGCTGCCGCCTTGCTTAGCACTGCGCGACTGCACAGCCTCCCGCCCCTCCGCTGACCCCAGCGCCGCACGAGAAATCCGAATAAATGCACATCACTTCCAGAAGTCACATCTTCCCTCAGCAGGGATGCTTGGAAACACCTCCAGCAGACGCACAGATTTTGCTTAGGGCTTGGAACATGCTTCCCGTCTCAGCTCCTACCTTCTGGAACACTGGCGGGCTCGGCAGGGGGGGGCCGAAGGAGGGGACGTCTTCCCGGGCCGTGACAGACACCTGCGGCACCAAGAGAAACGTCATTCCCCAGCGCAGACATCCCTCTCCTGGACGGCAGTGGTGTGGGGCAGGCGATGCTCTCCCCAGCTCAGTCCAGTCCAGCCCAGTCTAACCCAGTCCAGCCCTGCCGCCCCAGTGCCCGAGAGCCCAGGGGCATCCCAGAGAGACCGCTCCTCCGCAGCGGCCACTCCTGCTGTCACGAGAGGGTTAACCACGCACAGCCCCTTGCATTTCTTTCCCGTGAACTCTGTTTTCACTCATGGCTCTAAGCAACGCGCTTTCGGTTCGCAGAACTGCGTGTTGCCGGCTCTCCTCATCGAAAACAGCTACCAGGGTTTTGCTGCCTGCACTTGAGCCATGTGCTGGACGGGCAGGAGCTGTTCTGAGGCTTATCCAAATACTGAGCAGCATGAAAAATCTTTAGTAAACGAGCAAGCTATTACACGTGCACATATTGTATACACATCTGTATGTGTACATACACACAGCGTAACAGTACACACACCAACATGTGTCTGTGTGTATATATGTGTCTGTTTAATGCACAGATACCTGTTCCAGGTAGGTGTGACACTGGTTCCGTCACCGAGCCGACGGGCAGGCAGGCAGGGCAGCCACCTCCAGCCCTCGGCCCGAGATGCCAACGCAAAACCTGGCACGCGCTGCGACTCCCCTCACCCTGTACGCCGTGCTGTCTGCCTCGGGGCTTTCCACCTGCACCACGATGTAGGCGTGCAAGAAGTTGGAGGCGATCATGTCTGGGACAAACGGCGTGTTCTCTTCTTGGAAGATGATTGCCACGATGTCATTGCCAATGTGCCTCTTCCTCTGGAGCTAAGCGGAAAGGGAAACATTTGGTCGGCAAAGCCGGGCAGTTCTGCTCCCGCGGGAGCACGCGTCAGCGCCGGCTGCCACGCGCCGCGGCCCCGCGGAGCTGCCGCCAGCCAGCCGAGGATGCCGCGGCGCCGGGCAGCGCAGCACCGGCACATCCCAGCTCCGAGGCTTCCGCGCAAGGAAGCTCATCCCCCTTACTTGTTGTGTGTCTCCTTCGGTGAAAGGCAGCTTTGTAGAGACGTGAAACATTATCTCCCTGTCCCTGAACACCGTGTACACAGACTCGGCTCCCGTCTGCCCGTGGCTGACATCCAGCCCTCCTCGAAAACTAGAGATGAAGGGAAGGGCGGGGAGAAATGAAGAAATATTAATTGAAAGCTTAGCAGAGACCGCCGGCGGCTGTCAGGGGACTGGGTGACAGAACAAACCAGCTCATTTATCTTCATCTAGTAGCGAGCAAACGGGAGAGAACAGACTGTGCATCACATCTTGTAACCACACATCACCACCACCAGCCCGAAACCCCGGGCGTGCGGCAGCGCCGCGCCGGCCGGCCGGGCTGAGCCTGCGACACCGGACAGGGCGCGTTCCCGGACGAAGCTCCTGTCATCCACGGCTGAACACAGCCAGATTTTCTCACAACCTTAAAACTGCGGGAAAGGAAGTTCTTCTCTCTTGGCAGCTTCAATCTTTTTTTTGGAAAACTCCGCCAGCTTTGAAAACAAGCCAAAGCTATATTTGCTGCTGCTCTGTACATCCCGCTCATGAGGGAGGTGACTTCTGTTCTCACACGGTAGATATTTTTACATATGACAGGGTGTCTTGTTAAGTGTATTTGTAAAATAATTCGGTTTATTTAACTTACCCTTTAAAGTCCTGGAGCGTTATGGTGTCTCCCAGAAAACTTAAGAAGTTCTTGAAGGCAGTGCTCTCTTCGTTATTGCCAAACAACTCCTCCTCCTGGGTCTACAAAACACGGGGTGCGTCTCTAGCGAGAGCCTTGCCTGTCTCCACAGCCAGCCCGGCCGCGCGGCACGGGCAGGGAGCAGGCTCCGGCCACGGCTCCGCCACCGACAGAGCCGCAGAGGCCCCCGCGCTGCCAGAGCCCAGCGTGACCCGAGCCACCGTCCCCAGCGCCGCGGCACGCCGCGACGGCCCTGCGCCCTCCGGGACCGCCCGGCGCTGCTCCCGTGTCGCGCGATGGCTGCGACGGACACGGCGCCCGCGGACACCGCTAACGTCAAAGGTCCTCTGAAAGACGCCTGCTGCACCTCGCCCCGCTCCGAGCACCTTCTCAAAACCAAACCTCGCTGCCGGCACGAGCCGCCACAGCAACAGGGAAGGCGCCCGTCCCGTCCCAGCTCTGACGGCGATTTCTGCTCGGCCGCCTCTCCCTCCCGCCGTCTCCAGGACCTCCTGCCCTGTGTGTGGCCCCCCGGGCTGAGACCCCACCTTGTCCCCGGGGTGCTGCGCGCGGCCATGGGCTGCTCCCCAGCCGGCATCACCGCGCCCGGCACTGGCACCGGGCCGCTCTGCCGCCAAGGCTCCCAGAGGCGAAGGTGCTGGGGCGGCTGCCACCAACAGCAAGGGACCTTCGGACAACGTATGGGAGACACCAACGCGCAAACGAATCCTCCACTGGAAAATCCAAGTCTTAATCACCCCTCGCGTGCTACACTTCAAAACAATGAGACCTTAATTACGGCCTTGCATGAGCTACTCAATCCAAAATACAATGCAACAGGTAAAGATAATCAGAGCACCTGCCAGAACAATCTGTGGTGAGTTGTAAGATCCAGCTGCCTCCGCGCTCCCCCGCCGCAGCCCCTCAGCTAACGACAGCGCTTTCAGCAGACGCATGTCTTCCCAGCCCACAGTCCTCCGCCACAAACGTAGCTGTTTCATGTCTAAACACGTATCTGATTAAAATACCATGCCTGCTAAAATCCATTTCCGCATCCGCTGTCCCTACAGCAGCCTGGGGGCTGATTTCCACACTGAATTTTTTCAGTCACATCATTTCTTAATGACTCGGGGAAACATCCGACCAACAAGCAACGCACTGTCAGGGAGGACACCCAGCGACACGACGTGTGGCACGTGACAGAACCGACTGCGGGGCCAAACCGGCAGTCGCGAGGCGCAGCCGCAGAGCGAGCGGGGCTGTGCTCCCCGAGAGCGGCACGGCGGTCACGCACCTGCCGGAACTTCTGATAGATCACACCGAACTTGAACGTGTTGTTGACCTCGTGTTCATCATACGCCACTATCATCTGCGACGCCTGCGGTAAAACATAATACAAATTATTTCATTTGGTAGTTCAACATACAACGTCCAGGAGAGCAAACCCTGCTCGGCGCTGCTGGCCGGGCTCACGGCTCTGCCTGGCACGCGTGCCATCGCCACACCATCGGTACCGCTCCCAGGGCGGCAGGGGGGACAGCCCGCCAGGGTACGGCAACGGCGGGGCAGCGCCCGGGGGAGCGGAAGGGGTCAGAAGCCAAATTTCCACATAATTAGGCCAAAAGTTCTCAACAGTGGCCCTGGTTTTGGTCATCAGCATCCCTGAAGCCTCCGCCGCCGACAGCCTGGCTGGACAGGCGTGGGCTCGGGTGGGCACGAGCTGCAGCCCCAGCACCCAGGCGTGGCGAGGGGCACCGGGTGGGGGGACCTCCTGCAGATTTCTGGGGGAAGTTTGGGGCCCTTTGGGTGCAGACAACATCAGCTCCTGCAGCGCCCGATGTCCACAGTCCCAGCCCCGCTCTGCAGGCCCCGAGTCAGACGTCCATCCTCCGCAGCCGGCATCCATCGGCCGTTCTCAGACCTACAGACAGGGTCTGACTGCAACACCGCCAACGACAATGGACAAGCAAAACCAGATGGACCTCGGCCGCACCAAAGGGTGGCGGAACTGCCTTGTAACTTCGTGCTGTGCCTGCCACGGAAAGCGCCTTCCCCACACAAGGTGCCCGAAAACGACGGATTTGCTTTGCGGCTTCCCGGGAGCGGGTCTCTACGGCAGCACGAGAGCGCACACAGAGACGCGACGCCGGAGCGGGAACGGGTCAGTCCTGGCACGTCACCCGCAGCGGTGCCACCCGGATAAACCGCTCCGTCCCCCCAGCGACCCACCCGCCTCCGCACCTCTTCCCACGCGGCTTCCTGAGCACAGGCTCGACCCAGGTCTCGAGCAAACCTTCAGGCACCAAACCAAGATCCAGGCTGCTTTGACACCCCACAGACGGCTGCCTTTCCCTCCTTCCCCACAACCCAAAGGCAGATTAATAGCAAAGCGCCATCAGTCCTTGGTGCCAGCTGACAGGACAAGGCGGTGGCACACACGTGCCATCAGACAGCCATTAGCTGACCTCCTGCCCCGACGCAGGCACAGCCCGCCGCCGCTGCTCACCTCCCCTGGGTACAGAGCTAGAAAGATGCAGTACAAATGTCCATGCTGGGTATCAAAGTAGCCATTGGATCTTGGAGAAAAGGGGAAAATTAACCCTATGTGACCTTCTCTGCTGAATATGCGACCGACTTGGGGTATGTCACCTCACCTTGGGGTACAGAACTGGGTTAAACTTCAGCCCGGAGGCATCGTCGCAGAAGGCCTGTGGGGAAGAGGAACGAGCAGTCAGTGCCGGGTCCCCGGGCACGCAGAGCAGACCCCCCTGTCCTGCCCAGACTCCACAGCAAGGCCGTGCACGTCTTACAGAGCAGCCAAAGTCAGCCTCGGACTGCAGGAGCTCCCCTCTTCGCGCCCCCTCACTGGGATGCCCCGTGGCCTGGCTGGTACCCAAATGAGGATGCAGCAAGATGAGTCCCAGGTCTCGCCATGGGCCAAAGCTGCTGCCACCTCCTCACCTCTCCCCCCAGGTATCAACCAGCGACCCGCCCAGGATCAGCAGGAAACCAACAGTGGGGCCAAGAGCCCCGGCACTGCCGCCTGATGCCACCCCATGCCACCCCATGCCGCCCCATGCTGCCCGATGCCACCCCATTCTGCCCGATGCCACCCCATTCCGCCCGATGCCACCCCATGCTGCCCGATGCCACCCCATGCCACCCCATGCCGCCCCATGCCACCCCATGCCACCCCATGCCACCCCATGCCGCCCCATGCCACCCAAGGCTGCCCAAGGCGCAGCGGCGCAGACTTTGCTGCCGGTATCCCAGCCCAGTCTGGCATTTTACCTTTGCAATCTGGGGGATACTGGGGAGCTTGCTAAACCCTGCCAGGGGGATCCTCTCATGCAACGTCTTCACTTTGGACCTAACACAGAAACAGAAATGAGCAGACGCTGGGGAGCGTCCAAGGCAAAGGGACGCCGCTGCGGCCCCCCGCTCGCCAGCCCTGGGCTGCGCGCAGCGATGCTCCGCCGGCTGCTGGGGAACAGCGCTCTGCTGGATTTGCTGGGCCTGGTCAGTAAGCAAAGGCTCGATTTGTCTTCTCATCTCTGCAGCTCTTCAAATATTCATAGTTTGGAGGGAAATGACACAAGGGCTCCGACGTGCTGGGTCTGGTCAGCCGACAGAGGGACGGCAACAGAGGTGACCGGCATCATCCCGTGTCACGGAGAGGTCTGCGCTCAGTTTCACCGGGTTTAGCAACAGATCAGAGTCTCACTGCCACTGCTGGGGTCAGGCAGCCCCAGCAAAGGGATGGTGCCGCTGCCTCCCACCCCACCCCGAGCCCCGCCACGCGTGACAGCCAGCACGCTGCCCGCCCGCCTCTAGCATTTGTTCAGTAAAAACAAAACGAGGGACTCCCAAAGAGAAAATATTTTGTTAAACAAAGCTTTTTTTTTTTTCCATACCTGAGTATAATCCTTAAATATTCAGTGCCATCTGCCTCCTCACACTTAATAGAAAGGATCAGATTCCCAAGGCTGCTGGCTGTGCAGTAAAAATTTAAATGATCCTAGAAATAGAAAACAGCGTGTTAGCGGCGGGGGCCGACGGCGAGGACGCTGCCCACACCCGGCCGGGAGCAGAGGACTCACAGCCACCCCGACACCCTCCCGCCCCGTGGGGACACCCTCGGACCCCCTCCTCGCGGGGACCAGGGCTTTAATCCCGCTGCCGTGGACCGCAGCACCGCGCTCTCAGCTTCGTTCAGGGGGAGAAAGCGGATTACAGTGCTGAGGCCGCGGGCGGGTGGGCGGCCGCCGCGCCGGGTGCCCGCGCCCGGCCGAGCCCCGGTCCCGCAGACGGGGCAGGCTCCGAGCCGGTGTGCCCGGCCGGGGACGGAGGCTGCGTGCACGGCCACCACTGCCACGGCTGCCCACCCGCCGGTCCCCTCCTCTCCTGCCACAGAGGGAGGCTGTGAAATCTTCCCATTTTGCTCACAATTTTGGAATTATTTTTTATCCTGGGAGGTGCGCAGTTCCCGGCCGACCACCCACCTTCCCCAGGAAATGCTTCCTGTAGGCTCTGGCCTCTCCCTTGCACTCCAGCCTGTAGCCATAGCTGCTGGGGCTGAGGTTCTCCTCCTCCTCCTCGCAGATGCTGCTGTCGGACGAGGTGGGCGTACCGAGGTTTTCCGGGTCTTCGATCCAGTACCCCCCGAACTGGGGCAGGATGATCAGCGGGTACGGGCTGCCCTTCTCCAGGATCTGCAGTGACACGCGCCCGCGGGGCGTCAGGCAGGGCCGGAGTGCGGACGTGGGGTGCCGGGGCTCAGCGCCCTGTGTCCTGCCCCCCCGCCCCTTCCCGCAGCTGCCCCCAGCCCCGGCACTGTGGGGGCAGATCCAGCCCCTCTCCGAACCCTCTCCTCGCTCCTAGCAGAGGGCACATGCTGCCGAGGAGAAGCAGCAGCCGCAAAGCTGGGGAGGGGGAACGCGCTTTGTGCAGCTCCTCTCGGAAACAGGATCTCCGCCAGCACCCCCGTGACCGGGACTTCTGGAAAAGCCCTCGCTGGAAGGCGTTCAGGGTGGCTCAGGGCACCCACCTCATCGATGCTGGGGTACGGGATGTAGTCTTCCTGGAAAAAGGAATGAAAACACCGCGAATGACCGTCTGCTCCCCACCAGGCGTCCCGCGAGACCGCAGCCTCGCGCACCCAGCCCGGGGAGCGCCTCCAGCCGCCCGCTGCACCGGTCCCTCCGGTCCCCGAGCCCCGCACCGAGCGCCAGGCCGGAACGGAGAGCGGTGCTGGCGCCGGGCGATGGCGGCGACGGGCACATCGCGCGCGGCGGCGGGCACAAGCCCCAGGAGCGGTGCCACCACGCTGCCCGGGGACCCCCCCGCTGAGGGTCTGCAGGGAAGCGCTGCAGCAGGGTAAGTCCTTCTCCAGCGGGTCTCCCTTATCGGCGTGAGCTGCTCAGCTCTGCGGCAGAACCCAACCATTGGCACAGCTCCCCGCCGAAACACTCCGGTTCGGATGCAAAGCTGGATTAGGGATTTACATGCACCACCCTCTCATCTTTGCAATTCAGCCAGTGCCTTGTTTTTAGATAACATTTAAATCCTCCTTAGTCCTTTGAGTGACTGTCTTTGACAATACACACTCAAGCTCTGAGATAAGGGGGGACACTTGAAGAGATTCACATGAGAAACAAAATTCAACCAACCTTATGTTTTTGGCTTGCAGTCCTCTGTTCTTCAAGTTTCGGTGCCTGTTTGGAACAAAACGAATAGATCAAATAATTAAGTATTTTTCAACAACACAGACAAAACCACAAGGGTATTGTGCTACACAGAAATCACTCAGACACAAATGGCACGAAAGGAGGGACCATGCTGGGGGAGCACCGCGCGTCTCGGCACCAGGGGTGAGCACAGCCTGCCCGTGCCCCTCCTGCGGGAACAAGGCCCATGCCAGGGGACACCCTGGTCCCCCGACCCTCCTCCTCAGACAGATCCTGATGTGTTTTAGTGTGGGACAAGAGAAAACCTTGCCCTGACCCAAGGGGTACTGAGACGGTGCTGGACACTGCCGGGGTCCGTACCGCAGCCTGCCGTTGCAGACAAGCCGCAGCGTGCTGACCGTACCAGGGAGCCACAGGACGGCACCTCGGAGCGCGCGCCCCTGAACCTCCTTTTGCAAACCCGCTCGGGGTGATGTGGAACGACCTCGGAGGAAGACACTGCCGAAGCCACCGCTCTGCCCCGGCACGCCGGGGTGTTTCTGTGCAGCGCTCTTCTGCACGGTGTGAGCTGGGAGCCCCTGCCGCGTCCCCCTTCAGCAGGGCTCGCGCAGCGCTGGGGACTTCAGCAGCAGCTCAAAACCTGCTGCGATGGCACAAGGCCTCCCAGCACGCCAAACGTACGCGGTGCCGTGGGACCCCTGTCCGTGCAGCCACTGCTGGGTGGGGAACGTCCCGCGTTACTGGCATGCACGCTGCTGCTCACCTGCATTTTTTCCAGCATTTCGAAGAATTCTGCAGACTGAAAAAGAAAAGAAGGAAACCTCCTGTTCAACTAAAGACGACAGGAGGTGAGCCAGCCCAAGCTACATCACGGTAGGGACACCAGACCCCCCACCCCATACCAGGAACTCCGGCTCTGGCCCTCAAGGGGAATGGGAAGAAGAGACTCTACCCATAACTGACGGCGTGTGCCTCGGAGAGACCCCGTCCAGCCCCGCCACCGGGAGGGACGGAGCCCCGCAGCCGCCCCGGGCTCCCCGGGCCGGTGACTGTCCCACACCCAGAGCCCTCACCGCAGCCACGGGCAGCGCAGGGAGCAGCGAGCCGCGGCAGCTCCCCACCCCCAACTCCTCCTGCTCTGCTCGTCGTTTCCAGAAGAGCAGGAGACGACGGGCTGAGTGACACTGCGGCGCTTGTCCTGCTCCCCAGCCACGGCCGCTCCCGTCCAGCGCTCGGGCTTCGCCGCTGCCGTTCAAAGGCAATGCCTTTGGGTTCCTTTTGCTCCCTGGGTGTTTTCCCAGGTCTCTAAGGCCCGTGCTTCCCGGCTCTCGGCTGCGGTGACACGGGTGAGGGATGCCAATGGGAGAGCGGAGCTGCTGGTGCCGTGGGGACAGCCCGGCCGGAGGAAGGGCAGGGAGACCCGCTGCAGCCACGCGCTGCGGCTCCCGATGTGCTGCTTGAACGTCACGCTGCACGGCGGGCACTGCGTCTCGCAGACCAGGCGGGGAGGGAGCCCAGACGGCTGCCCAGGGCCACGGGGCGTACAGCGGGGCCGCAGGCGTGGGGCTGGCCCAGGACGTGGGGCAGAGCCGGTCCCGCCGTGGGCAGAGGGATGGGGTGCATGCCACCTGCCCCCCCAGCCCTCCGGCTGCTTTGCAGGACCCCCAGCAGGAGGGGGTCTGTGCAGACCCACAGCAGCAGCAAACCTTCCTTTCAAAATGAAACAGCCCCAGACTGACCTACCCAAAACAGCAAATAAATACTCTGACACAGCAGACCCCCACCGCAGCCCTCCCCACGCCCCTCACCGTGCAAGGTGCAAGCTCCGGGCTCTGCGCTTCACCGGCCGCGTTGACGCCGGCCATGCCGCTGCCCCGTGCAGGGTTCATGTCCTGCTTGCCAAGCGAACTAACGAGATTAGGGAGCCCCGGGCTCCGGTTAAAACCTCGTGTGGCTCCGCTGTCGAGCAGCCCAGCCCCGCAGCCCCGAGCTCCTCTGCTCCCCCAGCACCCGCTGCCCGGCATGGGGGCTGCTGCCCGGCGTGGGGGGCTGCCTGGCGTGGGGGCTGCTGCCCGGCATGGGGGGCTGCTGCCCGGCGTGGGGGCTGCTGCCCGGCGTGGGGGGCTGCTGCCCGGCGTGGGGGCTGCTGCCCGGCGTGGGGGCTGCTGCCCGGTGTGGGGGGCTGCTGCCCGGCGTGGGGGGCTGCTGCCCGGCGTGGGGGCTGCTGCCCGGCGTGGGGGGCTGCTGCTGCCACCCTCCCCACTCTGCAGCCCCCCGGGCACCCCAAGCCGCTGCGGCACACGGGTACCTGCGAGTACGTACAGGACGGCGTACACGGGCACGCAGCTTCCGCACCTCTGGAAACGCCTCGCGTGGGGGCTCGGGGACGAGGACCCGGCCAGCCCGGGCAGAGCCCGCTGCCCCCTCGCCAGAGCGGTGCCGAAGCCGCGGCTGCCCTGCCTCCCACCCACCGGCACCTGCAGGGTCACCGCCTCGGCACAGCCACCGCTGAGCCGCAGCCGGACAACCCGGATCCCGCGTCCGGCTTTTCCTGCTCTCAGGTACAGGTAAATAAATTGCCGAGACAAACTCCGGCTGTAAACGGTGGGGCACTCCCAGTAAACCAGCAAGTGGCTTTTCCGGAGACGTGACGCAGCAGCCTCGTCCCTCCTCTCCCCATCGTCGCCCTCCCTCCGCCCGCAGCCGACGGGCCCAGGGCTCCGACAGCCGGCGAGAGGCCGGGGCCACGGCAGACGCTGTCGGAGAGCGGAAAGCAGGACCAGCAGCAGCTCCACTGGTGCCGGTGCCGGCTATCAGAAACAGTTCGCAGAAGAGCGATGCGAGCCGTGGGGCAGAAGCGGTCACGGTACCAAAGAGAAAGGCATGGGGGGGGTGATTTTTAGTGAGCTCTTAGAATAGGCTGAATTTCTCAAAAGACAAAAAAGAAAGAAAAAAAATGGAGGAGGAGATGAAGAAATCAAAACCAGACAAAAGTCAAAAGGAAAACCTCAGAGAGATTTTCTTTTAATAAATGTGTCGAGCAAAGGTTATTTTTACGGCACAAGCAGCCTAGTGACTGCCCTCAGTGACAGCAGCCGGGACGGGGGAAAGACGCTGCCATCGCAGGCGGGGACCCCCGCGAATATCGACTCAGTGCACTCATGCTGTGCAGCGTCTCATCGCAGGCTCGGCTACACCAGCACCGCGCGACCGCCCGGCATCGCCGGCGCTGACCACAACAGTCAGGGGACTGAGCAACGTCTCCAGAAGGACCAGGTCTCTGGCTCCCAACCAGAAAGTCACCCCAGGTTTCCCTTCATCAGGCTGATGGCTCCCTAATCCCTGACATCTCCTCTCCCAGGCATCTCCAGTTCCATCTCCTAAACGCCACAAACACGCACCCAGCCCCTGCCCTTCCAGAGCTGACGGCAGCTGAGAGCAAAGTGGCGGCAGGGGCACAGGGAAGCCCCAGACCAGCAGACGCACAAACAACGCGCAGTGGCCCACAGACAGCCCCTGGCCCGAAGACAAATGGAGTTCCTCCTGCCTGGCACCTCTGGAGCTCCCTGCGCTGGCCAAGACGCAGGCTCCTTCCCCGCTGCTCCCTGGCTGGGGTGCCAGCGCCGGCAGCCATCGCCGCAGCGCTCGCCGTCACCGGTGCCGCGGGGACCGAGGGAGCACACGCCGCCAGCTCCCAGCTCTGCCTCGCCTTTCGGAAAGCACAACCTGCGCCATCTGCAAAAGGTTCTGGAGCCCTTTAATCCTGCTGTAAAGCAGAACAAGTCAGTAATCGCCTTTTAATTGCTTTAATTATGTGATTATAAAAACAAAGAACCAGCAATGAAACAGGCAGGCTCCAGCCTTGCCGGGGAGACCAGTCATGCCAGGGCATGTCCCCAGCCAGAGCCACGGCCATGGCCACGGCCAGCCTCTCCCCCAGCCACAGCACCCACCGCGAGACAGCCCCTGCGGCTCGTGCTGCGAGAAGGAGCGGCCGTCTTCCAGACGCACGAAGGAAAAAGCTCAGCGTTGGCTTTTGGGAAGCTGACGTTACCTGAGGCATATGGCGCAGCATCTACACGCTTCTGCCATGCCAGGCTTTCCACAAGCTTCTGTGCCAAGTTCCCCATGCTGAGGGAAGCCCTGAGCTGAAGTCTAACCACCACTGAAGAGCCCGACCTCCCACGGCCCCGCATCGCCCGCTCCAGCCGAGGAGCAGGCGTAACCCCCCCGCCGCGTGCCTGGGGTCTCGCCCCCCGTAATGCCTCCTGCACCCGGGCCGGGGGCCACCTCCACGGCTCACAGGCTCGTTAAAAGCCAGAATTTCCATTTACAACGTGCTGAGGGCAAGGCAAAGGCAGCAGCTCTCAGGACGCGGGCGTTGCTGTACGGCCTGGGAAGGCAGGAGGGAGCGCGGCCGCAGGACGAGCCCCCGGGACGCCGCGGGGCTGCGGCGCTCGCGGTCACCGCAGGTTCTGCCGAGCTCCGGCCGGGTGTCACCGAGCGATTTAGCACCTTTCTGCAAGGCAAAACGAACGGCACCTCCCGGGCCCGGGAAGCACGCTCTGCTGCTGGCACGCCGGCACCCCGGCCCCGGCATGCCGCACGTCCCCGGGAGCACCCGCAGGAGGGACCCCGGGTGCCCCCAGTACAACGTCCCCGCTGCCGGCGGGCGCTCCCCTGGGGCACAGCCCCGCTCCTCTCCGTCACTCCAGGCTTCACCCCCCCCCAGATCCCCTTCTCCTCCTCTGCAGCCCGACGAGGTGCCACAGCTCGTGTCACCAGCGAGCCGCGCCAGCTCGGGCCAGCTCTGCGCACCCAGGTCACACACCCCCCCCTAAATAAGCGCGATCGTCAGAAGCTCCACTAATAAACTCCTCCAACTCAATACTCTATTTCCAAGCCCACTTGCTCTTAACAACCACTTAACCAGGTCTCGGCCACCTCGTCATCCTCACATCCATCTCATCTTCTCCAGCTTAATGAGTCATTTCCCGGGTGGCAGCGCACTGAGCGCTCTGCAGGAACCGGCCGGCAGAGCTGCACTCGCTTTGCCTGCAGACCCTGGTGCCGCAGCAATGCTCCAGGCTGCTCTGGCAGAAGCCACTTTGGCTGAACCCACGTTGCGTTTTATCCTGTTCAGACAGATTCGCTCTGAAGCTTCGCCGTGGTCACCGCGCTCTCCACCGCCCTGCTCAGCACAGGGCTGCGCGCTCCCCCCGCGCTGGAGACCGTCTGAGCGAGATAAACGGGAGCTGTGGAGCTGCCCAGCGAGCCCCGGCTCAAGCAGGACCAGCTCCCAGGTCTGACCAGGTTGCTGGTGACCTCCTCCCGCTGGCCCCGGGAAGCGGCAGGAGGGGCAGAGCCCTGCAGCGGCAGCCTGGCGCGGGCAGGGCAGAGGGCACGCGCCGCGTCCCACGGCCGCTGCCTCCTCCGCAGCAAAAGGCAGGACCAAGCGGGCCTGGCAGGAGCGAGCGGTGGGTCGGACCCCGCCGGCAGCGCCTGCCTGCCGGGGACGCACCGTCTGCCTCGGGCTGGCAAGCAGCCGCCCGCCGCGGCGCCCGGCGAGGGTTATTGGAAGGATAACGGCACCAGGGTTCTGCGCCCTGCTTGGCACCGCTGCTCGTGACTGTGCACCGTGAGTGGCAGCGCAGGATGGGGCCCAGAAGGATAACGGCACCGGGGTTCTGTGCCCTGCTTGGCACCGCTGCTCGTGACTGTGCACCGTGAGTGGCAGCGCAGGATGGGGCCCAGAAGGATAACGGCACCGGGGTTCTGTGCCCTGCTTGGCATCGCTGCTCGTGACTGCGTACCATGAGCGGCAGCGCAGGATGGGGCCCAGAAGGATAACGGCACCGGGATTCTGCACCCTGCTTGGCACCGCTGCTCGTGACTGTGCACCGTGAGCAGCAGCGCAGGATGGGGCCCAGAAGGATAACGGCACCGGGATTCTGCACCCTGCTTGGCATTGCTTCTCGTGACTGTGCACAGTGAGCAGCAGTGCAGGATGGGGCCCAGAAGGATAACGGCATCGGGATTCTGCGCCCTGCTTAGCATTGCTGCTCATCACTGTGCACCGTGAGCAGCAGCGCAGGATGGGGCCCAGAAGGGTAACATCACTGGGGTTCTGCACCCTGCTTGGCACCGCTGCTCGTGACTGTGCACCGTGAGCAGCAGTGCAGGATGGGGCCCGCTGGCACTCTCGCCCGGCTGCCGCCCATGGTATCTGCACACGCCGCAGGCTGAACTCCAGAAACCACCCGCTGCTGCCTCGGGAACAGCCCCAGCCCACGCAGCCGCCACGTTGGCTGTGCTGCTCCGCACCGGCTCGGTCCCCAGCGCCGGCGCCTCGGCCGGCCCGCGTGCCCAGCGCCCCGCGTCGCCCGCCCCGCGCAGCGTCGCCGTGCTCTCACCTTCATGGTCGGCGGGGCGGTGAGGGGAGGCGACAGCGGCCGCTCCGGGACGGGCGCATCCGTGCTGTTCAGCAGCTCCTGCTTCCTGCAAAACCAAAGGCAGGCGCGTCAGCTCGCCCCGCGCCCCGCGAGAGCGCGCGGCGGGAGATGAGGGCTGATCCTCTTTGGCAAAGCCGCGGGCGTGCGGGCCGCCTGCTAAACAGCATCTCGAATCTGAGAGACCAAACACAGCAGGAAAAGATGGTCAAAGCCACCCAGAAAGCCCTGAGCCCAGGGCGGGCCGGGACCCCTCGCTGCCCCACCGAGCGCCCGGGCTCCGTCCCCGGGAGCCCGCCGGAGCCCGGCTGCGGGGCTGGGGCGCGGTGCGGGTGGTGCGGGGCTCTGCCGGACAGCTGGGCTGGGTTTCTATGACGACCCATCCCCACGGTGTCCCTCCATCTGGCACCCTCTCCCCGGGCAGGACGCACGGCCGGTCGGTCTCCCGGCAGCGGAGGAGGCTCCCGGCTCAGCGACGCCAGCGGAAAACCCAGGAACACCCCAGTGCGGGTCCGGCAGGACCCAGCCCAGGGCCCCTCTGCCACAGGGCACCCGGGCACAGGCGCTGAATTCGGAGGCAGCAACCGGCATCGTGAGGACACGAGAGCTGGGGGAAGTCGGGAGCAGCCCCAGTGCCATGGACCTGCCATGAAAGTATCACACAAAAGCCCCCCAGCCTCGAAAAGGCACAACCTCAGCCCTCCATCGATTATCTGACAAAAATACCCTGTCCCTTTTGCACCACCGGCTTCCCAGGCAGACAACCAAGCCGTCACTCGCTGCGGTACTGCCAGATGCTACTCTGGGAGTCAGAAAATCTGAGATTTAATTTCGTTTCCTCTCGTCCCTGCCAGGTTAGTCTTGCAGAAACCGGGCCAAGATGTCCAACTGTTTATCTCACAGTAACGAGGTTTGGTTCCCATGGCAGCCCGCCCCGGGATGGCACGGCACGGCACGGCACGGCGTGCACAGCAGCCGGGCACCGATGCCCGCCAGGTCCTCTCCAAAACACGCAGCTCCTGCCCGAGGGAGCACACCCGACCTCCTGCGACACCGGCATGTGACACCAGCCCCACCGCCCCGGCCCCTGCCCTCCCGCCCACGGGGTCCTCCTCTGCGGGTCCCAGCTCCTGACAGCAGGCGACAACCACGCGCTGGTCATGGGGGGGCTCGGGTACCTGCAGCCCCTCCTTTCGCAGGGACGCAGTGGGGACGCGGTGGGGATGCAGCGGGGATGCAGCAGGGATGCGGCGGGGACGCGGCGGGGACGCGGCGGGGACGCGGCGGGGATGCTCTGTGGGTGCAGTGGGGATGCAGCGGGGATGCAGCAGGGATGTGGCGGGGACGCGGCGGGGACGCAGCGGGGACGCAGCGGGGATGCAGCGGGGATGCTCTGTGGGTGCAGCGGGGATGCAGCAGGGATGCCCTGTGGGTGCAGTGGGGATGCAGTGGGGATGCAGTGGGGATGCAGCGGGGATGCAGTGGGGACGCGGTGGGGATGCAGCGGGGATGCTCTGTGGGTGCAGTGGGGATGCAGTGGGGATGCAGTGGGCAGTGCAGGCAAGTTTTCTACCAGACCCTCGGTGCAACAGAGAGTGCAAAACCCCACCGTTGCCTGCAACCTGGTCTGGTTGAGACATCCCTGCTCACTGCAGGGGGGTGGGCTAGATGGCCTCTAAAGGCCCCTTCCAACCCAATGCATTCTGTGATTCTATGAGTGGTCAGGAGCAGCTGCTCGGCTGCGTCCCTGCTAACGAGAGATCGAGCGGGAGCTTGAGCAGGGCTCCTGCTCCTCCTGCCCGTATGCGCAACTGCTCTTGCCAACAGACTTCTCCTGTTCTGACGAGACTTGACTCCATCTCTTGAAACACATCTGTGTACACACACACACACACACACACAGGCACTAAGGCGCAGCCCTCTGCACGCTGCGGGCTGCAGGAAGGCGCAGCAGCCTCGCACCCGGCCGCAGCCCCACGCCGCCCCATCCCAGCCGGCCCTTTGCAGCATCGCGGCCCGGACCAGGGATCTGGCATCTCTCCCTGTCGCTGCGGGACTGGCTTCACGGCAGCGCAGTGGGGAGCAGCCGGAGCCGGCAGTGCCTCGGTGCCCGTGTCCCTGCGGCCGGCACGACCAGATGTGGGTGGCGGGGCCTGCCAGCCCCTGCTGTCAACGTCTCGCAGGCACAGGGACAGGAGAGGCAGGGAGCTGCAGCGCCTGCGACCCAGGGAAGGCGGGGACCAACAGGACGCAGATCAGCAGTTCTCATTAGTCAACGGCCAAGGAACAAAAATTAAGGGACTTCAGCTGTAGCCAGGGGAACACTGGCTGGATGTCCGGGGAAATTCAGGGCTGGAGTTCAAGCCCGTTAATCTGTCCCGGGGATGCAAGACCAGCCCGGGGGGGACGGGGGGATCAGCACAGCGCCGTGCCGGGCAGCACCACAGCCGAGACAGCCGTCAGCACGCAGGGACCCGGCTCACAGAGCCCTGGGACCCAGCAGACCAAACCCTCTGACACTTGTCATTAACCGCTGACCGCCCTCTGGGAGTCCGGGGCGGTGCAGGCGTGCCAGCAGCGCAACCGCAGCCGGAGTCACCGGGGAGATACCCAGCGCCCCGCGTCCACACGGGAATCCGGACCACGGACTGACCTGTTACACTACATTAAACCAATATGCATCTTTTTTTCTATTTTTTTTTAAATCTGAGCAAGTTAAACTTGCCTTATGCTACTGCATCTCACTTAAGCTCCTAGCATTTTCCAGGTTGTCAATGCAAGAAGTTCATTAAAACGATGTGGGACTGTGCATGGGCAATAGCAGAATTTACAGCCTGCCCACCTGCACTGTTTGTCGAGCTCCTTCCCTTCTCCTCTCCACAAACTCACCGTGACTCCACTGCTGACAAAATGCCAAGGCTGACAGATTTTTACCACTCGCTCTTTGACTTTCCAGGACACCAGAGCAAGCCTGATTTGGAGCAAACCACTCACCCTTCGCTCTCCGTGCTTTGAACGCTGAGCTCTGCCTGATTGCACTAATCTGCGCAGTGGCCTCAAAGGCATAAAACGCATCAGACTTTGCAAAGATTAAAGTCACAGGGATGCACACAAATAATCTGATTTTATCTGGGATTTGTAACAGGTTGCCATAGCATCATATTCTAAGTATTATAAAATCACTCACACAACTTAACAACATGTTCCTCTGTCACATGCCGACTGCTTCTTTGGGGCCAAACTGCTGGAACTGCTCCTGCGATTCCGGGGAGAGCAAAACAAACCTGTTCACCAGCCATCGCTTGTAATCAGCCTCCGTGCACTGGAAATTTGTTACGTTCAACTGCAGCCACACTCTCGGGTGATTCAGCCTGCCGTCAGCTACGGGGTCGAGGGCCGTCAGCCTAATTCCCAAACAGATTACCCTCACGGGATGATAAATGAATCATGAGGAAGATGAGCACGTCTTTATCTGTGCACGGAGGAGCAGCCCCCGGGGATCCCCCCCGAAGACGACGGCAGAGCCAGCGGTGCTCACGGCAGCCCAGTGCCATGACCCAGTCCCTGGCTGGACCAGGGGTACACGTCCCCGCAGAGCCCACACCGCAGCGAACGTCCCAGGCGTTCACGCCGTGGCACCCAGCTCCCACCCACAGCCGGGGCCCCGGGAAGCAGCCCCAGGACACGCATCCCCCCGGGGGGTTCCCTGCAAAGCCTGGCGGGCCGGGGGATGCCAGCGGCTCGCAGCGTGCGAGCATCCCTGCCGCCTCACCGCAGCAGGACGGGTCCCCTCGCCCCGCGGGGACCGGGACCCTCCGACGCTCTGCGCCAGCTGCCCGACCGCAGACACGACGCGAGAGGGCAAAAAGGAAGCGGGGGGAGGACAGGGCGGGGAAGGATGGCAGGGGCAGCGTGGTGAGCTTACGCCTGGCCGTGGCAGGACACGGCTGCTGCGATCGCTCCCCGCTCGCCTCTCCCCGGCGCCACGGGAGACGCGCGGCTCGAGGATCAAGAACACACCCAAAGGTCACGGCGCTGTGCTCGCACCCAGTGCCTGGCCCCGCACCCCCAGCCCACCCCGGCCACGGCCGGGTGCCAGCGCACGGGACGGGCGAGAGCATCCTCCGGAGCCGCACGGCCGGACAACGGCCTTCCCAGCAGGCAACACAGGCACTGCTTTTGCGATGTTATTTCTTCGTTTTTCTCATTAGCCAAATTAAGAGAGAAGGAAAAGAAAGAATTAGAATCCTACATACTTAGTAAATCTAATTAAGGAAATACCTTAATGCAGTTATGCAGGGCCAACTGCAGGGCTTCCTAACGGAGACCGTGAGGTCAGCCCTGCCACCCCGGCACGGCTCCCGTGTTCCCCCGGGCCGGGCTGCAGCCGTGGGGCTGTGCTGGGGGGGACCCCGCTGCCACCAGCCCCCCCGGGAAGGCACAGCGCGTGTGTCCAGCGCTGCTCCCTCTGCTTCTCTCAAAGGGGAAGCCAACGAGGATTTTTTTCCCCCCATTTCGAGTGCATGGACACCGGTTTTGTAACGCTGGCGAGTTCCCAACACAGCGAGAGCAGGGGAAGTCTTTCTCTTGTCTTTAGAGCATCCTTGATCACGTCCTAAAAGTGCCTACAAATTCATATCCTGAATTTGGTAAACCCCACCAGCATACTGAAATTGTGATTAAAATGTCCTGTTCGGTACAGACCCAGAGCTGCCAGGGTCCCCCGGGGCTCCCCGAGCTTTCCCGGCCGAGCCCCTGCCTCCGGGAGCACACTTCCCTCCCGCTTTCTCAGTCTAGAGCCTAATGAAAACCTTCTGATGCATCCCCCCTTCCTGCTTGGTTCGTCTGATTTACCAGACAGGCTCCAAATTGACTCAGTACATTCTCATAAATTACACGTGGGAAGGGGAGATGTCAACACATTATCCGACACAGCAAAGTGTCTTGCACTAAGTGCTCGGCTCTACCTTTTGTTACGCTGTGTGAATCAAACACGGAGCACGGCAGGTTACATTTATGCCTACGCTTAATTCTGCAGATGAAACCTGGCCTAAGGAGGTGCAAAACTCTTGCAGCAACAAGTTCAGCCTGTCTAGATGCCGCATCCTTGAGAAGGACAGCAAAGATGATCCTGTAAATTAACAGCTGCTATTTTTGGGGCCATCATTTTTTTGTCCTTGATGGGCATCACCTTGCCAGCTGCTCCCTTTTCAGATTATTTAATATTCAGTGCCCAGTGTCTTAAGTTTTCACAGGGGACTATGCTTCTGTACTGCTTTTCATCCTCACCCCGCCCGGGGTCAGCCCGGTCCCGGGGCGGGCGGTGGGAGCAGTGCCCAGGCTGCTCGCCCTCCTCGCCGGAGGCTCCTCTCCATCCCCGCTCCCCGCAGGCAGCTCCCGCACGGCCGCGACCCAGTCCCGACACCCAGCGCCCAGGACACCCACACCCCAGGCATGGAGGCAGCTGCTCATAAGTGGAAAAAAAAAACACCCAAAAATGGGTTTGTTTGGGTTTTTTTTGCAACAGAGACAAGGGCACCGCGCTGAGATTTTGCACCTAGAAATCTGCAGCGAGCGCCTGAAGGAGGCACCTTACGCTGACTTTGAACAGCTCTCCACCCAACCCCGGGCAGTCCCGGCAGCCAAGATCTCGCTGCATCATCACTGCTCCCGGCGAGGACGTCGCAGAGGACACGCGCTGCTGCAGGGCTCCCGCTGACTTCAGGCAGCCCCGGGGCCCCACGGCCACCCCAGACGCGGGTTTCGCCCTGCGCACCCAGTGCTGCGAAGCTGCTGCTGCTCCGGGGCTGGAACGGGCGCGGGGCAGAGCCCCACCGCGGAACGCGTTCCCCGATAAACCGATGTACGTCGCTACGTCCCGGGCTCAGGCTGGCCCTACCCTGCAGCGTCACCTTCTTGCGCTGAAGCCTGAGAGCCACCAAAGAAAAAGCGCAGCGTTTTCTGGTCTAGCTTTCCTGCAATAAATCACGTTTTTGCACATTGCCAGCCCGCACCTGGGTGCGCACGCAGCCTCCCCGACCGCACAGCTCCCACAAGCGGAACCAAAGCCCTGCTCAGAGCAAGGTCACATTTAACGGCCAGCGAGTTTAGCTTTAATTTCTCCTCTGCTCCAAGAACACTGCTGAGAACAGCTCGGAGCGTCCCGCGCTCGTGTGGGCAGTGCTGCCCGTGCCGGCGGGGGGGTCACTGCCGCCCTGCCCAGCGCCCGTCCCACGGGGGGACGGCGGGGAGCGGCTCCTGCTTTGCCCACACCTCCACAGACGCCGGCTTCTTTCCAGCGGGCCAAGGACTTCCCACTTGGTCTGGCTAGGAAAGTTAGGCTCGATATGCAGACAACGGTGGAAAGAGATTTTTATCATTTACAAATGTCGTCGTCTGATCTCACTTGCAGGAGGAGGGAGAAAGCAGTGACTCCCCGCAGCGTTTGGGTGAACCAGCCAAGGCACCCACGGACCTTTCCAAACCAAAGGCTCGCCTGATCCGATTCCCAACAAACACGAGCCAGCGAGCCTTGGGCAGCCATCGAGCCTTGGGCAGCCATCGCTGAGCTGATTCAATAATTTGCAAATTACAGAGAGCAGCTCCCAGAAACCAGCGTCTCCAACCGCAGGCAGCACCGACGCCGAAGGGCGAAGGGACGCTGTCCCTGCCCGAGCACCCGCGCCAGCGACGGGAGCTGGAGCGGGAGGGGAAGGGCCCCAAACGCGTGGGGTGCTGCTCCGGTGAACGTCCCGCTGCAGCGAGCCGGGATGAAAACCGACTTCAGCAGCACGAAGAGCTCACTCGGTGGCTCCGGGAGACAGACTGCGCGCGAGAAGCCCTCGCCGAACTGAACAGTAAACGAACTGCAGCAATAAAACCCATCTGCCGTCTTCCCAGTCGCCTACACCACAGCCAAGACCAACAGGCAAATGGAGGGGTGCACGCACACCGAGTCACCCGCCCACCGGGGCTTCACCCCACGAGGGGACGGCCACCGTAGCATCACCTGGCTTGCACGTGGGACGTTCAGCAAAATCGATTTAGATAAAATTACCCAGTTCCAAACCCTAGGTTTCCGGAGTGGAGGCAGGAGCAGCCCCCCAGGCCCGGGTGCTGGTGCAGGGGACTGCTGCGGCGCGCAGGACCGGCACGGACGGACTGACGGACCGACGGCAGGCAGAGGGAGCGAGGCAGGCATCGCCCCGGCGCGGCGAGGGGAGCCTGCTGAGGTCGAGCTGTGGTGCCGCACTCTGGGCTGCTAACGAGCATGGGACACGGGCCACCGGGGACTCTGCAGCTGCCACCGATCCTGCCAGGCTTGCATATGGCTCATGAGAAGCAAAAACCAATTGCAAACGCAGAACAAAGACCGAATGTAGGAGGAAAAAAAGAAAACAGGAGCAGGTGGAGGAACAGAGTCCCTTTTGACGATGCCGCTAGCAGTCCCTTCCTTTTCCTGCAGATTATGTCACTTTGATGGCCCTGGCAGCTTGCATAAGACGAAGCAGCCACCGTAAAGCACTGCTTGAATCCTTGCAATCGCTCCCATGAAGGCTCCTCAGTCCACAGCAGACAGGAAAAAAAACCTCCTCGGGGTCTTGTTCTCCCCTCAAGATCTCTGTGTGACTCTCGCTGTCCTCAGCAAACCCCGCGGCAAGAACTACACCGAGAGGGTTTGTGTTCAACGCGATGGTGGGGAAAAACATTCTAAACCCCCCCTGGGCTCAGACATCACCAGGCAGATTTCTGTGAGACTTCAGAGCCAGGTTTTCTCCCAGCCCTCAAGTCTCACGCTGAGCTCATTCACAGAAAGCTGGTACCTAGGGGAGAGACGAGTCCCCGGGAAGAGCCCTGCTCGGTGCGGCCGCTGCAGCAGCCCCTTCCCCCCCGCCAGGCGCTGAGGCACCGGCGGGACGGCCAGCCACTTTCATGGGGACGATGTCTCGATGTTTGGAGGAGCGCTCGGTCCCCCGACAGCGGCACAGACCTCCCCGGCACTCGGACGCTCCCCGCACGCAGCGCGTGAAAGCGGGCGAAGAGGCTCCAGGCCACGGAGCGCTGGGGGGGACGGGGGCCCTGGCCACCCCCAAGCCAGCCAGCCCCTCCGACGCGTGCTGGCCTGTAGCTGGAGCCCACCACCCACGGGCAGAGCGATGGCAGGGACGGGCCTGGGCTAAACCGGGACAAAACCTGGGGACAACAGCGGGGAGAGGAATGGGGGAGCCGGCCGGGGTGCCCCCACGCAGCCCCCACCCCAGACCCCAGCCAGGGTCACAGCTCCGGTGAGCACCCATCCCTGCCGTCCACGCAGGACCACCGGGACCCGCGGGCTGGTTTTCCCAGCTACTTCTCTTTGCTGACCTACCTCAAACCCAGCAAAAGAGAGGAAAATGCCCCAAAAGGCAGCAGCAGCACACGGGCCCGCGGGAAGCCCACCGTGCTCAGACCCCGCTCTCGCGGGCTCCGCAGCCCGAGGCGCAGCACCCGCGGCTCCGGGAGCGGGGTGCGGACCCACGGCCCGGCGCTGCGGGGGTGCAGAGCAGCCGGCCCCGCCGCCTTGCTCTGACCGCTCGGGCTCACGGGGGGGGCGGGGGGGGGTAACTTTACCGCAAAAAGTTACCGCTGCCCCCCGCCAGCGCGCGGCCCCGCCACCGCGGGGGTCCCTGGGGGAGAGCGGGACCCCCTCCCGCGGCGCGGGGAGCGGCGGCGGGGCTCGCCCGGAGCGGAGCGGCTGCACCGCGGACCCCGCACCCCCAACACCCCCCAAGACGGTCGCGGTCCGGCTCCGGGCAGCGCTCCCGGCTCCCGTCCCCGCCCCGGCTCCGTCCCGGAGGCAGCCCCCCCCCGCCCGGAGCCCCCCTCCCGGAGCCCCCCGCCCGGAGCCCCCCGCCTCACCTCTGCTCCTTGCCGAGCCTGCGGGAGCGGTGCAGCAGCCCGATGAGCACCACGGCCGCGCGGACCCCCGCCCGCCGGGCCCGCAGCCCCCCGCCCGCCCGGGACATCGCCGCCGCCGCCGGCCCGCGCCGCCGCACCTGCGGGGCCGGCCGCGCGCCCGCCTCCACGCCCGCGCCGCCCCGCGCGCTCCCGACGCCGCGCGGGGCTGCGCGGGGATGGGCGCGGGCAGCGGCTATGGGGCGCCGGCCGCTCCCCCCTCCTCCCCGCCCCGCCGCCCCCCGGGCCGGGCCCCGCACCCGCCGCGGGGGAACGGCCCCTCCACCCCCCCGCGCCCAAACCGCGCCCCCCGCACACCTGGGGACGGCCACCGCGCCGGGCCCCCGCCGGGCGGGGCCTCTCCCCGCCCTCACGGCGCGCCCCGGCAGCCCCTGCCCCGCGCCGGGCGGCTGCGGGACGGGCCCGGAGGGTGCGTGGGCCGCGGCCGAGCGTCCCCCCCCGCTGCGGGGCCGGGAGCGGCGGGACGGAGCGGCGCGGGGCTGCCCGCTGCACCGGGAGCCGCAGGCAGCTCGCTCCGGGAAATGGCTTTTTTTTTTTATGAAGTAAACTGTAAATGATCTACTTCGCAGGCTCAGCACCCCTCCCTGGGAGTCTGCTGCCATGGCGACAGAGCACCCGGGTGTCTCTGCCCCCCCCAGCGTCACCCTCCTCCTCTGCGGGGTCAGCTTTTTCGGGAACTGGACACAGGACGAGCCCCAGCACCCCGAGCGCGCTCCTGGTCGGGGGGACGAGCCCAGGCTGCGGGCGTCTGCCGGAGGGTGCGGGCAAAACAGGACTGCGACGTGGGCACCCACCCGAACCCCACCGGGGCTGCGCAGCCCTGCAGCCAGCCCCAGAGCAATCCCAGTAATCCCAGTAATCCCAATAATCCCAACGATCCCCCGCATCCAGAGCTGCTGGAGAGAGTCCAGCGCAGGGCTGTGAGGATGATGAGGGGACTGGAGCATCTCCCCTACGAGGAGAGGCTGAGGGAGCTGGGCTTGTTCAGCCTGGAGAAGAGAAGACTGAGAGGGGACCTTAGAAATGCCTCTAAATATCTGCAGGGTGGGGGTCAGGAGGACGGGGCCAGACTCTTTCCAGTGGTGCCCAGCGACAGGACAAGGGGCAACGGGCACAAACTGAAGCAGAGGAAGCTCCAGCTGAAGATGAGGAAGAACTTCTTCCCTCTGAGGGTGACGGAGCCCTGGAACAGGCTGCCCAGGGAGGCTGTGGAGTCTCCTTCTCTGGAGATATTCCAGCCCCGCCTGGACATGGTGCTGTGCAGCCTGCTCTGGGTGACCCTGCTTGGGCAGGGGGTTGGGCTGGGTGACCCACAGAGGGCCCTGCCAACCCCGACCACGCTGGGATTCTGTGATCCCCTGCCCGAGGCCATGGAAGTGCTCCCCGGACGCGCTTTAACCAGCCCGGCCTTGAGGCCAGGGGAGCACAACCTGGGGGACCCTGCCGCAAACAGGGGGGCACGCGTGGGCAGCAGGTCCCCCCGCGGCTGCCCCACCACGGGCGTCAGACCCCCACGGAGCAACCCCCCGGGGAAAGACGGGGAGCGCGGGGAGGCTGCGACGCACAGCGCGCAGCCGGGCGGTCTGGGCGGGACGCGGCGCCCGAGCCGCCCCGCACCCCCGGCCAGGGCAGTCAATCATTAACGGCGCGTGGGGCTCCCCGGGCAGGACCCGTCCCCAGCGCGCTTGCTCGGGAGCCGCCAGCTCGCAGGGCCCACAGACCACGGCCCTCGCCGCCCGACGCCTCCCCGCCTGCCGCGCTTACGGCGGTCGACGTCACCTCAGCTCCGGCCCTCGCTACCGAACTGGTCCACCCCAGTCTCTAACCGGGTGTATGCTTTAAATTCAACAACAAACCCTTATCGGCACCGCGATCCCCTTCGGCGTTCTGCCGTAAGCCCGATAAAAGCAGGCGCAGTGTTCTCCCTGTCAGCACCTGACGTTAATTCACCCCAGCAGACCCGGCGGCTCAGCCACCCCCGCGCCACCCGCGCCGACCCGCGCAGCTCTCCGAAGGGTCGGGGTCGACACTTCAACCCGAGATCAGCACCATCGCATTTCAGCCGGTCCCGCAGGGCCTGGGGAGGCTGAGGCAGCGCAAGGGTCTCTCCAGCACGGAAACTCCCGCAAGCGAGCGCCGAGGCCCCCGCTCCCGCACCAACAGCCGAGCCCAGCCCGCTCCCAGAGCACCCCGCAGCGCCTTTCTGCCCTCGGTGCGGCGCCGGGCGATGCCAGACCGCGCGTGGTGGGCGGGAGAATGCCAGCGGGCAAGGGGGAAGCGTGCTGTTGGACCCGGCGCTGGCCGCAGGGACGAGCGCCCGGCCCGCTGGCCGAGCCCGCTGCCGCCGAAGGGTCGGTCGGGCCAGCAAACCGCTCTGTTCCTGCAGAAAACACCTGGCTCCCTCCTTTCACGCAGAAATCATCAGTCTGACAAATTCCTCAGGCACAGAAAAAAGAAAAAAAGAATAGAGAAAAGAAATTAAAACCCATTTCCCTGCCAAATTATACCAATTCTCCAGCACCTCGTTAGCTTCCAGTTAATGGAGGGGGAGGGGTTTTAATTTTAAACCTTTTACCTCTCACATTAAACAGGCAGCTTTGAATTTCATTGAGTCTCTCTCCAGAGACATCTTCCACTGTCTCTCTTCCTCTTTTCCAGACAAGTTAAGTATTAATCTCCTCTTGTTTTATGCCAAAGTGGCTTTGTATTGATCTTTAAAGATGTTCAATTCTCTCGTATTTGGAAATAGAGAATCACTTTCAGCAGACACACTCAGCCATGTTTTCTTCTCCACCCAAACACAGCAAACGAGCCTGCGCGGTAATCAATTTCTTCTGGACTTTGTTGCAGCTAATTTGTAATTTCTAGGACAACGGCAAGATAATAAATGGTGAGGGCTGGAGGAGGGCTGGCGGGGCGGGAGCTCAGCACCGGGGCTGCAGCCACGCCATGGACCTGCCTCCCCTCCTGCGCCGAGAAATGGCTGCAAGGGACACGCCGGACCCCTCGGCTGCCCCCACCCCACACAGAGAAGCTCCCATCTGGTGGCGGCCACATCTCCCTAGGAGCCGGTGGGGTTTCCTGGAGGTCTGGACGCTCAGCCACTGGACACACAGGTGAAGGGGCACCAGGGAGCTCCTGCTCCCAAGGACATGGCTGGTGGCTGCGACGGCTCCCTGCAGAAGGGGAGCTCTTGAAGGAGAAGTGTTTCTTACGCTCTGCCATCTGCTAAATGCGCCAGGATGGGCTGGGGCAGAATGCCGGGGACTCCTGGGGAGGCAGAGGGGGTGGCAGGGCCAGCGCACATGGACACCCCGGCCCCTGCCCACCCCAGCGCCCGCTGCTCTCCCCCTCGCACAGGGACGGCACGCCGCGCACGCAGCCGGGACCCCTGCTCGCCAAGGGCAGGAGGAGCGGGAGCAGGGCCGGCATGGTGGGCTGTGCGGCACGGTGGGCTGCGTGGCACGGCGAGCTGCCCCGCACGGCGAGCTGCCCCGCACGGCCAGCACCGGCACGGTGCCACGGGTCGCTGGGGCACCCTGACCCGGGGCAGAGCCAGGTCTCCTCGGCTCCTGCAGCGCATCGGCCGTGGTGTGCATCCCCAGCTCAGCCTTTACCCTCTCCAGGACAGAATCCCATCAAACTGATCCCAGCAAGGGGCAAGCTGATCCTTGTCGGCTACAGAAACACCGCTGCAGAGCATCTCCCCAGCCCCACGCCTCGGCCCCGGCTCCGCGGGGCTGGGGGACTCCGGCCAACCTCCGGTTCCCGCAGTGACACCACCAGAGCATCACCTCCCTGAGGGTTTGCGAGGGGGACGCCCCACCGGGGCCGGCACCCGTGAAAGCCCTCCGGCTGGTGTCCCCACAGATGTGCCAAAGATGTAAGAGAGAGAGCTGCAGCCTGAGAGGCTTAGACTGAACTGAGGGAAGCCGAGGAGGCTGGGTGGGCCTGGAGGAGGGCCGGGGGGGCTGCCAGCTCCCCATCCACGGAGGTTTCCCAAGCTCGGCTGGAGGGAGCCGTGGCCGAGCTGACCTCGGTGGGAGCAGCCCGTTCTGCAATGGAGCCTGGACCAGAGACCGCGGAGCTCCCTCCCTCCCTCCCTCCCCCTGCCAGCGCTTCTGGGCTCCTCAGGCTCCATCTTCCCTTTAAAAATTCAGTATTATCACTGCAGTGACTAAATAACCTCAGAGTTAAGCAGCTGCCCCTGCTTTATGAAGAAATAAATATCTCTTTAAAATTGCCCTAATGCCTTCACTTTAGAGAAAATGGTTTTGCAGCCGACTAGGAAGCGGGGTCCCGAGGGGCTGGCGAGAGCGCACGGCAGGTTAGGACAATTACACGCCACGATTAATAAATCACCTGAGTGGCTGGCTCATTTATGCAAAGCCTGGCATTTTCTTCTGGGCACTCTGCTAAGGAAGAAGGATCTGAAAACACCAGACTGTGACAACATCAAGCCTTCATCCCCCAGATTACCGAATCTTCATATTCTTAGGAAGCCGTATATTTATGGCGTAAGCTTGGCTGTTGTGCTGGTGCTGCAGTGAGGTTAAATCACCCCTCGGTGAGCAGCCCCTCCACCCTCCCGAGCTGCCCAGGGGTGCGTTCCCCCCCGGCAGCCCCCGGCCCCATTGCTCACACCTGAGCAGCGGGCGCAGCCGAGCCCGGCTCCCGTGACTCAGGGCTTCTCCGGCCGGAGCCGCGGCGCTGCCTCGCCAGACGGCACCGGATCGGTCCCCGCCGCCCTCCGAACCTCCCTGTGCGGGAGATATTTCTGGTTCCCTCGCTCACGAGGGACGGAGCCAGAAACACAGGAGCTGTGCCAGGCACTCGCCACGGCCGGGTGGGAGGCACGGCCAGCGCGTCCCCGCAGCAACGTGGCTCCGAGGGCTCTGCCCAGGGACCCGTCCCCTCCCCACCACCCCAAGCACCCGCCTGGAGACCCCCGCGGGGGCTTCCCCCGACCCCGGCGCCCGCACTGCCCAGGTGGGAGGGCAGGGACGGGGCAGCCACGCCAGCGCCGGGCACTGCAGTGCCCGGAGAGGAAGAAAAGGAGCCTAAGGAGCTTCGACCGAAAGGCAAAAATAGTAACGGGTTCTCGGCAGAGGAGCAGGCGCATTCCAGCTTCCCTGGCATAGGAAGAAAAGGATTTGGGAGCTTGCAGACTGGGGAGAAAGCGATCACGGCGTTTCAGACAGCGCTGCAGGGAGAGGATCAGAGTGCCACCAGTCTTAAGAGAAGTATCACGAGCACAGAGCTTTAGATTATGTTCCTTCTAGCCCTAAACAGTGTCATTCGGGATTTATTTTATGGCTTCTGTCAGAAAGACGTAGAGAAAACAGCAAGACATCGCGAAGCTGGCTCCTCCAGGCAGGCCGTGCAGAGACAGAACACAGCAAGTTCCATCTCCCGTGGGACGGTGCGAGACGCGGGCGACGCACCAGCAGCCACCACAGCACCTCGTCACCTCAGGGTGGTCGGGAGAGGGACTGGCGTGTGCCAGGGCAGGGGCAGAGCCAGCCCGCGCCGCTCCACCCGGCACAGCCAGCAAGGCTTCGCACCGCGCCGCGACGCCGAGCCTCGTGACGCGGCTCCTGCGCAGCGTCCTGCACAGCGCTGACGTGCAGAAAAGGAATTTATCTGCCAATGCAGTGGGCTTGTGCCCCCTCCAGAGCCCGTCCCCACCACAAGTGCACACAGGCATCGACCTTCTGCCTGACCCGGGGCCGCGCGAGGCCCGTGATGTTTCACCTCCCCGGCGCCTTCCCAGGAAACGAGCAGGGAAAGCAACCAAAGCTGCAACCAAAGAACAAAGATTCATCATGAGCGAACTCTCGCTGCGGCGGGAGCCACGGCTCAGGCGGGCGCTGCGGCCCCTGACCAGCGAGCCGGCCCCTCAGCAGCGCGGCGCAGGGTCTGAGGGCCAGCAGCACTGCGGGGACGGCACCCGTCAGGGCTGGGAGCAGCCAGGAGCCGGGATGAGCAGCGCGCGGCGCGGGTGCATGTGGGCACCCGCTCTGTGGTTAGAGAGGCTTAGGGAGAAGAGACATCAGTATGTAACGCGATCGTAAAAATGACCTAAAAATGCTCAGGGGCTTAGCAGGCGCCGGGCCCCGTTTCGGCTGCACCCTCTGCAGAATCACAGAATCACAGAATCACAGAATAGTAGGGGTTGGAAGGGACCTCTGTGGGTCATCTAGTCCAACCCCCCTGCCCAAGCAGGGTCACCCAGAGCAGGCTGCACAGGACCTTGTCCAGGCGGGGCTTGAAAATCTCCAGAGAAGGAGACTCCACAGCCTCCCTGGGCAGCCTGGGCCAGGGCTCCGTCACCCTCAGAGGGAAGAAGTTCTTCCTCATGTTCAGACGGAACTTCCTGTGCCTCAGTTTGTGCCCATTGCCCCTTGTCCTGTCACTGGGCACCACTGAAAAGAGCTTGGCCCCATCCTCCTGACACCCAAGCACAAGCCGCCGTTTCCCTCGTGACGTCCCCTGGCTGTGTTTGCACAGCAGCAGGGCGAGCGGAGCGGGCAGCAGCGCCGAAAGCGCCTCTCAACACCTCACAGCAGGCACTGGTACGAAAAACAAATCTAAAAACACTACAAAAAGGCACAGCCAGCGGGCCAAGCCCTCAAAGGACCACAGCATCCATGCTTCCCTACGGGGAACCGCGTTCCTGGCTGCCCGACATCCCCGCGCCCGGCTGCTCCCCTGCCGTCACCAGCACGTGCGAGAGCAGGGGGTCTCGGGGCAAATCCCCCTTGGTGGGGGACACGGCTTCCCCGGTGGGATCCTGGTGCCCCGGGGTGGGCAGCCACGGGTCCGCCTCTGCCAGCCCCCCTGCCCGTGCCGCTGCCGCTCCCGGTGCACGCAGACGTGGCAGGAGCTGAGCCCCAACTCGATTAAGCCATGGGGGTGCAAATCGCTCCCCTGTGGGAACCGAGAGGCTCAGCCCTCCCTGCTCCCCTGTTCGCTCCCTGTCCTCGGCAGAGGTGAGCCCACACCTCCCAGTGCCATCAGCGCCTGCCACCGCCGCCTGCAGAGGTCCCGGCCCTGACAAGCTACGCAGCCCTGTCTGGGCGACCGGAGGAGGACGCAGGTCCTGGCAGCACCTCCTCCCTGCGCGCCCCGGCCCGGTGTCAGAGCACCCAAACCGAGACATCAAGAACGGGTGGAAAACTGGGGATCAGGCGCAGCTCTCTGTGGGCCGAGGGCCAGCACGGAGCAGGCTGGAAGGGAGAGGGGTTTGGCCACGGAGCCCAGCAGGACGCTCCTGCAGGGGTGCTCCCGGTGGCCCTCAGACGCTGCCGTGCATCCCAGCAGCACGCAGAGCACAAAGACATCTCCGCGTTGGCGCAGCGATAAAACATGGATTTGCATTATCACGCTGAAATTAAACTGAGAGCACAAAAGACTGAAAGTGGATGCCACAGCACGGCTACCTGTACCCCAAAAGGCGACCCGTACCTGCGCACTGGTGACAGCGGGGCCGGGCCACGGGACCTGCCCGCCGTGCCACCCCCACGCCGCCCCTTCCCTTCCCCCTCCGCTGAGCCGCCCAGAGAAGCGGGCGGCAAATATTTGCCCGTGTGGCAGGCTGGCGGGAGCCAAACGAGCGGCTGCTTGCTCGGGCGCGAGAGCTGCTGGGATTTGCCACGCGGAGCACGGGTCCCGCCTGCGCCCGTCCCGCCAGCGGCAGCCACCAGCACGGCCGTGCCCCCACGCCGCGGGCACGCGTCCCTGGGCCCCGCACCCCGCACCCGCCAGCCCCGCGGCTGGGAGCTCGTCCCCAGACAGCGGTGAGCAGCCACGCTCGCTCAGTGCCGCGTCCTTCTCATCCTCCCCACCAGCCTTGGAAATCGCAGCCTTTTAATTAGGTGACCTCCAAATCATCCCCCCGCTCACTTCTTCTGGTGGCCGCGCTCCCCACGGCGAGGGGGCAGGGCTGGACCACGGGCCGGGCGCCGCAGGGCACGCAGCGGGCACCCACGGGCCACGCACCGGAACGCCGACCGGCCGACCCAACCCGAGCCCTCAGCACCGCGGCTCCCGCCGAGGGCAGGGACGCACCCGTCCCCTCCGGGCGACCAGGGCAGCAAAGCCTCACGAGGAGTGCCCCCCGCCCCGTAATCAGCCCCGCGGGGGGGAAGCGTCGCCCAGGTGCACGTCCCGCCTTTCCGGGGGGTCACCGGCCGCAGGCATCGCCGCCGGAGGGGCCGCAGCAGCCCCTGGCAGGGAGGGGTCATCCAGCCCCGGGAAGCCACCAGAAGCCTGACCGTGACTTGCACAGGACCCCTCGTCGGCTGCGCGCGGCCGTGCGTCCAGGGCCACCGCGGCAGCGCTTTCCGGGTCAAACGCTCCGGGGTCAGACAGGAACATTCAGCTCTCCGGTCCACGCTCGGTAGAAACCACCCCTGACAGCCCCGGGGGCTCGGACAGGCGGGTCTGCTTTATGCAAGAAGGTACACGGATCCACTCCTGCCTACGTGTCTGCAGACATCCACCTACTTGTGTCCATACGTCTACCTATAGGTTCTCACGGCCGTATTTTTGGAACTGCTCCTCCTTCAGCAGCCTCCAGAGAGACGCAGCCTTGATAAGCAGCTCTTAGAAAGCACCTTCCCACCACGCGCATCGGGGACTTCGCGGCAGGAGTCGTGTTCTGGCGCCGGGCCCACCCTTCAGCACCGAGGAGCCGCGCAGCACTGGCCCTGGCTCCCGGCACGTCACGGGGCCGACGAGCCCCGTGCTGAACCCGGGCCGTTTTGTGGACAGGACAAGAGCAGCACGGGGAGACAGCGAGCTGCCGAGGGCCGGGCAGCGGGGCAGCGGCACAGAGGGGACAGCAGGATGCGTCCGCGCCGCGGCCGCGGGCACGCAGGGAGCCCCGGGGCTCGGGTGCCGCAGCAGCCCCTGCCCGCTTCGCTCCCTGGAGTGCCTCCATCACTTCTGGTGGTTAAACACAGCACGGGGCAGTCATGCCTATGACAGCAGCACAATTATGTGGAAATTGTATTCCTGATAATTTGGGGTATTTTTCCCTGTGAATGCAGGCTTTCTGAAGAGATGAGCTCCAAGATTTCAGCATTCAATTCAATTAGATCAAATCAGCAGAGGAAATAAGCCTTTACAGCACAAGCAGACCCTTTGAATTTTACTAGCAAATCAGTGAGCTGAATGCCATCATTTATCATTAACATCACTAATAAAGCCAGATTCAGGATGCACAGCAAACAAACATCAGCCGCACGCCCAACGCTTCCAGCACCACCAGCACCCTCCCTCGCCCTCGGTCCTTCCTCAGCTGCCCGCGCACGACAGAGACCGTCCCTGCAGCCGTTACTCCGATCAACTGCCGTCAGCACCCAGCCGGCAAGCTCAGGATTCGGCCCCAACTTCAACCTCAGCCACGCGATGCCCCTTCCCGAGGACGCTGCCGGGGATGCGGGAGCAAGGAGGGTCCCCAGGCAGAGGCGGGGAGGAGCAGGGTGGGCTCGGGCAGAGGGTCAGGCTCCCCGGGACTGCTCGCTGGGGCCCAAGCTCTGGGGAGAGCTGCCCTCCACCCCACGCAGGCTCCTATCGGGGGGCAGCCAGCCTGGCACTGCCATCTGTCACCACGGGACCCCCAGGAAAACCTCCTGCGGTCTCCAGGCCGCCATCGCCCTGGATGCTGGGTGTTGTGGTGACGGGGAGGGATCGCAGCTGCCTCTGCGTGACGGGCTCCCCGGCCCCACGGGAGCAGCCCCGCACCCGGGCAGCACCGCGGACCGGGGAGAAAGGCTGCCCACCGCCGGGAGCCTCGGGGGGGGACCAGCACCCCGCGTCGCCACGCGCGGCGGGGAGCTGCCAGGGGTGCCCATCAGCTGCGGCAGCAACGCGCCCGCCGCCGCGCACCGGCAGCTCCGCAGCCCGCACCGGCTCCCCCGGAGACGCCGCCGTCTCGGTTACCCATCTCCCTCTGCCACCTTGTTTGACGTGGCAGCGTTCAGAGACGTGTCATTCGTGGAGCTAAAACACAGGTATTATTTCAGTGACACATCCGTACAACAGAGAACGTGCCGAAGTCAATCACGTTCAGAAATGGGTTTCTATTGCTCTACGGCTTTTTCCTTGCCTCTTGCTCCAGAGGAAAAAGATAGAAAATGATGTGGTTGTTAGCAGGAAAATGGTCATCTACCTCGTTAAATCACCTCATGCTGTGCAACCTCATCAGCCACCGGGAAGAAGAGACCTGGATCAAGGGTGCCGGGGCTCTGGGAAGCGGAGGGCACAACGCCCGTGGGCAGGAGCTCCCGCTGGCTGCTGGCACCCGTGCCCGAGGGATGCTGGGCAGCGGGGTACGGGCTCCGTCCCAGCTCCCCGTGCACGCTGCCCGTACTGCTGTAGGGTCTCCGGACGGCTGCTTGTGCTCTCCGGGATGAGACGGGCCTGCAGCAGCACGGGAGAGCCCTGGTCAGAGCAGCCTCTCGTGCACGTCCAGCCAGCCGCCGAGACCACGTCCAGCCGCGGCCGTGGGCAACGGCACAAACACGGTCGAAAGGAAAGCCCTCCTGTCCTGCCAGCCCGGGCTGCAGAGAGCCTGCCAGGGGACTGGCATCTCAGGCGAAAGGACACGACTTGCGTGTCCCGCTTCCCACTCCTTCCCTGAGCGCTGGCACCCTCAGGCAGCGGACACAGACCCCGGTCTGATCCTGTACCTCTTAGCACCACGTTCTCATCCTCCTGCCTGTCAGGACACCTCCTTGTCCTCAAGCTTAACGTGCAAGAGAAGAGTGAATCTCTTGGCCAGCACGGTTACACCGGGTTTTTGGAGCTCCAGTGGAGACCTGACGGGAACCCTGTCGCGCTTCCGAGCCCCGGCGCAGCTGGGATGGCTGGCTGTCACCCCCACGTCACCAAGCTACGTAACCTGTGTCATCTCAGGGAAGAGAACACCGAGCTCTGTGTTCCAAATTGGAGAGGATTAACACCAAATTGTCTGTAGGAGGAAGGAGCTGTTGCAGTCCCTGGCACGACATCGCTAACATCTGAGTGGAACGAGACAGGACAGCGTCTGAAAGGGGTGACCTTTGAGTCTCCACAGAGACTTCGTAAGGCAGCTCTGACCTATTCAAGTACCTGTCAAGCCTCTACTCGTCTCTTCTGAGACGAGCCAGGTTTCTACAACAGGTTTTGGAAGACGCGAGGTTCTCGGGTATCGCACGGGTCCCACGCTGGTGCTGGTGTTTGCTAACCGAGCGCAAAAACAGCATCGCAAGCCCCACTGGAAATAAAACACCGGAGCTGGAGAGGGGCGGCTCCAGACAGGGACCACAGGCCCTGCCAGCACCGAACCTTCCCGCACCGCGGGGCTCACCGGCGCCGGCTGCCATCAGGGAGCCAGGACCCTGCCAACTAGAAGGAAAGGCAACAGCCAGCGGGAGCAGTACAGTAATTAACAAAATTATCGTCAGGAACAAACCCCAGGCTTTGGCCCAGCGCCTGCGCTCCCGCGCCAGTGCTCCCTGCCCTGCTCGGGGCTCCACGGAGCCGGGGCTGCCGGTGCTCCCCGCGTCTCAGCCAGCCCGACGGCGAGCGGCCGCACGGCCACGGCCAGGGGAGACCCGCGGGCACGCGGAGCCGGGCAACAGCCCCCCGAACCGGCAGCTGGGACCCGCCGTCCTCCCGCAGCCCGGTGTCGGGGAGCGCGCCGTGCAGGCAGGTGCTGTCTCCATCGCTGCAGCCATCAGGGCTCCCCCCCTCACCGCAGCGTTTGCTTTCAGCAGGCCGGGCGGCCGCCTTCCCCTCGTCTGCAAACAGCGCCTGTTTTGACAGGCTATAAATACGGGAGGAAAGAGATATATAAGCCAGCGCGGTTTATTAGTTCTGAAACAGAGCTAAAAATAGACCCACGTGGGGTTGCAAAGTCCTCTGGGCAGATGTAATTGTGGATAATCTAGCTTTAAATTTGTGAAGGCTGTTTTGACAGCAACAACAACATTTTAACATATGGGACCGGGTAGCACACGAGCAGAACGCGCCGCCGCGCCGCCTCCAACGTCACCGGGAAGCGGCGTTTGTACCGCCGGATCCCAGCCCGCTGCCTCCGCTCTATAGCTGGGGTTTCTGCAGTAACAAACCCCCAAATAAACCCAAATATCGACGGCAGACACTGAGAGGAAAGCGTCTAGCCAAATACCAAGGGAAGTCTCCCAGGGCGGGAGCACCAGTGGAGCTGTGCCAGTACCCCCCAGCCTCCCCCAAAATTTTATATAGTTAAGGCTTACCGGATGAAATGGCTGAAACCCCCCAAGTCCTCCAAGCTGACAGCACCTTTCTGCTCCTGGGAAAGCTTCCTCTGTCCCAGGCAGGCTCTGAAACGCGCTGCAAGGATGCTGCGCGGGGCTGGGTGTCTCTGGGGCAGCGGGCGCGATAACGGCCCTTCCACGAAGAGGGAAGCGCGCCCGCCTGCTCGCCGCAGATAGCGGCGAGACGTTGCGACCGGCTAGATTTTGCAAATCCCCAGCCCACAGGGGGCTGGCCGAGGCAGGGCTGACTGCGGCCCCGCTGCTGCTCACCTCCCGGGGCGAGCACCGCGGCTGGGCTGCGCCCCGCTCCCCGCACCCTGTCCCCGGCGTCCCCTCGTTTGTCACTTCGCCACGCCGCGCTTCGCCACGCCGCGCAGAGCGAGCGGCCCTGCCATGCTGCTCACCGAGGACCTTGGTGCAGCACGCACCCCGGCAGCGCCGGGAGCCGATGAGCACAGACCGACCCCTCCGGCTCGCCCTCTCCCACCGGTGCCGTGTGCCAGCGGGTACCAAGCGGCAGCGGGGCCTCGGGGCTCCAACCGCTCCCCTCTGCACATGGAGGGTCTGTGTCCCCAGCCCCAGGGGGCTCTTGGGGCCCTGCCCCACCCTCACTGCTGAGGCCATGAGGACCAGGGGGAGCTGTGCCTCTGCTCAACCAGACCTGGCCAAAGCTCCTCAGACCCTTCTCGATTTTTCTTCTTAAAATTGTATGGTGCCTCAGCAAAGGGAGCAGCACTTGTGCCCACTGGAAGTCATTTCTGTCCACAAAGAAAACAGGCTATCATCAAGGCTCCCATCTCCCAGGCTGTTTTGCCCCCTCTAGAAAACAGATGTGATTTTGGGGGTGGTTCTGCACGTGAACATGGTGTCAGCGGGATGCTGCGCTGTTTGAGCTCCACCAGCCACGGACCCCCGCCCGGCGAATCACCCTGGCACAGCTGCAATGTCCAAACCCTGGTGCTGCATGAGCTCTCCGTGCAGAGAACGCCTTTCCCCTCAGCCCCAAGCGTGCCGGAGGGCAAGGGGCAGAGACAGGCAGACCTGTCCTGGCACATACCCTGCTTGGGCTCATCTTCCGTCACAAAAGTGAGACACCAAAAAACCACCACTGAAACCAAACAAACCCCCAAATCCATTTCTGTCCCAGCTAAGGACACCAGGTGTGAGCCCCAGCGTCGCCTGCTGCGGTCACCCCACGGCCGGGGCGGACGGCAGTGCTGCCCACCGGCAGCCCCTCTTCTCACGGCCCCAGGAGCCGGCAGGGCCGGCAGCGGGGCTCAGCGGCAGCAAAGGGCGTTTCGGGGCATCTCTGCACCCCCAGACCGGGCAGGGCAGAGCCCCGGGGCTGCGGCTGTGCGGGATGGGACCGTCCCTATCTCAGGCTGCAGCCAGCGCTGCTGCGAGGGCAAAGCCCAGGTTTCAGAGAAGTGGCCGGGGCTGGGACGGGCCCTTCCCGGGGCGGCGGGACCCGCTCAGCCCAGCGCTGCGTGCCCCGGGCGCCAGCACCGCAGCCAGGCTGCGGCCGGGGCTCGGTGGGCAGCCCTGCGCCCACCCGCCCGGCACGGGGACCCATCGCAGCCCCGGCTGGGCCACGGCGCAGGGCTGACCTGCTCGCCCACGGGCCAGCGGACCCCGAGCTGGCAACAGAACCACGGCTGACGGACTAATTTCCTCGCATAGAAAGCAAATAACGCGGCGGCAGCGAGAGCTGGCTGACGACCCGCTGGAGCCCCCAGACGCACGGCCCCGCTTTCCCCCCGTTCCGCTACTTTTACCGTTTTACCTCCGTTTGGACTGCCGACCCCCGCCTCGGCCTCCCCAGCCCGGGGATGGGCAGGCGTGCCGGGGTGCAGCGACCACGCACCGCTGCGGGGGTCCCCAGGGCGCAGCGCTGCGCAGGACCCCGGGCGGGACCCCGGGAGAGACCCCGGTGGGACCCCAGGCGGGACCCCCGGGTGGGACCCCCCCAGGCAGGACCCCCCGCGGGGAGCAAAGCCGGCCCCGCGGCCCGCAGCAGCAGGGCCCCCGCACCCCCCGCTCCCCCCGCACGCCGGGGACCCGAGCCCGGCGCTCGGCTGCCGACTGCCGGCACGCCCGGGAGCGGCACCGGGAGCGGCCCCGGGAGCGGCCCCGGGCCGGCCCCGCCGCCCCCAGCCCCTTCGCACCCGCGCTGCCAGCCCCGCCGCTCCGGGACAGGCCGCCGCGAACGACCCCGTCCCCCCCGCAGAGAGGAGCGTCGGCCCGCACCGCCCGCGCCGCGCCGGGGCTCGAACCCGCGGTCAGCGGGGCTCTGGCGAACCCCCAGACACCACCGACCTGGCGCGGGGCTCGGCTGCGGGACCGGCACTGGCACCGGCCCCGGGGCAGCCCCGGCGCCCACCGGCCATCTGCAGCGGGCACCCAAGGCAGGAGCTTCGCCTTCGCCCAGCCAGGGTGAGCTGACCCCCGGGACTGGGTGAGCTGACCCCCAGGACCAGGGAGAGCTGACCCCCAGGACCAGGGTGAGCTGAGCCCCGGACCAGGCTGAGCTGACCCCCAGGACCAGGCTGAGCTGACCCCCGGGACCAGGCTGAGCTGACCCCCAGGACCAGGCTGAGCTGAGCCCCGGACCAGGCTGAGCTGACCCCCGGGACCAGGCTGAGCTGACCCCCGGGACCAGGGAGAGCTGACCCCCAGGACCAGGGTGAGCTGACCCCAGGACCAAGCCCGACTAACGCTCCCGTGCCCAAGCCCAGTCAGACACTGCCCAGTGCTCGGCCGTGCCCTGCTGTGCCCCCCAGCCCCCCGGCACGGTCCCCTCGCCCCGGCCGGCAGCTGGGCTGCTCCGCACACCCCACACGGCACAGCTCCAGCCCGGGCTGGCGGACGCGGGCAGTGACACCGGGGAAGGGGACGAGGAGCAGCATCCGCAGGCAGAGCAGAAGGCGCTGGCACCCTCGAAACCTTGCTCCACATCCCAGGGCCGCCTTCGCGCCCCGGCCCCGCACGCTCCGATCTCCTCTCCCATCTCTGCTCCGCAGCCGAGGCGACCGCCTGCGGCTCCTCCGGCCGGCTCGGAGGGTCCGAGGGAAGCACTTACAAACCAAACCAGGCCAAGCCAGGAGCCCGCCCGCCCCCCTGCCCGCTGCAGACGGCTGCTGACCGCTGCCTTGCTGTTGCTTCGGTAGCGTTTTCCTTGCAGCGTCACACACCCCCCACTACAGGTGAAGTGTAATTCCAAAACATACATCTGCAGGCAATTACCCATTTTCAAAGGTGGCAATCAAGCCTAAGGAATCGACTTAGACACAGTCTGCTCTCCAGACCTTGTCCTGAGAGGACCTCAGCACAAACCTCTGAGATCACCGCAGCAGTCAGCGCAGCCACCGCCAAGAAGTTAAATCATTCCCACATCTTCCCGTTAACTTGGCTCCGGCCCATCAAACATTCAAGCGCCTCAAGCCCGGACACAGCTTGTTTTACGAAGGGCAAGTACACCTTTCATCTCTTCCCACCTTTGTCTCCCACCACCATTCCCACCACCTGACGAGCATCACGTGCTCTTCCGTGTGAATTTTAGCTGTACACACACTGACTCGCAGTAATTCGTGTACAAGGCTCCGCTGTTCCACAGAGACATGATTATTTCATCGCTGTTTTTGCTTTATAATTATGGCTAAAGCCAGAGGTGACTCTTTGCCCGAAGGAAGGACTTCATTTTTATTGATTTTTTTTTTCTTTTAAATACTCTGTGGTTTCTCAGTACATCCCACTGGTGATACGAAAGAGAAAATAGCCGGGGCGAGAGGGCTGAGGAGCCGTCAGCAGCCAAAGGGCTGGCTCACTTCCCAGGCGGGACATCACCCGACTAGCTCACTCCCGAGGAGCCCGAAGGTCCCCATCAGAGGAAGGTCCCCATGGGTTCATTCCCTTCGCACCTTCCCACCTCCAGCGTCCCCAGCACAAGGACTTCCCCAAGACAGAGCGCGCCTCGGTCTCCATCTCCAGCACCCCTGGGCTGGCCCTGGTCCCAGCGGCTGTCAGCAGCCCTGGCCCCTCTCCCAGCACCCGAGCCCCCCAGCACCACCTCCTGCTCCCACCCCGGGGTCATGCCCCCCCCAAACCAGTAAGGAGAGCATGTCCAAGACCTCTCCCAGACTTTCCACCCTCCACACAGTCTCCGGGCACTTTGCAGGACCTCCCAAGAGCAGCCCCAGCCCCGCGAGGTGGGAGCGTGCCCACAGCTCCCCTCAGCAGCCAGAAACTCAGCTCTGTCCTGCCCCAGCGCAACGGCTCCTGAGAGCCAGGGACGGCCCGTAGCCAGCCGCACGTTTGATCCCGCAGCGGTGGGACCGGGCACACGAGCTTCCCGCTGCAGAGCCGACGCTTTCGGGCTCCTCTGCCCTGGCAGGGCACGGGCACAGCTCCCAGAGGCAGAGCCAGACCCACACTCACCGCAGCTTCCTAGGCATTCCGCAGGCTGAGCAGCGAACGCGGCCGTTCAGCAGCAGCTGCCCGGGGATGCTGGGTCCTCTGCAGCACCTTCCCCTCCCGGCTGCGGCCCCGGAGCCTCCCCGCGCTGCCCGTCACCGGAGCAGGCCAGCCGAGCCCCCGACCGCCACGCCGGGGCTCCCCATCCATCGCCTCTCCTCCGACACTCCCACTCCGCAACGTCTACTCATTCTCTCCAGCTCCGAGTCCCTCAGACATATTCATGGTTACCATAGGAACTAATGAAACCCAAATTAAAAAAGAAAAAGGAGGGACAGACCGAGGGAGAACCGCTTTGATGCTCTGGTGCCGCCCGCGTGTGCGAGTTTATTGCCACGAACGACACAAGCAGCAGCAGGAGGAGGAGGAGGAGGAGGCAGGGGAGAGTCCCGCAGCCCGGGGTCTCGCTCGCACCCTCCCACCGCCGCACGCGGCTTCACCAGCATCGGCTTTGTGCAGGACCCAGCCTTCGCTCTCGCCCCCGAGAGCCGGCTGGGACACGCAGCCCACTGCTCCCCTCCACCTCGCTCCCCTGGCACGGAGGGGCTCGACGCTGCCTCAGAAAACAGCCCCCAGCCTGCGTGCGAGAGGCCGGCTCAGGCGGGGGCTCCTGCAGCCCCCCAGCCGCGCTGGGACCCCCTCTGCGGCCGAAAGCTTGGAGCACCGCGCGCTGTTCCTGCCCTGCCAGGTTTCTGCGAGTCAATATTGACGCACAAGGCTTCGGGAAGCGCTCCTTGGCTTGCAGAAAGCAGCTGGTCTTTTTGTTAAGAAGTTACACAGCGAAGAAAACCGCCTACGCCTGTTGCCCGAGCCAGAAGTCTGCAGCAATAAGAAGAGGGCGGTAGAAAACCAAAACTATTTTTTCAGTACCTTTTTTTTTTAATTTTAAAAGCTTTTACAATTATCTAATGTGACTCTGGCTCAACCCCAATTACAGAACCATTTAAGGAAGCCATCTGTCCACAAACCAGAAGCGTCATGAGGCTGTGGCAGGCATTAGCCGCAAATAGCACAGCTGAAACAGCTCCAGTGGATGCTCACCGAATGCCCCGAGCAAACCCCCTCCGCTGGCCGGGGAAGGAGGGAGGGAGCGAGCGGTGTGGCCCCAGCAGGAGCACGGCAGCGTGCCCCTCGGCACTCGCTGCCCGGCATAGCGAGGAAAGGAGGTTAAACGGTATTTCTGCTGCAGAACTGCACACGGGCCCCGAAACAAAACCAGGGCACCACGTACGGCAGCGTGCAAGGAGCAGTGAAATCCTTCCCAGCTCCACGGGAAAAGGAAAGTCTGCTGAGATCTCCCCCCACTCCGCAAAGTGGTAAACATTGATTTAAACTTCTCATTAGTTCAGCAAAAACCTGAGCAACAAGCACAGCAACAGCGTTTCTGTTGTGCTGTTTACAGCGGGCACTCGCAGGCTCGTTCAGGCAGCAGGTTCCCCCAAGGCTTTCTGTATACTTTTCCATTAATGAATAATTTGCACAAGTAATGATTACAGAGGGAAACCGCATGAGCCATTACCCATACACATTACCCTGCGCTCAAGGGAGGCTTGGCTGGAATATTTCTGTATTCGCACCGGTTACGCTGATAGCGCCGGGGCCGCCTGTGTGCTTGCGATGGAAAACCCCCGACTCGGGAGCTCACCTGGAAACCGGGGAGAGGGGAGGATGCACCGCGGCGGGAGGGAAGGGATCGGTGCCCCGGGTGCGCAGCCGGGAGGACAGGGCCCATTGGGAACGGGCGGCAGGTCCCAGAGAGCCGCGAGCGTCGGGAGAACAGAGAGCGTCGCTACCACCGTTCCCAGCCACTTCTCGCTTGCCCTTCCCCATCCAGCTGATAACATTTTCCAGCAAGGGCGGTGGTCCCGCACACCTCGCTCCGTCACCGAGCAGGATCTGGCCCAGCAGCTGCTTCGCCAGGAGCCACGCAGCCCACGCCGCCAGCTTTCAGCAAGTCCGTGGCAAACCCGGGGCAGACCCACCAAGCAACACCACCAGCTCACGGACCCTCCTGGGCCCCAAGAGCATCTCTGCCCCCTCCAGAGCAAGGCCCAGAGCCCCCCCAGCTGCACGGGAGCAGGAGCTGGGGAACAAGCACAGCCACCCACTACCCCACTGACACCCACCCCCTTTCAGGCTGCAAGACCCAAAACCAAAAACCCTCCAGGCTTCACCGAATTTACAGCCAGCAGCTCGGTGGTGGCCCGTCCTGCCGATTCCCACCCCATTCCTCCCAAGGCAGAGCTGGTGCCCCGTGAGTCGCACGCGCGTGCCTTAACCCACTGGTCACGCAGCGATTGTGTTTATAACCGCCCAGGGCCTGAACCACCTTGGACTTGACAGGAGAACCGGCTGCGGGGCACGCACAAACGCGTCTCCAGAGCAGGTAGGTACGGCCAGCCTGCCACGGCAGAGCTGGAACCGGGGAGGCAGCCCAGCTACCAAGCAAGCAGCCCCCACGCACAAAGCCACCTCTCGGCACCGCGTATCTCACGGGGACATTACTTTACACGAGAGAAAAGCACAGTACTCACTTGATCTTCAGGCTGGCGAGCATCGTCTTGTCGATCCTGGGGAGAAAGCAGAGGAGCGCGTTACTGCGGGCGCAGACAGAAGGGCTGTCCCTGCTCCCGACCTGGGGACCGGCGGCTGCTGGCGGACCTGGCCCCACCATCGCCTTCCGAGGTGCCATCGGGCTGGCTGACACAACGGTCAGAACAGAAGGACTTGACCAGAAAACAAAATCAAACAGAATTTAGCCCAAAGGGAAGCCTGGCAGCAAGCAAAACAAAATCTCCCCAGTGATTTCCTGGTGGTGACCAGTGGAGAACTACGGCCTCCGCACCCGAAACGCCAGAGCTGAACTGGGCACCAGAGCAGGACGCTGTCCGCGTCCCAGCTCTCTCCAAGGCGCTGGTCCATGTCTCCCACAGAACACGTACCTAAAGACGACAGAGCCGTGACAGACCTGACGCGCTGGGAAGACCACACCAAACCCCGCAAACCGGACCCCGCAGCCTGACGGGACGCCCGGTGCGACGGGCAGGAACCGGGACCCTCCGAGGCGCGGGATTCCCGTACCCGGCCGGTGGCTGCCTCGCAGCGGGAGCGAGGGCTCGTCCCCGCAGGGCTGCACATCCCCACCCGGCACCAGCCGCCCAGGTGCCCCCTTGCTTCCCCCCCGCCGCCCGCAGCCGCCCCGGGAGCGCTGGACATGGGCAGTGCAGAGCAGCCCCATCGCTCCCGGCCGGCTCGCATGGGCCCGGCAGCCCCAGCCACCCAACTTCTTTATTTGGCACCGTTAATGAGCGCCCATCTCCACAGAAACATTGCAGATAAAGTCATATTAATGTTAATTAATGCAAATTATAGTAATGTCTCACAATGCAAAACGATGTCTTTTGGCAGTCACTGCAAACGCTCTGTTATCTGCCACGAGGAGTAAGCTCCACATCCCGGAACGCCACGAAACGCCAAAAACCCCCAAACCCAGTGGTTCTGCACCGCGATCCCAGAGGATGCGGCGAGGCTGCAGACACGCAGCTTCCCCCCCACCCGCGGCTGTACCCCCCCCCCCGAGCCCCGCACTCCGCACCCCGGCACGCGGGTCCCCCCCCGCACCCCGGGGAGCCCCGGCTCACGCACCCCCCGTCCCCCCCCGCACCCGGGGGCCGCAACACCGCGGAGCTGCGGGTGTGAGCGCGGCAGCGAGCGGCGGGGACAGCGCGGGGCCGGGGCTGCGGGGCTGGAGCTGCCCGGCGGGACCCCCCCTCCCCCGTGCCGCATGAGGAAAGCCGGCTGCCGTTACTGGGCCTCTCGGGGCGGAAAAAAAAAGGGCCAAAAAAAATAAAAAAGGCAACGCACAAGAACGAACCCCCCCCGCCAGGGAAACCGCAGCCGCAGCTCCACGGAGCTGCCCGAGCCGCCCCGGCGGGCCCTGCCCTGCGCCCCTCCCGCGGGGGGGCCAAGCGAAACCCCCCCTCCCCCAGCCCAGCCTCCCCGCTGCCTGCCCCGGCACGGCCCTGGGTTCCGTGGCCCCGGCACCGCACCGAAGGGGGGTCCCGGCCCTCCCCCGGCCCCAACACCGCACCGAAGGGGGGTCCCGTCCCCCCCCGCCGCCAAGCGCAGCGCCCGGGGTTGGCAGAGCCGGCGCCAGCCGGGGGCCGGGACCCGCACCGGTCGCTGGGACCCGCACCGGTCGGTGGGCACGGGGAGCCAGGAGGGGCCGGGCCGGGGCCGGGGCAGGGGCTCCGCACCGCCCGGGGGAGCGGCTCTGGGCCGGGAGTGACAGCAGGGACAGCAGCGGCGGCAGCAGGGCCGGCAGCAGCAGGGACAACAGGGACAGCAGTGACAGCAGTGACAGCAGCAGCAGGGACAGCAGTGACAGCAGTGACAGCAGTGACAGCAGGGCCGGGAAGCGGTGGCGGGGCGGTGCCCGCAGGAAGGGCGCGGCGGCCGCGGGCAGAGGCGGGCGCGGGCCGGGGCCGGTCCCCCCCTCTCCCCCCCTCCTCCCCCGGAAGGGTCTGCCCGGCTGCGCCTGGTGCTGCCGGGGGGGGGGATGCGGCTCCGAGGGGCGTCTTCCCCCGGGGACCCCCGGGAGCGGCTGGCCGGCCCCGCGTGGGAGAGAGACCCCCGTGGGAGACCCCCATCCCGTCCCGTCCTCCTCGCCGTGCGGACACCGACGCTGGCGTTCGAAGCAAAGCCCTCGCCCCGCTCCCCCCGCTTCCCCCAGCCGGCCTGCGGCAGGGCACAGCCCCCCAACAGCGGCCCCCAGGCCCCGCTTCTGCGCGACCCCCAGCTCACCGTCGCCTTGCTGTCCTCCCCCTGCAGCCCCCCGGGGCCGAGGGAAACGAACGGCACCAGGCCCAGAAGGCCCCGGAGGCCCTTGCCAGGGGGTGACGGCTCGGCTCCGTCGCAGCGCCCGGGGTGCCCCCGGCGTGGTCGGGACCCCCGAGCCACGGCTCCCAACGGCAGCCGCTGGGCAAAGCCGCCCAAGAGCCGCGATTCCTCGCTGCTGCAAAACGCGCCCGCGTTTCACAAAACTCCTCTGTGCAGCAGTTTATCGGAGTGCTTCCTTCCCATTTTTATGTGAAGAGAAAGAAAAAAATCCAGCTGAGCCCAAAGCTTCAGCGAGGCGTGCGCTGCCCTGCCCGGGAGACTTGGCCGAAACCCTCCAGGGGTCCCCGGCCCTCCCAGAGCCCCCTCAGCGTTTCCCCAGCAGGTTTCAAGCAGCTCCAAGCCCCCCAGCACGCTCCAGAGCCCCCGGCCGCCCAGCCCCAGCGGCACGGGGAGGGGACGGCAGAGCGACCCGCGGCCCCGGGGCCAAGCAGCAAAACCATCACAGAACTCCCGAAGCGGCCGTCAATTCCCACGGCCCCATCACAGCCACACAGCACGGACCGGGAACGGGCACAGAACACCTCAGAGACCGGGAAACCGGCGGAAGGGCAGAGGGAGGACAGTGCCATTTTCTCAAAAACCATTTCCCTGTAGACCCTCACGCCTCGAGGGGCAGGGACACGAGCAGCGAACGGTCCCGCGGAGCCCAGGGCGCAGGCGGCCGTGGTGCAGGGACGGCGTGGGGAGGCACGGAGAGCCGTGGGAACCGGCCACGAGCCAGGCGAGACCTCGCCGCACGTGCCGCGCGGCTGCGAGCCCCGCTGCCCGGGCAGAGCAGGAGCCGGCAGCGCGTCCTCGGCAGCGAAAGGAGCAGGGGGAGAGCCACAGGATGCTCTCGCAGGTGACATGCCCGTGGCAGCCCACCACGAGCCCTCGGGAGGTCCCCTTGCCGCTTGGCACCCGTGGGGCTCGCGAGGGGCTTCGGCAGGGCACGGCAGCACCCGCCCGCTGCGGGCACCGGGGGAAGAACGCCCTTCCCGACCCCCGGGCTGCCGCTGGCCCGAGGCAGCAGGAAGGCTCTGCCCGAGGGCACCGTTCCCCGTGGAAGCCGCGGTGGGAGAAGCCCCTCGCGCAGCGCCGCGCTCCCGGTAGCCAAGGGGGACGGAAAGGAGAGGCACCCACCAGCCGTAGCCGCCGAAGGAGACGCTGCGCTTTCTCTGGAACATGGTGGCAGCTCGGTGCTGCCAGGGCGCTCCGGCCATGGGGACGCGGCGACGCGGCCGGCAGCGCCCGCCTGCCAGCCCCACGCAGCGCAGCCGCGGCGGGCGCTGCTGCCAGGGCGGGGGGACCCTGGCACTTCCCGGCAGCTGCCCCGAGCGCAGAGGCGCATGCACACGCGCACACACAAACACCAGAAAAAAGTCATTTCCTTTTTTCTTTTTTTTTTTCTTTTGTGGCCTCAGGCTTTTCACAACCTCACGCTGCAAATGTCGCCTTTCTCCTACCGGCAGGAGCCGCGGGCTGCGCTGCGCGGGCAGCGAGGGCGTCACGGCTGAGCCACGGGCGCAGCGTCGCCCGCAAGCATCGTGCCACGGCGCTGGCCTGCCAGCCCGGCCGCCCACCGGGTCCCGCTGCGGAGGGTCACTGGTGGCCATGCACAGGTCCCCCTCCCCGGGCGGCTCTTCCTCCCTCCAGCTGCCCCCGACACGGCAGGGCTGTGCTCAGCGCACTGGGCGGGCTCCCTGGCCCGAGCTCCCCCGGCTGACCCCCCGGCGCCTTTCAGGGGACACCTCGCTAAAAGCATTAAACCTCCGCACGCTCAAAAGCCATCGCCTCGTCTCCCGGGGCAAACGGCTCCCCGGCTGCGCCGGAGCCCGCCGAGGCAGCTGTGGCAGACGCGTTCTCTCTCCTCCGGTCCCTCGGCAGCTCCGTGACGCTGAAGCGTGCGTCTGCGGCCTGACCGCCGCCAACACCCCGCGGCCCTGCAGCAGCCAGGCCTCAGAAATCCCGTTTGAACAGAAAGGCTGACCTCCAGCTGGGTGCCAGCTTCCATCCGTCCGTCCACCGCGCAGTCCCAGACTGCCGCACCCGCTCCCAGGCACAGCAGCGCCCGTGGGCAGGGGGCCCGGTGCCAGGGGCTGCGCACGGAGCCCCCCAGGCTGCCCACCCTAGCCTCCCGCCCTCCACCCACCAGCGCCCGCCTGTGCCCACCCGGGGCCGGGCTGCAGCAGGGGCTCACCCTCCGCGGGTCAAAGCCAGGGGCAGGGGGTAGCCCCGAGCCCCCTCGCAGTCGGGGTCTGCGCTGCCCCACGGCTGGCACAGCGTGGCTGTGGGACTCGGCGCGGGCGCCGTGGCACAATCCGGAGCCTCGCCTCGCACCGCAGCCCGGAGGGGACGAGCTGCTCGGCCGCGCATCGCCGACCGCCGGGTGAAATAAAGGAACCCAGCGCTCGCGTCCCGAAGTGCCGGCAGCCCGGAGACCAGCGGAAAGCCTCCGACTGCCCAGGTCCTGCTGGCCCGGCCACCGGCACGCTCACCTGCTGCTCCGGCGATTCCAAAGAACGCCCGGCGCACACAGGAACACCCCCTCGGCTCGGCGCTGCCGGGCGCTGCCGGGCTCGCACGGCTCCCGGGGACCCGAGGCTGCTCTTCGCCCAGCGCTTGGCCCTCGCAGGAGTCAGACTCCCATCCAGGCACCCAAAAGCTTTAAATTAAGAGACATTTGGATTCTGTCTGATGTGTGAAAGAAGGGGGGGATAGAGAGCTGGAGAGAAATCACTCAACTCCACGGAGAAAGCTTGGACTGAAATCCAGCTATTTCAACTCCTACTTTTCTGCCCACAGCCTTCTCTCCTTACAGGGATAAAATGATGGAAATCCTTTGCATTTTAGAGCTCTTAAGGATGTTATTTAAAAAAAAAAAAAATCCCAAACACGCTGCAGGCTTGAAGGCCATAACTCAGGTACCATGAAATATCTGGAGCAGACACTTGCTTGGAGCACATTTGCTTCTGGCTCGCACGCTCCCTGTCACAGCTCTGCACCGACAGCAGCGTGACGTTACCCTCTCACTCTATCTTCCCCCGGGCCACGTCTTTCTCACACTGCTACCGGCTGACTTCTGCCCAGCTCTACCGAGCTGCCGACGATTTACATCCCTGGAAACACAAGCGGGGAGCTTCCCCGCACGGCCGAGCTCTGCAGTGCGCCAGACGAGCACACCCGCAGCGGCTGCAGCCCGCGCAGCGGCAGCAGCGACAGCAGCCACGGGAAGCACCGGTCGACACCGGCATCGCACCAGCAACACCGCGGAGGGTCCCAGAACTGCCCGCTCGGCATTTCAACATCCACGCTGGCAGCGCTGAGAGCACCGACGGCTGCGTCCTGCTCCGCCGCTGCAGTCCTGACGCGGCCTCGCTGCTGCCAGAGGCACCGCGGCAGGAGGGAGCGCGACGGGGAGACGCGGCGAGGCCAGGCCGGGCTCCCCCTGAGCGCGAGGTCACGGCAGTCGGTGGGCCAGCACCGCCATGGCAGGACGGCCTCGCGCCACGCCGGCACGACAGCTCTGCCAAAGCCACGACCCACAGCCACCCCCGGGACTCGGAAGCCGGGGGGACAGGACCTCGGTACGGCCGTAGGGGAATTGCCCCCTTTCCCGCTGCCCAGGAGCGCTGCAGGCAGCCCCCTCACCCCGCACCAGTGGGACCAGTGCCCGGGGATGCCCAGGGCCGGCAGCGGAGCTCTCCCTGCTCCCCATTCCCATGGCCAGCAGCCCCCCAGGGCCGTGCCAGCCGCCACAGAGACGGGTGACAAACAGCATTGCAACGGGGCAAAGGTTAAAGAGGCACCAAGGACCCAGCTGCCCAGAGACCCCCAGCCTCCCTCGGCTCCCGGGCACCACGCCAGCGCCTGCCCAGCATCACCTGGAGCGCATCCAGAAATAGCTCGTCTGCAATGACATCTTCTCGCTTCCCCCCCGAGGTATTTCACACAGTTGGGCTCAAAAACGAAACAAAAAAAACCCGCTCCTCCTCTCAGAGCAGGCAGAGCCAGAAAAGCACCGATCCGCCAAAACGCAGACGCAAGGCCTGGGGGAGGACGCCCGCTCGGCACCATCTGCACCGGGCAAAGCTCACGTTTCCCAGGGGCCTCTGCCAGCAGCGGCACCATCGCCCTGCCCTCCGCGGCCGCGCTCCCCACGCCGGCCAGCACCCCCAGACCCCAGTAATGGGGGAGCGGGCGCTGCGCAGGGGGGGCAGCGAGCCACGCCGTTAGCCAGGCAGCGGACAAACCCCAGCCCCCCAGGAGCACCCCGCAGCTCCCCGGGGCGCAGCACCGGCCGGGGACCCCCGGAGCTGCCAGGGGGAGCGGTGGGGGGAGAGGGGCTCGCGTTTTGGCCGGCTCCATCGCACCCCAAAGCGGGCACCACGAAAGAGCGAGAGCGGGGACGGGGCGCGGGGCTGCGGCGACAGCAGCGCGCTGCAACCGCGCGGCGTCAGAGCCGGACGGGCACAGGCTGCGGGGCTGCCGTCTGCTCACCAGAGGAGACGCGGGCACACAGCCCCGCTCGCCTCTCCGTCACCCAACGAGGGACCGCGGGGCTCGAACCGCCCCAACACCGCGTCTGCGGCTGCCAGCGAGACCCCCGGCACCGGGGCGCGCCAAGGGCCGCGCAACACGGCGCTGGCGAAGGCGCGAACCCACGGCGCAGCAGCAGGGAGGGCTCCTCTGGGTCGGCCGAAGCGGCCGGCGCGGTCCCCTGCGGACCCCCAGCCGTGGCCGGATGGCTCGGCCTGGCCACCACCCCCAGGCACGGCTCAGCGCCCGGCTCCCTGCAGCACAGGACCCTCCGTGGTGGAGCCCGCGCAGACCGTACCTGCTGCCCCGGCGAACCGCTGGCGGGGGGCTGCGGCACGGGGCTGCCCTCCGCCCCGCCAGCCCGCGGCACCTGCGGCACTGCCCCTGCCGAGGGACCCAGCAGCAGGCACGGGCTGGCGCGGGTCCCCGGCCATCCCCTCGGCACTCAGCGCCCACCCCGCAGAGCAGAATTGTGCCCAGGAAGGGCAGCGTAATTCTTTCCTTTGCTGCCAGGGCTAAGGGAGACTGATTGCATCATTAGTGCTTTAATATTGCATGCGGCGCGCTGAGGGTATTCATCTTTCTATTATGACTCTAAGGAAGGTTGTGGGCACCCAGAAATATTAGATTTTGTCCTGGCAGGAAGAACACGCTGTGCACATCATCAGCCTCGACGTACGAAGCAGAGGAAAAGAGTGTCCGAATTAACTCTGACTCAGCGCACGGCATCTTTTTAGCAGTATTTTCTCCCCTTCATGGTGCTGCTGCAGTGACACAAAGTGACACTCAACGCCTCAAACAGCAGCTTCCCCCAGAACCCAGCCCGCTCTCAGAGCTGGCCACCGGCTGCTCAACGGCTGTGAGCACGGGGGGAGCGGGAGCGCTGCCTGTCACCCCAGAGGTGACAACAGCCCACACCGCTGCTTTGGTCCTTTGGGGAGGGGGGGACATGATGACACGGGACGGGACACCAGCCTGGGGGCTGAGCCGCACAGCCCGCTTGTGAAACCGCCTCGGGAGGGCTCGGCACATGGGAGCTGCAGCTGGGAGCACCAGCCTGCGGTGCAGGGCAGGACCGGCAAAAACGTGCCCACAGAAATGAAGAACTAATTCCCAGCAAAACGCTCAGCTGGCCGGAAAAGGAGAGAAAGTTCAGCACAGAAATTACCAGCAGCCTCCTCCAGCAAGGCAGCGCTGCTCCGGGTGCTCCCAACCCGAGGAACCGCAACCAGTGAGCCAACGCGTGCGGGACGTGCCGGGGAGCAGGGCAGGCTGCGCCTCCGTCCCGGGCGCTGGGGTTTCACCGGGCCGGTGGCGAGGCCGGCTGCTCCGTGCACCGGCAGCAGGAGGGAGGCGATGGCCGTCAGCCTCCCAGCGCGAGCAGACGTCCCCTTCGGCCCCGGGAGCGACCTGCGGCCAGCGGCTCCCGTCCTGCCAGCACCACCGAGGGCCCGCGCGTGCCGGCCGCGCGCGAGGCTGCGGTCCCCGGTCCCTGCCTGGGGATGCTCGGGGGAGGCTGGGTGAGACGCTGCAGAGCCCAGCGCATGGAGAGCCCCGCTGGGGACATCAGAAACATGGCAGTCATGAGCAGCCACCGCGCGAGGGTGAACGCCAGGGTCAGGGCTCCGAGAGCTCATTTTCCACCCACAACGTTTGGCGTGCCAGGGGCAGATTCAGCGCTGCACACGGCGCGAGAGTCTGCTCCCTCCAGAGACCAAGGCTGTGCACAGCCCACGCTGCAGAGCACGCTCCAGGCCCTCTGCCACATTCTCGAGGCCATCTGCCAACACTCACCGCTCACGGACTCAACCCTCCATCCACCGCGATCTGATCCCTCCTGCCCAGTTCTGCCAAAACGGCTGAGCACCAGCCCGTGGAGGAAGCCCCGCTCGAGCTGCGAGACGTCCTGCTCAGACAGCAGAGACAGGGGAACCCGTGCCCAGCCCAGACCCTGCAGCCCAGTGCTGCAGCACAGGCACTGCCGGGGCCCGGGGAGCCCCTGGCTACACCCTGGGGACCACTGCTCCAGGAGGGGACCCCGGGAAAGCACCAGCGATGGGTGCCGGCCGAGCCCCCGCGCAGCCCCCGCGGCCGGAGCAGAGCAGCCCTGGCTGAGCGGCAGCTCCCAGGTCTCCAACGCGCTCCTGCGCTGCTGCCGCGCGCTGCATGGGGGGTGTCTGAGGCGGAAAGGTCGGATGAGCCAGACGCGCGGGGCCGCATCCGCCCAGAGCCCCCCGGGCTGCTCCCCGGCCCTGCCAGCGGCCCCCTCGCACTCTCCCGCCGGCTCCCCACTCGCCGTGAGCAGGAGGGGTTGGCGTGACCCGAAGGCCCTGGCAACGGTAGCCCTGCGCCTCGCCAAGCCCCCGCGCGGGCACGGACAGCCCCACGGCGCACCGCGTCCATCCCGGGGTCACCAAGCGAGGAGGAACCCGGTGGCCGCAGCAACCGACCGAGCCCAGCACGGGGGTCCTGTCCCGCGCGCTGCAGAGCTGGGGACCCACCGCCCCGGCGGGACAAACCCCCCCGCCGTCCCCGGGCAGAGCGGGGGGTCCTCCCCGCGCAGGCACCCCCGCTCCAGGCGTACCCAGACGCCCGAACCCGCAGCAGCAGGGACACGGGCAGCACCGCTGCTCGCAGCTGAGCGACATCCAAACCCCGCAGCGGCTGCAGCCGGGCGCCAGCGAGGCCGGACCCACGCCCCGCACGGGGCAGCTCGGCGGCCAGCGGCAACGGGCAAGTCTGGGGCCACGGAAAGGGCCGTCCCCGAGCCTCCCGCCACGCACACCCCAGTGAACGGCGGCGCTGGGTGGGAGCGGGGCGCGGGGACGAGCCGGCAAGGGCTGTGCTCAGCCGGGCGGGGTGGCAGGAAGGCAGCGGTCCTGCGGGACCACCGTGGAGGAAGAGAAGGCCAGACCCTGCAGAGCGTGGGCTGGTTCAGGACAACACCACCAGGCGCAATCGATGCGTTTAACTGCTGCTGGGTGTGAAGTCTGTCGACGCTAATTTGTCCTTTCTTCGCAGCATCGATCTCGTTGCTTCCAGGCAGTGCAGAGGGAGGTGAGGAAAGCCCAGTCCAGGCTGCACGTTCAGGAGCAAAGCCGGTTCTCCTGCCACGCAGAGCACGCGACTCCGCATCCCTCGGAAGCTCGCTCTGCACACCGCGTCGGGGGAGCTGGACACCATCCTCCGCGGCCCCGGCATGCGCCTTCGGGCCTCCCGAGGGGAACCGGGTTTGCCGAGCACGCTGTGGCACCGAGAACGTCCCCAGCGTTCACGTTCTGGACGCGCATACGCTCTCTGGGTACCCAGCCCGACACACACGAGCGACCGGTTTCTCCCAGCACCAGACGACCCAGCTCTCCGCTGCAGAGGGACACAGACCTCGTCTGACCACAGCGCTGCGCACAGCCAGCCACCGCACACGCTTCCAGGCTCATTAAAACCTTCTCGGCCACTGCGAGGTCAAGGTGCAGAGCTGCTCGTTCTCGCAGCTCCACCCATTTTAGAGCTCTGCCTTGCGAGCGAGGGCACGAAACTCCCCGGCGAGGCTCTCTCTTCAGGGAGAGCCCGCCCGAGCACACCGGTCTGCTGCATGTCCGTTCTCCCCACCGCTCCCAGCTGTGCCGCTTCCCACGCAGGCTGAGCCCGAGAGAGGACGCTTCCCAGGAGCCGCAGACGCCCGTGTCCACGCACACGGAGCAGGCAGCGAGGTGTCTGCGTGTGCTGCGACGCACACGTGCATGCCTTGCTCGGGGTGCTCCAGAGCCAGCCCAGCCCCGCTGTCCCATGCCCAGGCAGCCCTGGGCACCGTCACCACGGCCACCTGCACATCCCGCACCGCGGTCCCCTGGTCCCCCGCCACCGCTGCCCAGAGGAGCCGGAGCCCGTTTGCCCGGACACCGCTGGGGCTGCTGGAGGGAGGATGCGGCGCGGCAGAACCCGACAAAACCCCGCTCCCGCTGGCAGGCGGGCGCCGGCACGCAGCTGGGCCAGGGGGACCGGGCAGCGTGTGGCCCAGTTCACGACAAACGGGGGGTTTGGGGGGGATGTGACTGCAGCCTAAGAAGAAATTGTGGTGAGACAGGAAAAGAGCTGCGTAAACTAAAAACCAGGGCTGGCAAAACGCGGGGGTGGGAGGAGAGCACGGGCACGAGCCAGCCCTGCGCAGGCTTTGGCTGGAAACGAGGGGGTTTCTGACCTCGAACGCAAACGGCCTCCGGAGCAGTCTCCCAACGACAGAAGCAGAGGAGAAAAGCCGCTACCTGGCGCTCAGCACGTCGGTGCGGGCACGGCCCGGGACGCTGCCCGCAGCAGCAGGGAGCTGGGCTGGGTGAGCCCCCCCCCCCGGGGGCTTCTCCCCCCAGCCCCACATCGCCCTGCTCCCCACATCGCCCGGCTCCCCACGCCGCCCGGCTCCCCACATCACCCGGCTCCCCACGCTGCCCGGCTCCCCACACCGGCAAGCGGCAGCTGCCCGAGGCCGACGCGCGGGGTTGGGTCTGGGCAGCACCCGGGGCTCAGACTCAGGGCCAAGCCTGGACACGGTGCCATCGGAACGCAGCAAACCAGACACGCGGGATTTGGACTCCAGCTTTTCCAAACCCTGCTACATCTTGCCGATATCACCTGTCTTTTTCCACCATTTTGGGCGTTTTTTGAGAGAGCTGGGCGAGATTCAAATCAGAATCAAGCAACAGCTCTTTCTGGTTTGGCACCCAACTTGGAGGCAGATGTTAACTCTAAGCCGGGATTCATCTACCCCCACGAAATTGGAAAGAGGTCTGGGGAGAAGGAGCTGTTTTTAGCTCCTGGAAAAAATGTCTCTTCCTCCTGTTGCTGCTGAAGTCCTGTTCCTGTTTCCACAGCAGCCGCTAACGACCCCCAGAGCACCCGACTCCAGGTGCACGGCAGGCAGCAGCAGCACAGGGACCCTCCGAGCAGCCCCCCGGACCCCGCTACCACACGGATACGCTCAGGGATGAGGAGGAGGGAAGGGTGACAAAACAAACATCAGCAAAGAAAAAAGGCGGTTTCGCTGCCATGGTTATCGCGAGCCGCCCTTAGGGAGGAATCAGCGGCGGGGGGAGAAGGAAATATCCGTTAAACCCGGCGTGCGCAGCGAGCGAGCTGCTGGCTGGGATCACGCCTCTTGTTGAATCTGAATTTAAGACTCCCTGGCGTGCTGCCAGCCTTCAACAAATCGCGCTGGGCGGACAGATACCACGGCCCTCGCGCCACCAAAACAACAAGCGGCCTTAAATCAAACAGCAGAGCCGGGAGCGCGCGGAGGATGAGGACACCAGGCAGGACCCGGCAGGATCCACCGCGGGTCCCGGGCGCCGCGGGGATGCGGAGCACGCGCTCACGCCGGGTTACGGCATCGCTCTGCCCGCGGAGAGCAGCGGGGTGACCAGAACGCTCTGCCCTGCCCGGGGAGCAGACATCACGCGCTTCCCCGCCGAGAGCAGCCGCGGTCCTGCTCGAAGCGCAGGGCAGGGGGGCTGCCCCGCAAACCGGGCGCTGGGCGCGCGGGGAGGCTGCGAGCCACCCCCCCCCACGCCCTGCTCCCGTCAAACACAGAGAAACGGGGGCTCCTCACCCCGCCAAGGCCGGGCCGCGACCCCCGCAGCCCCCGGGGGCAGCACCCCAAAGGCACCAGCGCAGGGCACCGGCGGTCGCCTCCCTCGGACTCGCAAGATTCGACACACGCGTTGGCAACCACCGCACCGGCACAGCCGGGACCCCCGGCCCCCAGCGAGCCCCCCAACACAAAGCCCCCCAACAAAAAGCCCCCCCCTCAACACAAAGCCCCCCAACAAAAAGCCCCCCCCTCAACACAAAGCCCCCCAACACAAAGCCCCCCCCAACACAAAGCCCCCCCCCAACACAAAGCCCCCCCCTCAACACAAAGCCCCCCCCCAACACAAAGCCCCCCCCCCCAACACAAAGCCCCCCCCCCCAACACAAAGCCCCCCGCCCGAAGCAGCCCCGGCGCTGCGGGTCGCCGCGTCCCCGCGGGCCCCCCCCGGCTCACCCGCCGTCCGCGGCCCGGGCCCCGCCGCTGCCGCTCGGATCTCGCCCGCTGCAGCCCGCCTCGCCCCGCCTCCCCCGCGCGCAGCCCGCACCCGCCGCGAGCCCGGGCGCGGGGCCGTGCGGAGCTGCGCGCGACCCGGCCCCGCCGCCGCCCCCGCGTCCCCGCGAGAGCCCGGCACTGCCCGCGGGGGGGGGGGGGGGGGGGGGGTGCGGGGGCAGAGCCGACACCTGCAGCCCTGCCCGCAGCCCTGCCCGCAGCCCTGCCCGCTTCGCCCCGCACTGCTCGGCCGAGGCGCGTCAGGGAGCTGGAGACGGGGACCGGGTCCCTGGGGGCGGGGGGGAAGGAACCGAGGCCCACGATGCAGCAGAGCCCTGGGCAGGGCTGTTCGCGGGGGGGCAGCGGGGGGGCAGCGCCCACCCGCAAACGCTGAGCGTCCTGCCCCCCGCACCTGCCTGGGGCGGTCAGAGTGAAGGGGCTTTTTGTGAAAAAATAACCAGAAAATGGAGCAAACCCCTCCGGATCCAGCCCGAACGCGGGCTTTGGTCTCAGGCGTGAGCCCCGCCGTTCATCACAGCCGGACCCCAGACCCACAGCCTGGGCCAGACCACAGCAGAGCCCCCAGGGCCAAGCCCCGGACCCGCAGAACGGAGGGCAGAGTCTCCGTTCCCACCGCCAGGCCCATCGTCCCACCCGGCCCCACGCGCTGGCCACCCAGCACAGCCCCGGGGACGCGCCTGGACCACGGCGCCCAGCCCGGCCACCGCACCCCGCATGGCTTTGGTCCCAAGGGTTTCTCAAGAGATTCAGTGAAACCAATGCAATTCCCTTTTTTGGCAGCGCTGAAACCAGTTTCACAGCATCCAACATTGAACTGGGCGATTTCGGCGACCGACGACGCTCACCCACTGCGCCCCACGCCGCGCCCCGGCCGGCTGCCTCCCCGCCGCGCTCTCTGAAAGGTCGCGGTCTCCGACACCCAGGTCTGCTCTGTGTGGCAAGCAGCCACAGGCCCCGCATCGCGCCCCGGCCGCAGCACCGCACCGCTCACCAGCCACGGCACCGCACCGCTCCCCAGCCACGGCACCGCACCGCTACCCGGCCACGGCACCGCACCGCTACCCGGCCACGGCACCGCATCTCTCCCCGGCCACGGCACCGCACCGCTCCCCAGCCACGGCACCGCATCGCTCCCCAGCCACGGCACCGCATCGCTCCCCAGCCACGGCACCGCACCGCTACCCGGCCACGGCACCGCACCGCTCCCCGGCCATGGCACCGCATCTCTCCCCGGCCACGGCACCGCATCGCTCCCCAGCCACGGCACCGCACCGCTCCCCAGCCACGGCACCGCACCGCTCCCCGGCCACGGCACCGCATCGCTCCCCAGCCACGGCACCGCATCGCTCCCCGGCCACGGCACCGCATCGCTCCCCAGCCACGGCACCGCATCGCTCCCTGGCCACGGCACCGCACCGCTCCCCAGCCACGGCACCGCATCGCTCCCTGGCCACGGCACCGCACCGCTCCCCAGCCACGGCACCGCATCGCTCCCTGGCCACGGCACCGCACCGCTCCCCAGCCACAGCACCGCACCACTCCCCGGCCACGGCACCGCATCGCTCCCCGGCCATGGCACCGCACCGCTCCCCAGCCACAGCACCGCATCACTCCCCAGCCGCAGCACCGCACCGCTCCCTGGCCGCAGCCAGCCGGGCCCAGCTGCCGAGAGCCCTCGCGTGCCGGCGCAGAGGCCCGTCCCAGCCCGGGCAGCTCCCGGGCAGCAGCGTGCCCGCAGCTCCCAAACACGGCGGGGGGACCAGGGGAAAGCCAACCCGGCCGTGCGAGGAGCTGCAGGAAACAGGGCGCACGCTCTCGTCCTCCTGCAGAGTGCAGCTCAGGTGGGACCGCGTGTACCTCGGTGTGCCTGGGTGATGAAAACAACGAAGCACATCTGCTACGGCAACGCCTCCACAGGTCGGTGTCCTCTTGCTCAGCTGTGCCACCACCGCTATGCAGAGAAAAGCAGCAAGTGCAAAATAGCGACAGCGACCCGATCAACGTGACAGATCAATAATGTCACAGTCTGAAACGCCACAGAGCACCCTGGTGTCACCGTGCCACCCGAGGCACCGAAACGCTCCCCAGCCGAAGCCTCCGCAGCGTCGGCGCTGGGAGGTGGCACGGCTGCCCGCTCGCCCACCCGCGGGGACACGCCAGCGCAGGGCATCTCGCCGTCACCAGTAATGAACGAGGGGCTGGAAGATGGCAGCCCGGCCCTGGCGCAGCTCCCTCCTCACGCGCACCCCACGGAGCAGCCGCTGAGGCGAACGGCCCACGGCCAGACCTCGGCGCGGAGGCTCAGACCTGGGCAAACCCGGGGCTCGCGGAGCGGGGGTCCGGACGTGCGCTGCCCCGGCGACAGCCCCAGCCACAGCCCAGGTGAAGGTTTTATCCCCGGAAGAGGGAGGCAGGCACCGGTCCTGACTGTCCCCCGACGGCCCACACACCCCGCCAGACTTCCCCAGGTGACTTCCCAGCCCACTGGGAAATCCAGCGAGTCCAGCGGGATGAACCTCACTCGTACTTCACGTTAATTATAAATGATGTCACACGCATTGAAGTGCCACACGCCACACGGTACGTGTGCACCAGGGGTGAGATTCACGCAGCCTTTGAGAGCAGTTTGCCAAAATTAGTTAAAACCAGTGACCAGCACGGTAGTTCCAGCCTTCGGAAAGCCTCTCCGGCGGCGGGCAGAGGAATCGCCCTCTGGGGAAGCGGCTGGAGAGAAGCGGGGCGCCTGCCTCCTGCCCCCAGAGATCTCTGCTGGGTGGGTGTCACCTCCCCCCTGCTCCCCACGAGCGGGGCAGGGCCCTCCCCACCCAGCCTGGGGGCTTCACATCGCCGTCCCCCCCCAGAGACCCCTCACCCTGAGGGAAGCCCCCGCAGCCCCTCCCCAGCCCGGACCCCAGCGTTTCGGGCACCCCGTCCCTCCCCAGCAGTGCTCCCGCGGTTCCCTGGCACAGGACCCCAGGGACTTGGGCGCTTCAGGGCTTTAAGGGCTCTCGGAGCAAAACCGCTGCTGAAATCAAGAGCGAAAAGCTCTCGGCCGCGCAGCCAGCCCGGGGCTCGGGGGGCTTCGGGGCTCCTCACGGGCGGGAGGACAGACACGGCACCGTCTGCGTCTCGAGGCCCGCAAGGCTTTTCTGTCACTGGCATTTTACCACCAAACACCGGGATCCGGACGGACAGCGGCGCGCACGCGTCGGCAGCGGGAGCCACGGCACGGCGCAGGACGCGGCTCCGAGAGGTGCTCGCAGCGGGCTGTGAAGGAGGCGGTTTAAGCACCAAAGGAAATGGGGGTATCGGGACAAATGTTTTCCAGAGACCGCTACGGTGGGGAGGTACGCAGCCCCTGGCTGCCAGTCCGGCTTTCGAGCAAGCCCCAAGTGTGCTGCGTGCGTATCACAGAATCACAGAATGGTAGGGGCTGGCAGGGACCTCTGTGGGTCATCTAGTCCAACCCTCCTGCCCAAGCAGGGCTGTAGAGGACCTTGTCCAGGTGGGGCTGGAATATCTCCAGAGAAGGAGACTCCACAGCCTCCCTGGGCAGCCTGGGCCAGGGCTCCGTCACCCTCAGAGGGAAGAAGTTCTTCCTCGGGTTCAGACGGAACTTCTGCGTAAGGCAGGTCCTCTGGAGGCTGCGTGCTTCACCAAGAGCGCGGGGGTTTTAAAAGCGAAGGCTGGGGAGGCAGCCAGTGGTTTGCCCTTTCCACTGCTCTAACCGGAGCGGGGCTCACAGGGTGCCTGCGGCTCCCCGCTGCGCCCGCTGCACCTGGAACCTTACTTCAAAGCGAAAACCAAGACGCTCGGCTACGCACAGGGCTCCAGAGGCAGGCTGAGGTCAGGAGACCCACGTCAAAACCACGAGGGCGCGCGACAAGAGGATCAGACAGGTCCCACCAGCACGGCAGGCTGCGGGTGGCAGTGGCAGGGGACACGCCAGCGCTCCCCACGGCCCCCGGCCCCGCACCCCCCGGGCCCCCCTTGCCTGCTGGGCGAGCCCAGGTCCACCCGGCTGATGATGCGGTGCTGGTGGGGCGAGTACAGCCACTGGAAAGCCGTCAGCGTCCTCTCCTCGATCCGAAACCGGCCTTCTCTCACGTACCTAAAAATAACAGCGAGAGAGACTGAAATATTTATTAGGGCAGGGCTGTGCAGAGGGAGCGCCGGCCGCGGAGGGCGGCTGGCTCCGCTGCGCTGCTCCGAGCCACGAGCCCGGCAGCACCGCTGACCTGCTCCTCGGTTCCGCAGCAGCAAAACGGCTTTGCAGCCCCGTCCGTCTGCAGCCTGCAGCGTCCCCGTCCTTCCCGGCCCATCAGCGGGCGCTCCCAGGGACGCGGCGTCCCTCCAAGGGGGACCCCCAGGGAGGGGACAGTGGCCCCCGCCACCACTGCCACCAGAGCCGCGGTCCCGACCGCCCGGCGCAGGCAGCGGCCGCAGCTCCCCGGGGAGCGGCTGCAGCACGGAGCCTTGCAGCGGACACGGGACCCCCAGGCCAGACCCACGAGCACCCGCGACCGCACGCGCAGAGAAGCGAAGGGCGAACACTTCCCGCACGGCGCGGGACGCTGCGCAGCGTGGCAAGCAGCCACAGGCACCGCACCGCGCCCCGGCCTGCAGCCCCCACCCTGTGCTCCCCCGGGGCAGCAGCCCTGTCCCCAGCCTTGTCACCGCTCCAAGGGCAGGCTCGTGCCTTTGTCACATTATTTCGAATGTCAGGCCAGACGCTGAGGCTTGTTAAGTAATGTCCAAGTGACGAATCGATGGTCATTACTGTGATTAGAGAAGTACGGGTTCGCTGTTACGTGAGCAAAATGTTGGTAACCACAGTTATTCCCATCTTTTAGAACAAAATTCTGCTGCCTGCCTCAGCCCAACAGCCAGCTGCACTTCACACACCCTGCTCTGAACATGAAATTTCATCAGCAAGCGATGAATTATTTAAAGCCCCTGTAGTACCGGTTGGAGACCACGCGCGCTCACAGCTGCAGCATCACAAACCCCAGCCAGGGCCGGGCGAGCTCGCAGTCCTCTCCTCTGCGTGCGGATGCTCCGGGTGGAACATTCCCACCCGCGCCGCAGGGATCCGGCCACGCTGCCTGGATGGGGCCCAGGGGCCGCGCCGCGGAGCCGCGGGCTGCCCGCAGCCCTGGTGAGCAGGCCCACGTCTGGAGCCGCTCGCTGCTGCTGGGCTCTGCCCGATGTCGCCCAGCCCAGCCCGGGGCTGCAGGGTGCTGCTGGACCCCGGGGGCAGCGGCAGCGCGGGGGTCAGAGCTCCCGCCACCAGCAGGAGACCCGAAAGGCTCCTTGAGCGTCCCCGGCACAGGGTGACCTCCTGATTTTCTTGGCAAAAGCAACCAAGCATGGCGGAGTCACCGCAACAGCCTGGGTCTGAGCGTGCAAGGAAAAAAGTGCCCCAGGCTGCTGAGGAGGGGGAAAACAGGAAGGCAAAAAAGCTTGGCAAGCTCAGAGCGATCCTCAGATGAGCTCCAGCCTGGCTGCTCCCTCCGGCTCGCAGGGTCCCACCCGGAGCCCCGGCACCCAGCCCGGCTCCGCTCGCTGCCTGGCCGGCGTGGGACGAGCCGCGGGCCCAGCCGCAGCCCTGACGCCAGCAGCACCGCGCTGCGGCCGAGCCACCCGGTCACGGCCTGGCATCGCCGCAGCGCCCGGCTCCGAAGGCGCGAGCTTCGGCTGTCACCAACTGCACAATCAAAAACCAGAACGCACAGCGAACGCTTGTTCCCAGCGCCAGCGCGTCCCAGCTGCTCCGGTCACCGCCATCACCCCGTCCCAGCACGGAGCCGCGGGTCCCCGCACGCCGAAGCCCGGAGCGGCCTCAGCACCCCGAAGCCCCCCGACATCGGCCGGGATGACCCCCGAGCATCCCGCGCATGTCCCGGGCCCTTCCCGCCGGCGGGCACAGCACCCACGCGCGCTGGGACCGGGACGCTGCCGCTCCCGCACCTCTCCCGCCGCTTCCCCGCAGCCAGGGCTCTCCTCGGGGTCCGGCTCTTCCCCCCCGCTGGACCCCAAATGCCAAAGGACCCCGAGCCGGAGCTGCAGCCCCCAGCCCCCCTCCACGCCCCGCGCCGGGGCAGCCGTCCCCGCCGGGACCCACCGCAGCCCCACACCGCAGCACCGCGACCCTCGGGGTGCCCCGGAGACCCCCAGGGTGCGGGGGCCAGACCCCCCCCCCGCCCCACCCGCAGCCCTCCCGGCCCGGATTCCCCTCTTTACCCCCCCAGCAGCCGGGACTCCCCCCGCCGAGGGGCACCCCCGCCCCTCCCCATACCAGACCTGGGACCCCCTTTCGAGCCTCACCCCTCTGCGGCCGCTCCCCTGGGCCCCCCTGCCCCGAGTCCCGCTGCCCCCCCGCCCGGCCCCGCACTCACCCGCGCAGCAGCTCCCAGCGCCGCTCCCCCGCCGCCCTGCCCGAGGCCATCCCGCGGCGGGGCGGGGGGCGAGGGGGGTCCCCGGCGGCACGGCCCCGGCCCCGGCCCCGGCCCCGTCCACGTCCCCGCGGGGCTCGGGCGGCTGCGCGCGCTCCAGCGCGCTCCCGCCTCCTCCGGCATCGGGGGGGGTCCGGGAGGGGGGGGTCCCATCGCGAGCCCGATTACGTAAGGCGTGACGCAATGCGGCTTCCCCCAGGCAGCTCCGGAGGGCGCGGGGTTCCCGCACGGGGAGGGGGGGGGGCTGCCCGCAAACGCCGCGCCCGGGTCCAGGTCCCGCTCTGCAGACCTCACTGCGGGGTGGGGGGGGGTGTCCCCCCCCAGAGCCCCCCGGGGAACGCACCCTTTGCAGCCTCTCCAGCGCCTGGAGCAAGGCTGAGCCCCGCTTCACGGAGTCCCTCGAGAGCGGTCACCGGTGGAAAGAAGCAGGGACGGGGGGGCCCGCCAGCCAGACCCCCCCGCCCAGCTGGGGACCCCACAGCCACCCCGACCCCGCAGCGGAGGTGCACGGCTGGGGGCTGGAGCCCACCCTGTGAACCCCATCCTGTCACCTTGCCCACCCTTGAGAACAAAGCAGCCGGGTTTCGGGGCTGGGCTCGGCTGCGGGTGGCCCCCCGCGCTCCGGAGCAGACGGGGAGCGTGCCTACAAGTCACTTCAGGGAGCTCTGAGTCGCCCCAAAAGCTGTCCCTCGGAAGCCATGTGCTGCCCCCAAACCCTTACTTTTCTGACCTTTCAGAACATAATTTCTGAACCCGAGGAAGAACTTCTTCCCTCTGAGGGTGATGGAGCCCTGGCCCAGGCTGCCCAGGGAGGCTGTGGAGTCTCCTTCTCTGGAGATATTCCAGCCCCGCCTGGACGCGGTGCTGTGCCCCCTGCTCTGGGTGACCCTGCTTGGGCAGGGGGTTGGGCTGGGTGACCCACAGAGGGCTCTGCCAGCCCCCACCATTCTGTAATTCTGTGAAATTAGTGTCCCCAGCTGTTGTGCCTGCAATCCAGCTGTCTCATTTAACTCAAATAACACTAATTACTCCGGTAAGGACCTGTTGGTGACTCTAGAGCCCCACTCGCGCAGGGCCCAGACATCTCTGCCAGGCTTTAACGCCGTCTCTCAACGCAGAGCGGTGCTTCGCCGGGTCGGCTGGCGAGGCCGGGCCCTGCTCTGCGTCACGTCACGGGGGTTCAGCCGGGGGCTCTCCCAGACTGTGGGCAGGGACCCCCCCTCCGGCGGAGCTGCCTCCCCTCGGAGGCCGTGGGCTGCAGGCTGCAGGCACCAGCCCGCCCAGGTCCCTGCCCTGCCTCACTGCCGCAGCCCGCGGCGCTGCGGGCGCTGGCGGCTCCGTCCTCGGCTGCGAGCCTCGCCCGAAACGGTGACCAGGACATTGCTGATGCTGAAATCGTCGTCGTTACAGGAGCCGTGCAGCAGGAGAGCTGGCCCCTCGGCAGGCCCCGGTATCAGCTGCCCGCAGCCGCCCGGCACCGGCTCTGCACGCACTGATGGCGCCTGCGGCCGGGTTCAGAGCCAAGGGCAGATAAAACGCCCGACCCCCGCCCTGCAGAGCCCGACAGCCGTGCTGAACGTCACGTCGGTCTGCGCAGAGTCTCAGCCCCGATGGGAACGACGGAGCCGGTGTCCCCTGCCCGCCCCCGGTGTGCAGCCCCCCGGCAGGGCAGAGCCGCGGCCGGCCCCTCACTCGCCGCTCACCCCGGACTCGGTGCTTGCACCCGCGGCAGGGTGTCATGGGCAGGGCAGCAGCGACGGGACCGTGGGGGATGTGGGGCCAGGGAGGGGACCGAGGAAGGGGAACAGGAGGGGCCAAAGCTCTCCCTCCTGCCCCGGAGCCTGGGAGCTGCCCCACCCCCATCCCAGCACACGTATGTTTTTGCAGACCTGGGAGGTCCAATGAATAAACACAGCTTTTATTTTGGGAGGAAATAAATTTGAAAAAAGTTCTGAAATAATGAGAAATTTACAAAATCAGAGTATTCTCCTTCACTCACACACCCACGTGCACACAGAGCAGCACACGGGAGCGCATCCGGCATCTTCCGCGTGCCCCTGTGCGCTGCCGGCGCCGCGCTGACCCCGGCCGGTCGTCCCTCCGGGGCCGCACGCCAGAGCCCGGCCGGCAGATTCGGCTCGTTCTGTCCCAGCCCGTTGCCCCCGAGCCGCGCTGCCCCGGCTCCTTCGCCCAGCGCCGCTGCGGCACGACGCTGTGCTCCCCGCAGCCGGCTGGGCAGGGCACCAGCTCCGGGGGAAGGACAGGCTGCACTGCTCAGCTCAAGCGAGTGTCCTCCCGAGTCTGATATTCTCAAATCCCCACGGAAGAGTTAAGCTAATGTTAAATTTATCAAAACCCTCCAGCTTTTAGCCCTCTGTCACTTTAAGTAGCTTCTTAGTAGGTTCTTCAAAGCGATTCGAACACACACACTGCATTTCTATTAGGCTGAAAAACAATATCTGAAGCAAAGTTAAACTAATTTTTAAATTAAATGCAAAAATTCCCCTAGCAATTATCTCGGGGGGTGGAGGGGAAAGCGGTGTTCGCAGCTGGCAGGTGCTGCTGGGACCCTCGGCACTGCCCACATCCCCGGGGTCACAGCCGGCATGTGCTGCCAGGACCCTCGGCACTGCCCACGTCCCCGGGGTCACAGCCGGCGCGTGCTGCAGGGACCCTTGGCACTGCCCACGTCCCCGGGGTCACAGCCGGCGTGTGCTGCCAGGACCCTCGGCACTGCCCACGTCCCTGGGGTCACAGCCGGCGCGTGCTGCCAGGACCCTCGGCACTGCCCACGTCCCCGGGGTCACAGCCGGCGCGTGCTGCCAGGACCCTCGGCACTGCCCACGTCCCCGGGGTCACAGCCGGCGTGTGCTGCCAGGACCCTCGGCACTGCCCATGTCCCCAGGGTCACAGCCAGTGTGTGCTGCCAGGACCCTCGGCACTGCCCACGTCCCCAGGGTCACAGCCGGTGTGTGCTGCCAGGACCTCTTTCAGGCGGCGTGGCGGCTGGATGCCTCCCAGCTGGTGTACAACAGGCAAGGAGCGGGTTGGCTCTGCCCCACCGCTGCTCCTGGCGCTGAAATGGGCACTCCTGCCGTTCTGGACTCGTTGTGCTGACCACAAACCGCCTCCGAGCTGCAGGAGAGGGGGGTCCTGTCTCTCAGAGCAAGGGGGAGCGGGGAAGGGTCGCAGTGTAACTGGGGTGCGGGACGTCGAGGTTGCAGGAGGCGTTAGCTAAGGGACTGCCAGGTCACGTCCCAGACAAAGCAGCCGAGAGCAGCTCTCTCCGAGCAAAAAGCTGCCAGTGAAACCAGTTCACTGTGGGACAGTGAGCGCGAGGGAGGCGATGGGAAACACTGCCGGCGCGTGTGCGTCGTGCCGAGCCCAAGCTGCCAGACGTCGGCTGCCGAGGCGGCCGCTCCACCCCGCGCCACGGCGGGTGTGGGGGACGCGCGTCGCTCCGCTGCCTGCCCTCGCAGCACGGCCGTGTCCTGCAGCTATGACCTCAGTCACAGCCACAGCAGTCCGGCCCCGGATGCCCGACCTTGACCTTTTGCTGGCTTGCCTTTTATTCAGTGGAAAATCAATGAGAACTGTACAAACCCGGCGAAGCACCCAGAAATGACCCCTCCCTCTCCCCCCGCCTGCCCATCTGCGATCCACCGCTGCCCAGGTTAGCGGCTGAGTTAGGGAAGATGCAGTGAGACACCACAAACAGCCCCCCCCCCCCCCCCAGCACGGCCAGCTGCACCCAGAGGGACAAGCGTCACCTCGGCAGGCGCTGGCCTGACGGCTACAAACGGGTGAGAGCTGCTCCTACTGAGCGCAAGGAAGCCTGCACTCTCCTCGCTCGTAGAAAAATCCTTCACCTCTCAACGACCTGTCATTGCAGGAAGGAGTCTTTTTTGAAGAGAAAACAACCTGAGAGGAGACCCACTCGGGAGTCAGCGTGACGGGATGCGCGTTAGGAAGCTCCGAAGCCCTCGACTGCGCTGGCTGCGGCCTTCAGCAGCGATATCTGAATAATTCATTGCAAATCAGCGGCTTGCGTGTGCATGCGCAGACCTTCAGACCTCGCTGGTCACCCCTTCTCCTGATTTAATAATCTCTCTTTTAGCGTGAACTAAACTCACTCTCCATGGAGCAGAGCCCCCACCCCGAGCGCAGCCCTCCTCTGCCCTCGGCCGGCACCAGGCCATGCTGGACCACACGGCTTTGCACCCAGTGAGGATCCAGTCCCCGGCTGTCGCAGCGCAGGGGTGTTACCGGCCCGCTGCACCGCACCTGATCATTCCCTTCTCCGCCCGCCCTCCCGCCGGCACACGGCAGGGCGATCGCCCATGGCGCACCCTCAGCCGCTTTGTGCAGCGCAGGCACTCGCTCAGAGGCCGGAAGCGTCCAAGGGGAAGACGTGGGGTGACAAAATGATGCCACAAACCGAACCCTGTGGACTGCCCCCCAGCCTGCTCACACGCTGTTTGTGCGCTGAAGGCTGCTGTAGGCAGAGCAGCGGCAGTTTTTGGCGTGAGGACGGCAGCACAACCCGGCTGAGCGCGGGACTGGGAACACTGCGCTCTCCGCAGCGGGTCTGGGTCTAAGGGAAGGGTCTTGCAGACTGCCAGCTGGCGGGGAGGACGCTGCCATCGCTCTGCTCCACGCGACACGGCACAGGCCACCGCACCTGCGCTTCCCCCGCTGCGGAAGAGGCGCGGGGAATTCGGTCACCTCCGAGCGTGGAGCCCTGCCACCCTGGCACCACGAACGGACGGGCGTGCGGGACCGGCAGCCGCGCCAAACCCGCCCTGTCCCGGCTCTCGGCCACAGCTCACAGAATCCCAGCATGGGGGGGTTGGCAGGGACCTCTGTGGGTCCCCCCAGCCCAACCCCCTGCCCAAGCAGGGTCACCCACAGCAGGCTGCACAGCACCGCGGCCAGGGGGGGCTGGAATATCTCCAGAGAAGGAGACTCCACAGCCTCCCTGGGCAGCCTGGGCCAGGGCTCCGTCACCCTCCCCCTGTCTGACTGGAACCCCCCACACCCCACCCCCCCCCACGGCCGAGAACCCCGCGGGGGGGCGACCGCAGCCGGCGGCCCCCAGCCCCGCGCTCCCGGCCCGGGCCGCGCCGGAGGCCGCTTCAGCACCGCGGACAGCGGCGGGCGGGCGGGGGCCGGGAGCGGGGCCCCGGCAGTGGCGGGGGGGGGGTCCCGGGAGCGGAGCCCCCGCCCCAACGCGTCTCCCCCCGGGGGCAGCGGGGCCCGGCCCGGCTGCGGGGGGCTGTCCCCGGCGCTGGGGCTGGGCCCGGCCCGGCTCCCCGCTCCCGCTCGGCCCGGCCCCGGCGGAGCTCCCCAGTTCCGGTCACGTTGCCGCCTGTTTACGGCGGCTGCGGGCGGGCGGCGGGGCCGGGCCGGGCCGGGCGAGGCGGGGCCGCCGCAGGCAGCGCGGGCAGCGCGGGAGCCCGGCGCGGCCCCGGCCCCGGCCCCGCCGCCCCATGACGCCGAGCGGGCGGCCCGCCGCCCCCCGCCGCTCGCCGCAGGTGAGGGACCGGGGCTCGGCTCGGGGGGGGGGGGCAGCGCCGGTGGCGGGCCGCGACGCGCTGCGGCGGGGCTGCGCGGGTCCGGCCCCACGGCCTTGCGGGAGGCGGCGGGGGGCGAGCCCAGGCCCCGGCGGGCGGGCGGGCGGGCGGGCCGCTGGGTCCCGAGAGCCGCGGGAGGACGGGGAGGGGTGAGCAGCGTCCGCACCGATTTTATCTGCGGACGGGCACCGACGGGAAGCGGGCGGCGAACGGGTTTCGGTGCCGCCGAGACCGGGGAGGTTTCCCGCTGACTCTCCCGAGGCCGGGATTCCACCTCTGGGTCCCGTTCCTGGCACTGCCCCTGCCCCCGCGACCTTCGGCGGGCGCCGAGCCCCCGCTGCTGCTGCCCCTGACCTTTGGGGACGTCCTCGACTCGTGGCGTCGTTGCGAAGCTCGCGTTCGCGTGCTTCGAGGTCGTGAACACGCAGCGGGGTGGATCCCGACACGCAGCGGGGTGGATCCCCGACACGCAGCGGGGTGGATCCCGACACGCAGCGGGGTGGATCCCCGACACGAAGCGGGGTGGATCCCCGACACGAAGCGGGGTGGATCCCCGACACGCAGCGGGGTGCATCCCGACACGCAGCGGGGTGGATCCCGACACACAGCGGGGTGCATCCCGACACGCAGCAGGGTGCATCCCGACACGCAGCGGGGTGGATCCCGACACGCAGCGGGGTGGATCCCCGACACGAAGCGGCGTGGATCCCCAACACGCAGCAGGGTGCATCCCGACACGCAGCGGGGTGGATCCCGACACGCAGCGGGGTGGATCCCCGACACGCAGCAGGGTGCATCGCGACACGCAGCGGGGTGGATCCCCGACACGAAGCGGCGTGGATCCCCAACACGCAGCGGGGTGGATCCCGACACGCAGCAGGGTGCATCCCGACACGCAGCGGGGTGGATCCCGACACGCAGCGGGGTAGATCCCCGACACGCAGCGGGGTGGATCCTGACATGCGTCGGCGTCCGCTCCTGCGCGTGTTGGTGCGGTGCAGAGGGGGCTGCTGGCAGCTGCGGCGGGACAAATTATCGACCGGCTCCTGCAGACCGTTTGTGCCCTCCGACTCCCGGTTAATTTGCCGTCTGTGGGAAAGGCGACTGCGCGAGTAAGGGCCGGATCTCAGCGTGGCGGTGTCTGTGCGTGCTGTGCTGTGTCTGCCTTCCACATGCATCAGCAGGAGCCGAGTTTCTTTCTTGGGTCAAAGATTTGGGATTGGCAGTAAACAGCAGACGTCGGTATAGATTTGCCCTGGAAGGAAATTCTCAGTCTCTCTGTGCAAAGGAAATCGGTTCTTGGTGGAGCTGCGACTAAATCGGCCATTGTGGCTGCTGCAAGAGGCGGCTTCAGTCGTGCTGTGAGAAAGAAGAATTCTGATAAACTGGTATGAAATTGCGACTCTCACTGAGGTTTTCTAGTAGCTCTTTGAAACACCCAGCGGAGGTCAGGACTCCCGGTGTGTTTGTCCCAGGGACTACAGTCGCGTGGTAAAAAGATAATGAGTGACAAAAAAAAGTTTGTTTTTGCGGCGGGGGCAGGCCCACAGGAAGGCTCAGCGGTGGAGACCGTGCCCACCTCACCCAGCATGGGGAACGGCAGGGGTCCGAGCCCAGCGCCGCTGCAGCCCACGTCGGTGCCGTGGCCGGGGCTGGGAGCGGGCAGGGGTGGCCCAGCGCAGCAGGGAAGCTCTCTCTGCGGGGAGCGGCTCTCCGCGGCCCGTTCTGGAGCGTGCTCACCAGTTCCTGGTGGACATCTCCCCATGGCCGTGTTCGTGGGTTGCACTCGCGCAGGCTCCCGTGAACTGCTTGTGCTCGGCAGCTCAGAAACCTCCTCCAACTCACCCGGCACTTTACTGGCTAAGCTTTCACAGTCTCGCTGAGTAAATTTGCAGCTGAGGGTTAAGATATTAAAAGCGTATGTTTAAAGCTAAGGATCTGGCCCCCAGGGCCCTGCTGAGGGCTGTCCTGCAGCTCCGGGGAGAGGCCTGAGAGACCTGTGCTCAACATCTTGGGTGGTCGGCGAGGGAAACTTGTTCCTGGAAAGCTCTGGGTGGTGGAGCAAAGCCCCTGGGATGTCCGGTCTCCACAGCGCTCGGCGACAGCTCTGCAGGGAGAAGGGGCCAGCTCAGACCGTAGGTGCCACCCCTGAATAGGGGCAAAATTCGCTGTTCAGCCGATGGCTGCCCCCTTCCCAGCTCTGCGTGGGTGTACATGCAGCCGGCAGACGCGCAAGGGCACAGAGCATCCGTCAAGCTAAAGAGGACCCTTACCCTAGGGACACTTATCCTTGGCTTTTATTAGGAGTGATGTTGCTTTCAAGAGTTGTAACCTCACCCGTAACTCCTCAAAGCCACAGAGTACAGGTCACTGCGAAGGCTTCCACCACCAGTTCACAGAATCACAGAATCCCAGCATGTTCAGGGTTGGCAGGGACCTCTGTGGGTCACCCAGCCCAACCGCCTGCCCAAGCAGGGTCACCCAGAGCCGGCTGCACAGCACCGCGTCCAGGTGGGTCTGGAATATCTCCAGAGAAGGAGACTCCACAGCCTCCCTGGGCAGCCTGGGCCAGGGCTCCATCACCCTCAGAGGGAAGAAGTTCTTCCTCAGTTGCTTTGGCAGGTTAGAACTAGTCTGGAAAAGAAAAGCAGCAGGTAGAGCAGCAAGGCAGGATGAGAGCAGGGTCACTTCCAAGCCCAGCACGGCGTGCCGCGGTACAGCCGTGGTCTGGGGAGCCGCGCCGGCGAGGCCGGGGCTGGGGGAGCTGGTGCTGCTCGGCATCTCTGGGAGTGACAGCCCTGGGCGCTGTGCTTTGGCTCTCCTGTCTCTGGCACAGGCCAAAGCTCCCACCTTACTCCACCACATAGTAGCATGGTCATCAGCACTTGCTGGGTGCTTTGAAGCCCTCGACCTGGGGACCTTGGGGGTTATCAACTGGGAGATGTGGTGGCCCAGTGAAGCGTTAAGTCAGCCAGCAGCAGCAGCTAATCCTGATTAACTCCCAGCGCTTCCCAAATGGTTGCGCTGTGTGAAACGACCGGAGGCACGCGTGAAACGAAGGGCTCAGAATGCTGCTACAGTCTCCGCTTCAGAAGCAACGGAGGGAAGGTACCAGGTGTTGAGAGCTTGGTTCTGAGACCCGCAGGGGCGACGGGTGGGCACAGCCTGGGCAAGGCGAGAGTCCGTCCACTGCCTGCTGGGAACGCTGGAGACACTGGAACGCTCACAGATGCTGTGGGAGCCTCAGGACTAAATTGCAGCTTCGTTAACAGCTCTTGGCTCTTGCATCATTACCTGTGGCACAGAGCTGTCTAGCGGCTGCGGGGTGGGACGGCACGGCACGTTCCTGGTGGGGCTGGTGAGGCAGCGGCAGGCTCAGGTCGCTGCCTGCGGCCCCCCGGCCCCCACTGCAAGGGGCTCAGGAGCCCCAGAGTGACCTCCCCATCCCCGCCCTCCGGCAGCGGCGTGACCCTGCCCGGCGATGCCTGCTTGCCCGGGAAGGCAGCTCCTGGCCCTGCCTGCCTCCTGCCTTGGTGCTGGAGGAGTTGTGTGCGAGGACAACGCGGGGTGCTCCCCCCCAGACGCGGTACCCCTGGCGTTCCTGCCACGCGCTGAGAGCTGCTGCGCAAGGGAAACAGCGAAAGCCGCGTTCAGCAGGCAGAGCTGACCCAAAGCTGCTGAGGATTTCCCAGAGCGATGGCTTTTTATCTTCCACAGCAGAGGCAACAAACAGCTCCATTCCAGATTTTTTTTTCTTTGACTTTCTTTACAGCTTGATGCTTACCAATTATTTCTTGTTAAAGAAAAACATTTTCATAGGTAAAAAAGGGTAATTTCCTACTTAGAGGAAGGAGGGAAAGTTCAACAGAAAATTTGCAGCCATTGCTACTGAAGACATTTCAACCAGACAGAACAAAGTGCTTGAAAATAGCACTGCGTATCCCCGGGGCTTCGTCCAACCTACTTTCCGATGGTTCCCGAGATGAGGTGCCCCCACTGCCATCGAGACGCTGCTCCAGAGCCCCGCGCGTCGCGCGCGCAGCCCCCTGCAGCGGGTGCTGGCAGGGTGCGTGCCGCAGCGCGGTCGGTGTTCCCAGCCGGCGGCGGGTGCGCTGGCACAAGGAGATTACCCCACGCCGACCTGTGACAAACCCCGTCCCCGCCAGCGCTCACCGTACGAGCGAGTGCCGGGTCTCTTGTCTGTGGAGTACGGTGCCCTCAGCAGGGGCTGGGTGACTTACAAGACTTAAAAATCGTCACCTTGCCTCTCAGAGGAATAGGAATGATTAGGAAGTGGAGTACAGAGCTAGGTTTACTTTTTTCTCCAGGTTCCGTGTCAGAATGCCCATCGTAGAGGCCCTGCAGATCCCTGGGGTCCCTGCAGACCCCCGTGGTTGCCTCGCGCAGAGCGCGCTCGCCTCGCGCTCAGCCGGGCGGGACGCGGCAGGCTGCGCCGGGGCTGGTGCCACTTACACGTCGCTGTGGCACGGGACAGCGTTACGCCGGCGTACCTCCCCCAGCAAGCACCTGAAATGAGAAGCAGGACCTTTGTGTCTGTTGCTTTTATGTATCAGACCGGCCTTCTTCCCGCTTTCGCAGTGCATTCGTGGGGTGAATGTTGGGAGCATTGCGCTCCCCGAATAGCAGAGCCATCCTACAACTGGAAATATCGTTATTTTGCCTCCAGAAATGGCTCTCTGGGACTTGACAAACTCAAGTGGCAATCCACCACACAGGCCAAAGCCAGTTCCCATTACCCAGTATTCTTATTTTGGGCTTTATTTAGACGCAGCCCCAGGCTGCAGAGCCCGCAGCGGGACCCCCAAGCCAGCCCTCCGAGGGGGGACGGCCGGGCCAGCCCCCAGCCCCTCGCACAGCCTGCCCTGACCCCCCGGCAGGGGCAGCCGCGGCAGAACACCGTTTCTCCTTGTTCACGTGCCGGTTCGGCGTCGCCGCTGCCTCTGCCCACCCTGGCTGTGCACCCCTGGCATCGCAAGGCGGGGTGCCCGGCCAGCCCCGTCCCAGCGCACCCCACACCGGCTGCCGGAGGGGAACAGCAGCGCCGGAGCTCCCCAGACCCTCGCGCTGGGAGCCGCGGGCGCTGAGCCGAGCAGCGCCCGGCCGATGGCCGGCTGCTGGGCGAGCGGGGGTGCAGCGCAGCGGGGCTCCCCGTGCAGCACCCCGGGACGCGGAGCCGCACCAGCCCCTGGCAGGGGGTTCGGTCGGAGCCGGGGTGGGGGGTGACCTGGGAGCAGTGGGGCACAGTGGGAAGCACCCTGAAACCCTTAGATCTGGAGCCTCACTGCACCCCCTCTTCGTTCGATAGCGGGGACGTGGAGACCTGACTTGGAGGCTGTCACAGTCTGGAGAGGCTTTGGCAAGAGCAAAGCTTCGGACTCGGGGCGCTGCCAAGATCGCTTACCGCGGAATCGAGCTTCAGTGCAGTTTGATTCGATTTTGGTTGTGGGAATTATCTTAAAATGTCCTACATTACCGTGCGGGGCGTGCCCTGAACGCGAGCCAGAGCACGCGCGTCGTTCTGAAGTGCCTGTGGAAAGAGAGGTGAAGCCAGGCCCGAGGAAGGAGGGAGTGGGAGCAGCTTCCCGGGGACGGACGGAGCGCGCCGTCCCTCAGGCTCGCTGGCAGAACGTCGGCCCCGCTGTCCCCTCGCTCCGCCGCGGCTTCCGTCCCCCTGCGCTGGGGCGGGGGGCCAGGACGGGTCCCACATCCCTACGAAATGCTATTTCCCAGGATTAAGGGTTCTTTCAGGGGTTTATTTTTATCTCCCTGGTGCAGCGGCGCAGGTGGGCAGCTCGCGCCGCGGCTTTGCCGAAGCTCTCAACGCACGGGGATGGCCCCAGCGCGGCCCGAGCCCCCCGGCGCAGGCGCACAGCAGCCCGTGTCTGCCAGGGACGGCGCGGCTGCGGCTGGAGGGCGGCAGGGCCCTTCTCGCCTCGCAACGCCGATCGCGTTAGACGGAGCACGTTGCGTTTCCGTGTGTTGGGTCTCTCGCCGCCGTCACTGCTCCGCGGCACGCGGCTGGTCGAGCCGGGGCAGGGTCACCTCTGGTGCAGCTCCCACCTGGGGACCGCGGGGAGCAATCCTGCCCCAGACGCAGCCCCGCTCCGTGATGAAGCCGCATCAGCCCCTCGCGCCCAGCGTGCTCGTCCCGTCGCGGGGACTCCGGGGACGTGTGCCGCTGCGTGTCTGATCACGAGCCGTCTCCGCTCCCCGCAGGCCTGGACCGTGAACTTGGTTGCGATGGAGACCGTGTCCCTGGAGCACCAGATCCAGAGCGTGCAGCGGCACATCGCCTTCCTGAAGAAGGAGCAGATGGAGCTGCTCCATGGCCTGCACCTGGAGATCCTCCGCTTGCAGAAGCACTGCTCAGGTGAGCGGTGGGGTGGCCGTGGCGTGGGGACCTGTGGACCCCGGAGCGCCTGGGGCGGGAAAGCTCCCACCGGCGCCGCGGGGCCCGGGGCCGTCGGAGGAGATGAGCGCCAAGCCACGGGGGATCCCGCTCGCTGCGGGGCCCGGGGACCCCCACCCGTGCAGCCTCCCATTGCACCCCTGGCCCCAGTGCCCCCAGCCCCTCCCCAGACCACGCCACGGCGTGGGTCAGCCCCTCTGAAACCGCTCCTCTGCCCGGGGGTACCAGCAGCTTCCTCCCGCCGCAGCGCTGGAGAACCAGCGCGGGTTTTGTTCTGGGCGTCCGCTGGCCGGGCAGGTGGCAGGAGCCGGAGCTGGTGACCCCCCGCTAAACCCCTCTCCCTCGCGCTGACGCCGTGCTCGGGGCACACCTCCGCACCAGGGCTGGCCCCGCCGGCTCGGCGCGCTCCCAGCTGCGCGTCCCTGCGCCGCGCGTGGTCTGGCTGCCGCAGTCGCTGCCCCGCGGAATTCACCGGTGTCGGGAGAGGGGAAAACCCAGCATCAGCCAGCAGGGTGGTCCTGCCTCTTCCTCCCTGGTCTGTGCCCACAGCGGCCGTTTGGTTACGGAGGGGTGGAGGTAGCTCAGCGTTTCCCCCGTGCGCCGCAGGCTGGCGGGAAGCAGAGGGCTGAACGCCGCCAGTGACGGGGGCGTAGGCGACGATGCCGAGGCAGCTTTCAGAGCAGGAGGAAGTGTGATTTGCTTGTTTATGTTTTGTTACTCTTGCGTGCAGAGAGGCGAAGTCCGTTCCCTTCCCGTGCCCAGCCCGGCGCAGCGCGGCGGTAGTGCCGGCGCTGTAACCCCTCGCTGTGCTCTCCGGCTGCGGTGCCGGGTGGGCACCCGCGCCAGCAGCACCAGCACGCCGGCTCCCCAGCCCCAGGCTGCGCCCTGCTCCGGAGGGAGGGTCCCTGCCAGGCCTCCCAGCCCCTCCGAGGTCGGGGCTGTGCCCGGGAGCCCGGTCCCTCGGGGAGGGGGCGAGTGGCTGCCCAGGGTCACGGCAGCCCCTGCAGCACACGGGCTCTGCCCGTCTCTGGGAGGTGCAGCCACGAGCCCGGCGCGGGGCTTGGGGACCCGTCCCAGCTGGGGGGCACGCAGCCACCAGCCCCCCGGCCCCCCCCTTCAGCCAGCCTCGCAGGGGCGACGGCTCCCCGGCCTCCTGCCCGCCAGTGAAACCCATTCCAGCTTGTGCCATCGCTCTCATCAATAATTCAGCCGTAGCTCATTGCTCTGTGTCTTCCAGCCTCTCGCCCTCCCTAATTCCTGGGAAACAAAGACATGTCTGCGTTGATAAAAATGCCTATTTTTCCCCATCCTTTCTGAGCTTTTGCTGTTCTGTTCCGTTGTTTTAATGGCTTCGTCTCCAGACAGGCGAGACAGCAGAGTTCTCGTGCGTAAATCGGGCTGGGGGTTCTGAGTCCCCGGGGGCAGAAACGAGCCCGTTGCACAGCTGGTTATCAGCCATCTCCTCCCCAGTGCTACCGAACGCAGCACTGCCCGACCGGCCAAGTCCCGTCCCCGCCTGCCCGGTGTGCGATGCTGCAACGCCTTCCCTCTCGGAGCGACGGGGGCAAAGCCTCCGGTCAGTTTGAGGACGACTTTGCCGATGGTTTGGGTGCCGTTGTCTGGCGGAGCTGTCTGCACCAGGGCGGTGGAGCTGGCGAGGCAGCATTCGCCCCGTTCAGCCCTGCGGGGCTGCGCTGGCTGCCCTGGGGCCGTTGGGTCGGACCTCGGACGTCCGCACCATCCCCTGGGCCTCCCTGCGGCGTCACCGCTGGACGTGCCCACCCTGTGCAGAGCTCCGGCTCTCAGCTGCCGCCTGCTCGGGCCGGAGCAGCTCCGTCTGCCGGCGGCGGCGGCGGCAGGAGCCGTTCCCCGGTGCCAGAGCCCGTGTTGGTGGAGGGGGTGTCTGGTCCGACGGGGAGCTGAGCCGGAGCCCTGTGGGGAGGCACGCAGCGAGCCAGCGCCGCTGGATCCAGGCTGGAGCCAGCCGCAGAACAGCCGTGCTCGCAAGGGGCCTTGCTCAAGTCAGTAAATCCCCAGGTTTGCTGCCTCCGGACCCAAGGCAGCGTCCCGGGAGCCTCCGCCACCGAGCAGCAGGGGCCAGCAGCAAGAGCCGAAAGCGGGACGGAGCCCCGGCGTGCTCGGCGCCCAAGCCCCCGACACCCGGCAGCCTCGTGCCCTCCGCCGCAGCCTGGCAGGAGCAGGGGGCTGCTGCTCTGGGCAAGCACCCCAGCCCTCGCTGCGGGGCCGGGGCAGAGCCGGCCCCAGCAAACCCCGCAGCGCGACGTTCCCGGTTGGAGGCTTTGCCGGAACGCAGCCCAGAGCCGCGTGCTGTGATTCATTTGTTGGAACGAGCCCGGCGTTAGAGCGGAGCTGGCTCCCCTCCCACTCCCGTTTCATCTGCAAGGTATAAACACGGCAGAAATAGCAGCAGATTCCTCTGACTCTGTCTCTGCTGTTACTGGAAGATGAGCTCGAGCTGCGTGGCAGCAGTTAGCGTGCTCGGCGGTGTCAGCAGAGCGACGCGGGGGGCTCGGGGGGAATCCCCGCGGCGGTGCGGTGGGGAGCGAAGCTGGCTGGGCTGTGCCTCTGACACGCCGGGGCACCGGGAGCGTCCTGCCAGGCAGCGAAGGGGGGAGGCCGATGTGTTCAGAGAAGCCGTCTCTTAGGTAACCCCGTTTCCAGCTTTCCCGTCTAACCCCCCGAGGGCACACGGCCGCCTCCAAGAGGGTCACGGGCCCTCGGGCAGCTGGGGCTGGGGGCTCCCGCGGGGCAGAGCCCTGTGTCGCAGCCCCTGGCAGGGAATACAGACCCCTCCTCAGCCCTGTCCTGCACCAGGCAAGCTGAAGCACATCCCCGGCAGCGCCCGGGCCCCTGCCCAGCACAGGGGACACGCGGAGACGCTGGGGCCGGGTGGGAGAGCTGCTGGGAGCCGGCGGCGTGGGAGGTGGGATACAGCTGTGCAGAGCAGCTGGATCCGTGCCGCAGAGGCCGGGAGTGCCCGAGAGCCCCGCGGGGTGATGTCCCCCAGGTTTGCCCCTCGGGGGTCATAGGGACGGTACTGGGGCAGGTTCCCACCAGCTCCTGTGGCCCCAGCGTGGAAGCAGGGACCCTGGGTCGTGCATCACCCCCGGGCCCCTCACTCGCTCAGCAGGGCGATGCCTCCTTTGGAAATGGGCGACTGCTTTAGTTTCCATTTGAAATACACCTGAGACCACAAACCTGTTATTTTAGCTTCAGAAAAATAACTCAGTTGCCATTGATTTCCAGTGGGGCAGTCGGGAGCGCTGAAAGCTTTCCAGAAACTGCATTACCTTCTCGGTTACTTCTGCCTTCTCACTACAGATTTGTTTCCCGAGACAGACGGGCAGAGCCGCCTGAGCCAAGCGCTTTGTTTCAGAAGAATGGCAGTGATGAGGATTAGAGTCAACATGAAAGCAGATTAAAAGAAAAATGTAGGGCAAAGATTAACTATTTGTACTCATTTTCAGGGGGCAAAAAGCCCCCAAACAACCAACACTGTTGCTGCCCCTCCCCTCTCCGAGCTGCTGGCGGCTTGGTGGGCTCGAAAGAGAATCCCTGTGGAGGTGCGCGGGGCCAAGGGAACTCCGCAAGCCCCTGAGCTCCCTCCCTTGCTGCCCCTGGTGAGCTGGGTCCGTAGCCGGGGGCTCGGCAGAGTGCAGGCAGCGTGCAGGCAGCGTGCAGGCAGCGTGTCGGGGCTGAGCAGGGCAGGGGCTGCAGCCCGCGGTGGGCTCGTCCCGCAGCGCCCGCACCCGGACCCCAGCCGCGCAGCACGGCCGCCCTGCCCTGTGCCCCCGGTGGGAGAGGGGACAGCCGTGAGGACGCCGTGCGGTGCCCGGGCTGCGGCCATGTGCCGCGGTGGGACGTCGGCGTCCGGCAGCCCTGAGGAGCCTCGGGAGGCTGGGGCCACGTCCCGCAAACAGCAGCTCCCCTCCAGCGCTGCCGCTGCGCTGGGAGATGCCCGCAGCGGGGTTCCGAAGGCACGGCACGCCTTGGCCCGGGCAGGGCAGCAGCCTTCCACGGGCGCACGGCGCAGCGACGAGGCCGTCCCGACCCGCTCGCGTCACGTGCGGAGGCAGGGATCAGCCTGGAAGCAGTGAATTATGAAATACTTCAGGTGGCAGCTTACACTTTGGTCTATTTTCAGGCCGTTGCTCTGCTCTTTGTCCTGATTTAAATGCCAAAAATGGTTCAGCAGCTCTGTCAGAAAAAGAAAAGGCATTGCCGGAGCGACGGAGCCTCCCGCTGCACCGTGGGCAGGACCCGCAGCCACCGCCGCGGCCGCGTCGCAGGGGCCAGCGCCATGGCAGGCGTCGGACCTGGAGGCTGCTTAACAACACACAGATGGCCAGACACCGCGGGCCAGGCACGGCAGTGCCGCAGCCGCCGCGATTGCCAGGGCCCCGGCGGCCCCGCCGGCGAGCAGGGGAGACGCCGGGGGCACGCGGCACGGCCGGGATGCCTCTTCTCAGTCCTCTTTGATTTCTCTTCCAGAGCTCACCCATGACCTGGAGATGAAGGAGCTGGAAGCCCGCCAGCAAGGTAAGAGCAGAGCTTTGCGCACGTGGTAAGATAAGGGGGAGCGGGTGTGGGTGTGGGGGGGCTGCCCTGAGAGCCTGCAGCTGCAGGGGGCCCGTCGGGGCCGCCCAGGGAGGGGACATGGACGTGTCCGCAGGGGACAGGCAGGCTGGGGACAGGGCTGCGGCTGGGAAGTCAGCGTGCACGTCGGCAGCCCCGTGAAACGCCCGGGCAGCCCCCTCGGAAGGTTTTGCGTGTGAGGCCGGCATCCTAGGTTGGCGTTACCGAAGCCCTGACACAGACCCCGGGAGCAGCTCACAGACCCCCGGGGTGGGACTCAAAGCCCACAAACCCTGCAGCCCCCAGGCAAGGCCAGCAAGGACGTGATCAACCCTTCCTCCAGCTCCGCTCACCGATTGCGATCCAGATGCCAGTTCAGAAAATCTCCCGGCACGTGCAGTTCGTCAGTCAGTTTTGCCCACAAAATAAACTTACACGTTCCAAAACGAGGGGGAGAAGAGTCTTGGTGCATGAAAAATATCTGCAAGCTCCAGGCACCGTCACAGGGCTGGGAGCAGCAGCGGAGAGCTGCCCAAGAGGCATTGCACAAGGCCTGTCCCCTCGGGCCACCCGGCCGTGTCCCGCAGCCCCTCGCGGCCGCTGCCTGCGGCGAGGGCAGGTGCTGGGACAGGCAGCCCTGCCTGCCCGCGGAGCCCCGGCAGAGCGGTGCTCCAGCCCAAGGGCAGCCACGTTCCCCTCGGATCAAACCCGTGGGCAAGTCAGAGTCGCAGAATCACCAAATCCCAGAACCCCGCCGTGGCAGGGCTGGCAGGGACCCCTGGGGATCCCCCACCCAACCCCCTGCCCAAGCAGGGTCACCCAGAGCAGGTCACCCAGCACTGCATCCAGCTGGGGTTTGAGTATCTCCAGAGAAGGAGACTCCACAGCCTCCCTGGGCAGCCTGGGCCAGGGCTCCGTCACCCTCAGAGGGGGCCTGGCTGCAGGGATGCCCTGGGCACGGTGTCCTGCTGCCAGCACACGGCTTCCCCAGCATCGCTCTGCCGCAGCCGCTCGTCCGGAGGCAGAGGCAGCCGCTCCCTGCGTCTCGCACACCCGCAGAGTCCGGCCACCCACGGGTCTCTGCCCATCCTGCAGCCTTGTAACAGCCTGCGAGGAGCAGGATCGCATTTGCCACCTTTATGGGGCAACCACCTCATTTCAGATGCCATCAAATGATTGCTCTTCAAATGCCACTCACGTAATAATTACTGTGTGCAGCTGCCTCCCTCAAGACCTCATTATAAAGCATTTTCACTCCCCAGAAGACTCTTAGGAGCTGAGGCTGTAAAGCGGCTGCGGATTGCGTCGTAAAAAGCAGCGATTACTGCAGACAGTGGGAGCAGGCCTGGGCAGGCAGGGGAGCGCAGGCGGGTGCCAGCACCCAGGGCTGGGCGCAGGGGCTGGCAGCGGGGCTGCCGGGCTGTGCGGCCGCGGGCGGGGAGGGGGCACGGGGCGGTGCAGCCCCCCGTGTCCCTGCGCCGGGCTCACGGTGCAGCCCTCCCGCACACCCCGGCACGCCGTGTCACCTCCCCAGGCAGCTCCCACCGCAAACACCTCCCAGGAACGAGCGCGGGGAACGCGGCCGGTCACGAGCTGCAGTGGAGCTCTGTGCCCGGGCCGGGTCCCCGGGGTCCCGTGGGAGCCCGCGAGCAGCGCGCCCTCCCCTTTGGGGCTGAGAACGCGGTCTGGCTGCGGATAAGAGCACTGTGGGCCACTGCTCCCGCCGCCCCGGGGACAGAGTGCAGGGGGGAGGTGAAATCCGGCTGCCAGGGATGCTCCTCCTTCCCGTTTCCAAGCATCCTTCCCAACGCATCACCTCCAAGAGAGTTTTGCTGCCCCAAATGCAAGGCCACCACCCAGGGAGCCCCCCAGCACCCAGACCCCCAGCACCCAGGGCTCCCGGCACACAGAGAGACACAGCAGATCAAAGGGTGCCCGGAGGAGAGGAGTCACGGTGACATGAGTCGCTGTGGCTGCAATGCTTCCCCTCCATCCCTCACCTCCTCCAGCCTGTCAGGGTCACTCGGCAGAAGGGACTGGGGAAATGCGCGGGTTTGTCACCCACATTGCTCTACGGGTGCTTGCTCAGCGCAGCCGCTTGGTGCCACCATGGCGGGTGGGACGGAGGAAGAGTGGATGGCCAGTGGAATGGAGGGAGGGAGGGAGGGAGGGACGAGGGGATGGTGGGATGATGGGGTGGATGGATGGTGGAGTGGATGGATGATGGGGTGGATGGATGATGGGGTGGATGGATGGTGGGATGGATGGATGGTGGGATGGATGGATGGTGGGGTGGATGGATGGTGGGGTGGATGGATGATGGGATGGATGGATGGTGGGGTGGATGGATGGTGGGGTGGATGGATGGTGGGGTGGATGGATGATGGGATGGATGGATGGTGGGATGGATGGATGGTGGGGTGGATGGATGGTGGGGTGGATGGATGGTGGGATGGATGGATGGTGGGATGGATGGATGGTGGGGTGGATGGATGGTGGGATGGATGGATGGTGGGGTGGATGGATGGTGGGGTGGATGGATGGTGGGGTGGATGGATGATGGGATGGATGGATGGTGGGGTGGATGGGTGGTGGGGTGGATGGTGGGGTGGATGTCAGGTGGCTGTTATCCTCCTGCAGGCAGGTGGGGAGGGAGCCCGCGGGCGTGGGCCGGAGCGGTGCAGGGCATGCAGGAGCAGCATGCAGGGCCCATGGGAAGTCACGCTGCTTTGGGTGCCTGCGGCGTGACTCAGAAGGGCTGGGGCAGGGAGGGCGTCTGTCACCGAGGGGTGGGAAGGGCAGGGAGGGCGGTGGGAGCCGTGGGGAAGCTGCCGCTTGATGCGGTGCCTCTGTTTTAACAAGCCCCGTCCGCACCCCGTTGCTGGCAGTCGGCTGCTGCCAGGAGCAGTGAGAGGAGCGGGTCAGGCGCTGGGCTGGGGTTCCTTCCCCGCCGAGCACAGCCCGGCTCCTCCGTGACCCTGGAGCGGCATCGCCAGCCGCTCTGATCAGGCTGTGGGGTCCTGGGGCGTGAGGCCGGTGACACCTGCTAAGCTGGGCTGATTGTGTCACTGCCGCCATTTCCTTTGCTCTCCCAGCCCGTACGCCCCGCTGGGCGCTCTGTCTGCGCGCTCAGAGTCACTTTAGGGTGAAAAAATAGTTACTGGGGAAAGTTGGAAACTGCAGCATGAGGCTGCAGCAAGGCAGAGGAGGCCGGTTCCGTGGCAATGGCGTCCTCCGCTGAAACTGCCTTTGCCTTCACCCCCGTGCTTGGGTGTTCACGTCGCAGCGTGCCCGTGGCTGGGGACGGACGGGGCTCCCGCGCCTGCCCGTGGCGCGCAGGGAGAGGCTGCCCGCGCTGGCAGGCGGCCCGTGCTGGCACAGCTCGCGGGGAGTTTCAGAGCCGCGGCTCCAAAACGCGCCCGAGCAGCCTCGATGGCACTGCTGGGACACGCCGGCACTGCGGAGGGGCCAGCAGCCGGGTCTGTGTGTCCTCGCAGCCATGTTGGCGTGTCCTTACGGCTGTGTCCACGTGTCTCACAGCTGTGTCCACATGTCCTCACAGCCACCTTGGTGTGTCCTCACAGCCATGTCCACATGTCCTCACAGCCATGTCCACGTGTCCTCACAGCCCTGTCTGCATGTCCTCACAGCTGTGCCCGTGTGTCCTCACAGCCCTGTCGGGAGCGCGCAGGGACCTGCCGGGAGCGGTGGGCTGTGGCCGTCCCGCCGGGCCGAGCCCCTCTGCCTCCCCGGACCCCTCCTGTGCCTTGCCTCCGCAGACGTCCTGGACCGGGAGCTGGAGGAGAAGTGCCGGGCGATGGAGGCGCAGCTGCAGGAGAAGGAGAAGGACAACCTGGAGCTGCGGCGGGAGCTGCGGCAGAAGGAGACGCTGGTGGCCGCCCTGCGCTCCAGCCTCCGCAGCAAGGAGCGCCGGTTCCTGGAGGAGCTGAAGCGCCGCAGCCACCGCGTCACCATCCTCGACACCGAGCTGCAGAAGCAGACGGAGGCGGCCGCCTACCTCTCCCTGCAGCTGCACGCCACGGCCCAGCGGCTGCCGGCCCCCCGGGCGAGCGGGCGGCCGCCCCCCGAGCAGCCCCCGGCCGAGAGCCGGCCCCGCCGCCGCGGCCACAGGGCGCCCGCCCGCCGCCCACCCGGGGACGGTGCCCACGCCGGGGACCCCGCGCCCGAGGAGCACGACGCCATGCCCGACCCGGCCCTCTTCCTCTACACAGCGCGGCCGCACGCCCCGCGGCACCCGACGCCCGAGCCCCCCGCCCAGGGTCCCCGCCTGCAGAGACCCCCCCGGCAGCCTGCGCAGGAGCCCGCGGCCAGGGCCCGCTCGGCCCGGGGCGAGCCGGGCAGGAGGCAGGGGCCTGGCCCCCGCGATGCCCCCCGCGCCCGGGAGTAGGCATCGAGGGGCCGGCACTGCCCAGCGGGCGGGAAGGCCTGAGCATGGCGGCACCCGGCAGGGCGCTGGCCAGGGCCGCTTTCCCCCGTCCCCACGAGGGGAAGGGGCCACGGAAGACGGGTGCCCTGCTCGCACCCCCCGCCCGCAGGCAGCCGGGAAGGACCCCGGGGCTGAGCTGCGGGTGCTGCCGGCAGCGCCGCGGGTGGGCGGGCACCCCGGCATGGCGTCTGCGGGGGGGACGGCAGAGCGCCTGTCCAGAGCCTCCAAGGAAAGAAAGAGAGAAAGAGAGGAAAGAAAACGAGCATCTCTGCCGTGAGAGGGTCTCGCTGCCACAGCTGCCCCTCGGAGCGGGCGCCGGGTGTGTTTTCCCAGCCGGGGGGCCGGGGGTGGGTGTGCGACGGGCTGTGCGGCACACGGCTGGGCACAGAGGGGTGAGCTCGGCCATGCCTCCAGCCCCGGCATCGCCGGGAAGGTCCTCGGGCATGTGGGCAGCGGGGTGGCAGCGGGTCCCGCGGCGCCGGAGGGATGCCCCTCCGCGGGGACGCTGCAGCCGTGCCAGTCATGTCCCCCACCCTCGCTGCCTGCACGGCGGTTCGGCTGCCGGACGTGGGCTCCCCCTCGTTACGTTTACACGCCGGGCTCGGACAGGGCGGCTGGCCTGAGCCGTGGGCACCAGCGCTGCCGGGCGCCGCGGGCGGCTCCTCGCCCACCGCAGCCGTGCTCCGCGTGCCGCGGGAGCCGGGCTGCGACCCACGGCCCCTGTGCCGGGCGGGTCTTATCTCGGCACCGGCGTTTTGGTTCTCGGTCAGGTCCGCAGCCAGGTCGGGGTCTGCTGCGGGCGGCGGAGCAGCCACAGCAGCAACGCGCTGCGGGCAGCGAGCGGCCGTGCGCAGGAACCCTGCTGGGGCCAAACCAGCCCCGGGCTCTGCTTCCACGAGGAGCAGAGGCTGGAAAAGCCACTCCACTCGTGTCCCTTGCCGCGTCCCATGGGGCCGAGCCACTGTGGGGCCCGCCAGTCCCTCCATCGCGGTGGCCGTACGGCACGGCACGGCACGCAGCCTGCGCTGCCAGGCAGGGCAGCAGCGGGGCAGCCGCCGTCCGACCGTCCCCTGGGTGCTGGGAAGCAGCAGGAGCGGGGAGAGGAAGGCTCCGGCGGCCGGGCAGGGCGACGGCCTCGCCGCGTGGGCGGCCGCGGGAGCTGCGCAGCTCCGGGCCGTGCCGAGGGGCACGTTTTGCCCCCGTGGTTCGGCTGCTGGCCGGGGCTGGGCTCTGGCCTTCCAGGGAGGCAATGCCCAGCCGGGAGCCCCGGCCCCTGCCCGCAGCCAGCCCCCCGCCCGGCCACGTCCCATGGCACCCTGCCACCGCCATGGCGGGCGCGGGCGGGGGGCAGCCGCCGTCGGACCCCATTTACTTCCAGTTCAGTCTGAAACCTCTTCAAAATGCCGCCCTTGTAGAGCAGTCGGGCTTGGCCTGCCCGAGCTCACCCGCAGCGTGCCCATGCAGTCAGAGGTGTCTATTTTTGTAGTTCAATATTTATATACGATATTAAAATGCTTTTACGAGATTCTCAGCAGCAGTCCCTCCCCAGCTCTTCGGTAAGAACAAGCCCTGAAGCACACGAGCCGCACTGGCAGGACAGAAATTAGCAGCTTTTGCACCTTTTCTTGGGCTGTGATGTGCATAGTCAGGCTTCGGCGGGCAAGACCCCTCCTGCTCCCCCCAGGGCACCCTCGAGGGGTGGCCCCCCACTCCCCAGCTGCCACCGTGGTCTCTAACGCTCCCCTGAGCTGGGGAAGAGGCCTGGCAAAGCCGCGCCTGGCAGGTCCCCAGGGAGATGTCGCCCGGCCGTAGCCCCGCGGAGCTCTGCAGCGCCTGGGGCCGAAGGCAAAGCCCGAACGGGAAATTTTGCCAACGCTGACATGTCCGGAGCTGCTGCCTCGGGAGGGCAGAGCCGGGCAGAGCCCCCGCCAGCTCCCGCCGGCCCTCCCCGACTGTCACCCCCCGCCGAAGGCTGCACAGAGCCGGGCAGGGTGCGGGGTGCCCTGGCTGCGAAGCTGCGAAGCGGGGTGTGCCCGAGCTGCGCTCCCGGGGCGGGCAGCGGTGCCGGGGCAGCATGGGGTCTTCGGTGCAGGGCAGCACCGGTGCAGGGGCGGCATGGGGTGCGTTGGTGCAGGGGCAGCACCGGTGCAGGGGCAGCATGGGGTGCGTTGGTGCAGGGGCAGCACGGGGTGCATCGAGGCACAGGCATCATGGGGTGCATCGGTGCCGGGGCAGCGTGGGGTGCATCGGTAGCACCCAGCTGGGGTGTGAGCACCCGGGTGCAGCCGCAGAAGGCAGGAAAGCCCTGAGTCTGGCTCTCGGTGAGGCTGCGGGATGCTTCCCACCGGTTCCCCCTTGCAGAGTGATTCCAGGCAAGCTCTGGGCTGAGGAAGGGGTGCGAGGGGCCCCGCTGTTGCCCACCCCCGGGCAGCGAGGGGCCGTTGGTGCTGCGCTGCGCGGGCGGCACCCGGGAGCGAGGTTCCCGCTGGTGTCACGCAGGTGAGGCACTGTCTGGCCTGCAAAAATTGCTGTTTCTCTCAGGTTCGGAGAGGTTCTGCCGAGGACTTGTCTCTGCTCCTCTAACATGGAAGCGGGCAGTAACGCGTCTCCGCGCGGCGTGGCTGCTCCCGCAGCTGTGGTGTGCGCAGCCGCCTCCTCCTCCTCCTCGGACAATCCTGGTGGGCAGAGCACGGTGCGTTTGTATTGTGAGGTCCGTGATAAGGTCATGGGGTCCGTGACTGACCGGAGCACGGAGAAGGGGAGGGAGAGGAGTGATCCTTCTTCTTGTAAATACCTTCCTAGCAATCATCATTTTTAGTGCCTAGTATGTAAATGAAGCAGCCCTGTCTGAGCTGCAGGATCCTTTCCTCTGCACCACTAATTAGCAGCTTGCTGAAGGAGTTGATCTCATTTCCAGTACCCCCGTTGGTCCCCCCTCCTCCCGGTGCCCGCGGGCGGCTGGGCAGGCCCTGAGCCCCGCAGCCCTTGGGGTGCAGGCAGAGCTGCCCGCGGCCGGGGCCGTTTCTCAGAGGGGTGGAGAGGGAGCCCCCCAGTTCCCCCCTTCACCCCAGTGCAATGGGCTTGGAAATGAGTCGCCGGGGCGAGCCCTGCGCGTTTCCCTGGGCGCCCTTGCCTTGGAGTGGGAAGGGTCAGCTCCTGCGTGCTGTACCTGCTTCGGTCACTGCTGCTTTTCTTGAGGGGGGGGGAAGCTCTAGAGATACTATATATACACTTATATATATATACACACACATACATGCACTTGTTTTGAAGGGAAAGCACTGTATGATTGTAATAGAGATGATGTTCAGATAAATTATTTTAATCTTTGTATTTATATAAAAGGATTGAATAGATCAAAATGATCGGAAGAAAAAGAACAGAAGGACAGCGTTGCTGGTTTTTAATGCAGACGCCGCTGTCAGCCGCAGTGGGAGCCCGGGCAGTGCCTGCCCTCCCCTCGCCGGGCTCTCACAGACCCCTGCTCCCGGGCTGCTGGTCCGCCCTGGGCCTGCGAGCCGTGACGGGGACCGGTGGGCGCGTTCAGTCGGCGCTGCCGGACTCCGCGGGACCCAAAGGGCGCACGCAGCTCCGGGCTGCGCCGTGTCCCTGACACCCGCGGACGAGGAGCGTGACCGCTGACACCTACGCGCTGTGTGTGGACCAAGCGATGCCTAACGCCGACTCGTGAAGCTTCATAATTAGACTGGAAATGGATGCATAGCAATAACGCTCGGTTGTTAAATGATGTCTTATGTGTATAAACGCCACGTGCTGAGAGCTTTCTGCGTACAAACAGCCGGGCACCTCTCCTCTGCACCCCCCTTCCTTCTGCAGCTCTGCAGAGGCTCATGGATTTGCTCTGTTGGGTTTGCTAACCTCTCCTTTCCTTTATTATTATTTTTCCTAATGCTCTCTGAGAAAGCGATGTCTCGAATCGTGCAGCCTTGCAGCGGGGGTGGGGAGGAGATGCACCCGCTTCCCTCGCTGTGGCTGCACCCGTGCTGGAGCCAGCGGCACCGGGCGGCAGAGCCAGTCCTGGGGACTCGGTGCCCGCTCCCCCGGGCGTATTTTAACCCCGGGCAGACCGATCGGGACGTTCTCCCTCTTGACCCTGTTAATTAAAAAGCCATATTTTTCTGAAAGCGTTTGCTGGGGCTGATCTGAGTGCTCCCGGCTGCATCCGTCCCATCCCCGCTGCCAGCGTGCCATTGCGAGGGCCTGAGGAGCGCAGCCGCTGCCGACCCCCCTCGGCCCACGACCCTCCGGGCCGCGGCGCGGCACTGCGCAGAGACCCGTCCGCAGCGGGCCCGACCCGGCTGCGTGGGGACGCTTCGCCTGGGGCAGAGCCCGAGGCTTTCTGCGAACGGCCTCGCTGCCGGCGAGGCTGGGCGCGGGGCTCGGGTGGGCGCGGGGCTTGGGTGGGCGCGGGGCTCGGCGGTGGGCACGACGCGGGGGCGGCTGCGGCGGCGGGGCTGAGGGGTGGTCTCTCCTCCATGCCCAGGAAGGCTGGCAGCGGCGCAGCAAGACGTGTCCCACCTGAAGCGGCTGGAGAGCTGGAGCCAGCAGTGCTCAGGGGCTGCTCCGCTCTGCACGGCGCGGCTCCGTGCACGAGCTCCCCAGATGAGCTCCCGGGGGGCAGCCCCCCAGCGCTGCCCGGCTCGCTCTCCTGCCGGGAAGGCCACCAGCACCCCGATGGACTTTCCTTTTCGGGAGGAACACTCCGGGGTCCTGCTGTGCAGCCTTGTGCGCTGGCTCCAGCTGCCCCAGTGAACCCGCGGCGTCGTGCCCGTCTCCGGGAACACCGGCCCTGGCTTCCCGGCAGCCCTGACGAGCCGGCCCCGCTGCCGTCACGCTGCAGCCGCCTCGCTGCGCGTCTGGTCTTGTCACCCTCTTGCACTGCCGGCGCCCGGCTGCCAAGTCCCGTGGGGAAGGCGACCGGAGGGGAGAGGAAACTCCCTTGCATCCGCAGGCTGCCTCGCGCTGTGGGTGAGATCGGCAACGCCAGCGTGCCGGGGCCGCGTGAGCGAGAGAAACCTGGGACCGACGAGCACAGCGGCCGCGGGGGATCCGGCCGGACGCCACGGCCCGTGACAGCGCGGAGACGAGAGTGCCGCGTCTCCTCGCCGGTTAAAGCTGCCCTTTGGTCCCCAGGGCCGGGTTTCTGCCCGTCCCCCCTCTGCCAGCGCTGCCGGGGGCTGGCCCTGCAGTGACACCGCCGTCCCAGCTCCCCGCGGCAGCACCCGACGGGCCGGCGGGACACGGAGCGTGGCATCGGTGCTGTCACCATCGCCGATCCCTGCATCTCACCCTCCCTCCGCTCGGGTGGGAACAGGGTGGTGAGGGAGCGCCCAGCACAAGCCCGAGGGGCCCCGGGTGCTGCACGGGGGCTGGTGATGCCTCCTGCTTCTTTCCGACAGATTGCCCTGAGCTGGCGGCTTCCAGCAGAGATCCCCTCTCCCGTCACGGCAGTTATCGCAGGAATGGGACCGTCAGGCCCTGGGAATCCCGCAGATAAATCCTTGTGTGTCAGAACCAGACCCTTTCTGCCCCAGGGGACGCGGGCAGGGAGCTGAGCCGCAGCCCCTCGGCCCCGCAGGGACGAGCACCCTCCGTGCCTGCTGGGCTGTTCCAAGGTCATGCTGAAGGTCGCTGCCGTCCCAGGCCCTGCCGAGGCCTCCCCGGTGGGGACATCACCTCTGCCTGGCCGCAGCGGTGCTCGGGACCCGGGGAGGGCTCCGGCAGCGGGAACGGGAGGGAAGCACCCCCGGGCACAGCCCCCCCGGCCCCGCAGCAGCCGCGGCTTGAGGAGTCTGCAAGGCTCGGCTGAGGGACACCAGCGCCCGCGCCTCGTGCCGGGGCGAGCCGCTGCGGTGGGGCGGGGGCCACGGGCTCGACACGGCTCGGCAGGTGGCTGGGCTCCGCGTCGCTCGCCGGGACCGTGCTCGCGTCCACCTGGCTCCTGCACCGCGTGCTCTCCAGAACGCGCCAACGCACCACGTGCCGCGCCGAGCCCCACGCCACGGCCCACCGGGAGACGGCTTCTCCCCGTGAAGAGACTGAGACCCGCAGCGGACTGAGCCCCCGGCCCCGCACCCGCGGGTGTCTGAGACCCCCTCCCCGCCCGGCCCCCGATCCCCCCTGCCCCCCCACCCTGGGGACCCCGGCTCAGGGCCGGTGCCCGAGGCTTCTGTCCGTGCGTGCTGGGCCCCCCTGCCACGGGGACCCCCACGGCCCCACCGCGCCGGGAACCCCCACGGCCACGGGGACCCCCACGGCCACGGGGACCCCCACGGCCTCCCTGCCCCGGGGATCCCCAGGGCCCCGACGCGCTGGGGACCTCCACGGCCTCCCTGCCCCGGGGACCCCCAGGGCCCCGCCGCGCCGGGGAGCGGGAGCCGACGGGGCCGTGCGGGGCGGGACGGGGCGCGCAGCCCCGCGGGTCCCCCCGGGGCAGGCCGGGCGCTGCACCCCCCCTGCCGCGACCTTGCGGCCCTCGGGAAGGTCGCGGGCAGCCGGGCGGGAGCGAGCGGCGGCGGCAGCGCGTGACCTTCACCGGGGCCTGCGCCCCCCGCCTGCCCCCCGCCTCCCCCCCACCCCCCCGCAGCGCGGTCCCGGACGCGGCGGCCTCCCCCCCCCCCCCGCTCAGCGAGCCGGCGGCGCGGCGCGGCCCCTTTAAGGCGCTGCCGCCGCGCGCGGAGGTTGGGCCCGGGCGGCGCGCCGTAGCGGCGCGCGGGGTCGCGGCACCACGTGGGGCCGGCGCGGCGCTGTCCTTCGCGGCGGGCGGGCGGGCGGGCGCGGCCCATGGTCATTCGAGCGGACGCGATGGCCCCGGCCGCCGTGCCGGCCGCGCAGGGCGCCGAGCAGCGGGAGCCGGGCCCCCGCGGCAGGAGGCCGCCGGACGCCCAGCAGCGCCCCGGTAAGGGGGGGACGGGGGCCTGCGGCGGGGGCGCGGGCCGGGCTGCCGGCCGCGGGGGTGCCGGCCGCGGGGGTGCCGGCCGCGGGGGTGCCGGCTGCGGGGGTGCCACCCCGCCGCCCCGTGCCCGGGGGAGCGGGAGTCGGGGCCGCGGCGGGGCCCCCCGAGGCGCTGCCGCCGCCTCGGGCTGCGCGTCCCGCCCGGGGAGACCCCGCCTGCCCCGCCGCGCTGCCGGTACTCCCGGGCCCGGGGCCTCCGCGGCGTGCGGGGATCCGCGCCGCGGCCCGGGGAGGCCCCGCGCAGCCCGCCCCGGGGCCCGGGAGGCGGCGGCTCGCAGCGGGGCCGGGACGCGCGGTGCGCGCTGCTGCGCCGGGTCCCGGTGAGGCCGAGCGGCGGGGAGCGGCCGCCCCGTGCGGCCCCCCCGGCCCGCGGAGCAGCGAGCCCCGGGCCCGCTGAAGGTCACCTTCACACCGGGCCGCGCCGCGCCGCCGCGGGGGGGGGGGGGAGCGGCGCTCCGGGGCCCCGCGGCCTCCCCGGGCCCGGCGGGCGGCGGGGCGGAGCGGGGGGGCGGCGGGTGCGGGGGGTGCACGGGGCCCCCCGCCAGCCTCGGCGCTCGCGTGGGGCGCAGCCGGGCTCCGGCCGGCGGGAGGGGCTGGGCCGCCCGGGCGCTGGGAAGCCGGGAGCGGGCTGCACCGGGAAGGGCGGGGGCTGGGCCAGGCCTCGGCTGGACGGTTCCCGCTGGAGCCGCTCGTGTGCCGGCTCTCGCTTTAAACGGGAGCCCGAGGGGCTGGGGGCCAGGCGCAGCCCCGACCTTTGGCCCCCGACCCCTGGCCCCCGACCCCAGCGCCGGGGCGGTGGGCGCAGACCCTGCGGGGCGACCCCCGGCGCTGGGTTTTGCGGCGTGTGGTGCGTTGTACCTTCAAGACGTTACGGTGCTGAGCGCTCGTCTCGGGCTCAGCCTGTTTCTCTCGTCTTTAACAGAGAAGAAACAAGGGTGAGCGCGGCGTGGCTTGCGGCTGGCCTTCGTCCCGAGGCGCTCGTGTCCGCCGAGCGGGTGACCCGCCACTTCCTCCCTCCCCTGCCTTTCGGGTGGCGAGGCGAATTTCTGAAGTTCGCCACCTAAAGCAAAGTTCATGGGTGTTTGGTGCCGGAGCGGGCTGGACGCGGTTCAAGAGTGGGGAGCGCGGTGCTGAAAGCCTCCCCCTCCCCCTGCGCACCCGTTCTTAAAGCAGCCGTCAGGCCCGCGGTGCCAGCGGCTGGGTTAAAGAGTTACCTGTGCTGCGTAATCCCGGCCTCTCAGGGCGCAAGATGATTGCCGAGCGAGGCAGGGGGGTGGAAAAATCCTCCCTGTGCTTCAGCACTGGGTGCTTGCCCAGGCCCCTCGTGGGTCCGGGGAGGAGGGGGTGGAAGGCTCTGGTCTGGTCTGGTCGCCCGGGGCTGAGGCGGTGCCCCTGGCTGCATGGCTCCCGGGCAGGGCTGCCGTGCTGCGGGCAGCCTGGCCGCGTTGGCATCGGCCTCGCTTGCTACCAAGGAAGGTCGGCCTCCGCGCCGGGGCTGCCGGTGTGGCTGGCGGAGCACCCATCCTGGGCACCCTGCGTTCTCCGGAGGCAGCTGCTGGTACCCCTGGGTGGTGGGCAGCTCGGGCGGGCTTCTCGCCGAGGAAGTGCACCCCGCTGCTGTGCCGGCCACCCGGACTTGGGGGTCATTTCCTCTGCCTCTGAAAGGCTGCTGCTCTGTCCCTCCAAGCCAGACAAATCTGCTGGGGCCGCTCCGTCCTTCTGAGCGCAGAAACGCACAGAAACCGTGCCCAGCTGGGGTTCCTGCAATGATTTCTGATAAAGGGCGGTTACGGGGGAAGTCACCTTCCGTACCCGCCAGCACAAGATCAGGAGACAGCCACTGTGTGCAGTGTTCCTTGGATTATTTCTGTTTCTGCAGTTGTCGCTGCCTTAGATCGAGTTTCTCACGTGCAAGTTCAGCACTGCTTCTAGCTGCCATGAGATGTTTTTCAACCTTGCCTTGCCCAAAGATTTGCTTTCTCTAGCTGGGTCCCTCCATCCCTGTACTTCCAGGCCACCCGTGCCTTCAGCCGCGTCTGCTGTTGAAAAAGCAGAGAGTGCAGGTGTTACTGGAAAACCGCTGTGGAGGCAGTGGAGCTGCGCGCCCGTAACGAGGTCGGGAGACCGATGCCTGATCTCGGGATCTGCTGTCGCTCTCTGTCGCCCGGCCTTGGAGGTTCGCTGGGTTTGGGAAGGGCTGGGTTGCTGGCAGTTGTAACAGGCTTCGGGGGGAGAGTCGGAGGAGTATTGTGCAAGAGAAATCTGATCGCCGCTACAAGGTTAAGAAGAGGAAGGGAGTGTGATAACACCGCATCTGCGCGGCGCGGTGGGGGCTGGGAGCGGGGGGGGATCGTGTCCGGAGCGGTTCTGCCGGTGGGATCGCAGTCGAGCTCCCCTGGCAGCTCGCTGCTCTGCCTGAGCAGCCGCGCTCGCGGGTTTCCCAGCTGTGAAGCGTAAATAGGTAGGTGAGGAACATGCACCGAGATAAGTCCGCCTGCAGCCACAGAGCTGCCTTCGTCGTCTGTAAATGGCTGAACCCCTCTCCTGGTGCAGCTTTCCAGTGCTTGCTTCACTTTCTTGCATCGTGCTCTACTGGTTGTACCAGAAAGTTGTTATTTCTAGAAGCTTTAAAGGTCTGAAGTTCATGCGTTTTTTTGTTTGCCTTTGAGAAGTAAAACCAGTCCGCAGGGCAGCGCTCGGACAGAACGCGGAAGATGCAGACAGGAGTGTGGCTGCTGCCGTGGTGGCAGTGGCTGTCACTTTTTGGTCAGTGTTTTGCCAGCAGCAGCGTGGCTGGCTAAGGGTTGGCGTCTGGCTCTCGCCTCCCGCCGGTGCGCGGCCGAGGCAGCGGAGCTCGCACGCTCACCAGTTGAGCTGTCTGCTGCGCTCTCCCTCCTTAAGGTTGGTGAGGCTGGGGTGAACGGTTATCTGCCATTTTCTTGACAGTTCAGCATCGAGGCACTTACGTGGGTGATGAACCTTCCCTCTTTGGGTGGGGAGATCGATCTACGCTTGCAGAAGTAAGAAATAACTGCTGTGGTGCTCGCCAGCCGCTTGACCGGTCCAGAGGGAAAAATCCCACGAAGCCGGCCATGGAAGTAAGGCTCCCTACAGCCAAGTGACATGAGAGCAGTGGCACATTTTTTTTTTCAAAAAGCATTTCCTTAGTTTGCCTTTCTCTTTCCCTTTAAAGAGAAAAGCTCTGCTGCGACCCTTTGATGAAGCTGCAGGCTCAGAGGAGTCTCATGTCGTTACTGTCCAACAGCCCAAAGCTGCGGGATTGTGACTCTTGCCCTGCTTGCCTGGAGCGCCTGCGGGTCGGCTCGGCTGGCCACCAGCCCTGCTTCCCGGGGTCTCTGCTGGCTAATCTTCCACCGTCGCGCTTGGACGGGGCTGGAGATGGTGATGTGGGCACTGCCCGTGCGCAAGCCGCGCTGCGCAGCGTGCCCTGCGCGCAGGCACCGGGGCTGCGGCGCTCTGCTGTCGTCGGCGCTGAAGCCAGCGAAGCCTCCACCAGCCTGGCAGCGCGGGATGCAGGTTCGGCTGGGCTGAGGGTGGGCTCTGGTGCCCGCTCGGTGGGACGGGGTGCTCCGTGTCCCTGGCAGAGGGGTTTCTGCGGCACCGGAGGGTTCACCAGCAGCACGCTGCTGCGGAGCGCCGGGAGCAGCCACCCCGGCCGTGTGCCTGCGTGCGGGCAGCGGGCCGATCGCACGGCCGTGCCGCAGGACGGCGGCAGCAGCTGCTGAGGACATCGCAGCCATCGGATCTCCTCTGCAAACCCTACCCAGAGCTCCCTGCCGACACCTCTGCGGGTCTGGGGGCTCTCGGGCACTTTACGATCTGTGCAGGGCTCTCGGGACCAGCAAAGTTGGTCTTCCCAGGCTTGTGCTGCGCGGCGTTTTCTCCAGAGCTGCCGTGGTTGTGGTGACGGGCGTTGGTGGTAGCGCGGGGGGAAGCTGGAGTCTCCCTGCGAGGCCGTGGAGCTGGCGCTGCTGCCTCGCAGCGTGGCTGCCTCTGTCTGCCAGGCTGGTGTTCTGCTGGGCCCGCGGCACGCAGAGGCTGCCGGGTGGTTCGCTCTGGGGCTCTCGCTGTCTCAGGAGCTTTCTGGAGCTGAGGTGTGCGCCAGAATAAAGTAAAGGTGCTTGGAGAATTACCGGCTGGTTCTCGGTATGTGTCTGAAATGCAGTTCCTTCATCTGTCTCTCTTGAAATTTGAGAAACATGCTCTTACTAGCATAGTTGAGGTTTTTGTTGGTGCTGATCTTTGCACTTTGCCTTAGGTCCTACTCTTTGCTCCCGATTTCTGTGGTGTTTGAATTGCACGTTGTTGTAGCAGGGGCACCCAGCCAACTAGTTTCAGGACTAGGTTTCTAAAGTTTTGGCCAGATAGAAAGTTTACAAACGGGTTTAAATGTAATTCCCAGGTGTGGAGAGCCCAGCGTGGGTAACTCAGGGTGCCAGATGCAAAGCACGAGGCATTTGGGTGCCTGAGCCAGCGGCTGTGGGACCCCGTGAGCGCCCCGGGGCACGGCTGCAATGCAAATGTCTCCCTATCAATAGGAACACGGAAAAGCCACAGACTTCTAAGCAGGCTGGAATGTGGCTTGAGTTGTTTAGGTCTATCCAGCCAGGTTTTACTGCGGGTGCACAAGAGCTGGGAATGAAGAATCTCCCCACTTGCCGGCCATGGATTGTTGGTGCCGCGGGACAGACGTCCAGCGAGGCTGGGCCCTTGCCGAGAGCCGCACGCTGCAGCCCCGCCGCGCTCTCCGGGCGGGTCAGTCCCCGGCGTCGTAAAGCCGCTGAAAAATAAATGCAGTGCTTATAGCTCTCCCCGCAGATGGGTTATAACCACTTTGTGTTTGAGGACGGCAGCAGAGCAGCCCTGACCCTTCGCTGTGGGCGCTTGTTAAGTGGAGTGCTTGCTGCACCTGAAGTGCTGCGGGTTCCTGGGCGGCTGGGGTTCCCGCTGCCTCCCACCTCCCCGCCGGGACGTCCTGCGGAAACGCTTCCACGAGGGCCATCTCTGGAGCGAGCGCCTGCTCAGTCAATTTATTTACATTAATTAAACTGTTTATTTTGCTTAATTTATTATTTGGCTAAAATTTAATTTGTGTTTTTTATACTGACACCAGCCTTCCCGTGTTAAAGCTAGCACGTGCCACACTGCTCTGCGCTCGCTGTGGCTTGACTTGGAGGAAGGCTGCTCGGTTCCGTGAGCCCTCCTGCCCGCGAACTTCTCCAGGAGGAGACTTCACCTCCTTCCAGAGGTCTCTTGGTAAGGAGGAAGAGTTGAAGGGGTCAGTACATCTAAACTCCTTCAAAAATATCAGCAAAACGTGAGTTACTGGTGCTGATGTGATCTGAAGGCTGGCGCTGGCTCCTGAGCCGAGCGGTGCCGTGTCTCGGGGCTCTCGGGCCGGTGGCCCTGCGCCGGAGGAGCAGCCGTGGGGCTGCCGCGGGCTCCGTGCGTACTGAGGCAGGAGCTCGGGCGGTTTGCGGTGGGAGAGACGGCTCTTCTGATTCCTTCTGCCCTTTAGAATGCAGCAGAAGCTAGCCAGGGTTCTCTGCGCAGAGCTTTGCTCTGTTTTCCAGCCAGCGTCTGCCTGTCTCCTGGCAGGGGGCTTGCTGGCGCGGGGGCTCCGGGGCTGCTCCTGGCCTTCCAGGGCCCGCTCTGGAGAAGGGATTGTCCTTCCTCTGCGTGCGTCGTGTTGGCCTTGAGCAGGTGGTGACGTGAGCTCTGTGGTCTTGGCTTGCTTCTAGTCTTGAGATTGTTGTGCTAGGGATGTGGCACCTATTTTGCTTCTGCTCAGCCCAGAGCTGGGCCCGTTGCTGTGTGCGAAGCCGTGCCGAGCGCTGGGGCTGCCTGAGGAAGCCTCTGCCGAGGCTGGGGCTGCGCGGCGTGGGGGTGCTCAGCTGTGCTGACCGGGCACGAAGGCTGGCCCAGGCGGGTCGCTTCAGGCTGCATCGCGTGTTGGAAAGATCTGGCTCTTCGCATGTGTCCCGGGACACCAGGACCACTGCAGAGACCCGAGTACCGCTGAGCGGCGTGTGTGTCGGCGTGGGACGTCTGCCGGCGTGCAGGGGCCGCGGTGCCTGGCTGGGGCCGCCGGGGAAGGTGAGGGGCCATGGCACGGCCTCGCTGGAGGCACGCTGCGGCCTCCCCGGGGCTCGCAGAGATCTCCAGCTCTGCAATCCCTGCTTCGCTTGCCGGGATTTCTTAAATTAGCACGGAGAGAGGAGTGGTGCTGGGGGGCTGCGTGTGTGCTGGTGTGGTTTGTGTTTGGTGTGGCGGAGCAGGGCGAGAGGGCAGAGGATTCGTCTGGAAGCTGCTTACTGGTTCACTGCCCGCTGTTTTGTGCTCGCCTGCTCAGTATGGATGGCTGTGCCTGGGCCCGGGCGTGCCATAGTAACTGCCCTCGCCTTGTAATTCAGTGCAGCCCCCTTGCTTAGCGGCTCGGCAGCGCTGAAGCACTCTAGAACTCGTCCCATGCTGCACCGGTGCAGCGCTCGAGATCGGGCTATTTATAACTGGCTCTGGGCCGGGGCGAGCGGGCCGGCATCCCGCTGCCAGCGTGCCTGAAGAGCCCGCGAGACGCGCCTGGTTTCGTCCTGGAGAGGAGAGGAGAGGGGAGCTGCGGCTGCGGGGAGCTGCTTTGGGCCTTGCAGATAGGCTGGTGGTGGGAGCGCGGTGGCTGGGGAGGGGGGCGAAGGCGCGCGGTGGATGAAGGCTGCTGGGCAGCGCTGTGGGAGAACTGCTGCGAGCCCAGCGTCCCATTCTGGCGAGCACCCGGGGGTGAGCTCAGGGTGCAGGGTCAGCTGCCGGTCCTGGCCTCCTGGCACCCTGGGGCTGAGTAGGAATTTTCTCTGGAGAAGGCGGCCGACTGCATGAGAAGGCGAGCGGGTCCTGGCTGCGGAGGGCGAGGGCAGCTGCGTGGGAGCCTGCCTGGTGGGGACTGCAATATATGTGAGCAAACCAAGCTAACTTTTCTCTCCGGTACTGTGTGAGCCAGGCTGCCTGTGGGCATGGGGAACAGCCTTTTTGCAAACTGCTGCAGGCACGTCACCGACCTCATCTTCCAGACGCGCAGCTGCAACTCGCCCGATGAGAGGTCACCCCTCTTACCGAAGACTCCCCTGAGCTGCGCCGTCTGCCTGGGGGTGCCAGGAGCTGCCCCGTGTGCTGGGCCCTATCCAGACATCATCCCCAGCGAGGCAGTGACTGGAAGCCTGCAGCCGTGCACTGAACACATCCAAGACCTGTCCGAGGCCAAGGATGAAGCGGGGGCGATGGCGGTCAGTGATCAGAGCTGTCTGAGGCCGCTCCGGCAGGCAGAGGCGTCCCATGCGGTGGCTGTCCTTCCAGCCGACCTTGGGGAAGGGCCGGCGGGGCTGCTCGATCATGCTCAGTTGCTCGAGGCCTGCCAAAGCTGCGTGAAACTTGAGGACGGCGGCGTAGCCCACAGATCGTGCCGCCGGGAGGAGCACGTGGCAGCAGCTGACGGGGGGGACGTGGCCCCTGGAGCACGTCCCGCCGGCCGGGGCCGCAGCGAGGGACGAGCAGCCTTGCGTTCAGACCCAGCCTTGGCGAGTCCGGACAGCGTGCCGGAGCGCAGCGGTGCTGCTCCCTCCCCAGCGAGCCCTGGGACGCCTTCCTCCGCCGTGCCAGCACGCGTGGGGAGCAGCCCGCCGGCCCGAGGGACGGCCGTGCCGCCTTCCGCGCCCGGCCAGGACTCGGCTGAGGCTCGGGACGCGAGTGCTGGTTCTGCAGTGACGGACCCTGCTGCCTGCCCCGGCGGCAGGCCAGGCTGTGATCCTGGCTCTCGGGTGCAGGCACTGCCCTCAAAGCAGCACCAGCAGAAGAAGAGGAGGAAGAAAAAGAAGCTCGCGCTTGGAGGTGCTCAGCGGCATGGCACTGTGCCGTGCTTCGTGTAGCCGAAATGCCGTGTGCCTGTAACGGGGTGGGTGGCTGCGTGGGCCCGTGGGACGGGGCAGGGCGGGGGAGAGGGGCGGCGAGGTGACCTGCGAGCTTCCCGGCAGAGGTGGCGAGATATCCCACCCGGGCGGCGTGCCGCAGAGGGACCTGTCTGCACCTTGTCCACCTTAGCGAAACACAAGGAGGGTTTGCTTGTTTTAATTCGTAAGGCAAATCCTTCCCTTGCTTGCGACTGCGAGCGTGGCCCCGGAGCAGGGAGCGGTCATGCCAGGGCCGGCCTGCGGCAGTGCCGCCGGGAGCGCGGGGCGGCCAGGGGCTGCAGCAGCGTTTGCTCGCAGCCGTGGGCTCCCCTCGCCCGCGGGCGGGTGGGACGGGCCGCGCGACCTGCGGGATGGAGCAGCGCGGCGGAGCGCAGGACGGGGTGCGCCTTGTCCTCTCCTGCGTCGCCCCGTGCGTCTTCCCAGCGCTGTGGGGATGGCGGGCCCCGGCCGGTCGCTGCGGCGTGGGAGGGCAGCAGCCGCCCGGCCACAGCTTCCCTTCCTCCTCTCCCTCTTCTCCACAGCACGGCTGGAGCCTGCGCCCGTCGCTCAGTGTGGCACCAGATGGAGACTGAGTGCCTTTTGTCCTCACCGGGACCTCTAGGGCATGAGAAACTCAGATCATTATTTTCTGATTTTGCCTTTATCGCTGTATTTTGTTGGTGTCCAGTCGCTGTGCAGGGACTGGGTTTTGGTCTCCAATGCTGTCTGTGGTGCACCCGGTGACCCGAGGGGATGTGGGGTGAGAGGGACCCGGGCTGGGCGCTTGGGTCCTGGTTAGCACCTCGCTTGCTTCCCACGTGCCCGGCGGCGGGTGCTGGGGCTGCGGGCACGGCTGGTTCGGAGACTGTGCAGAACGTGTCTGACGCTGCTCAGAGCTCGAAGTACCTGCGAGGAGGGAAAGGCAGAGTCTGGGCCCTCACAGGGACACTGGAGCTGATAATAAGAAATGCTCTTCTGAACCCAGTGATGAAAAAGGTGGGGTTTTAGTTCTTGGTTTTGTGCCTCTGATAATCTCCACTGTTACTAAATGTAGGGAAGGAAACTCCTTGTCTGCAGAGCAGCCCCTGCAGACTGGGCTAACTCACAGCGCCACAACGTTGCCGTCTTTTTGACCTGATAATCGAAGAAAAGGATTCGCGACGGACTTTGGCGTAGAAGATTTGTGTGAACGTTTATTAGCTGTGAACCGACACGCGCCGTGATCCGTGCCGTCTGTCACTGTCTGCAGGCAGCAGTGTTGGGGTTCAGGTGTGCTCCCTGTCTCAGGGCCGGGTTGGCCAGGTGCCCGCCGTGAATGGGAAGCGTGGTTAGGACGGGGCCTGTCACCCCGGCGTGTGTGCTGGCTGTGCCGGGGCGGAGGGGAAGCCCAGTCCCCACGCCGGTTCCCTCTGCCAGGCGCGGGCCGCAGCCGGGCGAGCGTGGCGTGGGTCGACTCCTGCGGTGCGCGTGCTGCCGCCGCGTCGGAGTCGTGCCTTGCCTGTTCTCCGGGCGCTCCAGTCCGGGCTGTGCTCAGGGCTGGCTCGCGCTGTGCTCCGGGGCAGCGGGGAGCACGGCGTGCTGGAGCTCGGCTGCCAGCCGGCACGGGCTGCAGCTCAGTGGCCGCGCCTGCGGGCACCGACCGAGGGCCGAGAGGAGGACGGTCCTGGCTGGGATGCTGGCACGTCCCTTGGGATGACGGGTCAGGCTGGAGGTCACGGCCTTCGGTTGAGACCGCAAACGGCGTCTGGAGGCCGAGGCTGCCGGGAGGGATCTCCTGCTCCGTCCCCAGCCACGCGAGCCGGGCGCGGAGCGGGATGGCTTCCCCGTGACTCAGCTGCCCGGCGCGAAGCTGTCCGGCGTGCATCGCACAGCACGTTCTGCGGGCGGGAGCTGGCAGCTGAGCGCAGGGGCTGGGCGCTTGGGGCTGGAGCTGAGCGCGAGCAACGGGAGAGAGGTCTCTGCAGGTGCCTTTCAGTGTCCCTGTTGCTCTTCCTGCCACTCTGAGCATGCCGAAATCAGCTCCCCCTGCCCCCCCCCCGCTCTCCCGGCTGGCGCTGGCACAGCCGCTCGGCGGCGGGCAGTGGGAGCCGGTGACCCACGCCAAGGCAAGCAGGCGAAGCTCTGCATCTCGCGGGCAGAGGACACCAGAGCCAGCACCCAGCACGTCCTCCAGGCACGCTCGCCCGCGCTGCCATCGGCTGGGATTGAGACAAAACAGACTGTTTTTGTCAAAGCCTGCCCATCCAGGGAAAACCCCCCTGGAAAGCCTTCGCTGGCCCTAAATCGGAGCGTTAACCCGCTGCACAGCCGGTCTTTCGCAGTCCAGACTTGACTTTTCTTTCTAAACGTAAGACAGTGCTGGCTGGAGCTGGATGTTCTGGCATAAGGAGACGTGAAGGTGTCTCCTCTCCACATCTCCTCTGTCGCAAAGTGCAGAGCTGTACCAGCCCCATCCTCACTCAGATAGGGACAGAGGGGTGGAAAGTGCAAGTATCTGGTATTTCTGCGGACAAGAAAGTCTTCCAATTTCTGAAACAGTCGGTAGTTTGGGGATCTGGTACCACTGAGTAGCGAAAAGCAGAAGCGTGGTCCTGGTTGGTGACGTTTCCTTGCTGCGTGCGGGCTGTCCCTGCTTCGCAGCCGAGGGTGTTTGCTGGGCTCCGCAGCAGCGTGTGCCCGCGGTGCTCGGCTCTCCTGTGAAGCCTGTCTCTGCCGGTGTGGTTAGTCCCTGCGCGCTGCTCTCCTCCTCCCTGCTTCCAGCGCCAAGCTGGGCAGTTAGCTCTGCTCAGTAAGGAGGCTCCTTCTCTGCTGGGTCTTGCTTGGAAAAAAGACGGGAAACCAAATCCCATTTCCTCATCGAGATGACCCTGCCTGTTTTGGGAGTGTCCTGCCAACTGTTGTGGCACAGAAGGAGCTTCGGTGCTCACCTCGCTACCGCCGATGAGTCGGTCGGTTGGAAAGCATCCTCGGTCAAGCCTTCCGCATGACGACCAGGCACTGGGCAGCCTGCGTGAGCATCAGGACAGGCGACACGGGGAGGGAGAGCAGAGGGCAGGAGCTGGCCTGGCCACGGGCTGCTCCTTCCACGCCTCAGCTGCCGGCAGCAGTCAGCGGTTTGGGAGCAGCACCTTGGACCCAGCACCTGGGACGCTGTCAGGAGAGGTCCCTGCTCACGGGCAGGTGGAGGCTGGGGGTCTCGGGGCAGGGGGCAGCACCGCTGTGGCCGTACCTGGATTTTGCCGCTGCCGCAGCGGTCGCAGGGGGGCTGTTGGGTCTTCGGTCAGTGCTGCAGAGCCCCGTCTTGCCTCCCCTTGCCGGCCGCTACAGCCGGAGCGAAAGGTGGGGGGTGCTGCCCTGCCTGGGTGGGCAGACCGGGGAGCCTGGCAGGCCGTCCTGCCCACGGGGCTGGTGGCCCCGGGCCGTCCTGCCCACGGGGCTGGTGGCCCCGGGCCGTCCTGCCCACGGGGCTGGTGGCCCCAGGTGCAGCATTTCTGCGGTAGCTTTCCTGCTGTCCCTCCTGTCCCCGCGTGTTCGGGCAGCCCAGGAGCGTGGCTGTGCTGGCTGCAGGGGTGACGAGGGGCTCTCCCCAGCCCTCTGGGCGCGGCACGGTTGGTCCAAAGCGGTGCCTCCTGGGGAACTCTTGTGTGAAGCTTCTCTTCCTCCTTTCCAGCAGGGCTGCAGCTTGCTAGAGCCAGAGCCAGGCCTCTCCTCTGGCTTGCCCATGGTTTCATCTGTCAAAGAAATGAACAGCTCGTGTTGGGGACACGCACGAAGTGACAGGGAACATGAGCAGCAGCTGCCGAGATGCTGCGGGCGGCAGAGGCTGCTAAGGTGGCTCTGTCACCTGCTGCCTTTTGGAACCGGCCCGCTTGTGCTTCGTGCTCTCCTGCGCCACGTCCTGATTCGGCCCCGACAGCCATCCCTGAGGCAGGTTTGCCGCTGGCCGTCGCAGTCTGGCGCAGGAGGGTGACCAGCGCTGGGGACACTGGAGCCAGGCTGGGCGCTGCAGCCTGGCCTTGGCGTTCGCGGGCGTAGGGCGTTCCTGCGCGTGGAGAAGGCTGGGGCTGCTCTGGGCTGCCGGAGCCGCTGGGGCTGGTAGGCGAGCAGCAGCCGGGACAGCTTCAGGTCTCCAAGCCACAGCTGCAGGTCAGGAGTGACGGAGGCTGAGCTGCCATCCGCCCTGGAGCCCGGCGTGGCTGGGACTGAGGGATGCCTCGCTGCGCGGTGAGGAGGAGGAGGGAGACCAGCCAGGTGGAGCTGGCTGGAGGACGGCAGCTTGGCGCTCAGCAGCCTTGGGCCTTGGCTGTGAGCTGACCCCGTGCAGCCTTTCGGAAAGGCTGTTCCCAGAGCCCGAGAAAGCCCCCAGTCTGTGCCGCCTGGGAGCACCGAGCTGGAGCCGCGGGGGGGTCCGGCGGCCGGGTGTGCGGCTGTGCAGGGCCCGGCCTGCGAACACGCGCTGCAGGACCCCGCAACCGCTCCCTGCCAGCGTTCCCGGCTGGGCGGGTGGGTCAGAGCGGTGCCCCGCTCCCAGGCCGGGGACAGGGGGGTCTCAGCAGCTGTTGTCTGCGGCTCTTCCCATGCCTCCAGCTTACCCTGGCAGCACCCCAGTCCGCACCGCAGTGTATCCTCTTCAGCGTGGTCCCCAGCCCGGTTTGGTGGGTGTAGACTGCTCGAGGAGACCTGCAGCTTCCTAGATCTTATCAGCTCTCTGACACTATCTGCCTTACTGGAAAAGAAAACACACCGTTGGGGGAGCGGTGAAGTAGGCGCAGAGAGCTCCCCGTCCCTGTGATGCATCTGTCTAAATGAGCACTTCAAATGTCGTCATCTTCTTCTTGAATAAAACTGCTGAGGCGAAGCCTCGCCCTGGCACCGTGGCTCTCTGCGAAGCGTTCTGGAGATGCAGAGGGTGCCCAGATGAGGCAGGGGCGTGGGAGCTGTTTGTGTGACTGTGGAGTAACCTGGGTGCCGTGACGCGCGGCTCGGCAATGCCGCCGCCGCCTCCTCCCTCGCTTCGCTCCTGGCTGCAGCGGCGGGCCAGGAGGCACGGCAGGAGCTGCGTAACGTGTTGGTGCAGAGGTTACAGCTGCCTCCAGGCCGCAAAGCACCACACACCCATTTCTTTTAATTAAGAGGCTTCTTAAGACTAAGCTGAATGCGTTGTACACTGACCCATCCTTCCTGCTTTCCTTCCCTCCCCTCTGCGCACATGGCTGGGGGAAGATGCGAGTGAGAGCGTGTTAATTACGCTGGGAGGCGAAGGGAGGGGAGGGCTCGGCGCACCTGGGTCTAGTAAACACCAAGTGCAGAACAAAACGCTTGCTGCCTTTTAACCCCTGGCTTGCTTGGCTTGGCCGGAGGACGGTGGTGTCCGAACCAGTCGCTCCAGCCGCGCGGAGAGGATTGTCCGTTTGCTCATACTTTGTCTAAATCCCTCTCTTCTTGCCCAGAGCACCCGTCTGGCGTGGGACTGATGAATGGCAGCGGCCCACACGAGAGCCTGAAGGGCGAGAAGGATGCCAGGCAGAACGGCCACGAGGAGGCTGACCCGGGAGAAGATGGGAATGACCAGGAGGTCATCGTCATACAGGACACGGGATTTACCGTCAAGATCTGTGCGCCAGGGATAGAGCCCTTTTCCCTGCAGGTAGCTCCCGTGGCTGGCTGGGGAGGGCAGCGGAGGAGGAGGAAGAGGAGGAGGAGGAGGAAGGAAGCGTTTGAGCCAGGGTGCACACAGTGCTGTCCCTTCAGCCAGCCAGGCAGGGACGGTGACAGGGGACTGTGCCCAGGAAGGCCCCTGTTAGCCCCCACGGCCTGGACAGTCCCTTCGGGCCGCTCCCAGCTCCCCGACTCATCCGTCCTCGGACGGGGTTAAGCAGGGAAGGAGACAGCAGAGCATGGAGGGTGCAGGAGAGAAGCTGCCTGAGAGTGGCTTCTAGCAAGAGAGGAAGAACGAGGAGACGTGAGCCACAGGCTGTCTGGCACAGGCCTGCCTGGGCTTTGCGAGGAAGGGGAGGGTGTTTTACTCCCATCCCAGCTGTGGAGCAAGGAGGGGTGGGGGTTGGCTGAGGTGTAGCTGCTCCTTATCCATCCCAGAGGGGCTCGGGCGTGGAGCTGAGCGTGGCGGAAAAGGCCTGCCCGCTTCTGGGCTGGTCTGAAGGAGGGATGTGAAAACATGATTTCTGGGCGTAACTCTCAGGAAGGGAAAATCCCTTGCTTGCCCAGCGATTTTGGCGTGACGATCCTTTGGGCTAACCTGGGTTTGGCACAGCAACAGGCGCTAGCACAGCTCAGGGAACTCGAGCACCAGCCTGGAGATCGAGGGAATGATGCAGTCTCCACTCCCCCCCTGCACGGAGAGCTCTGCGTGTCATGTGGACGGTGACATGTGCTGCCAGGTCAGGACAGGCTTTGACATGCCTAGCCGATACTCAGCTTGAGACTTCACTGAAAACCATTTGGATGAAGTGTCTCTCATTTCAGGGGGAGGCACCTGGAGTCTGAACCCAGGGGGAAGCCTTGTCTCCCAAAGACCAGCAGAGAGTGCAGTGAAATTACGTCCCCCGTGGAACGAGCTGTATCGCAGCCTGGCTTTTTCCTCCTTTAAATCCCTTTGGCTGTTCGTTTTAATAGGCTAATAATAGCAGGCCCCGTTGTTTACAGCAGCTTACGTAAACTGCCCTGCGTCCTGCTAGCTCGAGAGCCGCGCCGGTGGTGCTGGAGCGGAGCAGGGGTAGGAGAGCGGCCCTGGTGCACAGGCCGGGGCGGTTTCCTGCGTCACGGGCGCTGCGTGCTTGCAGGCGGCGTGCCCCGGAGCTGCGGCACTGGCACGGACACGCCGCACCGCGCTGCGGGCACCGCGGCACATCGGGTGGAGGAAATGGTCTGTTTTCCATGTGCCTCGCCACAAACGTACAGTGTGAATGGATAAGGGAAGAGGCCCCGGTATCCCCCAGCACCTTCTGTTCCTTCACTCTCTGCCACCTCTGTCCCGTGCTGAGTGCTCGGCACGGCGCCAGGCTGTGACACCTCGGGCTGCCAAGCCCTGTGGGACGGAGCCGGGGTGGTCCCAGCAGTGACAGAAGTGGTCTTCCTGGGAGGCAGAGCTGGAGTCTGCCTTCTGCAGCCTGGAGAGGTGCAAGAGGTGCTCGGTTCTGCAGCAGAGGGACAAAGTATGGCAAGATGACATGTGAGATTGAGAATAACTGTCTGGGTTCTTCTCTTCTTAAGGTCTCTCCTCAAGAGATGGTGCAAGAGATCCACCAAGTTTTGATGGACCGTGAGGATACCTGCCATCGGACTTGCTTCTCTCTGCAGCTGGATGGCAATGTCCTCGATAACTTTGCTGAGCTGAAAACTATCGAGGGACTGCAGGAGGGCTCGCTGCTGAAAGTGGTGGAAGGCAAGTTCCTTCAGGCTCCGGGAGGGAATGAGTGAGGGTTTTCACAGGGAGTGGTTCTGGCCACCTTTTTGGAAGGAGTAAGCAACTGTGTAATTCCAGTTTCTTTCCTCCCTCTTTGCTCATCAGAGCCATACACAGTGCGAGAAGCCAGGATACACGTGCGTCACATCCGGGACCTTCTGAAGAGTCTGGACCCGTCAGATGCTTTCAATGGTGTGGACTGTAATTCACTGTCCTTCCTGAGCGTCTTCACGGAAGGAGACCTGGGAGGTACGGGGCAAAAGGGCTTCTCTGGTGCGGTCAGTGTTTTCGTTCCCCTGACTCCTTGCTTCGTTAAAACCCAGCATAATGATCAGCAGTCCCACGTCATTCAGGAGTGCAGAGGAACACTCGGAGCACTTTCTCCGTTCCTCCTTGAAGAATTATCGGAGGAGGGAATGCTGTGTTTTTCAGCACTGACTTTCTGTTTCTGTCCGTTCTAGACAGTGGAAAACGGAAGAAGAAAGGTACTGAAATGGAACAAATTGACTGCACCCCTCCTGAACATATCCTGCCAGGTAGCAAAGAGAGACCCTTGTGTGCCCTTCAGCCCCAGAACAGAGACTGGAAGGTAGAGTTCTCCTGCATCGCTGAAACAGCTATCGGCTCATTCCTTGCAGCAAACCGGTGTTCAGGGACTGAAAGCTGCGCTGAAGTGGACTTTGGGATTTGCTCTGCTTGATGCTTAATGAGTGCTGGAATAGCACTGCTCAGCCAAAAGAATAAAGTCCAGGAGCTGGCGTGCAAAACGCTGGACACTGTCCTGGACACCTGCAGAGTGTAAAACGGCCAGTCTGGGTGGGAGGGGTGGCAGGGAAGGGAGGACTGCATTTCTCTGCAGAGTCCTGGGGACGGCATCACTACCAATTGCCCTTAGCTTTCCCACACCCTCCCACTTGTATTCCGGTTTAGAAGCTGCCATTTGAAAACCAGTACAGCAAGAAATCCATGCCTTGTGCAGCCCAAAGGCCCAGGGTGTCTGTTTTTTCCTGTGTCTTGCGGTGTGAAAGGCAGCAAACTGAGGCAAATTAGTGGACTGCAAGCAGCTCGAGGAGGGCTGTGCTCTCGAGACCAGTTTGTCTGTAAGCTCTGTTGCTGGAACCAAGTGCGGGCGGCAGGTAAAAGGAACCTGGCATGTACATTGGATAGCTTAGTAACTCAAGGGAATTAATTTCTGCTGACAGGAGTTGCTTCTGTTGTATTCTTCTGTAGCCTTTGCAGTGCCTAAAGGTATTGACAATGAGTGGCTGGAACCCTCCACCTGGCAACCGGAAAATGCACGGAGACCTCATGTATTTATATGTCATCACGGTGGAGGATCGGCATGTCAGCATCACGGCGTCCACGCGAGGATTTTACTTGAACCAGTGAGTAACAAAGATTCCCTGTGTCCTGCCCTGCAGCTGGAGAAGAACCCACAAACAAACAATTGCTGGGGGGTTTTTGGGAGGGTTTTGGGTTTTCTGTTTTGTTTTGTTTTTTTTAAGTAGCCTGTTAATTTGCTGCTCACATGGATTTGTAGGAGTTGCTGTACTGGATTGGGCTGTTCAGTTATGCCTGGTACCATTTCTCCACAGTGGATAAATGCCTGATGCTTTAGGGAGAGTTTAAACGTCCCATAACGTCATCAGCTAATTAGAGCATTTTGAGTTGGGAGGGAATTCCTTCCTGACCGTTGCATCTTATTTTGCCTTAAAGCAAAAGCACAGCCTGTCAGGACTTCCAAAGCTGGGCACAGATTTGACTAGATTTTAAGATTTTTTTTTTTTTAATTTTTTCAGTAGTGACTATGAGAGGCTGTTAGAGTGGCTGTGTAGAGGGAGGTGCAGGGTCCCTCCAGCCCAGCAGTGCAACAGAGACCTGTTGAGTTGAAGGTGGACAGGAGAGAACTTCAGAGCACCAAGCCCTGCTGTACGGTGCCTGGGCAACCATAACCTTGTATTTCAACCATGCAGTTATAATTCACAGAAGGAGAATGAAGCTGCCTCAAGAGAAGGTGTGCTTAAAATATAGAAGGTAAAATTCAAGAAGGTCTAAGTTAAACGTGCTGTGCAGTCCCTCAGGGCCCAGGTCCAGGGTTAGTGGCTGTATCTCATGTGAAGAGACTGGAGAGGCTCCTTGCAGCCCATCTGCCACGTGCTCTCTGTTTTGCAGGCAAGGGCACGTTGTGCAGGCCTTTCACACAGGGCACATGTGGAAAGCTCTCACTCCTGTGTCTCTCTTTCTTTTCTCTTGCAGGTCTACTGCATACAACTTCAATCCCAAACCTGCAAACCCCAGTTTTCTCAGTCATTCCTTGGTGGAACTACTTAACCAGATCAGCCCTACCTTCAAAAAAAACTTTTCGGCTCTGCAAAAGAAACGGTAGCAGCACTTTCTCCTCTCTCGTTGCCTTGGGCGGTCTGTTGCTAAGTTGCTTGGTGAGGCTCGGTTGTGTGTCTGTTCTGTGGGAGCTGGGTGCTGCTGCTGTGGCAAGGATTGCAATGCCCGCTTTCCGTGAGCTCACGTAGTGGTGGGGTGGTTGGGGCACGTGGGTCTGCGCAGCAGGGACCACCAAACACCTGGCTAAGTGTGGGGGCAGCACCCTGACGTGTCTGGCTTTCCCTCGCTCGAAACATGGAGCTGTCAGAGCTGATGTGCCTTGTCTGCTGCTGTTCAGCACGACAGTGAGAGAGGCGGGTGGAAGCCCAGAGTCCCGATCCTTATCCGCTGGAGGGTTTCTCTTGGCTGTAGCTCCCAGATGACTCTTGCTTCCAGCATGTAGATTTACGGATTTCGGTTCTGCCTAAATCAAAGTGTGAGGCAACAGCAGCCTTCCGTGGCCATGGGAGCACCAGGTATGGGCCTTACCTGGAATTCAGCGTGCCCTGTCCCTGCAGAGAAACTGAACGCGTAGGGCAGTGGGAGAGAAAGCCCCGAGACGGACTGCAGTGTTCGTACAAGGGCAGCTGCTGGGGTGTGACCAGCCCCTGGGATGTGGGTCTCCTCACTGTGGTTGCGTGTTGGCTGCGTGCCTCGTGGGAGGCGTGATGGCTTCCTGGCTGCCCAGGCAGCAGAGTTAATGTGAAGCACGGCCACGTGCTGCAGCAGCACTGGGCTGGTAACCTGACTGGTAGGTGCTTCTCCCCTGCATCCAAAAAAGAGACCAAAGCATAAAATATCAGGGAAAGTAACACATGGGGGCTTTGAGTAGGCTTACAGTGGAGAGAGAATGATTAATTTAATGTGTCCATGCATGTTCATTTTTCTCTAATTTCCTCTAGCTCCTATAATAATAATAAAAACCCCAATGATGTATTGTTTTATTCTCCTCTCCTTGCTGCAGGGACCATTTATTCTGCTCCAGGACAGTGGGTCCTGTGCAAAAGCCTGTCATTCTTTAGAGTCCACTTAATGAACTGCCTTGGCTCAGCAGGGTGCAGATGGGCAGGCACGTTGTGTGGCTTTCAGGAGCTCTGCTTTGCTCTCATTAAGAAGATGAAAGTGATGCCAGACAGGGGCTGGACATTAGCAGTGGCCTCCAGCCACCACCGTGACTATCTGGCCATTTAACAATGATTATACTGTATTGCTTCTTGGGCCAGAAGTAAATACAGATGCGACTGCAGCACCTGCTGAGAGCAGACGGGTTACACGAGGCGCTGGGTGAAGCTGGCTCCTTCACTCCGTTAGTGGGTGCCTGCCGTCGGCCGGTGGTGTCGCGCAGCCCGGGTGGACGCGTGTGAGAGCCGAGGGCCGGGAGCGGGCGTCCTCTGCCTCCGAGTGCAGAGGGTGGTGGGGATCTCTGGTGACACAACTGAGGATAAAACTGGGGAGAGCCCAGGTACTGCTGCAGAGTGCTCTTGAGAGGTGCTGGCCGTGCCAGGCAGTCATCAGGGTTTGTAGTACTTGTTAAATGAAAGTCCACAGTCTGCTCGTGAGGCCTGGTCTTGTTGTGTTCTTCGTCAGAAACTGGTGTCTCAGCAGAGGGAGAATTCTCTTAGAATAGAAAGAAATCTTCCTTTGGAAAATGATTGTTTTCACTCCCAAACCAGGGTTCAGAGACACCCCTTTGAAAGGATAGCCACTCCTTTCCAAGTGTACAGCTGGACGGCGCCGCAGGCGGAACACGCCATGGACTGTGTCCGGGCAGAAGACGCTTACACTTCTAGACTGGGCTACGAAGAGCACATACCTGGGCAGGTATTGGTCTTGCTTTGCCTGAGAACGCTGGCAAGAGTTTTGCTGCCAGCTGCGCTGGGAACTGGTTAACTTTTAAATAGTATTAACCAGTAGACCTCTGGTATTTGTGGAAGGGTTGTGCTGGTCAAGGCAGAACTTGCAGGAGTCCTTGTTCTTGACAGCGCCCTTGACTGTGGGGGCTGTGCTGCTCAGGCTGCAGCTCCCTGAGCATGTAAAGGTCTGAGAGGAGCAGCTTCTGCTGGGGTGTCCATAAGTCTCATGTTCCTGCTCTGATGAGCACCACTGCACAGGACGCAGAGCGCTGCTCCGTGCCCGTCAGGCCTGGAGCGGCTCTTGCGTCTCTGGGCACTGTTGCACGTGCTGCGGTCGCCGCTCCGCAGCGTCGAATCGTGCAGGGCTGTGGCGGCTGCCCGTGGGCGGCTGCCTGCCTGCCGTGTGACCGCATCGCAGCGTGCTGGCCAGCGAAACCGGCACCGTGCTCCAGAGCTAGCAAGCTGCTCTGCCAGTTAAACTGCACTGCATAAACTGGGGCAATGCAAGATCTGTCCCAAACTGCTGTTGAATCAAGCTCACTCGGGAGGAGTGTTCATTGCTGCTGCGAACTCGCTTCCTCTGAACTCCACAGCAGCCCGAATCCTGGCCCCTTCCCCTCCCTCTCTCACAAAATGCCTCATGAAGAAATGCTGGCTTGCCAGCCCCTTCCTACACAATGCATTGCTTCCCACAAGGTTTTGACTCTTTCAGACCAGAGACTGGAACGAGGAGCTGCAGACCACGCGAGAGCTGCCACGCAAGAACCTGCCCGAGAGGCTGCTGAGAGAACGAGCCATTTTCAAGGTAGGTTTGGGATGTGCAGGCAGCTCCTCACGCAGCCCCTTCTCTGCTGCCTGTATCGCATCGGGCGCTTCACCTGGGCTACCCTGAGAAACTGCGAGAGGAGGGTCCCCGTTTGCAAGCTGAGGGGTCTTGTTCTCTCTCACGTGTCTGCCTTCTGCTCCCCGCCCCACGGCTCCTTGACGCCGTGCCTCCCTGCTGACCCCGAGGCAGCCTCCTCTTGGTGCCCTGCTGTTCTGTCTGACCCGGCCCTCCTTCGAGTGGGTGGCAGGAACAGGGGGAGAGGGGACACGCTGACACCTAAGCCCTCTTCTGCGAAGAGCTGATGAGTCTGAGCCGTGCTGATCCCTAATGCTCTGGCTCCTGGAGCTTGTAGCCAGGTCACTAGCCAGGCTCACAAAAGTAAAAGCCAGCTGACCTGCCTGCGTGCCGGAAGGCCATCAGGAGGAGAGGAGTGAAGGAGAGATCTGCAGGGAGCTTTGAGAGCGAGGTGCTGGGAGGGTGGGAGCCCTTCCTTACCCAGCTTTCTCTCCCCCTCCCTCCAGGTTCACAGCGACTTCACTGCAGCAGCAACGAGAGGTGCTATGGCTGTCATTGATGGCAACGTCATGGCCATCAACCCCAGTGAAGAGACCAAGATGCAGATGTTCATCTGGAACAACATTTTCTTCAGCCTGGGCTTCGACGTCCGTGACCACTACAAAGACTTTGGTGGAGATGTTGCTGCTTATGTAGCTCCTACCAATGATCTCAACGGTGTGCGGACCTATAATGCTGTGGATGTAGAAGGGCTGTACACGCTGGGGACAGTAGTGGTGGATTACAGAGGTTACAGGGTGACAGCTCAGTCTATTATCCCTGGCATCTTGGAACGGGAGCAGGAACAGAGCGTCATCTATGGGTCAATAGACTTTGGCAAGACAGTTGTCTCGCACCCCAAGTACCTGGAGCTGCTGGAGAAGACCAGCAGGCCGCTTAAGATCCAGAAGCACAAAGTCCTCAATGACAAGAACGAGGAGGTGGAGCTGTGCTCCTCGGTGGAGTGCAAAGGCATTATTGGCAACGACGGGCGCCACTACATCCTGGACCTGCTCCGCACTTTCCCTCCAGATCTAAACTTCCTGCCTGTTGAAGGGGAGGAGATGCCAGAGGAGTGTAAGAAAATGGGGTTCCCCAAGCAGCACAGACACAAGCTCTGCTGTCTGCGGCAAGAGCTTGTCGATGCCTTTGTAGAGCACAGGTGAGCTGAGCTGCCCCTTCCTCCCCCTGCAACCAGTAACAGTCCAGGTCAGGACCACGCTGCGTTGTCCCAGGGGCATCACAGCAGAGCTCCCACAAGCAGGCAGCTGCTTTCCCCATTGCTTGGCTGTGCAGGTGCAATTATAGAAACTTGATTAACAAGAGGTGAAGGCAGTAGGGATTCTGACAGGGTTACAGGGAGCCAGGGAAGGAGGTGGTTTGCGCTTTAGTCTCCAGGTCTGTTTTGGTTGGTTCCTGTCTGAACATTTAGAAGTTCTGCTTTCCATGCAGATATCCTGTGCACCTGGTGGCTAGGGAATGGGAAGGATTTATCCTTCTTTTTAAGGCTCTCTGGGTGTCTTGAATGCTACTTTTTTTTCTTCCTAAAGGCTGAAAAAAAATTACGGATGGGAACTGCTGTAGGCACTTCTGTGGTGGACTGCGCTGGTGTTCGGGTTCGCTCAGTGCAGGCGGGGAAGTGGGGGCTCTGGGAGCAGCACAAGTCGAAGCCGTGCGGTGTGGCTGCGTGGTGCTGGTGATGCTCCCGCTGCCGATGCGGAGGGCTGCAGGGGCTCTGCTGTTGCAGACGGTCAGAGCCTGCGCTTCACTTCCCGGGAAGACGAGCCCTCCAGTTGCTGGCGGAGGAGCCCTGCCCGCTGAGCAACCAGTTCTGCAGCCCGCACCCGTCCCAGTTCTGCCGCGTGCCTGCAGGCAGGCTTTGCTGCTCCCTGGGAGAGCTTCCAGACCAGCAGCCTGCAGGACCGTGGCCGTAGGGTGCTGCTGCTCCGCCGTGGCTAGCAGAGGCTGGGCCTGGCTCTGCTGATGTCTCTTGGCCAAACGGCTGCTGGCGCGGGTTTGACTAGTCCTGTGCCTGGCAGTGAGAGCCTTCCCGAGCTGCCTGCTGCCTGTGGAAAGCAATTTGTAACCGCTGCACGGAGATTAGTTTCCCATTGTGATAGGAAATGAAAACCCACTTTTTTTTTGCTTCTTCCAATAAACTAATGTGCACTGCTTTGACTTTGGAAAGCTCATGCGAAGAGAGTATACATCCTGCCTTTCCCCAGGGAAACTGTGTGGTCTATAGTGCCAACTGTGAGGTTTTTCCTCGCAGAGCAGTGGTGATCCTCTTGGATTCTCCTGCTGTGCTGAATTCCTCTTTTTTCCTTTACTGTAGGTATCTCTTGTTCATGAAGCTGGCAGCTCTGCAGCTGATGCAGCAGAAAGCCAACAAGCCAGAGAGCTCAGGTGCGCTGGAAAATGGTGCCTCTGCGGAGAACGGCACTGCAGACAGCGAGAAGTCTGAGTCAGAGGATGGTAAAATAGACGATAACGTGACTGGACTTGATCAGGTGAAAGAGCTTGCTGAGACCATCGCATCTGACGATGGAACAGGTATTTCGTCCTCGGCGCCGGGAGCAGCCCGGGCCTCCTGCCCTGCCTGGGGGGCTGTGTCGCTGCAGGAGCTGTGCCAGGCTGGGGGGTCGGGGCGATTATTTGTTGTTAAACAGGAGAAGCACCAGCTGCTTCTGTCGGCGTTGTGGTAGCTCTGTGCACAGAGCTGTTCGCGCAGTAACGAGTTAACCACCCTGGGGGCTGGCTGGGTAGGAGGGCGAGTGTCTCCGGGGGCAGCAAGGCCATCGGCTCTGCGGCAGGAGCCAGAGCCTGGCCGGCAAGCTGGCCGGTGGGGTGCGGGGCCGGGGGCTGAGTGCGGGTGGAGGGGAGCGGGCTGTGGCTGCGGGCGAGTCCGGGGGTTTTCAGGGGCATCTTGTGTGCTCTTGTTCAGACTTCACGTTTTGCAGCCATCCTCCTTTCCAAAGATCGTACAGTTGATTGCTTTTGTAATAATTTCTGCAGAATGTGCCGTCATTGGTGCTTTTAGTAACAAGGCTTCTATCTTAATTTAATAGCTAGGCTTGTCATTTTCTGAAACCCACGTTCATTTGTATTCTGTTTTTCTTCCTGCTCCAGTGGATCCCAAAAGCAGAGAAGTGATTCGAAATGCTTGCAAGGCTGTAGGCTCCATCAGTGACACGTCATTTGACATTCGGTTTAACCCAGATATTTTCTCACCAGGTATGTGTACAAAGAGCTGGTTTTAGTCCTCCTTCAGAGGATCGCTGCGTCCAGCCAGCCACAGACAAAAAATGGTGTTCTGTAGCCAAGAATATTGCTGGCTTTTGGCTGGCTGGGCGTGGTGCAGGGTTCTCTGTGAAGCACAAGGATACAGAAGAGAGAAAGAAGTGTAATTGATTGCAATGCTCGAAGCCCCAAACGCAGGCAGTGAGCTGTCTCCCACCGCTACGCTCGGGGGAGGTCTGCAGACTGCTGCCAAGAATCTTCTTGCGATTCTCCAGCCTCCCAGCTGCTAGACCGCATGAAAAGAAGCAGAGGGAGGGAAGAAATTAAATTTGATCCTAATGTAGTAGTTTACACAAAACACAACAGTTGTAGTTGAACGACTGATGTTGGGCCCTCGGTGGAGGGCAGGGTTTGTTTTAGTAACGTTATGGTAAGCAGGTCACAGTGCGCTTTCCAACACGTGCATCAGCCACAGGCATCATGTGTAGCTTTCCATGGCTGGAATCAGTAATTTTTTTATTTGGAAGTACAGAAGAAGCTCCCAGAGTGGTTTTGGGGGTGAACACCGAGGCTGCACGCATGCAGATTGCAGGGCAGTGGCCATGCAGTTGAATGTAGCTTGGAGTAGACGTGTCGGAAGCAGCATGTGTTTTGAAACACCCAAGCACCTTCTGAGGCTGGTCAGGATTAGTGCTTTGGCACTGACTTTGCAGCTAGAACTTAAAACTTATTTCAATTTTGGTGCGCAAAAGCAGGAGGCTCTGAGTTTCTAGCACTTGCAGTATTTGCTGGTCCATCTGCTGAAACGCTCCCACTCCAGTCGAGCCGGGTGGCTCTTCGGCACTGGCAGTGCACGCTGCGCTTACGGAGCAGGTGAAGAGCAGAATCTGGGCTTTTGAAAACGCCTGAAGAATGAACGAGTGGGCAAGAGCGGCACAGCTACTGACCACGCAGAGCAGCTAGTGCTCTTTCCACTGAAACGTGCTGTGGAGTGGATGAGATTTTGAAGAAGCATCTTTGATCCCAGGGAGACAGAACCACTTCAACGTTTTACCTGCTCTTACTATACGCTTTCTGTATGTGACGTGTTTCCTCTTTGAATTGACGTGGCTTATGTTTTTCTCTTGCTCTCCTAGGTGTTCGTTTTCCTGAGTCTAGCAAAGAGGAGGTGCAGGATCAGAAGCAGTTGCTGAAGGACGCTGCTGCGTTCTTACTGTCATGTCAGATCCCAGGTTTGGTAAGGCACTGCGGACCAGCAGCAGCGTCCTCTCTGAACGCGTGCCTCGAGCCTGGCCGCTCTGAGCGAGCTCTGACCCAGCGGGACGCCGGCTTTGCCTCCCCAGCAAACGCTGCGTTCTCCCACCGGCAGCCGAGTTCTGGCACCGGTGCTGGAGTACGGGGAGCAGTGCGAGTGTCTCGGGTGCAAGCCCAAGAGGGGTTTTCCAGTTCCCGTCTTACATCACGGCACAATTTTCCCACCTCACTCCAGTGAACAATTTTTGGCACTAGTAATTAACAGCTATTGCTAAGAGTTTGGGATAATAAAGACCACGTAAGTCGTCCTCCCTAGCCTTGGGCATCCTGCACAACTTACTGTATTGTCTGACCCTGATTGTGACTCAATTGGTGACTAATAATTTGGAGTGAACTGGGAAATTGTTCTTACTAATATCTATTGTAAAAACTTCCTCTGTAAGTCTTCAGCATTTTGGATGCTTACCCGTGCACCTGGCTAGATAAGAAATACCAGCTTTTCCCTTTTCAAGATGCTCTCTAAATTGGCTGCTAATGCATGTGTTACAGCTGGCACTGTAACTAGGAGGGCAGAAATGATGGTCCCCACTCGAGGCGGTTCAGGAGTTGTTGGTCTTATGTGGGAGGGGATTTTCCTTGCTGGAAAGTTTCTTCTGAACTCTAAACCTACTAGTTCTGGAGTAAGCATAACTTTTAAGACCAGCTGTTCAGCCTTTAAATAAAAAAGGAGGGGGAGTGAATCAGAAAAGGGCTTGGTGACTGTTGTTTTACCAGATAGTTGATACACAAGTATATAAACCCAAACTGCTGCACAAGCCTGTGTGAGGGCAAGCTACAGGCCGGCTGCTGCAAGCAGGCAGCCCTCCATCCCCTGCGTATCAGAGAGGAACTGGTGTTGCTCCACGACGTGAATTAAGTGACTCTTTATCAGCACTGCAACACAACTTAAAATGCAAGTGCGATTTCCCCTTGTCAGCTACGCGTGCGCAGCTCCGTGTGGTCTCTTAATTGGAAATGTTTTCAGTTGGTGACTGTGAGGCCCTTGAAGCAGGGCTAGCCTGCTAGTTGCACGAGCAGTAGTTAAATAAGCCACGCCAAGGGGAAAGCAGTTCCTGTTGCCTGAGCCACGGCGGTCCTCGGAGTCCCTGCTCTGCTGCCGTGTGGCCTCGGGCAAGCTGCTGGAAGCCGTACGTCACGTTACGCTGCGCGCCGCTGCTGCTCTCCTTGGGCCATGTGAGAGGCTGCGCGCTCGGCACTGGGTTACAGTCCTCTGCGCCGCTCCGCGGGGCCTTTCCTCTGCTCGCTTTGCGCGGGGAGGTGGGCGCAGCCTGCGCTCTGTACCCTGGCAGCTGATCTCTCCGCGCTGCGTGCTGGGAGCACATAGTGCTGCTCGTTCTTCAGAGACGTGAAGGGAGAACGGTGCAAGGGGGAGGGAGCTGGCACAGACTGCGCTGGGTTGGCTGCCGCCCGTGTCCCCTGCCCGGGCAGCGTGCTGGTCTCTGGTGTTCCAGCACTCTCCCCACCGAAGGAGCCCTGGGGGGGTCACTCTGCCTCTGGGGCAGCCCCGCGCCCCGGTGACAGAGGTGTGTGTGGCCGGGGAGCAGCGCTCCTGCCCCGTGCCCCCCCAGCGCGGGCTGGGTTGCCGTCCCTTAGCGCAATGCGCTCCTGCCTGGGGGCTCCCGGCTGCGGCCAAGCAGGGCGTCCTCGGTGCCGACCCCAGGCAGAGCGCAGGAGGCACCAGCCGAGCTCCGGAGGAGGCTCTCCAGCCGGGATTTATCCACTTTGCCAGCGGCCGAGCCTACGGCCGGATCAGCGACTGCCCGGCAGCCCTGGCTCCGGCTGATCCGTGCTCCTTGCTGTGCTTGTAACTTGAATGTCATCTCTGGAAATCGCCTTTTCCATCAGGCAACACCTTTTTTCCTCCTCAGTCAGATACATTGGGTTTTTTTCTTTTTTTAAATTGAAATGCTTTCCTGCGTGTTTGCTCTGTGTAACTGAAGCTTGCATGTACTCTGCAGGTCAAAGACTGCCTGGATCACACGGTGCTGCCGATGGATGGGGCGACCTTGGCCGAGGCCATGCACCAGAGGGGCATCAACATGCGTTATCTAGGCAAAGTCATCAACTTCATCGCCAAGACCCCTGGCCGTGCTCAGCTGGATCACATTTTTGTAAGCATCCGGCTTAACTTCAAACTGACAATTAAAACTGCCTCTGGGGTAATTTGCCCTGTATAGGTTCCAACATGGCCAATTGTTTTCTCTGTGTAAAAATAAACAGCTCCATAAATAGAGGAGAAGGGAAAAAGCCCTGTAAGCAGTGGGTGGGGAGTTTTGCTCCCAAATCCTTAACGGTGTCCATGATGTTAGAGGGTTTGAGTGTCCTTCGGGACAGAGAAGCGCTTCAGGGATTCCCAAGCATAGCGGCAGGTAATACACAGTTGGATTTTAAGCCATGCACTTTTTTTAAGCCTCTAAGGTCGGTCAGGGCGTTGGATCGCATTGGAAAGCGTGAGCGCGGCTGCCTGTGAGCGTGCGCAGGGCCGGTGCTGCACCCTGGCAGCTGAGCCGTGCGGCACGGGGTGGCTTGCGGTCACCGGGCACGCGCGTGTCCCCGGGGTGCTGTCGGACGCAGCGCAGCTCTGAGCTGCAGGGTGAGGGCTGGAGAACGCGTCTTCTGCAGGTCTTGTTAAAAGCCCGCTCTAAAGCAGAGCGTATTTGTCATTGTTACTGCTCGCTGACTGCTAATCTCTGTTCTTCATTGCTTCGGGTAGAAAATAGGAATCGGTGAATTGATCACTCGATCGGCTAAACACATCTTCAAGACGTACCTCCAGGTATGACCTGCAGTCTAACCTCTTGCCTTGTGTGTCCTCCCTAATGACTTTTTTCCACAAATAGAGCTGTTTGAGTCTCCCCTCTCGTTAGGCAGTTTATGGGGGTTGCCTAGCAACGGGAAGTACAATCTCATTAGTGCTAAAATAGGTACGGGCCTGCGTGTAAGGGAAAACAAGTCCCCACTTGAAGATAGCTTTCCCAGAGAGTAATCATTCATTCTTCCCCAGATTCTCACTCATTATGTTGAAGGCTTTTGAAAGGGAAATCACAGCTTGTTTTCCTTGTAATACTTTTTCCTCTTAAACAGTGTTGCCTTTGCCTTTCTAAGAAGCTTTTTTAATTGCACAAGCACTAGTGCATCCTTATACCATTCCGTACGTAGCATAGCAATACACCTGGCTTTACTCCAGTGTCAAAATCTTCTTTACACTCTTAGTTTCTCTGCCCCAGGTAGCAGCCCAAATGGAACTGTGTATCTGTGTGTGTGTGTAGGTATACGCTTATCTCTTATATCTACATAATTCTCTCTGTGCTAGTTCCACTTGCAAATATTGCCTTCCTCTCCCTCTCCCAGAAGATTTTCCTGTTTCTGGTAGGACTGGCTTTGTGTGAGGCTGGGGGTCGGAGTAGTGCCGGTGAGATGGCAGGTGTCTTCCACGACTGATTTCGGTGTCTCGCTGTAGGGCGTGGAGCTGTCGGGTTTGTCAGCAGCCATCAGCCACTTCCTCAATTGCTTTCTAAGCTCCTTTCCAAATCCCATTGCCCATCTTCCAGCTGATGAGCTGGTCTCCAAGAAAAAGAATAAGAAAAGGAAAAACAGGAACCTTGGAAATGCTGATAACACTGCATGGGCCAGCATGACCCCTCAGGAGCTTTGGAAGAATATTTGTTCAGAAGCAAAGAACTACTTCGATTTTAGTCTCGAATGGTAAGCAGAGCAAATTACCCTCGCTTGTGCCTGGACTCTCACCAAACGCCTGTAGCTCTTACTGTTCTCTAATAGCACCTGCCCTTCTGACGTATTTTCTGTTTGAATATAAATTTGTACTCTTGAGGGAGTTTTACAGGCTTATAATAGAAATAAATGGGGCAAAGAGCAGCAGGGGGAAGTGTAGCCGACATCTGACGCGAGATGAAGCCTCTGAGGTGAGGGCAGGTGGGAACAGCAGAGGAGGAAGGGAAGCCTCTCCTTAGTGGTGCCGGGGGGAGCAGGAGGCAAGGAGCTGAGGGAGCGTAGTCAGAAGATCCTGGTCTGTGTAGGTGATGGTTTAGGCTGAAGGGAGCTTATGGTCCAAAACCGAGGACAGCTTCTCCTGTATCTGAAACAGAGGTGGTGAGGTGTGCAGATAGCAGCTCAGTAAGGTTTAACAGGCCGTTAGCAAGCGCTGTAACGCGCGTGGCTGGTTTCAGTTAGCAGCCAGCGGTGCAGGGACCTGTGCTTCAGACAGACCATGCCTGAGGGATGTCCTCCAGCAGACGCTTCCCTGAGACTGAAGCCCGTGTGTGCTTCTTGCAGTGAGAACGCTGACCAAGCAGCTGAAGTGTATAATCTGCAGAAAATCACCCTGCTCCGTGAAATCTCCCTCAAAACTGGAGTCCAGGTAAGATCCTCGTCTTCCCTCCCTTCCCCATCATGTTCTATACTGAGAAATGTGAAGAGTAAGCGCGAACTGCTTGGCAGGGGACAGCCTGTCAGACAGATGAGAGCCCCTGAAGGTCTCTGTGGTATTAGTGTTGGGATACTGGTTCCAGCCCTGGAAGGAGACTGCCAATCCAGTTCCCTGTTAGGGTGAACTTGCTGTGCGTCTCCCGTGGAGGACAGCCAGCCCGAGTGCAGTTCCTGTCGCTTCCTCTGTCTGACAGGCCAGACTCGCATCCGGGCTTCCTGCGCTCCTGCACTCCCTGTCCAAGAGATGCAGCTCTTAGGCCGAGCAGAGCAGGGCCTGGGGCTGTCCTTGCTTGCAGAACGGGGGGTTTCCTTCCCCACCGCGCTGCCTCCTCGCTCCTCTGCGGGGTGCGGGAGCTTGGCAGGATGGGGTTCTCGCATCAGGGGCTCCAGTACTGGCACAGCCATGCCTCGGCTGCGGCGTGATTTTGCCACGCGCACGTGGTGTGCACACCTACCTGCGACCTTTGCAAACCTGTCCCCAGGTAGGGACACGGGGGATGTCCTGACTGTGAACCCCCATGCAGATTCCAGGGCTCATTTTCCCATCTCTTCTTGCCAAGTACCTGTGAAAGCGGTGACCGTGACCTCCGGTCTTTTCGGTCCCTCTAGATACTGCTGAAGGAGTACAACTTTGACAACAGGCACAAGCCCACCTTCACGGAAGAGGATATTCTCAACATCTTCCCTGTAGTGAAGCACGTAAACCCCAAAGCCTCAGATGCTTTCCACTTCTTCCAGAGCGGGCAAGCAAAGGTTCAGCAAGGTACAGACCCAGCATGCCTCTGCCTTTTGAGGTGACTGCTGATAACGGGAAGAGCAGGGTATGTGTGCCATGGCCTGCTGCCCTCTACCAGAATACCCCCCCACCCCGTGCTGGTAGAGAATCGTGGTCTCCGAGACCATCTGAAGCCCACACCTGCTGTGCAGCTACCAGCGATGAGCAAGGACGGATGCAGGGCAGCAATTTCCATCCCCGAGATTTTACTGCTTGCGCAAGGCGGTGACCTGTGGCTACGCAGCCCACTGCTGTTCTCATGTTAGGGGTTATTCGACGTACATACATACGTGAATACAACTTTTTTCAGGTTTCTTGAAGGAGGGCTGCGAGCTCATCAATGAAGCCTTAAACTTGTTCAACAATGTGTATGGTGCTATGCATGTGGAAATCTGTGCCTGCCTGAGGCTGCTAGCTCGTCTCAACTATATCATGGGAGATTATTCAGAGGTGAGCAGGGTCTCGGGTAGGGTCGATCGTTCCTCCCCGTGCTTGCTTGCTCAGGTGCACAGCATCTGTGTGACTTGCTTTTGGGTCTTCTGTTCTGCTTAGGCCTTAAGTAATCAGCAGAAAGCGGTGCTAATGAGCGAGAGGGTCCTGGGTATTGAACATCCCAACACGATTCAAGAATACGTGAGTACAGGGTGCTGGAGTCTGTGAGCCTTAATTCGTGTCTGCATCTAGAAGACAGTTGCAGTTCTCCTTCCTTTGGCAGTGTTCTTCCCAGAATCCTCTACTTCCATCAGAAATTTGCTGTCTTAAGATTTTGTGAACTGAATACCTAAGTGTCTGCTTTGTAAGTGTCCCGCATGGTCAGTATCTGTCCTACTTAGTTTAGAATTTTGGGGTTTTGTCTGCTGAATGTTTATTTATATTCATTAATTCTGCTGGCTTTTGCCCTGGGCTTATGTCAAAAATGAAGAAAGAGCAAGAATCCCCCCAAAAGTACAATCAGAATATCATATGCACGCAGGTCAGTTCTGAAATATTCCTTGGGGTACATGAAAGAAACTGAAAGGAAACACTTGAACAACTTCCTCAGCGCTGCATCTTACCTGGTCCCTCGGTGGAGCTGTAAATCAGCAGCAGCCCTGGACCTGTCGGAGGGGGTGAAATCCTCTTCAGCCGTAAAGGAAGACCTTTTATTTCTGTGCAGCCGAGGAAGGGAGAGATCAGCTTGCTGTACAGAGTGGTAAGCAAAAAACATTAATGCTGCATTACCTCTTCTGTTGCAGATGCACCTTGCTTTGTACTGCTTTGCAAACAGCCAACTCTCCACAGCGCTGAACTTGCTGTACCGTGCACGCTACCTCATGCTGTTGGTATTTGGGGAGGATCACCCAGAAATGGCGCTCTTAGACGTAAGTAATCTTTCAGAGGCTTCAAGTTTCCAATCTCTAAGAAACCTCTTGGCCTTTACAACACCCATAGTGCTGGCTGTTTAACATAAACATTTCGGCACTGCTTTTTCCTCCCTGGGTTACTACCAGTTGGTGCTACTAGCAGAAGGGAGAAAGGTTACGTATCTCTCTCTTGTCTGGCTTGGTTGGACTGAGCCCCTAAGGGGCGGAGTGGTCTCCTGTCGCGTTACGTGCCGTAGAGATACCCGCTGGGGACGCGTGGCTGCTGCAGCCTTTTCAACAGTGAAGTACCTGCGTGGTCTTGGTATTAACAAAGCAACAAACACGTAGTTTGAGTTTGCCTTTCTGAGTGCCTGCTGGACTTCTTTGTGCAGAACAACATCGGCTTGGTGCTCCACGGGGTTATGGAGTATGACCTGTCCCTCCGGTTCCTGGAGAACGCGCTGGCCATCAGCTCCAAGTATCACGGCTCCAAGTCTCTGAAAGTTGCACTAAGGTGAGGCAGGGTGGAGTGCTGGGCTGGGTCCCCGTGCTGGTAAAGAGCGAGTACATTCACCGCGTGCTCATCTGGGAGGGGTCTGGCCCAGCTGTGTCCAGCTGTATCCCGTGGGATCAGAGGCTCGGTCTTGTCCCAGCTCCTGGGGGCTGCGGGGCTGCGTGCAGTCAGGGTCATGGTGCAGCATCCGAGCTTCTTGTCTCAAGAGACAGAGACCCCTTGTTCTTAATCGCGGGATCTGCGGTAACGCTGGTTGCCCCAAAAATCTGTCGGGATGACCCTGGTCCTTGTGGACTCTGAGCAGAAAAACATACGTGGGAAGGGAAGGTTGGCGAGCAAGGCTAATGTAATTATACTGGGATGATAGTAAACACTTGTGTTTAATTGTTTCAGCCCTCGGGGAGCTATCTTTGAGAAGCATATAATTTGCCTTTGTCCTTCACCATAAAGCCTTGTATTCAAATAAAATAGTGAGCAGCTTCCTGGTGTTTCCAAGGGAGCTGTGAGCAGTTGGCACCCTTAGGATCCACTCTGGCTACTCCCTGCTCTTCAGTGCTGCCTGCCTTGTCCTTGACTGCAAAACTGGCTCGCTACCAAGCAAGCAGTGGCCCACTCCTAATTACTACGACCACATTGCAACCCATCTGTTCTTCGTCAGGGTGAAAATAAATCTTACTAAGCACCCGCAAGAGTCTGATTTGTTTTCCAGCAGTTGATGGATATGCATTCTGCGGAAAGCATCTTGCCTTGCCTTAGCAGCACGGGGGTGCTTGGTGAGATTCATCACCTCCCGCAGAGGAATACTGCCCAAACCAGCAACCTTTTTCATTCCAGAAACACGAAGGAAGCAAAAGCGCAAGCCAAGTCAGCTCTCCCGACTGGAGAGAGCCCAGGTGACTTGGGTCCCAGCTCTGCCACTGTTCTGCTGGTGTTTCTGTGCTGGAAGATTTTTTTCTTTCTTTTTTTTACTTTTGGCTGTGAATAATCAAGTAATTCACACCTTTGCTTTCTAAGAAAGAAAAAGATCTTATTTGACGGGTAGGGCTTATGGCTGCTTCCTCCTTCCCCAGTTAATGAATCCAGCCCCGGGACGTTCCTGTGGGTGTGCTGCCTCCCTCCAGGTCACCACTGTGGCCTCCAGCCTTCCTGGCTGCAGGAGGAGAAAAATCCCCCTTCGGTCTTCACTCCTGCAGGTCACTTCTTGGCACTTCAGCAGCAGCCCAGCCCAAACCAGTGGAGTGTGTCCATCCCCAGACGGGGTGGGGAGGAGTCACGACCAGGGTGCTGCACGCAGGGTCCGGTGTGGGCCTCCTCTGGCACTGGTGTGCAGAGCTGTAGCCTAAGCACTGCTCCGCTGAAGTCATGCTCGCTGCAGTGCAGAAGTGGTTCCTCTTCATGAAAATACCTCTGAACCCTTTTCCTTCCCTCAGCCACCACTTGGTAGCCCGAGTGTACGAGAGCAAAGCAGAATTCCGGTCGGCTCTGCAGCACGAGAAGGAAGGTTACACCATCTACAAAAACCAGGTAACGAGCACGCACGCTGCTGCCTTGTCGTGTCACGTTCCTGCTGGAAACAAGCAGTGCTGCAGCCTGGAGCTCGCGGAGGCTTTGCTTACCAACAGCTCTGAGCAGCCGCCAGGGAATGCTGCTCTGAACGACCGCTTTTGTGCCAGAGGTCTGTGAACAGCTTTCCTGCAAGCCTGCTCCTGCTGTACCCCTGTCGCTGGACAGAAACTTCTCTTGGTGGCATGGCCCCGCGTTCCGGCTGGGCACCGAAAGCGCTGGGCTGTTCGTTCCACTCTTGGCACCCGCCGTGTGTTGAAGGCCAGATCCAGCCTGGCTGGGTGGTTGGGCTGCAATGTGGGCGCTGCCCTCCCCGGCTCGCAGCCCTCGCTGATGCACAGGGAAACTTCTGCGTCGGCCGGGGCTGCCCGAACACGCCGAGCTGTGCCCGGTGACTCAGCGCCATCTCCCCGGCTGGCAGCACGGCCTGCGGGGGGGAGCCGCGCGCCCTGCAGGCGTGCTCCTACTTGATGGAAACGCGTAGTGTTGATCGTAAGGATCCTAGAGGAATTTTCTTGTTTGTTTTTTGAATGCCAAGGCAGGTGAAATCCAGTTCTGATGAGTTTCTGTAGGGCTGTTGAGCCAGCAGAGACGAGGAGTGCGCCCTGCTGTGGGTCCTGGCCTGACTCGTCATGTTGTACGCTGGTTTTTTCCCTTTTCCAATTAGCTTGGAGAACACCACGAAAAGACCAAAGAGAGCTCCGAGTACTTGAAATACCTGACTCAGCAAGCAGTCGCTCTTCAACGCACAATGAATGAGATTTACAAGAATGGCTCCAACGCGAACATCGTGCCGCTCAAGGTGAGCTGCTGCCGCGAGCACGATCGAGAGCGCGCGCCGTGAAGGCGGGGACTTGTGTGTGGCTGCTGCGGAAGGACAGGCGAGTTACGGCTGCGGCTGTGCCGGCTGCAGGCCCCTGGGCAGGGGGTCCCTGTGGAGGCAGCGGCTCAGGCGTCGCACAGCGTACCCAGTGCGGACTCGGCGCCTGTCCCCTCCGCTCCCGCACAGAGCGATTCCGGGCGCTGGCCCTTGCTCCCACGCTCGGGCTGCGTCGCAGGGCACCGGGCGCTGGGCAGCTCGCGGCGTGGGGGCCTGGGACGCCTGCGCAGGAGCCTGCCGCTGCGCTGGCGCACTGCGGGTTGCCCAGTCCAAAAGCACTGCGGTTCCTCATCCTAAGAACTGCCGTCGTCTCTCCTCGGGTGCTTTGTTCTCCTTCCGGGGGTTCTGTGGTGCGGGGAGGCTGGGCAGCGAGCGGGGCGCGGGGCCTTGCCCTGCACGGAGCGGGAGCGGGCGCAGCCGCTGGCACCGTGCTGCGCGGGTGCGGGTGGCAGCAGCCGGCTGCGGCGCAGCGGGGGGGACGTGGACGCGTGCGGTGGGCACTCTCCCTGCCAGCTGCACACGAGGGGCTGCCAGCGGGCTGGGAAAGGGGCTTCCACCGCCGAGACGCGGCCCTCCCTGCGGAGGGTGCCGAGCAGGGCAGCGCTCGGGAGCGGCCGGGGCCACTTCTCACTAGAAAGAGCGGGGTTCAGACCGGAGGGGCTCGTGGCGGAGTAATCTGAGCGTCAGGACGCTGAATCGAGTGAACGGCCAAGTGCAGGAAATAGTGTGCAGCCAAGAGGCTCAGACCCGTAAAGTGGGGATAAAGATTTCAGCCTTATTGCAACACGCGGAGGAGGGGAAAGAAACCCCAGCACACTTTGAGCTGGTACCTACGCTGCCGTTAGCGGAAGCCCCTCAGAGGTCGGGGGGAGGTTGCCCACAGTGCCTGGGGACCTCCAGACGCTGCCCTCCACCTTACGGGTGTAAACAGGTAGAAAACACAAACGATGCCACCTCCCAGCTCCGAGGGTGTCACGCGCGAGCTCGCTTTTCTCGGCTGTTCATAAATGGTGTCTGGGCGTGCTTAGGAGCTCTGTGTCGTTCTGACTGGGTTTTGACTTTAAAACCTTCTCTTTCTCCTGTGCTGTAGTTCACAGCTCCCAGCATGGCCAGTGTCCTGGAGCAGCTCAACATTATCAATGGAATTCTCTTCATTCCACTAAGGTAGCGTGATGCCTCGGTGTCGTACCGTGCCTCGAGAAATCGGGTAGTCTTTCTGTGTAATCTTGTGTTCCGGAGACAGCGTAAACCCAAAGCCTCCCCTTCCACTGGGAGTCACTGGCCCAAAGTGGGGAGTTTCCAGGGATCTTGGGTCCCTCCTCTTCAGGCAGCGCCAGGTAAATAATGGCACAAATTCTCTGGTCTGCGTAAGATGGGCTTTTGAAGGTGCTGGGTCCCCGGCAGGCGCTCCGGCCACGGGCGAAGGGGTGCTCTGTGGGATCCCCAGGCAGCCCTCGGTGACCCTGGGAAAGCTCCTGCTTGGAGGAACGCTGCGTGAGGAGTCAGGGTCTCTTTCCAAGCGAACCGTGAGCGGGAAGCAGCCATCTGCTCTCGCACCCAAACCCACAGGCTGCCTGTGGAGCTGCTGGGAAGCGGGCGAGCCTCCTGCAGAGCTGCGGCACCCGTGGGCAGGGCGGCTGCTGTGTGCCCTGCTCGTGGGTCTCCCCGCGTCCCCAGCCCCGCAGCGGGGGGGTTCGCTCCCCATTTGCAGAGGGGGAGGTGGCTGAGGCGCAGTCGCTGGTCTCTGCCCAGAAGTGACGTGGGCAGTGCTGGGCTGTGAGGAACAGCGTCGGCTCTCCCGCAGGCGAGGCCGCTGAGTGGGGTGGCTGCTTTAAGCGCGTTTTGGGGGTATTCCTTCCCCAGCTCCACAGGATCTGGGTACGAAGAACCTCAGCTGAGATCATAATACGAGCCCTGATTGTCATCATCATCATCTTTTAAGATTTGCTCTAAACAGCAGTACTCTGAAATTGTTTTGGGTTTTTTTTCATTTATTAGACTTTCAGTTAAAAATTTGATTGGGGCGGGGGTGAATAAAAGGTGACCTGAGCTGAGACTCTGTTCTTCTAAGGCTGTAAATAATCACTGCTGGGAAAAATTCACCTGGAACAGCTGGGGGCTGCCTGGACATCGACAAGATGACCCTCGCTGCCTCCGTGCCGCGTGGCCGCTGCTGGGCCGCAGCCCGGTGCCCCTTGGTTCGAAAGCAGGCGGCAGACGAAGCCCCCAGCCCTGCTCGGGTATCGCTGAGACGCGGGGGCTGGGCTCTGGCAGGAGGAGGGCAAGTGCAAGGAGCGTTTCCCAGGCCCCTGAACCCCCTTTTCCCAGAGCGACTCTAACATTCGCTCCCCTTCCTGGTTTCCCCTTCAGCCAAAAAGACTTGGAGAACCTAAAGGCAGAGGTGCAGCGACGCCAGCAGCTCCAGGAAAGCATGAAGAGCGGTGAACCGCTGGAGCCGGAGGACAAAGCTGCCGAGGAGAAAGAGGCTGAGCCAAGCATGCCTTCTGCTGAGATCCCCCTAACACAGAGCTCTGCTTAACGTGTACCTCGCTTAAAAAAAAAAAAAAAAAACCCAAACAAAAAAACCCCAACAAGTTTAAACCACCCTTTTCTGAATCTGACCCAGGGTCTCGGACTCCCCTGGAGCAGCTCCTCCTTTTTTGACAATGTTATTGCACTGGTACAATTAATACACAATGCAAAGAACTAATCTGAGAAATGTAATCTGTCTGCCCGAGCTTGTGTCTGCCACGGGACGGGGAAGGTGGCCGGGATGCAGCAGCGCGCGAGAGACCCAGCCTAGGTGAGCGCAGCCGGCGGCCGTCGTGCCCGCGTGTGTCCGTGTCGTGTGTGTGCGCCCAGCATCCGTTCTTTCTACTTTGTACATATGAATTCCAAATGAACTGTCTGGAGGTATGTAACATTTCTCAGGTCATTTTTGTGTTGACTAAGGACACGGCTTTGCTAAACCCGTACAAAACCAGCCCCCTGCACTGCTCAGCGTTCCTGCAAAACGCGGATTCCAAGCCAAAAGATTGATTTCCCTTCCCCCTGCCCCGTCACTGTCCCAGCCTGGGCGAAGGAAAGCTGCGCAGCCATAGCTGGACCGCGCAGCTGACCGAAGCCGGCACCGTGTGGCCGTAGGCGGGGGACATGTACAGCATTTTCTACATCAGGATATAGCCATTGGATTCCTTTAACCATTTTTGCTACTTTTGGTTGGCAGTTTGGCAGTTCAGCGGGGTTTTGTAACATTCACATTCTAATTTTCAAGGTAAAGATATAGATAGATAGAGATATAAGTATAAATATATATGATACTCACAGTTCCGCCTCTGCTCTGCTTGCAGCTGAGTAACTTGGGATACTGCAGCCAAAGAGGGAGGGCTTGATGTTTAAAAAAAGCGCACAAACTTCCATTGCAATGGAAACCCCAGTGCCTAGGAGAGAGCGAGAGGTAGCGGCGTCAGAGGGGCCTGGGCGCAAGCAGGGAAGCGCGGCCTCACGGACGGCGGGGGGGAGGCAGGACGGGGGCCTTGGTCTCATTCCCCGCAGCCGAGGGGCTTCACCCTGGTGGGAAGCTGACCCAGCCTGGAGGCAGAAGTTTCCCACAACCCAGAACGACTCGGCTGCTGGGAGGGGGTTTAAATAAAAACGAAGAATTCCCACAGCACTGAAACCTATGGCTAACTCTGTCTTAACGAACTTGTTTTGCACACCGGTTTTGAGATTGTAGCCAGGGGAGCTTCCATTGCTGGCAATGGGCGTTACTGCACTGGCAGAGGCCACCGAGCCCCTCGCTGTCACCCACGGCCCGGGGCTGCTCGCGGCACGGGGGACGTGGGGTGAGCCGACGGCCGAACGTCCTCTGCGGAACAGCCGCGCGCTGCCCACGCCTCCAGCCTCGCGCCGTGTCTGTCACGGATGGTGCCCCGTGCTAATTCGCGTTGCTGCTTCTACTGACCTTGTGGAGAACCAAGTGCTGTCACTGTGCTCTGCGCCCTCGGGCCCTGTGCCACCTCCCGGGGAGCCGTAACTCGGGTGGGGGAAGGGGGGGGGGGGGAGCAGCCTCCCAGCTGCGAGAGGTGACAAAGCAGGAGGAGCCTTTATTGCAAAAGAACTTGCTCCTAGTAGAAAAATTCTGAATTTCCTGGAAAGCAATCAATAAATGACTACAGTGCATCTTTCCTACACGATTTCTCTTTTATTAGTGTCTTTTGGTCCATTAAAAGCTTTGTAAACTACTTTAGGTACTTCATACTTTGGTTTCTTTACAGTTTGATGTGAGGCACCGGATGCATTAAGCCGGCCACCACCCCTGAAGCCACCTCTTGTGGCTGGTGGGAGGGAGCAGGGGGCTTCAAAACCCTCCTGCTGCCACGGTGCAGGGCTCTGCCCGCAAGCGTTTCTTCTCCCGGGTTCTGCTGGCGCTGGCGGTGCGGGCCGGGGTGCTGCGCCGTGCTGCGGCAGGACCCAGCGCGCTCGGCCCGTGGTGGAAGGCGCAGCGGTCACTGGAAGGGGGTCAGTGAGCTGCGGAGCTCCCAGACGGGGCCCACCTCCTCCCGGGGGGGAAGCGACGCGGGCTGGGCTCCGACGGGGCTCGGCACCCCGGTGTCACCGTCGTGGAGAGGCACCGGCCCTCCGCTGCGCCCGCAGCTGGCAGGTAACTGCGCCGCTGCCCCGCAAAAACAACTGCAGCGAAAAGGAGATGGTTTGGAGAAGGACACACAGCAGCTGCAGCCCCGAGGGCGGCAGATAGAAATCCACTGGGTTTGTCCTCCGCGCAGACAGGGCTTTCCCAGCACTGAATGCTGTCACCCAGCTCGCGCCCCACGGACGCGACAGCCGCCCTCCAAGAAACTGTCACCAGTCAGACCTTCGCGGGGTCGCGTGGCCGTGCTGGTCAGAGCGCCCGCTCGGCTGCGTGCGTGCTCTTCCCAGCGCTGACCAGGATTCCTGCGGTGTCACCGCTTTTTGTATTCAACCCCAGCTGCTGAAGAATGATTTAATGCCCCTCCGTGCTGTATCGCAGCTGGATGCGACTGGTGGAAACGAGTCCTGTGCGCTTACACCGCTGCCTGCGGGCAGGCACTTGCTGCGTGATCGACAAGGTGAAGGGGAGAAACGACACTCCTCAACTCGGCGGCCTGCTCTCAGCACCTCCCGCTTCGCTGGCCCCTGGCCGTAAGCCCACCGCGTGCAGGCGCCTTTCCCTGCCGCACGGGCTCGGCCCCAAGCCCACCTCTCGTCAGCAGCCGGGTTCCCACAGGGAATTCAGCCTCCCCGTAGCGCGCCGCAGGCCTGCGCCCGCTGCCAGGCAGGACGCGCGCGCGGAGCATGGCTGGCACCAGCTGGGTCGCGGTCTCTTCCCCCACAGCACCCTCAAGGTCACCTCCTCGCTGCTGCCCTTGGGATCCCTGGCCCGGGCGGAAGCGGCACCCAGGCACCGCAGGCCAGGCCCCAGGAACAAACCCCCCACTGCACCCCAGCTGGTCGCCCACCCCCTTCCCTGCCCTGTGCTCGCCCCGCTCCGGGCTCCCCCCGCTCCCACACAGCCGCAGCGAGGGACGGCCCCCCACGGGCCCCCCACCGCCCGGACATGGGGGGAAGCCCCTTCATGAAGCTCCCCCCGAGCCCCCCACCCCTGCCCCTGCAGCCCCCGGCTGCGGCCGCGCGTCACCGCCTGGTGGAAAAAGCAGGTTGGGGTGAAACACCGATAGCTCTTCTCAAAGCGGTTTTAATTCTTGCCACCCAAGGAAACAAAGCCACAGCTAGTTTTATATGCATTTAATAGTTTACCAATTGGTACAATAAGATTTTTTTAATATGCAGAAAACATGAATAAATTTTGTTTTACACAGTCTGAGAGCAACAAATCTTACTGTAAAACACAGAGCAGTATTATATACATTCCTTTACCGATTTCCTTTTTTTAAAATTGTGTCAATAGCTTCAGTTAACTCCTACAGCCTGGGAACTGTTTTCTCCAACTGCAACCGCTAACATTGCTCTTACGAAAAAATTCAATGTTTGCCTTCACGTCAAAGTCAGGATCAACTTCTACAGCTGGCAGATTTTGCTAACTTCTCTTCTGCGTGACCTTGGGGAAGCCCGAGGGAGAGGCAGGACAAGAAAGCAGCCACTGACACGACACAGTGGGAAGATAAAACGGGCAGTTCACGGCGCTGCGACCTGCCCCCCCAGCGCCCTTCGCGCCCCTGGACGCACGCGCTGCGCTAGGAGACTTGCACCGGCCTTCGGGACGGCGGGACAGCACGTCACGCACGCTAAGTGCGCTTCTCCTTCACTCAACTCAGTATTTTTCCTTAATACTCAAATCATTAAAAGGATTATCAAGCCACCACTGTCTACAAAAACAAAGCATAACCTTTTAAATAGTTTTCGTGTGCATCAAAAGCTCTTTAGAGCTGTGTTCTCCGGCAGCTCCCACGCGAACAGGAGGAGGAAGGGGGGTGCTGGCAGCAGGCTGGGCTTGGCGAGTCTGCAGCCACCGCTCTCCCGACCGCACAGCGGCTCCGCAGCCCTGGGACACCCGGCTGGCAGCCAGGGCTGGGCTCCTCTCCGTCTGCCCCGGCCACGCCACTGCTCACACCACACACAGAAGCAGGACGGGCTTTTTTAACCTTCTAAAGTGCAAGATGCTATCAAATGCCAACTTCCAGATCACGTCGGAGCCACAGCCACCGCTGCACTTTCCCAATGCACCTCAGGCCTCCCGGGCACGTCGCCTCGGTGCGGCGGCACCGACCGCCTGCCCGCTCTGTGCCAAGGCCCCTGTCGCCCACCCGCTCTCTCGGCCGCTGGTTTGAAGCGATGCCAGTTTCAGGGGGGGAAGCGCCGAGGCAGCGGGGCAGCTCTCGGACCCTCCGGTACGCGCGCCCTCCGCCCGGCCGACAGCACCGCGGGCAGGGGCGCGAGGCAGCGGCCCGGCAGCCATCCCGCACCACCCCGGCGCCTTCGCCTAAACAGGGCTTTACCTTCCGCTCCGTTCCGGACCGTCCCTGAGATTATTCACTGCTCACTGCACGGGAGGGCGGCCAACTGCGCTGCACTTCAGCCAAGCGACCAAACGCTGCGTACGCGACCTCAGCGAGTTGTTGGTCCTTGTCAACACCTGTGTGCTCACGGGAAAACACGTCGTAGACAACTTCCACTCAACAGGTACCTTTAATTTCTCATTCATGGTCATGAATAATGTACATGAGCGTGGCTCACTCCGTACTTGAATTAAGTTTATCGGTCCTACCAGGAATTAAACAAATGTTATTACTTTACAGTCGCGCCGAGGGAGTTTAAGATGCACTACTCATGTATCTGGAATTCTCAAACGGGACAAAAAGCAGCAAACTCTTCCAGTCCAAGCAGCTAACAAACAAAAAAATACTTTATTGGTGCATGCTTAACTGCAGAAACACAGACTGAAAATGACATAAACCACGGGATGTCAGAGGCTCGCCTGACCCTGGCGCTGGCTCCCGCCCGCCAGCAGCCCCTGCCCTCAGCCCTCCCAAGGGGCACGCCAGGATCGGGCCCCGACCCCCGCCCCGGCCCCTCCACCCCCAGCAGCGGAGCCGGCCGCGGGACCGAGCGCTGCGCCGTGCCCCAGGCGCACCCTCAGCCGACCCCGGGTGGTCACCGACTCGGATTTTAAAAGGGACAGTTTTAAAAGCCAGGTATTAAACAAAATGAATAAAATAAAGCACAAATTCCTCTGTTAAAACATCAGACTGGTACTTCATTACACTGTAAATTTTAAAGTGGATTTTTAAAAAGACCTGGTTAGTTTGATAAGTATTGCAATTCTTAGTTATCTACAATGGAATTTGTCACAAAAATGCTGATTAAAATATTATTTTATAATATTTTCATTCACTTCAGATCAAAATATGTAACTTTAGGGATATGCAAATTCAAAATTGTATACATCAAACACCATAAATACTCATGACCAAGCTGGGCCAGTTTTGCTGATGCAATTTGGTTTTAAGCATTTACTGGACAGCATCATTCCCACGGATGGACTTCGTTTTGGTGATGGTGTTTTGTGTTTCTTTTAGAAGCCTGCATCAATCTGTGACTATGATCTGACTCTCAAGGTATTTAGTGCTTTCTTTACAGCATTGACATCCTGGATCCCGAGGTGTCTCTCAACACGCAACCCGCAGTGCGTCGTTGTTCAAGCCACATGTCCTGTCAAGGTACGTATAACCTCATTTTCAAAAGGGTCTCCAAGGAGGCACTGAAGAAACGAAGAAACCTTTGTCTGCCCCAACCTCCCGCACGTGACTAAGAGGGAAGCGGACTCTGATACTGTTGTGTAACGGGAATTGCACATCTCTAACAAACATTGAAAGCAAACAGCAAGTTGTACCATGGCAGTCATCTGGGAGACCAAGCTCTAGTGGAAATGAGACCACTAAATTCTAGTGGGATGGACAACTCCTCCTGGAAGTTTGTCTAGCATTAAAAAAAAAAAAAAAAAAAAAAAAAAAAAAAAAAACCAAACCAAAAAAACCCATTTAAACTTAGTTTAACAGCACAGCTTAACCATTGAATGACCAAATAAAAAATAAATACATTTATCACATCAGCTGCTACTAAGATTTGTTGTCTTACTTCAGGTTTACAGTTAGTTATATAAATATACCAACCCTTGCGTGATAGGAGGCCAAAACAAGTGTATTCTGTTGATTTGGCAAATGTTTCATGACAAATATTCCAGAGTTTAATTAATTTCCATTAATTACATATAAGGTTCAGAAGATTCTGAATTGCAGCCTTATTATCTAGTATTCGTAGAGAAGATTTATTAAGCACACTTAAGTGATGTTACATAGATACACATTTCTGAAAGAGCCCTACAAAACTTTTCCCAAATGAGGTCACCAATTCAGGCACCAACAGACAGCAGAAAGAAAAACAGGTATAATTATCCGACATAGAACGACACTGTCAACTATTCAGTTAAGTGCCCTATTCCAATTATCCAGCTTCTGCCTTCTCAGGTCTGATGTGACCAATGCCAGCCCATGTTCTTAAACCTATGGTACTTCTAGACAACGTATGTAAATTTACAGTATACAATTTGGATTCACCATGCATGAATACTTTGTGTGTAACATTTAATAAGCTCAATCTACATCCAGAATAATTTACATGAAAGGACAATATTTATTTAAACAGAGCTCAATGGGTAACCATGGTATCTGAGTGCATCCAGAGGAAAAAGGGGTCAAATGTGAATTCAATCAACGGCACTCCCACACTTTTACTGTTTGATCTACACTTCCAGTAACCACATACGGTGCCGTCTTGTGGAAATCTGCGAGGAAAGAAAAGCTTACGTTAAGAACGAACCCAGAACTTTCCTATTTTCCACTCTCACTGAATGTCATTGCTTTTTCAAAAACACGATACCAGCTCAAAGACTGAATTTCAAAGCTCGTCATGTCTGTAGTTCTGAAGGCAAATTCTCTCACGCTCTACTTCTGTAAAGCGTGAAAATCCACCTTCAGTTCAGTTGTAAAGCAGTTTTCACAGAAAAGAAATCCAGATGAAAGTTGTAACAGAGAGGAGTCCAAAACATCTCAAACTGATAGAACCCTTTGCTACCACCAGAAGACAGAACTTCATGTAGTTATGCAAGAGGTAGTCACAAGAATCAGAAGTCAAGAAACTTGACGTTTTGCTGTAGGGAATACAGGCTGTGAGCTAGTATTTAAAAAAAAAAAAAAAATTTAAGTGGACTGTTTCTCAGGAGATCCCAAAATATTTCATATATACAAATCAGCTTTGGACTGGGTCAGACAACTGTACTGGGAAGTTCAACCACGAGGAATCAAAAAACCTTGCTGTGCAGAAAGGGTTCAGCAAAGCAATCTGCAAACTGAAGCAGCCAATCCGTGCTCACAGTTTAGTGTTCTTCATCTAACAACTTTTCTTTGCCCCTTTCTGATCATCTCTCTTCAACAATTAAGAGTGAGGTCACCAACTCTGCCTTTTTAGTAGACCTGCACATTTGATCAGGAAACTCTAGTACCCAGTCCCAGGCCCACCGCTAAGCCAACTCGCCCAGCTTTGCTGGAGCAGCTACACAGTGCCCAAGGAGCACAGAGAAAGCAACAACAGGGAAGATTCCAGAGCAAAGCCAGCTTTGCTGAGTAGGGAGGGGCTGGTTGGTTTGGGTTTTGCCAGGGCAGGGGGTAATGAACATCTACCAGGATCTGGTAATATCAAACAGGAAAGCCCAGGAATTCAAAGTTTCATTTTTTTCTGACTGTTTTGCTTTGCCTCTCCCCCCCTCCCTTTTTTTGTTTTGCTGGGCATTTGCAATACAGCACTCCCCAAACGCCTACACGCTCAGCGGTGAAAGGTTCCAGCACACCCTGGCAGCTCAGTCTTTATCCAACACTGGCAACAGAAGTGGAAAAATCCAGCATGCTCGAAATTCCTATCTGTCCTTAATATATTAAAATACACATAGCACAAAACTTCTCTGGAATCCAAAACGCAAGTGTCTAGCTTGGCGCTCAACTTCAGCAGGTGGAGATGCAGAAAAATCTGATCTCTGGCTCTGTACTTTGTAGCAAGCACTGCACAACAATACATACCCAAAGAGGTAACAAAGTGTTCGTGCGCATTGAGGGTTTTCATGCATCGTTTGTTCTTGAAGTCCCAGACACGTAGAGTCTTGTCATCAGCACAGCTCAAAATAAACTTTCCCCCAGAATGGAACAGAACGCCACGTACCCAGTTATCATGGCCCACCTTGTGCATAAGGAGAAATCAGTGAGCAGGTGCATGTTTCAAGGCTAAGCGTTCTACAGTTCATGCTACGGCAAACTGAGCAGCTCCTTGCCCTGTTCCTGCAAGGATAGCATTTAGCTTTCTAAAACCTACTAGAACTCAAAGTTTATCTTCAGTTTCTATTATTACATCTGTATCAGCGCCACCAACAATGCAAGTTCCTGTCCTTGAAGGCAAACAAACAGATGTCCTCATGTGATCTGCACTGATTCTGCTCCCCACCCCCAGCACCCTGTCCAGCCTGAATACAGGCTGGAAAACAGCAGGCCCCAGCCCACAGGAAGACCAACACATCGAAAGACCGCGACCTTTTACAGAACACAAAATTCAGACAGTTATCCGCATTTCTGTAGACAAACGAAGCTACCCATCACAAGAACTACACCACAGTACTCCTGCATTCATACTACGTATTCTGAGATCCTCAGTATTTCTTAGCAACCACAGAAGCCATTAAAACTGTATTTCCAGTGTTTCTCTTATTTCAGTAACTCTGGCTTCTCTTGAGAACATAAAACACAGAAGACAATTCATTCCATTAGAACTGGTCTGACATATGCAGCTATGACCCCCAGAAAAACAAATGAACTTACGAGTGTCATAAGGCACATGCCAGTGCTGATGTCCCACATCTTAATGGTCTTGTCTCTGGATCCAGATAGCAGAAAAGGCCCAGGCTTGCCACTCTTCTTAGTCTATAGAAAATTATGCTTTAAGTTATGGCATACATGGGGCGGAGGGGGGGTGGGGGAAGAGGGAGGAAGCAGATCCCTTCTGAGCACTATTTCTTAGAAGCTTTAGACTGTACGACAGCTTACAGCTAATAAAGACACCACGCCAAAGCCAAGAGTCACAGGCATTTTGTTACTAATACTGAGAGAAATACATAAAAAATAAAAGGAATTAAACTGTTAAAAGAAATGGTTGTACATCCTGCTGATGTACCAAGCCAAATAATACCCTGAATCCACACCTGCCTACCAGAAGACATCCTCTTTTAATAGCAGACGCAGTTCGAGTAGTCACACACCTCAGGACGGAAGAGGAGGAAGTTCAGACATACCTTTGAGTTCTCATTCTTCACAAAGTCATGAAGCGAGTTCAAGCATTTTTAAAAGTTCCTACTGTGAACTCATTTCTATTTGTAGTCACCCAAAGTATGAAAGACTGGTTTAGTTCTCAGCACTTGAAATGTTTCAGCTGTGGAGCTAACATGAACCCGCTGCTTGCTCAAGGCAAGCACTGTAGTGGGTGACCCAGCTGCGGAGCCCGGCAGAGGGCAGGGGACACCACCTCAGGCAGTCACCGCTGCAAAAGGAACTGAACACTCGAATTCAGCTTTAATTACTCTTGATTGAAAGACTGTAAGGATCTTATAAGGACACAGGTAAAATTTGACTGAAATAACGTGTAAAATCCATCACTAGGCAAGTCCCTGTCTGCAGTGTATCTTGTTTTCCCCTTGGGTATTTGTGTCCTTTTTGAGGAAGGGGGCAAGGCAGAGATGCTTGGGGTTTAACTAGAAATTGGAGTTAATTTCTAGCTCATTTCTTCTACACGTTGGCATCCTTAGAAGGAAATTTTTGCTGACCTTCAGTAAGCCATCTTGAAGATGTATCTGATCACACAAATGGGGATTTATTTTTGTTAAAAGAATGCTTTCTCCTATCATTAACTTTGCACACTAGGACACGGCAGTCAAAGCTTAATTCCAGCACAACACACCCAAAGCAGCTTTATTTCTGCATTCCTGACTCAACTTCCCCCCACAACTTTCAGTTGCTGAGCATCCTTATAATCTTCACATTATGCCAGATAAGCTACCTTCCACGTTTCTTAGCTGAAATATGTGAAAGTGGTCCCACTCTCAGCCTTCTCAGAAACAGAGGAACTCTCCAAGTCCTCTTTCCTGAGCGCAAAGGCAGGGTCCGACTGTTAAAAACCACAAAAGCATGGATCCTATGAAGCCAAGATGGGGGAATAACAGCAGACCAAGTATGTTCAGCAAAAAATACTCCTACATCTGCTATATCTGCCCAGCACTTTGAGAACAAAGCTTAGTTGTTCCAAACACTATCCAGTATGTTCTATATAGAGCGTAGTCAAAAATCTCACTATGTGCTTATTTAATAGCATTGGAAATGTTACCTCTGAGCCTGTAGCTTCTGATATGGTGGAGTACGAGCTCTCGGGGGCCCAGGAAATGCATTCTACCACGTGCTCATGTTCTCGGAGCTCAGCTTTGCATTCCTTTGTCGCTACCACCCAAACACGAACTGTTTGGTCATTAGAACAACTGGCAATTAAGGTGCCATCCTGGTTAGGCCGCACCATGCGCACCCATTCTCTGTGACCCGTGAAAGTCTTCACACAGTAGCTATTCAAAAGAGAAACACAGCATGACTCAATTAACATCGCAATAAAACCACTACACATGCTTTTGAGATTTAAGGACGCTTGACCTACTCTTAGAAGAGAAAATATTTTAGCATGCATGTGTCCATCCTGGATGGTGATGTGCAAGGCCATAAAACAGCTCACGGAAAGGAATTTGACATGAAAAAGAAGTGACAGCCAAGAACTTGCAAATCCTTGTTAAAGGTAGAAAGCAGGAAGCTCAGGGAAAAAATGAAGTTGACACAACAGCTTCCATTAAACAGGTGTTTAAAGAACAAGTACAGTTTTACAGGTCAGATAGCCTTCATCTACAACTTGTAGCAAATGGATGGATTCAAGAGGCAACTGATGAACGAAACAAGCAAGAAGACAAATCAAAATCAGGAGATACGCTGATCTGTGTCAAGAAAGGTAACAGACTTCTCCCTCCTCTCATGTTCCCTTTACATTTGCGGTTAACCACTGACTTTATGTTCCTACCTCGTCCTGAGTTGTGGTGTGCTACTCCCATAGCTCCCAGAAAGATAAAGCCAGTTAGTTTTAACTGGTTGGTGCCAAAACCTAAAACCCTCTGCTTAATGATCTAAGGCAGAATCCTTAAGTGAATTGCACAACATTATACCTGTATTCAAATAATGTTTGCTGACATTCAAGATTTATGTGGCCCATTTCTTACAAACAGTGGTTCACGCTTGTTTTGTTTGGTCAGAATTGCACTTACCCTGTCTGGACTTCCCACACTTTGATAGTTTTATCCCTGGAGGCAGAAACTATATGATCTCCATTGGGCATGATGGCTACTGAAGAAACATTATGATCATGACCTAAAAACAAAATAAAAGCATTATTAAGTGGCACTGTAATAGTTTTTACAGAGCACAAAGGATTTGCTATTCATTTATCTTGGCAAAGTATCTACAGCAGTAGTGCATGTGTTATGGAATAATCTTTACGTGTAAACTTTAGATTTTATGAAATAATAATTTATATTTTTAGAAACCACACAGGCTGGACATTGAGCATCCTTTAAAACTGTTTCCAACATTTCCTTAAGATGTTTTAAAATCAGACACTCACCACTGCAGGCAACACTGGCACACAGTTAGAAAAGCTAGTAGTTTAGAAGAGAGCTGCAACAGGGACTGTCTTTAAAATTCTCAGTTAGGTCTGATTACAGTATGCTGATGCACTACGCAGGTGTTCAAAAGGAAAACAGGTCTTGAGTGAGAGAGGCATGCCAAACATCACTGCAGAGGCTTAATGCTAGAAGACTGAATGATTCCAGACTTCTGATATTAGGTTTTATTAAAACACTGTACTGCACTGATTCAAGATCCAAGTAAGCAGCCACTCTATCTATAAGACAGCAACTTCTACTTCTGTTGAGAGATCCGAGAGGAAGACTATCAATGCTGAGTCAGGAAAAGCATCCGGATTGTCTCCTTAATGCAAACTCCTTATGACCTCGTGTACGTAGTTTCAGCTCTTGACCTGACTCATCCCACAAGCAATGGGACATAACATACAAAGGGAGATAACACACTCTGTAAAGACTATTCATTTCCAGTTTTACAAAACATTACAACTTAAACTTCCCAAAGTGGCAAACATTAGAATTAACTGTTTTGAAAATTCAGTATTATCCAGAACAAACTGTTGGGTAAGGCTTTTTTGACAACTCCAGTGTGCATGCTTGACCATAACAGTTTGTACATAATTCATGCACTTGTCTTACTTTAAGCCCCGCAATTGTCCTTGCTTAAAATTTTTTGGATTAGAAGTGAATCTTCTGAGATCAGTAGTTTAGAGTATATGTAATTTCTCAACAGATTAGAGACATTGAACAGCCTTTTTTTTTTTTTTTTTTTTTTTACCTGGAGATCTGATGTTCTTTTTTCAAAGACGTTATAGCCAGGAAGTTCACTAATAAGTTGCTTTTTTCCCTTCATTAGCAGCTACATTGTGTCTTGCAAGCCATGCACCTACCATGTACACCTTCACAATTTTCACTTCCATTTTTTCCACTGAGAACTCAAGAGTCCCTGCTGAACTCCTACTAAAAAGCAATCCCACCAGTGATCAAGTATCTGAAGTGTCAGAGAATACTAGTTTCAGCCCAGTCATGGTACAACTCCTCACTAAAAAGACTATTTATGTCCTTCTACTTGAAATTGAGTTGATTTGGCAACACACATGAAGCTAGTTCACCCAAGCACGTGTTACAACATCTAGTTCATAAAAATACACCTAATGCACATGTGTTCATACAGAAATCTTTAAAGGCCAAAAAACCACCCCTTCTGTATTTTCCTGCTATCAGCCAGCCGCAAGGTCTGTTCTTCCTCTACAACAGTTTCTGTGGTGTTTAAAGAACTGTAGGCACAAAGGTCAACAGCTTTCTGTTTTCGTTGGTATGTATTTGTGTATTTATTGTCATAAATCTCAAACAGTCTCTATTCCTACTCACCAATTCTACAAGATGACATTACAAACAAGACAAGCAGCAGCATAAAAATGTTTTTATATTAAGACTATAAAATAAATAGTTGCTGTCAATATTAGAATCTTATAGTTGTGGTGGTTTCCCATTTTTTCCTACAGCTTTTGAGCCTAATGCAAAGGGCACGTTCATCCGAAATCGACATGAAAGCAGACTCCACAGTACATGCAGAACATCTTTTGCACTAAGTGCTTCCTTCCTGAAGCAGCACATCAGGGAAACAGAGGGGTGAAGGAGGTAATTTTTGACTGATTTGAAGGCACAGTTTTATTGTCTAGTAAGCATTTAATTTTTAGCGCTAAACCCCTCTAACTGCCATTTCATTTCAGTATCATCACGGGATGCTTCCCACAGCATCATGCATAGCAGATCTGAGATGCTATCTCATTCCATAGACACTAAACATCCACCTTATTTACAGAGCACTCAAAGCATCAAAATATCCCCCTCCTTCTTTTGGACAATACTCTGGTTTATAACCGCTTTCCACATCAGCAGTTTTCCTAGAATTAAAAAAAAAAAAAATCTCTTTACTTTACAGACTGCTAAATCAATTCCCTTTATGCCTTACCATGCATAGTTCTGATGCACTCAAAGCCCTGGAAATCCCATAGCTTAATGGTCATATCAGCAGAACAGGAGGCCAATAGCTTGCCAGTGTGGTCAAAGGAAATATCTTGCACAGAGTCTGTATGCCCTTTAAGGGTTCGTTCAAAGTCTCCCGTCTCATAATCCCACACCTGACAAGTGAACAGAAAATCCGTTAACAGCAACCTATTACTCTTTGTATTCTCCAGCCTTGCATTTGCACTCTGTAGGACAGTCTGGCACCTTATTCAATAATTAATTGAGGAAGAGACAAAGAAAGACAGCCCTAAGAAGCCTAAGAGCACAGAAAAATAAGCATTATTTTTATATGATGTTGTTACTTATAAATTAACTGAAGTAATGCATCTTGAAAACTGTTTTTCAGCTAACTTAAAACACTATAAACACAGCAGGAAAATAAGTTCCATTGCACCTAAAGTCTTAGAACCCAATACCCTTAAAAATAAAGATGATCAATTTAGAAAACATTGGACAGAGCAAATCCACTTCGTACAGATTGTTCTTCTCCATTCTTTCTACGCTAGTTCTCTAACTGCGGCAACACAGCCTATTTTCAGTCGGTGGGGAAAGCACCACCTTTAAGAATCCCACCCTTCCCCCTTTTCCCAAGCTTTACTGTGGCTCCGGAATTAACTTGGTGCTTCAGAACCAAATAGCAAAGATTCTGCATACTTAAGAGCGGTATTGAGAATGATTAGGAATGATAATCCAAATCACTTTAAAGAGTCTGATATGCACACATTAATAGATTACAGAATTTATCAAAGATTCAGTAAGTGTTTGCAGTTAATGACTGCAAGATAGCATGAAGGCCCCATTCTCGCCTGCTAATTAAGTCAGTCGTCTGTCATCTAACAACAAACAAAAGCCTCTGAAACTAAACAAGATCCTACACATTTTATTGTCTCTCTCAAGCACAAAATTAGACATTTCATTTTAAATCACATGCGAAAAAACCCCCCACAAGAAACCACCCAACAACAAAAATAATCCACCATCCCAACAGACTGCCATCATTGGGACTGCAGCAGTCAGAGTAAGCTACACAGCTCGACTTCAAGAATGAGGAAATTCATCCAGTGTATCCGTAAGAGGGAGCAAAACCAAAGCTAATTAGGCTCCTCTACAACAGCTAACAGAGCTGTCACTGCTTCAGCTGGCCCTGTCTGCTTGAAGAAAACCACACAAGTCCTCTATGTTCAAGTCTGCTGCAGAAACAAGAACAGGTTAAAGCTTTTTATGAACTAGATCTGGCTAACATTTTTTATCTTCTCCAACACGTAGCCACTATTAGAACAACTCGCACTAAGCACAGTACTTAACATGCCACTCAACATTTTTCAGAACAGCAATTTTCCAAATAGTTTTCAAACCAGCATAGAAGAGAACAATGAGAAGTATCCTTTCTTGGGATAATTCCCTTAAAACGTGACATTCAAACAACAACAAAATGCACAATCATGTCTTTATTGGATGTTAAAATGAGAAACTACTTGCCTACCACAACAGATCTCTTCATGCCACTGTACACTGCAATAAAGGCCTACGAAGACCATTTCAAGTCATTGAAAGTCACTGGGACTTCATGAGACCCATGTCCCATTTGGAAGAAATGTGAAGAACTAATTTTCAGTTCAGAACACAGCTGCATAACCACTTTAACTCAGCTTTAAAAATAATCACTTCAGGTGACCTGAGGCAACTTCCTCCTCACCACACCACTACTCTATACACTGTGCCACCACTCCTCTACCGAGCAGCCAAAACGCACTCTTCCCCAAACGATCCTTTATCTAGTTCTCCAGTCTCTAAGTCCCCATTACCTTAATTGTTTTTTCCTCAAGTCAAAGGATAATAAAATATTCTTGAAGATATTAATTGGACCAGCATAAAACTAAAATTTGTAGATTACACAGGACATCACAGGTGAAAGAACTGTCCTTACTGAAGCTAAAGCAGAACGTGAAACAATCCGTCTTCCACCAGTACAGCACACGTCTAGCTTGAAGTACTGGTGTCACATAACACACAGTCTCTAACTTGCTTAGTTCAATTTTCTGTAGCAAACACGTACCTTTATTGTGGCATCCTCTGAAGCAGAGACCATAACACTGAAAACTGGATGGAAAATGACTCGAGTGACAGGACTCCGATGTCCACTCAATGCATACTTCTCTGGAGGACGAGGAATCCACTCTTTAGGGTCTCGTTTCTGACCAAGAGGTCCACCTGATGTAAATTCTTCCTTAGCTTCATTCAGCTTCGATTCTAATTCCATTACCTAAGTTTATGAATTTTAAAGAGACAATTCATTTCTAGTTTTATACCAAGATCTAATTCACCTTCACTCATTAACAATCCAAATACCAACTGGCTCCCAAACCCACAGTAAAGCAAAGATTGCATGGATCCAAACTGATTACCATCGTGCAATACTGTTGGTATTTCTAAAAATTAAACCTTAATTAATCATTTATCAATTAATAATTCAATCATTTACTCTTCTCCAACTTCCCAAATATTTTGACAGAAAAAAAAAAAAAAAAAAGAGTTCTACAAAATCATGTTCGCTCAAATACTGTACGAAAATGTTTGAGCTACTACTTTAACAAACTATTGAAGAAGGTTGTATCAACAAAAAGGAATTTTTTGTATCCCTGAGACGGCATGCATGTTAGCCAACAGCAGAGAAACTGGAGGTGCAATAAAACCCTAGATGTACTAACCCTCACAACAGATAGGTCTTTATTGTTAGCACACTGGCTTTTTGCGTTTTTTTTTTTTTGCTTTGAATACACTCTAGATCCATTGAAGCATTACTAAAAAGAGTTTTGTACTGTCCACTCGCAGCAGAATCACTTGCTCTAACGCACTGGAGTTAATGGTTTCTTCCCTCTAACATAATGGCCAAAGACAACTGGCAGCAGAGGTTTTTACCTGCTAAACCAGTCAAGCCTTCCGGAGACAGCTATTCAATCTTTCCACTCACAAACTGCCTTAAGGCATCTCTTTCCCGCCCAGCTTCAGAAACTGCACATGCAATCCATAAACTGAGGTCAAGAAATTTTTATAAAGAAACTGAGAGGATGTCTCCGCTAGCGCCGAGATAGACAAAATATTTTCTACAACATGGATTTAGCTATTTTCCCTAATCATGTGCTCAAAATTCATCTTTGAGGCATCATTTTCTAAACCCTGCATGTGTCTGGCAAGGAAAATGTGTGATGAATGTTCGCTTTCAGACATAGCTTTTTATACAAGTAAATCCATCAGCACTCTACTTACCTTCTTTTGTAATCTTATAACAGATGTCCATTTTTTTTCCAGAAGTCCCGCATACTTCTTATCTAACTCTTCATTCTGAGGAGAAGCATTTAAATAAATTAATAAATTCTAGCTCTAAAGCCTGTAGAGTGTTTCTTCAGAGGCAATGTAAACAGCTCATTTTAATAAAACTCTTGACCACAAAGAGAGGAATTCAAGAAAAAGACTATAATCAGTTTTACTAGTTAAACAGAACAACCACACTTCAAATCTCAATAGCTACATTTTACATACACAGAAAAGAGGAAACCATTTTCAAATATAATTTTTAATTAAAAATACTGCAACAGTACAGATTAATGATGCTAGATTCTGCAAATAAAATTCAAAACCTAGGACTAAACTGTTATCTATGCTGTTTTCTATCTTCACTACTTCAAAGCTTTTGAAATGCTTTACATATTTCAGAACGCTGTGCCGTATTTCGTTACAGGATTCCCCCCATCCCTCCACCCAACTAAAACTCTTAGAAAGAACAATGCTGACTGCAGGACCAAGCCATACAGAACTGGCAATTTGTCTCCCAAAGACAGCCTGCTCTTCCACACCCATCAACTAGAGGATGAGCAGCTGAACAACTCCTACCTTCAGAGCTCAGACTGTGCTAGCGCTGTTACTCGTTCGCAGAACGCACGTTTTCTCTCATGGAAGCACACGCTGCTTGGAAGTGGCAGCCAGCTGTCAGAGCAGGATTCCATACACTCCACCTCACTTGAAACTCAGTTAGCCCAAGCTAACTAAGATTATTTGTTTTTTTAAAAAACTTGATTATTGTTAAACTCAAATTACCACCATAATACAGCATTATTTTGTGCTACCTTCTCAAAGACAAGCTTTAAGTACACTCTCCCTGCATCTTTACTTCAGTAACTGAAGCAGAAAGCAGACTATTACACTCGCCCTACTGAACACCACCTCAGCTCCTGGAGAAATTACCACTGATTCTGCCACTCTAACAAAATTTTAATGAAGAACATTTTTCTTCCACTAAATATTTTGCCTTTGGGCTCCAAGGAATAGCTGAGGAGCAACAATGAACAGTTGACGTTATTGTAAAAGCCAGAGGATTACTCTTTTTTTTTTTTCCTCCCACCTATTAACACAAGAAAGAGGAAGAAAAGCAACACAGGAAACCAAACAACATCAGAGGCACAGAAGAGTAATTAAATGCTGCACGCTTTCTTTCCATGTACAAATGACAATCTCATACTAGAATAATTCTAAATTAGATGGAAAATAACAACGGCATGGGGAAAATAACAATGCCATGGCTTACTCCACGCAAGCTCCGAGGACTGGCTACCTTGGTCAGAGACCAGATGTTAACCTACTGCTTCAGCGGCATTTCTAAAAGCTGGGGTTATCTGCAGGAAAAGTCAATACATGAAATGAAATCCCTCTTTGTAGAGCTACACTTGAAGCCCTCCAATTTACTGAAATAATTTCTGCCTTTAACTTTTTTTTTTTTTTTCGTTTTAGTATAGCCCCATCCCATTCAGATTTTCTTGCAAGAAAGTCATGTGGAACTTCTAGCAACTGTATTTTCTATTTCCCTCGGGACCACCTAGCCTATTTAGATTGACTATTTAACCTTTGGGAAGAGAAGACTTAATTAGGTTGATACATGAGGCAGATAATGGAATGGTATTGGGATTTTCAATTATAAGTCTGGTATTCCAGTTTATTATTGGAATAATAATTTATTTCAATATTCTACTTATTTATTAGATACTGGAAGCAGATTGGAGAAGTTAAGCTAAACTTTAACCAAGCATTTTGGAAAAAGAACAGTGCAAGACTTGTAACAGAGAAAATGCAAAAATTTATCAAAAGTCAGCACACAGAAGTTTACTACTCAATCCAGGTGTCTTCAGAGAAACTCAAACTCAGATGTAATGCACACCTCCTATACCAATAGGTGACAAGTTTAAAAATTATACCAAGAATCATCTGTTATAAGGGCAAATCAACAGAATTAAGCTGCAAGAAATGACTGGTCTAAGTCACCAGCATCTGCACAGTCTAACAAAACAGAGTTGCTTACCAGAGCTGATCAACTTACATTAACTATTCAGGCTCGCCCACCTACCGTACGGTTAACCAACTGGTACACAACAGTTTCAGGCAATGATTTAACTACTGACCCAATTCCAATCACAAAAGAGACTTCTGCCATTTGCTCTGTGTGATAAAGGAGAGGACAAAAGCAATCCTGCTTTGTCTTCCTGTTTCTTAAACATTGCCACGTGAAGTTGGCCTCCAAAGCCGCACAGTCTTACACCATTTCAAGTCTGGTTACAGAACAGCCTTCAGTTTTCTAATTCTGTATTGCAGAAAGTTAATGCTTTTATGCATAATTCCGTTATAAGAATAAGCACAGTTAAGGAAACGAATTACAGGGAGGGGAGAAGGGATGGATACAACAGCAGGAAACAGAAATTAAATGTGTTAAAATTAGACACATTATTTTGAATATTAAGCACAGAATAGTTAAAGTTGGAAAGGACCCCTTGAGATCAGCAAGTCCAAACTCCTTGCTCAGAGCAAGGCCAGCTGGAGCAGACTGCCCAGCACCATGTACAACGAGGTTCCGAACAGCTCTAGGGACAGGGACTCCACAATCTCTCTGGGCAACCTATTCCGGTGTTTAAACTCTCTCACAGTAAAAAAAAAAGTTTTATATTCTGTTCAGATGCAGCTTCCTGTGTTTCAGTTTCTGCGCACTGGCTGCTGCCCTGTCACTAGCCACAGTGAGGAGAAGCTAGCTTGGTCATCCTCACACCCTCCCATCAGACACCTATAAACAGCAGCAAGATCCCCCTACACCTCCTCTTCTCCAGGCTGAACAGTGCCCGCTCGCTCAGTCTCTCCCCATACGAGAGATGCTCTACTCCTGTATGGGGCTGCTGAAGTGAGTCAGGTGAAGGGCCAGGTCTTTTTTAATACCACCCTCTATCACCTTTCTTACACATCTGCACTGCCTTCCGTCAGCTTTGTTTTCTAGCACCTCTCATCCTGAGGTACCTAGGCCCTCTCAGGACTTGGATCCTTAAAAGGCCATTACAGAGAAAACTCAGCATTGTACAGATGAGTGGTAGCTACATAAAAATCAAAAATATGCCCAAGTCATTAGCTGAAGATAAAGGTAAGAGGTTTTGCTCAGAAATTGTCAAGTCTTCCAATAATTATTTTTAAATTTTATGGCAAGGCAGTAAGCTGTATGAGTTTATCACCTCCAGTTCTGAAACCGCATGAGCTAACAGGTAGATAACAGATATACATGTTCAGAAGGCATGCAAATGCCTTAAAGTTATAAACTCTTTACTTCAAATATAGATGAAGAATCTTCCTTGAACTCACCACATCTAACTCCGCTTCCTTTTTAAAAACCGAATATGCCTCTTCATAGCCATTAGAACGCAGGTAATCTGCTATTGCTCGATTTCTAAAAAAAAAAACAAAAACCAAACAACCAGAACAGTATCTTCAGACACAATTCTGAATAAAAGAGTAAAAGCAATGGTTCACACTTTTCTATTTTCACAAAAGCATGATCAACATCTAAGTCTTCAATGCAGTACAACACCTAGGATTATTAGGTTTGTTATCAGCCCAAGCAAATTTTATAAATAGATTTGGCAAACAGATTTTGCTTCAAGACGTCAATAGCACGATACACTGTTTATTTCGGGTTTGGTGAAGGGGTTTGGGCTTGGTTTTTGTAAGTTACCAAACATTGGAGTAGCATGGATATACTTATCAATCTGTATCAAACATAAAACCCATAGCAGACACAAAAGTGACAACCATATCTACATATTAAATTTGTGGCTCTATTTTTGAAGGAAAACTTTTTTGGGTAGAACAGTTTAGGGTACAAAATTTTACTTCAGTTGAACTTAAATAAAGCATTCAGTTTAAGAGAACAAGTCTTAGCTTTGTTATTCAGAATGATACAATAACCTTTAGTTAGATTACAGGAAGGGATACTGTCTGTGATAAAAACATACAGTGCTTCAAATTTTACATTTTTCTTCAAAATATTCCACATTATGACACACAATAATTACCAAATTTATCTGTCTTGACCCTCTCTCTCAAGATAGCATGCATTTGTTCCGGACCTACTCAAAGTTTCCGTGTTATTCTAAGACTTCAACAAGCAGCCAGCACCTTTTGTTTAAGGGAACAAGACTAAGGAAACCCTGCATTTTCAAAATGTACTTCAAATGGATAAATACTTTCAAATTATACAACAAAGTTTGCTTAAGAGAAGTAAGCTCAATGTTCTAAACAGACTTTCAGTCTTACCTTCAGTTACTTTACCAGCCTCCAGAAGGAAGCCTAGTTTTGTTTTCTTATTACCACATACTATTTTGGAAAGGGATATGCATGTGTATACGTACATATACGGGGAAGGCGGGGAGAACACATACACATACTACAATATTTAAGTAAACTGATATACAGATACTTTTAAAAAACGAAAATCAGAAGGTCATCTACATGAGGCATTCATGAGAAGATTAATACCCTTTAATGTATTTAATTAATTGTAAGAAGCAATAATGACTTCTTGTTCTGAAAAGAATTTGCTTTTCACATGACAATTCTTCCTGTGGCTTTCATCACATTCTTTCCTACCTTTTACAAATATTCAATCTCTCCTTAGATATTCAACTCTAAATATAACTCTGCATTCAAGCAGAAATTTCAAATTTTCCCCATAAACAACATATGCTAAGACAAAGTACTCCCTCCTCGTCAGACCTCTAAAGTAAATCCTAAGTCTCTGCTCATTTCCTATTTCCATTCATAGTAGTTGATTACTTCCATCTCCCCATTAATGCATGTAATTTCTGAAGTTTTTGCCAGAAAAAAACTTCAGGGAATTCCTAAAAAAACAACAAAAAAAAATCGTAATCCTGAATGTGTTTAACCACTAGAGCTTCTCCAAATCTCATGAACAAACAGCTGTAAAAAATCAAAATCTGAAGATAGCTTCCACTCTAAGAAGCAGAACAACTGTGTTTAAGTATATGAAACAAAAAAGTAACACACATACTATATTTACTACGAAGTGGGTTGAATCATTACTGCAAAAGTGAAGAAGCTGTATAAAAAAAAAAAAAATAGAGAGCTTACCATGGACAAGAGACATACCAAATGCTAAGTAACACTTGGTCCATACTTTTAAAAGGAATAAAAAAACCAAAACCAAACCACAAACTCTATGTAAGTTTACAGAACCGAGTATCACGTGAGACACTGCCATCCTGACTGCTACCCACCACTCGCTCCACCATTATTTATTACAGCAGAGAACGCAAACTGTGGAACGGAACTTGACAGCCTACTTCTAGCCTTAACATCTGGAAAGTGTTCCATATCTCAAACTGAATTAAGGTGGAGTTGTTTTAGTGGGATTTTTTTGTGGGGTGGGTTTTTTATTATTTTGTTTTGGGTTTTTTTTGCTTTTTTGTCTTCTTTAAATATACCATCTATTTTAAATACTATTTAAGGAGTTGAAGATTGTAATCACCATGTAGCACATTCCGATCAGATCCTTATCTACATTCAGGAATAAAATTGAAAAAAATTGACAGATTTATCTCAGGATTTAGCAATCTTGTTTTGTCTCAGATTTGTCTCTATTTTTATGTCATGATAAAAGTAGAATCCATGAATCAGTTTGGAGCATATATTGCAATGTGCTTGCTGCTTACTGTAACCCTTTCATAACTTCGTGACTGAAGTCAAAACAAAATAGAAGATAATAAATGATTGCAAATTTAAGAATCCATTTTTTATACCATAACTTTGAAATAGTATTTTCACCATTTCCCAATTCTATTATCAAATACCAGCAATTGTATCAGAAATAAGAGTACAGAGATCTAAACCATAATCCATAGTACCTGACTGGCACCCGAGCTGAGCCACTCTCTAAAATCTATTTGGAAACAAAAGCTAATATTTGAGGTTTAATGAAAACGCGACACAAACTTAAAAATAACCATTCCTTACAGTTCATCTCGTTGCCTTTGTGACAGCACCATTGTGGCTGCGATGTCAGGTTAATGGGATTCAGCAGTGGCTGCCTCCTCAAGAGCTAAAGTCTTAGGAACCCTGGATCCACAATTCGGTCTGCCACCGAGTGGCTTAAACCAAAAATATTTTTCCAGACGTGAAATCCAACAGGAAATCCGGAGGCATTCAACACAGAAGATTCAATCCATCTAGAAGGTAGAGAAAGAGACACTGTTAATTTCTTTTAAATAAGCATTCGGTCACTCTGGACTGCCGTGAAGATTTCCGTACTCAGACTGCAACACCGCTCTGGACAGAACAAGCTGACTAGTCTGGATTATGCCCTTGTAGCACATCTCCAACCTTGACTGAGTAGCCTGGAGAGACTGGTACTCTCTCTTTATTCTCTCTCTTCCCACCATCACTCCTTCAAGAAACAGGGAGCTAAAGAAGCCATATTCAGTCACAGCCCAGTTCTGGTTTGTAGGCAACTCCATCTTACTTTCTTGTGATGAAAAGAACTGCGGCCCACTGTAAACAGCCCACATTTTGCACTCACTGCTCCTATTAAAAAGCTACCCCCCAAAATCCTCTGTCCTTATGCTAGATTTTTTGTCTTTACTATAGATTTATCTCTCCAAACCAAACCCAGCAAGGTTCACACAGCTAATTTTCAACACACACTGGAGACACAGCTAACGCTCTCCCGTATCTTTCAAGCTTCGGGGGAGAGTTTAAGGAAAGAAGAGAACATTCCAGAAAGGGACTATGGAAGATGCTATGGCACGCTCCAGGCCTTAACCAACGCATCAAGGCACACTCAGTATGTCACCATAGCTCATTCACAGCATTACATTAGGCAGTTCTCTAGGATTTACCCAAACAGCATCCTTAAAGACTATGGCTATAACTCAGCACGTGAACTTTACAGGTAGATTATTACACAACTATATTAGATGAATTTTTCTATTCTAGTAACACCATGTTTTAAAAGACAATACTTGCCTTCTGTTCAGTCATGTGTTAACATGGTTTACATAAAGTTTATCTTTTATCTTGCCCTTACTTGAGATACAGCAAACTTTTAAACAGATCTTCAGTCTTATCAGAGTAGCACAACTACCAGGGCACAGAGCTGCCACCAGCCTGTTACTTCAGCTGGGTTCAGGCAGCAACTCGATCACTACAGAGCCAACAATGCACGCTAATTCGGAATACAGCTGAAATTTGATGTATTAAAGATAGTGTTCAACTCAGTCAGAACTGTGCCATTCTCAAATTACTTATTTCCCCCCGACACACACTATTTAATACCTTCTTCTGCAGTAACATGACCTTCAGTATTCTTGACGTACAATCTACTTCAACCAGACAGTTTTAATCTTTGTCAAGGCGGCATCGCCAAAACCATTTTAGCAGCACTGCCTTTTGATTTCTCCACAGCAGGTATTCTTTTGTAAGCAACATGATTATGAAAAATGCTGAAGTTAGCATTTCTTGCACACCTGACAAAAGTCTGTATATAATATATGATTTACTCAAGTTCTTAAGTGAGTCTGACCAACTGGCTTTTAGCAATGAGATAAACTGAACACAACAATACCCAAAGACTGAGGAAATAGTAGTTGGGTTTGAAACTTCCTACCAGCTACTTCAGGAAATGTGTTCCCACTGCCTCTCCCCTATTATTTCTCCAGTAGACATACAGGTACACAAGGTTCACTGTCAAAGTTGGGTAAGAATTATGGTAAGGTTTTAAACAAGAGCCTTTCTTATATGAAAAAAACTGAAGAAAATACTAGGCTTGCATCATTAATGTCTACTTATCCATCACAGGGGATCAGGAGCTTGTTTCTAAACCTACCTAGGCTCTGCTGTCTGCTTCAAAATAAGCTTAAGCTGCAAGTTGTTTGTATTTCACTCTGCTGGTGGATTTTCCACATCAAATACTGTACACCATAATCACAGAATGGTTTGGGCTGGGACGGACCCTGCCATGGGCAGGGACACCTTCCACGAGACCAGGTCGCTCAAAGCCCCATCCAACCTGGCCTTGAACTTTGCCAGGGAGGGGGACTACTCTGGGCAACCTGGGCCAGTGGCTCACCTTCTTACAGCCAATCTAAATCTCCCCCCTCTCAGTCCAAAGCCATCACCCCTTGTCTCATCACTTCATGCTCTTGTCCCAGCCCCTCTCCAGCTCTCTCGCAGCCCCTCCAGGCACTGGCAGCTGCTCTAAGGTCTCCCCGATGCCTTCTCCTCTCCCCGCTGAGCAGCCCCAGCTCTCCCAGCCTCTCCTCCCAGCAGAGGGGTTCCAGCCCTCGCATCATTGCTGGGGCCTCCTCTGGCCCCGCTCCCGCAGCTCCAGCTCCGTCCTGTGCTGAGGGCTCCAGAGCCGGACGCAGGGCTCCCGGGGGGTCTCAGCAGAGCGGGGCAGAGGGGCAGCATCCCCTCCCTCGCCCTGTGCCCACACTGCTGGGGTTGCAGCCCAGGGGATGGCTGGCCTTCTGGGCTGCCAGCGCTCACTGCTGGGTCATGTTGAGCTTTTCATCAACCAACACCCCGAGGTCTTTCTCCTCAGGGCTGCTCTCAACCCATTCTCTTCCCAGCACGTATTTGTGCTTGGGATTGCCCTGACCCATGTGCAGGCCCTTGCACTTGGCCTTGCTGAACTTCACGAGGCTTATATTTTTACATAATACTTGTATTTACTTATCTGTAATACTGCACTGAAGCCGTTTAGGACAGGAGCACTCTAAACAGGCAAGACATAATTTAATTAGTTTGACCTCTTCCCTAATAGCTATTTCAGAAATAATTCAGTTAAAAACTGATAGCACAGACTACATCCTTTCAGGGAACAGAGGCAAACGCTTCACTTACTCTTGTCCCATACCTTGCTTTCAGACAGGTAGAGACACAACTGGTTTTCAACAGATGCATCTTGTTCACTACACAGTACGAGTACCGCATACAAATTAATGGAAATTTAGTTAATATAAAAAAATAATCCATTGAAATTATCAGAAGAAGTGCCCTCTAGAGGGCAATCCTGCTATAAATTTAGGGACTGAAAAACAGAGACTTATAATGGCTGAGTCTCCGCACTGAACACAAGAACACAGCAACGCTTTCAGTAGTGATAAACATTGTAGAGAGGAACAAAATAAGGCACTCCTTTATACACAGAAGCACTGTTTGAAGCGCTGAACAGCAGAACACACAGATATAAACTTCCAAAAATCTGCTTTTAGTACTACCATAGGAAAAATCACAGTATTAAAACCAGAAGGTGGCTTTTGTGTTATGAGCTACCACAAAGCAGTGAATGCTTTGTAAATCCAGCATCAGTGCAATAACTCCAGTAAAAATCATACTGTATAATTTTGTCAATGTTGTCATTGTGTCTACGCAATGCAACTGCAGCACTTGCCTAAAAATAACAGCAACGGCATTCACAAGGAGACCCTTGACACGTCATCTAGTTAGAAAGGCATTTTTTTCCCCCTCAAATGTAAAGCAGCCCCAAACTTCTCCTGTATCCCCAATACTTAGCAACACCTGGCCTGCTCCACTGCTCTAACTCTGAATTGTTATTCAGAAACAGATCTTCATACTAGATAAATTCCAACAGCTACAGGGCAAAGCAGCTATTTCTGCTATTAGCAAATTACAGCTGATCCACAACAAGTCACCAACCAACTGACCTACATCATCTCACTTCTCTGAAAAGTGTCTGTTCCAATCATGCTTCTCAGTATTCATGCCTTTTTATCTACAAAGGCACCCGAATATAAAGCAAAGAATTTTTAGGGCAGCTTCCTTCACATATATCCCTTAACAAAAGACAAAATAAAATGGAAAGAATGAAAACAAACAAACAGAAAGAAACCTGAAAACCCACAAAGAAAACATCTAACCAAAAATGTCCAAAACCAAAAAGCCAAAAGGGTCCAACTTTAATGCCACAACTGTGCCACTCTTGGAAACAACAGAGAATGGATGAACATTGCCCAGGTGCATTGCCTTTTCTCTAGCTAGAGGAGGTTTTGTGACACACCAAACTCAGTGGAGCAGGACTAACCAGTCCTCCTCCTCCTCCTCCTCCACTGCCTATCAAGGTTTATTGTCACCACTGCGTTACGCACACACCAGCCAACAACCTCAATAGTGAGAGGAAGCAAGTGTTCAAAAAGAACCCTTGGGGAAAAAACCCCACAAAAAACCAACACCTGTTCATTGTATCTTGCCTGAAATCGGTCATTTTTATTATCAGCAGCTTGCTGTGAACAAGGTGGTGTCAAGACAGAGCCAGATCTTTTTTGAAAGAAGAGATGTCATTGTATGAAAATTTTAATTTGTTCTGTGTAAAGTACAGAAAAAAAGACTGATGGTAAACACAGCCACCTATGGAGTAACAGCTACTAATTAAACATAAAACAGGATGTGCCTTTTATGAACAGTCCCAGTCACACTGCAGAAAGTTTTAGTTTCTAATTTAAGACCTGTTTGATTCCGTATCACTAGTCTGCATGTATAAAAGCACTGAGTGGCAAACCTCTGCCTATGTACAGTCTCGCAATGAAAGTGGGCTACAAGTGTTTTCAGCAAGATCAGCTGTCTGCATACATTTCAAAACTGGGAGCCAGACCTGGCTGAACGGATAACACTGCAACAGGTATGAGACATCAAATGTTTGCCTCTTACTCCTCCTGGCAGTACAGTATCTGCTCGGTTGTCTACAGTGTGCAGGTACCTGGTGGGAGAAGAAACATAGACATTACCCACTGCACTTCAGGTAGGCGACTTCTTTGTGAAACAACACAAACCATTCAAAAACCATACGTAACCTCCTCCTCAGCTCCATCAACAGTAGCATATCCTCAACAGACAACTCCATCTCATCTCAGCTTCTAACTTTTCCACTTAGCTAAAGATCAGCCTTTATACTTCAGACTGATAGAAATGTCTGAGCAATAAGGATCAAAGATCTAATTAAACCTTAAGTGCTACAGGACTGGAGTGGCATACTAAACCGTAAGCTTTTAAAAAGAAACAAATAAAAAGACAGCCAAGAATCATCACAGGCCAGAATTTTTTCCCGAAAAAAGCTTCTAAAATATACAGAACTATCAATAAAGAGCAACAAATTGCACAGAAAAATCTGAAAAGCAGAATAATCCTTCCTTGGAAGGGAAGGTGGAAACAGCATGGTATAGGTTATTCCGACTTTCTCATTTAAAAAAAAAAAAAAAAAAAAAGTAGTGTCTGTCTTTGTCTCTTCACATCTAAGAATCGCCTCCCATCTTCCTAAACCGGGATTCAGAGATTCCTCAGCGTGACCACATACAGCCTTTTGCTGGAGCCAGCCGCACTCACCACAGGACTCACCCACGCTGCGCTGAGGACACATTTACTCCTTTGAGGCTCAGAGATTCTGCCTGACGTGCATTTAAAGCTGGTCCCACCCTGGTGGTGACTAAATACATACCTTTTGCAACTGGTTAGTGTCAAGGCACCCAGCGGAGCCTAGCTCCACACTCCACCTGGACATCCCAGATCTGACACTGTATAGGAACCACGCTCTTCCGAGGGTGACTAAGACATCCTAACAACTCAAAAGACAGTTTCTTCTTCCCGAATTTAAACAGTAGGTCCTTACGCTGCTGTGTATCAGTGTGGTTCAAGTGTTTCCCAGATTACTGGAAAACTTTGCGATAACTTAACAAGAGAGACCTGCTAACCGTTCGTAAGATGCACAAACACAAAAATGAAACCGGTTCAGCTGTATTTGCCTGCTCTGAGACAGCTCTACAGCAGGTATTCAAAGCACAACAGCTAAACAGATACAGCCAAAGCAATGAGGTAGGAAAGGAAACAAATCACTTCTAGGCAAGAGATAGTCAGAACTCCCCTCAGTTCATGACACATCACACCAATAATCAAGAAGCCTTGGCTTGGAGGTATTTTTATGATGATGTTCATACTTGCTTCAGGAGACTTTAAAATATTATTTTCCATAAGTATTCTCCAAATATAATTATGAAATATTATGGAAACAAATTAAACCTTCAGCATTTTAGTCTCAACCTGCAAAAAATACCTGTTCATTTACCTCAACTAGCATCAAGCAAGAGCAAAGTTACTGGAATTAAAATTCCTAAAACTGCCCATTCTGTACACATTAAAAAAAAAAAAAGTCAGATTTGGTCTGTGAATTCCTGCAGAGTTCATTATACTTTTGCTTATCAGAGTGCACTGGATGCTAAACAGTACTAAAATTTGGTCTGAATACATATGTCTGGTAAAGATCCTGTGCCCTGAATTTGACATTTAGCTTTTATCTATTTCAAGCTGATCATCTACTTTGCACACCTACAATGAGACTACACAGAAGTTTTAAAACACAATTGAAGAAAGAAGTTTTAAAAATCAAAACCAGCCAGTTTTCTTAGTTTTAACTACTAAAATAGTGTTTCTGGAATTAATCTTTGATTTATTGATTAATGCTGTTAATTACTGCATACATAACCATAGATATCATAGCTCATCCAAACATTTTAAAACAGGATGGAAGTTGTTCTTTCCTGTTTCACCCACTTCTGTTTTACTACTGTTATGACTTTGTTTAGCAATTGTAATAACTCAATGCTACAGCTTTAATCAGAAGGTTTTATCTATATGTGGCAGGGTACCATTCAACTCTTTTAAAGTAACACATATATTGTACCGTGACAAAATTGAAGCCATAAATATGGAGGTCAAAAAGACCATTAGCTACTAGTTATTAACTCATGATATAAATTATACCTTCAGTAAGATGCTACATTGGTCCCTGCAAGGTATTAGTTCAGTCAGGGATTTAGCATCCCAGGAAGAATGAGGGGTTTTGTCCTTTTAACGGCCTTATGGGACTCAGACCACGGGAAGGAACTGCACTCGGTGCTTACCAGCTGCCAGCACACAACCACCAAGCTTATTAACTTCTCCACTAATGTTGCTATTAACATGGCGTTTCACATTAAGTTCTTGTGAAGCCCTTCCAAATTCAAGCGTTTTTGCAAATATATCCTGAGATACCAAACCGTGACATGGCAACCAACCTTATCTTCCTCAGTTCAAGGTCCTCCACTGTCTTGCCTTTACTCCTATCAAGTGTGTCAAAATTGCTTCTCATGGATCAACACCGTAAGCAACTCACTGAAATGGCTCAGCTGACTAATCAAACCCATTTCCACCCTTCAGAAAAAGCTGTAGTAAAAATCAGTCCCAACTGAGACATGATCCATCTAAATTCCAGTTAGCAAGTTAAACGATTACGTATTTTATGAGCAACAACATATAAACCAGTATACAAATCAGAAATAACATGTGTCAAACTCATCTTTCATTCTGGATGTAGGTGTGCTTTGCTAGACTCAGTTGAGCATGCCTCTGTGGCATGAGCAAGACCCAGCCCAGCACGCGTGCAGGATCAGAGCTCTCCTTCCACGACGAGTGCCCGTGCTGCACAGCAACACCACCTCCCTTGCTGACTGGCAGTGCTCTGCTGCCATGGCAGTAGGGCTTAAGAAAAACTACACAAACATCAAGTAGTGACATATAGACAGAGAGCAGAAAGCTATTCCAAGTTCATCAGGAGCCTGTATTCCTTGCAGACATTTGTTGCTTCTAACCAGATTTTTTAAGTCACCCCAATAAAGCTGCAAAGAGTAAAGAAACACGTATTACACTCTAAGGCCTTTACAAGTTTCAGAACTCCAATTTTACAGACTTCTGTCACAGCCCAACTTACTCTGATTACTTAAGCCAGGGCTCCCATCATCAAGAAAATCCCCATCAGCACCACGATGAAAGCCGGTCTCGTCCACTGGAACCCCAGGCTCAAAATCTTTATCCTTCTGGTAATTTAAGTCCTCAAGCCTACAGAAACGTTTGCTTACTAGCTACTACAAAGAAAACAGTCAAGCAACCTTCATATGTCCTTAAGCACTTTTTCTATCTCCCGTAATTCCCACAGGCACATTTGTCCTTCCTGCATTTTATACTCTCTCTCTTAACTTTTGAGTTTTTATGAGTTAAACCAAGAAAATCAGTTCCAACGCCATTCCTTGGTTCACAACACCAGCAGCAGCAGCAAACAGTTAAATAGCTCAGCACCACCCCAAGCTCACCCTGCTGCTGTCTAGCAACCTAACAACCATTGCTGGACAGTCTGTTATTGCAGATCTTTGAATACATGTCCATAGCTCCTCCAGGAACTTAAAAACAGATTAATTAAATTTCTGCAGTTTTAATGACCGTTGCTTAGGCTCCATAAACAGTCTTCCCCACAAAAACACAAGCTACATACACTAAACACGCAACTGTAGCTCATTATTTCCAAAATTAGAAGAGATAGATGGTTTAAATTACAGAGCAAATGTATTACCAGATACACAACAGACCAACACCTTTCAACTCTGAAAGCCCGAGAGCTGTGCACTGCTGTGCTTTAAAAAAAGTAAATTTTTGCCTTTTTTTTAACAGAATCCCAATCCCCTAAGAAACTCAACTACAAGACCATTTGTTTTCTGAGTATTAGTATGACAAAATCATTAATATTCTACAGAATGTTTCTTTGAAGGAGACAAAATTCGAGATCACGTTATGAAATTAATCACAGAACATTAGATTGATCACATTTAGCTTCAAAATTAAATCTTAATTTGCAATCATTTAGAACTCCAACAACCTGTGTGAAACTCAAAATAGCACTGAGTGTCCAGCAACATGCTACCAACTTTCAAACGGTTTCTCTAACACATTCGAGTGTTCTTAAAAGACGTTTTACCTGGAAGAAAACTCCTTATGTTTCCTTCCAAGTTCATTAATGTATCTGAAATTCTAGCTTGGTTAGCTTCCTCTCTTGAGGTAATTTTTCAACCCCAGTGAAAGGCAAGTCACTTAAAGTTGTAGCAGAGACCAGAGCCACCAACAGACCAACTGAGCTGACTTCATCAGAATCCCCCAGTTCCTTAAAGTTGCAGACAATCTATTTATGCATTAATAAAGCAGAAACTCTTATTGCATTGTCACTTGCTACATGGCTGACACACTAGATCCTTGCAAACGTTTCCACAGCGTATCTTCTTTCGTAACATACTAGCAAGAGGACTTAAAGTGGTTACTTGTGAGCATTTGCAGGCAATTAGAGCTATAGTCCTTCATGGGAGAACTTGATTAAATGAATTGTTCTCTTACACCTCTAGATTATACTGCTAAATTCTAGCAAGTATATAAGAACACTTCCTTTTAATCTAGACTAATTTTTAACGGTCTGATTTTGTTTTAAACCCAGTAAGCAAAAATCTGCTTCAAACTCAAGCCACAGAACAGGACAACTCTTCCCACGAATGCACTGTACGGATTCCACAGAAGCTACTGTTTAAATGTAAATCTAATTAAAAGTGAAGAGATATCCATATTTCATAAGGTGTCTTAGAAATCTGTCTCCATATGTTGATAGGAAAGAAAAACAGTAACAGGTAAAATAAAACATCCAGTTCCTTTCCATCTCCCCTCCCCAGTACAGTAGAAAAGCACATATACGGTACAATCACAAGAGAACAGCCACGCAGCTCTTCTTACAGTGTGCCAAATACACCTTCTTCTAGAAAATGTCAGAATTTACCACCTGCTAATCCGGCAGGGATAAAACGAAGAATACAAGCAAGCTACTCGTAAATGAGCTGGGCTAATCTTCTTTCCACTTTTCAGCCTACATCAGTAAAGTTACCTGAAGGATTACGAAAAAGTGAGCTCCCAACAACTATCTTATTTTGGAAAATCAAAAAGCAAATCTGATCTGAATTACAACACTCAGCCTTATTTTTAATTCGCAAGTTTAGTAAGCCTGTTACTCTGCCATTAACTGAAGTCCGTAGGTCTTCAACACAAATTTTTTTTGCCAAGTGTATCAATATACTATTACACCTAATACTGTATCTTGTGCAAGGTTTGTTCACATTTTGCAATGTTACCAAAAATATTTTCCATTTCATTTCAGTTAAAGGTTTATCACAGCAATTGTATTTTTAACAAAAAAAACAAAACAAAACACAAGTCCTATGCATGTTTTCTTACCCACTTTACCTACTTTTACAGGTTAATTGAATTGACTTTGCTAAAAACCTGATACTGTAGTTTACTTCTGAAAATAATTCAACAATAAATACACGGGAAACTAGAAAGTAATCTACAGCAGATCAGATACAGTGTCTGTGTTCCCAAGACTTGGAATGCAGGTTGTAATGACATCTAAAATATAAAGCTAAGAAATGTCATCAAGATGCTATAAAACAGGAGCAAGTTAACTACTCTATGCTGCACGTTCACTAAGTAAATGCATTTCTGCCCTAATTAGAGATGTGCATTTTGAAATAAACTCCTCTAATGCCCATGTGCTTTTCCATATTGTTTCAAGTTATAATCACCACTTAAAAGATCACTGGCAGTCACTACGTACCTTTAGGACTGTAAAACAACAGAAGACATTTTTGCCTTGTTACCCTCCCAGGCACTGACACTAGGTGACTTTTCAATACATCTGGACCAAATTTGGTAGGAAAATATTTTCTGGTGAAAAAAAGTCTTTAATTCAGTCTTGACATTTATTCTCCCTCTGTCACTTTGGTTTTGCAGTTCCGATAGCAGCCTGATACAGCTAACTCTCAGGAGAAACATCTCAAGCACATAGTCACTACCTATCATTTCAGTGCCTTTAGGCTTCTTCCAGGTCAGCGCTAAAGTTCATAGGGTCCATGCAAACTTTGGTAGAAAACAAGCGAAAACATCCTTCTTCTAGCCTGCCTGTTCAGTTCTGTGTAAAAATACAGGTGAATTTAGCTACCAATAAATGGACAACCCGGAAAAAAGCAGGCTGCAGTAGAAAAGAAACCTTGAAAATGCATGAAGAAGTTTTGGACCCAGAACACACTGTGCTGTTGTTTAGTATGTTGTGATAGTGATATGATAATAAGGAATTATTTCACAAAATTAGTTTTAAATTCATATTAACCCCCACTGGGTTTTCACTGAACCTCACTGGAAACCTGAATGACTTTAGTCAGACACCGGGGAGGCGCGTAGAAGAACGGGACCAAGGGAGAAGGCAGGAGGACGGTTAGTGTTTTGCATTCTTGCTAGCTCAGACAATACATACACGTTTTACGGCAGCAATTCTAGAACACTGTATTTAAGCTACTTTCTCTTAGCCACCGAGAGAAGAGTGCAGGTACTCAGAAAAGTTTCTTACGGTTGGTCAGCAGTCATGCACTGGATCTGAATTCTGTTCTTTTCCTTTCTGTTCCCCATCCTTTTCTGGCTTGAAGAATTAAGTAGTAGACTTAAAACTGTAAAGGAGGTCACAGGACTATATAAAAATTTAAATATTTCAATTATTATACTGCCTGTTATATTGGAAATGTGATGTTACCAAAAATGATTATGAATTGATAACATTTATGTACAAATAACATTTGGAAGGAACCGTGAAGGAAGATGTATGTTAAAGCTTTAGAAACAGGAGGTCAAAACCACAAAGAAATCCAAATCCAAACAAAAATTCAGACAGAACTTCCACTCTTTAAATCATGAGAACACTGTTAGGCCCTTAGCCATCTTTGAAGCATGTTGACCAAAAATGGCTTCACTTGACAAGTAAAGAGGGGAAAGATGTGAACATCGTAACTGTCATACATACATCTTACCCTACTACAGGGAACAGAGTTTAATCTTTCATGACACCAGTACCAAAAGTAACGAAAACAGGGTTCTTGCAGAAGGTGTGTCATCATCCCTAAGAAATCCCTGTCTTCCCCTTCTCAACTTTACCAGCATCCCCTCTCAGAATCCCTATGTCTCCCATCTATTCACACACGCAGTAATTCTCCAGCTGAAGAGAGCAACTGCTCTCCCTGGAGGGAATTCCCTCATGTAAGCCAGAGAGCAGAAGACAAACACAGAATTACTTTTTACTGCTGAAACGGAAAACACCTTCCCATGGCAAAGCAACATCAGAGGGCACAAAACAGGGCCAAGAAAGATCGGACACCAGGCAGCAGACCACGATAGTCACAACCATCTCCGTTCTCATTTTGGTGATGTACAAATTCATGATTGTGACATGCCTGGTATTGGCAATTATCTATCATTAGTACTCATCCCAGCCTTATTAGCGTCACAAAAACATGAAAAAGACCAATTCCAAGTTTGTTGGAATAGTGTTGGCTATTCACAAGATGTTGTTACAAAAATGGCATGTATGATGTTAGAACTTTAACCCCACCCTCACTGTCCGCTGTGGATCAATGTTAGGGTCAGAGCTCCTCTGTAAAGCTTCCTCCCATCTAGTTTGTGCTTCCTGCCTACAAATCCAGCTGAATGAGAATGAAAAACTTCTACTGATTTAATAGACACCATCTGTTCAAAAATACATGTACACACTCACATTAATGACATCATCCTCTTAATAGATTGTAAAGGCACTAGCATTTCAATAAACCAAATTGTTCAATCTTTTTTTCCACCCAAAAGAACTGGTCAATCAAGCACAAGACAAACTGCCAGCACTGTTTCCTTATAGAAGAAACAGTCCTTCCTGCACAGGTAAACAGGCCAGATGTTTGTAACTCGTTTTCCTCTAGCCTTAAAGAAGGATAAACTTAACACCTTTGCTTTAGCATTAAGCTATCTCCACACAGAAACACAAGGCCGAGGAAATCTGCAGGAGGCGCATGGAGGGGCTTGTCTAATTAAGCCAAAAGAACTTCAGATCTGTGGAGCACAACAGGAACAATTACCATTGATACAAGAGGGAAGGTACAAATAGCACAGTGGCCTTCAGGATTGAGGTTATCTCAGATGTAAACTAGTCCGGCATCACGTCATACAGCCTGTTACCTTTAGCCCTGCCCCAAAGGAGGTATGCCAGCTGACTCACCAACAAGCACTGAAGAACAAGAGGTGCTTCAGAAAAGCTATCTACAAACTCACTCAACAGGGACCTATTTAACAACAGACCTGAGGAAATTACAGGACATTTGCTGCAGCACCACCTATAAACCACAATCACGATGGATTGTCCCGTAACTGGAAATACCTTTCCAAGACTGCAGCAACTAGCTACTGGTTAAAAATCTAAGGTACTTCTTCTGGAATCAATGGAATTACAAACACAAAGATGTATTTATTACATTTATTTAAACACAATCCTTACCCAAAAGTCCATAAGCAGCTAAGTCAAACTGCTGGGTGCTCCCACAAGCAGCACCAATACGGAAGAAATGGCTAAAGTACTTCTAAATGTATTAACTAACACGTACTTTGAATTCATAATGTTGGGGTTTTTAATATAGTTATGCATGCATCGGTGCACTTGATACTGCTTAGTATGACAATACTGTGCACACATGACGTGCTTTGAAGAGGACTGTATGTTTGTAGTACTGATGAAATGGATCACAGCATACACTCATTTTGTAAGTAATCGTTTTCTTTGAAATTTCCTTAACAGCACATGCCAGTATGAAGTGATACGCTAGGTGACTTCCATCACAGCGAACTAAAAACAAGATAGCCTAAGTCACACCTATCCAATCCCCTAAACAGAGAGCATGGGACTAAAAAAAAAACCAAAAGAGAAAAGAATGAGCTTTTAAACATGCTGAATGAGACAAGCATTGCCTCATTCAAGTCCTGCATCAATGAGTATTAAGAAGAAAAGGCCCTCCCTTAAACCACTAAGTTAGGTATACACATTGGTTGGGGCTAACCTGCAGTACCTAGCAAGTTCAGCAGGTTAAACCCAGAACTAAATTATTCATCAGATAAAAATCATGGTTCTTTCAAATGTTTCTAATATGCAATTCTCATCAGTAGGTCTCAAAACACGGTAGGAATGAGGAAAAGCACTGTTCTGAAGTAACTGTAATACAAGAAAAACAGACATTTAACTCAGCCTAAGCTAAGGGCACCACAATGAAGCTGAGAACACAGCTACAGCTCAATACACCACTGCATTTTCAGTAATGGCAGAAGATGATCATGTGTGCACTCCTGCTAAATTGGACAGCATTTACAGTAAGAATTCTGAAGAAATAACTCCATGTACTTGAAAACTAGTTTTAAACAGGGCAGGATTATGTCTTAGTGTAAATGTCTATTTTTAAAAACTTAAATTGAGGTGTAACCTACTCTGTCAGGCAGATCAAAAGACAAAGCAACATCACCCATTAATAAACACCTATGCTCACAACACCCAAAAGCCACATTAGGAGCCCAATTCCCCTTGTGTCAGGTAATAAAGTAGCTCCTGAGAAAGCCACTCAACTCTGGCAAGGCTTAATCAACTGAATACATTTTTCAGTCGACAGGTTGTCCTACCAGTGATATTTAAGCTCTTACAAAAAGGAGAAAAAGGAGACCAGTTGTAACTTCATTAACAGATCTGCATGTATAGACAGTACACAGCTTACTACTTCTCCATAACAAACCTCACAGAAGAAACCCAGAACCATTTTGATTAACTCACATGGCTCTGCTACTTGGGAAATATCTCCAACTGTCATCACAAATTATATGCTATAGGCTGGAAACTCCCCCACACCCTATATGAAATCTGAAATTATTATTTATTATTAACAATTACTGATTTTTATTGTACTCTTGATTTCCTAAATTTAGGCCTAAGCAGTTCTTATTTTCAGGCTGACAAGTATTTCAGCGTTCACCTTACAGACTTTTCAGCAGCCCTCCCACAGTCTTTGCCTTTAGTTCAGAAAATGGGCCTGAAGTTCACAGAAGTAGGGGAAAGCTGCCCAAAACAAAATTATTCAAAAGCTGCTCCCCTTTGTACTACAGTAGTTCCAACCACTCTAGCTGATGAACACCAGCAGCAGCTAGAGAGGGTTGCAAGTAAGGTTTGTAACAAACATACACAGTGTATTTCCAGCTACAGAGAGGCAGGGGTCTTCCAGCTATCCTTTGCCCAGAATATTTTACAAGATGGGAGCTGGTTATAGAGCTCTTGAAGAAAGACAAGGTTGGAGTGTTGGGTACAACAGTCAACAGACGCCAGTTCAATGGCTGTGCCACCGATAGCAAGTTGGACAGACAAAAAAAGTTGGGAGCGGACCAAGGTTACAAACTGAGCACTGCAGGCTGGGTGGAGCATAGGAAACAGTACAGGCAGAGGAGTCAGCAATACACCCAAGACAGACCTTGCACACAGTCATTAAGGGAAGTATTAATGCCTTTTTCTCTTGTAGAACAGAAATTAACAAGTTACTCCTGTACGGAAAGTAACTGCCATTTTTCAAGGACAAAAATCAACCAAAGTTACAAGGAGGCAAGTGTTTTATTGGATCTTCCTTGCTCTTAGCCTGGATTCATTTTCAGACACAGGCATTTAGCGAACACATCCACTGAATCCGGTAACATCAACTCTAAGTGAATGAACTACATCTTACAAAAAAGCTACTAACCTTTAATTTAATTTAATTCTGGACAAATTAAAACCAAACAGAGTCTCATCAGTGGCCATCTACCATCAAAAACTGGACTCCAGAAACGAGACAGACCCAAGAAAAAGCAAAACCCCATCTGCTTCAGAACCATCCACGGTCAGTGTCGTACTTGCTGTGATCAACACTGAACTCAGGTGGAAATGCCATAAGCCACATCTGGAATAGGAGAGCACTTCTGTAAGCAGCCCCTCCTAGGTGCTTCATCTGATCCCTACTGTAATCCCCAAATCCTTTGTTCTAACGCCTTTGCTACGCAACTTTAAGTGTAAGCATCAGTATCCCCCCCCATGATGCAGCAGTACCTGAGTGGGACAGTAACGCTCTTACACAGCCATATTGTTCAGAAGGGCTTCCGAAATCTTGAGATGTTATTTTATATGAACTTGGCACATGAAGAAGGACAACGCAGTTAAGTCTGGAGTTACTGTCCTGCGAGCACCACAGAAAGCATGGGTTGTCTTTTCATGCGTCCACCCATAACCCACTGTAACCAAGAAGTTCTATGACCAAATAATAGCACTAAGCAACAATACAGGGGGTTCTCTGTATTTCAGAGAATCCTGTGTGTAAAATACCCACACAAAAACTATAATTCTTATCTAAAGTGTAAATAAAATAAATTCAACAAGTGACTAAGTCATTAAATTGAAATAGTTATCAGACAAAAAAAATCTGGCTTTCCAACAGTGACTGGTCACTTCTCACTGTCAGACAAATCAAGATCCACCCTGCAGAAAAATAAAATAAGCCTCAAAACAGAATGCGAGATTTGTTTCATTTCAGAAGGTTCCTGCACCGTTAGATTCTTCCCTAGAGAAGAGACTTCATTGTTACGGCAATTAGTATTCCTCCACCCCAGCAAAACGCAAGCAAAGGGGGGGGGAGCTATGAAAGGGTAATCTAGCCATTTCGCAGCTTTGCCTCCTTACTCCACCCAGTCTCTTCTCTGCTCAATGGCTGCACACAGCATCCACAAACATGGTAATATCAAAGGAAACACACAAAAATGAGATTCCTGAGAACAAACTAGAAATTTGCAACAAATCTTTCTGTTCAAAAATATTTTCTTTGTTTAGTTCCCTACCACAATTTTCCTATTTAACAAAATGACTCTAAGGACTAATAACATTTTGATAGCAGACCCTCCCTCTCCCGAAAACCAACTGAATGCTGCACAATCATTTACAAAATGATCATCACCTAATGTAGGTTCTTTAACCCCCCATCTCCTAATCCTATACAAACACCACTGTTGTAGAAATATACACTTAAAAGAATCCCCACATAAATACATAATTCAGCCAGGTCAATATGCCCAAACATTTATTTGCAGTAAAATAGCGTTTATTAAAGATTTTTAATATAGCTTAGATTAACCTTCCACCATCCCCCGGTTAGGTAATTCATTCTCAATTGACTTGACCTGCAACAACCAAGCCCTCTGCTGCAGCACTATCAGGAAGGAAATTTTACCAGTGATACTACGGCAAAGAAAGGGAAGGTGTCACATTATTATTGGTATTAAAGGTCAAGCTTAATTGCATCCACCCTAAACAACAACCAAAAAATCTCCCACCCACAGAACCGTGAGCCCTGAACTTTTTAAGGGAGGCACCACTCCCACCCCCCGACTTCCACCAAAAGCCCTGCCTGCGTCTAACCTCCTGCCGAAACAAAAACTCAGGAGCAGCAATAAATGGAGCGTTTGAGCAAACTCGATTGCTCTCAAAAGGTTTTCAAGGCAAGTCTGCGCGCCTGCAGACACCCAGGCAGCGATATGACCCCAGGAAGCAGACGAGACCTCCCTCCCCGTTTTTACCGCAGCCGGCTCCGAGGTCCGAGCCGCCTCCTCCCACCGCTTTCCCCGCAGACCGCTGCAGGGGAGCGGGGCGGACGTGGGACGAGCCCTCGGAACGCCACCGGCCCCTTCCCCTGCGTCACAACCCCGCTCCGCTCTCCGTGCTGCGGCCCACCCGGCGACCGGGGCCGCCCCCCGCGCCCTGCCCCGGGCCCCTCCGGGCGGACCCCGCGCAGGGATGCTCCCGTCCCCGCCGCACCGCGCACGGACACCGCGCTCCGCGCCCAGCACTGCCTGTTTTCATCATCGTTGTTATTATCCGCGCCCGGCCCGCCGCCTCCTCCCCGGCATCTTGCTAAGTCACCGGCAGAGACGAAGCGGCCTGAGGCGGGGGAGGGCCCGGCGGCCGGGGCCGGAGACCCCGCGGGGGCTCCTCTCCCCCCGCCCCGCTCCCCGGCCTGGCCCTCTCCTCCCCCGCGCCCTCTTTTCCTGCTAAGTCACCGGCGGCGAGCTCGGCGCTGAAGCCCAGGCAGGGCCGGCCGAGGGGGAGCGAGCCGCGCCCGGCGGCCCCCAGCCCAGCCCGCCGGGGCGCGGGGACCGTCCCTCGCCTTGCCTTGCCCCCCTCCCCCTGCCCCGCCGCCCTGCCTCCCCCGCCGCCCCCCCGGCTCCCTCCTCACCAACGGGCGCGGCCGCCATTTTGAGAGCGAGCTGGAGAGAAGGAGGGAGGGGGCAGGAGAGGGAGCGAAGGGCGGGGAGCAGGCGAGGCGAGGAGGGGGGAGAGAAGAGGAGCCGAGCCCAGCCGAGCGGCCCGCCGGGCCCCGCCGCCAACCGGGACAGCGTCCCGCGGGGGGCGACGGCGGCCCGGGGAGCGGAGGGAGGGGGGCAGGCAGGGAGGGAGGGGGGGGCGCGGCCCCGGCCTTACCCGAGCCGCCGCTCCGCTCTGCTCCGTGAGGCCGGCGCCGCCCGCCTCTCCCATTCACCGGTGCGGCGGGGGGGGGGGGGGGGGCGGGGCGCGGAGGAGGGGGCCGCGGGTCCCGGAGGCTCTCGCCGCTCGCGGTCTGTCAGTGGCGCCCCGGCCGCCGGGAGGGAGGGAGGGAGCGGCGCGGCCCGCCGCGCCACTGCGCATGTGCGGGGCGGGGGCGGGGCCGGCCGCCGGCCGCCATCTTGGGAGGCTGAGGCGCAGAGCGCGTGTCCCGGCGTGCCCCGCGCCGCCCGCCTCCCGGCCTGCCCCGCGCGCGCCCCGGTCTGCCGGTGCGGCCTGCTGCCGGGCCTGCCGCTGGGCCTGCCGGTGCGGCCTGCTGCTGCGGCCTGCTGCTGGCGGCGGGCGCGTCACATGGCCCCGGCCCCCCTCTGCCGCCAGGCCTTGTAGCTGCTTTGTAAGTGACTCTTCCCAGGCGCCCGCGCTCCTCCCGCTGCGGCTGCTGTGGCAGCGTGCCGTCCTGTCACACACACGCCCTCCCGCCCCATCGCTGCCACTGCCGGCCTTTTCTGCATCGGCGTTTTAATTAGTGGTAAAGCTGCGTTAGTGGTGTCTGTGAACGGCAAGGAAAAAAGCTGCAAATATCAGTGAAGAGACTAGTACTGCTGCAGGGGCTAGGAAGAGAAAGACGAGGCAGAGTAAATACAGATCACTTCCATGTGTCTGTACAGCGTAGCTTGGAGAACGCTCCTCAGGCTGCCCACGCCGGCAGTGCTCGCACGACGTGCAGTGCACAGTGAGCTGCGTCGGTGCTGTGCGCAGCGATGGAGAGAGCGGTGGGACGGGGCCCTGCGGTGTGGTGCGGCGCAGCTTTCCGCTCTGGATACCTGTGAAGGAGCTGATGCTGGCCTTGTTCCAACGAAACTGGAGCAACTGCCAAGAAAAGTCTTGAAGCGGAGTTCACTGCTCCTTTCTGTGGGCTGTTGCATTTGGTCTCTCCGCACAGATACGCTCCTATGGTTGGTTCTGGCTTATGTGGAATCTGCTCCTGAGACAGCACTAGTTTTAGTAAGTAACCACGTCCTGCAGACCTAGAGTTACCAGATCTGAAAGAAGTGTGCATATTGTTTGTGACTGTTACCTCTGTGTGACTGGAGATGCAGGAGCTTGGCGTGTCCCCATGCATCTTGCTAGCGCAATGCAGAGTATTGGTATGAAAACATCATGCTTTACACTTGGAACGTTAGCATAGTCTTATACAAACACCACTTTGTAAAATCTCAGAATATTGTTGGTTTAATGTATTGGTGTTCCTAATAGTAAACTGAGGCATGGACCACCAATAATGTAATCCACATGCTCACGAGAAGTGACAGACGAAAGATTGTTCAGAGTCCTGGGAAAATGGGCTGCCGCCTCCCTCTATTGCCACTTGACAAACATAGTCAAGCAACTGTGTACATCAGAAGCCAAATTCTCCCCTCAGTTCTTGATTTTGCAGTCCTTCTGGTCTTCAGTGGTTTGTCTGCATACCGGTGACAGCCGCCCTTACCCAGGTGGTTTGCAAAATATTCTGTTTGGTAAATGACCGAGATGAGCAGGCAGTGGTCTCAACCAGTGTAACTGCTTAATCACAGTAAATCCAGATGCGAAACAGGAGAGTCCTGCTGTTACAGGAAACGGTTACATGTGTCACTATCAAAGACTGGTGATGAAAGTCACCTCTAATGTTGGCAGGTGCAACAGCATAATACAATGTTCAACGTAACATTTGTTCAACGTAAAGTTCTCTGAAATGCTGATTCGGGGAAATCAGTAATTCCACATGTAAAGTATCTGTATAGCAAAAACTGTAGGAAGCTTCAAGGGATGCTGTAAATTTCATAAACAAAAGCTATACAGTTTTATCTGTTTCTATTGCAAGCAGCAAAGGAGATTACTAATATCTGAAATTTGTATAATGAATCCCTGTTTGTGTACTGAGTGCACTTGACTGCTTTCTGTCAGCTTCACTGCTGTGCTATGGCTTAGCGCATGAAGTCACTTTCTCTTTTGTTTATGTTGTTATTTGTTATAGCAGTAGGCAAGAGAGGGCTGTTTAAACCAAATACACGATGCACAACTGCAGATGCATCCAGGACGAATTTTGAGTATGAGCCTGTATTTAACGTATTTTTTTCGTTTGACTAGATTACAAGTTTTAGATCCATTTAAACACTGAAAATTTCTGATAGTTTACACCCAGAGACGGTGATATCACAGATATTCCCGAATCCGCTGATGACATTCAAAGTGGACTAAAGGCATAAAGTAACTCAGTTTCAATATACTGATGAATATAATTAATGATGAGATAAGCAGTTCGATGAGTCAGTAGGCCAGATTTCCAGTGAGGAGACAATGCACTGTGGACCTGATCTTTTGTTAATGAAAAACAATCAGAAGGGAGCAGCATGTGTCAGTGTCCCGTACCAAGACTTCAAGGAAGTGTTCGGATATTTTCCGAAAAAGAGGATTGGATCTGTCCATACCAGGTGTTTTTCCACTCAGTGTTTCCGAATTTCTGTGCTGACCACTGGCAATGGCGCTGTCCGTCTGTGGCAGAGAGAACATTCCTCGTTCCCACCTGAGGCCCGTGTCAGTGGTATTTCATGGACGTGTCAACGTGAGAAACACAGTGGATCAACACTGCAAATCTACGTGATCCTTTGTGCCACTCAGGTATACGTAATAAATAATGTGTCCAACAGAATATTGTTACTCCCCATGTTCTAAATCCTAGGGGCTGTTAGCCACTGGTCAATTTTAGCCTCTTAAAATGTTCTCTGCCAATTAACATACTTCTAATTTTTAAACGCGGTAAGTAAATTTTCTTATCTCGCAAGAGGCGCACAGACATTGGCTCGTTTGTTTTTTAATGTGTTGATTATAAACGGACAGGCCTGGAAGTCACTTAGAACCTTCCACTCCTGCTGCAAGTAAAGGATATGAGCCCTTTTCACATTTGGGTTAATTACCCATAAACATCTTCTCAGTTATGTTGCTGTGCATGTAGCTTACATCCTGATCTCAAGCCTTTGAGCCCAATGGTTCAGCCATTTTTCCTCTGTCCATACAGTCTGCCTGTCTAGTCCATATCTCACCAGTTTGGCTGTAACGATACTGAGACCATGTCAAAAGTCTTGCTGAAGTCAGAGCAGACAACATCCACAGCTCTTGCCTTGGCCCTAGAGCCGCTCACTGTCGGGCGGGTCAGGTGCCTTAAGCAGAGTCAGCGCTGGCTGCTCCTGGTCATCTGCCTGTTCCTTGTGCCTGAGCGTGGCCTGCCAGAGGGTCTGCTCCAAACCTTTCCCGGGAGCCAGGATCAGGCCAGCCGGTCTGGAGTTCCTGAGAAGTGCCATTGTGTTAACTGCAACCGGTGAGCAGGGTATCTGCAGAAACAGGGACTGAAATTTAGGACAAGGCTTTAAAATGGTATACCAAAACTACCTTTGCTTTATTTCAGTTTGTTTGCAAAGCAGGCAAAACTGCTTTGACATTCTCAAAATTCTAATATATCAAGTATTTTGCGGTGCATACTCAAGTGATAATTAGCACCTACCCAAGAAATTAAATCCATTTCACAAAGATTAATGAATTTTCCCAACACTTTTATGACACAGGTATTTTATTCTCCTGTTACAGCTGGCCTTCCTTGTAATATCATTAAGTGATACTGGGGTGGAGAAAAAATCCCAGCTCCCAGCACAGCTGAACCAGGAGGAGTCTCAGAGCCCATTTTTCTTGATAGTTTCCTTGATTGCCACAGTGTACCTTGATAAAAGAAAACACATAGCCTCTGGCTCAGCGGGGATGTGCAGATCCAAATTGCATAGCTCCTTCCTGTTCCAACTTCAAAATTTTCTTCAGGATATTCCTGAAGTAACTGTTTACAACTTGCACAGCCACGCTTCAGAGTGTGCCAGGCTGCTTCCATGTATTTTTCACCATATGGGGCGGCGCACACAGCTGCATCTACTACACCAGAGATTACGTGTTGCAAAATGTTACATCCAACCTTGCTCAAAGGTTTCTGCTAAACACTGAAAACCTCGTTCATTGATCATTTCTATGTTGCCTGGGAATGAAAGTTGTCATTAATATTCTACGTGTGTACATATTTGTGTAGCAAAACATCCGTAGCGACTGTACCACGCTAATCAACTAATAGACATGTTGCAAGTCCATCTCGGTGGCTGACCTACAAAAGATGCGAGCTGTTACAGCTGCAGAGCTTTGGAAGATAAAAAGCTGTACGAAAATGCCTGCACAGATTTGAACTGAAAGATCGACGCAGTTTCAGGTTGGGAATAAATTCTGGTGACACAAATATTGTTGTAACTAGGTGCCTAAGCACAGAGCAAAGGAAAATTAACTTCTAGCTCTGTCTTGCCATCCAATTTAATGAGTCAATGGGCATGTCTACCTGTGTCATTAACCCTGTCATTGGAATAAATCACAAGAAGTGAGAATTTTCCCATCTTTTTGTCCAGTAGTAAATAGTGACTTCTGTGTGGCTCAAGCAAGACTTGCCTCTAAAACTGCAAAATTGTCCATTTTATGGTCTTTATAGATGGAAGTGTATGCAAAAGTTTCTGCCATTGCATATTTTTGAATTTTAACATCACTGGGGGGTTAACTGAAAAATACTGAAAAAAATATTATTCTTGCAAACAAAACAGAGAGAAAAAACCTATGTGTGGGAAAATGTTATGTTCCCAATGCAGAGCATAGCACAAAAGCATTCAGATTCTTTTTTAATGTATATTCGGATTTTAGAAATCCTATTTCCAGTACTCGTCTTTCCTACATATTACCAACATAAGGAAGAGGGCAATCTGTAACTGTATCCCTCTCTACCTGACCTTCTTAATAGCATTAAAAAGAAGAGAAGATAAACAAATCCGGTCTCCGGTGCATTTCAGTATTGAGAACCTTGGCCTTGTGCAAAATCTCCACCCTTCACAGTAGATTTTTTTACTGAAGTGAACCCCTTTCAAATTTATTATGAAGAAAGTGAAAATGAAAGTTTCAGCAGGTTTTCCATTTTTGCTACTAGAAGTTGACATGCCTACATTTATTCCTTTTTGCTTCTCACCTTAGCTGGTCATCATGCCTAGGTTATAAACAGTTCACGCTGCTAACAGTGACCGTTTTACCTTTGTATGCCTTGATTCAACAGTCTGTATTTCTAGGTTATGATTTTCACGTGGTTCCTTCTTTAAACTCACGTTAGTCCAGCAACTACTCTTCCTAGAGCCAAAGGATGAAAGTCCAGGTACAAGTAGCATTTCATCAGCTTTTCAGTTTTGGTTTTACTGGCTGTACCCTGACCAAGGACCTTCTACAAACTTTAATGTTCACCTTTGAAGCACAGCTCTGTCTGACAGCGGTGAGCCTGGCTCACTTGTTAAGTCACAGTTTATTGGCTGGCTGTTCTGCGGTTTAGTGAGGGTGTAATGAGTGTCTGCCATGCTTCACATGCAGCCTCCTCTGTCCCCATACAGTGAGATGATAAAAGTATCCTTTTCTGTGGTGCTGTGAAAATAAGTGTTGCGTGTAATGACCTTGGCAAAGTTTTTAACATGAGATTATCAATTGCAGGTATTTATTGCCATACATGAAGATGTTTTCTGTTCCCAAATCTAAAAAAATTTCTAAGAGAATTATACTTATTCAAAGGATGAATACACTTATTTTTTAAAATTTGATTTAATATTTTTAGCAAATTATTCCTTATATCTTCAAAATGTTCTTGTGAGTTAAAGTAAATGTCAGTAACATGTACATTTCAATTAAAAGTACAGTAAAGCAATGCAGGGATAATAAAAGATCTGCCTTTCAATCTAATTGGGCATGCACTTGTGCATGCAAAAGATGCACACAGTTTTCATGCTAATTTAGAGGTGTACTACAGCTGAACATGCAGATTAGGTCATCATAGACTCCTGTAGCTAACTAGAATAATTTGTGTGCATGAGTACCTGATTTGCATAGAAAGCTGCTTCAAATGCACATGCAGATATTTTAGGACAGATAAATCATTCATCAATCTTACAGATATGTTTCTAAGCCTATTGCAACTGCAATTAAGCAACGTTTGACGTACTCTAACTGCAAGCCTTTGTTGTACCTCAGCATCACTTATTCATTCACACCTACAACCTTTGGAAATCACGCTTCAGAACGAAATAAAAGAAACAAAGCATGCAGATTGCTAGTGATGTAAGGTTGCTTCACAAATTAGAGTATCAAAGTAAAAAAAGCAACTATAACCTAAGAGCTGGTCAGTATAAGGGTTGGGAAAAAGACCCCAAAGCATATTAGCGTGAGGTAGCAGTATTAAAGGAGAGGAGCACAAACTAACATCAATGTATTCTTAATCCATAGTTATCCCAGATTTGGATTAAACCACCTTCTGGAGCTTTTTTAAAGGCCCTTTTTATATTGAAGTGTTTACCTTTGGTCACAGCATTTCTCCTTCTAATGGGTTTATATTTTAAAAAAGTCTGAGATAAACTTTTCTGCCAAGTATATCAATGGAGTTGCTGCTGGGTCAAAAGCATAGTTAAAAACAAAGCAAATGTGTTGGTTTTTTAATTCTTTAAATTCCATTGCTAATTATAGTAATGTGGACTCGTGTGTGTTGTTACTGCTGACACTATCCACCCCCCTTCTAAATTCCTTTCACTATATTCCTTCTCACTTGAAATAATAAAGCACTGCTAGCAATGCTAAATGACATTATTTGCATTTGATATAATACAGCAAAGGGTAGTTTCATTGCACTCAACCTACTATTAAAAGATGTTTTCATGTTATTTTTCATGCTTTTATAATTTAATTGCTTTTATATAACACATAGAAATCAGGAATTTGATTCTAAGCAAAGAACTAAATCCCCTAAATCGTTTTCAGCCATACATATTAGTTTCTTATTGCAAAATCACCAGAAGCTCTTTAAAGTTCTGCTTTTACAGCAGAAATCTGTGCTCAAGATACTGTAAAGCAATAGGGAAATATGGCCTCTGCCCCAAGGATGCTGCAGCATTCGAAATACAGCTTTGACGATACAAGTATCTTTGTTTAGTTGATCCATGAAAATCAGAGAATAGAATGATGTTGTTCATAATGTTATTTCCATTATAGATGTGGGAAATGGAAGGAGAATGCAGAAACTGTGACCTGTAGCTGTTCTAAAGGAAGCTGCTCTGCAGTTACTGGCGGTGCAAGCGTTGCATGTCTGGTTGACATAGCCTCTTGCTGTTCTGGTCAGGTGCACAGTGAGCTGTGCTGGCTTGAAGACCGAGTTGCTGCCTCCCCAGAGGGGTGACGGGCTCTGCGGCTGAAGTTATTAACAAGTTAACAGAGGAGGTTTAGAGCACGCAGGCGAAGGTATGCAGGGAGCCTGGTCAGGAGCTACTTGAAAGACGATTTGTATCTTACGTGTCTTCTAAACAAAAATATCATCCTGAGCAGAAATGCTTACCTCTTACAGGCAAAATTAGGGCTCTTTTCCTAAAGTACAATCTATTTAACTAATAAACCTGTTCCAGACTTTAATAAACTGACAATCTATTTCCACATTAAAATCAGTAGCATTTTACAAAAAATAGAGCTATTCAGAATTGTAAATGCCATACTGATGCTCCATTTTTTAAGTTTTAGAATATGTATTATTACCAGAGAATTCAAATTCTGTTTTAGATTACAAAATTCGTCACTATCGTTTCTCAGCAACATTATGAATGTTATTGGTCTTAGGAGTTGAAACAGACGTGTGCCGAGGCTGCTGTCAGCTTTTAAAAAGATGGTCCAGGCTTCTTTCTAGTAGGAAGACTTTGCAGCTTCCCTACGACGCGGAGGTAGGTGGCTCATAATGCCTTGTGATTCACATACGTAAGAATGTACCGTGAACAACCCATGCACAGATACTCACACGCCCTCATCAAATTATATGTTTAACACATTCTTGAAAGGAAACTTTCTGAATACAATTATACTGTTAGTTGTGCTGTGATTCAGTGTTACGCTAGCTAGTAATGAAATACTTCAGTGGCTGTTCTTCATAGCCTATCTCATAAGGAAACAGTAACCTTAGCGTGCCTTTTTACCATTGTTTTTTCCTCTGGAGAACAGCTGTAACTAATATAATGTTGTCTAAAATGGGTTGTGAAGAAGGACCAGTTAGAGACATCGCCTGTCATAGTCGGTATTTTCTAGTAAATGTACTGAAAATTGTAAATGGAAGAAAAAATCTGAGATTGAAAACTTTTGTCAGGCAGCAAATACACAGGAAGAAGGCAGAGAGGGGTAGAGTGCTTGCTGTTACTCTGGGATGCTACACTGCTACCCCTGTGGAAGATCAGCGTTGAAAATGGTAAATGACAGAAGCAGTAAAATGATTCATTCTGTAGTACATGAATATCTATATTTCTGTAGTTAATCCCTGCTAGCTGAAACTATAATTCTGAGTAGTGAGGAAAATGGTAGAAAGAAGGAACATCTGTTCATTCTTGGAAAAGTTACAAATTCTTAACACTGGTATACTGTGACGTTGTCCTGTGCTTTGTTCTCTCAATAACTCCTCTTCTTTTGGGCAAATCATTGAACGCCTTTTGAATACTTCTTAAAACATTTAAAATGCTGGCATTATTAATTCATTTTTATGACATCTATTTATATTTATGCTTCAATAAATGGCACCACAATAATAATATTGACAAGTATGACAAGAGATGACATGACAATATGACAAGAAATCTCTTTCAAAACCAGTGGTAAGGTTCTAGGTGACTGTGATAGAATTAATCATCTGACTGGTCTTTAATGTTTATAGCAGAAAGTTAATGTCCATTCACGCTGTACTGGCTGAAGTGCTTTCTCAGACCTTTGGTATACTTCTATTACTTGTTCTAAGCATAATTTAGTGCCCTCAGTGGCCTTATTATGTTTATATATATAATTGGATAAGTTTCAGGCTGTGACTTTTTTTTGCCAGGTTAGAAAGTGCACTTAAATAAAAATACTTTGGAAAGAATGAATTGTCCTTGACACTCTACTGTATTTTCTGTATTCGTTCCAAATTGGAAAGTCTAAGCAAATTTCATTAAATTGGTGTGTATTACCTAAAAAATTGATAAAGACTAAGTTCTATGGTTTTAAGGGCTCTCTATGAAATAAGGGAGTAGAACTTTACCTGAAGGTGAAGAATTAGCCTCCAAGCCTGACATAACGTTTTGCAGGCAAAACTCCCATTGGTTTCAGTTAGAGCTGCACTAAAGCAAGGTCACAGTTAGGCAACAGAATGTTTTATTGAATAGTTTCATAATTCAGTAAATTATTCTATGACTGAAATAGACATGGGACAGAGCGGTCTCAGCAGAAGACAGGACATGTTTTTCAGAGTGTTTACCCTTTGTTTTACATCAGTACTCTTTCTGGCTTATCCAGTAATGACATACATCTTTAACTGGGAACAAGATATGAGACTGGAGTTACAAAAACTGCAGTTGAGGTTCAGTTTGTTACCGTTTTAATCCATAGCGACATCCTTGGCTAGAAATTATGTTAACAAATAATGACAATTCTTATTTGGAATTGAGAAGAATTTCTAACAGAGTCTGATTTACTAATTCTTAAAAAAAATGGGAATGAACTCCTCTTTGGTTCATTTACAGAACCCCAGTAGATTGCCATTTGGCCCGGAGAGTTTTCTCTGTCCCCGTTTCCAGGCTTCATTGTGTTATCTGTATTCAATTCTTTATCTTGTGTGGCAGCTTTTTCATTATTAAGCAGGCTCCGTGAAGGCTATACTAGATTAGAACATTTTTGTCATTGTATGGTACAAGACAATACCAAGTAGCTTGTAAGATTTCTGACAAACTGATAAAGCAGAAGATTTATTGATACAAACTATAACACATCTGATCTGTAGTAGTCTTCTGAAATGTTGTATTTACAGAGCTACTCTGGAATTATTCAAAACCAACCAACCAGTCTGGCTCTTTTGAGGATTTGTTTGGAAGGATGTAGAACAGCTAGAGATCCTGACAGGCAGCAAGAGACAGAAGTGCAGAAGTAAGAAGTTTGGGTTTGCAAAAGTTGTTTCTTTCCATAGCAATATTTCCTAGGACTCTTATTTCTTAGGACTTAGAATTCATCAGGCTGATGGTACATAATGCAGCTGAAATAAATATCTTTTGCTTTGTTTGAAGTTGGCAATGTAACTATAATTAAAAAAAAAAAAAAAAAAAAACCAACAAATGAGGGGGGAGGAGCAACTGATGGACATAGTATGCCAGAATAATGAAGTTAGGTAAGTCTGTTAAAAAGGAATTATGGTAGGACAGTAATAACTGCTCTGGGAGTCTGGACTTTAAAATTTTCAGCTGTAATAGATCAACAGTCAGTTGTGCAAAATTCACCTTTCTGTAGGCACCTATACATCTGTAGGAGCAAGCATTTATACAGCTGAGAAGTATCAGAGCTTTATTCTAAAGCAAATATATATGCAACAGCCATTTGTCACAGGGACTGTTGCAGGAACAGAAAGAAATTAAGCAGGCCAGGAACTGTTAGGAGTTACTTCAGTGAGCTGAAAAGAAATAGTAAGTTATGAGGGGAAAAAAACCTGAATCGTTTGGGAAAAGTGGTTTGGTTTTTGGAGGGCCTGATCATCTTGTACAGACTTCTGCTTTCTCCATCTCCTATCTTGTCTGTCTGCTGATGCTCAGGATACTTTCACCTTTTATTTTAATGTGAGCAGAACTGGGCTCCATGTGCTAGCAGAGCTTTCAGAAGAAGTCTTTGAGTGTAGAGAAATACCTGTAGGCAATTCCAGCAACACAGCTTTTATTTTAATTTTCCTGACAGAAAAAGACCAAGCACTGCAAACTGCAATGATTACATTTTAATATTTAAAAAAAAAAAGGCAGGTAGGTTTTAAGTGTCTAAGAACAAATGCTCATGGGGAAATAAAACAAAAACCTTTCCACCTTCAAGCTAAGGCAGCAGTCTTCAGAGTGTATACCTTGCCAGATTCTGTATGTTGGCTGTTAGGTACTTTGTACAAACCACCTTTTTTAGTTCAGGGTGTTTTTCCCACAAGAGAATCTTTCCATGCTCCGAGTTAATTACGTTTCTCTCCTCTTGAGTTTCTTTACTACCTAGAAATTTAAGCTAATGTAGTCTATTTTAGGTTTTTAAAAGTGCTCAGTGCTATGATATCTATATACTAATCTAAAAAGATTATAAAAATCTCAATACAGGGAAGTAAGAGGACAGCTAGGGATCATCCTAGTTCTCACAGAACATAATATCTTTTGGCTGGCTTAAACAGTTGTCCTGAAGCACTACTGCATTATGCTATGCAGAATGTGTGCATTTTAATGAGGGGAGTTAATCCCTGTATTCTAGGAAAAGACCTTGATAACATTATCTGTCATTACTTAAAATACTGTATGTATTAGAGTGCACAGAGCTATTCTTGGACTGCCAGACTAGTTAAAGAAAAAGAACCTTTTACAGGGAACTGAAATTTAGTGGCTTACAGGCTACTAATGGTTCAGTGCAGTGGGTATCAGAACCCAGAACTGCCCGCGGTGTTCGCTGCGGGCACTGAAGAGCAATGGGGACACTGGTGAGGTACTAAGGAACAACGCAGTGGCTTTTGCAAGTTACAGAGACTCGGCAGCACTCAGCTCCAACGTGGGTCAGTGTTGGCAGTGACAGCTAAGTAACAGAGAGGGACACGGGCTTTACTAAGATAATGCCAAATGATGAGGTTTTCTAATAAATCCATTGCCCCACAGTTTCCATCATCCTGTCCACAGCTGGAAGTCTTGAAAGCCTGTTAGCAAAGAGCAACAAGTATTCCACTGACACCTAGGATGGGCAGAACAAAACACCAGCAGTGCTAAATGTCACGCTCAGAAATGACAATCGTACTTGTTCAGCAGCCCTTTACCACTTGAAGATCAAAAAATAATGTGGTTACTTGCTGATGGGATGCATCACCAGTCAGAAAAATGGAAAGCACTCTCAGATCAGAAAGAGCTGAGCCAGCTGAATGCGTTGGAAGGAGCTCTGTGCCAACGAGCTGTTACCTAATAACTTGATAGTTCAAGCTCCGATACAGAGTCAGAGAGCACGAGAGAGCCTCTTGTAGCCTGACATTTAGACACCTGAAACTGAAAGTCAGCTAAAATCACTGGATTTTTTCTTTTTTAAACATTAGTAGTCCAGCATTTGTGTGAGTTGTGAGGGGAGCGAAGTGAAGTTACACATGGCTGTAAAGCCAGAATGGAGAAATGGAGTCAAAGAGGCAAGCAGGAGCCTCTCTAATGTGAGCTGTGAGGAGCGAGGGCTCCGCAGTCCAGTAGCAACGAGACACTGTTACCAGGAGCAGGTACCAGTGCCACATGGAGGATGATGGAAATGCAGACGAGTCAGTGGGGACACGAAGAGCCAAATGTACCGCAACACCTTCTTGTCCCCACTTTCCGAGAGAGCACTGGGGTGGGCTGAGAGGCATCTGGCGTGGTGGCTGCAAGGGGGAGAGATGCTGCTCTGCGGGAGGAGGCTTCTGAAGGACAGGGAGATTCTTTCAGTGCTGGTGACGCTTGTGGTTTGGTGGGTGGGTTCCTGACTCACCTATAAATTCTTATGAAGATTGGCAGTAATTTTATTGGTAAAGGCTCACCAGGTAAAAGAGAGTAACCTCTGCTCAGAGGTGGTCAAAGATGGTGCTCATGCTGACCAGGGCTCCTTAGAAAGCAGTAAGAGTTTCCTGAAACCTTCTCCAGCATGGATGCAGGAAAATCACTTGTCCAGCTGAAAAAAGGTTTAAAATAATGTGAAGACAGCAACTTGATTAGTTTAACATTCATTCCTGTCTTAATGAATATCTAAAATACTTTATTCTACCTTTAGACTGTAGAGAGATACTCTTCCTATAATTACAGGGCTATTATGAAAATTGGAAATTAAAAAAAGGCTACAAAAGATAAGCAGGTTAATTCCAGGAAAGTTCAGAGACATGCAAGCACATAGCTGTTGTACTTCTAAAAAGTTACCAGCACTTTGTCTAAATGCCTGCTTCTGACAGACAGCTGCCACGAACTGAATCTTGGAAGTGAATTAAAACATGGACATTTTGTCTCAGCTGTTGTGTTCTCAGGGCACTAACACTCTGAAACCACATGTAGGAGGGGAACAAAACGGAGACAGTGACAGATCACTAGAGCATTTGCCTGACCACCTTCTTTCCTTTCCTTTCTTTCCTGATATTTCTACCTTGGACCACAAAGTGTAAACTTCTTATAACGTATTAATGCAAATACACGTGTCTGTTAATATATTATTAGACATAGACACTGTGTGTGTAAATAATACAGTATAGATATGTACCTTCGTGCTTCTGATATTGCTAAAAGCTTGAGCTGAACTTACCATGCAGATTCAGAAAATTGAACAGAATTATTTCCTATAAAGAGACATCTTCAGGATTAACCACACCTGCAATATAGTATCACTCTGCCATTTCTCAGTGCCTATTTTCAACTCATAACATCTTTTTGCTGCTAAACAAATCCTATGAACACTTCCTTGGTGCTGCAGTTGTTAGAGGTGAGCTATTCACCGTGTGGTTTCACGGCTCTTGCGGCTGAAAGAAGTGATCCCCCCTTCTGCAGTTCCCAGCCTCCACGCTGTTCCCTTCCCTTGTGTGATGAATGGGTGGGAGAGCAGTCTAAGATAAGTGTAACCAAGAGTGAAAAATGACCCAAGTTTTTACCTGGATCAGCTTCCTGATGCGTTTCATCATGTGGCTGCATGAAAACTTTGGCTGGGACAAATAAAAGCGCTGTATCAGCGTAGAAATGTGCGGATAGAGAAGATGCGGCTGCTTCTTTCAGCACCAGTGCCAAGCTATATTGGTTTAAACTGTGATGTTAGAACTGCAGTACACTCCAGTATTGGCAGCATATATACAATGAAAAGAGAAAAAAAGTTCCACAATCTCCACTTAGGTAAAGCAAAATGTTTCTGCTAATTTCAGTTAAGCTATGGCTGTTAAAGAATTCAGAAGATCCGCCCCCGGGACACCTTACTTCTTCTTAGCCCAGACTTCTCTTTCAGCTTACGGAAAGTCCCCCTTAAAGTCAGCTGGAGCAGGCCCTTTAAGGTGCAAACCAATCCTTGGTTTAAATTCGCAAACTCACACCAGGAGGGAATATAGCCCTATTCCAATCAGTGATCTAATTTTTGTGCAATGATTGCAATTAACAAAGTACGTTATTTTCAGATCATTTGTAGTGGATGTAAGAGCTTGACATTAGCTACTTAGTGTGTCCCAAGACCAGCTTAAAAACATTGCGAACCTCATCCTAGTACATTTGAAATTGAGTAGAAAATTTCAGTACTTGCAATACTTTTTTCTTTAAGGTCTTGAAGTAATAAAATTACTTTTCATAGCGTAACTTAGGATGTTTCACTGTGTGATGCAGAGAGTACTCTAGAATTCTTTACTGATGTATTTTTGTGTACTTCATTCTTCATTTCCCATTGCTTTGCTCCTTGTGGAGTAATTTACATATATGCAAAATGAATGCAAAAATATAAAATCAAAATTGTGGCCTTTCTCACTGAGGTTTTGCAAGTGCTAATAATAAAACAGGGTGCAAGGCAAGTGGAGAATCCAGCCTTCAGGCATGAATCTGATTTTGTATTATTCTTGTCTAGTTCTTTGTTTTGATGTTATTCTTAATTTTTATCAGTATTTTTACTAAATATGCAACAAACTACACCATTCAAAAATTGCTGTGAAACTCATCAGCTAATATAAATTTTAATCTGGAGTGCTGAGAATGGTGTTGAGAAGCAAGGCAGGATGGAGTGGGGGTAGGGAACTTGCAATAATTTAAAGACATTGGAGGAGAAGGTGAGAAGCTCCTTTTATTCTCATTTAGCAATTAAGGCAGGGGTCTGTCTTTATCCATCGCAGCAGACAGAAGGAAGTAAAGAGAGGAGGGGTCACGAGTTGGGTGTTTCTTTGTGAGCATCCGAGTTGTGATGAGAAGGAGGAATAGAGCAAAAGAGAGAAGTTACTGTCAGTATCCAGAATAAAAAAATGTCTTAGCAGGCTGGCAGTCAGCTTGGCAGAGATTCTGTAGCCCTCGTATTAGCCAGGTGGCCAGCTCCCCACTTAGCCTGCCAAGAGTTGATCATCAGCTCAGGGCCAGACAGAGTGCCAGGTGGCCAGATCCATCACTCGGCATCCAATTAACAGGGACACGGGGTCGGAGCCAAGGGGAAAGGCAGCGACAGGACAGGCAGCAGGAGCATCGCTCTGCCACCCGTCCACTCCCTGTGTCAGCTCCAGCTGCCTTCAGCTTTTCTAGAAAGCTTCGTTTTTTTGAGTCTTTGCTTTGAGTTCTTTTGTTTGGTTGGTTGGGTTTGGGGTTTTTTGTCAGCAGTGAGGCTGTCTAAATCTTTTGGATGTCTTCAGTGTTATTCTTTTACAGCACTTCCTCAGCGCCTAAGAGCAGAACTGTGCCACGCTGTAAGTGGTGGGTCTGTCCATACTAGAAACTACCCAAGTCCTTCAACTTCTGAACTGTGTTGGAGTATATGCCCAATTCAGGAGATGTTAGCCCATGTCTGGTACTGGGTATCATGGCACAGGTGGCTCTCACCTGATTAGATCTGAATTACTTGGCAAGAAATGATCCTGCGCTCAGTCCTCACCAAGAATTTTAGATATAAAGGCAGTTTTCAAACGCTGTTTTTTGTACTGGTTCACCTTTTAATAAAGGCAATTGTCCTTTAAAGGCTTTTTTGCATCATTGGATTTTGTAAGATGCTTTTTATTACGTACACTTTACTTAGGGAGTCTATTTTCCCCACTCTTTAAGTCTGTCACGGATTTTCCATAGGTTTAAGAGGAGGTGTGAAATTCAGTGTTTGTTGTGATTATATGGGTATAATCGTGGCCCAGTGAATCTGATAGTCCAAATGATTCTGTGTTTGTTGGGATAGTGTTGTCCACATCAGTGACCGTCTGGAGGTCCCTGCGTGAAGTCTGCATGGCCTTTTCTTGAGCCTTACTGGTCTGCCATAGGAGTGAAGCCAAAAATTAAAAATGTTTGAAGTCTTTTCCTCTCCCTAGAAATCAGGTCAAGACATGTGAGTAGAGAAAAATTGTCAGTTTTATACACAAGTTGTGAATAAATAGAGGTCTTCAATTTGTAGTATCTTGCATAAGTACTAAGGTATTGAAAAAAATCAGGGAAAGGAGAGCATTTAAATATGCCGCTCTCTTTAGGCCTCTCTCATAGTCTGCAAATAGCATTCCACCTTTAGGCTGGCAGTTACGGCAAGATAAACACTTCTGAATGAAGCAAGCCACTGGCCAAAAGTGAGATAACAGTTTACAGGAACAGAGCTATATATAGCCTGAAGGATACAGCAGCTCGAGCTAGAGCCTCCCGTGACTGAGGGTCAGCTCAGGGAAGGTGCTCCCGGGCAGGGGCTTGTCCAGCGTCTCAGAGCTGCCGCTGCAGGTAACACAAGTGAGAACTCCGACGGAGAAGGAGTGTCAGTTGTGGTTCTACCTAGGCAGCTACAAATAACATTTAAAACTCAGTTCCACAGGCCGGGTATCAGATCTGTCAGATGTGACTGCTTCGTTATGTCTTTGTACAAGGATATGCGTGTAAGAACGATATGCTATATCGAAAGAGATTGTTTAAAAAGAGATGGTGGTTATCTCACCTGACAGGTGAAATGCAGTGCTCATTTCAAGTTAACAAATACTTCATTTGGTTAAATCATGTAATAATTCTCTGTATGAGGTTTCTCAGTGATGAGACAGGAATAGTTTTGAGCCATAACTCCTTAAAACCAATGAAATATCCTGGCGGTTTTGGATGAAGGGGTTAGTAACTGATGTATTGTACCCCTGAGCTGCTCAGAGTAGTCCTGTGACCTGGCGTTAGCCTCTCTCACCGGTTTCCATAGATGCAAAATGGAGCTAACAATGCTTAATTATCCACTTTATCTACTAAATAGGGTTAAGGATAGGGACCTTCTGACCATTTATTTACTCTTTGTAATGAGCTCTGAAAAGAAGTGACTAAGAACCGGTGTCATTGGAGTAAATCGCATAGCTGGTGGATAACCTTTGTGCGGGCAGGGTGCGCAGCTGGGTGCGCCCAGGGGGGCTGCAGGGCGACTGCGGTGTGGATGTGGTGCGGCTGCGGTGTGGCTGTGGTGTGGATGTGGTGTGGATGTGGTGTGGATGTGGTGTGGATGCGGTGTGGAAGTGGTGTGGATGTGGTGTGGATGTGGTGTAGATGTGGTGTGGATGCGGTGTGGATGCGGTGTGGATGTGGTGTGGATGTGGTGTGGATGTGGGGTGGATGTGGTGCGGCTGCGGTGTGGATGTGGTGTAGATGTGGTGTGGATGCGCTGCGGGTGCGGTGCGGCTGTGGTGTGGCTGCGGTTTGGCTGTGGTGTGGATGTGTGTGCATGCGGGGCGGCTGCGGTGTGGATGCGTGTGGATGCGGTGTGGATGCGGTGCGGCTGCGGTGTGGATGTGTGTGGATGCGGTTTGGCTGCAGTTTGGCTGTGGTGTGGATGCGGTTTGGCTGTGGTGTGACTGCGGTGTGAATGCAGTTTGGCTGCGGTGTGGATGCAGTGCGGCTGCGGTGTGGATGTGGGGTGGATGCGTTTTGGCTGCGGTGTGGATGCGGTTTGGCTGCGGTGTGACTGCGGTGTGGATGCGGTTTGGCTGTGGTGTGACTGCGGTGTGGATGCGGTTTGGCTGTGGTGTGGATGCATTTTGGCTGTGGTGTGGATGCGTGTGGATGCGGTTTGGCTGTGGTGTGGATGCGATGTGGCTGCGGTGTGGATGCGTGTGGATGCGGTTTGGCTGTGGTGTGACTGTGGTGTGGATGCGGTGCGGCTGCAGTGTGGATGCGGTTTGGCTGCGGTGTGACTGCGGTGTGGATGCGGTTTGGCTGTGGTGTGACTGCGGTGTGGATGCGGTTTGGCTGCGGTTTGGCTGCGGTGTGGATGCGGTTTGGCTGCGGTGTGCATGCGGGGCGGATGCGGTGCAGCTGCGGCCTGTTGCTGCTGGCTCTGCCGTCCCAGCCCCGCACGGCCGTGACGGCGCGCAGGCCCGGGCTGTCTCCGGTGGATTCCAGCGCTTCCTCGCCTCTTACGAAAGGGAGCAGTCTGGCGATGGCGAAGCGTGATGCCAAGCTCCTTGCATCATCCGCTCTCCTCCCCCTCTCTCCACCACAGCTGTGATAGTAACAATTACGCTGGGAGGAGTGTGTCTATCTGTGGCATTTCCACCCGTTTGCTCCCTCTCAGACAATCACGTGGAGGTGGGGTTTCTGCCTTGCTTACGTGTCTGTATTTTCAAATCAGCCTCTCCTTGCGTAGCTGCTCTGCAGTCAGCGGAGCAGCCGGCGCTCTCCGGGCCGCACCGCGTGCAGCACGGCCTCTGCAGCAGGCGCTGACAGCTTGTGGCTTGCACACTGCGTGCAGCTTTCCACAGACGCTGCCTGCAGAGAGCCAACCCCCAGACACCCTGCTCGCCTCCAGAGCACCCCACTGTTCACCCCCCCCCGACTGACCGTCCCCTTGGCCGGGCGGGAAGGAGGGAGACGTTCCTTTGCTGCAGGGGATCTGGGAGACAGAAACGGCTTTATTCCATCAGGTTTGTGGTTCGGGGAGGCAGGGCACAGACTCCCAGTAGAGCGCGTGATAACTTCCAAAGTGACGCTGCTTGCCTCCGTCACCACGCACGCTGAGCCCCACGCGACGCACCAGTTCTGCCTTGTGCTTGCATGTGTCTGCGCAGCGACTCCAGCCATCCCGAGGACAGCCATAGTCGTGGGCCAGTACACAAGGAACAAGCAGAGCAATGACAGTCCCTGAAACTGGTTTATTTGGGAAAATAACTTAAAGTAACAGATTTTTGCTTGCTGGCTGGGTCCAGGAATGCTTCGCTATCTTTGTCTTGTCTTCAAATTTTTGTGAAACAGAAAGGAATGAGGACTTTGTGCCTTTTTCTTCTGTTTTCAGGTAACTGCTTTTAGAACACCTCCATCATTTGGGACCAGAAGAAAGGTGGTTTTGTGTCAGCTTCCTAAGGGCGGTTAATTAGTGCAGTAGTATGCATGGATGAAGGTAGTGCCCCGTCAGAGAAAAAAGGCAGAGAAAGCAATGGTCAGCTTTACAGATTTCAAAACATAAAGTCCCAGCTAGTTCCTTCCCCAGAGAATTTTTTTCCCATTTTAATTAATTCTTCAGTCTCTATTGATGTTTTTTACCGGCATCATCAGGCAGTATTTACATTTGTTTATTTTGATATTAGAATGTTGATGAACAACATGTGAAAGAACCAAACCAAAATGAGTTCAAAGATATTATCACTTTGTCATTAACGTAACTTGAGGCTTGTTTATCAACAATCTCACATTCTCAGATGCCAGTTGAAAATCTGCTGAAGGAACACACAATTGGAATGGACTGTCTGTAATTGAGTCCAGTCAGCTGCCATCACAGGGATCATATAATCCTGCTCCTAAACGGCTGTGACACTGTAGAATTTTGTGAGGTGTTTTTCCCACGAGAGGCTGAGAGTCTTCTCCAGGCTGGAAGAACCTCTCCTGAACCTCTCTTCTGGTGGTTTGAAATGCAGGCTGCAGGCAGGCGGCTATCTCCCAGACAGGTGATAGGGAGTATTTTGCAGGATGATTTAAGGGTAAAACTGTTGGCTTTGATGGCAGCTGGCTTTCACTGGCAGCACCACTAAATTCATGCTAATTTCGGTGTACGTTTGAGATGTTAAGCCCTATATATTTCTAAGAGTGTAGCCAATGATTTCAGATTTCCTTGCCCCAGTCCCTCCGTTGCCCCCCTTGACAGGCCCATGTCCATTATCTGCCGGGATGGACGTGCCACTGCACAGGATCTGATCCCTGATGCGGCGAGCGCAGCTACGCGTGCCTGGCAGCGTGCTCGTCAGGGGACTGATGGAATACAGAAAGCCCCTGCCCATCACCATAAACAATGTTGCCCCAAGGAAATGAAAAATTGCCTGCCTGTTTTACACCCGTGTGCTTTACAGATTAGAATATGGCTTTAGGTATTTAGGTGTTTTAAGCCTGATTGTAAGATTTTTTTTACCCCCCGTAATAATGAAGTGGAACTAAATGATCTGTTTTCCAGTGTGCCACAAGGCTGATTAAACAGGCAGCTGGAAAAGGGGGTTTAGCATCAACATTCAGCTTTGGGTATTCTTTTGTTTGTCTGTTATTTTCTAACAGTGGGTTGGAGATTACAAAGCCTGAAACAAATATAAATAGTTTCCTCAATAAAAAAGAAAAAAGTTGTAAGAGGACTTAATTTAAACCTTGCCCTGGGGAGCTGGCAGCTCAAAGTCAACACTGTGGACTTGTGTAGTAGAGCTGTAGAGTAATTCCTCAGCAAAAGAAAATGAAACTCATCTAGTTGGTTTTGCTTCACAGTGTTCTTCTAGCCTAGCTATTTGTTGTGCTATTGCTAACATACTGCGAATCAGGAAACTATTATTTATAACAGTAGTGTTTACCTAGCTCTTCTCCACTTCAGAATATTTTCTTAGCATCAGATGATTTCTGCGACACTCCTGAAATGGCCATGATCCTCATAATTTTAATAGTGCTTATCATCTGGGAAGTATTAGTAAATGCTTCCTCCCAGCACACCTGGGAGTAAGCATCCTTCCTTCCGCTCTGTGTGTAAGATACGGAGGTACACAGCGATTCAGACACACAGATGCACAGGCTTGTGGTGAGGACCTGCAGCCCGAAGCCTGACCTTGTGACCGGTCCTTGGCTGGACTCCCACGTCCTCCACGATTCCCACTGGTGTCACTCAGATCTGCGCTCGGTTGCACGATTGGAGTCCGTTGTAGAGTCATGCTCCAGGAAGTGAAGCAGCGAGTATGGTGCAGAGAGGAAAAAAGACGAAGGTGTGTGGGAGTATGGCTGCTAAGAGGGTGAGCAGGGAATGAGGGAGATAAATAGGCAAAGGAGTGCGGCTCAGAACTGCGGAAGGGTAAGAAGTAAACTTCCGTGGAGCAAGGAAGGAGGAAATCCCTACAGGTGATTCGGAGTTACAAGGAGGAGATTGACTTTGGCAAAACTATGACAAGTTTGGGTGGAAAAAACCCTATTGTAGTTGTGGTATTTGGGGTGGGCCACGGTAATGGACTCGTCGCTGGGAGGGCAATTAGAATGCAGGCTGTAAGAACCAGGGAGTCCCCTCCTGCAGGTGAGGAGTTGGGAAGCAGCAGCCATCACTGTCGAAGCACTGAAAATTGGAATAGGAGTATGAAGTTACTTCAGGTCCTATAATTTGAACAATTGAACAATTATGTGATTTAGATATTTAAACTCTTTGGCTGTTTCACATGACAGTAGAAGTCCTGATCCACTTGGGGGGTCCTGGATTTACTTATAACATTAGTTAATAAATGTAAGAACATGGATATCATTGTTTATTATCTGTAAGACTTACATGAGAAGGAATCTTAGATGTTTGTGTTGACAGTTGGGTAGAACAAGGCAGGAAGGGCCCGGTAAGGCGCTAGAGCAAGTCGGGAGTGGAACACCAGCCTGCTGCTTCCCGGCTCCCACAGCGTGACCTCCAGACGAGCTCTTTCCATTCGTCCTAGCACTCAGTTTTTCTGAAGAAATCTGGTGAAGGATCAGGCGAAGCATAATGGAAAAGCTGTTGCATGCTGCAGGCAACAAACCCCAAAGCGTTCTGCATTTATTTTTGTTGCATTTGGAGACATGGACTGGGTAATCTAATATGTCTTTTATGTCTTATCTTGTATTGTTTCTAGCAAGATTGTTTAGTGAGCATGCCACCTTTAGGCATTACTGATGAAAAACATTTGAAAATGGAACCTTAACAGGCTGCTTCTTAAGAAATACTAAAGCACAGATAATGCTTACAGCAAATCTAGGGCTGCAGTGCCAGCTGTGATTTACTGCCTGCTGAGTTACGCTTACTGAGGATGTAGTCCACTAAAGGCATGCTGTGCTTAAATTTTCTTAATTTAAGACTTTACATATGAACATATGGTAGAAATGCAATGAAGCAGTTTGGAAATGTTGGTGGAAAATAACACACCATTACTTATCCCTGTTTTCTTATTTACAGATCTGTGCAGCAATAAATTACAACTAAAGGTGTTTGTTTACATCCCTATTGCATCTTATATCTGTTAATTAACAGGTACAAAATATCCCTGTCTCTGCCTAGTGCATTAAGAATTGTAGAGGATTTTTTTGAATCACTAATTAATATAGATGTTTTATCTGTTGAGAACAGGGCTGAAAGTGGACTTAGCAAAACGTGCCCTGTGGTCGGTGTTTTTACAGTTGTCCTTTAGTGAATACCATCCAAAATGGTTTCACCACCTGCTATACTGTGTCATCTCTGCTAAGCAGAAGATAAAATATATATATAAATATATAATTATACATTAATTTAAATATATATACACTTAAATCTAGTTTTAAAGCACTTTAGGGAAGATGGGGATAGCTCTGACCCAATTTTTCACTGAAGTGATTAGTAGTTCTGTATGCCTCAAACTGAAATACATTAAAAGGTGCCGTCTTGTTGAAGTTTTATCTCTGGTGATCAAATTTCTCTGAGAAGTCTGTAGTTAACCTTTCAAAAATAGATTCACTAACAGCCACCAAGTAATTTCTGAATATTCGGGTCAGTCGTTCTTCTCCTTTCTAGTTCTCGGCTTTTGAGGCAGAACCTGGTGCAGGTAGTTACTGATTTGAACTCATTTCCACTGAAGTAAGTGCGAATTTTGCCACAACCTTCAATGGCCAGGACTTTTTGTAAAGGCTTTCTCTAAAATGATTTTTAAAATCTGTTTTTCTCTGGTCTGGGGGGAATGTTTGCAGAATGGGGCGTTTCCCGTGGTGTCAGCGTTCCAATCTGAAACTCGGCCCTGCTTTGCTAACACACCCGCTGATACTCAGCCTTGCACATCTTCGCCATGCCCAGGGATGCCCGGCGTGACTCGGGTCGGCGAGGAGAGGCTGGGTGGAGCATGCTCCAGTTCCTAACAGGGCATGCGGAGGGCTGACTAAGGGAGTTTGGTTCTAGGAACTGTTTGTGTGCTGTAATTTCTTTTTTCGTGACTGGTTCATGTGTACCTTTTGCTGCGGGCTTTGCATTTTTCACTTTCTTTAAGAGGTGGAGGGGAACAAATACAGATATTGGATTGTCACGTTGGAGGTTACAGTAACTTTCCTTTTCAATGTGAGAGAAATATTTCTTTTGGTTTTGTAAGCTATTATTAAAAAAACTTCAGCGTGTCTGGAGCGGCACCGCTGCAGGTCCCTGCAGGCCCGCTGCTGTTGTGCGCAGCACCGACCCCGGTGGCAGCTGCAGCTGGGGAGCTGGTGCTCGGAACGCCGCAAAGCCGCCCGTTGGACTGCGGGGTGTTCACGTCCCCACTCCCCATGTTGCTGTGCAGCCTGCAGAAGGACAGCGTGGAGAGGCAATGTTGGTGGCACTTGTGCCGATTCTCTTTCAAGCTTAAACGTAGTAAAATGTCAGGACTGCTTCCACTGCAGTTTGGTGTTTTGGCGCTGATGGATACCTTGCTGCCTTCCAAGTGCAGTTGTTTTGAGTAGTCAGGAGTTCTTTTGACTGAAATATCTGTCAGTGTAAGCCCAAGGTGTTCTAGGTCTTCTGGCGTAACTTCTTCCCTTTCCTTTTCTGCTATGTCAACTATATCTGGACTTGGGGATTTGCTGAGCTTTAGCAACCCCATTATCATCAAAGGAATGCAGTTTGCCTGGAGACAAGCTCTTAATGGCATTTACAGTGATTATACCTGTGTTAAAATTGCAATATTGGTTCAGAGAAATCTAATTATTTTAAATAATTATTTCAAAATAATTGTAAAACAAATCAGCCATCCTTTTTAATAAAATTGCTTCAAATATCTTTTCTTCAAATACTTTTCCTCTCCTCTTTGATGTATTGGTGTTACGAGGCCTCCTCTTGTTCTGTCTCAGTGACTGTCAAGGGCAGCCAAACTCCACTCGCTTCGGTGTCACGACTGTCCTGTGCACATCTGGCTGAGCAGGGATGTGATCGATCTGCTCTGGCTGCTGCGGGAGATCTGTTTGATGCTCGGTCTTTCCCGGAGCATGAGGAGCGTCGAACTGCAACCCGGGGCCCTTCCCCGCAGGGCGAGTGGAAGGCCAGCAAGCCGGCTGTCGCGGGGCTGTGCGGAGCCCGGGAGATCACCGCAGCGAGGTCCCAAAGGTGACCGTGCAGCGGCAGGTCTCCAGCCCCGGCTTGGGGCCCTTTTATCAGCGTTGCTCTTAAAGGATGTTGTTCTTTGAGACAAAGAGCTTATAACAAAATGGTTTAAGATAATGTCAGCTGGATAATTAAATGGTTTTGTGTTTTAGGTTGAAGAAGTGTTGAAAAATCATGCTGTTAATTTTACAGTGGGAAATAAATGCACAGAAGTACCTACCATCAGGAGAACGGACCCGATCCCCATTTCATTTATTCTGGTTGTGTATCATAGACTTAAAAGCAGTTACCCCCACTTAAAATGTTGTTGTTGTTATGAGGGATGGAGAGAATCAGGTCTGGTGTTTTTGATTTCAATGTTGTTTTCTAGTGTATCTTAATTTCCAAAGCAAACCCTGATTTATATGTTAACAGTACTGTGTTTGGATTTGTTTTGTATGTGACTTTATCACCAGCTGTTTCGTCGCCATTAGTGGGGCGTTCAAAAGAGGGTTTCTCTCACCCCTGAGCGTCATTACTGAGTGTTTCTGTATTTTCTTACAGCAGATTTTCACCCTAGGCAAAGTGAATTACAGTCAGGTTTTGCTCCAAGATAGCTGCCCTGTCCCTGTCCCTGTAGGGGAAGGAGGTAGCGGCTGGCATTTCAGGTTTCCGTTTTGTACTGCCTGCGACTGGCTGTCCTTGCAGTATAGCTGGGACCTTGACAGAACGGAGTATTACAGAAATACCTTTCACATCATCTAACTGGTAGAGTTTTAATTTTTGTTATTGTTATTATCTTCTGGATTTTCCATTTTCATTTTATGCTCGTTGACTCAGATTCTGCATTACCTTGCACCTTGTTCACTGATTTTGAATCTGGCTGATTGTGCTAACACTCTACAACTACTTTGTCAGTGCAACTTTTCTCACCCTTTGGAGAAACAGATCTTCTGGCCTTCAACCCCACAAAGAAGAACATTAGTTTAGTTTATCTTAGTTTTCTCTACTTTGATACCTGATACCTGAATATTTTAGGGGATAAAGAATAAAAGTTTCCCTTTCTCCTCTCCTAATTCAGCAGTGTATCTTGACGGCTGCTGATCTGGGACATTTTGTGTAGCTGAGACTCTGGACACATTTTGATCAGATGGAATCAGGTTTGGAACTGAAGATCTCTGTCCACTGTCTGCGCTGACAGCCCACCAGCTCTGAGACGTCTTCATGTGGACTGTCGGTGGGAGGGAGACAGCGAGCTGCGTGGAAAAGGTGTGGGAAAGGTTCTCCTCATCCCGGGGAGAACCGCAGGATAGCTGGGGCTAACTCAGGCATGCTTTGCAGGGTGCCAGAGCTGCCCGCTGGTCCTGCGTGGAAATTAGCCCGTGGCACAGGACGTGAATTTACTGTCAGGAGAGGGGTGAAACTGAGAACATGTGAGTTAGTACCAGGTTCACAAATGAATCACCAAAAAAGAAGAAAAAAGTATTAAATCAGGCACTTCTTATGCCATATACTTGATGGAAATGTGAGGCTTGAGCAAATGTTTTCAGCATCTGAAAATATTGTTGCTATTTAGTGTGCTCAGATTCATTCTGTCTTTAAAAATTTTCTAGTGCCAAACAAATACTGTTTGGGTTTATGTGCTCAGACTACCAGTGACATCCAGTGGCTGATCGACCCAGCCACAGGAACACTAACACTGCAGACAGAGTGTCCAGAGGTGAGGGGCTTGTGTTGGTTGAGATCAGGTGGAGTTTATAGTAAATACGTGTAATGCGTCCCCTTCAAGGCTTTTGTGATGGCCAAAACCTTGCCGCCTTTGCACTCGTTCTTCTGGGAAGATGGCAGTGAAATCGCACAGTGTCTAGAGGAGGAATTGCGGTGTGTTCTTCTGTGGTGGTGGGCAGCTTTGGACACAAGATGACGCCTGGTTTAAAAGTCTGATTTTATCTCTCTAAATGAGTCTTACTAAGGACGTAAGCACTTTGGACATAAGCAAAGCTGATGGCTATTCTGAGAGCTGCCTAGGAACCAGGGAATAACCAGGGCTGCGACAGCAGTGCTGATTTAAAATGTGGAAGATTGTTTTATGTACTTATGAGTCCTCCAAAACCTTGAAAAAGAAACTACATTAAGAAAACGTGACTAGTAGAACCAGTGGTGCAGTGTCATAAGCAGGATCAGGGTTTCTCCGTGCCCCTGGCGCACGTGGTCAGACTGTGTGCGTAGCAGAAGGCTTTAGTTATTACTGAGACGTTACTCGTTACCGGCCTTGGGCCCCAAGGCAGCAGCGGGAGCTGCCCTTGCGAGGGGGCACGGCTGCAGCCCTGGGCGCGCCGCGGGTGAGGAATCAGCTGCTGCTCTGTGATGGCTGCAGCGCCCTTCCTGACGGTGAAATGCAGTGGGGGCTCGAAGGTTGGCATTTCCTAAGCCAGCCGTCCTTTTCATCTCACTGCTTAGTTTCTTAAGAGTAGATTTGTATTTTGCTTCCCAGAGCAGTCTGCAGGTTAAAGGAAATGTAGTGACATACAATTCGCAGAGCTTTAGGACATTAATTCCGATGTTCTAGGAACCAAACGAGCTATTGTAGAGAAACCTCACACAAAAACGGTAACACCTCCCAGAAGAGCTCTTCTGATATTAAGCATACAAATGGCTTGATAGAATAAATGGTTACTTCCAGCATGAACAGAACTAATTTTAGACAGGAGTGGCTCATGTGCCTGTCAGTACTTCAAAATGAATTATTAAAGATTAAAAATAGATTTATTATGTTTTCAGCTGCATTGGGCCTCAGATCTGCAGGAAATATAATATCTACTTGCTGAAGACAGCCATGTAAGACTGTCCTAATGTCTTCTGAAAATGATTTCACGGTGTCTGTTGAGCACAACTAATTGCATTGTCACAGGTGTAAATGTTTCCAGTCCTGGTTGCAATTACAAGAAGCAACTGGTAAATTTGTTTTGACTTTACTGTCTTCTGGTTCACTTACAAGTGCCACGTGATTGAAGTCCCATTTTGTGGTATACTTCATTTTCTTCTTAAAGACTGCCCGTGAATGGCACACATGATGAGAAATCTGCTTTGTAAGGTTGACCTGGGCGTAGGCATTGTCTTTTCTTGTTTGTAAAGTACATAGCAGAGCTGCAGAGGCATTGCCACTCCTCTCCCTTCCTGTCTCTCCTGGACTCTGGAAGCCCCGATCCCCTCGCTGGTACGCAGCAGAATTCCACCAGCAGCACTGGTGTCGCATGGTGGAAACCCATCTAATGAGGCGGCACTGGAGGCACTTGAAGCGTGAGCTGGTGTTTGATCGTCTTACCTAGCTGCAGCGGGCGCTGGAAAGGTGACTTGGCTTTGCTCACCGTGAGCATCTAAATAGCACAGGCTTTCACCTGTCTTCTCGAACTGGACTTTCTTACAGCAGGATGCGTGAGATGGTACGCATTCCAGAAGCATGTCTTGATGAATGTTATAAAAGGTGTTTTCTATCTTAATTTGGTGTGATACCACTAAAGCCAATAGTTTTTTTTCCCTCATAGCTTTGTTTAGTTTAATTTATTTAGTTTATTTACTGTATGATTGAATTTTTGATGACAATATCCGTTTGGCCAAAATTTTTTTCTTCTAAAATAACTCTGTATCACTTGCCATTGTGTTGTGGCTTAATTTCTACAAATATTACTGGGAATATATAATAGTACCAGTAATACAAAAATATTGCCACAATACTATTGGAAGCCTTAACACTTGTTAATCACAAGCCTTAATGCTTGTTAATAATATATCCTTTATAAGGCTGAAGCATGCCTCTGGCTGCTCCACCATGAGAACCCTCAAGGTTTAGCAAAAAATCTTCTGCAAAATACCTGACGAGAAGATATCTCCATCCCACTGCTCAAAGGGCCAAACGATGTCACTCCTTTTATAGCCACATAATTTATTCAAAGAGCACCAAAGAGTTAACAGATCTTGTAGTTAAGTGCTTAATTAGCAACTAAAGAGTAAAGTCAGAAAAATTCAGTTCATTATTTGTTATGGATACAGAGTACATTTCACTTTACTATATAGAGTGACACATTTATATTAAGACTTAACACTTTCAAGGTTCACAGGTCAAGATTAATCAGTTGTGACCTTGGAACACAGCTTTTCTCTTCACGAAGTAAAAGCTGAATAAGGGAATCTGAAACAAGGGTCCATACATTTATATATAGCTCGATCTGATTGAATGGTTAAAACGTGATTGAACAGCAGCAAGAACAGTTCTTTTCAGAGGAAGAATTAAAGGCCTTTGGAAAAAAAGAGGAGAAATACAAGCAATTTTTCAGTGCAAGTGGCATTATGAATGAAATCTCTAGCATGACTGAGGTTGTTGGCTATAGTGTGCCTTTCCTTCTATAATTCTTCCTCCAGAGCAGTTCTTCCTGCTTAAAATGTTCAGCAGAGAAAGGTACAAATATCCACATTTTAAAATGCCAGGTGCTTTGGTAACAAAGGTTTTTGCTGCCAAACAGAATACATTTGTTTCTACATGACATCTTTTTTTACAGAAACCTTGATTTTTTTATCTACTCTCTATGGTTTGTAGTAGCAAAACAGACTACTAGTTGGTAATAGGTTGTTGCAGTCACCCTAGCAACGTTAATCAAGAAGCAAAGATGCCTAAAAAGTAAGGACCAGTTTCTCTGTATCTGAACTGGGTTTGGGCTTTGCTGGAGAGCAAGGCTCCTGTCTCAGCGTCTGGCCCTGCGTTTACAGATCTCTGTAGAGCTTAAAGCTGAAAAAGAACAGCTTTGATTTATATCCTGACAGTGACTTTTCAGTGATATTTTAATGTAAATAAACTCTCCTCTTTCAGGCTCCCTCCTTGTTTTTGTACCCACCAGAGCATCTTGGACCTCTACCCTACTGCATCGATACCGTTTCCCTGTGCCAGGGGAATCCCTCCCTTAGTGCGTCTGCCTGGTTTGAGGTTAGTTCGTGCTGCTTGCCAGGCCTGGCACAGCAGACGTTCTTGACCTGATAGTGTTGATGATTTTTATTTGTGGCTCTGGAAACAAAAAGCCGTTATAGTTCCATGCATAATACTGGCGTGTTCTGCTGGTGGTCAGGCTGCAGTGATGCTATTCAAATTGTTGTACTCAGCCGGCTTTACAATCATTTAAAATTGTCCACTCTACAGTTCAGCGAATCTTCACCTGTTTCCACAGATGTAGAAGCAATTCCAAAAAAACAGTATTTTTGCTTAGCTATGTAGTTTTCTCTGCCCTGCTCTATGCTACACATTATCCATTAATGTTTACACATGCCTGCATAGAAAATGCATGACTGTTGCCATAAAGAGTAATTATTTCGAGCCACAACCTTTCTTCCTATTACCTTCTGGTTTTATGAGCTTCTCTGCCAAGACTAATCAATATGTAAACCTCAGCATGTTTGTAGCTAGTTTCTTCTTTTTGTATTGAAAGTTGTATTTCATAGCTTCCAGGTTTCGTAATTTCCTCGCCGCTTTCATGATATCCACCTTTTTCTTAACTCCCGCAGGCAAGAGTTTTGTTATTTTAAACATTCTTTCTGGTTTTGCAGTTGTTGATAAAATCTTGCAAATATGGCCCTACAGGCTTGAAGATTTCTAGGGACATTGCAAGGTGCAAAAGCTTAACCATTTAAACTGAGGTATTGTTTTAAAGCTTAACTCAAGAGAGTCTTCATCCTGATCCATGGTTTTGGAATTGCAGGACCGCATCTAATCTGCTGTTCATTCTCTCTGTCATTTCATGCTGAGTACCAGCCCGGGGAAGGGCATTAGGAGACACCCTGCCGTGGCGGTTGGTAGCCCTGGAGCAGCCCAGCTGTGGTACCGTCGCCGCCAGCAGCACGCAATCTGCTTCGGCGGTGCGGATCGCAGACCTGCCTTGGCGCACGGTGACGTCTGGCAGCGCGGGCATTGCCAAGGGACAGGCACGAGGAGGGAAGCTGGAAACACAATCGCATCAATTTCCACTTCCATTTCTTGTGCCTAGCACCACACTTTGCAGCTTGGCATGAAATTTTTACATTGAGGAGTATTGTTTGAACCCAAACTAGGATTTCTGCTGTCTTTGTGTAAATCCACTGAATCATTTATATTTGTATGAAGGTTTGTAATCTTGTTTTTTAAAAAGGAGCACTGACCTTTGTCCTGTGTCGTTTGCCAGACTCCCTCTAAGCTATGCCATCAGGTATTATGGAGATAATGAGGTGGAACAATTTATTAATCTGTCATCCCTGAGCAAATGAGTTACATTTGTTTTGAAGCCTTAATGTGGTGGTCATAGGTTAACCATCTTGTAAAATCCCTTAGGCTTTTCTTTTCAGGTATGAATAACCTAGGATCTTACTGACTTACCATATATCGAGGAAAATAATGGGCGAAATCTATAATTAGTGTCAAAGCTTTGTGGATTTTCATAGGGTCAAGAATTCACTGATGGCTTCAATGCTGCAATTCATTGCACCTGCAGAGTTCTCCACTGCCTTTAGAAGAACTCTGTCCAGCACTGTGATTTGCAGGCTCCTGATCTAAATTGACAAATACGTTCACCTGGTTTTGACCATACAGCAGTCAGTGTTTTCAGACATCACAGCCATACTTCATACAATTACTGAACTGTGGATATTTTTAAACTATACTTTTATAACCGTATGTATCCTTAACCGCAAAACTTGTTATAATTCACATAAAAATAACTATGGCATTGACTTGCAGCTATTTATTGTTACTCAACAATTTGGAAATTATCTCAGATAGAATAGAGTTTGATTCTAACAATTTTGATTGCTGCCATGTGCAGAATGCTTCTGGTCACCTGACATACCTCATAAGAGCTTATAGGTCGTGCTGTTGGTGGGACTAAGGATGAATTTCTTCAGGAACAGCTATTTCTCAATAAGCGTTCTTAGTTGAAGCACAGGAGCTGTTTGTACATGAGGTCAGTGAAAACTGCTACTCCACAACTAGAATACAAGGGCAAGAAATCAGCAAATTTAATTTTGAATCAATTAAATCTTCAGGTAAGCCTGCTTGGCAGTTCCGTATGTATTTCTTCTGCACAGAAATACAAATTTACCATTTGAAAAATACAAGTATTTTCAAAGGAGTCAAAATAGCATTGCACTTTATTTCTGAACTTCACATGATCTTTGTTGTTGTTTGTCACACGCACACACTTGTTTCTATTAAACTTTTTCAACTAGTATGTGCATAAAGAAAATTTCGTCGTGAAAACACCTGCTACAAGTGTTTCCTGTAGCTCTCAAAGCAGTTGCAATTTGAACAGCGTGTTATAATCCTGGATTAGCTTCCCTCCCAGCAGATGCCTGCTAAACGGCTGTATCCAGTCTAGACCTTGTGTCCCACGTGTTCTTGGCGTGTGGAGTCTGCCCAGAAACATTGGCTGCCTGGCTCCGGGCCTCTCGTCACGCACTCCAGATGCAAACCCAGTGTCTGATACCACTTTTGGCAGCGGGAGCTGCACAGTCTGGTTGCTTGGGCACTATCGTTAGTCCTTGCTTTCTGAATCTTTCATAACAGCTATTGAATACGCTCATATTCTTTCACAACTGTGCACCCTCTACCTCACTGTTTTATTTGAAACACTAACAGTGGAGAACATCAGCACATTTATGTGCCAACAGCCCTGATAGCAGACACGATAAACAACAAACATATAAAAACCTGGAGAAACTTAATGCAGATCCTTATTTGCATCCAAAAATCAACAAAGATTTTGTCAGTGTCTTCTGACCTTCTACTTGATCTAGTTTTCTTTTCATCTAGAACTGCCCCTTTCCCTTTGCCTTTCCCTGAGTCTTCTTCCCACAGGACCACTTGGGTAACTTTTAACTCCTTTAATAGCTAAGCTGCTGCGAGGACAGCAGCCTAGCTAGGAGAATGAATTCCACGGGGAGTTATGCTGCCTAACGTCTGCAGATTTTCTCATTTGAAGAGGTGATTATCCTGTAATAGCCTCTGACCACTCTACGTTTGCCATCCATTGACAGTGCGACAGGAATCACAGTTAAATGATATGGCATCATTTTACAATCATCTTGGCCGCTCTTTTAAAATCCAAATGCCCCTCACAATTAGAAGCTGACAGATACAGCCATATGCTGATTTGTCACATAGTGTGATAGAAGTCCTTCTTTAGGGTTTGCATTTTGGAAAATAAATCTATGCATCCCCTCCTCTGATTTGACTCTGCACAGAGCAGCCGCAGCGAGTCGGGAATGTCCTTACAGTCTCACTTACTGTTCCACTGGTTCTGCTGTCTGTCTTCTGATGTGCTGTGGCAGTTTTGGTGGTCTGCTCTTTTCTTTTTTCCGAGAAGATGAAGAACCAAAAAGTCACTCTCTTGCATTGTACTTGGATCCGTCTCTCATCCCAAAGCAAACAAAATGTTCAGCAGTTCACCTGGATTCTCCTCCCGGTCCGAGCCGAGCAGGGTGCAGAGCCAGCAGCCCTCAGCACTCAGCCTTCACCGAGAGCGCTCTGTGGGGCCGCGTTTCTCACACAAGCTGTCGCCTGTCTTGCCCACTTGCATGCAGTTGTCCATCTCGGCAGGACTTGCTTTTGGATGCTCTGAACCTGAGGTGGAGCCAGGGCAGCTGCTCCTTTGCCAAGTTCCAGCCACAGCCTGTTCCACAGCCGATGTTGCCGTGACGTAAGACTGGAGCTTTACCTGCCCGATTGCCCGCAGCGGTGAGTGCTCTCGCAGTGCAAGCTACTGTTCCTCATTTTGGCAGTCTTCTGGAGTTACTGTGAACCCACAGAACTGTCTGCAGTGCCCACTGAGATATGATCTCATGATGCCTGTAGAGCAAAAACATCCTTCCCATTTCAAATTCAAATGAACTATTATCTACCTAGTCCCTCCCTATTGTAATCCACATAGTCTCTCTTCAGCCCTCCTCAGCTAAACCAAACATCTTGGAATTTGAGATTCTTTCTCATTTTCCCTAGGCTGAATCTTGTGGTGTTTTCCCAGATTTAGCATGGGTTGTTCCCCGAGTTCTGGAGTCTGACAAAGCTGCAGTTCCACTGCTAGTTCCTCCTCGGTCAGCTGAGCAAAGGTAAACTTTCATAGACATTAGTCAACTTTATCATTGTATCTTATTCCATAGAAACCAATATTTGGAAACTCAAGCTGTAATTCAATTAATCACATTATTTTCCTCTCTTCATGTAGTTTAGAATCGTGTTAGAAGTGCCTGATATAATAGAAACTGGATGCCGTGCTGGATCAGACCACCCAGTTCAGTATCATGCAGCTATTAAATGTCTTCAATTTTTTGGTTTGTTTCTTATAATGGGAGTACATCTATTAAAATGCAAGACCTGAAACTTCACTGGGAGCAAAAAAAATTGCGGCAGAAAAGCTGCCAGGGATAGAGTTCAGTCCTTCAGGAATGTTTTCTGTTCCTGCCTTACTCATTGTAGAGTTTCCAGCTTCCAAAGCAAAGTGTGCGACCTGCAGGCAAGAATCTGTGTTCACAAGAAATCTAGCTTAACCCTAGTCCAGTTCCTGCAGTGCATGGAAGAACACATGTACAAAACGCAGCGTGTTCCTAACGGACAGTGTGTATGCACAGTCAGGAAGTCAGCGTATCTGGCACCTGGAAGTTCTGTTTGTATCCCAGGCATGAAGAAGAGACAGCCGTGAATCGGAATCGAGGGCAGAGCTGAGTGCGTTGCTATAATTAAATGATGAGTAAGGTGGGATGATTTATCAGGCCAAGGTTTTACCTGGGATTAAAACAAAAATTGTAATGAACTTCCAGGTTAAAACTGTAGGTACAAAGTGCCTGCTGCCCTAGTCCATTGCAGGCAGGTTGGTTAAATCCTGTATGGAAGGGCTTGCATGTCAGACCACTTGCGTTTGAAATATCCGGTTCAAATAAATGCAGCTTAAATGACGAGAACTCCCCATCATGTTTAGGGCAGAGAGAAAGTCTAAGTTACGATATTGCTGACACCACTGTTGTACTGTGATTAAAATACGGCTTTTGATTAGTAAACAGATGGATTTTGATCTGCATCACGAGCCTGAATGAATTTGTTGCCAGTTCTTGAAGCGATTTGTGTTCTTGGAATCAAACTACCAAACAGTGACAGATGTGAGTACATTGAGCTGTCAGGAGCTTAATGAAGTAAAACCTGGATCACTAACCAGTTTTAGAGAAGGGTTAAGGGGATCCCTTTCTGAAAGCTAATTATTTAGGACAGCACACCTGTCATCAGGCAGCACAAGGTACCAAAAATTAACCATTTTCTCGCATGAATTCTCGCTCTGCCACATGTGGTTGAAATGATAGACAGAGTTGTAGCTCAAAATTAATTGAGCTTTCAAATCTGGAGAAAGTGGGAGAAAAAAATTGATCCAAGGTTATTAAAAGCAGTTGAAATCACTAGCACAGCATACCTTCCGTTATTATGAAACATTTCATTTTAATTCTTAATATTATAAAGACATTTTGGTACCCAGAACACCGACAGTTAAATCCAGCACATTAAATGCAACCACACGGGGACAGCTGCTTTCAGCAATGTGCAGAAGAGCCCAGTGTCACAGGTACAGCGACGGGCAGGGCAGGGAACCCCGGGGTTTCTGGGCCTGCTCGGGTCTCTGAGCGCGGGCTGGTTGCTCCGTGGGGAGTCGGGAAGAGAACGCTGGCCCTGTCTGCCTGGTCCCGCAGGCTGCGGGCTCTGAGCTGGCACGAGCTGCCGTAGTGCTGGGGTAGTGCCCAGCGTGACCGGGCCTTTGTTCAGCTCAAGGCTTCCTGGGCTGAGGCGGTGACGCCCTGGCAGCGAGCAGAGATCAGCTGTATGTGTACGCCTGTGCTACATGAGGCTGAACGAAGTGCGACCTTCATCAGTAATTCCATTTCACCTTCGGCAGTGCGTTGATGACCCAGGCCATATTGCTCAGTGAAGGCAGGAGTTGCTCCGTTCCCTGACCTAAGGATCTAAATGTAAAGTCACAGTTAAAGTTTCAAAGACGCTGTCTGTTGCTTCTTGTCCCAAGTGAAAGGCAGTTTAAAAGCTCACCTGCACAAGAGCCAGAGCCCTGAATCTCGCAGCGCACCGGCTGCCCGGCGCAGCCTCCTCGCCCTGCGCGCCGTGCAGGAGCCGCCTCAGCCAGCGTGACCAGGGGTAAATCACCTTCGAGCAAGGGGCACTCGTATCTGCAGTGCCTGTTTGATCCTTCCAGCAAGAACAATTTAGGTTAATCACCAATCTTCATTAATATTATTGCTGTTGTAAAAATAGCCATTGTGAGAAATCAGCATCTGCTGGATGAACATCACCCTTTCCGAGTCCCTTCCAGGGAGCGGTGCTTCCCGCAGTCATGCACGGAAGAACACGATCTTTCCCAGTTCTGATTTTCTGAGGCTGTAGGGGGGGTGCTGGGCATGAAGCTATCTGGAAAGATACGTAACTATGAAATAATGCTTCTGTGTAAATCAAAATTCTGCTGACAGAAAGTGCAAGTTAAAATTTGTGTCTAAAATAATCTTGTCTCCATGGTGAGTATTTCCTTGAAATCCATCCAGTCCACATTTCCGCAGCGTCTGCGTTGCTCCCGTGGAGGCTGGTGGCCATGCCAGCGTCTGCCTGGGGACGGGAGGACTCTTCATGGTGATGAGGGCCTCGTGATTCCGTACAGGTTTCTGTATGCGAGTAGTTTTACTCATGCGACTCATACTATGAAAATCAATCAACCTACTGCTGGCAAATGTAGAGGCTTTAAAACACAGGCACGTAAAAGAGGCAGAGTGGCTGCCTGGCAGCAGAAGCATGGAAAGGAGAGGACCATGGTTGTTAGCCTCTCTTTCTGCGGTACACAAAGCATGCACATTTCTGACCCCAGGGCTCCTTCACAGAAAGGCAGGTTTAGAAGTCTTAGGAGATTGCTGCATTTTTACAGGAGATTTGGGTGAGTGTATAACTGCCTCCATAGGAGCTCTTTATCGTTTATCATCCTACTGATGTCTGGTTTTCCTCTCCACAGGAATCCTGCCCCAAAATGATTGTAAATTACCAGGCAGAAATCTTTGATCACTCACCAATTATCTCTCTTCCTTTCAACATGTAAAGCTCTCTGTATGAGGTAGCTCCAGTAACTTCAGTACAGACAGTAACATTTAAGACCAGCGTATTGGGAAGCTGGTTACCTCTCACTTATTTTTGAACAGATATTTTCCTTCGTGGTTCTTGTTCTATACTATTCCTTTCAATGTAAACACAACCGTAGTGTGTATGCTTGAGTAGCGTTACTTACCTTCTACATCTACTGTTACAAAGACTGAAATCGTCTAGCCAAACTTAGATCTTTGGACTTCAGAGGTTATTCTGGTGAGAAGTGACACCTTGTCGTAAGCAGAGGGCTTGAGATAGAGAGGACTCCCACTTCTTACCTTAAACATTTTTTTTCTTGGAAGATGGTGGGAAGCAATAAAATAATCAAGATCTGCTTCAGCTTAGCAAGTAAGCATGGACTCAGCTTTAGCACGGCCACTGACCCCAAGACCACAGTCCTGTGCCTGGAATGAAGGCACCTTGCTCTCAAGGGGATCATATTCCCCCTCCATGTTTTAGGACTGTGAAGGGAAAGATTTGCTTTCCTTTTGAATAAAGGATTTTTCAGTCGTGACGCTGCATGATTTTTGTATGTTTAGAGATTTAATTTCCACATGGCAAACTCCATTTTTAAGGTTGAGAGGCAGTACGGTGTCAGCCAAGTTTCCTGTAAGGGAGTGAGGTCAGGTGCGAGTTGCCCCTTGAGATGAACTGGGATAGCAGATCACTGCTGGTCACAGGATTAGGTTTGCTGTGTGCAAAATGTTGACCCTCTTGGGTCACAAGGCTTCAGCGGATTCCCACTGATAGATTGTTTTTATTTGTAGTCCAGTTAAAGCATAACATCCCACTGGATGTATAGCAAGCCATTTGTCCTTTATGCAACCTGCAAAACAGGAGCAAGAAAAGAAGTAAAGCAGCTTTCCCCGTGTGTACATTTAAAAGTAAAACCCAACAATAACATACATTCAGGGAACAAAAGACCCAAAAAGATAGTTCTGCAGTGATCATTTCTACTCAGCTGTAAAACACGTTTGCAAAGACACAGCTGTGTTTTTTCTAGGCCCATGTGAGGACACCACATCTTCTCATCCTGGCCCTGCAGCTTTCCGAGCCACTGGCTCGACCCATCGGGTTTTGTCGTTACTAGTTCTAGTGTTACCTCCCAGGGTGCCTCGACGGAAAACACGTGTGGGTGAGGGAGGAGCAGCAGCCAGGCGTGCACCTGTGTCTGTACACGTCGTGTACCCCTTCCCTCGGAGCGTCGCCGAGGGCATGACGTACATTAACGACCCGCTGAGGGCTCACCCTGGTGTCACAGATGAGAAACCTACAGTACGGAGGAGAGGAGCTGATTTAAACCAAAGGCTGCTGGAATAACCCAGCACCAACATTTCCTTTCAAACCCATTGCTCCGACTCTGCCTCCAGCCCTCCCTGCCAGGCTCGCGGTGCGAAGGCCACGAGCGGATGGGGTCGGGGGGTTTGTGCTGCCGGTGCGGGGGCACTGCCGGGCCCCTGCCCACGCCGCCCACCCCATCGCCTGCCGCAGGCAGCCAGGCTCCTCGTCCGCAGGCACCCAGCAACAGCCCTGGTGCTGGCTCAGCGACACGCATGTCCCTGTCCCTGCGTGTGCCCGTGTGCGGCTGTGCACACGCGTGTGTGCACGCGCGACGCTGCAGCTTCTCCTGGCGGCAGGGGCAAGGGCGTTCCTCAGCAAAATAAATGCAGGTTGCTCGTACGGCGCTGGGATGCAGGCGGGCTGAGGAGCGCAGCAAGAACAAGAGCCAGCTAAGCAGAAATATTGGCCTACATTTATTCCTCCTCCTGGTGGAAGGCATGCGAGTTTCTATGGCAACTTGTGTTTGTTCGTCAGGCCTACTGACTCACTGCTGGGGGAGCCGCGCAGAGAAAAAAGGTTGTTTTCTTTCCCTGCCAAGTCAAGTGGCTCCTCTTCTGCAGCCCGCTGCTCTCCTCCGAGTCCCTCCCGTCGGTGTTTGAGGCTGGCATAGCTTTGCAGAGTCAGCTTAGGGCCACCAGGAAGGACAGTCAAACGTTGCAACATCCTCATCCCCTTGAAAAATCACGGGAAATCAGTGGAGTGTGTCAGCTTTACAAGAGGATGTCGCCTAGCCAGCACGCCGGGTGCGCCAGAGCCGGGCTGCGCCGGAGGAGGCACGCTGGCCTTCCGCGCTCGCTGCTGTGCCGGCGCGGTGGGCTGGGATGGAGCACGCATCCCGGGCACGGGACGAAACAGGAGAGGGGCTGGGAAGAGCCCTGCCGAGAGCGGCCGTCCCGCCCCATCGCTGTATGGGGAGCTGGAGGTGGCGAGGGCATGGCTCGGCGAAGAGGTGGACACGTGCTCAGAGCCCGGAGCCGTGCAGAGCACCTGCGTTCCTCAGTACCTTTGCAGTGATAACCCTTTTTTTTTTTTTATATCTACTGGTCCATTTTGTCTTTTACTGACATATTGGATGGTCAGCCTGGCTTTAGCTGCTATACCCCAGATGGCTTCGCCCACACAGGCCGGCGTCCGTTGCTAAAATGTGTGGTATATGGCTTTGTGGTGGCATCTTGAGCTTCCTGGACCAAACTTCCGTGGGAATGGACCAGCCTGCCTTCCGCGGTCTCACCTGGCCACCCCAGTTTTTCTAATTGGGAAACTTCCATAGGTATACAAGCTTGATTTTTCAGCAGAGCCCAGGGATGCTGAGTAACCATTTTTCCTCGAAATAGAAGGGGAGCTTTGCATCCACTTCTCTCAGGCTCTGCCGAAAATTCCGGCTATTATACCCCAGAGAACGCTGCGAACACTCGCACGGCCAGCGATTCTCCCGAAGCTTTTTCTTTTGCCTAATCACAAACATATGGTGCACCTTAGGGAGATTATCTTCACATTGTTAGCTTTAAAACGTGGCATTCTTCTAGCTTTACAAGGTCACAGCAGCTAGCAGGTTAAATGATAGCGCAGAAACAAAATGTTAACGCAGCATGACCTTGGTCAATCAGTTAATCTTTCTCTGCCCTATTTACTCCAGCAAAATAAAAATCCATCCCCACACACTGCAAAGTGCTGGGAGATCCTGGGGTAAAAGGTACATCGTGAGCCAGAGTATTAATTATTTAAGCCCTGATCGGATGCTGTACTGGAGGGAATACAGATGAATTTACTGTTATTGTCTGTCTGCGTACGTATCGCTACGCCTCGCATCGACTGCAGTGGTGTAGCTGTCAGGGAGCCGTACGGGTCGGAGCTCGCAGACACGCCGTATTGCTGCTCCCTTCTGTGATTCATCCCTCCGTGGTTCAGAAACGGCAGAGAGCTGTGTGAGGGCTCGAGCACCAACAGTACTACTGCTTCAGGGAGTAAGAGCGTTTTGAGAGACTTACGTCAGCATTTTATGTAGCGCTCCTTATTAATTACGCTGCGAGGGGGAGGAGGGCGAGGATGCAGCCTGCGCTGACAGCCCAGCATGTGTCCTGCAGCGTGGTGCGTGTGCGTAACGTAGGGAGGCAAAGGCTCGGTCCCTGTGCCGTGCTGCAATGGCAGCTCTTCAAGTTTTGTGGGAAAGCCTCGTCTCAAACTGCTCATAAATTGGTTTTCTGGTTGTTAGATTAAGCTGGATTACACAGCGTAAAGCATTGATTTTTAGATTTTAGAATGCTGAATAATTTATGTGCACATTGCCTCCTAAACGAGATTGTGGCAGCCTGATTGCTCTGGCCCTTCTCAGAGCGGATCCAGACAGCGGCTGGTTTGAGGTGCAGGCCAACTTTGCACTGTCTGACTTCTGTGTCTGCTTTAAAACAGGAGGAGTCTTCTCCAACATTATGGTACGTTGCTGAGGCTTGATTTTACAGCGTCCAATGGTGTCATCCTACTGCAAGCACAAAGCACGATTTTTAGAGCTGCTGTTCCTTAAAAATCTGCTTTTGCTACCATTCAGTTTTAATATGGCCATCTATTATAATGTAGAAATGCTGAATACAAGCAGGAGTACATATAGACAGGAAGGGAGAATTGTATTTTTATGAACCATGCAGATGTTGATCATAAATCTGTGTTGATCATAAATCTGAAGTCAAATCCTTCTTTGGGATTTGACTTTCGTCGAATTGTGCCATTCAAAAACCTCTATTGTCACACACGTATATTGTAGAATACATCTAGAAATAAAACACCGTGTTGACACATAGCTTATTTAACTGGGTGTTTGCACTGTCATGGTGCAGAGACTTTGTCTCTGAAAACCTTAGTACACTCCTGTGTGGGCTGAAGTCAGGTACAGACGTTGATGATAGGTATGTAATTTCTCTAATAACTTTATTTTGTTGTTAATATTCTGCACCTTTACTGACTGTAGCAAACTGAGCAGAACGTCTTGATTATCCTCTTGTGCTGGGTCAGCTTTGGTTAAATCATCAAAAGCAAGAAACATCTATTAAGTGTTCTTTTGCTGAGTCCTCAATTTAAATGAACTTGCAGGGAGCAGCAAATATTTTTCCTCCCATTTTCTCTAGGCCAGTTTCTGCGTCCCTCAGAGGTCACAGCCTCCCTGGAGAGGAGCCCGGTGTCTGAGAAACGCTGCTCTGAGCGAGTCCAAACGCCGCTATTCAGCAACACTGTCGTAACCTCACCTCAACACACCCATCCATCCGTCAGAGGACCGGCCCTGGTGTGAACACCCCTCACTACTGCAGTCGCAAGCCGGTCTGTGCACCGGCGGTGCGTTGTCCTCGCCCGCCGGGCTGCTGACGCCGCGGCTGAGCCTGACGTTTATAGCGGGGTTGTGGACAGTGTGTTCGGGGCTGGAGGCTGCCGACGGCGCTTTGCGTCCTGCCCCGATCGCGCCTGCTTGCCCGTGGCGGTGTGGGCACGGGGACGGAGACCACTGCCCGGGGCCGCGGCTCTGCAGGGAAGGCCCTGAAGCGGGGCTCGGCCGCTTTCTTTGCTGTGGGGGCGAAACGCGGGGCGTCCTCCCCGACGGCAGCGCCCGCTCGGCCAGGCAAGGCCCGGGTCACTGCACATCCCTCTCCATGCCTGGGCGGGTGGGGTTCACTCACCCAGACCCTCGCACCCGCATTTCCTACTTGGCCGTTCCACCAGCGTGTTCTGTTTTGGTCGGTTGGTTTGTATTAGAGTTGTAGACTTGAAAAGTTTTTCGTGGCTTTGCATTAGCGACAAGACAAAGGCACCCGGGGAGGAGTCACCCCCCGCACCAGCACGGGCTGGGCCGACCTGCTGGCGAGCGGCTCTGTGCAGAGGGACGACAGGCTGACCACGAGCCAGCGGCGTGTCCTGGCTGCCGAGAAGGCTGGTGGTCTCCTGGGGTGCATCAAGGAGTGTGGGCAGCAGGTCAGGGGAGGTTCTCCTCCCCCTCTGCTCTGCCCTAGTGAGGCCCCATCTGCAGTGCTGTGTCCAGTGCTGGGCTCCCCAGTTCAAGAAAGATGAGGAGCTACTGGAGAGAGTCCAGCGGAGGGCTGTGAAGATGAGGAGGGGACTGGAGCATCTCTGCTATGAGGAGAGGCTGAGGGAGCTGGGCTTGTTCAGCCTGGAGAAGAGAAGGCTGAGAGGGGACCTTCGAAATATCTGCAGGGTGGGGGTCAGGAGGACGGGGCCAGACTCTTTCCAGTGGTGCCCAGCGACAGGACAAGGGGCAACGGGCACAAACTGGAGCAGAGGAAGCTCCAGCTGAACACGAGGAAGAACTTCTTCCCTCTGAGGGTGCCGGAGCCCTGGCCCAGGCTGCCCAGGGAGGCTGTGGAGTCTCCTTCTCTGGAGATATTCCAGCCCCGCCTGGACGCGGTGCTGTGCCCCCTGCTCTGGGTGACTCTGCTTGGGCAGGGGGTTGGGTGGGGGATGCCGAGGGTCCTGCCAGCCCTGCCACGGCGGGGTTCTGGGATTCGGCTCTCAGGTGCCGTGTGGGAGCTCCGCCGTCGCACAGCGACTGTTCCCCGCATCCCCGCAGCACGGCGAGTGCGGCGTCGCGACCGAGAGCCCGCTCGGCTGGGCCGCCCGCAGGGTCTGCAGCGGCGAACCAGCCCCAGCGCACGGCAGCGCGGACGCTGCGCCGGCCCTGAGGCGGCCGGGAGCAGAGCGCCTCTGCTGTACTGCTGCCACGCGCCCTTCCTCCGCAGCCAACCGCTCCCCGCGAGCCGGGCTGCCCCGTGCGGGGCGCTGCGGCCGCCGACCCGGGGCTGGGGGCGGGCCGGGCCGTGCTCTGCGGGGGGCTCCCGCCGTCCCCCCCGCCCCGGTCCGCAGTCCCGGCGGTGCGCGGGGGGCGGGGCCGGCGTACCGGGACCCGGCCGCCTGGGCGCCGCCTGCTGGCGGCCGCTGAGCACTGCCCGCGCCGCGGCGGGGACCGGCCGGCAGGGAGGGGCCTGCGCACGGCGCTGCGGGGGAGACCCCGCCCCATCCGGGGAGACCCCGCCCCTCTCAGGGAGACCCCGCCCCATCCGGGGAGACCCCGCCCCGCCCGGGGAGACCCCGCCCCGCCCGGGGATCCCGCCCAGGCTTCCCCCGGGGAAGCCGGAGGTGGCGGCGGGCAGCGGCAGCCGTGGGAGCGCTGGCGGCTGCTGCTCGCGGTGCTCCGGACGGCGGCCGGGAGCGTTCCGGCAGCTGCCCCAGCGCACAGTGCCCTGGGTCGCGCCGAAGTTACCGGCGCAGGGTGGAGGGTACTGGGGAAGCCCGGGAGCAGTCTGGAGGGCGTCCGAGACCTGTGAACCCGGTGTCGGCACCTCCCGGCGCTGCGCCAGGGTGGCTGCCGGGCGCTGCTGCAGCGAGGAACGGGCGAGCGTTCAGCCGTGCCCGCGGATCTGTGCGGGACCCACTCACCGCACAGGTCCCGCCTAACCACCCTTCACGGGTCAGTGTTCACAGTAAGAATTCATTCATCGTTAAATCCAGAAATAAAAGGGTTACAGAGAAAGCCAGAATGGTTCAGACAGGAAAGAGCACTGATTATTGTGACCCTTGTGGGTTTTTCTGCATTCCATACTTGAATTTCAAAATGAAAATATTGAGATAAACTCCTGCCTTCATAGGAGTACAGTTGGTGTCATTTCTTATTCAGTGTGAAGCCTGAAAAAGGAGAATAAACACCCATCTGATCGTTCACGCTCGCAGTTCGGGCCCTGAGCAGCAAAGCGTTTCAGCAGTGATAAAGCTTCCGGCAGCGCAGTGTTCCCGCCGACTCCCGAAGGACTGCGCCGAGGCCCGGGCTGAGCGGTCGTTTGTCCCGAGGAAGGGGGGAGCGGAGGTGCCGTGTGCTGGGGCCGGGTCGCGGTGCCCGCGCTGGTGGTGCGAGGTGGCGGGGCAGGGTGCAGGCCCGCACGGCCGCCGCTCGCCGGGGGCTTCCCTGGCCGGGGGGGCTGTGGGTGCTCTGGGAGGTCGCTGTGCCCCGCACCACCCCGTGATCCGCCCTGGCGCACGGCTCCGAGAGGGGGGCACAACATCTGTTACCCCAGGCACTCCTCCAGGTTTTATCTGAACGTTTATAAATAGTGTGAATAATGCAAATTTTTCAAGTTCAGCAAGTAATTTATCTGAGGTTCTGAGAGACATTCGATGCGCTTACGTTACCCAAGGCGCTCTAAACCCAACTGTATTTCAAGATAAATACAAATAACTTTGGCTGGGATGTAGCTGTTTGCCTTTGTAGCAAAAAGCTCCTGTTTGGGTGTGATTTCTTCTACCAACCGGCACAACTAGGAAGCAATAGTCCATCAAGGTCCTTCCTGATGAGAAAAAAATAGGAAAACCAGTAGCAGACGCGTGCACACCGGACCCTGCTGCGCTGGGACCGTCCCTGCCGGCAGCGGAGCAGCCAGGGTCGGGGTGCGGGTGTCGGGCAAGGGGGGGCCGGGCTGCTCCCCAGCTGCAGCGCGCCGGCCGTGGGCTTCGCCGGGGTGGTGGCACGGGGTTTGACGGCAGCGCAAACGCCCAGGAGCGGCTCCTCGCCGGCCTAGAACCAGCCCAGCCCCAGGCACCTCCCGCCAGGACACGAGTGTGAGCGGTCGCTGAACTGGGGGGAAAGTCGGAGTGCGGACAGTGCCAGCAAACCAAACTTACTGAGCGCCCCGCCGCGCACAAATTCTGCGGGTGGCTCTGTGCGGGGGGAGGCCGCGTGCTGCGCAGGCGGAAAGGAAATCAGCAGAGCAACAGGAAGGAGAGTGTCGAGTCTTCAGCAGTGTTGCAGTTATTCTTCCAAACCTGCACAGCTGAAGTGATTTTTAAGCATCCATCAGATCCCTGCTACGGAATGCGATGTTTAGGATTTCAGGTGATCCTTGTGGCATTTTGTATTCAGGTGGCCTTTTAAGATCACGTCATCCTCAAAATGACAATTTTTCATCTCCTTCAAAATCTTGCCTTTCTAGGGGGGAAAGGGTGGATATGAGGAAAGATAACGAGACCTGTAACCACTGCTTGTTTTCCCTGCGCTATCAGTATATGAAAATCATGACCATAATTGTATCTAAATAAATCTAAACCCATTCAAGCTTTATATAATACCATCGATAACCCTGAAATTAAAGAAATGCATTTTACTGAGCACAGTAAGACTTTGCATTTGTTGTGCTTTTCAAAATGCTTAAATGTTTTTTCACAACCCAGCATCATGTTTAAGATATTATCCAAACTCACCGCTCGTTATGGGAGCAATTTCATTCACGCTCAGCTCCATTGATTTTAAACTTACTGCAGCCAGAATATAGTGGAGATTAATATCTGTACCATCTGAATATCATCTGATATTATCTAAAGGATGGACTAAACAGGAAATAATAAACAGCTAAGAAGTTAAAATGCCCTCAGCATTCCCTCAAAACAGGTAAAAAGAGACGCCTCTGAACCGATGTGTGCTTGTAAAGGAAACACAAGCTTTACATTCTCATACGTCACATCTAATCTTTGGAGAAGACCACAGAATCACAGAGTGGTTTGGGTTGGAAGGGACCTTAAAGACCACCTCACTTCACCCCCCCGCCATGGGCAGGGCCCCCTTCCCCCAGCCCAGGGTGCTCCCAGCCCCGTCCAGGCCTTGAGCGCTGCCAGGGAGGGGGCAGCCACAGCTCCTCTGGGCAGCCTGGGCCAGGGTCTCACCGCCCTCAGAGTAGAGAATTTCTTTCTTATATCTGATCTAAAACTCCTCTCAGTCCAAAGCCATCCCCCCTTGTCCCGTCACCCCCTGCCCTTGTCCCAGCCCCTCTCCAGCTCTCTCGCAGCCCCTCCAGGCACTGGCAGCTGCTCTAAGCTCTCCCCAGAGCCTGTCCTTCCCCGGCTGAGGACGAAGCAAACATGAGTCCAAGGCTTTGACCGAACGGTCCAGGACCGCAGAGGGGGACCGAAGCCCTCCCGTCCCGTGGGGAAGGTCTGGCCGTTGGTGGCTCCGGGGTGCCCTGAACAGCTCCGCAGGAAGGGTGTCCCAGCCTGCCAGGGTCCCTGCCCGAGGGCTGTCCTCGGAGCTGCCCAGGCGAGGGAGCAGAGCCCAGAGGCCGGGCGGCCGGAGGGAAGGGCGGCTCTGCCTGCAGACCGAGCCACTCTGCTCCTCGGTGCCCTCAGCCCCAAAGCCGCTTTGTGCTCGGCTGGGTTGCACAGGCAGCCCAGCGTCTGCTCTTCACAAGCGTGGGGCGTAACGGGGAAGAAATTGGACCTCTTTGTGCTTTTAGCACATACGCAAAGTTTTAAATACTCTCCCTACGTGTTCATGAAGTCTGTCCAAATAATTTAAGTGTTCGGGTTTGTTGCTGTCCCTAGTAACAGGTCAAATGATTCAGCGAAAACCGTTCTTGGTGTAATGCTCCAGAGGCAGATGAATACACAGCTGATGGGTTTGGGATGCGTTCCCAAGCTGCTGCATCGGTTGGGTCCAAAAACTCGCAATAAATGAGTTTAATCAGGAAACATCGCTCCGATATGAATGCTTAATGGCACTGATTTATAGCTTCAGCTGCCAAAGTCAGGAGCTAGCTTAGCAGTCCCGAGTCCACAGAGTCAAGGTTTCAAGAACAAACAGCTCTCCTTGGAGATTAAAGTGTTGCAAAAGATGTTACCAGACAGGCAGAAGGGAAGTTTTGCCTCCAACTGCAGCAGTTAACCCAGCCCCGAACTGAGCTATCCAAACGGATCCGAAAATGTTCCTTTGAAAAGCTGCGTTCTGACAAGTCTGCTCCTTCAGAGCGCTGCCGGCTGTACGGCCAGCAAGTTCCTCTAATGGCTCATTTTTGTTGTCTTGGTTTTTTCTCTCACCTGCCAGAAGCCAAGGGTTTGTCGCGCTGCGGGTCCCTGAGCTGTGCTGTGAAGCCGCACGCAGGCCCCGCGGCTCTCTGCGAGGGCACGAGGTCTGTGGTTGAGGTGTCGTTTGTAGCAGGGTTGCTCGCAGAACGGCAGTTCCTCCTCAGCACTGAGGCCACCCAGCAGAGCACCGTCCACCCGGCGGTCTGCAGGGTGACGCGTGGTGGGAAAGGCGAGGGAGAGGCGGCTGGAGAAAGGGTCTGTGGTCTCCTGCGCCCACACGCATCGACCTGGTCTACAGAACCGCAGCCCGCATCATCGCCTTCGGCTGCGCCAACAGCTCGTCCCCGCTGCGGAGTTCATCCCTTGCTCCCCTCAGCCCGCCAGGCGCAGTCACCTTCTCGGTGTCGCTCTCTTCTTGCCGTGGTTCAGCCTGGCTGGAGGCCAGGTGCCCACCCAGCCGCTCCGCCGCTGCCCTCGCAGCGGGACAGGAGAGAGGACACAGGGCAGAAAACAGGGTGCGTCTTGGCTGGCACTGGCTCTGTGGGACGCGGGGGAAGCTTCTGGCAGCCTCTCACCGAAGCCACCCCTGTAGCCCCCCGCTACCAAAACCATGCCACGCAAACGCGATACACCGGCCGTCTGAATGCGCTGCTCCCGCAGCGCCGCATTGACCGCTCCCCGTCTGACACTCGCAAAAATCACACGGGTTGTGGCTGCGGTGCCCGGAGCTCTGCGGGTGCTCAGCGCGGTCTGCCAGGAGCCGTTCGCTCCCAGGCGCCTCTGCTCTCCACAGACAAACCCCGGCTTTGGGTGTAGCGCCTACAGACACGCACCACGCACACGGAACGTCCCGCAGCACGCCCGGGTCACGCAGGAAGGACTCAGGGAACGTCAGATGAAGTTTGCCATGGCGCAGCTTTCACGGAGCGCCTTTAGGATATGCGCGCTGCGTGACGGGCCCGTATCAGCGACCGCCCGGCTCGTGAGCGGGGCTGCTGCCGAGCTCCGCCACGGCCGGGCCGCCCGCGCTGCGCGCCAGGGCTGGGCGAGGGGCGCGACGGGCCACGGCTCTGTGCTTTGCTGCAGAGGTGGTGAGGAGTGGCTCGGGGCCGTCTGCGGGAAGACGACGGTGGTTGAAAAGCAGCTGAAAAGTTCCTCGAAAAACGAAGCGCGTCCCTCCGCTGGCTGCACCCGCCGGACGGCTCCGGCGAGGTCCTCGCGCCGGGTCCCGACGACGGCGGTTCGCTGCCCTGCGTGCCGTGGGGTGCGCCGACAGCCCGGGGACCGGCTGGCAGCACGGCCCAGGAGGGGACGACGGCGGGGGTCTGCAGTGAGCGGGGCCGCGGGGCACGTGGGGCAACCAGGGCAGCGCTGGGAGCCGGCCGCGGGCTCCCCGAACCGGGACGGCCGGGAACGCTGGGCTGGGGGTTCGGCCCCTTCACTCCTCAGCGCGGGTTCTGCTCTGCAAATCCCTTCGCTCTTCACCCCCACTCCCCCGGGGGCAGCGCGGCGCCCGGCCCCCTGCCCCCTCCCGCAGCGCCTCTCCCGGCCCCGCAGGACGGGCTGCCTGGGCGGCCGCTCCGCGCGGGGCTTCCACCCTGGGCGATTAATTAAAACTTTAATTTATTTTGGTCAGCCACTGCCAAGCGGGCCTGACCGCGGCGCGCGCCCACGCGGGACCCCCCGCCCCCCCCCGCCCCGGGCCGCGCTGCGGGGCAGGGACGCGCGCGGGCCCGCGGAGCCGCTCGGGGGGGGGCAGAGCGCGGGAGGGCCTCACCCCGCGCGCTCGAGCCCGTCTCCGCGCGCCCGGCGGCAGGCGCGGGGGGGCCACCCGCGGAGCAGCCCCCACGCCGGGCCCACGGCCCCGCGGGAACGCACGCGCAGCCGCGGATGCCGGTGAGGCGCGGGGCCCCGCGGCGCGGCCCGGGAGCGGGCGGGGGGGGGCGGGCGGGGCTGCGGTGAGCGCGCGCCACCGGGCCCGGGAGCGGCGCGCGGCGGCGGGCGGGGCGGGGCGCGGCGCGGCCCCTTTAAGGCGCGCGGCGGCGGCGCGGGGCGCCCATGTGGAGGGGCTCCATGCCTTGTTGTCCTCCGCGCCCATTGGCCCGCGCCGCGCTGACATATTGTAATGGGCCGCGAGCGCACTGCGGGGGGAGGGTCGCCCGCAAAACCCGGCGGCCGGATCGCCGCGCCGCCGGCCCGGACCCGCCCACCCCGCCCCCGCCGCCCGCCCCGGGGCCAGCCGCCCCGCGCCGCCGCCCCGCGAGGCCGGCGGGGCCGCCGGGCCGCCCCCCCCCCGCGGCGCCGGGCAGGGCCGCCCGCCGCCCCCCGCCCCGTCCCGCCCCGTCCCGTCCGGGCGGCGCCCATGACTCCGCGCCGGGTCTTGCCGCCGCCCGCCGCGTAGTAGCGGGGCCGCGCCAGCGCCCGCCTGTTGTGTTTCTGTTGCCGCCCGCCATCTTGTCGCCAGCGCTGCTGCCGTCGGGGCGAGCCGCGGGGCGGCGCGGCGCCTGCGGCCGGGCCCGCGCGACCGGGGAGGCGGCGGCGGCGGCGGCCGGGGCCCCGCCATGAGCATCGAGACGCTGCTGGAGGCGGCGCGGTTCCTGGAGTGGCAGGCGCAGCAGCAGCAGAGCGCACGTGGTGAGGGGCCGGCCGCGCGGGGCCGCCGCCTGACAGCGCGCGGGGCCGGGGGGGGGCGGGGGGCGCGGGCGCGGCGCTGCCGGTGCGGGGCGCGGCGGGGGGGGGGGGGGGAGCGGGCCGCTGCCGCGGCGCGGGGAGCTGACAGGGCCGGGGGGGGCGGGCAGGGGAGGGGGGGCGCGGCGCGGGTTCCCCACGGGGGGGGCGGCCGCCGGGACGCTCCGGTCCCCGGGGGAGGGGGGAGGAGGGGGGGCGCGTGGGCCGCCCCCGCCCCGCCCGCGGGCGCGCTGCGTGTCCCCGTGCCGCGGGCGGGGCGGGGCCGCGCCGCGTGACGCGCCAGGCGCCGCCCGCCACCACGTGCGCGCCGCCCCGCCCCGCTCGCCCCGCGGGGAGCCCCGGTGCGGCCCCGCGCGGCCCCGCCCGCCCCGGCCCCGCGCCCCGGGCCCTGCTGCGGGCTCGCTCGGCGCGGCGGCGCGTGCGGGGGGCGGGGGCGGCGCGTGCCGCGGTGCGGTGCTGAGTCACGGGGCGGGGGGCTGCGGGGGGGCGGGGCCGGCGCCCGCAGGCGGGGAGCGGGAGGGGGCGGTCGCTGTGTCTGTTGCTGCGGGAGGGGCCCTGGCACCCGCGGCCCCGCGCCGGGACACCGGGCTGCCAGCGGGCGGGTGTCCGCGGGGGCAGCGCCGAGGGCCCGCACCGGGCTGGGCACCCCACGGCGGGGGTGGTTTCCGGGGGGGGGCGCGGGCAGGGCAGTGCCCCCCGAAAACGGGACCGGGAGGGGCTTCCTGGTCGCAGGGAGCGGCCGGCGAGGGCGTGCGGGGATGCTGCCACGCAGCCCGGCCGGCCCCGGGCAGGCCCCGCCTCGGCGAGCGGCCCCGGGAGCTGCGCGCTGGGCCCTGGGAGCTGCGTGCTGGGCCCCGGGAGCGAGCTCCGCGCTGGGCCCCGGGAGCTCCGCGCTCGGCAGCGGCGATGGAGGCGTCAGGGCCGAGCCGGCGGCCGGAGCTGTGGTGTCGGGGCGTGCGTGGCGGCAGCGGGACGGCCGCGAGCGCCAGGAGGATGCGTGGCGTGGCGGGAGGAGCCCGTCGCGTGGACTTTGGGCGGCAGGAAGGTGCCCCGGGAGAGCACGAGCAGAGAGGGAGCTGGGAAGGCTGCCGGGGCGCGGGCAGCGCAGCCGGCCGGGTTGGCTTCCTTCCCTCGCCGCCCGCGGCCTCTCCTGCCCCGTCCAGCGCGCGTTCAGGGCAGCCTCGCGGCCTGCCTTGCACCCACGGTCCCGCCGCGGAGCTCCGGGGGTCCGGTCTGCCCTGGGAGTCAATCCAGGGTGGGAACAGCGTTAGAAAACCTGCAATAACACTGCGGTGAGGCTGCTGGGCGCAGGCTGGCGGAGCGCTGCGGGGTGCAGCGGGGCGGGAGTCTCCGCGGGCTGCGGCCGCTCCGTTGGGTCTGCGCGGCCGGGCTCCGCGCCGTCCCGCCGGCCAGGCGGGAGAACGCCTGCAGCGCTCCGGCTGTCGCTTTCTCAAACTTGGGAACGAAGGAGGACAAAGTCTTCCGTTCGGCCGTACGTTCCTCACCCTGCCTGTACGGGGAGGAAAACTGGCAGAAGGAAAATCCGAGCAGGGTGAGGAGAGAGGAGAGCGGGGCGGCTTCGGGAGCGGAGAGGTTTCGGTGCGGCTGCTCCCCTTGGCAGCGGTGCCCGGCGCCGCGGAGCGTCCTGCACGCGAAGGCGCGGTGTGCGAGGCACAGCCGCTCGCTCCGCCTGCCCAGGGAGCAGAATCCCAGCATGGCGGGGTGGGCAGGGCCCTCTGTGGGTCACCCAGCCCAACCCCCTGCCCAAGCAGGGTCACCCAGAGCAGGCTGCACAGCACCATGTCCAGGCGGGGCTGGAATATCTCCAGAGAAGGAGACTCCACAGCCTCCCTGGGCAGCCTGGGCCAGGGCTCCATCACCCTCAGAGGGAAGAAGTTCTTCCTCAAGAAATTCTTCCTCAAGCACCATGGCTGCTTCCCTGCGGGGCGGGACGGGACGGAGGTGGTGGGGCCCTGTCCCTGGCTGAGGGAGAGCTTTCTGGAGAGGGGAGGTGCGGAGGGGCTCCCTGAGAGCAGGCTCCATCTTCACGTTCTCCTTGGCCGCGCCAGGAGGTCGGACCAGCAGCTTTTGTCGTTGCTTCGTACTTCGCTACTGGGGGGCAGCTTGAATAATGCCAGGCTTTGGGGGGTAGCGCAGGGTGCAGCTGCTGGCAGAGCTCCCTGGACTGACCGGAGACGAAATCGCGTCCTGCAGGGAGCAGAGCGGTGTCTGCAGAGCTGTGAGATCAGCCCCTGCCCCAGCATCCCCCCTCTCCTTCCAGACCCCGGGAGAAGGCGGGTGACGCAGGCGGGGTGCTGCTGACCCCGCACCCCGCGCTGCCTCGTGCCGCGCGCGCCGCGTCTCGCGGCTCTGCAGGTGCAGCAGCGCTTGGCGTTGGAGTCCGGTCCTGCTGTGTCCGTCGGGCGCTGGCTCCCAGGAGCGCACCCGCGGCGGCCGGGCACTCTCAGACCTGACACGAGCGCCGCAGACCCTCCCGTCCCGCTGCCCCGGCCGTGCCCGGTGCCTTTGCTCAGGTCTGACTCGTTTTCCGGCCCACACACACACGTGGCTTTCCCTGCTCCTTCACCCTCTTCGCTCGTGGAGCCCCTGACCGTGTAGGCTTCGCGAATTTATAGCCAGAGCAAGTCTTGTTCTGTGCCGCCAGGGCCGCTTGTTGCGGTGGGGAGCTGCCAGCGGCACTGCTGGGGTGAAGCCCTGCCACCCACCACGGCACAGCCTGGGTGGCTCTGCCCGTGGAGCCCTGCCCGGCGCTGCCCCTGCCTGCGTCCCCAGGTGGCCGGCACTGCCTACGGGAGGGCTCCCGCAGCCTTCACAAGGTGTTTACCCAAAATCCCGTTGAATATTCCATATTACATGTATTAATATTTCAGAGAAGATCGTTTCTAACTGCTGAAAGAAGCAGAGTCTAGATCCATCAGCTTGAGACGTCCCCGTGAGAGGAAGAGCGCGGCAGCGTGCGGCAGCGTGGCGCGGTTGGGAGTGGGACCTCGGGGCGGAAGGGGCTTCGGTGCTGCGGGGCCCGTGGTCGTGCCGGTCGTTACCAGAGCTGAGCTCGGACTTTGCTAAACACGTGCTGGGGTCTGAAGGGCACGGCACGGGAGGTTGGTTGGTGTCTCCCCAGTGAACCTGGGGCGGCGGGAATGCAGGTAACAGATCAAGTTAGAGGGAAATGTGTGCTAATTAATTACACCGCTGCCCGGGCACGTCTGCGGATTTTTACATCTGTAGAATCCTCACTCTTGATGAGACTTCCACAGCGTAATCATTGCTGCGATTTGTTGTGGTGGTTCGGGGAGGCTCCTTTGCTTGTGAGCTCTTTGCCCGTCCCGTTTGATCCTGCCGGGGTTTGCCGCACGCTCTGCGCGGGGCTGGCGTCACTCGGGGATCGTTGCTGGCAAACGCGTGTGACGGGCTCGTGTGGATGCGGAGAGCGACGGAACGAAAGTGAAACCTCGGTGGTTTGGCTCGGCGGCCGCCCTCCTGTGTGCACGCTCAGCGGAGCCGCTCTCCTTCGTGACGACAGACGCTGTGCAAATTGTGGTGCTGGTAATGACGTTATTTGGATCTCATTCATCTGTGGAGGGAAAAACCAACAGATTTGGGGGAGGCGGGGTGGGTAGCTGGTGTTCAGTGTTGCTTCTTGTCGTGTTGGCGCCATGGGAATGCAGACCGTAACGGACACGCTCCGGACGTACGCCGTGCTGGCCACACGCTGCAGCGTTTCTCCTTGGTTTGGGAGTCAGGGTGCTGGAGCGCTCTCGTCTCACAGAATCACAGAATCCCGGCATGGTGGGGTCTGGCAGGGCCCTCTGTGGGTCCCCCAGCCCAACCCCCTGCCCAAGCAGGGTCACCCAGAGCAGGCTGCACAGCACCGCGTCCAGGCGGGTCTGGAATATCTCCAGAGAAGGAGACTCCACAGCCTCCCTGGGCAGCCTGGGCCAGCGCTTTCACGCGTGCGAGTGTCGCTGCTGCTGACCCTGTTGCTGTGAAGTAGTGCCCAGAAGCGCGTGTGTTTGCACACTCACAAGCCCGCAGATGGAGGTCCTGTTTCTGTCTGGTGTTTGCAAACTCCAGAGACTTCTGACTTGAATTTGGGGGTGGCTGATTTCTCTGAATTTAGGTTAACACAAGAATGTTTCATGATCTAAGAAAACAAATTTATTTATAACTGCAAGTGATACTGGCTTGCTTGGGGTTTTTCCCATAGACACTCGTCCACGACCCGCGCAGCTTGCGCTCTCCGCGTTGCCTGGCGCTGCTCAGCGATGTTCGTAGCCTGTCGGTTTTTCGAACGTTGCTGGCAGGGGTGGTGACCGAACAGTAAGCCTGGTTCTGGCCTTGTCCCATCTCCTCTAGCTGCTGCTTTGGCACGTGTCTGAATGGCGTGGGATGGCCAGCGAGGTGTGTGCTGGCCAGGAGGCTCTCCTTCGGCGTGGTGCGCCCGGCTGCGGCCGAGGGCTGGGGAAGAGGGCCAGCTCGCGCCCGGCACCCGTGCTGGGCAGCAGCGTGGCGCGGTGCTCGCTGTGGTCCTGCTCAGGTCTCATCAGCAGGACGCTGGGCCGCGTCTGCAGAAACCCCGGGGGCTCTCAGCCCTGAGCTGCTGTGTCTGGGTGGCCTGGGCTGCGGGCAGGGCCTGAGCACCTCTGTGTGCACAGGGCCGTGTCCTCAGTCGCCGCGGGCAGCACGTCCGCCTGGGTGTCTTCCAGGAGAAGCTGAAGCGCCTTGTGACCTCTTTGAGGGTTGGACTAGATGACCCCCAGAGGTCCCTTCCAACCCCTACTATTCTGTGATTCTGTGATTCTGTGACCCGTGGTGCGGTGTTCATCTGGTTTTGAAGGCTTCCAGGTGCACGAGAGCCACGCTGCAGCACGGGTGACGCGAGTGCCACGGCGGCGGGTGGGAATGGCCCCGCCGGACGCCCGCACAGGCCTGGCTTTCTGGAGTCGAAACCGCAGAATAAGCTGACGGCAGGCTGGGTTCTGGAAAGCGACTGCCTCACGTAATCCTGACCCACCTCCTTCCTCCCAGACTAGCGCTGCTCTCACCTTTTCCTTTCACTTTGTCCCTTTTTCTCCCTTGCTGGGGGGTGCGAACGGGGCGCGGGCGGCAGAGGAGCCCGGCGCAGCCCGGTGCCGGCCGCACAGCTCGCCGCTCGGGCTGCGCTGGAGCAGCGTCTCGTCGTCCGCGGAGCCGCGCGGCGGCGTGGGTCAGCGGCAGGGCGGGAGGGTGGGGATCCGCTCCGCCTGCCCCCGCCGATGCCTTTTTCTGTACGGTGGGGCACGTCCGCTGAATTTGTGTATCAAATGCTGAACTGCCCGAAACCTGACAAAGCTGTAGGAACATAAAAACTTCTTTTTTCTTTTTAATTGACAAGAGCTCTGATCCTCAGTGGAATCTGGGGGCAGTGGGTCCCACGGTGTAATCATACACAAAATGTGATGGGTTTGTCTGTTTTTAGCTTGTTGCTTCTCAGGTGTTTGGGGTGGGTAGTGCCGGGGAGCGCGCGGGCTGCCCGCCCCACGCGCTGGTCTGCGAGCCCCGGTGCAGCGCGGAGCCACGCCTGCAGCTGCAGCCCCAGGGAGGAGGTGAAGCGGCACAGAAGTTGCCCCTCATTTCCCATTTTCACCTCCTTCTGTCTTCTCTGCTCACACAGGGTGTGCTCAGAAAGGGGACGGTAGTGCAAATAGAAAATGTGGCAGACAAGGTTTGCCAAGAAAAGCAACGCTCCGTGCCGCTGGCGGGTAAGCTGTGCGTTCCGCCAAGGGGCATCACGGCGTTGCGCAGTCCCTGGCTGGGTTTTGCAGCGCTCGTGAAAGGTCGCCGGCGGAAGAGCTGAGGTGCGGGGGCTTGCAGTGCCCTCCCTGGAGCTGGGCCCTGCCAAGGCGAGAAGCGCGGCCGGGCTTTCGGGGCCTTCGCAGGCTCCCGTCCGGCTGGGTGCGCAGCCTGGAGCGTGGAAAGCCCCGGACTCCCGGCAGCGTCCCAGCGTCTCCTGGCCGGGCAGCTCGCCGCGGTGCGTGGTGGAGGCTGCGATGGGGATGTGTAGGGAGTGTTTCGTGCTGGAATCGGGGCTGCCTCGCTGCGGGTGGCACGGTTCGCTCTGCTCCCTGGCTAAAGAGCCCTTGGGCTTTCCCTGGCCGTAGTTTGGCCTCTGATCTGTTTGGCAGCGGCCTCTGATCTGTTTGGCAGCAGCATCTGATGAAGCTGTTTCACAGAATCACAGAATCACAGAATAGTAGGGGTTGGCAGGGCCCTCTGTGGGTCCCCCAGTCCAACCCCCCTGCCCAAGCAGGGTCACCCAGAGCAGGCTGCACAGGACCTTGTCCAGGCGGGGCTGGAATATCTCCAGAGAAGGAGACTCCACAGCCTCCCTGGGCAGCCTGGGCCAGGGCTCCGTCACCCTCAGAGGGAAGAAGTTCTTCCTCATGTTCAGACGGAACTTCCTGTGCCTCAGTTTGTGCCCGTTGCCCCTTGTCCTGTCACTGGGCACCACTGAAAAGAGCTTGGCCCCATCCTCCTGACACCCACCCTGCAGATATTTGTAGGCATTTATAAGGTCCCCTCGCAGCCTTCTCTTCTTCAGGCTGAACAAGGCCAGTTCCCTCAACCTCTCCTCGTAGTGGAGATGCTCCAGTCCCCTCACCATCCTTGTAGCCCTCTTGTTTCCTCTGTTTGTGTGCGGGGGTTGTGTGTGGGAGCGTGGTGTGTGTCTGGGGGTGGCAGCCCCGCGGAAGGGGGTGGATGTGCCACGCGTTAGCACGTGTCTTACGTCTGGTGCGTAGCACGCACGGTGCCGTACCGATGCGCTGCGGGGGGTGGGATGCAGAGTGTCCCTGGGCAGCGTGGCTGTGCTCCTCTATGCAGGGAGGCAAGGGACAGGGCGAGGCTGTCCGGAGTGACCTCGGCGAGGTGGGTTGGTGCTCGGGAGCTGGTTCTGCCCAGGAGCAGAGCAGAAAGGGTGGGATGGGAAGGGGATCAAACTCCTTGTCCCTCTGTAGCGTGCTCTCCTGCCTTTCCCAAATCGCTGGGTACGAACAGGACCGTCTGAATGAGGCGGCCACTGTGTGGAGTTTTGGTCACTTTCTTGACCCTGTGTCCTTCGTATACCCACACAGAAGTCCATCCTTGCTCGTGAAGTCTCCAGACCAATCTCTGAGTGTTTGTGCAGCTCAAAAGACACCAGGTTTTCCCACCGCAGCACAAAATATTCCCTGGTTCCGTCAACCCCTCGCATCAGTGCGGTTGCATCACCACAAGAGAAGGCTGGAGAGGGCTCGGCAGCACCTCAGTGGATCAGTTGGTGAGCTGGGTGCTGTCAGGTGGCTGGGCAGAGCAGGTATCTCCCTGTGGAAAACCTCCTGCTGCCAGCTGGCAGCTTGAGGCATTCAGACAAGTCTGTCACTCTGGTTTTGATGAGCTTTGTTCTCTCTGATAAGGACTGCAGCGGCCAAGCGGTGGGATCTCACTGGAGACGACGTGCTGTAGTTGTAGCTGTGGTGTCGACTGAGCTCTTGCCCGTTTGCAGTAAGCCGAGCGAACAGAGACCATACCAAGTGTTTTTGGTGGGGAGCCCACATTTAGTGTGTGCCTGGACCATCGGCAGGTGATGCTGCAGGTTCAGGGTCTGCGCTGTGAAGGTGGGCAGAATGGCCGTGATGCTGTCATGTGCTGGAGGAGGATGGGGTCTGCTCCCAGACCCTGCTCTTGCTCTCGGGGTACCGGCACGCTGACACTGAGTTAGACCTTGACTGTGGGAAGAGCCTTGCTCTATGACCGAGGGCAATGGCTGTGAATTCAGCGATGGCGGGGATGACTGCGCTGGTGCAGGCAGTTCGGGTGATGGAGGAAAGCTTCCCCGACTCCTGCGCACGAGTATTGTGCTTTGATGGGCAGATGCCCTCGGATTCTTACCCCCTTTTCGTTTTCAGGTATGGAGATAGGATGCTGCAGGGTAATCTGCACATCTCCATTCCTTCCCTTGAGAAGAGAGCTGGCTAGTGTGAGCAGCCTGTGGAAACAGCCCCTGGCACAGCCCTGGGATGAAGGTGCAGTGGTGGCTGCTGTTCTCCTCAGGGGACGGAGGAACGTTACCTGAGCTGGTGTCGAGCAAATACGCTTACCTAACAGGCTGGTAATGAACCGGCAGATCCGGTTCTGCATGACTCAGTGTGTGACATGAAGTCCTTTAACCTGTCCTTGCTTCAGTTCGGTCGAATACAAGCAGCGTGTTGTCTGACGGAGAGGAGTTTGCAGACCGCTTGCACGCTGAGGGTCCCAGACCTGCTCGCGAGCGGTGGGTGAGGTGGGGTCTCGGAGTCTCTGCTGTGGGCACATCAAACGTTTTTGTTGTGTGTTAAGAGTACGTGGTTTGTTTATAATACGGTTTATGAAGTCAGCTCATATTTACTGCTCTTTCCCGACCACTACGTTTAAAGCACGTCGTCGCTGGCTGTGTTTCCGCAGACTTCAGCGTCCCACGCCGTCCCCCGGCGAGGAGGGGAGACGGCCGTGTCCTCGGGTGCGTGGGGTCCTGCCGGTCCTCGGTGCCGCTTTCTGCTCTGAGCTGCCGCACGGACGCTGTTCAGCTCGCAAGCAGCTGCTTATCAGAACACATGGCTTTGTCTCCCCGTTTCTTAAAAACGCCGGTGCCCGATGGAAGAGCGCGGAGACAGCGTCGTGCAGCAGCAGCTCTGCTGGTTGCCTGCCCGGCCGGGGCTCCCCAGGCGATGGAGCAGTCGGCGGTGGATCGCGTGCCGTTGGTGCCCGCTGCGCCTGGCAGAGCCAGCGCCGTTCTGCGCCGTGTCCGGAACCCCGCGGAAAGGCACAGCGAGGGTTTCGCGTCAGCCCAGCCCGCCGAGCTCCGTGTGCCGTGCTGCGGCGGGGGCAGCTGCAGCGTGCTCTGCGCCTGGGCGGCTTGCGGGCACCGGCGGGGCTGTGTGCATCTGAGGCTCTCCACCACGCGCTTATTTTTTTAGCAGTCTTAATCTGTTTTCTTTTCCTTTGTAGTACTGCTAAGTCCTGGCCCTTTATTTCTTTCTTCTCTCCACTAAGAGTTAGTTGTAACTAAAACGTGGCTAAAATGACTATCTGAGCCGATCCAGGGTTTCGGTTAAGCACTGGAATAGCAAACTGAAGCACAATGTAAACTATCCGTAGAGATTTGAGAAGCTGTTGCTTTGAGAAGCGTCTGCCAGGTATTAGTTATGGTCAGTTCTTCTTTGGGGCTTGGGAGATGAACGACAAGATTTCTTGAGGGTCTTTCAGACCTTCCTTTCTGCATTCCAGGAGCGGCGGTGGTTTTGTTGAAGAGAAATACTTGCTCGTAAGCCATCTGTCTCCATAAAATAGGAATAAGGCATGTCTGCTCCCTAGATTTAATCAGACATCTTGTCATTTCTCTAATTTATTTCAGGTTTGGATACTGAGGTCGCTTTGTAAGAGTCACAGAGAAGTCCGTCGCGCTGAAACCACTCGTGGTCTGTATTGGTTGGTGCTAAGGAGGGGCAGATTATGTGAAGGCTGATTTTCCTTTGCTTTTGCAGTTATGACATAAATGTGTCGTCATCCTCTGGCTGAGAAAATGGAGATTCAGGTGTTTTTGTTGTTAATAGTGAATGGTGACGCCATCTGCAGAGAAGGCGGAAGAGCGCGTGGTGTGCCGGTGCGGTGAGGACAGCGCAGCAGAGGAGTGTCGGGGGGAGCCAGGGTCTGTAAACCCGGAGACCGCAGTCCTCGGGGGGCTGGCGGAGCTCTGGCTCCGCTGGAGTGAGTCACAAGCTTCTGATTGCTGATGGTGAAGCATTTCCGTGGCCTTTGAACAGCGGGCTTTTAAAACGTGGTTTAGGCTTTCTTTAAGAATACAGTGTTAGTGGCCCGGTCTGTGTCGCTGGGAAGGCAAAGGGGACGTCTTGGTAGCGGGCTGGAACCCGAACGCAGCGCCTGGATGAGCGGCAGCAGGCGAGCGGTCTGGGTGGGGAGTCGGTCTGGGTGCGGAGTCGTCGGGTGCCTTGCGGGTGGCTCTTTCCCGTGGCCACGGCCCGGGGCCCGCAGGGTGTCGGGGACGGGTGCTGCGCTGGGGGCTGCCACCGCGCCGGTGGAGAAGCAGCGGTGTAAACGGATGGACACTAGACAGTGGCTTTGGCAAAGACGGGAGAGAGAAGTTGGGCTTGTGTTGTGCTGTTGTCACCCGAGATTCTCAGGGGCTCAGAGGAAGGGGTCTCAGTTTTAGAGCGGTCCCAGGGCTGCAGCTCGTTTCTGAGCGCCCAGAGCACCAGCGCTGCGTGCTGGCGTGGCCTCTGGTGTCGGCAGCTGTGGCTGTGACTCAGCCTGGCTCGGGCTCAGCGTTGCTGGTCTCCAGTGCTGCTGACTCAGTTCTGCTCTGCCCTGTCCCGGTTCTCCCATCCGGAGCCTGGGACCTGCAGAAACAGAAAGCAGCCCCAAGGCTCCAGCCCGCCCTTCCTCTCAGCGTGGCGATCCCCCGCCCCGAGCGCTGCCGGGCCAGCCTCGGAAATGGGGAATAGCTGGGGGCCCTTTCGGTGTCGTGACTCCCGTGGAGCCAGCGCGGGTGAAACCCCGGGCACGCTGCTCCGGGTCTGTAATGGTTCGTGATGTGCAGTGTGAGCTCCCAGAGTGATTCAGAGACACTTCAGACCGCTCACAACATTACAGCACAGAACTGCCGACACCTCGCTGTTCGTGGGGTGCAGCGACGTTCGGTGTCTGCTGAGGAGGGACCTTCAGGTGTGTGCGGAGGTGAGACGCTGGATCTTGCGAAGGCCCACGCCGTGGATGAGTTCTGGGCACTGACAGCGTCCCTGGCAGGAAGCAGGAGCGCTGCGAAGGGCGTTGGCGTTCCGCGGAGGCGAGCTCCCACCGTACGGCTTGGGCGGTGGTGCCGTGCCCCGGTCGCTGCCGGCGCGCGAGGCACGCGCGGCTCTGCCTGCGCGGCAGCTGCCTTGGCTGGCACCGCTCGCCGTTACGCATGGGCGGCATTTCCCAGGCAGGCGGAAGGGAGGAGATAAATTTAAACCCGTCAGATCGTCAGGTCACAGAGTTACGAGTGCCTGGCACCGCGTAGCCCTGCGCCGTCAGGGCCCTGAACAGCACCGGTCTGCGGGTCACAGAATCACAGGATAGTAGGGGTTGGAAGGGACCTCTGTGGGTCATCTAGTCCAACCCCCTGCCCAAGCAGGGTCACCCAGAGCAGGCTGCACAGGACCTTGTCCAGGCGGGGCTGGAATATCTCCAGAGAAGGAGACTCCACAGCCTCCCTGGGCAGCCTGGGCCAGGGCTCCGTCACCCTCAGAGGGAAGAAGTTCTTCCTCATGTTCAGACGGAACTTCCTGTGCCTCAGTTTGTGCCCGTTGCCCCTTGTCCTGTCACTGGGCACCACTGAAAAGAGCTTGGCCCCATCCTCCTGACACCCACCCTTCAGATATTTGTAGGCATTTATAAGGTCCCCTTGCAGCCTTCTCTTCTTCAGGCTGAACAAGCCCAGTTCCCTCAACCTCTCCTCGTAAGGGAGATGCTCCAGTCCCCTCACCATCCTTGTAGCCCCAGGGTCGGCGAGGCAGGCCCCATTTGTGTGTCCTGTGACGAGATCTGCTGTCGCGTCCTGCTGCTGCCGTGTCGGCGTGGTGGCCCGGCCCAGCGGCTGAGCTCCTCCGCTCCCGCTGCATCAGCCTGCGGGCAGGCAGGGGACCCTCGTCCCCCCGTGCCTCGGCGAGGGTCCGACCCCGGGGGCTCACAGCGCTGCGTCGCGGCCTCGGCTGGTTCAGCCTCAGCCCCTCGGGTGGGAGCGCCGGGGACGAGCAGTCGCCGTCCGGGGTTTCCGTCTGTGCCTGACACGGAGGGAGGGTCTGGCGGCCCCTCGGCCCTCCCGCGGTCGGGCGGCCGCGTGGTGCCTGGGGACAGGCAGGTTTTGGCTAAGAAAAGCCATTGAAATAAACCCTGTAGCTGAAGGGAGCTGGAGATCTGCGACAGTGAAGGCCGCGTCGGCAGCGCGTCAGCAGCCGAGGGCCGCGCCTGCTGCGCGGAGACGTTGGTGTACGTGTTTCTGACCAGCAGCGCGCGCTTGCAGCATCGCTTCTGTGTTCTCCCGCTTCCCCGATGAATGAAAATCACTCGTGGTGGGAACTTCACTGCTGACTCCCGCGGTGCGTTGGAAAGCGTTGCCGCAGGTCCCCTGGACCCTCTGCGCGGGCAGGCTCTGCTGGCCTCGTCACACCCCGCGCTGCCAGCGCGGCCGCTGACCCCTGCGCTCTGCCCGGCGCGGGGACGTCGTCCGGTGCGTGCGACGCAGGGGCTGCGCCGTCGGCCCCGGGACCCTCGCCTGGAGACCGGCTACCCCTGCGGCCCCGCGCTGTCGGCGTGGCCGAACGCGCCCGCAGCGCACACCGTGACTCAGCAGGTCACCGGGGCTGAACTTCTGCCGCGTCCCGTGCCAGGGCCGTCGCGTTGGCTCTGGCTGCAAGCCAGGCAGCAAAGTGGAGCAAAAGAATTGCAGACAAAGGGCTTTTATTTATTAATGTGGTTCAGTTGAAGCAGCCTGCAGCCATCGGTAGCTGAGATTTGTGGTGTTTACGTGAGGGGAATCCTGCTGGGCTTTTGCCGCCCTGCCCTGCTTTGCTGCTTCCTGGAAGGAAATGTTGATGGTTGTGTTGTCTCGGAGTATCTCAGGGCAGAGAAACGCTGCGATCGGACTCGGAGCGGCTGTTTGAACAACCTCACGCTCTGGACTCGGTCAGATCTTGAGCTCGCTTACCCTCCTGCTTGGCGCTGCCAGGAGCTGAATTAAAATTTTGGATGTGAGTCTTGGGCAACCGTGGGAAAAGTGCTCTTTGGATGTGAGCTGCTTCCAGGTGACTGGATCTCACGTGGTGCCTTCCCGCGTGCTGCGGGCCCGAGCCTGGGGCTGCAGTGCTGGAGCGCGGTCCGGGTGTTGCTGCTCCTCGTGTGGGTGCTGGGCAGCGTGCAGCCTGCCAGCTGGGAAGGTGTCGTACAAGCGAGCGTCGCTCGGGGTGCGGGGCCTGATCCTGCACCCACAGCGGGTCCCTCCGAGGAGCGGGCGCGGGCTCCCGGCCGGGTCCTGGCGCAGCTCTCTGAGGTCTGTGAGTGTCGCTGAGCTCGGTAACGCTGCCCGCGGCAGCGAGGCCCGCCTTGGGGTCTGGGGGAGCGGGGGTGGCTGGCGCAGGCCGTTCCCTCCGCGCGGTGCTGCGGTGGGGAGGACGAGGTCGGGCGGGCGGTCTCCTGCTTCACGCCCGCTGCTGCGGTGGTGGTGTCACCGGCGACGCCGGGGTTGCTGCAGACAGCGGAGGAGCCGGGGCCGTCAGCGGGGCAGGACCAGGGTGGTGCTGCGGTGGTCCGTGCCGGGGCGAAGCGGCGAGGAGCGGGCGGCTGGGCCGCAGGATGGGGCTCCAGGGGCCAGGTCAGGGACGCGCCATTAATGGCTGTCGCTGTTTCTCTTTCAGAGGAGAATGAGAAGCACGAGAAGCTCCGCCTGGAGAGGGAGCAGGAGCAGAAGAAGGCCGGCAAGGCCAGCGCGCCGCGGGCCAACAGTGCCATTCCCCCCGAGGAGCCCCGGAGCGAACTGCTGGTGCCCATCTCCCCCCCGGCCCCGGCCCCCACGCTGCCCCTGCCCCTGGCAGCCCCCATCTCTGTCATCCCCATCCCCGTTGTCACCAGCCCCCCGCAGCAAGCCGCCCAGACCACCCTGTCTCTGCCGCTGGTGCAGTGCCACCAGCCCCTCGTAAGCACTCCCAGTGTCACTAAGGAAGCGTCCTCGGTCGCGCCGGTCATCCAGAGGCCGCCGGGCCCGCTGCTGCCGGACGGGAAGGCGGCCACCCCGCCGTCGGGCAGCCCCAAGCAGCTCCAGCACTACGCGGCGCCGGTCCTGGCCATCTCCCAGCACCATGTGGTCCAGCAGCCCATCCAGCCCCAGCCTCACCAGCCGCTGCCGCACCCGGGAGCGCAGCCGCAGCTCGGCGCTCTGAAGCTGGCTCCGGCAGAGGACACGAAACCAAACGAGCAGAAGAAGAGGCCTGGAGGGTGAGTGCACCTCGTGTGTGGAGGCTGCTGAGCGGGACCAGGCAGAAACGATACCGAAAGCTGCGTCAACCTGCAGCAGCTGCTGCTTTTGCAGAGTTGCCAGATCGGAAACACCAAGAGCCGTGGATGTTTGGTGGATGTCTGTCTGGGGTTTTGATAGCAGAGTTTCTTAGCTTGGTGTTTTTCATTTTGCTCCCTGACTACACACTGTAGGATTCTGTACAAGGATTTTTTTCCAAGCCGGGACTGTGTTAGGAAGCAAGTCCCAGTGCTGCCCGGCTGATCTTGGGTGGCATCTGGTATTACCTCTGGCGAAAGATCTCTGCTTATACTGGTCAGGGAATCGAGCAGCAGGTTGCTTGCAGGAACTTTGTTGAAATCTGGGATGTGATCGGGGAGGTTCTGTTTCCCGGGTCAGAGATCACCTTGGCTGCTGTTCCCTGTTCTTCGGGCTGTAAGTGCTGAGGGCCTCCTGCTTGCTCAGAGCTCCCGCAGCGGGAAGGGACTGGAGGCCGTTCAGTCTGTCCGCACCCCCGGACGGGCCTTGTGGCTCTGATGTTGCTCCAGGTTAGTGTTTGTCTGACTTGTTCTTGAGGACTTTGGCTGGTGCAGACTCTGTCTTCTCCTTAGGCGGTTGTTTCCAGACCACGGGTATCCTAATGCGTAGTCTGGCGTTATTTCTTGTGGACCTGGGAGAACAAATCGTTCCCTTCTTTGCAGCAAGCTGCTACCTGTTTCCCCTGGCCCCTCAGTCTTCCTTCCTGCAGGATAAATGACCTGGATCTGTTCGGTCTTTCCTGCCAGGCCATGCTGTCCTGCCCTCTGACCGTTCTCCCCGCCGCCTGCAGCTGGCAGATCCCTCTTTGCGGCGGTGTTCGGAACGGCGTGCTGCTCCCGCGGAGCCTGGGCGGAAAGTCGCTCTCTGCTTTGCCAGTTCAGTGCCCCAAAGGAAATGCACCCCAGGTTTCAGGGAGGGTGGGGATCCGCTCGGGAGGTCAGAGGAGACGCTGCTGGACAGAATGCCAGCGTGGCGGCCGCAGCCTTGTCCCACTCCAGGCCGGCGCAGGCTGCTGCGCAGAGACGGACCCGGCGGAGCTGGGGCCCTGCCAGTCACCCCGTCCACCCGGCCTGAGCGAGTGCCGGCAGAAGAGACAGACAGAACGCGGTCCTTGCCGGGCGAGCGACCTGCTCGGGGAGACGTCTCAGCCAGGCCAAAATCTGGCCTTGCCGTTTGCTCACTCCTGGACGGAGCTCGGTGTTTTGAATGTGTCGGCAGGGCAGGAGGTGGCAGCTGGCTTCCTTTCCCCCAGGTCCTCGGGTCCTTACGGCGTTGGCTCCGAGCTGTCATGCCGAACTGCCGTGACCCAGCTGTGAGCGGAGCAGCAGCCGGGGCTGTGGGTTGGCACTGCCCTTCCCTGGCGACGGCCTCCGTGCAAGGAGTGGTAGCTTCAGTATCATTGTGGGAGCAGGAAGAGATGTACGATGGAGTGGACAAAGTAAGGGTTCCTCGTGTCCTTTGGCATGTGGAGATCCCAAAACGCACAGAAGGAAACAGCGAAAGTAGTGTAGAGAAGAATTTGTGAAGATAATGGCCTTTGTAAAATGCCAGTGTAATTCCTTTAAGACAGGTTGTGATCGTTAGAGCTTGTCTGCAAAACGCTCCGCTGCAGAAACCAGGAGTGTATTTGTGCTTTGATCAAGCGAACGTGTCACTGACGCTGCTGCGTGGGTTCGGAGGGGTGTGGAGGGGCTTTCTGGTGGCCCGTGGGTACCAGCGGCGGCTGCGGGGAGCTGTGCCCGCCCAGCATGCTGCCCTGGGGCCGTCACACCGAGCCTTGCTCCCGGGGCGCTGGGAGGGCTGTCGCCCGTCGCAGGCTGCGGCATCGCCGTGCCTCGGGGCCGGGAGCGGAGCGTTTCACCGTGCAGGATTGCTGGGGCTCTTGGCAGAGGCAGACAGGGAAAATACCTGTCTGACGCTGAGCGAGCTGCAGGGGTGTCCTGAAATGCGCTGGGGTGGGTTGTCCCAAGGTGCACGCTCCGTGTCTCCCCGGAATTACCCCTCTAGACACAAGCACAGAAAAGATGTCTTTTTCAGCCTGTGAGTGTTTCATGGGAAAAGGCTGTCAATTATTTGTTTTTAAATACCTGAATATTTATTGAATATTAGCGTACCTCCTGAAATACTCCCCTCAGTGTCCGTGTATTTTCAGCCAAAGGTAAATAATTACTTTGCAGAGTGTGTGGGAGATACCTGAAATCTCCACGTGTCTACTAATGTACTTTATCACCACTGTAGCTGACAAACTAAGATAACGTGAATTTGTTTGCCTCTTCCTGAAAGTATTCCTCTGATTCGGAGGGTGGGGACAGACCAAAACCCCAAAACCCAGAAGCTCGCGCTGGTTCCTCCGTTAGCAGTGGCTGGAGGATTCCTGGATTACTTCACTCCATATTTATGCTCAGCTGTGTTATTTCAGGCACAGTGAAAAACTAAAGCGGTTTGAAGTATGTCTGCCAAGTCCCATACATTTTAATTTGAAACTGCATAGAGCTTACCCCGCTGGAGTGCAGGCGCGGATCAGAAATGGGGCAGAATCTGGGCGATCTGGTACCGTATAAATACGTGCAGTTCGTCCTTCGTGTCTTTCCCTGTGTTGACAGCGGCCGTGTCTGTGTGTACACACACACGTGGTACTGTTTGTATCATGTGTGCAGTGCGTGCGTAATGCTTATCCCATCTAATACGCATGTGAAGTATGGATTTGATCCTGGCACAGTATAGGTGGAAACATATACAGCACTGATACCAAACCAGCGATGCCGGCACACCGTGCTTGTTGGTGCTTACCTGCGTAGCCTGGAGACACGGACGCTGCTGGGGCGCAGGTGGAATGGCGGTAGTTTGCAACCTGACACTGAGTTTATCTTTGTTCTGTTTGGGTTACAGGGTTGGGACCAGGGAAGTACATAATAAATTGGAGAAGAACAGGTGCGTAGAAAGCCAGGGGTTTGATTTTTTAATTGTAATTCCCCTTCTTTTTTTTTTTCTTTTTTTTTTTTTTTTTGGCTTATGGTCTGTCAATATTTATTTGGCTTGGCTTTTTTTGTTTGTTTGTTTGTTTTTTAACAAATAACCTGAACAAAATTCTTAGTGACCTTTTGATGAATCTTGCAATATTGCTTTGGTTTCTTACAGCTCAGTTCTGCATCTCTTGCTTCCCAGTGTATTTTACTTAACTGCACAATTGCGTTACAATAACCCTGAAAAGCCCTGATCCCGCAAAGTAAATCCCCACGTGCATAACGGTGTAACTTCTCTTTTGATTTGAAGTAAGAAACCAGCCAGGGTCAGGGGCCAGTCTACAGCGTGAATGCAGAATAAAGACCAGTTCCTGATCCAAAACTCTCACCAGTCTCACCAGCTAAATCGGAAATACGGTGAAAGTGGAAGCAACAGCACGGGGAGATGAGGGATTTCACTGAAGATGGCACGGTGGTTTCCGAACGAAGCTGGGTCTGGAATCCAGGCACCCAACCCCGTAGTCTTTCTGCTGGCCCGGGCTGGCTCAGCTGTAAGCGTGCAGGTAGTCTGGTCTCTGCTATGCACATGTGCGAGTGCTTTGCTGGATGAAGGCCCAAATTAAGCTCTAGCCCTCTGCTAAATTGATTTCTGGTGTGTGCTCCCACCAGCTGACCAACCACCTGTGCTTTCTTTAGACGTGCGCATTTGAAAGAATGCTTTGAGACGTTAAAACGCAACATCCCCAACGTGGACGACAAGAAGACCTCAAACCTCAGCATCCTAAGGAGTGCCTTGCGATACATCCAGGTACGTGCGGCGCTCGCGTTGCTGCCGGCTGAAACCAGAGAACGGTGCTAACTTTGCCTAAACCGAGTTACTTATCTTTTTCCTGTAGTGCAAAGGAAAAAGGGGAGAGAAAAACTCCCATTCCTCCTTTTCCTCCTGTGTGAGCATGGTCAGGTATAAGCATTAGATTCCTAGAGGATTTGGGTCTTCTAGGAATGCTTGCTTCATGCAGTCCTTACTCTGGAAGGTCCTAGCTAACCAGCAGCGGTGACGCAGTGGGCAGATAGTTCAGATAACTCAGAGGAGCCTGAAGAGGGACCTGCCGGCTGTAGAAACAGGCTGCTCCCTTTTGGTCCACGGTGAATTTTAATCCCTCTGTTTTGGGGAGGTTTTCTGTCTGCATAACCAAAACAGACAGACTGCCGTGAGGGCTCTGAGTGTCTCAGAGCTGTGGTGAGGTGGAGATGGAAGTACAGGTCGTCTGCTCGGAGGCAGGGAAAGACTGGCATTTGGGCTTGCAGCGTGAAGCTGTGGGCGGATGGGGTACCACGCTGAGCCGGGGAGGTAAAGGTAACGTTCACTTGTGGTGTTTGTAGGTTGGGTGAAGGGAGGATTAGTGTCTGCTTGTTTACCTCACGTTTCACACCGCTTTGTCAACTTTGTGCGTTGATTTGTTCTTAACCAGCATGTTTTCTGTCTTTAAAATTAGTAGAAGTGGTTAATGGTAGCACAGAAGAAATTGAGAGATGTCCTCTGTGACTGTGAAATCAATAGCATGTAATGCAATTAAAATTCATCTGGAAAATGGAAGAGTTGCTAAATTTGTAGTGCACGTAAAGAGAGCCTTTAGACCTCATCTGTTTGGGCTGGAATAAAGGGTGCTGAGGACGGTTCACAGTGGGCTTTTCCACAGTAAAGCGTCATCTTTTTTCCTTGCTTTCTTCCCATTTTCCTCGGGCCCTCTCAAATACCGTTTCATTCCTATGTTCAGAAGTGCTGGGTGCTGGCTGCTTGCATCCACTTTACTTTGGAGAGTCAGTAATTAGACCAGCTCAGCCTTTCTCGTTAGTCTCCACCGGTGACCTCCCTTGCAGAGCCTTTGGTTGGGGCAAATTCTGATGGCACTCGGCCACCGGAGGATGGCAAAGAAAAGGGAAAAAAAAAATCTATGTTGCTTGAGAAGGTCGGTTTTGGAGATGTGGTTGTGTGGCAGCGTGGTGGGCGTAGAAAAGACCCGAGCCTTTCGCTGGATTTCAGGCCGGCTGCTGTCGGCAGAAGCGAGCTTCCGCTGGCAGCGCGGGAGATGGAGTGATCCCGTCACCCGCTCTCGCGCTCGGGAGCCGAGTCCGGAGTCAGGGTGCCGCGAACGGAGCCGTTTCTGTGCTGTGAATATTGATGCAGGTGCAGACCGATCCGTGAGCAGCGTTCTCAGTCTGCGCCTGTGGAAGATGGCTGGAAATCCTCTCTGAGGATGACGGTGGGAATGGCCGATTCTTCGTCTCCCTCTTCTCTGGATCCGTTGTGAAGTGCTTGGAGGCTTAGGCGCGGTGCGGTTTGGTGCTACCTGCAAGCGAGTGTCCCAAGATCTCCATAAATCGCGGAGAATTAAACTCCTGTCACGTCATCTTAGGAAGTGTAAACTGCTTTTAGGGTGGTCCGGAAGGTATTCGCAGATGCAGAGCTGCGTTTTGTTTCCTTGAAGCTTCTGCCACTGAAGACGTCTTTCAGTGCCGCCTCTGAGGTGCGTTTCCCCACGAGGACCCGTTCTGGGAATCGCGGTGGCCGGGGTCTGCTCCGTCAACCTGACTGCCCCGCCGTGCCCGCGCCGCTCTGTGTGCCCACGGCCCGGGGGGTCTCGGCCTGGTGTGGTTGCAGAGCGTTTAACCGCTCAGTGAAGGGAAAATGCAGAAGCTCTGCGGGTTGACGTCGCAGTGTTCGCGTCCTGGTGCCGGGCTCCGTCGCACCGTCGGTGGCTGTACCTGCGCGGCCCCGGCTTGCCGGCGGTGCTGCCGCCGTGCTCCGCGGGCGTGCGGCTGGCGGGAGGAACCGCGGCCGTGCCGGCGGCTCGGGAGCTCCCTGCCGGCCCGCGTCCCCTCCGGGCTGGCTGCGGGGAGCAGCCCCCCACCTCTCCCACCGGTCTCCCTGCGGAGAAGGGGAACTCTCCTGGCGCAGTGTTGTCTCCCCAGCTTCCCCCTCGCAGGAAGGGGCTGGGTGTGGGTGGGACGCGGTTACGCTACAAGTTTGAGCACTCTGTTTATTTGCCTGAGAAAACGCATTTTTAGAAATCTGGTGGGAATTATCAGAGTGCAAAATTAAAAATTATTTTTTTTTTTTAAATTCGGTTTGAGTGTAGCTTCACTCTGCCTCAACAGAAGTAAGGTGCGTCAGGGTGGGAGGGGATGAGCCGCCTGCGGGTGCTCTCGCCGCTGCCCTGGGGCTGCGGACCCCTCTTCGCAGCTCGGGCAGGGCGAGGCGAATCCCGGCCTGGGCGCAGCGTGGGTCGTGATTACAAGAAAGAATAAACGAAGCGTTGCCTTCTTGGCAGCGAATCTCCCCCCAGACTCGGTGCGTTTCCCTCGACAGGCGTGGTGCTTACCTCCCTCCTTGCAAAGAGAACAGGGGAATTGTACAGAGATTTTAAAATCGACTCCTCTTCTCAGTGTAGCAAAGTACTTGTTCACCAAAGGAGGGAAAACCACAAAAAACCAAACCCAGAGGAGTCTTGCAGAGGAGCAGTGCCGCGTGCTGGCCCTGAAGCTCTGCTTAGCTGACGGTCTGTGCCCGCGAGGAGCGTGACGCCGCGCTAATCCACTAATTGTTGCAGCCTCTCTTCCTGCAAAGTTCTTTTTCCTCATTCCAGCTGGAACTTCTTAGAAACAGGCTGTTTGTTGCCTTGGCTGGATTTAAATATTTGTATCTGCATCAAATCAGATAAGTCAGAAAGTTAAATTCCAAACTTCCCATGGAGCTGTCATTTTAATTTATGCTTAGAGTTGGGCTTGTGCTCTGCAACAGTAAATTAGAATCTCTGCAATTAAACACACTGTTGCACAAAGGAAATTAGGCTGAATGCAGCTGGAAGTTAATAATCCTTTTAAATGGTGATTCGGTTCTGGGCGGTGTAGGCTGTTGTGCTGTGCTGGGCTGAGGGAGCTGTCCCTGCGGGTCACGGCAGCGGGGTGGGCTCCGGTCCCGCGCGGCAGAGCCTGTGACGAAGCGCGTTACGTGGCCACCTCGTCCGTCGTTCTTCTCTTCCCTCCCTGCAAAACACGAGTGAAAGCGCTGGAAGCCTCTGGAAAGTTTCCAAGATGCACGAAGTGACGTGGAAAAACAAGCAGTGGGAAGAAAACGCAGTTTGCTCTGGGAGAGCCGAGCCCCGTCCCCTCGGCTGCGGCAGGCAGCACCCACTGCCGAAGCGGCATCCCCGGCAGACAGCAGGCAGGACAAGCCCGTCGTCTCGCCAGAGAGCCACGCCAGGAGTGGGAACCAGTGCTGGTGAGAGGGAGCTGCACCGCGCTGCGCCGGTGCCGGTGAGAGGGAGCTGCACCGCGCTGGTGCCGGTGCCGGTGAGAGGGAGCTGCACCGCGCTGGTGCCGGTGTTGGTGCTGGCGAGAGGGAGCTGCACCGCGCTGGTGCCGGTGCCGGTGAGAGGGAGCTGCACCGCGTGGTGCCGGTACCGGCGAGATGGAGCTGCACCGCGCTGGTGCCGGTGCTGGTGCTGGCGAGAGGGAGCTGCACTGCGCTGGTGCCGGTGCTGGTGCTGGCGAGAGGGAGCTGCACCGCGCTGCGCCGGTGCTGGTGCCGGCGAGAGGGAGCTGCACCGCGCTGGTGCCGGTGCTGGTGCTGGCGAGAGGGAGCTGCACCGCACGGTGCCGGTGCTGGCGAAGGCGCTGCTGGCGTGGCGAGGAGCGGAGCTCTGTGCAGGAGACGCCGGGCAGCTCGTAGGCAGGACGTGGGTGCAGCTGGGTGTTGCGATTTGCTTCTCTTCGAAGGCTGCCTTGCCCCGGGGACACGTTGTGATCGTCCTGGGTGGAAGGTAACGGGTGCCACTCCGCAGGGCTGTTTTCTCTGCTGTGTCCTCAAGCTGTGCCTGTCACCGCGGTACCTGAAGCCCTTCCCGTTTCGGGGTTATTTTCTCTTCACGTTTAGGGTAAGGTGACGAGCAGGCGGTGGGCTCGCCGGGTGACATCGGGACAGCCGAAATGCGGCAGCGCGGGAGCAGCACAGCCGCAGCCGGGCAGGGTGCAGATCGCGCTGCCAGTCCTGCTTGTTTGCTGGTTTCCCCACTATAACCACAGTCAAATGCTGACTGAATATCAGTGTGGTTACAAAACATTGGGCAAAGCTGAGCTGCCCAGGGCCTGCAAGAGACTTCTGTGAAGTCTGCGAAGCAGGGCACCGCTGTGATCCAAACTGTGTGCTGCTTAGATGCTCGCCGAAGTGCTGGGGGCTGTTCTGTGGTGATAGATGTTGGGCCTTGGTCCTACAGAGGAGTCTTTGCTCTGAGAAATCTGTTTGCTTACAAATTCATAGAAAGTCATTTACCAGTCCTCCTTGATGCTTGTAGTCTTGGAGATGGAGAACGGCGGTGATGAGCTTACGCCAGATGGGTGGTGTTACAGATCCTTCCCGGCCTCGGGAGGGGGCAGGAGGGGCAGAGTTTCCTTCTGCCCCTGGAGCTGGGGTTGACGTTGTACCCCACGTCCCGCTGACCCGGCGGGGGCTGGAGCAAGGCTTGGCTCTCGGGCCACGCCTGTAGTCTTCCCAGGAATCGCCTGTCGCAAACCAAGCTTTGGATTTTTCTGCACTTCTCTAAGTGTCTGCGCTTAGAGCAGTGTATAAACGAGTGGCAAAGCCAGTTAAAAGTCACGAGACTGCGCGTGTGAACGGGCTGCAGGGCGCTTGCTGTCCCTTGGACTGGACACCAGCCGCCAGAGAAGTATTTTGCCGAAGTAAAGTCGTCTCCATCTTCATGCTGGAAATCTTCCCCTTCCAGGGCTGGGGCAGGCGCTGGGCTGCAGCTCCCTCCCGGCTCCTCGCAGTGAGCGGAACCAGCACCTCGCAGTTTCGGTGGTCTGGTGCCTCTCTCAGGAGCTAAAAAAAAATGCTAGTGCTAAAAAACCATGGAGGTGTGCTGGACTCCAGGGAAGTGACATCTCTTTAGATTCCCACTTCAGTTCCTGCATTGTTCATTTTGAGGGCAGCGTGCCTAATTTCCTCAGCTGATTCCAAACGCCGGCTTCCTCGTCACGTGGCCGGGCTGTGGCCTCAGCCGACCTGCTGGCTAGGTCACCGCTGCCCGCTCGATGTTGTTTGCCTTTGTCATATGTAGCTGCTTTAGACTGAAGTTGGAGCAAGGACAGAAGTTCATAGGTCTCAGGTCGTTGTCGGATGGAAAGAAAACCAGTAGTTCAGCAGACTCAGCCCGTGGGTGTGCGTGTGAGGTGGGCGGTGGGGGAGAAGCGATTACCCAGGCGGAGAACGGACCCTGTCCCTGCATAAACGAAGACCGTGATCCTGCGCAGGGGACGCGTCGCCATCGGTCGTTGCACTGCGAGGCAGGAGGCTGGCTCCGTGGCTCTGCACGAGCGCGTCGGGCGTTTTGCCTTCCCGTGTGCCTGCTTCCTCCTGTCGCCGCGGTGCGCGGCGTGAGCCCTGCTGCCGCCTCTGCGGCCCCCGCGGGGTGTTCCCGGCGGCCGCCCGACTGAGCCGGGAGCGCAGGACGCTGGGCAAGAGAAACAATAAATTACAGAGCCGACTCCTGACTTCCTGCCAGGAGGAGAAATCCCTTGTGACCGGACTTACCTGTGCTCGTCAGGAGCGCTAATTGTTTGTGTGAGATGTTCAAATAGCCTATCCTCACCTGGCCGCCTCTTGGCTGTTCAGACTGCCTGAAGGAACACGCTGTGCACCCAAAAGTCGTGCAGTTTCTTATCTGTGCCAGCAATAAACAACAGAATCGACTCCCTCAGGGGCAGAATGTGTGCAAAGTACTGTCCAGGGGTGCCTAAGCAGTGCATGTGAAAAATCCTGTGTGCAGTCCGTTCTGAGCTGGTCTCGCGGGCACGTGAACAGGTCAGATACTGTTTTCACATTTGTTCCATTTTCCCGTTAATAACCAGAGCATCTCTTCTTCTTTGGGTGTGTTTTTATTTACTGGTTGCTTTATCAGTGCCTGAACACAATAATTCCTCCCTGTCTAGTGTAGAGGATCAGACCAAGACTGGTGGATTTCTGAGGCCCCGCGGCAATGCTGAAGTTAGGGTTTGGGTGTTGGGTGGTAGAGGAGGACACTGCACACGTGCCGGTTCCCGATGCCGGGAGGTGCTGTGCCGCAGACAGAAACCCCGCGTGTCTGATGTTTGCATTCGATCCTGTATAAAGAACAGAGCTCGTTTACATTCCGGGACTGCGGTGGCTGGATTATTGATCAAAATGCACAAGCCAGGCTGTGCTGAGGCCGGTGAAGTTCCCCACCTGGCAAAGTGTAGCTGTGACTTTTTTAGCCTATGCCAGCTGCCAGGTGAAGATACTGGTCCTCTGTAAATCTCGCCTAGTAAGAACCGGGTCCGTGAGTCCTCGCAGTGCCTCCTCCTGTGAACGGCACTCGCCTGCCGAGCAGTGCTGCTTCGTGGTGTTTGCCTGACCTGAGCAATTGATTCCATCTTGTCTAATTAGCCTGTATTTCCTTGCTAATAATAAAGGGTACCAGCAGCAATAGGCTGTGGTCATGGAACGTGGTGTCATCTGTAGATTTCAGAAAGAGAAGAGAAAGAAGACCTTTAAAAAATGAGGTTTAGCAAAGCAAGTTGGAACCTGCTTAAAAATGCGAAATGGGCAAGAATTAGGACGCGGGGCTGATCTTCCGCTGGAGTCGGTGGGAGCTGTTCGTGCACAGCAAGTGCAGGGTCTGGTTCCTGCCCTTGATGGAGTCACTGAGGGGTTGACGTCAGCTTCAGAGGCACGACATCGGGGCACATCGACGCGGGAGATGGGGTGCTCGGCCTGAGAGGCGGAGGGGTGCTCCGAGAGCTGCCAGGCCCTTGGCGCTCGGCGTGCCAGCCCGAGCCAGGCAGACAGACCGCCCGCTCCAGGCAAGTCTCGATAGCTCCCAGCACGCAGCCTGGGCTGCGCCGAGCACGCAGCAGCGCTGACGTCATTTCCCCGTTGGGTAGTTTGCGTGGTCATTGAGCAGAAGAAATGTGGGATTCCCTTCCTGAATCGGAGAGTTTGGTACTCAAGCTGGCACATCCGCCAGAACTGGTGTGGGCCGATGGTCGACATCGGGTCCTCTGCCGACATCGGGTCCTCTGCTGTCCCTCCCCAGCCGCAGCACCATCTCCCTGAGGGCAGGCTCCGTCCGGAGAGCCGGCAGCGGGGTTTCGTTTGCGGGAGTGGCCGCGGAATGGGGAGTGCAAGAGAGTGTTTAGAAGTGCCCCATGTCTGAGCGTTGCTGGGGGAGTGGAAGCTGTCTCTTAACCTTTGCCAAGAGGGATGCTGATTTTTTTTTTTAACAGTGTCTCACTTGTGACTCATACACAAGGGTTTGGAAAGGGTAAACAGAATTATGAGTCTTGCATGTACTTATTTAATTGTTAGAGAATCTACATCTATCATACGGCTGTCACTTCGGTAGCAGTTAAGGAAGCACTGGAGGTTGTACCAGCCAAAGCAGCCCGAGCGCGGCGTCGCGGCGACGCTGTGCTGCGGGCTGCTCGGGGCCGTGGCTCGGGCTGGCTGTAGCCGCTGTCAGAGGGCAGCCCGGGAGGCGAGAGCGCGTGGCGTGACGGAGCGGTGGGCAGCGCGGCGGGGCTGCACGGGCTTTCTGGTGTGTGGTGTGGCAGAAGTCACCTTCCTTCCAAACACAGTAAAGCCCACAAACAATCAGAAACCCCCCTGACATCACGACTGCTGGGTTTGAGTTGGATTTTTGCTCTTCCCTGGGAGCCTGGCAGTGCCCCGTGGCCACGCCAGCAGGGTGGTTTGGGTCCCTGTTCTCGTTAGCGGTAGCAAGGTGTGTGTCGATAGTCCAAAATTACACTGGAGCAGTTACTGACCGACTAAAATAGCGAACAAATGATGGCAAGAAGGCGACAGTGGCTGTGTGTGCCGCAGCCCAGCGGCGTTCAGCCCGTCTTGCGCAGAGCTGTGCGGCCCAGAGGTGGCAAAATGGTCAGCGAGGGGGGCTTTGGAGCTGTCTCGTACAGCATCAGGAGGTTGGCGTCAGCTTCGTGTCCTCTTGCCGTGTCGGTGCTACTCTGATGTGATAGAAATACTAAGAAAATGTGCTTTGGAGGATGTGGCTAGAGGAGTCCGATTTTTAGAAGGCTCCCTGTCACAGTTGTTACTGATCAAAAGTTGATAGTGACCCTGATCCTGCCTTGGGCTTGCCCTGCCAGTTCTTGGGGCTGTGTCCGAACCCCGCGCTGTGTGCCGCTGTGCCTCGCTTTTTGTCCCTTTCCCTTCACTGTTGCTGTGGGACAGCCCCGTGCCGGCATGGGCAGCTGGGGACCGGGTGAAGCAGTGACGCTGCTCCTGCGCAGGGTGTTCACAAGCACAGAAAATAAACACACCAGAAAAAATGTGGGATTTTTTTCCTAATTTATTTTTCTTCTAGGTGTCTTACTCATCTTTTATGTCATTATGAGTCAAAATACTAGATCAAGTTTAGGTTGAGAATGTCCCTTTCACAGTGGAACTCGCACTGGTTATTGAAGTCCCTCGTGGTGACGCACTGTTCCTTCGGGGACAGCCAGGACAGCTCCCCTAGGAGAAAACACAGCCCGTGGTCTGCCAGCGAGCGCGTCGGCTGGGGACTGGTGGTGCTGCCCTGCCCAGATACAACTTCATCGGAACAACGAGGCTGCTCGGGGCAGCTTGAGACAGCACGTGAGGAGATTTATGTCTTGGAAAATTGTGACTCCAGTGGAAAGAGGAAGGTAGATGGCAGGTGACCTGTTGCCCTGTGCAGAGTAGGGGTGAGCCGGGTGCCGTCTGCCGGGCAGGTACCTGACTGTTCACTGTGTTGGTATTTTGGGAAAACAGGAACTGGCTCCCTGAGAGCAGTTGTGCATTTTCCTGCAGCGTTAGAAAGGACCACTTTTATTTTGCTCTTCTTCCCCAAAAGCCTGAGGTCTTTGAGTGGAAAGCATCGCTAAAAGAAGATGGATTTCATGCTGCAGACGTTCTGCGGTGATGTTAACGTCGCGCAGGCTGGGTGGGTTTGCAGAGAGCAGGGGGCGATTCTTGCTGCGTTCTGCCCTTCTGGAGTGGCGTGTGTCGAGATCCAGAGCCCACCGGCCCCAGCAGCTGGCACCTCCCCGTTGCTTCACGGAGAATTTCGTGGGGGTTGACCTGCTCCGGGCAGTCTCTCAGCGCCATGGGGCGTGCGGTGCCGTGCAGAGGGGCTGCAGCCTTGGGACCACCTTCCCGGCATCGGTGGGGAGTCCGAGTGCTGGTGGTGTGTGGGCACGGTGGGCACCGCGGGTGCTGTCCCAGCTGGCGCTCGCGGCCCTGACCCCCTCAGCGCGGAGGCAGAGATCTTCGCTTGGGTGCTTGGCTTTGATTCGCAGCCTCGCGCCAGTGCTGGAGTCGCTTGGTGTTTAACTGGGTTTTGCATCCTCCCGCTGCCGCCGTGGCCATAGCCATGAGGAGCGTGGGTCGAGAGGAACCCTCTGGTGACCCAGATCTGCTCTGTGGGCCGTGGGTGGAGGCGTTGGGATGTCAGCAGCTGGCACTGACCTCCTTACGAGGGTGGGGATGCAGGGCAGAGGGGTGGTGTGGGACGATGGCATCCTTCTCTGAGTCAGCAGGACCTCAGCCGCGCGGTGACGTGCAGTGGGGTGGTGGTCTTCCTCTGCAGGGAGGGTGGTTCTGTTGGGCGCGTGGTCCTTGGGACCTCCATCGCCTGCCCAGGCTGTGTTCTGGAGGTGTGCTCCTCTCCCAGGACAGGCCCTCGCCCAGCTGCTCCCCGGGGCAGCCGCCCCAGCCCGGGCAGCGTTCCTGTTCGGATGCGCGGCTCGCTGGTGCGTCTCGCCCGTTGGCTGAGCCAAACTTGCAGGAATTCGAACAAAGGGAGCACCGAACCCAGAACCCATCCAAAACTCTGCTTTGCCTCCCACAGCGGCTGCTGTGAGATGCCTCCAAGAAAAACACCGGAATGCTGCAGCGAGTAGATGCAGCGATAACGTGTCTCCACATTAATCCCCCGCTCGTGCCTGGCGGTAAGAGCTCTGGCTGTGGCTCTGCAGCGTAGCTGCTTGTTGCCCTCCAGAACTGCTGTCTGCACATCGTCACGGGGGCTCGGGAGAGGCTCGCAGGAGTCCCCTGTCCAGCAGCTGTGTCGTTAGTAATCATCATTGCTCCTTGAAATTCAGCACACTTTATTTTTCCTTGCAGAAAATTGTTACAGTTACACCAGAGACGTATTTCCCACACCAAACAAATGAAAATCATTTGTTAGGGACAGTTTTCCGAATAACAAAGCCACAGTATTCTGGGGTCTTTTGGGCGTCCAGAATCCATTAGTGTCATTAAAAATGTCTTGCTTATTTCGTGAATGACAGACTATTTAAAAAAAGAAAAATAGGAAAACCGAAACACAGGACCAAACTTAACACCTAGTCATTGCAAATAATGCTTCAGTTTTTTTAACATTGGATTTCTCTTAACCTGGAGAGTCATGTCAAGGAATAAACCAGGTCATGCTAAGCCAGCATGGTTTTGGTGATGGCCCTGGGCATGGCTGTGCCTTCCCCTGGTTTGTGTTTGTACTGTGTTTTCCAGTCATTTGCTGCTTTGTTTGTTTGTTTGGGGTTTTTTTTTTCTTCTGAATTTATTCTTTGTCTTCCTGGTTTGGATTCTTCCTGCCCTCTGCCCTCGTAGCTGTTTGTACCTTGTCCTGAGCGCAGTGCTTCAGGAGGCTGGGTCCTCTTGGTCTGCAGGGCCCGTGTGAATGGCTCTGTTTCAGCTCTATTTTTGTTCCAGCGATTATGGCCCAAAGTAATTTCTAATCAGGACTCGTAAGTGCTAACAGTGTGCAAATGATAAACATAAATAACAATGCATGTTCTCATTTTCCCATGATTTCTCTCCTCCAGGCAGATCTGTTCTGTGAGGTGTTTCTGTCTAGACATCCAGCTCTTCCCTCGCGACTGGACTGAGCGGCGGTGGCTGCGCCAGCCGCGGCGGGGACAAGCCCCTGCCCAGCGCGCTGCTCCTGTACTGGCAGAGCAGCTGGTGCAGCCTCTGCAGCCAGCGACGGGCTCGTTTCCTGGAGTCACCGCGCTGGCTGCGTGCGTGTGAGGGTGACGTCACCTCCCGGAGCCCAGCCGCGCGCCTTGGCTGCCTGCCTTGTCCCGGGGTCAGAGCCGCGGAACGGCCGGGTCACGAGGCCGCTGGCGAGCGACCTGCGGGGTCTGCGCGGGCTGCGGGCAGAGCTGCGCCCGGGGCGTCACGCCGCGCTGCGGAACACCGCGTCTCCTCCGAGGGGTCTGCTGGGCAGCAGCCCTGCCTGGGGTCGGGTGGCCTGCGGCAGGGTGCTGCAGGTCAGAGCTGCGGTGAGCGTGGGACGGTCTCTGTCTCACCTTCCACGTTTGGTTTTGGTGCTCGCGTCAAGTGTTGGCTTGGAGAGCTCAGGAGCCTGCAATCAGTGCACGGAGAGCGGCAGCCTCAAGTCCCTGTTCTGCTCCCCCCGTCGCTCAGCACACGAGCTGTCGCTTCCCCAAACCCACGGAGCGCGGGTCCCCGCAGGACCCCTCCCCGCGTTCCCCGGTGCCGAGCACGGTGCGTTAACACCTCGGCGCTCCGGGTCGAGCCCGTGGGGGAAGGCGAGGCCGTGCTCCCGTACGGAGCGAAGGCTCTGCGGGAGGCCTGTGTGGAGGCTGCCGCAGAACCGGCCGGCTGGGCGCAGCTGCACGCGGGCGATGGCAGCCGGTGGCGTGCGCGGGGCTGCCTCTGCCCTGGCCGAGCGGCGCGGCCGCAGCGTCCGTCGCCGCGGTGCTGCTGCTGTGCTGTGACCTGTCTGTTCCATCAGTGGAACCAGGCTCGCGCATCCGGCGCCGCTGCGGGATTTCATCTCCAAGAGCCAGCCGAATGAAGCAGTTCCCATGGAAACCGTGGCTTTGGTTCCCGTGGCAACCAGCTGGGGTTTCACGCCGGCAGAAGGAGAGGTACCGCTGTTACCTGTGCTGAGGGCCTGATCCTGCCCGGTGCTGCTCTCTGCAGACTGAGGGGCCCCTCGGCAGGGGCTCGGGTCCGGGGGTCCCGGGTGCAGGAGCGGGTCCTTTGCAGGCAGGCGCCGGTGCGTGCCGTCACCTTTGCCGGCGCAGGCAGCCGCCCCCGGAGCTCGCTGCGGAGGCTGGGGACACCGGCCTGACGCCGTGGGGGGAACCCGCCTGGGTTCCCGGCTGCGTGGGCTCTGCTGCGTCACAGCGCATTGGACTGAGCTGGGGCCAGCGATTTCTCGAGACGCTGGGGCTTTGAACAAACTGCTCGTCACCGCTGAAGACCTTCGTAGAAGATTCAGCACCGTTCAGAGTGGGAATGCCCACACTGGTGCAGCTAATGCAGAGCCCCAGAGTCCCGCAGGGGGGTCCGGCGGCTCTGCCAGCAGTCTCGGGGCTCGGGCTGCCGGGGGGCTGCGGTCCCTCGCATCCCGCTGCCTGCGCCTGGTGCTGCCGGCAGCATCTGTGGGGACGGGCTGGCGACTGCTCGTGCTGCAGATCCGTTGCACCGTGCCAGTCCCTGCAAGGAATAGATCCTTTTCTTAGGATACAGCTTTTTTTCCATGATAAATAGGAATCAAAACTCTGCAGGGCGGTGGAAAGCCTGGCGGGCTGGGTCGGGTTGTGCTGAATCGCCGGAGGTCTGCAGCTGGGGCTGCTGCTCGGGGAGCTCCCTGGCCCGGCAGCTCCTGCTTTGCTGCAGCGGCTGCAGTCGCACTGGCAAAGAGTTAAAGAATCTGGCTCAAAATGGCAAATCGCTTTCATGATTGCTCATTGATGAGGAATTTTTAATCAGTGAACGCCATGCAGTAGAACACAACAGCTGAAATACGCTTTTGGAAAAGCATATAATTGAAAGTGTGTTTTTAAATTGCTAGTGTGATGTTTATAAGGGGAGCTTTTTAATAAGACCTTTTAAATCTCACTGGTGCCGACTACGGGGCTGGCATTTTTCGTGAGGCAAGCGCAGAGAAAGCGTTGGGGGCATTATTTTCAATCTTGACATAAGAATAAGCAATTTAATTACAGCCAGCTATAAAATGGAAAATTCTTTACAGTGACAAATGACTGTTGCTGCGTAGCGACAACAGTAGTTTGTTTCTGGTTTGTTTATCAAATAATGGCGAGGGGGCTGCACATGGGGGCCAAGCAGCAGCTCCCAAACAGCGGGAGGAGCGGGCACAAAGGAGCCAGACGTGGGGACTCGTACTGCGTCGGGTGTCGGCGGTCGCTGCGGTTGTGCTGGTCGTGCTTTGGTAATCCGCGTGCGTAAAGGCTGCCGTGAGCTGACAGCGACGTGTAGAGGAGGAAAGCAGATCCTCACGGGGAGGGAAAGCACACCCACGTGTGGATTTCAGTTTGGTCGCTGCTGTTTGAATAACAGATGAGGGGACTCTGCGCGCAGCCCTCGTTTCGTGGCCGCCGTTCCCACCGGCGCGGGGTGGCCGCTGCGCTGGGCAGAGCCGCGTCCCAGCTCCTCTGCGGGCATGGCAGAGCCAAGGACCTGCTCTCAGCTTCGAAGTCAGGCGTGTTCTCTGGGGGAGGGGACCACTCTTGTGCTTCACAGGACGTTGTGCGTATCTTCCAGGGGCACGGGTCCCTGCAGCAGATGGTGACTGCGCACTTGATTTGGCCTCAGCTCCCTGTTTCACGTGTGGCTAGGAGTTAAGCTGTGAGAACGGTGAATGTTTGGAGTGACGTGGTCAACTCGTTTTCAACATCAAAAAGCCATGGATGGATTCAGATGAAAATGAAGAAATCCATGGTTTCTCCCTGGGCTAGATCAGCTTCCCCCACAGCAGGGTCAGGGTTTACTGGCTCTTCCGAGTGATGCTCTTGTGGAATGTTGTGAAGTGCTTGGAAGTAAAAAATAAATCAGTTTTAAAGTTGTGATTCTCACAATAGCTTCCTTACACTGCGGAGCAGAAGTTGCTTGGGCAACCAAGGCTTCCAATTTCTTAACATTAAGAAAAGAAATCCTACCGTTATCACTGCACAAACACGAGGAGAAGGGTCTGTGCTGGAGTTAGCTGCTCGGAAAGGAGCCGTCCCGGGGCGGTGTGCGTCGCGGCGCTTGCGGAGGTCGTGCTGCCTGCTTTGGCACACATGGGTGGTGCTCAGGGCAAGGCTCCCCGGGTGCTGTGTGCCCAACAGGAACCCAAAGCTGCGGGTGGCTGTGCTCTGCCTGCTCCCGCTGCCGATGGCTCCTCGCTGCTCTGAGGGGCAGGTGGGAGTGCAGATAACCTCAGTGACTTCTCCACCACGACACGAAGAAGCGGGATCGGTCTGCGTGAACCAGGTGAAGCAAAGCCGTCTGCACCAGGCAGCTGCCGGCGGGATCCCGTCTGTGTGCTGCTGCTCTGCGTAGGCAGCGGTGTGCGTTTGGGGGAAGGACTGTGGTTGCTTCTGATTTTAAAACTGCTGTGACTTCTCTTTTTGTGTCCTGTGGGATCCGTTGTGATACTGCTGCTGTTGTAAGAAATTCCTAGAGAAAATGCACTGGAGAGCAGCGCATGTCTCGAAAGCTGCTTTCTGTTTGGGAGCAGGTAGGCAAGCAGAGTCAGCATGGTGAAGGTTTGGCTGTCGCTGTGGACTTTGTTCTGGCAGGTGGGAAACGGCCCCTGAGGTGCACGGGATGGTTTGCAGACCGTAACCTGCCGACGGGCAGATGCGGGGCGGTGGGCTGTCCCCGGGGCTGCCGGTGGTGCTGGTCGGGCAGGGCGCAGGAGATGTGCCCCCGTCCTCTGCACACCGGCCACCGGCGGGAAGAAGTACAAAGGTGAAGGGGTCCCTGCTGCCTGTCCCCTCTCGGCAGGGTCCTGCGGGAGATGGGTGCGCGCTGCTGCACGGGGGCCGGCGGCGTGGGGTCGGGTCCGTTCCTGCTCCAGGCTCGCCTTCGAGCGCGGGGCAGAGCCGGGCGGGGGGCTGCACCCTGTGAGGATGATGCCCACACAGAGCAGCTGCTGGAGAGGGAGGAAGGCTCCAGCTGATCACACAGAGCTCGTTGTTAGGCTGGGTAGCAGCTCAGCCGGGAGATCCGTCTTCACCAAGCGAGCCACAGTGCCTTGCATCCCAGAATAGTTTCTGAAAGATCACAGGTGCCAGCAGAGACTGCAGCCCATCTCTCCTCCAGCCACCCCACAGCACGCCTCAGAGAGCACCCAGCCTGCGAGCACGCCGGTTGCGGGAGCCCCGGGAGGAGCGTGCTGGCACCCCGTCGAGCCCGCTCGCAGCGCGGGGCGAGGCAGAGCCCGTGGGCCGGCCTCGGAGCAGCTCCGCATCCCGAAGCCAGTGCTGGAGGAGTGGAGCACCCGGAGAGCGACAGGGCGAGCTCCCTGGCTCCGCTCGCTGGGAGCTCGTCCTGGTGCTTGCTAAGGGCTTGCCTGCCTTTTCAGTAATTAAAAGTTTAATTAATTACCAGCCACCCTGCCCGTACCTCGTGGTCACGCTTTCCCTTGGTGCTGGGAGTCTTCTCTCGCGGCAGGGAAGGAAGCCAAATCTGCTCGACTGTGCTTGTGCTGTGCGCGACATGGGTGCCGAGGCTGCGTGGATTCCTTGCTGGCTCTTCCTGGAAAGCCGTGGTGCTGTCTGCCAGCCCTGCGTTACCGTGCCCTGGGAGTAACTGCGTGGAGAACGTGCTTGGGGAGAAAGGCTGCGGAGAGGGGCTGGGCTCACGTTTGTACGCAGCAGTTTGAGTCTCGGGCTTTCTCCTGCTTGCTTCTTTCCAGATTAGATGGGGAGGGGGAAGACATTCGACGAGTTCACACATACCTGAACCGGAGCACGGCAGCCAGCACCTTGCTCGTTGCCTTGGCCTTCCCCTCCGCCCCTCCGTGTCCCACCGCTCCCTTTGGCTGCCAGGGAGGCAGAGCACACGTGCAGCACCGCTGTGCTCGCTGGGTCAGGCAGAAAGCGTTGGCCGCCCGCAGTAGGGTAAGAGAGCTTGCAGCCAGCGCGTGGATTTTGGCTTCGCCGTGCGTGCGGCTCCGGAGTGGAAGTCGGCGCTGGCTGGGCCGGGGGCAAGGCGTAAGCCTTGGGGAGAGGAATTGTCTCCATTTACGCGTCTGGAATGATGGTGCCCTGCTAATACGCGTTGTTTGGCCATTCTAAAAATACTTCCTTTTTCTGTTGTTATCAGGACAAAGGTACCCATTTTTGCTTTGCTTTGTTTTCATTTTACTTTTCTACAAGAAGGCTGCAGGAGGTACCCTAATCAGTGTGTTGGCTTGGGCTGCATTCAGGCCTGGCTGAACAGGCTTTGGAGTTATTCCTGGCTAACTTTTGAGATAAAAGACCGGCAGAACCGCCGAAACGCATGAGGTCAGGTGCTGATTGTGGTTGTCCTGGAGAACTTGAGAGAGAAATAAAGACCACGTATTCAGAAGATCAGGAGTCCGGTCCTCTGTCACTCTGTAAGGTTTGCTTTTAAATTCCATGCTTGCCAGCAGTGAGTGAAAAAGAGCGTCCGTGCAGGCTCTGTGTCGCTGGTATTTTCAGAAGAGCGTGTGTGATCGAGATTCCCCGTGGCGAAACTGCACTTCAGAAAATGGACAGGCTACACGTGGCTTTGGAGATTTCACTGCTGTTGTCTCTTTTATGCTTGGAGTCAGTGCTGACCTGGGCTGGGGGACAGGTTCTCTATCTTGTTACACTGTGCTACACTGCTGGCTTCGAATCTCATGAAATGGTACCTTTTGTGGAGACCAGCTATTGTTTTTCTGCTGCGCTTCTCAGTAATTGATCCCTATCAGATCTATGTGGTTTCTATTTCCCATTGATAGTACTGGGTAGTGTTTGGCATTTCTGTGTCCTGTGCTGACTGACGCAGCATCTCTTCCCTTCCCTGCCAAGGAACATTTCGGATTTCCAGCGCTGAGTGGGTATTGGCACAAGAGGAGAGCGTAGGCCGTTCCCTCGCAGGTGACTCCAGGATTTCCCCCGTGTTGCAGGGTGTTGTCGGCTCTGTGCCATCTCTTCTAGGTCAGGAGCTGTCGGTGTGGTGTGCGGTGTTCAGAAGCTAATTAGTACTTGTGCTTTTCCTTCTGACCGTGTAAAAGTTCCCCCTCTCTCCATGGTTTATGCGCCAGTTACGGAAGCGCACTGTGATTTTGTGTAGACCTACTTGGCCCTGTGTGCCTGGAGCCTGTCTTTTCCCCAGCTACGGTCCGTTGGTTTGGTAAAAGATGCCATCTCTTCCTACACACCTTGTCTCTTCTGCACAAGATTTCTGTCTTGGTGCAAGGATGTGGGGTTTCCTCCACCTCTCTCAAGCTGCGGGCCAGCAGCCCACTGCTGTGCAGCAGCACTGCTCCCTGTGTCGACGCGTCCGCTCCCTGGGGATGCGTGGGAATAGGTGCAGGTAGAACCTTCTCCATGGCCCCGCTCTCCGAGTGGCTAGCTGTCGGTGGGCTCGTGTCCTCCTGCCTGGGATCAGGAGGAACTGCGGCCATGTCTCTCCCTTTGCACCTTCTCTCCGGTCTGGAAGAAGCCCCGGTCCGCTTCAGATGTTCCATAAGGCAGGTGAAGTGAGGCTGGTGTTGGGAACCGAGTGACGCCTGTCGCTCTAAACTGATGTTGAAGTGCAACAAGGAGCTCCCTTGGACTGAAACAGAAGAGAGGAGTGAACAGAGAGTCCGGGTTCACGTTGCTGCACCTCCGACAGATACCCCTGTGGGCCCTGGGACAGTCTGCGTCATCGTCCACAGGCGCTCTGCACCCCCGAGTCGTTTGTCGCTGCCCCTCAGAGGCTCACGCCTGCCTGCGTTGGCACGCGCGTGCCGTCGGCGTCTGCGGTCAGCTGAGGAAGTCAGCAGGGCGGAGGTGCGGTGCTGGGAGGGGCACGTTATAGGTGTGAGTCATAGTCATTGCTTCTTAGTTTCTCAGTGTTGGCAGCGAGGTTAGAGTGAAGGAGGAAGAAGGCAGGAAGAAGGTTTCATTTGCTGCCTGCAGAGTAGCAGGAGTACTTTTTTTCAGAGAGAAAGCCGCACAGCTTTTCCGGAGGAGCTCTAGGCTTTAAACTCACCCCTGGAGTTGCAGGGACTCACGCCTGACGTGGGTAAGCATTTCAGTTTTGGAGGCTCATCCGTTCTCCTTCAGAAGGCAGAAAGCGGTTGGCCAAAGTAACCCCGGAGGTTTTCATGGCCAGCGCTCATCCTTTCCTTTCGTCCTGAAATTGAAAGGCAGAACTATATCTGAACACCTTGGGCACCGGCATGACTGGTAATAAACAACCCCGCGCTATGAACTTGTGAGTGACCAGGTTAGTGTAGATGATACTTGTCTTTGTTCTCCTTACATTTCGTTTTTTTCCCTCTCTCTTCAGACTTTAAAGAGGAAGGAAAAAGAATACGAACATGAGATGGAGCGGCTGGCAAGAGAGAAGATTGCTACCCAGCAGCGACTGGCGGAACTGAAGAACGAGCTGAGCCAGTGGATGGACATCTTGGAGATCGACAGAATTATTCGACAGACAGTTCAGCCGGAGGACGACCAGGCATCTACCTCGACAGCATCAGGTACCCATGAGTTTTCTCTTCTTGTAGCTGTCACTGCATGTCACTGACACAGTTGTGTAGTGGTGGTGGGGATCTGCATTTAGCACCAGGAAGGTTTCTTTGCGTTCAGAATAAAGTAAAAAGTTTTGAAGTGTTTTGTAATCATTGCTGTTGGCCTACTAATTCGCTGCTGCTTGTGTAAAGTGAACTGAAAGTCGTGCATCACCGTTGGGTAGATACAAAGTGCAGGTCTGCGCATTCGGTCTGCTGATACCTCACATGGAGCTTTCAGAACTTGGTTTTCCTCTTGCATCACTACGCGTCCCTGCTCGTTCGAGCCGAGTGGTGTACGAGCATCCCGACGGATTTGTGCATGGATGTGGGAAGGTGCTCAGCCGCGTAGAGAAGAAGGAATCGGTCCACCAAGGGTCACCAGAGCATTTGAACAACTTAGTGAGCCTTCACGTTGTGTGGAAAGGATTCACAGTGAAGATGAAATAATACTAACGAATACCTGGCGTGTTGTTCCCAGTCAGAAGGCTTTGTGAGACAGAGTGCATGCTTTTCTCCGTCCCAGCGATCGGCAGCAGGAAGAGTAGGCAGCCCGTGGACGCACAGTGCTTTGCTATCCAGAGGTGGGGAGGCTGGAGCTGCCCGTAGCTATTTGCAGCAGTTCCTTCAAACCGCGACAGCATTTCCCCTTGGCACTCCAGGCAGACGATACAGCGGGTTCCAGGCAGGGAAAACCTGAGTTTTCTGGTTCATTCAGGCTTGTATCGGGCTCGTCACCTTCGAACGTGCACACGGGCTCCAGGTGTAGGCTGATGGAGGTTGAGAGCAGGAACGCTGTGTCAGTAGGAGCGTCAGCCGCTCGCCTCTCCAGCTGGCTTCTGCTGAAAATGGTCACCTCAAGCTGCTGCTAACCACAGAGCTCGCAAAAGGGAAGCGTCTTCCCTGGTTTTCCTGCTGCTTCTGTATCTTCTGAGATTTTTAATCTCTGCTGCATGGCTGGCTTTAGAGCAGGCAGTGCAGGGTGCCCTGCTCTTCTTCCTGATCTCCACAGGGTCACCATGTCCCTGCATTGCTTCGTTAGTTCGTGGACTGGACAAGAGTCCCTTTTCCAGAGCCAGACGAGGAGCCTGCTGGCATGTTTCTCCATGGGTGGTACCCATCGGTGGAGCAAGGCACAGGGAAGGACACCCCTTCCTCTCCTGGGAGGAGCCGTCTCCAGCCCAGACGGAGCGCAGCCCGGGTGCTCTCTGGACAGCTCTGCTCGCCTTGCATCCCTTGCCCGCCGAGCGAGACCTCCGGGCCTTTTGCGAGCACCCCTCGCTAGCTGGGGCGTCGAGCTACTCTGACCTGCCTGGCTCCGGGTCCTTGGCCTGCAGGCAGGGAGGAGAGGGGTGATCCACCCCACTGGGGCTCAGTGGAGCCTGCCGTGCCGTGCCGTGCCACGCTGTGCCGTGCCGTGCCACGCTGTGCCGTGCTGCCCACCTGTAGCTCAGTGACTCCTCCTGCTGTTGTCTCTTCGGCCTGTGCTGTCTTCTAGGGAGCCAGGTTAGCCCAGTTCGTGCTCTGCTTTCTTGTTTTATGGGAGTTTCTTCCTTTCTTTTTATCCAGAGGGTGAAGACAACATGGATGAAGACATGGAAGATGACAGGCCAGTGAACTCATTACCAAAACTAACCCAGCGCCAGCACCCGGAGCTCCTGAAAGCCGTCCCTTCGAACGCTGCTTCCCACCACCCGGCAGTTCTGCCTCAGCACCTGAGCATCCAGCAGAAACAGCCCCCAGCCCACGCACAGCCTCCCATCCAGACACAAGCGCTGGTCCAGCCGCCGGCGATCGTCCCCGCACAGACTCACATCGTGGCGGCTTCGACCGTGCAATCGACTGTTATTGCCCACACCGCCACGACCCACGCTTCGGTCATTCAGACTGTCAACCACGTGATTCAGGGTCCACAGACCAAGCACATTGCTCACATTGCACCTTCCACGTCCAGCCCTGTGCAACTCACCACTGCTGCTCAGCCCATCGGCCACATCACTGTGCACCCAGCCACCATCAACCACATGGCCCACCTCGGCCAGCAGCTGCCCATCTACCCCCAGCCCGTGGCCGTCAGCCAGCCCGTGGTGAGCCACATCGCTCACACGATCTCGCACCAGCAAGTGAACGGAACCACAAACCTTGGCCAGCCAGCGGTGATGGCCAAGCCTGCTGTAGGAACCCAAGTTGTCCATCACCCGCAGCTGGTTGGGCAGACGGTCCTAAATCCGGTGACTATGGTGACCATGCCGTCGTTCCCAGTGAGCACACTGAAGCTGGCCTAGCGGGGATCGTCCGACGGCGAGGTCTCTGTTGGGAGCCTTTCCTAAACTCCATACATTCCAACCACGTCCGACTCCGCGGGAGGGGAGTGCAGAAGGAGCCGCGCGGCGGGGCGCCGGGCTGGGCTGTCCTCAGCCGCCCAGTAACCAGCCTGCCGCTGGCGGCGAGAGACGGGGCCGCTCTGCACTTGAATTTTGCTAATCTGAGAAAACTTCAAAGACAGTTGTTCATGGTGATTTTTTTTCCTTTTATGTGTAATCGGTGAAATATGGATATGATGTTCTTAAGACTTTAATTTTCCCCTTTTATGTGTTGCTTCTTTGTAGAATGAAAATTGCTGATCTCTTTATTGAGACACTGCGTAGAATGGGAAAAAAAATCATAGAAGTCTATATTTATATATATGTGTGTATGTGTGTGTATATATATGTATATACATATATATATAAATATAACATTTGAAGAAGGCCTTTTGTAAGGTTGATTATTTTGCAGGATTATTAGACAAAATTCATTTTTGGAGGAAGAAGACAGAGTGTCCTCTCTAAACAAAGAAACTTTAAGATAGATGGTTTGGTGGACCAGGGTACATATACAGTGACAAAAAAAAAAAAAAGGTAAACCACGTTAAAGGTATTTCCGGTCAATATCTGACATTTCAAAGAACCATCTAAAATCACTGTGACTTGTTATGGCATTTTAAGGAAATTCTCTGTCCTGTCTAATAAAAGGAAAAAGAATACACAACCAGACTTCATTTGTTGCAGTTTTATAAATGACTTGATTTTTATAGCCATGTCAAAAAATTAATGTTTTTTATTGTTTGAATGGTTGACAACGTTTTGTTTGGATGGGTGTCTGGGGGGGACTGGTTTTCTTTTGGCTTGGTTTTGCTGGTGCAGTCCTTGGTTTTGCAGCTCTCTGTGCGTGGCACCCCCCCCTCGGCGTTCCTCCTGCCAGTCGCAAGCCCCCAGGGGCCTGGGGTTCGGTTTTGTGTCGTGGAGGCAGGTCCTTGCGGCTGGCCCCTTGCAGTGTTCCTCTGGCCTGGCAGAGCGGAACCTGGGACGAGGAGACCAGCAGAAGCGCCGTGGATTTCGCGTGGGTCGATTTTCTGCGTTGGGTTATTCCTGAGCTGACCGCGGCTTAGCGTGGCAGTCGGTGGAGTGGCAAGGGGATAAACGCGGTGCGGCGTCTGCCGAAGAGCCGGCGGTGTGGCGTCCGGGGGGCACAGGGGTTGCAAAGAACCCGGTCTTGTGCAGGGTGAGGCGTGCTCCAGGAGATCCGTGCATGTAGCTTGTGTCTTGCAGCCGCCAGTGAGCCGTGCGCCGGAGAGCAGCCCCTCGCCCCAAGGGCCCCTCCGGCTCCGCGCTGCGGCGGGTGGCTCGGACCTCGCTGAGCTCGGCGCCCGGCGTCGCGCCGGGAGGGGTGCTGGCTCCGTGGGTGCCTGCGCGGGGGGCTGCTGGGGATGTGCTCGTTGCTGACTGAACATTGTGGTCCGCGCACCGTTTTGCGTGTAGCACTGCTGTTAATGATCGCTTTTCCATCTTCCCCTGCCTCTAAGGACAAAACCCCGCAGGCCTTGGCGCTGGGGAGGTCGCTGCGCAGCCGGCGGAGGTTTTGCGTGGGGCAGGGCGGAGGACGGTGTCTGTGGGTGCCTGGCCGGGGACGCCGAGGAGGAGCCACCCGGTCGGAGGACGAGGTGCGGTGGGGCTGAGCCGTCTGCCCTCGCTGGGCGCCGCGTTCTGGGTCGAGATCTCCCACAGGAGAGCGTGGTCCGTGGTCTGCCCACGCTGCCCGCTCCCTCCGGCAGGACTTCGGCCTGGTCGTGGGCTGCCAGAAGCGGTGGCAGGGGTCTGATCCAGGAAACCTGCCCGTCCCATACTGTCTGTGCTGTGGCTGAAGCTGTGCTGGAGGCAGGAGTAGCTGCTGCCAGCAGAGAGTTTGTGCCTTCTGAGCAGACGTGGCTGAGAATTGCGCGAAGTCTGTAACGTGTGAAGCCCTGGGTTGCTCGGTAGTTAACGCGCTTTTTTTTTTTTCCCTTGTGTCCTTGAGTGCAGGAAGCCCTTGCCCATGTTGCTAGCGCAGCAGAGTGGAGAATTCCTCAAGGATTCCTCATCCTTAAACCACAGTTAGAGGTTGGTTGTGCTCGCTCCCGGCGCCCGACTGGCTCTGGGGGGTGCAGAGTCCCCCGGGCTCGCTCGTCTCCTGCACGCGCTCGCCCAGGGACCGTGCGGTTTGTGCGCCGGCATTTCGGAGATTGGCGTTCGGTATCAGGACAGTTGCTCCTCGTTAGAAACTTTTGAAAACTGAGTATTTGCAACAGGGTCACCTCCCTTCTTGGGAGGAACCGCATGGCTTCGCCTTCTGCAGTGGCGTTCGGAGGGGGGGGAAGCATCTTTCTGCCTTGCTTTGCTGTTCCAACTCACAGAGTAACAAGGTCGAGGCAAGAAGCCTCCTTGGCAGTCCAGAGTGGCTGAGCTTACTGAAGGGGGAGAAGCCCGGCTTGGGCAGCGGGGCTCAGCACCCCAGCGATGGCCGAGAGCCCCCCTGTCCCCCGTGTGCTGCGCGGCGGGCGCTGCGGGGCCAGCCCGCGCGCCCTGGCCCTGCGTCTCCCGCGGGCGGTTCGGCGTGCCGGCGGGCTGTCCACGCTGCCGGCTCTGCGCCCGCCCGGACCCCGCTGACAGGGACCCCGGCAGGCGGCTGCTCCGCTTTCCACAGAAAGAAGCGCGGGGGATGGAGATGCTCCGTGCGACGCAGGCGAATGAGCTCGCGCCTGCACGGCGTGGACAGGCGGTGCTGCCGGCCTCCGCAGCCTGTCCTCCCGCACGGTCCGCAGGTAGCGGTCTCGCTGCCCTGCGCAGCTGCGGGTCCAGCTTGTCCCCCCACCTTGGGGTTCTGCGGTGCCATGGTGTCGGAACCCCTTCGCTGGTGTCCAGCTCGGCCTGAGGAGCGGCCGGTCCCGCTCGGTCAGCCCCTGGCCTGGGCCAGACACCCCGGCTCTCATCCGCCTGCTCCGCGGCGACCAGCAGTGTTTCCTTGGGGGTTTTCTGTGTTTTTTTTAAAGTCAGCAAACTTCTTGCTGTTCCGTGGGGAAAAGGGCAAACCGCAGCCCTCCTTTCCCCACGTCCGTCATCCCTGCTCAGAAACTTCGGATTTACGCTGATGCTCTTAGGAATCACGTTCAGTACTGTATAACAAGGGGCACTTCAGAAATGTCTCTCCTCCTTTGATATATGTGTTTTCCCTATGGAGAAAGCTATATATAAATATATATATATGTACACTTTGGGATTCAGAAGATCTAATTTGTCCCCCCCCCAAAAAAAAAAATCAATAAATATGAAGTTTACAAGAAACCTCTATTGTTGTTGAATAATATTAGTTACTGGTAACCATACCACAGGAAAGATGGCAAAGGGGCTGTCCGCGTGGTAGTTTTGAGAAGACTCTTCTGCCCGGTCAGGCGCGACGCGGAGCCGGCGGGGCGGTGGCGATGCTCCCACCGCGGGCGGGCTCTGGCTCCGCTGTTCCGGAGCTCGCAGCCCGCCTGCTCCCCACGGCTCACGTCGCGCTGCCTGCAGCGCGGACTCGCTCAAGCGCTTCGTCTGGGCTTCAGACTCGGGCCAGCACAGCCGTGGCTGTCTGAAGCGGGCACCAGCAGACCCGGTGTGAGCAAAACCCCTCGGGCAGCTGCGGGCAGACGCTCCTGTGCTGTCAGGGCGTGCGCGGGCCGGGAGCCGGGCTGTGCCGTGCAGGGTTTGCTGCTCTGAGCCGAGGCAGAGCCGCATCGGCTGCCGAGGAGGAGCGGGCAGGGGCCTGGGCACCTCCACCACTCTGCTCTGGGCCACTTGCCTCCCTTGCCCGCCCCGTAAGCGCGCTCAGAGGAGTAAACCCAAAGTGCTGGTTTAAAATTGTCCTGAAAGGCGTTCTTGCAGCTGACACTTCGGATACGGGAATGCGTTCCTGACCTCGCCAGCGAACATCAGCCGGAGCCCCGCGGTGTGGCTTCGGGAGGGACCCGACCCCATCTCCCCGGGCCGGGTCCGAGGGGCGGTGGGTCCGGCCGGCGTCCGTCTGCGTGCGGGTGTTGGTGCGCGCGGTGGGGCCGGGGGACGCCCAGCGACCCGCTCCGCGCCCTGGAGAGCGGGGCTGGCGCCCGGCTGCTGCCGCGCGGGCTGGGTTCTGCGCGCGTCGCTGCGTGTGCTGGGGCTGCGTCCTGCGCGTCGCGGCGGGAGGGCTCGGCTGTCGCGGCCGGGCCGTTTGGGTCCCCTGAGCGGGGAGCTCGGCGGGGCGATGTCCCCTCGGCGCTTTCAAAGTCACGCGCAGCTCATCCGGGTGGGAAACGCGTCACCAGCTGCTGGGCGCCGAGCGTGCTGCCGTGCAGGTCCAAAGACCGGCCAGGCTGGGGATGGACCGCTTGTCTCTTTTTCTTTGTTTTAATTAAAAGTGGCCTTCTGTAACAAAAGAATAAAAGAAACAAAAAAAAAAAGTGACTTGCCTTGGAGTGGTTTAGGTGGAGGTGAGAGTCCTGCTGCTCGTGTCGGTGTCGTTGTGGGTGTCCGTGCGCACGGTGCTCTGTGCGCCTGCAGCCCTGCAGCGCAGGACGTCACCGTGTGTCCCCTGTGTCTCTTTTGGGCTGGTTTGCATCCCCAGGGAGTTTTTTGCATTTAAAAGAAAAAAAGGTGTGATAATTGCTGCGGGCTGGGCGGGGGCTCGGGGCGTCGCGGGCGTCCCCACGCACCGGGAGCAGGCGGGAGCCGATGCCGTTTGCCCGGCGTGACGACGCCGTCGCCCCTGCTGGCCCCTTCGCGCTCTGTGGCGGGCAGGGACTGTCCCGGTGAGGCGAGCGCCTTGGCCAGGCCCCGAGCCGCACGCCGGCCCAGCCCGCTGGGCGCTGGGTTGAGCTCAGCGAGCCGTGCGGCTGCGCTGGGCTGGGCCCGGCTGCCCCAGGGCTCCGGGTGGGCAGCGGCCGCGCGCGGGGGCTCCTCTGAGACCCTGCCTCTGGCTTATCGTGGGTGAGCGGTTGTTTGTTTCAGTCTTTATTTTAATTCTAAAAGACTGTGGAATGAGGAAAGGAAAACTCTCATGCTTGTGGCCTGATTTCCATCCCTTGTTATCATTTTGAACAGATTAAAATCCATTATAACACTGTTTTTAGATTATTTTCCTCCTTGGTCAAACATCAGTTGCTGGGAACGGCTGCGCAGTGTTGAGGAGAGGCTGTGGGTGGGCGCAGGCGCAGCACCTTTCTCTGTGACGCAGAGCTTAGAAGTAAGAACCCCACACCTGGACTGTCCGAATGCCGGCACGAGCGCGGCGTCGGACGGGCGCAGCCGCGGCGCCCGCTGCGTTCGGCTGCTCCACGCCGAGTCCGGAGCTGCGTGACGCTGTGCGGCCGACGCGCGGCCCCGCTCTGCCGACGCCACCGCCCCGCGCCGGGCACGCTGCGGGGCTGCGCTGGGCGCTGCGGCCGCGGGCTCCCACCCTGTCTTTGCGCTGTGAGAGGGAGCTGGAGAGCGAGGGAGCTCTGGTGGGGGGACGCGGAGCCCTCCACGGCGGGGGGCTCGCCTGCTCTGCGCTGGCTGCCGGGGCAGCACCCGACGCGCCTCACGTCACCAGGCTGGGCTGGGAGCACAGGGCCGAGCGCTGCCAGGCGAGAGACCCCGCTACGGCCGTCTCTCAGAGCTGCCTTCACAATCTGACCCGAAAGCGCGTTTCTTCACAGAGCGAGCAGCGGCGGTCGCAGCCACCCCACGACCGATTCTGCGTCCGCTCGAGCCCCAGCCTGGGCGTCGCTGGGGAGCAGCGGTGGTGGGAGCGGGACCTCCCGCCCCGGCTGCCGGCCCCGTGCCCCTCGCTGCGGACGCTGCCTTCGCCCTCGCTGTGTGGCCGCGTTAGGGCCGTGCCGGGGACGGTGCTGAGCAGTCTTTGTTTACAGCCAGGACGTGCCACTGTGTTACCCGTTTACTGAAATACTGGAAAACCTAGACCGTAAAGATTTTTATGTGTTCGGATACATCCGCTATGTGAAAAAACCAACTAATTTTGTACATACTGTATTTTTACTATTCAGCTGTACTATACTGGCTCTTCATGCTCCAGAGTTTGGTATCCAACATGAATAATATCCATGTAATAAGCACTTGCCTGAAATAAATATAAAACTGAAATAAACGTGCACTGAAATCTGAAGCAGGGTCCCGCAGTTTCACCTTGTTTGTGGTTTTCCCGCTGTAAGAGCAGTGCTTGCTCTGCGTGCGCAGCCGTAGCCGCCCCCCAGCACGCGGGACACGGCCGGAGCGCTCCCAGACCGCGCCCGGCGCCTCGCCCGGGTCTGCATCCGGACCCGGCGCTGCCGTGCTCGGGGAAGGCGAGCCGTCTTTCCAGCCTCCAGAATCTGCGAAAACTTGGAAGAGCAACCATGACTCGGACATCCATCAGCAAAGCAGCGTTGGCGCTGTGGGCACCTCTCGAGAAGACGAGGGTGAAACGGCTGTGGAGCGATGCCGCGGCGCGGTGAGAGCCCTGCGAGGTGCGGTCCCAGCGGCGGGCGCGGGGCTGGGTGCCGGTGAGCCGGCCGGGCGCTTTCTGGGGGGCACAGCTCACGGCCCCCCCGGCCCCACAGGGCTGTGTCTGGGCCCTCCATATCGAGACCTGCGCCTGCAGCGCTGCGCCGGGGTGGGAGCCGGGCGGAGACCAGGGCACCGGCGAGCCGTGGCCCTTGGGGTGACGGTTGGACCCGATGATCTTGGAGGTCTTTTCCAACCTGAATGGTTCTGTGATTCCTCCCTGGCGCAGGGCTTGGGGTCCTTCGGGCAGAGCCCCCGAGCTGGTTATTGTCACAGGGTGTGGGGGGGGTGCTCAGGGACAGCTGTTCTAACATCTTAACAACATTAACACAGTTAAGTAGCAGCTTAATGCATTTATTCGCTGAGCAGTTGGAACACCAACTCCAGCAGCCGTGGTGCTGCTGCCCTTGCTGCGGGAGGTTCGGGACAGGGCATTGCGGTGCCCGACCCAGCGCCCAGCACGACTCGGGGGGCTGCGCCGTGCCCCCGGACCCCTGGACAGTGCCGGGCGCCGCACCGGGTCAGTCCCCCACCTTCGGCAGCCAGCCCTGCGTCGGAGGGGTGCTCGGGCGGGGGGATCGCAGGGCCCACGCCTGCGCAGTACGGCACTGGGAATCGGCCAGGCTAAACCTCCTTCACCCAACTGCGTCTGAATGCTCTCTCCCGCAGGTGAGGACGCTGGGGTCCCAAGGCTTCCCCGTTTCTGTGCCACCGGGACGTGGACGTGGAGCCCGGCAAGCAGTGTGTGGGTGAGCCAAGCCGTGGCAGCAGCGGGACGGGGGCTCGGGGGAGGTGAGGGCTTCAGAGCTGCCACGGCTGCACTTGGGGAGGGTCCGAGGAGGGGTCCTGCTCTGCTCAGCGTCCAGGCTAACGCTGAGGCACCACAGCGATTGGCAGCGCTGCTGCTTCAGTTTTTAACAATTTTATTGTCGGCTTCCTTGTGCAGACCCCGCCGTCCCGGTCCCCCCAGAGCTCTCATCATCGTGCCCAGTTGGAAGGTCCTGTGGCAAAGCCAGCCAGTCTGTACCCCCAGCCGCAGCCCTGGCGGCTCCCTGCCCACCCCAGGGGCCACCATGCAAACACGGTGGGCGCAGCGGCCACAGCAGCACTGGCAGATTATTGATGCCAGCATGTCCCTGGCTACACTTCCTAACGGGCTCATCCTCTTGTCCAAGGGCAAATGCATGACCAACGGCTGCAGCCGTCACGGCCAGGCTGAGGGACGGCTGCCCCTACCCCGGACAGAGGGGCATTTGCTGGGGGTCCATACAGCAGGGCGGGGAAATGCCCCATCACCCCCCAGGACCTGCAGCCGGGCACCGCGCTCCAGCCTGGCACCCAGGCAGACGGCTGCGGGCCGGGCGGCCGGCGCGGGAAAGGCAGCGTCCCCGCTGCAGGGCAGCAGCTGCCGGGGGGTTTTGAGAGGTTCGAAGGGGGAGCTGGACCTCTCGTGGCAGCCCACCAGCTCGGCTGGACGCCACGCTGGCCACGGCACCACCGGGCCGACAACCGCAGGGTGAAACGCTTTTTATTTCCGCACTTGCCTTGGGCCTGGTCCTGCTCCTGCGCCTTCCCCAGGGCGGAGCTGGCGCGGGCTCGCTGCTCGTCAGCACGCGCTGCGGGCAACTTCAGCCCACCCTGACATCACCTAAGGGACACGAGCAGCCCCTCTGCGTGCTTTAAAAATACTGCTTAGCACCACAGCCCACGCACGCTCGTCACAGAGATGCTAATTAAGCATTCCCGGACAGCCCTGTCCTTGGGACTACCTGTTCTGCCTCTGAAATTACCCTGGGGGGCAGAAATCGCTTCCAGAACACCACAGAATGCCTTGCCGATAAGTATTTATTCATATGTTACATTTAAACATAAATAATTGAGCAATAAAGAGAATAGTCTGCTCCCAACAAAAATAAATAAGTCAATACACAATATTCATAAAATACAATTCGACGGAATGTTATAACAAATACAACGAAGTCTGCAGAGGTTTGGTCTTTGAACAGAGTCGTATAGAACATTCCCGACATTCCAAAGAAAAATAGTGCTGCTTTGTTGTGTACATCACTTCCTTGGGCTCTGCGAGTTGGAGGGTTTCCTCGCTCTCGTCAATTTTTAAAAAATACCATTTCGCTTCTCCAGTGAGCAGACAGACACAGAACGGCAGCGCTCCGGAGGCCGCCCAGCAGCCGCGCGCTGGCCCGCGGAACAGCTGGACGGGCCGGGCTCCTCGGCTCCCGCTCCCCAGCCGAGCCCCAGGCTGCTCCTCGCGCCTGGCGGCCATGCTGAAGGGGTCCCCCCCCCCGGCGTCCCCGCAGCACCCTGCCCGGCACCCAGCGGGCCGATCGCTCTCCTGCTGCTTCGCGAGCGAGGAGCTGTGGGCCCGGGGACAGCAGGCAGCAGAGCGAGAGAGCCCACGGCTCGGCCGCAACAGGACCAGAGCTGCTGGAGCAATCTGTTTGGCATTTGAATCTTCAGGGTAATTTCATTCCCTACACCCCCTTCTGCTAAAACCGGATTTTAAAAGCTCACGTGAGCTGATCTAATTCATGTAAACTTCTCCAAGCAACCGGAGCGAGCTGAAGATGTCCCTGCCCAGGGCAGGGCTGGACTGGACGGCCTTGAGAGGTCCCTTTCAACCCAAACCATTCCCCGAAAAGCCCACGGAGCTGTTTTCTCTACAAGGTTCAGTGGAAATGCAGCTGTGTAGCCCTGTTTGCTCTGAAGGATTAGAAAAAAACCCAAAAAAGCAGAAACACAGAAATTCAGATGCAAAGTCCTCTTTTTTGGCAAAGGGTGGAATACTTTGGAATACTTGAAGTGCTTGAATGAAGTCCCTAGGTTTCCTAGGAGCACGGGTCACGAGGATCCACGAAACCCGCAGCTAACCCCGTCAGCAAAACCCTGCTCCCCCCGCCCTCTCCCTCGCTGCCGGAGCTGCGCTTTGACGCAGAGACAACGCCGGCAGCGAACAGGTGAGCGTTCTGCACAGCGCGGTGACGCGCTGGGACAGCAGCGGCCGTGCCTGCAGCTCCGTGGGGCAGATGCCTGGCTAACCGTGGGGCACATGCCCGGCTAACCATGGGGCAGACGCCCGGCTAACCATGGGGCAGGCGCCCGGCTAACCGTGGGGCAGCTCTGCTCCCGGGGCAGGCCGGGGCGAGGCAGGCACCAAGCAGGGAACGCAGCAGCACGAACTTCCAGGGGCGCGGGGACAGCGCTGCAGCGACGGCGATCGGATCCCCTGCAACAACCCCAACTGCTTCATCCGGCCAGCGCCGACGCCTGCTCGAGCAGGCGAGCGCGGGGCTGGCGTCCGCAGGATCCCAGGGAGAGTCCTCCCGGAGAGCTCCGAGGGCAGGGAGGAGGCGGCTGCAGCGTGCGACGCGTGGTCTGGAGGAGGCGAGGCTCTGCTCCGTCTGCTCCGCGGCGGAGGAGCGGAACTTCACGGCGCTCTGCACGGACGCAGAGAGCGCAGGAGCTGCCAGCGTGAGCAGGGAACCTGGTCCTGGGCGCTGAACTTGCTCACCTGAGCTGCATCAGGCAGATTTGTCATCGGGGCATGTCTGCAGCATAAAATGCAGGCAGGTCGCTGGCAGCTGTGGGCTATGAGGACTCCACAGCACGAGCTGGGCAGCAAAGGCCAGCTGATGTTTCTAGCTAACGCTGCCGGATCTTCGCTGCCCACGTTAACCACGTTACTTAGCTCGAGGCCGTTCTCCCAGCTGGCGACCGTATTTCCTTTAACTGCTGCTAGATACCAATCCAAAAGGTTTAGCAACAGGAGCTGGCAGGCGTTCCCTTGCACGTTCAAGGCACAGACAGCGAGTCCGCGACCACGCTCCTCCAAGGACCCGGGGCAATGCTCGCAGCACGTCAGCGAGTACCGGACCCGGCCGCACCTCCACAGAAGGTTCTGGCAGAGCACACAGCGCGCATCCGGGCTCTAAAGGTGCAGTAAGTCCAAATATAAATGTTCTAGTATGTCCAGTCCCCCCTTCATAGTATCCCAAATACATGGAGAGACGGTCTTCTAGAGAGGGAGATACGAGAATGCAAAAAGATTTTGTCTAGAAATAGAAAGGGAGTGTAACAAGGACTATCAAACACAAACCTTAGCTGGGGAAGGAAAAGCTCTGTTTGTAAAAGTCTGTTACAAATCTCTCCGGTATTTATTACATTACATGGAAGATGCAATTAAAACACCATTTTGAAGTTACAGTGCAAGAAATGCTCCATCCGACAGCTCTGCACAGGCCCACAGCGACAGTCTGCTCGTTATCACTTATTCTCAATTAGTGTCTGCACTTTGTAGACAAGGTCTCTTGCTATCCGCAGAATTTCCTCGGCATCATGATGCTCTGCCATTTCTAAAAGACACAGACAAACATTCTTAACTGTCAGCGGCAGGAACTTCTCTGCCCTAGCACTGATATTAATGAAGTATTAGCATTAATTAATTAGCGTAGCATTAGCAGCAAGCCAACAGCACTGCAGGGGGTGGGTTTGTGGAATTCAGACAGCGTAAGCGGGCGACTCCCTTAGCGCTGTAGGTCCTGGCATCAAGATCCAATCCTTCTGCTGTCCGTTCCCGCTGCAGAAGTCCCCGTGCCCTGCGGCCGCAGCGCCGGGAGGGGGGTCTGCACCCCCGCGTGCCGCGGACAGCCCCCCCGGGCTCTCAGCATCGCGACGCCGCACTCGGCCCCCTCCGAAGGTGCCTCTCCAGGCAGGGGCTGCTGCTGGAGCGCCTGGGACCCGAGCGGTGGACACGATGAAGGGCTTCACGCACGCGGAGCGACGTGCCCACACAGCTCTGCGTACGGACATCTGCACCCAGAGCTTGAAGTAAGATCAGAAAGCAGCTCCCGACCGACCCGAATCCTCAGTTCCACCATAAACGTTTCATTCAGCTTAGGCTAGTGCTGGGTTTTTTTTGTTTGGGTTTTTTGGGATGTTTTTTTTCGGTTTTGGTGGGGTTTTTTGAGGGAATCATTAATGTACAACTTTGGAATAAGAGCAGCTGCGGCAAAAACGAAACCAAAGTTGTGGCTTCTGCAACAGATGGCTGAACGCCATAGCACTGATAATTTAGTAAATTACAGTGATTACACAAAATCGTTTCCAAACCTCTTAAAATGTCATAACAGGGAGCACTTGTTTAGGGTAACTCGCATTCAGCAGCCAGGAAGAGACCTCGCTTGCTTTGGCAGAACACTTTTCGCTCTGGCAGGAGACGCTGGCTCGCACCTGCAGACCACTGCGGGAAGCACTCAGCCACGGCAGCGGTGTGGGGCGTTTGGCACGAGCAGTTCTGACACGTTTGAGCCTTGGCAGGGTCAAGCCCTGTACACAGAAACAACTCTGGCAATCTTAAAAACTCAGAGAGACTTTCGAAAAAAATTAAGCAACATTTTAGCACCTCCCCTTAAAGCAAGGGCAGAGTCACTGCGGCAAATCTTTTTAAAAGAAATTCTGAAGGTTGCTTTGTGGTAAAAATTACCACTGACACTGGAAAAGCTACCGCCTTCTGTGGCCCACGCAGCTCTGCACACACTGTTGTTGCGGGTGCCAAGGCAGCACGTGAAAATCTGGGCTCTCCATCTACGTGAAGGGGTAAGAGACTCAGAGACCCAAATGGCCAGGGGCTGTCAGGCCAGCGAGAACACTGCACAGCCGCAGACAGTTAGTGGGAGTACGGGAGAAGGAACAAACTCTCGTTACTTGCTTTTTATCAAAATAGCTCTCTTAAAAAAAAGTCTCTTACCATTAAAAAACTTGATGATATCAGTGAAGTCCATGTTGTTATCACGGATAATCTCTCGATAAACTTCCACAAGTGCTAAGGCAATGAAAAGGACAAAATGTTCTGAAGAGATGTGCTTTGCTGCCCAAATAACTTCCCACACTGTAAATACATCCTCGTACAACAATTCTGAATGGGAATAAACATTACAAGAGCATCTGATTATTCAAACTGACCATTTCCCCCTCGCTAACTAACGTCCTACAGGCCTTACGCAGACATGAATAGTACTCGATGACTCCTCCTCTCACCCGCTCCTCCACCCAACTCCTGTCACTTACTTGTGCCAGTATGGGAAGACAATTGGGTTTAAATGAAAATTAAGAAAGAATGTAGGTGTGGTAGCTCCTATAAGGAGCTACTCACTTGCCTGATAGCAAAATGGGTCTCTCTTCAGCAACACTGTACCCCCTGATTACCAGCAACTGCTTCTGTCGGGGTGGGTGGGTGTGCTTTGCAGGGACCCCGAGGTCCTGGGGTGCTCCCACAGTACCTGAGTCAGCAAAGCACAGCAGATCCTGAGCTACTGCTGAGCTGCTCCTTGTTGTCAAAGGGATTAGAAAGGAGGTATCCAAGCTTACAAAGGAGTGGGATCCAAGTGGGATCGCCACCTTCAGCAAACGGGCATTTGCACTGAGCAGAGACTTGGCTCCAGCCCCACTAGCAGGGATTCACAACGCTCCTTTCTAAGCTTTGACTTCCTCCCAGCGCCAGTTCATCTCTCAGAGTTCGTTAGCTTTCCTAGCTACAAGCTCTCTTGCGAGCCTAGCTGCTACTCACCATCCGCACATTTAGACCAAAACACAGAGCTGTTCACAGTTTTGCACAACTCTAAACTACAGGCGTAGAACATTATTACCTCTTTTAAAGTCAAGCAGGAACCAGCGATAGCAGAAGTAAAAGTGAGTGTAGTCTCCATTCTGGTGCATCAATTCAAAAAGCTCTGAGTCTAGAATCTAAAATGCAAAACATCAGCTGTCAGGATCTCGCCTGAAGGGAGCCAAGATCAGAGGTGTTGGAGGCTGGTCAAGACTTCCCTGCTGCTCTTCACCTGATCCTGGGGTTACTCGGCAGCAGCTGCTTAGCACAGAACTGTCTCTTCACTGTGTTTGCAAAATGCCTGTGACGGGGGTGCCCCGACGCAGACCGATGGGCTGAGGAGTCACTGCTGTGCAGCGAGGGGTGACGACTGTCACCCTGCCCTGGGATCGTAAAGGCCCAAGCAGCAAGTTACAGATCCTACTGATTTTCAACAAGGGGCAGATTTTCACCTTCCCACCCAGCTCTACTCTCAGACTGTTCTGAACACATGTTCGTGTGCTGCCTGCATTTGCCGTGCTGGCCACCTTCTCTGCTGACTGACCTCTATTTTTATTACTCTTTAATATGCCACCTATCAAACCAGACAACGGCTTATCCTGATGTTCTCACCCTTCTTTATGCCAATCTTGCTCAGGTGCCTGGTGCTTCCATGTTTAGGCCTTAAATCCATCCAAAAAAACCCTGTTCAGCAAGCATCCTGTGTGAATACAAATGTAACTCTGGTCTATTTAAATCGGTAAGAAATTAAGTTTGTGCCAGAAATACCAGTGTTTTCTCTTCCAACAGCAGTGAAGACTGGATCTTACTATTTCTCACTGACTTCAGCTGGAGCGGGACCGAGCCACACATGGGAGTCATCACACTGTGTAGCTGGGGTACAGAGGGCAGAAGTCTGGGGCTTTGTTTTGTTTGTCAAGTTAAGACCAACTGACCTGCTCTAATACCTGCTCTTCCTTGTGACAGCACAACTCTCCCCTGAGAAGCAGGAGATCAGTTTGGGGCTGCGTAAAACAGCGCCTGTCCTCCCCAGCTCTGAAGTACCAGCTGGCTAGGCACCCGGTCCCTGGAGCTCCTGCCCTGCACCGTGGCATCAAGCCAGTTCTCAGCCTCTGCCACAGCCTCGTCTTCTTCCAAGGAAGACTCAACACAACTCACCTGGATCAGGGACCGCATGTTGGCGAAGTGTGTGTCCATAGCACCGCCGTTGGGGAAGTTCTGGCTCATCCTCTTCATCAGGTGGCTGAAGCAGCTGTAAGCCAGCTGATCTGCAGACACAATGCAGAAGGCTCAGTGCTGCCCACTGCGGGACTTCCTGCAGCCGAAATAACATACTGCGGGGCAGAACTTTGCTGTTCCCTAAGCCCATCACCAGAATTTACATGAAACAGAAGACAGTACCTGACTCTGGACCGTTTTTACTAGCTATGTTTCAAAAGAACCTAGCTTGCAGTTGAGCTTTCAGCTTCAGCAACTGCAGGAACACAGCTCCTTTGAAAATTCAGTAAAATTTAATCTGGAAGTCAGCAAGCGAACAGGGGGGGTCCGCAAGATACTAAAGTTACCCATTTCAACAACAGCTGCATGTAGAGAAAACACAAATCAAGAGCTGCAGGTTTGGTTTTCCTGGTGAGCTGACTCTAGTTAATGCATACAACTTCTGAAACGGCATTTCTCATGACAGACCTCCCTAAAGATACCAACATGTTCCAAAGAAAACCCTTCCTACCATTGTCAAGTATAACCATCAAAGGAGCCAGGAGGTCACACATGCCTTGAACATAACCAACTTCTAGGTGCTCCCAAACATAACTGCAGAAAGAAGAAAACACAGGAGATAACAGGATTAAAAATCCTCTTCCTGCATGGTGGCCTCAGAAGTTTGTCTCGCACCGAAGATACGACTCCTTTTGGAAGATTTAAGTGTCTTGTTCTAGAGTGCTGTAAAACATAAACCTACAAGTCCAGAGATCTACAACAACAATTCAAATTTTTCAACTCACTGGTACAAAATAATGAGCATTTCTTCTTTTTTTCAGGAAAATTCCTAAAGACTTTACAAACAATCCACGATGAGGACAGAGCAGCATGTGAGACCACAACATCTCTTGTAATATGACTCTTGCTGTAGGCTCTTAATGTGTTGTGAAAGGGTAAAAGAAGCTAAAAATTGTACTGAATTCTAATTTGATTATGCGAGATCAAATCTTAAGCAGCTGCTGAATGTGTGCGTCTCAGAACTTTTTGACACTTCACATTCCAGAGTATTTCACAGCCCTGTATTGTTTTCTGCTTGGATAGAGAGGACCTTACCTCACACACGTGGCTTGCATATCAATAATTTATGAAAAAACAGCTAACAAAAGCATAAGAGTCTATGGAAAAAAGCCCAGTTTTTTAAAGGTACCTGGGTTTTTTTGGCTTTTGAGGTGGAATCTTGGTATCTTTTCCAAGTGTTAAAGTTTATGACACTTTCTGCTTCAATTATGTTTAGTTGAATAGCATTCATGGCAATTTGCATTCCTTGAAGTGAAAACTAGATTTCTATTGATTCCAGCTGGTCCCAGTGGTCAAGGATGCTGGCTTGATTTGAAGATGCAGTCTTTTTGTCTACTGGGTAGATGTCCCTCAACACAGTATCTGGGCACCTCACAATTACTGTCCTCTTTATAGCACACCATTAGCGCATGGATATATTCTCCTCCTCAGCAGGAAACCAAAGCTAGTAATACATTTAGAGAATAGTTCAAGGTGACTGATAGGGTCTGTCTCTTGAGGTAGAAAGAAAATTTTCTCACGCCTCCAGTCCGAACTCAGATTGCCCATCGTACCCATGCTCTACCTACCATCCTACCTGTTCCTCCTTTTTTAAGTTCATTAGTGTCAATTTTTATACCCACTATTATTTTCATATTATTATAGTTTATGAATTATGACAGATATGTGAAACGCAGTTTAGTTTACAAGCTGTATTACCTGCACATGACATTTCGGAGCTTCTCCAGGTTATCAGCAGTAAAATACCAGTAATTCCGATCACATCTCTGGACATCTTTATCAATTCTGTGCAAATTTAAGGCAACAGTGTCCAATAACTCTATCTAGAAGAGAAAAGTTTTCATTAGATCTTCCTGAGATCTCCCAGGACTTTGTGCAGATTTGCTCTGAGAATCAACAAACCAGAAATAGTACTATTGTACTCTGGGCATACGAGAGCACTGAAATACTCAATTACTGTCAGAAATTCCAGGTAAAATGCATACACTCTCACTGGTAAATGTTCCAAGCCTGTCCTGTTTCCACATGGCTATTTCCAGTTGAACAGCTTCAGCAGAGAGGGGCATAAACTCAACTATTAATCTGTTGACAGCAATGCTAATACAGATGGTGGAGTCTTGAATCTAGATTTAGGTTGTGGTTCAGTTTGACTAAATGTGGGTTCTAGCCTGAATTAAACAACCCTGAAATCTTACAAGTGGTGTGTCGTCCACACCCCAGAAATTTTTAGCTGCTAGAACTGTACCACATCCTTCTCCTTGCCCTCCCACTCAAAGAGAGACCCAAGTCTTTTCGCTGTCTTACTACCAATCTTGCTCAAAATCCAGATGAAAAGATTTGGATGCAAAAATCAAGTATCATCCCACCACCTGCAGTTCTAGTTTGGGATCGTCTGTCATTAAATTCTATCTGAAAAAGTGCAAGTCTTTGCTAGAAAAGCAGTGCTGTGCAGAGAGACGAAGATCCATATGTTTGACCTACTGTGTAGGATGCAGCGCAGACAGAAGCAACATCCATTAAATAATCCACCTGGGAACACAGCTGCTCTTCTGATACAGAATCCTGAGACTGCAGTACCACCGACTTGGCTTTCTGCACACGTGGTGTGTCTGGATCAGTCCTTTCCAAGTCAACGCTAGTTTCTTCTTCAGCCCCGTCTTCAAAGGAGACACTCTGCCCATCATCGATACTGGACAGGATGCCTGAGGCCACAGAGTAGTTCCTCGAGGACGGCAGCCCGGAGTCCGGGGAGTCGAACTCCACAGGCTGTTGCTCTACAGCAGCTACTGCTGCTGGCGTGTCGGCAGACACCACGGTGAAAGAGGGGTCGTCCTGACCTTTTGAGTCCCGCTCTGCCGAGTCCGCTTCATCTACAGATATAAAGACCTGAGGGTGGGCAAGGGAGAGAAGATTCAGATAAAGCAGGGGAGAATAGAGAAGAAGAAACATTAATGTAGCAAAGAAACCTCCAACCAGGAAAGAGAAATGACTACATTACTTCAGAGACCAAGATCACTGATCAATAGAGCTTCCTTGCATGCAAATAGTTGAGAATTCCTCACTCAATCTTTATATTGAAACTGTAAGTCTAAAAATAATAGCAATTTACGATCTCATATCCGTCTCCTATGATGATGTCTCCCCCTTTCACAATCTCCAGTTCAAAATACCTTGGAAAGCAGTGAAGCTTCTCTACCTGCAACATCAACACTAAAACCATCTGGTCATTGTAATGGATCTTTGAAGACGACCAACATACCTCAGGCCTCTGACAATACAGTTCAGCTACTGCTGTCTGACGTCAAGACTGGCCTTCAAATTCTTTTCACCATGCAACCCATTTTACCTCTTCACTTGCTATAAAACTCCTTGTTGAACTATTTCAGGTTCTCCTCTCTCTTGCCTGACTGAATCAGTTAGCTGTTTGAAGTCTGGGTAAGTAACGGACGCCCAGAGACACTTTTGGCACACACATACCTGCTCTCCAGTCCAACAATGTGAAAACAAACCCGTTTCTTGGTTATTCAAGTTACAAAGGGGTTAACTCAGTCTGCCTTTCTACTGCGTAGCATCTTACCTTAGACTGACAAAGGTCCCCTCTCCCAAAATAACACCACACTCAACCTGTCAATCAGGGACATAACAGAATCAAAAATATGCTTTAATAGTAGTGATCATTTGCTCTATGCTGGATCTGAGTAAGGGACCTACACAGAAGAGATCTAGAAAGCTATTCCTCTACTGAGAGAAGGATCTTCTCTAGTCGGAGAACCTTGAAGTCCCTCAAGCAGGCCCCGCTTAAGAACAGCTACAGACTACCCAAAACACAGACCTGCTCTTAGCTCTATTATGGAGCCACCACAGCTTCAAATTCTGTACAGGATTCAGGTAGCTCCAGACTGATGGAGCTGTGCTGGCCCCAGTCTCTGCTGCCCTGGGCTGTGCCTCTGCAAGCGCTAAGCCTCCCACGCTGCCTGCCCTGTACGGGTCAACAGGAGGGGAGGACCTACATCGTTGCTGATGGTGGAGTCCCTGTGAATCAGTCGCTGGACGTGGCTGTCAATGCTGCTGCCCGACGAAAACTTTGCCAGCGTGGCAGAATGCGATTCTTTCTCTCGCTGCTTTACAATGACCTCGCAGGCCTTCCACTCGGCCATGACCTTCTGATACCGGAGAGCAATGTCTTCATCCACCTGCAGACAGACAGACCGACCCTGAAATTGTGGTCCTCCTTGAACGACAGCATTAAAAATGAGTGGACGCCAGCACGGGGAGGTCTAAAGTAAATGCAGTGTCTTCAACCGCAAGCCTGGAGGATCCTGAAGCCCTCCTGCCAGAGCGCACAGCACTGCGACTGGAAAGCCCAATGACTGGCGCAGTAAGGGGTTGCGTATTTACTGCGGGGAATAAACTATCACTGTAGATGCCAGAAAGGATTCATAAAAGCATGCGTATACGCCATCAACAGTGCTTCAGCATTGTTCAGGAAAGAACAAAAGACATCACTGGCTTTCACGTGAAACCTCACACAGCAGTCAGATGCAATCTGATGGAGCAACTGCTGCCTGTAACTGGATTATTCCTAATTTCATTACACTTCCTTCCCAACTCCTTCTCTATTCCAACTCCAATGTAGCCTTTGCAGTGAATTCCAGGTCACAGATTTATCAACACCAGCCTGTACAGAGTTAGATGCTGGAAGAGACTCCTGAACAGCAGCAATCCCAGCTCACTCAGCCCAGTCTTGTGGCTGCGCATGGCCAGATCCAGCCAATCTGGTTCCGATAGCCATAAACCAGGTTTTTGCCACTGCTGGCTTCCTCTGTTGACAGACAGACACAGAACCCCCCCCTTGAGCTGTTAAGGGACATGTAGTAATTCTACTACTCCGTCCCTTGTCAAGAACTGAAGAGAAACCGCAGTTGTGAGCTGGCTTCAGGCTGTGGGCGCTGCTGGCTGGAGTTCACGCTAAGAGCTGCAGGCTGTTTGTCACTTGAGGTAGCTGTTGAGTCATAAATCATAAAACACAACAGTTAGTGGAAGGCTGGAGGTCAGCCATGTTTGGGAGTGCCCCAGATACTGATGGATGACTGCAAAAATATCATCAGAAGGCAAAGATGATAAATCATCCACGATGCCTTCAGTTATGGACACAGTAAGTTTCCTATGTGTGCTAATGTTATGGCTGCTTTAATTCATTCACGTAATAGACTCCTACATTCAATGGTAAGCTTTAGACTCCAACAGCACATTGAAGAGTCGGTTATTACTGTGAGTTACTGCTGGTGTTGAGTAGCTCATTAGAATTTCGGATAAGGTTTGGAGCACCCCTGTGTCAGTATGGTACAAACTCAGGGGAAAAAAAGTTTTCCTACGGGAGCTTGTATTCTGCAGATCAGCTCTTTTATACCTTGCAACATATCTTTATGAATTTACTGTAATTTACTGACTTACTGTAATTCAATACTGTAATTGAGTACAAATGGACTCAAGTATTTCTCTCCTCTTGCCCAATCTCTTATGTTCTAGCTGTATATACACATGTGCCCTTTGACGCTGGGGCTAGAAACCAGGAGTTGTGGCTCCAGATCTCCCACTCTGAAAACTGCCTGGGTCCTTTTTTCAGTTCCAGACATACCTTCTATTTCTACACATGGATCATAAATCTGATGGTACATATACCTCTGGAGAACGGAGGCAGCAAAATGCCATCTATGCAAGAAATCGCCAATATCCTGTATTTCTTCAAAATTCGAGTTTAAAAAAAAATAAAAACAGAATAATGAATGGAGCCCCAACTGCAAATGGAATAAATTCACAGTGCATCAGGAAGTGCTGCAGTTCAGCCAGCGCACTGCTGCTGAAGCTCTGCACCAACTCCATTCAAGTGTTTGGACGGGCCCTCCCTTTTTCACCAAGGCGAGAAGAGTTAAGGAACCAGTCCGCGGGGTGCTCTAGAAGGACTTCTTTTCTCAACTTCTGGTGTAGCAAAAAAGGGGTGATTGAACAAGTGCCCTTGTAGAACAGACGTACTTTCCCGCAGGACTACGGCAGCGTATCAGCCCGGCTGGGCATCTGGATTCGCCTCTCTTGCGAGGCAGTTTGCCTGGCCGTCGGGAGATAAGGCAACCAGCAGGACCCGGTGCCCTCGGCCCTTTCCGAGGCACTCCTTGTCTTCCCATGCTGATGTCATGGGAGGGCAGGAGCTTGCCGCAGCAGTGCTCAGTGGAACATTCTTGATGTACACGCTGTAGCCACGTTAGAGATTACGGAAAATTCTAAATACAAACACCTACAAAGATGACTGGATTCAGAGTGAAGAATCTGGATCGTGACCCAGTTAAGGGGTGTACTTCTCCATCCGTGTTCAGAACTGGTTTATAAAGATTAGCGTGAGGAAAAACAAGTCAAATTGCTGTAGCAACTTCAGTGAGAAGAATGCTGCTTGTAAAGGGCCCACTGCTGGCAGGACAGCTAATTCTTCCATTGCAAGGCTCTAGGTCAGGCTGCCCTTCTGATCTGCAGGTGCTTGCAGGGATATAAACTGGCCCTTGGGATATAAAATCATTGGGAATTAGCAAATTACAAGTGTTTTTATACATAAACCACTCCTTATCCATTGAATCCAGAACAAGATCAGCTACTGCACGAGTGCTACCTCCCTGGCAATAACACAAACAGAAAAGCAGATTAATGTGTTAATTATATTCCAGGGCAAACCTCATTACTGTTCTAGACAGTTCAGCAAACATTTGGGTGATTCTTCACATCAGTTAAAAGTGGTGTTTTACCAACATACCGAAGCAGACCTTGCCCACGGCCCTGCGAAGGAGAACATCCCTCTGCTCAACAGCCAAGGCGTAAGCTACGAGCCCCAGGGCGGCAGGAGACCCTTCCAATGGTGGCACTACCCGATCTGCTCCTCACAGCAGGCCTACGCTTACGCTCTTGCTCTGCACATGATCAGCTCTAGAGCTGCATTATGCTATGAACCTGAGCTTATTGCGCATCACCTGAGGGTAACACATCAGCTTTGGCGCAGTCCTGCAATAAAACCGCCACCCGGCATCCAGAACAGCAGCGACGCTGGGTCAGATGAAGGCTGCTGTAAATGGGCAGGTGCTGATGGAAAGCATACAGGAGTAAGGGACTGGAGTGTTGCAATATTTTTCTCAGCACACTGGCTTAGGACCACATCCAGTTTCTGTTCACTAAGTGTAGCTGAGGGAAGGCATGGCTGCCTCCATTTTGCCCGGCTCCATCTGCTTGTTACCAGCCTGGTTTACTATCAAGGCACTTGCCCGCAATTACAACAAATGAAGGCGCTCAGCAAGTAAAAAGTTGGTATTGCTACAAAGAGATGAGCAAAGGGAGATAATATAACTAAGAGATGGGCAAACTGTGGTTTCATTAATGGAAACTATATACTTAGTGCCAAGTTTCAGACTGTGAAATAAGGTTGTGACATAACCTAGGCAGTTATTCACTGATCAATGTTAGCAGCAGCACGGGAGCTATTAAGAGGAATGACGTCTCATTTGAATTGCACCTTCTGTTTTACAGAAGCACATCTTATTTAAGTCTAGCAAAAGCATAATGAACATACAAATCAAACCTTCCTCTCGGTATTTTTAGCCTCTAGACAGTAACTCCTCATGCACTTCGGAAGGTACCTCTGGGCTGTTCACAGCTCCAGTGCAAGTCCACACGTGCAGATGCAGTAGCATGTAGATAAGTAGTTATTTCAAAGAGCATTGTGAAGTATAACTGAGCCAACGCACCATATAAAAGACTCAAATTACTATCCAAATGTCAGTGTCTCCCCATTTTATAAGCGACAAATTTGTGAAAACAGGATTTGCTCAGAGCAAGTGCATGTCACGTGCAGTGGCTGAATGCAAGTTTCCTGACTTCAATAAAAAAACTCCCCTTTAGTGATTTTCAGACATGATAACATGATCTCATAATCCCTCCACTAATATGTGTCCCTCTTGTTTTCAGTGTCATTTTTCCCTTAAGAATATTAAATAGTAATAAAGACTAACACTGGCTATTCAGACAACAAAACCTATTCTGCAAATGTAATTCAAATCCCCGGAAAGTCATGCTTACCTGGTCCATTTCCTTTTTGGCCATGCCGAATTTATAGTGACCCAACAAGAATGGCCATACTTCCTTCCGAATCTCATGTTGTACCCCACCATAGTAAACTCTTCTCAGTAATTCCAGTTCCTTGTAATTCTACAGCAGCCAGGAGGAAGAGGTGTTGAAGGTAATGCATCTATATTTCCCTCAAGCATGCTCATATACATGCAGTACCAAGTATAAAGACAGTGAAATATATGCACGGCATTAAACAAATTTTGCAACTTGATGCATGCCTTTAGGGTCCTAGCTCAAGTTCAGTCTAAGCTGTCATGCCTCCCATCAAAATAATCTAACTTTTAATAGACTAGAGGAGTCATGAAATCAGTTGCTTTGAAGTTAACGGATATCTTCGCCATCATCAGAAATGCCAAGGATAAAAGAGATTGTAAGAATCGTCTCACTAGAAGGAGAAGTCATCCTGTGAAGACTAGAAAGGACCTTTAATACTTCCTGGGGTCAGTTCTAAGGGATACGGTGCTCAACGCAGCAGTGTATGGGAGCTAGTTTAACGATCATGCAGGTATTCTGTTACTTACCTTCTTGTCCTTCTGGTACTTGCTCCAGACCTCTTTAGTCAGGCCTCCTGCAGCACTGGCTGGTTTGTCGGGCGGGACAATAGTGTGGTTCACGAGGGCGGACAGATGCGTCCGCACTGTCGACAAGTGGCGGCAGTAGGCAAGCCCTGCGGTTGGGGCAGGAGGTGGACTTTTATGAATGAGCAATCTAGCTAATATTAGCAGCCCCTTTTTGAAGATGAAGCTGTGGCATTTCAAAGCTGCCACCAATATTCCTATGGGAACTAAACTTGCATTGTACTGTGTAAGAATGAAGAACTGCAATAGAGCCAAAGATTAAATAAATCTTACAGAGACTACTAAAATCCAGGTAGAGCATTACACTGCAGTGTAAAATTACGTCCTGTCGTCAGTAAGCATCAGGTCTCCCACTGCTACATGCAAACCCCACAAATAACAGAATGATGAAGCTATGGCCCTTTAGTCACATCCAGCCCACTGTCCTGAGGTGATCTGACTCACAACAATAAACTTGGGTTCAGACTGCTTTCCAAAACAAACATCACGTGGTTGTTAGGTAAGTATACGGATACCACAGGGGCAGATATAAGAAGCTTCACTTACATCCATAAAAGGCTCTGGAAACTATTTGCCTCTTCATGCTTTCACACAGCATCTTTAATGGAGTTCTGTGGAGACACGTTAACGGGAACATGACAGGTCACGGGGACAGAGATCATCATGGATTTTACACTGATCCCTACAACCTACATGTAGCAATTCTTTCTCTGCACCAAGATGTATTTAGCTAAAGGACAACACTAATGACAAATTTCACTTCTTGTAGCATTTTTCCCACCAGCATTTTGGCCCCAAACAGATTCACCTGGCGCATTTAGCTACAACTGCTGCAGGTGCATTGTAAAGGTCCTTGTCAAATTAGATGAACTGCTGCTCTTCATTGTAATGGTTAATAACTTGATAAAGAAAATGCTTCCAGTGCTGAATTATATTAAACTAGACAAAAGAACTAGTTGCAGTTTTTCTATCAAAATGTGACTTCAGAGTAGTTCAATAGGTTAGTTTTAATAAAGTAAATTTCTTCCTGCATAACTCCATCTTTTTGTGTTAGAAACTACTTGAAAATTGTCACTCTCTGTCTCTCTGGTGCTGCAGCCAATAAAACCTCCCCGCTTTTAGCTGTGGCATGCGCAGTCTCCCAGGTAAGCTCTCTGCACAGCCTGCTTACCTATCGTGGATGCAGTTGCAGCAGCTGGGTATATCGTAGGGAGAGCTGCCCGTGGAGCAGGAGATGCAGGAGAAGCCTTGGCCGCAGTGCTCCAGCTGCCACGAGAGCAGGTTTGCCCCAAAGCCTTGCATCTCTATCATTTCGCTGGTGTCTAGGGAAAAAACCCAAACAAAACAGCAGGCCATCAGCCTTTTTTCTTCTTTCCCCCCTCTTCCTTCTGTGCATCCCGAGGGCTTCATGCTTTACTTCTCAGCAGGCTCTGAACCTTGATTCCAAAAAGGGGAGAGCACCATCCTAGTGACCCCAGAAATAGTGCTCTCGGCACATCTCACCCAGCCGCATGCTGTGCACGGTCACTTCCCATGAGGTCCAGTCCCTTCACCATCTCCCCCTTTCTGCCCATGCACATCCCAGTTCATGTTTCAGGAGAACAGAGGAAAGGGTGCTGCACTAGCAACTAAAACTGGTTCTTGTCTAATGCTATGGTACTGTTATTTATGGCCAGAAGAGATCACCTAACCTGACCTTCCACTTAATTCAGGTCCCAGAATTTCATTTCGCAGTTCCTGGAATCAGCCATGAAACTGCTAGTCCAGCTAGAGTGAAAGTTTGAGCATAAAAGAAATTAAGAAAAATTGAACCAATTACTTTGGAAGATGCTTCTTTCCCCTCTCAGAACCAGATCCTAAAATATTCAGTGCAGAAGGACAGTTCAAGTCCTACTAATTTCAACACTACGTTTACAAAAGTAGGATACTCTGCAGGAAAATGTGATCACAGTACAGTGCAGCTTCTTGAGTTATCCCTGCTCCACCAAATCTATTTGCCTTTTTAACCAGCTTCAGGAAGGCAGCCCCCAAAAAATCACCAGCTGCCTTCAGAAAGCTTGGCTTTGGGCCTTGAACTTTCCCAGCTGGCATTTGAGCTTATGGGTTCTTCGTTTTAGAATAAATAACTGGCCTTTCAGCTCACCTGTGATTAAAATGAAGGCAAATGCCATAATACTGTATGTCACTAAATTAACATTTGTAAGAAAAATCCAGTCCCCTGGGCCGTGCTTTTAAAACGTACATTTGTTGGGTGGTGGTAGGGGCAATTCCAAACCATCTCATGCATTTTCAATCAAGGCGGCATAAAGCATTTTAGTAGTGCCTGTTAGAAAGTGGGCATAGGTGAGGAAGGAGTGCAGTAAAAACACTGGTTAACAGAAAAAGCACAGGCTCATGCGGAAGCAGTCATGTGTATTTCATTTCACAAAACAAAGTGTGATGCAAAAATGCTCTTCACCTTAATTCTTCAGGAAGGAGCTGAATGACCCAGTATTTATTGCAGCTTCTTATTGGGTTCAAATAAAAACCATAGGACAAACATTTTGAGATCATTATTTTTTGCCTCCCCTCTACAGACAAGAAAAGTGGGTTTTTCAGTTTTAATTTTTTGGGTTTTTTTAGAGAAACAAGGAAAGAACCCCACAGAACCTAAAGATTCAGATGAAAGGTACCTGAATTAGTGAAGAATTAGAGTGAACAGCATCTTTTATTTAACTGTAGTGGTGTTATCTGTAACTTCAGCTACATGCAGAAGTCGAGCATGTTGCAAAATGTAAAAGCAAATGGCTGGCAAACCTGCTACAACAGTGTTGTCATTATTTAACAGGGATGCTGCTGGGGAGACAACAGCCAATCCAGTCTAGTTCAGCAAGAATCACTACTCCAACAGCAGACGTATTCCTACCTATACCATTACTTACAAGACTAAATAAGCAAAAGCAGATATCTGACGGCTGTTCTAGTGGGGTAACTTAAAATTTCCATCACCTGACTGAAGACTACACCGTGTTTCTTACGCTTCAGATCACAGCGTTAGCCTCTTAACATGTGTACTGTGCCACTGTTAGACCGTCTTCCTTCCCCTTATCGCCCACACCCAGCCATGATCAGTTAAGACACAGAGAAACTTCCTTAAACAGTATCTCGTTCAAGGGAAACACTGTATTTTGGTGTTTCTGTCTATCCATGCCTTCCAAGAACTCTTTATTTACTTGGGCTGGGCTTTACCAGTTTCTAGAGGCTACTACCTTGGGATAAGCGTGTGGGCAGTCTGCAAGAACTGAGGAGGATCTCCCTGAACATACGTTCACATCCTGTCTAAACAGAACTTAGGCACTATACAGACATGCAGGGCAATTATTGTCTCCTACAGCCAGTCCCACCCGGGCTAACATCCATTTGGGACTGAACTCGTTGCTCCACTGCTTAAAGGTATGAGTGTCTTATCTGGAGTCAAGATACACTGTGTTTTTCTTAGGAAATAGAAATACCAGAAAAAGCAGGTTCATGATAACCCAACGAATGAAAAATATAGACAAGAGCCAAACTTGCAAGCAGTTGCTCTCCTTCCTCCTTCCTCTACGGATGTCAAACTTTTGACAGCTGCTTTACAGCCTGGTAACAGAGAAGATTCTGTTCTTCCTGATACACTCTGGTCATTAGGAAGAGGCGGAAGCCGTGGCTTTGATTATAAAATGAGCATGCCAGATTTGGCACATGCACTCAAGAGGTATCAAGGGCAGAAGTCTGGCGGTACTGGAAGCTGTGCGGTCACTGGTAAGCCTGGAGGGGGAAGAGATTTCACAAGGACGAGTGGAGAGGCCTTGACAACACCTGCCTGTCTTCTGCACAACTGCAAGCCTTGGAATCCACGCTGTGCGGGAGGGGTTTGGCCTGGGGAAGCGATTATTTTGTACACTGTTCACACCCCCTCCCTGACAGTGTTCAAGGCCAGGCTGGATGGGGCTTTGAGCACCCTGGGCTGGTGGAAGGTGTCCCTGCCCATGGCAGGGGACTTGGAACAAGATGGTCTTTAAGGTCCCTTCCAACCTAAATGATTCTGTGATTCCTCCTTTGTGATTCCTCCTTTGAGGAAGCAATGACTTCTCAGTCTCCAGAACTACACTACTAGATCCTGAATGCTTGTAAAACATACACTGCTGCAGAATACCAACTTAATACATACGTTATGAATTGTTTTAGGAAAATAATTAGATGACAGATTTTTGGAGGGTGGAGGGTCTTGCAGCTGATCATCTGAAACCCATCTAGCCTATGAATGCAAGACGTGGAATGAAAGCACCTGACCACAGAAAGGTACTGCATCTCTGTACAGTCTTCCCGGCACGCTTCTGCTACCTTCCAGAGGTATCCAAAGTGCAGGAGCATGCATATGTGCACCATCCCTGGGCTCAGACTGTAACTCAGTACACTTCTGCCCTAGTCTGTCTAGACAGGCACGCTCCATTCCTGACGCTGCCCAGCACCTCACTGCTATTGCTGCAATGGTTCACCTCGGGGCCCTCCTACACACGGCTGCCCTGCCCGGTCTGTTACGCTGTACACTAACTCAAGGAGGGAGAATACAAAGACCTGTTCTACTCCCTCCTTCTCTTGTGAGAACATGCTCTAGTGTCCAGCTTTTATGAAGAAGCCTCTGGAAGGAGAGGTTGGTCTGTTCAGCAGCACACACGCTCCAAGGAGAGGGAAGATGCGGTTGTTGCCACTTCCCATAGGTTCTGAGCGTATTCCCAGCCTCTCTGCACAGTTGGCTCCAGACCTCATAGTGCGAGTGAAATGCTTCTCCCCGTAATAATGCCAACACTGTTGTATCAGTGGGACGAGCTGCAACAGAGCTCTGGGATAGGGGGAGGAGGATAAAAACCTTTCATCCTATTAGGAGCTGTGAGGTTCCGAGAGCAGATCATTGATAGCATTGCGTGTAGCTTATCTTCCTCCTCCTCATCATCGTCAACAGAGGCAGAGCGGCTGGCAGCTAAGTGGTGGTAGTTAATAGTTACTGCTCAAAGAAAATAGTGAAAGAGGAGCATAAGAAGAGAGAACTCGATTCTGCGGGAAAGCTCAAAAGGACATGTTCAGCAAAAACAAAGGATTTGAATCCTGCCCTCTTCTCGAAGGCACAAGCTCCTGTAAATGGGTGTGAAAAACGAGCTGCTTAGGAAAAAGCATGCTCCACCAAACACAGGCCAGCTTTTGACTGTGCACAGGCTGTGTTCCCAGAGCACACACGTCACATCACGGCAATGGAGAAAGCTCCCAACGCCAGCCTGCAGTAGGCGAGTATGCTTTTTAGCAGAACTCCACGGGAACTCCAGGTTTCAACTAGCTTCTGCCCTTCACCATGCCCCTGCCAGCGCTGTGGCCTCTCTTCCACTCTGAAACCTGTGCCAGATGTGGCTGGACAGCAAACAGGCCGCTCCCCAGCTCCGTCCGGCACTGCGAACACCCGCGGAACAGCCTCCTCCTGCTCAGGACGCCCGAGGCAGGAGCCAGCTCGCTCTGCCTCGCACCCAGCAGGCAGCTCTGTGCTGAATGTGCCCACGGAATCTGCAGTCCCCTTGACTCAGGCAAAGGCAGAACATGCTTTTGCTGGTGTGTGCATGAACTTACCTGTGCAAATCCGGAAGCCCTAATAAAGCATGGCCACCACTGTGGTTCAGTCCCCTGGGGTAAGGAGGGTTCAGCTGAGATTTCTGCTTTATCAGCTGTAGTAAGTCCCAAATCAAATCCCCTGTAAGCTTTAGGGTCTGACCTTCCTGGGAAACTCTTGCTTCTTTGCCAATGGGAATAAAACTGAGCATGTTGTTTGGGAACTAGCTCAAATGCCTTCTTGCATGTACGGAACTTGTATTCACTGATGACATGAGGTGGTTTGGTGCTCAGGAATTCATTTCGTTTCCTTGGAAGAGGCTTTATTAATGTTGTTAAGTTCTTGCTTCCAAGCCAGAAAAACTTAGCCCAGGGAGTTCTTGGGGTACTTTAAGAGCTGAGGTTATGTTTTTTTTCTAATAACAACATTATGAGCAAGCAATGTGGCCAATAAAAATATCCTCACTTCGGGAGGAAAATTGCTCTTGGCTAGTCAAGCGATCTTTTTGCTTTTAGTCTCAGTTTGCAAGCCCAGGGGAGTATTTTGAAAACTTCCTCTGTAAAACACAGAGTAAATATAAATAAGATTCCCTACCTCAACTACATTTCCACTAAGACAACAAGTTTCATTGCATTAAGGAAACCTACAGTAAGCTGTACCTGTTGATCGCAATTATCACACAATGAAATTTTGTGACAGTTTCCACCCCCGTCCCCAAGAACCTGGCTTATCAGTTACCTTCAGTTACTTCCCAGGATATTACTTCAATGTTTTCTTAGCTGGTTTTGCGGGTTTTATTTGTTTGTTTGTTTTTTTAAACAAAGCAGAACAAAGGCACTCACTGTTTTCATGCTTGTGTCCTGGATAGATAATTCTGAACACATAGTCTGTAGAAGTGTCTTCAGCTGGCATTTCCTCTAGGTCCACTGATTTGTTGCTGTTCCGTTTTCGAAGCTTTGGAAATACTTTACCCTAGACAAAATAATGATTCCACACATTCAGCTACGAATGACTAAGCGCACAACCAATTAAGTACTTTAGACATCTGGCATCTTAAATCTTAAAACTAAACTTTCAATGTTGGGAGGGGGTGAGGGAGAAAACAGTATAATCATACACAGCAGGTGGTGTAGGGGACCTTAACTTTTCTGCGTACTTAAACCACAGACAGTGTTTTCTTGTAATCCACGGGAGTTGGGCACTGGCTTCTTTAATAACCCAAGCCTCTGACAGCAAGTATGTCCCAGTCCATTTGAATCCCAGACCCTATCATTTGGGTTCATATTTTGATACAAGAGCAGATTCTAGTTTATTGCTCAATGGGGCAAAGAAGGTATGAACCATTTTTACAGACTACCTGTGTAAGAATCAAATTGAACTAAATGACGTTACTTTGCCTCCCACTTTGATTTCCAGCTGCTTTATAGCAATGTCCAGACCCTGTGGAGCAGGATGCTGCTGCACAAAGACACTAAGATCAGCCCCACCACAAACAGCTCATCAGAAAAGGCAGTACCTTGCCCTGTTGGGACCAAAGTGGCGGCTCCAGCTGACCACGAGGCAGAAGACCATTTTCCAGACAGGAAAGAAATGCGAGGAGGTGACCTCCTTGGGGGAAGTGCAGCGGAGGTCTCTGAGTTCCATCCTGACTCACCAAGACTAATGTCCATCTGCTTTCTGCTGCAAAGGAGGACAAGGGAAGTCCACAGTGTTACACTAGAACCTCTACTTGTTGCTCTTACCTTCCAAGTAAATTTTCTCTATGATCATCTCTAAATAGATAAATAAACCTCTAAGTCACAGTGCAACCTAGGGATGATCTCAGTCCTTTAGTCCTACAGAAGCTCAAGATATGAGCAAACTGTGACGAGCCTCATGCAGTGTCCTGGGTTTGGCTAAGCCACGACATGCAGAAACATTTAAAGTGATTCTGAACGCTAATATAACAAATAACAAAGGAATAACTAAACTAAGTCTCTGGTGTATGACGTAGCTCGACAAAGGACAGGCAATTTAGAATGAAAAACAACCTAATGGATACAACCAGAGGCTGTCAGCTTTATTCTTGTGAGAATTAGCAAATCACATTCCCTGTTGTCAGTATTTCTCATCTATCTTCACTGTCACTAGAAATGTAGCACAAATATGAAAAACCACCCTGGGCTCTGGATACTCTTTTAAGCATAATAATCTGCATCTTGTACAATTTCCATAAGACTGTAAGTGAATTAGGTCCTTAATTTCCTTTTCCAAAACTGAATGAATGAGGCATCTGGAGCCACCCGGGTAAAGGGGGATCTCTAAGCGCAGGATGTGTTCCACAACCTGGCTGTGCAAGTGCCAGTCTGGTAGGTGGGGGCTGTGGCAGGACCGCCAAGGGTCTGTCATCTTGTGCAAACAACAGAAACCGTGTTGTGTATCTGCCTGGCACCTGTTACTGAAAAGCTTTCTCAGTGAAGAACAGCAAAGGCCATCACGTTTCACGTCTGTCATTTAATTCCCCTTTTCCTAAGGAACGGCCTCAAAGCGGAGTGGTGATGCATCTGACCAGCCAGTGAAACGCTGGACAGGCGCAATGTGTCCTGGGAACGCTGATCCAAGGGGGGCACACGGACCTGAACTAACGCTGCAACTGTCATCCTCTACCAGGCAGGATTCTCGTTAACATTCGTCCCCATGTGTCCATAACTAGTTAGAAGTCTTAATGACACTGAGGGAGGAAAAGCTATCATTCAAGTGGCTCTCCTGCTTACGTATTTTAAATCAATACACACAAACTGTCTTCTAAAGCAGGCTCTTAGTTCAAAAGGTCCTTTAGTCCAACTGTGACTCAAATCTGACTCCAGACACAATTCCTAACTGTTCCTTGTCATTGCTCTGGGATTTTAACTTAAGACTTGTGGTAAGGAAAGCAGTGGGAGAGACGTGTTGTTGCAGATTCCTCTCCCTGTATTGAGCAGAATGGGCTAGTGAGAACTCAATGGTCGGAGGGCAACAGGGTGGCTCTGGTTACACTCACTCCCTTTCTACAGGCTGATGATCCCACTGCAGACGTGGCTGACAGACCTGCTTTTTCTCCCCCTTCTCCTTTTTTTATAATGAAGGATCATGCTTAATAGAGCCAAAGCTTCTATGTTTAATACCTGCTGCTGACCGTTTCCCAGAAGTGCTGTTCTGCACAGATGACTCAGGAAAAACAAAGCACACAGCAAAAACTGAGAACATAGAAAGCAACTGACAACTGGAGCGGTGTTCGGCAGAGGAGTTCTTACCAGGCCTTTCACTGAAGGCATCTGAAGAAGAACAATGGGCTGCCTCCTTTTGCAATAAACCCCTAAGGGGCACCATATAAAATGGAGGCAGCATTAACATTCACCTGGCAGAAAGGGGCCTTGGGAGCACCCCCGCGCGAAGAAGGTTTATGCTTACGTTGCTGATGGCAGTGAATGCAGACGATCTGGCTGAGTGGCACTATTAACGCGTAGTCCCAGTAAACACTAATAGGGAAGGAAAAAGTGCAGGCAACATTTTTTTTTCCATATTCAGGAGTGCTTGCGGATCCAAACACCCAATAAAAAGACTCTGCTAAGTTAATAACTGCTTACTAAATTTGGTCAATTAAGATAAATTAATAGTCAAGTAAAAGGCAAAGGAACTAGTTCTCCACAGCGGATACATCTGGCACCAGCCTTTCCATAACCTCCCTTTCCTTCTTCACCTCCCCTTTCCCCCCAGCGCCCCATACGAGGTTACAACAACGCTTTGGCTAAGATTACAATGCCTAGGGCACAGCCTTCATGATGGCCTTGGGGCTGGGTTTCAGGACAGCCAGGTTCGGTTCTGTCTCGCATTTGTGGGCAGCAGCACATAAATCCATTGGGGCTCACGCTTGCAGATGAAACACTGGAAACAGCTCTGAGAGAGGTTGTGAGAACAGCCTTGACAGAGTTTAGCAATAAAAGCAAGGGTAGAGGGCTTCATTAATGTTCTATGAAAAAATACACAACGTTTTAGAAAAAGAATGATGTGGATTAAGCATTTGAGAGCACTGTTCCGGGGCTGAAGGAACCATTCCCTGAGGAGACATACCTGCCTGGTTCAAGACTTTACCTGTCTTTCCAGTGAAGGAGAATGCCAAATTAGATTAATGACTGATCTAACAAAAGATAATGACATACCAGGTCTCTTTTGAGACTGAAATTAGCCATGCTTGCCAAGTGATCTGTGACCCTCTGAAGGTACTAGAATTGTAATGACAGAAGGTGGCGTTGAGCCTTTGCTCCCGAACTCGTGGCAAAGTGGGCTTTTGTTTTCCTTTTGAAAAGGCCTTATATCCAAGTGCATTAGAGGACTTTTGGAAAGTTGCTTCATCTGTGGCAAAACAGGAACCGAACCCAAGCTGCCTGACACCTCAACTTACGCCCTATTCAGAAGCCTGTCAGTTAAATCAGCCGTGTTACACTTAGGTCATATTGCCAAGTATACAAGAAATAAACACTGCGAATGCTTCTGATCTTTTCCTGAACGCAATGATTACCTTTTCTCCAGCTCTGAATCTCCAAGGGTTCCATTCATCAGCTGATTTGGAGTCCATTTTAATGTCAAACTATCTGCTGACTGATGGAGGGAGAGATACCCAGGAATTGCCTCCAAGTCGTCTTTCTGTCCACAGAAGCAACAGACAGACAATCCAAGTGACTCCAGTGCACAGCTATAATTGTCCTGTTCCAGTCTTCCTATGCCCCACAAGTTCCAGAGCAGTGCATTATCTAGCAACTGCTGAGAGAAACATTCATACCAAAAGTACTGGTATTTGATATTGCTATTAGAAAGAAGGGAAAAAACACAGTACAGTCACTGGGTTTATGAAATACAATCCAGTCTGTCTGTTGCTACCTATATGCCCACTTCACAGTTCCCACTGGTCAGGCAGTGAAAGCACTCGCTTACCCTACCTCAGCATAACAGAGTCAAGTGGGAAGGCAGCACTGTCCCGAGGACAGGACATGAAGCAAGCACTTGACCAGCCTAGCTTATATTCTTACCAACACTGCTGACCCCTCAAGTCACAGCCAGGCAGCAGCTGCGTGTACTGGCCCAAAACTCCACGTACTCACCGGCTGGACCAAGACATTGTTTTTCCCATACAAGAGGTGTGTTCGGGAATTCTGGTGCAAAGACTCCACGTACTCTCTTGCCGAAGCAGCAAAGCGATCGTCTGACGTGCTCCCGCTTGAATGCCGTTTCCGGATCTAGTGCACACACAAACACAGTCAAGGCAGATCAGGTAGGACGGGACTGACTGTACCAGCAGGCCAGTAAAACAGGAACAGTTCGTATAGACCCATCTCTGTAGAGTGGAACTTCTTCTGGAGCCAGGAGACCTTGCAGAGAAATGACCTGGGCTCAGACTTTAGTCCTGGATCTCAAACTTTTCTACATACAGACAAAGAGGACACTTGGGCCCAAATGGACTTCTAATCTGTGATAAACGCTCCATTACAGAAGAGAAAATAGAGGTTGTTCTAGATTCAGATCTCTCCCTTCTGGGGTTGTTTTTATCACCAACTTGTGCCTTAACTCAGAAATAGCTACACAGTAAATACCTACTCCCAGGGCTGGGCGCTTCGAAGGAGAGTCTTGGCGGCCGTGCACTCCATGGATCCGGTGTCGCTGAACCAGCTCATCGGCTGAAGGGTCTGTCCAGTAGTGATCAGCTGTTTTTAGCTTGGTGTACTCCAGAGCACACGGTCCAACTGAGGAAACAGCCCAAGAGAGAAACCTTCTGAGTCTGTTCGGAAACATACCTAGTCTTATCCTGCTGGCCAAGTACTGAAAGTGAGATTTTCTTCTCAAGCCAAGTGGTATTAATGATCACCTAACGATCCTGCAGGATCAGCCCATAACATAGACAATATACATAATAACGTATTGGGTCCTACTACCTAGGGCTGTATAAAAATATTCCTGCAGGACACAATACCCTGACATAGCAGCATTACTAGTTACAATGTGCCAGCAAGCATTCAGTAAAAAGCCATTCCCATTCTGTTCTCTGATCCAACCAATAATTAATAATAAAAACAAATGACTGGTCTCGTAAGCAACAAAACATCTTCTATGTTGCTCTATTATAAATAGTAAAACTACAGGCTAGAGAGAAACATCACCTTTTGTAACACTACCACAATACAAAATGTTTTAAGAAACAACTGATTTTCTTTAGAATAAGAAGTAATTTGGCAAGAACTTACCTAGGAGAGAAGCCAGGATTGGGCCACAAACAGGATCTGCCAGTAAAGCTTCTTTTTCATAATATTTACTAGGAATAAAAGATCAGAGTCCAGTTAAAAACAGTGGCTGTTATTTTTAAAAGCTCGTATGCCTCCCATTAACATGAGTCCATTGACTTTCAATCTAACACGCTCCTGCTAATCAGAAAGCACGCCAAAGGAAGAGGAAGAGGTAAGGGCAGAGAAGCTAGACACGCTGCCACTAACCCGACAATTCCTTCAGCGTCTGCTGGGGCCCCCCAGCAGTGCAGTGGAAGTCAACTGCGTGTGCAGGGGGAAGCATGACCACTGAAGTCATGTTCCAGGTCAGACTTCTACTCAGTAAAAACTGGGGCCAAACGTTCATTTCAAGAGCAAATTCAGACAATTAAATTACCTATGTAAAAGGGAAGAGTTTAGAGTTCTAAGAATTTTACCGAGGCTGAAAATGGGATCTAGGCTGTAAATCTGGAATACTGTGAACATACTGAAGCAGAGCACATTTTCAAAGCTTGGTTTTAGCTACAGCTGTAACACAGACATTCCAGCAACACAATTTTGCTATGATTATCAAATGCACTCTCCCACACAATGGGTCAATAAGAAAACTGTGTATCTACACAGCCAGAGATCGGACCAAAGGGATCCAGACCCCGTATATTTCCTGCATTTGACAGACAGAGGAAAAGCAGTTGCAGGGATTACCTAGAAATCATCAATGCATCCATCTCCTCTAAAAGCTGTAATGGAGCTTGACTGGCTCACCTGATAATCTTGTAAAGAAGAAATGCTGTGTTGGGTTTACAGGTAAAGAAGGCTTTTACAACATGGTGTGTCCTGAACTATTTTCAAAGATAATTAAAATATATCGTAAGAAAACTATGGGGAAATTTATTTGGCCTATTTTAGACATCTGCTTTAGAATTAGATCATTTCCTAAACTATATCAACAACACTGACTATACCTCCATGGAGCATAAAAGGAGCCTAGAACAACCAGCTCAGTAAAGCTACACTGTAGACTTTTATATATATATAATATATACATATAACAATCTATAGTTAACAAGATGACCACCACCCCTACTTTGGATCCATACTGTGCCCCTGATCAGCTGTGTAATCTCAAGCAAGTCACTTCCTCTTAGCATGCTCATTCTGCCTCATCTATTTTTGAGCTGAGCTCTTCAGAGGCAGGAGCTTGCCCTTTCCTAAATGTGTTTACCCAGTATATTTGATTTGGGGCTTTGGGCACTAACACAATATGGAGACAAACAATAACTCTCTGCAAGCAATTTTGTCAGTTTTCCACAGAGACCAAGAGATCCACACATTCTGAAACATCTCTTCCATCTGTGAGGAATGATCTTGAAACACTGTCAAGAACAATGAACTCCTACAAATAGTAGCTCTTGCAGTGACCCCAAAGTCTTTTCATCACAGCAGGCAAAACTGATTTATAAAATCACATAGCCAAAAAATCAAAACACCCAAATTGCTTGAACTGTCACTGTCCTCTGCTGTCTCTTCCACTAGGTGGGGCTCAAACTCTAAACCACCCTCTCCGCCTCAAGAGCAGAAGAGCTGAAGGACTTGGACATGGAGCATTTGAGCAGTAACATCACAAAAATGCATAAGAACAAGCCTTATGCAGAGGTTCGTTTTATTCACTAAGTCTGGTCCTCAGAATCACACACCTGCAGGTAAGGACCTGATCCTAACTCGTTTGAATGGATGGAGAAGGCAGTAAGATGAACATCTACAACACGACAATTGAGACCTAACTCTCCTGTTATGCTTCCAGGTGAATTAATGTGGGAAAAAAGTAATTAAAAAAACCTTGTATCCGTGTATCAGCAGACACATTGATACAGTGGACTAAAATTATTTCATTAACTATGTCTCTGGGACACAGCCAACCCTCCCATTGTCTCTTCTACACACGGTTCTTAAAACAAACTGGCATTAGATACTCCAGAGCAACAGTTTTCTCTGAACAGCACCAAGACCTTTCTTCCACTCACTTTCTTTTTAGTGGTAAGATGGATCATAAAAATAAAGCTGATGACAAGGAAAACAGTAATGCAAACTTGGAAAATACTGTGAAAGTAAGTTCCTCTGCCCTAGCTCTCTTCCTTGTTCAGATCCAAGGGCTCTGGACAGCCAAGAATACGCCCCTCCAGTGCAGAATCACAAGAGCACCGCTGAAAACAAATTGCAATGGCAGTTGGTACAGACATACTTTTCTGGGAATACATCAAGCTTCAGGGTTCCTACATTTCTCTTCTTATGGGAAATTGTCCCCAGTGTGGCCCTTCATTCTTCTCAGTTACAGGAGGGTAGGAAGGCACAAAGGGCAGAGTTAAGAACGACCTCTTGGGAAAGCAAAGCTAATGCTCGACAGTAGGAAGTGATGACAGAATATGTCATAGAACAGAGAAGACTTGTCTTTTCCTCTTAGAAAGTCCCTGTGGATTACATCCGTAAAGCGTTGATGCTTTTCTCTGGTTTTGCAGGGGAAGCTTCACTTTGCATAAAACTTGAATTTTCTAAAAAGGAAACATGATTAAAAGACCCTTTTCTTCACAGCCATGAGGGTTTATGTCATAACTCTTCCTGTTGTAAACTCATTTCCTCTTCTTTTATATACAAAGGGCATTTTCTTCCCTGACATCCTACAATTCCAAAGGATTATTTTTAACTAATCTATGTAAATTAAGCACTCCTGACCTATTAGAAGACATTTCTATTCCCCTAAGTCACTGTGGTCTAGGCCCCATTAGAACCTGGGCACCTAATATCTACTGAAGCCTAAGTTGCCTAAGTGAGTGGAAAGGATCAGGGCTTCACAGGCTTCTGAATGCCTTGCTCTTTATGGTAGCACTGTTCAATACTGGCAACTTTAGAAAATATCAAAAGAAGCCCTTAATAAACTGCAAGTTAGTTGTTTAGCCGATTTCAGCGTTAATGGTTCAAAACAAAGTACAATGTCTTCTAAATGTTTGTGTATCTGGTTTTCTTCCTACCAGAAGTTTGCACTGCAGAAATTTGAAAAAGACTTCTGATTAAATCCCTTGTTGCAGATACCTACACACAGCAGCCCAACAGATCCCTCTGCTTCCGATTCTTTCCTTACCTGCAGTTATCAACAATATACTGCACAATCTTGTCGAGCACTTTCTCAATCAATGCTGTCCGAACCCAGATGTGTTTGATGGCCTGCAGTGTCAGGACAGGGGCTTTGCTCGTGGTTGATCCCTGCCTCTTGAGGGGTTCCTGCCCACTTGGCTGATTTTTCCTGCAAAAGGAGATAAAGTAAAAGCAGTCAGAATTCAGACTCTTCTCACAGAAAGCTCTCCAGTGTAAGACTGCAGGGAGAGATGCTGGAATACACAGTATGTATCTGACAAATGCGTATCTGTATACTACCTGTCTACATCACCACATTAGCACTCGCTACCACTGGGGTTGCGGCGGTTTAGGCAGTCCATCATCAGGGATTTTCTGAAAATCGTGGCTCTAACTAATGATTTAGGATATCTCGGTTCTGAGTTACAAATAGGAGACATCTGTAAGGACTACCTAATTCACAGGCAGATGTTAAACAAGATCTAAAAAAGCCCCCAACCAGGTCTGTATCAGGTATCTCGGGCTAGACAGTCAGCTACCAAAAATATCTTTACTTCTGGAGCTTTAGCAAAAGCCTAACAGCCTTTTTTTTGGAGCTTCTCCAAAACTCCCACATACTAGGCTGAAAAGAATAGGCTGTAAATCCATTGCAGACTACACACCCCAAAAGAATGAACAAGAAAAAACCCAAAACGCAAAGTGCAGCAGAAAAGAAGCGGCACCTGATCAATACAAGTTTCCTTCTTACCAGAGCTTCACGTTTAGTTGGGAAAGCCACAGTGAGGATGGTAAAAAGAAGATTCTTGTCTCCCAGATTTCTGTGGGAAAAGCTAGCCACAACCCCAAGACAACATACAGCGGTTTCAGCATGAGATATTCCCACTGAGACCAGAAGCATGGAGCAGGATTTGAGATAACGCAGGCAGAGCTTTTCCAGGGACCTCCTGCCATACCATCATCAGGCAATCCTTGGGCACAGGCCCATCTTTTCATTCTCTCTGTGAAGCGCCATATATAGCTATAGCACAGTCTGTGCTAGTCTCTTGGCAGTGAGATCCTATCTCCTACCACCTACAGAATGACAACAAGACAACTAAGAGCTAAGCAACATCAAACTGAGAAACCAGAACTACAGCAAATGAGCATCAAAGCCAGCTGGGAGCTTGCTTACAGCCAAGACCCCTTGCTTGTTCCTACAGCAAAGCCAGCACAGCACCTCAGAAACAGGGAGCTTAATGCTGCCTTTTAGTGGCAGGATGGCAAGCTGGCTATTTGAAGCAGAATCGCTTTCCAAGTGCAGGGGCTGCTCAACACGGCGGCCTCTGAACCTTGCGGAAAGCTGTCATTCCTTTCCGTGGAGTCATCTGCTGCCCAGAAGATCTACCTGACCCCAGCCCGGTGAGGGACAGTGGCATCTCGTGCCCAGGCGTGCCGTGGGAAGGTGTTCTGACATGAAGGGATGGTACTTTTCTTTGTAGACCCCAATTTGCTGTGCTTCCTGCCAAGCCACTGCACAGTTTCATGTGGTTGGAGCTGCAATTCGCATCATGCCAAGGAGCAGCTCTGTGCCTTCTCAGCACAACACACGTGCTCTTATCCATGCCGGGTGTCCTGCCACAGCAAGCATCCACACAGTAATGATGTCCAAAACACATTTTCATACTGACAATACTCCCTTCGCTTCTTTGGTAGCACTGACGCTAATTATCACTTGTCACTGTTGAGATAATTAATGGCCTGAACTGATTTGGAATCGGAGACTGATTTTGAAGCTGAATGTGCTGCCTACAGCTTTGCAGTTTCTAAAAGGTGACCCACAACAACGGGTTTGTTCTCTGCATTCCTCTTTCCTGCTGCCTAGCAAAGTAGCTGAAACGTGAATGTGTGTTCCTTCCTCCCTCCCCGCTAGCTTTGGCTGCGGCATTAGCTGTGTAAGGCAAGATGACAACACTGCTCCATACTGAATGCCTAACATGCAGCAACAAGTCACAATGCACAATTTTATAAGGCGGCACCAGCCACAGAGAGTCTCCCGTGACAGCACCGGTGGGGCACTGCCCCACGTCCGCTCCTCCTAAAGAACATAATGCAACTAAGCCACGAGTCCGCAGCGTAGAAAGCCGTGCCAGCCCTGCCACAGCACGCGATGACATCCTGTGACGGGTCCCTACTCCTGCACCAGGCAAGACAATGCAGCTGCAGAAGAACGGTAGAGCTGAGCTCTGGGAGATGTTCCTGCTTCTGCAGGTTTGCCTTGGCTCTCCATACACGGCACGGGGCTGGCAGTGGAAGAGTAACTCTCTTAATCTCTTTCCCAGAAAATGTGCCCCTTAAAGTGGCAGAAAAGGTGGTTCAATTTTGTCCTAATGGAATGAGAAACTGTGTTCAACAATCTGCAGCAGAAAATCCATGTGCTCAAACGATCGTGTTCTTTGACAGCACTCGGGTCCCCTTTCAGTGAGGTGTTCAACTACAAAGGCTCAATACTTTACCAGGGTGCTGTTTTGAGTGAGATCTGTAATTCCCCTCCGCGTTTACAGACCCGAGTCCTCCATTAGGCCACGAAAGAGCCTCGACAAGGCAACATACACACCATGACAATCCCAAGTCAACAAATACACGACACCACTACCATCAGGAGAATTCAAATGTGTTTAATTGCATCCCAAAAAAAGGCTTTCTTAAGCCACAGCCTCAGCAGCAATTAGACTGCTACAGCACTTCTGTCTCATTTTATACATTCTATGAAACAAGTCCACCCCCTGCAGCATGTCCTAATAAATTCTCTTTGCTATGTGTATTTTCTACAGCACTTAAAATCTGTGGTTGTTAATAGCTGAAAAATGCACAAAATTTCCCCAAAAGAAACGACTGAATTTAAGTTCATTTGCTCCTTTCTGTTAGAGGACATAGCCAAAGGTCTATGGTGGCTAGAGCAGCGTTCGTGTGGGCTCTCACCTGAGGAGGAAGGCTGGGGAATTTTCAGTAGAGAGCACCCTTCTTCCCAACATTTAAAAAACTAAAATTAATAAAATCCCAGTCTATATCAGTAGGCATGCAATTAAAAGAAAAAAAAAAGATATGTACTTGTTAAAAGCTACACAACAAAGTTTGATAATTAAAAGTCTAATAAAGATAAATGCCAGAAAAATGTACAGAAATGTAAGTAGAAGTGCTAATTTAAACAACTGTTAGTAATGGAAGACTTCAATGCAACACACTGAAGTCAAGCTCTCTTGACAAAGCCCTTCATGCAGCAAGTTGATCAAGAGGCAAAAAGCTCCTGCAATGTACAAAGACCTCTCTCAAGGCTTAGCAGTGCCGCTGCCCTACTGTCTACCAACAGAACAAAAAAATCTCCCCTCCTGAGTTTACAGTACCAGACACTCATCCCCAGGCTCAGGCACTGTGATTCAGTCAGCAGAACCACATGGAAAACGTTTATCGCACTGCTCACCACCAGCAAAAAGTTTAGGACTTTCAGTAATCTCAAGTCCTTGATTCCAGCAAGCATTGAGTTGGGCTCAAGTCCAGCATATACTTAACTGCTTTCCTATAATCAGTCTTTCGCTGCTGATTGCCTCTTCTTGAGTTCATCCTTCCTCCTATCATTCTTTGTATCCATTATCTGAACTCCTTCCACCATAATACACAAAAATCTTCTGTTACTGGTTCAGCAAGGAGCATGCCAAAACAGCTTTTTCAGTAAGCCTGTTCTTCAGTGCCTCTTCCCACCCACAGCCCACACTTGTCCACCAGACCCTGGCTGCGAGCACTCTCTAAACCCACCAGTTATTCACTTTTGTTGCTTTGCGTGGGCTGGACGTGCTGATCTGCTATGCTGAGAAGCAAAACAAAACACCAAAGACCCAATTCCCATCCTCTTCCCCCTTGTTAGCTGTCGGCTTGATCAACTTTTGCCTTATAGTTACAGACACTAGAGACACAAAGCTTTAACAAACGTGGCCAAGAAAGCCCCCCTTGCCTTTACCAAGCAGCCTCTGTATCTTCTCCACGCCACACACACCCCATATGGACTTTGGTGATAGAGACCTCGGCCTCACCTGCTTTCCACCTGCTGCTGCAGCTCCTGGACTTTCTTGCATACGTCTCCAGCTACGGCGTACGTCTTGCCAACCTTGGTGAACAGCGCAGCCACCTTGTCAGTCCGCAGGAAGCCGGCAGCCCTGCGCTTCAGCATGTGCAGGAGACATGCTTCCACCACACCTGCGAGAGAAGAAAGGAGATCCAGTTAGGGGTACTGCTGCCCTCCAGTCTGCTCCGCGGTGAACGCCGTCTGCTAACACCCACTGCTCGGGTGTGCAGGCAAGAGAACAGAGCCGGGGGAGAGACAGACAGACTGACCAGATCTCAGAGTCAGAGGATGCAAGCACGTGTGTGATCTGCAACAATGAGCTCCTTGTGAGTTACAGATAATGTCAGTACATAAACGAACAAAGGGACTGAAATATCTCCCACTATTTTCACAGCATTTTACGCACGTCACAGTGTGAAAGAAGTCCTGATTCTACCGAAAATGACGCTGAAGTCAAAACTTCTTCTCAACTCCCTGTGGCACAGCCCGGTCCCCTAACTCAAGATACAACGAGCTAGAAATCTGCTTTTACTGATGATCTGCTTTGAGCAGAGGCTTCCATCTATCTTTGTGACTTTCTGCATCCATTTCTCCCACTTGTATTTATCCATCTGGTCTGGTGTTTGGAATGAGGACTAATTGGAGGTCATGCTTTCGTGTTATTTGCTACTCATGCTTAAATCATGTTGTAGTAATTTTAGCACTGGCCTCTGAAGAACGATACTGGCAAACACACACCTCATTTAAGTTACAGAGTTCAGGTTCAAACCTGAACCAATCTCCGAACGTGAGAAGTTGCTATATTTAATCAGCTACTGGCACACAGTCGATTGCTGCGCATCATTTAACCTAGTGACCACAGAGCTTTCACTGCCACAGGATCTTCATTTGCAGAAGCAGGGTAGAACAAATCATCCTTTTATCTGTGATTATTAAAATATTAACTCGTCATGTCTCAAATGGAAGTGACAATGAAGAACAAGACAATGAAGTCATAAAACCTGGCAAGACAGGCTCACCTTCCAACAGAACCCATCATCTAGCTTTGGACAGAGAGATTAAAAGGCCTATGAACTGAGACGAAAATTTAACGCTACTACAGCCTGAGGGGAAACCGAGGTGCAGCCAGGCCTGCAGCTACCACAGATCCATCTGCAGGTTCATCTTGCAGACCTTACTGCGACACGCTCTGATGGTCACCAGCAAAAGGCCGCATCGCGCTATTTTAGCCTTGCAAGACTGTACATCAGAAATCTAACCAGCTCTCATCTAAACTGCTGCAGGAAAAAGAAATGAGATAAATACAAATAAAAAACAAAATAAAACCAAGCCTTTCCTGTATACCAGCTTTTAAATCAGGACTGCAGATGACTCATCCAGTCAACACTGTCCATCAAAAGGTACAAAGGAGAACAGACCAACTCGTTCATGGGGAGAGGAAAAAACCCAACGCTGTCTGCAAGGTGTGCACTCACCGAAACCCCCGCGGGCATGCCAGCCCTTACGGAAGGGTCTGTGTTCAGCATCGGGGCGATGCTCTCCTGTGTTTAATGACAGCAGGCAGTCCTGCGGTAAACTGCAGTTAGAACTGCCACACTGAATTTTCATTACGATTAACAAATGGTATTCCATCTGCTCTGACACACGTTGCATCTCTCCCAAGATTCGGCAGCTAATTTTGAAAGAAGGAAGCATTTTGATGCACTTTAAGCCCGATATTGTCAGGTGCTGAGCATTTCCTGAAGACTCCCCCCTGTTATTGCACTTAATCGCCTCCAAACCCTGTCATACCTGAAAGCCTGTGTCTGAAAAAGACCTATCCTCACTGCTCAGTCCCTGAAGACCAATCTAGGTCCCAGGCAAGACTGAACCGCACGTACAAATACCTCCTGCATTCAGCCAGCCTAGAAGCGAAGGCAGTCAGGAGATCACAGGCTGCGTCCGTAAAAATGTCCCCTGCATCTCCAGCACTGCAACCTATTTCTTTGCTTTAAAAGACTCAAGAACAACCTGCTGAATGAATGCAAAAAATTCAGAGAAGCGTTTATGAGGTATTAATAAGTTCATGTTTTGTGTCTTATCACTCTGGAAAAAACAAAAGTCTAATTTGCTTCCTGCTATCACATCCTTACTACACAAATTAACCTAACGCCCATTCAGAAAGCACAACCATTTGCTCTTAAGAGTGCAGAAAACAGCACTAGAAAAACAAATTGGAAATGAGCTGTGGGATAACCATGCCACTATTCTGCTTTCAACTGTGAAGGCAGATAGGTTTTTAAGCAAAGTAACATTGGATAAAATCTGACAGAAGATAAAATTTCCACAGAAAGCCCTAATTTCCCTATGAGGCACGCAGTGGAATTAAATACTGATGGCTTGGGGATTTGGGATTGTTCATTTGTAATGATTTTTAGTGAGACACAACTAACATAAGTCAGTGAAGCCAAGTCTTCTAATTGTAAACCCTGAATTCATTTTCTGTAATTCATTTCTTCTCCTTCCTAGTCCTAAGTTTATTTAGACCTCAAATTCTTCAGAATAAATTTGACATATTCCCTTATTGCACAACCCATATGAGAAGCACAACTGAAACTCCAATTTCCTTTTAAAATGAAACAAGAGACATGTACTATTTTAATAGGCTCTCCTCAGGCTGCCTACTCTGAAACATGTCACGCAAATGCTGTTGGCAAGCATGCCAAAAGCACAGGATCGTGATGCACTGTGCTGTGACCAGCTTCTTCCACCGCTCAGACAACAGGGACAATTCAAACAAACACAGGAAAACCCTACACACACAGCACCACCCTCCAATAAATGAGTAACACGGGAGGTTGGCAAGCCGTGTGGAAAGCAGGACAGCTGGTATTAACGAATAGCACGTCTCGTACTTACTGATAATGAAGAACTTGGGTTTTTTCCTTTGTTTTGGTCCTGCGTTTTCTTTTTTTCCTTTTTTTTTTTTAAATAAATAAGAACATCTGAGCATTCACAGCATTCGGTTGATGTCTTCAGCATAAATGCTCATACTGTGCAAATCCACATCCCCTTCTGTTTGCAGGGCAAATGGACAAAGCTGCTGTTGTGTTGGAGAGTGGACAAAAGAAATACCGGCCCATCCATGTTATTTCCATGTCGTGGTAACCCAGATAAAACCTCACTGTGTGGTACAACAACGTATTCATACACTTTTACATCCATGGCCTCTCTGAAAAAAACCAACACGATTCACCATTCTTTGTGATCCCTCATGTAATTGCTTATTGCCTTCCACTTTCACTCTAAACAGCACAGAGAAACTGCTGTTCAGATGGAGAGAGTACCCTAAATTTTAAAAAACTGGTTATTACTTTCTGTATTAGACTAAGGTTCCATTGTATCAAGTGCCGTATAAACGCAGACTGAGAGACAGTGAAACACATATAGGTAAGACTGGTAAAAAGTAGAAGAAAACATGTCTAAGTTTATCTCACTTTTTGCAGTGAGAGAAGACCATTCTTGAACATGTAAAAGACTTCTCAGGAACAGAGAAAGATTATTCAGCCTTTACCCCTTGTGAGATGGACAGTAAGCCACTGTGTTTCTCCTCTCCACCATCTTGCCAAGAAGAGAACACCACTAACCCCTCCGTGGCTAGGGCTTTGTTGCAGCTGGCCCTGGGCTAGGCTGGAATAACTGTCCTAGCACTGCTTACTGCTGTTTGCAAAGAGGGTCCTGCCTGGGCTGAACCCAGAGGAGTCCTAGCCTGGGAGAAGCAGAATCCAAAGATTCACTGAGATGTTGTACGACAACAACGGAACTGAGGCCATCGGCGCTGCTTTTGCAGACTCCCGTTAGGCATCTCCTAGGACATGAGCTTGATTGCATCAAACAAGGCTGCCGAGCAGCGAGTCTGGCACCGCTTCCCACGCTGGTATGCTCCCCAGCCAGAACTGCACCTTCAAAACACAACCACCCCCTTGCCTTTTCACCCATTTTACGCACAAAAGCCTAAGCGTGGCACTGTTCCTGAAAGGAGGTCCGGGATACGTGGGCACATCCCTGCTCGACCTCCCTCAGCAATCAGCCTGTACCAGGAGAGACCCGCTACAACCAAAGCACGTCTGGCGGTGGCAAAGGCAATGCCTGCGGTCCTGCCCACGCGGGAGCCCAGCGCTGATGACATCTCAGCAAGCCAGGCTGTTCCCACTCACAGGAGGAGGGAGCATCTGGGCATCTACCGCAGCAGCAGCGGGGGCGAGCGCTGTTTGGTTGCCCATGGGGTTTTGCAAGGCCAAGTGGAGCAGCATGGGAAGAACAAAGAGTGATGACAGCACGGGGATGATGTTCTCATCACAGTCATGGATCCTGTCTAGCAACCATCACAACAACTCTCAACCCAGCTACTGTTTTGCTCTGTCTTTCAATTAGAAATAAAGAAAATGAAAAAAGAAAAGCAGCTTTCCAGAGGCCTGAAGCAATGCAGCAATAATTGGTTCCAAATCTTAAATGAAGCAACCTGCCTTTAAAAATAACTGCAAAGAAGTGCATTGCTGTTGCTTAGGAAACAGGCTCTCTTACCACCTTAACTGTTGGTTTTTTTTTTCTTTCTTTAAAACAATAAAATATTAATGAAACAAATTTAGTGAAAAGCACAGCAAGCACAGCTTCCATTATTAATAAATGCTGCAGCTGCCATGGAGGGCAATTTCCACAGTGACTGTCCCCCAAGCCCCAGTATTTAATTATTCCATTGTGACATTTCCATCACAAGGACTGGCATAACGTCAGCCCCCAGCTGACTGTAACACACGTGTAGTGGTTATTTGCAAGGGGAGAGACACTGGAATCGGCTGCTGGATTGCCTCAAAGCGTATGTGCCATGGGAGGAGAGATTACTGCACGTGTCCAGTTCTGTGTGTAAGGCACCCCGAGATCTGCGTTCAGGTTTTAGTCCCAGCCTGTGTGGCCTTCAAGTGACTTCATCCTCCTCTACTGCACCCACAGACAGAGGCTGACAGCGCTGTCTGCCTTCAGGCGTCCCATCCAGGCTCCTTTGTACACGGGAATTATTCCAGAACAGCTGACTGACTTTACATCCACATCCGACCTGAATTAGCCTTCAAACACGCAGTGGCTTCTACCCCGTTGAAGTACGAACATTCGAGGCGGGCAGCACGTCCAGCAGCACAGCTGCCCTCCTGCTCAGCGCCGGGGACCGTGCAGATGTCCCCGGGGCAGCATGCAGCAGCCAGGCACCCTCCCACAGCCCGCAGCGGCAGGGGTCTGCTGCCCGGGAGCGTCGAGGAGGGCTCGCTGCCGCTCGACGGCAGACCCTGGTCTCACCGTACCTCGCCAGCATCACCCACAAGCACATCCTCCCGCACGCGCACAGCCAACCTCAGTTAGAAGGGAAATCTGAACACCTCCTGAACAAACCTGCAGAAGAACAGCCTCAAGCTGCAGAATCTTTTAAAAGACACGAGAGGACCTTGACAGCGATGCTCAAACGGCTTTGCAGAGAGGAAGCACAAGGTATTCGAGGACGTCTCCTTAGCTCCACTCACATTTTCTCTGTTTGCTTCTCTTCTGTTTTAACCAACCACAAAAATTAGATTTCTACTTTCTACGCACTGAATTGAAGCAGTAAAAGCACACTTTTCACAGTGAAGTAAAATAGCATTTACTAACTCTTCTTCCTGAAAACCTCCACGTCCCCCCAGGAAAGTCTCTCCTTTTCTGTGCAGGAAAGTCTCCACAGACCCGCTGCTCTGCAGTCGGGCTGCTATACACTTCTTGCATTCTGGTCATCTGCAAGGGAATTAGCCCTGTTCCTTGGCCAGCTCTTGGATTTAGATCAATTCTCCATGGCAGGCTCTCGGCATTCATCTTGTTGGCTTGTGGGAATAGGTGAAAACAAACTGAATTCACTCCTTTATCCTGAATATAATATACCTCCCGCCTGCTGTTTTGCTGGATGGTGTCAGAAACGGCAAGAGATTTTAAGTGAACACACAAACGGGTACGGTGTGCACAAACACCCTCCTTCCCCACTTCCACAGTGCACCAGCAGCACACGTTTTCAATCAGTTGAAATCAATACAGATTACGCATTGCGGCCACGCTCAGAGACACGTGCATAAAACCTAACCAGCATCCAATGAAGACAACATCAAGCATACAAGGTAGAGCTTGGGGATAGGAAAACATAAGCTTGATGGAGAACTATTCTGAGGGAAGCGAGCTGGAGGGTCAGGTAAACCAAGTTTCTGCAAACCCACTTTTCTTTATTTTTAAGAAACCAAAACCAGGTAATCCCCCGGGAGCTGCAAACTGCAGAACGCAGAGCTCAGCCCGCTGCTTAAAAAGACAGCACGCAAAACATTTTAGGGGTTCTAGTTAGAAGAGCCTTTGGGACAGGAAAATGAAGTTATTTACCAGTTCTGAAGGCAATGAACCATTTTTCCCCTTTTTGGAATCTGACACTTAAGAGAGATGAAGATTTAGCTGTTTCTGGAGGAACTGATAACATCAGAAAGACATCAACAGGTAGTTTTGTGTACCAACAGGTACTTCGTACACACACACACACACTTTTATTTATACGTCTGCATGCGCACGGACAGATAACTACTGTAAGCTTTCTGAGCATAGCACAATGTGATCCCGAGAGCCTGCTACTGTTGCTATACTTACAACAATAAATACATACAAAAACTGACTACAGAAAAATGCAGATACTCATTACACACAGACTGGAAGAACAGCACTACACTTGGAATAAATCAACACAGCCCAGGTAATTCCCTTGTATTGTTCAGCTGACAGCAGCGACCTAAGAATTCATTAACTCCAGCTGGTTTTGAGGAACATCTCCTGCAGTATCCACCGCTGAATTTAATTAAGTGCAGATATATTATTGACTTACAGCCCAAATAATCATGGTGCCCAACAAGCTTTGAAAAATGTCACGTTTTTATGACTTCAACAAGGCTACTTCTTGCAGGGTCAGGCAAACAACTTCCGTTTACTCTTTTATTACCTTTATGAAAATCTTGACATGGCTTAATGGAGTGTGAAATAAGAGAGCTCCAGGGATGGGGCTGGAAGGGTGGTAAGCAGAGAAAAAAAGAAGGCCTGTGGAAGGATTATTTATGGGGTTTATTCAGCAGATGAAATTTTCCTTAGACAGGAAGAAACACCGCTGCTAAATACCTTGTTTTCATGGAAACTGTGCACAGGGAATAAAACTCATGAGGCTGAAGAAAATAAGACTAAGTGAAAAGAGGAGGATGATAAAGAAGCAATCAGATGCTCGTGATCTCCAGCTGCTGTTGCTTCACCTAGCTAATCACAGATCTGCCCAGTTTGAAACCAATTTCATTCCCCAGACATAGCATGCTCTGTGGCTGAGATACGCATACTGAGGAGACGAGACACCCAGCTGTGCCTGCACACTAGCTAAGCAGCAAGCGACTGCAGAGGAGACACCCAAATTTGCTCCTCTGTCCAAAGGGTACTGCTTTGTGCATTTTATGGAAGAGGGAAAAAGTGAATATCAAGCACGTGCTTAAGTCTCAACCCCCATTCAGCATCCTGTCTTCAAATGTCAAGGATCGTAGACTTCTCCAGTTACTGGGGAATGAACATCCAGGGCTGCGGGGTTTCATGGTTAAGTTCACCGGGACTCAAGCTACATGCATTTTGCTCTGCCACACAGATAGAACACAGACACTGTATTTTCAATAAATCCCTGGGGGACAAAAAAAAAAAAAAAAAAGATATCTAAATGGACAATCCTCAGTTCAAAAGATAGCTCAGGTTCGGAAACATCAGAGCTGGAAGTTGGTGACTGCCTCTCCAAAATCTTGACCATCAAGCTTCAAGGATCTCAACACCCTTCAGAAAATGGAAGCACTTCCATTAAACACTATTAAGGGTAAATAAAAACTAATGAGGTTTCTCTAAATAATTGAGTATGATCCAATTTGATAGCCCAGGACTAAAGTAAATTGTTTAGCAGAGAGCTCTAAAAAGCACAAGAGATTTTATTTCACTTCTCAAACTAAAAACACATGCAGTTCAAAAACTGTTTGATTTCACATCAGAGCTAATATTCACTCTTTTTTTCCCTCCCCCTCCCTTCATAACGTGCCGCTCATTGCTTTAAAGCGGTCATCTCTGGAGCACAATCAAAAATCTTTTAAATTCACGTGAAAAAATATCTGCCTCCCCTCAATTATGATCATCTCTGGTACTCACTTTGGGCTAATGCGTTTATGAAGTGAGACAGAATCTCTGTAAACTATTTTATAAGCATTATTTATCACTGAAAACATTCCATTTATTTTCCAAATAGGAGTAGTAACACAGGGAGGCTCATATTTTGTCCGACACCTGCATTTCCATAGCAGATTAAGTACATTTTTTTTTTAAATATCCATGCCAAGGGTAGAAAGCCAAAAGGACTAAAATAATAAAATGTCTGGTTGAGCAATGGTTATGTACATCTATTTCTACATAAGTTACATCTCTGTGGGTTAAGGAAAAAAGAAAGACAGGAAACTGAATTCTTAATTTTCTGTCAAGCCTAGGAGCACTGTGCTATTTCGAAGCCTCAAGGGATTCACCTACAGACCCCCAAGCATAAGGCATCTCTTCCTAATGGGGGTGATTTTCAGAGGAGCTGGTAGGCTGCAACTCCCGCTGAAACCAACGGGAACAGCTGGTTATGTGGACGCTCAGGATACTCCAAAAATGAGGTCCAGACTAGCTCCAAACCAAACTCCTGTTATTGAAGGTCTGTTAACACTTTGTTGCCAAACTTTAAATAAGAGGCAGAGAAAGGGCTTCTACTGGGAACTTAATTCTCACCTTGAAAAGAAACAAAGAAGAGTTTCCCACATTGCTGCCTCCTGCGATTTTACTGCAAGTCTGCAGATATTTTATATTTTTCTGAAAGCTTTACCATCCTAAAGCATGCCACTGGGTAAGACATGCATTTAACAAATACATTTCTATTCCTCAGTTGATTTTATTTTCCTGTCATGAACTTTAATCTAGTCTTGTAATTTAGGGCCATGAGGGAAAAGATTTCTGACTCATGACTTTTCATGGCTTGGGGCTGGCAATCGTGACGTTTGGTGACTCTGATAATGGCTTGGATTTCAGGTCCTGAACGAGAGAAAACAGAATACAAGCTCCAGCATCATGCAGTCATTGGTTCCTAATTAGATCTTCTCTTTCAAACACAATTAACTTTGTGCAAAATGGGATAACAAGTCATCACAAGATCAATGAAGAAAACAATCCCACAACTAACCACATGTTTGTGGTTAACCCTTGTGTATGTTAGCAGCTTGGATTCCTAACCAGCACTACCAGGCACTCCCGCAATCCCGACATGCTATCTGTCCCTGAAATACCCCACATTCCTGGTCTCGAGGAGCCACCAGCCATATTCATGTTCAGAGGTTTCCTGCCTCGCCACTGCTGGCTTTGACAGAGACACACCCAGGATTTCAGCGGAAGCTATTCGATTGTATTCCTGCAAACATTTCCAGACCCTGAAACTTCAGCACTTAACTAAGCTCAGACTAGCACATGGTGGTGTGCTCCAGAAAATCCAGCCACACTACTGCTTTCCTATTGTCCACCACCTCCAAAACCAGTGGAGTCTCATCTGCTTTAGGAAGCTGTGACGACACCTAACGAAGCTCAGAAGTAGCTGTTCAATTGTCCGACAGAAAGTCTAATCTTACCAAGTGTTTTGCAGATTCACAGCAATCATCTCACATACCGAACTGGCTCTAAAACATGAACAGAACCAAAGAACCATTCTGTTTCTCACAATTTGCCAGTCCTTTCACTGTGAACAGGTATTGACTGGTACAGGGCTATTCCAATTAACACTTGCCGCTGCTTATTTTCCAAGAAGGAAGCATCTTACGCTGATGACTATCCAGGCCTAGGTGCCCTGGGATTATATGCGATATAGGACCTCCACGGTAGGTCTCCTCTCAAGTGCAGAATTAAAGCCTGAAGCACAGCCGCTTCAAAAGCACTCGTGTGCAACAGCTTTCCTCCACTCTGCTTCGGAGAACAAGAAATGCTTGTGCAGTCCTGATGTATGCAGACACTTTTGGAGTTTGAAAGCAAAAGTACACAACTTGAGATACCCTGACAAGACGTACAGGGCATAAACAGTTCAAAGATACTTGTTGCACCAGGTCAGCAACTCCTCTGAATGAGATTTAAAAACTCCACACTCTTAAAACATCTCTGAAATAAAAGTGACAGGACTTCTAGTCTCACATCCCCAAACCCACCACACAGGCCAACATCGCTGGCATCAAGTCCACAGAGTATGCGAGCACCCTGATGGGGAACTCTGGCAGACTATGTGTAATTTGCCCACAGGTTAAGAAAGAGAAAACAGTGTGTTCAGACTGCTCTACCTGAAAAGGAACACAAATTCCAGCGAGGAGTACTTCACAGGAGCAGCTATTTTCATCCTCAGTCTGGAGTCCAGCTCAGACGTAACACAACCTGTCCCGAGTCAAGAACATATTCTAGCCTCGTTGCACCGAAGGAAATGCGGGGAAGCTGAAGGAACTACTTCACATCTTAGAGGAACATACAAGAGAAACCATACTGAGAACAAGCAGTATGATAACGTTTACCAGTCACCTGGCACATCACGCCGACAGACCGGGAAGCCGTCCACAAAGGGATGTGCCCTGCAGCGTTGGCCAGGAACACACAGAGCACTGCACGGCCGCCGCGGTGACCTCCTCGCCCACCCACCCACCTCTGCTACCATGTCCAGCAACCACCAAAGGTCTCACCAGCGGGTGCTCCCAGCGGGGACTGGACTGGTACCTGGGCAAGCCAGCACTTGGGCCACGCTCAGGCAACGTCTGCTCTCTCTGGGACAGGAGACGTCAGCTGAAAGGGCTGAGGCCATCTCCCCAGTGCGTGATTCACACAGAGCACTGCTTCAAGGACCGCTTATTAACGTGACTTCATTATACCATCAGCTCCCCCGGCGCAGCGATCACACCCTTCTTTGGTTTCAGGGCTGCAGGCATGACTGAGCGTAGTCACAGATAATGTATAAACACCTTCATTTAATATTCAGATCCAGCTCTGCAGTCAAACCATATTAGCTTTCCCAGTGCCTTACTGGACAGATCATGGCGTGGATTTTGATTTTTTTTCTTTAGAGCTGTGATATTCAAACACAGCATTACCCAGAAATAAAAGGTAATTTTCATCAGTTAATAAGGGAAGAAAAGCAATATGCATACTGGAAACGGAACAACAAAACCCGAGGTTAATACAGCTCAGCCAACGGGACAGGCTCGTCTCCGAGGCTGAGCAAGCCAAGCTCTCTGGGCTCCTCTCACGAGAGCCTCTCTGTTCCTCACCTCTGCACGTCCCATCTGGGATGGACCACAGCACGGAATTACAAGTTCTGCGGTGAGTATTCTCAACAAATCTACCAAGGTGGAAGAGTAACATTCAGAAACAGCAAATTTGATGCTTGGGTTTAAAAGGGGAAAAACATTTCTGGTCTGTAAGTCTGGTCTAGGAAAAAACACAGCTTTTGAACAGATTTGGAAGGCAAAGATAATTAAATGACCCTGAGGTAAGGAAAAATAAATACTTCCAAATGCCTCTGAAATGAAGGACTGTAACCACGACTGGGGGTAAATCAAATTACATTAATAAGTGGAAGTGGGAAGAAACAGCACATGACAAATGTTTAAACTATACCAGAAAAGATACCCAAAGTGTCAAGAAAATAAAAACAAGATCGGAGTTTTGTTGTTCTCGTTGGTAGCAGAGCTTCAATGTCTAACAGAATTTGAGTTCACTTTCTTTGCTCGCTGGTTTCCAAGTGGTTAGGTCACCCTCGCGTCGACATCTCGGTATCAACGGGAACGCACGATGCAATGCGGAGCGGAGCGCGGATCTACAGGCCTTCCCTTCCTCGGCAGCAAAAAACGCAGCAGTACGATAAAACCAGAGAAAGCCGCTGGAAACACCAAATCGGAGCCTACGGGCTACTCCCAGCTGACCTGAGCTCAAGTTCAGGCGCTGGACAAGAGCAGGCGCCCGGCGAGCTCAGAAACACGCGGTGCCATCGCGGGGCTCCAGACCAACCAGCCTCTGGCTGCGGCGTGCCGAACAGCGCTTCCTTTGTGCGACTCCTCCTCCATCACCACCCGGGCAAGAGAGAAGGAATCTGGCTGCGGCAACGAAAAATATTTGTATCTCTGTTACACAGAATGCCCATCACACTCCAGGGAGGAACAGCCCCGAGAACACCCCAGGGAGGGCCGGCAGCACGATTCCCAGGGACGGTGACGGAACCCCCAGCTCCCTCCTCTCCATTCACAGCCCGAGGAACAAGCGCCGCGCAAACCTGCAGTCCTCCAGGAAGGTTTAAAGGAGGCCTCCAGCACATCACATACCATTCTACAGCTGAAAATCAGAACTGGCCTTTTCATTTCAGCCACAAAGGGATTCTGTACATTTTAATTAATGGGTTTAATTACTGGCAGCAGGTTTACTATTCAGCTTTTCCTGCAGTTCATCCCTTCCCCAAGTCAAATAAAAATCTCCTTGAAAAGCCAAATCCTGCATGTTTGACAGTGCCCAAGTTACCATTTTTACTAATGTTTACTGCTAACCTTCCCCTAAAATGCAGTAACTACATTCACTTTGACAAGCAGGCATGCTGGATTTACATCTAAACAGCATACATTTTGATTCTGGCACACTCCAGCTCCCAATAATCCACCTGAAGTCTATGGCAACTATTTTACAGCATGAGATTTGAGGATTATTTCATGTAATGGACTCAAAGTATTTATTCATAGAGAACAAACTACTGAGACTCATTTCAAACAATATAAAAATACCTTTAAATTATAAACCAGGCCAAGCAGTCAACTCCTATGAATAATCACTTAATTACGAATCAATTCAAAGTTCACATTTCCTTTAAAACAAACACGCAGTGAATGTCGAACATTTTGCACAATTCTAGTTTTTATTTGTCAGCATCCTTGCTACACTTAGGTAATAAACACACCCATCGGAACAATATGCTGTTAACTTGACTGAGGGAGATATTGTCTGGACAAACTTTGTTTTCAGAGCACTTATTGATTTACCTTTAAAAACAAGACATTAAAAATGTACTCTACATTCAATTGCTGTTACTACAGGAGCAATGTCCTTCTGGCAACATGACCCATTCCTCAAGCATCAAGCATGCACGGCCAGGAGAAGGCTCCTCACACACTCCCTCTTCTCTTTCCTCCTCCCGTGAAGAACGCATACAAGCGGAGCACACAGTTTGAGCCATCGGGGCACTTATTACAGCTCTGCTCACGCAGTAAACAAGCAGAACATGAAGTGCATTGGCAAACATCCCGGCGACCCACGCTGTTGCAATGAACAGAGTCCGGCCACCCCTTCCACGTGGATGCAGTAACTTGGATGGATGGCAGAGAAGGACAGTCGGTCTGCAGGAGCCTTTCCCAAAGTTTCTCCTCCTCGATGCTGCTGGAGGCATGCGGACCTTGTGACCCGGGGAGCAGCCGCTGCCTGTGCCCTGCTGAAGGCACCAGCTCTGCCAAGCGCTCTCGGCTGCCCCAGCTCCTCAGGGCTGCCTTGCTGAGCACACAGGACAACCGAGCTCAGCACACGCATGTTAAACGCATCCACTGGAAATGAGACAGCTCTTTGGAAAACATCTAAATGCTGGTTTCAAACAGGAGACTGAAGTGTCTGAAAGCCTTTTTTTTTTTTTTTTTTTTTGACAAGATGAAGAGTGTTATTAAGCACAGTTTGAACTGGCTTTGTCCATCTGGAGTAAAGATATCCCAGTCTGGCACATGTCTAGCTTCTGTGAAACGCTCTGTACAATTATTTATGTTTTTTAGATGAAAGGGGGAAAAGAGAAGAAATATTAAAGAGTGAGTTAATGAAAGATCTTGACTGGACACATAAAAGAGACCGCTTGGAGACAATCAGTCCTGTGAGATCCATGACGTGAGCTACATGCCCTTGAAGACACAAAGAACACCATTTGGGTAACCTTGCCTTGGACCCATTCACGAATAAGGCATGTTCCATTATGTTTGCTGTATGAAGCCAATGTAGACATGCTCTTAATTCTTTGCTTATAGTAGCATCTTACTGTCAGATCTAAAGATGGGCAGCCACGCAGAAAAAGGCTTAGCAAAGCGGCAGGCAGTTTTCAAACACAGCGGGTGTAATGCACTGAACTGGAAAACTCTGCTTACTGGTAAATACACCTTCGGTAACTGCAGAGACAGACAGAAGAAAAGCTTCCTTTTTCTTCCCCCTTTCCCTCAGAAGTGTAAAAGTTGGGAAGGGCTCGTATTCCTGGCGAGAACACAGCCGTGAAAACTCTGGGGAAGCTGGTGAGAGGAGGGATGCAGGCAGAGAGCAACAGCGTTCTCCCCGGTCCGCAGAGATGGCCCTCGGCTAACGAGCAAGGCACCGTCCCTACGTCATGCGATGGCAGCTACTGTTACTAAGGAAACGGCACCAGATAACCCAGGCTGAAAACATCCACATCCCGTTTCTAGCAGAAAGGCCTGTCCACTGAAGATGCTACGAATGCCCACAGAACTTGCGTCATTTCATTATACTCGGACTGACAACACAATACCGGTGAAAGTCACTCGGCAGGAACACGTAGCCCTAAGAAATCGGGATTTTTTTGTCCCAACATGGCACACGAGCCACACTGCACACAGTCTACACTGAACCACGGAACGAGATCTTTTAGAAATCAGACAGGATGAAAGAGTAACTGGAATGTAACTAGGTTATAAACTGGGTTGAGAACAAATGCAAAAACATCCGCATTCATTGCTTCCCCACAAAGATGAAAATGTGAGCACTGTTTTGCTTCTCTTAAACCTCACAGGCAAAGCCTGCAGATTGTAAGCAGTCACTGTGGTTACAACGAGTCTCTCCCAGTGGATGAGCAGAACTGGCCTGCCGAGAAGCATCATTCCTCCAGGGACAGCCCGGGCGGCACGGAGCGGCCCTGGCTGCGGAGGGCAGAGTTTCCTTCAGAGGCTGGCAAGGGCGAGCTCACTGCTTAACACTGCGTCCGGTGCGTTCGACAGATAGTGCTGAGACCGGGTCTCCTATCCTAACACACACATGTTCCGTGGTCTCCTCAGGGAGACCTTGGGGCAGGAAAGGGGCCCTCCTACCTGCTGGATGCCAACGTATCTCCAGAGAGTCAAACCCCATACAAGCTCTGCCAGACCTGCAAATGAACCCTACACAACATGAGCTGCATCCCAGGGGTTGAACTGAGGACCAGAGACACATTTCAAGGGCCAGTCAGCCTGCGAGGAAACCCACTCAGGCTCAACGCCCTGCAGTAATCTTACAAGAAAATCTTCCTTCTGCTTAACAGGAGATATTCCTAAGCTCTGTTCAGAGATGCTGTGGTCCAGCACAGGGCTGAACAGTGAACATCGTGACCACCATCTCAGCCCTGGAGTTTCGTGCACCGTAACAAAGGGGCATCAAAGAAGGGTAGGGGGAAAGTGGCACGCATTATTTAATTGGCACCTTCAGCCATTTAGGACCTAGAAGAGCTCGGAAATTTTCAGTTACTGATGCAGACAGGCCCTGAAAATCAACTACCACATCTTTAATTAAAAAGACTCTTGCTAAACTCAGCCCTGTAGGAGAGTAAAATGATTCAGAAGAATTCTATATTTGTAACAAAGATTCACTGAAAATGACTCATGTACTGAGCCAATCTAATTTTAAATAGAAAGGAAAAACCTCTTGAAGAAGCACATGAAACCGTAGTGGGGGAGGGAAGAGAGCTGCACGCAGGAGAGGCCCAGCCAGGAGCCGTTAGCCAAATCTACTGGAAACGGTTTCTCCATTCAATTAGCTGAAGTGACAGCAGAACATTCAGCTTCACCTACTTTGGTTTAGAGTGAATGAAGTCCTACATTCAAAGCAGCTGCAGGCTGGAGTACTTCCTTGGGACAGGCAGGATTGCCAGGCACTAACAATGCAGCTCACGGAGAGTCATTAGTTCTTCAGAGCCTGCAGAACTCGGAACACAAAACCAACTGCAATCACAGCAGCAGGAAGGGAGAAATATGGAGAAGATTTTAGAGTATTGCTAATTCTGGCCGAACAGATTCTTACAGAAATAGCTGCCGCCCCACCACCCCTTACATCAGTGCCGCAGCACATCTTACAGAACACCGTTTCAAAGGCAGGGAACAGACACACCGCACCAGGAGGTCTCCAGATCAATCAGGCAGCCCACAGCAAGGGCACAGCCTCAGGGGCCCCTCACCTGCTCTGACCTCGGGACTATTTTCCTCAGGTACTTTTTCTCCTATAGTACAAATACATAGCAGATAAAAGGGGAATATTTAACATCACCACCACCTAAATGGAGGAAACGGCTACAGTCTGTATCAATAGCACTAAAACATTAGCCAGAGAACACAGCCAAATCTTGCACTCCTGCACTGAATATGCAGCGATGAATAAACTCTCCAAAGCTGTAAGGGAAAGATAACTTGGAAACAGCAAGTGGGCCAGTGTAAGATTAGCTGTGCATACATAATAACCACACACGGCAGAGCAAGGTGGAATTTCAATGTTGCAACAGGAAAAGGTTACTTTTATCTGAATTTTGCTTTGAGTAACAGTTCACTTTTCTCCAAAGCCAAATCTAACCTCCACTCTTCTTAACCTCTCCACTGTCATCAACACATAACTGGGTATGTTTGGCTGCAAATGCTCCACTCTGTGAAATCCAGAGGTGTTTCGATGATGGCTGTTCTCCAATCATTCTCAGCATCGCTCCCAGTCAAGGTTTCAATTCGAAGCACAAAGAGAAAGCAGCCAAGAATTCACAGGCCAACATACATATTTACAATCATACATAGCTTTAATTCTCAGCAGTATCTTGCTGTGATGTTTCTCCACACACCGAAGTCTGATGAATAGTGTTAAATTTTTATTGGCCCTAGTAAATTATGGGCTAGATTTCAGAACTGTTGAACCAGCAGCCAACAGCTCCTTCCCAGGCACCGAATGAGGCGGCTAAGTCTCCAAAGGAGTACTTGGTGTGAGCCTTCAGGAGCTGAGCTCTACTGACAACCCAGCACTGAACCATCCTTTAACCACACACCCACATCAGGTCTGCTTCACTCCATCATCACAACACACAAACGTCAGTCTAAGTCTGCAGGGGCCAGGCAAACCACCACCAAATTTTAGAATTCTTCCCCATGAGGGTGGTGAGGCCCTGGCTCAGGGTGCCCAGAGAAGTTGGGGCTGCCCCCTCCCTGGCAGTGTTCAAGGCCAGGTTGGATGGAGCTCTGAGCAACCTGGTCCAGTGGAAGCTGTCCCCCTCATGGCACGGGGTTTGGAACCAGATGATCTTTAAGGTCCCTTCCAACCCTTACCATTCTATGATTCTACTCTATAGTTTATTCCGGCTTTGCTTGATTCAGAGAGTTCTGAAACAACAGCTGCCCTTGGTGTACATGATGTTATCTCCAAAGAGATTTTATTTTCTTGCTAATTCTTGGTAATGCAACTTCCAAAATACAGTCATGAGGAAAAGTCACCAACATAATGGCTCGCTGATTACATCAAAAAATATACAAGAATGTCCACAGTGCCAAAGCCTAGACTTCAGCCTCTCAGATGCACCATTTATGTAATACAGCATATGGTGGAGAGCAGAGGAGTGTGGTAAAGGTCTGAAACATGCCAATTAGCCAGCGATGCGATGCTGGCTAGAAAAGTCACTGGGATTTCCATCCTTTCTCTTTTTAAAAAAAGCAACAGCTCTTTCAATGACTTGTTTGGCTGGTTGTCACCTACACTCAAAATGAGACACTTTATTCTTCAAATACATTGAGACAATTTACAGAACAAAGCACTTTCAGCTGGAAGGGAGCTGCCAGATTGTAACCCATAACTGCAAAAACTTCATTTTTTGGCAGGTATTCCCTGGCTTGTACCCTGTCTCCAAATACATACTATTTAACCTACCCGTGCTTCCGAGTAAATCGCCTTGTTGTTTTGGCTTAGTACTTATTTTGGATAATGCCATTTTAATTCTTATTTGTAATGTACACACAGATGTAGCCACTGTAAAGAAGGGATTACAAGGCCCTGAACTCCATAATTTCTAATATTTAACTCCCTGCATTTACAAGCAGAGAAAACACATTTCTATAGGAAAAGTAAGATTGTGTAGTGTTAGCTCTTTTGTTTGTCATTTACCACATAAGGCGATGATGTGACTGCTGTCTTCATGTACAAATTTCCGGGTAACAGCTTCTTCCATGATCTGCTTTACCTAAAATAAAGAAATAAAAAGAGGTGATTGTAAGATCCCAACACAAACCGGCACCGCATTTGGGAGTTCCAGTTTCAACCTTTGCTTGTCCATTCCCCATCACCAAAAGACTTTATAACTCATGCAAGTTACTCTTTGTATGGAAGGAAGGAAAAAAGCATTTAAGAAGGGAAAGGAAGGACAAACCTGAGCAGCTTTTCATGGGATGAGGTAAAATGAGGACAGGTCTATTTGGGGCATACCCCATAAAAGGCCAAATTATTTGAGAGTGCCCTTTGGAGAACTTCTTCAGCAGAAGTTCCCAAGAGCTGCACAGAACTTTTTATAGGATTCACCCTCAGCTTTCCTGCGTATAGTTACTTCTCATGAAACAAGATTACGTCCTGCCATGTGCTCTGCTCACTTATGGCATTCTGCTCTTTTTCAAGAACAAAGAACCCCTGAGCTACACAGATGTACATCCCAAGAGAGGCTTACAGCAACTGTTCTCCTCTCTGGGGACTTCATATGCCACAGTAATTAGAAATGAAGCTCTCAAAGCTCTGCTGCACCAGACACTATACAAAAATAATAGAGAAGATGGTGCCTTTGGTTTTCGCTTCTAGACACAAATTGACAATTAAAGCAAGTAAAATTACATTTATTACCCTTCTTACTGGTTTAAAACAAAGTTCCTCTCCAGGTTCAAGGCTGATGTGTCAAAGCTCCAGAGGGAATTCATTGCAGATTACTGACTTTCAACAATTTAGGAGGAAAACAGACAAACTTTACAATTAGGCTCTTGAAAAGTGGCTGCAGTTACCCTCCACTCATCTGCTACCTTATTCCTCCCCCAATGGCTTCCTCAGCCTGATACCAGATGAAACCTACTTGCCTCAACCAAGTCATTTATCAGACACTCTTTCCTTCCTGGCCACGGAGCACTTGCTTTTCCAGATACAACTCCACAACCATTTTTGGCTTCTCTCATTTATGAGCTACAGTTACAGGGCTAGGACACTCTGCCTAAATAAATGCCATCACTTTCAATACATGCAAGTAAGTGCTGCTGGGGCAGAAGATCTTACTAGATACTTGCTTCTTCAAACTTTTGGGTTTTTTTAACTTGAAAACAATTTTTCCCGCTGTCCTGGCACCCAACAAAGAGTGAATTATCTGGCAGGTGACCACTGCGTGGCTCCTCTGTACCAACAAGCTCAGCAGCATGGCCTGCACACAAACAGGAACTCCAAACCAGGCAAGCTGTTTCTTTCCACTGGTATTTCTGACATGGCTATAACAACTTTGGACCTTACAGTAAAGCAGTGGGAGGTGGAGGAGTAAGAGGATACCAAGAAAGAAGCAAAGGTGCAAGAAGGTCTCGTGACAGGAACTCACACAGGAAGAATCTGGATTATCCTCTTTATCCAGCAATCCTCACATTTTTATTCACATCACTGTTGATTTACAAGCTTGATATCTGTTTGTCTTGGCAGGAACCCAACAAACCTTGTTCCAAACCTCACCTAAAGGTTTGAAATCATCTAGATGACAGCACTTCGGCAGAGCATGGCTCAGCAAAGGCAAGGGGACAGGACAGCTGTGCAGCTCGGTCTGTTTAAATTCCAGCTCGGACCTGGCCTGCATTTCCACACGTGGGAGGCAGCGTGTTCCGGCAAACACAGCTTGCAGGGGAAGCACAGGGACCGTGCCATCCCCTGCCTCCACGCCAACTCATCTCTGTGCCTCAGCCGACCCATCTGTGAAAGAAGGACAGCGACCCAACCTTAGCAAGCTGTTCGGATTTCACTGGATGAAAACCGTATTTAATCTGCGAAATGAGAGGCCTGGTTTACTAGAGGGAAGAAGCACCCGAGTGCCACTAGCATTGAGGTGGACAGAAGAGGAAGCGCGAGAGAGCTGCACCGGGGTGAGCCACGCACGCACGACTCCGGTTCACGACGCGAATTCAGGCAGCACTCAGGGCTGCAGGCCGTAATTTCAGTCTCAGCTCCCCGGAGAACAGTAACTGGAATTCAGCTCCTGACGACAGGGAGGAAGAAGAGTCATTTAGCAGGAGCGAGAGCTCTGGAGCTCAGAGGCCAATTCCGCGCTGCCGCACGCTTCCCAGGCACACGCCAATCATTAGTCTTTATTAGCTCAGAACATTATTTAGATCCCAGTCTGCAGCCCAGGAACAAAAAATTTAAAGCGTATAAAAAATGAGAAAGAAAAAGGTTTCAGGTGCAACAACCAACCAACCCCACTTTTACAGCCATCTGCTCAGCCCATCGGCAGGGTTTGAATCCAGGGCCCCCAGAGCGAAGCAGGACAGACCGGGCAGGCAACCGGTGCCCGCTCCCAGCTGCTGACGAACGCAGAGCAACCTCCGCGTATTCTCTGGAGAGACAGTGAACGTTACTAGAAAACATTTTCAGGGCACAGACAGTAGATGTGAAGATTCAAAAGCTGGAATGCAGTGTTCTTCAATCGCACGTCACTCCTCACTGCCACGTAACTGAGGGATGCTCCAGGCAAGAAGCTGAATCAAACGTTTCTGATCAAATGGAATACCAGCCTTTTTCTCTCTTCCCTCCCCTCCTTGCAATTTTGTGCAGCTCTCTTTGTAGGGAATTATGCTGTTGTGTGTCTCTGTTCTGAGGAGGCACTTGCCAGCGAAGCTTTCTGCACATAAGCCTACACAGACACCCACTTGCAGATATTAGTGGACCTGACCAAACTGCAAATTAATCTCACTAAAAGAAAGACCAACAGCCTGCTCCCCCACATTTACCCATCCACCTGCACAGGTAAAGAAATCTATAAAGCCTACTGAAGCCCTGTCTGCTGCGAGGGACGGAGGGCTGGCTGCCTCCCCCGAGGGACGCCCCGGCTGCGGTGCAACACGGGCTCCCTCCATTGCCTTGGAAACATCACCCCGTTCCCCACGCCTCCTCCGTAAGATCGATACATGACCTCCTCCTCCTCACCAGGCTGTTCACTTGTACCTGCCAGGTGGCACAAGCATGCAGAAATGCAGCAAGCGCATCGACTGCTGCGCGCTTCAGCCTCCCCATCAGCAACACCGAACACCGAGAGCTCTGACCGGCCTCGGAGGACATCCTGCTCTCCCTGGAAAGGGTAACGGGCTCCACGCACACCATGCTTATCAACCACTGCAGAGCAAGGATGGGGAACGCTCTGCCTACCCGAGTAAAGGTCCTGACATCCGAGGACTGAAGAATATCCTGGTGGTAGCATTATCCATGTAAAGCAAAGCAAGCTCCTCCAATAAAAGTTGATACGCATTTGCACAATATTATACTAGATCGCTGCTCTGACTTTCTTCTACATCCAACAACGGCCAAAACTTTCAGAAGCAGTCAAACACCAAACACAGGTCATAATATATGGATTATTTAAAAGTTTCACCACAGAAGAACACAAAAGAAATGCCTTTATGTTTATTTTTTTAATTTTTGTTATAAAGAAGCTTCAAAAATGGAAATAAACTCCCATTTTGCAGCAACCTGCTGGTATAAGAGACCAAGAAAATGAAGACAGACACAACATGCCCTGACTACATACTGCTTTATTCACAAGCATAGGACTGGAGAAGACACAGCGGTGTTGCCTTTTCCACCCCTCTGCCGAGTTCCTGGCCCGCTCCAATGAGCGCAGACAAGCTAGGACTTGCCTTACTGCAATTTCGCTAAACTGTCGCAACAACAGATTTCTGACCAGGGCCAACCCAGCACATCTCAACAAATCTGCAACCTGCAGGGTTAGCAACGACCCACCAAACCAGCACCGCTCTGTCAGAGTACAGGTCGCAGTGCTTTCCCCAACCGTGCATCATGACGCGATGCTGGAGAAGCACAGCAGGGACAACACAGCGTCAGAGGCAAGGAACAGCGCTCACTGAATACTGGAATAACCAGCAGCACAGTTAAAACCCACAGCACTTTTCCTTCCAAGGAGCAAACCTTGCGTCCAGCATCCGTACCTTCTTTAGCTTGTGTAGTTACTGTTCGTAAATGATGGGTCCGATTGCTGCACTGACTCTTTGTTACTCCTGATGAAGAACTGGGCAGTGCAAATACAAGCTGTTAAATAAAGTACTGTATTCCTGCTCAGAAGTGATTGCATTTTACCTGAAAGATGAGCAACTGCGTTTCTGAAGTGCTCTGAAATTTTTCATGGTGAAACGCTAAGGTTATTGTCCTCCTGTTTGTTTCACAGCCAGAAAGAGTGCTGTGTTTAAATCCAGAAATGGCAAAACCCTGCCATTTCAGCAGGTAGGAGGAAACGGCCAGAGAAAAGCCCGTTTTGTGAGTCTGCTTGTCACAACAGATTTTCCTGCAGAGAGAGATAAATGTTTGAAACGTGAACTCATAAGCAGCCTCAGCATGAATCCCGGTAGAGTTAAATTATCAAAACACATTACATGTCCTCCTCTTATTGGAGCCAACAAAATACATTCTTTACCAGTGGGAATTCAAAGTCCATCTGAGGAAAAAGCAAACGCTAAATTTTCCCAAAGGAAAAATGCAGAAGTTTTTGCTGAGAGGGAGAGACAAAATAAAACAAAAAACCACCTCGCATCAAGTGACTTTGGAGACAACCATTTTATATTTTGCAAAGACAACTGAATTTTAACAAGCTTGGTGTAAACAACTTATAGAAAGAATACGCTCACTCTGAACTCCACTAGATATTGAGGTTACGTGAAAATAATTCAATGGGAGGAAGAGCCTGGGTTTAAAGGACGGGGAAGGGAACGATGGATGGGAATGGATGTGGACTGGTCACTTTTTCAAAACAAGACCACCAACACATAGCATGCACGCAGGTGTAAGTGGCTGTGTGAAAAGTCACAGAGCATAAAAAATGAGGTTGAAAATTCTATCGGAAGAAGTTAATTACCGTCATTAAGGGCAGCATAATCTGGTGGTTGGTATAGGAGTGGTTTGCATTCAATTCCTGGCTCCACTGAGATTTTATTTTTCTTTCAAACAGTCTCAGTGTCTCTGCCTGCCCCCTGATCCCCTTTGCCTCAATGTCAGCAGAGCAGACCGGGTCCCCTACTACGCGTCTGCGCAGTGCGCAGGCAAGACGTGTTACCTTAACGGGCATACAATCACCAAAAAGCTCTCACGACTATTTTAGGATGGAAAGCTCTGGGCAACCCCCTAGAAGCCACGCCAATATAAATCATCTTAAAGAGCATTTGTGAGGATTTGGAGAAGAAAAAGACAAACCGAAGACAAAAAAATGTAGATGACACGGAAGGTACGAATAACACTTTCAAGCACTATTCAAGTAATTCAAAAGCTGGAGTCCAATTAAAAACATTTCAGAGACTTTTAACAACAAATTGGCCTCAGTTTTTTTAATTATATACCACTTGTTCTCTTTGGCTCGAGCTGGCTTGGATCATGAAAATCCATTTCACTTTCAATCTTGTACATTAGCACAAGATTGCAACGTTCAGAGTTGGAAAACATTTCTCAGATTTATTTATAATTTTAACATTAACCCAGGAGAACAAGTGCACACACTTCTAAATCAAACCTGATACTATCTTGGTTCAAAGGTCCTAGTTTAAGCCAAAATGAAGCAGCAGGCTCATGGCTGCATTAAGCCGCAGCATTCAGCATCTGAGCCAGCAACAGGGAACGCCTGCCCGGTGCCTGCAGCCAGGTGCTGCGGGGTCATTCCAGGACACGGCCCTGCAGCTTTACGTACAGATTGTCCCTCACGTGTCTGTCAGTGTTCTGCCACTTCCAGTCACCCTACACTGATGGAAACGGCTGGTATTGCCTGGTTTTAACACTAACAAATATTAGGATGCCAGATTCAAGCTCAGGAACCTTGGCCTTAACAACAACTTCTCAGGTGAGCTTTAACGAATCTTGCTCCCCTACCAGCGCTGATTTCCCAGCTGTGAACTGGGGGAGGGGAAGGAGGAGGACAGTTAGCCTTTCACAAACACCTTTTACTGCTGCGATGGAGGAGCATTGCATCCTCACTGAGCTCCTGGGTGGGAACAGGCAGCTACGCACAGCCGTTACGCAGTCAACGCCGCAAAAATGCAACGCACGCTGCTGGGGCGCGGTGGGCACTCGCTGCGCTGCCATTTCCACCCGAGGCGTTCGGGAAGGTGCCCGTGGACCGAGGCGTGCTCACGCCGCTGGGTACCTCCTCCGGAGCCAGGGACCCAGGAAGGTGTCCCCGGAGCGGGTCTCGGCACCCACCCTGCTCTGCAGCACGCAGCCGCCCGCCCAAGGGACAGCGCAGCAGGAGCTCCATCCTGACCGGGCAGCAGCATCGCTCGCCCTAAGGACGGAACGCCGCCGGTCCCAACGCAACTGCGATCCAACGCCACCGGCCCCGTCGAGCACGGGTTGTCCACCCACCAATGGATCTCAGAGTACCCCCGCATATCAACGTCTCGCAGCTGCTTTGAGAACGGCAACACGGACCAACCCGGCCTTCCTCCCACCTCCTCCGTACGCTTGGCTAAGCACAGAACAACGCCACAGACACCTCTGCCAGGGCCCTGGCATTTGGGAGCCAGGTCAGCGCATCCCAGGCCATCGTCAGACGAGCCTTCTTGTCACTGGTTTTCCTCCGTTCTCCTCGAAAACTCACAGCTAAGGAAAAGTTAGTAAAGAACTAGCAATAAGGGAAACACAACCCCAGGAAAACCACCAGCTCGCCCCAAACCCCTGTCTCAGGTATGCGCAGCCGTCCCCGCGGAGGGGCCGGGGACAGCAAGCCTGCAGAGCAGCACCCAGGGGCTCGCTGGGGAGCGGCACCCAGGGGCTGGCACCCAGGGGCTCGCTGGGGAGCGGCACCCAGGGGCTGGCACCCAGGGGCTCGCTGGGGAGCGGCACCCAGGGGCTGGCACCCAGGGGCTCGCTGGGGAGCGGCACCCAGGGGCTGGCACCCCGGGGTCTGCACCCAGGGGCTCGCCCCGCGCACACGGCGCCGTCACCCCGCAGCCTGGCGCCAGGCCGCCCGCGCTCGCCCGCTTCACCCGCGGAGGCCGCGCACCCGCGGGCGCAGCCGAACGCTCCGCTTCCCGCGCACCGCCTCCTGAAGGGGAATCCGGATTCAAGTCGCTCTGCCCAAAGCTTCACGTTACTCGCTCCAGGCAGACTCTCAGCTACCGGCCCTACCGCAGGGAGAGCACGCAAACACCGCCCCACGGCTCCGTGCCCCGCCACCGGCCCCGCAGCCCGCCCGGGCGGGAGCCCCGCGCCGCCGGCTGACCCCGGGCAGCTGAGGGGGGCTCTGCCCGCCTCGCCTCCTCCCTCACCTCCTTCTTCACGTTCCACAGCAGCTTCTCCTTCACGGCGTCCGCCGAGCAGCTCATGGCGGAGCGGGGAGCGGGGCCGCCCCGTGCTCAGCGCCGCCCGCCCGCGCCGCAGCGGGACCGCCCGGGGGCCGGAGGCTCCGCACCGCGCGGCCGAGTGCGGGGACGCTGCTCCGCCCGCCCGGCCGGCCCCGCCGCCATCTTCCGCGGCCGCCGCTGACGTCACCCAGAGGGCGGGGCCGCACCTGCCGCCACCGCCCCGGCTGCGGAGGGGGGCGGGGGGTGTCTCCGCGGCAACCGCACGGGGGCGGGGCCAGGACCGGGCCTGAGGTAGCGCGCGGCCGCAGCGGCAGCGGGTCCGAGCGGGAGCCCCGCTCTCCTTCGGCCCCGGCCCCGCCTCAGGCCCGAGGCGCCCGGGCGGCCCCCGCGTCCAGCGCTTCCCGGAGAGGGGAAGGGGCCCGGAGCGTCGGGTCAATGGCATAGGTAGAGCCTGCTTTTCCTGGTGCCTGCTTCCCGCTTCTCCCCTCAAGCGGCGACCAGCGCAGTGCGCCTGCCCCAGAGCGCTGCGCAGCCCCGGGGGCCCGGCCTGCAGCGGGGTGCGGGACGCTTCACCCGGAGCCATCCTCCATCTCCCGCGGAGAATCCTCCCCGGGCCGCGGCGGCAGAACCGGGCAGAGAACGCGCAGGCCCGGGAGAGCGGCCAGGGGGGCGGCGGGCAGGGGCACAGCACCGACCCCGTCAGAGCGGGCAGAAAAGGGAGAACGGAGACGGAGCTGGTGCTTTCCGGAAGAGGCAGCAGATAGAGGAGACGGAATCGCAGCACCCAGTCACAAGAACCAAAGCCCTACCACGCTGGGCAGACGTAGGCTGTTGCGACAAGCTCTCGGGCACCCCAGAGCCGGGGCAGGAGCACTTACCTTGCGGGTAAACCAGTTTTCCACACCCCAGCCGTGGGAAGGAAGGGCCGGTGCGCACTGGAAACCACAGCGATGTAGGAGATGCCTCTCACCCTTCCAAAGGGAAGGATTACCTAGATTCTTTCAGAGATGCTCAGATACTCTGTGGAATAGTTCGTGCAGTTGTTGCTCACAAAAAAACCCCTACAGCTTAGCTAAGAGGGCAGGGTAGCAGCAGCACAGAGAACAGCTACATAGAACAGACAAGATTACGTTGGCTACCTCAAAAGCACACTTACTGCAGAACGGCGACTGAATCTCTGGATCCAATTCCCTGCGAGGCTGCTCCACCAACCAAGAAAGGTTAAAGATTTTCAAAATACAAGTCAGATTACCTTTGTGGTAATACAAATTGTGTGTAGGCTTAATGAAAGATCAGAATGTTCCGTGATTCTTATTAGGAAATGAAGTTATTTCCATGAGTATGAAAAACCACTGCAGCCAATTAATTGTTCTACAATTAAAGGAAAAGCCCAGAGAAAAATCAAAACCAGTCGTCTGCAGTGTACCTGCAAGTACACCAACACCTCCTACAGACAGACTGACCAGCAGGACATGGGTGAAAGGTAGCAGCAGCTCCATAGAATACAAAACCCCTTTGCTGATACAGTATTTCTGTGGTGCAGGAGCCCGAAACACTTGGTGAGGATCACAACTGCAACGCAGAACAAAAGTGCCGAGACCAACATGACGACTAGAAAGTTACAATGCTGGAGAAAAATCACAGAAGACAAAATATAACACTTTATTAAAAATTAGTGTTCCATTTTCATTTAATGCACTGATAAAAGAGAAAATGCTTTAATTAATAACTAACATGGTTACTGCATTAACTATTTTATCCATAAGGCTGACCCTTAAAAGTTAGACATAAAAATAAAACAAAGCCTGATGCTATAAGAAAACAGCTTGATGACAGAATGTCAGTTTAAACAAGATCAGCAATCGTATTTGCTATCCTCTGGATACAAAATATTCTAGAAATCCAAAGTCCTTTACTATTATGAAACAAATCAAGCTTCAGCATCCCTGTGAGGTAGGGAAGGGTCTCACCGCCATCTTATCACAGATGAGGAAAAATTACACACATACAGAAAACCTGACTTGCTGTATGTCACCAAGTTAGCACAAAGCTGGAAACAGGACTCATGCCCACTCATCTCTTCGTAACACCTCAGCTCCGCTAACAGAATGGATGGTGTGAAATTTGGCTGTAAAGATTTAATGCCAAGGATTGTCAGAGGATGTAATCTAATTGTGTAAGGCAGCGACTGCTGGGCCAGACGCATTCAGTTAAGGTATACTTCATCAGTATTTCTAAGACTGAATTGTCTCTGAAAATTCAAAAACCTCAAGAAAAAAAAAAAAATCTAACCAAAACCCCAATAAGCATTGCCTGTTCCAAGAAGAATGCAGCTTTTTAAGAACACCACAGTATCGCTCCCTCCAGTGCCCTCCCAGTCTCAGTCAGTTATTTTATATTTTAACCCAGAAGTGCAAGAGAGAAAGAGTCAGCGGAATGGAACGTTGTGATAGGATAAATGTCTCCTGTTCCAAAAACTAAATGTCAAGGTGAAGGTTAAACATTTAGTTTTGTCTCGGCATTTATCAAGCAGTTGGAGGCCGCTACCCTGCAGAGCTCTCTCTTTTCACATTACTGCCTAATTAACACTGATACTGAAAAGCTATTCAACACAAGACGTTCACTCAAGGCACCAAGCCTCCTTCTCTGTAGAAAGACTGAGGCTGGTTTGTGGTATGTTAGGACCCCATTACAGAAACACGCAACCCTTCACTACAGTACTTGTGCACAGAAGTCGGTTAATGTTGTCCATTCATTCTCTCAGTCTGCCAATATATTTGAATGCGCAAAAGTTCATTTAAACTTAGGAGTGAAGAGGACAGTAAGATTTCAAAACGAGCTCCAGCAGCCCATGAATGCTAGCTGAAGCAGAATTCATACATTACAAATGAGGCAAAAAGGCGTTTCTTCCTCCTAAAGGCTACCATAAATTCACGGGCACATCAGTGAACACATCCATTGGCGATGGTCTATGCAGGAAGCCATTACAAGTCTCTTAACTTGCAGATGAATGCATATAATTAGAAATCTATATTGTCTTAATAGGAATCATAATTTGTGATACTTAAAGCCAGCAGAGAAGAGTCGTAGGAAGCACAGCTGTTGGCTCTCTAGAAGTGGACAGCTTACTACAAAGAAAGGAATGCTGCATTTCAGAACTGCCTTATCCTTTTCAGTGCGGCTTTTTCACCATTATACTAGGTTGTAAAAGTATGTTCTGACTATTGAGTCTTCGGCTTTTCACGGCATCAACGTCAAGAATATTCTTGCTGAAACAATTTATAGCCTTCAATTAATAAAAGGATGATTAAGATGAGAGTACAAAGTATGTGTTACATCAAAACTGCAGTATTCGAAATGATCAGAACCTGGTAGTACCGAGACTGTGTAAATCAACACGCCATGATTCTCGTGGAAAGGACATTCAATTAACATCCTGTATTGGAGCTGTTCCAGATAAGCAGGACTCTTAAGAGAAAATAGTGTTCTACCACTTGTATTAGAAAAATGTTCAGCCCACAAACTGTGTCACGGCTGCATCCACGTCTACATTTAGACTTACTGAGACCTCATGTAAATTATCTGATTATGTAAGCACTCAGGTAAGAAATAACTCGAGACATTCCAAATTTTCTCATAAACCTGAGGACAGCAGCCCTACCTAGGGAGGCGATCTCTGACACTACCATCATTTTAGCCTTGTGCATGTCGGAACAGCAGACGTTCCGGAACACACCTACAGAGAGGATTTCCCGCTGTTCTGCCGTTCCTGTCTATCCACCAGTGGAGGGAACTACAGAACTGCCAGTCAACCCCGGCCACTGGTATTTAACTGGGATCGCTCAGCCACATCCTGAAAATCTTATCAAGACCACGGTTTTGAAACGCCTTTTGAATAGACAAAACTTTAGTGTGTTTATGCAATTAGATTACTACTCTGAGTAAAGCTTACAGACTGACAGAGCATTCTCTCCACAGCAGGCAAACATTGTTTAACGTCATTCCAGTTCTGGTTACATCTTATTCTAAAAGCAGATGTTTTGTGATCGGTACTAATTGGGAGCAGAGAAGGGAGAACGAATGGAGAGGAGAGAAGGTGGTGAAATGACCATGACATCTGTACATATTTTTAAAAAGTTCGTAACTGCTTACAGTTCTTGCTGATACTCCACATTCCACAAATACCAACAAGTTATTTTGCACTGCTCACAACCCAGATGGTTCTCAAAACAGTTTGTTTCCAAGATTAATGTAATCTAAATTCAAATCAGAAATTAATACTACTTGTTGGCTATGGAAGACAGGGAAAAGAAAACCAACTAAACCAAAACACAAGCTTTTCTCTTTCTTATAGCATAATAATTCACAATTTGAATCCATTTCGTAAATGAATCCCGGGAGTACAGAATCCAACCATGGAATGAAAGCCTCTGGACTAGCACACGGATCTGACCCTCATTCTCTTTCACACGCTCCTTCCCATCCCTGTGCTCCCCAGAGAAAAGAAATGCAAAGATGACATTTTTCTGCTTATAACGTCTTTTAAACACAGTTTTTAAGGCTACCAGCATCACCTACTTAAGCTGTTAACATTCACTAGGATAGTAACAAGAAAAAAATAATGTAAATCATTTGCCAAGGAACAGAAGTGCCAGACACGAATTTTAAATGTCAGTCTTATTTGTTACAAGATGAAAAATGTACAAGAGAATAAATGGAAGCTGTTAAGTACAGCACAAAGACCCTACCACTGCAGGCTCTGCTGGTAGCTTCAAAGCACCCACCACAGTGTAATTTAAATAGTATCAGTGGAGAGGAAAAAAAAAACAAACCACATCACACTTTAGCAGAATTGAAGAAAAAACCCCACAAAAGTCTTTGTCAGAACTAATCTCAGCAGCTGTATTTTCACTGGCACAACAGAAAAACCAGCTGGGAAACAACAACTTACAGAAAGCAATATAAAAAGAAAAGAGGTTATTAGAATTTTAAAGAAGCCTTTCACAAAAAGGCAGGTGCATTGCTGTGGCCACACTACTTCCTGAATGCAAGGAGAATTAAGTGAATGCCTGACACATGTAGAGGCCTGGCCAGGCAATAAAATAAAAAAAAAAAAAAAATCCAGAAAGTTTGCAGCCATTAGTGTTTTCTTACCAAGCCTCAAAAATTTCGTTTTCAAAAGCCTGAGTGGAAGTAATTTCTTTGTTCCCTCTCCTGCTTCTGTTACTACCAAACTATCTACCATCTTAATTCTGCTTACGACTTCACTGTATTAATTTGGGATCATTTTCTTGTCAGGCTGTTGCAGTAATTTGCTTTAAAAAGTACAGGTAGCTTTGGCACTGGTGAAAGCAGTTCAAGACTAACCATTGTGGAATCTGAAGCTTCTGTGTTCATGTACAACACGGGAACATAGAAGCAGCTGTGGAGCAAGCTCCACGGCTGTCGCATATCCACAGCGGCCAAGGAACAGCCATCAGGTAATAACTGTTTATGACAGTGGTAAAATCTGAATCTGCAACCTACAGCAGAAATATACAAGCAAACACTTAAAAACACAGAAACAACTTTTCATACTGAACTCCAAAGTGCTTCCCGAGACCCAATTTGCAGAGCAGCCTTGACTCCAGCCTTCTGCAAGGCTCTTCACAATTAGCACCCAGCCACGCACTCGCAATAAGTGATTATTTCAGTTTAAAATTCAGTATAAGCTACCTCTCCCCTGTGTCCAAAGCCTCTTGCAGTTTCACGCTAGAACAAGGTTTTTGTGACTATTCTTCTCTTTCCACTTCAACGTCTATGCTCCAGCAGGGACTCGGAACACAAACCTTGAATTCAGCTTTCCGTACGTGAACATTATCTAGCATCATAAAATGTTGTTTAGTCTGTAATTCCCCAGTCAATGCTATTTCTCCCCTGCTGCTGGAGAAATTTAACATCAAAGAGCACTTCTGGGTCACAGGAGGGAACTAATGTAAAACCAAGTCCTCAGATTGCCGTTGTTGATATCAACAGGACTACACTATCCCAAGCCTAAAAATGGCAACCCTGCCACAATCTGTTCCTGAAGTTTTCTTACTTGAAGAAGCTTCTTCCTTCACCACACCCATTTCTCCATCTCCCAAGACAAGTCATTACTTACATATTTAAATTTTCAAAGTTTTCTCATTTTTCACAAGGGGAGGTTTTTTGATGATTTGACTCTTACCTCTTTGGAAGAGCTTGCCTTAGAATTAATGAGTTTTAAAGACCTATCTTGGAACACCAACCTGTGTATGTGTATGGGGGAACAATGTGGGAGAAAGCAGACGTGCAGTGCACCTGACTCTTGGACAGCTAACCATTTCTTCTGGGGCTTATCAGATGTAGTGTTTGCTAGGAGCAGTCGTGTTCAAGTTCTCTCCACCTGCTCGTCAGTATCTTGATTTAAAAACGGGAAGTTCTGTTATACAAAACCCTAAAAGGGGAGGTATCTGGAAACAGATTTTCAAATCACGCCATCTCATTCAGGAAAAGCAGTACTTCTCACAGGAAGTAAGAAAACTGGCAAGTCATTAGACATGAAAGAGCAACCACAAACTGTCAGAATCGGTGTTCAAATTCCATTCCTCATGTGGCATGGAAAGGGGGCCAGTCTGTAGTTAAAGCACACGGTGCAAAATTAGCGTCTCAGTTCTCAAAGACCCTGGCCTTTAGCATTGCTTTGTGCGCGCAAATGCCCACTTGCTTCTCTCGGGAGCCGAGAAGCCAAATGAAGATCAATCCACAGAGACCAACTGATTCCCCCCTACTTCTTGATCTCCCTCGAAGAACATCAATACAAGCCTTGACACCAAACCCCTTCTCCGCGACTGACGGGCTAGTGGCCAAGCTGACGGTCATCATAGGTGCTGTATCTCTTCACATGGATTCTGCGCACTCGGTCACGAAGTTCAAAACCCTCATCATCCTCACTGTGAGACACCTGGCTTCGGCTCCTGCTTGTTGCTTCCAGCAGAGAGTTATCAGGAACCCGTGGTGTTTCATATAGTAAGACATTTAGTGTTTCCTCATAAATTCGTGCTTCAGGGAATTCAACCTACAAAAAACAGCACATGTCCTTTTCCTGGTCTGTACAGGATAACGTGACTGGAACACATACCCGTAAGTAAAAAGATACCTGAGCCATAAAAGACATACACTATAAAGAGAGTAAAACCATTACAAATAAGATGAGCAAAGCAGTCTAATTGCAGGCAGGATTACTCCCACCACCAGATCTCCTACCTCACCTCTTCTTTTCAATTGCTCTAGCACAGAATACAGCTTTTCTGATTCTTAAGCGCTGATGCTGGTCCCCGGTCACCTTACCCGCACCACTGCAAGTCAGAAGCTAACTCCAGAAGTTAGGGAAACGGTAGATTTATCATGCTAATCGTTATCATTTCATGCATGTGACGTCTCTTTAGGATGTACTGTGCTCGAAAGCTAGTCTTTAGGTAACCTTTGCAAAATCAGAGGCAGGAAGACTATGAGAAGAATCGCTGGAAATGTGGGAAATCAAGATAGCTTGATTATTGGGAATCTGCACTCCTGCTGAACTTTTTTTGTTTTTTTTAACAGATATTCCATAGTTTTGCACATAAAAGCACAATGATAATAAAAATATCATGTTTCTAAACGGTGTTTGAGCTCAAATTTCCATTTCATTAATTTCATCCCATCCATTTCAGTTATTCAGGTTGGGACAGAGCAGTTTCAGTCTTCTCCTTTCTAGCATATATTTTCCAACGCTCTGGAGAAATTCATACTCCCAGACACAACCATTTAGTCCAATTACATACAATGATTACATCAGTGCAAGTGAAACACAGTACAAAGTAACTGCAATGAAGTAAACTTGCGCAGGTATAATTAGGAGCAGAATTAGATCTTTACTTAATTTAATTAGAGAAGAATTTAAAGGCACTTACATGATTTACGGCCACAAAGTCCATCAACTTAAAGAGACTAGTGCTGAAATGCACATGCTTTCAGGATTACCATTCTCAGTCCTTGCTTCTTCAAACCTGCTACCATATTTAGTCTTCTCTGAATTCCATCTAGTATGCAGCATCTTTTGCAAGACACCAGCTCATGCTGCAGCCCCCTAAGCAGCGAGCCACCCTACTCATCTCAATGTCACTGACCATCAATTCCAGTCAATATTCAGGAGAGCTGGTATCAAAGCTTTCCCAACAAATGACATTGCCCACCTCTAGCAATGTGGCTTAAGTGATACAAAATCTGTATCTTTCTGCAATGTATCGTCAACCGGATTATTTTCAAACTACAGGAGAGGGGTGGGTAAGACTTCATTACCTTGGTTTGCTTCTTCTCTGTAGCATACACGATCGAGGTACAACAGACTTCAGCAAGTTTGCGACCCTGTCCATAAAAAGACCAGCAGCAGATTTCATCCCCTATAACATCCTTAATGAAGAGAACTCTGCCGTTGAATCGGAGAGAGAGCTTGTCAAACAGTTCTATGTTCTTCAGTAAGTTGTCATCTGAGTTACTGAAACACAGCAACAAAAGAAGGAATACGGTTTACGTGGTTTTTCACCTGGCCATCTCTACAGAATTTATATGCCTACACCACCACAGTTTTAAGCACTGATCTAACAGCAGAATACAAATAAGTAGTGACTCATTGCCATATGCTGCCAAGAAAAGAGAGGGTAATAGCCAATTTCAGATACAAATAAGATGCTCTGATCCCCGTGAGCAAGCACTCCAGCCTTTAGAGGTCAAGTTATATAATTAATAACAGCAGCACAATTTCCCGCATCGTTACATCAACTATCTACAACTACCTCTTGACTGACGCTCAAGAAGATTAAATGACACGCTAACTGCAGTTGTCCTTAGCTTAGTAACAGCAAAAGTCCAAAGAGTCAACGTGTGTTAGAAAGACAGCTAAAAAGCAAGGTGTTCTGCACGAAGCACTGGTGATACCATATACAAAGTTCTAGGGTGAACGCCTTATTTAGGAAACTAAGTTTTATTGACAGCCAACGCGATGTAGGATCTTTATTACTTTACAAAGCAAGAGCTAGATGTTGTAGAGAAAAAGAACACACACTGTATTATAGCTTTAAAATCAAGTAAAGCTATCAGAAAGCTAGTCTTAAAGTTTAAAATATGTTACTTAAATAACAACATCATGGCCAATCAATGTCCAACTGGATTAAGTAAAAAAACACCCAAAACTAAAAGCCTTACTCCTCTGATGCTAGCTTGAATTCAGCTGTATCAAAAATACGTACTCTGCGCCCCTCTGTCTCTTTTTATAGCTGGCTGGGAAATTATGTGCGGATATGTGGAAGTCACTGAACACATTATTGCCTAGACAACAAAGCCAATCTTGCTAGCTTTAACAGTAAAATTCCCTACTCTACGGACCCAGAAGGTCAAGGTTCACACCTTTTGCTGCCAAGAATCTACCCAGAGACAGGACATCGTACCTGTGTATGCAGTATCTTCACTGTTGCAAATGCTCCGGGAAGGCTACGAAATACTTGTGAACCAAGATGCTGCTAATAAGAACAGCTGACTGGGCTTTACATCAAATACTTAGTTTGAGAAGTATTTCTGTTCAGATCTAAATCAAAAAAGCAGGATGTGAAATGTGACAAAACCTTCAGCTCGCAAGAACCATTTGATAAAGTAATCTGGGATTCAGGCAGTGACAAGTCCCAGGCCCTATCGAGTGGCAGAGCTGGAACAAACGTGTAGAAATCTTCATTCGTAGACCACCCTGACACCGCAACTGAGAAAGCTCGATGAGGAAGCATAGATGGAAAAAACCCTCGCTTGCTAGCAGCCAGTGTGGAATTTTAAATAAAGATGCCTCATTTCAACACCATCAAGGCACGCAGATTAATGCGCAAGGAATAACTAGAGCCCTACAGCTAGCTACCAGCACCGCCGGGTATCTGGGCTTCTGCTGCTCTCATTACCAGTACGCTTACATTTCCAGACCCACGTGGTTGCTTTAGCACCGCTGCCGTAAGCTAAAGGGTAACAGAGGGAGGAGAGCAACACGACTGGCAGATACAGAATGCAGTCCGCTGTGAAACAGGCTGCTCTTCAGCGCTCCGCAGGTAGCATCTCCCGACTCCCTGAAATATCATGATGGGCAGCATCCATCTCACTGACAGACAGACAATCAGTTTGCCTAGAGAAAAAAGCTTCCAAGACTGCATCTCAGATGGAAGAGGCTGAAAATGAGGATTCGGCGTAGCATAAAGGATTACTCGCATCACTTCAATGACTGGTTTGGGAAAATCCAAAGCCATTCCGGTAGCATCATAAAAAAGGGATCATGAGAATTACAGCATAAAACTAAACAAACAGTGTTACTTTATACAGGAGGAAAGCCAATAAATTCTTGCCCTGGCCCTCTCTGGGTTGTTCCTGAGTAGAACAGACACTTGCCCTTGTAACCAAGTAATTTAGAAGCACTGGAACATCAAGAATTTCTGTAGGTTAGAGTAAAAGAGTGCCGGCAGAGGTATCTGCAGACTCAAAAGTAAAACTAAACTGACAAGGTACAGATCATGGCTGCATTAGCTTTGCATTGACGAGGTGATGCTCTGGTTACCAGTTTGTGTTGCATTACCCACGCTACATCTAGTTTCAACCAACATTAATAGCCTCATCACTCTTATTTCGCCCCTTGTTTCTGTTCATCTTTCTCACACAACTGAACTGTGCACTGGACTTCAACAGCTACAGTTTGTGGTGTTCTCCTCCCATTTAGATTCACATCAAAAATAACTGCATGCAGATCCATAGAAGAGCATTATTGTAAGCAAAAAAAAACCCCAAACAAACAAAAAAACAAGTTAGGTCGTACCACATCTTCCTCCATACCCAGTCAAAGGGAAACTTTCCTATTACAGTGGGGAAAACACTGACATACCTGGTGTAGGAGTATTTGTTGTTGCTTCTGTTATAAAGCAGCTTAACAACAGGCTATTGGGAGAGAAAGAAAAAAGGCAGAAAAGGTTAAGTTCTGTGTTTGAACACATTCAGCAAAAATTCAGTTTCTCACTGGGTAGTTGTGGAGAAGCAGTTACTTTCATTGATGATTCTATCAGTCTCTCTTCTTCTTTCGGAGATGTGATAATAGGGATGCTACAGACAGGTTCATACAAGTCTTTCTTGTCCTGTTTTAAAGAAAGAAGAGAGAGAGGAAATAAACTCAAGAGAGACAAACGCTAAAACTAACATCTGCTTCTGCTGTCTTCTCCAACCCCTCCAGCCATGTTCCCAAATCCTGTGATACCACGGAAAAAGCTCTGTGTTGCTATAGCAACCACACAGCGTTACCTTGATCTGCAACCCAGAAATACAGTGGAGAGATTTCTTATCCCCAGAAGGCAGCAGGAATTGAAATATCAGGATGCAGGTGGATGTCCTTCTTAGCTATAGCAAGGACTCTGAGCTCAACTCATATTTGGTTTAAGTGGGTTTATTATTCTCTCCTTTTCTGAAGAAAAGGATAGTGAGAGTTTGCACTAGTTTTAATCAACTCAAAACACTGCAGTATGTAAGAACATCAACCGCTACGAACCGAACATTTGGCAAGAACAGCACGTCACCAGAACGGACTTCAGCCCCTTGTGACACAAAAGCAACAATCAAGAGCCTGTAGCACTCTGCAACTCCAGATTCCTCATGTAGCAAATTAAAGAAAGCTCAATAGCTAACAGGAAAACCTCAGAACATTTTGTTTTCACAACAAAGGTTTTCAATTCCAAACCAGAAGGAAAATTATCAGTGTGTATTTGCGTTTCTTTCAGCAGATAGAGGAAGTATATTGAACCTAGTATGCGAGGCATTTATTAATTACTAAGTTTTGTCCTGCAAGAAACATTCATTTCACAATCTTAAGACTAATAACAACGTATATATATTGCATCTGGGCTAACCTTATTAAAAAGTTGGCAGAACAAGCTGATGTCAATCAGCTGAACTCATAGGGACTGGTAAAGTGAATAAAGCTATTACGGGCTTACATATTTGCAAAGAGTAGCAGTACACTGAAACAAAGGGAAGCCCTTAAAGTAATCAGTGCTTACCGTGTAGGTCTTTTTCTCCATTAAGATTCAAACTTAAAAAAAAAAATACCATGTTTTCAAAGATTCAAACCCGTTCTGCCTACAGATATTATCTAATTAGAAGTGACGTAACTTGGGGGCAAATTAGACTAATGCCGTAAGATCTTTTAGGACATACGCTCAAAATAATGATATAATGTTTATTCAATCAGTTTCCCTTAAATTTCTGTCTTTTATTCCATTTCACACAAGAGGAACTCATTCACTATCTATTTCCTAAATAAAATTAAAAAAATAGATACAGAAAAGAACCAGTCCCTCTATTTTAAGTAACAAATTGTGAATACAGTTTCTACTTTGTTCATCCTCCTGGCATCCCTGTGAAGTAGAGCAGTGCTACTAACCCCATTCTGAGGGGCCGCTGGACAACTCAATGGAAGCACAAAGGGAAATGACACCTCTGAAATGACAGGAACTCAAATCTACACCTTGCACAGTCTAGACTCATATAATCTGAACAGGCCAGAATCTTTCTCTTCTTATAAAGAAATAGCTCCCTTGATGATGCAGCCACCTCACTACTGGCACTAAATGCCCCCAGAGCCCAGGCACCTGTGGCCTGGAAGGCCGTGCCATGACAGCACATGCGTCTGAAAACATTTCCAGCGAGGTCATCAGCTAAATCTCGTCTCTTATCCAACGCACTGCAGCATCTCGAGCATGCACACAGAGGCAGGGTAACCACGGCTTTGATAAACGTGCCGGGTAAGATCTTACAACTTACCTGACTGCCGTCTCGTTTTCTTTCCAGGCTGTCTTGTACATCTAAGACTTGATGCCATCTCCAAGACCATGAAATATTCTCTGAAGTTGTCTTAAGGACATTTTATAAGCAAAACACCCACAAAAAACTACAGACTACTTCTGTTTCTTACCTGCAGGGCTGCTTGGCACATGTCCACTAAGCCCTGAATGAGATAATACTTGGCTTCTGCCATCAACTCCTTGATCTCCTGTCTGTGTTTCGGAAGCGCAATCGTGTCATCTCGGAGATAGTTTAAAATTGTTCCGAAGTGCTTCCCACAACGGTCTATAAGGATCCAGCCTGAAAAATAACCATCACATCATTTCAATCATGTCAACAGTCAGGGGCAAGAAGCAGCTCCTCAGAGAGATCCAATAAACCTCGTATTTCCTGAAACTGCACGATACTCTTCCCATTTCATTCAGTGGCAGCCTCTGCTGACTTCCAGCAAACTGAATGTGGCTGCACAACAGAAACTGAGAGTGGAACCACTCCTTTGGTACCTCCCGTATGCTCTCACTAATTTCCAGCACCCCAAAAGAAAAGCCTCAAGCTAAAAATACTTGGCTTCCTATCCCAAGACACTAAAACTGCTGCAGGAACCTGACTGCGCCGTGTCAGTTGATAAGTCAGTGGGCTGCCTGACCAAAATGATTTCCTGTGCTTTGTCTTTTCTGTGTTAGGCTTTGATTAAAGAAATGGACTTTTTCAAGTACTATAGGAAATCACTAGTTTACGTCTATTTAACTGACTGTCCAAACCATTCAAACCTTAAAAAACCCCACAAAAACGTGCTTATTGTTAGGTAGGTTGCTTCTTTTATTTAAACACTTATTCCCAGCAAAATGGAGTTATGCTATATTTGTATGCAAATAAATGTATTAACTGCTTCTGTGGTATAATGCTGGGCAATTAGAAACCTATCACTAAGAAAGCCAAGGAAAGACTAGAAGAGGGAGGGCACAAGTGTTTGGAACAAGTAGATTTAGGCTAAGTTCTGTGGCCTAAAGAGAAGCATTTGGCAGTTTTCCAACCACATCTTCTGCTGTGGTTAAGAGTTAAGAGAGAGAAGTGTTCCAAAGATGCTAAAAGGTAGACTAGCCCAGAAAACCCAGTATGGCAAAAAGGCTGTTCCAGTCTCCAAACAGGAGCGAAGAACAGAACAGAGACGGATCAGGAGGGAGTGGAGAGGGGATGCAGCACAGGAAACGGCAGCAGACACACGGTTCTGCAATTTTACAGCACCCCTGAAGTCACATTCACGAGGAAACAGGATGTCCGACTTGCTGGCAAACAATAGCAACGCAGGACACGCACAGGCAGAGGGCTTAATACAGTGCCAAACACTTTTCCATAACGGGGAAGGCAGGCAAAAAAGTGTTGTTTTGGGACCTAGGTACAGAAAACAACTGAGGAAAGTAGGCTAACCCACTGCTAGATTCTCCAGCTGGAGCTGTCAGAACATGAACCTCGTCCTCTGCTCGGCTGAGGTTCTTACACCAAACTGCTGGACAAAATGGATTCAGTAACACTCAGCAAGACCCAGCCTACTCAAGGGGAACTTCGCTTAAACGATACGCAAAATCCACGATGCGCTGCTTCAGTTTCAGTGAATACACTGTGGTGCAAATCAAGTTTAATCCGATGTAATCTGGACATGCAGAAGAGCTTTTGCATACGAGTGTTCGGAAACACCAAGAGGTTAAATACTTGCCAGCCTCTTCTCCACAGTGCCACAACACCCATTCTGAGGTATCATTTTGCCCTGGACTACTAAAGTTAGCAAAACGAAAGCACCCCTAGCCATTGCTGATCATCTTACTTCTCCTACTCTCTATAATTTATTATACATTTTTATAATGCCAATATTCAGTGCCCAGCAGGAGGTGACGTGCTCCTTGACTGATGGCTAAATACTGTCAACAGCATCGTAAGCCACAAGTGGCACATGCTGCTGGGAGGAGGAAAAAAAGAATTTCCAACATAGCAAGCAAGGCTATTCCGAGTTTTAAAGACACAAACTGAATGTCCCTCCCCACATATGCGTTTTGAATGATGCCACTACATGACGCCACATAAATGACAGCCCACATGCTGTCTGTTCAGTCTCCATAACAACATCAACAGTCTGTGTACCAGCTGTGATCGCAGGAAAGAGAACCAGTCCTTCCACTAATTAATTTTAGTAACAAAAGAACGCATTTTTACAAAGCAGAGGATTGTTAGCGCCAATGGGAGCTGGCTGCCTAATGTTCCAGGCTATTTACGGAATATGTCTTTCCCTACATCCTTAACTGAGCGTAGTCTTAAGACACTTAAAAAAGCACCACCAAAACCCAGCTGTTTTACAAACCTCTCAACACCAAAAGACATTCCCTTACCTTCTTTGTCCGTGAGCACTTCCATTCTGCCGCTGAACATGGCCTTAAGCATGGTGTCGTGCCTGGTCAGCACTTGCACTGTGGTGTAATACAAGGAGCCCCCAACGTTCAGCCGCACGTACTTGTTACCAAGGCTGCCCCCCTTGAAGCTGCAAGTTTTGGGCTTGGGCCCTGCGGCCGGACACAGGGTGGTGGTTAGACACGTGTCCCCCGACATCTCCTTCTGTAGGTAGATGACGACCCTGCAGAGCGTGGGCTTGACAGATTCCGCCGTGATTGGTGAAGAGTCACGAGCCCCCAGACGAGGACGGCAAGGCAAAAGCGGTCATAACCACTGCACCCTTGAAACAGAAACATGTAAGATCAGCACGGAAGCCTGGCATTTCCACTTGCAACAAAAACATGAAGCCCACATTAAAGAAGAGATACTTTCAGCAGACTCCTACGGACGCAGCTGCACGCGTTCTGACAGAACAAGACTTGGCGGTTTTTCCGACAGCTTGCGCAGCACCACGCAGCCGAGCGATGGCTGCAGGACTGTCAGTGAGGGACACGACGCTTTTCCGGCCTTGCTGTTATCGAGACTGCAGCCAACACTACCAACGCCATCCAGCGCCACAGCCCAACTTTAAACGCTCGCTGGAATTCCGCTCCCTCTCAACTTGCCAAAAGAACGCAACTCTTCCGTGCGGAGCTGAACCGCGGTGGCAGAGCTTTCTGCCCGCCCTTCAGCGCAGCGCGTGTCTGTATGGGGGGGGGGGGTTGTTGTTCACATTTTTAACCAGAGACGTTTACAAAAGTCGCTGAACCATAATGTTCTATTTCCTGGCAACTCCCTTCATTCAAAACTCTTCTTCCTCCACCCTGGAATGTCAAGCAGTCAATGTAGCTTTAATAATAAAAAAATAAAATTAACACCACTCCCGTGCCAAGTACGTCCAGTCTTTGGAATATCTGTCTCCATTAAAAAGCCAGCTAGACCTCCACTGCTGCTTTCTCTCCCCAGCCTTGCTTAACTTGCCATTGACAACGAGCTCAAAATTGAAAGAAACAAATAAAAGGATGGAACTAACGGGCCGGATCTGAAGTTCTTTAACTGCAAAAGCACAAATACAGGTTTCTTATCTGTTCTTCTTCTAATAATTATTGTTCTCAAAAACATTTTGTTATTGGGGTTTTTTTGTTGCTGTTTTTATGAAACTTTTTCAGACTCCAAACACCTCCTCCCTTCTCTGTTCTGCACCTATGGCACGTGAGTAACCTTTTATAAACAAATATAATAACCTGCTAATTGTATTGCTATTCTTCCTACATCCCTCTTGCTTCTCACCCCACCTCAGCTTTCAACACACACAAAACCCCACAACCATCCATCCGCACAGCAAATTACTTGGCAGCTACGGATGGGAGCTTAAAATTGCCAGAGATGCGAATAACCACAGAACCTGGAACACCACCTAAAACATAACGTTATGTGTGATTCTTAATTATTCTGACTAAGCAAAGACTGCAAACGATGTGTATTAAACAACAGGCAACACGAACACTGTGCAGATCACCAAGACACAAACCAATTTAAGAACTTCAGCATCAAAAAAGCTCAGCCCGTCTATAAACGCTTCAGCCGGACCTCACGCTAGCTGCCACCGTTCTTCCCTCCCGGCGGATCTCCACAGAATCATAGGAAGTTTGGGGTCGGAAGGGACCCCCAGAAGTCATCTAGCCCAACCCCCCCGCAGCGAGCAGGGACACCGCTAACGAGATCAGGGTGCTCAGAGCCCTGTCCAACCTGGCCTTGAATGTTTCCAGGGATGGGGCCTCCACCCCCTCTCCGGGCAGCCCGCTCCGGTCTTTCACCACCCTCACGGTACAGACTCTCCACAACACGCGGCAGCAAACGTCAGCCCGCGCCTGGGCCGGGCGCCGCGTTCTCCAGCCGCGCCCCTGGAGCGGAGCAGCCCAGGAGCAGACCGGCGCCCGCGGCAGCGTCAGCCCGGCCGCTGGGGGGCAGCAGCGGCGCGGCAGGGCCACGGCGTGGGGCGAGACGGGAGTTACCGCAGCAGAGCGGCGAAGGGCTGCGGGGCAGCCAGCCAGCAGCCGCCCCAGCCCCGCAGCGCGCCGTCCCGCCCGGCCAGCGCCCGGCCCCGGGGAGCCAGCCCGCCCCGCCGCCGGGCCCTCGGCGCACGGGGACAGGGCTCCGTCCGTCCGTCCGTCCGTCCGTCCGCCCCGGGGTCCCGCCCTGCTCTCACCCCCCGCACCCCGCAGCGCAGCGAGCTTCGGCAGCCAGCGGGCGGCTTCGGCCTGAGCGCTGCGGCCCCGCCAGCCGCCGTTCGCCGGAGCCGAGCTCCCTCGGGCCGCGGCCTCTGCCGCCAGCTGCCACCGCACCGCCGGCGCGGGAGGGACCGGCGCGGGGTCCCCCTCCTCCCGGCAGCCCCGGAAAGCAGCGGTCTGAGCGGGGAACCCCCCGCAGCCGCCCTCCGCGGGCCGGGCCCGAGCCCCCCGGCCCCCCCCGCTGGGTCCCGCCGGCCTCCCGCCACCCCGGTCCCGCCCGGCCGCGGCGCCCGGAGGAGCAGGGAGAGTCGGCCCGGGCCGGGCCGGACCGGACCCCGCCGCTCACCCGCCGCCCTCGGCCCCGCCGCGGAGCTCCCTTCCTCCGCCGGGAGCCGCGACCCGGAAGCGCTCCCCGCGCCGCTCCCAGCCTGCCCCGCGGCAGCGCGCGCCGTCGCCGTGGCAGCGGGGCCGTGCGGGGCCTGGGGATGGCGCGGGCGGCGCTGGGCGCGGCGGGTCTGCACTTTGACGAGCTGAACAAGCTGCGGGTGCTGGAGCCCGAGGCGGCGCAGCGAACGGCGCAGCTCCGCGAGGAGTGCCGGGCCTTCCTGGGCAGTGAGTCCCGCCGGCGCCCCGCACCCCGGCACGGCCTCCCCCAACCCCCCCCCGCCCTGCGTTCGGGACCCCCGGCCCGGGACCCACACCCCCCCTCTCCGCACCCCGGCCCGGCCGAGGCCCCTCAGCGCCGCGGGAGCGGCCGGGCCGCAGCGGGGCCCGGCGGGCTGCGGGGGCTCCGCGGGACGCTTTCCTCCCCCGTCCCGCAGCGAGGGCGGTCCTAGGGCGCGGCGGTTCGCAGCCCCCCGCTACGGGAGGGACAGGGAGGGGCTGGGGGTGGCCGGGGCAGGGCAGCGGGGCGGGGGAGCGAGGCCCGGGGAGCGGGGGCTGCTCAGGCTGGAGGGGAGAGGCTGAGGGGGGGCCTCATGGCTCCGCAGCTCCCTGAGAGGAGGGGGCGGGGGGGGGGGGGTGGTCTCTGCTCCGCGGTGACCAGCGATGGGACGAGAGGCGATGGCCTCGAGCTGCGGCAGGGGAGGGTCAGAGCGGAGATGGGGACAAATTTCTGTGCAGAAAGAGCGGTCGGGCCTTGGAGCAGCTGCCCAGGGCAGCGGGGGGGTCCCCAGCCCTGGGGGGGTCAGAAACGTGTGGATGTGGCCCCTGGGGACATGGTTTAGCAGGCATGGGGGAGCTGGGGTGACGGCTGGACGTGGTGATCTCAGAGGTCTTTTCCAACCTTCACCATTCTGTGATTCTGTGACTCTAAAAATCTAAGCCGCATCTAAGAAGTTTAGCTCGTAGCAGAAGCATCAGTCTTCTTTAGGGGCCTTGTGAATATTACTTAACATTTTTTTTCTTTGCAGAAATAGTAGAATTTCAAAAAATAGTGGGCAGCTTAATTGAACTCGTTGATCAACTGGCAAAAGCTGCTGAAAGTGAGAAGATGAAGGTACAGTGCCATTAATTACTGGCTTGTCATGTTCTCTGCTCCCTGCTGTGCGTGAAAGCCAGATCTCTACTCCCTCCTTACAGCAGGAGCGATCTCAGCCAGGGGTTAACGTCTGTCTGTCTGCAGTGAGAGCACGGGGCTCTCCAGCTGATATTAACGTCTCGAAGACTTCCACGGGCGCACTCAGTGCCACGACTCCTGTGTGTCACAGCCCTGCTGTTGCTGCTTATCTGTACATTTGCACATAAACAGAATATGTATCGTTTTAATCATTCCCTCCATTTGTCAAACTTTGTCCCCAAGAGGCAGGAGAGGCTCTGGGAGGAGGAGGAGGAGGAGGAGGAGGAGGAGGAGGAGGAGGAGGAGGAGGAGGAGGAGGAGGAGGGCTTTCCAAACACCAGATCAGTGGATAGCTCTATAACTACCTTTGAAATTTTCCTGATGTATTTTTGCGTGTCACCAAGTGGTGTGGGGTTTTTTTTCCCATGTTCTTGTGGAAATAGAAATTAATGCTTAGCACAATTGTAGGTAATTACTTTTTTCCTTATTTTTCCTGGGGGAAAAAATTTTAACCAGAGCCTGTCTATCTGCAGTCACCAGTGCCCAGCTGGTATTTCCAGAGGAGCCAGTGACGTTGTTGCGGGCCGTTAGGAACATCTTGAGTCTGAAGGAAGTCTCAGATGCCTTCATCTGCCCGCCCACCGCAGGGAGCGTTTCCCCGTCCCACCAACCATTCAGTAGTCAGATGTCACCCTCCTTTATCGTTAGCGTGGCTGGAACACTTCAAAATCAACCCGCTAGTTGTGAAAAGGCTTAAAAAAATAAATTCCAATTCAGCTACGTGACTGACTGTCCTCTGTTGGCAGGCCATTGGTGCACGAAATTTGCTGAAGTCTATAGCAAAGCAAAGAGAAGCTCAGGAACAGCAACTGCAGGCTTTAATAGCGGAGAAAAAGATGCAGCTGGAAAGGTAAGTTCTCTGTTAAATACTTTTGGGGCATTACGTAGGCTGAAAGGTCGCTCTCGGCACCGTGCTTGGCTGCAGGCCGCTGTCTCAGCTGGTTCCAACAGTCCGTCTGCAGGGGAGGTGCCTGCTCCTGCACACAGCGCGCGCAGAACCGTGCAGAGCCACGAGACCCAGGGCCCTGCCTGCCGCTCCCCGGGGGGGTTCGTCTCCGGCCACGCTGTGCCTGGGCAGAGGCAGCGCGAGCTCGTGCAGCTGGAGGACGGAGTAAAGCTGCAGCAGCGTGCCACGCTCTGGCTCGGGCAGGCGCCGCTGTGCAGCCGGCGTAGCCGGACTGCCCTCCGGCGCAGACCCGCGAGCGCTGTCCTGAACCGCCGAGCGCGGGGCCGCTGGTAACCGCCGGGTGTCTTTTCTTTCAGATACCGAATAGAGTACGAGACTCTGTGCAAAATTGAAGCAGACCAGAACGAATTCATTGACCAGTTCATTTTTCAGAAATAGAGGATTTTAAGATAAAAACAAACTGACTTGGAAACTTGACCATTCCAGAATCTTGAGAGTTTCAAAAATATGCAATTTTTCACTGTGTATGAATGAAGAGATGGTTTGTACACATGGAAGTGTCTTTTAATTCAGTGTGAGTTACACTACAAGTGGCAATAAGGAGGCTTTCCAACAGCTGTAAAGACTGTTCTGTCCCTTGATTTTATAGCAGTTTTGTACAGTCAGTAGTTCTAATTCAGATTATAGTTAAATTAATACTGCTGTTGCTATGTTATGTCTCTCCCTTTTTGCATTGTACAGCTCTTTCAAAGAAATCAGGAAATAAATTATTGTTTTCAGACTTTCTGGATACACCAGAATCAGTTGCTTCTGCTACGTTATTTTCGAACTGAAGCGTTCACGGCTCCTGGACAGTCACCGCAGTGTTCCTGAGGTAGTGTTTGTCATGTCTGTAAAGACACAACACACAAGCAGTGGTAACTTTTATCTATATTGACCACATTATTTTTTCTATAGAGTTAGGACAAAACCCAGAAATTTATGACAAACAGAACGATCAGTTACAGACCCACAAAAAAGCGGAGAATACGGCAGAGTTGGGACCTTTAGACTATGCCTGAGGTTCGTCCGTGCAGGGGGCAATGACGGAGGTGAATTCCTTCACGGGCACCGCTGGCGACAGCAGCAGACTGATGAGAGAAACCTTTCTGAGCGACACCAGCACCGTATACGAACTGTGACGGCGCGTGTGACGTTCCAGAACGGAACGCCTGGGATCTAACCTCAAGCCTGGCGCTGAAGTGCAGACAGAAGCGTGTTCTGCCTGGCTTTAGCCAAGCCACCAGGCAAACGCCGGCCCTGCCAGAGCCGTGGAAGGCTTCGGTTTAACGCCGGTGAAGCGCTGAAATGCAGAGGCAGCGCCTGAAGAGCCTTCCTGGTGACCGGCAGTCTTACGCACGTCTCCGAGTCTGATTCTTGCAGATCAGACTGAGAACTTTAAAAACCCAAACAGACCACCCCAGAATTTCTGTCAGCAGTAAGTTTTGTTTACTGTAACTTCTGCATAGATTTACTGTGTGACCTATCTACGCTCTCACACTCATTTTAAGTTCCTCTTATGCCCTTAAGAAGATTGAGTGCAGTTTAATGCCTTCATAGTTACGTATTTCCATACTAAAAGTGATGTCAGGGATGAGAGAAAATTTACAAAGCCTTGTCTACAGCTCCTGAAGTACTTCGGAATCCTGGAGGAAGTATGCCTCATTGTCAAACCAAGGTGACACAGCACGCAGAAATCCAGATTTTGGCACATTTATCACCAATCAGACATTTACAATTAGTCAAAATCGAAGCAGAGCAAAGGAAGGTGAAATTTTAAAGGAAGGGGCGAGGAAGTTCAGAATTATTACACGATTTGGAATGCCTCAAAGGAGCAGCTCTGCAGCCCTGCACATGATCGGTTATGGATTTTGCAGATGCTCTTGGAAGACAAATTTCTCACTTCAGTGGTTCTCTACCAGGCATCTTGGAAAAGGGACCTTGACAGAAAGTATCGGCCGTAGTCCCGCCCCCATCAAACGGCTGGAAGTTCATTTTCCCGTCCCGGCCGTACCGCGCAGAGCCGCGAGTGGGAGAGGAGCGAGGTCCCCCCAGAATCCCCAGGGACTGCTCACGTGGGTGACCGCTGCCAAAGCCGTCCCTGGCTGAAGGAGAGTGGGGACCTCAACCCCACTCGAGTTCTCCTTGTGGGAGCCAGGTGCTGTGGGAAGAGCGGCTGCAGCCAGCGCCACGAGGCAGATGTTTGGCCCGAGGACTGCGGCAGCGCAGGGTCCGAATCCAAGCCAGGCCAGGGGGGTGTGCAGCCCACTACTTCCTTTTCCTTTTCTCCCCGAGGCTGTAGTGGGGGCTGGAGAGCATGGTGAAAAGAATCAGCAGGGGTATCAGCAAGTACGGCGCGTAGACAGAGAGCAGAACGAGGCGCTCGCGCTGCGTCTGAGGTCCCAGATGCTCCGACGTGGAGAAATCGTGGAACAGGATGTGCGCGAGGATGGCAATCAGAGTTGTAGCGACGTGGGTGGAGTAGATAATCGCAGGAGTCCTTATCCATTTGCAGCCCCCTGTACGGAAGCAGAACGGAAACGATATTGAAGTGTTTTGGAAGAAGCAGGGTTCAGTGGCTTCTCAGTGGACAGAACGCTAACCGCCACGTCTGTGACAGGACGAGCCATCGGTCACATCACACAGGTAGCAGAAAAAACCGTAAGCACTGGCAGCAACCGAGGAAAATCATCGACCTTTATGGAAATTTAGAACGATGGTGTGATCGCAGAAGTTTTAAAGTAACGAAATGAGTACACAGGCTTGACCCAGACCGTGACCGGCCGTGGAAGCGTGCCAGCTGCCAAACGTCGGTGCTGGTTATGTAGAAATGGCGGCAGCTGACGAGGGCCGATTGTCAAGGGTCTCGTTTCTGACAGGCCTCATTCTGTGCTGCCTTCTCACACAAAACTTTTTGTGAAAACAGCCCAGCACTCTGCGGGTACGGCCCTGTAACTGCTTGAGGCCAATAAACCTTCTTTGCTGTGCTGAAAGCAAGCGTTACGCAGAAACGCTGCCCAGGACACCTCCTCACACTTGTTTCGTACCGACCTTTAAAGAAGGCGTACGCCGCAACGGGGAAGAACGGCATCTGCAAGAAGGCTTCGCAATAGATAAACGCCTTAAACCACTCCGGGGGCTGGAGCATCATGGGGTCTCTGAAGGTGACCGCATACCACTGCAGCAAGTCTGTCAGCTTCAGAAGAACAGAAGAACAGATTAATGCCCTGAATGTCCGCGGCAACAGGAAAAACCATGACCCTCATCTGGCGGTCGGGGAGGCCATCGCTGCTGTGCCAAAGTCAAGTGACTTCACCTCGGGACACACGGCTTCACGCCGCAGTTCAGCTCTGATGGGGACCACGTCGCCGAAGCCCCCGAAGTGATGAGCCCCTTCCGATAAGAATGTATTAAACGTGCACTACGGGCAATTCTAGAATTACTGCAGCATTAAGCGCAGGTGCTTTCCAAAAACTGGTACTGAAATGTCATTTCTTACCAGAAGAAACCCAAACGGCAGAAGACCTGCGCCCTGACATTAGCAGGTACTGAAGAACTCTCGCATTTCCCTCTTCCGCACCCTGTGGTCGCCAGCCGAGGTGGGCTCAATCCCACCAGCACCTCCGGGCACGCGCGGTGCCTGCGTGGGAGGTGTGACCCGGCCTGGCCGCGCCACGGGGAGCCCGCGGCCTCGCTCGGCTGGGAGCGCGTCGCCGCACCGCAAGCTCACGGCCGCTGCTGCGGCTGCCACCGCGCAACGTAAGGGTTTTGGCTTAGCGAGCCGCAGCTGGTTTCCATGACAGAAATCTAAATTCCAGCATGGCTTTGAGGTGGACTTTGAACAGAGAGATAGGGATGGAGAGTTGCTAGTTAACTATTAATTAAAAACGGTTTCTGTAATGGGGTGATTCTACAGGCAATTTTAATGGCAAAAAACAAATTCACCAAATGTGAAGCTGGGATGGGAAGTCACAGCTGATCTCATCCTGATGACGAGAGTTGAACTGATTAGCTTCTACCCAGCTATTAGTTTGATTGACTTTGTGATGTTTATCATCTTCTAGCAGCTCATTCAACGCCCCCCCAGCCAGGGATTTGTCCCAGCGCACTCGGTGCTGCACGGCACCGGTACCAGCCCCGTCCACGCCCTGGCAGGAGCGCGAGCGGCGGTCGGGGCCACGGAGCGGCCGAGGCAGCGACAGCCACAGCCAGGAGCACGCGTGGCCCGGGCTGCGCTGACGCCGGGCGTGGGCAGGCGTGACCGGGCGTGGGCAGGCCGTGCTGGGGCGGCGATCGGCCACGCCGCCGGTTCGCCAGGGACCGTCCTCGGGCCCCGGGGCCGTGGGCTCTCGGCTGGCGGGAGCACCCTGCACACGGCCGGGCACCGGCTGAAACCCAGCGGCAGCCGGGGCCGCGGTCGGCGGTGCCACTCCCTGTCCTCGCCCTGCGGACGGCCCCACGGAGAAGGCCAGTCGCCAGGCGGGCAGCAAGCGCGGAATTATTGTCAAATATTGTTTCATTTCAGGAGCTTCACTGCGCTCTTTTGTCCCCCCCGATGTCTCTACAACTGGGCTCGGTACCGAGCGCCGCGGGATCCCTTAAACCACGCGGGAGGCTCCGCGCACGGTCGCTTCTCTTCAAAACCCCCGCACCGAACGCGCCCCGGCCCGGCCCCGGCCCCGTCCCCCGCCCCCGTCCCCCGCTCACGGCCGCGGGGCACAGGCCGGCGGGCAGCAGCGGCTGGAGGTCGATCAGCGCCGTCACGGGGATGTGCGACAGGAAGTAGAGCGCGAAGAGCCGCTCCCGCCAGCGCGGCGCCGCCATCGCCACTGCCGCGCCCGCCCCGCCCATCGCCCTGCCCCGCCTATCACAGCGCCCCGCCCATCGTCCTGCCCCGCCCACCATCGTCCTGCCCCGCCCACCGCCCCAGGAGGAGGGGCCGTCCCCCACGCCCCGCTGCAGGCAGCGCTGCCGCCGCCGCCAGCCCCGCTCTGTGCCCGCACCCGCCCCCCCCACGTCTCCCGTCCTTCCCCCGCTTCCCCCGCCCCGGGCAGGGCCTCAGCCGGGGGGAGGGGCCGAGCCGGAGCCCCCTTCCCCCGAACGCTGCGGGAACCCGGGCTCAAAGCGGGGCAAAGCCAGCTCCGGCCCTGCCCTCCCCGGCCCGGCCCGACCGCCGGTCCCAGCCCCGCCCGGCCCCGGCGGTCCCAGCCCCTCCCTTACCGAGCACAGACAGCGGCCGCGGCGCAGGCGCAGCTGCTGCCGCCATTACCCGCCTGGAGCCCAGGCACCCCCCGGTCACCGGCACAGAGCGCGGGGGGACCCGCGGCGGGGGGGGTCACAGGGCACAGCCGCAGGGCTCCGTCCCGTCACGCTCGCCGGAGGAATTTTAAGAAGTTCCAAAGAACAAACAGTTCGAGGGTCTCGAGCTGCCCTGTTACTGAAACAAACCAAGGGTAAAAACGATGATTAGCAAAACCGCTCCCCGCTGAGTGTCCAGGCCGTCTGTTGGGTGGGGTGAGCTCCAGCAGCGACGTCCCCACAGGCAGCAGCAGGCAGGGGACCGGCGCTGCAGCGTCCGGCCCGCCAGCGGCTGGAGCCAGGCCCCCACCACGCACCGGCAAACGGACCGCGGCCGCTCCCCGTCCCGTCGCGCTCCGCCGGGCTCCTCCGCGTCGCCGCCAGACGCACACAGCGGCCAGGCCTCTCCCAGCTGAGGTCCCTTCGACCGCCGGCCGGTGATGTCGAGGTTACTCCTTGCGCTCACTGCTTCTGCCCTCTTCTCGAGGCACAAGTAACCACAGGAGATGCAGGCGCTGTATTCAGAGAGCTCAAAACTTACGATTACGCTCCGTAATTCATTTGACATTGATATCAACAAAGCTTAAAACTGATTAAAATGCAACTCTGAAACCTAAGCTGGATTTTAACCTCACCGGGAAGGAAAGCAGCTCCCTCGGTGACCTCGCGTTCACCTCTCTCCAGGCGTACACGCGTGTGCGTGCACGGAGCTCTCCGTGTCAGACAGCCCTTCACCGCATGTCACTCACATCCAGCACGTGGCCAGAGAACACGTGACCGTAGCGGGTTTTTACATCTCTGTGCACACACCTTTTAGTGACACGTTTGTGCCAATCTCAGTCCCTCGTTCTGCACAGCGCCTTGCCCACGTTCGTACGAAGACACCCCGAAAGGTAAATGTCCAAGAGACGTTTTACTCTCTTTATGGTTACGAATGAGATTCAGCCACGGACCTCCAGCAATCAGCTCCCGCACACCACCGAGGCACCAAGGGGTCTCCTCTGCGGCTGGGCCGCCGCGTGCCCACAGCCCGACCACCCTGCGCGTCACAGCGGGGGACCCAGCCAGCAAGCGGCCGCTCGTGCTGCAGCCTCACGCCGAAGGAGAATCTAACGAGCAGACTAAGTAAAACTGGCGGTGAATGAATGGCAACGCCTTCAGCAACATCAACTGTGAAGCAACAACGACACCGCCACCACCAGATCCAAAACTTGTCAGAATTTAGCCCGTAACAGCACGGCGGCTTTGCAGCAGGGGTCTGAGGAAGAGGCACCGCGTGAGGCCAGCCGGCATCTGTGCCAGCCCCAGGAAGGGAGCACGTGCTGAGGCAGCTTACCAGTTCGGTTCTTGGGAGGTCCGGGGGCCTGAACTGCCCAGCTCAATTTGTTTGATCTTCAAAAAGGTCCCACTCCCAGAACGGGACCGGCTGCAGCCGCAGCCTGCAGCACCGCTGCGCGCTGGGCTCTCCGCACCGGGACTGGAGCGAAGTGCGAGCCCCTGTGCTCGACAAACGACGCGAGCTTGGCAGACTGAGTCCACTCCATCCCTGACTGGACGTCTCGCAGCCTCCCAGTAAAGTGCAAGGCAATTGCTCGTTGTGATTTAATCCGCAAGTTTTGCCTTTATCCAGGATTGAGCTTAAAGAGTAAATGAATATTTTGTTTACGAATTCATATATATGTGCATGTAGGTGCATATATATATGTGTATGCATGTGAGCATAAAAATCAAAACCATGCCCAAAGCAAGATGTTACAAACGCTTTTTACTTGTATTCTTTTAGACAGCATTTAATCAAGATTGTAACAACTTATTCTTAAATAAAGGTGGGAGATCAGACAGGAAATAAAGATAACGCCACTCCTTTTTCAAATGTCACATTTAATGTTTTCACCACCGTACTTCAAATCTACATTTTACAAAGTGACCAGCAAGTGTGCCACATTAACTGACCAACCTCTGAGATTTTACCTTTCATACCAGTGTCTTCTCGGGCTCTTTTCATTAAACACGTTCTCACTCAAGTGAATTGAAATGCTTCAGCTGGTTTTATTCGCAGGAGCCTCACAAAAAACAAAGATATTGCACCATCTTTGTTCAGCTATTCAATGTTTGTCTCTTTCACAGCAAATAATTACTTCATTGAAGTTAAAACTTCCAAACATAACTTACTAATAGTCTCCAATTTCAGCTCAGATCACTCTTGTTGAAAATACTCTGCTAAATACAGATAACTTACAATAACTTTAACAGTTAATTGTCCATAACAAACACCACGGTTTTTCTCCAGACCAATGCTCAAATTTTAAGACCACCCTTTAGTATTTCTTTGTACAGGTGAAAAACAGTCTTCAGTTTTCTAGTCTTGTTTTAAATACAAAAGTTGGAAGGGACATTCAAGTTTCAAGTCTCCACACTGAACTTAAAAAAAAAAAAATCATGTGGAGGTAAACAAACCAAGTTGTATACTCCAGGAGGTAGAGGCCTTCAATTTGTGTTCATATATACATATGCACAGAATTCAGTGTTCCAACAGAAAAAGAATTAGCCAAAAAGTAATAAAAGTTATTTACTACTGTGACATTTCAAGACTTCCACAGCTTCGCCTAGAGACACAAACACAATTAACATAATTCCCTATGTGCTTTTTTTTTCCTTTTCTTTTTTTTTTTTTTTTCTCCCAACTGTCCAGTGCAGGAAAAAGTTCTCACAAAATTTCACAGACCTAAAATGTGCAAGCTAGTTTCTCTCTATACAGCAATGATGTCAGGGATCTCTGAAATTAGCCCATAAATGGAATTATTTACACACATAGAAGATGCATGCTGGGGGGTTTTATGTAAGAAAGAGCAGAAAAACTTCTAATAAAAATAGATTAAATATATATATATATTTATACTGGGTAAGGAAACAGAAGTTTAGTCTCTCCTAGTCACAAACTCATTCTCTCTACTCACAACATTGGATTTTAGAACAGCACACATCACCATCACAGCTCTAGTGAGAAGCTATTTATAGGATTTGATCACCAGGTGACAGGGCCGCTTGCGGGGTCGCTGTCAGCTGGCGGGACTTCATGATTGGTCGCAGTCAAGTTTTCTGTATTCCTTAGTTTTAGAAAACCCAAAATCTTCAGGAATGGCTCAATATCAAAATGTATGTCTATCTTTTTGTACAATCTCACTTCAATAAAAAAAAAGAGAAAAAACGCAAAACCCTCCCCAAATTTGGTTCAATTCTGTTTGTTCTGAGCTGAGCCATCACAGCTGCACTAGAATTCATAAAACACGTGCAACTCTGGGTAAAATATTTTCTTCTAAAAGCACAACCACTTTACAAGATTAAAAGTCTAGTACATTTCTAAATATTATTCATATTGTACAAGTAGTGGTTGTTAATTTAAAACTTCATTAGTAAAATTACAGTACAAGCATGATTAACCTCCAGAATTGCAAATCCCAGACTCCAGTGGAAAGCTACATTACGTCTTCAGTAGTATCTTATCTTCCACTTTACTCCCAAACCAGAGGAGATGGCGGCATCTCAGATGGCTGAGCAACCGTGGAACTAGAGTGCGGGTGATACAGAAAATCAGCGTTCACTTGCAATGGCCAACGGGCAAGGCAGTTCATGCTCAACCAGTAAGCAAACATCTCAAGGCAAAGGAAAAAAACCCACCAAAGCCAAACCAAAACAACCCGAAACACCCCCGGATCAACAGTTAACAACACTGACAACAAATACTAGGCTTGATCTACTCATTTCCTTCACGATTCTTCATCTACCAGTCATTAAGGTTTTTACAGGGCAATGCTACGATCAGAATTCAACTTGTCAATCTTTCAATTCTAATTTTTAGTCTGACTTCTGTACTTCTACGCAAAAATATTACTTGAAACCTTTACACATTTACTCAAACTCTAGAAGAACTGATCACAGTATTTTTAAGATGTAACCATATGCGTCCTTAAGGTATTTTTTTGCAGAAGTTATCTATGGGCCTTTCCTACTCTCAGAAACGTAAAACATAAAAATATTTTGGATGTGTGAATTCTGCACTACTAATAAATGTGAATGAATATCAGATGTGATTACATACAGTTACCTAATAAAGCTCTTAAAAGCAGCAGACTGAGGGTTGATGCAGAGAGGCACTCTGTTTCCTTTCTGCTGTTCCAAAATGAACTGATGAATTATTTCTGTGCAGAGGAGAAAAATAAAAAAAACACCATACCATTAACACTTTTTGCTTCAGTAAAACGCAGTGTGGACTGGAGGGAGGAAAATACAGCTTCTTTTAAGGAAAGTACATTTTAGTGAGGGTAAAAGAACTCCGGCTTCCCTAAATCTGATCTGGGGCCATACCGCAGAGTAAGTCCACACAGAACTCCTGCAGGCACACTGCAATAACCGTGTGTAAAACAAAGCCCTCATCACCACTACCACACTGCACTGCTGATCACCAGGTACAGAGTAAATCCCAATTCTGGGGCATAACGCTTTGAAAAGCAAAGAATTCTCAACTTGAACTGGATTTGCTGATACCAAGAACACTCAGTCCAGCCTGACTCGTGAATTCAGTCACTACCACCAGGAACAACACTGCTGCTCGAGATGGTCAAAACAAAAAGGTAAATTTTCCTAAGGAACGAGGAACTCTGTGCACAGCTGCCAGACAAAGCACCTTCTCGCACGCAGGTCTGCACACCCCCCTCACACCTCCCGAAACCCCCCGAGCCTGGCAGGTTTGCCAACGGCTGCTCGTCTGCAGCGGCAGCGCTGGTGCCGGGGCGAGCTCCGGGCGCGGGGACGGCTCGTTAGAGGCAGCGCGCGGGAATCTGCACGGCTGCCAGCACGCTGGGCAGGCAGCTGCAGAGCGACAGATCTCAGCGAGGACAGCAGAGCTCTGTACAGCTCTGCAAAGCGACGGCCAAAGAGCAGAGGGAAACCGAAAGAATGGCAGGATACAAAGAGAACAACGTTACGCGAACTTGTAGGGACTAGAAATGTGAATTTCAGAATTACAAGTTCAGGATATGTCCAAAATAAGTCACGCTATCATGGAGCACTTTTGTCCCAGATGACTGAATTGTTTGTTGGAAAGCGCGGAGGTAACGCATTTCCTCTCCTTCTCCTCCTCTATTCAAGCTGCCACCAAACAGGCGGAGGGCTACGAGGATGGTGAGGGGACTGGAACATCTCCCCTACGAGGAGAGGTTGAGGGAACTGGGCTTGTTCAGCCTGAAGAAGAGAAGGCTGCGAGGGGACCTTATAAATGCCTACAAATATCTGAAGGGTGGGTGTCAGGAGGATGGGGCCAAACTCTTTTCAGTGGTGCCCAGTGACAGGACAAGGGGCAATGGGCACAAACTGAGGCGCAGGAAGTTCCGTCTGAACATGAGGAAGAACTTCTTCCCTCTGAGGGTGATGGAGCACTGGAACAGGCTGCCCAGGGAGGCTGTGGAGTCTCCTTCTCTGGACATATTCAAGACCTGCCTGGACAAGGTCCTGTGCAGCCTGCTGTAGGTGACCCTGCTTCGGCAGGGGGGTTGGACTAGATGACCCACAGAGGTCCCTTCCAACCCCTACTATTCTGTGATTCTGTGAAACAGAACCGAAATCCCTACTGCTCCTTCTCATACTGCACTGCTCTCGTACCAGCACCGCTCTCCTGACTGGATCTGATCTCAAAAGCAACAAAGTCTGTTTTATGGCTTGTTTGCTATAATGGAATTAGACTTCAAATCTCCAGTGCCACCAAGAAGCTGCTGGCATGGAGTCACCCTCTGCAGCCACGGTTCGCTCTCCCGGGCATCGGGATCGCTTCTCCTCACGGCAGCACGGCACAACGCAGAGCGCATCCTCCACATCCCTGCCGGCAGGCAGCGTGGCAGCCGCGGGGCTGGGACAGCCGCTGCTGCGAGGGCACGCGAGAGGGGCACTTCAGCGGGAGCAGGCCGGCACAGGCAGCGGAAACGGAGCAGGAGAGCTACGGGACTGCTCGGCGTCGGCTCTTGGTGATGCTGAGCCTTCCTGCAGGACAGCGGCCGAGGTAACACCCCGCACCCCCAACAACAGCGACGTCCCCGTCCCCCCGCAGCAATCTGTCGACAGCAGAGTGGCACGGGGGGCACTGACATCAGAGAAGGATGCTGGGAAGGTCTGAAACCAAGAGACTTCCGCACGTCAGCTAACAGGTGCGATATTATGCTATGTCAGAACATCTACAAGCCATTCTGCTCTTTTAGTGAAATTATTTCCAGGATCTATTATGGAAAAACACCTAAAAGGAAACACCGTCTGGGTTAGCGTATGCATGCAGACTGCACATCCTGACTACACGCTGCTGGGGGAGGGAGCAGGGAGAGAAAGGCAGATGCAAGGGTGAACTGCTACTCACCTTTAACCTGCCGAACAGAACTGAGGTTCTTCTCAAAAGTGTCGTCAAACTTGGGATTAGTGATGGGTTCAAAATCACTAGTATAAACTCTTCCAGTAGATGTGGAAAAACAACATTTACACATACAAGTGTGGTATCGCAACCGCCCTTCATCGAGATATGGGTGAGCTAAGGCATCCTTAGCAGATATTCTTTTGGACTGAAATATTGCATTTAAAGGAAAAAAAAAATTAGTTAGTTCGGATACTTTCAGAGGTATTGAAACAGTCTAAAGCACACTTACTCACCAATTAATTCTAAATTGTTTTATAAACCCTAGCCCCGTTAAAGGATGAGTTGATGGCAGCAAGTGTGCTGGCTCTGCAAACGGTGCCAGCAGGGGGAAGATGTCCCCCACACACCAGCAGCCTCGCTGGGACGGCACTGAGCCTCTGTGTGACAGCCAACACCTTTTTTAGATATAAGTTTTTCAACAATTACTTTCTCCAGGTAACCTGAAAATTGTGACGCCTACAGTAAATCAGAATAAGCCCAAAGCATTTAATGTTAGCAAATAGGGCACTTTGTAGACCCATAGTTGGCGAAATATTTTCAGCGTCACTGATACACAGATTTAACATCACTGACAACGGAACAACTCAGGATCTGGCATCTGGAGTTCTGAGAAACACTTTCCACGTCAAGTTTCAGAAAACCAGCGGTGCAGGAAGCGCAGGGGAGAAGGAGGTCAGAGCGAAGGTTTAAATTACAAAGTCTGCCTCCACACTACTCGGGCTTTTTTTGTGCGCAGCCCAAGTGAAAAAACACCTCCGTCTCCAGGTGTGCCACCCCACCCGCCAAGCCAGGAGAACACCCTCTGTCTGCACAGAACTGCAGGCAGAAGTGCTACTGCAAATTCCAGGTGCAACCAAACCCGTTGTTATGGGTGAATTTAAAACCACAAACCAAACCACAAAAAACCAGAACACAAATTACTTGCTCAAAGTTACAGAGCAAAAGCAGTGGCAACGCTCGAAGTAAAACCCAAGTGTCCGGATATCCAGGATATTTTTTAGATGAAATGAAAATCACCTGTTCTAAAGGACTGTCCTGATTCTTTAAAAAAAACAAAACCACATTTATTGAAATGCGATTTGGGAATAATAGTATTCCGAGTCTTGAGGCAGTTAAAAAGGAAAAAATGAAGTTTGTTTATGTGGAAGTCACGATTTAACATTTCTATGTTTTTGTTCAGTAAAGCAATCTTAAGGTTCAAAAAAATAAAATCAAAAGGCGCTGCCTTCTGAATACTTTATCAATTGCAAGCTCCCTCCTTTGCAGTTCAGTCAATCTGTTTTTCCTTTGAAATGCTAGGGGTTTTCTGTAAGAATGAAATAATTAAGATCGTCGATTCAGGTATCAGATTTTCTAGTGACAGTTTTCTAGAGTAAGCCCAAGAGATGAAATCGAAAATCCACAGCAGCACATTTTTATTAGAGAAGCAGATGCTCGGTGGAAGGAAAGATCCTGTCGTCCGACCGTGGGGATGCAGCAGGAATTTTTTGTGTGTTGCAAGGCCACGAACGCCCACGCGTCTCTAATTAGAACCGCACCAAAGTATCTGGTGTTCTGCTACCTACACGCAGCCAGGAAAAGATAGCGTGATTCACGAACACCCTCATCTTTCTCCTTCTATCGCAGCTCTCTTCAAGACCACCAGATTTGAAATGCGAAACCCCCGTTCCAGGGGGAAATTAATTGACTGATTATAAGGTGATACTTTCACGCCTTTTACAGACACAAAAGTACTGAAATGCAATGTAGAAGAAAATCAGTTAAAGCAGTCCTTTACTTAAAATACTCATGTAAGTGGCAGACAGTAAAAGCGATTAAACCAAAAAGTATTAGAAATAATTTTAAATCATACTTACTGGGTCAAAGACCAGCATTCTGCAAAGGAGATGAACTGCTTCATGGGTAGCTTGACTGGAGAGCGTGTACAGGACAGGAAGGGATGGCTGCGGGGGAAACAGGAGAAGGGGAAGTACAGATAGTTGTCCTGTCGCATCCATCAGCAAGAACACGCTGTCACAGCACGCGTTACTTCACAGTTACCAAGGACGAACTTCTGGTTAAAAAGGACGTGCACTACCCACCGCTTTCCGACAAGACAGGAATCACTACTGCAAAACTCGGCAATTGTGACAGAGGTCTGAGCGATTGTTTTTTCCTTAGTTCAGATGTAATCCCTGGACAAGCCTACATTTTATTTATTTATTTTTCTATATAGAGACCACTTTAAGTTGTAGCTGCTCAGGGGTTTGATTAACCACATCATTTCCATTTTTCTGATCTCAGTCACTGCCAAATTATGGATTCTTTTGCTTTTCCTTACCCAGGCGATCCATATCGAACTGACAGTGACAATTAAAATGACCTTCAGGCATCCCGCATTTTGCATGGAGATAACTAGGCCAACCACCCCGGCTGGAAGGACGGGGGGAGGGGGAAGGGGCCTTCTCGGGGCAGGAACCGCACGGTACAGAAGAGCTGGAACAACCCTGAAGCTGGCGGCAGCAGTGCGACGCTCGCTCTGGTTCGCCCCACAAAGCACAGCTCTGCAGGTCCTTCTCCTCCCGTATCTCCTCGTTTCGCTCACGCTTTCAAGCACGGCAGCCTGCCGAAAAAACCCGCTGTACAAATACCCAAGCAAAGACAGATTTTTGGGAGCGGGGCCACGCAGCCCTGCTGGGAAGGCGAGCACAGGAGCTCCCTGCCAGCTGCGGAGCGGGAGGCGAGCAGGAACCCCAGCCACGCTGCCGCGGAGCGCAGGGACCGCGTGGTGGCGGGTCGACGGCAGCCGCCCCTCCAGCCCCAGCCACACCACTGGGCCCTGCCAGCTCAACAAGCAGGTAGTATTTTAACACGAGTTTACTCAACATATAAAGTTGCCATCTGACAGCTTTTAACTGCACGTACGCTCTAGCCTGAAAGCCTCCTTTGACTCTGGGATTAAACGTTGACACGAAGGTAGCAAAATGCGAAGACAACCCCTGTCCCCGCGTTCCTAACACCTGAAGTTGTCCAAAACGAGAAAATTTAATCAACCATGTTCCCGTTACATGCCATTCCTTTGAAATTATTAGCTAGACCCTAGACTCTTGAAATGAGCTTCAAAGAGATATTTTTTAAAGGCACTACAATGTCAGTTTCCAAAATCAAGTAAAATGTTTTCCTGCTTAATTGCCATGATTCCTATTCAGCTTCAGGAGCGGCAGCAGAGTGCACTGCAGCCCCAGCCTTCAAAGCAACCAGAGGGTTGTAACACAAGCCAACAGCTACTCCTCTAAAGTGAAGGGGGGGGGAAGAAAAGAGTAAGATGGGGGAAGGGAGTCTCAATTTTCACACTGAGAAGAAAGCAATCCCACAAACCTATTGAAAAAAAAACCCAAAAGCCCCAAACAAAGAAAAAAAGAGCCCCATAGATATTAGGCCAGGCACTGCTGCAAAGAAAATTCCCACTATGGAACGTGTTGCATCAAGTGCCATACTCCTAAATTTCTTTTGTTTTTGTTTTTTTTTCTTAAAGGAAAGAAATTATTGCCTACGCGTGCAGCCACACACATGTACCTCCGTGTTCTTCCCACAAAAATTCGAACTGCACGTATATCAGCTAGTGCATGCAGGTGTCGGGAAGAGCCACTGGGGCAGGAAGAATACCGAGCGCTTCACTAGCGCGTGTGATTACTGCCGAGACGTGGGACGAGCCGGCCGACAGAAAGCACTACAACATTCTGCCTCGAACAGAACACATCAAGTGAAAGCTAGCTCGCGCATCTACGGGACAGTATTTGCTGACAAACTTTGCATGGATCCACAGGATTTCCAGAACTGCATTAATTCTACACAGACTTGTAACCGGTGCACAGCGCTAGTATTTGGCAGGGATCTCTTGCTCCTACCTGTTCAGCAAAGCCAATGAACAGAAGTTATTTAGTTGCTGTAAATTTGTCAGCATATATAAAAATGACACCTCTGCAGCGACGCCATTCTAAGCTACCCCTGAACCAGCAAATGCAGCACTGAGCTCTTCTCAGCCTGAGTTTCTGAGTGCAGCCTATAGAATATAAAGCTGTAAGATTTGGGAACTTCGTATGATTTCTCTAATTAGTAAGTACCATCTACACAAAAACGGTGCATCACAACTGGATCTCCTTCTTCCACAACAGAGAACGCAAGGACCACGACAGGGAGGGAAGGAACTCCGGCACATTTTGCCGTTAGAAGCGGGTCAGCACACGACTGCCGGTGAGGCGCACACCGCTCTCCTGGCACGCTGTGAATGCGGGAGGGGGCTCTTCCTGGGGCTGCCAGCTATGCAACTCCATCAATTCACTTTAATTTAGTTTGAAGTAAAATTTTTAAATACAAAAGTGACAAAGAAGTCTACGTAGTATGTAAATTCTCACCATGCCAACACACAGTGGGGTGGGGTTTTTTTTAATCAGAAACTTCATGCATTAATCTATTTTTACATAAAGCAGCAAAATGCTTTACCCCTTCCTTCACTCCTACTATGCTCACCTACACTGATTAAAAATAGTTTGTGTGACAAAGTAATCACCAGTTGCTAACTTGGTTTTCTCTCCCTATTGATCTCATTAAGAAACTGGTAACATTTAGCTATTTATAACCAGTAAAATCTCCATTTTAAAAGATGAAAAGACACGAATTTGCCTTCAAACATGAAGTGTGCTTGAAGCTGAAAACAGAGAAGTATCACTGAAGAAACCAACTAGATGCGCTGTGACCCTCTGTGTCCAAGTCGCAGACGAGCACGCCAGCTCCAGAGACTGCTCAGCTTCTGGGGCACCTCAGCAGAAAGGCACGTTGTTTTCCTCAACAGACACAGAACTCATGCTTATAGTACATTTCCGATGACTTCATGGCTATAGGACATTAAATCTGTACCGGAAATATTTTGTACCATTTCACCTCACTTGATTTTGAGTGTTCCCATCGTTCGATGGGACAAGAGACACGGAGTTTCAGAGGCTTCTACAAGAACTGGGATGAGAAAACCCGATGACATTCTTGTCCCTGTTTCAACTCGTGATAAAACATCCTGGTTCAACAAACTGAGCAAAGCTAACAACTCAGTTCCAGAGTTCTTGCTTACTACTACCGAGAGCACAACTACTGCACTTCGGAAATGTCAAGCAATTATCAAATGATCAGAATTTTAAACCAATGTATTCTATGAAGTATCTGGATGTATTTGTATACTATTACATATTTTCATGTATAAAGCATAGTGGATGTATTTCTCCCAGCTTGAACCACTATAAAACTTTTTATTTTTAAAAACATCTCAAACCTTGAAAGTGCAGGACTACAAGCTTAAAAGTTACAACTCTTCTAGCACATGACAGCAAAAAAAATAGACCTGATTTGTTTTAAAACTGGTAGAGAAAGTCTTAAGGAAATCCTCCTATTATTAATGTTAAAAGAAAAAAAACCTGTCATAAAATGGAATAGAGACAACTTGATGTAGTGAATCAAAACTGCCAAGGAAGCAGAACTCCCACACGTTAATAATATAGCAGAATATATATTCAATGCTCATTTCTATGGTAACTGCTATTGTGGTGAGTAGACATTTGAGAAACTACTTCAACACGCAGAAAGTAAAGATGCAAACTTAGCTACTGGAAAGATCTGATGTATTCACATGTACAGGTTATTAACTGTGTTAATTTTTACTATCTAATCATCATAAAAAAGACCATATTGGATGGACATACTGCTTTTTTACTGCACTATGGATTCCCGCATAAGCATTTCTTTGTATCTATTAACAGTATATTTCATTTGCCCTTTTTATTGTCCAGTCAGCATAATGACATCATCCTGCCTTTTTATTTTGGTTTGTTGTGCTTTTTTTAAATTAACGTTTCCTGCAGTTACGTCGAATGTTGCATCTCAGTTTTCAATACATCCTTAAGCCTTTCAGGAGCAGCTCAGGTCACTGCGCGGATGTGCGCGGGGACCCTTCGGTGATGAGCTGCGGGACTGCTCTGTTTATGGATCTGGGTAACGGGTGATTTCCACTTCTAACACCCTTGATTCTGTCAGCACAGGAGTCCCTCCAAGGCTTTCTGAACTATACTGTCAATTTTAATTTATGTCTCTTACCAGTATTACCATTTAAATTTAACATCTTCTTTCAAAATAGCTATCAAAACACTGTCACTTCAAAAAAGGAGACTTTCACTTGAATCATCAAGTCAAACAATACATACAAGACAGAAGGCAGAAATGCACTTTACTAGTGAAAAACCACCTTGCCTCAATAGCAGTTTGAACAGCTACACCATTAACCCATGCCACTGCAGCACTGCAGCCACCTTTGGTAAACGGAACCTGTTTTACAGGCAGAGAGAGCTCTGAGATTAAACATCCAAACAAAGCGTCCGGGAACAAACACGCTACGAGAATTTAATCCAGATGTGAAACACTGCGATGATGCAGCGTAGCATCCTGTACAGAGGAAATCCTAACTTATGGGGCTGACGGAAAGATTGTCTTGACCAAGGGTAAAAAGAGGCCCGCACCCTCCAGCTGTACCTGTTTATGAGGACCCCTGAGTATATGTGCCTTGGCGCCTTCACAAGCCGTCCTCATTGCTTCCAGCGACGGTGTTCCCAGCAGGTCTGTGATCAAATCCAGCTGCAGGTATACAACATACAAATTTGAGATCTTAGACATCTATTAATACATTTCACTATGATAGCAGATCCTTAAGCTAATGTAAAATTACATTTAAGTTACGAATCAGTTCAAAACCACTATTTTATAGATAATAAATTACAAATATTAACATATACATTTAGTAGATAGCAAATACAAACATTTGTGATTTCACTGAAAAAGCCCTAACAGAAGCTGATTTTCAAGTCTGGGAGCTTTTTTTGTTTACAGGTTTCATAAAATATTTTATTGCAATTTAAAAGTCAATTTCACATCATTAAGAAAATTGTTAAGTACTGTTAATGGTGCGTTACTCATTCTAAAACTCAATAGAACGTCAGCATTGCATACCAACATACTACACAAAATTGCTCCAAAAAAACAAGCCCACAAACTACATTACACAAAATACTTCGCCATCAACAGAAATAAAACTATAGAAAATGGGGAAAAAAACCCTCAGGTCTACAGTACAAACATACTATATAAAAAAATCCAATATAGGAGAAAAATAAGTTAAGAAAAAACACCTTTCCAGCACCAGAGGAAGGAAAAGGAGTGGTGCTGGTTATGAGGAAAACAAAAGCTACCTTACAAAGAGCAAAGATGATGCTGTGTTTAAAACTCGAAATGAAATGACATTTCATTCACCTTTCTCATTTCGGAAAGCAACAGACAAGCTTTCACCTTATTTCCACAACAGTGTGTGCATACACTCCTGTAGCAAATAAAAACAAACAAAAAAGCCCAACCCCTAGATAAGTCAATCAAAATAAATAAATAAAAAAAGAGTCTTGTCAGTGGTGAGACCAGCACCCCGGTTCCAGGCGTTCCCTTGCGCACCACCCGCCCGCGCTAACGCGTGGCTGCAGAGCTCTGCGCCAAGAGCAGCCCATCCTCATCGTCAGGCAGGCCTCGTCCGGACGGACACCGCCCGCGGACTGTTGGTGCGACGCCGAGACGGGACCGCTGCTCGCCCCCACGCTGGGCAGCTCCCCGCTGGGGCGTGCTCCCCACCGCCTGCCCGCTCCCCAGCAGCAGCACGGGGCTGCCCCGCGCCAGCCCCGCAGCGTCGCGACTCGGCACCCAACGCGCGTCCTCCCGTCTGCCCGGCAGCGCGGGGCCAGGGCTGGCGCGACGTCGCCGGACGGACAGCAAAGCACCGACGCGTGTACGGAGAGGGAAAACCAGGCAGGAAAAAACCCTAAACCTTGAGGGTTTTAGATGTGGAAGATACTTAACTGAGGAACAGACACATGGAGCGGATATAATAAAAGATCCATGTATTTAAAAATAGAAAAAGTAGTATAATAAATTATACCAGCGTATCAGGGAATGTAGACTGCATACAGACCTGTATTTTTCAGCCAGCTACTCCTGAAGCACACAGCAATGATATGTTAACGTCCACTTATATCTATATCTATACAGATATAGATATAAATGCACGTAACTTATTCTAATGGTTACCAGAAAAAACACTAAAACAATTTTCATAACGATCTCCTGAAAGTTGCTGTTTAGCATCTCTCAAGATGTGAATTCTCTCGTCTCAGCCCAGGCACTTCCACGACGCCGCACGAGCAGAAGAGTTTTGTCGAGGTCTGATTTCACTTCTCTAGATGCACGTCGTTAGGCATTAAACCCATTCTTCTGAAGCATTACAAAACATATTTTCAAGTTTTAATGCCAAAATAGAAAAAATGTTACAAAACATTAGTTTTTAATCCAGCTGACCTCAGCCACGTCAGTCTCCAGTCCTCTGGGTACAAGGAGCCCACGGGATGACGTTGCTATCCGCGGTCAGAACCCGGCGGGCAGCTCCAGGGCTGAGCTCCAAGCGCTGCCCCTGAGCGAGGCCCAGGCCCCGGGCTGCTCCAGACCAACGGGGGATGCGGCCACGAGAACACCTCCGGGTGCCCGCTCTGCCCGCGGGCACCCCGGCCGCGCAGCCGGGCCCAGCCCGCTCCCGGCACATCTCCGCTCCGCACGGTGGGAACGGGGCGCCAGGCCCTCGGCACCGCCCGCCTCGCCCCGCACATCCCTCCCGCGGGCACGCGCTGAGAACGCTGCGGAACGCGGACACGCAACGCCAGCGTCCACAACCAGCACGCCAAGGGCTGGCGGCACCGCTCCGCAAACGCGGCTTCGTGTCCGCAGTGAAGCTGATGGAAAAGGGCTGCGCGGGGCTGGCAGCATCGGCCCGATTCGCCTTCGTTCCTGAGCCTCCCGAACGGCTTCTGCTCACCGCCTCGGGCATGTGACCGGTTATCTTTAAGGAGGATTAAATAATAATCAGCAGACTCCGACCAGAGGAACAGGCTAACCTAGGGAGGCGATTAAAACTTCGCACCCTGTGACCCGCCTCTTACAGAACAGCGTGCAGACCAGTCTCCAGGGCAAGCAGAGAGCGGCATCTGCTCCCACAGAGCCAGACAGAGATCACCCCTCCTGCACCACAGGGGCACTAAAAGGTAAAATCAGACGTATGAAATGTCTCTGGACATAGAGCTAAAAATAACCTGCATTCGCATCATTAAAAACGCATTTTTCAACAAAATTAGAAAGATTGTATCATACAAAAATGCTAACTATTCTGAATAGCATCAGTAAAAAGCAAAAATATGAGGTGTTAGGAAATACTATATTTGAAAGTGTTTCTGATTATCTCAGTCTCACTATTGATGACCTCATTTCTTAATTTTGTAAGAAATTCCACAAAACGCTTATCCAAAGTTAGCTGTTGTAGCTTCAGTAAGCAACTTGGATGCATTCACCACTTTCAACATGACACTATCCAAAGTTCAAAATACCAAAATCACCAGTTCCAGTCTGGTTTACAATGTACAGCTTGATTCACTTTCTTCATCACAGATTTGAGTTAAAAATTCAAGTACAGTCAGTTTTAAAATGATCTTTTTCCTGATTTTTCCACCAGGAGAAGGTTTGCCTGAGGACGGCTGTCCTGCTGCCAGCGGCGCGTTTCTGCTGTCCCGGGGAGCTCTGCCGGGCGCACGGGATAGCCATGGCCCGCGCACTGCCTGCATGGAGGGGCACGGCACAGCGGTGAGGACCACAACACCGACAACCACGGCACTTCTACAGACTCTGCCCACCTCTGAACAGCACTGGATCTCTCAGAACATAACTGAAATATAGATGGTGATTACTCCTTAAACCACTCTACCGCACAGGGATCATAAAAGACCTAGGAACTCTTATGTAACTTCACACAACTTTTCAATCAAATAAAGTGAACACCACCCAAAAAAACCCAGCAGATAATGGCATTCTAGACTTATCTGACCAATACCTTTGCACGTTAAATTTCAGGGATAGGCAAGGCTATTAAAATCACACATGCGTTTAGCTTCAGTGTAGCAAAAGATCACAGATTAGAAAAACAAGCGATGGTGAACACTTCTGAGCCTGCAGCAGCCCAGCTGCCAGTTTAACCAGGCGTCCTAACCCCATCGCTGCCCCTCTCCTCGGCAGCCTCCTCACCAGGGTGAGCGCGGTGTGTGCCGGGAGGAGGCTGCTCTCTGTCACCATACAAGCCAGCAGCGCAGTCTAGAGTGACGGGAGGTCCCCCCGCGCGGGCACTGCTGCGGTGCCATGCTACCCAGCACCGAGAAAACACACACAACCCCCCCCCCCCCCCCCCCCAGCATTTCACATGTCGGAATGCTGCAAACAGCACGCTGACGGGAACGCCTCTCAAACCCCTGAGAACGCTCTGTGCATAAGCAAACAAGAAAAGCACAGCGCTTGGAATGGCACCTTCAACAAAAGTTTGCAATGTGCTTTTACTTCTTCCCCGTCAATACAGGCAATCTCACAATTTTAATGCTACGTAGTTTCTGATCTATGGATGAGTACTAGCAACATTGAAGATCAACATTTTTACGTCAGCACATCTTGTTTCTTCTCTTAGAAGTACAAATGCATCCATCTCTAATACCTTGCTGCAGACATTATTTTCCAGCTACCGTAAAAATAGCACTTCAGGATTATTAGAGACATATGTAATCATATTAGCTTGCTTACGGTTGGAATGGTGATGAAGTATTCTCGTGCATTTCATGTTTTTATACCTAGCCACAGCTATACAACATAAAAAAAATATTCAATACCTTCTTACACACTTGACTGTCACTAAAATGAAGCAGTCTGAGCAATACTACTAACCGGCAGTTTACACAGTTCAAGTGCCAAGAGTGTATCTCCAATTATACCTTGACAGAAAACTTGCTACTTTCTCATATTAGTTGTTACAAAAGGCTTGACCCCCGTTATGCCACCTTTACCTTATCTCAGTCAAATGCTACAGCAGGCTTTGGCACCGCAGCACATTACAGGCGATTACAAAAAAACAGACATTTCAAAAGCTAACGTTAATAACAACTACTTTTAACACTGTCTGGAAGCTATCGTCGCAGCGTTTCAGGGTAGCCTGGCTTTTTGCCTGTGTGTAAACCAAGCGAAACAAAAGTGAGTTTGAGGTTCAAAATGCATCAGTACAACTGATTCCATGAAATTACACAGTAGACAAATTTTCAAAGGGAAATTTAATTATACCTGCTGTATGGGACTCTGTGCCTGAAACAATATTCTTCGCCCAAGTAATTCTGCAAAGATACAGCCTACAGACCAGATGTCAATAGCATTGCTGTAGTGACGGCTGCCCATCAGGATTTCTGGAGCTCGATAATACTGAGTGACAACTTCCTGAGTCATGTGACGAGATTCATCTAATTCTTCCACCCTGGCCAATCCAAAATCACAAATCTAAATTGAGAAGGTAAATAAAAAAATTAAAATAACCAAAACATTTCATGCATTTCAAATAGGTAACCTTCTGGTAACGAAGCAGGAAATTCCAAACCAGCATTTAAACAAATCAGATAATCTGTTGTAACTGTGTAAGCAAAGGGAAGGGGGAACAGGAAGAAATTATGCTACTTTATTCCACAGCCATTTAAACTTTCTACAATTTTATTTGAAATCACAGTACATTTTTAGTTGGCATTACAATATTTATAATCTAAAAGATTAAAAAACTTTGCACGAAATAAAATAAAATAAAATACATATTGCCAATCTCTGGATACAGAGTAGTTCACCCCAAACCAGATTTTGTTTGTTCACGATATGCTTCTTTACAGAAAGATTCAGCCTTCCACTCAATTTGGCTTTGAGAATTTTTAAAAATTTCTTGAACCAGAGGGTTAAGAAAACAGACCAAAACTCTAATCACAATTAGAATGCTTAGCAAATTAATGTAAACAAAACTTTTTTTTTTTTTTTTTTTAATAGTTGGCATAGCTATGCAACTTGCCTAAGCCCTCCCAAACTTCATCTGCCTACGAAGTTCATGGAAGAGCCTTGGGCACTCTGTGCCGCCCTTACGTTGACCAGCACGCTGGACACCACCGTCGCTGCCCCTGAAGCAATCGTACGTATCCCACTGACACACCTGGAGAACTCCTGCCTTCCTCAGCTGCTGAGGGCACAGGAGATCCCACGGGCGGCACACGGGAGAATCACGTCTATCCCACAGATTAGGGCAGAGGTCGGGAGAAAAGGGGAAAGGAAGATGTTTGTTTCATTTACAATTTTTAAAGAATCTGTGAGATTTTGTTCTTTTAAAATGACTTTCAGAAAAAGTGTTCATATGAAATGTGTTTGTTTAAAACAATAACAACTGATTGCTAATGAACAGCATACACATATGTACATTTGCAATAAATTCAAGTAGCACCTTAAGAACACAGTTGCTGTTCACAAGTAGGTTCCCTGGTTTAATGTCTCGATGTAAAATGCCAGCAGAATGTAGATATTTCAGACCTGAAATATTAAATGAAATTAAAATAAACACCTTTTTTTCCTTTTAAAAGAAGTTTAAGGCTGACAACATTTTCCTGGAAGGACTTGCAACTCCTGATCAGCAAAGACTTTGCCATTGGCACATTTTTTATGCGATTCTAGCCTCCAGTCTCTGGTATACACTCTGTCACTCCATGCAAGGATAAAACTTTTGTTGGAGTACACAAACTAGACAGAGCAAGTAATTTAAGTAGTCTTTTTTTTAAAAAAAAAAACCCAAACCAAAACGGAAACATCACCTCCCAGGTTATGACATGGATACTCTGCTAATCTCAGCACTGGAATATTGACATGTAACTCTTACTGCTCCGATTCCCAGGAATGATTTTAACTTCTGCAGCACTAAAATTTGACTTAACAATTTCCTATGTAACAGTTGCGCTTCAGAAATAAACTCAGATTAAACCCAAGCTAATTTGCTTTTTAAAAACAAAACCAAAACAAAACACCCCACTTTTTTCAAACTAAAACCTCATGAGCCAGCAGCAGATAATATAAAACAAGGCTAAGAGAACACAGGCCAAACGACAGTACAGCCCAGGCCCTTTTCTTAACTTTATTAGTGCAAAAATTCAAACCTAGAGCTAACGAACTTCGGACATCTGATCCCCGCCATCGGGGACGTCTCCGACACTCAGGTGTCAGGACAGACAGACAACCTGCGCTCCCTGCGTGCTGCCGCTGCAGCTCTCCTCTTCGTAAGGCGATGAACGTCAAGCAGAAAGCGCCGCGCTGCAGAGCACAGCAGCAGTAAGTGTGTTCACGTGACGTTGTTAACGCACATGAACTACGGAAGTAGGCAAAGCATGGAAAATGGAAAAATGGCCATAATTCAAGTAGGGTCAGATAGAGCAAAAATAAATAACAGCATTAAACTGGGGAACACTCAGCTCTCAGGTGAAGTGTCTGGGCAAATGGAATGAGAATTCAAGTAACTCCTGAACAAACTTTAACTGACAGTTTTGCATTGCCATTTGGACAGAAATTAAGAGTTTTGAGTGTTGCCCCAGTCATCAAACTCAGTAATCAGAGAGGCGCAAATGCCTCTTGCCCTTTAGGAGTATAAATGTTTTCTCTAGCACAACAGGTACCTGGAATAGCCCATACTAATTCTGGATATAATCTAGATTTCTTTGCTCTGCTCTTTATGAATAACATCTACTATTTATTTACTACCAGATAAAATTGACTGTTTACTTTCAGCTTATTCCAGTGAAAACATTCAAATAAAGCCAATGAAAAAGCAACTGGACTAACATTGATCAGATGCCCAAAAGACAAGCACAATAATCTCATTTCTTGGATAAAAGTTTCCAAATGGACTAAAAAAAAATAATCAAGTTTAAAATTACTATTATGGTAAATTGTTTTAGCTAAAAATCAAACTTTAGTGGACTGTTCCATAACAATTCAAACTAGACTGTTCTCCAGAATACGTTAAGGGGTAAAGTTACAGATATTTATCAGTTTGGCTCAGTCTAGGTGTCTTTTCTGTACCTTGATACCAAAAGCACTGGAGGACTGTTAGAACACACCCACCCACCTTAAGACTCTCACAGGCCATTGAAAAAGCCTTTGCAGGTGAAGTGTAAGTCTTGCCGTCTTTACCCATGACTACGCTGGAAGGCGGCAGGGCGGCCATACCCTTATAGCCAGAATAATCAATGCTTGCTATTCATTCATCATGCGAAATGAAAAGCAGTTTCCACAAATAACTTATTCAAGATGAGGATATCTTGAGAACAAACATTAAGAAACAGAAAGAAAAAAAATACTACTACTACATAACTTTCATCAAATTTAAAAGAAGAAAAATTACCTCTTAAAATCTGGTAAAGAAAAACTTTGACATGATCCGAGCTGAGTGGCTGAGGAGAGACGATAATCTTATGGAGGTCACTCTGCATCAGTTCAGTGACAACATATCTTCAATTTATTAGTTAAGGCAAAAGCAGAAAGTCCAGCACATAATATCTTGAAACATTGACTCTAACTCCTAGGAATTTGAGCTCTTACAGGTCAGAGCTATCCAGCGAAAAAGAATAAAGCTTCTTCAGAGGTCAAGTCTCCAGACTCTTACAAGAATGAAAATAGAAAACGGGTTGTGAAAGAAAACAGATTACTCAATAAAGTAGTGTTTGCATTAAGGTAGTTGTTACAAAATTATTCCAAAGTCAAATTACAACTCAGAAAACAAAATTTAATATAATTAATGGCATCTTGAAACCTTTAAATTTTTCCTTGAGATCGGTAAACCACAAATTAGAAACAACTAACGTAGCATCTTCATAGCGAACATACATCAGCACGGTTTAACCAGACAAACTGGCACGTGCGAGCCCATGACAGGCAGCTGTCAAAAGTTCCTTGCAGGCTGCTACACGATCAGTAGCGCAAGCTTTTAATCACATATGCTCTTCCTGAAATCCACCCGGTACCCACTATGTCACCTTCTCAGGCATCACACACACAGGCATACAAATCCCAGTCACACAACCCCTTCTGCGTTATAACAGGAATAGAAAAAAAAAACAAACAACTTCTGTCTGGAGGAAAACCAAAAAAAAGCCCAACAGAAACCACTCTTTCAGGTACTCACAGCCACGCAGAACACAGTAGTGCTGCTTACAGAAATACTTGGAGATACAGAGTTGTCTCTGCTGTGCCTTACGCCAACGCAAGGGGTGGATGAAGAAGGCGATTGTGTTTATTCAGGAAGCACTAAAAATACTAAAAATACAATGTTTCAAAAACGGAGAAACATGGAGGACACAATCAGTACATCCTGAACACACAAAATCCGTATCCTAGTGTCAACTCCCTGAACAGGTTACAGTGATAAAACACGTGCAAAAGTCATGACGCTGAACGCTCGGGATACGGACACAGGCGCTGCCGCCGCGCCGCGCAGGGCAGCTACCGACCGGCCGCTCTTCCTGCGGCCGGCGATGAGCCCTAGCAAGCCGCGGAGACGCTGCCTCTGCTGTCCTGCACCTGCCTCCCTTCACAAACCCCACTGCTGAATGAAGTTTTGATGTTGGAGCTGCGGTTCCGAACAGAGTTTAAAGCAGAACCACAGCACCTCAACTTTCAAGAAGGATCGAACTTGCAGTACTGAGAATTTTCAACTTTTACAACAAATAAGCTTGATAATTAAGAAACATCGCTGCTTCAAAAGCTACCTTTCGCAGTCATATTTGAAACAAAAATCTCTGTTGTTATTACATTTGTGGCTGAATAAGGCAAACAGAATAGCTGTTTGTTAACTGAACTTCTGCCTTGGAGCAAGGTGTCACACGTCCCGGTGAGCCCCGCGTTGGGCGTTCAGCATGACGAGCCACACCAAGCCCTGCCGCGTTCCGCACAGACGAAAACGTGGCAGAGAGGTGGTGCACGCTGCCAAGGTCACGCAAAACATCAAGAAGAGAGTTGGAAATAAACCGCATCTCCTGGGCCTCAAGCTCGTATCTCCCTTGGTGTACAGGTTCACTCTCGGTTCAGGGCAAAGCAGCAGTCGGCTCTCAGCCTTCCCACCACGCAGACCGGTCATCTGTTAGAGCCGGCGACGGCCCAGCTGCCCTGCTCCTGCCCAGCTCCGCCTGCCACGCTGCCGGAGGGCTCTGGGTTGGCCGTACACGAGGAACTCGCACGCTTCAGTTCCACCCATCCTCTGTATCGGCCATACACCAGCGCCGGTAACGTCACGCAGTCACCGACCTCGCGGTGGTGTTTGGAGGAGCGTGCCATCCCGACCCTTCCCCCGAGAGCAAACCCACCCAGGTCAGCGCTGAGGGCTCGGGCATGCTCGGGCAGGTCGCCACTAGCCTGCAGGAGCCCATCGCCTGGGTCATCGCTCTTCATCACCCGCTCGGCTACACCTCCAGTCTGAAACACGACAGCCAGCCCTGACCGCAGGTAAGATACTGCTCGCTCAGGAACACAGCCAGCAAGTCCGCTTCAGCAGAAACTTCTTCTCACCACTATCAACAATTAATTAGCACAGGTCAAGTTGCACTATAACAATCTGGAGAAAAAACTTACATCTTCTTCCATCTCTACCTCATCAATGTTCTCCTTCCATCTGTTGCTCTGCAAACCCTATCCGGCCAAATCCCTGTCAGCCAAATTGTTAATCTGCCATCAGCACACCACACAAAATTAATTTTATAAATGAAATATTGCCAACTTTTGGACCAAAAAACCCCCAAATTAAAATTGCATTCATAAAGAATTCATAATGGAAAAACCCAACTCTGCAGCACCATAATTTCTAGTCCTCTAATTTTTCTTTTCTTTTTTCAAAGGCCCTCTTAAATATTTATACCAGCCTTTTACAATTTGGTTTTTACCTTATGGCTGCAACAAATCTTCACATTTCATATTTAACATAAAATAATAAAAAAATCCAAAAGCATTACTCTGCACTTTATTATGACAAGATTTTTGTTTTGCTACACCACAAATCCTCCTAAATCTCAATCCCAAGCATAATGTCTCCCAGATGTCTCAACTAGTTGCCATGCCAACTAAAGCAGCTTAAATTAAATGAGGGCCTGAAATGGCACCTGCACCACTCCAGGTCTGTTGCGCATTAAATAAAGCTCTCTTGACAGGGGCTCAGAGGTGCCATTAACTTGAACAGCAGCTATCTGATTATTGTCTCTACATAATTTAATGAGGGTCTCTAAACCAGAGCAAAAGCAGCACTTGCTTGATGTTCCTGCCTTTTACAAACACGGCAGCTTCTTACACAGCTGGTACCCAAGAGGGTCAACGACTTTACTTCGTCCAGGACCAAAAATGTTTAGCAAAAACAAACCACAAGAACCCTATGAGATTTCAATCGACTATTCAAACAGGTACCGGCGGTTTTCTAAGTCGAACTGTAAAGTATGCTGGCTATGAGGTGGTCACTGGAGCTCTAATATGCAGCTAAGCTGAACATTGCTACCAGATATAAATTGCTACTGACAGCAGTAATTAGTTAAGTAGCTGTATAAAATCAGAACTACAAATGTACCAATTTGCTTCAGAACAATTACCAAGGCAAATGCACGGCACAAAAGAACTTCACTTACTCTGCTGACTGGGGGACCTGCTGAGTTGGTACATTTTACAAAGTGGCAGGCAAATTTTAAAAGGAATAAAGTACACTCTGTGATGTGGTATTCTCATAACGACTTGGATCCTTCTTTTTTAGGTCTCTGCATACCTCAAAACTGAATTCTGCAGACTGTTTTTCTGGGAGGAGGCCAGCATTCTTACAAACAAGTTCTGGGGCAGGTGGAGTAGCTGGATGCTAACAGTGGAGTGGAGGTGTCTATCTGCATGATACTGCAAGAAACACGCTTTTTTTAAAACAAAACAAAACTCTATCTTGCATATTTCAGGATTTTCAATAAAATGTGGACAAAGATGTTTCTCCTGTTTTATTATACTGTAGTTATACTTGTTGCTACATTAGGATCATATCAAGCTTAGTTTGTGATGCCACCTCTGAATTCTTCTAACTCTTCACAGATTTTATAGTTTCCTAGTAGAAATATTTCTACAAACATCTTCATTTTGTATCAATAACCAAAACATGAAAAAAAGACCTGGTCCATATAAACTCAGTGCAACAATTATTAAAAAAATTAATCTAATGCCTGTTTAATTATCTTTTTATGTTAAAAACTTCCTGACTTCTCTGTTACAGGTAAAATTATTGATATATTTGCCATCAAGTCACCTCTAATTATTGCAGTGTAGAAATGGCAATCTATGGCACGTGTCAAATAACACAGCCAAGCAATAGCAGGAGTTTTTTGGAGGGACACGGTTATGGAGTCAGGGGAAAAAATAAAAAAAGACAGTATTTCATACCAGAAAGAAAATACTGAAACTCCACCTGAATCTTATTTCTGTGTAAGATGAGGGCTTCAAAGCTCGTGCTGAGTTCCTAAGACAGAGAAAATTCAGCCTTTCAACCTAACTGAGCTGGGGTACAATGAGAGACGTGCGTAGACGAAGCAGGAGCTCTCACCTCCCCACTCCTGCTCAGTTCCAAAACCCATCAGGAGCTCGAGTTCCCAGCCTTCCACAAAAGCCCCATGTCATTAATCAGCTCTGAGTCAATGGCATTGGTATTAATCACCTGCAGCTTAGTGACACCATATTTTGTATTATGCACAACAAACTCACTAATTTTCATATCTAAATAATTGTATCTATGCATTTGTAAAACAAAGCTTGGATGTTGTGGAAGCTCTGTTTTGGGAAAGACAAATATACCTGGTGTATTGCATCTGCAAGGCTGTGTACAGGCTTGTCGTGAGCAGTTTTCCTGGCTGTACACTGCGACTAGCAAGAATAAGACAAGCAGGTTCTCTGGTACCAGTAAAAACCATGTGTCTGAAATGGAACGGCGAGCTGTTCCCCACAGCTATGGCAGGACGCAGTCTGCAGAACACAAAAATAAACTCCGCTACTTCAGCATTAGTTTCAGAATTTCACTTGCTTATTTAATTATTTGGTCTTGAGGTTACCTGAATTTGGTATTCAACTGGGAAACACGTTTGTGCTACAAAGCACTTCTTGCAGATCACTATCCTATTCGATGCAGGTGCAGATCACCATTACAGTGCTTACGGACAGATGCAGTAAAGTAGAAAACAGCAAAACAGTGCAAGGGGGAATGTGGATTAATCAGCAGTAGATCTGTGGTTAATTTACTAACTACTATTGATAACTTATCCTACAAATAGCTTTTAAACCAGATTTTTTAAAAAAAGCAATACCAAATGTCAAACACGCAGCGTGAAGAGCTCCTAGTCAAAGTTAACATTTTAAATCCTTCTCTCATGGTGTTATTTCAGGTTGTTAAAAAATCAAGTCACAATCCTTAAACTGGGAATTACAATAATTTATTGAGTATCTATAAAAGGTTTATAATTAAAAAGACAAAGGGGAAAATTTTAGTCTGTTTTTACTGAATCACTGACAGCCAGGCACATACTGCCAGCAGCTTCTACCTGAAATATCCCTGCTAACAAGACATGACATTCAACCTCAAAACCTCCCTGGTACTTTCCAGTGTGTACACAATCTTGTCGATAGAAATAATTTCGTTCAATGCATACTAGGAAAACATTTTCAGTTCCAGGCAACATTATCCAACCAGATTTTGTGAATACTGGAATAAAGGTATAGCATTTTACTGCTGAATAAAGCAAAACTTTAACCCAAGGCAGAAGAGCCTTGCGTCAGAGAGAGAACAGAGCCATTTTGGCAGGCAGTTCATGAAAGCAGACATCTAGGACTCTCACGCAGTGTACTGGTTTGACAATAACACCGTGCTTTCATTACCTGTGAAAAGTACGTCAAGCCATTCTGTTCTCATGAATATCTAGTGAGAATCTAAGCCGCAATTCTGCCTGACCCAACAATATAAACTGTTGTGTTACCAGCTGCACATCAGCAGCCTTCTCCAGAGTATCCTAATCCTCTTAATCCTTGAGGGCCTCGTTCAATTTGTTTGTGTGTTGCCCCAGAGGAACTTGCCACGCTGACATTTCAGAAGGGTACTCAAACACGGAAAGCCTTGCTAAGGATACTGCGAAAGAAGGGGAAGCCTGAGCATCCGCTACTTGGTACCCCAACAGCGCTGTCACTGTCCCTTTTACCGGCTGGAGGAAGCAAATCTTACCCTGTCTAGCCTCCTCCACCCTACGCAGATGAGGGATTTACTCTGTAATACATCAGAAAACAGTTCTGTCACCTCTTAGTAAGGTCAATGGGAAGGAATGGCTACACACCTTTGCTTTTACTAGTATTAAAATCTTTGCAAGTCAGTATACAAGACTGACAAAAGTTATGACTTTTCAGCTGCCTCTAATATTCACTTCAGCAGAAAACGTTTTCAAAAATTTACTATAGAAACTTAGGATAGTTCTCAGAAGAGAACATCTGTTTCTCCAGTTGCAGAATTCAGTATTACAATCAATTGCAGAAGATTTTGTAAATTTAAACTGCTGAAATGGCCACTGGAAAAAAAGAGAGCTATAAATCAGTTCATTCAAGAATTCACAAATATGGGCCCTTGTAACGAAACGCTTTTTAGATGCTCTAGCAAAATCTGCGAGTGACTATTTACCTTTATAACAGACGTGCTCTGAAGCTAGGTCAGTCAGCCTGGGCACACAGGTGTACAACAGAACCCAGACATCATCCACGCTTGTGTATCGGGGCTCACGCTTCTGTTCCACCACGAGGCAAGTCCGTGATTGCAGGGATAAGTCTTGAACTTCAGCTTAATGATGAACTTAATCATTAACATAGAAAACCTAAAATTCACTAACAACCTCTTTTTCATTTAAGACACATACCCAGAATAACTTATGCCCCATTATCTATTCATTGTTGCACTAGGTGATATTGGCAAAAATATCAATGCCTGTATCAGGTGTTAAATGCTCATAAAGATTTTTCAATCTAAAACCTCATGATATATTAAATCTAAAAGTCTGCAAAGAGTTTGCATTCTAAAACAAAAATCTTACTAGACTAGAATCCATTCTTAGTTTCCTAAGAAATCTTTTAATTTATCATCAAAATTTTAAGTCAGTTTTATAATGAGTTCTCTTTACAAAAGATACTTTGCAATTCTTGCTAGTACCAACGAGACATGGAATAATTGAAAGTAACTCTATCAGTTCATTTGCAACCCACCATTCGTATTATTTTACTGAATCTTTTACTGTTTGTTTTTTTTTTCCCCAAAAAGGGCACTACAACTCCTTAAAAAGAATAAAGGAAATCAAGCAGGGCCAGTTCAATCTCTTTACACTTTTATCACTGATCAGTATACCTTCTTGTAAAAATGGAACATCACTGTGATGTCTTTAGGAGCTATACTACTGGATCAACAGAAGACGTTTTTACAGCTACGTCCCCCAAATATGGAATATAGTTACCTGATCATCTTAAAACTTCTCTGAAATAAGTTCTCCTTATACTACTGTAAGCTGAAGCACATGCAATTAAAAATGTGCATATAAATTGAAACACCTATTCATTCTTTCTTCTAATGAATTTAAGGGTCATAAGTGCACTTACTGCAATTATCTCGAAAGAAAGAAGAGACTACACAAAGCAAATAGTCTTCTATTACCAATATCAGAGTCAAGAAATTCAAACAAATAAAAAAAAAAAGATAGCCTCATAAAATACTAGTCAGAAGGACTTAAAATCAGATAACCATGAAGGAAACCAGCATTTCTGGTTTTATATTCAAAACTTGGCAGTAGCTAAGCTCATAAAAATAAGCTTATCCTATTTAAATGTTCTCGATCATACAAGTGCACGAAAAGAGTAAACCTTAACCTAGATCTGATTTGTAACTCGTATGACTTGTTATAAAACCAGGGCATTGAACTAGTGCAAATGACCAAAAATCCAGGTTTTGAAGACTACTCATATGCTGTTCAGATGAAAGAAATATCAAAGCAAAATTTAAGAGCTTTATGTAACATGCATATGAAAAAGCTCTAGCATAGTATAGCAATATTTTCAACCAATGACTTTGTTTATCAATCAGTAAATCATGCTGTACTTTGGTTACAATCACCTACTTTCTTCACTTATCAATTCAAGGTATCATAAATAGATCAAACCATACCTTAAAAAGTTCAGTTTATCTAAAAATAAAGAACGGCAATTTTCCACCCATTAACTGTCTTGTAAAGTGGGTCATACCGACTAGCAGCAAAGACCCGCCCGTGATTCAAACCCACCCTCCCCAAGCCTAAGCAGGAGAGCGAGGCGGTGCACCCATGCCTCCGGCCGCTCCCCTGCAGACTGACCCCACTGAACGAAGCTGCTTGCAGGAGACACCGAACACAGGGTCTGGACAGCTGTGGGACAGTCCACTGATTTTTTTTTGTTTAAACCTAACTGTTACTATGCATCCAGGTAACAGAAAAAGCTCTCAGGTCCCAATTACAATGGCATGAAACTATATAACTTTAGAAAACAAACCCAAACCCTCAGTCCGAACACTTCATATATGCTCCTGAATGCATATGCGTACATTTTCAGATGAAAATAGATTGGCAGTTGTCTTATATAAGCTTATAACAGACATTTCACTACACCCTGCCTGCTTTACAAAGAGATTCTGGTAACAGTTTTGGGTTTCGGAGCAAGTTTTTATTTGCACAATTTGGTTGCGAAATATAAACTTGAAAGACAACGCAACCAAGGCTGCAAGAGGAGGAGCAGTATAAAGAGCTGGCACATAACTGAATATGCTACCAGTCAAGGGTTCGCTTTCAACAATTCAGCATCGCGTTTAATTTTCAGTGTTTGCTTTCAGGGTTTTCCAAAACCGCAGAAGTCTGTTAGCTGACCTCAGCCGCAGGCAGATCCCTGTACTGAAATGCTAATTTGATAATGGAAATGTGAACGTGTTAGGACATTTGATTATCTGCTCTCTAAAACACCATTTTTACTGAAGTCTACAAGGGATATTTTGTTATTAACAGCATGTTAAAAAAACATTGAAACAATTTATAGAATTCTGCAAATAATCTTAAAACTTATGGGCAGGAGTCTGGTGAAGAGCATTTTTCCTACACACATATAAAATAAAACATTCATTCACTCACATTCAAACACTCATTCAGTGCTAATTCTCAAGTTCACTCTTTAATAGCTAAAAAATTATAAGAAATTATATCTTGGCATGTTAAATTTTTAAATTAGCATGAAGAAGACAACAGACAGCGAGATTAATCTAGCCAAACTACATTTATTATGATTCCTGGTCTGTAGTTAGTAAAGTCTCTGCGGAGAAGGACAGAATTACCCCTATTTTAAATCCCTTTTTGTTCTAAATCAACCTCACAGTATTTCTAGATACTTTCTGTACCATCAAAATCTGTACTTAACTCATTGCATTAATTTCTAGCCATTTAAAAACTAGAATAAGTACTAACACAATCTGCTTTGAGTCACAGAACTTCTCTTCCATCCAGAGTCAGTAAGAGCCTACCCGACTTAACGACTGACTTAACTCTTCAGAATTTAAGAGTGCAGAAATTCCCAACTCAATAGAAGATAAGCCAAACAAAGACTGAAAAAGAAAACAGGAAAACATGACATTCTCATGTCTAGTCATGTACTAAAGTTCAATTTTTTAATACAGTTACCAAAAGACAGCGTGTACCTTTGTATCAGTGACACACTAAACAGCACGTATATCTGTGTGAAATCTCTTTTCTTGATCAAGACAGAGGCTGAACAAGGAAAGCCACAACCCAACTAGTCTGCTGAAACATCCCTGAAAATCGTGGTTTCAAAGCATGTGACAGCAGCACTCTCTGAAAACACCAGAAAGTATTTTAAGGTACTAGTAAGTGAAAGGAAGTTAATTACTGGATATAGTTTTCAAGAAAATATTTTAGGGGAATCACCTTTAGCAGCAGCAGTATCTGTTGGTAAATGCCACAATGCCCTGCATTTGCTGGATCTTACATGTTCATAATTTCATGTTCAATGCTGCACGATTTCATCTCTGATGTTAACAAGAACTAGGGGGTCTTAACAGCACAGATTCACTCCCTTAAGCAAAACTGTTCAGATACAGGCTCAAGGTTTTTGTAGTTCTATTGCATAGATTCCGTCAACCACTTGCAGTTTCTAAGCTAACGAAAATGACACCTACCTCAATTAAGGTGCTCTATTTTATATTTAGGATACATTTCTTCAAAATAGTCAATGTGTGGAGGCTGGAGTATGTCGAGGGCAGAGAGTACCTAGGAAACACCACATAAGATCAAGACCTATCCCAGACAAACAAAACCAAATCCCTTTCAAAAAGACAGTCAGACTGCATCTTTCTTACAGAGCTTAGTTCTCTTCTATCCCACAGAGACAGACCAATATTCTCTCTCAGTAGACTTGTGAATTTAACAGCCCACCAAGTTAGATATTCTGTACATTCAGGGTCTCTCTCTCTTTTTTTTTTTTTAAATCAAATAAATTTTTCAACTGTTCAAGTACTAGCTTAAAAGCACAAGTTTATCTACCCAATAAAAATTAGTTTGTTTCAAAAATATATATTATCATAAAATATTTGAAAGAAGTAATTCTAGCAGAGAAATGCAAAAGCAAAAGCTACTACACTTTGTTCTGCATTTCATCTTCAAGAGTTTTGTGATACACTGCTTCCACGTGGGAATTACAGAACCCAAAGTTGTTCACATTGTGAATCGGAAGCTCAGCTCTGTGCAAAGCAAAAACCTAGAAAAGCAGCAGCACAGAATTTACATTCTCTCACAGGAAGAAATCCTCCCTTGGTGAGGTCTTTTACAGCCTGTCCTAGGAACATCTACGACTTTCAGGTGCAGTACACAAACTTCAGTTATCAGGCTCAACTTCTGACTGCTTACAGAGACGCTTTTATTGAATTCTATAGTGCTCAGTAAAATCTTCTCCATAATGAAGACCCTGGTTAGGAGCAGTTTAAGTCGGGGGGCACTCTGCAACCTGGTACAAGCTTGCAAGGCAGGCCACCTCCTCCGTGCCCACTGACACCACCTCTAGCTGAATCCAGTGCTCAACCACAAATCAAATCTTTCTTGGAATATGATACCCCCACAGATAAAAAAGGTAAACTTTACAACAGAAGCCAGCAATGAAATCAGGTTCTGAAACAGACACCCGCTTCCTGATCCCACCCACTCGGAGAAGATGGTACTCCCGACACGCTCGATACTGCTCAGCAGTGGGAGAGGTTACCACATCCACAGCTGCACTTGGGGAATAGTTGCTGTAAGTACTTGTTGATGCACTTCAGACACAACTGTATGGGTAATTCAAATAATTTTTTAAATGTTTTAAGTTAACCTAGCTGATGTTACCTACAGCAGGTTTGGGAGTGCTTGCACAACCCCTCTGCTAGAATAACTGAGAGGGCAATAAACTCCAACAAAGGGGAGAGGAAGGTGGAGTAAAAAATAGCCTGGAAGCGAAAGCATCTCCAGCTGGCATAGCTTTGTGCAGACTCATATTTATCTAAAGCCTAAAATAAGATTAGGTGGCAGTGTACTGCCTGTCTACCTGCAAACATTTTGGAAGGGAAATTATGAATAACCATAGATTTGTGATAATTTAATTTTTTTAATAATGTTTGCAACAGTATTATCTGAGTTTCCAGGAAATGTGATAACCATAAAATTGGAGAGCTTTTACAGCATTTTAGATATTCTATCACTTAGAAGAAAAAAATACTTCTGTTATAGATAGCCCCATTTCACAATTAGGTTTTATCAAAGACTTCAAAATTACTTTGAATTTACTTACATTGTCATGCTTAAAAAAACACAACATCTTCAACTCCCGGAAGACCCTTTTACAAGAGACCAAATTTTGGAAGACGTTGGGCATCTTTTTGAGTGCAACTCTCTTTCCATCTCGTGGATCTGTTACTGACCTACAGAATAAAAGATTTAGAACATCACATACTACTGTTAGACAATTTTTTCTAAACCAGAAAAGAATATTTTAGAGTTCTTATCATTCTCAACTTAGACGGTGAGTCAAAACAACGTGCAGACACTTCTAGGGAAAAAAGCATTGATCAAAGGGCATTATGCAGAGTACTACAGAGTCTGTATTGCTGGTAGCGTGATCATTCTCTGATTAGGGCACACATCCAGCCAAGCCTGGCGGCTGCTAGGTGGCTGGACATACGCACACCAGTGCACACGCTGCCTGCCACTGGCATACGCTGTAGCTCGGAGTTAGAGCAACAACTTGAGCCGAGGGGCGGACATGACAATAAACATCTCCTTCACCTCCCAAAAAAGACCTTATTAAGAGTAAAACATTTTCTCAGTTACACAGATTTTATTTTGTCAGGTCTACTGCTTTCTTCTTCCTCTCCTAACAGGACAAAAAAAATTCAATAATCCCATTCTGACAAAACACTGGCAAGTGTAAGACTATTATCCATGACTACACCACTGTACATCTGGAGAAGCAACAGCACATGGTCTCTAAGTTTCCACAAATGTAAAACAGGCATGATACCCACCCTTCTCCCATAGAGCTTATGAGATGCAAGTACAGTTCAGAAATTATAAGGTGCTTTGCACGTGGCAAGTATTTTAAAGTAATTAGATTCTGAAAATAGAATTTTATAATGAGAACCATAAAACTAGAGCAAGGAGATTATGGTGCCTCAATTCCCAATCACGGTTTTTAAGGTGAGGCTTCTCAAACCTCACTACAAAACAGGGTTTCTGGATCTTCAGCTGTTAGGAAACCCTCATTTTTTTTTCTGCATATTTTTATTGGGATGACCAAAGTAACTTTCTTCTAAGTGCAATGCCATAACCACATAAGAATCTACATCCAGCTATGTACCCATTTGTCCTTAAAAAGTTGCTGGCTTTTCTATCTATCGCGTGACTCTTGCACAGACCACACGGAAAGCTTCTTCTTTTGTCTCAGGTCCACATTGTTTTAAGTATCTAATAATAAAAAATTAGAATGGGATAATCAAATATCCGCCTTATCTCTAAGTACCACATCTGCCTTCAAAATACAAAACAATTCAATCAAACCAAAAGGTCAGACGTAGCCACTGAGCCTAGTCATTGGGAGTCAAAGGAGAACTCCCCCACCACACTTGTTAACAGCCACTGCGTATTTATGTTTCCAATCAGGGGTGGAGGAGGACTTGGGAAAGTTGATACCAGCCTGTTTCTATGGTGGGAAACACAGAGCTGAAAAGCATCTGAAAAGGTCTTCTAATTCACACTATGTTCTCTGTCTTCTCCAGGACCTTTACCTCTTGCCTCTAGCCTACGTTGGAAAGAAAGGGAATGAAAACTGGAAGAGCTACAGGAAAGCCACTGTTGAGCCACTCAGCAGTCGCCACTGGCCAGACTGAAACGCCCTCCGTCACGCTGCAGAACCTCCGCGCGCCGATCTGCAGAACGAGGTGCTCTTCATCACGGGCAGGAGACCTCTCGGGCTGGCCGTAGCTTTGGGATTACACAAGAGGCCGATTCCGAACAACACGCAGCAGGGCACAATTTCATATAAAGTTGATCCCAGCATGATCCGAGAGCTCCCACTGCTCACAAGGTCAAGCACCACTGATCAGCTAAGTAGCGGTATTCTCTCTTTATGAGACAGTATCTCTGGCCATCACCAAATTTTTTACCAGCTTTTTTTTCCTCAAAAAAAAAAAAAAAAAGGCAGCAAGCCTCCAAACCTCTAAACTGCAAAAGAAAACTTACAGGTTGCTGATTCCTGGGAATTAAACAGATATATTCTTGCTACAGAAACAAAGTTATAAAATTTTATTTTTAAAAATCCTCACTGATTACACTGCAAATGCTACTCAATTACTAATTTTTCCCTTTGGAGTTTTGACACTGCTGCTGACCACTGCACACACCCAACTGCTATCGAGAGGATACGCACAGCTATGGCAGGACCGCAGTGATGAGACACTGAAGTATCAAACAGGTGCAAGACCCGAGACCTCTGACGACACAAAATTTCCTCACAAATGACTGTTAATACCTAGGCAGACCACAAGCACCTTCCTCAGCTATGTTATATTCAACACTATGGTTAAAACAAGAGTTAAACAGCTATATTTGCTATGAAAAATATTAGATTTAAAACTTTCAAAACTTATTTTATGCTAAATTCTAGCATATTTAGAGCATGAGCTACAATTCTTTTTGAATAAGGTGAAGAAAATTAAGTATGTGGGTTTGTTTCATTACTTTTCCTTAGAAGTACTTCTAAAAAACGTAACTACAATAGAAGAATTTTCTTTAAATAGACACAAATGCCATTTTACACCGTAAACAAGTTCATTCTTTAAAACTGTTTCAATTTGTTTGAAGACAGAATAAACAATGCTTAAGATCCAGACAGCTTATTTGAGAGAGTTCACATCTACTTCTACCATTCCTATTATCTGTAAAAAACGAGTGCAGTAAACATCCCTACCTTGCTCTAAAGAAAGACGTCACTAATCTTGTCGAGGGGTTGTACAACACAAAAAGAGGGCAAAGCAAAAAACCACGGCAAGTTGTCTGCAGGTTTACTTTGTTGAAGGAATTCGCTGCAGCTTCACAGATTTAGTAGGTTTTTTGTTTGCTTTTTACCTCAGATTCTAGCAGCTTAACAGAACCTAAAAGGACCGACCTAAACCCACCCGCCGTCACAACCAGCCACACTTCTCAAGAGGGTCACGTAAACTCCCGTGAGTGCCTGCAGTCCACCACCCGGCACGGCACCCTGCCCGCCGGCAGCCGGACGAGTCCCTCGGCACAGAACCAGCCGCCGGGAGCCGCGCGCTTCCTCTGCCGCCGCCGTTCTGCAGATCGCACGCCCCACGAGCCCACAGGCTTTTTAGGCTCCTAGCTGTATATTTAGGCTGTATCTACAGCAATCAGCTTCTCAATTTCAGTACTATCACAACAGAAAGACACCATTCCAACCAGTCATAGAAGGATAATCCATTTTGTAAATGTTAACAAGCAAGTAACTCAAGCTACCAGGATCAGCTTTGAAATCGTAAGTATGTTTGACACATCAGAATTCCATCAACGGGTCAGACGTGCAATACAATTCACATATCTATGTGACACAGATACAAGAAATTGAAAAAGTGCTTGAACAACATGCAATTAATCAATCAATAAAACCAGCAGTATTAAAAAAGAGAGAAAGAATAGCTTAGCCTTGGTTTTGGCTTGAAGACTGACAAGAGCCAAAAGACCATAACAAAACCTGCTGAGGAAATTCTGCACTGCTGGACTGACAAAGCTTGTCTTAGAGCCCTCTGCTCTGCAGCTGTTCCCTGACTATCAGTGTCCTGGAGGCTTTTTGGACAAAACACACCATGGATTTGAGTGCAGGGAGATAAAAAGCAACAACTACGCTTGCAGCGGGTTTCTAGCCCTGCTCAGGCCTCGCCGTTGCAGCAGCCCCACCAAGACGCCGCCGGATTTAAGAGAGGTGACAGAGCTGTCTCTGAAACCCAGCCTGCCAGCAGACAAGATGAAACCCATCTGCTGGAAGAGGAATAAATGCCAAAACACCTTTCCACTTGCTCGCTGTTCATTGCTAACTGAGCAAGGGGGAATCCTCTGTTTGGTGCGTGCGGAGCTGGATACTGGTTCTCCAGCCCCAGCACCCACATCTCACAGGCTGCACGCTATAGCAGCAGCAACACAGCCTTGGGCACCCACCCTCAAGATCTTTTGGAGTTACTCATAATGGCTATCTTTCAACCATATTTCCCCTTAGAAACTTCCTATCTGCCTTTTTCCAAATCTTGTAAGTATAAATATTATTCCAGCAATTGACAAGAAAAATGCAATAATATATATTATTAGAGGGACCATAATACACATGGTGTCAAAGTTTGCACCCTGTCTTGTTAATGTTTTAAGGAAAACTCACAAAGTGGCATTTCTTGTTATCCATCCCGCAAAGCCCAGTCATGCTTGTAGCCAGTAACAACACAACTCTAATGAATGTGAATGGAAGGGCAGTAATTTCACGCCGTGTTGAGTTTGTTCTCTCCGAACTCCGGGCAGCAGCTGTTTCGGTTCAGCACAAACAGTACCAGAGAACAGAGATAAGTGCTGAAGCCTGTTACAGAGGAATGCTTTTATTTCTTTGTTGCTGCAAGGCTTGCTGGGCTGAGCAATTCTGGTTCTGCAACACACAGGTTATCCCATCTGTATTAGCTAATGAATCTCGGGCTGTACAGATAACGAACGGCTCTGAAGGCAGCTTCCCGGATCTCGGGTGAAAATGACCCTGTTCAGAACGTCTCTGTCCTAATGACCAGTTACTTCTCAAAGTAAACTTCACAGAAATTATTTGAATATTATGTACAGTGTGTTTTTAATGCATATACTAAACAAACACATGATTTTTACAGTAACATACCTATTTACACAGTCCTATCTGATAGACATCTAAATTAAAAACTGCTAACATTTTCAATTTATTAGTCTAAATCCATCAAAATATTAAAAACTATCACCCACACTCATGTATACTCTTCAGATAGTGCTGTACCTCCACACAAAATTACCAGAAGACCTCAAAAGGTGTCCTTTTAATTGAATTACAGATTAAAATAGTCACTCTTAATTCTAACAAAACATTAGAATAGAATAACAGAATTCAGTTTTAGAATAGTAACCCGAAACATCTTCAGGCAAAGTCTGAAATTCAATACATTATTTCACAAGAACAGAAGTACTCCTCTCACACTGTCCAAAATCAGGGAAATGTTAAAATACAGAACAGCATTAAATATAAAGTTACTTGCGTTCCCTGATTTGCAACTGCACTGCCTCGGTAGTTGTGCCTGCAACCATTTTTAAAAGTAAGCCTTAGCAACTGTTGAAACGAGCAGTCTGACCTCAGCACCTAACTCAGGAGGCATCCACATGTTGAAACAACAGCCAGATGTGCACCTTCTGCCTGTGGGCTGTGCTGCCAACAGCAGCGGTGCACTACGGGTCAAGGCTGTGGCAGCCACGCTCAAAGCCAAAGAGCTGAACCCAAGACACAAACTCAGAGAAAGTTATCACTGAAGTTCCAATAGACAAATGAAAAATAGAAAGTTTGAAGTGGAGGTCATTGTAAAAAGACATCTAAAATAGGATTTTTGATGGATTTGAATCACTCGTTTTCTTCAGCTGTACTGCTACAAAATTGTGCAAGTTGCAAACACAAGAATCCAACAGTCAGCTTTTACAAAAACTAGTTGAGATCAAAAATAAATTTTAGGACTTGAATGTTGACCGTCTACAGTTGAGCAAGTTTTTACCTGCTCTGCAGAAAGTCATGAGGCAGTTTATAGTTGCCTAAATTAAAGTCCTTGTAAATCAATGTCAATTATGCATGAACAGCAATACAAAACTTTTTTTGCCCTATCAGTACTAAGGCTGTACTTTGTCTAACCTCCTTCCTAATCCCTTCATATAAAAAAACCCACCTTATCTTAGAAAGATTATATGGCTATGAAAGTAATTGCTGAATGTCTAAAAATCCTTTCCACTACTACCCCCAAAATTACGACGTGGATATCCATCTTTTTCCCTCTGACTGAAGGTATATACTTCAAACTTTTGAGTACTGATTCCCAAACCTCTTCTGCTGCTGTGCCTCACTCGAGAAAACTGAGGGTGCTTGGTACCCGACAGCACCACAGCTCCCGAGTTCAGCACCCACCGTGCCACTCCTCTAGGAATGCCGCGTTCTGGTCAGCCAACAGCAGGGAACACCAGCGTCCTGTTAACTCCTGCGCTTCTCCCATGGCAGCAGCTGTCACGCAGCCTCATCCGTGAAAGATCTGATAAAATGGTTGGTCTTTAACCAAATAATATTGATTATCAATTTATACTGACAGCTGACACAGATTTATTGATGCTCATTTTTACTAGCTGCGGGACTCATTTTAATAAAGAAAAAGAGCTAAACACGTTGCAGAACTGCTGAACTTCATCACAGCTGTGTAAGCAAGGCCTGGTGTGTCTGCTCTCCTCTGGTTTTTCAAGTGCTTCCACACCGCAAAAATCAGTTTCGGTGAATAATCTTTTCCTGCTGCTCCTGTTGCAGTCTCCAATAAAGGAATGAGTTAAACGGGGCTGCTGCGGCATATGCATTTAAGGCCTTTTTTTTTTCTTTTAAATAACCCACTTCTACAAACAAGTAATGATCACCTGCAATATCCAGCTTGAAAGGAATTCCTCTACTCTTTCCCCCACAGCTGCAACAATTCCACACTGCTCCTCACCCCCTTGCCTTAGCTTGCGAGCTTTACACCACTCACTAGCAATTTCACTTCAAGCGGCAGCAGAAAACTAGCAATCAAAGTTACAAAGATCAGAAATGTCAGGACTGTATTCAAAGAAGAACAGAAAAAGGAAGGAAGGAAGGAAAGAAAGAAATACAAAAGCCTGTCTGAAAAACTGGTATTTACAGTATCCAGTAAAGATGCTGCAAATGTTGCTTTGTGTTTGTGTGCAGTACCTACTTTGATACCAGTAAGATAATCATTTATAGCAATATGCTATCAGGTCACGTATCCCCAAGAGAAACTAGAAAAGCACGAAAATCTCCTAGGAGCTAATTGAGAGAACAACTAGAAAGGCAGCTTTACTTACTGCGGCTCTCAGAAGAGCGCATTTCAATTCCCTCCTCTGCTCTGCTCGGCTCCCGCTCCCCGGGTGAGTGCAGCGGGGCAGCAGCAGCAGGCAGGGAGTCTGCCCACCACGCGGCCCGGAGTCAACGGGGCGCTCCCTCAAGCTACTACTGAAGTCTGCAAAGGTTTCACTTATTAACCACCAACTGTAGCTGGGGATAAAGAGATAAGAGGCCAAGATTTAAACCAAAAATAACTTAGCAAAAAATTATATACAGGTATGGGGGCAAAAAATGAGTTAACAAATATAATTGGGGGGGGGGGGGAAATGTCAAGGAATATCTAGTTTGGGTTTGATCATGCCTCTAAGAATGGTATGATTCCAGATGTGTCCGTGCAAACACCCAACCATTTAGGGTTCTTTATTATACTGTATAAACCACGGCAAAAAGCTACTTTTAATGCTATTAAACCAAGTCAAACGTTTTGCTCTCACAGCAATTACAAGCCCTGCGGTACAGTTCGCTTGCGCTCACACCAGCGGGTTCGTTAGCGCCGGAGGAGCGGCCGCTCCGTGCTCACGAACACCAGGAGGGTCCCGACCTGCCCCGGTGCCGCTGGCTGCTAACAGCACCCACTCGTCTCCCCTTGCCACTCACGCTTTACCTACACAATAATGGGAGAATACTTAGTTGTGAAAATTATCAAACAATCTATTTTGTAAAATTCAAAAAAGTTTACTGGAAGATGCTCTCCCTGTCACCTTACCAAGTTTTCAGCACTTAAGAGGAATGTAAGAAAGTAGAGAAAACATTTATTTTAATTTCCACTTAAACTACCTGGCTTCATGATTGAGTCCCTTAAAGAACTCTGTTGTAGCAGTATCACCTACTGGTACAGGTAACAGCAAGGCCCCTACAGCCAAAATGCTGCGGCAGGTTTTCTCTGTTCCCGATTTCTTAACATGCTGTTATTCCGAACTGTTTGCTTCCGCTGTAATACCAGTTTGGCCAGCTCTCCCTTTTTATAAATATGAGGAAATTATCCCTCCAGTTAAAAAGAGAGAAAAGAAATACAAACCTGAAAGCAAAGCGATTAAGATACAGGTAAACAAGACAATTTGTCTTATTTCAGACTTTGGTTCTTGGAAAAAAAGATGAAATACACATATGCTTGAATGCTCAACATGAGACTGAGATGTTCCTCTTGTAATATCGCTCGTTTATTTCAGACACCAAAAATTTTGCAAAATCCTTCACCAAATCCTCAATCAAGTTGAAAGTTAAACTTTCCACACCTAGTCAGAATGCATTACACATACTCTGGACTAAAGGCTGCCAGGCACTTTCAGTCCACCTTGTTTAACTCCTCCACATCTAGCCCTGCACTCACTAGTAAATCTAAACCTCCCCGTAGTACCGCAAGAGCAACTATACTTCTTATGTTTTCTTTAAAAGCTAGTCCAACCTACCAGAACACCTAAGCCTTTCTCGACGGCAGTAATTCCATCCGGTGTCACTAGCGACCAAGCTGACTCTACAGGCAGCATTTTCCACCAGCTTCCCCAGCACACACCAGTGCAAACCAGCACAAGCTCTCAGGCCCAGCAGCCCTTGCTCGGGCCGTGTCTCCAAACCATCGCCGACACAACCGTACCCTCCCAAGGACGGGATCCTCATCCTGTCAACAGGCAGGATCGGTAAGGACGTGCTCGGCCAAGTGACCCACCGACGGTGTGGGCTGGCAGCCCCCCGCCCAGGGACGGCCAGGCGCTGCGGGCAGGGGTCCCGCTCCCCGCACCCGGCGCTGGGCCTCGCCCGCGCAGCCAGCGGACGCCGCCGTCCCAAGGCCACGCAGCCCCTAGGCGTGGCGCAGGGGAAGCCGTGCGAGCACGCGGCCGGGACAAAGTGCGGGACGGCGCGGTGTCTCGGTAGCAGCTCGCAGCTACGCCAGCTTCGGGACAGCAGGAAGCCAGGCCCGCGGTCCTGCTGGAGTCACGGACGGAGCCAGGAATGGGGACTGCGTCTCCCGAATCGAGTCGAGTGCCCTGCGTAGAAGGGCCATTCCTCTATCCCTCCAAAACCTTTTTTTTCTTTGCTGATTGTATATGATATGTCTCATAATACTTAAGAACTACATAAAAAGATTAAAAAAAAGTCTGACATAAAACACATCAAGAAAAAAAGATACTTCACAAAAACTGTAGCTTCTATTTACATTCCAGGCTAATCACTCCAGAAATAATAAAATTTTAAAGAGTAACAGAACTACAGAAAGGATTAAGGATACAGTCCAGACCTCCAGTTAAAACGTTTTCAAAGACAATTCTTATCTCAAAGAATCCTTGCAGGCATTTAGCCTTTTCAATTACGCATTGTAAGCCTTTAGCAACTCTCTGCCATGTTGATGGCAAATTTTCAAGGTGGAGACTATGCCAACAGTAACTTTTTCTCCCTCTGAATCCAGGTCAACGCATACACATTGTTCTATAGTTTCAGCTGGTAGAAAAACAAGTTTGTGCCTACTCCATGGCAATTATTACACAGAAACAAGATAATGAAAGAATGTTCTCAGGGGCGGTGTGTGAAACTGCTGATGGGAGTTTGTTCTAAGAGCAAAGTGAACCTTCCCTTATGTTCATAGAGGATATCTATAAATTTACATCAGGACTTATCAGAAGGAGTGGGACTTAACAGGATTACTTTCCAAGGTTTTCCTATTAGCCAGTGAACTTTTTTCCTTGACTCTTAATCGTGCAGACCTTTTGCAGAAAGCCTTACTCTAAGACATGTAACAAACCCGGTCCCACAAGCATTTCAGCTGCTCACCCAAGCATATTTGATATACCGCTTTTAAACAAATAATGCAGCTCATATTCAAGGGTATGTGATACCGAACATACCATTTTTTCAGTACAAAGTATTCTAATAAATCCATGATGCCACAAACAGCTTAAAATAAAACTACTGAAGTTAATAGGTAAAAAAGTTCTGCTTTCGCCAGGCAAAGGCTTAGAGGCATTCTGTACTCTTATAATAACAACCAATCACATCTTGGCATATCTCAAAATAATTTGAGCATGGGATGAAACAAAAAATCCTTTGGAAAAGTTCACAAAAGCAAGAGATTCCCAAGATGGAAGTGAAAGGGCAGGGAGAGGGTGTGCAGGTATCAAATCCCTTCTCTGGGCAATGTTTGGGCACACCAAGTGTCCAGCAGGAACAGGGCAGCAGGCCCGGCAGGCTGCTCCCTGCAGGATTACTGACAGGCAACGAGCCCTGCTAAAACACAGCAAAAACCCATCCACGACTTTCAATGGACCATTAGGTAGCAGAGGGGCGAGGTGAGGAAAGCACACACGTAACATGTGAAACCATTAAGAAAATAAAACAATATATGTATGCACACTTAGCAATAAATTTCTTACTGAAGAGTAGAAAGGATATTTATACACATACGCTGAGTTTTTAAGCATGGCAGCTGCTTTAACAATGCTCCTACTCTAACCACTCAAACACAAGTGAGACAGGACAAAGCTGGTGTTCTAGATTCTCCGGTGACCTTGCCTAATGAACAGCAGCGTTTTCTCCAACTACAGACTGCAGAGCTCATCCTCCAAAGCGGTTCCTGACTGCCAGCTGCGGTGTTCACCAACGCATAGAAAATACATTTTAAAGCTTTGTGACAATTCTTAATGGAAGTTAAATTATTCAAACGCTAAATCATTTTGCCTAACTTTAGTAGCCTAAAAGTCAATTTTCCAACCTAGGGCTCTACATGTGGCATGCTTAACCTGGCGAATGGTTGCTGCTGGGCTCCTGGAGCTGGCTCACCGTGCGGCCGTGCAAACCGCTGTGCTGGCACAATGAAGCCGAAAGCAGGAAAGTAAGTAGCCGAGACAAAGGGGAAGACAGACAGACTGCTTTTTCAGTAACAATGACAGCTTAAGCATACGTCAAATATGATCCAAGTCAGTCGCGCTGGCTCCGTCTAGTCAATAAGGAGAGAGATGGGGGGATTAATCTCTTTTAGAGGGCTCTTAGATAACACATGAACTGTTTTTCTCGAAATGCCTCACCCTACCAGTTAACTGCAGAGAACCAGTTCAAAACGAAGCCTTGCTTGTAGATAACTAAAGCTTGCTGATTTGAGAACCCTGATTTTTTACTTTCACATAAGCCTTTCCTTCCCCTGGATGACAAGTCTGAACTGACGGTCAGTGCTATACTCTACAAACCACACGAAGTCCTGTCCCGTTAGCGGAGCGACAGGCTGCCCTTGCAGTGAGAAACGGGAGTGGTGCCTAATTGAGCGGTATCGTTAGCACGGAGTCAGGTTTTGGTTTTGTCGGATTTTTCCCAACAAGAGAGTTTTAGCATACACACGCAATTAGCATGGTATTATAATGTGTTTTACCCTCTGGCTGTACAAGCGTTGTTTCAGAGATGCAAAAGCTGATACAATCTCGTTTAAAGGAGATACTCATAATCATTTGAGCCAAAATTTTTAAAGGAAAAGCCACACACAGGTGAGTTACAAGGAGGAAAGCATCACAGCAGTGCAGTGTCCAGCCCTCTTCCCTTTACTACAAAGACCAGGGCTCTCTGGAAGGCTGTTTTAAACTTAGAGCAGGGGCCCATCACCACTAAGGAAGACTAAATGAATGGCAATCAACAGCTCAGACAGTCATAGCATGGAAGAAGCAGCAGAAGTTAGAGACGCACACCAAATCTGAGGATGACTACCGGCCGGAGTGAGGAAGGGCACTGACAAAAGCTGGATCCTGCACTCATGCAGTGGCCAGAGACACAACTCTAGGCATAAATTACATAATTTGTTATTATCCTACCTGCAAGCTAGATTAAATATCTGCTTACCTAAAGGAGCTAGGCAGACAGACACGCGTAACACAAACTCTGACACTTCAGCAGTGTGACCACACAGTTCACGGACTTCAGAGGTTTCCACAAAACCAGTTTACGATCCTGCTGCAAATCATTGCCTGCAAAGAGCCCCCAGCAGCTGCAGCACAGAAGATTAACCCATTGCTAACAGCCTCTGAAAGAATGCACTGAGTAAAAGCTGGTAACGATCGCAGAAATTTTAGCACACAAGCACGGAAAAATAAGAAAAGTTTTCATTGTTAAAAGACGTTATCAAAAAGAACAGCTGTTATTTGTTGAGTTATTTAAGAAATTGATGTGCTGTTAATGATTTTCAGGTCACTATTGCTCTGCGGCAGTCTCCAGCTGGCAATACTTCAAAGATGTTCAAATGTAATATTAACAGTGGGTATAAAAACAATTTCTTTATTTTGAGAGATATGATATGAAAGCTAACTGAAAAAGATAGCGGGGGAGATACTACTGAGCAAAACTTTGATTTCACTTCGATCTAACTTTGAGACACAGACATCCAAGACCAGTCAGTATAAAAGTAGTAAGGAACCATGCAGACAACGCAATGACCATCCGAGGCAGGAGCTCGACAGATGTAACAGCGTCACTACCACTGCAAGCCACAACACCCACTGCCCTCTCTTGGATGTGTATTTTACTCTTACAAAATCACTTTTGTAGTATCAGGAAGCAGCCTGCTTTATTGTCTTTTGGTAATGGCACACTCTGCCCCTACAACTGAGTAAAAGGAATTTAAACAGTTAACTGTATAATACAAAACCTTTTTCTCCTCACAAACGTGGATGTAGCGAAGCGGCGTATCGAGCAGCCACCTCTTTGGGGCTGCTTTGGTTGGCTGGTTGGTTGGTTTGCTTTTTTGTTGTGGTTTTTTTTTTTCTTCTCCTCTGATCTTAAGTGGTTCTGTACAAGATCAAGTACAACAAGGGCTAGCCCAAGCTCCAGAAAAATGAAAATCACACCAAGAACACCACCAGACTTGAAGCACCCTGCTGCAGACATAATCTAGAAAGGTCTGTACACTGCGGCCACGCTCGGTTCCTCTGCTGGCACCACTCACTGCCATTGGCAACCGCAGGCGAGACGCTCCAGCCCCACGAGACCCTCCCTCGGAAGAAGCAGTGTTACACCGGCTATTCAGCAGTTGTGATTCAACTACTTTTTGTTAAGAAGTCCTCACTAACAGCATTTGCTGAGATTCATATAAATGGCAGAGGGATAAAACCGGTCGTTTATCTGTTTTGGGGGTATTTTTGGCCATGTTACGAGGTAATACAGGTCTGTACGCTGCTCCGTAGGACTGGCTGGGAACTCCCATAACTTTTGCCGCGTCACCGGGGGCGGAGGGGGAGGTACTGAAAACGTTCCCTCCAGAAGTCCGCTTCAAGTGCTTCAAGTCTTGTCGCCTACCTAAAGCGCAAGGCGTCCCTCCAGCCTGCATGGAGACTGAAGAGCAGTGCTGCACCCCGCAGTGACCGGTCACTGACAAACCGCTCGCCGTGTTCCGCCCGTCTCCGGAGGTCAGCCTCAGCAGCCCGGCACCGGCTTCAGCGCTCCTCCACTAACCGGATCACTTGGTATTAAACAGACGAAGCCATTTGCAGACTGATATGGATTGATAGAAGTTGGGTGAAGGTGTTCACAAAAGTAAAAACATCTTACGCTTTTAGACATTTGGAGCCTACAAAAATATATTCTACCAGCTAAATATTTTCCTGAAATTCACTCTAGTAGGTTTCAGATCCAGGAATCTGTGTTTGAAGAATGGTTTGAGGGTGTTTTCAAGACACTGAACAGAAAATAAGAACATGATCAAAAAAGACAACATAATTAACTTACTACCAATGTGTATTCTCAGCATTTCATTAAATTTTCTCAACGTACTCTACAGAATACTGTAAGGTAATAAAAAAATACTCAAAGGCACTAAAAAAAAAAAACGTGCTGTAAGTTACTCCAAATAGCCAGGTATTTTAATTACATATTCTTGATGTGGTCTTTTTTGAGGCACAGGACTCATTCAGGGAAAGAAAAGACTGAACACAAGCCAACAATTACTGTACAACTTCAAGATGAGCCTGAAGAAAACACCTAGATTTAACTTGCACTAAAAGACATTTTATGTGAAAGGGTTAAGCAACTTCTTCACTCGAGGCTTCAAAGGTATGCTTTATTCCCGTCTTGCTCAGCTGCCAAATGCAGACCTCTCCAGAGCTCCTTTTTCAACCATAGATGTCCTAAAAAGCCTTTTAATGTTGCGTTCTAATCACACCCTCAAGCATGTGCGCCATTATCACTTATTCTTTAAAAATCAGAGCCAAAAGCAAAACTGATTACTGCAAGAAATCTGTCTCCTTGAACAAAAATTGATTCAGAGTATCCTACTTAAAAGAGAGGATAGAAAATTAAAGGGATACTGTTATGGTTAATATCTTTAAAAATGTTTAATTTGTCTTCCTTCATGGAAGGTTAAAATTGAAACTGCTTTCCAAATCAAATTTATTTCCCCATTTACACAAAATTTTCTGGCTATGCTTGAGACTTTTTTATTTACTTCTCAACTGCCTATATAACCCACAGCTAGAAGAAGTTATTACACTATATGGGATGTTTATTTGGATGTATTTTTTAATTCCATAAAAGCAATTTTTTTTTTCAGTCAATGGCATAGCTCCCTAAGATCTGTGATGTTCATAAATAAATAACATGCCCAATAAACATAGAAATCTCCATGTATTTTTTTACTACTTTTTTCTTGATTTTCAAAGCGTATACCACAGTTACATGAACTACGACATTCCCGGCCCAACCGACTGACCCCTATTCCCATTCCCACTAGCCAGCCAAAGAAAAGCCAATGAGAAATGTTCTTCTCTGCGTCCAACACGCCTCCCGGCTTTGGCACAGTTCCTCGAGTGCTTTCGCACCTCCATAACAAAGCAGGTTGGTCAAGCCTCTGGTCATACCCTCTAGACCCACACCTAGTTTCCTGCAATAATCATCCATAACATTGTCAGCTTCACTACCAGCTTTCCCTTGCACCTCTCGTCCTCCCTACCTCCCCCTCCCCGTGGTGGGGGGACGGGACAAAACAAAACAACCAAAAATAGCGACAAAACTCCTTTCTGCCTTATTACTGCAGTGAAGCTCCACAATCATCACCATGAACCAGCACCGCACCTCATCACAACGCTTCACCTTCCAGGTGAAACCGCTCGTATTTCAGCCGCTCCTTTTGTTCCCCGCTATCATGTCTGGCTGTTTGCCAGCATATGAAAAAATCAGAAGAGTATTCAAAGTCTGCAACAAATATTGGAAACACAGCACTTCACCCCAAAGTAATTACAGTCCAGTGTTCTCCGCTACCACCAAGGGAAATAGCTGTAGCTGTTGGTTACGCATTAAGCCTCCGGACTCTGACACATCTGCTGCATGAGGCTCACAGTACCGTTTAACTTTATGAAACACTGCTATTTATATTCATCTCCCCAAACTCTGTAGTAAGGATAAACCCATGTACATTCATCAAGGTTTTTACCTGGAAGATGCAAATCTTATTTACTGACCTTTCAAGTTTCAACTTACATCCTGCCCATTTGTTATTATAATACAAATAATTATTACAATAATACAGAATACAATATTGGAACTCAGAATACTTCTTAGTTGCCACTCTCTTCCATTCCCTTTAACAGAAATTATTTTGGACAACAGTGTTTTTATTCATTTGTCTCGCACGGGAATGGATATTAGAATCACAGAACTTTAAAATATTACTTAAAACATACATTAAGCTTATAAGGTACTGTAATTCCCAGCACCAACACTTAACAATGGCCACAGCAAACACTAGCCAGAGACGGCTCGATTCCTCATCTACGGAAGAAACCAAAACTGAGAGCTGAGAAACAAAGCAGGCGGCACATCCGACAAAAGCTCTTTTAGTGCCACCTCTTCCAGAGACCACACAGCTTTGTCTCGTGATGGCAACTCCGAGTGAGGGCAATCCTTTACATATTTGATGACAGTGGTGAAGAGCCCAAATACATTAACGGCAGCTTGCTTGTCGTTCTGTACACGGTAACCGGACAGCGGCTTTTCTGATGCTCCCTCTGTACATTTAACTCGTGTAAATTTTTGTAAACTGCTGCTACTTTTTCTCCTGTGTAAAGATTTCTACGTGATCAACGCTGCACAGTCAGCCCTTCTTTGAATTACTGTAGGAACAGAAGGGACACGTCAAAACTCCAGTGTGAAATAAACTCACAACCTGTACAATCCACAAGTCTAGAAAATGATTTACGCTTATGGGATATTTTTGGAACATGAAAGAAGTGCTTTTTGTTTCAGTATATGTTAATGAGGATTAAAGAAAGACCCACAACCTTGCAAAGAAGGAAAAAAAAAAGAAAAAAAAAAATTCCGGCTTCTGTTTTTACCAGGGAATTTAAAGAGACATCAGCCTCCCATTACCATGGACCAGTGAAGTGAATGATCCTCTGTCACATACCATCAAGCCTCCTAGTGCTATAAAAATTCCACTTACTTCCTTGACAGTCTCAATTACATTGGAGCCATAAGCACTCCTTTTCATTAGGTTCAAAAGGCAACTTCAGAAATATTAAGATATTAGAGTGACAGACTAAAACAGACAGGTAAATAGTACCTTTGAACGAACAGCCTGCTGAGAGCGGTAACAAGATGTTCTAAAATTCTTTCACGTCTGCGACAGGCAGAACGTGTAACCAATGCAATTTCTCATCATGTCGATAATTCTATGAGAGATCGTTTGGCTTACTACTCCAATGACTGAAATACTGTAAAATTTGCAAAATCTAAATTTTCAGGTAAAAGCAAGCCCTTGTCTCTCTCTCACTCTCTCTCTCTCTATATATATATGTAATTTTTTCAAAAAAAGTAACTGCTTGGTATTGAGCATTTGGAGCATTTGGTAGTCAGTATTGCTCTTGTCACAGCTGAAGTCCTTTAAGCTTAACTTTCTACCTTTGTAACACACGGTCACTTACTGTGACCCCCTTTGCAACTGTGATAAAGTGTATGACCATCACTCAAACAAATAACTGGGTTTTTCTGCAAGACAGGACAGCATCGCCATGCCAGCAGTATCTCTAACGCTCACCTGAAGCAAAGCAGACCTTTTCAGATGATTTGTTAAAGCCAGTGAATGTACATCTAGCTTCAGAACTGAGAAATCTGTTCACTGCAAGTCTATCTGAATGTTTGATAATTCCGTAATAATACGGGAACAAAATAAATGATCAATGTAAAAGCAGTGATGACTGACTTTTGCTGGTCTCTATTGCTGACTTTACTTTTGCTTCCTTTTCTGGGACAGGATTTTCAGACTGAAGTAGAATTGAGGAATAAATTCCTTATAATGATCATTAACTGAAACGTTAATGAGTGGTATCATGAACCATACCAAACTCTCAGAGATTACAACATAAGTGTCCTTCGGCTACAAACGGAAAGCGATGTTACTCCAGCTCTGCTGGCTGAAGTGCCGTATATTGTCTATCGCTAAGCAGGAGATGTCACACATTTCTTTTACTGGCATTCACAAATAAAGGAGTGATCACTCAGAATGGTCTTGCTCCCTTAATCTCATCCTTCCATAATATTTATGACATTAGCTTTATGTCTTCGTTGAACACATTTGCTCAGGGCCTGCAGGTGTGCCATGCTTACTGTCCAGCAATTAAAGTCACTGGCTTTGGTGACAAAAGGTGTCATACGACAGAGTGCCAAAGTTCAAAGGTTTATGGAAAGGCCTTGTCGCCGTTCCTCTCCAAGTGCTGATGCTGGCAGGATAGCACCCCACATGGTGTTGAAAAGTTTCATTTTTTTACATTAGTAAATGTCTACAAGACTTGTCAGCAGAACAAAACCCACCATCCCTGTTAAGCTCCTGGCGCCCGTGCCCAGCAGGCAGGCACAAGCAGCAGGCGCGGACGAGACTGCACACTCCACAAGGCAGCACATCCTCAGTGATATTTGGCCTTTTCTTCCCTCTTTTAAAGCTTACCCACAATATGTAATCTTAGATAACTGTTGAAAATATTACAGGAACTTCAAGGAACATGCCTTTCCTCCTTCCCCTCCGAAAAACCCAGCCTGAATCACTATAAACTGAACTCACACACAGCAGCTGTTTTGGTTTCACAGCTTTATCCAAAGAAGCATCACAGTCAGACCGGCAGGGCTCTCGTCTAACCTGTTAGTTTCAAAGCTATATTTAGTTTTAAATGATCTCCATGTACTGACTCGATAAAACCCAATATAGGTTTCTCTATTCTGAGTCAGCCAAAACCCTTGTGATAACATAAATCACTACCATGGGTGTAATTCCGGTCTTGGGACATTCTGAAGTAAAATACAGACTCTCGGAAGGAAACACAGAATTTCAGAGAGGAATGACATTAATGGCTCTAAACCACTTTGGGTTCAAAGTTGAAACAATAGCTCAGTATGAAATAAAAATGCTTATTGCCTTTACTGGGTCATATGACAGGTGACAAAATATTCTTGGGAACAACTGTGGGACGGATGATGTATACATTTAATATTCAAATTACCAAACACCTGTCAGTTCTCCATGTCTTAGATGAGGCTTTAGACGAGTAAACAGTAGCATAAAGATGATCAGGTGACATGCCCAAGACAGAGATCAGAGAAAAAGTCACAAGTAGGTCTTGGCTGGTCCCGATTCTGTCAACGTTCACCTAGTTTTCTTCAGCTGCTTCAGAAAACAATAAACAATCCAAACCCAAAGAACATAAATGCTTTTCTCCTTCAGCAGGGGCAAAGGAAAGCTGCAGTTCAGATTATGGGCTTGGGTAAGTGTGTCAGTGCCGTGCCATCAAAAGCACAGTGGAAGACCTTAATCCTGACTTTTCAAATACAATCAGTGAGCAAATACGCTCAGAAATGCACTTTGATACCTTGAGCTATCTGTAATAACTTAAAAAACAATTGAAAGGTGCTTTCCATTTCATAATTAAAAACTGCTTTTAGTTAAGCTGTTAGGTAGAACTCTTATTCACTGCAATTAAATTAGATGACCTATGGTAAAATAATTTTTTTTTAAATCTTTTTGCCTATTGGTATTACTTTACAACATTCTCTGTTGAAAAATTATGCATAACGACTGGTAGCATGCAGGATCGGTGCCAGCTGTTCTTCAGCCACTGACACAGAAGTATTCCACAGCATGTGCCCTGAGACGGTCCCTCTCAAGAAGCAGTCTGGGTCTGTACGGAGAAGACTGTGGCTCTGCCACATCATACATGGCAACTTTTAGTGGCTTTAAGATTTAAACCTGAAAAGAATTCTAGCAGGTCTTCATTCCATGCTTTTTGTTCCAGTTCCCGATCTGCAGCTGCACCCGTGAAGCAGCACTCAACCGAAGACGAAGGGTTCAGGACACTGTCACACGCACGCTCGCTCCGGCAGGGCGGACGGGCTGCCGCGAGCGCGCTGTGAAACCGCAGCCTTCACCAAACGCAGCTCGAAGTTAAAAGGGAGTCTTTCCAATCAGATACTTCCTAAACTTGTCAGCAAGGATGAGGCACATAAAAAAATCCGAAAACGTCATGGACAGTAGCAGTGAATTCATTTGGTCAATTCAAACCAGTGAAAGGAATACGCGGTGAGGAAAAGCAGAGATTTCCCTATTTAAATTAACAGCAATTATTATGTGGGAGCTTCTCTCCCCAGCAATTTCAATTTAGACTTAAAAATAAGGTAGTTGCTAGTTACCACTCATTGCGTTTATTTCCCTTTAAGAGCTGGATGTTTTCCTCCATACAACCCTTGGCTGCTTTTGTGTTTGTTTGGTTTTTTTCATCCATGTATGCTGAACTACAAGAAAGCACAAACCATTAGACTCCCTTGTCCTTCACCTGAACATCACGTTAGCAAGATCAGTGCCCAGAACGATGACTTAGAGTACATGTGCCCTTACAAAACTATTGGCAGATCTTCATTTTCCACGACATCACCTTCAGCCTGTGTCTGCTCTTGTTTGTTCTGGGTATCTCCTTGCAATTGGCATAGGAATCACGACTCGAAAAATCCTAACTGAATGGAAGACTCCTCACTTCTGTTAAAAAAACCAACAAACAGCATCTCAAGTTTTCTTGTATTGTTTTGACTACCTTTTTTTTTCAACGTATATGCAGTTAAGAGCTAGTTTGCAGATGCAACTTTCTAAACTGTTGCCACAGCTCAAGCCAGACACAGTAACTGCTGAAGGCACGCTTGGATGCCAATTACTCTATACAGTCTACGTTTGTAACCCTGTGCAGTACCACAATATGCATATTAATTTTATGAATATCATGTCTTTCCATGACCTATTTGATCCATGTTCCTTCAGTCAGTTAGGACAGTAACAAAAAGAGTCATTTTGTTTCATCAACACACCCACAGGCTACAAATCAACATCAAGGAGGTCTGGTCTAGAGGATTTCAAAAGCACTTAGGGAGAACACAGAAGATTCAGAAAGCACTAAGAGATTCAGGAAATTCTCGTTCATTTTACCTCAGAATGTCAGCCTAGGAACTGATAAAATTAACAAAGATGGATTGCAAACAGACTGGGAATAACTGATATGTTCTCTTTCTTCTTCCATAAAGCTTACCTGCAAGCTATTCTCCCTCCAAACCAGAGATCTGAAGTAAATGGGCCAACAAGAATTTACACGAACATCCACAGAAAAGTTCTGTTGCTATATGAGAACAGCCTTTTTAACAATGCCTTTGTTCCACTTACTATGTAATCTCTGGAGGGGAAAAAAGCTCTTATTTAGGGCTTTCAAACAGTTTCATATCAGTTGTCAAGGGCCTTTAAAAAGGAAGGCAGGAGGAAGCCAGAACGGTACTCTGTTAAGAGGCAGCAAGACACACCCTTCTGTTCAGCCGTCCGCACGCGTGAGGTTCCACTCCAGGCAGAAGGGCCACAGGCAGCCGAACAGGGTTCAGAGCGGACGGTGATACAACTTCTCCTGCATTTCCTGTAACAAACCTCAACCTACTAATTAGGAACCAAAACAGTCAGAAGAAAAATAAAATGGTTTTCAGTGAGACAAAGTCCAGTGCCCCAGACCACATGCTAGATGACTTCTTCCTAATCTACAACTAGACTGGCTTTCAAGTCTCATTTGCAGAGCTCAAAGAGTGCTCACACAGATCTTAGCAATTACTTCACACAAAGAAGATTGCTCATTTCTGAAAATTGCTACTACTTTTATGGAATAAATTCTGCTATTAATAGATAAATATTCCTCAATAGTTACAAGAATTTATATTAAATAAGAAAATGCATCATCTGAAATCAAAAACTCTACACTCACTTTCAACAGAGAAGGGAAAGCCAGCAGCTTTTCAGAAAAAAGCTAAGAACGTAGATTAAAGCCAGAATAACTACTTGACCATCAGCTCCATCCACCCTCAGCTTTATTGCTGCCATTAAGCAAAGGCTCTATTCTAACACCACATTTAGCTTACAAAATGAAGAAAACCATAAGAGCACCGCCTGGTGGTGCCAGAATAATGAAGAAAAATATTGCCATGAAACTGGGAATAGATTTAGGATTAAAATTTGGAATAGCACCATTCCAAAATGACAAGGAAACAACCACCAGTTTCTCTGGTGAAGGTTTTTTGCACCTATTGAAATGTGCTTGCATATGCAAGAGAACAGAGGAACGGCAATCCTTCCCTAGAGTCCAAGGATTTCCTACGTTTTCCAGTGTATTTTACCTTTCCACAAAATTTCCTGCAAGAGTTCTTGAACAGAAAGCTTTGAATTATTTTTTTTTCAAATTACACATAAATATCATCATACCACCTTCTAGAGAAAATTAAAGAAATAACAGAAGATAATTTATCAAAATACATATTCTACAAAATGTTCATGCTATAACCATTCTGGTGTTATATCCAACATCATAAACAGCATAAAAATTCCACTCACACACATATGCTTCCAAGCCTTTATAGAAAAATACCACATCAGGAAATTAAAGAATGACACTACTAGGACACGCCGATTCTGCTACAGCCCCCCGATTAAAGCACAAACTCTTACTAAGCACTTTTAAACACTGTACATGGCCACGTTCTAAAGTCAGCCACAGCCATGAAAGTTATTTAATATCAAGGCTGATATGAGTCTACCTGCATTTATCTGTCACTCACACATAACGAAATTAAAACCATATAGCTTTAAATATTAAAACGAAGCCCAGATTTTTCTGGTGTTTTGGCGTATTGGATAGCAGTGCATTTTGGTAAAAGGCTGTATTCACCTAACGCAGTTTGGCTAGTCTCCTGCTCTCTCTTCCGTGAAGTTGCATGCACTTGTGTACTCCAACACCCTACTCCTACCACGTCGTGCACACTCACACACTACACACCTGAGTTCAGCTGAACACAATGCCATTTTTGCCATGCTTACTGAAACCACCAGTAGGCAATCTGCAGCAAAACTACAGAACCCTGAAACCCAGAAAAATGTGCTGACAATGTGATGGATCCAGGCTATCAGTGTACTCCACAATATATAACCAAATATTAAAAGTATGAGTACCTTAAAAATTTTAATATATTATACTTTGGCCACGTTAGGGCATTTCTGACCACACGCAAGATTTCCCTAAAAGATACTCAGTTCTGTGATCTACACGCTTGAATCACAAGTATTTGCACACATTTTATGTCCACAGGCCAGCCTGTAGCCCATCCACACGGCATGTACGACATACTAAGGAAAGCCAAACATTTCCCTAGAGCAGATGACTTCGCTCTTTTCCAGACTACTCCTACAACGCACCATGGATGCAGCTCTAGTGATTGCCACAGAGCAGCCACAGAGAAGCTTTCTACAATTTAGCCCTTGTATCTAAACACTACTGTCTTCATTTAAACATGCTGTGGATAAGCTGCACTTCACACAAAGTACCACAGATAATACTGGAAAATAAGAAAAAGAGGTGGAAGTGATGAGAAGGACAGTCAGCATACGGTAGGGAAAAAAAGAAAACAAAAGAAAATATGTTACCTATGTCATTTTTTTTAGAAAGCATGGCTTACTGCTATAGCAACATTACTTTTCGTAACCGCTCCGTATGTAGACAGCAGATGATTGCTATGGTTTGTACCACCTTTAGCTACCAGCCCATTCACTACCCATCCCATCCACTTGCATTCGCTGTTTCCTTGTTACTGCTTATTACGGTCAAATACTATTATCAACAAATAAATGCATTAACCACATAAGCCTCTATCCTTCACACACATATTTGTACTGCCTGTCACAAGCCACTTTCGTATAAGCATCTACTACCTCACTCAGGGGTCTACTTTTACAAAATTGGATGTAATAGTTAGTTTGACTCACAATAAAGCAAAACTTATAGCATCTACTATGTGGTGTACTTTCAAATTATAACACTGGGGCTTTGTCCACACCGACTGCACTTAACTGTTTGTAGAACAGCTGAACACATCCGCGTTAGACAACCTGGAGAGCTATAAAGCTGCTTTCTCTGTTTGAAAACCAATCTGCACTATTCCAACCCAGGCAAGCATCTCCGAGAGCTGTCACCAGCGACAGATGTGTGACACAGCTGTGGCCCTGGCCAACGGGAATGTCACACGCAGCAGGGATTCTCCCACTTCCATTTCCTCCATTCTGCGTTCCCAGGTAACCCCACCTCACCCCAAGTCTCTCCTCCAAGAAGCTCCCACCCTTCAGCTCCGCTTCTCCAGCACACACACATCACCGTACGCTGTCCCCTCCCTAACTGGCAGCATGGGAGGAGATCTACGCAGCTCCACACTCGGCAGCTTACACCGCGCTAACGAGTCTGGTCACTTGTGTCATCTAAAGCTGCGTCACCTAAAACCACTCTTCGTTACTTCCAGAAGTTCCCAGCTTCACAGGTAAGTTAGGACCGACTCCACCTGGCATAAATCCAAGCTACGGCTTGGAAAACTGAGGCTATATTTGTTTACAGAAAGTGGTTATATCATGGTAAATACCTGGTACTAAGCAATAGGGAACACAGCCACTGATCACAGCCATTCAATAATCTGCTACAGAAACGTAACATGGACATCGGCCACTGGGACCAGGCACACTACGTACTTCAATTTCAGAAACAAAATCCAAACATTGTCAGATAGACTACTCTTGCAATAATATTTATAACTTAATCAAGTGCTTACTCTTAGATTCTGAAGGTTAAAGAGGAAATTGCAGTAACTGAGTCAAGCTTCTTTGTACTGAATTCTTTTGACCAGAAATAAATGGTTTTTCAGTAAACCCTAGAATCTGTTCTGAGTACAGACCCTACTTTTTACATTACTTCTCGTATTCCAGAAGGATTTTAAAATCTAAATTGCCCCTGTATCACCTTATTCTCTGTTCCAAGGACTTTCATTTTTCAACAAATTCAATGAAGTAGCCAGTTCTATTCTCAGGAAATCTCCAGAGTTAGGAAATAAGCACAGAAATCAGATTAACAGAAATCTAAACGCAGCAAAGGTATAACCCACAAGGGTAGAAAAAGATTTACTCTTTCTCAGTTGAAATTCTGTTTGAACCAGTTAGAACAGTCCTAGAACATCTTCTTGCTACTAGCAAGTAATTAACACTGCTTCAGCACACCTTATACCAAGTACTCTACGAGAATATCAGCGTCACCAAGCAATTGCGAGCACGGAGTGGCTACAGGGCTGGCCACCAGAGAGTCCCCACGGAGAACCTTGGCTAGATCAAGGCGAATAGGGTTGTGAACTGATTAAATGTTGCAACACAGCTGCACACTCCACCCAACTAAATTATCCCTGGATCATGCAAGAAGGTTGTAGCCTTCCCTGTGAGCCATTTTAATCTTTGAAAAATAGAGAGGGGAAAAATTCTCATATTCTGCATAAACAGAGGACACGACTGCTCCACTGCAACTTTTCTTCAGAAATCATAGGCACGCCGTGCTCAAGTAACCAAAACTTCCATATAAAAAAAAAACAAACCTGGGAGCTAGATCTCGTTGGGACACAAAATCTAGTAGTAAAGCTACTGTTCTGTATTTGCTTACCAACAACTCAGACAAACTGGACTTCAGAAGCTAACCCTCAAACACAGAACGGATGGCTCTCCTTACATACAGTAGCCTACAGAAACAGTTTAACCTAAAATACAGTATTATTCCCCCAAGCATCTCCTTCCATCATAAAACTCATTCATTTATGCTCAGTTCTGCAGACTAAGATGGCTTCTCAATTCTCTTATTTTCTAACACAATTTACAGTTCTTTGTGGATTTTTTTACTACACCATTTTAAAAAACATTACCAATTACATCAACAAATTATTGCTTATTTTAATATGCGTATATTCAGTTTAAGTAAGCTCCATACAACTTTGAGCTAGCCTTTCTCCTACAAAAAGCCGAACGTTACGTATTCCAGACTACAAGGCAGAACTTTCCGGAGGATTAAAGATACATGAGACCCAGATACAACCATTACAAGTCATCAAAAAACACTTCAAACACATCCCAAAGGCTTCCTTCTGCTTTACCTGCCCAGAGCTATTTTCACTCTCAATCCCATTGTTCCCCCAAGAAATCAAGCAGCCTCTTACAACATACACATTTGTTACTCGCCTTTATTTACTACTCTATTTGATCATATACAACTGGTATGAACGCTTACACCTTCGCCCATTCACAAACACTAAAGGCATTCTTGTTGTTAGATTAGTGAAATCGACAATTTAAAAACTCCCTTAAAAGAAAAGGTGAAGGAGTATGGAGGGGGGGAGAGGGGACGAGAACATCTGAAACATGTCTTATCGAAAATCAGTATTAGATTGCAGATCCAGCCACAAGCTGTTCCGCTGTAACATTGGCAGAATTCAGAAAGAGAAAATCCTGAATGGTACCATGACCCAACTGCATCACCAGCGCACCGCTCTATGTGGCTACCAACACCACCCAGCTCTGCAGGTGCTGCCACACAACAGGCATTTCCAGTGACCTGTGAAATGCTGACCTTGGCATAATTTACAGTGAAACAATTTATCCAAAATGGTCCTTACTTGACTTTGAGGAAAAAAAAAGTTATCCACATTCCTTCCTCCTTGCATCATCTCACGAGACAACAATGAACAATCTAGTATACTACTTAGATAGAACATCACCTAATTCCCTACGTCTGATGTAAATGCCGGGAGTTATTATATCCATTTCACTTAATTCAGCACATTTGGGGAATACTCATTTAAACGTTAACAGAATTTTTCTTTTCATGAAATTTGAAAAAAACACCGAACCAACTTGAACATACAAGCTTTGCAAAATTTCCCGCATTAAAAAAACCTAAATAAGGTCATTGTTCTACTATATTTCTTCACTACTAGAGTCAGAATCCAATTTAGATAAAGCAATCCCTTAAAAAATACTGACCTAGCGATTAAAGATAATCACCTGCAGATCCTTAAATCGCGATGGTAACTGAGAGACACGATACACCCTCAGCTCTGTGATGTGCCCATTGCCAGTATCGTCTCTTTTGCCTCAGGCATCCTCCTGCTTTCCTCCAAGAAATAACTGGATAAAACCCACTCAGTCTCTTTCTCAGGAAATCACTGCCTAGCTGCATCAGACGCCGCAGAGAACAGAAAAACTCACTGAAGTATAACATACAACGTGGAAAACCAAACAAGGCAGTACTCCACGCAGTGCTCCTGTCTGGAAAGGTTCTGCCCGGTGCCCGCAGCCTGCCCACGACAGCCTGCCAGCAGCAGAGGGGCTCTGCCCGGCCGAGCAACGCAGGGCTACGGTACTTCGAAAATGAGTTCTAAAGACATCTGTATCACAGCTTCGAAGGGAAAGCGTTTGCGTGCTGGAACTAGAAAAAATTAAACAGTGGTTAATCTTTTCTAAGAGGAAATTTCTGTTGGCATTTTTCTGTTACAGTCTGTGTGGACAAAGCCGAGGCATCACTTCAGCGGAAAGCTTCCTGCGTACCCAGAGGAGCGCAGACCATCAGCAACGTGCAACACAACAGCCGACACAGACAGCCAAGTGCTCCAAATAGCCCGCGGGGATTTTTTTTTTAAACTGCTGTTGACCGTTTTATTTGTTACTTTTAAACATTTTTGTTGCCCGCTACTAAAAGCACATTTCTCTACCCCAAAAATCAGCATATCACATTGTAGGTGTTCTCCACTCTTCAGGAAAACTCCAAGTTCTGTTCTCGATTAGTACTGTTGTCGCATCCTAGCCAGCTGTAACAGCAGTACTTTAAAAGGCTCTTTGGATTTGCCTAGTTTGAACGTTCTGTAGGGATCTTCTCTCCGGATAACGTTATTGGTGGGGATTACTCCTCCCAGAGCCTCTCCACCCAGTTCTGGTGGATATTCTGTCCCTCCCACGGAGACGCCGCTTCTGCTCACAGCACTGCTCTTGTGCTTGGTCTCACCCACAATGACAGCCCCAGGATCAACTTTCGAGCCCTTTTGTATCTTTTCGATCAATCACAAGCAAGTCATTTTAGACTAACACGAAATGTCAGATGAAATAGTTTAAAGCAAAGCAAACAGTTGGCCATCTAAATGCTAATTAACATAGGACATTTTCCTAATGTTCAAGTACTGTCTTCCACAAACAGGTGAGTTTTGGGGGACTGGAAAAAGATGGTGATACAAACAGCTTTAGCTTAGGAAAAAACATCTCACACTGAAAGTCTTAAAAGGTTTCACAACACAAATTTTCATAATTTACCTTTTTCTAAACTTTTCGTGCTTACCACACCGGACTTTTGCATTATTATTTGCATTAACTATGCAAAACATCACCATGGCTCACAGCAATATCAGATATCAGAAGGGGAACTTTTCCTGCAGTTATTCACACTTTCTCGAAGCTGTAACCGCTTTTTTTTTCTTTTCCTAACACACATTGTAGCAATTTTTTCCAAAACAAGTTACCTATCTTGCATACTTGCTCAGCATGCCACGTTTCTTTAAAGGAACCGTTAGGAGATCATCGGTTTATCCTAGAAATATCTTTCCTATCGCTGTGCTTAGTACCAGTACAGTGACAAAACCCTCTTAGCATAGTTCTAGGGTCCAGGCAACAGTCAATTGCATGCAATATTCTTCCGGTTTTTATTTAGCAACGACTTTAGTAATTTCAGGCCTTTGAAGGCCAGGAATGAAAGGTAGATTTAGACTAAATTATTTCTGCCTTTAAAAGTTACGTCAGCCTGTACACAATGTCTTATCTCAACATCAATAGCCAACCTATTTGGAAGGTTATACTGCTGTTTGACCTTCTGAATACAAAGTATTAGAAGCAAACACATTAAAAACCACACTGCAATTTAAAATTGTATAAATCAGAACTTTTTTTAAAAAAAATCACATACTTTTTTCTATTGTTATTTGTTACAGACTTCCCACGGAGATGCCTGTGACATAGTTTTGATAACAATAAAACAGATTGCTCGATTTCACAATCTTTGATGAATGACAATAACTTTTCAAAATTAAGAGACACATATAAGACAAAAACAATCCCCGCACACCTCACAGAGTCACAGTTTCTTATCCCACGTGCGTGGATATATCCCAGCCAACAAGGCATTTCCCCAGGATTTCAGCAGCAGTGCCAGCAGCTTGAGCCACCACCACCACCAGTAACTGCTCCCCGTCTGCCCCCACAGAAGCTGCAGCTCCTCCTCACTGCTCTGGGAATCCTGCGTGGAAACGGGACAAGTGCCTCTCGCACAGGTGTGAGGCTTCACCCTCGCTCCAAAACAAATCAGCCTTGGCAGGTTCAACAGACTCTTTTTTTTCATTATTATCATTATTATTGTTATTATTATTATTATTATTATTATTATGAAGAATCCCACCAGATGGCAGCAGCATGTCTCGCCAGCGAACCAGGGAGCACTTCTGCAAAGGACAGCTCCTTATTCTTAGAATATACACCAGGCTTCCAAAAATCAAGTGAGACAATTGGAAACACAGGGCACAGACAGAGTTTGTCACTGAAACTAAAATCCAGATTTTTGCCAACACTCTAGCAACGTGTTAACAGTGAATACCTACAGAGCAAATTGCTCTGTTTTCAGCAAATTAGGTACCCAACTCGGTTCGTGGCCATTTGCCAAACCAGAGCACAGCTGAGCAAATCTGCAGAACCTGGGGGAAGGCACCTACACATCTTTTCCTGCTTCAGGAACTCCCCCCACCTTTTGTCACAGTTCAGAAACACCGAGCTTTGCTATTGCATTAATATGCACATCTTTATGTTCAAACACAATGAAAATGGATAAACATAGCAATTTAATGCTCATTGTTCGAGAGATTCTTTTCTGCTTTGCCTGCTTGGGTTAAGTTCACTTTAAAACCAACCTGTAGTCAAAGCAGATGACGTGCCAAGGACAGCTGATTTAAAACGTAATGGTGACTAGATGGGCAAGGATACAGTCTGTATACAAATACCAGCGGCAGCAATACAAGTCTGCGTGACTTCATAATGAAAATGCTGAAGCACGATGCTTTGATGAGTGACAAACTCCAGCAGCACATTAGCTACCCCAAAACATCACAAACTACCAGACAAATGAACTAATGACAAATGCTAACTCAACTGCCAACTCAAAATCTCTCTCAGTAAGCTAACGGGAAACTCAATACCACTCACTACCTATTACTTACTTGACGAGCTAAACTTCACTGCAGGACAAGTTGTGTCTTTCTAGACAATGCAACGAGGCACCTGAGCAGCAAGATGAAAGACTGCTTCTGCAGCTACTCACCCTGTCTGCAGCACAGCATCCATTCCCCTCTGAAGTACCGATGTGAAATTCTCAGTTGTCTATTAGTGCCAACACATGCTCAGAAAGAGATACAGATAAGTAACAGAATCCTTATTCAAAGTTAGCTTAGGCCGTATGTTCCTGAAAATTCTGTGTTATGCTTGTAGCTAAATATACATTTCTCATGTCTAAGCCAACTTAAACTATAAATATCCAAATCAATGTTTATGCTCAGTTGCACTCTCTCACATTGCTAAAATTAAATGACACAGGCATTCTTTCACGTGAATGAAATCTAGAATTCAGTTAATTGCTGCTCCCAGACTCTTCCCTTCAGTCGGCATGCACTCGCAGAAGTTAACAGGGAACGCCACCAGCCTAACAGTGACCGCTGAACTCAAACGTGCGTGAGCAAAGCGGAACCGATTTCAACCAGCCACACTCTCCGGCTGCGCAGCCTCACAGCTTTACCAAAGGAGACCTGACCTCCAAGCTTCTGCTTTTACTTTATTTACCACTCTTCCTTCTTTTTTTTTTTTTTTTTTTTTTAAAGCTCTTGTTATCTTGAAGTAAAAGCTGTAGCTCCAACTTTGCGAGCGCAGTCCCACTAGTGGCAGCTCCTGCCTGTGTGCACGCCGCTGCACGGCCGGGGGGCCCGGGACGGGCGGACACTTTCTGACCTCAGCCAAGAGCAGACCCTTCTTCTCTCTACACGTCTTTCTTTCCCTCAGCATTCTTAACAATATTATATTTAAATATGCAAGCGTGACCTTTTATTCTACTGAATATTATGAAAGCAGAGCGCTCTCTGCACCTTATTTTTTGGCAAATAGAACTGAGAAATTAAAGACGTAGGAAACATATACAGGTAAACAAAATGCTTGCATCAAACGATAACAAGGTCTGGTTTTACATAACAACCTAACTTTACACAAGCCTCTAACGCTTCAGTTAAAAAAACTCCACACTTTATCAAAAAATATATGAACAGATGGAAATTATCTTCAGATAATTTTTTTACAGCAGATTTCTTGTCAGTTTTCATCCTTTTGCATCCACTTTTTCATACCGCACCACAGCAAGGGCACAGCAGTGCCACCCGCACAGCAGCTCCCCGCCGACGTCCAAGACCCCGCACTGCCATGAACTCCCGGGGCCTCCCGAACCAAGGGGCACCGGATCAGCTGTAACATTAACCTGCGCCCAGCCTGCGCAGCTTGTTCCGCCTTCTTAGAAAACAGGACTTTATTGCAAGCACTGGTCTGGTTATGAGCGACCAACTTCCAGGGCTGGGACGACGGAATAACGCGTCTCGCTCTTCTGAGGCCTGTCCTGCAAAGCGCTCCGCCACCGCACGCTGCCACCGACCGCAACCAGCCCCCGCCACACAACGCTTCCACCTCAGCAGAATTAAAGCATGGACGGTACCTAGAGCAAAACTCCTTAAGCACCACAGAAAGTCTCGTCGTCTTGTCGACCAAACACTGTGGAAAGCTCTCCAGGGACAAGACACAGTTGCGCACTTCAAACGCTGTGTTCGTGATGCAGGAAGTGTGCTGCAACTTGCTTGCTCTCAAAAACACCACCAAGGCATCTTTCACGTGTCTAATGAACACTTCAGAACACGGCAGATCGACCACCATTTATAAAAAAAATTATAATATAAAAAAATCATGCCAGTTTTGTTTCAGTGATCCCAAAGAGCAATAATTACGTACATTGTATTAAGGTGGTCACAAAATACTACAGAAGAGATTACGCTCCACTGACAGAATCCTCTGAAATAGCAGCTGGGGGAATAAGAGGACTGCAGGCAGTACCAGAGTGAGACACAAAATCCCATTTACATTTATGAGAGGAGAGCAAAGTTCAGATATTCTGTTTCAGGCAGCACACAGCACACTACCGGAGGTCAAACAGTCTCCCAGACAAAGATCTTGACAGGTGACTGAAGACGGAAGACATTTGCATACGCTTTTAACTTCTAACTCTGAAGTCAGGTCAAAACATATATTCTAATGCTCATTTGTTAACCTGAAATTTTAGCAGGCACAGCTCAGCTACACAGAATACATATTCTAATAAAACGCATAGGAAGTGTAGAAACACTTTGCATTTGTCTCAGAAGAGAACGACGGTGCGGCCCGTTAGCCAGAGGTTGCTCTTCACCACTCTAACCCCCCTTCTGCCAACAAAAACAAGCCAAGCCAACTTTCTAAGAACAGAGAAGAACCAGTAAAAAAAATTTGTAGTAAGCAGCTTTCTCGTATTCTGATTCAAATGACAAAAACAAGAATGAATTATGATCTGGTAAAAAAAATGAAAAGGAAGAATCGGTTCAGTTTTTTCTCTTTACTCACCAGACGACACCAAAGGCTCCATATCCAATAGGTCTGTCCGGCTCAATATCCAGTTGCTGTTGTGGATGTTGTGAGTGCTGATGATGGTGCGCTTTAACTGCAGCAGCTGCTGCAGCTTGTACCTGAGCTGGGGCTGCTGCAGCTGGTCCAGGGGCCTGGCCCGGTGCCGGTGATGGGAAATATGGCTGCTGCTGCCCTGGGTTTAACATTGCCGCGGCCGCGGCCGCAGCTGCCGCGGCCGCAGCTGCCGAAGAGGCATGCTGCTGCACGGGATGCACCGCAGCTGCAGAGCCTGGATGCAAGTGGTGCTGAGGGTGGTGGTGGTGATGGAGGTGAGGAGGAGGGAGGTGAGGAAGGTGGTGGTGATGGTGGTGGTGGTGACCTGCTGCTGCTGCAGACGTACCGCCATTGTAAGCCGCCATCATTTTTGCGTTGGCTGTTGTGCCACAAAGAGACATTCAAAAAAATGCCCTTTGATCGGGTAACGACTGGGTCAAGCTGTCATTTGGCCATAAAAATGAAATCTGCTACACTTTAGAAGGAGTTGGGTTTCATCCTACGCGGCCCACCTTCAAAAACATTGAGCCCAGCTGGCCTTATCTCTTCGCAAAGCCAAACAATCTGGAGAATCTCTTCATGTGTGCGTGAGCCAGCGTGCGCGAGCCCTCTTCCCCTGAGAGTCCAGCTGTGGGTGGCTACTGAAACTCCATCCTTGGGCAACCGCCTTGGCTTGGGGATTTTTTCTTCACTTTACTTTTAATTTTTTTAATAAAAACGAAATCCCGTGCTCAATCCCCCTTCCCTCCGGAAGGCGGGTTTGGAGTCTCTCCCCTGGAAGACCCTGAGAGGACGGAGGAGCCTACCCCTTCCATTCCCACATCCTCTCCATCGCTCTCCTCGGAGCCTCCCTGAGCGCCCGGGCACCTCCTACATCGCTCCCCCGGCTCAGGCACCTGCTCCCTCCGGCATCGCAGGGGGGAAAAGGCCCGAAACTCGGGAGTTTGCAACTTTTCCTCGAAGGCCTGAAACACACACAAGCACCCAGAAAAAGTGACGAGGGACGGGCGGAGCGGGGGGAGGAGGGCGAGGAGCAGGAGGGGGAGGGCAAAAGGGGATGAAGAGAGATAAAAATAGAGGGAGGAAGAGGAAGGGCCGGGGCGAGCACGGCGGCGGGGCGGGGGGAGCGGGGACAGTGACAAATGAATGACAGGGAGCGCGCGGGGCCGGGGATAAAGAGGGGCGGGGGGGGGGGGGGGGGGGGCCGAGGGGCGGCGGCGCGCTGACAGCCCGGCCCGGCGCGGCGGCGGGCGGCGGCTCCGCGGGGACCCGGCGGCTGCAGCCCCCGCGCCGGCGGGGCGGGGCGGGGCGGGCCGGCGGGGGGAGGGGGGGACGCGGGGGGGGGGGGGGTCTCCGCCGCCTGCGCGCGGCTGGCAGAGGTGGGGGGGCGGCGGGCTCTCAGGCCCCCGCCGCGCGGCGCCGCTCCGCCCCCCGGCCGCCGCCGCCTCGGCCGCCCGCCCCGCCGCCGCCGCCGCCGCCACTCACCTCCTCACGGAGCCCCAGCGCGGAGCGCACAGCGGGCACGCGCACCCGGCCTGCCCTCCCCCCGCCGGCCCCCCCCCGCCCCCATGCGGGGCGCGCGCCCGACACCCGCCCGCAGCCAATCGGACCCGGCCCACCAGGCTCCGCGAGAGCCGCCCCCACCCAATCACCGAGCGGGACCCAGCTCGGCCGGCCCATAGGACTCGGCCGCTGCGGAGACTCCCTGACTCAGTCCCGCCCCCTTGACCCCCGCCGCCCAATCACCGCGCGCCTCCGCGCCCGGAGCTAGCGAGACCCCGCGAGATTCCCTCACCTCATACAACCCTCACCTCGGGTGGCCCCGCCTTCTTCACCTTTCTTGCCAATCACATGGTGCCGCTCCAGCCTACTGGCCAATTGACTCTCCTCCTAAAGCGAGTCCCGCCCCCGAGACCTGCTTTTTGCCCAATCGAGACGCTCTATCCGATCCAATTAGCCAATGAGGGGAAACGAAAGCCCGAAAAGGGGTTACTGGGCCAATAGAGCTCGGAGGCGAGGCGGCGGCGTGATTGACAGCTCTCCTCCCGAGTGATTAGCGGCGGTGGGCGTTCAGGGAGCCGTCGTTCTTCAAATCGCAGCGCGAGGCGCCGGGTGACGGGCGAGAAAGTCGCTCGTGCGTCCGTCAGCGAGTGGGCAGCTGGCCAATGGGAGGCGGGGAGCCGGCTGATGAGCGGCGGGAGGGGCCAATGGCGCTCCCGGGGCGGGGTGAGGTGAGGACGCGGCGGGGCGCGGAGGTCGCGGTGGGCGCTGAGGGGTGGTGGCGGGAAGCGGAGCGGGAGCTGGGCCTGGGCGGAGCGGGGGTCCCTGCGCCCGTCTGCTGGCGGGGCTATCCCGGCCCCTCCGGCCGCCTGCTCCTGGGGGCTGTGCCGGCTCTGGGGTGAGCCCGCTGCCCTCCCCGCGCGGGGCCGAGCGCGGCAGGAGCAGCTCGGTCTCCTGAGGTAAATGTCCTTGCCTCAGCCCCGCTCTCCAGAGGAAGGTGATTGCCGCAGCTGTGTTTTGCCAAAGGAGCTTCCCGCGCTCGGCTAACGGGCAGGCGAATGCGCTGTGAAGGCGGGGGCTGGCCTCGAAGCGTGCCGGGGGGCTTTTTGGTTGGTTTGGAGGGGGGTGGCGGTGGGTTTTGGAGATTATTTTTTTTTATTATTTTATTTTGGTCCCCTCTGGATGTGAAGACCAGAAGGTAGAGCTTGGAGGCTGCACCTGAGAGTCCTGAGGCGAGTTAGGAGCGGAGAAAGGGCAGCGCGCAGGTGCTGCGGGCTGGGCCTTGCCCGCAGGCGCCCTGGGCAGGTGGGAGGCACGGTGCCAGGCCCGAGGATGCGCTTCCCTCTGCCCTGGGGTCAGGAGGAGAGAAATAAAGAAACCGGAGGTTTAAAATCCTTTCAACAGGTAGCTAGTAGCAGTTACTATAGCCAGCTCTCCTCCAGGTCTGTTTTCTGGAGGCTTGCTGCAGTGTGCTCGTTGGCGTGCTCAGGAGTTGTGTTTCGGATGTGGAGCACTTGTTAACCGAGGACCGACGTATTCTCTGTGGTTTGTTGCTTGAGTTCACTTGTGCTGTTCGTCTGCGTGCTTGGCGAGCGCAGTGTGGTTCTTTAAAGCATGTGTTCACTAAACATAGTGATTAATAAAAATTTGACAGTTTTAACACTTTCTACTTTCCTTTGTGAATATTAATCATTTCTGATTAATAGTTTTATGTCAGAAAAATGTCTAGTTGTCAGAGCCTTACCCATGATGGTAGTAGAGTTAAATTAACTCTGATAGTGATAAAGAGGTTCCTTCATATGGTTAAATTGGGTGAGCAGTTCCAAAGGAAATAAATGACTGATGGTCAATTTGTACATGCCCCTGCTACGAGTGAGCTGCCAGCCTTTCCTTCTCTATGTCTGGTTTTTGTCTGAACGGGGAAAAAGATTAGCAGAACTGTGATAGTAAAGTGCATTGCTGATGCTTTACCAACAAATCTCTGATGGTACAGTAGGAAGTACTGTCATCTGTCTCTTCTGTATGTCTCTCAACACGCAACAGCAGCGTTGGACTTCTGTGCAGTAAGGGGGAAAGGAGACAATGAATGTCAAAGCCTTTTGCAGTTCCTAAGACTTGAGTGCAAAGTCTTTTTAAGAAAGGGTTTTGGATACTTTTGTCTGCGATTTGAGAATGTCATCAAGAAAAGTCTTGTGGGAATTAAGACAAGTTTCTTTGTTAAAACTCTTTCTGTTGCATTTTGGAAAGTTTTTAGCTAATACTCCAATCTGGAATTGTAGTAGAGTTTTGTTACCATGTCACCATTTTTAAAACGGAGACTTCGCTTTTTTAAGAAAAAAGAGTAAGCAAGAGTAGATTTGGTTTACAGCCATTTTATAATATTACCTATTAGAAGAAGAGACAGAATACTTATTTAGAACTAGTATTTCTAGCTGTCTGTTTGAAGTTTTTATTGAAGTTGACATTAGCAGCTTGCTACCAGTCTGGCCCGCACCAAGGATTCCTTTGGTCTCTGCTTCCCCTCAAGCACTGGAGAGGTATGGCGTGCTGTGTGGGACAGTGGAAAGAAGTGGATACGAAGTAGGTTCGATGGGCCTGGACACAGGGGAGTGCTGTGAGGACTGGAAGGCCTTTAAAAGTCTCCCACACATTTTTGTTATGGACTTTTTTCTTTCTCTGTTATTGCAAAATCTTTCCAAGTAGTAAAATCGAGCAATTGCCTAATAATCATTGCATGGAAACTTGGGTTCTAAATGTATTTGCAGATTAATGTCTTGGTGGCATTGTTCAGGTCCAAATACAGAGTTTCATCTTAATTTTATTTTTTCCAATTAGATACGTTACTGAGTTAATTGGGTCACATGTCTTCAAACAATTGATTTTCAGTAGAGTTTATTTTTTCCTGAGGTATTTGCTAAAAGTCAGTCATCTTTGACTGCATGTTGGGAAGATGAGGGAAGGAAGACATCATCTGTCTTGTTCTTGCTGCTGGACTGTAGTTGAATTTGTGGTTGTAAACAAAGCATTCAGTGATATGGAAGAAGTCAACCTTTTTGTAGCATAAACTGAAAGTTTTGTGATGACTGCTTATTGAGAAGAAGTGTTCAGACATGCAATTTTGGTGACTAGTTTAGGAGCCTAATCTCTGAAGGATTCTTAGAGTCAAAGGGTAAAGAGATATACTGCATTGCTGTCTAGAGAAGTTCACTTTAGGTGTGTCTGGACCTCCTTTTAATATTTCCTTCCCCCGTGACTATACGGAGCCTTTAGAGAGAAGCTTCTGAACAGCATAGTTTAATATTAAGCAGGGTGTTTTTGCACGCTGATATTTGCAGCGGATAGGGAGTAATTCAGGCCTAGATCTCTGGCAACATATTTGAAAGCCTTGTGTAGCTATCTCCCTTGGAGCAGCTTGTGTTCCTGAGAACCTATTCTTTCAAGTATTGTGCTCAGGAAAACATGGGGATTGGATCCACTTCTCAGTAGTGTTGAAAGCATCTGTTTACACTTCCTCATGAGCAAACCAGTTGTCAGTTAACCTGAGTGAAGTACGAGCTAAAGCTCACGCTGTTTCTTTATCCTTATTACTTTAAGGAAGGATCCACACAATGGGCGTTATACTCAGTATCTTTGCCGTAGCTGAGGATGTTACATACGTGCAGCTTTCCATTGCAAATATCACATCATGCATTACAGTATCATGAGTATTGCCTGTATTTTTGTGAAAAACAGACTTCTCTAAAAAATAATACCACAGGTGAACTGTTGAAATCAAGTTTTGTGTTGTATATTGATGCCCCTTATCTTTATGGTTATCATCAAACACCAACCATTTCAAGTTTTTGGGTAGAGGTTATCTTTAGTAAATCCTGAAGAAAAAAGTAACCAGTTCCATCAGCTCGCAGAGCCTTCAGACTGTCCGCTTACTTATGTGTTGCCACCAAGTGATCTGGGGCAAATCCTGGGTCCACTGTTTGGTGGGCAGAGTTAGTTGCTTGAACCAGAACACTATAGCCAGCATAAAGAGTTTCTCCCCACACACCTTTGTCTAAACTTACTGACTTCCTATTGATTTGTCATACAACCTTTTTCTACTAGCTTTAGTGAATCGAATCCACGATGACTTCATTTTTGCCTGTACAATAGTAAACAAGTGCCTTGTCCTAGAAATACTCTAAAAGCGTCATTAGATACTGCCATGCAGATGAATTTTCCTGACAGCTCTTGACTGGACTATTACAAACCATGCTTTCCAAGTTTCTGTCTGTAAAGTGCAAGTAAAATCTGGGAACTGCTTTATTTTTTATTTATTTTTAGTTTAACTACATCTACAACCATATTATCCGTCTTTTATTTGCCCTTTGAATTTGGACCAGCTCTTTTCAATGGGGTGACAGACTGGTGAGATGGCAGCTGAAGGGATACACTTATCTTGCGTGTCCATATGGAGTTATGTCAGATGCCCGTGTTGAACGACCCACCCTAACAAGTGTATCTTCCTTCCACACTGGGTTTATAAACACTTTTAATTGGTGTCCCTGGCCTGTGTTGTGCTGTGAAGCTTAAGACTGTCGGTTCAGCTGCTTTTTAGGCACTTCATACCGTGAAAGTTAAGTGGTACAAGATCCAGTTGATTCTTACGGAGGTATGTTTAATGAAAAAACCTTTTAAAAGAATATTAAGGAAACACGAAACTTGGAGACAAAGTGCTCAACTTCTAATAGACCCTATGTTTCCTCAGTACAGGTCTGTTACTTGAAAGTGTTACCTGTTAGTTACATGAATCACTGCTACTTGGAACAGGGCTGCAGAATGAATTGATCGTGTGCTGCTGTTAAGTCGGTGCTTCCTTGTTATTTAATGCCCTGTATAAGAAGCATAAGTCTGCTGAGGGGGAGCTCATTACAGAGCTGGCTCAGAGAACTTTGGGCAGGAGCGTTTTGTGAGTAGTTCAATGAGCTTGAGGTGCTTGATGAGCGAGTTGGCAAAATCTAACCATAGTAATTTGAACTGGGCAGGTAGAGACACTGCTCTAGATCCTGCCAAAGCCCAGTTTGATTGCAACTAATTTGTCATCCCCAGTGACGCATGGAAATATGTGATTGGTGACTACTGCTGATGAAACATGACAGATCAATTCTAATCTCTTACTGTTGAAGACAGTTATTCATGGGGACATGCATCTGTCTCTTACTATTTTATTCACAGTAAGAGTGCTGTAAAGTAAGTGTGCTGTTTGAGTATCAAACGCTGAATGCTAGTATATCTAGATTTGTCAGGCGCTCTTTGCTAAAAACATTTAAAAGCTACATATAAAAGTAAATACTGTGCATGAGAAACACAGGGCACAGACGTGCCTTTTTGAAAATCTACTGTATGAAGTTTAGTCTTCTCTGACTCTTGAGAGATTTATTTTCCCCTTGGATTTGCCACTTGCTTTGCAGGGGCGTAATCTTTTTGACAGCACTGTGCATAAGGGCAAGGGATGGAAGACAATTTAATCAGCCAGTTCTGCTTCTTTGATGCTCCTCAGCAGTGTTTTAATGTTAAAATTCTCTACAAAAGATTGTATCATATTGCACCGTATGAAATGTTATGGTCCAGTTCCAGACATAAGCTTTGTGTGTGTTTTTTCTTGTACCAGAATAACTAGCTGTGAAAACAGGACTGAATATTAGCATAAGTCTTTTGATATCGTGGCTGAGTATTGTGTATAAATGGCCTTCAGCATTTATGCACGTAGGGTTTTTTGTGACCCTTCAATGCAGGAAAAAGTGATATTAAGTAGAACAAAGCATAATAAAATGCTTGCGCAGATTTGTCTCTTATCCCTGAAAGGAGTACTCTGAGCTGCACTACTGATAATTTACCATGTGGGTGTTTGACAAGCCCACACGTACCTTGATATACAACTCTGCTGATACAGGCTTCAGTATTCTGTAACGGCCTGGTAATATTTTATTTATAAATCTGAATGCTGAAGCCCTTCAGGTGTCATGAACATGGTGCTAATGCTTGTGAATTTGAGGGGGTTTGGTTAGTCGCATAAATATCATGCTTTAAATAAAATGTGGTCCTAACATACAACAGAATAAATATTAATATATACATAGTATACTAGGATTATAACTCCTGTTCATGTGTATTAATCCTTTTTTTTTTGCAATGAGTTATTTTCCAGAGTTTTTGCCTTTAAAACCTTTTCTCTACAAAGCTGGAAATGAATAAATTAACCTATTAATAAAATGCAATGAGGAGCAGGGGGCAAGAGTATTTTGTTTTAGCTTCGGTTATGTATAAAGGTTTGTGTCTTAAAGCCTGCAAGGATGGCAGTATGCCTTCGTCCAAGAGGAGGGCAGGGTTCTGCTCATTGTGTTGAATGAGAGATAAATCCCTGCTCTGCTCTGGGCAATGTATTAAGAAGAGAGGGGAAAAAATCAAGTGGCCAAACCAAGTGAATGACCTAGAACAAGCTTGTAAGTCTATCATAAAGACATGTTAACCAAGATGAGCCTCAGCTTTGTCTTTAAAGCATCAGTGTGGGAACTTGGCTTCTTTGAAGAGCGATTAAAATGATGGAATGGTCCTTACTTCAGTAGAGCTGCACTGATATGACGGAGATATGGTGTAGGGGACAACTGGTGTAAATGACAGATGGTGTCATCAAAGATAGTGCGTATCTCTGATGTTGGAGATCAGACTCTACAGGCACTTGTGTTGCTTCACTGGCCTGTCAGTCCTGTTTGTGGCTGTTGCAGTGTAGTCTTGTGGTGGTCACGTTGCAGTTGACAGCTTTGCCCCAAGTTTGTTCAGTACACTGTGTATACAAATATGAAGATCATGATGAGCTGTGGGGGTTGAATTCATCCCAATGACTATCACCCCCAAAACACTGAACTCCATACCCTGTAGTGCTTTCTAGCCAAATGTGTTTTCTTTTGAATTTTCTGAGATAGTTACTAAATTCTTTGCTCACTGCAGAGCTTAAGCGTGAGCTTGGTTTTAGCTGGGGGTGTTCAGGTGCTTGAAGTTGGTTTATAGTAATGTGCCATTTAAAGACTCCAGCCTGATTTAGTTCTTTCTGTCTCATTTTCCTTCTTGCTGCTAAACACCAGTTGCAGGAGGCAGAGGGGAGGTCTTTTATCCCCTGCAGCTTTTTGGAGAAAGTGACAATTCTGCAGTTCTCTCTGTTCTACATTTCTTTGCACCAGAAATGACCCTGCTGTTCTTTGTTCCCAGTGTTTCCTTTTATCCCTCTCCTGGCAGCTGCTTTTGCTCTATTTTGATGTTGGAACAGCAGATGAACTCCCTCTGAAGCAAATGTCATACCAGTAAAGATGTTGAAGCAGCAAGAAAATCATCACTGTCTCTGAAGACTGGATTGGAGACCTTTGTGAATGAGATGTTCTTAAAATAGCTCCACAGCATGTTATCTTCCCTAGAAGATTTGAAGAATTGAAAACATCACCACAAGCCACTTGTATTTGTGTGAGCAGGATCCCTAAATGATTTTTGGAGTGGGGAGAGAAGCAGGTTACTTCTTTTTCCTCCAAATTAAAATAGGTACAATAATGTCCAAGCCCTTTGTGTCTCTGGTATGTCTTTCATTCAGTGATGGGGGGGAGGGTGTAGGAAGGAGGCTAAGACACCAGTACTTATAATATGTTGAATTTTCTGGCTTGTAGATTTAATCAGAACAGAAAATACTGTTGATGTGGTGGTATTTTTGGAAATGCCATCTTCGCGGCCTGCCTGCCTGCTCTGGTTGTCCCGCAGTTAGTGCTTTGTGCTGTCATAGATGGCAGTGACAACAAATTGAACAAAGCAATGGAGTTGATCCGAGTTGATTGTATGCTTCTCTGATTGTGTGCCTCTTGCAAAGAGTTTTGCAACACTGTGGTGCATGGTCATGATTATTTCTTGTCCTGAATTCAAGTACACTGAAACTAAGTGCTTGCAACAATTTGCTGTGTCAGGTTAGCTGTATTTTGACCCAATACTCTATGGGTATGACTCAGTGAAGTCCTGGGTAGGAGATGAAAGCTTTATGCTGTAAAGTTCTTGCAGGTGGTGGTATGTCTGTAAATAGCAGTTAGTTTTGTTTGCTCTAGCTTTATAATTGTAGCACAAAGTCCAGCCTGATTCTGATTCCTCTTCCCCTCCCTTTATTTCCAGTTTGGGTAGCTTCTTAGTGCTTTTTTGTGTAGCGACTAATTTTGTCTAGCGTAATAGCTCATAAATTCTTCACCATGTCAGAGTTCCTTGAGTGTTGATATAGACCATATGTATTCAGTATCAAAAAAAGAGCAATGCGTTATGGAAACACTTAAACAGTAATTTTTAAATCGCAGTCTCTGCAGCAGCACACCTATCCATTACAACAGGGCAGTCTTGAGAATGCAACTTAAACAGTCTTTCTCTGAGGTACAGAGTAGAGATTATTCACTGTGGCCTTGCCAATATTACTGTATTTCTTTGTCATACACAAAGATAGGAATACATACAAGGACCAAGACATCTGAAAACTAATAGGAAACAACAAACCTGCAGCCTGGATCATGACAGTGTTTCGTTCCAGCATTGTCTTCAGAGTGTGATCTTTGTAAACCGGGATAACGTACTGCTAATTAAATGTAAGTTTACTTAGAAGATTTGTTATAATTAGTGCAACTCAAAGCCTGTGCTTTATTAGGTCATCACAGATGTGAAAAACAAATTTCATATTGTCTTTAGTATGACATCCATGTATCTGATAGTAGACTTTGGTAATATTTATTTGAAATGGACTGTGAAGCCAAATCCTTGCTTAGTTCATGTAAGTTGGCATGGCTTCTTTCGAACTGACCTCCATGCTTGGTTTTGGGTCTTTTTTAGAAGCAAGGTTCTTTAAGCTATTTCCATCATAAGAACACAGTTAAAGATCAGCTTGTTGTGCAGCGCCGTGTATGGAGGCGTTCAATGCTCTCTTTTCCATGTGCTTTAACCAACTTCTGTCGGGTTGTTCAATGGGTGTTTGTACTGATGCCACCTGTCTGAGCCTGTTGTGTTTGTGTTGGAGCTGGTGAACCACCTCCCCAAGTTGTTAACTGACATTGGTTGGTTTTACCATAGGTTTACATACCTTTTGATGCTTTGGGCTCTGATCTGTTGCAGGAAAGTATTTCATATATAAAGATATGTTACATGTGTTGTTAAAGGATGTGTTCAGTGGAATTTCAAATAACTAATCTCAGTTGATCAACAGTAAATGTGGAGCTGAAAACTTTTTACCTTTACTGTGGTTTTTTTTCACACTGTTGTTCATGAAATCACAGAAACAAATTTCTCCAGGGAAAAAACACTGTGTGATTTTATTCTGTGTGCGACAGTACACTTATATATTTTCCAAGAGTTGCATCACCACGCTGCTTGTTTAAGCATGTCACATGTTTAGTGACCTTGTTCTTCTGTGTGATCCGCTGTTTCTGGAGTAAGAACTAGCTAAAAAGAATACCAAGCCTGAACCTGAGTAGAGTTGCTTTAAATAACCCTAGCTGAGGATCTGGGGAGCCATGGCCTCTATGAATAGCAGACATTCTCAGCTAGTGTAATGTAAAATACTTCGTATAGGCAAAACCCTCAAGGAAGCTGATTAATGTGTGATAATAAAACCTGTGTGGTTCTAGCCCTATGCAGGGTATTACAGTTTGGGTACATTCTTTGGGCTTCTGTTGCTGCTAGGTGCTTTTGATTCACTTGTTTTCTGCAGCAAACCTCTAATATTAGTGGGTTAATTAATTTGCACAGTGTGACCATGGGCACAATGATTTGTTTATGATGTTCTTAAATATGGTGAGTGTGATGTCAGGCATAGGGATAAAGATCAGGAGGTTTATCAGGGCAAATCTCTGATAGTAATCATATAATTTGCACCTCTGTTTTATGTTGGGTAAGCACATTTGCTTACTTCAGCGTCGAATATACATGTCAAGCAATTCAGTTGCTGTCTTGATTCAAACCTGCTAGCTGAGAAAGATAAAGGGTTTGGAAATAATCTTTATTTACATGTAACCTGGGAATTACTGGTTCAGGTGACTGGAAGGTCTGTTTCTTTGGTGAGGCAGACAACAATCATCATGTTGTACATGGAGAATTTTGTTAGTTTAAGAGTCTTTGCTGATATTTTTCCATGTGAATGATCAGCTAGCTTGGGATATTTGATTTCCTGATAGCCTCAGGAGAGCCCCTGTCAACATCTGCTCTTAGAAGCAGAACATAGTAGCAGGTAGAGCATGAGCTGTGTTGTCTCTTCTCTGAATATACTGCAGTGCTCTGCTTCTGAAGTCCAAGAAACTTTAAGGTGTTTAACACAAATTGTGCAGATGAAGCGATACTCCATGTGAGTTACACGATGAGAATTTGCTAGTTATGCTGTTGCTTCACGTAATCCTGTACTTGAAATCAGGTGTTTTCAAAGAAAATAAATCTTGCGCTATGTGTACTTGGGAGCAAAAAAAAGTACGCCTCACATGTAATATACGTATTTACAGTGGGGTTTTTTTGTCAGAAAATGACTGTAATGAATGAAGTACCTGTCTTGCTTCTGGAGTTGAGTAATCTATATAGGGTTGGGCAGTAAAATTCATCAGGAAAAGTCTGGTGCAACATTTTGCCAGAAACCTGAATAGAATCTTCTACGGGTCTGTGAATATCTGAATACTTTTATTTTTCTTGGACTCAGCAGAAGGGGAATTGCTAAGAAAAAGTACTAGATGCAAAAATGAAGTCACTAATTGAAGAACACGGACTTCTTATAGTAAGCAGTCTCATAATTCTATTCATATCATAAGTTTAAATAGGAGAAATATTATAAATTTGACATCTTCCATTTTTAACCTTTTATGTGAAGGTGGAAATAATTGATGGAAATAATTAGTATTAGTGATAGAAACGCAAAGTTTTCTAAGTTCTTTCAGTTGTTTTAAGATTATTAATGTTTTTCCTAATCCTGCTTTTTGCCATGATAATATCCCTTTAAGGGTTTTCTTTATCAGATCAATTCCTTTCCTACTAGGAGAACTAAAGCTTTTCAGCTGTCCATCCAATTTATCCTTCTGGACTAAATATCTCATATCAAGATAACCAGCCGCAATACTCCCCTCAGGAGATTTGTACCAGTTAAGTTACGCATCACTAATTTCTGTGGCATTGGTGGACCAGACAGTTGCGAGAAAGCTGTTTTGTAAACAGCTATGGCTGTTGGGGGTTTGTCTTTACTCTTTTTGTTGAGGATTTTTGTTTGTTTTGAAATCCATCTTTTACCTGGCAGGTATTGAAAACCTGCAGATTTACACATGTGCATGAAGAAATACGGCGTAGCTTTAGACAGTTCCTTTTGGGATGTTAATTACCTACGAATCTCACATAGTACTAATGAGGGCCCATGTTATACACAGCTAAGCAAATTTATTCTGAAAATAGTTGTGATGGAGAATATGCCATCCAAGAGATACAGGGCTCTTAAAGTACAACAGCCGTTTGTAGCTGTAGTGTAAATCTCATGTGTCTGTTGGTGTATGTGTGCCTGCTGCCACTGAGATGGCACTGTCTGAAGTGTGTCGGTCTGAAATCCAAGCATCCTAAAGGCTGCTGGTAACTTTTCTTTTGCCCTGCGGTCTTAATGACATTCAATTTAATTCACTGCAAAGGAAAGTGGGACGTAAATATTCTGTGAATGAGACTCTGGGGTGACATAGTAGCAGCCTGGCATTAAAAAGAAGAGGGTGCAGTCTGAAGAGAAACTGTATCTAGATGATGGTGGCAATCCAGAAGCCACTGCTGCAGGCGTGTTTACCAATGTATATGATGAAGAGATGACTCTTGTTCCAGCATGCAGTAAGCCTTTTTTTTGCGGTGTGATGCTATACTGCTCAGCAGATCACAGAGGATCTATACAGCATCAAAATTTCCACATCTATCACATGTAAAATTTTCTGAATTGCTTCTGATAAGTAGTTGGACATTATTAAGGTTCCAGTTGTTTAGTAGATGACTTGGATGTTATCAGTGAAGTGCTTGCTTAGCCTTCACATACTGTGCTTCTGCTGCCCTTGCCTGGAAGCCTTGTTACTACACAGGTTCATGTGTGTATTTATTTCTGGGGTTTTGTGAGGGTTTTTTTGTATTGTATGCAAAGAGACAGAATTGGTGAGAGCTCAGCATGTATCAGTTGCATTTTGTACTCTGTAGCCACAGCACTGGCACCGCTTACATCCCTGGTGTCTCTCCAGCTCCTGCACATCACTGACCAAGTTTAACAAAATGGAAAGAAACTGTGGTGCTATATTGATAATTTGAGTGGCAAATGTAATCTAGCAGGAAAACAGGTTACTGCCCAGCTGGAATGCAGACCAGGCTTCAGTTAATCCCTCCCTTAGCCAGCGGAAGGTGGCTTTAATTTATTTATTATGTATTTGGTTGTTTTTTCAGCACTGATATCTGCAAATGCTATAGCACTGTTCTTGTTTTACTCTGCATTTGCCACATCAGTAGATGTGGTAGGACATGAAGCTATTCTGTCACTTGAGTCTAATCCCACATAGTGCCGTAGGATCTTGTGAATTGCTCTGGGTTTATACAGAAGTAAACGACGGTATAACATGTCCTTTTTAAGAACCTACTACCAGTCATCTTAGGATTTTTTTGTTTTGGACAGCTGAATTTCTTTTCACTGATGTTTAAAACAAAACTAATTTGATGTGATTATTAGAGAAGGAAAATTGAAAAGGCAAAATCATACAGAAAGCTCATTAAAATGGAAAAACTGGAATAACTGGGTAATTGGGCACTGATTCTGTCCTCACCCCCTCACTTGCTGTATGAGCAGTTTTGTATTAAAAGTAACGTGTCTCCAGGATGATGCTACAGTATTTGTTAGTGCTGAAACAAAATTATTTGCTTGGTTTTTTTCCTCTCTCCCCATTCTTCCAACATCTACATGTGTAGATCTGTCTTGTGTATTAGTCATATCTAAGGCTGCTCCTTTCGAGGGAAAGTGCATCAAAGTTTATGGAATTCTATCTTCGGTTAGGAGGGGAATGTTTTGGGGTGGGATTTTGTATTGCCATTCACTTTTATTAGATATTAGGTGACTGGATGTGAAACGGAATGATGTGACTGAGGACTCTGAGGGCTGCTAGCATGAAGCCCGTGCACAGCATGTTGCTCTCAAGTGTGTTAATGTGAAACAAAGTTCACAGGCTATGACCTGTCTACTGAAGTGTGAGTGTCAACTTACGTGATTAAAACTATGCAAACAGTATTCCTTATTTTCTATTCTCAGAATGTTTGCAGGCGAATCACCATTTTTAAAAAGTATTTCACACTGTAAATGCTCAATAATTGTGTTGGGTTTTTTTTTTTTGCTTTATAGGCTGATCCAATAAATTGATTATAAATCTATCTTGCTGAATGTTTGCTCTTTCAGTCACCCTGCCTGTGATTATTCTGATATAAAACAAAGAAAATATATCACTTTCTGTTTTGGATGATTGATAAAATAGATGCGATTGCATGTGCAAATTTTAAGATTATTTATGAAGGTGACTTTATTGCTTCTCCTCAGTACTTATAGTATAAAAATACATCTCAATGAAGGTTCATAGCAAGAAAATAGAAAAAGCTGAACAATAAATTTGAAATAACATTTGGAAAGCTTTTCTGTTCTCTAATTACCATAATGTTAATTGTGTCTTGCAGTCTTCAAACTATGCTCTAGTTGGGAAAGCACGTGCTGAAATCTGTTCCTGTCTAGGAAAATGCTTGAGCTTAATTTTAAGGATGTCTGTAAGTTTTATTAGTTAAATGACTCATAACTATTTGCTTAAATCCTATCCAGTGTTAGCCTGATTACATTGCAATTCTAATATATTTAAATACTGCAGTAAATAAGATAAATGAGTGCTGGTTTTGCTGTGAACTTACCACTGATTTTTGACTTTAAAGGCATTTTTATGGTATACAGTTCAAATCAGAAAAGAATGGAAATTTCAAATAATTTTTTTAATATGCTGAAATGTATTAAGTTACACAAAAGAATCCATATTATAGTAATCCTTCATATATACAGGAAAAGAGTACCCAGCGTGCATGGCAGATGGTTTCAAAGGAAATCCTCGAGAGCTAGGATTAAAAAGCAATTTTCAGCAAGTTTAAAATGGGTCTCCATATTTGGGTCACAGATACTAACTCTTTCATTGCAGATAAATGAGGGACAAGTTGTGTCGGATTATTGTGGAAGTGTTTCGTGATAAAAGCTGACCAGTGCGTGCTGTGGAAGAGAGAAATGAGAGTGTCAGTTGATTCCACTTCTGATCCTGTTCTAACAACAGTGGGAAGTAGAGTTGTGATGTAGAGAGACAGCGGTATGTTGCAAGTAAATGGGATTCATCATTTGGCTAACAAACATTGTCAACCCTTTTAAAAGTAGTGTGTATATGGCTTCAGTTTTTGACTGCCCACTGACGCAATTTTACGTAAAGACAAACACAAGAATTGAAGAACAAAATATAAAGAATTATTCTGATTTTGTTGTTCTGAGTCTGCAAAGTTGGAATTTTCAAGGAAACCCAAAGTATAAAATTGACAGTACCTAAATCGCATTTCGTTTCGTATTTCTAAACTCTACTCCTGCCCCTGCCAATTTTCATTGATTTTATTGGCCTTTGGATCAGAAGTTCATACTTTGATACTACAGCAGAGATGTGTGGATAATCCTGCTCCACTCTCCTACCCATGACTTCTTATTTTAAACTTTTTCATAAATAATTTTTGGTGTGTTAGGAATGGCAGATTTATACTGGTTTACATTTAGTAAATTATATGTGGTCGCTATTTATTGAAGTGTAAAGACTTTACATATAGCGCTTTTCTGTTCCTTTTGGTATGGGAAGTGTGTCTGATTCATGATAAATAAGAAATTGAACAGCAATACTTTTATTCAGTCATAGGCAGGAATGAACATGGGCTTCATGTTTTGCTTGGAAGTATGTCTGCACTTAGAAACAGAAAGCAAGAACACTAGAACTTGATTTTTTTTTTTTTAATTTATATTCTAAAACAAACAGTACCATACAAACATTGTTCCAGGCTGCAGCCGTTTGCTAGAGGTGTTCAAACATCTGGAAATATTATCATCAATATGTTGCATAAAAGTGATTGAGTGCAGATCAGCTTTGTATTCTAAGACCAGGAGAAGACACTGGGCTTTTAGTTGGTAAAAATAGCACAGCAAGTTGGAGGCTACTGGCTTTACCTAAATTATGCCAGCTAGTAAATGTGTTGGGAATGTAGTTCGCATTTACATCAGTGCTCCTTTATACACTTCTGGCAATGTAAGGGAACACCGAGTTTGACCTGAACTAACTTTTCTTCTAAAGAATCTTCTGTTTCCAGAGTAGAAATTCAAGTTAGACCTTAAGCAATGTTTATCACTAAACAGTGAAATATAGCATCTGATTCTATTTTATTGTGTTCTGAAAGCTCAACTGGCTGTATTTTGAGTAGGTTTGGAAAGCTCTCTGAGCAAGGGTGCCTTATGCTTTGCTAAGTAAATTACAGAAGTAATTGCTGGTTTAAATTTCAGCCTATGGAGAAGTTAATTGCATTGCTCTTTGGCTATGTCGTTGTTGTCTTTGTTAACAGCAAAGGACAATGTACTTCTGAAAGGGCATCATAAATGTCCTAGTGGGATAACTAACTGCAGGTGTATCTGCAGAATGTTAATTAACAATGGTAAATAATAGGTGTTTTCTGCAGTACGGGTCCAAGGTCGATATCAGAGTTCCTATCTGCTATTCAGAAAAGAAAATTCAGATGGCAGGTGAAAATAATGTTACAAGGCAGCTTTCGGTGTTCAATTCTTGTACCAAAGCCATAAAGCTTCAGTGTACTCAGGGCTGACTTTTGGTTAGGGTTGAGTCTGTTCTTCTGGGTCCTTGGTTTACATCACCTCCTATGGGAAGTTTACCTGTGTGCATCTTAATATGACAAGACCTAGCTTCATGCAGTCTTACCAGTGTTTTTTTCTTAGCATAATCTGTGTTTCAGATGATTATTCCAGCAAAAGGAAACATTTGGTCTTTTTAGTTGTAACAATTGGCTCTTAAAATTCTTGAGGCATCAGGACAAGGAATAAGCTTAAGGAAGCGTTTGAAGTGGAACAGGGAAGTGGGTTAGTGGATGTTTGCAGAGCACTCCTCCGTAGCATGGGAACAGCATGAAACAGAGCTTTGAGATAGTGGTTACATTAAAAAATTTTACAAGTAAATGGTAGAATTTAGTATTATAGCCTAATTAGAGGCAAAATTCAACATCTTGGTGTTAGCATATTCTCTCCTTACTCATCTCTATCAGGAGCTTGGGAATGAAAGTAACTAACTTGCATATATGTAACAAAAGGGAGAAGAGGTAAGGGAATGCAAAGAGACGACTAACATAGATGAAGCAGTGGATTAGGAAGACATTTTGTGGCATGAATGAGCAATAGTAGGACAACATTGCATCCAAAGAAAAGGGCACTGGACGCTCAAGATGCAGACTGAGATTCTGGATGGCAGTGTTAATTGTGTGAATGGATGACAGGCTTTGCCTCAGATGTCTTGCGAGAAAGGATACATAGGCCTTTGCTGCAAACAAAGCATCTCCTATGAACATAACCACAGTGTGACTGGTTTTTTTAATGCTTAATTCTTTTAACCCATGTTCCCAGTGTAATTATGTGCCTGCAGAGGGCAATTATGAGTGCCTGATTAGATATCAAAAATTGAATGTCCCAAGCTATTGTCAACCATCATGTGTTGTATTAATACTGGAAAAAAAAGACACCCATGATAACAGCTATCTTTGATCTGTATGTTTGTAAATGTAGTTCAGAATTTTGCCTTCGATTTTTCAGACTTGCGTCTCTCAAATGGAGGCATAACAGATCAGATTCTTCTGTCATTGTTATCTTCAAGGACTTTTGTTTCAAGTGGTTTTGAAAGTTTCTGTGAAGTACCAGATGATCTGAGATAAGACCTGGTCTACATGTCTTTGGATAGTCAGAGCAATCCATTCTCTTGGCTTCAACAAACTTATGATCAATTTCTAAATAAAGGAATTAATGTTGACAGCACAGAGTTAGTTGATTTCCTTTTCTCACTGTACAATCAAGTATTCAGTAAGGCAGGAGTTTCTTGTATGGAGTCAATTGTCTCATGGGTCAAAAGCAGGTTTTTTTGTCAGGTCAAAACACAATGGAAGGGGAGTAAGCTCTTGCAGATCACTGCAAGATGAGACAGATAGGTGGAAAACGGAAGTGTGAATTCTGTTAGGGTCCAAAGGAGAGTCATCCAGAAACTACACCAAGGTGCTTCTCTGAAGCAATGTGTGACATGCTGTTTAAAGGTGTTAAAAAGAATACTGTGAAAGGGAAGATTCTCAGATGTTGTTTATCTGCTAGAGCTGTAAAAATGTTCTACTTCTGTTGTGCGTTGTTTGTTTTCAGTTAATATAACTCTCGAGGAAGTAATTTATAGTTTTCTGCAGCTGCCTTGGAAGTGATTTTTGAAAGTGAAGGTCAGTACTGCAAGTAGGGTGGTGTTCAAGAAGTTATTCGCTTTGCTGCCTCCCGCAGAAGTGTACGTGAGCATTTTGAGATGACATTGCACCACTATGGCAGTGGGACTGGAAAGCCAAATAATCATCCAGGCCTAATACTTTTAAAATTTTACTGAGGAGCTACCAGACTCTTCTAATGTTCATAAATGCTTTTTCCAAAGCAACATTCTCCTCTCTGACAAACATGTAAACCTCTGTGAAATTATTATGTCACTGTACAGAGTTCCAAATACTAAAACTGAAGGCTTTTTAAAGTAGTTAAATGCTTTCTTACCTTCAGAAACTCTTAACAGGAAATATTGAGGGTTCAGTTCCACTGAGCACTTTGTAATTTCTCTCTACTTGTATGTTTTTGTAGTGTATATTTATTAAAAAGTGTTTTCTGAGTAGACTGCTGAAAGCAATAACCTATTCATATCAAGGCCATGAATACATGTTTAATGTAACTAGTTAGACAGAAGTGAAAGCTTACCTACTGAAAAATTGTGCTATAGGTGGGCTTCTCTGCACTGCTTTATTGCTGGTACTTTAAGTAGCGAGTTGAGAAACAGATAATGAAAATGGATTCTTCTCTGCAGGTCTCTCTTGCTTACTATTGGACTTTGACAGACCTAATCTGTGAAGATAATTAAAGTTCCTTTGCTCTGACTGCTGTAAGTGATTTTTTTTTTGTTTGTTAGTTTTATGGAAATCAATGGAAGCCTATTTGCCTCATGTAGGGAAAAAAGGTGAAAATGCCAAATCACAAACAAATGGTAGAAATGAAGTTGGTGCAGATTTGTTATATGACCATACATCTTTGCAGGAGATATTTCTAAACAGCGTTTTGTATTCAGGAACACCCCTGTCTCCGTTCCAGCAATGCTGATAAATGCGGTAGCAGAACCCTAATTGCAAATTACCAGTAAAGATGCCAAAGAAAACAATATTTTTGTACTTCTATCAGGACTACAAATAGATTAGTAATCTCAGCATGGTGGAGAGAATCTGCTGTTGCCGTGTGTATTGTATTTGATTGAGAATAAACAGCTGAAGTATCAGTATAGTATCTTAACCAGAATATCATGTAGAGATGTCGGAGGGGTGATAAAACTTGTGAATGAAAAATTTTCCCACTGGTAATGACACATGGTGGTGGCCCTGGCTGTTGTTTAGCATAACAGTAGTTTGAATTTCAGGTACCGTGATAACATAGCAGGAGACTTAAAATATGTCCTTACTGTTTAACAGATCTCTGACAGGAGCAGACTTGCCTGCTTTAAACCCTGTAAGTGTAGAAGCATGGCATCTGGAGCATCTGGGATAATAACCCCCACAGCACAGGGAATCCAGCAATTGTATCTGGTAGGCTACTGCAGGGAGGCAGAATGTGGGTGGGAGGCAGGAAGCAGAATGCCATGTGTTTGACCTTGTTTCAGCATCCCTTTAGTATCCTTGGGACACAGCTCTCTGCTGATGCTATAATTAATGGCTATGCATGTTGCTAATGACACACTTCTTACTTCTATGAGAGTGTCTTTAAAACAGTTGATGTTCTTGCACCAATGAAAACATGCAAACAGCTCTGCATATCCCCATTTTTTCCCCAAAGCTGTGGGAGCAATTTTCTGGCTTGTAGAACAAAGAAGTTAGAACAAATTACATAGCCAACATCTGCACCTGGCTCACTTATTAAGTGAATATTTGGCATAGATGCTAAAGTACCTTCTGCCAAGAGAGCCTTGCCAATACAGTTGTTCAGGGATGAAGGTATGATAATGTCTTTTTCTTTTTGATTCTCCAGATCTATCTTCTTGATTTGTCAAAGTCTAAACTTTGTTGGAAAGGAAAATATTTTTTTACTTTTAAATATCAGAGGTTAATTAACGGTGAATCAAACTTTTTCTAACCAACCATGTTAAGATTATGATGGTGTATCACTTTAGTTCCAGTGGCAGGAGTGTCACTTATGGATTGCCATTTTGATGGCTTTGAAGGGTAATCTGACCCATAAAAACAGAAGCATAATATTCAAACTGATTTTTTTTTTTCTCCTTCTTGGCCTGCCCTATTCTTGATGCCATCTGTGTTAGGATGGAAATGAGCCTGCTCCAAATGTGGTCTGCCAGTTTTAAGCAGAGTGGTAGTGCCAATCGCAGATGGATTTAAAGGAATAACCTCATGTGAACAAGAGAATGAAGAATCTCTTAAGAGCAGGAAGTTTCACTTGAAAGCATATTATGTCTGTTAAATCCTGTGGCCTATGGAACATCCATGAGACCTTTCCATCAATTCTTCATGTAGATTAAGTAAACTAAGCTTACTTTCTAAAAATCAAGAAAAAACCCTCAACTTCCAATCATCGCTGCTCTTCCTGCCGCTGCCTTCTATCACTGTGATCCATAATGGAATACAGTGCAAGAAGCTGACAGTATCTGATCCTGTCAAGTATTTGCAGTGTATCCATTCAGCAAAACCACTAACAGTAAATTATTTCATAAGTTTTGTAGATAAGTGTTTTTAATCTGCTGTATGATACCTGTTGAAATTATAGTATTCAGAGCCCTGGGCTGCCATTTCTGAATTCCTGTCTTTGACAATTAACAGAAATTTATGTTGTGGGTGAAGGTGAGTACCTGTCTGCTGCTGATGCGTCTTAGCTCAAAAATGAAGATATTTAAACACCTGATTTTCACAGTAGTCAATGAGATCTCAGTTCTCTTCTGCTGAATTTGAGAGAGCCTGTGCTCTGAAATTCAAGATTCAATTACCTTGTCTTGTGTGTAGCCACAAGTGTCTTGGTGCTACTTATAATCCAAAGAAACACAGTAAGCTATTTTCCACTAGTTAGGAATACGATCTACAGAAATCTCTGCGTTTTTTTTAGTATCTTTAAATCGATTACATTGTTTGAACAACCATTTGCTTTTGCAGAAAGGAAACGTGTAAAAGAAGGCACTCATCGATGAATATCATGTTCGTGACATACTTGAACATCTTTCTCAAGTCCTCTTCAAGCCTTTTATTTCCAGGCTAAATAAACACCAATTGCAGCAATGTCTCATCTACTCCCTTTAATTACTGCTGTTGAGAGAAAGTTTCTGCTGATGCAAATGTGCTATTTTGTCATGTCACATCAAATTGCATCAGCCTTATATTTAGGAACAAAAAGAGGGGGAGGCTGAGACAGGATGTGGCTACAAATGGAACCAAAGGGTTTTCTTAAATATAGGCTGGAAATAGACAATTGAAGCAGTGATGCTTTTTCAAGCAAAAAGCCATGAAAGGGAAAATCGAGTCTGTGACGGCAGAAATGAAAAGCAGGGCTGGGGGTGTGAGAAGAGGGAGTTCTAGATGGAGGCGTGGGCTGGTGTCAGGGAAAAGGTGATGAACTTCTCATTTACGCCAACACCCTTTGCATTGTCAGATTGGTGTGAAGTGGTTTTAGAATGCTAGACCACATACATCTCCTCTTGCTCCTTCTGTGCTGGCTAAAAATGTTACTAGCCGTGCTTCCCTCCAGCTTGTTGCAGGGCATGCCAGCTGCCTTTTCCTGTGTGCTTATCTCCCCTTCAGGTCTCAAAGCTGAACTCATTCATTGCTCCCAGCTTGAGTTATTTTGATAGAAAAAAAACCTATTGACTGGTCTTTGCTAACTTGGATCTCCAGCTTAACCCAGTCACTTTCAGGAATTGTCCTAAATACCATACAACTTTATTCTCAAGGACTTATCTGTTACTATAGACTGCCTTGATGTAGGGATTGTTCATTAGATTTTTACCTTCTCAAAACATTATCAAATTCCAAAGCCTGAAATCAGTGTGGTGCAAAATGGCTCAGCCTTACTCAAATCTTTGTGCCTGTTTACATGACAGTTGAATTTGCTGATGTTTGGAAGTATTTCTTCTGGCTCCTGTGTCAACCTGCAGAATTGGAAGTGTCTTCTGTGTAAGCTCCATAAGTAGAAATCACGTGGTTTTCTCTCTGTTATTTTTGCATGTGTTTTGTAGAGTTGTAACTTACTAAATGAGATTCTGGGTTTGTGGTTTTTTAGTGGGGTAACCAAACAAGTAGTAGTAGAGTGTGCTGAATTAAGCAGGAAGAAGTTGAAGAAGAAAAAAAAAAAACCAGAGACATACAATTGTGAATTGCATATAGCAAAATTTACTTAAACTGGAGTGGAAATATATGAAACAATTATTTTTCAGGTTCTTTGTATACTGTATTAAATTCTAGTAGCCTAGTAGGCTTTCAGAGTGCTAATATACAGTATTTATATATGCAAAATGTCTTTAGAGGTTAATTAACCCTTGAAACACTCTTGCATTGCGTGAGTGTTGTTGTTCAAGGCAACTGTCTGTTATAGATGAACAACTCAGTTACGCCTAAGTAACTTTGGGGAAACTCTGCTACAATCATAAAACTCAAGCCCAGTCATTAAGCTTGCCAGCCAACATAATTTTTTGGGGTTCAACAGAAATGAATAGAAATGTGCGGATTTACACCAGCTAAGAATTTGGACTACTGACTTTGTTGCCTTCAGTGGCATTCGCCTGGAGAAACTGTGGTAAAAAATCAAGTCCTCCAAATAGAGTTCCAGTACAGATACAATACCAGTATTCCAGATTCTTATGTTGGACATAAATTCATTTATGACAACATACACTATTCCAGTTTCTTCTAACTACTTCCAGCAATAACTCTCAGCTCACTAAGCTAAAATCAAATAGATTGTGGTAAATAAGCACAGAGAAAACTTGCAGTAGATGTCCAGATAAATGTAGGAGACTTCAGATGCCCATCACACTAAAATTACTTTAATATGTAGTGTGTCTTCCCAAATAACTTTTTTTTAAATTTTTTTTTTTAAATTGTTCTTGGGGAAAGTCAGTTTGGTTCTTCAGAAAATATTCGCAGCATCCCCATGGACAACACTTTTTGCCCTCTCAGAACTGGGCAGAAAATGGTCTAGTGAAATCAAATGCATAAATTAAGCATGTAATATAACTTTCTTTGAAGTGATGAGTCTGATCAGAGCCTGATGGCAATTAAACAGAGTTCTGAAAGATCGGCTGTGTTTGAGAATCACCAGAACTCTTGATGCAGACATGATCTGTAGGCGTGCTAACAGCACCTACTTATCAAATTGGAAAAATACTATTACTTTCTTACAGCTAAGCACTTGGATTCTCTCCTCATAAGTAATTGGTCATGTTAGAGGTAATATTTTTATTCTTGTCACCAAGGATGATAAAAATGCACTAGAAGTTTAGATGCTTGTATACTTACAGCATTATGACAAATTAAGTCAAGTAGTATTTCAGACTGAAGCTAGACAGGCAAAGGCATCCAGCTCTTCATGGTGAGATATTACCAGTTCTCCAGGGCTGTAAAATATTAGATGTAGTGATGCTGCAATCTAAACTCTTAATTTTTATATGCTTTACAACACCAAAATAACAACCCGTGGTGCTAAGTCTGTCTGCACAATGCAGCTTGATGGAAGCAGGGCAATGAAAGATTTGCCTCGGGGTTTACGCACAGCACTGCAGTGTGGTAGTCTGTGCGCTCAGGGGTCGCGGGCCCACAAATGGGAAAAGACGCGTCCCACTGACAGCTTCTAGCCTGAGTAGTGAGAGGCTGCTGTTGTTGGCTTGCCTGCAATACATGGTATTCTGCCTTGAGATTTTTATTTGGTAAATGCATCCCTTGTCTGTGGCAACTGCCTAGACTGTGAACAGAAGTGGAACAGCAGTCTAGGTGTGCTTCCTTGAGGGGTGGAGGGGGAAGGTGGAGTGTCTTGTAGAGATGCTGGTGATAATACTTAAAACATCAGTTTGCGTAGAATTTCCTATTTTTCATTTTCAGTTTAAGCTACTTCCCAAAACTTAAGACGATCACATCTGAATTTTTTTTCCTCCAATTACTTTTTTTAAATTTTCTCATGTGCTAAAATACCTTAGTAAAATATGTGTATTTTCATAGCAAAGAATGCATTTCTGTTATACTTTTTCAAAGCAATTCACAGAAATATTAAATGAGGAAGGAGAAAGATAGGTGTTTATTTTATAGTCGGGGTTTGTTTTGAACTGAGTAAGTCTGAAAATACTAGATAAAAACTGCAGATCAAATGAAAAGACTCTATAAGCATTCTCTAGATTATTCATCAAAAAACCACCCAACTGACAACACTACAACAAGAAAATGTTCTTAATTAATGTCTTCAGTTAAAGGGAAAAGCATAGTGGCTCTCTTAAATATATTATTAAATCTGTATTGTTTAGATAATAGGTTGGGGAAAGACACTTGTGCTGCGTGCCGTGTCAAATTTGTCAGGGCTTGGTTTAATTCTAGTTCACTTACTGGATTTCACAGCCATTTGTCTGGGTATTGGGGTAATTTGGAGGGCTGAGTGAAGCCAGATGACTGTAATGAACTCATTTTGTGTCTTTGACTCGTTTTGGCAAAAAAAGATGCTATTTATGGGGTATTTTGTATTGTTAAGATTTCTGTTTCTCCTGTCTCTCAAACTTTCTCTGGGCCGCTGTCTGCACCATCACCAATAATTACATCAAATTAATTCAGCATAAGTGAGTTAATTATTAGCACTGAAGGTTAACAACGTGACTCCAATTGAGCCAAAGCCTTTACCCCCTTTTCCTCAGGTTTCACAAAATGTAAACCAGTCTGAATCGTGGATGAAACCTAAGGCAGCTCCATTTCCATCAAGTGCTTTTGCCAGTCAGAACAGCTATCCTGCCACATTGATTCGCTCAGACGGGTGTTGACAAATGTGGTGTCTGCTTCAAAGGGAAAAGAATACTGTGGCATTCTGGATCAACATTCAAGTACTTTAGAAAAAAGATTTTTTCTTTTTTTTTTTTTTTTGGTCATTTCAGAGCTATTCAGTCAAAACCAGAAGGATAGAATAATCATTAATAAGAATTCGTGGATAGATGATATTGAACCTGATTTAGCTGACATAGATCAAAAAGAATTAAGACATAAGTTCAAAAAGTTCAGAGGATAGCTTTTGACATTAGGGATGCTGTTGTGAATCTGTGTAAGACGTAAGCAATTTCATGATTCCTTGTATGAGGCGGTAGTTTGAGAATCTGAAGATACAGTTTCTATTTGCGGCTCTGCTATTGACTCATTGTGTGACTTTGCACGAGCTGCCTTATTTTCTGGAGGACGATTTCTTTTCTCAGATAGCTTCCCTTTTAGAGATCTGAGAGGCTAGGGTTGTCTCTGCTTGTGCATCCACGGTCTAGGCATAGTGCAATGGGATATTTGAAGCACTGGTGTCTTGGTGTATTGCAGTGGATCTCTGCATTGAACTCTGCCTTTGCCAAGGGTAAACGCAAGCTTTTACCTATAGTGCCAAGCGCCAAAATTGCAATCCAATACTTGCTTTCAACAAAGTGCAGTGTGTTAGTTTTGATCTATTGTAGCAAGAACTGAGCTGGACACTCAGAGTTTTGGCTTGAGCTGAAGTCTATAGACAATAAAGCATAAACTTCCCATAACTTCATGTCAGCCAGAGCTATGAATGAGTTACTCGATACAGTTGTTACATTGTGTGTAATCAATTAGAAGCAAGCTCTGTACCTTCGGAAACAAATGTCCTGCAGATTTCTATAGTGTGTTTTACTGGTTTATCATTCTGGCTCCATGACAAAAATATCCAAAAGGCAGGAGGGGAAGTGGAAATATGAAGAAATCATGTTCCAGTTGTAAGATTTTTAACCTGGCCAACAGGATATCCAGGATCTATTTTTGGTTCTGCTATTGATGTGTTATGGGTAAAATGAACAATATTATTTAATTTCTTTCTTTGTCTTTTTGGCTAAAGTAGGGCTAAAGATATTTGGTTTGCTTTTATACTTGGTGTGAGTTCTGTGAGTTCTGTATGTGGTAAGAGTTATTTAACAATGGATGAATTTACTGGGACAGACTGCGAAAGATGGATAAAACTCTGTCTTGCTTAAACTGTTTACAAGATTCTGGGACAAAGTGTGAGTGAGCCTGCTGCTGACATTCTGATTCTAGGTTCAGATGGTATCATGTTGGAAAGAAATAAGATTACCTTCTGCTTTGAAAAGGTGCAGTACAATATTGCTAATAATATAGTCTATAACACTGTATAATAGTGTTAATTACTAATCATGAGATGATTGTCTGTTCTAAGCAACAGACAGCAGTGGCTTTAAATTGTAGGTAGCTCTGCAGTTCTCAAATTTGTAAGAATTTTTTTGAAAAAAATTTATTTTTTTATCTTACTGCTTTGACTGATGTTAATTTTTAAATTAAGGTGATGATGGTGGCCAGGAGGGCAGTCATATGACTAACATGGAAACCCTCAATATATGCTTTCTATTCTCATCTAAATTATGTCCATGACTTTGCCATGAAAATAGATGACAAACAGCCTTCCTCCTCCCAGGGTGTGCTGGGGTACGCAGGTGCCCTTTCAGCACCGCAGGGAGAGTTATGCTCCCGAGGGGTCTGATCCTGTACTATGAATGACTGCGGGTTTGTTCAAGTCCATGGAGCTGTGCTAGCCTGTTGATGCGGTTAGAGGTCTGATCTATCAGTAGGCTTTCAAAGCCTGTTTGGAATTTACAAAAGTGTCCTTTTCCAGCATACAGCTTCTGTTTTCCTTTTGGAAGCCTATGTTAAATCAGAATAGGCGAGAAACAACAAGGACTGAGCGAATATAGGCAAGAACACCTTTCTTCTGCGCTCAAACAATGCGTAGGCCTGCAGTGTAAAACATTACACTAGCTAACATTTGTCATCACTGTCTCAGCTGTAGTTTTAATTACTTCTCTCTTTTAATTAGGTCAAATTGTTAAGTAGCCCTTTCTGGAGCCAGGTACCAATTTCCTGGATGATGGAGTTCCTTCAACATTTTTCTTTTCATCATTGAAAGAACATCTTATAACTTTCTAGAATAACAGTATCTTATAATATGTAGAGGAGAATGATCCCTGAAAGAATAGGGGGGATGTATAGCTCTTTCACCGTCCGAAGCGTGGAGAATGTGCAAGACTCATACCGCAGCTGGCTTTGTGAGGAGCTCTCTCTTGTGGCATCCCACTGCAGCCAACAGAGGTATTGCAGGGATTAAGGTCCTTTCTCAAAAATCAGTTGCTGGACTGGGAACTCTCTCTTTGCAATAAGCTTGTTGCTAGCCAGACTTTTCCTTTGTTTGTCTTATGAAACAAAGCCTCTTTGAGATAGGCTAAGCCATGGAGAATGACAGTAAAGTTTTCAGGGAAAACTTGAGATATGGCTTTAAGACCTCGGAGATGTTCCTAAGATATGGCGGGCATCTGCCCACATGATTAGCTGTTGGTATGGTGACAATCCCTGATTAGTGAACTGTGCAAGTTAAAATCCCCCTTAAGAGGCTAAAGACTCCTAGACTTAAATGTTCTATAATACTGCTGGTTATAAACATTTCTGCCATGAACAGGCATGTATTTTGTTCAAGATGTGGTGGGCCAAATTCATCCACGGTGTAATTCCACCACAGACAGGATTTTGCCAGGGAAGGTTTTGGCTCAGATTATTGCTTGGATTGAGAGCAAAGGATTGGAGGATGCAAATTTCAGCAGGTGTGGATTTGAAATAATGAGGCAGCAAGTTGTTCTTGATGCTGCTGTAAAGGATAATGTAAATTGGGAAGGACGATTACAGGGTGCACTGTAGATACCAGGGCATTGTACAAGTACCATGGTCATTAGTCTGGGGATTATGTGTAGATGGTCAGGACTGGAAAGGACGTGCTGTGGTTGGTCAGTAAAATGAGAGGCCATACTGGAAAGCCCTGTTATACTGCAGGTTTTATGCCCTAGTAGGCTGCATATGATGTTGGCACTAAATGAATGTGAAGAGGTATACACTAGGCATTCTTGGTTTAAAAAAAAAAAGTTTTTTATTATCTTTAGTCAAGAGTGTGGGTCACAGTGACTGCTTTTGATTTTTGAAATCCTGACTCTTTACCTTCTCATGACTTTGCCCTTCTATTGAACTCTTGTACTTTTACTTTCCTAAGTAGAGCCCTTCCTGTACCGAGTGCTAGCTGCTTGTTTGAATTATGTGCTTTTACCAACCTGCATTTAAAAAAAAATAAAATTTAGAAAGTTGGATGGCATGAGCAAAATGAACCTATGTTAAAGCATAAAGGTAAAATAAATTTTAATCAGTTTCAGTGCTTCCTGAATTGAGTTAGCAGCCATGACAAAACCTTATGTAAAACTTAGTGTTTCTTGAGGACTAGCTGTAAGGTGCTTCTTCCCATGCCTACATCACCCATAGTTCATAGAATTAATGTTTTCATTAATCAAAATCAGCATGTTTGTGCCCTTCAGAAGGGCTTTCATACCTTATGCTGCTAACCAGGTATCCATCCTTTAAGAAAATTTGTGGTAGCTTATATGGTGCCCAATTGGAAGTTATTAAAAAACCTGAAGATTCAAAAAGCGTAGAAGGTGCTATAAGCCCAGCCAGAAAGTTATTAGACTAACTTTCATAAAGTAGCAGGGAGAACCATGATTGCTAAACTGGAACTAAGCACTGGAACATTTCAAGATACAATATTTGCAAGAAAGGAAGGAATGAACAGGCAGTCTTGTTTCAGAGCTTATGGCACCAGGATATAGCTCAATTCATATTTGGGCATGATCTCAAAGGTAGATACTTACAGACTGGGCCACTGAGAACAAAATTCACGTTGACAGCAGTTGAACTGAGCAGTATACAACTAGAAAGATAAAACTCTTTTGAGACTGTGCCTTTCAGAGTTTTCTTTAAGCTGGGAGAAGTCATTGTCAGGAGAAAAGAGTAAGTAGGGAATTTTGAATTGCATCTAAAGCCAGGAGATTCCTATCCCCTGCTGTTGTCTGGATTTGACATTTAGTGAGCATGCTCCAAAGAATACTACTATAATTAGTCTGAGCATGCTTATTAATTATCCAGAACGGGGTAATCTGGCCTCAGTGTGGGCAGTGTGTTTCCTCACTGGTGTTAGATTGCAAAAATCTCAATGCTTTATTTTCTGTTTGGTGTATTACCTGTCTCTGCTTTGTGATACCAAACAAGAGCGTAAGATAAAACATTTGTACTGTGGCTTTGGTTAATTTATATAAGTGGTCTTAATCGTGACAAGAATTTGATGTCTTTTTAAGGCCAAAACCCAGAGCTTTTGTGCCTTTTTATAATCCTGTTGATTACATCTATATTCAATTTTCTTTACAATACTTTTTTAAGCTTTTACTCAGACCCTAAGAAAAATGCGTTATAGGTCTGGTTTCCAGTTGCCTTAGTTGCTTTATATCAGCAGTAAAGGGATCATAAAGTGAGTGCAAATAAGAAATATAATGTACGTTTGATCTGTAAGAAAACTGTGCTTCTCAGAGCCTGAAAATATGGAGATTTCGTGTGCTGAGCAGGCTAGGCTACCAGGTGTGCTGTGCTCTGTCGTTTAGCCAGTTCTTAATTTCCCGTATGCCCTACTAATATTGTGTAAAGCGAAGTTTACACTGCAGGACTGTGTCCCTAGAATGTGCTGCTCTTGTACTGTCATTTGACACTGCTTCTCTGCCTTGTACATCAAGCAAAGCATAAAGCAGAGAACAGAAATAGACGTGAACAGCGCAAGACTGGCTAGCATCATTCATGCAATAGGACTTTACAGGCCATATTTAGAAAGGACAAAATCCACGACAATGACAGGCCACAGCTCGTCAGAAGTGATCACATCAAAACAGCAGATCTTAATAAAAGCCCAGCATGCTGCAGAGATGTGTTTGTTAGAAAGTGACTTCAGCATTGTACGTGCTCACCCATACACGAGAAGGGGTATCTCTGCAAGGCAGGCCATCGCCCAGGGCTGCAAAATATTCCGTAGCTCTATGAGTGAATGTGACTGGGTCGGGACGGACATTTACTGGTTTGCCTAGGGCGGCAGAACCCATAGAGCTGGCCTAGTCACTCTCCTGTGACCTGCTAGGGAATAAAGAAAATACATTGCAGTGTAATAACCAGAGAAGGCAGTTAGTTCCCTGAAACAGGCAAGGTTTGCCACTCTGCTGCAAGAAGTTGTAAGTGTATTTAAGAAGTTAGAGTCCAGGGAGTGTTCCAGGCTAGCCTTATATCGGTTGGGTGGCCAAAGTGAGAGAGTAGAATCTGGGCCTGTCTTGGTTCCTCATTTTTAAGAAGGGACATATTACTGCTGTGCTACTTCACTAGGATACTGTAAAATCAATACATTAAAGATCATGAGGTTTGCCTAGGATAGGGAATCATAGATTCCTGAGTTAGACTTCTAAGGATGTAATACTTTGAAGTCCTAAGAAAACATCTCCAGCCTGTATGCTGCAGGAGGAGAGGGGGAAGGGGGAGCCAACCTGTAAACAGCAGCAGCTCAGGTAACTCTTGCAGTCCTTTAATTAACACTTCCAGTCTCTGAAGCCCAGCTTTGGTGCCCATTTAACTCTCTCAATCCCTCCAGACTAGTTGTTATAACTGTTGAACCATAGGGATTTGCTTGAAAAACAGTCACACTAGCGGGGGGTGGGGGAATCTGAGAGTAGTGGCATAGTGTTGTATCAGTGTCATCATGGGTTCAGCTGTACACTGGGTCACTTGACAGGCTTGCTAATGCGGAGTGCCAGATTAATTGGCTTTGGTCAGCCTTTGCTTCACTATCTGAATATCATTATCAGGAATGTAAATGATTGTGCAATGCAGAGGGATGTCACAATAGTCTCAGTGTTTCCTTTATACTTGTCTCTTTTTAAACAGGGCTTTATCTAAATGCAAATGTGACTTCAGCCTTCTGATTAGGACATTATACAGTCATCCATTCCAGAAAAGCACAATTAGCAGATTATTTTATTTCTGACTCAACAGTTCTTGGTTTAGATAGTTTGTTTGTTGTGCTGTGCATGATATTTAAGTTACCAGAAGGAGATTTACATTATTAGTCAGGATTGTAGCCAGATTTTGTGAGGTCGAGGGTTTTTTCTTGGCCGATTAAAAGTGGTAACATTTGTGGGATTCAAGGGAAGGGAGAGTTTAGAACAAAAGGCGATAGTGCAGATTCTTACTGTGTTTCATTGTCCTTTTTGTGCAAAGTAAGGGGAAAATTATCAGTAGTAACTCTGCAAATTCTCCAATGTCGTGGTGTGTACAAGTGCAGAGTTTAGCCTTACCTTTTTTCCAGGATCTATTCACTGTTGAGTTGTACAGTATAGTGCCTCAGTATCTTAGTAGTGGGCCAGGTCATAAGATTATTTTTGATTATAAACAGCCATTTTACCAAAACAGCCATTGAGTTTTCCATGTGCTATGGTAGATTTCCAGTGAAGTTTTCACTCGAAATGATATTGCAAATACTGAAGTCCATGCTCAGGAAAACACAGAACTTTGGTTATAAACTTCCTGTGAAACTTACCCATGTCACAAAATTTGTAGCATTTTGCAGCTATGAATCTCTGGTAGAACTCATGATATCTTTTTTGTTTTCTTTCAGTATGGGAGCCTCATACAGTGTATGTTTGATAACTAGACCTGCTGAAAACTTCAATCTTCAAATCTATTAGAAAGTCCAGTATTTGTGGGTAGTTGAAGGTGTTGGGGTTTTTTTTTTCTGAAATTCATCAGTGTAAATGTATTTGTCACACAATTTGGATTGAACAGCTCATAATTTTCCTAAGAAAAATTACTGCAGTGGAAAATTCTTAATTATTTATAGTGAAACAATATTTTCAGTTCAATTGATCAGTTTAATTCTTCCCTGTTTATGTGACTCTGGTTTCTTGCTCTCTCCCGTAGCTTGGTTTCTTTATGCTGAAGCAAGCTGTCCTGTACATTCCCAACACATGAGGGTTCTTTACTTTTGTGACAGGAAATCTATTGCACCACTTAGGTTTAGTTAGAGCACAATGACATATGATGAGTTTACACATCAAAGCCTAGAAACAACTCAACAAATTGGATCTAGTCCCAAAGTATATTTTGGGATCTGCATTGAATTGGGATGTTTCACTGTATTTAGTGGGAATATATGAAATACAGGGTTGGGTTCTTAGGGTCAGTGGAACTATACCAATTCTGACTAGCTAAGGATCTAGCCCCAAAAAACCTGTGTGTAAAGTTAAATTTAGGTTCAGATCAACTCTTTTACAACTGCATATTCTAGATTTCTATACTGGATGATAAAAAACTATATCCCCATAGGTTCTGTGTAAGTACCAAGTTGAATCCTATAGAATCATAGAAAGTTTTGGGTTGGAAGGGACCCCTAGAGGTCATCTAGTCCAGGTTCTGATCTGCGTCAAGTTGAGGGAGTTGAGTATAGACCCAGGACATACTTTAATCTGCTGCATAGTGGGGTGAAGGTTAGCTTACATCTGAGTGCACACCTGGTCTGTATATTCTGCTCACCTGTAGCACTACTTATGTGTTGGTAAGTCACAATCAGTGATTAATGTCCTATCATTTATGTAAATGAAGCTCTTCATCTCTTATCTTTAACATGTATGTGGGTTATCTTTTCAAGAAATAGAACTTATTACTGTAGCAATTTTTTCTTTCCATAAATGTTTTTCATTAAATAAGGGAATTTTGATGTTTAACAGATACACTTTTAAAATTTTATTTCAGGAAAGCTTAATTTGAGATATAGTATCCAGATCCCAACTCTGTCTACACTCAGGATTATGGAATGGGTCCATTTTTGTCCTTTTGTTTTTAATCTACATTTGTGCATATTACGTGAAAGATTAAAAAAATGGCTCTTCTGTATGGAGAGTGTAAAAAAAAAAAAATTATGATAATGGCAAAAGGAATTTAAGCTGGGTTTTTTATAGGGTTCATCCCTTAGTTTCAAATATCCACTTTTCCTGTGGTCATTGGGCTGCTGCAGTATTTTGAGATGCTGTACTCACAGGAGACTAGACAATTTTAAGAATAAAAGTGCCAAGTATTCAGGGAGTGGCATCTAGTTTAACTGTATTGTAACTATGAAAGCCCAGCCTTTGCATTAGTCCAGTGGGGCAGCATGTCTCAAGCATTCACCTTCAAGGCACAGTTGTTTCCCTGTGGACCCTTTCTGTGACTTGTGGAAGGCTTTCTTCCTCTGCTGACCAGGTTAGCGTTGCTCCCCGTGCCGAGTCATGGGCTGCAAAGAAGTTGGATGGCTTCAGATATGCTTGTAGGTGAATTGCCCACTCAACATGTAGCCACTTGGGTTCTAAACAAAAAACGAGCTGTACTAAAGCTTGAATTTCGCCGTTGGAGAATAGGTACAACTGCCAGTGAAGGAAGGAGAAAAGGAAAACATTGGTTGGAGCCAAAGATATCCCGTGTGAAGCTGGTCTAGTCAGTTCGTTTCTGTGCCTCATTTGCATTGGTGAGAGCAGTCTGCAGCCTCAGAGCCCTGTTCTGGAGTCTGTATCAGACACCAGGAGACACTCAGGGTGTGGTAACAGAAGATTCAGAAATACATTAAAAAGCTAGATAGATGTCTGTGGGTGAAACACCTCTAAATAGTAAAACTTAAGCTTCAGTAATTTTCTGTATCAGACTGTAGAAGGTGCTTTATTCTTTAGAAAAGTGACTTGATTAATCAGGCTTTGAATGGCTGACAGATAAAGCACCTCAGCAATCACTGGGCCATTAATATGGCATATCTTTCTGATTTCTGGCATGCCTCTAGCTGCTTTCTGTTTTTCATTTTCCTGCTTTTTATAGCTGTATCTGTTCAGGCAGTTCTTGTTTAGGTGTATTGATAAAACAGATAAATACTGAGTTAGATACACAGAGGACATCCAAACTTTATTGAAAAGGCCTTGCTTCCCCTATGTAATTTCATATGATAAAAAATTCAAGGCTACCGAAAAATGACCACATGTATGTTACTGTATTGTTTAACTTCTTATGAAAGAAAAGTAAATCTAGATATTGATCAAAAAAAAAAATCGTTACATCCCAGTTCCTCTGAAAAAGACAAACATTGACAACGTGCTTCTATAAATTGGGTGTTGTCGTGACAGAATCCCTTGAACTAGCAGCATGTGTCGGGAATATTACTCAGTTTATGTGTATTGTTTTGTTTTGTCACCTGCAGTATTAAATGCCACAGGAGGACTGAAGGAAGGGATTTAGCATGATGTTTGCATAGGAAATATTTCTTTAAAAGTATGATGTAACTTGGCAACCCCAAAATAATTGAAAAGGTAATACCAGTTGAATGCTGAAAGTTTGATTTAAATAGTAGGGGAGAAACGACCAGGGGAAACTAAAAATCTTAAGCAGGAAAGGAAAGGAAAAGCAAAGGCATTTGCATAGCAAAACAAGATGACTTTTAATTTGTGTTCTTACTGACACGTAGTAGGGGTATACAGAGATGTTGCGGAGCTGAGTGCTAGGAATAAGCTGAAGGAGGGTACCAGAGTCTGTTTTGAAAGCCCATTTGGGTTCCCAACTCTAGAAGGTAAGTCAAGGAAGGAAGTTAGTGCTGAGAGTGATATCAAGGGTGGGGTGAAAGGTGTATGCTGGAAATAGACCCTCCGCTCGCTCTGCTGGCAGAGAAGCCCCAGTAACGAACCCTGTGTGGCAGTAAGAAAAATAACATGTGCATCTACCTGCGTGAGGTACCTGTTGAGGCCTTCAACACTTGGGAAGTCAGGTGGAGTGTTATACTATGAGGTGTCCAGTATGCCAAAACAAAACTGAGAGCCACTCTGAAACAAACTCTTTTATTACATTTTATGTTAGTTGATGTTATATTATATACTATTGCCCCACCACTGGATGTGTTCAAAGCCCCATCAGATGGGGCTTTGAGCAACCTGATCTGCTGAAAGATGTCCCTGCCTGTGGTAAGGGGGTTGGACTAGATGATCTTTAAAAGTCCCGTCCAACCCAAACCATTCTATGATTATATTTCTGTTTTCGGAACAGGACACAAACTTGGAATCATCCTACCTAATTTCGGCTTGTAACTGCAGGATCTGTATTACAATTCTTGTTTTGCTACTCCTTCCTTCTTCAATGGAGAGAAGGGCAGGGAGTAATTCAGTCTGTATATTATTTGAGTCACATTTTGGAGTTGCTTATTTTTCTGTTGGTTGGAAGGGGAATGCAGGAATCTCTCTGCTGACTATAGACAGTATAATCACCTACTGTACTCAAATGCCAAAGTGAAATGTATCCATACCAGAAAATGCATGGAGCTGATGCCCAGCATAGGTTTTATTGCAAGAGAAAATGACATTTTAGAGGAAAAAGAGATTGGAAGAAAACAAGACATTAACATTTTGAAGCCTGGGGGTATTCTGATGTATTTTAAGCTGAACTTTTTAGGTAAAGCCATAATTAGCACATCTTGTGTGCTTGGAAAGTAAGCTAGCAGTTGGACTAGTCAGACTGAAGCTCTTTTGAAAAGTCAGGTCTTTGTCTATATTTCTAAATTTTTCTAGCATCTTTATGCCCTACATATGTTTGGTTTTTTTGGAAAGTATCCAGTTCCTGTAGTGTGTGAGGCTGAATGGCTTTTATTAAATATGAAAAAACAGAACAAGCAGAATGAAGAGATTGCAGCAGCAGTATAGAGCCAACTTATTGCCCTCGTGATGGAAGAATGGTTTTCTAATTGTTTGTGAAAGCTAATGGAAACCATATTTTGGCTGTGACTGATTTTTCGGGAGGGATCCTTGTGAAGTCTTAGCTCACCTCTTGTATTTTACTGATAGAACGTATCAAGTACTTAAAAGCAGACACACCCCATGAAGCTCAAAGTGCAGCAAAGCACTGGTCAGTTGTAGGTACTAGGGAAAGACAGGACTCCTCGGGGTGAGGAGCTTTACTGGCACATCACTGACCTGTCAGAGGTCTGTACAGATTTACTTCTGTTATGGCATAGCAATTGTGGGAGGGCTGGATAACTGGCAGAGGGTAGAAGTTAAGATGCCAGAATCCGGGAACAAACTAAAGAAGATTTTCTTGTCCTCAAGACTTCATGATATCACACTCAACTGTTCTGAGAGAAAGAGGTGTTTGAAAATTTACAGCAGTCATCATCATCCACTGCTTTTACCTGTAACTAAAATTGAAAATTCTACTTTTTTGTATTTTGTCTGTGGAATCTTTCCTAAATATGTTACACCATTTCAGTCCTTGAGATCTTTATTCCAGGCTTCAGTAATAACAACCAAATCAAAGTTGTTATCTTAAATGTTAAATGTGACCCACCTTTTGTCTTTGTGATATGTATTAGCCCTTCTTGTACCAGATGGGACACTGCCAGCACAGTACAAACCAGCAGGATTTCCAATTGCCGTGTTTGACATAGATATCACCCATTTATCTATCTTGGCAATGGCCTTTGTCTACTTTTTCTGTTCCAAGATCCCCTGAATAGATAGTCATTAACGTATGATTAATTAAGGAATTGACCAAGCTGACTGTTGTGTTGGTAGCTGCTCCAACAAGCTGTGTTGTATTAGCTCCAATGAGAAGTCATCACTGCCGTTGTAGTGGTGTTTACAGAGCTTAGGGTCCAGCAGCCTTTGTTTGGTTGTTTAGGGTTTTTTATAGCATTGATAACAAATTGGGGTAAGCAATACAATATATGGATCCTGCAGCTCGTTGCAATCACAAAAAATGGGGCATATTGGTAATGAATGTCAAATTGGGATTTTTTTTTGTAACTTTTATGGGTATTTTTCACCAGGGAGTTAGTCACTGTGATCAGCATTTGTTTTGGGGTACCATTTGTCATAAGTCTATATACTCTAATACTTTGGGGAAAGGGCTTTGCTAATTGAAAAAGTTGCTAAAGAGATTTTGAATAAAGTCACAAATGAGCTACACAGAACCTATTTCAGATGTAAGGCAAAATGTCAGTATAAATAAGCAGGAAAGGGATCCTGACATTTGTTCTTCAAAGGTTTATGCCTATTAAGCCTATTGCATATCTTAGAATTAGTTTGATAATTTATGTCATCAGCTCATGAGATAGTCCTGAACAGGGTTACTAAGACAGTCATATTTTTGCCTTGGAGGCTAGAAAAGCTTTTTCTTCTGAAGTGTCGTCAGAGCCTTGCTTAGGGGCTTCCATAACACCCATCAGCTGTGACTCACTAGGTTTCTGCAAGTCCTTAAAAAATAGTGTTATAAAACTTGCCTGTTGATATCAGCTAAGCAGGTGGTGAGCTATATTGTGTGCTTATTAGTCTGCACAAAAACAGGCTCGTATTACTGTCACCTCCTCCCCATTCCCGTCCCACCTGTTTGGCTCATCTACCTCGCGCTGCCTCATCTTATGACTTGTCATTAGTCTGCCTTGTCAATTCTTCGTGGCAGAAACTTTTTCATTAGATATTTATGTATATATAGTACCTACCATGACAGAGCCCAAATCCATGACTGAAGAGTACGGGCACAATTCCAATACAGATAATAAGGCTAAGATTGCAAGGCTTTCTCACACGTTTCCTGTAGACAAGAAGCTCTGACACAGGAACAGTGGTCTCTCATTTTACGCGATATTACTTTTGACAAAAGATAGTTAAATTCAGAAAATCAATATAGCATAGATTTCACCTAATCTTTCAGTAATGAACAGGAAAAAACCCCAGTTTACAGTAGTGCGTATCCCATTATGATGGACATTTTATAGATCATGGTGAGGAGATTTTGCCCATGGCAAGAAGAGCTAGTCTGTGCAAATATACGGCCCCGGCATGCGATAGCTGTGGTGTTCTATTCTGAAATAAATTTGGCTGAACAACTTAAATTACTAAAGAAAAAGGAAAAAAAAAATTGCAAATGATGAGTAAGTATCATCAAGTGTGCTAAAATGAAGCCATACACCTACTTCATTATTCAGTTACTTATTTATTATCTGTATTCTTAAAAGTAATGATGTAAAAGTGCTTTTTTCCAAATGTTAATTTAGTTCTCTGCAGATGGTAACCATCTGTTAAGTGACAAGGCATTTACAGTATTCGATCAGCATTTTATATAGCTTGGATGGACTTATTGTTACAACATGTAAGTATAGTTATGGAGGTGAAACTTGTTAGATTTGTTCTTTTCCTATTGCTGTTACAAAAAAAAAGGAAAATTTCAAAGCTATTGATATTTTTGCCTGTCTTCCCCTATATTTATACATGTTATTTCAAGTTAAAGCCTGACATCCATAGGCCAGTTCACAAGATACTCATGAGAGAATGACAATACTAAGAAATGGTGTTGAATTCCAACACTACTTGTAGCAATTATGAGTGTCCCCATTCTCCAGTGTCACCATGTGGACGGACTCTTACGCATGCTCAGGGAAAGTACTGGAAGCTTGAACGAATCTAAGAATCATGCCTTGTCAAGTAGATAACTCCCTGGGCTCTGCGGTACTGTTTTGTGTACCAGTGCCAGCTTACACTGTGGGTCTTTTTTTAAACTAGAAAAAAATTAATATTGCAATACACTTTAATATTACCATCATAAAGTGATCTTCTTGTGTGAGATCCACACTTTTATATTTTAATAGCTTGATCAGTGACAACTGACCCCCATCTGTCCATAAACTAAGCAAGTTCTTATTCATTACATATTGTGTTCTCTTCTAAAGCTTCTTGAAGTTATGCTGCTAAACCTTAATTTGCCAGCCCTATTTTCATTGTTGTAAAATTATGCTTATGTTTCTGTGTTTTTTTTAAATAAAATTAATTAGATATTTTGGTTTGTGGTTCTTATTTTCAACAGCTAAAAAGCTCAATAATGGCCCCACTGCCGAATGCTGAGTTAGTTCAGAACTCTTTGCAATTATATCGTTACCTGCTTCGGTGCTGTAAGCAACTTCCAGAAGAGAACATTCGTCAGCATTACAGGCATGCAGTCAGGCAGGTGAGAAACAGATTTCTTTTCTGTTAGTGGAATTCACTGTTGTGGGTTTGGTTTTGGTTTTCTCTCCTTAGAGTTTGGACCAACTTTTTAAAAACTCGTGGCACTTACAAAATTATTTTTCTGCAAGTGTGAAACATTAGTGGATTTGAAGGGTTGTGCTGGGAGTATGTAAAGAAGCATTTCTTTTTGTTTGCTTTGAATCTGAAACCTGTTTTGCTTGGCTTTTGTCTCTAATTCTTGTGTTGGTCGAGAGAGTGAACAATCATTCCTTACTCCCCTAAACACATCTTTTACGGTGAAACTTACTGGTTTCTTGTCAGTCATTTATACATATATATCCCACCCCCAACCCCCATGGCTGGGTAAATCTCATCTAATTGTTCATGAGGAAGTAATTTCATGCTTTTGATCATACCTGTTGTCCTGTGTCTTGCTAGTTCTAACGTCCCGGACAATTTCAATTGCCCTGAACTGAAGTTCTCTGGGTTTTTTTGCTCATGGTGCATGAAAGGAGTGAAATACCTGATATGAAATTACATTTGAGAAGTCTTGTGGAGATAGCACAGCCAGGTGCTGCAATGTGTATTTTTCCTTTTTCAGATCAGCAGTTTATTTGCATTAAATATTTTCTCTGAGATTGACAAGTGATCCTTGCTTTGACAACTGTTGCATTAAGTTGGCTAGTCAGTGTAACGCTTTGATTGAACGTTGCAGAGTTTCAAAGTCCATGCAGATGAAGACAATCCTGAGCGCATCCAGCAGATCATTAAGAGAGCCATTGAAGATGCTGACTGGGTCATGAATAAAGTAAGTGTGTCAGATTGTCTAGGTTTTGCGCTCTCTTGGTTCAGATCAAAGAAGAAAACATCAGAAAGCGAGTCAGGAGCAGCAAACCACTCCATTGTCCTGGACGTTGAAGTGTCTGGGTGAAAGGAAATATCTAGCTACTAGAGACTTATGATTGTGATAGTTCTTGTTTAAAAATTCTTCTTTGTTGATATAAACTTAACTGTATTTTTTAGAACCAATGATGCTTTAAGTTGGTCCCTGTGTAAATTTTGTTTCCATGAAGACTGCTATTGAATTAAAGCAGTGGTGGCTAGTATAGCTCTATAATAGAGAAAAAACCTACAATATTCTGCAAGCCACACTTTGTTGATTACGCATCAGCTGCTTCCCTAACAGGAATCTATCCACTCTTAATGGGTTTACACAGACTCCCAGAAGGATTCCCCCACCACCACCTCAGACCTTGCCTGTGGCTGCACAGATCGGGGTTAGACAACATAGTGACAAAATTGTGGTAACTGCTTTACTTGTGCCATAGTTAGTAGTGGATATGCCTCTTTACTGTCACAGCACTGAAAGATGCCACTCAAACTGGTTTCTTTGATAAAAGGATGAAGACTGTTTACTGTTAGACAGCTGAGAATCACCTGGACTTCCTTGGATTTCAGTTTGTTTGGGGAACATATGTTAACATGGAGTAAAATGAAACCAGTCAAAAGTTCAGCTTGCTCTAAATATCTGTGATTTAATTTACTAAATGACTCTTAAGTCCTTCTGTCTTCCAGCCCATGAAATCCAAATGAGAATTGCTACAGGAGCAAGCACAGATTGGTCATAGATTATAAAATTATAGCAGTAGCCAAATCCTAGCAGTTACAGCCTAGTAAATAACTGTCTGTGAGTGAATCTGATTTTATTCTCCATACAATTATGAAAAGCCTCAATCTGATTTTGCTATGAAGATCGTAGTCTGCTTCATTGGAAAACTGGCAACTGAACTGTGTGAGAGGAGGACTGGGTTCACAGTGCTTGCCAAGAAGCATTATTGTATATTGTAGAGGGAAAGCCTATCAAATTTCAGTCTAACTTAAAGGAAACTGAGATAATTTTATGTAGATCGTGAAGAAGGTTGTAATTCCATGTCAGTATAAACTGTTACTTAGAGTTATGTGCTCTTTCCCACAAATAATTGTTTTTTTCTGTTTTCCTTTTTTTAGTATAAAAAGCAGAAGTAGAAGAAGAATGATGAAGACAATGTCGTTGGTAAACATCTTTAGAGGTCTTGCAGTCAAGTCCAGTACTATATTATAGTTAGTGCCTGGAGTTTTCTCTCAGAGAATACAAATACAATAATTTATATCTCACTGGGATGTCATGAAGCTACATTAATATTTCTGAAGCTATTTGAGTCTGTAGATTAAAAGGCATGATCCAGGTTCGCAGTTATTACCTTGTATAATCACAAACTTCAGCTTAAAGCCTGAACTTGTTTAGGATTTGAATAGCATGGAGAGCTTCTCAGGAAAACTTACTGAGAGTAAAAATGTAATGGAGTGCAAGTCAGTAACAAATAAATAGTGCCCTGTCTGTCATTTATATCTGATGAATTACAGTGCCTGATCTGAAAGAATTTTAGTATCTGAGCATATAGCCTTTAGTGGGAGCTCGCAAACCTGAGAAACGCTCATTAGGATCAGAGCAAATTTCTCTTTACTAGATTATACTGTTACGCCTACATCCACTGTAAAGTAACAGTGTTTGATATGCTTATTGTGTAGGTTATTTGGTGGCAAGATTCTTCTGTAACAGTGGATTTGTGTTCGTGTCATGTTCTGAATTAGGGTAGTCAGTCTGTTACGTCAGATCATCCTCTGTCAGAACCATAGATATGTTTTCAGAGTCAAGCAGAGGTATGACCAGGACACAGGACTGGTTTCAATCTAATAGCAGACACAAAAGTATTGGCTACTGGGTGGAGAACATACCCACAAGAACTTTAAGCCCGTCTGAAACTGAACCACAGTATTTTCCACTTGCCCGTCTATGCTACCGGCACATCTTCATTCTGCTCGGTAGGTTTGCACTTGAACTAAAGGTTGTCTTTTCTTACATATAAGTAGGTGCCTGTCACCCGAATCGCTGAACTCTCGTGAAAACGGACACCATTCAGATGGGTTTTGTGCACTGAATGGTGTAATCACTGAAATGTGCAATGTTGTACAGATATAAAGGCCTTCACAACTTTTTGCAACATATAATAAATGTCCTTTAAAAATGGGAGTCCATGTCCTTTTTAAGACCGTCTCTTCACTGCCCTAATAGATTTTCATTAGGGAAAACTCAACAGAAATACTAGCCATCCTCAAATTAGTTTAGGGGTACAAGTTTCCTTTCGAAGGGCGCCCTTTGCCTTTGGCTGCACTTGGAGCTGTCTGTCTCCAGGTGGCACTGCCCGCTGCGCTGCGCGTCCCAGGTTTTAGGGGGTGGGCCTGTTTTTGCTGCCCGAAATCGTTGAGCTTCCTCACCTGCCACAATAGAACTCAAGAGCTAAGGCACTTCTAGGCTCCAGAGTTTCTTGTTTTCATTTAGCCGTGAAAGAAACAAAAAGAAAATCCTAGCCCAAAGTGACTGAAAAAAATTTGATTAGTGCTATAAAAGAAATGGGGGCCATAAGTGGATGTTTATACCATAAAGTATTGTATCAAAAAATTTCCTTTGTCTCTGCTAACCCTAAACCCTCCTCTTCAAGAATTCCTGCCCTCTGTTATTTTTTGCGCTGCCATTGCTACTATTGTTCCTCTCTCTAGTCCCATGTCTTTTGCATCACCTTACACACCCACAACTTTTGTTCTTGATATTCATTAATTCTGTTCTCTTTCATCTTGTGTCTCTACCCTACTTCTTTCACTTCCTCAAATTCTTTTCTGACAGGTGCATCAGAAGATACTCAGGTATTATGCAGGGGCCATTCTTCTACTTAATTTCAGATAATAAAGCATGAGGGTGATAGAGTTTCCCAACAAAGTAGGAGTAAGTTCCTTCATGTGAGGAAACCCACTTGTCTTTCTACTTAAATACTTCTTTTTTGAAAGTGCCGCCACTCTGGTTTCAACTTTCAGAATAACTTGGTGCAAGGTAGAGCATAGAAAACTTCAACCTTGGCATCTGACAGGGAATATCTGGTATGAAACTGAACACTGCAATAAAAAAGCTCAAGTAGATTTGATAGAAGATACCTGAATGTGCTACTTTTAATCAAGAACAGCAAACATATGACCCATGCTGTACTCCAATTCTGTTATATATATTTGATCTGTAGCATGGAGATGTACTGAGCTTTGTGTCAGTGCAGTAGTGAAAATGATAAGGCTTACTGGGATTAACAGCGTATGGAAACATACTGGTTTCCTGAACTTTAAATGTAGCATGCTCAACAACTCTCTGTTGCTTTAATTGTCTTGCTTTATGTTGTGTGAGACATAATATTTTGTTCAATTAATTAATCAGTTAGGATAATTGCATATGTCTAAATCATTCTTATATGCCTGTTATTTAATTTGTTGATAGTTAGAGAGAAAGCACCGAGGAGCTGGAAGGTGCAACCATGGCCTGTCTGCAGCTCCCAATATCTGAGATGCCAGCTGAGATATGGGAACATCAGACTGAAGGTATGATAGATGTAGCTGATATGGCAGGACCAGGATCTGTGAATTTTAGTCTTTGGAAACTGATAGAGCATGCAGTTCTTGGTAGGGTGCAGAGAGGGAGCGTTTTTGCTGAGGCTGGAGACACCATGGCTAAATATTTTGACAGTAGTGATTCGGTTGTAGGGCATGATGAGATGTCTGAGTTTTTTGGGTATTTTCATATAAACATAATCTGGTTTTCAAAATAACAAACCTTTTAATAGAATGGAAATATAGCATAAAGATAATGTTATTTACTCTGTTGTGGGACAAATAATTTTCTTGGTGGTGGGGGGACATAATGCAAAACAACTATTTACTTCCTTGTAACAGTGAGAGTAACCAATGTCTAACAGACATGTTTCTCTAATGACTGAGCTGAAAAGTCATTCAGCTGCATAGCTGAGGCTTTTATGTTTTCAAGACCTTATACAAATTCTGGTTTTCAGCAGCATAATTTGAGACCAGAGATGTAGATGAGAACCCGAACTCTGAAAAGCTATTTAGGCCAATCTTCAATATTTCTGCCAAAATTATTATCCAGAAAACTTCTGAGAAGTCATTTAAGCCTAAACTTGCCCGAATTTACCACTCACTAACCTGTTGATCTGAGAGTTTATGTGGTCAATTGAGTTCACTTCAGCAGTATCCAGGGTCATCTTTGTTTGAGCAACTCTCTGCCACCCAGTCTTGCTGAGACTGAAGAACTGTTCTCTGTTCCACCAGTGTCTTCGTTTGGTGTTAGTGCCGCTGTGCTAATGATTAGCTGCCGGTGGCTTTAACACGGCCCCCTGAGGGAAAGACTTGCACAGTCACAGGCATAACTTTATTCCTGCTGCTCACTTCATTGGTCAGTCTCCTCCATGGTTCTCTGATGGCAGCTACGAAGAAACTGTCAACACCAAATAGACTGCTGCATCGGTATTTCCATATGCAGCCATCCAGAATCTCTGAAAATAAAGATGTTGGGTGCAAACTAAGTAAGAGGGGATAAAAGAGACTGTATTGTATACTGTAATTACTATTGCACATTTTAAAAGAAAAAAGCATCCAGTGCTTATCAAACTGTTGACGCAACAAAGAATAATGTCGGTAAAAGGGGACAAGCCTATTCTATTAATAGGATTTAGTTTCTTTTTACTGTAATGAGGAACCCATTTCTGTACTTGAATATCATGACAGTTCTGGTAAGTAATGGACTGTTGCTAGGTATATGCAATAGCTGAATGATTAAGAGGCCATCAAAAAGTCAGGTAAAAAGCACTAGTTTTTGTTAGCCCCACAGATAAGCACTGCTATAGTCAGCATTCAGTTACCAGCTTCACTTTTGGTATGGAATATTATCACCTGGCCACTCATTAGCCTGATGGTTTTCATTGTGTTTACACAAGTGTAATAACTACATTCTGGAAACAACAGTTTTACAGCTGGTTACTGTAAGACCTTGGGTCAATAACTTCTCTTAAGTAGTCCTCTACAAATAGGAGTTGAGTGGAACTAATTGTTCAAAGGTTGTGTACAGACAAGTCTGTCAGTTAAGCTAGACAGAGGCTTTCACAGGAGGCTTGCTATGCAAGGCAAATATTGAACAAGGAAAAGACAGTTGGGAGACTTCTGTTTAATAGGTTGGGGTCATGTTTTTATTTGTTGAAGTACGGTGAAACAGCTTATTTAGATGACATTTTAGCTAAGGAAAATGAGAAAAAAGTTGGTCACTAGCTCCAGGCTATAGACGCATCAACATTCAGTCTGAGGACAGAACCAGATTTGGTGCGATACTTTCTTTTCTATATATATAAAACGTTAGGATCCTAAAGCTGAAATTGTGTGGAAATAATCTGTACATAACAAATATGGAAGTGACGTGTCTAGAAAGATTCGAACAATGGCAGTTGACTGGTGGGTTAGCTGATGTGTTTCGCTTAGCGTATAGGTTCTTGCTGTTAAGCCCACAGACAAATGTTAAAGGGTCTGCTGTTGTTATTACCAGCCTTGGAGCCTCATGTAGAAGCTTTGTGTAGTGAAAAATATTTCTCTTTTTTTTTTTTTTCCTTCTGATTTGTTGATGTCAGGTGTTGATGTCAGGTGTTGGTATGGAAAAGATTGTAAACTTGTGGTTTGTCTAAAATACAAGATAGTACTCTGCACTTCACATGGTTAATGAGATGTATGTGTTTCTGATCACATTCTGAAGTCAGAGGTGTCGCCGATTTCAGTTCACTCTTGCCACTGAAAGTCTTCTGAGCCCTGTGGGTGCTGAACAGAATACTTCCATCCCAAGCCAGGCTTTGTTTAGTGCATTTGTCAATAACTGAATATTCTTTAAATCATTCTTTAGATTTAGCACTTTATAATCTCTTTTTCACTTGGTTCATTTTGTCACAGGCATTGCTTTTTGTTTAAAGACATGTGAGCTTAAGAATTTGATGCTAAACAAAAGCCATCTATGGTGTCTGGCTCATTTTCAGATGTCATAAGGAAGTGATTTTGCTGCGATACTATAAAGAACAAGTATACACACTATTGCTGAGAGAAACCAATAATATTCCTGTGATCTTTTTTTAAGGGAAACAGTTTCTTATTTGTGAATATCTTTTAACTTGGCATTACAAATTGTGCCTTCATATAAATCTCTGATAATATGCAACCCAAACAGGCAGCGCAGCGGCTGTGAGTCTTAGATGTTCAATATCATAAGACTAATTCATTATGAGAGTCCTTGACCTTAAACTGTAAGAACAAGTCTTTAGAGGTTTATACTCCACCATGCAGTGTCCCTCCGTGTCATCCACAATAGCATATGTTCATTTGAAGCATGTGAGCAGTCTCTCTGTCAAGAACTGTGTTCTAAAGCAAGTCAATAACCCGTGAAGATGGCTTGACGCTGTACTGTGCTGTCCGCTTGGTCAGCTGCTTTACTGCAGTCTTTCCTACTGTTCAGAGGCAACATATTTCTTCTTGAGCACAAGCCAGCTGGTACATCTTTCAACTTTTGTATTATTTGATTAATTTATCTTATACTTCTGTCAAGCTAGGTTTTATGAAATAGTGTCAACTGAAGTATCCTTCAGTATCAAATACTTCTTTCAGCTTGTGATTAATAAGGACAGACACATTAACTTAAAAAAAAAACCAAAACCAAATCCTGTTCTTTGAAGAATATTTTCTGATTTCCTCATAGTTGTGTTTGGTATTTAAAATAGTTTTTAAAAGTATAGAGGCAGACCGAGGCATCTGTCACTTGCAGGTAAGAGATTAACAGTGTTTGTATTTATCATTGGTCGTGAGGTCCCTGATACTGCACACTTAAGGGAGTAGTCCTGCACAATTAAGCCAGCTAGTAGATTATGAAGATGGCATTTCTGGATCTGCTGTTTGTTGTCCTTACCTATGAACTGAGAGCCTAAGAAGCTAACTTTTGTGTTCTGTGACTATCGACCTGGGTGCCTTTTCCCCCAGAAGAATCTGCCTTCATATTCTGCATTAATCCATTTTGAAAAGGATTAACTTGATTTTTATTTTTTTCTAATCGGTAACTTATGAGACAGCTTTGTTTGGGTGCTTTACTACCTCATATAAAATATTCTTTTTCAGTTGCCACTCTGCAACATTAGGTTGAACTGCCTCATTGCCTGTATGCTTCCTTCTGCTGGGGTTCAGCTTCATTGGTTTAAAAACTAGCGCACTTTATGTCCTTTTATTATTACAGCTTTTTTTTTTTTGCACAGTCTTTGGTATCCTTCTTGGAAGAAGTTTGAAAATGGTGGTGTTTTGATTAATATTTCCTGCCGTTCTATGGAATGGATTTTAAAAGATAGAAAATTGACAATAAATTCTTGCAACTGATTAGGTTGACTCATGTTCTTATTAGGTAACATCACACAGGGTCTGGGATTTTCTCAGTATTACTTTCATTTTCTGAGTAGTTATTTCATCCACAGGAAGTCAACTGTATCTTGGTATGAAACAAGGAACAAGGAAAACAGTGTTTCAAAACAAATATCAAACAGAAGTTAGTAGTCTGGAAAATATTGTATCATGATGGCAGACGCAGGCAAAGGCTGTATTTGTTGGAGACGCCTCCCTGGTGCTCACCAGTCTGAGGACTGGTGTTTCATGCCTAAAAATAGAGTGTTTTGTTTTCCACAATTGTGCAACTGCAAGGGCTTTTTTTCTCTTATTTTCTGTTTTTTCCTCCTCTTTTTAGAGGTCACAACATGGTGTGTTTAACTGCAGTTTACACTACAGAACACAGACACCTGTTGATCTTGGAGACTTCTCTCCCCAAAGAGCTCTGTAGAATTTCTCTTAGCTAGAAATATCTCAGAGTAGGTTGCAGCTTTATGACCAAGATTTTTCAAAAGCGATTCTCAGATTGCTTTTTAGGTGCTTAATTTGGGAGACCTTAAAAAATATACATGGTGATAGTCTTACATATTTCACTGTGGTGCTGTATAACCTCAGGAAAATGAAATAATTTCTCTGTCTTGTCCATTTGGATTACATGGAAGGGTCTCTGGTTCACTATCTACATAGTGATGGACACTTGTAATTGCAATTAATGATTAAATTGTCATAGGCAAGACAGGAGTAAACAACAACTTATAGTGGATCTCTACTGGTTGTTTTTTTCAAGAACTAAGGAGAGTTCTTAACATACCTGACTATCTCACATACTTATTTGCTCCCACTCGCAGTGTTGTGTTCACCATCTTCCTTTAGCCTGATGATTTCAAGGCACAGAGCACCTCTCTGACAGGTTTGGACTCTGCTGGCAAGCAGCAGTAAAATGGTTGTTCCCCTACAAGCACGACTGAATTAGGAAGATAGTAAAATAGTAACGATAATTTTAGAATTATTTCAGAAGCACAGTTTAAAAATGCAGAGATCGCCAAATTCTGGTCCCAACTGACATGATACAGCCTATAAGATTTCACAGTTATGCTATACCATCTGGTAATTTTTAATTGATTAAATGCAGTGAAAAGGCATCCAGTGTGTATTAGGAAACTTAAGAGATGAAGAGCCAATCCCTGCCCACTATAACTTGTTCATTATCCTCAAAGTTAATTCATAAGTAAAGGTGCAGGTTTTATAGCTGATGTAATAATAGAAAGAATGTACACAATATGAGTGGTATTTAGCATAAAAAGCAAATTGAATGAAATCCATGTCTGGCTGAGAGAGGAACAGAGCCAGAAACTCTTTCATCTAGCAAAGATGCCTTGAAAGGAACAGATTGGGTACCGTACTGAACCTGTAATCATCTGACTTTATTGTACTATATGTGTGGAGGACTTCGTTATGTACTATTTAGAAAGTGTTTTCAATTTTGTAAGTATCTGAAAGAAATCACAGATCATAATTATGTAACTTTGCTCTGTAAAACTCTGTAACACTCTAACAACATCTGGAATTCATAGGGACTGTCTGTTAAAAGAAAAGCTGGGAGACGTAATTCTTACCTTTCATGCTCTTATCAAATTCTGTCTTGGTCTATAAGGTCTAGATTGGTGCTTATCAGGATGTTTACTTTTCATGCTGTTCCTGGGTTCTGAGCCAAAGCTGCTGAAGTCAAAGGGCAAGACTCCTGTGTACTTCAGCGAGCGTTCACCATCCTACACTGTTTTTCACTACCTTGAATACTTAGAGAAAGGTACCATGCTTAATCATGTCTACCAGAATTAAAAGTCAAACAGCTTTTTTTTTTTTTTAATCCAGTTTCACAAAACATAGGCTCTGCTCTGCAGTAGTCCAGATGGGCGAAGTTCAAGAGGTAGGCCTCCTGTTGAGGATGCGTTGGCCTTCAGCAAGTCAGCCTGGAGACTGGAAGCAAAGGCACTACCCATAGTTACAAGTGCTAAATAAGGGGAAGGCATAAAGAGGATTCTGAAGTTTCTTTGACCACTGATTAGTTGCTTTTACTTCCCATGCTCACATGCTCTTTTGGAAAAGTAAACCTTAAAAGTCATGCTGCTGTCTTGTGCTGAACTGCGTTACCTTTTTCTTGTTTTCAACTTCATCAGTATTAAAACCTGCGATCTGTGGACTATGGACTGCTGATCGCTACTTTATACTGTGCTCATTTGTGTGTATCAACGCTGACTGGGAATACCTCACTGACAAAAATGATGACCCATTCTCCATGGTGCATTCACTTCTGCTAACTAATCAGAGATGGGGTGGGGTGTTTTTTTTGCAAAATGATCATCTAACTGGGTAGGAGCTGATCTGAGATGAGGAATTTCTGCATGCTTTTCGTAGTTTTTTGTAATGAGCTATCATTTCTTTGAGCTATCACTTCTTAGTTCCTTATCCAGAGCTATCGGACATTTGGTGGTATATTATGTACTTGAGAAGTCATCTTTTCTGATGTGGTCTTTCTACCAAATCAAGACATTGTTAACTGTAAGGATTTGTCTCTTGTCACTGGGAAGTCATTTCAGGATACCAGTCATCTGCCTTTCATGCATGCAGATTTGCTCTTCCATTGAAAAGAAATGGGATTTCAAAAGCAAAAACATGGGAGGAAATCAGGATCAGAGATGTTGTGTTGGATGAGGGTTTTGATATTTCCTTGAAATACAGGAAATGCTGATGCCTTAAAGCCCTGCTAGGAAGATGAATGTTTTCTTTTAGAGAAGTGTCAGATTGTAATTAAGTCTTAGGAACGAAGGAAATAACAGTGGTTTGCAGCTTGTGCTGGTCAGAGAGCTGTCTTGAGCTACTTTAGCCTTACAGTGTTGTAAAGTCACAGAAAATTCCCTTTACATTCCCTTCTGCCAGGTCTCAGATGACTAAGCCAAAACTAATCATCATAAAACCAAGATGAAGCAAGAACATGCTTCTGACCAAAATTCTTACTATTTCTGTCACTTAACAGTGAAGTACACAGTCTACATCAGCTCCTTTTGCTTTGATGGCCGTGGTCCAAATACCTTCTTACTGCAATAGTTAGATGAAGCATTTAGACTGCGTGAAGTGAGTATTTTGCATCTTATTCTTTTGGTAATAGAGACAAAAATTATTATGGATAATAATAGCACCTGCTAATTGATCTGTAACAATCCTTTGATGTTTGTACTAGGATTACTTATTATAGATTAAACCCGATGACTTCACCCACTTCATAAAGCCATCCATCACTTTCTAGAATCTGACCTTACTGTATATCAACACCTGTTCTTTCACATTCTGTTTTCTTAATAAGTGACTTCTCAAAGTCCCAAATGATGTTCCCCCTTCCAAATGCAGCTTCAAAGGCTATTCTCTGTCAGTGGGGTCAAGAGTTATGTAAATAAGCAGTGTGTTTGCTCGCTGAAGGAAAAACAAGCTAAATACTATGTCCCTAGCCTGGAATTCCTATAGAAAGAGAATGGGGTAGGAAAAGCAGCGCAATTAGAATATCTGCATCTTTTGCTGCTAGAATATTGTGTCCAGTTTGGGCCTCCAATGAGTGAGTTCAGCAGAGGGCCATCAAAGTGATCACGGCTGGGGTGCATGCCTCATGAGAAGAACATGAAGGAACTGTGCTTGTTCAGCCTGGACAACAGAAGACCCAGAGGATCTAATTGCAGCCTTCCAGTGACCTTAAGGAGGTCATTAAGAAGATGGAGCCAGGCTCTTTGCAATGGTGCATGGTGGGAAGATGAGAAGCGATGGGCAGATGTTGAATTGAGAAGTTCAGACTGGGTATAAGGAGAAACTTTTTCCCCATGAGGACAGTCTAGCAGTAGAGTAGATTTCACAGGTATGTTGTACAGTCTCCTTCCTTGGAAGTCTTTAAGACCAGCCTGGATCAAGCCCTGAGCAACCTGGTCTGACCTCATAGCTGACCATGCTTTAAGCAGGAGGCTGGACTAGCTGAAATGCTGAGGTACCTTCCAACGTGCATTCTCCTGTAACCCTATGCATGATCTAAGTTTATTTGCTGACTTTATTTCAGTTGTAGGAGTTATGTTTGAGGAATAGTCTATAAATCCCAGCAGTCTTCAGTGTACCATGTTTCAGCAACTACCTAAAGTTCACCTACAGGTTGGTTTTGCTTGCTAGGCAGTTCCAAATGAGGAAATGGTTGTTTTATGGTTGTTTCAGTGGTGGAGAATTAGTCAGAATATGTGTGAACGTTTTCCTAAAACATACTTTTTGTACGTAACAGACAAGCATCAAGGACAGAAGTAAGCATCATGTTTTAACAGCACTGCCTGAATAGGAGTTTGCAAGTTAACGACTGCTTGCCTCCTGCTGACTGACAACCTATAATGGATGTTTCTCCAATTCATATAATCATTGGATGATCAACAAACAAGTTAAAAAAAAAATCAAAACAAATAAAAACCATAAAAGATGTAGTGAGAAGATACATTCAGACTAAAGGCTTTATATAGATTTGTGATAAGAGGCAAAATTCCTGAAATTAGTCCAAAGATCTACTCTGTGAATCAAAACTGGCAGCAGGTTGGCAGAAGCTTACTTTCTGGTATTCTCAACACAGACTAACAGGGTAAATTGTCTGTATTTCAATGTAGAAGTGTTTAGCTGGACATGCTTTTCAGAATCAATGAAAACCAACTAAAAGTACTCTGAAGGTGGTGAAGAATGTGCCATGGAAATTGTCTTTTTTGGTAGGGGAAGGTAGATATTTGCTAGTAAAGGAGTTGTAAGCTCATTACCACAAACCCTCTAGCAGTAGCTTTTTTCCTAACACTAACAGAAGGAGGATAATTTCACTCTCACGGACACTTTTGAAAATGTGATGTCACTTTTGCAGACATTGAAAGTTGTGTAGGCTTGGGTAAGCCTGGCCTAATTGTAGTGCTTTACAATAGTCATTAAAAACAACTTAAGCAGTAAAAAGGCTCATTGAGATAAAGCAGAGCCGTAAAATTGCCTGAGACAACCCCTGCCTCCATCCAGGAAACAGTGGAAAGCAGCTGAACATACTGTGATTTTGTGTAGGCTAAGCTATGCTGACCAGAGTTTGATGATTGAGTGTGCATAAAAAAAAAAACAAAACCCTGAGTAGATAAAGGCTGGTATAGTGGAGAAGGTAGAGACTTTCGGGTCAGCAATAGAGATAAACACGAGTTTTATTGAAATTGTTTCAACAGCGCTGTATGTTTCATTAAAAAACAAAGGAATGGACAGTTAAGGATTGCAAACTATTTTCCCTTTCTAGCAGAGAGACCTTGTGTACTGTATTTAGCAGGTGAGAGACTGAGGTGAGGGGAAATGAGCTCATTAACTAGGTGTACTACTGTTGCAGGTGGTAGTGGATAATGGTGGTACTTATAGGTAGTACCCAGTAGTGGGTAGTAGTAGTAGTTTTATTTACTGAGAGACTGAGGCAGGAAGGCTTTGCTACTTAATTATAAGGAAAAAAAGGACAGATTCCACATGGACTAAAAAATTTAAATTCAGAAGCAGTGTGAAACACCCTCATCTACTTTTCCAAAACCAAATATACCAGTTTCTATCAAATTTTTTACTCTGGCCCTTAGTAGCAGTAAATATTGTTAACTATATCTGGAGTATATTTTGGAAAGTGGTAGAACAGATGGGGGGTTTTCTTCTTTTTTTCTTTTTTTTTTTGTTTTGTTTTTGGTGTCATACAACTGACATATTTGAGATGCTTGTGTAATGAATGCCTCTATCTGCCAGGCTTTATATGGAAATTATATTCTGGTTCATGGTTGACTGTCACAAAAACTAATAAATTTTTAAAATGCTTCTGATAAATTTAAGTCTGTCAAACCAGGCTGACCCAAAGAAATATGCATGATTAGAAAAAGGAGCGCTTTGCGTTGCACAGGCAACCTGTGAGGATGGATTGTTGACTACTAAAAAATGAGGCTGTGCAGAGCTGATCGCAAACATCTATTTGCAGATCTGATACTTTCCAGAATATTGCTTCCTTGGGGAAGGCTTATTTGAGGGCTTAGTGATAGTGCAAAACCACAGTCAGGGTGGGTACAAAAGGCTGGTCAGTGATGTGGTCAGCAGAGCGGGATGTAGCATTTCTAGTTGTGGGGAATGTTCCTGTGGCTGTTTCCTGCTTGATTTACCCATGCATTTAATCTCTTTTCTTATCAAACAAATAAGCCAGCTGGGACAATATTGACATAGAAATATTAAGCAGCTTTGGAGAAACGTTCCCTGCTGGTTATTTAGAAGAAATCAATTAGGGAGAGAAAAATTCCAGAGATCTGGGTAGAATCGTGACTGGATACAAACAAAGACATGGTAAATATACAGATCAGGTAGCTTGAAATAGTTTCTCTTCATTTAGTGCCACGTTTAGTGGAGCCATTTGAAGATTGTTGGAGCAAATGATCAAGATGCCCAATGATTCTTTCTCAGTGTGAAGCAGATCAACTGCTGCAGACATTGTAGAGTTCAGCAGGAGGGTGCCCTCTGTTTTGATAATGGGTTCGTAATGCCTGGTGAATTCGTTCTAGCATTCTGCAACCAACCAACATCACAGACTCCTTATGGAAGGAAAGCGTGTGCTTTAGTGGCATGAAGAAGCAAGCAGCAGACTTTCAGGAGACAAAATGATTTATGAGTAGCTGTTACTTTTTCCTGATTTTATCCACTTCAAATCCTGCTTCATGATTGTCCCTCAGTGAGGAAATGCAGAACTGGGTGATGAACCATTCTTCTCTGGATATCGCAGTTCATCCACGTTCTTCAGAGCCAGAATTTTCAGACTGGGATGCAGTTCTGCAGTGAATGCAAACGCTTGCTTTGGGAAAGAAGTTCAACCAGTGCCTGAACTTGTGCCTAAGACCCAAATCCATGATGGTCAGTATCTTTTCAAAATGTGCACAGCAGCACACAGCATTAACGTGCCAGTCAGGAAGGCTCTCCAGTATGGAGACAAGGAGAATGAGAGAAATTGAGGAGAATGAGAAACATAGTCTTTGGGTCCAGTACAGGAGGAGAAGGAGGACTTTACAGTTGTACACATTGGAGGTTTTGTGGAAGAGGCTGACAGGAGGACTAGCGATGCTTTAGCAGAGAAAACTTGCTTTCCGGGGTCAGAGCTCCAGACGGAGAGACCTCGGCGCAGTCCCCAAAGGAAAGAAAAAAAGAAATCGCTGTGAACGTTGTCATTGCCTATGCTCACAGTGAGTCTAGAGTAATCAAGGGAATGATCAGGAAAAGATTATGCTATGAGGGGAAAGGATGGGACTTGAAATCATGTTTTTTGATTATTTTCTGATACAGGTTAAGATCATTAATTTCTACTGATTTAACTTCCTACTTCCTTAATCCAGGAAGGAGCACTGTTACTTCTGTTTGCATCTAAGGTTATCCTGAGTGTGTAATAAGCCTATGTGCTTCCAAAACAGAATGTGGCAGAAATAGAATGCAGTACGTGCAAACTTCACACTCTGGGGATTTTGGTGGACTTCCCAATAGACTTAACCTTTTTCAGAGCTCGTTAAACTCTGAAGAAAGAGTCTGTTTATATTTCATGCGAAGCATGGACTGTATTTTGTAATTACACGAAGTCTAATGTAAACATGTGAAATCCATCATTTAGGAGAAAGCCATGTAAAAGGTAAGAAACAAAAAAAACCCACGCTTGGAACACTGGATTAAGAGCCCTCCTCTTTGCACAGACTGACTTGAAACATTTATTTGATGTCAATTGCAGGCAAATTTTCAAGTCCTGTTAAGCTGAAGAACATGATCCACCCTCCATGATAACAGAGACTTATAACCTTACTCAAGGATTTTATAGAGTGGCTAAATTAGCCTCCAAAATTGTATAATTCTCTGTTCAACCTCACAGGTTTTGGAGCAGTTTCTATAGAAGTGCATTTTTTTAATGATATTTCTAGCATATTCCTGTGAGAAATAGTACATCAATTGGCTGTATGTTCCTTCACATTGTGGTTAGGGACTGTGCTGCAAGATCAAAATTTTGTATATGTTTTAGCAATATTTTAATAGCTTTGGATGAAAAGCAGCACAGAAATGCGGAATGCAGTTATACCATATAAAAATAGTCCTCATGATTTCTTAGGCTGAATTTTAGCTTCTGTTCCCTTTTGTTTAAGGTATTTTTAACTTTCAGAACTTCTACTCTTTGTTTCAGCCCAGAAACTTATGGATTGGTTTTTGAATACCAGGATTTAAATCCCTTGCATTATCTGACCTCGGTTAGAAATTCTGAATCCTACTGATATCAACCAGTGCTCTTCCTCAGGCTATGCTTTTACTAAATGAGAGCACATTTGCAATTCTGTTGATCACTGCTGTTTCTCAAGAAAAAAGATTTTCTGCATAGGCTAATCTTAATGTAATCTTTCTTTACATTCCGCTGCAACAAGCATGACTTGCAGGTCAGGGATAACAAGCACTGATCTATACCTTTTCCCTATCCACATACCAGCTTTTCCTTATGCTCCAGACAGTGACATCTTCAATAGGCTAAACATAATGAGATGATGCCAAGGAGCGCGGGGCACGCAGCCCAGCAGACAGCCACAGGCAGGACACCGGGTTTTATGCCCAGTCAACTGCCAATTGCTGTTTTACTTCTTTGCCTGAATCTGCTAGTAGCTGGGCTTTGCTGCTATGGCTGAGGATCCCGTGAGTCAGTTGGTACGTTTCAGCAGTCACTTCTGCTTGAGACAACGTGCACCCAGGCACGAAGGAATCTGGTTATTGGTTGTCTGATTGCTTTGTCCCTCCTTCGCTTCCTCATCGACGTTTGTAATATACACACATGGGAATTTTTAAAGGGGTGGCTAATGAGGGGATTTTGTTATTGCTGAATTTCTGAATTTGACCTGACTTGCAACTAGCAGACAGGAAGGGATGGGTTTACTGGCACAGCACTGTAAATTTAACACTCTCCTTCAGCTTTCATTTTCACCTTCAGCTGTTCACATCACAAAATTTTCCACCCTGCTCTGCCATTATTTGACATGCATTCTTACACTGCCTAGGTCAGGAGATGGCAAATGAAACATCACACTTCTCACTCTAAACTGCTGCTTTTAATATACCTTAGATCTGTAGAAACTAAAAAGGAGTCCAGACGGTAGATTTGTGATCCTGCTTGTATTTGTATTTGCATATTTTAAAGTGCCTAGACCCGGACCCGAGTCTTTTATTTTGCTTTTGATAGAAAGTTGTTATCCCCACTTCATAAACAACATTTAAGAATAATGAAGGAGCCAGTGAAGAAGATGCTACAATTAATGGCAAATACATTAAAATCCTTAAAGGTACATCAATCAATCAAAACACTAAACCAAATAAAAACAGTTTTGCCATCTTGCAAAGTTTGAGGGATTATTCAAACCAAACACACTTTCTTTGGGAAATGAAAAGGCAAACCGGTGTAAAAGATTATTAACAGTAGTCACAATGAGGAGATACTTGGGAACACCTTTTTTAACAGCAGTTGTTAGTGTTATTAATTGTATCTTCCTTTGTCAGAAACTACCAGAAGCTTCCAATAAAACAGTGAATCTATTGAGGTTCCAGAGCAGAAAGGCAGGAAGAATTGCTGAGAAGCTGTATTGTTTCATGGTGTAAATCTTCATCTTAAGACATACAGTACCTGGCAGTTGGCTTCCATGGACCAGCTTCTTTTTGTATTTAAAGGTCAAATGTTATAAGGAAAGAAAGTGTCCTTTGAATTATTTTTACATTATTTTCACCTTCTAAATTAAATATAGCAAGTTGATAAAGTTGGAGCCTTGCATTTTTATAGAAGTTACCAGTTTGATTTTTCAATGTCTCCATTATACATTTAAAGAAGTAGAGGGTGAAGACAGATATGAGTTATTTGCACCACAAAGTGGTCACGTCTGAAAGAAGTAGTGAGCGTTTTACTGAAAAGCAGGAGTCCATTTCCATGATGCAATTTTTTTGTGTGTGATCTGAGTCCATTTTGACTGATTATCTTACTTTTTGGTGTCTCATCTCAGTTTACTAAACAGCTTTATTGCTGTGAGCCTTGCCCCTCATACTGACCTGTAATTGTTTTCTGGTGGTTCAAAAATATCTTCACTACAGCTGATCTGGCTGATGAGGCAGGGAGAAGGACCAGGTGCCGTGTGTGGGTCCTTTCCAATCCTTTTTTAATGATGATGTGTTCCTGGTGCTTCAAGGACCAAATTTCCTGTTCAGGCAGTGAAATTAATCATATGGGGTAAAGCAGGAGGCAGAATACTTCCCTCGGGGAGAGGAAATGCGTGAAGAACAGAGCCATCAGTTTGTACCTGCAGATAGAGTTCTTCATCCTTACCTCAGGAGGAGCATGTGAGGTCTTACAAATCTCCTAGGATGCTGAGTGGTTACAGCTTCTGAATTTGTCATGTCGTATGCAACATTTCTGAATTATTTTCCTGGAGACATCTCACATAGTTAGGAAGTAGATTAGTTAGGGAAAGGGAGTGAGAAAAACATCACTAGTAACTTACGAAAAGTTGGGAAAATTGAACATCATCTCTTTAGGGCTACATGAAGTTAGGAAGATAAGCCCCTGTTATCCTCAGTTTTGCCTCAGTGTAGTAGTTCTTGGAAGAGTCAAGGTGTCCTGATCTCAGAGGAACAACCTTACAAACAGAGGGGTTTTTTTTGAACTTTTTAAGAATATAATTTCTTGAGCTGATGCAGAATATTGCAGTCAGGCAAAGAACGTGACCTGATTTGAATGAAATTGCAGAAAGCTTATTGTTAAGGCTACAGGCCTCACGTTTTCATAAGCAAAACAACTGAACTCAGAATGACAGCATGGTCAGAATGCCATTGAATAGGTCAAACATTCGGCTCTGAAAGGGCACCTCTTTCATCCAAGTTAATGGAGGAAAAGCAACTAGTTCTTGCATTCTGATATGGCAGAGTCAGAAGTGGCTGTGCAAAAATAGGGAGTATATGTGGAACTCTTTCTGAGGGAGGAACTTTCCAAGAAGTGTAGAGCATTTGTAGGAGTGCACAGTGAGCTTGTTTAGTTACTCAGACTCCACCTAAGAGATGAATGGTGCTGTCTTGTTCCTGTTATGCAGAGGGAGTTTTATTATCGGTTTCAGTGAGTAAAAAAGCGGGTCCTCTTTGAATAACTGAAATGATAAAGCATTTCCCTGAAAGGCTGTACCTCAGCCAATCCTTTACATAATTCTCATGAGAAAAGAAGATGTTTCTCCTCTTCTGGTCATTCCAAATCTGATTTTTTCATATCCATTCCCTACACAGGCTTTCCTTGATTTCAGCGGTCTCCAAGCACAGGGAAATAAGGAGGATGAATAAAAAGCTTAGAAACCAGTGGATGTAATTGAACTCACTTAAATTTCTACTAAGATATGTTATTTTTTACAATACTAGACATTAAGATTCCCCATGTTCTGTAGAAAAGAGAGGTCAGATTTAATAAGAAAAGGAAGAATGGAAATAGAATTTTTAAACCCTGACAAAACAGCAAATGTAAAGAAGAGTGTAATCTTGTTCTTTGAAGTCTGAAGTTTCCTTTCAGGTCAAGCACCTTCGATTTGGCCCTTGCGATACACAGAGTTGTATTCACGTTGGAGCAATTACAACTGTCTGTCTGGTTTGGGAAGAGCTGTCATGGACCAGAAGCAAGGTAGAAATTTGTGGCATGGCATTGGGTCACACAGCTCACATGTGATTTCTGCCTGCTGGTCAGATGTCTGGAATATTTTAAACAAAGGGCTGTCAAGTGATAATTCCAGTAAGAGGAAGGGCATCAAATAAAAAAGAAAGAAGAAAAAAAAAAAAATCTGAGCTTGAACATTTGTGAGCAGTGAATACAAAGAAGCATAGGCTTGATACAGTGAAGCAGCTGAATGCTCAAACTACAGAAAACTTGAGTCTGTTTTTCAAGAGATTCACCTCTAGCAGCGCTGGATGGGATACATACAGGTGTATTTATACATGAACACATGTGCACATAACTCAGTTTATCTCTAGGAGTGCTTTACACAAGCATTTCATGTTAATTTTTAAATAGAGAAGCTAGACTCAGAAAGAAGAAAATGCTTTGCCCAACCTTGTCCAGTAAAAATGTGATAGATAAAAGGAGAATGTGCCGTTCCCTGTTTCTCTTGCCACCTTACGCCTTATTTCTGTATATCTTTGGTCAGCACCTGTCTATCTTTCTCTAGTTATTATTGTAATGATTTTGACCTTGTATTAGTCAGCAGATTTAAGAATTGGCTTTAATTTGAAAACAGTTCTAAGTAGCTTCCTTGAAATAGTCATCCATAATATCAACGAACAAATAATGCGGGCCAAAATCCTTGCGCGTGTGCTGGCACACCGCAGCGTTCCTGAGCCTGCAGTTGCCTGCCAGCTCTGCATGCTGCGTGCCACCACCACCCTTGGCTCCGGGTGGCTTGTGGCTTTCAGACCACAGGTAGAAACCTAGTTTTGTAATATGTAAATGTCTACATGTTGTCTAAAATTGAAAATTAGCTCAATCACACAGTCTTCATCATCTAGCTGTCCTTCTGGTGCTCACACGTACAACATGGTGTGAATAGTTCATACTTCCGCGAGTTGCAGTTTCCTGACAGTTTTTTTAGTATGTTGGAAAAGCACAAAGGGGCAAACTCACAGGCAGCAACAGATAGAATAGGGAGCTCTGGAGAGCAAGAAAATCCACAAATACTCTCCTGAGAAAGATCCGTTAAAACTTGATCAAAAATAAGGAAGTAATATATTTATGTTAAACTTAAACCACCTGTTCTTAGTTATAATGACCTGTTTAAATGCTTTACTGGTCCATAGCCTAGAGCTCTATGGCTCTGTAAAACTTCTCTTGAAGTGCTTTATAAGTCATAGACTCTCTTTCTGCAGCTGCTAGTTTAATGTGTAGGAGAAGGAGAAGGGCCAGCCCGGGGTAAAATCTGCAGGAGTTCTGTCAGGAAATTTTTTTTTTTTTTTTTCAACGTTGCCTGCAAGGTTGCAAAAACTGGTCCATGTGATACACTGTCCTTGTCACTGAGCATGTGTAGAAATCAAGTTTACAGGAGGCTGTGCAAGGAGGGGGGCACGTTCCCAGCCTCAGGAACGACTCAGCGCTCGCCCTCCGTCACACGCGTGATGTCATGCCGCGGCGGCACACCAGCCACACGCCCTCCGGCTCGGAAGACGGGCGCCTTGGGATTCCCCCGCTGTCCACTGGCCACGGGCAAGCCCTGCTCGGCTGCTTTGCATACGCGGCCCTGGAGTATAAAATGCTTTTGCCTCACAGGAGGGACACAGAGCAGGAGAGATTAAAGGAAAGAAACCTGGAGGGAGAAGACCATCTCCTCGCAGGTTTGGGCAGATCTCTCCCAAAAGCACTGAAGACAGTGCTGTGTTTCAGTGTGCGGGTTGCCATTCATTTACTGCAGCTGGAAGCGAAGTAATTCTATGCCAAACTCTTTGGGGTGTTTTGGGTTTTTTTCCATATTAGGAGTAAAGTGTTGGGGTCGGTCTCCTGCTTTATTTCCAGGCTGTCCTGCTGCTCTGAAAACTTTCTGCTGATTTAAAGGTTTGTGCATGTAGCAGGTAATATTGTAAATGTTACTTAACCTTGTTGTGAACACAAAAAGCAAGGAAGTTCTTACTCTGAGTGCCAGTGAATTTATTTTTCTTATTCTTTTAATTTTTAAATTATTTTAATTTTTCCTCTTTATTTTTTATCTTTCTTAATTTTTCTTTTTGTATATTGGTCTTTTTTTTCTGGTTTGTTTTTGTTTCTCTTTTATTTTTTCTCTTTCTCTTTTTCTTTATCTTTCTTTCTAACTTTTTCTTTCTGACATTCTTTCTGTCTTTCTTTCTTTCTGTCTTTCTTTCTTTCTTTCTGTCTTTCTTTCTTTCTGTCTTTCTTTCTTTCTGTCTTTCTCTCCCCCATCCTTTCCTTCTCTCATTTTCCCCTGTGTTTTACAAAAATGTTAGACACATTGCAACATTTTTTTATTGCAGAATAACAATTTAGCTTTGTAACGGTAGAGAAATACTTATTACACACTATTTCTTTTACCTGGAGTAATGGCACCTTACAGTTACTTCACAGGTAGTTACATGCTTTTCTTGCGTTATTTTACAGCTGACAGCATCTTTGGAACCCAGCAATACAAATTTTACTTTTACCGAAAAAATAATATAAATAATAACATCATATGTAATTTTCATCAAGATTATGTGGCAATGTGTATTTTCTTTCTTTATCTTTAATTTTTTGGAAACATCTGTTTTTTGATTTCTGTTATGAAACAGATTCAAATGTCAAGGCTAATTCTTCTTTACCTAGCAATTCAGTAGTTTGCTCTTTTTCTCCTGTCACACCTTGCCTGGCGCAAAAATCTGTTCTATGATCAGAAATTAGCAGAAAATGCATGTTCAAATGAATAGCATTAAACTTTCTACATTCTTATGTATATTGTACATTCAAATATATGCTATGTATATCTATCTTACAAAATACAGAATCTCAGAATTCCATTTGTCTCTGGTAGATGAATACATTGCAAAACATTTTGGGTAATTTACAGACCAATTTTTTTTTATTACTGTATAAATAACATTTTACATCCCTTTTTCTAGCTAATATATAGTGATGTGAATTAACAGAATATTTAACATTTAATAACACTTAACAAACTTTTGAAAAACACAGAACTTAAAAAAGCCAAATGTCAAGGCATGCTTTTCATAGAAGTAAAGCATGCATGAGTTTTTCTTAGATACTGGCATTTGCTGGTTTATGCAGCTGGGGGACATTTGAGATTCTTTTGTCAGTCTTTTAAAATAAGGCGTGGCTGCAGCATTACCCTGACAAAGGTAACTGTTAGTTTTAGTATCACTACTCTAAGAGTCAAATAATTTTCCTTTTTTAAAACAGGAAGTTAATTAGATCAGATCAGTTCGTCTGGTGACTTTCTGAGCTGTTTTAAAGGGAGTTGCCTTCTTAGTCAAAAACTGACCTTGGTTTTTTTTTCCCTCCTCAGAAGTGTTCCCACATCACAGGAAACAAGATTTCAGCACTGTGAACTCAAATCGTCAATAAAGCGTACAAAATGTTGTGCCCGTGGCAGTTTGTATTCAAGCCTCGTGCTGCTAAGAACCAGTCCTCTGAAGAGAAGGATATCAATAATAACGTGGAGAAAAATAGGGACATCCACAGGTAAGATCTTTGTCTTTTAATGGCTTCATAATTCTCTTTCATTTGAAAAGGAAAGATATTGACATAGGTTCTGGAGAAACATATAGTGTGTTTCCAGAGCAATCGTATTAACCAAAGAGCAGTGGTCCCCGGGGGACACTGGGTGTGTTGACTTGGTAAGGTACGTTTAAGCTTTTGTGTCTAAGTTACACAATCATTGAGGAAAGAAATCATCTTGCTTTCTCTTTCATCGTTCTAAATTTATTTGGTGTGTTATAATGGTTTCATGTATGCTAAGACTTAGGAGGCATGTGTATGCTGTAAAAATTAGCAAATTGATTAGTAATGCTGTAATTAAGTTGGTAGAGTATTTCTGTAATACAGTTTATACAAGACACTGTATAAAATAAAGTGCACAGGCATATTAAATTTCTCAGTTTTCAGGCTGTTACTCATTTCAGTTTTCTAATGCATACCATCTCTTTCTCTGCCCGTACCCTGCTCTTTCCTGCCATTGCTTAAAGTAGCTGATACTCAGATGTGAAGATATGTGAAGCTGACTAGTGGAAGTGGGTGATCACATATGTTCTGCTAGCTAAAACATATTACTGCCCTCTCCAAACTAAGGGTTTGGTTTGGAGTTTGTGGTCTGGATGCCTCTCAGGTGTTTTTCAACATCTTCTGAAACCTGATACCCAAATTAAAAAGTAGGAGTTCAGAAAGGAAGACCTAATGCAGAAAACAAAGGAAATTAATATAGAAGTGTATTATTTGCTTAATAAGCTGGAGACTGAACCTAGCTGAAATTTTCACACATTTCCCTGAAGATTTCAATCTCTTTGTTTATTTCCTCTGAGTATTTTCTGGCCAGATCATAACTGTACAGATGTCCTTTGTTCAGCTCACAGCGGTGATACTCAGCCTTTACCGTTCCAGGCCACATCTGTTGTTTTCCTTCCCACATAGTGATCTGGAAAGGGTGTTTGTAGCTTTACTGTTGACTTCTAGTCCATTCCACCCCGCACACTGCTGCAAATGGTTGGCGTATTGACTCAGTACGTCTTTCAGAGACAGCTCTCAGCATCTCCCTTACTAATGCTGCAGGTAAAACTAACAAGAATGAAGCACATTGCATTATACTGAATTGTCTTTCTCTTTTTTAAAGCTTAAAAAATGATGAAGCCAAATTATATGATCTAAGCAAGAAGCGAACAGAGATGCCGCCTATCATAACTTCAGCAAAGGCCAGTGATGGGAGAGAGGTCTGTTTCTAGCGTCATCATTTGATACTAACAGTTCACATGGTTGTGCTTACCGCTCAAAATTTCTCAAAGTTCTCCTGTGAGGACTAACTGTGGATACATGAGGTTAGGGCTGCTGTGAGATCTTTGGATGAAAGATTTTTTCTGAAAAAAAAAGGAGCTTTGGTAAGACTTAAGGGAAAGAGGTGACCCAGTGGGATTGGAGTGCCTGATCCCTTTATTCACCTTTGAAAATGCAGCCTTTAGTAACAAACATGTCCTTTCTCTAGAATTGTCTGGTTGGCTGTTTTCCTGAGACTGTGACCATTATGTTAAGAGGCCTTATTGAAATTTAAAAGGTGTTTGCATTCGCAGATACTGTTTGATTAGTACAAAAATACTTTTTCCCTATTTCATATCAAACTGTGGATTCGGTCAATAGTTTTGTACTCAAATTAATAAATACTCATGTTAGAGAAGGTCATGTTTACACCTAGCTTCTTGAATTTAATTTGTAGCATTTTAATGGTCAAATAAAATATAAAATGAAGCTCTAAGATAATTAATAGGTCTGAAGACAGTATGTATTTTTATCTTCCCTCTGCCCAGAACCCTGCCCCAAATGGTATGAAAGCCTCAAACCAAATATCAAGATGTCCGAGACATGTAAAAGTAAGAAACTTGGAAAATGGATCCAGCTTTCTTGACACGCTACACCTGACGGCAAAGGAGGTACCATATGGAAACCTTAACAGTGATTTTTCATAACTTTGAAAAGATACAGAGTGCAACATTGGGTTTTGGCATGTTATTGTTTTTCAGGTTATCAACTGCAGGACCAAAGCCTGCCAAGGGGCACTCATGACCCCAAAGGGCCTGGTGAAAGGTACTAGAGATGGGCCAGTTCCACCAGCAGAGCTTTTACCTCAAGCAATAGAGTTTATCAAGCAATACTACAATTCATTTAAAGAGTAAGCCAACTTTACCTTTGCTTTTGGTATAAAAGACCTCTACCTACCCACCTGTCTGTGAGATAATAGGAGTGCTTGGTTTCTTCACAGCTATTGGTAACTATCGCGTTAAATCACATGCATTCAAACAATAGATAAGGACTGTTAGAAAAGTAAATATTACTGGACTTTATATGCTATATCTGCCAATCCCAGCTCTTGAGAATACAGAAATAGACTCTGTACGGTGCATTCCTCAGCCCCATATCTTCTGAGTGTGTTACATTGTATTTCGTTTATAAGAAGCAGCTTGGTCAGGACTCTTACAGAATGTTACCTTCTGTTTTCTTCTCCTTGGATGTTAATGGGGTTAGCTCCTACTCAGATCAGCCTTAGACGTGAATAATGTGGATAATGCTTTTTGTTTGTGCTGTTCCAAGTATCTTTTCTCTGTGTTCTTTTGTTCTCTGTTTTGACTCTCAAGGCTTTAGCTAAAGATTGGAAGGCCAGCCTCTTGCTTCTCAACCTTGCTCTGTGCTATCATCAACATAAGCTTACTGAGCATGCTGAGAGGGATGCTCTAGCTTCAGAAAAGAGGTTTGTGCTTTTACAAAAATGGACGTGGTGCAGAGGCTCCTTGTTGCAGGAAAAGCTGGAGCATCTGGTTGAGGTCCAGGGGTTTGCAGTGACAAAGTTTTCACATGAGAAGCTTGCAAGTGACAATTCAATGTTTGCTCATCTCATTATAAAAAAAATTATCAGACTTTCAAAGGGACTCAGCCAAATAATGGCTACTTCTTTAGACACTTTGAACTCTTCTACAAAGCTTTCTTCCATCTGAATCTTTTTGAAAGTCCCTGTCTTGCACAGAGGCTGTACTCACTTGCTAGTGTATTACGTTTGCACATCTCCATGTTTCTGCTCATGGCTATTTGATCACATTGATTTACGCTATCTTACATACTTGCCCTTGATCTTTCATCTTGTTGAAAATGTGAAAACTCTCAGACAGTGCAGGCTATTTTCATTCTCAACAAAACAATTTTTGTCTGTGCTGTGACAGATATTTCCTAATGTTTTGACTTCATTCTCTGTTATCAAGCTAAAGAATTTTAGAGTTGGATTCCCTGACAAAGGAATTGCTCAGCACTTTTTTTTTTTAGGAATGAAAATCCTACTTACTTTGTTCAGAAGAGCTGTGTCCCTGTGAAAATAATGGAGCTTTGAGAGGAATGTCACTGTAATCCTACTTCTGGGCTGAAGCTAGTGTGTTCTCTACTTTTCGTTTGCTTGTGATCTGACAATTTTTTCCAAACTAATCTAGAAAATCCAAATTTAGACTGAAAACTTACACAGAAAAGCTTGTCATCAATCCATGTATGTGTTGGATGGTGAAAGGATGGCATCATTAGTTAATTTCTAGCGTGTTAGTTTCTTTGTTAGGCTAGTCAGCTCAGTAAGGACAGTTCCTCAATTCTGAAGACAGGAAAAATTCGCCTCAGCAGTCCTCAATCAGAGTGCTATGTACTTAATTCATCCTTTTATGTAGAATACCCCCTGCTTTCTGATAAAAATCTCGGACTCTGGACTGCTGCTACAGACAACAGCTATGCTATGCACAGCTATGCACACAAAAGCATGGTGCAGCAGAGGGGAGGTGGGGAGCAGATGACTGATTTCTCACTGCCGAAGCACAGTGAAATTGCTGACTTCATGAGGTGATGGATGTTTTCATAAGAACAGAGTATTTTTTGTTGACCTGTTTCCCATCCAGAGAGTGTAGATTTGTGACAGGGACAGGTCTCTCAGTGTTTATCCAAACTTGCCATATCTCAGCCTGCACAGATGCTAATCCCCTCCCTCCAAATCCACTTGCATCCTCACACACAAAATCAGCGATGTAAGTAGAAGTCATCTTGTGCAAAAGGATGCTCAAAAGGTTTATGGCTTCAGCAATGCCTGTGCTGCTTTTGACCCAGAACATAAGAAGAATGTCTGTGATTTAAATCAGTTCTAAGTAATGAAATTCTCATTGTTTCTTTCCGTGGCTGTTTCCTGTTCAAAAGGCCAAAAATAGAAGAACACCTGGAGCGACTGGAAACAGTGACCAAGGAGATAGAAACAACAGGAACCTACCATCTGACGAAGGATGAACTGATCTTTGCTGCCAAACAGGCCTGGAGGAATGCGCCTAGGTGTATTGGGAGAATCCAGTGGTCCAATCTGCAGGTAACCTCTGCGTCTAGACATTATGGGCCAAATAGTCGTCTGCTGTAAATCAGAAGAATATCCTTTACATCAGTAAAATGTGCCAGTTGATTCAACTGAGGACTACTCCCTCCCGTACATATAAGATCAACATTTTTTTCGTAGTTCTCTGCTTCATAGTTGAGTGAAAACCTGTGTATAGGAACTAACTATGTCATGGAACCAGGTCCTTGGAGGATTGTTACTTGTGAAAATGATGCACATAAGAACAATAAAAATGAACCTGTTCTAGTAGAGCTACAATTAAATTGATAAATACTGATTTTTCATTTCACTTACTGAGCTTACAGTACAGTTTTTTTCATTGTTTCCTTTGGAAACTTACAGGTATTTGATGCACGTGACTGCAAAACAGCGAAGGAAATGTTTGAGCATATCTGTCGTCATATTCAGTATGCCACAAACAATGGAAATATAAGGTAGGTCTCTTCAATTTTAATTTTAAACAACAAAAATCACGTCCGGATCTGGATATAAAACTCTGCATAAGACCTGAAATGGTCTATCTAAATATTTTGACAACTTGTCTCTGCTCTTCATTCTCCTGGTACTTATGTGTTCCTTTCGTGTACCATCAACCATTTTGAAATTTTGTAATTTTGTTGCAAAATCTTTTGCAATTCCTGGAGAAAAGAGATGATTTGAAGATTCAGGGAGGTCGGTAGAGAGGATGAATGATTTTTTTTTTTTCTAGTGATGTTTATTTTAGAAACACAAAATAATTGTTGGTAACAATTTATGTCTTGATAATTAGAAATGTGTTTGATGTGCTGCTGTGGTGTAACGGGATTTGATTGTCTCTCTGGGCAGATCAGCCATCACTATCTTCCCCCAGAGAACTGATGGGAAACACGATTTCCGTGTTTGGAACAGCCAGCTCATCCGATACGCTGGATATCAAATGCCAGATGGGTCTATTGTAGGAGACCCGGCCAGTGTGGAGTTCACACAGGTACAGTTCCCAGTACAGAACCGCAGCTGCTTTCCATCTCGCCGAACCTGTCTCTCTTTCTTGCGTGTTTATGCAGAGTGGGAGGGAAGCGTGGCGGTAAGGAGTGAAGGGGATGTTCTGCCCCACATGTTCTAGGTGCAGGCTGAAGCAATAAGTTCTTACAATCCTGATATAAAATACTGCCCTCCGTTTCAGAACAGGGTGAGCTAACGCTCCCCTTAAGTCAGGGACACAATCAGTACTTGAACAACATGGCTTGGTGTTGTTTGAAAGGGAGAGAGAATCAGAATTTACCTCAGCAGGTTTTAGAGGGTTAACATTCTTTTGTCTTCAAATCAAGGGGGGGAAATACCTTAAAAAAACCCTGAAACGTACTTTCTTTATAGTTGTGCATTGAGCTTGGGTGGAAGCCGAAATATGGCCGCTTTGATGTAGTTCCACTTGTTCTCCAAGCAAATGGCCAAGACCCAGAAATATTTGAATACCCGCCAGAAATTGTCCTCGAAGTGCCAATGGAACATCCAAAGTAAGCACAAAAGATTTAGATAATTGCGTTTTTGCCCCTGCCTCACCTTGGCAGGTGATTAGCCTGCGCCTGTGGCAGTCATTTTATGAGTTCTTTGTTAGGATGAAAATATGGTAAATTATCCTAAAAGATAAAATTCTTGTTAGAACAATGAAATGAGATTTAAATTAGGGAAGCTAAAAGCATTTTTATTGGAAATCTTTTTTTCCAAATCTATATTTCAATTATATTCAGAATTTTAAAAATCATCATTTCTTATGCTGGTGTAATACACATGAAAATGTGGCTGCACTCAAAATATTTATTGCCTTTTCATCTGTTTTTTTTTTCTTCGTGTTTGCTTTGGGACTGACCTGCAGATTGCAGAGCTCTGTAATACTGTTCTGCAATTTCTTTAGCAGGCAATTCCCAGTTTACCACATTGTAAGTGAAAACTGCTATGAGCTTTTGCAGACTGTGAGTCATGGGTCATTTCTCCTAGAGTTAGTACGCTTTATATTCCTGGACTTTTCTGGTTATTGCCTAGAGGAGGAAACGACACATAAAGTAATAAACCAAAATGCTCATTTAACAGGTATGAATGGTTTAAGGAGTTAGATCTGAAGTGGTACGCGCTGCCTGCTGTTGCCAACATGCTTCTTGAGGTGGGAGGCCTGGAATTTACTGGGTGTCCTTTCAACGGCTGGTACATGGGGACAGAGATAGGAGTGCGAGACTTCTGTGATGTGCAGCGATACAACATCCTGAAGGTAATCTCCTGAAGCAGAAGTGTGTTGATCTGAGAAGGGAATGAACCTGAGGAGTGGAGCGTTTTTGAAAGAGACACTGTCAGTCTCTGCTGGGATGGGTGTTGTATTTCCATCACACTAACACTTCAGTGCTAATCTGACACAGTATCCTGACTATTTGGGACATCTTGAGTTTCTGCCAAGATTATGACTGCCAGATTGTATGACTGTTTTTACGGTGTTCTGACAGTACAAAAAATGCTGTCCAAAGGGAATTCTTCCCCAATTTTACTCTAAATCCTGCTGATTCAGGACTTTTGGTCTCTGACTGTACATTTTTCAGAGGTAAATTTAGGTCGGTTCCAGTCTGCTGTTGACAAGTAGTCCTGGTGGTTAGCTGCAGGTCTTGGGCACCTCACCAGTACAAATTAATAATGATAACTTACAGCCAGATACTGCCACTTCTTAAACCATTTAGTCCAGAAGAAAACCACTCCCTGCTTTACCAAACTGGAATAGCCTCAAGAACCAGAACTTCATTAACTCAAGTTTACCTCTAATCTCAAACGTTTCTGCGGCCATCGCTTTCCCCAGCATAGGACTGACTCTTCCCCCTCCCACAATACTTTTTCCTGCATATTAATATGATCAAGTGGAGAAATCATGAGGTCTAAGTCCCACATAGTAAATTTGCTTTTCCCTTTTCTCTGTCTTCTTCACATGTAGGAGGTAGGAAGAAGAATGGGGCTGGAAACAAACAAACTTTCGTCGTTATGGAAAGACCGAGCTGTTGTGGAGATAAATGTGGCTGTGCTTCATAGCTTCCAAGTAAGTCAACGAGTGTGGGATCTGGAGAGGCACTGAATACTGGGTGTGCCTTTTTCCTTTCACATATACAAATGCACGAATGGAGTGCAGTGGACCAGTGCTCAGTGGAGGTTATCAGTGTGATTGCCATCGACTTATCCTTGATTTGCACCTGAGAAAGTAGAGCAATCCATATTTCCTGTTGGTGCCAGAAAAAAAATCTCAGGTGAAGGTAGAAGGGACAGAAAAATCAAAGGAAGTTAAGGACAAGATTGCTCATTCTTTTAACACGTCTAAGGGTCAAAATCTAAGTAAAGCCACTGGATTATATATTTTATTTACAATTACAGTTTATTTAACATATCATAACAATATAAAAGATAGGTGAAAATGAATCAGAGACTTTTCAGCATGCACTGCCAGCCCTGCAGAGGTAAAATGCAGATGGTCAAAAAAAAAAAAAAGGACAAAAAAAGACTGAAGTGTCCTTGAGTCCTTAAGCAAAGGTCCACTTCTGCGCAAGACTAGTAATAGTTGCGGATAGTAATTATTTCCCAGCATTGTAGAAAGTCCTTGAAATATAAACCAAAGCAAAAGGATGACTTTAACTACATCAGGAAGAAGAGCAGAATGGGATTTTTGATTTTTTTCTTTTTGCAATTATTCTAGAAACAAAATGTGACTATCATGGATCACCACTCAGCTGCCGAGTCCTTCATGAAATACATGCAGAATGAGTACCGTGCGCGAGGAGGCTGCCCGGCTGACTGGGTGTGGATTGTACCTCCTATGTCAGGGAGCATAACCCCCGTGTTCCACCAGGAGATGTTGAACTATGTTCTCACTCCTTTCTATTACTACCAGGTACACATTATCTGAAAAAAAAAATGATTCTAGTAGACAACTTCAGCAGTGCAGATGATAATGTGGGACCTGAAGAAGTCTGAATGAAAAGCCTTGGTTAATGCAAGTTCACTAAAGAGATTCATAAATAGCAGGCAATACCTGTTATACTGTGGAAGGTTATGTTAGTTCTGTTGAAGTCTCAAGCTGTAAGTAAAGTGCAATTTAATGCTACAGAGACGGATCCCGTGTTTGTACACAGTGGATTGTACATACAGATTCTATTCAATCTGACCATTTCAAAGATACACAAATTGTGTATTTATTACTATACATTTTTTGCCTGAAGCTTAACTTTTTTTTTTTTTTTTTAAAAGGTGGATGCATGGAAAACACACATCTGGCATGATGAGACCCGGAGGCCAAAGAAAAAAGAAATAAAGTTTAGCGTCTTGGCAAAGTAAGTTGTTCAAATAAGTCTTCATGCTTTTGTCCAACTATTCTCATCTTGTGATGTTTCTGTTCCACATTTTTGTTGAATAATTATTACAGTAGGGACCACTTGAATTTTTTGAATCATAGACTTGCCTGTTCACAGTTAAGCAATATTCATATCTAAGATTGTTATTGAGGGCTCTCTATAGTGTATTGCTTCCGAACAATCTTCCAAGGAAGAGCGATGCTCAAGATCAGTCTTTCCTAGCATGTTTGTAATCAATCTGCATTACTGTGTAGCTATATTAAATATTATATGTGATTTTTCCCCCCCCTCCTCAGGGCCGTACTCTTTGCATCTTCACTCATGCACCAAACAATGGCAACCAGATCCAAGGTCACTGTAATCTTTGCAACAGAGACTGGGAAATCTGAAACACTAGCCAACAATCTGTGCAGCTTGTTCAACTGTGCCTTCAACACTAAGGTAAGAAAGTATAAATCACCCACGCTAAATAGAGAGAGAAGTTCAGTTAGTTTTATCAGCTTCTGCAAGCTTTTTCATTCTCTAAACCTAGGTTTTGAATGTCCAATAAATATAAGTTGGACTGGAACTTTGATTTTGTATTCATTTAGCATAAAGCCTTGTAAATTTGGTCAACAGTCATCTGATAATCACAGAGGTATCTAATACTAGTTCTTATGACTGCTAACAAATTATCATGAGCTTTATACCTTCCAGATTCTGTGCATGGATGAGTACAACATCTGTGACCTCGAAAAAGAAACACTTCTTTTAGTGGTTACTAGCACTTTCGGAAATGGAGATTCCCCAAATAACGGAAAGGTAATATTCACCACGGAAGTATATATGAGGCTCAGCTCAAAGACTGAGACCAAAGACAACCTTTCCTTTTGTCCGATGTACTTGAGTAAGATGTGGATCAGGGACTCAGTTCTGTTTTAAATCAGACTATTTTTCTAACCTGAAGTATTTTATGAATTTTTATACAGACCTTGAAGAACTCCTTGCTCACCCTGAAATTACTGAGAAAAAAAATCAGGTAAAAATACTTTGTTTGATTTGCATGTGATTAAGTCCTTTTGCATTTCATTTAGCATAACGTAGTGATCTTATTTTTATCTTGTTTTGCAGATATGCTGTGTTTGGTTTGGGGTCCAGCATGTATCCAGAGTTCTGTGCCTTTGCTCATGCCATTGACCAAAAACTGGCCCAACTAGGGGCTTCTCAGCTCACTCCAGTGGGTGAAGGAGATGAGCTTAATGGGCAAGAAGAAGCCTTTCGCACGTGGGCAGTCAGTGCATTCAAGGTGACTATACGAATACTTAGCCCATATTTTAGTTCGTTCATTAATTAATTTTATTTCCATATTCATTAGCATCCCATAAAAGTGGGGGGAAGTGAAGGAAAATAAACATCTGGATTTATATCTGAATGTCAAACTCCCCCCTTTTCTACTGCTTGCCTAAGTCAGAGGGAACTGGGCCCCTTTTCTATTATTTTTTAGTGTTCGTATACAGTTCCATGAAGCCTTTTTTGGATAGTGGAAAACTCAGTATGAGCAAGGGTGGTAGCATCAGACATCAGAATTTTTCAAAGCAGATAATTTTTTCAGCTATTCTAGTGTAGAAGTGGAACCTTTCTGAACTCACTGAACCCCTGAGCTCACCAGAATCAATAAACAATAGCAATCTGTGAAATTGATATGTCCCCATTAGGATTATGACAATGCTAAGAATATTTTTTTTTTTACCGTGAATAGCCTTAATTTTTTCTTTTTTGTTTTCTAGACTGCCTGTGACATTTTTAACATCCGTGGGAAAAACAGTATTCAGTTGCCCAAGGTATATACCTCTGATGAAAGCTGGGATCCTAAGAATTACAGGATAGTGCATGACTCTCAAACCATGGACTTGGCCAAAGGTACTACCTCCCACCTGCCACTTCCTCTGTCCATTTTGCTTCAGACAGGTCTGAACTGTAAAGGTTTTCTAGAAGTGGTATTGGTCCTGCTAGGTGATAGAATTCGTAAGGTAAAGTACAGTGGCCAGAGGAAAAAAGCCATTGGTTTACATTGCATAAATCATTATCTTTTCCAGCGCAATAACATCAGAACATGAGAACTAGCACATGTTTTGACAGCCCTAGAAGAACAGAAGCTGAGATGTACTACTTTAGTCAGGGCAGGCATGCATATAGGACACATAACTGACTAAAAGCATATCGCGTTCTAGGGCGAGCATGGTTCAGTTCTTTTCTGCATATCATTTGAAGACATTTTAAACAAATTTAGTCACAAAATTTCCGTGAGTCATGTCCTCTTTTCTCAACAGCGCTTGCAAACATTCATGCCAAGGATATAATTCCCATGAAGCTGAAATTCAGACAGAATCTTCAAAGTTTAAAATCCAGGTACAATACCTCATTCTTTTGAATATTGCAATACGACATTTTACTAAAATCTTAAACATCTGAAATGCTTGGTTATAAACAGTTATTAACTGTTATATATTATATATAATATATATTACAAACTGTTATTAACCCTGCAGTTATTAAGAAATATGTGTGAATTTTTTACCATTGTTAGTAGAAGTAAATCATTATCACAAGACTAGTATAGTACAAGAATAGTACAGTCTTATCTCCGATTGAGACAGGAGCAACTTCCCGGTAGAGTCTCTGGGAGTGTAAGGATCTAAAGAACTTTGTGATGTGTCCTTTTGATACCTACTGAATGTGGAAGGTCAGTGGTATGGTCCCTTTCCCTTGCTTGGTATGCTACATGCCAGGCAAATGTTTACTTCATGTAGGGGAAAAATTGCTCCTTAGCAGAAAAAAAGGACAAGGTATAGTGCAAGAAGCTGCTGCATTCAGTTGTACTGCAAAGCAAGCTGAGACAATACACAAAGAAATACAAAAGGATAATTAGTGCTGACATCTGTCTTAGAAATGACGTCTGTGAGTGGCTCTTCAACATCCTGCAGTAGGTCTCTCATCCCTGTGCTGAATACAGTCGTCTTATGGGAAGCCCTCCGAGCTGGTGGAAGATGTGAGCTGTTCAGTCTTCAGGAGAGCTGCACTTCCTTTCATTGACTGATTGCAGGCGCGTTTACTCTACACGGGACAGATCAGGCAGCACTTCAGCATCTTAATTGTTTTGATACCAGTACTTCGCGTATCTGGCTAGTATTTGTTGAAGTCTCCGTGCAGTACTAAGGTGGTCTGATATTTGGTAGTGAACACAAGCCCTTGCCAACTGTCGCTTCAGATTTATTCCTTTTCTGTGCAATTCAAGGGAAATCCTGTCAACGTAACTAAGATCTATCTGATCTCTTTTTTTCTATATCTAGTCGTGCTACCATTCTAGTTAAGCTTTCCTGTGAGACTAATCAGGAAGTGCGCTACCTGCCCGGAGAACATATTGGGATTTTCCCAGGCAACCAGCCAGAATTAGTCCATGGCGTCATTGCACATGTCAAGGATGCCCCTCCAGCTGATCAGACTATCAGGCTTGAAACCTGCGCTGATGGTAAGTTGGTTTACCTTAGACAATACACGAGGTGTTTGACAGATTTCTCTAAAATTCCTGAGAATTTTTATAGACTGGATTTGATTCAATTACCATTTTCTTAAGTTTCAGTAGGATTTTGTGGATGCTTTAGTTATTCCCATAATTCTCGATTCTGATTTTGCATGCTCTGGCAGTCCATGGTGACTTCACCAGTGTTCGCAGAGTATCCTCGGTTGACGCTGTTTGTAATTCAGTTGCTAAATTTGCCATGGACCGCAATTAAATTAATCAACAGAGTTTGCTTATTGTTGCTACGTATCAGACTCCTAAAATAGATTTACATGTCATGACCATCTTTTCCATCTTAGTAGGAACAATCTGCTAAATCACAGGATTCTGACAGACAGAAAGATAATTTCCTCAAATGAAGGACTTGATTTTAAAGCGGTATTTTGTTATCGTGCAATTCTCTGCGTCAGATCCTCCTCTTACAATAAGTTTGAACCTGCACATTAAACTCTTTTCAGAAGGGCCCTGTGGTCTAGGCCTGCTGCAACCTAGTCTGAAGGTGTACTCTGAAGGACACCGAGTTTTGCAAAGCTCTACAGCTGTCAAATGCCATGGGAATTGACAAGTGTTCTTTTATTTCCCTCATTTCCAGGTGGCTACTGGACAAAGGACAAAAAGATTCCAGCCTGCACACTCCCCGAGGCTTTAACATACTTGCTTGATATCACTACTCCACCCTCCCAACAACTGCTGAGAAAACTCTCCCAGCTGGTAACAGCAGCAGGAGACAGACAGAGACTAGAAGTTTTGTGTCAGGTAAGTGTTCAGGCTGGATGTGTGTTAGAAGTGCTGTGTACTGGACCACCTGATGCCCTTTTACTGCTTAGCAGAAGCTTAAGAAATTTTTGTAGCGATGGTGCTTGATGTTTATCTCTGTTACATGTTCCGAGTGCTTGTAAAACCAGCCACAGTGAGAGAAAGGGTGGTCTTGTGGCTCAGCTTGGGCGTGGGAGTCAAGAGATTTCTTCATTTCTGGTGTTTCCTGTGTGGTTCTGGGCGGGTCACTTCGCCTGCCTCTTTTCTCTTGCCTGTCTGTGGTGGTTTCTGAGGACGCACCCTTAAAAGACCTTGCAGTCTGCGGCTGGAGGGGTCAGAGGGGAGCTGGTAGATAATCCTGTCAGAGAATTTGGTACCGTGAGAGTAGGAAGGACGACGCTTTAAGTAACCAGTGACTCACAGCTGTGGTAACCACTTGCTTCTGCTGGGTTCAGCAAGCTCAGTAGGTATCAGCCCCTGGGCCCACACAGTTCTGTGGATGTCCCGTGGCAGGGGGCTGAGAAACAGGTTCTGCTTCAGCTTCTGCATCCTCACAGAGAGCGCTGCTCTCTGAGAAGATACAGCGGATGTTCTGTACTTAATTTTTCAAAAATTAAACAATTTCTTAGGAAATCCCAGTACTGGTCTAGGCAAAGTTTTGAGAATTCTTGGTTGATTTGCCTGCGTATTTAATTGAATGGAAAGCAGGAATCTTATAAGTGACACTTCAAACATCCCTGCTCTCCTGAACTCAGCATGACCTGGTAACATTGTGATGGTGGCCTTTGGCTTTTAGAGCACAGAAGAATACAATAAATGGAAGTTTTACAACAGCCCGAACATCCTGGAGGTCCTGGAGGAGTTTCCTTCTGCTGAGGTCTCAACAGCTTTCTTACTGACTCAGCTGCCGCTTCTGAAACCCAGGTACTATTCTGTCAGCTCCTCCTGTGACATGACACCCAGAGAGATTCATCTGACAGTGGCAGTTGTAAACTACAAGACAAGAGGTAATGAATTCTTGTTGTCACGTCTCTCTTAATGAAATGATGTTTAGGCAGCAATGTGGTTCAGAATAAAACTGTGTCTGCCGTATGGCATGAAGCATGTCTGTAACAAGGAGTTGGTAGTGTGATACGTGCAGTGTTCGTACTGTGTCGGGATTTGCTAAAATCCTCCATTATCATCAGTGATGATCAGCATTGTTTTATAAATCATTACAAGCCATAATTTTAAATATAAACGGTGCTTTTTTTAAAAATGGAGTGCTTTTGAATGCTCACAGAAGCTTTTTCCTTTGCTCCGATTAGATGGACAAGGGCCTTTGCACCATGGAGTTTGCAGCACATGGCTGAATACAGTAGCTCTCAATGAAACAGTTCCATGCTTTATACGCAGGTGAGTGTATGACAGAGGAAAAAAGAACCAAAAAAACCCCACAATGGTGCTTAGTTCAGCTGCTTCAGGTTGGTTTGGGGTTTTTTTTCATTGTTTGCATATGATTTTCAAGTGACTGGTGAGTGCCAGCCGGAATATCTGAGTTTGAGAAGTGAGGGAACTCCCTGTCTTCCAGAGATGAGATCCTTTACCGTCTCTTATGCTGAGTAAAATCATAAATCATTAGGAAGTTCTGAAAGGATTCTATGTGTATGACACCATCACCACTGTCAGGATATCCGCTATAAAGCAAGTAAAGCTAAGGAAACAAGAAGCAGCCGTCACCAAGTTAAGCCCCATTACTGTTTTCAGATTGGTAACTTAGGCTGTGCTGCTCAAAGTCATTCAGGAAGCTGGCAGTGAGAAGTCAGTCATAAACTAATTACCTAATTAGCGTATTTTTGTGTTTTAGTGCTAAGGGATTCCAGCTCCCAGAGGAACCAAGCAAGCCGTGCATTCTGATCGGCCCAGGAACAGGAATTGCTCCCTTCAGAAGTTTCTGGCAGCAGCGTCTCTATGACTTGGAACAGAAAGGTACTTATGGGGGTTGCCACAAGGGAGAGGCCGTGACTCGTCCGGCAGCTGAAGACACCCCTAGTCCTCCAGACAACATCTCTGCAGATGGAGACGCCCAGGAACATTAGCCCAGTGAACCCTGTAGAGATCTGTCATCCCGAGACTGACGGAACACTGCACTGAAACAGCTAGTCCATCCCACTTGAGACCATGCTGGTCAGCTTGAGGTGTTTGGTCACCTGGAGTGAGCAGCCTCTGTGTCCTTGTCCCAGGTGCTCGCGCAGGCGCCGCAGCAGGGAGAGGGAACATTTGGGCCTGCCTGCGTCAGCCCGTTGAGGCAACCTGCTCCACGCAGCTCTCCAAGGACATGGGCAGGTTCAGTCCTACTGCCAGACCCTAAAATCACCAGCTGTCACACACAGACACGCACACGCTCTCCTGCTCAGGCGCTTAGCGAGAAAGGCTAAGGAGAAAATAGCCGTGCAGACAGCTGCACACAGCTGCCTGACAACAGGGCCCTCTGGGAACAGGCATAAGAGGTAACGGGCCTTACCAGGAAAGACAAAAAGCTCTTCCTTGTTGGTTTCAGGGATCAAAGGTGGTGACATGACGTTACTGTTTGGCTGCCGGCAGCCAGACGTGGATCACATCTACAAAGAAGAAACTGAGGAAATGAAGAGGAAGGGAGTCCTGAACGAGGTCTATGCAGCTTACTCCAGGCAGCCTGGCCAAGCTAAAGTAAGGCTGGCTCCTTTGTTCCTTAAGGGTTGGCTCCTTTCAGAACGGTCATTCAAGTTAAGATTTGGGCTCTGTTTAACAATGTTCTTTAAAAAAATGTCAGCATTTTGCTTCAGTGTATTGTGAACAAATGACAAAAGGCTCTGCTCCTTCAAAACAGAGGAGAAACTCAGTGTGAGCTTCAGTACGAGCAAGCTATGTAAATACAAATCCCTCACTGCCGTGCAGAGAGGTGTGATAGACGTATAATCCAAACCTTACCTGTAAACACGTTGGAAACCAGAAGCTGGAACATTTTCAGAAACCTTAAATTTTGCAGGATTTGATTAGCCCCTGAGCAGAAGTGAGCTGGCTCTGGCCGTTTGTCACCATTTCAGTGACACAGTGACCCTGGAAATTAATTTTGCTTAGATTAAATCTTGATTGGAGAAAACAGTGCTTAAGCTGTCCTCTTTTCAGCTATCATGCTCTCCTGGCAAGTCAGGAGGCTTCAGCAGTTGTAACTGGCTCTGAAAAAAGAGTAGTCGTAGTCTGCTCTAGTTCAACCAGGAGACAGGTCTAGCCTCCTGATCTCGGGCTTGTAAAGACAGCGTGAAGACACTTTTCTTCTCCTTTGCTGTGCTGTAGCGCACAGCTGGAAGAGACAGGGCGTTTGGAACCTTACTGCACAGACCCACGCTGAATTTAGAAGAGCCAGTAGCCAAAGTAGCATTTAAGAAACTTTGTCTAATGATCTTTTCTCTGTTTCGAAGGTCTATGTTCAAGACATTCTTCAAAGCAAGTTGGAGACCAAAGTGTGCAACCTCTTGCATAAGGAGGAAGGGCATCTGTACATCTGTGGAGACGTACGCATGGCCAGGGATGTTGCTCAGACTGTGAAAGGGATGCTGGCAAAACACCTGCACCTCAGTGAGCCGCAGGCAGAGGAGTACTTCTTCCAGCTGAAGGTACGCTGTGGTGTGCTAGGTACTCTCTCCAGTCAGGCTGTGTTCCACGATGGTGACAGAAGGCTTCGAAGTCACGCTCGAGACCTTGCAGGCTGCTGTGAGCTGCGTTTCAGCAGAATGCCCAAGGAAAAAAGCTTGAAGTGATCAGCTTAGCCCACCCACCATGAGTTAAAACACGTAGTTTCTGTTTGGTCAGCGTGTGTGAGTGACACACCATGTTCCTCCTCACACCTTTGGGGCCCGGGCATTAGCTTTGCGGGGTGTCTGGAACATCAGGAGTTCCAGACCTCATTGTACCAATGAGGGAAAGCAAGTTTAAGAAATGAGGGGGCCCATCACTGAAAACACAGTGCCCACGTCTGCTGGGTTTTAGGACCCTTTTGCTATCGGAACTTGTGCTGGAGCACGCGTTCAGACAGGTTCCCTTCAGCGGCAGTAACAGAGTCCCCTAGCACAGAGCCACTCTCGGGAAAGCAAAAGACCCTTGAGTTGCAGAGCTGTCGCGTGAGGAGGAGCTGGCCGTATTTACTTCATCTCTCGGGTTTCCTTTCTTGTTTTGCAGAGCCAGAAGCGATACCATGAAGATATTTTTGGGGCTGTATTCCCACATGAGGTCAAAAGAGGTGAAAGAGCTTTGCAACCCACCAGTCCAAGAACGACTCAACAGAAGATTTAGACAATGCTTGCACGTTCGTTGTTATTGTAAAAAAGAGGAGTCAAATCCTCTTTCATATACATGTTAAATCACACACGTGTATATGACTGTAGGATTTGACTTCTAAACCTCAGCCTTAATGAAGAAAAATACTAAATTTAATTTTTGCTGCTATTTATTCTGAGACATCTTTTAATAGATTATAGTGAAGATGAAAATTATTTTTAATACTGTCTATGCTAGTATAAATCTGCTATTTTTTTTGTAAATACAAGGAAAATTTAGAGTTTTTTACTATGTAAACTAGAACCAAAATCTGTTTTTGAAATATACTGCTTATCTTGGTGAATTTATTTATATCTGATTGTTTTACTGTGTATATTATCTTCACTTTAAAGCAAGTAAATGCATGGTTGTGTCCCTTGGAAATGTATAGGCACACGCCTTGTTGAATCTGAAGCAATATTTTCAAACGAGATAATAACGTAAGTGGGAGTACCTGCTGCACACCCTTCAGCTGTGTGCGCGCCGAGGGCGTAGCTTCGAGTTCTGCTTTATGGGATTCAGGCACTGGAACCTGAATCGTTGCCACAGAGCCTGTGGCAGTAAGGTTCAGCAAATTCAAAAGCACTTTGTACATTTGAGTTCTGTGCTGTGATTTACTGGGTCGGTTTGTAATAAAAGATGCCTTTCTATGGATACAAACGAAGTGTGCCTCTCTCTGCTGTTGCCTTCAGCCTGAGAAAGCAGGCGGAGCTCAGTAAGTTCTCGGGTTCCAGTGAACCTGAGGTTCCTCCAACCACCCCCAAGCAAAGCGCCGGTCTCCGGGGGTTACACCCGCTGCCTGAATTAGTTCTGCAGTGCTGTTACTGCCAGGCAAGTGTGAATTTGCACCGCAGGCTGCAAGATTGGCTTGTGAACTGCAAGCACATAAGATAGCAATGAGAGCCATATATTTTTGCCCTGGTTAGATTTTTGACTTTGGTTCTTTCTATGCCTTGCAGTTATGTCAGAGCTTTTAGTTCTGTTTCTAAAATTAGCAGGGCTATGTGATCATATTAAACAACCTTAAGGTGAGATTTTCCTGTCATCCGTTGTCTCCAGGAGCTGGAATCTGAGGGAGGAGTTGTTGAGTCTCAGAAGTCAACAGTGCCATGTACGTACGGTGTGTGCCACGTGCCTCGGGTCGGGCTGAGCTGCGGAAGGGCGGCAGCGGGGCTGCGGCCTGCCCGGGGCGGTGGCGAAGGAGCTGCGCCCAGGCAGGAGGCTGCCGGCCGGGTTCGCGGGCAGGCACGGCTGAGCCGTGTGCGCCGGCCAGGCTGTGGGCACGGCTGGGCTGCGGGGCGAGGATGGGGAAAGGTGATGGGGTCTGAGGACGGACCTGCAGCAGCACCCGGTAGGGGCAACTCCTGCTTCTCCACATAGCGCGCACGGCTGCATGACCTGCAACGCTGCCGCGTCCTGCGCAGCCCCCAGCACCGGCCGACTGCGGGCGCGTCCCGAGGGAGACCGGCTCCTGTTCTAATGTGGCTGCAGGTAGGATGGGGGCAAAAAGGTCAAACCACAATTCTGTAACACTTCTTTATCCAGAGCAAAGATTTATTCACTGAAAAGATTCCTACATATCCAGAATTTCATTAGCATAGAGTGCACTCTTTTTTTTTCTTTTTTTTTGCTGGTTGCATAAACTAATACAGAAACTGTTGTTAATACTAATAATTTTTAATTAATTTAATAGCAATTCTGGAAGACACTCAGTTGATAGAAAATATAAAAAAAAATTTTTTTACTGTACAAAGTTTACATCACATTTGAAAAGAAAAAGTGTCCATGTTCACCCTATTACAGACACCGTTTGCGCTCAGGGCTGACACGCGGCTTTTGCAGCAGCATTGTACAGCCGGCTTCACATTTACAGCTCCACAAGGGTCCGGGCTGGCCGTGCCCCACGCCCTCGCACCAGCGCGGGGGGAGCGTCCACGCCACCGTAACCCCCGCAACCAAACGCCCGCCGCGTGGTTTGCAACAGAATCACAGGATGTTCGGGGTTGGAAGGGACCTCTGGGGGAGAAGTGAGCGCTGCGCTCACTGCAGCCGTGCGATGCCGTTGGGTTCAGGCGATGCCCGTGTGTCTCGCACCAGCGGATTAAAACAAGAATTATCCCAGAGACAGCCCTGGGTCTCTGCTCTCTGATACACTGGGGCCAGGAGGCTGCGCTGTGCTCTCAAGAGCAATTTATGGGAGTTAAATATTTGCTTTTGGGCACATGGCCCTGCCAAAGCAGGCGCGGAAGCTGGCAATGCAGCTCTGTGCCTGGAAAGATCTTCACAGCCAGCGAGTTACACCTGAGGGCAGGCGCAGGAAGGGCAAATGGTGACAGTCTGCTGTTGGTTTTTTAGTTATTTTGTCAGTCCTTCTCCTAGCCAGCCATCTGATTAGGAAAAAAACTGAGACTAGATTGCTATCCCAGCGTAGTTGCTGCCCGTCTGCCCAGCATTGTTCCCCCTGCTGAACAGCAAGGCCCCATGCTCTGCTGGCAAGCTGGGCGACCAGCTCCCACCCCGAGACGCTCTGGGTGCCCCAGCTTTCGGGCCCTGCTGTGCATGGTGGGCGGCAGAGACGCAGCGGGTAGCGGAGCTGCCCTCCATTGCGGCCTCACCGGAGGCTGCCGGGCAAGGCTGTGCACCCCGTGCCCAGCGGCTGCTGCTCAGCCCCAGGGCACGACGCCCGCAGCGGGTTCAGCCGGGCGGAGGCAGTGGCACCGGTGCCACGCGACTGCCCGCTGCAGCCCAGCTTGTGCTGCTGTTATTTAAGCAGCGCTTGCTGGGAAAAGCCCCTCTGCTTAGAACTGCTGACGCAGCATTACTGCAGGAGGACGAACGGCAGCAAGCCTGAAGAGAAGCGGGCGCTGCAAGGTAAACGCACGGTAGAGCTGGGGGGTTTATCTGCTTCACAAAGCTGGGGGAGAGGAAGGAGGGCAAAGGCGTACCGCAGTGTCACGCTTGGCCACCACCAAACCCATTTTTTTCTTTTATCTCTGAGACACATTTATAAAGTCACTCTATAAATACACCACTACAAGCAATTTGCACACCGTAGGAGTGAAGCTCTCTGCTCAACCGAACTCAGGAGTTTTTTTTGCCACTTAATTTTCAACAAAAGTCATTCTTAGTTTTCCCCAAAACAACTGCTTTAGTCCCAAATTTTTAGAATTCAACAGCTTGCAAACTTAAACGTGACCGGCTGTAGGAGCCAGCCACGCTCTGCCTGTGGGGGAATGACTCTGAATTTCGTAAGAAGCTCCATGCATCAAGACCTGACGTCGTGCACGGTTTGGGGGTGGCTTTTTCCCTTCACATCTCGCCTGCCTCTCCCCGCAGCTCTGGAAAACGCCGTGTCTGCTGCAGCCGCAGTGGTGCCTGGGGCAGCCAGCCTGCCCTGGCTGCTCCGTGTTGTCTGCCCAGAAGCGCTGCTCGCCTAGGGGACTGGAACTTCTTGTGCCCAAAACTTCACCAGAAGAACCCGGCCCCTGTGCCCAGCGCTCTGACAAGGCACGGGTTCATGTTTTTAAAGGCCAGCAAGTCTTACGCTTCCTATGGGATCGTACGAGAACAAGCAGCTTTTCCTGCGAGCTCTGCGCAGAAGAGCGCTGAGTCTTTAACACAGCCTCCAAGAGAGGAAGCTCTCCTCGCAGCAGCAGGTTTGCGCTGCTGTAACTTCACTCAAGCGAAGCCCGAGCTCGGCCTGCCCTGCCCAAGCCAACCTCGGCGCTCAGCAGCTGCTCTGGCAAACCACACCGCGACAGACCGACTTTCACCGCAACGAGAGAGAAACGCAGCCTGCAACTCCAGCCCCTTCTGCCAGCCAGACTGCCACTCCGGAACAAGCCCGGTCCGCTCCCCGCAGGGAAAACGAGCGCTCGGAGGCCGAAGAGAGCTCCTGTTTGCCACAGACACAGGAAGGAACTAGAAACAGTTCTCTCTTTCTCAGTGCTATTTGAGAATGGCTGTAGTTAAACTTGATTCACTGTTTATTATGTTTAAAAAAATATAGTTCACACAAAAGTATCATGTAAACATTCTTTAAAGAACTGCTGGTGCTCAGGCAGGATTCGGACTTTGCAAACACCACAGGGCTGTGGCGCGATGGTCGTGCGGCGTTCAGCTGCGGCTGCACCAGTCTCCTAGGGTGCCAGGTTCAGTGAAGATCTCTGAGGCTTTGTGTAAGCAGGCAGACAACATTACCACAAGACAATTACACACCACGCTAGATCTTTTGATTACTTGGTTCCAGGATTCCCAAGCCAAATCTTTCAAAACGCAGGACAACTTTGCTACTGTTAATGCTGAAAAGAGTGGGGAGGGAGAGGAGAAGGGAGGGGAGAAGAGTTACTTATTTTTAATTTCTCTTACAAAGCTACAGTCCTATAAAAGGAACTAAAATGGGTTAAAGTCCGATCTCACACAACTCCAGATCACCCAGAAAAGAGGCTGAAGTCACTAAGCAGCAAGCACATGAACTTATTCCTGCTGACCTCACCAGTGGAAACACACAGTGCAAATCCGATTCGCCTCAAACTGGAGAAACGGGAGGTTTTCCTGAGTACCTGAGGTGGCCAGAGCCCCGATGCTTGTTTTCAACGGGCACTTGTTTTCCTTGGAGTCAAAGGCAAGGAAAAAATGACTTGCAGAATTTTCTTTTGAAGAGAAAGGGCTGTTTTGACAAGGTACATCAATTGGTTAAAAAAACCCAACCCAACCCGAACCCCATGTGCTCCTCCTTACAGACGGGCACAAGTGCATAAAGATGCCTTTTCCTCCACCCTTCAACCATCAGCACAGCCAGAAACATTTCCACGTCAAAACACCTCCCGAGGCACGCGGACAGCTGCGCCCGGGGGGTTTGCAGGAGGCTTTCTGAGAGAACGAACAGGGGGCTGTATCTGTCCTCACTGCAGGCAGCACGAACCTCTCTGGTTCGTGGTGCACATTCTGCTCTGTCCCAAACCCTCTCCCCTCCGAAACAAGGTATTTTTTCAAAATCATGAATTGGTAAAGAATGAAAAAAGACCTTTTCTAAAAAGGCACATACTTGCTGTGTTACCTCCAATTCTGCAAAGCCCCCAGCCTCAGTCAGACATTCTGCTGAACAGGGGATGTAAACAGAAGCAAACCACCCAGTTCAAAGCACGAGATTTGCAAGGGAAGGAGGAGGAAGAACTCCTCTTTTACACAGCATTGTAGCTGACCCATGTGGGCCAGTTCTGGACAACACTTGTGGTCTGGTCGCCGGGAGGCTCGGGGACCGCAAACTGCTCCTGCTTTCCACTCAGGAATTGCACCAGCTTCATCCAGCCCCTGACAAAATCGCCCCTGGCTTCAATGGTGGCTCTGCTGCCGCGGGAGCAGCGGCCCAGCCTGGCCCGTAACGCCTGCTGGTCTGGGCCCGTAACGCCTGCTGGTCTGCAGCCCAGCGGTGTTCGGTCACCGGCCGCGCCTGTGCCAACAGACCCCTCGCCTTCAGTCACACAGCCACAGCACGACGACCACAGGGACAAGCCCGCCCTGGGACCGGGGGACAGCACCGCTCTGCCCCGTCAGGGCAAGCACCGGTCCCACCGGTTTTGGGGGAGACCCCAGCCCCCCGAGCAGGCACCCGCGCGCGCGGTGAGAGCAGGTCACCAGCCCTTCCCTGGAGGAAGTTACAGCCTGCTGAGATGCTTCGGAAGTGAAAGATGGCCACGTTGTTAGACAGTAACTTCTTGCAGACAGGAGTTGTTATTCAAGCTAACAGCCCACACCAAGCGGAAAAAGGCAGAAAAGGAGAATTCGGATAAAGCGTTGATTACGTCCATGGGTTAATTTCGTGGTTTGTTTTTGCTTTTGTAAATGGAAGGTGATTGTCCAAGTTGCCGGTTAGGATACAACACATGGAAGCATGCAAGGTGGAGCCCGTTATTGCACCAGTAGCTACAACCTACAAAGAAATATGGGAGGGAAGGGAAGAAGACACCATGAGAGTTAGTTTTCAGTTATTTAAAGCAAGCCCTTGAGAACTACGTATTATAAAGCTTACACCAGAATAAAGCCCGAGGTTAGTGCCATGTTTCTCAAAGGATTTTTCAGAGGGGATGCGAGCGTGTCGTTAGTGGGTCTTGAATCGGAGCAGGTCTCTGGCCGGCACAGCTACAGAGAGCCTCCCCCGTGTGACCTGACCAGAACGCAGCTTGCAGGGGATGAACAACAACTGAGCTGCTTGCACTTCATTTCAATGAGCACTAATTCAGCTGTCAATGCTGATAATTAACACTGACACTTAAAGTACTTCTCCCCTATTAAATGCTTTGAGCAGAGAAAAAGTATTAATATATGCAAATTGACATGAACCACTTGTGGGGGTGGAGGGGGGTGTCGGTCCGTCTACCCAGGGAAAAATAATTAGGGTAGCTACTACATAAAACATCGTTCTGCCGTTCCACAAGCTGTTGAAGAATAACTCCCTATGGAAACACTAATCCAAAACAATCACTTGGCAAACTGCTCTGGAATGGAGCTTTCTCACGAGCTGACTGCCCAAATGGGAAGCGTTACTTCAAGTTCATTTCCAGCGTGACGTTAGAGGACAACGCAAGAGCGGGACTGTCTGCACGGGAACGCGCAGGGAGTCTGGGCAGGTGGGTGAAAAGATGGCAAATCCGTCATCAGGATTAATGATCCAACACAAGTGGATCTTGTCGGACAGAGAAATCAGGGCACGGAAGTGTCGACACAGAACCATCGTGTTGGAGTACAGTGTGTTTCTGCAGAAAGGAAAAAATGTAACCAAAGGACACTGCTGTACTGCGCCAATCTGGCAAAAAAAATTGCTGTCCTCATAACGTGACACGACTCAGCTACCACGATCTTTCTTTGATGCAGGGGAGGATTAGTTTAAAAAAAAAAAAATAGGAGGAAATGTCACAAGTGAAGCTGGATGACTTGAAGGAATGGACAACGGAGCTGAAAGCGCGTCCTTAAGGTATAGACCTGGCCAGCGCAAGCTGTGCCTGGAAACGGGGCTTGGTACACTTTAGGCCAGAAGAGGAAAAAAATTATTTATCTTAAATTATGACTGAAGGACAGATAAGCAGCAGCAGTTACATGCAGGTACACTTTTTGGCTCTGATTTTGTTGGTTTCTGTTTAAATTTTTATTTTTTTAAAATCTAGGCCATTGAAATCACAAGGACTGAAATGTAACTGCGTCAGCTCTGCCGGAGCAGGGAGCAAAAAACACCCGACAGTTCTGCTCATCAGCAGGTAGGCAGCAAGCACTCGATCTCTGCTGATAACAGCGTCCTTCTGTATACAGAGGAGGCCGCAGCCTTGGAGGAGCACTCCGCGTTTTAACGTTGCTGGACATCACAGTGTGTCAGGGATCCCGTACCAATGTCAGGGAAACTGCACAAGAGACACATGGCGAAATTTTCTCCCAAAACCCCAACCAAATCACCCCCACCAAAGCACAAAATGCCGTGACAGTCGCCATGAAAGCAACAGGAGCATTTGGTTAGTTATGAGAAGGTGTTGCAGGAAGACAGTGAAGGGTTACAGGAAAGAAAGGGGTAGATTAAACATCAAAAAAAGGAGAAAAAAGAGAAAATCAACATTAGAGGTTCAGTAGATGAAAATAAACACTGAGCAAAGTATGTGGTAAAGGGGCACTGGTCTGATCTCCCCTAGACTTTGAGAAAAAACACGGAGGTCACCAGAATGTAACCTTGTGCCTACCAGAAGCTCTAAGCACGTTCCTGAAACCGGGCTGGCTGCCTTTCACCGGGGCTGGCAGGCCCAGCCGGTTCCCTGCCCTTCCATCGGAGCCTCGCGGGGTAACAGCACTCAGCAGTGGAGATCAGACAACTGCCATAAACCCGGGCTCGGCTGGGGCCTCCAGTCTCTCGGCTCCGCAAATTGCATCTGCTTTGCTTCCACTTGATCTTGGCAGAAGTGGAACGGGGAACCGTCCTCCTCTGCGAGTGACGAGTTACCCATGAGAAGGGAGGCCGAAAGTTTTAGGCCTTGTGGCTTTATGCTAATCCAGCCTGAACTGGAATGAGTTTTATATTCTGGTCCGGTCTGCCACAACAGATGCCATGGGATGTACAATCAGGTGTTTTGAGGGATCTCTTCCAGTTTTGACAGTTTACAGATGCTTCCCCAACTGCAACGCAGAACCTGACTTTGAAAGTATCACCATCTGGCAAAGATTTATGCTGACTTCTCATGATTCCATGCTCCAGACTGTGACATCATTCCAGCTTGGAGATTCAGCCCAAATATTGCCACTCCTTCCTAGCTGTTAGTTCACTGCACCTTCAGGATTTCTAAATCACTGGACACATGATTAGCACCTACTTTGTTTTCTTCCTAGAAGTCAATTATTCTGAGTCAGGACTAACACATTTCTTTATCTGCCTGGGCAAACTGGGCACTCTTCTGGAAAGAGGAGGGGGCTGGACTTTTTTCCTACATGCTCCTTGAGGAAGGTTACAAACTTTGGACTTGTCACTCTGACAGTTCAGTTTCAAAGGGCAACGGTGGCACCCGTTTGGTCCTTCCCTTCCTCAGTCAGTGTCAGCCATTCCAGGGGACATTCTAACCACTCCGGGGCTGGGGTGGGCCCTTTCTGATACTGTTGGTACGTAGTCTCTGAAAGCAGACAGAAAGCTGGGTACGTAATCTACTGAAGGAGGGAGGTGAATATGTTGAAGTGGGAAATTAACTGTCTGAAACACACAAGCTTAATTGCATAATTTCCTAGTAACTAGAAAAGCAGAACAGCACACTGTTACTCTCCCATCTGAGGTCTGACAGCCCCCAGCAAGGCAAAACAAAGCACAGAAATGATCAGTTAGCAAATTCTGAGCAGCATAAGTGTTCTTAGCAGCAGCAAATACTCACTCAGCAGACTTCCAGAAATGCCCTGGGTGGGAGAGCCGACGATTCAGTTTTGGCAGTTTTTCAAGCATCTCCATGAGGACAGTGAAGCTAGGTCTCTCACTGAGATCAAAGGACCAGCACGCCGAGAGAATTTCCTGCAAAGGATATTTGTGGCTCATTATCTCCACTTAGCTCCCAGGCCATCTGTGCAGACCAAGCAACTGACTGAGCTCTGTGATTTGTGCAGGCCCAGCCAGAGATACGGTTTAAGAGAGGTCTGGGACATTCTTACAGCCAAACAGCATCCTGCGTACCGGTGGATGTCCACTTCTGTAAGACAGTTATGGGCAGAGGCTTGGTATCTAACCTGGTGTACCATTCTAATCTGTTCCCTCTCCTGCCCTTTATCTTTAGGGTGATAATACAAGTAAAATAAATCTCTTCTTCAAGCAGCTCCGTCTTTTCCTGATGAATAGCTACATGGAGGGATTCCTGCAGCTGAGGTACTTACGTTGACTTCTTTCCCTAAACTGACAGTTGAAAGGACTTGTTTCACTCCTTCGCCACTTCCAATCTGCCAGATGAGTGCTTCTGCAGGCTGGCTCTTGAAGGGCCATTCTCTTGCTTGGAGCTCATACCACACAGTCCTGCAACATCAACAGACAAATCATGCCTTTGCCTGCTCGGAAAAGACAGACGCAAAACCCTGACACTGTCCCAATTTCTTCAGGTAAGCTCTGGAAGGTGTGTAAGGCTGTGCAGCAAATTCCTCCCACCCACGACTTTTGTAGCAGGTGAGAAAAATGCATCTGAACTAAAATCCTGAGTCTGTGAGAAGAGGACCACTGACTGGCAAGGCTCAGGTCTGTACAAATCCCCGTTAGCGAGCTCCTGTGGTATTCTTAGGCATTCCTTTCTTACCCAAAGGCATAGATATCTGCAGCTTTGGAGAAAGGCAGCTTGTCTTCATCTTTCCCAGGGGCCATCTCACGAACAATCTCAGGGGCCAGGTAGCATAACCAGTCATGAGGCAGCTTCAATTCATTCTCCCTCCTGAGTGCAAAAGAAAGATGTGGTACCAAAACACTACTACGTCAACCACGCAGCAGCATATGGACCGTATCTGCGCTTCACCTAATGCCTTGACTTTCTTTACTCAAACGTTTTCGCTGACATTCCATTTCTAATTTTCTTGCCATATTAAAAAATATGCCAGTGTTAGCCTGACTCTCCAAGCTCATTCTTGGGCTTAAATTTTTGTTTGTTCTGTGTTCTGAGTCTTAATCTGTACATAACTTCCTAGCTCTGTGCTACTGGAACTGTAGAAAGAACTCTGCTCAAAAAAAAGAAAACAAAGTGCATATTGCAGAAATGTGTGTATGTAATTAAGCAATCAACACTCCTCACTTGCACTCACTGTGTAACACATCAGAATGTTTCCCTGCTTGATCATTATTCATCATTCTAGAAGTGGACCAAGCACTGAAACCTCCACTTACCTTCCTTCCTGAACCACACCCGAAATTCCAAATAATCCAAAGTCAGTGATCACAACTTTCCCGTTGTCATAGAAAACATTCTTGGATTTCAGATCCTTATGTACAATCCCCTTTGCGTGAAGATAGCCCATGCCCTAGGAAACATAGGCAGAGATGGAAACTTGTTTTTATTATTTACAACCCTCTTACTCTGGGCGTGCTTTGCTTTCTAATACGCACTTACTCTCACTACTCCAGCATAAATCATTAATTGTAAGTGGGGACATGACAGCTGTCTGACTTCTGCAGGAAGGGTGCAAGGGAAGTCTGCAAGGGAGCAGAGCTTAGTTTAGTGCTCAACCTCTCAATTGCTTTCTGTCCTCAGGCCTTGGAAGGATACTCTTAGTTGAAGCATTAAAGTGGCTGGGGACTTCACAATTCTGAAGCAGTCTGTATGTGTAAGAACAATGAACAACTGACACAAGTTTTCTTACTAAATTCACAGGATATTACTGCCAGAAAAAAAAACAGCAGCTTTAGCAATGCTTCTTCAGTTGAGAAATACTGAAAGCAAGCACAGAGAACACTCTGCTAATCTGGGAGAAAGTGCCAGCTACTCCAGAATGCATTAACTGAGCTGCAGTTACTGCTGAAGAGAAGGGACTGGGAAGCAAACCTGTCCTGCATACCTCTCTTCCTTGTTCCCTTTACCTCAGTTCTCCCTCCCCAGCCCCTTACTGACAAGCGAAGGGTCTGTTTCTCTCCTTACGGGCTCTTAGCTTACTGCCCACTAAATCAGCACTGTTTTTGCCAGCCAACTTTGAGCATCCCCTGCTGCAACACAGAGACCTACAGAGCCTCTCCAGCTGTGCAGCCCCTAAGCTCCCGCTGAGGCGCTGCCCAGAAAGCAAATGTCTCCGTTAGCATAACGCACCCTTACCTTAATGATCTCCTGTGCTATCTGCCTGGTTTTGTTAATATCCAGGGATATCTTGGGGTCCCTTACAAACGAGTGAAGCGTTCTTCCTTTGCAGAAGCTACAGGAAAGAGGAACAACCATCTTGAAAACATCTTTAAAATACTGGAGGAAAATAAAAATGTAACACTTGATGTTCAGTTGGTTTTCTTATTCTGTTGACAGAACCCTTGATGTTCAGTTGGTTTTCTTATTCTGTTGACAGAACCCCAGCACTCCTCCACCGCTGAGAAGTGCCATCTTGAAGAACTTCAGGGACCCAACTGATTTACATCTGTGTGGGTGTACACATGTACGGGAGGCCTATTGTTACAGCATGCTCAAGGATATGCAACAAACGTTTATGTATTTCTTCAGAGACACAGCTGTTGTTATCCTGCTCTGACATCTGAGGGCCAGTTTTCAAAATCCAAGCACCAGCTTCTGCTGCTGGTTCTACTGGTCACTTAAGCAGGAAACTTCTATTGGAAGTGGCAACTGGAAATGTCCGAGTACCTCCCGGCCAGACTATGAGAACGGTGTGCCCTTGGCCTTAAATTCAGCCCGCACATGGACATCCCAAAAAGCTGTTATTTGAGGGCTAAATGACCCTCATCTCAACTAAATACTGAAAATGCAAGAGGGGAGAAAAACAGTAACTTTTTTGCCTAATCAGCAAGCACCCCTAAAGGGAACAGAAAGGAACTTGCGTTATCAACCTCGCACATTGGTTTATTGTCACTTTGCTGAATTGGAACGATCTGGAAGTAGATGACAGAGGAACAGCCTGTTCCAGATTTTTTTTTTTCTCTCCTGCTTTTTGAATTTTATTATTTAAGAATTCAAAAATGAAAAGAAAAGTGCCAAAAAGTATTATATGTTCCCTAAAAGGAGACAGCCCTAATATCCAAAACTCTGAGTAACACAGACTGCATTCATGGCTGCCACTTCCTGACTGCAGTGACAGGTTTATTTTTATATATAAAAATAAATATTATCTATATATTGTATATATATTTTTATGTAAAAATAAAAAAATATACTAAGATGCTATAACCTTACCTGGTAATGATTGCTAAATGAGGAGGGTTCATGCATGCTCCCATGAAAAGTACCACATTCTCATGCCGAGTCTGTCTATAATTCATCACCTCCTTTTTAAAGAGCTTGAGATGATCCTGATTGTTCCCATCTATCTCCAGCAGCCTGATGGCCACTTCCCCGTGCCATTTGCCCTTGTAAACCTTCCCCCATCGTCCTTGGCCAATAGGGTCCCCCAGCTCGATCTGTTCAAAGGGAATGTCCCACTCTTGCAGGTAGACGCTGGTCTGGCTAGGTTTGCGATAAATCATTCCCTGCAAGCGTGGCCGTCTGTTTGGCAAATCTTCCACCTCATCCTCATCATCTTCAGGTTCTGATTTATTACTCTCTGGTTCTTCCACCTGTTTACAGTAAGAGAAGGGAAACATATGCTGAGAGTCCCATCTGAGGGGCAGAAGCAGCCTACCCGCCAGCAGCAAAGGCTGCTTTGAGAGAACTTCAGGAGGTTGGATGTCTAGAAATACATCTCACGGGACAAAGGCATCTCAGAAGGCTATAAAAAGCCACATCTTCTGCATGTTGGTGCACGCAGGTGAAGACAGGAAAGGCTTTATCCCATATAGTTAGATTTATAGAACCAGCACTAACACCTAGTGACTCAGCATCTCTCAGGATCTGGCCTTCAGTGGGAGGAAAAGTACCACAAGACCACTCTAAAAGGAAGGGTTAAGAACCTCTTTGTTCTTCACATAAATGTGGGTGGGTTTGGGGTTTTTTTGCAATTACTAAAATTCTCCTATCAGGAAGAAATGCTCCAAAAATCAGCAAGCTTGATCCAAATTCCAGTAATTTCTGCCGAAATCATCGATTCTATCTCTACAGGTTCTCATCCCTATAGAAACCCATTTCAGTGTACACACTACAAAAGCCGGACACATGCTTAGGCACTACCAAAATCAGTCTTGTGAACAGGTATGGAAAGGCTTTCCTACGCAGAACATTATCTCATGGCAGATCCTGCAAAGCAAAGCCTGTAAGCATGGGCTTATGTGACCACGGGTAGCACCTACGCATGCATTACTGGCAGATTTGAGGTCTGCAGAGCACTTAGACCTCAAAACTCCAGCAGCAGACCTGAAGCTCTTGTAATGTGAAAACAGCTGCGCCAAACTGAGTGAGCCAGAAGTTTGACAAATATCATCTTAGCCCGATTAGAAAAAGTTAAGCATTGTTACAAGTACTTAAATGTTTCAGCCTAGCTACAGAAACCATGAATTTTCAGTCGAGATCTTTGCAGTACAAACAGTTCGGTGGAACTGAGGTAAGGCATAGTTAGTCTACACTCATAATTCCAGGGCCACAATTGTTTAATTGCACTTTCAGCATAGCACTTGTGATTGTACAAAAGGCCAAACCAGAAAACCTACCTCTGCTTCACATTCAACTCCATCCGTGTCTGGCTGTTCATGAGCACTAACGAGAGAAGACAGATTTACAGTGAGAATAATGTTTGCATATCCACCTGAGTTAGAGAACTGGGCTGCTACATATGCAATTAGTGGAGTGGAAAGAATCAAATACAGAACAGATCTTGATAGCATTATACTAGGACAGAGAAAACGACAATTACTGCTCCACTTAACAGATAAGGACTTTCTAAGCTTACTTTAGCAAATAAGGGACAAAGACTTTGAAGTGATTTTCCACGATTAAGCAGCAAGAATTGATTTGGCAGTGGCATGGCTGCATTATTACAATGTGTTCCAGTAATGGATACTCCTATTTCTGCTACTGAAACACCTACAGTGGAGAAGCAATTGAGTGCTGGCAATGCAGGCTAAAATCTTCTGCATGCCCTACAACTCAGATCCTTAAAAAGCTGTTTGCTTGCAGCCAAGTGTGTCGTGTTCTTTTAATCGTAAAACTCTGTAACATCTATTTCACCAGACGTTTCTGATCTCCAGAATGCACACACAACCATAACCAGGTATTAAAGGTGTGGACTTTTTACTGTCCAATTTAAAGTAAATATGATATTCAGCTTTATAAAACTGGGAATACCAATATCACCCTTGCTGACTAAAATTATCCTCAGATGTTAAGTTCAGTTTTGGTCATCACATAGCGCTTTCAGACTGATCTGAAGATTATCAGGTAAACACCGTGCAAGTAAAAGAATTTAAAACTATACTTACTTAGTGTCTGCAGCTGTTTCTGGAGGCTGCGCTATTTGTGCAGGACTGGGAATTTCTAGGAAAGTAGAAACATTTATGATACATATTTCACACTTTAATCTCATATAGATGGGAAGTTTTAACATTGCAATAGTGATAATTTGCTTCTTATTCAGGAATTGTAAAGTAAACTCAGCCACAGACAATGTGATTTTATACAGCTATTCTTTTAAAACTACGGTCACCTTTCCTAGTACTTACATGCCTGTATATTGACCAAGCCCAGTCTTCTTACCATTCACCTACTTGTCTGTAACATCTTTCAAGGTCAGTCCTTGTCCCTAAACTGCTCACGCACCTTCACGTAGCCTTGGACAATCAGAGATAATCAAATCCTCACAGAACTAGGACGTCTGAATTTATCTATACTGCAGGTCACGTGTTCCAGCTGCACCTAGTCTCCTCAGCGTTACCAGGGCACAGGAAATTCAGCCTGGGTTGCAAGTCCTTCCAAAATTCAGAATGAATCCTCTGTACCTGGCATCCTACATCATCAACTCTCACTTTGGAAACAAACAAGCTGTTTCTAAGGGTTCACAAACAGCTGACCGAGAACATTTGTATATGCAAATCCACATACGAACAGTGTTGCATCATTCTTAAATCCCATGAGCCTCAGTTCATAAAGGTGGGCTCAGCATTCCTGAACTGACAGTGTCCATTTATGCTAGCTAAATATATAACCCTAAGAGCAAGCCTTTTTGAAGAAAGAACATGGCTGTGTATAGAATCACACAGCAGAAAGCTACTGTTTTACAACAGAATATTCACAGCTTCACCTTAGTATGTAAATCACATCGCCACCTCATATTAGGAGAGAGAGGCCTGAATTATATACTCGGATAAGAGAAAGTTTGAATGGGTTTAGGTTTTGGTTTTTTAAGCAGAATTATTGTTCTTGGGCAGCATGCAGAAGTTTACAAACACGTTACTTTTTGGCAGCAGAAGCTGGTTAGTAGAATTAAAACAATCAACTCACCTGGGAAGATAAATTGTTGTCTATGCTGAATGTAGTAGGCAGCTTTTTTTTAAATTTTTTTTTTTAAAAAAAAAAAAAAAGAACAGCAAAAAAAATTACCAGGAGAAAAAAAAAAACACAAACAAGTTAGAGGATCATCAGTAAGTGCCCCATATGCATTCAATGAATTAGTCCCAACTCACTGCTGGGAAACAGATTAGTAGATTATCAGCCTGCTGGAGGGGGTGCATTTCAGCACATGCATTTTTGCAAGACTATGACAGATGATCCTTGTCGAATGAAAGCTATGCTACCAATAAGCGGTCTGGTGGGAAAACACCACCTTCAGACTTCAAGTGGCAGAAGCAAATTTCGAGATCCCAGGAATGCCAAAAGGCAGGCCCGGGTAAAAGCGGGTGTTTCAATGCTCTCTCATGTCTTGAGCTTTTCAGAGAGGCACCCAGAGAAGCTGAAGCTCATGAGCCATCTGCAAGCATTTTTTTTTATTGCAGTGAATTTGAGCAGCATGCCCTAATATAAAGTAGTTGCAGTAGGATCCTTGTACTAAACTGGCTCTGCTTCCACTTCTTTTGAGTAAAAGAGCAACTTTCACTCACACATCAAAAGCTTGATGCGAAATACAGCAATGTTGAAGGCTAGATGTAGCAGCTAGTGAGCAGCATGTGACTTCACTTCCCCATCAAAGGAATCAAATTTACTCTCACTGTGTAAATCTTTGGCCTTGTCAGAGATCCCTGCCTCTATCAGCTTTGGTAAAGACTGCACATTTGGGTCCTTAATCTGTAAAGTATGTAGAGTAAACTCTTCTCCACCGTAACATGTATGCCAATGGTTTAAAAATGAGTGTTGATTGTTGGGTTATCTTTTGGAGGGTACTGGTAAAGCAATTCACCCATTTTCACATTTTGCTCTAGCAATCAACCTACTCATGATTTAAAGCCACTGGTGACTAAACACAGCAGGCAGCATGCATTTTACAATACCACAAGAAAAGAGGAGAGAAAGAAAATAATTTTTTTTAGTCCTTTTCAAAAAAGGAGAACATAGAAAGACTGAATCATTTAAGAAAGGTGCCAGCACTCCTTAATAATCTGTCTCCTGCAAAGGTATCTTGTTGATACCACTTAAAAACTTTTCAGAACAGACCATTTTCTTTTATCAGATAAGAAGATACACTTTCACACCTTGCTTAAGACACAACCATGTATTCAGAAACCTGCAACTACCTATGAAGTCCTGGTCAGTCTCTGCTTGCCTAGAGGCCTTTCTGATCTTGGCAGAGGTCTCATGAAAACGTAAGTTTACCTGGAAAGTTAAATCGTCCATCCCTCTGGCCCATAGGAGATGGGTTTGGGGGAGGTGTTGCACTGGGAGGGTTGGAAGACTGAAAAGGTGCTGGAGAAGATGGTGTGGATGAGGTTGTAGAAGAAGGATTACTGCTAGAGTCCAGATGATTTATTGCTGGTGGATGCTCCTGCAAAGCAAGGAAAGTTATTAATGAGAAAACAATAAAAAGAAAGAAAGAATTCCCCCTCAATGTTTACTGAACAACAGAAAAAGGAAAGCCCTAGCCTCCATCACAGCATAGTTTTTCTAAATGAGGAGACAGCTGGAGCTGTGCACAACCTATGTTTTAGAACGAGAAAATGTCACATATCAAAGTCTCCTTGCAAAGCAAAAGCTCAAGTTGCCATTGTTGCTCCAGCCAGCAACGTCCTGATGCCATCTCTCCTCAGTGTAGCTCCTCAGTGACTTACGGACTCCAGACTCACTTTGGTCACCACGTACCTTTTTAGTTAGTGCTTTGGGAAGAGTTCCAAATTGTGGCTCTGTTGGTCTGTCTACTGGATTATTGATATCAGAAGGGACAGACTCTGTTCTTCTTATTTTTGTTACTGAAAAACAGGTTGGAGAAGGGAGAAAAAAAAGCTTTAATCAGACTTTTTATTCTTGTAATACCATCAATTACATTGAAATGCTAAGAACTTGTAGAAAATTACTTACTGGGAAGGAAGGATATTCTACAAGCAGGTGCTTCTTTAGTACATTTGTTGTGACATTTTAATCTGAAAGAGAAACATTACATGCTAAATAGCAACTTGTTCTCTCCCAAAAAGAGGAAGCCTACCCTTAATTTGTAATTCTTATGCTAATCTCAGAGGGAGTTTTGGAATGCTCCAGGCCCCAAAGCAGCATGCATTCATATGAGGAATCCTATTATGTGTGTCATTAGGCTAATGAAAGCCATATACATATCTTAGCATCTGATTTATTTTTAATATAGTTACCTTCATCGACTCTCATCATGCGACAGTGAAGCACTAAAATCTCAGTGCTCTGGACTAACAACCCAGACAGAAGCAAAAAATGAAATCCTTGCCATTATTTAGGTACCCAGCTCCCACTACAAGATTTGCCCACGATCACGTACGAAGCCTGTGGCAGGGAAATAAATTTGGTTCATCTGTATGTCAGGCTGCCAAGCTAAGCATATGCCAGTGCTAAGAGTGCATCACACCAAGAGATACATGTTACCAGCAAAATTTAATGAATCAAAAGCAAAGTTTTGAAAAAGCTCTTCACTGTGTGCTCACCTGCAGTACTTACACTTCACCCCAAACATCATGCTTTTCTGACAGACTTGGCAAATCTGAGATAACCAAGACTTTGTTGAGAACCTAAGTGGAGAGAAGAGGGCAAAAATGATGTTTAACTGGTTTCTAAAGGAAAAGTAGCATTCGCAGGTAGTTACAGTCAGGCTACACTCCTTCAGATCCTTCTGAAAAGGGCAAGTCGTGTTGTGGAAAAGAATTCTCATTTTTCTGATCAAAAGCAACTGAAAGAAGGCTGGCACCAACTCTGCTGGCCTCTTGCTAGTTCTCCACTCGTGGAGCAGGGCTGAGAGGTGCTCAGAGGTGTCTCTGACAAGCAGACAGGGTGTGCATGAACGCACATCTCTAGCAGGTCCTCAAAGCTGCAGCCTGGCAGTTACAGATTTGAGGCCTCATGCAGTCAAAGATACCCAAGTGACAGAGTCACTTCTTTCCATAAAAACCCCTCAAACTGGAACTGAGTTTCATCTCGTGAAACAAGCGAGTACTCTTGAGAGGGAGCAGTCAGCACGCGCTCCAAGCGCAGAGGCAGCCCATGAGCATGCACTGGCCGGCAGCTGCTGGTGTCCTCCTCAGGTCAGCAGGACGCGTCATGTGTGCTGGTTATATTCACCTCAATATCTTTAGAGATCAACTGGGACCCAGCTTAGGGTGGGTAGCTGGTGGTGGTTGGTTAGGCATTAGAACTGGCTAGCCCAGCTTTGGTTTGGATTTGGGAAGTGGGGATGCAGGAAGCTACAATGGAGGAAGAGGGAAATATATGTTCTTTCCATGTAGGGAGGAAGGAGCAGCTTCCCTTTAGAAAAGGCATTGTTACACATTTGGCACGCTTGGTCCTATCACCCCATACACAACATTGCTACTGCCGGCACACTAGTCATTACAGCACCACGAGTCACTTGGCTTTGTTAAAAGGATTTCAAGCGCTGAACACATCAGTGACATATTAAAAACAGATGAATCTGAAATATACAGTTAAGGCTGAACTTGGCAAATGAGGCACCTGACCCAACTTCAAACCTATCTTAAAGTCATCACTGCTACAAACACACTCACTAGGGTGCTGTCCTGGTCTGACCCCTCAGTTTGCTTCCTTTGTGGCTCCCACAACATGTGTCGCTCACCTGTGTGTGACAGCTAAGCCAAAGTCTCTTCGTACCGTTTGAGGGGATCCTTGGGAGAGTTCTGATGAAGAACAAAAGGGAAATTTTAGGGAACCATTACTTACAAGCGTGCTTACCAGTCTAGACAGAAACAAAGCCATCACTGTCATAGCTAAGGACCAGTAGCCGTGGCACTGTTAGCAGCACAGCTGAGGTTGGTTTGCCTTCTGCTGTAAAGCTACCAGATACCACTCCTACATGTGTTTTCATATGGAGGCACTGGTAAGATAAGATTTGGTGGTGCAATCATAATTCTTCCTTCTTTTTGTTAAATCATTATGCTTTACATTTAGGGATTACAGAAGTCCGTCTGATTAGGTCTAGGCCATTCTTAAAACAAGGTGGAAAGTCAGACTTTACTCCCAATTGGTTTACCACAAATACCATCACCCAGTTTTCATGCAGTGTCAGCAGACTTCAGAATATTCTTTTACACTGAAAATTATCATCTCCATTTTACTGACAAGGTCATTGTGACCCAGAACAATAAAAAGATTTATGTGAGAACACTTAGCTAGCTGACAAGTGCAGAAAGCGAGACCTAGACTTCAAAATGTCAGACCAGCGCCTCAGGGGTTATACCACAGAACTTCCTAAAAACTCTGAAATACTAAGATTCTGGCATATTTCCTGAATTAAATCTATAGCCATATTGCAAATCTGGAGAAAACTCAAATCTGCAGGCATCAACACAGCTTCAAGGCTGGATGCTGCCAATGCTTACAAAAAGCCAGTCTCTTTCTTTGACCCTAGATGGCACCAGATTCTTTTTTATCATTATCCCAGTGAACTTTTAAAGGCATCTGTGCTCTTCAGCATCTTAGAATAAGCTGGAATGACTCGCTGCGTTTCCAAGGAATATTGCTGATCTAGCGTGGCCATCCAAATGCACAGTCATCTGAATTAATCATAATACAACTGTTAAGATGGCTTTTAACATAAGTTAAGATGCCTAAATTCTTACCGAAGAGTCCCAATGAATATAACAAAGTTTGGAATTCAATAGGACTTAAAAGAGCCTACAATAGAGATTTTAAAACAGACAATATGACTACATGCATAGAAACATCAAAATTCTTCATTTCTGTTTGAATTTATTCTAACACCTTTTTAATTTATTGCATAAATTCTATCATTCTCCACAGAGAGATGCTCAGATTTCTGCTTGCATTTTCATTTTACAATTTTCTTTCTACGCTTTTTCATTTCTGAAAGTAATTCCTGGGATCTTTGTTTTAAAGAGCATTAGATACGTGTGGTGCTATAATGTCCTTCTTTGGACTTTTATACTCCAAAAAGATGAGACACTTTCCAAGATGCCCGTATCTCCCTACGTTAGCTTCCAAAGTTACAGGGTGTGCCTATGAGACAGAGACACACAGTCACACTGGGATAGCTGAAACACCAAATGGCACTGATAGGTTACTGGATAAAAACACAAGCCCTAGTCCTGCAAACCCTTAGACATGTGAATAGGCTCATCGACATCAGAGGAAGAATTCCACATCTCAGCACATGCTGAAGTGTTTCTCAGAAAGTTGCAGGTAACTGTCTAATTTTATTACAGAGATACTTGGCGATGAATATCCAAAGATACTAAACGGTTAAATAAGAAGTTATTTCTAATACCCATAGGCACCAGTAACAGCTGTCTGAAGTCACAGACAAGAACTTATACCCAAACTCCTCACTTCAACCCTTTAAGCACCAGTATTCCTTCTCCTTGTTTTTGTCATCTGAAGAAATAGCAGGTACAAAAAAGACCACGTAAACATCCTGCAGTTCTCCAGTGGTCCAAGCTCCTGTTAAGGTCAACAGAAACTCTGGGATACAAGGCCCTACTGAGGACCTCCAGAGGTTGCACAGGGATGACAAGGACAGGTTCTTCTCTCTCAGCAATGAAATGAAGACAGCCCTGTAAAAATCCCTTACCGAACCTGGAGAGAGAAAAAAAAAAAAAAATTTTTAAACTTTCATGTTCATGTGACAGGATACACACTTTGCCAGAGCAGAAACTCTTCCCTGCAGCATTTGATGCCAGGTTTACAAACATGTCTGGTTTTGCACAGGCTCCTGAAGTCACTGCATAGCCAATATTCTCCTGTTTACAAATGGCAGAGCTCCAGCTCCAGCCTGTGAGTGAGGTGTACAAGAGTGCACCCAAACTACAGCTTGCAGATGAGAAGTGTTCATGGGGCTGCACAACTCAAGTCAGCTGGTGTGAAAGCGCCTGAATCACAGAAGTGCTACATTTTGCACTTCCTATCAGACTTAAATCAATAGGACCTGGATCACAGCAGAACCAGGTTCTTACCACTGAATTTCGAAACAAAGCTGTGCACTGGCCACAGACCCTTTCAGTTCAAAGTCATCTTTTTCATCCATTCACACGGGGAAACTGCTTACTTGCTGCATTTTGAGGTTTAGCAATTTGCAGGTTTTCGTACATACTTCACATGCACTCACAGTGTGGAAGAACACTGTACTGCTCACAAGGCTACGCATTTATAATGAACTCTTTCGTGTCAATCAGCAGGCAATACAGCACTGCAGCATCAAAAGCACGGCCCTTTGCTGCTAATGCTCACATCCAAAACCTCAACTCCATTCTGAGCTGAGCTAGTTTCCCTTATATAAAAATCTAATTTTGGCACAAAGGTCCTGAGTAGAACAGGTTCTTTGAACTCTTCCAGGTGGTCAAAGTGTTAGGGTAAGTTGTAATGATCCAGTACCTGCTACAGAATTTGGATGCTGACCTAAGTTTCTGCAGTGTTCAGGGATAGCCAAGTCTTTGGAAGGCACAGTTCTTTCCCAGTTTCAACTATTAGTTAAATGTTAGGTTAATACGTTCCATCCTACCTACACAAAAAAAGCCTATCTCCAAGTCTGGATCAGCCCAAGAAAAGATGTAGCCTAAGACCATCTGTCTTGTTATGGAGCTACAGTTGCAATAAATGTATTTTAAAGCTCATGCTAGAAGCTAATATACATCTTAAGATAAAAACATAAAAAGATACCAGCCACTTGAACTGTGAGAAACATTTCAGGACAGAAGAGAATTATAGTATATGGAACTGGCTACTACATGCTTGAGAAAAACTGGTTGGGGCCCTTCAACAGCAGCAGTTGCCATTTCAGCCTCCCCAGCAGATGCAATTTAAAATAAATTCAAATAAATTTCAAGTAAAGTACACTATTAATAAGCAGGTTTTGTGGTTATCTTAGAATATCCCTCTGATACAGATTTCTAGACTACAGTGAAGCCATGACGAGGCAACTGGACACCAGCTCTTCTACAGAGTCAGAATTAGCGCACTGAATGCCATTTGGTATGAACACAGCCCACCAGTGCACGTGGGGAAGGAGGAATTGCCACACTTACTTTATTGGAGGAACTTCATCAATCCTGTTTCCTAACTGCGATTCATGGGACTTGCTCCTTGTGAGGGTTGGAAAGTTGGGTAGCAGCTGAAAAACCTTCCGGCAAGGGGGAGGAGGAGTCCGTGGTGGCTTAAACTTATGCCGCCTCTTGGCTTGAGGAGTGGTTGGTGGAGTGATGGTGATGCTATGAGGAGTCCGTGGCGTTAACCTTCCACTGTGTGCAGGGAACGCAAAAGGGTCCAGGAGGTTTTCTGCATAGATAGAAGCTCCATGACTTGAGGCAAGAGAATCTGAAGAAGGGACTGTAGATACTGACACAGAACGCGCCTGCTGGCTGTTGCCCTTGGGAAGGTGCAGTGCAGAGGGAGTCCATGTGGGTGCAGAGGAGCAGGGGGATTCGGTCGGGTTCGCAGAGCTGTTCTCTCGGCGTGCCTCAGAAAGATGCACCAGCACATCATCTTTTAACTCCCCACCTGTTCACCAACCGTAGCAATGTTAACGACTCATTCAAATGAAAAGCCACCATATATACACATACCATATCATGCTGCTTTAGACTATAAGGTGTTTTTTTCCCGCTGCTTTGCACCTAGCCAAGGTGCAAGCCTAGTTTCTCCTCCCCTGACACCCACCTAAGACATCAGCTAAAGCAATCTTTAAAACGAGAATGGCAGTAGCTACTCTTCTTTCCTATCTGTAGCTATGTATCTCAAAAGCTAAAATCGGGTCCTATCTTCTAAGGTGGGCTGAGTTTTAACAGATTAGAGTCCTGTTGAAGAATGTGGGATACACATGCCTGCATAAAACAGGCTCCCACATCCCACTGCAAGCCTATGTGGATTTGGTGTTGATCTGTTTAGATAAATCCATGCATCCAACCTGGCACCCCATCTGCTTCTGGACTGGTCTTTGGTCTTTCTATTAGCCAACAGAACTGCTAAATAGCACTTCAACTGAGAAAGGCCATTAGATTGGACATACGGGGTATCTAGGAGCTCCTGATACTCCTTTGGCCACCTCTCTCTCTCTGGCATGTAACCAGTACCTAGGACTCGCCTGACACTGGAGCACCGCTGTTGGACTACCGGCGGCAGCAGCACCCAGCGCAGAGCTGCTGTGTTTGTTCTGACCATATGAGGCAGAGCTGCACCAGGGACAGCCAGCTGGGCAGAAGGGATCGGCCACGTCCTGCTGGGCAGAAGGGATCGGCCACGTCCTGCTGGATCACTGGTGCAGCCCAGCACTGCCTTCTGCAACGCCTCTCGTTCTGAACTGTAGTTCAGAATGGTCCGTTACAGCTTCTAGACCAATTCCGGCTATAAACGGGGAAAAAAAGTACAAAGGGCTGCAGGCAGCAAAGCGGGAATGCACAGACTATTGGGATAATTTCAGAGTCTTAATTCATCAGGATAACTCTCTGGCTTAGTTTGAAGTATCTCCTTAATGACTTACATCAAGGTGAGAACTCAAAGCTCTAGGGCCTGATGCCCTGTTGACTAGTCAGTGGTTGAAAAGAGATTGTATACCTGGATTTTAAAAAATGCCATTTCTTTATAATAAGTGAATGCCATGACTTCTGAACAATGGCTGTTTTTGCCACAGTATGGATGGGAAACCCAGGACAAGAAAGATTAGGAAAAAGGAAATATAAAACTGGGTTGTTTGCTGACTTTTCCATTAACTAATCTTTCTGATTTGCGAATGGTATGAACTGTCATAATACCAACAGGAAACATCACCTTTCAGTGACAGACTGATAGCTGCTACAAAGAAAGATCTGATGCACGTTAGTACCAGTATGCTGTGAGAAACACTCTTGTATGAACAGAATTTACAATGCCTTTGAAAGTAGCCTGGGGATGGTGACAGGGGAAGATGGTGAAACAGCACTCCGGGAATCTTGAGTTGCACTGATCTTAAGTAACTTGGTTAGATCCATTTACATGCTGAACACATACATTTCTAATTACATAGAACCATTCTTTCCATAATTTCAAGGTAAATCACGGTTCTTTCTCGCTTTTGAATCTGCTATCAGAATTTGGCTAATGGTTCTATCAATTCTAGCAGTGAAAGAAAGACAGCAGGAGGCAAGCGGTTTTACAGAGAAGTGAATCAACTGAATCAGCTGGCACACTACAAACTACACAGTGATAAAGGGTTGTCAGAGCAATGCTTTTCTCTTCCAAAGCACTGAGCTGAACAACACTCAGGCTTCTGAGCAAAGTAACACCAAACAGAACTACACCTTCTCTCTGAGCTGGCAATATTTGGGGAGGGGATTAGCTACATGAAATCTGGTTGTATTCATTAGGTCAAGGATGTGGGTGCTGAATGACGGAGGATTAACTGGAGCATTAGACACAACTGTAAACAGAGAGGGAATAAGGATATAGTCTACTGAGTAAGAGAGGATACCTCTACACAGATTTATTTCCATTTATTTATTCATTTGAGATGCCGTCAAAACCAAATCCAACCCACAGCTCTAGATGTGTTTGCTCACCGCAACTTCATGTACGTCCAAGAGCCATAACCCGATACTGGTTACAGAATATACCCAAAGACATTCTCTAGAGGTTTTTGCAGATTGTCTCATGTCGAAGGAAGCGGGATGGGGCCTGGGCTGCTGAGAAACTAATTCCATAGAACAACAAGGCAGTCTGTACCTGACTCAGTCACCTTCCGTAAGCAGCTCAGTGCCCCATTGAGTCTGGAGCACTCCTCATCTCTGGCACCACATCTCTTCATTGTTTCTTTCACCTTTGACTCATTCATTTCTAGTAAGGCATCTAAGGTTAGCTCCTCTGGTATTCTCTGCAGAAAAACAAGATGATACATATTTCTTTAATACACATATATAAATAGGACTGTCATTTGTTATTCTGATGTATTTTAAATAGTGCCACTTTCTCACTGCCTGGTCTGACTCATGATTTACTCATGAGCACATCTCTCAAGGATCACTGGGTCAGTAACGACCATGAAGCAGATCGCAGCAGATCTCAGCAGTGCTCAACAGCTGCTCTCCCTCCTCCCTACACCCCGAGAAACCAGGTGTCTGCTTGAGTGTGCTCTGTATCACCAGGATGTTATGGTTGATCTCTGGTATTTAAGTTAGGAATAGAGGCGACTGAAATATTCTTCTTCCCTTGTGGAAAGTTTATACTCATTACTTTTTAAAAGCTACTAATGAAAGCATCACTTTTTCATTAAAAATAGCAGTCAGAAACAAAACAGGCCTAAAACTTGAAAAATTGTCAGAGACATTAGGCTTTTCAGTAGGGAAGTGAAAAGTAAAAAAAGTGAGGAAAATTACTTCTTTTATTAAACAAAAATAAATGTTTTGACAAAGAGATAGCAACCTCCTTCTCAAGCAATTTTTCCTTCATTAGAGAACCAGCCTTACCCGTATCTTGCTTTAAAAGATATTTGTGCAGAACTCCTTGCACGTCTTAATACACCAAAGTCCCCAAAGCGATAAGGTTTAGATCAGGCCGACACAAAAGATACAAGAGACTGGAAAGCACAAAACGATCTGGTATTTCCTGACACAGAATTGAGCTGTGTTGCCTCTCTCCTCCCCCATTCAAGTGTTTCCAGTGTAAGTCTGCAGCAGTTGTGGTTAATAAACAAAACCAGGATATTTAGCCCAGATACCCAGGAATTTCCCTGAAAGTTTTGCCTAAATAAACCTCACTGCTGCTTACTCTCACAATGAGATCACAAATTTCACAATATTTGGCCTCTTTCCTGAAGTTTTGACTCCTGGAATCAAGCTACATGAAAGGGTTTTAGCTTTTATTTGAAGGGGAAACTCAAAAGTGTGTCTCACTGTTTGGAGGAGAAAAAAAGCTTGAAATCCTCTAGATTCTTAAATCCTGTTTCTGACTATAAATCAAATTTGAATGTCATTGAACGTCCTTTAACAGTCACATCTTTCTTAATCCAGACTCATGCCTTTGAGATCTGATGCATGACTTTTTATTTTAACTGTGACAGTGCTAGAAAGAGCCCCAACCTCTGGAGCTTTGTAGGTGGTAACACAAAGAGTAATCACATAGTTTCCATTTTTAGTAACTCTTGCATGGAGCAAAGAAAAAGAATAAATTAAGCAAGGGCAGAAGTCTAAGAAATGCATCCTGCATCTTCTGTCACATGCCCTGAACCGGATGAAACACAAAGCACAGCTGACTCAAGGAGACGCCAAGAATTTAAATGAGCAGTAAGGACAAAGCAGGTCCATAGCAGAGCCAGAGTTCAATGAAGTTTGGGCAAATTTTCTTGATTTTCTACAAACAATCTTAGCAAAATAACAAAATCACAGATATCCCACCTGATGCTGAGAATTAATATTTATTTTTCTGCACATCTGCACCACCGAGATGCAGGAGTAAGACTGCCCCAAAAAGCTTGTTTCTGAGTGACTTCCACTTGAATAAGATGCAGAAAGCACAAAGACTCCTGTGAAAACACAGTGCAAAATCTGCTCTTCTGGGATTCCTAACCTGATATTGCACTCCAAAGGGCAAAAACCCCCCGGGGTTCAGATCGCCTGAGCTGAAATTGGAATGGGTTTCCACAACTCAAATATTCCAGCATGAAGCTAGTACTGGTTTGCTCACACAGATCCCCAGCTGAACTGGGCTGGTAACAACAGAATTAAACCAAGTCTTTCTTGTAGTTGGTTATTTCTCCAGCACCCCCTGAATTCCTCTCCCCTGCACGCGGACGAGCAGCTCACAGAAGCATCTTTGTTCAGTGGTATCACAAGGGTGGTTCTGCAAGGCAGGACCTCAGCATGCCAGCCTTGCAGTGACAGAAGCAGCTCTAAAAGGGACAGTGACTGTGGGCAAACAGCCACGGAGCGAGTTCTAGCGTAATATGGAAGAACACATTCTACACCACCACGGGTGCCCCTGTGCTCTGCAGCAGGGAAGGCAATGCTTCCCCATTAAGCATAAGGGAAAGCCAATGTCTCTTACAAAAACATTTATCCCATTTCATGCCTTTACACAGTCTCAAAGCGGGATTACAGCGATGTCTTTCTTGAATTGTCTTGAAACCTTTCCTCACCCCCACCACTTCCCACTAAGAAAATAACCTAGATTATGTAGCCACTGTTTCAAGCAGCAGTGTCATTCCAGATCCCAATACAAGCTACCAAGTCACGCTATCCAGTATCACCTCACTTCCCTATCCTTCCCACGACACAAATGTAACCAGTAACTTATTAGAGCTATTACTAAGTCAATCAGTAAAGTGTAAGAGACCTAAGAGTTCCCCGGGAAAGCAAAGCTTTTCCACCACAGCCAGTTCCATAGCCCAGGCTTTAAATGGCCAGTGCAAGCAGCTGAAATGCAGGGCCAGCTGGGATGGGACTGGTCGCAGCACCGCTGGGGATCTGTTTTCTCCAGTGCCTGCTCTGTGGCAGGATCCAGAGTGGACAAGCACCACTGATCTGCAGTGTGAACACTCAGGGTAGCGTCTGGCACAGTGGGGTATCAAGGCTTGGCAGCAAACAACGTTTGGGCTCGCAGAAATGCTAGGGAGCCACAATGTCTCATAAAAGCGAGTGTGGCATCAGATACTGAAAAATATTCTCCCTGCTCAGTTTAGAGATCACAGGAAAGTAGGTAAAACACATCCCAATAAAATAACTTTCTTTAAATAAAGTCCAAAACACAGAGGCTAGAAAAAAAGGAGGAAATCAGTCTGGTCTGCAAGCTTGCCTCCATTCCAGTAGCCAGGATGCAGTCAGGTTCTCTTCTGTCTGTTCTCCTTTTACAAGGAGAGCAAAGTACTGCAGTTACCTAGAGCAGATGCCATCGCACCTTTGACAAGAGCCTTGCACCTGTACAGTTAGTCCTCAGCGGAGCAAGAAATGGGCTATTAGGCCTTTGCACTGAAAAAACTGAGTATATACTGAGTGTGTACTTCAATTTGTACCAATAAGACAGAACTGACTATTTTAAACTTACCCCACATTAGCAATCCTGGTTGTGCTAGCATGGACAAGGCTTAACTGGGGAATTCCCATTCCCTAATGTAAGAGGTATGTGGAATGGCATCTGGGCTCAGCTTCTGGTGGCAACAGCACACACACACACACTGTTCCCAAGCACGAAATTGCTGAGCTCACAACCAGTACAGATGCCCGAGGACGGCAGGGATGGGGTGCTGCAATATCCACTGAGTGGGCCAGGGTCCTGCACAGTGGTGTCGAGAGCACAACAAAATGTTTACTGGCACAGAGAACTTGGCTGTCATCTTTGTCCCACAGCAGCTTGATGATTAAACTCCAGGATTGCCTACTCTTGCAAGTCTGATGGTGTTTAGAGCTTTTCTTTTTTTAAAGATCAAACCCCCGCAACCAGGAATCCCCAGCTTTCACTTTTCATTTTCAAGCCTTCCTCGTCGCAGAGAAAAACCTTGAAAATACTATTTTTTTTAAACTACAGAACATTCCCAACTATTGAGCTTTTTTAGAAGCATTAAGGCATTTTTTCCTTTGTCTCATTCACTTGCAGGACACAATCACTACAGAGGGCTCGATCACCCCTAAGCTGACTGGTTTCACTTCCTTAAGCAAGTCTGTGACCTACAACTCAATGTGTGGCCCGCCATGAAAAGCTGTAACGGTTCACCCAAGGCACAACTGAGCAGCAAAGGGCAGCCCCAGCTCTTGACTGCAAACTTTGCTCTGCATCCCTAGCACAATCTCACACAAACACACACCCCGAAAAAGGGTCCAGCCCACTGCCAGCTTGCCCCCTTCCTGAGCCCACGTGTGAAGTCCAATCTACTCTTTCGCTTAATAGTTTAATTTTAGAAAGACAGAATAGCAAGTTGTAGGAAAGTATAAGTACAGAAAAGGAGATTATATTTAAACAATCCCAATGACCTTGAGCTGGGAGAGCTCAGACTTTCTGAACCTGCTGCCAGCCCCCATGACACGCGACAAAAGAAATAAGCCTTAAAAGAGGGGGAGGGAGGGGAAGTAAGAGGCTTTCTTTAAACAGCCACTCATGTGCTGTAAGTATGTGGTGGCTTAATATAAAACTGGTCAACTTGATCCCTGGGAGATTGGCCTGGTATGACTTAGCTCTCTGTTAGCCCCCCAGCCAATGTGATAATGGTGAGGGTCACTAGTTCAAGACGGCTTTTACGACAGGTTCAGGTGCTTCTGATGCTCTGGCTCAGCTGTCAAGCTGTGGGGAAGAATGTCCCCTGCGAAGCGCCCTGACAATGTCCATCTCAGAGGAGCATGTGGTGGGCTCCAGGCCCCTCAGTGCAAGCTCAATTCCAGGCCCTTGCAAAGAGCTTACCCCCAGTCTTTAGAACTAAGGGCGAGAAATGTGGATTCAACAGACCTCTCTCTACCTGCTTCTTCATGGGTGCTGTGGCCTCTAAAAAAATACAGCTTTAAAAAAATGCAGCTTAAAAGCTCGCATTAGGGCCAAGCTAAGTACTGCCTTGCTGGGCACACCTTGCCTTGACTAGAGAATAACAGGGGAAGCTGAAAAATATTCAGATACTACTCTAATAATAAGGCCAGATTGAAAAAAAAAAAAAAAGAGCAAGCAGGAGGAGACAGAACCTGCTTTCAATCTTTCAACACCTCAAAACTGCCAGCAAAATCTGAAGCCTTACTCAACACACATGGCTCAGCAGAAATGATGCTAAAAAGCCCAAACCAGGAAATGACTCTTCTCTACAACAGGTAGGAGGAGTTTTCTATGAAGTCTTCCTGCTTATCAGACATACAGACTGCACACTTCATGGTACACAGGTTTAAACAAGAGACAAGTAAACCACGGTGTATCCAAGAAGCCATCCAAAGGTTAGTCTCCATTAGTCAGGGTGAAGAGTTCACAGGAGCATAAGAAGGTCTTTAATCTTGTCTGGTGTCCAACTTAAATCCCTGAAACATGGCAAAAATGCTGGTATCTAACACAGCAGAGGGGTTATTTTTGGTAAAGATTCCTCCCTGCAGATAAGCCCATGGAGCTAATGCTGCTGCTAGCACTGCAAAATCAGTCTGACCTGCTCCTCGACATAGTAGACGGGGCTCTTCCTATAAAGCTGGACAGCTGTCAAGGCCCCAAATGCCTCCTCTTAAATCAATACATTCCCTCACCAATCATCGTCCTCTAAAGCAGCAGATGCTAGAAGAGAAAGCCCATTACATAAGGTGCTTAAATTCCCACTGATAACTCTAAGCAAAGCATGTAAGGATGCTCTTAAGAACATCTTGTACCTGCTAGTTGTTACTTTGCTCTGTTTGTCTGGTGTCCAGTGAAGAAGGTATTGAAAAGTTACTACATTATTAAATTTTTGGAGATTTTACGGGCATTCTGGAAAGCCTCTCACATGACATTTCTAGCTTGCATTAAGCTGTAGGTATACACAGACAATGGTTTCACAAAACATCTCCCTCTTCACTGTTTCACCTCTCGCACAACAGGCGGGGTGGAGAGGAGCTGACAGTCTCGGGGCAGTCCCATTCAGTTTGCTCTTTGTGGACAAGACAGCAGCTGTCACTTACTGCTTCTACGTGAGAAGACAGAGGTAGACAGCATTTCACTGTGGATCCCGAGGGGTAATGTGAGCCTTGTGCTCACCTCATGCCATGAAACACCAACAGTAAACAAGGTTGCAAGGGGCACCTGGACCCCTTGGAAGGGGAAAGAACTCTGACAGTAGTAGAGAATATTTTCCAAGAGCTGTTTACACTGGGGATGGGCCTTCAGCTGGAACACGAGATGGAGTTTTCGATCCAGGAAGTCTGCAGGACAGAGTTAATTTGCATACACACAATCAGCACAGTCAGGATCTCTGCTATCTAGCAGTCCAGTCAGAGCTTCTGCTGCCAGACCTATGGAAATCCCCAGCAAATGGCCCCAGTCCCATAGTCTGTTCATGTAGATACGCCAACAGAAAAAGATGAGAGGATACAGCTGTGGAAACCTGATAGGCTTAGGCAGATCTGCCTCTTCTATTCCCCCAACCAAAGTAAGGATGCAGACACATAAACCCCACACTTTTCCTCCAACAGCTGATCGGCACAATCTGCTACAAGATAGATCAGAGTCCCTGCAAGTACAGCCATCTGCCATGGTCTCATAGTATCAACCCTACTCCAATGCCTAATCCTCTACAGATTTTCACAGGGACAGCAGGAGACTCTTAGCAGACAATTCCTACTCAAGGCACGAGCCTTTCCTGCTCTGCTCCCCAGTGTGCCACGCGCTGCCCCTGGCTTGCTTAGCAACCACTCTCAGCTGCTTACAAGAAAGTAGGTCTTTGGCATAAACACTAAAATGGGAATGAGACAAGTTTCACCAGCAAACAGAAGGTACTACGAAAAAATATATACGTTAGGAGTCAAGTATGTTCCGCAAATGGAACAGCCGTAAAGCAGACCCGAGCATGGCACAGTTTCATCTGTGCCCACATAGTCTCCCCGGTGGCAAAGTTCTGCTCGCAGCCATCAATCACTAGGGCAGGATTTGCCCCTCCCTGGGCACGACAGTTATCTACTCTAAAAACAGCTTTCCAAACTTGATTGACTGGAACTCCTGCTACACGGTGAGCAGGGCTGGTTCAGACATGTCCCAGAAGATGATAAGGAGATGACTACGTTCTTAAGTTACTTTTTAAGATGGTGACAAGTTATACGTGGGAACAAATACAATAGCTCTGGTTCTGGGAAGAACAACAGTAAAGGCAGAGAGGAAGTTTTTCCTGTGCTAAAGAAAAGAAGCCAAGAGAGATTTTTTGATCTCTTTTTTTTGGTAGGCGTGCCCCAAGCCCAGAACCCAGTAAGCAGCTCTGCAAGAGACTTCTTCCATCAGCCTAAGAATAGGGACAGTGCTCTGCTCACATCCTCCTTCCCTCCCAGCTTCCCCCTGAATTCTTGACTCCAATTCTCAAGCAGAACAGGACAATCCAGATCAGTATATTTTTCTAGTTCCATTTTCAGATCAACTTTTACCCACTGGAGACCGCTACACAGCTTAAATATATCTTCTGTATGTATGGTTTCTTGTCCTACCTTTTCTAGTCCTCAGTTCAAGTATCTTTTTTCCCAGTTTCAATCCACCATATTTAACCATTTTTGCATAATTTTTGGTATTAAACTACATGTACACCGTGCTAATCAATCTCTAGGACTCCTAGACAAAAACAAGGACTCCAGCATTTCCTAGAAAAATACTTAAAAAGAAAGTTACAGAACAATATTAGCCCAGCTCCAAAGCAGAGTCTGCTCCACACTAGCCAACGTTTTCTATGATAAAAATCTGTCTGGCAACTGATTAGAGGAACGATAACAAAGAACAGAAATAGCACAAGCTGGGGTGGGGGTTCAGAGTTTCCTTACCCCTCAGAATGATGTATTCACAGAGAGCAAACAGGATCACGAACTCGAAGCTTGTATTCACCACCTACCTCCAAGTCTGCTAGGTCCACAGAGAACAGCCCTTTCACTCTACTCAGCATGACCGGCTGACTGTTATCCATGTTCACAGGAGTTTTAGCTGTTGCCCAACGCCATAAGCAGTGCATTGTTCTCACTATAATCTCTTCCAGAACTAAAGGATTTTACAAGCAGTCATTATTCTTGTTTTAAATATAGGTTTTCAAAGAAAGAAAGGAGCCCGACAACAAGACAGCAATTATAACAGCAAGAGCTTTCAAGCTTCACAATGTCTAGACCAAGTCACTGAGCAAAAATAGTCTTCACTCCGGACTAGAGGAGTCAGCAGCTACTCTAAATTAGAGCCGGTGCTCTATTTCTGACAGGAGAGCCTGGGAGCTTCTGTGCTTCCCTGCCTGGCAGCTTTATTTAGGAGAGGACTTGGGGGGAGGAGAGGGGAGGGGAAAAGAGAGAGAGAAAAAGAGCTTTATTTCTCTACCTGCTGAGCTAAAAAACTGCTTGCAATTAGGCTGCTTTTCAAAGGCGTTATGTCACAGATTAGCACAATCTTAAAATACTCCCTTCAGCAACACTAGAAAAGCAAAGGGAATCAGAACCATTCAAAAAAGCAAAAAACCATGAACTCAGGCCTTTCTCCTGATTTGTTCCTGACAAGCAGTGGGCCACAGCAGAGCCCTCACCTGCCCGCACCTCCTGCATTGTACCTGCTGTTTCTATTGAGTTCTCAGAGGTGCCCAGGGAAAGGTTCTGTTCTAGCTGTTCCCCGAGACTCCACAGGTACTTGGCAACTTCTCCACCTAGTTTCAGAGCCTGAAAGTCTCAAGAAGGAGGGCTATGTGCCTAACGTGGATACACTGGTACAGCATTTGCGGGGTTTTACTTCTCCCTGTAACACTTTTTGGAAGTGTTAAGAAGGAAACCCAGTATGACTTCTCAGTTTTACAGATGACCTAACAGTATCTTAGAGACGGGAAGCCATTCCCCTGTGTATCTTGTACACCAGCCGCAGAACCCGGCATGGGACTCAAGTACCCCTGTTTTCACTGTCTGACCTACGCAGCCATCTCTTCAAAGGCTCCCTAACCACCACTCTCCCCAGTCATGTCACAGGCAGTGTGTATAAAGCTAAAGGAAACCATTACATATTTCTTAATAACTAACTTATTAAAGCTCTGTCAGTAATTTCCATTTTGAAAGCATTCAGCTGAAATGTGGTTCACATGCTAAGCAACAGCAGGAATGATCCCATGACACTCGTAACGTTTCTGAAAGACAACTCATCACAAACATCTCCCCTGCACTGTCTGCTGATGTCCACGCCACAAACACCAACAGTGGCTGCATTGCTATTTTCTAAGCAATGAAATAACAGGATTAAAAAAAATCACCACAAGAACAGAGCAACTGGTTTATTAGCCCAGCTATTTCCACTTCCCCTAGATTACAGCCTGTTCCAGCATGCCTACTCAAAAGTAATTTTAATGGGTGTTGCAGTTCTCCTGTCCAGCTAATATAAATGCTACAGAAGCAGTCTGCAGCTGCATGAAATAGACGCAGAACTTCTAAAAAATAACCATACATTTGGAATCAGAGAGGAATTTAAATGCTTTATACACCTCTTATGTTTTTGCCCCAGAGAACAGAAGGAACATAGTTCATTACACTGGTCATTGCTTAGGAGGCAGTAGCAAGAGAGCATGAATAAAAATAATAAACAGCTCGAAAATGTTCTCTTCCTGCCTTAGACCAAAACCAAATTTGTTCACCCTTTTTAGTGACCACACATACAGAAGGGCAGTCTCAACCCTGTTTGCTCCCTGCATTAGCAGGATGTGGCAGATATGAACTGTCTACCTCTGTCCTCCCTTCCTCCACCCTTCTCTTCACCTCTTCCCTTCCCCCAGTTCTGCAGGCATCACAAAGGATTTAAAGAGCTACAAAGACATTCTTTTAGGCTCAGGCAATTCCAGTAACCTTAGAAACCAACAATAGTTGGGAGCCTGGCAGTTTGGCCACAGCAACAGGCTGCTTTTCTGTTCTCTCATTGTCACTGCTGCACCTTTAGCTGTGCTACGCAAAACCTTGCTGGGCTGGAAGGCAATATGCAGCACCACGTTCAAAATAAACAGTAGTAAATAAAAGGAACAACTCGGTCCTAAATTCATCGTATTTCACCAGAGTCTGCCCAGTTACATCAGGACCAAGCTGGAATAACTTCCATTAAAATTCGCTGAATTTTCACTCAGGCAGATTCCTGCTGAAGTCAAAGAAAATTTTTGCTTGTGTAAGGATCAAAGGAAGCTGAAAGAGAACACTGTCCTGCAGAGCCAAAAATGGGGAAAAAGAATGGAAAAAGCCTTTTCTGCTTTGTTTAGTCTTCAGTGGACTGAGCTCTACCTATATATAGCCATTAACGTTACACCGAACTGAAGTGTCTCCAGTGCAGAACAGCGTGGGGAAGCCATGCATAGTCCAGACCCAAGGGAACCAGTGCCCTGCAGCCCTGGAGCTCCCAGTAACCACCTGAATGTGGCTGGGATTTCAGGCTCCTCTTCCAGCAAAAGTATCGGTCAGAGACAGGATCTGAGGGCCTTGGCTTATCTGTTAATTTCTGATTCCAGCAGAAACGTCAGATTATTCTGTGCAGTAAAGAGGCTTCCAGTGATTTGCATGTTAAGAATCAAACTGTAAAGATCAGAAGGAGCCATGGTCTGCGAGCACGAACAGCTGATACCAGTCACTACACAGACCAGCACAGCAGAATTATTCATTCCATTCTTTTACACTGATGCAATGCTCTTTGGTATCAGTTTGAACCAGAGACTTTACTCATGGAAGTGGAGGGGGGGTGTGGGTGTGTATAAAATGAAAAAGCCTCTCTTGTTTGTTGACCCACCCAGTTAAAATCCATGTCAAAATCCACCTGCCCGTATCTGGGTTGCAGTCCACTTGATTTTTTGTAGTCTGAGTTCTGTGTGAGGCTACAAACACAGTTTCAAAACCATCAGTCTGGGACAAACTTGTAAACTCTGACCCCTTTCACTAGTTTCAGTTTAGAGGGACACAGTGCTATGGGCTATTTTTAGATCTTGACTAATTTATGTATGCTTTTAGAAACAGACTGTAACAACTCGACATTTTTGTCAATTTGTTGGATATGACAGGGCACAAAATTGTAACTCTTGGTCTTTTTTTTAGCTAGTGCTGGACACAGAATATAGTATGGTAGAGTACTATTATCTAAAAGTTAGTAAGTGATTAAGCTACGGTGTCATTCTCAGACCCAGCAGGCAGAAGAAGAGGTCCTGGTAACGCAGGCTGAAGCAATCATACTGAGCAATAGGTGTGAGGCATCGCCTCAAATGCTATTATGAGAATGGAGAAGGACAAAGGGAAAGCAGTATTTCGGCACTCCCGCTGGGTGATCGCTGCTTTGGGGAGAGAGTAAGCACCCTTTCCACCAAAGGTCCCTCCGTGTACCCACACGCTCCTACCTTGCCTGAAAGTAAGCTCAGGAAACTAACTTTAACCCAGCAGGCAGCTGGGGACGTCCTGAACGAGTGGGAAGGTTCTGTGCTGAGGGTTGTCTTCCCCTTACCTGTACAACTTCTTTCCTCACATTGACAATGTCTAACCAGTCATTGAATCTTGGGTAGCTGTTGAGCTCTGCTGTCCTGTCATTCAGAGGCACACTCAGCTTGCATTGCCGTTGTCTGTGGATGTAGTCAATCAGCTTCACCTGTTGAGATCCAGAAAATAAAGAGTTAAGTTCCTTGGGACATGTTGTCATCTTCCTGGGCAATGCCTGTACAGTACCAGCCAAAGGGGATGCTGGTCTGTGAGTGGGGCTCTTTCATGATACAAAAATGACATACTCTTACTAGCACTCAGGGAAATTCATACAGTGAAGCCCTTCCCTCACATCGAGCATCTTTGCTCTTCAAATTTCAGCAGAAGGCACGACCTTGCAGGGCCCATCCCTGCAGGACTCTTCTCTAAACCCATATCAACAAAAGTTCCATGCAGAGGCTGGCTGTCATGCCAAAATATGAAAGGGTGTCCAAACCATTTGAAACAATTAATTACATTCAGTTTAAAAGCACTGCACATGTACATGCAACCTCATTCTGAATGCTGTGGGTATTGCTAGTCTCATCTGCAGGACTACCCGCCCTCTCTTCCATTGCTCCTGTACGTTTGTGATATTCTCTTACATCTGGCCTTCATTGGGATAGAAGACCAGTGAGGCAGGAATAGCCAAAGTGCCCAAAGACTCTGAGGTCCATTATCTGATGGGCCTTTCTATTACAAAATTAACATTAAAAACAATGATCTTGAAAGAACAAAAATTCAGGCAGCTGGACTAGATGATTGTTGTACATCATCTATTCCATTCCGAAGTTTTATTCCAAAGCTTTTATCACCCGACCATCTCATACCAAATGCACTACACAGAAACCTCCACTTTGGACACAGAAAAACAAAATGACAAGGAGGAATATTATTTGTGCCTTATGTTTGCTTCTCAAAAAGAAAATATTCTCAAAAGATTTCTCACTATGTCACACATCCCCATGGGGCAGACTTAAGCTTCAAAACCTTCCTAACAAAACAATGCCTCAAAGCAAGTTAGCTGATCCGTGATGTATAAACCAAAACATGTTCTTAGTCAACAAATTTTAGCATTTGGGACAAGATCAGAATGCAAATGAAAAGGAAAAAACAAGTATGGATTCTTTGACCACTATAATGTCTCCCCTCTTAAGTTTCTGCTCAAAATATTTTTGGTTTATGTATCTGAATGGTGCTATACATGACTCGTATCCACAATCTCGAAGTTATACACAGGAAAGAATTAGATCATTTCCTCCTTCCCCAGATAAAGGATACTACAGGGAAAACAGATACGGCATTTGATCTCACCTGAACAACCCCCATATGGAGCATAATGCTTTTGGCCTGCTGATCAGTCTGGGAGAGCTACTACTTCATAATAACTGTCCTAGAATAAATACAATTCTTCCTTGGCAATATATGGGAAACCCTTGTTTTATTGGAAGGGGGAATTCTTTCTCCTTCTCAGCTTGTTTACTGTGACCCAGTCCTGCAAATGTCTTATCATGAGGTTAATCTAGGTGTTCTTACACACAACGCTGCTAAATAAGCAAGGTTCTGCAACGGATAATAACAGAAGATGCACAGAAACACAGTTAACTATAAAGAAGCACTGAGTAGGAGGACCTGTACTTGCACAGGGGAACTACACTGTGCTCAAGTTATTACATTGCCAATACTATCCTTTAATAATGGCTGATGAGACCACGGTTATAGCTAGTCACAATTTCTTGGGATTCAAGCCATTGTGGGCCTCAGTTTCTGCATATGGCCAAAGACTGGTGGTCAAGAGCATGAAAAGCCCCGAAGACCATCCTTGGGATGGCAACAGATTGCAGCAAGGTGTGACTGAACTGACCCCACCTCAGTGCCGGAGTCCAGCACATCCAGCTGGATGTTTGTGGCTGCAGCTTCAACACTCAGCGATTTCCGTGGGAGCGGAAGCAGCATACAGACCACTTGCGCTGTGGCTGCAGCTGATGCCAGTGGAAGCCAAGTGGCAGCAGCAGCCCCCAACCAAAACGCTACATTGGATGTTGCTTGGAGGTTGCTTCCATCCTAGCAGCAGAACCACCAGTTCTGTACAACGCAGAAAGCCAGCAGCTCTTGATAAGGCATTTCTAGCTTGTGCTTTCCTGTAAACTTAGCTGAGGGTTTTGTTTTATGAGCAATCTGACTCCTCACGACTACCAGGTACAACAAGAAGTTTGTCTCTGCCCACACACTTCTGAATTCAAACAGCAGTGCCATGAAGTTTTAGATTTATCAAAAAGTGGGTTAATATAAAAGTGGTTCAAACCCTTCATGCAATGAATACAGAAATGCAAAGCAGTGCCAGTCTTAGGAGAGGCAGTTGTACAACAGAAGGACTGCCATGTCCTAGAAGACTCAGCCATCCCTTTGCATTTACACTCTGACCACGCAGCTGAAACCAGCGGAACCTTTTAACCATAACTTCCTAACACGGCTTTGGAACATAAAACCTGAAAGAAATTACCTTGGAAATCCCACTCAATCGTTTTCAGTCTCAGTACCTTTTTTCATAAAAAGGGGATGACAGCACTTCCTTTTTTCCACCCTTTGTCTGCTTTCTCTAGCCAGAGCCCCCGCTGCAGCACGGAGCAGGGCAGGGCAGGTCCCCGCCAGCAGCCATGCTGCTGCCGAAGCCGGGGGGCTGCGATGGGGCTGGCCATGGGCTCAGCAGAGGCCTGGGCACCACCAACAGCCACGTGTCCGTGCCTGTGCTCTGCGCCAATTAGAGACCAGTCAGCTCACTCCCTCAGCACAGTGCCATATGCTAGTGTGACTACGGGACCTTTAAACACTGCTGCAGCTTGTTCTGCCTGTGCCCGTACTCCCAAAGTTGCTGTCAGCTGCGCTTTCCTACGCAGTTGCACCTTCAGTTGTACACGTCCCTAAATTAAGATGTGGTATGTGTGCTCTGTTCCTTCAGAGTTAACTCAGCACAGGCAAGGGGCACATATGATGTCACTGGCTGGCTTAGTCATGACCCTCTGCTTTCTCACTGTCACACGTATTTTCCCTTAACAGCCTATCCAGCGAGCTCTCCCATTCACAGTCAGGTCAGAAATGAGCTTGGAGATGCCGTTCCAAGTAGTTTCCTGCTAAGTGCCTGGTTTCAATTTTTTCTGCTTCTTGTTGTACTTTTTCCCCGCCTCACGGCCTGGCTTCGTAGCATATACATCCTGACAGGGTACAGCCAGCTGGCCCGCATCAGATGCAGCGCGACTGCAGATCTCCCCAGCCACTACAAAGAAGTCTGTGCAGAGCTGGGGGGTAACTCCCCCATTACAGGGAGGAGCAGAAATACTGTCTGCTACGGTTAAAGCAACTGTTTCACAGTTTAGACTGAACATAGTGTGAATGGTGATTTTTGCTTATTTGTCCTAAAACTCCTTTTTTAACAGGAAAGACGTACATTCTCATTATTAGGGTTTCATTCCACTCCAGATACTTGGTCCTTATTGCCTCCAAAAGTATCATGTTTGCATCCTGGCTTCTTCTGTCAAAAGGCACCAGGGAGGAAGCGATTAGAAAGAGCTGACTTTGCTACAGGTAAACACAGGAATGGGATAGTCAAAGCCCTGACAGGAGAAGTTTGGGGAGCACATTTGCCCTTCCTCTCGAAGAGAGGGTCTCTTGGCATCCCATGGGCTAGAAGTGAGATTAACAAAGAACACAGAGTGGGAACAGATGTAATAGGAACAACGAAGAACTGGTACGCACAGAGGGGGAAGGTCCCCTAACAAGAGGTAGAAAGAAGAGGTTGCAGGAAGTTTGAGGACTACTTGATAGCCCCCAATATGACAGAAGTCAGTCTCTCTCTATATATATATTAAAAAAAATAGCTTCCCAGCTGTGCAATAGATATGTCATGGAAAGGGGAAGGAAGACAGAAATCACCCAAGCCTTCTCTCCTCTGGAGGCCATTCCAAGCAAGGTTAAATGATGATATGCACTTTGATATATGAACTGCAACCACAAAATCCAGCCAAAGGCAAACGTCATCTGTGTAGTTGTAAGCCGCGGTATGTAGAATTCCCAGGGTATTGTGGCATGTTACTGCTTCTTCCCTTGGATCACCTCACCCCTTCCCCATTCCTTGGCAGACCTCAAGGTTGCTGAGCACCTAGGGAAAGAAGCAAGATTGTTTGCACAGTGATTTTGAAACTGGTACAGCCAGCCGTGACAGCCTTATGTGTGAAAGTAGCAGCTCGGCTCCTCAGTCAGACTGCAACCTGTTATTTTAGTGTAGGATCTCCCATCAGGCAAGATTTATTTTCCTGGAAGAAGGATGAGATATCAGCATGCTCTCTAAAGCCAGAGCTCCACACGCAGCTATATGTAACACTCACTATATGCAAATGCCTTAAAAGTAGCACAATACCCAGTATTAAAGCAGAAGGAACAGCAAGCACTGACAGTGGCAAGAAAAGGTGTGGGAGTCTGTTCCAAAAACCATGGAGGAAGGCAAGATGGACTTAGTATCTGCTTATAAACTAAAAATCACAAATTAAGTAAAACAAATTAGACAAAAGGCATATGGCCCCACGTTATCACATTATCCTATTACAATGTGCAGTATCACAAGGACAGCATGCTGCTTTGAAGATGGATATTCTTGAGGTACAGTCACTATTCTTGCATTCCCCATAAAAATTCTCACCAATTTCAATGTAACACCAGAAGCACTACATTTAATGAGTGAGAGAATGGACCTCGGCTCCAGGGAGCTGGATTCCACTTCTAACTCTGCCACTGACCTGCTTTCTGACCGCGAGCAAATTAAATGATCTGTCTCCTCTTCCACCCTGCATGTGGCTCTGCCTGCTTGTATCACATAAACTCCCTGGAGCAGGCACTGTCTTCAACTATTTTTGTACTGCTTAAAAAAATATGGGTTCCAATATTTTCACTTGACAAGTCTCATCCATAGCATAAACTCCTAAAAGAATACTGCTGGAAGGTACTCGATGCAGCACATATTTCAACGTCAAACTTCTCTTCTTCATTGGGATATAACAAAAAAATAATTCTCAAAAATGGAAAAGCAGCCTGACAACACAGATCTGAGTATCTTAGATTGCCAAGTCTGGTTTTCCCATGATAACTTCTTCGCATTTACTTTTCAAGTCCAAATTTGCTTTCCCCTAGTCCTATAAATAGTATATTTGCATTCTCTTCCCACCCTACATGCACCACGCTTCTCCCGTAGGATGAATTTCATTTTGTTATTTCCTGCCCAGACTTCTAACTAAACTACATGGTTTGGCTTTAATAGCTGAGCTGTTGCAAAACCATTTTCTGAGAATATAATAAAACTTCTGGGTTCAGTGACGCACATAAAAACCCACAAACAACACGCAGGTCTCCAACCACAAACTAGACAGAGAGATAAAGCCAATAGTAAGCTATTCACTGCCTGCCTGCCAAACGGCACAGCCTACTCATCACAAATGGCAAACCCCACAACAGAAGCAGCAATACTCCAACTGCCTTAAACCCACAGAGATGGGCGAGAACAGGAACAGAGACAGGATACAGAGCAGCTGGAGTAAATCGCTGTTTACAGGGTGTGCTCCCTTGGAGCCCTCCTTCTCTCTGTCTGGTGCAGCTGATGGCCAGGACACCCAGTTCCCATTTGCTCCAAGAACTGCACATGTTGCAAGGTATGGTCCTGGACGCACGTGTATCTCCTTCCTAGAGCACTTTTTAAATTAATATCCCTTTACAGCATATGCGAGAATCAGGCCCAAGATGTTTAGGAAAAAACTGCTAAGCTTGTACTTTTTTTCTTTATTTATACAAAGTAAACAGCAGATCTCTTGAGATGCAAGTTTGCCCGTATCCATGACCTCAAGCCAACAGTCGGGAGTTTGAACCACTACGAACAAAGCCCAAACATGCACAAGTTCTTCAGTTGCCCTTCTGCAGACATCACACGAGAAAGCAATGCCATCCGTAAAACTAGTTCACTGGCATCAGGGTGCAAAATTCAGGACTCCCTGGCAAGCAAGGAGATATTACAAGCGTGAGTTGGAAGAACTCAGTATTCATAGTGCAGTCCAAGTATTTCTGACCTCTGTTTAATTGATCAGAAATCACATCCTAATTTAAGTTTCATGCATTTGGGGGTAAACCGTCTCTCAGCTTCTTGTCAATTATGTTTTATTTATGTTTAGAAAAGTAGCATCTTATTCCAGAAGTCATTAACAGGCAAGCACATTAAATCTACTGCAGCTTTTGCACTTGGCTGACGACCAATCAGTCTAATTCAATGGAATTAATCCAAATAAAGAGGGAGAAAGGAGCAGAGGATAAAAGAGTTCGCATTTTTCTTAAGTCTTCCCTAGCTTATTCTCATGTTTTTAATCCACATATCTTGGAATATCCTATATATGCAGCGAGAATAATTATTTTCAATTCACAAAAAAGGGAAACTGATGCACAGAATGGAAATTATACATTAAACAACTTGGGGATAGTCAGACAGACCCTGACAGGGACTCTGCTATACCAAAGGGCCAGCCGAGACTCCTTCAGAATAGCAACAGTTTGAGCCCAAGTTTGGTTCAGTCACACAGTTCACAATCACATGCCATGTTTTCACATTTTCACAAAACTTAAGATGTTCTGCTCACTGATGCCTACAACTTTTCTTGATGACTTGAAACACATGCAATGTTTAGAAGAGGATTTTTTTCAATACCCAAAACAAACAATTGTCATTATTTAATCAACAAATGAAGCACATGTTCAAAAGCAAATCATATTTCTCCTGTCCCACATGAAATCTCACAGAGTCTGGCAGCACTTGAAAAGACAATAAATATGAGCTTACACCAATACTTCCAAGCCTACTACCGCTTACTGCCTCACAATTTAACAAGGTGGAGGTTGAAGTTTTAAAAGGATCAGATCAATGTATGACCCAGCTCTTGCATGTGGCCAAGAGAAATGCAAATCATCTATCTTCCTTCAGACAGGAATTAATCAGGAAGGAACTCCTCTATTAACCGCCTGCCAAGTAGAGGGCCCAGAGGGCAAGGGTGCACTCTCTGAAGCATCAGACAACAGCTACTGCTGCAGCAGGACACGGCACTGCCTGGATCGGTGTCTCACAGAGGAGCGAGGTTCTGCATTTCTACCTCCCGAAACAGAAGACGAAACTTCTGAACTCGGAGTTTATGTGCATGGGACACTGGGGAAAGCAAGATGAGTCATTTTAAGGCATCCAGTGAAAGTGGATTCACTTCACACCTTTAGCTGACTCGTATCTGTTTTCCCCAGTGCCATTATACAGACAAACCCTAAGTCAGACCAAAAAACTACTTGAGCAACCTGAGCACTGAAGAAAACACAAAAAGGTCAGAATCTGACTTGCCAAATTTTCTTCTGAAGTCATGCTCGGCAACCACGTGAGAAACTGATAAAGATCTCAACAAGCCTTCAGAGCCCGGCAGCAATGTGAGTGTACTTCAGGACACTTTTTTCAAAGTCATCCAAGTTAAAAAAGAAAAAAGGTGCAACTGAGTTGATCCATGAAAAGGAAAGAACTAGTATTTCATTTTTATAGAGCAAGCTATTTTGTATGCAAGAGTGCTTGCTCTCAGGTATGGAAGCTGAGAGCTGGGGAAGCACCTGTGATCTGACCGAGCGCTCAGACCCCCCATGCAGATAACGAAACAGCACCTTCCCGACCTCACCGGTGCCAGGCACGCACAGCTGCTCGCTCCTAAGTGCAGCGCAGCGACGAGGGTAACTTCAGTCACCTCGATACCAGACTAACAGGGAGGGAATACCAAACTGGTGGAAAATAGTAAACACCAAAGCAGTAGAAATGCTGGTTGGTTTCTTCAGCTAGGACTGAAATGCAGCAATGCTGAGTGTGTCCAGAGCAGAACTTTCCCTGGTATGCAGTAATCTAGGCTTGTGATCAGAGTGGTGTTGAGCCTGAACGCTTACCTGGGGCCAGAGGAGACTCAGAGAAATACACCAGCATGAAGTGCCCAACTAGTGGAGACAAGCAAAGGCCAAAGAATCATTACGCAGAAATACCGCTGAGGTTTTCCTGGTCTGTCCTGCAGACTGTGCACAGAGCCAGGAGCAGACGGGTGGAGGATCACAAGACACAGCGTCCAGTCTCAGCTCTGCCAGGGATTTGCAGACCCAAGGCAAGCCACTTCATGCATGCCTGCAAGGCTGGCTGTTCAGTCAACCATCCTGAAGAACTCTGATTCAAAGTAACGGTCTGCAACACCCTTCAACTGACAACAAATCAACTGTCTTTGCAACTCCTGTACACCATGCAACCCAACACTGAGCTGTTCCTTCTGCGAACTTCAGCTTTAAGCAGCCGACTCATTTGAATGCCCCCGGCAATCTGAACTGTTACCACCATCTGATCACAGCATCACCAAGCAGCAAAAGTCTCAGAAATTCTTGTTTCCCCTCTGTGTTCAGAGAACTAGCTTGTTGAGTGTGTAGGTGTAAAGACACCTTAAAACGACGTAGACTGTTCCCTTTCCAGTATAGGGAGAACTAAAGCAATGTTTGTTTTTGACTGGTTTAAAACCAAATCTGCCTGGTGAAATGGAGAGAGTGGGTCTGTACCCTTTTAACACGACATAAGCTCACTTTGCAGTGAAAACTCATCCAAACCTGTTCACAGAACATTTCGTTCAACCACACAGAAAACCATCCTTCCCATCTGTGTTTTCATTAGCAACACTCAGATGACGCAGGATTCAGCTGGAGAGTCTTCTCATCTCACAAACTTCAAAGCTACCTTGAATCCAGCATGGAATTCAAACAACTCTTTTCAAGGCAAGCACAAGAGCTGCACAGGAGCAAAATGCACAACCCAAAATAAGAAGAAAAGATGCAGAAAAACATTTCAAGGAATTATTTGTATTCTAAAAAATGAGGTCGCTCAATTTCTCACCCACATGGCTTTGCCCTCAGAAACAACTTAACTGAATCCACTAAAGGATGACACTTTGACATGTATCTTTACCAACCATTTATTAGTAAGGCCAAGCCAGAAGATAAAACATTACAAAGAAATATCTGGAAGCAGATGCATTTGTTTATTTGAGATGGTATCTGAGAGAAGGGGCTCGCATACATGTCACACACTGACTTGCAGTCTGTGGAATCCACGTTCACCAACTTGAACCCAGCTGACTCATGCAGCAAGGAAGCGTGGCAGAGTGAGCAGGACTCCTGTCTGAGATGTGAGGCCTGGCTTCTAGCTCTGGCTCTGCTAAAACAGTAGCCAGAGTATTCACTTCTTTGCATTTGTTTCCCATCCACCTCTCCATTAATTATACAAGTGCAATCAAAGGCACCAGCTATGTAGGCTACTGCTATGCTGGACCACAGGCATAGGCCCCTTTGAAACAGCCAGCTTGAAGAACTGTGCCACTGCTTTGAATGCCAGCAACAACTGATGAACATTAACTTACTCACAAGACCTCACGCGGTAGCACCTTATTAAAAAGAGAAAGAGGAAAAAGGATTAAAAATAATTTGCAGAGAGTCAAGGAGCAGTTCTAAAAACAGGTCACAAAGACTAAACTTTCAGACCTCTGACCTAACCAGTAGATGATGGCAGCATTGACTGTGATGAAGCTTCCAAAAAGCTGAGGAAATCAGAGTGATGGCAAGGATGGGAACAAGCGCTCCGCGGGGCAGCTGCACGCCGGGGTACCGCTCCGCAGGCTGCAGCACGCCACGGGCAGCGAGCTGTGCTGGCTCACGGCAGCTGAGGGTCTGTGCATGGAGTTTCCACACCAGCCTCACTTACAGCGGCTTCTGCACAGAAACAACAGCCAGCCAGCCGCTTCTGCAGGACCGGGGTGTCTGGGCCGACTTAGGGACTTCTGGTTTTGCTTATAAAAGAAAAGTAAATATTTTCTCAATACGTTGCTAAACAAACCCTGCAAAATAGAACACAGCACAAGCCAGCAGAAAAGTGTACAGACAACGTATGCTCTGGGGGAGGGAAAAAAAAAAAAGCCTTAAGAGAAATTAGTAAATAAAAGCACAGAAAGGTAGAGGGGTAGGGAGAGATGGAACACCAGATGGATGGATTTTCCTTTGAGCCTTCAGTCATGCCTGAGGCTGACACAATAGCCACTGCCCAAACACTACAGTACGTTATTTGTGCTTTGTCAGATGATGCAGACAGCATCATTTCTGGGTCACTTGGAGGCCACGTACTACCCCTTTTCTCTCCCCTCCTTTCTTTTTCACAATCCCAGCGACTGAGAGCTGAAAATACTCAGTTGAGGCCTCCTCAGCTAAGAGTGGGAGGATGAAACTGCACAATCGAGTGGTTCCCTGTGCCTGAGAACATGATTGTCTTCAAGGATTTCATCCTAGGGAGGCATCTGAGCCTAATGCAGCTGCAGCAACAGTCCTCTGCTTAAATATCAAAGATTTCACACCCACTGCACACTACAAATGAAAGCCCTCCCCCTTCCTTTTTAATGTGAGGACATGCAACTGCAACAGAATGATTGAGAGTGCTCTGCTCAACTAAGAGCTGTACGTACCATTTGCTGAGCGCAACCCTGCTGCTGCCCCATCAGCTCTCCAGCCCAGCTCAGACTTCTCTCCAGCACCCATCCAGCTGAAGTTCATCCATGCTTCACTAGGCTTAACTGCATTTCCACATGGAGCACAGGAAGGCCAATAACTTCCTCCTGCACAAAGCAGATACTGAAGGATATCATGACTCCAAACTGGCCTACAGATCTGTTCAGGTTTCCCATCCACTCACGACATCAGTGCATGTGCCATTTAGCAGGCTCATGGATTTACACTGCTATGAAGAATATTTCTGTCTGAGCACAGCACACCTCCTGTTCTCACTCACTTGATTCCTTCCACAGGGTCCCCAGATCCTGTATCTGTTCACATGCAGCCAAATCTCAACCAGCTCAAACGGGGTGACCATCTGGAAGAGTATCACCATCAGTCCGGAACCTGGTCCTCAGCAGCTAAGGCTTCACAAAGCCTAGTTTAACACAGTCTTGGCCCTCAACCAAGGTCGTCAAAAATAAGTTAACAAGCACCTGTCAGAAACGGACTAGGCAGAGCTACTCATGCCTTTGGCGAGACTGCAAAAAGGATCTCCTGAGATCCCTTCCGGGGATTCTACATCGGCTGAGATACTGACCCACACCATAACAGCACTGAAAGAAATCTGGAGAGCCTCTAGAAATCAAAGACTTCTATCTCCCTGCCCCAAGCAAAGATCAGCCCTGAATAAATCTTTCTTGACAGTTGTGGAAACCTGGGCTCAGATCCTTCCTCTCTCCTTCCTATTTCTTGCACGCTCCTAAGCAAACCACTGCAGGCCAGATCCCCTGCAGACTTCAACAGCCAGTTAGGAGCTCACATACTTCGATGGTTCCGCATCTTACAGCATTCAAGGCTCAGTTCATGGTTTGTTAGAGCATACACAGCGCTACCCTACTTCACCAAGCTGGGGAAAAGGGAGGAGCTTAGGAGATGCTCAGATCCTACTACAACACAGGCTTCTCAAAGCATTGCAGATAAACAATTACTTGTCCAACTCATCTGCTGTAGCCCACAAATTTATGCAGAGGTGAATGCAGCCCAAAGATAACACTCATACTCTGCTTCTCCCTATAACTACAATTGTTCAGTATCTTGGCAAATCCATTGCATCTCTCCTCCCATAAAGAAAACAACTACCCCCCATCCCCTGCTGGTTTTACAGTGACTGCAGCCAGAAAGCAGCAAGTGACAGGGAGAAAGATTACAAAAGGGTCATCATCCAGAGAGGAAACACCAGGTCATGTTTTGGGGATAGGGGTTGTGTTACAACTCATGGATCTCTGTAAAACTCAAAACTTTAAGTGCCTTTAAAGATAATGTCCTCCATCATTTTTTTGATTGCACTGATCATTCTCACACATCTGTCAAAGAACCCTCAAGTATATTTGATTGTCTCATGGGGGAGGCATGAATAAAGAAACCAACAACCTCTGCACGTGTAAACTTGCAGCACAAATAAAGAAGCAGAGTTTACAACAAAAAACATACAGCCAGACATTTCCTTCAGCAAGATCAGGAAGGGAATGACTAATTCTAGGTCCCCATCACATTCTTGCACTTCCCTTTCCTCTTCAGTGCAAGCCTCATCCTGCAAGGTACTGAGCACCCACAGCTCTCACCAGAGACAGGGAGGGACCAAGGGGCACCACCTTGCACGTCCAGCCTGAAAGCTGCCGTGCTCTGTCCAAACGAGCCGAGAGGTCGCCGATAATGAAGCAGTTGACTGCGCAGGATGCTGCCCCTCATCCCAAACGCTTTATTCACATTTCTCTTCCCCCCGACTTCTCAACCACCTCCCTCTCATGTTACATATTTCTAAAGCCTCAATAAAATACATTCACAAACCTCCTGTCTCTTCCATTCCCTCAGGTACTGGCTGGGGAATGAGCCAGATGAGCAACTTGCTCTCTGCAGCACTTGGACTTATCAGCAGACCAAGGAAAGGAAACAAAACACAACTAAATCTAATCCCCTGCTTATTTGATTCAATTATTTGAGCACTTGAAGAGTCCCACCTTCCCCTCCTCCTTCTGACGCACACACTTCCCCAAACTGCTGCTGCTGGACAGGACTTTGCGGAAGAGATTTATACAGAAAAAGTTTAAATCTACGTAGGAGACTGTTGCAGGTCTTAGAGCTCAAGACATTTTGCCTCTGCACCTTGGGAAATCTTAGCTAAGAAACCTTGTTCTGTGAAATGCTCCAAATGATTAGCTTTCTGCTAGAAAGAATGGAGCTATTTTGGCAAGGGCTGGGGTCACATTTCTCTCTTCACAGACACTGCGTGAGACAGCTGCTGTGGCTCACTGCTCACATTTTATTTTTTCCAAAAATCTCTTTGTAGCTCTGTCTTACTGGGTAACATTTGCCTATAGCAACCGCATGGGGTTTCAATCATTAAAGTACAAATACAGTATTTAGAGTGGAGACACCTGAATCCAGACTCCCACCCCACAAAAGACCGTTTTTTCTTTGTGACTCTGAGACTTTCACCTAAACCACGTTGTGCCCACTTAGAAAGTGGAGGAAAATATAGATGCTGACCTCGTAACAGTTGTAAGAGGCAAAACACACAGGAGACTGATATGCAGCAATCGGCCATACAGACAGTACTGCAACAGCTATTTGGCATCATACAACTGCCTGGAAAGATTTTAATCAACACTTGAAAAATTATTACACACAAGTACAAAGACAACAAGCTCCAAGTTTAGCATCTTTAAGCCAGATACAGTACCCATTACTTTCGCAAATTTCCACAGAAGCCCCACACAGCACATTTGTCCCTGTGCCTAGTCAGAAAAGGAGGTGGGGTTTCCTTGCTTGGTTTTTCTTTGTGTTTAAGAGAAGTGTATTGTCACAAACAGTCTGTTAAAACCAAGACTTCTCCATGAAAGTGATTTAGGTAAGTTTCTCATTTTCAAACAAATCAGAGTTCTCAAAACTTACTTTTATAATGAAAAAATGCATTTAAAAAGACATCATTTCTGCATTAAATGTATAATGAAAGGAAATGTGCCAGTTCAGGATTAGAATTTGAGCATTTTGCGGGTGTGTCCAAAAATTCTTTCACGCAGAATTTGTGAAAAAATCTGAGCCTGACTTTTCACTCCAACTGGGGACTGGAAAAAGGCCTTTGGAGCAGGAAAATTCTCACATTTGCCATCACTTCTACCCAGACCTCCCAATCACTCCAAGATTCGGAAAAGAACCCCAGAGCATCAGCCTGTATCAGCATTGCTACAAAGTGATTGTACACTTCTCCTTCAATCCACTCATCTGCTGAGCTTTACAATTTTTTACATCTTTCACTTTTCATGCTATACAGTCTCCTTAGGAAACATGCTTCAAAATACTTCTTCATCAACCCTTTCACATTAAGGTGCTTAGTCAAATCCCTTTTGTCTGAAAGTATCTCCCTTGATTATCCACTGGAGAATAAGTTCAGCAGCCTCTGGGGTTCTGGATTTCTTTTCAATCTCTTGTTCAGATGACTGCTTCAGAGGGACTCTACTGAGTGACAGCAACCAGAAACGAGAAACAACCACGACCGCTTATGAGAAAATAAAAAGCCATTGTAACAAGCCTGTATGCCATTTTGTAATGAAATACCTCCCAAGGAGCAGGGGACAGACAAAGGGATTCTATGTTGTATTTTTCTGCCTGCGAGCTGACAGTTCTCAGTGCTGGATACAAATTCATTCCTTAAGTGTTGAGATTCTTCATTGCAGCTAGCCAACTCTTCATCGTTACACAAAAGGTTACTCGTGTTTTTTTCAGAGTCTTTTTTTTTTTTTTTTTTTTTTTTTTTTACAGTATTTCATCTTGATCTTTCCAACAGGGACACCAACAAGTTAAGCATTACAGAAACTACTAACTTCCCTAGGATGCTTGTGAAAACTGAAATGCCACACCTGTACGCTGGGAGACTCTAAATGCCGTTGGCACTCTACTACACCTCCTGCTAGGTGTGATATAAAACACTGCTGGGAGTAATTCTTCCTACAGCACTCCTCCAGAGTAACAAGGCCAGAAATACAGTGCAGGCCTACAAATGTTTGAGGGACCGAGCAGTGCTGCAGACAGCTTCTCACCTATCTCATGTGCATAAAGTCAGTGTCCACATGCAGCTTTCCTAACACTTGGTTCAGACAGTACTTTGAAAACAGAGCAAATCAGCTCTCCTTCCAAAGCTCAGCTCTTCTGAGGATCTCCACAGACACATCTTACACCTGCTCAGCCGTCACGTGATGAGTGAACAAAATAGCAGGATTCCTCAAGCATCAGCAGCCTTTCTTTAGTATCCAGCTTCTGAATCCAAAAGGTCTTAAAACAAAAAACTTTCTACCTCCATCCTTTCTTCATAATCTTATTTATCTTTCATGTTTTGGCAAAGAGAATTTATAAATTCAACTAGATTACTTACAGTATAATATTGAAAGTGCAAATAATGAGCAGCAGGATATTATTAGCTTTCCAGATGTAACCTGATTCAAAGAATACCGAAGTTTTCTGAAACTGATTTCCCAGAATGCTGGATTAGGTCCCGTTTGTGTTGTCTGTTACCCTAACAGTCCAGCCGACACGAGAGCCTTGTGCTTGGTTAGGTTAGGCACACAGGCATTTGGTAGCTCATTTCAGCTGCCCAAGCTGGTCCTCAGCCTAGTGCGTCATGTTCTGGAGTCCATTTCCATAGCCTGCCTGCAAGAACCCCTACAACATGTTGAATCTTGTCTCTACCACACTGCCACTGCCAATCATTTTCTTCCACTGATAAGAGAAAAGGTGAGGACTGAGCACAGTCACACAAAAATAGGAAGCTATAGCGTTACTCACTACCTTGAAGACTTGCCTGGTCTTTTTCCTTTTCAATTACTCAGCAGATGTTCTTCAACCAGTTACTCAGTTTTTACATGCACCTGCCAAAACCCGTTTCCGCAGGACACACATCCACCCACTGAACTCAGTAAGGCAGTTACTGCTACCCCCTTGTTTCAGTGGGAAAGAGGATGGTGTTTTAAGGTAAGCCCCACCACGTCAAAGTATAACACAGCATCAGATCCAGCAGCGCTGCTGCAAGTGGTTAACAACTACCCGTTCACTTTCTTATCACAAGTTCAAATCTGTAAAGGCAGGATTCCCAAAGATTCCTTTACTGACTTGCTTTTGAGGTCTGCTGTAGTAAAAGAAAGGCAAATTGACCCCCATAAAGGGAAACACTATTTCTAAAAAAGCCACAGTTCTTAAAAATTCAAGTTTGCCATGTATGTTCACCAGTGCCAAGGCTCCACATTCTGTTGTCATGATGAGACAAGTGGAGTTTGCTCCAGACTACTGCTACCAGCACTATTTCCACTGAAACTTCTCAGCAAAAAGCAGTGGATTTTTTGAATGCACTTGAATATCCTTGCAGGAGAACAGGTGAGGAGCCATATAAAAGAGGGAAAAAGACAAAAAACAATTCACATGAAAGCTTTTATTTCTTTATGTAAAGATGTTTGTACTGCCAACAGTTATAAGTCTAATTTAGTGTCACGCAGCTGGACAGACTTAGCTCCTGGGAGCAGATTCTCTATTGCTGCATGCCTCTTTCATCCATCACACACTTTTTTATACTAGCATGTAATACACCAGTAACACATTTCTCCAGAGGAACTAAGAGGTACGCAGCTACAAGAGCTTTGGGCTCTGCACTATAACTGGATTTTAAATATGTAACCCATTCAGAAAGAAAAAAAGTGTTAAAGGAAAGTATTTTTTATTTATACCATACTGGATATCAAATATTCCCCACCACTCCATATTAAGACTTGTTTCCAAGAGATCAGATGATCTTTACACTGCACAATGAATCTACACACACATGCCACTGACAGATGTTGGCCTTCCATGGTTTCCCAAAGAATACTCACCTCAAATGTATAAGTATTACTACAGGGGTGGGGGGTTTCTGTGTTGTGGGATTCGTTTTTGCTTCTTGCAGTGAAAATGGAGGAGGGAGATGGCCGAAAAAAACGTGGTTTTTTTTAAAAAATAAAATATATCAACTATAGGAAACTGCTTAACTGGAACGTGGCAAGTTGCCACACTCTCTGAAAGTGTCTTCTAAAACAACAAAACAGCTTTGCTATAAGACTGCATTTTGGGATTGCCAGAATAAAATACACTAAACCCTGCTCTGTTCAAAGTGTTCTGAACCTATCAAGCAAGCTTCCATATTTCAGATTTTAAGAGGAAAAAAGAAAAACTTTGGTATGTTCTGCCATGCAGTGGGGTCAGAGATTTTCAGTTTGCTCATCAATTTTAGCGAACGCTTCCGGAGCGCGATGTACTATGCACTGAGGCACAAAATGCAGGAATGAAAAATCCATGCAAGCATAACTGAGTTGCCAAGTAGAAAGTGGGTCGTCCATAGCTCAGCTCTAGAAAAGACTCCTAGAACAATTTAAAAAATAAAATGGAGTCAAAGGATTGTATGAGTTTTCTTTGTCTTTTCTGTAGGGCTGGGTACGTTACTAGTAAGTGGGAATGCTACCGAGTTTGCTTCCCTGGTCAGCGCTCTGTCCTTCTCACAACACACACATGTAAACACACACAGCTTATCTTCCAACTCCCTCTCTTTCTGCAGCCCCACGTGTCCTCAGCTTAGCCTTTCAGCTGTCTCAGAATCAGGAACATTGCAGTCTCAGGCAAACTCTGTGAAGCGTAGTTGACTTACAAGTGGGAAGACAACATAAGGGAACAGAGCGTAGCCCACGAGGTCTAAGACATGCCTCCCACCAGGCAACTATCCCCAAACCAACTCACATGCAACATGGTGAGTAAGCACATCTCACAATTGGGCTACAGTACAGTGAACACAGGAATTCCAATTATGCCCGAGGTATTCTCTGCCAAAGAATCACTTGTTCTCCAAAACACTCCTGATTTCCTCGTGTAGAAGTACTCATATTCCTAGCAGATCAATCTTACTGTTTGCAGAAGGCTAAATACTCATGAGATTTAACACAGTTTGAGGCATGTTCTTCTACACAATTAGGATCAAGGCAGCACAGCATTCTGGATCGCCAATCACCCAAAAACACAGGAGCGACTTCCCTGCAGTGGATTACGCATAGCAAATCCTCTCTGAAACCCCACGACCATCCCACTGAAGGAGTCAGTGTTGTTGTAACGGGAATGAAGGACTAGCTGAAGAAGTTCAGGTCTAACACAAGATGTGGAGAAATGCTATGAAGCAGAAGAATGGTGTTGCAGATGGGCTTTATTTACTGCCTTTTTCCTGATTTTGTTTTGCAGTTACTGAGGTGAACTATGTGCATAAGCTCTGCTGGTTTACTCTGCTATAAAATTGCTGTTTAGCTGCTGGGTTTCTTTGTCTGTTGAACGAGGTTTTGTACTGGACTAGTTCTTCCTTCCTACTCCTCCTGCTATTCTGCAGGGACAAGAACAGAAAGAGCGAGGCAACAGGAAGAGCAGGAGTCGCCTCTACAGAGACAAAGCAGGATGTGACCTCTGTTCTCTAAGTGGGGCACAAATGGTCGGATCGTGATATCCAAGCTGGTGTCTCCCTAAAGGAAAGACTATAGCAAGGACCAAAGTGAAGCTGTCAATCTTGGGTTAGAAACTGTGAGTTTAATGACTTCAGTGGTGCTTTGTAGGAGGAACTTAATTAACTGCAAAGAACTTAAATTAGCGACCATTCTGATAGACTCTTGCTAAACAAAGCTTAAACACTCTAGTACTTGATGGAGCCTCAACTCTGCTAAACTTCAATTTTGCGAAGTATTGGTGCAGCTCCTACCTGAGAGCATCCAGCTGCTGCAGCCTTGGTGCTCTGCTTGTGTAGGACAGAGTGTCTGGAAACCTGCGTGACCTGCTTGCTCAGCTTCCAGGCAATCTGCTGCCCTATTAAACTTTGCCTTTGAATTTAACAGCCTACAACACGGTTTGTTTCCATGAGCTGTCTGACCCCCTGCTTCGCAAGGCAGCATACAGATTACTGGCTGGAACAACGCAATGAGAGTGAACTACCATACAGTAGTCTCATCTCCAGGAACAGGTACTGAGCTATACAAAGTGTCCTTTCAGCATCAAATCTAAAAAATTGCTGTACTAGCATGCAGCAAAGTACAGTTGAGGGAGGCCTTACTGCTAGTAGCGAAGCACTCTTACTAACTCCGTGCTCCCGTACTAGCTGTGGTTACAATCGGATTACTGTTGTAGGGACTGTACAAACACCGAAGATTGTACCCCAGTGCCAGAAGTTCACACTCTGAGGGTAGTGATTCACCTAGTTCAGCCTCTTTAATCTCCAGTCTAGGAGGCCACACCAACAACTTCCGAACACACTTGCCTTCAAAGCCAGGGCCTTGGGTGATCTTGTCTATGAAGGATTTCTAGTAGTATTCTAGGTTATAAGAAAAAAAGAGCATTGCAGTTAAGGTGACTAGCTCAGTTAGTGGTAGCTAGGATGACTGAACTCCAGAGTAGCTACACCCACATACCATAATAGGGTTGTGATGGCAGGTGTAATTACTTGGGCCATCAAAGTCAGAAAAGGCACATCTGTTAGGGCCACTGAAGTCTGACCCCCAACTCAGCAACATAATTCTGCATATGTTTTATTCAGCTATGCCCTAGCTCAGGAGTTCAAACACATACCGAGGCAAAGCTGGGAACTGTACTCAATACATCTCTAGACACTAAAAAGGGAAGCTTCCACTGCTGTTTTAGAGCTTAGTGCTTGTGTATCTTACTCCTTGTGTACCTCTTCTATTGGAAGGGACCTTAGTTTAGTATAGATAGCAGTTGAATGAGCTTCTTGCAGTGCTTCAACCCTAGCTTGCTTTTCCTGTTTAGCTGAAACACTTGTGTATGAAGCTAAGTAAAACTGACCTAGGGTTTGTTGATGCTTTCAAAGGGTATATGTTCTGTGCTGGAAATGAGTACCTCTAACCAGACTGACTCTGTACTACAATAATAACTGGAAATGAACTCTGGACCATCGGCTCCCAGCCACTCCGCGTCAGATCATGTTGCATAAGTAATAGCCAGGTCTGGGGGAGGACAACACTTTCAGTGACACGGAGCAACCTGCTTTCTGCTGCAAAGGCAAATACTCTTCTAGCAGCTGCACAAAGCTTCAGACCAGTGATGATACAGACGAAACCAACAAACACGGCAATGAGAAAGAGAGAGAAGAAAAAACTTTTGGGTTACACAGCAGCTCAAAGGAAGGGACCAGGCTATAAAGCCAACTACTATATAGTTTCACCTGAGCCTGAACCTTGAGACTAGCAAATAACCTGCCAGGAGTTTGCTTCAGATATCCGATGCAGATTAGCAATGTTAAGGCTCCATTTGTCTCATAATCATGCCATTAGTAATACCCATTCCAACGTGAGAATTACAACTGCACTTTCTTGCGTTAAGTCCCTTCTTCCAACTTCCACATTGTCCTGTCTCCCAAATACTAAGTAACATGAGGACCACAAGCACTTTCTCTTAAACGTGTGTGCCCTAGCTACTTGCCATGAGCAGTCAGAAAAAATGTGGCCAGCAGCAGTGCTCTCATGAATAGGTGGACTGCTTTCAGTTCCTTTCAGCTGAGACTGTAATGTGCTCAGCTTTCACTTGCAAACATTAAAAAACTCCCTTCTTGTCTTTGGTCATTCTGCAGAATGAGGAAGGATAAAAGAGCACGGGTAGAGCGTAGGCAGTCCTCTCTCTTATTGCAGGGGGTGAATTGTAGAGTACACAACTTCTCACCCCAATTGTTCATTCTGGGGAGCCTTTCAAAACATGCTGACACATCCAGTATATCTACACAATAAGACTGTAAACTAGTCTTTTCCTTCACAAAAGGCTCATGACAAATGATGATCTCCAATGAGATACAATGACCTGCTAAATGGTCTATGGGTCTCTTGGGGGATTTCCAGGACCTCCCTGAACATCATTTCCTGAAGTCAAACATCTGCACTTACCCACTGAAAGAATGCATGGCTTGGGTAATGGTAGAGTCACTTTCCTACATGCTATTCTTGATTCCTAACTATACTAATAGTTCATCACCAGCCTCAGAAAAAGGTTTAAGCTCTTAAAAATGCAGGGAAAGAAGAGTAATTGGACTTTAAAGCATTCCTGTAATTATTTCAGCGGCAGAGATTTTAAAGCTAGGTGAGAAAAAATGAAATCTTTATACAAACAGTGAATATTATTTAGGTCATGGGTAGCAGTAGTTGCATGTTATGAGGGCATGGATGAGAGCATCGTGCAAGAAATTTCTTGGCACATATATGGCTCAAAAGGAAGAAACACAAGTAAGAGCTGCTTCTGGATGTTCTGAAGGGGCTGAAAGAGCTGGAGCAGCAAAGCTGATATACAAACAGAGAAACAAAGATGACGACAACAGAGGAGTGTCAAGAGCAAGACACAGGCTTTGTAAGGTGCAATAGCTCTGATGGTATGCCATCATTGTCAAGGTATTACGCGAATTCACTGTAGTATTGGCCCCATACATGATGCGAAAAAAGTAAGTTAGAAGCCCCTGTCACATGGTCTTGTGATCTTGGTAACAGCTCTTTGTCCTTGTGCAGTGGTGTGGAGAAGTAGCAAGTTGCAACTTCTGATCAGGAAGCACTGGCCTCTTGAGTGCAGGACACTTTTTGTATAAATGATTAAAGTTTTTCATAGATTGCAGACCAGCAACAGCAGAATAGCTGGAGACAGGACTCTGACAATGATTATAGCTCCACTTAAGCCCAGTTTTAAATATTGTGCAAGATAACTACATCAAATTTTGTACTTGGCTGTGCAACTACAAAGTCTGAACAATTTCTGCATCAACTTCTATAGATCAGATGCACAGGGTAAGTCAACCGAGGATTTCTCCACCATGTGTATGGGAGACATAAAATCAGGGTAAAGTCATTGGCCTGATGTCAGATACAGCCTTCCACTGCGTATCAAATATCCTTTCTCCATACACTCAGTTGAGATTTGTGCTTCAAAATGAAGGCATATTACTGTCCTCTGTTCTGGCTCAGATCACAAAGCTTCAACTGAGCTGTATTCCTCTACTTCAGCACCACGAACCGCTCAAGCGAAGCAAGACACCACCAAGAACTTGCAAAACTATTGCTTTAAATCCTACACTGGTGGGAATTTGACAGGAGCAAGAAAGACAAACTCATCTTCAAAAGCACTTAGTAATTTTTCAATAATGAATGGAACCTGAGTTGCATCTACAGCCTGCATACTAAGTGCTAAAAACACACCCAAGTTTACATTCATTGTAAATACTAAGTAAGCATAATAAATACCTGGAATAAGGTTTCCATAGGTGACGGTTCAGTAACACTGATTATGTATCTTCAAAGTGCGTTTTACTTCAGAGGCTATGTAAACAATGAATGGAAGATGGTTATTGCTGTAAACTTGCAGGTACACTTTGGTGGAGGCAGGCTGGTATCCTCCCATGCTGGCGCTTTCTCACAAAGAATGCGAGATAAACTGGAAAAAAAGTAACATTGCAGAAAGCAGCATCCAACAAGACGAAATAAGAAGAGGTATCTTATAGCTGTCAAATTTTCACCAACTTAAGGCACAGGTGAAATAAGACAGAGAACGAATCCTTCTGTATTCTAAAAATATCCACTTTGAGTTTATTATTCTTTGCTATTTGAGTGTTGTTTTTTACTACCTTGCCCATTCAAAAAACACTCACTCTACATCAGACCAAGCCTGCAGACGGCACAACAGCACTTCTGTTTAAATAGCTGGAGCTTCAAGTGAGGGTCAAGGCCACGCTGTTTAAGGTATTCAACCTTGAAAGGCATTTATAAAAGAACTGAGCCAGCAGAGACTAGAGCTAAATTCAGCTCTTACCCTAGTTTTAAACTGCTTTATCTCCTTTGTTTTCAGCACAGTCACATTCAGTTTCTACTACTGTAAAGGAAAGTGGGCTCACACAACCTGATATTCATCTAATGTCAACTGAATAACCCCAAGGAACACACGTGGGGTCCTAAGTTAAAGCCAGCTGTACTCTTTGCTACAGATATGTCACTTACGTGATACCTTTAGCAGACCAAGTGTTCCATCAAGTGATACGGTTGTAAATAATTTACCAGCAACCCCATAACACTTGATTAAAACCTACTGAAAGAAGATCTAATTTAATTATCTCTGAAAGAACAGATAATGACACAATGACTGCGTAAAGGGCAGATGGTAAGCAGAAGCTCATCAGAACATGAGAAAATAATTTAGAAAAAGGAACCTTTATCTGTACTGAGCTGTGGTGATCTCCACCTGTCTGATGCTGGCTGTTTGGGAGGTCATTCCTTCATCCTGCCTTTGGGCATCTGAAGTGACAGCGAGAGTACTGGCTGTCCTCATGAGTGGCATTTGGGCACCTGTAGAGTAAGTACCTAATCTCTTAGGTTAGCCAGGTTAGAAAGTGTTTACTGCATCTTTTAGTGATGAGCAGCAGACTGCAGGCAAAGTTAGGAATTGGCAGGCTTTTTTATAAAGGTTGTATAGAGGACTGTTGGTAGCAATCAATCCATTAATGAGTACAGTACTTGGTAGCCAATACTATAAAACTTTGTGAGGCCATTAGTTTTAAAGCTGTGTATCTGCTGTACTGTGAAAAATAAGTCTTATGGATTAAAGACTAGTTGGAAAATACGTTACAGGAACATAGTAACTACCTTGCTGCAAGTCATATGGGCTTTAAGATAAAGGAACACAGCTCACAGCAGATGTTCTCCACGGCTTTCAGCCTTTGAGGAAGGAAAGAGTTCTATTTCTTACCTCACACTTAAGAACAGACACATACATAAACCTAACATCAGGGAGTTAAGTATAAATCTACAGTACTCCCAAAGTTCAAATGCCTATCACCCAGTTCAAGGATTTCCTTGGAAGCTAAGAATTTACTGAAGAAAATACAGAATTGTTGTACTTTGAAGCACAATTCATAAGCAGGGCAGGAACCATGTGCAGTAAGGTGGACCAAAAAAAAAAAAAAGAGGCATTTCTTTTCCATCACCTGAAGGGCAGCCCAGGGTAGAATCCAGGCTCTTCTCTTAAAGATGCATCTCTCCTCTTTCTCATGTCTGAATGAGCTTCACTGCTTAGGTCTCTCAGCTGCCATTAAAGAGGAATGACATTACAAATACAGACTGCAGCACGTTACAGACCATTGCAGACTGCACTACTGGTATGTCACAATGCAGGCCCTAAATCCTATTCTACAAATAGGTCAAACTGGGACAGCCAGGCAGCGGCAGACATGCTGTGGAGTTTCAGAAGAGACAAATACCCTGGCCTAGAAGTCATGCTTATTTCTGGCTGGGATGAATTGATAGACACCTCCAGGTTGGGTCCCTGTCACTGGGCACAGTAAAACTGAGCTGATTTTGAGTAGCAGAACAAAGTTACGTAAACATAAGGATTGGGCTGAGTGCAGAAAGTTGAGTGGAAACTGCTCCAATATAATCCTCAATACTTTTCTAAAAGCTAGCAATGCAGGCACCCAGAAGAATAGCTCTTGGCCATGTAAACCCGCATTAGAGGATGCAATACCCAAAACAAATCATCCCTTCCTCATACAGAGTTCACGCCAACCACAAATGCATGTTTAGAGCCCAATTTCCCAGCACCTGGAAACAGGTTTATTTTGAGGATTTATTGCTAACTAATTTCCCCATTCCCCAACAGCAAAGGCATAAACAAAAAATTGAAATGAAAGCAACTTTAAAAGATGTTAAAATCAAAATTTGGCAAGTACCCAGCCACCCCATTTCTAGACAGAATTGGAAGACAGCTCTTCAAATGGACATAAGTCATTAAAGAAAGATTTTCCCAGTCATTCACTTGGAAGTTAGCTGCTGCACATGCAACTGCAATGGCAGTGGCACTGCGAACCCTAAATTATGGGAGACCAAAGAGGAAATGCTTGCTGCTTTGGGTTCAGACCCTTCACTAAAGTAAATAGGCCCTATTTCACATGAATCGACATGAAATCCTTACGTGAAAAGGATCTGAACCCTCTTGAGTGGAAGTGCGTGTTGCATCAGCAGCATGATGGTGAAGGAGGGGTGGCTCTGATAGTATTAATTGCCATTGTTCTCATTCTACCAATAATCTTCCTGTACCCCAGCAACTGCCCAAGGGACTTGGAAAGCTCATGAGAACTGAACCATCCCTCCTGAGCGGGGACAATAACCACCAGGTCCACCTGCCTCTTTCTGCCCGTCTTTCACTCCGCCTCAGGTTTTGAGCTGTGAAGGGTCTCCCCACTGTTCTGCAACCTCAGAAAACGACAGACAAGAGTAACTCTTCTACTAGTTGCAGAAATTAAGTTTCTGTTTAGTCTCTGAGTTTGACTATCCCAGTTGGGGAAGAGAATCTACTATTCAGAGACAGGCTTTCACAGCAATTAAATACGATTCTGGCACAGCTACATGAGATCAAAGCAAAGCTACACCATGTTACGCACACTGATCTCACAGAAGCTGCCATCTATTTGCAGTCAGTTACAGCGGGATTAGGTGCATGCTGTTTTTTGTTAAGAGGGAAATTGTTAGACTATCTCACACTTCAAAAATAAACACGGCAAAACTTAGCCCTCTCCTTGGTGGTCCTCACAACTGCTGCTGTGCAGGTTAATTTGTAAAGTACCTTTCCCAGAATGCCTATCATCTAAGGACAGGAAGGTCATGCACTTTAGCAAGTCTTATCCTTAGACAACTCGGCAGCCATCTGCACAGCAGCATGGAAACCATACTACACTCTGCTGTGAACAGAAGGCACTTTGGACTATTTAATATGCAAATACTGCAAAAAGAGTGGTACCAGAACTTCTTGAAGGAAAAACTCTCAAAATAGATTTTCCCAAAGAAATGAGCCTATCTTAGATAAATTTCAAAATCCCTCACACATCAAGGTGGCTCTCCAATTTTCCCCATATTCTCTGCCCTGAAATTGAGACCAGATAAATCTCAGAGCCACAGATACTTGCATTAAGGGGCTGAAGGTTCAGCGTTTAGAGGACCTCTGAAGAATTCTAGCAATGTGGAGACTTGCAGTGCTTGCTGATACTGTTCCCACACCACCAAGGTTTGTCAGCAAAGCTGACAAAGATCACGCTGCTAACCCACCATGCAAAGTACAGTTTGACTATGAAGACTTTATTCCTTGCAGTATGGAGGGGCCATGCCTGGTATGGAAGAGACCTCACACCAGGCTCGGATGACCGAAAGGGCTGAGCCAGCCTATTCACACAGAGGATCCAGGAGCAGTGAAGGGGAGGGGGAGGGATCAGACCATGCGTTTCCTCATGTGTTTCCCCTTCCCCCTCGCACCTTGGTTTTACAGCTGCAGGATAGATTAAGCCAGAACTGTGCAAAATTGCTGAGTCAGGCTATCGCTGCGGGGCCTCAGCGAGGCTGTCCGCTGTGCTTAAGCCAGAGGACAAAGCCTTGTGATAAGGCAGAAAGCTGAGCAGCTGGAAAGACACCGCAGGGCAGAGACAGCCAAGGGGTATGATGCACCCACTGCAGGCACAAGCACGATTCACTAGGCTGAAGGTACATAGTGGAGCCCTGCCTGGGAAAGATTAAGAACCAGAAGCATTTTGCATCAAGAGAACTGGAAAGAGGATGCAGGTTAACCCTAGCAGAAGGATTTAGTTGGTCCTGGCTAAGTTAGCACAATGCAGGCAGCCAGAAACAAGCATGGGTGCTTCTGTGAGCTCCTCGGCAGCCTGCTCAAAGCTCTCCTGACTTACACCAGTAGTCTCTAACAATGAGAAAGATGCCCTGAAACGCACCTCAGGCAGTCAGGAGGTCTCTGTTGCCAGAGTTCAGGCTCCCACATCACAGGCACTTCTAGTCTAACTGGAAAGGGGTCTACCTTTACCCCCACAAGGAAGAGCCAGCGTTCCGGTCAGAACTTCAGCTGCCTTCATCAGACGTCAAACTCAGTGAGGTGAAGTTAAGAAAAACTGGCCTCTGAAGGTAACGGGCATTTTACATCCCTTCTCTTCCCAAGGACCTGTACAGCTGCAGTGTGTTAACCCTGAACTCTCTGGGCAAACGCACCCTCAACAGCAGGTGGTCAGCATGTTTCAGAGCTCTCACTGTTCAGTTCCTGCAGGACCGGGCACGCTGTCACAGAGCCACCAGCACTGGCTGATGCTTCCTCTCCTCAGTCTTCCCCACCCTCACCGTTCCAAACAGGTCCTAGTTGCTCCACTGCATCACAAAGTTGACTACCACCGCAACGATCGAAGTAATTTCTGTATGTGGGTTTAAGAAGGAACATCTTGTAGTTGTCAGCTCTACATTCTCTTCCCTGTGCTGCCATGAAAAACCGTTTGCCTCAAAGCCAGATGTTAAGTCTCTCAACTCACCCTTCTTAGCACAACAGTTCAAAAGGACACTGAGAAATCTGTTGGTAAAATACTACAGGCAGGATCTCAGCCTTCATTGAGAAACATGGCAAAGGCAGTTCGACTCAACTACAGAGAGGAGCTGCAAGGAGCACTCTAATACTACCACAGACTTCAGCTGAGAGCAGTGCTGCATCACCACTGCATTGCTGCTGCCCAGGTATTCATTTCTCACTCCAATGAAGGGACAGACGTTACTACCTTCAATTTGAAATCTCATGTTGTGAGGTGTCCATTAGCTTCAAAGCTCTTTGCCTCAGACCACAAACTAGTTATTCTTGGCAATTGAGGCAATTTGCATAACATATAACACATCAATGGAACTGGAGCATGCTTGGCAGCAGAACAGTGTTATAGATTTAGTTTCCATAAGAATTAAAAACTAAAGATTAGTGTCACCCTAGTAGAACTATTTGGCTAGCTCTTGCTAAGTTAGCTATGCCTCCAGTTACAGATTGGCAGATGAGAACTGATAAGGCCCATTTAGTTATATGCAAATAGGTAATTACTGCTACAGAGGTGCATTCAACATCATTATAAAAAACGCCCTCCACAAAAGTAGGACTGTATTTCCTACAGATGTGGTCTCAGCACAAATCCAGCCAGTGTTTCAGCGCAGTAGCTAAAGAAGACCTGGGCTTACAGGAGCTCTCCCTTCTCCCTCCAAACCTCAGTTTCCACAGACTCTGCTCAGGTCACTAGCCATGACTGCAAATGGCCCAGGAATTTAGGGCACACTGAGAGGCATCCCACAGAAACTCTGCCTCATTATACCCACACAAATTGCCACCAATACAACAGTGCCTAAACTGGGCCCATAGCAGACAGTGGTTCTACAAATATTACACTTGACCCACAAAGCAAGACCAAACCAGTTTTAACACACATGATATGCTGGCTTAATACAACTGGGGTTGACAAGCCCTTTGATATCTACTCTGGGGTTTCTCCCAGCTTAGTTCTGTGAGCAAATGCTAAAAGTCTTTGGTATTTATGCTCACCTTGGCCTACTTCAACACCATGAGCTCCTTCCTCTTCCAGAGCACTTACAGACATCCCTGTGTTTCAAAGAAAAAAAAAAAAAAAGACACCTGTCTTTTTCCAAAGGGAGCAGGTTGAAGGCCTATGCAAATCTCCCCAAACAGATTGGTCTCCTGATAACGATACTTGTGTATTTTAGACAGATGTTTCCTTAAAATAAGGGAGAACAGACAGGGGCATAGCTTCCAGAATTCATCAAAACGAGGGGAAAAACTGCTGCATATGATCTGCATCTGCACTAAGAGAGTCTGATACTAGTAGCTGGTGTTGGTCTGAGGCACCCAGAACTGCCTGTATAAGAATTGTGGGAGAGTTGAAGTTTAAAGTCTTCATAAGAAATGTTTTACTTTGTGGAAAGTTTCAGTTTTGGTCAGAAAGACAGAAGGTCCATGAAGTGAAATGTTTTGCTTGGCAGAAGCAGAACGGTTTTTAAGAGGGACATGTCTAAAAAAGTCAGGAAGTTTTAAGCAACAAAAACTACTTCTGCTTATTTCAGTGGAGCTATGCAACTGTACCCTAAAGCAGGATTTAGTCCTCTAGCTTATTCTAAAGGTTAAAAGAAGAAAGCACTGTGCTGGAAGATTAAATTGTTGGTAGAAAAGTCTCCGTGCTTTAAGAACAGGTAGAGAAGCAGGTGTGGAGAGGTTCTCCTAGAGCACTGTAAGGCAGCCTAAGGGGCACTGACGCATCTTCCAGTAACTGTATTTCTGACAGATCCATTTACCTCGCCCATCTCATATCTTTTAGTTGTGATGCCTCGATGAAGTTCTCAATCTGTAAAACACATCAATTATTTCCTCTTTCCAGTTTATTCAGCATCATTAATAACTAAAAATAAAATTTCACACTGGAATCTGTAAGCCTCAACAATAGACCATATACACAGCAGCAATGAAAAGCTCAAGACATCTTTTCTAAATTTAGATTGCTTCAAACAGAAGTGAAAGTTCTTTGATAAATCAACAAACCCATGTTTTAGAAGCACATTATGAGAGTCGTACTGGGCAGGAAAGTGCTTGTCTTCCCTGTTAAACTTACTTGCAAAAGGCTTCTGAAGATCTTCAGGGACCCAGACCCCAGGCTGCATCCTGGAAACTGCAGTCAATTACCTGTTGTGGCAGCATCAGATCCGACCAGATGAGAGCCTGAATCTGCTGCATGCCAGCAAGATTCCTCAGCGTCACGCTAATTACTGCTCTAAAGCAGATCTCGCAGCTTCACCTATTAGAGCTCTTCCATTTGGGATAGCTAATAATCATCATATCAGAGGCACTCTGTAGCCCCCGATCAAAGCACAGTTCCTTATTCTGCTGATCAAGTATCTTGTGATTCTTCTCTGCTTCCCCAACATGCACACAGTACAAATTAAATTTTCTTTCTAGGCAGGAAAGGAATGACAGAGACCTGGCCTCTGTCTGCTTTAGAATACATTCCTGAGAGAAAAAGACAGCTAAACTTTAAAGCCAAATTTAAAAGTACCTAAAGTAAGATGGAGGCAGTGGGTCCAATTCTGCCTGCAGAACCCTGAAAGCAGACAGAGAACGGCTAATAGGCATGAAGCAGCTTCATTCCAACTGTTCTCCGAGTTATACCAGGAAATATCCAGGGGGGGTCTGCAGAGGATATCTGTAACTCCATTTACACTGACATGAAAAAGAGTAACTACTATTCTTCTACCTTCTTGACAATCACCGCCCTTAGGGCAAGCCAGGGTCTCCCTGTAGACACATGCAAACATGGCGTCGCTGCAGTGGTGAGTCTCAGCAAACTTGGAATTGATTCTTTAAAACGCAGAGCATCAAGATCGATTCTCCCTACTGAAATTTAGATTCTCCCTACTAAAATTAGGATATCCTGGTCAGTGGCTTTATCTGCACTGTGATGGGCCAGTGCATCCTTTATCTCTGTCTAAGGGGAGGGTTCAGAAGATGACACATGCACATAAAAAAATGCAGGGCAATGACAAGTAGTCACCAACCTTATCCTTTGACGGAGGATGCCATGGGCCTGCAATGTGGTACAGCCCCAGCCCTCAACACTGTCCCTCCAACCACCTCCCCAAGGACAACCAGAAGAAACACATAAAACTCATTGTTTTCTCCTTTTAGGAAAATCACTGCTAAAAAAAAAAAAAAGCACAACAGGAAGTTGTCTCTTTCCCTCCCCTCATTCATTAAAGCATGGAAAGTGCATTTGAGTCACAGCCATCCAAACACACATTCTGCATGCGCCATCTGTTACGCCCCCTTCCCCGAGTCACTTTTGGCTGACCACAAGTGTTGCCAGCCAAGCTACAAAATTCACAGCCCACATCTAGGTGCGGAGAGTTCTGTTGGAAAGCTGGCTTCTTTTACCTGCCATTGTAGCTTTACTTTGCAGGAAGCAAATAATTATAGGTATTTTGAACGATATCCCGAATAACACCTGAAAAGGCTTGAACAGAGCCAAAGCAAGTAAATATTCCGGCTTTGAGATCTGTTTTAGTCTCTTGCACACTAACACTAATATCCTTCTGCTGTCACGTGCTTTGCCCACTATTCTGAAGATCACCATCCCTCAGCTAGGCTAAACTTCTACACTTCTGCAGCCAGCTGCAAGCCATTTTCATCTAGCATCTCTCCCCCACCCCCATTTTTTGTTAGAAAAGAAAACCAAACACTCACTTCTTCGAACCAAAAACACTAGTCAGCTCCTCATCTCCTGTGCACTTGGATAGCCACAATGATTTCAACAGCAATTTAAAGCATCACTGTATAGGTCATGTTGCTAGTTGACCAGTCTTGATCTCAGGTGCATAAGTCCACTGAGATCTGCATCTTCCATTTACCTAAACCCCAGTAGGTCAGACTTCAGATACATGTGCTGCACTTAAAGATGAACAAAAGATCTCTATAATCAGGCTGGGCTGTGACACACACATGCCCAAGAGAGATCAGGGACTAAGCTAAGGGTTGAGTTTCCACTTCAGGAATGCTCCAGGGTTCAGTTTAAACAGCTCATGGAAAAAGCAGGTTTTCAATGTAGACAGTGACCTCCGTCGCAGAACTGGTGACTGTCAACTAGCACAGTTTCAAGTGAACACTACAGCTGCACTGACAATTACTTCACATTCCTGGGAGTGTGTATGGTGGGAGTAGCTAGAGCTGAGCTAGTCTTTGACTAGGTTCAGACTCCCACTAAGAAGCAGGAGTGCTCACAACACTTTTATGCACAACTGCTCACAAGTTATGTCTTGGATGAACTATCCATTTCTTTTGGAACGAGTGTGTTCCCAGACTCAAAAAGCTTCTGTTCCCCCAATTCGCCAGCCATGCAACACTGTGCTGCCGGTAGCGTCAACTGTGTGGGATTACTCCAGAGGAGCGAGAAATGAGCAGGGAGGGAAGTCTCCGAGAGATGGCTGAGTCAGTACCTCTGGATGGTGGCATCTACACATCATCCTGCGCTTTTCACCACAGCAGTAACCTAGCCAATACATTCTCCAACCCCCGTAACAGCAAGAGATAGCCAGGCTTGCTTTCATTACAATTTTCCTTCTGGTAAGAAAAAAAAATAAAATCCCCTATGAGCTGAAAATAAGAAATTTTAGCCTTAAAGGAAAAGTAAGGGTTTATCCCTCAAGCATCTGAAAAATTACATGGTCTATGCAGGAAATTTCATTTTGAGAGTAACTATTCCCTAAATAATTTGGTGTCACATGACTTCTTTTGTTAAGTGATCCTATTTCTGAACAACAACAGGTGATAAATTTATGTACCACCATGCTGACTCATAGCTGTAAATCTGTCACTAGCACGCAGCTGTAACACTGATCGGGGTTTTCCTTGTGTAAAACACAGTTAATAGCTAGCATTTTCACTTCAGTAGGAGACCAAGTTCTGCTCAGGTGGTACCAGTGCAAGCTTGGTTACATCCATGAGTTTAGCTACATACAGCTGAGGTTCAAGTCGGGCTACTTCACTGATTAGATCAACTCTGAACATCCAATAAACATCAGCAATCATATGTGGAGACTGAGGCTTGTCTGGCACCTGTGGGTTCCTGTTAGTGTGGGTAGGCACGTATGTACAGAGGTCTCAACTCCAGGCTCTGATGAATTTCTTTACTGGAGTTCAGTTGCTGAAAAGGCTCCCCAAGCTGACTCTGCATGAAGATAAGCAGCAGTAATTCTGTTTTAACATAATCCAGTGACCACACAAGCAGTTTTAGAGAGAGACAAAGGCAGCACAAAGCCTTACTCTGCTACTTCCTTTCTTGCTTCCCAAACAGTGCATCACAGAATCCAACCAAGGCAAGAAGTACACACAGACCTTGACAGAAAAGTGAAAAAAAGGTGCTTGTCGTATCTTCATCTTGATGATAATCTACTCATCAGAGCTTGTCCTGGAAACTTCAGGTATGTTAAAACACCGCTGCTGACTTTTTGTGTCAACATTCATACAAAATCATTGGTAGAAGATGAGCTAAATTCCATTACGATGTGCAAATTCTGATCATATACAGAGACACACTGTCACAAAGAAAAGACAATGTCAACAGACTTCATAATAATATATAGCTCTCCCTCCTTCCAACTCAAACAGAATTTCGGTTGAAGCCTATCTTACACATATAAGCATACAAATTTCGGAAGAGTCCTACAAAAAAAGACGGCACCTTTAAGAAAAACAAGTGTGTTGCATACATGCTAAAAGTACGATGAAGTAAGAGACTTTCTACTTCTCTTACATAAGACCTGCTGGAAAAGGAAGTCTTTTCAGCTGAACAAGGCTCATAAACATGTGGCTACAGGTTGCAGTTTGGCCTGAAAAATTCACTACTCCTACTACTTCCAATTTACAAACACAGAGTCTTCCTTTCCTTATGCATACCACATGCCCAACTTCCAGTCTGCAAGTCTGGACTATTACAATTCCTCTTCCTCTCCTCCCATGCCTCCCCCCATTTTCAAAGCATTTGTTTCTGCTTAGAGAGTGCTTGGTAAGAGATAACCCTTTTATAGCCAAATTGCCAAATGAATCGAGATAACGCCCAAGCAAGTTCAAACATATTTAATCCATAGGTGTCGTTCAGCCAATAGCAAAGACTGATTTGTGGAGCAGTAGACTTTGTGACAGCACAACTGGAGTTGGGCTTTCTTATCTGGTGTTGTATTTTCTGGAGGTGCTAAACACAAAACATTCTTGAGGAAGGGGTCAAAGTGATCTTTGCGTACCACGACAAGAGTGTCTCTATCACAGGCATAGTCCCATCAAAGAGCAATTAGGACAGTTTTTTCTTAAAGATTTCAGCAATGCATGCTACTGCCCCACCCTGACACTCCCACCACAACCAGTCTGGAGGCAGGTTCCATGCCAGAAACACTGTAGTTAGCTCTTACGATGTAAGAGCCAAGTGAAAAAGAAAATACGTCTGCAATCTCCATATACTCTAAGTCTCCGTTCAGTCTGGTCCTACCTCATCTTTGCTGCAATTAAAAGTGGCAGGGGGAGAAGGTGTCCCACTTGGTCTGGCAATTCCCACAGTTTACCCAACCAGCTATGCTGTTTCCAGCACAAGATATTAAGAAATCATAGGAGCCTTCCCTGTAGCCAGAACATAGGACTATATTCTCCTCTTCACATCCAACAGACCGGCTTGAGCTGCACTGTTAGAAGTTTCATGTGCTTCACTACAGATGTCACCTCTAGTAACACTATCAGCTTCCTAGCCAGAGAAATTCATCCAGAAAGATACCTTTTTTACAAAAAGTACAACTAAAAATAATATGCTTCTAATTTTGCAAAACCCATTTAAAAGTCATGCAAGGAATTAGCACAGGGACAGAGTTAAAGACTGACAGAGCTGTTCCTTTCCAAGAATGCTTCGAGCAACACTGGATGCTCACCACGCGGCAAGACATTTTTTACTTTCTTCAGTATGGGTTAAAATTACCATTATTTTCCATTTCAGTTTTGTAGTCGACTTGAGAAGTGAGTGAACCTGCTAGGACAGAACTGAAAGCAAGCTATAAACCAAAGTGTTGGGTAAAATGAAAAACACTCAAGCACTTATTCGGCAGAACATAAAAACTTAAAAAAAAATAAGATACAAGACCTTGCGGTGTCAGAAAACCTTCTCTGCTAATAACCAAACTAACACAATCTATTTTCCACTACAGGGAAACTCCCTGCCCTTCTAAGAAACGGCCCTCCTACAGATGAAACAGGGTCAGCTCATAAACGGCCTTCCTACACGTGAAACAGGGTCAGCTCATGTAACACATTTACACTCAACACATTATTTGCAAGCAATTCCCATAGCCCTTCCTTTCCCACCCCGGCTTTCTGTATTACAGAGAGTTGTCCCTGCACTCATTTGAGCTCCCGTGAGTACTTATCTTTACCTGTCAAGGTCTCAGTTTGAACTCCTTATCTACCATGTGCTTTATTTCGAGCAGACCTTATACACAAGAGGAATGAGGAAGGACTTAAAGCATTTCAGTAAATTGGGAGGGATATAAGTATGCACTCAAATACCTTTCGTTAGATTGATGTCCTCGACTTTGAAACACATACAAATTATGAATCATGACAGCTATCCAAGCTGTGAACAGGCACAGACAGAAGTGGTGCCAAAAGGACCAAGCTAGTACATCTAGTGTAAAAAATAAAATAACACAAGCATTTATATTAATTTGCACTGACGCTTTAAGCTATTGATTCTATTCACATCACATCTACTTCCAGAACTTTACTTCAGGGCTGCGCTAACCTTGGGATTAGAAATGGCAGTGAGCATGCACTGCTGTCTGACCTGTGCTGGCATAGAGTTTAGGCAGCCACGTCCACCTGACAGCATTCACCCCCACACATGGATGGCCTCAATGCCTGCAGTTCACTGATGTAGAAGATTGTGTTCAAGGAGATATCCCTTCACCTGTTAAGTTCAAGGTTTTGACATCAAAACGAGACACTACAGAACTTTTAGAAATGTATGAGCTATACACAAATCATATTACAGAAGCTTCCCTGCCTTTTTGTCCCTTTGAATAAAAACAAAACATGTAATCAACAAACTGATTTTTGACTTAGTATATTGGACCATCTTCAAAACACACACGTGTAGCCTCGTATCTGGCCTCAGGAGCTACTTCTTCAACTTCCAGAGTCAGGCCCCCTCACTTCCCAAACGGGTACGTCCTGCTTCCAGTTTGCTGCTCTTACCTATCTCATGTTTTATCATTTCCTTGTGTCTTTGCTACACAGTTTACTAGTTATACTGATGCAGCTAAGTTTTCACAATTCTTTTTCCATGAAAAAGTTCCTGCACAAGAACAGAAGGCACCATGTAGATTCATATCCAAAGTACAGACAAGGCTTGCAGGCCCAGCAACCACACCATGAGTAGCCACTAATCACAGCCCACAGAGCCATTCGGTGACTTGTCAAGGCCACCTGGAGAACCACGGCAAGCACTGGAGATCTCCGAGCTCCTACCTTCTGGTTAAACTACTGCCTCACGAGGAGCTGCCCACAGCCTGCACAGAGCTGTGCACCACGGTCAAACCAACCATCGGTAACACTGGCTCCCTGCAATACCGCAGCACCTGCCTCTGCCGATGTGATCTGATAGGCAAATGCATATGCCCACACATGCGTTTCTGACACATTAACCAAGGCTCAGTAATTACACTGAGTAATGCCACAGGCAGGCCACCTGGTACTTGAGAGAACGCTGCAGCCCACCACCCTCCAGCACACCATGGGAAATCGCAGCTGAGGGAAGGGAACACAGACTCTACAGCCTGGTTCTCTGCTCTGCGTCTGGACACAAACCCAGTGCAGACTGGCACAGAGTGAAGCACCAGACTCGGGCTGTGCTTGGCAACACGTATTTTAGTACAGGCAACTGAACAGAGCAAAGGGCACGGAGTCTATATCCATGCCCATATAGCTTCACGTGTTGGCAGAGATCCAGTACTTGGTCAAATTCCCAGAAAAATCATCTACTGGACCGTGCATCAAAGAGAATTTTTTCAGCTGAGATTTTTTCTGACCATAAATTTTATGATCATCAGTGAATGCGGCACCCATTTGTTTAAATAGATAAATGTTTAAGAGAAATGCATGCACACACTCGACAACTATCATTAGAAACAGCTCTTGATGCTTTACGAGGAACCTGAAGATGATAGCAGGCCTTTATCCTTTGTGAATAAAAGTTTCCTTTTAGAACAGGGCCACCAGCAAAAAACTGATGATCATTCTCCAAAATGATGCTGACTAACATTGTTTGAGCCATCAGCAGGGTTGCCAAAAGCCTACATAAACATTGTCTTAGAAAGAATAGCCTTTTGAACGCTATTTAGAGGTGGCAGGAGGAAAAAGAGTGCTAGAAATTTGAAAACAAAACAAACAAAAAGCCACAAAAAAGGCAGAGGAAGAGAAAAGGAAGAACGACAGATTTCCAAGAGGTTGTGCCAAAAGCTACCTACCATCTATTGTTTCACAATTTTTTTCCCAACCTTCAGTTCTCATGTGATGGATTTTGCAGCACATACGTCTCTTAGAGTTACACTGTCGTAATAATCTCTCTTCCTCAAGGCCCAACGCTCCAGCCCCACAGCCTCCAGCACTGCACCAGAGAAAAGGACCATTCTCCTTTCCACCAAACTTCCATCAGAGAAGGGGGCGGAGGGGGGATTGTTTACTCTGCTTAGAGCAACACTACCTGCACACAAGGTAAAAGGGACACGACTTAACATCTACAGGTCAAATGAACTAAGCAAAAATAAATCTGCATCCCTTCCTAAGTACTTACACAGACTCGCGCACAGATTCAGCCCTTCTCCGCAAGCATGACACCACACATGCTTTGTGCCCGAGGAGCTCCCTTCAGTGTTTCTAACCCGCAGGACGCCTGCCCAGCCCGGACCAGCGGCGCGAACAGGCGGGGCAGGTCAGGGCGGCGAAGCCCAGCCGGGGACGGAGCGACAGGCCCGGAGCGAGGGCGGGAACCACCCGAGGCGAGCACCGCAGCCCCGAGGGAAGGCGGGAGCCCAGGCGGGACGGGGACGGGCGATGCGCCCACCCGACCCCACCTCCTGCCGCGGAGCCTCCGGTCGCCTCCGGTCCCCGCTTCTCGGCGACACGGGAGCGCGGCGACAGGCCCCGCGGCCGCGACCCCACGGGCCTGCCCAGCGGTGTCCCCGCACCTGCCCCCCCCCCCCCCCCCCCCCGCCCGCTCTCCGGCCGCGCCCGCACCACACCTCCCCTCCGGCACCACGCTCCGCGGGACGCCTTCCCGGCGGCGGGCTGGGCGGGGGGGGGGGGCTGCCACGGCCAGGGGACCGACCCCCCCACGCCCCCACTGACAGGGCTGCAGCGGGGCTGGGGGGTCGTCCCCTCCCACGTACACCCCCACGTCCCCCTCCTCACCACGGCGCAGGCACCGGTGAGGGTACGCGGCCCCGGTGCTGAGGGGAAAGGGCGCCGGGGAGGGGGCAGGCCCCCGCGAGGGGCAGGCCTCGGCTCCCAGCCGCGAGGAGCGGGCACCCCGGGGGGCGGCAGCGGGCTCCCCCCCGCCCCCCCCCCGCCTGCCGAGCCCCGTACCTCCAGCGTGCGGATCTCCTGCTGGGTGAGGTCGTTGGACGCGGCGCACTTCGTGCGGAGCCCGCGCAGGTTGGAGAGCGAGATATCGATCAGGTCCTGCAGCAGCCCGCACTGCTGCAGCGTGCTCCGCACCGCCGGCAAGCCCCGCGCCGCTGCGCCCGCCCGGGGCCCCGCGCCGCCGGCCGCCGCCTCGCCGCCGCTCCGCTCCTTCCTCTCCAGCATGCCGGCGGCTCGCAGGGCAGCCGCTCTATCCATTCCTCGGCATCAGGGAGGCCGGGGAGGAGAGGCGGCGGCGGGGGGAGCAGCGGGGAGCGAGGGAGGGCGGGCAGCCGCCGGTTCGCTCCGCCCCGCCTCGCCTCGCCTCTCCTCTCCGGGCAATTACCGCGCATTAACATGCACGGCGGCCAGGCACCGCGGGCGCGGCCGGCCCGCGCAGGCGGCGGCTGCTCCGCGAGGGGGCGCGGCTGCCGCTCCGCCCGCCCCCGCGCCCGCCTCAGCCCTTCAGCGCCCGCCTCAGCGCCCGCCTCAGCGCCCGCCTCAGCGCCCGCCTCAGCGCCCGCCTCAGCGCCCGCCTCAGCGCCCGCCTCAGCGCCCGCCTCAGCGCCCGCCTCAGCCCTTCAGCACCTCCCTCTGCTCTCCTCAGCGTCTCAGCGCCCGCCCCAGCGCACACCTCAGCCCCTCAGTGCCCGCCCCAGCGCCCGCCTCAGCCCTTCAGTAGCCCGTCTGCTCTCCTCAGCGCCCGCCTCAGCCCCTTAGCACCCACCTCAGTGCCCACCTCAGCGCACACCTCAGCCACTCAGTGCCCGCCTCAGCCCTTCAGCACATCCCTCTGCTCTCCTCAGCACCCGCCTCAGTCCCTCAGCACCGGCCTCAGTGCCCACCTCAGCGCCTGCCTCAGCCCCTCAGCGTCTGCTTCAGTGTGCACCTCGGTGCCCGCCTCAGCCCCTCAGCACCCGCCTCAGTGCCCGCTCCAGGGCGCACCTCATCCCCTCAGCACCCGCCTCAGCCCCTGCCTCAGCGCCTGCCTTAGCCCTTCAGCACCCTGCCTCTGCTCTCCTCAGCCCCTCAGCGTGCTCCTCAGCTTCCCTACCGCCGCCTCAGCGCCTCGCTCAGCCCGCCTCAGCCTTCCCATAGGTATGTCGGGACTTGTGGCTCACCCGAGAGGAGCCCCGAGGGCCGCTCCGCTGAAGGAGAAATGGTCAGGGGCAGTGCCGGCCCTGGCTAGCCCACCCGGAGGTCTGAGGGCCCGGCAGGTGGGTGCAGCCTTGCTGTGGGTGAGGGGTCCAGCCCTTCTTGGTGCTGGAAGGAGCACTGTGCACGACACAACGAGACGAGCCCGCCTGTGTGTCTGCAGACACTAAATGCCACAAGGACCTGGAGGTCCGGAGGTTAAAAAACAGCGTCAAAATGGCTCTGTGTGTTTTCAGCGCCATCCCACAGAAGCCCCTTGTGCACTTCCAGATGGGGTAGTCGGCTGCGGCCATGGCACAGCCGGAGCCGGTGGGGCTGGAGTCTGGTGTGGCGTGAGCAGTTATGGAGTTCACTGACACTGGTGACGTCTGTGCCATTACACCAGCACAAACCAAGTGCTAGCTATAAACAAGTCACTTAGTAAGGCCATAGAGAGTTTTCCTAAAATAGCCTTTCCCAAATGTTCTATAAATCGATCAGGTACGTGTTTTATTTGACATAAACATTTACTTAGTAAAGAATAACTGCAGGTCTAGTACATGATGTGGGCATTATTATAAACATCTTTTAGTGAATATAAACACTTGAGTGCAAGATTTGTGTCGGTTCATTCATATCATGAGTAGGAGGGAACTTTATTACGGCCTCATGGAACCACTGTGGTTTCAGCTTTCACAAACACTAGAAAAATGGTACAGGTAACTGCATTACAGGTACATTTGGTTGCATATCTGAACTGTCTGATGGACTTGTGCAGAACTGAGATGTCAGTGCAGGAATTGTGCAGCTCCTAATTATTAGAAGAATTGGGACTGTTCATCTGCTGTGAGGGATCCAGAAAGGCAATTTGGTTGCATCCTGCTGACAGAAGAGGATAGCCTGCTTAATTTGGACTAGATTGACAACGGGCTTTAAAAGCTAACATGACATCTGAGCCCCATGTGGCAATACAGAAGAGAGTTTCATGCAAAAATAAAAGGGGGAAACAGTATGAATATAGAATATGAGGCAGTGGAGCAGGGCAAGTCAGCTGACACTGAGCTGTTTTTCTCATGGTTAGATGGATACTGGTATCCACATTAGTTTGTGTACATTTGCATCAAGTAGTATGGCATATGCTGTTTAGTAATTTTCTTAAGAATGTGGGTCAGGTTAAGTATTTGATTTCATTGTCATTATTCACATGCTCTAAATTTCATACACAGTAAGGGCTTTGCTGGATTAGGGTTTAATTAGTTTACCATCTGATGAGTTCTGTGACTTATTTTGCTTATTACCTCCATATTTCTGACTTTGTGAAAAAGTCTTTATCTACTCCCTGTCCTTTTAGGAGCACTGGAAGTTTAGCACTGGAAATATTAGTTTGTAGAACTCTGAGAGACTGAAATCCTTAGATACAGATGACCATGGAACTGGGAGATATTATTAACAGAGGTATTATTCTCTGTGTACCCACCTGAGAACACCTATTTGCTACTGGACCAGAAATTGAGTGTATTGCTTAAGAAAGCAAACCAGAAAAATTGTGGGCTGTGCATCACAAGATACTTGGCATCCTCTGCAAGTGTTTGTGTACTGCATTGGGAGTGCCGGCCTCATTAACTGGCTGCCATAAGTGGGCAGCATTCCAGTCCCAGCATACAAGACTGCCCTCCGGGACTGCATGGAAAAATGTGCTGACTAAACACTCCGTACGCGCCATGCATTCATGTCGCTGCTCAGCATTGCTCGCCGGCTCGTGTGTTTATGAGGCTGTCGCATGCACAGGAGAAATGGGGAATATCTGAATGCCCTAGGGTGGAAGCAGGTATGCACAAGTGAGCTCCTCTCATTCTAGCTATCTGCTTTGACTCCAGAGCAAGGCTCAAAGAAGAGGCAGACCTGCACACGCTGAACCACGGGGGAACAATTGTCTGATACCAAGATGAACCCAGAGCTGTGTTAGCACAGGACTGCAACCTTGGGTGTCCCACAGAGTTGCAGCCTGCGTCACACAGGGTGACCACTGGACAGATGTGATGCTGAGATACCAGGAGCAGACATTTATAAACATGGGGGTGGGGAGGGAGTGTAATTTTTGTGATTTCATGGATGAGGCCAGCAAGATTTCACAGGGAGTGTATCTCTTTTTCCAGACCCACAAAGCCAGCCGTGACCGAGCCATCACTGTATACTGTTCTTATGATGCGATGCAGATTCTATTCAGTTGTCACACACCTCTATGTCAGGGTCTCTATTTAATTCCTCAAACGTGCTGTGTTTCATATGAGGTCTATACTGAGAATGTGTAATGGAAAATGCAGCTCAGAATGGGGGAAAAAAATGATTCCAACTTCATTAGCATTTGTGCCTAGTGAGCAGTATTTCCCAACATCTTGCATCTTTTACAGACAATTTAAAATTCTGCCACGTTGATACTGTTGTGATTTTTTCACGGTCTTTGCCTTGAAAACAAAGATACTGAGAGAAATGGAAGGAAAGCATGCTGGTTGGCTGAATTTAGTTAAATTCAGGTTGCTGTTTCACCACAAACTTTGTGCGTGATCTTGATAATTTGTCTGTAATCACAGCTCTATGTCTGTAAGAAAAGGGGGATAAAAACACTAGTTTATAGAGGTTTTGAAAAGAGAAATACTATGGCTGGGCAATGCTAGGAGGCCCATGTGGGCACACTGACTGAGCTGTTTTGCCCAGAGATTCAGGGAAATAACATTTTTCATGCAATACATTATACATTTATTGATGCACTTGTTAAGACTTTTTCTTGAATGTACAGTGTATGTGTGGTAGACAGAAGAACTGCATTCTGTAGAGGAAAGCAGCCACGTTTTTTCTTGAATCAGGGGAACCACAAATATGATGTGTACTTCATTCCTATGGGAAGTGTACAGTGGCCTTTTTTGCATATCAAAAAACAACAATAATTTTGGAAACAACAATAAAGTGTGGAATGCCTAAACTGGATCAGAGAAAACTGTGAAGTCCTTGGTTAAGCCACTGACCTAAGAACTGAAAGGATTTCTCTTCCGCACTGCCCCGCCGTGTCTCTTGCCCACACTGACTAAGTTGCCTGGAACAAGAATTTTTCCTTTGCTAACCACCACAGTAGAGTCCTAACCTTGCTAGGAAGGCCACCTGCCCTATAGACAGTATGACGGGTCTTCAGCTCAGTAACATAAGCTCACTGGAAAAAAGCAGACACCTTTTTCTGTTTTTTTTCGTGAAGAAAGAAAAGCACTGATGCATTTCACAAACTGCTTTTATGAAAAGCTTATATTACCTTTTTAGCTACCTTGCCCCAATTTCATTCAGCTATCACAACACTGAATTTAGATTATGAGACTGAATTACTTTATTTGATGTGTTTAACACATAATAGAAACCTGTTTTAAGAAAATGCAGTGTTAGGAATTGAAGAGCTGAAATGTTAGGTATTTCAGATAAAAGAGGCCTTTATTATCGATGATTTTCCTCTCAAAGGCTTCCTCCTACACAGACAGCAAGAGTATTCCTTTCTCACTGCCGCACAGCACAATAATACACAGTAGTTCTGGCATGCTTGTCTGCTGTGAAGTTGAGAAACTTCAGTCCTATTTTTAGGCATGCTGTTGGATATTCTTTTTAGGATATACAGAGAAAGTGAAGATGGTGAGATGGTGGTCAGGACAAATCCTCACCGTTTTCCCCAGTTCAAATATCTCCAAACCAGATCCAAACCAGGTCATAGCAGTTTAAGATTTGGCCTGTACCTTTAAGAAATTCTTTAACATAGGTCTGCTTCTTCCACAGACTTCTTCCTGCTCAGCTGCCCATTTGGTGAGCCTCATACACAAATTACAGTAGAAGCCCCCTTGGGCAGGCGAAACACCCACTCCTTTCTGTCTGCTTATTTTTTCCTTCTTTTGTATTACCTGTCATCAGAGAACCCAGGAATTTAATAGGAGTCATCTGCCAGTTAAATGGTAAGGTCAAAAGCAAGTGATGGAATAGCAAATTGGCAGGTTTGACAGTAGTATATACCAATGAGACATGGATAGATACAGAAAACTGAACTGTAGGCTGAAAATAATGGAGGAAGAGATATTAAAACTAAACATTACTGTTGTTCCTAAAAATCATTTTCATGGGTGGGGAAAACCCATTGTGCTTGGGCAATCTTAAGAGAAACAATTCTTGCTCCACAAATGGAGCACACAAGAAACTGTGTAGTTACACTCAATGTTTCCTGTAGACAGGTCAACAGAAAGGAACTTCAAAATGGGACTGAAAGGAGGATCGCTGGAGTAATGTGTTCATCCTATAAGACCTCACCTCCTGGAGTAACGTAAGTAAGAATTGCAGCTGTTACAGCAACCAAAAACTTTCTAGCTTTAAGAAAACTTAAATATACAAATTCTAATAGTCTATAAAACAAATAAAAAAACTTATCATTTATTTTTAGAAAAATCTCATGGGTTTTGCAGTCTTGCTTTAGCATTAGCTGTGTTGCAATAATGGTGCCTTTTCTCTGCTATTTGTCAGTAGTGTCTTCTGTTTAGACTATAAACTGTTTGGGGCAGAAAATGTCTTTTACTCTCTGCTTGCATGGCAACGCCTGAATCTCAGCTAGAAGCCTCTAAGCTCTGCTGTAATATAAATACTAAATAGTGATAGTCGCAGAGGACTTAGCCCCCACCCCACTTGGAGGCCTGCCAGTCTGCGGGGTTTGTTCTAGCAGCAGACATGCCAACAGCGAAAAGTGACAAATTTTTTTGGCAAAAGATATTCATAGGTCTAACAAGGATAAGAAACGCCCACCTCTAGAAACCAAGGCTTATGTCTCTCCGAGGATAAACACACCCAAGATTGACTCATGCTGGCATAATCCCCTTGTGCAATTTGTATATTGGCATTAGACGTGTGTGAGGCAAAAACACAAATATTTGGTTAATAACACAGGGATAATAAAAAATAATTAGGCAGCTTTACCTCTCAAAACACTGCAGCAGGTGAGCTGCCGCTTTTCCCCTCAGACAGGCATGCCCATCCCTGCAAGCAGAGCTTCCTGATGTTTGTTTTATCTGCAGCAAAGTACCTGGTTTATTTGGTTAAATGTTGTAAGAGTAAAAAGAATAAATAAAAAAAAAAAATAAATAAAGTCCAGTAGCCCACAGTGTGGAAAGGGAGGGGTATATACTGTGGTGGGAAAAAGCAGACTCATATTCCACAAGAGAGCTTTGTCAGGTGTATTGCATAAGGAGATTACAGCCCTGAGTCTGAAACACAGCTGAAGGTTTTAGCTGTGTTTGCCACTGCCTCTGTCATTAGCACACTACTGAACTGCATCACAACAGGCCCCCTTTCATCTGTGTGAAAAAAGGCTCATAGTACATTATTACATTTTTCAGAGCTGTTACCCTGCCTGGCTATTAGCTTCATTCCCCTGAGCCCTTTCTTGTTGTTGTTTTAAATAAAGGGAAAGGAGTTGGGTGGGTTAATCATCTGTCCATATTATACCCTGTACTCTTGGATTTGTTTGATGTGACAGGCCTATAGCAAGGACGTAAGTCCAGATTCTGCTGTGCACACCCTGTGTAAAGCTTGTCCTGCGCTCAGTGTTTTGGCAATGTAGTTATGCTGATTAGCAAAATGAGAAAAAACTGCTCACACCCCTGTGTGCCGTACTTCTGTCAGCACAACTCTGACTCAATGCCAGTTTTGGTGACAAAAAGAAAAAAAAGCCCCAAACTTTTCCTGATGCAGCCTCTGCTGTGTGGAGAGAGATTTTACCACCAGTTCTCCTACTGTTCTGTGGGAGGCCTCGCTTCCAGTTCTGCAACCCTTCTTCCACATCTGCATGTGCAATGCCTCAGAAGTGGGGTGGCCACATACATTTCTCAAGCAATTCATTATATCTCTCATCACGTACCTAGAAAGAAGGCTGTCCTGGGATCAGCAGGGCCTGCTGGATAATCCACATCTCTTTCCATGGGAGGAGCAGGACCACAGAGACCACTAGATCCAACATCCGCATTCTTCCCAAGATTCTTCTGCACATCTGGTGTAGCTGTGTCCCTCCATTGTGCATGGTGGGAACTGGGAGGAGCTACTGCCATCTTCCACTGGTGAAACACCCAAGAAGGATCTTTCTCTTAAGCATTGCTGTACACATATCTTGTAGCTCTCAGTTATGTAGTCATCTCTGGGGAGAGCCTGGATAGACTTACCTATCTGTTTTAGAAGAGCTGCAAGAACCCTGCAGTAGATAAAAATGGAAGGAGCTGGCTTTCACAGCTTTGTAAAAGTTGGGACACTGTAAAGCAGGCTGGACCAAATTAGATTAGTGGAGGATCAGCCCAAATGCATCTGGTTGGCGTTGCCTGTTGGGTTCCTTCATAGGAGGTGGAATTCTGCAAGCAACTGCCTGTGTGTTCTGGTGTTCCTCGCGGCCCCGCAGCCTGCTCCTGCTCTACTGAGTCAGGCTCTTGGGGGCCAGGTCTATGAAAAGTCTGCAGATAGTCTAAAGGAAGCTTGCAACATTATTATGACTATTTAAAAACGTAAACCTGTCCTCTGCAAAAAACTGGTTCAGCTGAAAGTCATTGCAATGATGATATTAGACCTATCAATCATTCTAGCTCTTGATGAGTTGAGAATTAATCTGCAGAAGGAAAGCAAACACGGATCTTTTGTTCCTTCCGATTCAAAGTCCTTTGAAATCCGTGTCTTTGCAGTCAGTAAGTTTTGGATTAGGTCCTCATTCCTCCTTCCTTTCCGCTGTCCCTACAGTACCATGAAAATCCAGGCTGTTTCTCTTTACTTCCTTCCTCTTCATAAAATGTCTAATAATCAGCCATCTGGTGTCCAAGATGCCTTGAGTATTAAGGCATTTCCTTTATCCAGGGGAGGCTTGTGAGAAGAAAGATAAATGTGTTCATGACCCATCCCTGCTGAGTGCTGATTAGGGTCTGGCATTTTTTCTTTGTTCACAATGATTACTGTAGCTCCAAGTTGTTTGGTAGAGAAATGTATTTAAAGGAAGAATTTTAGTTTCTGGTCCAGCAGATTTAATGACATAACTATTCTTCATTAGAATTCTATAAAGCAGTGTAATACTTGCAATATATGTTAAAGACAGCGGGATTTTGAAGGGAAGAGGCAAAGGGAGATCTATAGAAAATACTGCATATCCTCAAGAACTGCAGTCTGGATTCATTCTCATTTTAATTCTGGCTCACAGTGGCACCCTGTTTTTCAGATCTAAAAAACTTAACCCCTTCCTTTCATTCTGTATGCCTGACTAGCAGCCAGAGACCCAAAGCTGCAATATAAGCTGTATGCAGGGCTCTGTTCAAGTCAGTGACAGTCGCCGGGAACAAGGGTTCTGTGTGCCGTGCTGTATAACACGGAGTCCGGTATCAAGGTAGCCAATAGATTGAGATTCAAGTTTAAGAGGAAAATGTTGAAGGGCACAGAGAAACTGTGACAGAGCATTCACTGGACCGTTGCATTTTTTTGAAAACAAAGCCTGGAGGGAGAGTGCAAGTAAGACTAAAATGAAAACAAAAGCAGCAGGAAGAATCTGCCATCTTAGCTCTTAAGTAGAAGACAAAGAAAAAAACTACCCCTTTTATCCTATGACTACCCCTTTTATTCTATGACGACTGGTAGGTCAAATTCTTGACATAAAGGAGTTTTGTGTCTTGATTTGTGAGCCCTTGGGTGTTGCAAATTTTTTGTTGCCTTGACTGTGGTAGCATGGAGGGATGCCAATAAGGTACTGTGCGTATTCACAGAATGATACTCCCTTCCTGTTAGGGTGTGGACAATCACTAGACATTTGTACCAGGAGTCTTTAATTGATGATATGTTTATAAATAGTAAACAATTTTGGTCAAATGGGAGTTTGTCAGGTGAAAGAGAAGTAAGAAGAGACATCCTTAAAATACCTTTAGGCTGTTTCTGTATACCTTAGTTCTCAGCAAACAAATATTTCTAACTTTTTTTTTTTTCTTTCTGCAGTCTACTCAAACACAGTAAAAGTCTGTATAAAATCCAATGGGCATGATTTTTACAGTAACATTTGACTTAAGTTTTTTGTTTTGAAAGCATGCCATGGTAGAAATCCTCTCCATTTTTGTTCTGTGGTTATAATCTATGATACTCCTAAACATGTAAGCATGATAGCTGGGTAAAGTCTCGTAGTATACACCATTTCGGACAAATAGAGGCAATTTAAACCCATACTCCCAGAAGGCTGAGTTTTGATCCCTTTGGTGTGAAAAAGCCTTTGAGCTGTTTGTGCTGACACTTTTACTAATCTTTTCCTGCAACAGGCACTAGCAGACTCTGTTTGTCAGTTATATTTATGGTTGATCATTTAAGTGCTTCATGGTCCTCCTTCAGTGCTATGAAACATTCTGGGGAGGCAGGATGGATAAGGTCTAGACAATCTGAAATCCTGGCTGTAAAACTGAGATGCACGGTGTTAACATTATAGCTCCTGATACTGGCCCTGACTCAGTCAAGACGTTTAAACACAAGTCATCGTGGTGAAGTCAGGCTTGGACGTACACTTCTGTGTCTTGCTGAATCAGGGCACATACATAACGAGGTGATTTAGAAATCAAGCCCTGAACTGGTTCTCATTTTGCAGCGGTCAAAGCTTTTGTTCCTGAGCTGCATTCTGCAGCTTTGGTGTGGTGTGGGCACGCTGCAGTCTCACTGCAATCTCAGTACTGCAGTCCTGCTCTTCTGCCTGCTTCCCAGCAGAGCAGAACATAGCCTGATGATGAGGGTCCTACAGATACCTGGGATGGGTGGTATTGCTCTGATTTTAGCAAAATCTCCCTAGACATTCCCTAGAGAATCTCCCTGTGATAGAAGCACAGCCTATCTCACTACCCTATTTCTGTCCGTAGCTGCTAGTGTGGTGGGGCTCAGCTACCCCAGTTCTGCACAAATGCACACTCTAATCTTGCTGATAATGTCTGGATAGAGAATGGTCATGGCCAGTTCTTGTCAGCATTTGAATTCAGTCTCTTGGCTTGCTGATAACTCTTCTTCCTCAGTTTCCATCACAATCATTGACTTTCTTCATAACACCATCTCTGGAAATGGTTTGCACCGGAAGCAAGATAAGCAGAACATGAATGCTAGCAGGAGCTGAGCCAAAGTTTTGAAAATTCTGGCTCTCGCCCCACAGCACCAAATAGGAAGCCTTTTGCATTCATGGCAGACAAATGTACAGGAAAGGACAAAGTAAACCCTCACCACTTTCCCTCATATTTGAGTGTAGATTTTCCGGATTCAGCAGCTCGCATGTTTCTTTACCTTTGCTCTCAGTGCAAAATTGAAGAATTCCGCCAGCTGAGAAATACTCAGGTGGCCCTGGCTACTGCCTGCTTCTGCAGTTCACGAGGTAAAAGTCCCCATTGTTTTCTGATGGGGAATATTGCCTGACAAGACCCAAGCACTTGATCACAATAAGGACAGGGGTCTCAGCGCAGGAAAGTTTTTATTCAGGACGTTGCATAAGCTAGAGTTAATTTTAAGTCCATACTTAAGTGCTACAGCAGTCAATATGACAGAAATGTTTACACTTAAGTCAAGTTAATATCTGATTTTAATTGCTACTGCACCAGCTTTGCCAAAGCATGCTTTCAGGTGCTGCCTTGGAAAAGAATGCAAACCAGCACAGGCATAAGTATTTTGCTAAATCAGAGCTTGTTGTAGTACATTTTCTTATTCTGGACTGTCTCACTCCATTCATGGAAGAAAGGTGGAAGAAAATTAACTTTATCCCAGCTGAATCCAGGATGCCCAACTTTTGCCATTGGAATGATCCCTGTGCACCCCAAACTGTAAGTTATTTTCATTAGAAGAAAAGAGTGAGGCGAAAAAGCCAGCACAGAGGACTTCATACTTCCATAGGGCACTGATCTTTTCAGTGTGTCTGTAAGCAGCTGTGTAGGTCCAATTCAAACCAGGGGAGAAACTCCTCTTGACCTCAGTTAGCTCATGGTCAGGTTCTGAGCAGAAGCCGCAGGGCTGGATGACCTGCTTATCACTAAATAGCAGATAATTCACAGCTTCTGACTGAGAAGTCAGGAATTCTAGCTGCGGGTCCTGAAATTGGTGCCACTCCATTTTATAAGCATACTATCAGTGGAAAGGCAAATCTCGCTGAAGGCAAAAACTTATCAAAAAGCATAGAAAAGAACTGTTTTAAGAAAATAAAGCTTTTTTGTGTCTCGTATGTGGTATGTTCTACGGGAGCTTGGACACTCATCCAAAGGAAGAGAGAAAAGACTTTTAGTCTTAGCTTGATAATCATGAAGAGGCAGTTGGAAAGTTGGATCTGTCTGTACTTGGGGATGACAACAATTTTACACAGACCTTTGCCTTTCTGGAATGCTGTCTCTCGTGCTACACACCGACAACAATCCCCCAGTGTCAGGAAGTAATACTAGCACATCCTCTTTGCAAAGCTATCGAAAAAAACAGGGAGGAATTTGTTTCTGACTGAAGTAGAGTGACACCAGTCCTACAACAGCCATCTGCACGCCTCTCCTGCTTCCTTCCTTGTTTTTATTCTCAACTCTTTTTATAGCCAATATATTTCCAAACACGCCACACAACATTCTGAGTTTCCAGCTTTTGCAGTTTCTGATGACTTGCATTACACTAATGCAACATATTTGCAGCAACCCTCCTGCTACATGATTTACCAACGCAACTGAAGTAACCCAAAGCATAAACAGTAAGCCGTGAGAGGGAAGTGGCAGAGCACAAGGAATAAAATAGGTCAGCTACCTGCACTAAAGAACCAGTGGATTGGCATGGTGTGTCTCACATCTCAGGCACTCATGTTGCCACAATTCGATACAGTTTTCTGTTTGTTCTTTGCTCATAAAAATCCTCCTCTTCACTGTGAATAAAATTGTAGTTATAGGGAAAGGAGGTGTTGGCACAAAGCAGCATGTTGTGTTTCTTTCCCATGGAAAAGTCCTGTTCAATAAAAACTGCAAATGGCTTTCAAAAACACCAGATTCATCTTGGTAATTCTGTCTGTAAAGGAAATATTCTGAAACTTTATTTAGGCAGTGCAAGAAAAGAGCCCATAACTGTAGCTTGCGGTTTATTGGGAGTACGTACTTCCACTACTTTGGCTTCCAGTCAGTATAATCATGATTTCGGAAACCATTTCAAGGAAGGGAATGATGACCCTGTGGTTGAGACACTGAGACTGGACCAGTCTGGTTCAGTTCCTGGCGCTTTCAGAAAGTATAGCCATGGACAAATCATCTAATCTGTCTGCCTCCCCCATGAAGTAGAGGTGATGTTTCCTCTGTCTGACATGTCTATTTAAACCATATAGAGCACTTGGGATTTAAAATTAGAAGGATGAAAAGGGTAGATGTGATCCACGTCTGTGCTTCCCAGAATCCTTTTCAAAAGGTCAGATTTTGCCCATTACAATGGACGTAATAAAAAATAATTCCATTGGTTTAGTGGAGTTACTCCATGTATTCATTGAGCTAAATGAAGTCAGAACTTCTAGTGCTAAATCTAAGAGCTTCATGTTGTTTCTTCTTTGATGGGATTGTGGTCATAGCTGTTTGAAACAGAAAGTCCCCAGCTCCCGTCTATCCATGAACCTCTTTTCAGTTTCAACCTGGTAGCTCTGCAGTTCTGCACCATCTCTGAGATTTGCAAACTCCTCCAAATTCAAAAGCATGATTCAGTCACATTGCCTATCTTTTGCCAAAACATGAAACATAAAAGCCACCCTCAAACCATAAACACCGTAATTTACCCTAAACTATTCACTTTTAAAGTAGGAAATCTGAAGTATCAAACCTACAAACATTCAGCTGTTCCCATGAAGGATAATCAGGATGTTGGACTTGCTAATAATTTTACGTAGGTGTTCAAGCTATGAAAGAACCCATATGGTCCTTTTCAGTTCTGTATTTCTGTCAAAAACTGATATGTCTGTAGAATTTCAGCAGTTGTTGGCTGTCCTAGATGTCTTCAAAATAGCATGTGCATTCACCTATGCTGTGAGGCTAGGAATTTTAGCCTGGCCAATGCTCCCTGTACTTTCTCTACATCCTGACCCCTCCGTACCCTTCACACGGGGAAGGTGTCACAGTCAGCAAGGTTGTTACAGAAATTTGCCTAGCTCCGCTTATCAGCCTTGGCCCATCTGGAAAACAGCAGAAATAGAGCTGGAAATGTCTTTCTGCTCACATCTTTCTCTCCCTCCTATGGCCCAGAGCTACACAACAGGAGAGCTGTTCAGAATATCATAGTGGAGTTTTGCCTACAGCTCTATGCTGAGTAGCTAGAGCCATCTGCAAAGAATTCACATTTCAAGACATGCCGGTTCCAATGTATCTGAAAATCACAACTAGTCAGCAGGAATGGATGCAGTCTGCATTGCTAAATGCTTGGGTGCACTCATATAATTGCATAATTCAATGTTGTGAACTCCCTCTTCTCAGACAATGTGTTTTAGATATTGACTGCACAGAAGGTCAGCTTGTGCTAGAAAAACAAACAGGCTGCTCTGCTTAGTACAGCAGTACAGGGAAGGCTGGGAATAGGCTATGACAGGAGACATTTAGCCTTGTTATTTGTTGTTACTGTGACGTGGTCAGAGCATTTCAACCTAGCTTTTAGCAGTCCAGACTTAATGAGGTTTTTTTCATACAGTGATGTGTAGAGGGACTAATTAAGATAGCCTGCTGATTACATTAGTCATTACATAGACAGTTCTCAGTCCAAACCACTGACTAAGTGTATGAGACATAGGAGTCAGAGGTGGACTGTGCACCAGAACACGGCGCAGGGGCGCACAAACCTCTTCCACATGGTATGCTGCCTGTCCTCATGAAAATACTGGGTAGATCAGGGCAGCTTGTGTGACTCCCTAATAAAGTAATTATTGATTTCTAACAAATTTCATAGAAGGGTGAAGATATTAGAGATAATTAAATCCCTACCTGTTTGGGGAAGATAATCTTATGATGAAAGTGCCAAGCTGTAGCATGAACTTGTTACTGATTAGACACCAAAGAAAAGTTCTCATCAACGTCCTACCCATGAGAAACATTTTGCTTAGAGCATGCAGTTAACCACAAAATCCAAATTGCTTTTTGCTCACAGAATTACTTGACACATCTGCAAGGTTATGCACAGGCAGCCTAACTAATGATGTTAGGCCACATGATCGTTTGGAGGTAAACTGGAAATGAATGGCTGTGACCTCCCCAAACAGAGTAGCTTTGCTCCCAGAGGAGCAGCTGGGAATGGCAGAGGGGTAGAAAAACTAAAGTTATGCATTAGCAGCTGAGCTGACAAAAAACAGGGCTTTGTCTGCACCTTGAGCAAGTGAAAAATAACCACGTGGACTGCAATGTGTAGGGACTTGTCTGCCTTATAGAATATTTCTAAGAGTCTGAGGTTCTGAGGATACATGTTTTTTTTCTAAATGGATGCAGTTAGAATGACACAACCTTCTCTCACTGAGGACATAAGAGAAGCAGAAAAAAATGCTTAGTTAAGGCATAATTTATTTTTTCTCTTCTGCAGGCTCTATCACTGTTCTGTGAGACAGATAAAGCAACACATTAGAGAGGCACATAAACTGTGCTGCCAGGGAAACCTGACTTTTGTTCTTGTTTTGTTGCTTCCTTTAATCCTACATATGGCATTCCTGCTGAGAGCAAACTGGTAGAAGCTTGTGAATAATGGAGAGGCATAATGCTTAACGAAGTAATCACAATGCACATCTGCTGCACGGAGTATTTTTATTTAACCTTTTCTTTTTAGTAGGTGTTTCAAAGTTATATACATTGAGGCAATTACATGCAGAGAAATCAAAAAGCTACCACAACAACTAGCAGTAAGAATACCAGGAAATGCAGACATAGTAAATACGTGCTAGGATATTTTTTTTCTCCAAGGTATCTATTTTCTAGGATGAAGCAAGAGTTATAAACATGTTAAGACAGCCCTTTTATTTTTTTTTTCTTTGGTGAGATAAGAAATGGTATCTAACTTGTGTGATATAAGGATACCACTGCCTGAGCAGTCCATCACCCCAACCTCCTATAATACCACCCTTCCAGAAGATACATTTTCTTTACACGGTTCTCAGGAAACACAGATGCCCTGATGAATTAAGTTAAAATATTGCAGGCAACAGAAGATATATAAATATGATAGGTGTTTCCTTGATGGCTGATGTGGTGGTGCAGATGAAGCAGTATGGGGGAAGCAGTATGGGGAAAGCAGTATGAAAAACCAGACTGGAAAATAACAGGGCATGGAGCCCTGTGCATGTGCATCTGTGGGGGAATGAAAAAAAGCTTAGCAAATGATCAGAATTATGAGTTCAGATGCTTACATACCAGCTGTAACTGAATATCTTCAATACTCAATAAAATTGCCTGAATCAGGGGGAATTTGTAGTTGCAGGTCAGTCCGATTTATCATGGTGCTCCCTGTAAGCCCTACCAAGGTGCAAGGCAGGTTTAGTAAGTGATGCAGTTACCTGTAGACAAGGATGGACTGCTCATAGTCAAGTTCAAGTACTAGGACTGCCTCTTCCAGCATGTTTTGAAGAAGCAAAATCAATAATGTAGAAAAGAGAGAATTCTTTCAAGAGAATGAGGCCCTGATGATAAAGACTGGTTTGGGAGGGAGGCAGTGCACTCTCTGGAGATGGTAGCACGGCATTAGGAGAGGAATGCAGTCCTGGCTGGCCTGCCAGTTGTATGTGATAGGTAGCTTTCTGCATATCTCATAGGTAATCTCATGATCTCCTTGTAAACTGGGGCTGATAAAACTTACCCAACTATCTCTTTCACAAGGTTTTTGAAAAGGTTGATTATTTAATTAGGAGTAATTTATCATGATGACTCCTATTTTAGAGGAACTTTTCAGAGGTCCTAATAGGCTGGGCCCTGAACTGACTTCAGAGATAAGTGCTTGTCAAAGCCTTGCAGGACCCAGGAAAGACAGGAAGGAAAGCTAGCTGTCTGTCTTAAGCTGTGGGTTGCTGGCAGAGCTGAAAGTGGACTGCAACTGTTTCATCTGGTAGCCTGGGAAACACTCTGTAAGTGTGAAATGGTATAAGGAATTGTGACCCTGAAAATCAGGAAATAGACTGGACTGGCTTGTCCCCCACGTGACTGGGCACTCCCTTCTGGTTATTACCTGGGACCATGATAGCAAAGAACAGGAACATAGTCAGGGTATCCAGGAGAGGTGTGCTGGATGGTCAGAATAGATCCCTTCTGTTCCTAAGAGCTGAGAACACTTAGATGAAAAGCAATGTAGCATGCTACAACTCCAACACAAGCTTTATATGCACGTAGAAACAACTGTTTGTAGGTCAGCTCTTCATACCAGCTTTGTGATTTTAAATTATTTGGCAAAGGGGAGAAACACAAGTGATTGGACACAAATCAAATCCGCCTGACCTGGGCCATGGCATATATGATTCAGTTGAAAAGTTCTAAGCTCTAGAAGTAATGGCCATTGGCATTCTGCTAGTGTTCATCGAGCCAGCTGAATCTGTGTTAGGGCAGGTAAATATATATCAGCCTGCATTTCAGAAAGCAGGGAAGTGAGGAGGTGCAGTGACCTCTACACAGTTGAATCATAGGAATCAGAACCTGCTGGATGAATCCTGTATTTCTGGCTAAAACACTCTCTCCGCCTTGCAGTATTATTCCATTCTTATAACTGAAAGTGAATCCCTTTTATCTTTGCCAAATCCTAGACTCCCTATTTATTTACTTCAGCCCATAGAAGGTAAAGGACTCTCTTCCCATGTATGTTGCTATAAGCTCACAGAATCGGTGTTTTCCAGGGCTGATACAGACTTGGATCCATTTTCATCATGGAAAGATCCTGGTTCCCAGATTGTGTCACAGACGTCTTTAACAGAGAAGCATTAGCCAGTTAAGAATCTGCCCAGCCTTCAGCCCTCTCTGCAGGAGCACTGGGGAAAGGCTGAGTTATTACAGTGGGGGCCTGTGTGCCAGCTCACACGTGGAAGTGAGACTTGCAAATTCAGGCTGGGAGTCCCAATGGCAGTACAGATTCCACAACCACTTGTGGAAGCTGTTGTGAGCACTGTACTTTCCTCCACACACACAGAACAACCTCAGAGAACTTTCATATACAGAGGGGGAGACACAAAAAGCCACTAGCAAAAAGAGACAACAAAAGCCTACAGGAGACAGTCATCTTATCTGCAGTTTGCACACAAATAACCCAAAATGGCTGCTTATCTGTAGCAACAATGGAGCTGTTACTGATTTAAAACTGAAAAAATACCCCCAACCCTGAGAGGCTTATCAAGTTACTTAGATAACTATTCTGGAGTGATGTCAGTAAATGATGAGGTCATAGGGAAAATGCAATCCTTTTCTGTCACTGAGAATGAAGGATCTTGTCTGCTAAACTCAGATGAAAATTTGAAATACTGACACGTTTGGGATGTTCAGGGCTGAGATATTACCTGTCTCCCACTTGGAATTTGCAGTAAAATGTTCAACAATTTTCACACAATGTTTTGTGAGGGCTATTTAGAAATGCTGGGATAAAAATGTACAAACACTTCTGTACTGTGAGAGGAGCTGTGGAACAGATGCTAGCTGTCTATGGAGGCTGCTGAACATGAAGCATGGATGGAGCAGATAAGAGTGGTGCTGATTTCCTGTTCCCTGTGGGCTTTATCCAGCCTCTCTTGAAGTCTTGAAGAGGCTCCCAGTTGACTTGTCTCTAAACCGTTGCTCTTTCTGCCAAAACCAGAGACGGTTCTTTAACCCATTCTCCCTGTATTGAATGAAGAGCATCCTCCAGTAAGCCAGCAAGAGACAGACTCACTGAATTAATGAGAAGCTGAAGAATAATGGTCGCACCTCAAACTCTCAGCTGTTCGGTAGGGCTGGCTTCCCCCACACCAAGCACTTCGCTCCCTGCTGGAGGGAGCACTTCTCAGCCAGGAGCGAAATAAGTTAGCGGTGTGATTAATTATCAGAAAAGTGACTGTGATGTGTCCTGAGAAAGTCCTTCTTGGGTGGATTATTTTGCTTCCTAATGCGTTCAGGCACGGGTAAGGAGAGTAATCAGGACGATGTCCCACTTTCCCTGGGACTGCAGTACGTGTTCTGAAAAGCAGTGAGTGGGCGCCCCTAAACCCCTTTTACTTCTCTGCAGATTTTACGAGAGCTTTTGTTCACTGCTGTAGCAAACCCCGAGACAGAAGTGTGTCTGAGCTAGGGTGGGTTACGCGTACGTCGGTGTCGGTGTCGCTGTGGAGGTGACAGCCCTTACTGCAAGCTCAGCTCTGCACACCTGGACGCTGCCTTCCTAGGCGGGGCGGCCAGAGCTTGCCCGGAGATGCGGAGGCTTCATCAGCGCTCTCAGAGATGAGCAACATAGATGACTTTTAGTGACATCCCCTGTACCTTGGGGTGACACAACAGTGAGAAAACAGCTACCCAAGATCATTGTGCAATTCTGCATTTTCTCCCAGTCTGGGAAATTACTTTAGTAAGACATTGAGCTGGTTGGGCCAATGCGTTTATTGCTACTGTTTTTGGCGTGCGGCCACCCCCGCGCTGCACCCAGTCCCTCAGGGCTGTAAATCCCCTCTCTCCTCGCTTGCGCGGTGGCGTGGTCCCTCTCGGGTCTCCCAGGCTCTCCCGCAGGCTGGCAGCGACGCCAGGAGTGTGTCGGAACCGCGCACCCCCGCCGAGCTGCGCAGGCACGGCTGGAAGCTGCGGCAGGGGCCGGGCTCCCCCGCAAGCAGCGCGCCCGGCTCGGCGGCGCGGGGCTGCCTCCCGCCGCGCTTCTGCCCTGTGCGGGCGGGCGCGGGGCTGCCTCCCGCCGCGCTACTGCCCTGTGCGGGCGGGCGGACGCGGGGCTGCCTCCCGCCGTGCTGCTGCCCTCTGCGGGCGGGCGCGGGGCTGCCGGCGGGGCCCGGGCCCTGGCAGGAGGCGAAGCAGCGTAATGCTGCCGGGGCACGGCTCTGGGCGGTCGATCAGCGGAACGCGGTGGTGCTCCGGGCCTCCGAGAAAGGGTCCTGCAGCCGCAGAGAGTTCCCATGTACGCGCGAGGCCAGAGGGTGAGGGTGGATGCATTTCCTTCTCCCCCTGACAGTCTGTGTTTTCTTTACCCCCATCCGTGAATTCTGTAAAACACAACCTAGAGATGCCCCTCTGTGCTTTAACTGAGCCGCGTGCAGGACAGGTAAAGGACCTGTTTTCCTCTTGCCACTTGTGTCCAAGTGCTGTGCACAAGGAATACCAACAGTGTGGGCAAATGCAAGCTGCTCTCCCCACATCCAGTCGCTCTACTTACACAAGCCTCTTGCATCTCCTCTGGACCTATTATTTATGAACATAAATATTCTTTTCTTTATTGTGCCATGCATTTATTCATGGTTTTTCCCTAGGAGCCCCAGTCAGGGACTGCCTCCCCACTGCTTGAGTCACTAGGGACTATAGTTAGGGACAGATCTAGAATAAGAAAATGGTTCTTCCCCAAAACATTTACAATCTGTCTGTGTGTGTGTGTTTATAAAATAGCAGAGGTGTGTATACTTTTCTGTGTGTATATGTATGTATATATACACACACCTCAGGAGCAAGAGACTCTGGGGTGCTTAAGAAGATGGAGTAAATCAGCAGTGGTCTGAACAGACTCACTGCATAAATCATTGTCAAATCTACTTGCTTCTCAGCACTGCTTGTGAGAGCATACAGTTTCTCTTGTTGTGGGCATGATGAAATAAGGTGCACTCCGAGTGATTTGGATCAGTCTGAAGGGAATGGTACCTGCCCCTCCACCTACCAATTCCACCCCTACAAATAGCTGAAATGTGGAGGTAAATGTGAGGGGTGACCTCAAACCATCTCCACTACACAGTAACGATCTCTAAGAGTTCCTCACTCTCATGTCCTGATGAAATATTTTTTCAGGTGGCTGTTTTAGTGGTTTGAGTCTCATCACTGGAGTCCCATGCTATAACGTATTCTCTGTCGGAGAACTTTGGTTTCAGATCTTTCCCTTCTTTGTTTCCTGTTGTTGAAGTTGTTATTTTTTTAAGCACAGCTATTCTAAAATCATTGCTAATGTCCTGCTGAAGTAACATCCCACTTTCCTCAAAGGTACAGTTGCCAACAGAAGTTGACTTTGATGTTCTTGGCACAGCTTTGCCTTCAGCACCTCATGTGTAGGCCTTAGCATCTCTGGTCAGGAAAAAGAGCTCCTAGCAGTGGCTGTTGCTTAAACACAGGTGTTGTGCGAGCTCAGAGGAAGAGGATGTTGGACCCCTTGGGCCCAGCTCAGAGCTTTGAAGTAATTTCAGGCTGGCGGCCAGCTGTAAGCTCGCTTACGACTCAGTAGGTACAGCAGAAGTCTATTTCTAGCAGGCAGATGTGTCATTCAGCAACCGCAATGGACACCTGTCTCGTGGACAGAGCCCCCAGTCACTTTCAGCATCCCTCCATTCTTGGGGGGATAAGGGCTCTGTGGCACCCCATGAGTGACACACACCCTCTGTGTCCGTGGTGGAGTATCCTCATGGAAAGAACCTTCCTGAAATGAGCTCTGAACACTTTCCTTGAATGATGTCTCTGCTGAGCTTCAGTCTAAGCAAAATGCTCCTACTTCTGTCAGAAGCATGGAGACAATTAAAATTGCTCCTGCTGCTAGTGATGATTTCATAGGAGGTAAAAATAAATAGGGAAAAAGAAACAAGATACAGGAAAGGCACGTTATGGTGACAAAGCGCCCTAACACAGAGACCCTAAAATCAGGGGTGTTTATGTACGTGTGTGGCGGCAAGTTCAGAAAGAGATTTCGCTCCCTGTTGAAGTTACTGGCTCAGCGTAACTCTGGATTTGGCCTTGTGTACACATTGAGAATTCCCTCACAGTTTCTTTGAACACAGATAAGATCTAATCTTTTGCCACTACACCGAAAGCTGGCGATGTGACCAGAGCCACTGTTGAATCCAAACAGTGGCGAGGAAAGTAATGATGCCAACTATACTGGGTTGGATTTTCCTGCGTGCTCCACTGACCTTTTGGCACCCAAGAAAAAGACAGATTTTCTGTAGGGCTCAGCGCCTGAGGGTGCAACTGTACTGCTGAGCTCAGTGGCTAAGCAGGCATTGAGCTGTGAACGCCAGAATCCTGGGGGCAAGTGGAGCACGTCATTTCGGCTGGACCAAGATCAGTAGTCAGTCAAAAGCAAAATATCACGGTGGCAAGCTCATTGCTGGGAGGGGAACCCAGCAGCCAGCAAGAAGGCACATATTTTATTGCAAACTAAAACTTCAGGGCAGTTTTGCCATCCAAGAGCACTGACCTGCTTAGTTATGAGGAGATTTTGTGCCCTGTAATCCCACATTGATCTGGATTACTTTTTTATTTAAAGAAACTGACCTCCAGCAGCCACACCAGGTCTCTCTGGCCCAGCAAGCGAGTCCTGAGTGTAAGTAAAGAAATAGAAGTTCTATCTAAAAAAAAAATGGCAGTGACCAATATTGGGCCTCAGTTAAAAGGCTGAGGAAAACAGGAGAGTGTTACCTGACACAGATCCTGACATTTTAATAGTAGAATAAGTAGTTTAACATGTCTCATTCATTCTGTTTCTCAATTAATAAATTAAGGGTTACCAAATTATCAGCACATTTGCTAAGAAATAAGGCATTGTTAAAATTCTGGCTTCTCATTGCTAGCAGCCAGCCCGGTTGCTTGTTTTTAAAGAAGGAATACACACCTCCTTAATGCAAGTGTTAACCAAAGACATGGGAAACCTATCTTTACATCTCTGATGTGACACAGACTTCATGTGTGTCTTTGGGTAAGTTTGCCAGCTTCTTCATGTCTCAAATGTGCTCCAGAACTTCTTTGCCTCCCAAAGGTATCATGATGTTGAAACAGGTGATGCTTAGATGCCTTATTAGTGAGGCCATGATAGTCATACTACATGCAGAAGTAGATAAAAGGTAAGAATATCAAAGGCACAGAAGGTGCTCAGGCACCATTTGCCCTGACCTGCAGTGCATGTCATGCAAGTCACCCAAGGTCCCCTCCCTCTGTAAATACCACTCTCATGCATTTTCCTAAACATTTTCCCATGCCCTTGCTAATTTTAGCCTCTACACTCCACTGAAAAGATCTCTTTGGCACTCTCAGGTATTTCATGTGACTGTGAGAACTCAGGCAATGCTCACTTAACTATCTTCATCTTTGCAACAGAAACAAGTCCTTAAAGACCCACTGTTAAACTTCCAGTTCAGGCTTCTTCCTAAAAATAGTCCTTGGATTGCATGTGGGCTAGAGACATGATTTCATACCTGCTATTCCTGGAACTTCTTTCCTGACCATGAGCACTGCCCGGTTATAACCCCTTCTAAATGCGCTTCCTTAAGAAGGCTTCTAAAAGATAAATGATGGGTGTGATGTTGGAAGCCTGAGGCTGCTTTGTCAACAAGGAAGAGGCTCTTTGTCCCCATGTGTGAGTATGATAACCACTGAGCAAAACACAGCATTATTGGTGAGGTATTCCAAGAGACCCTGCATACCTACCACGCCTATTTTACATTTGCCTCCTCACACTGCCAGTGCTTCCCATTACTCCTTTCTTACCAGAGCTGTAATGTAGTAGTCCCATGCCTGTAAGTCTGGGAAACAGCTGTTCACATCCATGCTACCGTATTAGGAAAAAATACATTTGAGAATAGACTTCTCATGATGAATAACTCTTCCATTTTATGCTCTGGGAGTTACAAGCCCGCTGAAGTACTTTGTACTAACAGCAAAGATAGGCTGCTTGGGCTGCATGGGAGGGCAGTGCCTCTAAGGAGCACAAGGGCTGTGGAGATGTGATAGCTCTGAACAGAGTGCTCTGCTCTCTTCCTTGACCTTCTGCCATACTGTACTGTTGGGGGGGTGTCTACCAAATCTGGATCAAATCTAGGTTCAGCACAGACTTTTCAGCATTAGATCAGCTCAGAATAGTGCCATAGTGCCTGGTTTACTGTAGATAAGATGTGAAAGAAGTGGTGACATTACCGGTTACCGAAAAAAAAATTCCCTTGACTTTTTTTTGATAGAAACAAACATCTTTGTCCCCTGTTACTGGCCACATTGCCATTGATCATCCCTGGAAAGTGTTTGATAATGAAATCTAAGTGATGGTATCCTTCAAAAAGCAACAAAAACGTAATTCCTGTGGCAGCTCATGGAAAGTTACCTTGATGGTACAGAGAGGGAAGGTGTCTGAATATGAGATACGGTCCTGATCTACAGACCTTGCCTTTGTCACCCGAGTAACTCAGCCCCTCATACTGATCTGCCTGGTCTCATAAGCTTACAGTTAGTGTTACAGTGTTTTCACTTAAAAGCCCCATTTCCCGGAGTCACATGGTTTCATGTAAACCTCAGCTTTCACTTTAATAGCAAAAAAAAAGCAATTTCTTTATGACTTCAGAAAAAATAATAAAAAAGCTTACATGTATGACTGCATGGGTCTCAGAAGAAGGCAATAAGGAACACAATTTTATTGAACTGTTTAAAGTTAGCTTCCTATCACTTTGCAGATGTTTGAATGCATGTATTTAACAGGTCATATATAAGCTAATGGGACAGTATTAGGAACTGAGGCACCAGGATGTTAAGGCTACATGAAACAGGAAGATGATTGCAGAGATGAAAGTGGAATCAAGTTACTTGCAGCTTAAATCCAGCTTTCCCACAGCTGCCTTGCTGGAAAATGAACTTTTCCAAAAGGAAAAAGATGTTATTTGCAAGACTCTGGTTGGGGATGGTGACCAAAACAGAACATTAAGATGTTAAAGTTGCAACAAAACCTCAATTCTTTAACAAAATGTCATCTATGTGTGACAGAGGAACAAAGTCATTATGAAGCTGGAAGCCTATAAAGTGGTGACTGATGGCTTCATTGTGTTTGGGACAATTTCAGAAAGCAATTCCTCAATACTTGCTGGAAGAGCAGTTTTTCCACTCTTCCTTAGGCCTGGATCCAGACTGGTTTTTCCCAGAAGTGACGAAAATAAGCAGCTTTAGCTGGAACTCTCCTGACACTTTCCAGCAAAAGGAGTCTTCCAATGCAGCCCCACCAAACAAAAGCACGATTGTTCGCAGGCCCATTAAAATACTGCTTGCAGATGCCAAGTGAGCCACTTTAAAAGAAGAAACCAGGTTTTGACAGATGCCAGTCTCTAGGCACCATCACGCTGCTGTTGCACTCCGATGATTCATGCACAAAGCGTATCAAGAAAGGCCTAGAAAGCTGTGGTAATGTGTGGTTTCCTTCCTCTACGAGGGCAGCGGTTCACATGTGGCCCATCTGACCCTTGGTCTCTGAAGGGATGAGAGACGAAAGAGCTGTCAGAGGTGCATATTCGGGAAGAGGAAGTACTGAAGCCTTACATTTAGTTGGTTTTCTGGGACTGCTTGTGTTTCCTGCACTGGTTCTTTCCAAACTGGGGCAGAGGAGACAACAGAAGGCAGAGGTTTGTCTCCCAGCCTAGGCAGAGCTCTTTCATACTCGATGCTGTTGCTCACAATGTGCACAAGCAGCTTGCCACTTACAAGAAGCCAGGACACTAGTGGGACAGAAAATCCCCCTCAAGCTCATCGTCTTTCTCTAAAGCTCCCAAATCCTCTCTGCAGCAGATGCAAACGGCCGTCGTGATGCAGAGGGGAGGTGCTGCAGGAGTCTTACCTCCAAACCCAGGCCAAGCTGCAAATCCCCGTGCAAACACACCCTCGTGGTTTTATTACCTGCTGAAGAGCCACTTTCTCCACCCCGACCTCCGAGTCTCTGCCTTCATGCATAAGCACGGGGAGATCGTCAGTGAACGTCAGGGCCTCTCCCCGGAGCCTGCAGAGGTGAGCAGCACCCTTGCTTGGGGAACCAGTTCTGCAGCTGGCTTGCTGGTCCCCATCCAGAACCCCGCTGCCCCAAATTATAGTTTAAGACAGTAGCAGTACACAGGGCCCTGCAGCAGCGTTAATGTTAGCAGCTCTGGAGTTACTGAAAAGCCACCGCCACGGGAGTCGGCTGCAGGCTCTGGTGTTCCCCCCCGTCGGCCGCCGTTCCCCACAGGCCCTCGGGCTGCCTGAGGGGCTGGGATTTCTGCCCCCTCCGCTGCTCTGTACGACAATCGCTTTGCTGGCAGCATGGCCTCACAATACCTTTGGAAGCAAGCCCGTACTACAACCATCGCAACGACTGAGAAGTTTTACTCCGGTACGTAAGGCTTGCAGGGGTCAGGCACGGGCGGCAGGCAGCAGCTCCGCCCCCGGCCACCGCCCCGCCCCGCCCGTCCCCGCCCCCCGGCAGCGGCAGCGCCTGCCGGCCAGCAGAGGGCAGTGCGGGGCCGGGCCGCGCGGGGCGGGCGGCGGCGCGCGGGGTGCGGGGGGTTGGAGGGGGTCTCCTCCTCCCTTCCCGCGCCTTTTGTTTGCCCGGAATACAGCGGCAAGTCAGGCCGCTCCTAGGCTTTCAGCGGGCATTGAACAGATCACAGCCGAGGCCGTACGTGAAAGTAAGAGCTCAGCAGGACGCACACCGGGGCAGCGCTGGGCGTCGGGCTGCCAGCTGCACTCGGGTGAAGTGTAAGGGGCAGTACAAAATGCTAGGCCTGTCTTTAAAGAGCATGTGGCTTCAAAATAACGTGATCCAGGTATCTTGGTACCTCTTGATTTAGGTACAGAAACAGAGGTCATGTTCTCAAACATTTCCCTAGAAACGTAACAAAATTTTGCTCCTCTTACTTTGAGGTAAGATTCAGCTCAGATCACTTTGCTCTGGACATTGAGCTTTTAAGAGCATTGATGCTTGGTGTGAAATCACAAGACTAGTGTTCTGAAAGAGCAGAGAAAATCAAGCCAGCAGCAAAACTACATCTGTGATGAATGATGTAAAATCTCTAGGGCAGTCCCTGTAGACTGAGTTTAAAGAACTGTACTTACATTTGATATTTGTTCTGAGATGCAAGATAGGTGTGTGCCAAAGGTACTGTCTTGCCACATCAAGGAGGAAAATCAAATTCTGAGGCTGGCCATGGTTTTCCTTGGACTCCCTTTCTGTGCCTCATTTATTTATCTAGAAGTGAGGAGTTATGTTTTCTGTTCACAGCTTTGTCTCTTGTCTGTTTAACTTAGGAGTTCTTTGGGCTAGAGAGACGTGTTTATTAAAGGCTTGGATGCTACTGTATTGTACAACTGAAGACAACTCAAACATTTACAAATTTCCATAAGCACTCTATTAGCCTTAAATTTCTCTATATATGCTACTGACTCACATGTTTATTAAAGTATGATTTGAGATAATTCATTACTCAAAATACTGGTTTATTTCTGAATAATAAGCAGTTGGTAATGTCTGCTCTTGAAGCCAAGAACTGTTATAGAGTGAAGGAAAAAACCAGAATAAAAAAAACCCCAATACCACTTTTCTTATGAATTACTAGACAGAAGTGATACTAAAAAGAGGAAACCATTCTCTTCACATCACATTGCACAAAACATCCTCCCAGCTGATATGTAAGGAACTCTGTTGAGGGGAATCTGGGGTCTGGTGCTGGCTTAACTTTCTGGGGAAAGAACTCCATAGGAAAAGGGTAATTTAATAAGTTCTACATCCACACAGATGGACATCTTGAATTCATTTCTTTTGGAGTCTGTTGCCAAAAGATCTCATGATCTGGCTTGCGTACCATTCTGCAGACAGTAGCAGTTTTGTTTAAATCAAGCCCTCCAGCTCTGATTATGCAGATTAGCTGCAAAGAGACCCTTCCTCGCCAAGTACAAGGCTGGCTGTGCAGCGTGTATTCCGCTGCAGCAGTGAGTGTTCAGCCAGGGCACGTCGTTTTCTGATATTTAGTGGCTCAAGCCTTTATCACAAGAGGGTCACATCAGAAGATGCAACACTTGCCTTGGCTGAATGCCATCCTGGCAGCTCTTCACAAACACAAACCTCTAAGCAGGTCAGTCCACTTCCAGCCTCTCTAATGTCTCATGAGCCAGTGGACACAGTAAATACACCTTGTGAAGCCAAGTGGTCTTTGTACCTTCCTTTGGGACACCAGAGTAAACGCCCACACAGTTGCCACCTCTCCAGAAACAAGATTACTGTGCCAATTACAGCAGAAGTACTGAGATTTTCCCAGGCTCAGGAAATCAGCCTTGGTGGTCAGCTGGACACCACCATGGTTGAATTACACACAGACACACGTGGGTGGAGGCACTCATCCCCACATCAGTCTGTGTTACAGTATAATCAATAGATTCCCCTAGTTTACTGCAAGTCTTTCTTCCTTATGAATGTGACTCATTAGGATCTGGTCATTCATTGATCAGATTCGTGTCATGATGTACTCTATTTAGCTAGATTTTCATTCATGGTTTTGTACTGGAGTATGGTCAGAAGAGGGTTCTTTGGGCAGTAGATCAAACTCACCTGTGATAGCACTGAGATCACAGAAATGACATTAGCAAATTGCAGGCCAGATGTAGTTGCAACGACAGGTAAAATGCACCACCCACCTAATTCTTGTTTGTTCTCCTGAGTATGCTAATTGTAGCTGCTTCACATGATTAATAGGACTGAATGAACAGCGCTCTTGGAATCAGTGTCGAGAAAATCACTTGGCACATTAGAAATGTCCCTTTGATGCCAGGTGGCCTATAGCCCTGCTAGGACGTCTTGCTGTTTTGCAGACGTGTTGTTGATGTCCGTGGGCATGGGGCAGTTTCTCAGCTGCCCTCGTTCCTGGAGGGATCCTTATTTTAGAAATGCCAATGGCCTAACAAAAAACAGAACAGCTCTCCGGACTGGGTCAGCAGCCAACAGATATCTCAGTCTTGTGACGTGCCACACCAGGATCAAAGTTCTTCCCAAACTAGGTCTTCTCACTACTGTTATCTGCAGTGGACCTTGGATTTTTTTTTTCTTTCCCCTGATGCAATTAAGATGAAGCAATATTTCTGTTTTAAATCTTTCCTCTGGACGTGTTTCTTCTGCTGTGACCACAAGGAGCTAGTCAATAATTAATAGTACCATCAAAACATACCCTAATGGCTCCTCTGCAGGTGCACAGGAAGATGTGAATTTACACTGGCAACAGCATACACCAATATATTTTTTCCATACAATTTCAATTTAATTTTTCCATCCTGGTTTTTTTTCTGGTACAAGATGCTTTTTTATGATTGATGTTATATCATTTGAAAGCAGATTAAGACAGTGTTCCCAAAGAGGTGCTTGTCTTTTGGAGCAGGAGGCAACAGAGCAGGAAGTAGCATCAGTAGAATCTTAGTGGTTTAGTTGTACTGCTATAAGTAAAAAGGAAACATGTTTGCACAGGTCATCGACTTGATGAGCTTTTTGGTTTTCCATGTATACATAGCACAATGGGATTTCTTGGCCTTACATAATTGAAACAACAACAAAAAAGCCATAAAAAGAAGGAGAAAAAAAATCGCTTATTTTAATAGAGCAGTAAATGACGCTATATGTATACAATTTTCTTTTATAATTCACCCTTAAAGGATATGTTTCTAGTCTAGTTGCTGAATTAGTATTTAGTCATCTATCTGCTAAAGTCTGATGGTTATTGACAAAATAAAAAGGAACTCAGAGCTTCTGTTGGATTGCACGTCTGTTTCTCCAGTTAAACTTATCTGTAGTGAACTTCTGATCTGAGTAATAAAAATGCAGTCTTAGTGAGTGATGCTTTAAAATTGAATCATATCCATCAGATCAGCTATTTCTGCCCATATCCTTTCAAGAGGTTAAGGGAGAATTCAAGGTAGAGACCAGTTGACGTGCCAAAACCACGATGTTTTTCTGAAGAGTGTACAAGATTTGGAAAGGTTATAGACGGGAGAAAGCACAGATTTGGATTTTAAAGTGGTGGAAAGCAGGGAAAGCTTCCTGTATCTGTCTTTCAGAAACACACAGTGACGGGTTGTATCTCCAGCTTTAAGTAGTCCTAAACTCTTGTCTTTGATTATCATTTCTTTCTGTTCATTTCTAATATGCCTCCTTGAAAACGCTAGTTTGTACCTTGCAATTGGAGCATAGTTCTGCACAGCATATCATAATTTATAGCAGTATAATACACATTTGTTCATGACGATGAATGGGATCCGTAGGGCACACTTGCATGACTAATGCTGTTCATTTCGGTGGGACTCAGGCCAGGTTTACTTTTTGCCAGTGGAGCCCTCGGTCAGAGTTTCTTACCAAAGTAACGGTTCATCAAGAACCCTCTCCTTGTACTTTGCAATTTCAGAAATTTCTGAGCACCAGCAATGCAACACTGCTTCTTGGGTCAGCTTTCCTGCGCTCTAACTTCTTCAGCATTATGCAACTCCTGTGTAGCAACTAAACTCATAGCATCAGTGCCTAAATGTCATCCAAGCCTTTGTGACCTTTCTGTTTTTTGTGGTTTTTTTAATTATGTATGCATCTTACCCATACCAAGTCCCTGCGATTTCTGCCAGGCTGAGCATTATGCTTACAGCTTTGCCAGTTCAGAGGGCAGACTGAGAAATGCATTTATTTTACGTGCTTTTTTAGAAAGTGGATTTGAAACCAAACAGTCCTATAATCATTCGTTTTGAGTAGCCCCAGCCCTGAACATAAACAGACCTCTCCCAATTCAGTTCAGATTTTGAAACCACCACAGCTTTGAAATATTAATTACTGCAGGTTTTAAATAATTTGTAATGCACAAAAATGCATTCCCTTACTGGAATCTCACTGCATGTGTTATAGCAACAAATCTTTTTTGTTTTGTTTTTTAAGAGTTCAGGTTTCATAACTTCTTGGCAGTGGGAATCCTACTCGATTATCCAGAGAGCAGATCTCCTTTTGTCTCCTAGAGATCAAACGTGAAACAGGTGCTCCAGTGTTGCGACGTTCAAGACCTGTCCCATATCTGCATTTACAGTGTAGACAAAGCGTCTCTCAGGATGTTATTCACTGTTCACTTAGGCCTTTGGTGGGCTGACTTTAGCTGCTTTTGATGGAAAACGCTGACTTCAGGGATGGCTTGGGGATGGTGTTAGCCCAACTGCTAAACTAATTCTGGACTTGTGCTTAGTGCAGTTTTGCACTCAGAATGACTTTTATCCCCTAGATTTGTGCCTGCTCAGTGTCTTTCAGTCATGAGCTGTCTTCCCCACCAAGGCACTCAGCAGCAATTCAGGGAGACTTCACAGGCTTCACAAGAGAATGCAGCGCTTGACTGAATTAAATACTCTGTATTTGACTTGTCTGTCTCATGAAACCCTATGTTGCTGCGTGGCAGGGGAAAGAGGAAGTGTGCTTAGGACTCATTTTTGCCTTCAATTCTGTGTGTTAGACAGCAAAAATATCCCAGCAGTCTCATAACTACACCGTCTTGTGCTTCTATCTGCTTTAGCTATCGTTAGAAAGTAGCTGCCATTCTGTGTTAAGAAATACCAGGAGAAGCAGATATACACATAGAAAGGGCTGCAATGAGATGAATTCATCTGCAGGTTTTTCTGTATATTTTATCTTCTTTCCATGTACACAGAGAACCAGGTAGGCAGGAACTGTACCTGGTTTTCAAGTGAGTGGAAAGCCATCCTTAACTGCAGAGACACAAGCTAACTTGTTTTGTCATTTAGATACCTAAAGAAGTGTGACGTACTCTCCAATTAAATGGGAAAAAGTTCCTTGTCTAGAGGGCAGGGAGCAAATTGAGCTATCTTTAATGTTTGTATAGTTTGTGTAGACTAAGAAGTGAGGTCAGAGAGAGATGAGATCGTGATTTCTGTCGTGTAACTCCAATCTAGCAACGCTAAGATAAGAGCCCATAGATAAATATTTTTCTGCTTGATGCAACAAAGAACTCGGCCATCTGGAATAAAAGTGAGCATTCAGGATCTTCTAATCTCATGTTAGAAATAAATAATATCTGCCCTAGAACTTCTGTCTGGAATTCAACTAGTTATACAAGGCATAACCTTGCTGATAACTAATATTGTTATAATGACTTAAACAAAGTTACTGATTACTTATCTGAAGTTTACACTGGCTTTCTTTTCGTTCTAGTACATCAATAATTAAAGCTTTTCTGCAATGACTTATTGCAGCTGGATTTGTGTTCTGTGTGGAATGGTGTTTATAAAATAAAATTATCCTTCTGCAGAAGCCAGCATCATACATAAAACCCATTCGCCTTACTCAGGTGGTTCTAATCTGAAATAATTACTTGGATAAACTGTTTCTGCCTGACACCTTTACCAGATTTCCTGTGGGATCTTACATAACCTCTGTCCTTTATGAGAAGACTGTAATCTGTAAGGAAAAGAGGTCATGGGATTCATCTACCCTATTTCTAAACTGTTCCAGAAGACTTCATTCAGCTGGAGTATGAAAAAAATAAATCACACAAAATACTTAGCAGTGTTATTTAGTCTCTCCCTCAGTGATTCAACTAAAATGCCGTATATTAATGTGGAAAATAAATTTTGTTTTCAGAGTATTTCCAGAGAAAAACCTTTCTTCTGACTGGAGCTCCAGTTTTCTCTAGGACTTGCGGCTCCCTGTTGCAGACTTTCAGGCAGCCACTGCAGGCCCGTGTTAGTAGGCAGAGGCTATTCTGTCCCCTTTGCAAACTGTCCCTGCATCTGTAGGCATTCCTTCTCCCTGCCCCTCATCTGAAGGCCAGACAGGGTGGCCTTGTGGGGATGGAGCTAGCAGGAAGCTATGTAGAGCTGGATTTTCAGATAAAAATCTGCTTACCTCCATGGCATTTACACCATGAGAATCCAACCTAATAATTGTAGTGCCCGTGTGAAAGAAACTTCGACAGTTAAAGCACAGACTTCTCCAGGGCAGCAGAACACGGGATTTACTTTGGAAACAAGAAGAGCACATTGTCTAAAATGCCCCTTCCTACTTTGCTCCATGGTTCCTCTCAATCACAGCTGCTTTTAAGCGCTGGGCTGTAACAGCATCTGTCTGCCCAGCCTGCTGCAGCCCCTGCTGCACTGGCCAGGGCTCACCCCCAAAGCAGAGAGCACCCACCTCAGCACTAGTCCCTTCCTGGAACGTGGGACAGGGGCTTTATTGTATAACTCAGATTGCTAGCATTTTTAAAAATTTTTTTCCCTCTTTGCCTTATTTTTTTCTTCTTCTCCTTGGAGCTGGTTGACAGCTTTTACTTAAGAACAGCTGGGAGGGGAATTGATATCAGCCTGGGATATGTTTAATTGCAGTCAAGCCCAAGTTCTGTTCTCCTGAAGAAGCTCCTTCCCTACATCTTTAAGCCTTCAGTTCCTCCCTCCCAGCTTTCTTTGGGGAATACTCCAATTTGTGTCCTACATGAGTGCTGCTTCTCCTCAGGTGCTGCTTCTGCTTCTCTGCTGACTGTGTGCTGGTGTCCGGCAATTCCCTAGACCAGGCTGCCTGCATGCCACGGCTCCTCTGCCTGTAAGTCATGTGCGGGTTTCTTGTGCTTCTGGAAATGTTAATATCAAAGTTATATCAGCAGCTTCAGTCCTCAAAGTTTGTGCTGCTTAGGCATCCAGGTCTGTCAGAAAGTGCTGCTACGAGCAGATGGAAGGGAGGATAAATATACACTGATCAAAAACCAGTCTTTTACTGTTAGATTTGTGGAAGAGTACTAGACATATCAGTGTTAGAAGAGTACTAGACATCATCACAGGATGCAGCATCCCTCTCCCTGGTTGCCGTGCAGAGGAGGTGCTGTGCTTTGAAAAGTTATTTCTCTGTCCCTGGGAGAAGCTCCGTGCCTGGCGTTCTTGATGGGGGTCAGGTTTGTACAATGGTCAGAACTGGAAACTCCTGGAGGGTGTTGGGGATGAATCAGTTGTAAGCTTCATCTTGTGGTGTCCCACCATAGCAGGCAGAGGCTTTTAAACATTTTAAATGATTATAAACACCCTCACTAATGAGGTAAGCTTGTGTACTTAGACTGAAATTACCATTTATATCCTGGAAAAAAGGTTAGAACAAACAGAAGAACCAACGCAGGCAGAGCTAGCAGAAGCAGGCTGACACTTTGTGGAGGTGGCTTCCTTTTGGAGTAGCTGGGACACAGTGTGCAGAGTTGGTGAAGGGAAGGAAGCAGGGATGTTGTTTTCTTCCTCCACTTCCATAAATCACAGCTTTCGGTGAATGCAACCTGAGATGACCCTTCAATAAGCCTCTCGTATAAGACTCCGCATTTAAGTCACACTTGCTAATTCCAAGACTGGAACTGTGATCTTGCAGAAATACACACTTGGCAAGCCTAGCTGTTAGCTCAGCTCATCGAGGTGCTTAAGCAAGCATGTTTCCAGCTCACACATGCTTATGATAATTTCATGCCTTTTGAGAAAGCTCCGTAAGCATCAGCCTTGAATGCTGTGCTGACAGGCATGGCAAAATGAAAAGCATTAACTGTATGCTGTAGACAATGAGGGACTGGTAAATATAAAATAGTCAGCAGCAGGCCAGCCTCTACCAGTGTACCCTTTGTTTATAAGGAAACAAACAGAATTACAATATTTCAGTTATTTTCTTGTTTGTATCTGTGGCAGCCACAAGAAGCTCTGGTTGCAGACTAAGACCCAAGCGTGCTAGCTCTGATACGAACATGGGATGGGGAAGAAATGCAGAGACCGTACAGCTTGAAAAGCAAAGTGTTCTAAAATGGAAAGAAAAAAAAATCTGTCAAAGTTGGCAACACTTGTGAAAGGAAATTTATTCTGGGTCATCTTGGACTCGTGATCAGCTTTTAATCTTCCTACAACTCTGTGTAGTGCCTAGTGCAACAGAGCCATCGTTCTTGCCAGTGCTTCAGAGAGGTGGTTCTGCAGCGTGAGCAAGCACAAATGAGCCAAATTTGTATTTGGAACCAGGTCTGGGCCCTTCCTTCAGCTCGGGGACACTCAAGTCTGCCAACTTAGGACTTGAGGCGTAGGTGTCTTAGAAAGCAGAGTCAACTATCATGGGATACTGAGGCTTTACTGTGCTCAGGCACAGAGGAACAGAGTAGATCACAAAGTACTCCATGTAGCCCAACGTCCTGCCCCCAGTAGAAACATCTGTTCGGTATTGCTGCGTGGGACTAGTAAACAATCACAGCAACACCGCAAAACCCTCTCAACCTTTCTAATACCAGTGCCCAGCCACAGAGTAAAGGACTAAAGTCCTCCTCAGTGATTCAGAAATTTCCTCTTGCCTATTTTGACTACCTCTGTCTATTGCTTTTGTGTCGTTAACATGCCTTCCTTCTTTTAATAGAGCTTCTGACCCACTGATTTTCAATTCTTTATTTGTGTCACTTTGTCTTCCTTGGCTTGGTATTTCTGCTCTCGTCAGGAAATGTTGCAAGCTGTTGCACCATCCCTTTTTCCTGTTCATTGTCTTCACTGCCTACCCTGGCGAGGCTGTGCTTGCAATAGCTGGATAATGCAAGCAGCGCGTCAGCATATTGCAGGAGTAGCTCTGCTTCTGGCTCCCTCGACTCAGTTCCCATCAACTTTATTGACTTTAATACCCACGGCACGCTTCAGTAGAGGATTGCAAAAGGGTTTATAGACATTAATTACACTCACCACAGAAATACTCACCGTACAGAATGTTTCTAGATGGCTGTGAACAGATCTAAAATCAGTTCTGCTCAGCCCCAGCTAAACAGCACCTCAACACCACAGAAGTGCTACTTTGCTCAGTACAATTTTTCTCTTCATGAGCTGTTTTTAACTAGGCTGGTCTATTGACAGCATGGCAAGAACAGTGAAGCATACTTAGTCTCCAAACCACTTCCACCTGTCTTAATAACATTCCAGAGCTGCAGTTTATTCCCTTCAGTCGTGACCGTACACTCAATGGTAATGGCCTCGGCAAAATTCCTTGTTCCCAGGGGTGTGGAATACTTCCTTCCTTCACCAGGCAGGGCTGTTAACTGCATACTCTAGAATCACACAGCTGTCTGCAGCTATCTGCTTAATCTTTGCTGATATGGAGATACCGGTAGCCACTTGCTTTTTGGTTTTGGGGCTTGGGAAGGGCTACTGCTGCCTAGGGACAAACTTCCCAGTGGAGAGTGCAGAATGGAGCACACAGTGCTCTGAGTGACTCTGCATTTAGAGAGGGCACGTTTATAAATTAGGAAGCTCCCTGGCAGAAAACTTCATGTCTGGTCGCTATTCTTCACTCATATCTGCACTCAAGTTGAGATGGGATGTTCTAGGGGGTACAGAACTCACCAGTTCTTCCTTCAGCTGGGCCATATACGAGAAGCCTTATCTTAATGATACACATATTTAGAACAAACCAAAGGAAGGAAATACTTGCTTCAATTAGGTGTAATATTTTTATGAAAAATACTGTGCCAAATGAGTGAGTCATTAAGTAGCATGGCAACATGTATACTTTCTAGTTCCTTGCTAGCTGGGTTTTAATTTCTGAGGAAGTTCTGTCCCATTGGCTTTGTTCTGTAGTACTCCTTGGAAAGTGGAAAGTTGATTTATGGCTTTTGGAAACAGCATTCAGGGAAAACTTCCTGGAAAGTAAGCCTGGGTGTCTGGGCTGAGCTTTCTAGAAGAGAAGATTGCTTGCTTGCTATTAGCGATTGTCTCTCATTTATGTGCAAATAAAGTAAGTTACATTGAAAATAGGCTGAAATACCATATTATTTCTCTTTCACTGAATCTGACATGCAAGTGTTGCCACTTGACAGTAGTATAGCAATAGACACAGAGCGGCAGGGCTATTTATAGTCTTTTCAGGCTAAGGCCTGCTGCGCTGTACTCAGGAAGAGTTCTTGCTGCCTTGTCATAGATTTTTTTGTACTTCACCCAAGAAAACAAGGACACAATCAGAAAATACATCTGCCAGTGAGATGAGATTGTTGAGACAGAGAAGTGCCTTTGCAGTTCCAAGGCATTCTAGGCTCTTAAAATGCTAATGGCATGCCTGAGAATAATTTATTTCATTATATTCATTTTATATAGCAGTTAAAGTGGTGGAAGCCAGGAAGAGACCTAGCATTGTCCACACAAAATGTAAAAAGATGCATTACTTGGTCAAATGGGGTTGAGTGGAATCTCCCTTCCATTTTTGATAGATAAGCAGGAGTTGCACATCTTCCTTCCCTACTAACCTCAGTCTATCATTGGCAAATTTGTAAATGCAAAGGAAGTGAGTTACCGAAGGTTGCGAAGACATATGTCATGATCATTAGACAATTTTAACTGCACTGGACACATATTAATTAGGCTGTGATGATTCAGCATGTGGCCTTGTCCAGATCAGCCTTGTGCTGGCTGCTTTCCTGGGGCTTAGTACCCAGTTACAGGAATTCTCATTCCTAAGCAAAAGCTTCTCTGCTCCCAGAGATCTCCAGCCCTCACCATACCTGTCACCCGCCCAGAACTGGGGTAGTGGCAATTCTGTAGCACCGTTCATTTGTAACAAGCCACTGGCCTTGTGAGGAAAGCAATTTGGGTCTCGATTGCAAGTTGCAAAATCCCTGCCTGCTACATCATACGACTTATGTAGTGCTTGGTATGACGTGGAAGCGGCTTACCAAAACAGAGCTCTGGAAGCAGGAGGGAGTAAAGAGCTACGTTCAGGGTATGCAGTTCTGCAGCCTGTGGCCACCATGGCTGCATGTTGCAGTCAGAACCCCATTTCCATGCTCTGTACCATGCAGGAGCAGGGCAACACTGACAGCGCCTGTGCTTCCGACCTTGTCACCCGTATAAAAGGTTTGAAGATCTTGCTGTAGCTCCCCACAGTAAGTTTCACCAAGATTATTGTACTGTGGTCCTGAAAAGGAAAACTGCGGAGGCCTGCAATCGCAGATTCCCACTAGATCTGCTGCATGCAGATAGTGTTGATAAAAATCAGTCACCGGATGCAACATCAGGAAACTTTTATACAAGTTTTTAATAAAAAAAATCAACAAAAAAATATATATAATGAGGCATTTTATGCAATGCATACATTCTTTATATCTGCAGGTACAGATAAATAACAGAAGGCAAAACCAAGTATCTTGCTTATCTTTGGCCATTAACCAATGATCACCCCCAAAGAGATATTACAGGGTTAAAGATTAATAAACCGTCTGTAAATTTCTCCCATTACAGACAAAGTGTCAGGCAGTAATACAGTAGTTAAGATTTTCAGAAATGTAAGGAAATATTTCTTTAACACTGCCCAATACTGAAATTTAACCTGATTTGCTGCTATGGAACTTAAGGCCTTCTTCAGCTGACACACAGGCAACACCCCTGGGTTCACATCAGACATACTCCAACCCTCACCTCAGCCTACTTGTCATCACCATACATTGCTCTAAAAAGCCAAGCTGTACCTCTTCATGAAATAAACTAGCAGGAATTCTTATCTGTGGATCAGTTTCCTGAACCCCAACCAATGTACATACATACAGAGCAGTCAAGTTTCCTTAAGTCAGTATTTTTTCTAACTCAGTGTCCCAGAATAGCTATCCTTCCACTTTACAGCACAGACGCATCTGATGGCTCTACCGAAGCAATATATACATGATACACATTAAAAATAATAAAAGCAATTTTTAAAGGTACATTGATAACATGTAGCAGCTTATGTCTATATATGTACATGTTTTCACAGTTATATTTTAGAAAATTGAGAACACCAGGAATACTTCTACTGTGTTTTCTATAAATATGAAAAATTTACCTGTCAGGCATTATGACAAAATAGTATTTAGATTATCACTTTAAATAGCTCTTGAAAACCTGTAGAGTTTTAAGCTTAAAGGCTGTTAAAGTTTGAGGATTCTTTAAAGTGTTTAGCCAGTTTCAGCAGCTGGGCCACCTGCCAGTTTGGGGTTTTTTTGTTTGTTTGTTTTGTTTTTGGTGGTTTGTTTTTTTAATTCAAATCTGGTAACAAAGGAACTCCACCACTTTTGATGGGATAGGCAAGTTCTTGACTTGGCTGGTGGGCATCACTCTTCGAATTGCCATGCGACATAGATGTTGGAGACTGGAAACTTGTTTTGGAGTTGCCCAGAAGTACACACTGCCATCCTGGGTCCTGCACAAAAAAAAAAGAAAACCAAAAACCCCACCAGAATTAATCCACCTGAATGATTTCAACTTAGTACAAATTCTCACATACATTGCTAGTTTGGGGGAATGCGCTCCGAGCTTCCTGTTGCTTAGTTCTAGCTGTTCCAGACTCATTTACATTAGATGCCAGTTCTTCTTTTAAGCTATAACAGCACAATAAGCAACTTGCCGATTATCTGTGCGCCAGGCTCGCGCAGACCTTCCAACAGCTATTGAGTACACCACCTGCAACAGAGTAACTGCCCTGGATGATCTATGGGTCTCTTCCCAATCCACATGTTTGTGGGTCTGTCCTTCATTCATTCTCAAAGACAAGAAATGAGTTTATCAGCTTCTGGATTTTACTAGTATTCCAGGCATGTTTAAACAAACAGTACCAGAAGTAAAACCAAGTCAGAAGCATCATGTTGCAAGTCACAACTGAAGCTTTTTAAGAGACTTAGCCACTGTTTTCAACCTTTTGTGTTACCTTAATATTTTAGAAAGGAGGAAAAAAAAAAAAGTATATACTTGCCCTGCAGCTAGAACACTGCCATCAGTAGAAAAAGTACAGCAGAGCCCATTGTTCAGAGGCGCAACTTGTACAGGGTATTCTTCATCAATTCTCCAGAATCTTACCATTCTGAAAAGGGAAGAAGAAAGTAGTAAGTTATCAGAGTAGACATTTAATTCTGATATTTTCTGACACTGCACAAGAAACTAGTCTGAAGTAGAGCTCAGTGAATTTTTCTAAACATTTTAATATGCATACAAGGTGTTTCAGATTTGGCCTGAAATGCTATGACGACTTCATTCCTGATATGTATATTGATCGGTACTTCTTCAACCATTTTAACTCTGCCAATTAAAATAAAAGATTGCCTTCAACAGCAGAAAGCAATAACGTGACCTACAGATGCTACGAAAGCTCAACAATGCGTGTCTGAATTAAAAAAAACAACCTAAAACCCTCCTGTAGATATCTTAACACCCTTGCTGTCATCTTGAGAAAGCATTCTTCCTATTCTTAAAATAGTTCTTCAAAATATTTTTGCAGTGTTAGCAGAAGTCAAATGGGAGATCACAGAATAATTTACCTGCATTAACTCTATTTACATTTTTCACTGTTTACAACCGCTCTTTTTCTGATTTCAGCTTTTACATGCTTTAAGTTATTCAGATCATCTATTCTGTACACAACCAATTATTTCTACGTTAAGAATAAACATATACCAGAAAACTCATCTACTTCTACCATGACCATTAGAAGCCATTACTCAATTAAAAAAAAAAGCTGGCTTAGTATTTAGAAGTTCATGTCATACGGGAAGAATTAAGAGAAGTAACAAACCTTTCCTCATACTTACTTATCATCAGCAAGGCTTGCAATATGTAGTCCATCGTGACTAAAAGATACAGATCTGACCCATCGGTCATTTGCACCTCCAGCAAATATTGGAGTAGGAGGGGGAAACAGATGCCTGGAGATAGAGAGACACGTAGCTAACAGCATGATGTTTAAGAACTATGGAAGTGTTTCCTTCAGCCATGACTAGCAAAGCTGAGGAAGAAAAAACGGATTGAACATCTAATTATAAAATCAGGAGTGGAGACTGAACTACTGTATATTCTGTAGTACTGAACACTTCAGCTTTGCTGAAGATGCTTAAATTAGTACTAAAAATATCAGTACCTTAAATTCTTTCTCAGAGTTTTACTTACCCGAATTCCATAAGGATAACTCCAATATGTGGATCCCAGACATAGACTCGAGTATCATAAGATGCAGTAGCCAGTAAAGCTCCATCAGGAGAAAACTCACAAGCTACAACATCATTGTGATGTCCTTCAAGTTTCCGTATCATGGAGTATTTATCCATATCCCAGAGAAAAACCTGCAATTAAATAAGGTAATGTTATAGCTCTGCTCAGAGATGCAATGAAGCATTTACTTTTTTTTTAATATTGCTGCTAGTCTTATTTAGATTATATTAAAATCAGGCATTATGAATTACTACAATTAAGAAATATGCTCAGTGTCATACTCAGATTAAAATCAATTTTTAAAAAATAATTAAAGCAGACATGCAAGTTCTAACTTGAGTTTGTTAAATGTTATTAACAAAATAAGCCAAAATATAAGATAAAGGCAACACAATTTAACCATGTAGCTTACTGAAATTCATGTATTATGAAACTATTTTATTAAAATATGCAGAAATAAATAGGGTTAAAACTCTACAGTCCCCTCTTTTCAGTAACTACCAAAATTTTAAGAAATATACAGACAGAAAATGTAAGGTTAACATATTGTTACTCCAGTGGCATCCCTTTGAGTTTAAGATCACTTGTTTACAATTGGCTTGGATCACCAACGTCAGCCTAGGAAGAGAAACAGATACTGCAAGCAAAAAGAATTTTCACAGCCAAAAGTTATGTCTCTGGCAAAACAATAGGGAAGTCTAACCACATTATTAGAAAGAATTTATGCATCTTAAATCAAGTCAACACTAAAAAACAACATTAATACTACAATTTACCCCGCTAATTGCATATTGTATTATAAAAGGTAATAGTATTCAAGGATTTTACATGCAGTTGTACATTTATATATAATCAAAATAAAGACTGTGCAGAATTACTTAATAGGAACGATCTATGTACTGCAGCATAATTTTATAGAAAATGTACGTCTTTAGCATAAGATGTTATGTCCCTAAAAGAGCTCATTAGGGTCTGTGATTTTTCCCCTGACTCAGTTTTACGGCACAAATTAAATACTGGCATCTTGGATAAATTTGTATGTTTGACCAAAGCAAACATAGCCTTAGTGCCTCACATACTTCCTAAACCTGAACCGTTTTACAATCACTTATAAACACGTTGACCAGTTTCTCCAAGGAGACCCCAACATTCCATAAAACTGAAAACTAAGTTTTAGGAGTCAGTTTGTTTCACTGCTGTGAAAATTATTAAAAAAATAAAAAGAAAGAAAGAAAGCAGAAAGTGGACATCAACCAGCACCTGCGTACGTACAGTACACCTTGCAGTCGAATGCAAGGTTACTTCGTCCTACGGTAAAGTTCGCCCCCAGCCTGGTAGCCAGAGATGCCACTCTTTCTGCCCAGCTAACACCATTGTGCTCCTGTGTGAGTGGTGCCAGCTTAACCTCAATCACACCAATATTGCTGCCACCACCTGTGACAGGGAAAGCAAGAAGCTTATGGAAAACACACAGCCTAAGATATCAACGTATACATCCACATCTGCTCTATTTAAAGAAGAAACAAAACCCAGACCTCAACTATTCTCTATCAAATCCGCACTGATAATTTCCAGTATAAAATGCATTTGAACAGTCATCCATATAAAGTGGTATCCAATGACTTAATTGTGCTTTTTACTCAGCATCACTAGGCTTCATTAAACTACCTGCAAAGCTCCTTTAACTAGACTGAATTCCCCTTTCTGTTTTATCTAACTCTTCAGTGCCAAGAAAAGCAGCTTATGGCATATGTGCTTTACCTGCACTGCTTTCAGTTCTCTAGCAGGGCATTAGAATACAGATGAAAACAAAACCAGTATGCTGTTCTTCGTTCTAGATCTAGATATGAGTGCCATTTGTATTGGAAAACATGTAGAAACATTTTTGTTCAGCAGGAGATACCATGACTGGCTCAGACTTTGAAAAGTCCTTTTCATTGAGCAGGAAACAGAAAGGATAAAATCAGCAACAAAATAGTTTAATGCATTAATTTAAGTATCTTTTAACACTGGAAGCTTTAGTCATCTTTGGTTTTATGCTATGAACACGTGCAGATGTGTAGAACTATTTCTGAAAGAATGCTTACAGTTTCTTCCACTAAAAGCAGTGCAAGTTCAATTCATAGATCAGTGTCTTAATGCACTATTTGCTAGTTCAATTTCATGCACTTTTACATCATCATAAAACATTAGAAGTTCATGACACCGAGCACAAGCTTAATGTTACTTAGATTTAAAATGATTATGCACACAATTCAGTAGATTTAATGAACAAGAAACTCTGACACATACTGCTTTACTAGCTCCAACAGAACAGAGAATAGAGGAGTCTGGGGAGAATGCACAACCATATACCCAGTTCTGATGTCCTCTCAACACTTTCATCATATTTCCTAAAAAGAAAGACATTCCTGTAAGAATTGATTAAATACTACAAATTCAAATTAAAAAGCTTTTCCAAATTAGTTCTTCCTCTATAAAACTGTGTACTATTTTTCCAAACAACATCTTGCAGAGTCATTCTACACAGAAATAAAAATTCTGTCATGCAGCCTCTAAATCCTATGTCCCTACTCAAACAGGTCACCTCATGCACCGTTTTAACTTAATCAAACACCATCTTATACCTTTAGGTTACACACAGATAAAGAATTTCAAGAGAGCCTACAGACTGAGTGACTAATAGAACAAAACTACATTTTTAAGAAATCCTGACCTGAGTTTATAGCAATAAAAGAGGAGAATACGTGGATATTTTTCCTACGTATTACAGCACATAAACTTGAAATGCATACCATCATCTTTGAGGTCCCACACTCTCAGCGTTTTGTCTCTGGACGCAGACACTAAAATCAGGCTGCCATCAGGGGCAAAGGTCAAATCTCGAACAACTTCTGTATGGTCCATCAGGTTAAGGAGGAGTTTTCCTGTTACATGAAAACACCAGTTTAAAATGAAGGACTGTACTTTTATTCAGATCAAATGCTTTATGGATATAAATACAGAATACAAAATTACAGCATGTAAAGCCACATTTTCTTTGTAGAAACGCTTCCTACAGTAAGAAGCATGCGTATCCTTCTAGATTCTTCTGTATCGAGAGGCAACTTCCTGAAAAGCTAGTAAATCTATGCACTGAAACCATGCGCCTCAGAAATAGGGCAAGACTTGTCTGTTGATAGACATCTCAGTTCTAAGCTTAAATTTACAAGATAACAACAAAATACTCCATAGCCATTAGTTTCATTTTTTTAAGCTACTAAGTTCTCTCCCAACCTAGCAGCTGTGCTACCAGCTACACTGAGATTCCCTAATTTCAGACTCAGTCTCTTATCTTATGAAATTATTTACTTTAAAAAAATAATAAAAAGTCCTTATCAACATAATCCTTCCCCATACTCAAGAACAGAGAGCTACTTTGTGTTTTGAAAGTTTCCTTTGTTTGAAAGTATATTAAAACTACAATCCGGCAGATGATTTTAGAGTAAATAACCAACACACACAGTCAATCGCATACTTCACCGTTTTGCAGCAACAAGGCTTCATCTTCCACCACTTACATCTCAAAGCATGACCCGAGTCTGTTCCTTCCTTTAGCAGCATTTGAACATTTCTGCTCGCAGGAGTTCATGCCTGTTCTAGATTACTTAATTTGTATTCAAGGTTCTGGTCCCAACTAAAATTCTGCAAGCAATTCATTCTGTGTATTAATGATATTACTACTGCATAAACTGACAATGAAGTGCCAACTTCGTCTCGCACACTCTACCTGTGTATACATCCCAGATCTTGATGCGCCCATTGTTCAGGCCTGTTGCAAGTAGAAGCTGGTCTTGCCCAAACTTGAAACGGTGCCATTCTATATTCACACAGCGGCTCTGCTTTTCAGGCACGGAAGACCCAAAAGCAAGACTCCAGACAATGTCACCACAGTCTATTATATGTTCACAAGGCTTGTTCTTCTGACCACTGTCGCTATTCTGCCTCGCAAGTCTTGTACTGACAGAATTTGCAACATTCTTTGTGCCATGCAACAAGCTGCAAAACAAACAAACAAACAAATAGCATAAAATATATTGAAAAAAAAATAGAACAAAAAGGTCCTTAAGATGTAATGAAATCTGTGAGTTGCCATAACATACATTTTGGAGACTCATAATGATGCATTTTTACTTTGAAATTATAAAAGCAGCTTTTTCTTACAACTGTCAAAAATTACTAACACCTGGAAACCTTCTTACACAATATAATACTAACAATTTTGTACACATTTTTACCTCCGTAGAGAGCAATATATTAACCCGTTGTGAAAAACAACATTTTTAAAGCATTTACAGAAAAATGCATCACAAATTTCTAAGACTTTCTGCTAAATGAGCAAGGAGTTCCCTGCAATGCACTCACATGTGCGAAATGCTGGGAAGAGAAACTGAGGCCAGCATGTGAAAACCAATTAACCACGAGCAGAAAGAGGAAAAAAAAAAAAGGGAGGCAGGATTTGCTGGGATGAGAAATGTAACCAGCTACAAAAATGCAACTGCTGGTTACTGTAAACGTCATTAAAATGCAACCTGCAAGTGAAAAGAAAATGTCTTTTGGAACTTAATTTGCATTCTAATAAGAGTGATAAGGAAAGATGTTCACCTTTAAGTAAATTCTTAAAAGGTAAAACAAATAGCTTTCTGATAGGAAATTTTAAAGTCCAGATCTGCCCAAGTCTTTAAATTTCCTTTTCATTCTAACTTCCTCTTATCTTAACGCACCTGAATTAATTAATAAATCACTCATCCTATCTCTGTGAGGCTGCAATAGTTGTTTCTCTTGCTGGCCACAGAGGAAGAGGTAAAACAATAGCTGTTAAAGAATCAGTTTTTCCCAAAGACGTCAAAGCCTAAAAAGCCAATACATGCGCTTTAGCCTATTAAACGCTATCTCCTATTTTGAAATTCTGAAGTTTTTCAGGAGAATGAACAGCCACATGGTTTTGTCTTACAAGCTGTTAAGGCACTGCGACCAGGGGACCAGCTTCACTACGCGATGCCCTTGCGACCACGCGAAGTAAGATCCATCGGGAGCAAACGCCACAGTCCAGTTCTCGCGCCCGCACTTCTTGTCGAAAGGAGAAGTCGGGGCCAAGAGCTCTCCTGCCGTGCGCGAGCGTGCTAAAAAGGAAACAGAGCGGAAATGCCGTTAACACAAAAAAAAGCTAGCATATTTTAAAAGGTTACAAGGGAGCCAGGCAGTGCATTAATTACTTTGCTCTTATTTCATGCCATGGAAAGCAATCGGGGAAGCGGTCTCAGTGCCACTGTACAGCCAATCGCCAGACTAAGCCGCAGCTGCCAAGAGACGGAGCCCCCGAGGAGCAGCAGCTCAGTGCCCGCTGCCGGCAGGCGGCCGCCCCGCCGCGGGCAGCCCCTCCGCACCGCGCGTCCCGGTGGTTCCGGGGGCTGCGCGACCGGCCGCCCCCCGCCCGCAGCCCAGCCGCGCCGCGGCCGCCCGCTCCCCCCAGCAGGACGAGGGGACAGCCCCCGCGCCCTGCCCCGCGGTGCAGCCGTGCGCCCGGCCCCGGCCCCGCCGCCTCCGCCCGCAGAGCCGGGCAGCGCCTCCGCCAGCCCCAGCGCGGCTCAGCCCCGGCCCCGCGCGGCCTTACCCCCACCCGCGCCCCACCGGCCCGCGCCCGCCCCTCACCGATGAGCTTCTCGTTGACAGTCGGGGGAAAGCTGGCCATCTACGGGGCCGCCCTTCGGACCGGCTCGGGACCTGCAACGGAGCGAGAACGGCCGCCGCTAGCCGGGGACGCAGGGACTGGGACAAAATGGCGGCGGCGGCGCGGGGTGTAGCGCGGGGCGGAGAGGCGGCGGCCCCGCCCCACTCCGGCGGTCGCGCCCTCCCTCGCTCCTCCCGCGGGCGAGAGGGCGGGGCCCCGGGCGAGGGGCGGGGCCTTGGGGTGCAGGCTACGCCCCCCGCGCAGCCGCCGGCGGTGGTTGGGTGCGTGGTCCGCGGCCATGGCCTCGCTCCCGCCCCGCTGTTCCGCGCCCTCCGGCGCGCTGGGCCTGGGCCCCGGCAGCCGCTGCTGTGAAACAGCCGGTCCTGCCGTGCGGGAGGGGAACGCGGTCCCACGGCTGCTCCAGGCCGTGGAGCGCAGCTTCCAGTCCCGTCCGTGCCCGAAGCTGTCCCATTTTACCGGCACGGAGGGGCTGCGCGTAGCGACCCGGCTCCCTCACAGCGTGGGGGTTCAAAGAGTCGGGAAGAGTCATGGTGACCCCCCCCAGTACTGCAATTAAAAGACCTTTTGTAGCTGCTCCCGTGGGGACGTGCTGATGAGGCTGCGTTGATAAACTGCGGAGTCCTCAAGTGGGGTAGGAAATGTTCTTCTGTCGCTGCCATGCCCAGCCAGCAGCAGTTAGCCACCGGGCCACAGCCAGCTAGAGAGAGGTTGTCTCCGTTATCTTCCAAGCCAGGTTGTGACATCCTTGATGTCTGTTTGACCACGAGACTACAAGGCGACACGAAGCCAAAAACTATGTGAAAGCTTACACGACTGCCTTGCGGAATGTGTGTAGGACAGTGACGTCTGCACTTCACTTCATCTTCCCTAGCAGCGGCTGGAGAACGCTGGGGATTTCCTACTCTTCGATGTTTCATTCTGAATGTGTATAGTTCAGCATCTAAATCCAGCAAGATCTGGCTTATGATAAAGTTTTGAATTTACTGTTAAAGTTAATGGAGCTGTCCATAAACAACTTGGAGAAAGAGACCCTGAGGCCACCTCATTCTCTGCATGATTTTGTGTTGATATCTGTGTATTTCCCTGTCCCCTTCCTTTTCCTTTTTCTTTCTCCTTTTGCATATCTGAGTTCTGCCCCCCTTCTAGACTAGGTGACTCTTCCGTGCTCTCTCCTTGGACTTCAGAGAACCACATAGCAGGATAATTAACTGCAGATAATAACTATGATTTCACTCCAAAGTAGTGGCCTGGCTGGTAAATGCACTGAAACAGCTGTAGGGATTAGCTATTCAGCTGTAGCAACATCCAGAAATTACCCTTAAGTAAGCAAGGCAAGCGAAGCGTTTTTTAAATTATGTAGTGAGACAATGTCAAAGAAAGGAGCAGAAAGAAGTTTTGAATATGTTTGGTAGTCCAAGCACTAGTATGGATTAATTCTGGTTTGTATAAACACTCTTAGAACATCCTGGCACTAATTTGAGACAGTTCTTTTTAGCAGCATGATCCTGTTCCTGCTCTATCAATCCTCTGCTGCCTGCAGATGGAAAAGCCCTAAGCAGCTATCTTCACTGAATCCCTCAACAACTTCTTATAACAAGGTGGGTTTGTAGCCAGAGAATGTTGTGAAATACCGCTTTGGAGTTACTCATAAGTTGTGAATGTTTGAACCAGGCCATCCCATAGCTGGTCTGACTCACTTTGTAGGATTCCTCCCGAGGGTCTGAGCCAGAATGCAGCCAGAATAAGGTTGGGTTCCGTTGGCTTACCTTGGGGGCTGGCATAGCCACGGAAAGATAGCAGTGGAGTGATGCAGCTTTGTGGGAGTGTTACCACGTTTCTGCCTTTCTTGCTCGTTTTTTTTAAAAGAAGCAAAGTATTTGGCAATTTATTATTTCTTTAAGTCTCTCTATTTCTGTAAGTACTGCTCCAATAGTTGGTGATTCTTCCTCGGTGTGCTTTCTGCTCATTGATGTAACAGATTTGAGGGACAGAACAGGTGATTACCTCATTTAGTCTGGTCTTCGTATAACAGAGGAATACAATTTAATCTAATTCAACGCACCTTCAAAGAGTGCAGACTTCCAGCAGTTACACTGTTGTTCAGCCTTTACAACACTGGAGTCCAAATGGCAATTTTTGAACTTCCCAGTCCACGTTTTCTGTGTTATGGACACAAAGACAAATTGCGATATGTAAATTGCCAGGTTTTTGCAAGCTTACTAGAAATTGTTTGGTGTAACAGGCTGTCCTGGAGACATTACTAGCACCTTCTCTTTTCGTGCCTGGCTGGAAGGGCTGTTGTCTCCTGTCTGTAGCCAGAGCAGAAGAGGTGGAAAGCTGGGTTCTATCTGCAAGTTGCCAACTCAACCGTTCAGGTCGGTAAAAGGTATGTTTCTAAAAATCAGTCAAAGCCTGAGGAGATAAAGAATCCACACTTCCTTTCTTGGCACCCTTCTCATTTATTTTCCTTGGAAGTGAACCACACTGGATGATTTTTCAGATGATTTTTACTGTGCTTCACTGGTGAGGCATGGCTGTGGAATCAAGGGTGGCACCAGGCTGCGTGCCCCACACAGTCACATGCTGCGAGGGCCTGCACGGCTGCGCGAATGACTCAAGGCTGATTTATGTATTTTCCATTATCTTCCTTTATGGATACAGCTGCCAAGTCTGCACAGTGCTGTTCAGCTGGGAAGCTCATGAACTCAGTGCCATCTTTCTCCATCAAGACTTTACACACTACAATAAGCTTTCGCAAATGAAAGGACTTTCATTGTCTGCCCATCTTGGAAATATTTTCTGAGATCCAAGTTACGGAGCTTTTCCCCAGGCTGCTGAAGCACCAGGATCTGCTTATTTCACATTCTTGTATTCTGACATGGTTAATCTAGTTATATCCATTTCATTTGTTTTTTCTTCTCTGATTTTTTAAACGGATGTATGTTTCTTAATCAGTTTTGTGGAAGTCTCTTTGACGCAGTCAGTCATTAGACTGGACTAGGAAGGTCATCTGAAACTAGTGCGTATCCCCGATATGGAACTGTGCTGCTTTTAGTGCTGTTTCCTCTTTGTATCCCTTTGTAATATTATCTGCAGTTTGTAAAATGAGCCTAGGTGTTTGCCTCCTGCGTTTCCTGTCTTCTAGCTACTTGCAAGACTCTCAGCAGTGTGCTTGCTGTGCTTCATTTCCACTGCTACGGTTTCCCGCTGGAAGGCTTCCCCCACTGAAAGGCTGCTCATCCCATTCACGAATCCTAGGACAGATCAGCAGTGAATTTAGATCACAGTTTCTGTCCAAGTTTTGCTTACTGTGCTGTTCCCCATTCAGCTTGCGCAAGCCATTCCAACAAGGTTACTCTGCTCAGGGACCACTGAGGCTATCGGTTTCTGTAAGTTGTGGTTGTTTGGGTTGTACAGACAGCCCTCTGGAAGTTAGGTCTGCACAGCAAGTGTAAAATACATAGCAAAGTACTAGAAAAGCCCGTGGTGCTTTTTCAGACCCACGAGTTATGTCCTCCCTCTTCACAGCTGTCATTCTATAAAGCACTCCTGACGGATGATAGGTAAGGGAACAATTCAGGCCAGTCACACCAAGACCAAGGTAGCTGATCTATGCAATAGTGCATACATCTTGGCGTTCTGGCTATCATTAAAAATTACACTATTTCTAGTCTACACGGTTAATAATTCACAAGCTCCTGTTTGTTTTGAGTAGCCTCCTTGGGATGGAGAAAGTTCCGGGTAGGTTTGTGGAGGCAAAAGAGAAGGTGAAAGGAAAAAGCAGAATGGAAGAAAGAAAGAGATGGCAAAGAGGTTTGAAGAGAAAAAGGGGTTGCAGTGAAGAGAATGGTGAGCCGCAGAGAAGTTGTGTCGGTCAGAGAGGAGAAAGGGCCATCATCAGAGTTCTGAAATAGATTAGCTGCTGTTACTGCCACGGCGCACACTGGAAAACTCAGCACTGACCAGCTAATGATTCCAGGGGCCTGGGGGAGCAGCGAAAGCTTGAACCTCTCCCTTGAGAGGCTGGGTAGGTATAGCCCTGACAGATAGCCCTGGGAACTGCATCTGCCAACTGCAGTCATGACGGAAGGGTTACCCTAGAGGTACAGACCTACTCTGGGAGAGCTGCAGTCTATCCTACATCACTTTCTGTTTGGCCTTTCTTGCAGCAATTGCTGCTGGCAGGTCCCGTCTCTGTCCTCAGCAGAGTACAGGAGCTCGGACTGTAACGAGCTCTGACGTGGCCGTGAGAGGAAGTGCCTTGTGCTCAGCATGTGCAGGCCTTAGTGGTAATCTTCCTTAAGAAGAATAAATGTAAAGAAGGATGGATTACTGACCTGTGAGAGAATGTAACAAAGGTCAGACTCAAACAAAAAGATTTTTTCGAAAGCACTGAGACTTGTGTGCTTAGTGCTTATTGAATTACTACGGGAATTGAGTGAAAAATATCCCTTTTCTCTTTGAAAAGCTTTAGGCCAAAATAGCGGGTTAATGGACTTTCCAAGCAGTGATCAAATAGCGCTAAAGTTCAGCAGAAGGTGAAGTTTGTCCAAGTGACAGCCCCACAAGCTGAAGGATTAAAAAAACTTGCCATACAAATAAAGCAACACCCAAGCCCTGCAAGAAACTGTCAAGAGTATATGAGACCTTGTGTACTAGGCTTCGCAATTTCATACAGTGTAAATATTTCTTTGAAACTCAAAGCCGTCTTAGCCCCTCTCAATCTCTCCCTGCCACCCTTGCTGTAGTGTACTCCTTGCTGTGAAATGCTGCTGTGACTGGCACAGTTTCAGCTGTGACTTGGTTTCATGTACATGTTGTTATTTGTTGGGTGACTACAAGTAACACTGGCAGAGTTCAGCTGCTTCGCGTGGGACTTCTGGCCCTGGAGAGTTTGCAGTCTAAACAGACAAGACAAACAATGGCTGGGAGGGGAAGCAGCGAGATGAGGCCACTTTCTCAGGGTCAGCATGGAGCAGCCAGCAGCATAATCTTCTGGTTTTCCCACAGACACCTCACGCGCTGGATGAGACTGCCTCCCCTCTTGTCCCTCTGAGCTGTCATTTCTCTGTCCCCTTCTCCCCCGTTGCTCTGTAGCTTATTCACCATTGCTTATCGTGAAAATTAGGTTTAGTTTTCTGTAGGTGGTCATAAATTGGGGCATGTCTGGTACCCAAGGGGTTAATCTGTAAAGGTCTCCTAAAAGAGTATGCTGTGGAAAGTTGCACAGATGGAATATCAGAGATAGACTACAGTAATTTTTTCTCTGCATTCTTTTGGTCTCTTTGGGATTTTATAATTTTTGGACCACATCTTTGGGTATAATAAATAAAGCAGATGGGTCAGCATGTGTGGTGAATTCAATGCTTTCGTGATGAGCAGTTGCACTGGAATAAGGGAGACAGAGGTTTGGGTTTACTCCTTTTAGGTTCAAAACCATTGCCATGGGTATTGTATCTTGTAAGGGAGCTGCATTCAGAAACATCTGTGATAAATTTACCCACTGAAGTTACAAGAGCTGTTATCTCAGCTGGCTGAAGGTCATCGGAGAGTTTTGAACTTGAGCTGTCCTAAACAAGGATAGTAGAAAAGGGTCCCTGCATTACAAGGAAAGTTACACAGTCAGCCCCGCTTGAGTTCACTGTATGCACGCCCTAATATATGTCAGCATAACCTCAAGCATCACGGACATCTACCACACAGCTATTTCAGCTCTTCTTTAAAAAAATACTGCCTAAAACATACTGGCTTTATGTGTTCCTCTTCAGCCTGTGTTTTCTCTGAACTCAGCTGCCAATAACTGCAATTTGCTTGCAGGCGTCCAGCCTCCTTGCAGGAGGAGTGGGATGCCTGGCAGGCGCAGGCACGCAGTCGGCAGTGTTTCCGATGCGAAATGACATTCTTTTCCACTGCAGTGAAAAATGTTACTGAGCTGTTTTGTCTTCCTTTGGCTTCAGTTGCCTCACTCTGCTCTGTAATTACATCTGATTATTTATCATGGTGCAAAACACCAAGTCGTTCATTATAACCAGGGTTAAAAACATAGTTCTAATTGGTTCATTAAAAACAGAGAGGATACAAGGCCTCTGGCCACAGCATGGGATGTGGAATCAGAAGACTTAACTTGTCTTCCTAGCTTTGCTGCCTGCTTCCTAGGGGAATTTGGAGAAGTCATTAAACCCAGACTTAAACCAAACTTAAATATAACCAGCTCAGTTCAGGAATGGTAACAGTGCTCTGAGACAGATATGCTAAGTCTTGTGAAAACTACAAAATATTGTCATTGAATACTGAATTACTTTGTGGATCAGTCTCTTTTCTACCCTTTAGATTTAGAAGCCTCCCACATCCAAGCAAAATGCACTACGAGGGAATAATATCAATCAAGGCCAAGGTGTTAAACAATAGAAAATCAGGCCTGGTGACATACTGGTATTCACGCAGGGCGAGGATGGAGACAGCGCCCTTCAGCAACCGCTGTGTGCCATTTGGCTGAATGCAGAGACACTCCTCGACGCAAATTCCTGCCAGTGCTCGGCAGGGCTTGAGCAAAGGTCCGGTCCTGGCCTGCTTCCTGTTGAATGCACAGAAAAGAAATTCAAAGCTTCAGCCCAGGCCTCTTCTCTTCTCCTGCCATCTCCTCCCGCCACAAAGCAGCACAGGCAGGCAGCCCCGAAGTCGTCTGGGAGATGATGCCTCTTGGCCCCCTTGCCTTTGCCAGCGCAGCTGCAGACTCCAGGCCGACGTGGCTGCGCTCGTGTTCGGCTGCTGGGAGATATACTTCAGCCCCTCCATTTTTCATTCGTTTTACAAACTTGCTCCTCTTCCTTCCCCAAGATGCCAGATTCCTGATTTGACTTTCATCTTCAGGGCGCCAGGGCCCGGCTGGCAGGGCTGATCGAACAGCTCTCAGCACAGCAGTGCTGTCAGGTGAGACGGACTCGCCTTCGGAGAACACTCATTTCACTTTGATACGGAGGCAGAGGATCTATCCAGCTGATGTTCTGGTCTGCAACAAGCCCTGTCTGCCAGATTTAAAATAACCTTTCTTCGACTGCTTATTCTTCTGTCCTGCTTTTCATTCACTGCTCTTGATAAGTACAGTGCAGTTAAATACTCCAGCCAGAGCCTGCCGGGGAGGAGAAGCTGGGCCAGCGGCCCTGGGTGGGCAGGCGAGGCGATGAGGAAGCAGAGCCTGCCTCTGCAGCCCTCACTCCAGCACTTGCTAGAGCTTGGGGCTGACTCTGAGGCAGAGACTGTTCTCGCCCTGGCTCCCCAGCAGCATGCCCTGTCCTGGAGGGAAAGCACCCACGAGTGTTTGGTGCACAGGAGCTGGAAGAGCTGCGTGTCCCGGTGGGTAACAAGCTGCACCTTTCAAAGCAGAAGTGCTGCCTCCGCGAGTGCAGAGGGGATGTGTGCTCCCTTCTGCCTGCTGCGACCGTGCGCCGGCTGAAAAGGGCTGGGCCTGGGAAGCTGATGTGAGAGCAGAGGAATGTCAAAGCAGTCACGTAACAAGCCAGAATAAGGGCCAACTCTGAGTGTAACAGATAACAAGATAGCAGGGAATATTCTGAATCATTCCAGTCCCATGCACTTTTGTGTAAGTATGAAATAGCCACCTTTTTTTTAAATACCTGACCTGAGGCAGACACGTACAGTGACTCATGCTAACCTAGGGTGTAGTCAGTAATAAACTGCTGAGCGTGTTTAGAATAGGAAGAATATTTTTTGGTTTTTGTGAAATTTGAGTTTTGGCATTGGACGAACAGGATTATGCAAATTGCATGCAGGGTGTCATTGTAAATTTCAATAAATTGCCTATAAATTCAGTTTATAGAAAAGCAGGTTGAGTTTAATAGGAAAACGAAAGGGAGAGGCTACCTACATTCTGTAAAGCAGATCAAGAAAATAGTAAGAACAGAAAAAGTCAGCATGTTGGGGAATTACAGGGTCGTGTCTGACAAGCTTCTGCCTGGAAACAGCCAAGGCTGCATTCCTGCTGCGGCTGAGTTGGGAAAGAGCAGGTTGCTTATAGATAAAGGGTGTTTGCTTACAGGTCGGAGACGGGCCTGAGCTGATGTGGAGCTGAGCCTAAAAATATTTGGGTGGCTTGTATCCAGGCCTGTTGCTGCAGGGCCTACAGAAAAGGTGAAGAATTTGAGAGAAATGGAGGTTCTTTGAAGCTGGAGGCTGGACAAAATAATTTCTTAAGACCTCTTCTGGGCCCCATTTTTGATGGGTTGTAAAAATGTTGGAAAGAGTACAAGAGTGAGGGGAGAAAATGGGAACTTGCTTATTTGCAGTGGAACCTTTTATGTTATACTGAGAATGTGCACCTGTGTTTGCCCAGTGTATACAGAGTAAGAGTGGTAGAAAAGAGTCTTAAAGTAAATACTAGAATATGAACTCGAATAAATAGTAGATATGAAGGCAAAAATAAGTAATGTCCTAAGACAAAATTTCTTTATTAGGAAACATGTATCCCTCTCATTGCTTTTAGGAAAATCCCCACAAACACACCTGCAGCTCAGAGGGCAGAATTTCTCCAGGCAGGCATATTCAGAATAAAATACAGGTGGGGTTAGTAAGGGTACCTAGTGCCATTTGAGTAAAAGTGAATATTCGTGTTATACCACTGACTCAGAACTCACATTGCTAATAGACACTTACAGTCTTGAATCAAGTGGTGACAGGGGAAGAAGAAGGAAAAACAGATTAGGGGAACGGGATTGATCAAGATCAGAAAAACAAGATTTTGTGTAAAATCTGGCAATGATTTGGGAGAATTTATTACCAAGCATGACCCTGGTATCTTATTGTAACTTTTTTTGCAAAAGATTGTTACTCATTTTTACAGCAGCAGGAATGTCCAGCAGTGCAATCTCTTGGTGTCTTTGCACTCTGAACAGAAAGCTGTAGGGAAGGTATACTGAAGAACTGGGGTAACGTTTAAAAGCTGAAGAAAAAAGTACGAAGAAGGTATACGCAGCAAAGATTTCAAGCAAATGAGCAAAGACCGATAAATAACCAGAGGTAGAAACAGTGTTTACAAAGCGTTTAGTTCCCTTCCTTCTCACTGTCTGTTTTATCCCTTCTTGCAAACATTGCATTCTGCGGGCTACCTTAGGAGCTCTTGGCCTAAAAATAATCAGTATGCGGTAACACCGCTTCTGCAGACACGTAGTAACGTAGTTCCAAGAAAAGCCAGCCACGTCGAGCCTCTCAGTGATGTCGTGTTCCCCAGTTCTTCCTTCCCCACCAGGTCTCTGTTTTATCCAGCTTTCTGTAATGCAGCAGCTGAGCAGCGTCGCTTGATGTCTTAGCTAGGGCTGTGCACATCCGAGTGCTGCTCTGCCGGCAGTTTTCTGCCATTGTAGGTAAAACGATCTGGGAAGTAGACATCCTCCTTAAAACCCTACAGACTCGTACTGCAGAGCTGTAATCATGTAGAAGTACTTTATGTGAGCACAGCCCATTCCTGCAAATTAAGGGAATAAACCATAGCAATACAACACCACAGCTATCCTGTTGAACTGCCTCCACACTGCAAGCTTGCTTTCATTACATCTACTTCTAAACAGACAGGGATACAGAGGCACCAGGACTGAGACTGTTGTAATTTGTCTCCTGCATCACTTTTTTCTCCACTGAAGCATCGTGCCTGGCTCTGTGATCAGCCAGACAGGGTCACTCCAGCGAATCTGACGGCTTTCAAGGGGAGGACCTGCTCCCTGCATTAATGTAATTGCAGGTCATTTGTGAGATTCCTTCCGTGTCTTACTTCCTGAAGGCCTGCCACAGAAATCGGGTTTTGTAATTTGAGTACTAAAGAGTGGCTGGGTGTAATGATGTGCTCCATTATTCAAGCAGCCTCTGTAGCATGAGAAATAAAAACTCAGTGTTGCCATTAGGACTGAAAATACAGACGTTGGTACATAACAACTATCTTGTGCAAGCAGTGTAGTGGGCGTTGTGTACACAGTTACGACTTTGAGCTTAACTAGGGTCTATTTTGTCCTGTTTATAAATGTTTTCCCAAAAGAGACTGATGAGATTTCTGGTTATGCACTCATTATACCTCTCTTGAAGTCACAGATTGTACAGAAAATGTATAATAAATAAGCTTTGACAGTAGCAATAGGTTCCCCACTAAAGCAAAGCAGGATCTTGGGGGAGCACAATTTACCTTTTTGTCAGGTGTCATTTTGATGACCACGAACAGGCGGAATGAGATGTACATGCTGAGGCCTACAGACGGACTGATCAGCTGCAGAACAAAGGTAATTGGGGCTGAACATTTTGTCTCGCAGCAGCTGTACGCTGGCTCTTTGGCGCTGTGAATGGTCTAGTCACTGGGGTTTCGAACAGGAAAAGGCTGCTGTTAAATAAAGACACAGGAAAGAGAGAGTATTCTTGCAAGACCCGAAATTTAAGCCTATATCCAGACACGAACAGGAAGCACATATCCTAATTCAGTAACACACTGTACGTTAAAAATATGCATTGTACAATTTGAGCTACTGAATTTCAGTCGGTCAACCTGTGCTACGGTGGTAACAACGCTGTGTACTCCCGCAAACAGAAACCTATTACATTAAAGACTTAAAGCTCACAACGACTTTGACTACTGGTTATTATTAGCATTGTTTTATAGATGAATACACCAATCCAAACTGAAGATCAAGGATTTACCGAAGTTTGTATGGAATAGTCTCTAGAAGAAGTAAAACTCCTCCAGAGCCAGACTCCAGGGCTTCAGCCTAGGGACTATCACTTTATCCCCACTGAGGCTGGGCACAGGACCTTCACACACAGGGTGTGGAATCGCCTGGGCTCTGGATGCTCTCAGTAGAGCTCCTTAGCTGGTGCTTCACTTCAGGCCAGAGTCCGTGTGTAGGGCACGCTGCTGTGGGAAAATGCACTGGTTGTGAGACAGTAACTCTCTCATGAAGGCAGCAAACATCAGTAACGTTCCTGCAAAAAAGCCCTGTAAGCATCAGCTCACGGGCCAGCTGTGAGCAGCAGTGCTGCATATTGCTGGCCAGTGCAAGGCAGGTGGAAGAGGACTGTGTTTCCTCTGTCCTCCTTGCTAATGCCTAAGTTCCTGAATGCCAGGTTGGCTCCTGGCCCTCCTGCTGTGTGGGGACAGGGGGGATGTGGCCGTGGCTGTTCTGCGAGGTGGCCTGTCTGGGCAGCCGCCGTCACCTCCCCAGGTCTGCCCCTCTCAGCTGAGACCTTTCTGCCCACTGCACGGGCGCCTGCTTGGTCAGGCAAAACCTGTGCTGTGAGACAGGCCCAACGTCACTTCAGAAACAGCAAAGCATCAGCTGCAGACGTGCAGAAGAGCAGCCGCTACAAGAGGAGGGGACTGGTAACAGAAACCAGGCCCTCGGCTGAGCAGCTGGTCGTGCAGCTGGTGTGGCGGAGTCGATGCAGGACGTAATGCCATGGCATCATGTGACAGTGCCTCATCAGGCATCGATGCAACGTCATGCGGTATGAACATCCTGTGCCATCAAAAACCATTTTACAGTGCAATTAGAAGGCTGATAGCAGCATTTGTAGGAATACGCAAGGCAGTGTTGTCAAGTAATACGGCAATATGAGGGTAGATCTTAATGATACAGCACCTTCCATTGCTATAGTAGTAAATGAAAAATGTGTAAACTCACTTCTTGTTGCTGCAGTGTCCAAATTAGAAGCTACTAATTAATGTTTGTCCTCACTTATGCTGCTAAGCTCCAAGCCTACGTTCTTCTAGAGACAATTCCGCTGTTCTCTGGGGATCCGGTGCAGAGACAGTTTCCTGGCAGGAAGGGTGCTGACCTGGGAGCCAGGAGGCTGACGCTGTGGGACTCACGGCTCTGTGACTGACTTGCTGCATGACCACTGAGTCAGTCACAGCAGCTTCCCGTGCTTCTGTTTGCCCTCTTCACTGTTCCCTGTTTCATCTTTTAAGGTTGCAGGAAGGTATTTCTTTTTAATCTGTATTTATACAGCACCTAATACAAAGGGATCCGGGTTTCAGTGCGAGTCCTTACAAGCTACTGCAACGCAAAGAGCACGTTGTATAGTGAAGAGCTGTGTTACACAACTTTGGCGTAAGGGTGATAAAGCCGCCACGTGGAGGCTGGGCAGACTTACTCGTGCTCAATTTATGTCTGTGCAGCTCCTAATCTTTAAACTGCAATTAGAATGTCTTCTATGCTAGCGTGATAAAGCCTGCTGTCTCACAAGACAGCTCAGTCAATGCCCTTTTGGTCTATATTTGAAGGTTGTGCTACCATGAGTGTGCCAAGAAAGGGCGTTTTTGTCTTTTTTTTAACTTAGCTGAATGTGCCAGTGACAGTTCTGATAAAGTTACAGCTACACAGCTGTAAAAGTGCACAAGACTGCCTAATCTTTTTACTTTTCAGAATAGACATAGACTTTTATAGCAGTGCAACTATTACTGTATGTGGAAGGAAAAGATGAACTGGCCACTTCAATTCTGCCAGTCTAACACAGCAAAATATTTTAAGTGCAATTCCATTACAGGATTAAGCTGTGGAAGCTCTTGTGCTTCACAGGTGTAACCTTGTCTTTTCCTTTCCTTTCTTACTGAGCTAGGAAGTATTTTTCCCTCTTGCCTTCTCTCTCCTTTCTTTTGGAGCTGGCTTTTCTTGTCATACTACATGCTCTCGAAAGAGCTTGGCATTTTTCCCTGCCCTTTGCGGCATTGGAATGCTTTCTTCCTGTTTCTTAATCCCTGTTACGACTGCAAGTAAGGCAGAGGTGGTGTCTTTGTTTCACTGATGCTTTTAAGTCACATGATGATATTTAGGAAATCTGTGGACCTGCAGCGCTGCAAGATTACACCCATAATGAAAAAAAACATTACAAAAATGCAAAATGGGTTAATGAGTGCCCAGGTCCTTAAAGGGTCAGGTTCAACTTTAGGGCAACTATAGCTACTAGTGGCCAGCAGTCTGATTCTCCAACATTTTCATTGCTCATGTGGCCAGGTCATTAAAAAAAAAAAAAAAAAAAGAAAGTAAGACTGGAGCTCTGTTTAGATACCAGCCAAGAGTTCAGCAGGAAAGTGCAAATGTAAACACGGTGTTCACAAGAGGGCCATGGCTCCGTGGTCCTTCACAGTGCCAGGTATGCTGTTGCTGTCGGAATTGAAAATAATTAGGTGCCCACTGTTCTCAGAAACAAGAAACACCCCTCAACATGTCCAACAGATCCTTCCTACTATCCTTTGTGTGGCTTTCTCTGTACAAAAAAAAAGATGGTGGAAGGTGATACCATAGACCTCTGCATTGCTTCCTAGAGTTTATGTAGGACTTTACTATGAGGCAGCAGGCAGGCAGTTAATGATTACTTTAGGCTGAGGTCTTGGCATTAGTGCCAGTCAGGTCACAATTTGCCATTGATAAAACCGTTGCGCAGTGCCAAGTATAGCAATGTTTCAAAGACAGTAGCAAAAATAGAACCCCTGGTTTCTTAGCAAGTATCTGTAAATTTAGCAAATACCCATTAATCTCTATCTATCTGTCTATCTATCTATCTATAACTCAGGTAGAGGATGACCCTCAAGTCTAATTAATTTCAATGGGGTTAAAATTTACCTTCCTATGTTTCTCCTACTACTTCAAATAGCAGTACTATTACTTTTCTGTACTAGGTAAGCTTCATTCTCAATTTTCAGCAGCTCTAAGGCACTGCAGCTGCGGACTCCATGCTGATCAGCATTATCTGGCAGCCCAGCGATCCAGCATGGATGGTACCCACAGGGCAGTGCCGTACATCGGCCATTCAAACCGCTTGATGTGTATTTCAAATAAGATTTTAAAAATTTGATTTTAGAAAAGCTTGTGTGAGCTTAAGCAGCAGATGAAATTAAATAGGGCAGCATAAGCTAATAGCATGACTCATGGGAAGGAAACAGAGCAGCAGTTGGTAAAAACTGTTCAGTAACAAAGAGTCTTTATATTCATAAATTCATACAGGCTAACATGAGGCTTACAAAAAGGTTGTTTAAGCAGCAGAAAAGTAAATTCTGGTCTCGAGATTCTCCCAGTTCCTAAAGAGTTACCTTTCCATCAGACACTTGCCTTTCCCTGTTCAGTCCCTCCTGTACACCTGATTACTTAAGAAGAGACAGGAGGAAAGAAAAGAGGCAATCTTTGGTGAATGAGCTGGTCCAGTGGCATTTTTGCATGCTGCACAAGTATCTGTGTTTAAAATAAGTTAAAATAACAGCACAGATACACCAGCTGTGAATTTATGCAGATCTTTGCTAAACCATTGACTCGTACCTGTAGCAGTAAATCGTATGTTTCTGATCCCAGCCATTTCGTCGTGACTGAACTGAGCAGGAGTGCGGCATGAATGCCATTGTGTCAGCAGAGCTAAGCCCTTGGACGCTGCAACCAAAGACATACTTTATCGATGTGCTGATGTTACTGAACCCAAATCCTGGCTCTGAGACTATGTGATTATAATCTAAAATCAGCTGATCTAACTGAGAAATAATTCCACAGAGGTTAATGGAAATTACACGGGATTTTATATAGTCTCAGGCCCAGTCTTTTACTGTGTAAGTCGAGACTAGTTTTAATTTCACAGTTCATCTGAGTGATGGGCATTCATCTGTGACTGGTTGGGTAGGTTGGTTTCGATGTGAGTAGCCTTTGACACAGCTGATCACAAGGCACTAGAAAGCTTTATGAAGACAAGCACTCAAGCAAATATAATCTGATTTTACAAAGAATCCTGCCTGGTAGAGTAAGGATAAGGCATTACCCAGAAGGAGCATTGCTTACAGTGGAAACACTGTGCAGGTTACACCCTGCAGAACGCAGAGTAGATGGAGATGGTAAGCGAGCTGAAGGGAGGGTGAATGGGTATCATCCAGCAAAAGGCAGGCAGGAGGAGCTTCCCTGTCCCCAGGCGGGCCATGCTGCAGGCGGCTGTGCCCCCAGCAGGTTATCTGGCTTTGCTACCAAGTGAGAGAGGCGTGCAAATGTAACAGATTTGGCTTAAAAGGCATCAGACAATAATGCTGACAGATACAAGAGGGATGCTCTTTGATGAACACACCCATAATGCTTGAGAACAGGACCATGCCTTGCATGAGCCAGTGGGTGAATTTACTAAACATGTAGGAACATCCAGTTTCTGGGAAGGGCTGGAAGGATGCTGGATGCTCTGGCAAGAGCAATGGTCAGAAAAACTCTTTATGTGACATCTACTGTATCTTATGATCTGCATTCAGGTAGTAAGACCTAGTGCATTGCTGCACAATTCAGAGAATTCAGCTCTAAATGGGAATGGAGCATAAGCTGTCCCTAGGGATAGTCACAAACAGGAGAGCAGTGAGCAGCAAAGGCAAAAGGCTGCTGGAAAAAACCAAAACAGCTAAGAAGGAACACCTACCGTTCAGTGTTTCCTAATGAAACAGCCATGGCCCCAAACAGAAATTCACAGACTGGAAACCCCAGACTGCTTTCCCTGAGGAGCAGTTTGTGTTAGCAGCCAAAAGGTCCAAGCCACAGACACAGGAACAACAAAGATAACAAGTACCGCTGGTCGTCACACACAGACGACCATATGCTGTAGCCACCCAGAGCTTGGGCTAGAGGCAGCTCTCCCACACTGCAGTGACACACAGCAGTATGAGGTACAGATAAAGACTGAAAACATAAAAAACAATTAAGCACAGCACAACCAAGAGAAGGAGGTAAAAGCTCCAGTATAGGGAGTTAATGGGGAGTTCATCTGCACCTTCCATGGCAGGGGGTTGGAGCTAGATGATCTTTAAGGTCCCTTCCAACCCAAACCATTCTATGATTCCCAGTAACAGAGCTGGGGTATCTGCAATGTTCTTGATTTGTTATGAAGGAGAAAAACAACACTGAAGTGTTTCAGTGCCATTAGGAAGTAAAGGACAATCACTTCACTGGGAAGACTGAATCTAATGAAAACACTGGACAGTGAAAGAGCACAGGAGCTTCTCGACTGGTCTGCAGCTCTTCCCGCATGTTCGTCTCTCCTGGTCTCCTCCCAGTGACACTCCAGACCTCCAGCTGTCTTTCTGAGAGTAAAGCTCCTGCCCTTTCTGTGAGATCACCTGGAAAAGAAGTCAGAAAATACCAGTCAGTACTAAAGTCACAAGGTCTATCTGGTCTTCCTCCCCCGTGAAATCTCTCCTCTTTTTGACCAGTTGTATGATAAACAAGACAGGAAATAGAATTTCAGGGAGAGGAAGGGATAACCTTGAATTATCCTTTGGGGCAATGTGATAATCTAGGCTGAGCTGATTAGACAGCCAGAACAAATAAAATAATTGCTTTATAATATTTAAGTAACGTATCATCTGCAAATTACTGTGATATCTGGGAGAGGCATTGCTTGCTAGGGGAAGAAAAAAGTAGATACACAAAATGACCTAATTACTCTGAAGATTTTAGAACATAAAGACATACACTGGGAGAGATTGTGATCAAACAAACCTCAGCTAGGATCTGACGAAGAACTTCTTTCTACCCCTAAGGCAAAACGGCAGACACCAGCTCAACACCTCTTCACCCATTTCCAGTGCGAGGCGTAAGCCCCAGTTTCAGAAAATACTCTGTCCCGTTTAGTTCCTTTAGAACATCTGAGCCCTTATGACGTCTTGATAATGGACAATTTTCTTGTATCAGACCAAGCACCAGGGATTAAAATCCTGGTGTTTTGCATCCAAATGAGGTTTCTACTGGAACAGAAATATTTGCTTTTAGAAATTGATTGTGTGAAACAATGTGCTACAATTTTAATCATCCTTTGCTGATTAGACTTTCTGGGGTAAAAGTCCCAGCGTTGAGTATTTTGTACAGAATCTCCGACTTCTCTCCAGTGTAATCCATCATTCTGTGGTTACTGCTAACCTGGCCAGATCAGTGACGTGCTCTGCTCGCATCCAACAGACCCACCTGCAGTCAGGGGGAACGGCCAGTCAGAGAACACCAAAGAAACCCCACGGCTTCATCCTTCAGACAAAAGTTTCTTCATGTTTTGCAGTCCGCCCAGCCCGTGTCAGAGAGGTCAGGGAGACAGATGTCACGGACAGGACACAAGGCAGAGCGAAGCGCGGACCGTTCTCCTCTGCGGGGCTGGCCCGGCGCGGAGGGGTTTTCACGGCCTCTCGTGCCCTCTAACGGAGGGACCCGCCGCGGGGACGGGAAGTCACCTCTCACCAAGAACCTGGCAGGTCCTTCTCTTCCGCGGTTGCTTCGGTGGGTTTGTTCAGCTTCACTTCAGAGCAGCAGGAAAATGGTTTTGACGCGGACCCCAGATGTGGCAGATTTCCTCCAGAATGACGCCCTATCCATCAGGAACCGAAACCCAACACGTGCCTCGCAGAGGAATGCCTCCGTAAGCCACGGTAGGTTTCTGGACCGAAGCTGATAAATAGAAATTAAAAACGATCATCATTTGGCACATCTGAGCCACTGCTGGAGCGTTTGACAAATGCTGGTGTAAACGAGAGAGTGGGATGGGAGGAATGAAGAGAAGAAATCAAAGTATGAAAGAGACTTCAGTGAGCAGCAGGAAAAAAGATAGCGTAATAAATAAATAATTTGAGTTGAAAATACTAAGTAGAGAAAAGCAAAAGACAGAGATGTGGAAGGGAAAAAAAATCCATATTCTCTGGCAAGAAGCCAAGAGAAGTGTCACCCCCAAGAGCCAGGTGAGGCACAGTGAAAGAGCCCCAGATCTCCCGAGTGAACCGTAGGTGGGACCTAGAAATTCACTGAATCTTCAAGGGTGAAACACATCAGAAAGCAAGGAAATGCTTCAGGGCTTCTAGCTTTAGACGGAATTTTACTGGAAGTTGTGTTGTTAAATGATGCTGTCTAACAACCTAGGATCAACACCTTTACTCTGGAGTAAAGGATGAGGTGAATGAGTTGAGAATTGGTGTGGACTTTACTACAGATCTGGCCAGGTCATTTTCTTGGTGTGCCTCGACTTTCTCATCTGGTTCCCCAGGCTTTTTCCTCTTACTCAGGCAAAAAGCAGAAGTGCCAGAAAACCTCCAAGGACGCGATTCAATTGGTATTTTCCGGCTTGACTAGAAACATCGGTGTCTGGAAATTTCATGTTCTCACACAGACAAATTTCCAACTCATACTTCTAGTGGCTTGGCTCTCCAGGTTTTAGCAGGTCTCAACCTATGCTGAGAGGGAATAGAGGACGTAGCAGGGACCTTCCTCTTCCATGTGACTCCTACCACTAGTGCCACTTCTGACAGCCACAATGGGACGTTGTTAGTGAGGAAAAACCATTGCCATTCGCACTAAAGCCTGACAAGGTTTTGTGGATGCCTTAGGCTGTAAGTTATTATTTTAGTTTACATATAAGCTTAAGGAAGTGCATTAAGAAGCTCTTGTGGAATGTCTTAAACAAATCCACCAAAATAACCAAGAAGCATGAGACTGTCTAGAGCTGCCAAAGGAATGGTACCTCAACTCAGATGTTACCAGGAGCTTTGCTTTATCTTCAAATAATATCTAACTAGCAGCTATAAACTGTGATGTGTCTGCCTCTTGGAGGACAAAGGCATGTGGGTTTTCATGCATCCAACAGACAGGGGCTAGCACAAAAGTGAATAGTAAGAGAGAGTGTGTTTTTTTTCTAGGGCAGCAGATCACTTGTAGGATAGCGAGTCTTGGGGCACTTTGTATTGAAGCTAGGAAGAAGAGGAAACAATGAAAAGGAAGCGGAGAGCGTTGGGAAAGAGCGATCTTGACCAAACAGTGGCTTGGGATAAAGTTTGTAGAGAACACTATGAGAATTTCCACCATGACTGTTCAACCTCTGAAGTGTTCCCTTGTCTAAAACCTGGGAATACTACAGCAAGCCATTTTTGCTTTGAGGGGACAGATTTGCTTTGGAAAAAACACTGTGAGAAACAGGAAGCATCACTGTTTGTTTTGTTTAGTAAATTTTGAAGGGAAGAAATAGCCTGTCTTTTTCTACCTCAGTCAAGAGTTCCCAAGCTGCTGCTCTCTCAGCTAATCTCATCACCCCGGATTTCTTTCTGGCTTTTCGCGACATGTTTTTCATAAGCGTATCAGTAAGCTGAAGCCCTCTCCTGCCCCCTGCATGAATTATTGTTGTTTAGATTTTGGCAGAATGTAGAGATCCCTATGAAGACTGTGGCTGCATTGCCTTCAGTGGATCTTGTTCCTGCCTGACTGCTATGGGACACTGAGAGGTCAAATATATGACCAGTTAAAACAGGAGATTTGAGGAGGGAGCGATCCTGCCGGCCCTCGCAGCTGCAGGTGCTGGTGCAGGGCAAGCAGCGAGCCCACCGCCAGCCACGACAGCGACGGCAGCGCGCGTACGTCTGCCCGCCGTAAGGCCCCGCTCCATGCAGCTCTGCGCCGGCTTTAACGCTGCTGGCCTCCCTCTCCGCCAGCAGCAGGGACCTCTGGAGGAGTTCCTGAGCAGGAGAAGGGAGGAGACCTAGCCCTCAGAGGGGTTTAATCAGGAGTTAATCAACAATTCCAGGTAAGATCTTTGCTCCACTGAATCCATTGGGTGTTTTGTGTTCGTTTCCACTCTTACAGCCACTGTGACAAAGCCCGTTCTGTCCATCCAAACGCCTTCTGGGTGCGTAGCGCAGTGAACCAGACTCTGTGATCTCAGGGAACTCGGCCTTGGCCCTGCTCCCAAACACCCGCACGCCTGCATGGGGAAGAAAGCCCGCGGGAGCTGGAAGTCTCGGGTAGCAGACCCCTAGCCTCATCCCATTTTCCAGAGTTCAAAGCAACCATTTACCTGTTCAAGGGAACGTTGAGGACAGCAACAAACGCTTATAAAACGATGTGGTGATGCAGACCGCGCTTCTCCTGATGGGGTTTTTGGCTGAGCCTTTCTTTGTGCTCAGACCTACAAATACGGTTGGAAAAGGTTCCAGGGACCGGCTCCACTCGCCATCCAACTCAGTGAAGATTCTGATAATTAAGCAAATATATACACACATCATTGTAGGTTTGATTAGGATAGGAGTATATATAACCAATACATTAGCAGTCTTTTCTAGAACATAAGACAACCTTTAGTTTTAGAAGTCTTTTTGAAGCGTATTAATGCTGACCATTGTAATGCACTCTAATGCAAAGGAATCAATAGCCTTTACACCACAGCTAGTTTGTTGTGCACAGCAAATGAATAATACAAAATTCAGTGCACTTAACAGCCCAGTGTTAGACTTCACAATCTGTATAAATCAGGACTCTTTTTGCATTTCCTGAAAGATAGTACCACAAGTTGCACAGGCAGAAAACTACTATTTATTCTTCAACCAATTAATTGAATTTTCTTAAATGAAATATTTGCAATCGATTTCCATGTTTTTATAAAACATCTGCCTCTTCAAATATTTGCTATGAATCCAGTTCCTGAATTTGTTGCTGGAATGCAATGGAATTGTTCATACTGTAAATCCAAATTACAGGAATTTCATTGTTCGTTACTTACAAGGAAAGAATACATACCTCAGAATGTATTTCATGTTGCTGCTGCTGGTAACAATTAATATGTGCTATGATGATAGCGAGAGTCTCCATGTCAAATCAAGGCCCCTGCTGGGGGCAGCGACAGGAGAAAAGGCCGTTTTCTTCGCCAGTTCTTCACTAGGCATTTTTTGCGTTCAAATCCTATGTTCCAGAGGTCTTACCTCCAGTTGCATCTTTATTTATGCTGCCAGCATTCTGACCTGACTCTGGCACGAAAGGACGTGATTTTGCGCTTCCGTCTACCCAGCAGGAAAACAAATTAACGTTCCCAAGAAGGAAACTGGAAGTGGATGTTTATTTGCCTTGTTATCTGCGTATCCTACTTTTCTGAGTCACGAGCAGTAAACCGCCGGCTGGGTACTGCAGAACTAGGCTGGGGAAGAATTCTGGTGTGCTACATGGCACATTTTTAGTTACTGCTGGAGTTCCGCAGCGAAGCCTTGAGATGTAACAGCAGCTGTTAAACGGAAATAAACTCATTTATTGAAGAATGACCTTTTTTTATTTAAAAGGTAAGCTACAGCTATGCATTCCAGTCTGCCTACGATCCCCAGATCGCGGCCGATCTGCCAAGCGCAGCGGCCTTGGAACGGCCCCTGCCGGACACCCCGGGCAGCCGCGGTCAGAGGGGACAGGTTCGGTGGGATCCGCTGAACACGTAACTTCGAGGGAGACCCTTAAAACAACCTCCGATTCTGAAGGGCAGCTTACAGGGCTCCAGCGCTTTGTCACTCCTGAGGGGCTCCTGCCTTCCCCTCTTCCCCCGTCCCCGCTGCCCTCTGAGGAGCCGGACCCGCCGCCAGGCCCCTGGGCGCGCCGCCTCACCCCGGCCCGACGGCTCGGGGAAGGGGCCGCGACCGGCCGGCGGCACCTCCCGGGCTCCCCCGCCGCGCCGAGCCTGCTCGGGGAGCACCGGAGGGGATCGGCCGGGGCGGCAGGGGGCTGTGCCCGCGGAGCCTCTCCCGGCCCTCCCAGCGCCGCGCCCCCGCCCCACAGCGCATGCGCCACGGCCCCTCCGCGCCGGCCGCTCGGCCCCCCCCTCCGCGCAGGCGCGGCGCGGGCGGCCCACCCTCCTCCCCCCCCCTCCCGCCGCGCAGGCGCAGTGCGCCCCCGCCGCCGCCTGTGTCTCGGCGCTCCCCCTGGCGCGGCGGCCGCGGCGCTGCTGCTCGGGCGGGCGGGGGCGGCCGCCGCGGCTCCCGCTTCCGGTGTGGTGTCATGGCGGGCCCTGGGCGCTGATGGTTGCGGGCGGCTGAGGGCCCCGGAGCGCGCCAGGGATACCGAGACGCTCCCCTCGCCCGGCGCCTCGCCCGCCGCCCTCCCCGCGGGGATCCGCCCCCCTCCCCGGCCGGGCGGGCGGGGGGACATGGCGGCCCACAAGCCGGTGGAGTGGGTGCAGGCCGTGGTGAACCGCTTCGACGAGCAGGTAGCGGGGGCGGCCGTGAGGAGGGGAGGGCTGGGGCGGGCCGCGGCCGGGGACGCGGGGCCTCTGCGGGCCGGGAGGGGGCGAGCGGCGGGGGCGGCTGCCCCGCTCCCCGGGGCGGAGGCGGCGGGGCCGAGCGCTGCCCCCGGCCTCCTCCCCCGCCGGCGGCTGCCCGGGGGCGAGGGAGCTGGGTCGCCCCTCAGCCCCGGCCGGGGGGCGGCGGCCGGCAGCGCCCGTTGTGCGGGGCAGGGCGGCTGGGTGGGGCCGGGGCCTGGCGGGGGAGCGGCCCCCGCCGTGCCGGTCCCGCCGAGGGGCGGCGGCGCGGGGAGCGGGGCCGGGAGGGGCCCGGCGCCGCTCCGCTCCCCGCCGCCGCCGGAGGGGCTTCGCTGCCCGCAGGCGTTGCCGCGGACGCGCTCCCCGGCTGTGCCTCGGCTCGCTCGGCGGAGGGGAGGCAGCGCCGGGAGAAGGGGCGCGGGGGGGACTGCGGGGAGCTGCCCCGCGGCGTCCGCGCGGGTGTCACCCGTGTGGCCGCGAGCGCGGCTGCGCGGGGCGGGGGGCTGCTCCGGCCGCGGCTGCGGCACCGGTCCGTGCCGGTGCTTTGGGGAAGGGTGGTCTGGGGGGAGAGGGGTCCCTCGGCCTTCGGGTTTGCGTGTCTGTGCTCCGCACGCAGGAGCCGCTGGCGGGGATGAGGCGGCACGGCGCTCCCGGCGGGGCCGAGCTCGGTGCCTGGGCCCCGCGGTTCTGCTCTCCTGAGGGGTGAGTGCGAGCGCAGCCGGGGCTGCGTGAGCGGGTGCTGTGCGCTGTCTCCTTTCGCTGCGCCGTGGGCGCAGCCTTCGTGTCACGCAGGGCGCACGCGGGGAGACCCCGTCCGGTGTGACGGCCGGCGGCTGCAGGAAGCTGGGTCCGCAGGCTGAGATGCCTTCACCTGCCTTACGGTCAGGTGTCCCTCAGTGATGCTCGGCTCTCAGCAACCCGGAGGAAGATTGTGGCTTGGTGGAGTGCAAATAAGCTGTTCTTTTCCACGTTGATGTTAAAGCTGCTGCAAGTGAGGTTTATTTGAAGAAGGAAAATATCAAACTTTGTCTTTCGACGTTAAAATAATGCAGATTTTTCCAATACGTTTTAGGCATGGTTGCATAGTTAACTTATCTCCTTCCCCCCCCCCCCCCCCCCATTATCTTGAGTCATAGATCAGTTTTTCCATAAGCTTGAGAAGCGTGGTACTGATTAAGTTCCCAATAATGCAGGAAAATGTTTCTTTGTGCACTGGTGTTAAAAGGCCCTAGGCTTTGTCGTCTGCTTTGTTATGTATATTGTGGAACTGGGCTTGCCAACATCTGTTAAGAGTTAAGAACTTCAGCTTTTTAAATGGAATTATTTTTCTATACATTTTATGGGATAATTACAGATACATGTATGGGAGGAGCCCTCTCCTGATGGGGAGAAAGCTGTTCTGACTTTTGAGATGCTAAAATATTGGAGTTGCAGGGATAATATGCATGAAATGCGGTACTGACTATTGTAGTCCTAGTGTAGCTTGCGTGATAGGTGCTGTTTACAAAACTTTGGTTAGTTTGTTGCATATTTTTGTTTAACCAGTGTTTTTTTTGTTGAAGTATTGTATCATCAAGAAGCAGTGCAGCAAGGATGAGACATTAATCTCTACTTTTTCATGAGAAGTCTTTTCTCTCATTTATTAATTTCAGCTCAGGGTTCTCAGTTTTGTTTGTTTCCTTTTAGTAGCTCATTTGACCATGAGCCAGCAGCGTGCCCTGGTTGCCAAGAAGGCCAGTGGGATCCTGGGGTGCATGAGGAGGAGTGTGGGCAGCAGGGCGAGGGAGGTTCTCCTCCCCCTCTGCTCTGCCCTAGTGAGGCCCCATCTGCAGTGCTGTGTCCAGTTCTGGGCTCCCCAGTTCAAGAAAGATGAAGAGCTACTGGAGAGAGTCCAGCGGAGGGCTACGAGGATGAGGAGGGGACTGGAGCATCTCTCCTACGAGGAGAGGCTGAGGGAGCTGGGCTTGTTCAGCCTGGAGAAGAGAAGGCTGAGAGGGGACCTTATAAATGCCTCTAAATATCTGCAGGGTGGGGGTCAGGAGGACGGGGCCAGACTCTTTCCAGTGGTGCCCAGCGACAGGACAAGGGGCAACGGGCACAAACTGAAGCAGAGGAAGCTCCAGCTGAACCTGAGGAAGAACTTCTTCTCTCTGAGGGTGACGGAGCCCTGGCCCAGGCTGCCCAGGGAGGCTGTGGAGTCTCCTTCTCTGGAGATATTCCAGCCCCGCCTGGCCGCGGTGCTGTGCAGCCTGCTCTGGGTGACCCTGCTTGGGCAGGGGGTTGGGCTGGGTGACCCACAGAGGGCCCTGCCAACCCCCACCATGCCGGGATTCTGTGATTTCCTCTGCCTTGCCTAGTTTGACAGTGGTCTTCGCGGTGGAAAGGTGACTGTTCTTAAGTGAATACCCAGGTGCCCGGTTATTGTGACACCATCACTGCTGCTGAATGCGTTCTTGATCAGTGGCGATATTTATTTCTGTGCTTCTTGTGACTCCTTACGTTTGTGTCGTTATTGGGTAGTCATGTGGTTACAAAATTATCTACTTGTTACGTGTTAGATGGCTCACTTGAGCGTCAACTTCATACTGCATAAAAATATCCGCAGTATATGCACATTATTTTAGCGGTGATAATGCAGTTTTGAGTTTTTGCATACTCTGTCTGCCCTGCTAAGTGCAGGACCTCTTGATTCAGCACTGGGGGAGCCGCTGCTTACTCTGTCGTTGGTATGTCTGAATGAGGAAGGGGAGCTCATTGTTGTGAGTTGTTTAATTTTGTTTTTCTTTTCTGCGGGGGAGAAGACAAAATTTTTCAAGGTTTCTTCCTTCCTTTACAAAGGAGGAAAATGTAACCATCTTTCACCCAAATTTATAGATGTAGACAGGCTTTTCATTCATTTGCTGAGTGCTTGAATTCATTTTAAGACTGATGAAACAACAAACTGAGAGAATGCTAATCTGTTCTGAAAACAAGAAAAATCAGTGCAAACCAGTCTGTTCTCGTCTACTCTTGTTTATTGTTATAAATGCTGCTTTAACCAAAATCTACTTTCGTGTGTACGATTCTGTGGGCCTAAAATGACTGGCAAGCGTGGCTTTATGAGTTAACCAACGACTGGCTCGCTGAATACATTTTTCAAGTATACTGCCAGTGTCGCCCAGCTGCGCTCACTCCTGAGCCTACGACGCACCCTTCTCTGAGCTGCCCTTGAAGGCAGCGTGAAGGTTTCAGCTGGTGCGGAAAGAAGCTGTTGGTGGTACACGCGAGGCTAGAGCACGCTTCTTACATAGCACTTGTGAAACCTCTGGGCTGAGTTTGTGTGTAGTACTAGTTGTTATGTTTTTCACAACTTTCAGTGGTCGAGATAGAATTAGACTGCCATAGCCTGAAGAGGCTGGGCTATGTTTTAGTAAAATTCTCTGTGATTTCAGACATAATCAGGCCTTTGTAAAATAAAATTATGCCTTTTTTCCTATGGAAATGTTCACTTATGAGTTGAAGTGCTGTATTTTTACAGTATTTTTAAATGTGTTCTGAACTGAAATCATGGGAAGGCTGATACAGTAGTGAAGTAGTTCTGAGCATAGTCAGAGAAGCCTTACTGCCTAAACCTTTTAAAGCTAGACTGTTTTAAAACTATCGGATGTAATGAAAGGTATTAATCCTGTGTAAACTTGTGGCAGCTTAAGTGATTATGACATGCTTTAAAGAAAGAAGCCCTTTATTACGTGGCTTATGGTTTAGGCTCCCCATTTGTAGTTTATGAGATATGATTGCTTTCAGTTAAGAAAGCTTTTGGAAAAAGTGAAAGCCAGTAGGACCGTTCCATTCTTACTTTCATTAAAAGGCATTAGCTTAAAGGAAATGCTCCCTCCTCCAGTTGGTTCTCTGCAGCATTTGAAACCTGTACAGAATCAGAGACCTGAAAAAGCCCTGGCTGGAAGTACTAGCTTTGTGTTTTTTTGTGGCTGTTTTTTGTCTTGGCTTGTTAAGAAATCACTAGGAGTCAGAAGATGTGTTTTACAGCACTTGACGTGAGTTCTGCTGACTGTGCTCCCCGAGTGAAATGAGATCTTTTGCTGTAAGGTGAGGCTGGTCTGGGCGGAAAATGGAACTTTTTTCCACAACTGCTCTGAAACAGATTTCCACAGGAGCTAAGAACCGAGGCAGACCATAGCACTGCTCACGTAGCACAGGGCGTGCTGTTCCGTCTTTCTCTAGCATAAACCTGAAGCAGCTTTGATCTTATTTTCCTAAAACTGTGTGTGTGATGGATTTCAAAACGGAGCGCTGCGCTGTGCCCAGATGGTGTCCGAAAGAACAGAGGAAGGGATGGCCCACGTGCAACAGATGCTACCTGAGTCTGTGAATGAGCTGCTGAAAAGCATCGAGAGGATTTGATGATCCTTCCTTAAACACAGCAGTCTGTGTTAACAGGATGGGTAAATATATGTTTGTTCAGTGCCAACTCTTAGTTAACCTTATGAAAATACGATTTTGTTTTTTTTTTTTTAGAGCCACCTATATAACATATTATCAGGGTTCTGTGTTCTTCTGAAGGCTGAGTTGTGAGGTTCTTGTACTAAATAATGCCTCTTCTGAAGGTGATGCAGTGTGTGCTTGTAGTTGGGAGGAAGATGCCTGTTGATTTTTGAGAGATCTGTGCCTGGTTCGGGCAGGACTGATGCTGGGGAAGGGGTGGTGCTTTGTGACTGTTCTGTCTTTCACCAGTGCATCCCTGCGTTGCAGTCTGCTGAAGGAGTTCCAAGGAGTTGTTTGAAGGGGAAAAGCTGGGTAGATTTCCATGCTGTTAAGGATAGCACTGGGGATTTTTTCCTAGCTGTTGTGTGTGTTAATTTCTCCTGAATCTGAATCAAAGGCACAAGGCTTAGATGCATTCAGACATCTCCAGCTGCTACTGAAAATGATGAGCCCATTCTAGACAAGTGGAGAATTTTCCTGCTCCGAGGAAGGAAACCCTCTGGGATGGTCTCCCACCTTCCCCTCTCCGATGGTGATGATTTACCCCTGGGTGCCTTTCGTGAGGCGGAGGCAGCGGCGGCAGCGAGAGGGCCCAGCGGTCTGCCAGCCCCGCCGAGCTGAATGCTGGAGGTGCTGAGCCACAGGGCACCCGTCGGTGCTTGGGGTGGCTGCTGCCCCTGCTAGAGGTTTGTCAGGATGGTGGTGTCAACAGCTCTCGCTCTGCATCCTGTGGCCGGCGGGGTTTATCTGTCCGGGTTTGAATTCTTCATGCTCTGCAAAGTTGGATCTTGCACAAAAAAGTTGAAAGAGTGACTTTGAAGCGGTAAAGCACTTGGACTTGCTCCGTAGCTCCGGAAAATAAGACTATTAAATAGTCTTTTACTAAATAGAGATGATTAAACTTTGTGTTCATTAATTACAGGTGATAGAGAAAAATCCATGGTGTAACATTCACCTTTCTCAGCAGGTTGAGTGGGATATCTTGCAGAAGTTCCAGTCTGTCCATGTACATTTAGCATAAGATCGTGCTGTATTGTGTCAGACGAGGATACCTGACGCAGGTGCTAGTATCTCTTCTATAGACCTGAAAAACACTCATTTTGACACCTGTGAGCAAAGAGGGATCCCTTAACTGAACATTTTTGGATAAAAGTACATGAGCCTCCAAACTGAGGCCGCTTCCAAAGATACGACAGTCTTGCGGTGCTGTCCGATACCACAGTGCTTTCCACTTTTTAAACAGCTTTGCAGTTCTGTAGTAGCACTTACTTTAAAGCTTCAAAGCCATTTTTTATAATTTGACTGTAAAGATATTGTTAAGAATGCACATTAAATCTTCATTTCTTTTTTCCTCCGGAATTGCCAAGTAGTTGCTTTTTTTTTTTTAAAATTTTAAATTGAAGAAGTTGCTGTCTCTGGAGTCTGAAGGGACTGAAACGCTCTTATGCCCAGAAACAGATAGGTAAGGGTGACTCGGCGCAGGAAAACCTTTGCGTTCTCTCTCCTCAGCAGTATCTCGCCATAGGCAGCGAGCTGACCGGGTGACTTGTGCCCGCCAGGCACCGTTGCAGAATGGTGAATAACTTGTGCCGTATTAATGCGCAGGGGCGGTGAGTTTTCAGGTGCCAGACTTGTGTGTTGAAACAGCTTTTGAAGCACTGTTCTAGGGTTGTTTTCTAAGGTGCTAGCAGCTGACCGGGTGCTGTGATACTGCATGTCTGTGAATTGGCCTAGTGACATTTTTTTCTTAAATGATATTATTTTTTAATATATTTGTGATTATGATTTAATTTACATTTTTCATAAAGATGGAAGAATTTGGCAAGTCGAGAGAGGAATTTGCATATTTTGGGTAATAAATATTGATTTAAAAGAATAAATATATTTTAATAGCTGCTAGTTCAGCTGGATTATTTTTAACAATCCTGTCTTCTTGAGGGTATGTCAGATCTATATTTCTAAGTTTTATCTGCTATTGTATGCCGTTTGGAAATGTAAGGAAAATAAGAATCACATATGTATTGTGTTGCTTTTTTCTCCTACTAATAGTGCTTTGTTATCTCTTTACATTTAGTAAACCTTGTGAGAGTTGTTCAGCTCCAGTATTGTATCGGTAGCAGATTTGGGAGAAGTTGTAGATAGGTCAGCAGGGCTTCTTAACTGGAAGTCAGAAACGCATTTCTAGAAGCTAAGTTTAACTTAAACTGTCTGCGTGGTCAGAAGGTGTGTTTTAACACCTAGGGAGCTCGCGTGGCTGGTGGAAGCTGGGCGATGCTGGGATTCTTCAGCTTGCAGGTGTGCTGTTGTAGTGGTTTCAGCAACACCCGGGTTACCGGGTGACTTGTATCCCGACTTCAGCACAGGCTGGGTCTTGTGCTGTGTTATTGCAACTGCCAGGCTCGGCTGCTTGATGGCTTTTCCTTGTCTTTCGCAGCAATGTTCTTTTTTAATTGATCTGCAAAGATTTACAATTTGATAGTTGGAAAGATTCCAGATTTCACCTATCTGTTTTGTCTTTGTCCACTGCGTAAAATAAGGCAAATTATGGCAGTTACAACGTTGTGGGCTCTTGCTTCCTATTTCCGTGGTGAAAATAGCTGAACTGGAGTAGTGGGCTATCCCTCTGCCAAGCTGGGATGAGTGCAGAACGGTGCGTGTGTTCAGAGGTTGAAGCTCCAGTGATATTTAAGCTTTGTGCTTCAATTTCTGTTTCTAATTCAAATAAAAGGGATACAGGAAACCATTTGTGTCAGACTTTTTTTTCTAAAATAAAATTAAAGGCAATGAAAGTAAAATGTCAGCTTTTTTCTTTTTTTTTTCCTTGTAATGTTTTGATTGATAGCTATTTGTATAGATGTTAAATAGTTTCATTTTGGTCACACGGCACTGGCACTGCATCCCGTTGGGGGACGTATAACGCTCCAGCATGTCAGAGTGCACAAAGGAAAGAGCGGAGAAATAAAAACCAAGCCAAAACAGTGCTAATATTTCCTTTTTTATACAGTTTCCTATTTTAAATGGTGGTATAAAAAGCAGTTTTACTTCTAGGTGACCTTGTTGCAGTGGCTGTTGTGGCAGGAAGCTCCAGAAGTGGTAATGTGATGTTTCTGTAGCATGGAAGCGCACAGAACTAGACGTATGACACAATTTCTTTGAGAGGCGCTTCTGAAGTGTTTTATCACTCGGTGGTGTTGAGCTTTTCTGCTGTTGTCAGCATGGAGAGTTGAAAATTCAAACAAAAAGTACTAGTAATGGTGAATTTTTTAATTAAATGTATCTATATTCCACTAATGACTTCAGAAATGTATTGTAAAAATAACATCTAATGTGAAAACAAAGCTTGAGTCATAAATGCTGTTTGTTCTGCTTTTTCCGTTTTTCAAACGAGCGCATTGGAGTGCATCGCACGGTTTTGAAGCGTTGCAATGTGAGCGCTTGCAAGAGAACTGCAAAATGAAGTGGAAATTACCTTGCCTGCCCGCGGGAGCTTGCTGCCCTGGGAGGCTGAGCGGGCGGGGGGCAGCCCCTTGGGGGTCCAGCCCTGGGTGCCGGGGGTACCGGGCCCTGGGTGGAGTGGGGGGCATGCCTTCCTCGGGGGGTTCCTGTTGCCATGGGGGCTTCGCTGCGATCTGCGGCAGCTCCGTCGTTTCTTAAATTAAGAGTCAACCATTTGCTTGGCGGAAGAAAGCAGCCGGTTTCCATTGTGAGCCTAGCCTGTGGTACCAGGAGAGCTGATACTTAAACCCGAAGCACAGTTTATAGGGAGGGGAGATGACACTTGGGCAGAAAACTACACCGTGCATAGAGAGGTCCGTTTCCCTGCAAATGGAAGATGCCAGGGTTCAGTAGACAGCATTTAGTGATGCAGTCAAAACTGTTGAAAAAATGTATGCCAAGTCTGGGTCCTTTAGTACAATTCATCTAGCATTTTAGATAGGGGCCTTTAAGCTTTTATCAGTGAAGACAGAGATGTTAAATGCTTGGCGGAGGTGTTGGTGGCTGCTGGCAGCAGTTCAGCGGGATGGCAGTGTGGACGGTACCCCCACCCGGTCTGCAGTGCCCCAGCCTGGAAGGCTGCACTGTCAGAACTTTGCAGCTGTAAAGCTGACTCTAATTCCTTGGAATCCTTCTTTCACCTTCTTTTAACCGCTCTTAAATTATCTCTCTCTCTTTTATTTTCTTTTTTTTTTTTAGAAAAGATACCCTAATACAAAAATATTACATTGTGGCATTTACTTTGAGCTCTCAGTGTGTTTCAGAGTACACGTTCACCGAGCATTCTAGTCAAAGTTGGTTAAAACTTGTAGTAGCAATTGAAGTTTCTATAGATGCTGAATTCCTAGGTCGCGCTTTAAAATACAAACGGCACGTGTGAATTATAAGAAGAGGCGATAATACCAGTTCCCTTTTTGTTCCCACATTTGTTTGCTTTTTAAAAATATAAATCCTCAGTGAAATGAATTTTTGCGAAGAATCGCTTCTCACCTTTTTGCGTGGTGGTTGGTGACGGGCGGCTCCAGCGAGGAGCGGGCAGGGCAGTGAGTGCGTGCTTGGGAAGTGACTCGTTTGTGACCCTGGAAGAATTTGGGTCCAGCGCAGAACAAAGTGCCCAGTGTTCACACAGCCGGAGAAACGTCTCGGGTGCGCGCAGTCACTGAATCTTCTCTTTCCCAGAAAAGATGCGTTTCAAGTCAAGATTTTACCGCTGGCTGTTGGGTAGGTGGGGTGGGGCTCACAAGTTGTGTTGGGCTCGCGAGCGCTCGAAGCGTGTTGGAGGCTGAGACTTCGCCGCCGGGCTGGTGGTGAGGTGTTCGCGTGGGGACCCCAAGCCAGCCAAGCCCTGGAGCCTGTGGAGGCCGCCGGTGGTGGGTCCTCCTGCGACTCGGTTGTGCCTCTCAGCCAGTTCTGTCCCGGGAAGGAGTGGAGGACACGCGTGGAACCACTGCTGCCACCTTCCCGCTCGCCTGCTTTGTGGGCTGCGGGGATTCTGCCTCCGTGCAGGTTTCAAGATGCCCTTGTTTTCTTGCAGGTGTCAGCCTTGTGAAGATTTTTGATATTTAACGAGCCAATTTTTGAAATAAAGAAACTTTTCTTCTCAGAGTTCTGTCTTATGTTTTTCTGCTCCTTTTGATTGCTTTGACATTTGGTTTGTAGAAAATTTATCACAAAAAAGATGTTTAGTTTCAATTCAGAAAAAGGAATAGGTGAACAGTATTTTGTTTTGTAGATAACTAATAGGAAGATGAATGTAGAGAAAATGAAATAATGTGTTTGTAGTTGTCTTTTGTAGAATGTTTTTCAAGGTTGTTTCTGGCATCTCAAAAAATTTTAACCCATCTTAAAGATGTAACTTTCAATGTAAAAAAGCTTATAATGCTTGTATCTTCTTTTGTAGCTTCCAATAAAGGCTGGCCAGCAGAATACCCACACCAAAGTCAGTACGGAGCACAACAAGGAATGTCTCATAAACATTTCCAAGTACAAGTTTTCCCTGGTTATCAGTGGTCTCACTAATATCTTAAAAAATGTTAATAACATGGTAAGTTTTCCAATTTTGAATTGTTTTCAAAATGTTTGCAAAAAAATGTTTTTCAAAATGGCTGTTATTCATATTATACAATCTGCAGAGAGTCACTTGAAATTTAGTCAGGTCATTGCTTGCCTTTTACACTTAATTTTTTTCTTTTCATCCTGACGTGCGAAAGTTCATCAACTGAACTGAGCTACGTTAGGTATAAAGGCGGTGAGACCGTAGTGGCAGACAGACCTGAAGGAAGGTGGTGGTTGAGGGGAGCCCTCCGTTAGTCATGGGCAGGGTATGTGGCCAGCTAAGGAGGGGGTACGTAAAGGTGCCTTCTGCCACCTTGGGTCTCAGCGATGTTTAGGTACCAGTCAAATGCGCTGCTTGGTAGGAGATGGGGGAGGATGTTTTCCATCGCATGGGAAGATGCTCTGGTTAGCTAGGGAAGCAGGGCTAGCAGAGTCAGTAGAGCAGCAGCACCAGGTTCCCCCCCCGCCCTCTGTCCTGCCAGAGCATGACCTGCCAGGAATCATTTTGGGAAAGGGAGAAGGGAAAAGGATTTAAAACTTGGGCTGTTTGGTTTTTCCAGGCTGTTTGGTTGCTTTAGCATTTGTGTGTGTGTATATATAAAATGCCTATGTATTTTAACAACCAGATGATTTTCAGTCAGAACCTTTAAGAAAAATCTTTGAAAACAATCTCTTGTTGAACGCTGCCACTATAGACTCATCCCTCCAAAGGTGTACCTTCCCAGTCAGAAAGAAAAGTGAATGAAAAATGTGTGGGAACGATAACGCATCTCTCCATTTATGGTTTGATACGGATCGCAGCCTCTCATTAAAAAACTTCATGTTGGTACTGAGGGCGGTGGACTGGTGTGAAGGGATGAGACCCAAGGTGATTTTTCTACGAGTTCCCAGAGAGAAATCTTTAGAGCCAGGTGTATTAGTAGATGGTTTCCTTCTGCTTACTGATTTTTTGATCTGCCTCCAAGGGAACCATAGAAGTATTCCTGAAATCCTCCAAAATATTTGGCTCATCAGCATCACTAAAACTGTCTTTTAAAATAGATCTCAGTAGAACCAAAGAGAAGAGAAACCTGGAAAGAAAAAAAAAAAAGAATATGGAAGACCATAGTGTGTCAACTCTAGAAAAATAACTATTACCTTCAAGTTGGGTAAATGGAAGGTTTAAGAATCCTTAACAAGGAGAAAGATGCAGTTTGATTATTTTTTTTCATGAAGGCCTGATTTTGAATTTGTCATGAGGGAAGTTTTAGTTCATTGAGTTTTGAAGCCCTGTGATTTGTGATCCTGTGGAATCTCCACAAACAGGTAACAGAACTGGCCAAACTCTAGCAGTGCTTGTTTTTTTTTTTATGGTTTCTACGATAGTTTGCAGTGAGCTCTTTTGGGTGTCAGTTGTACAGAGATGTGCATCTGCTAAAACACTACAAAGGATTGATAACATCAGAAAACAGGTTGTCCTGCTGCCAGGGGCTTTAGTCTGCTTAAAGCTACCTGTTATCCCTTTTGAGAGAGAATTTATTTTAATTAAACTCCATAGGCATGAAGGAATGTGTGGATGTGTAAGATGATTGTCTGATTAATGAGAAAACTATACAGTTAAAAGAAGTTTCTGTATACGATATGCAGATTTTGAGAGGAAAGACCTAGCTAAAAACGTCAACTAACAAAGCCAACTTCTGCTTTGCACTGAGGAGCAAGACTTAGCGTTTGGTATGTTTGATGGACTGAGCTCCTGTATGAATCAGCATTATTTTTGAAGGATTTCTGTAGCTGAAACAGAACAGACCAATATACTGTCGTAATGGTTTTACATTTAGCAAGAAGTCTGGAGGGTTTGCTGATACTTAGTGGAGCGAACCTCTCCCCAGGTTTGAAATGTAGCTTCCTTTGGGTGACTGCTACATGTGTTCCATGTGTAGGCAGTAGTACCAGTATATTTTTTGCTAAATATTTTCTGCTTTATTTGCTGTCTTAATATCGCTGGAACTAGTTGCTGTTGCTGGCAGTAATACTGGGTGCTAGCTCAGACACCGGATGGAATTCTGCCTCGTCCTCTGTCTGCAGCGTGGCATCTTTCTGCAGGGTTTCGGGGGTTGCTTCCTGTGGTCTGCGCTAAATTTTGCAACACTCTAATAAGCTTGTCTGTATGGATTTCTTGTAACATCAGTTTTATTGAGATGCTGGCAATGAAATACATAACTGGAAAAGAGTCAGCAGTAATTGATACCAAAATAGTTTTTGAAAAGGTATAACCTTCATTTCTGAAGAACTGGTAGGCCTGGTGAAGGTAAGGGGGTGCAGTGTACCTCTGGTCTTACTTTGCAGTAGCTGTTCGTTCCTTATTCGATTTGACTGGACAAAGATATTTCTGCAGTAATAAGGTTTTAATTCCTATTTTAATCTAACTTTTGCTGGCTTTATTTCTAAACTCAAAACCAGAGCAGTAAAGGAGCCGTAATGTACTGTGCCCCTCTGCAACATTACTGTGATGTGTTACAAGTCAAATTTCTGTGTCTCAGATGAATCCATATCCTTTCTACTTCTAGAGAATATTTGGAGAAACTGCTGAAAAGAATTTATATCTATCTCAGCTGATTATCTTGGATACACTGGAAAAATGTCTGGCAGGGGTGAGTAGGCTTGCACAAGGAATTGCTAAGTTGGAATCAAATGAGTTAGAGAGTACAAGTCAAATGCTTGTGTATCTATTATTACTGATGCTAAAATTAAAACTCATCTGATTTACAGCAAAGTAGGATTAATGTTATTTAAAAAATACTAGAACTTCCTACAAGTGCAAGTAGATGATATAATTGATAATTGAGGATTTGTAGGGTGCTTATTTCTTGCCTAAAATTAGTGATGTTTTTCAGCTAAATAGATTCAAGTAAACTTTTGAATTTGCCCTTCCCATTTCTCAGCTAATTTGTGGAGTAATAAAAAATCATTTTCTTCTAATAATTTGTTAAAAAGAATTGCAGACAACTGTACTCGGAGACTTGTGTCAACTGGAGTGAGGGAAAACACAAACCCAGATGACGAATGAAGTGTGATTATGAAGCTTTGGGTGCTTGTGGCATGTTCTGCTCAGTACTTTTTTGAACAGATGCATCAAAACGTTTTCATCCCACAATTTAAACTGGAAAAGTAATGAGATAGTAAATCCCATTAAAAGTAGCAGATAATTCAATATAAGTGTTTGAAGTTTTATACTAGAAAACTTTCTGCGTACAGTGTTGATTTTTCTTTAAATTTCTTACAACCTTCATTTGGTGAAGAAGTTTTTTATGTACTTGTATATACAGCAGAAACTTTGCTATCACTGTTCTGAAGATTACTTTTGCAGGTGTTTCCTAGATTACATTAGTAAACCACGTCCAAACTTCCACTGGGAGTCCAGTCCTGAGGTTTCCAGTCAGAGCTGTGCTGCACAGCAGTTTGCTGTTACCTTTGGGACGTAAACGGCTGCACAATTTACCGTGCTAAACTGTATGATTGCAAAGCCAAACTTCACTGTGAGCAGAAGTTACGCTGGCTTATTCCTTTAGCAAGAAAGGAATTTGTTTTTTAAAGCTGTATTCCTGGGTGAATGTCATGAAAGCATCTAAGCTCTTTGCTGTTTCCCTGCAACAGTGTTTGAAGGTTCTTTCTTTATAAGGTGATGACCATATTACGGTTAGATTTGTCAAGTGGCAAGTAAGTAAAAAAAACCAACTGTTTTAGCTTTGGAAATTAATTTCTTTAAGATATTTCTTCTATGTATATTGTATGCAACGTTAATGTTTTTTTCCTGATACGTGATGATATTTGAACAGCTGAAAATTGTGCTGAATACATCTTGCTTTGTCAATCCAGATGAGAGCAAATTGAGCCAGTATATGTTTTAATAACACTGAGCCGAAGTTCTATACAAAGAGCGTTGTGTTCTGTGATATCTTCAGGCGTATTTCTTGCTCGCTGTTCTTGCTCAATGTTTCATCAAGTTCTCATGGCAACAGGACTCAGGTCAACTAAGTGGGAGTCTCTGAAACTTCCCAATTCCCTATGGTAAATTCATTGGTAGAATTTTAGAAAGCTTTAATGCTGACCCTTCTGTTAAAACTTGCTCTTAGTAGAGCAAAGTTTCACTTTGAATTCTTTTGTGAATAGTTTCCTTATGTCTCATACTGTGCAAACTGGCAAAAGTGGGATTTTTCTTTTGCAGGAAAGTTGAGCCATTTTTGACTCGTATAGAGCAATCCCAGGCAAGGCCAATGGAGAAGCACCTCCTTTTCAGTTCATTTTTTAAAATAAATTATTTGCTGTCAAAGTACAGTGGTTAGAATACTGCCCAAAAGAGAAGTAAGGGTGGGTCTTTGCTCTTTGAGCTTCCAGTCAAAGCCGAGATAGCTCGACTGCTGATACTTGCACAGGTCAACAGGGTTCATTCGTCAAAACAGAAATGTATTTTACTTCAAAAACTAGTTAGTTTGATGTTTTGCTTGAGACTTGGTGAGCTCCATCAACTTGGTGTCCTACGTATTTTGGTGCCTTAGCTGAAAATGTAAGGTGGTTTGAATAATATGGGCTATTGTTCCAATGGGAAGAAGCCTTTTCTGCGTAGACTACGTACGCTATAGCCATTGGTAGCCTGCAGGCAGAATTAGGAATTTGGATTCAGGTCCTCTGCCTACTAGTGGCAGATGCTCCATTTTTTTGCCTCCAAACCTACAAAACTGAATTTCATCAAATACTGAACGTTTATTTTTAGCAACCAAAGGATACCATGCGACTAGACGAGACTATGCTGGTAAAGCAGTTGCTGCCAGAAATCTGCCACTTCATCCACACTTACCGTGAGGGGAACCAGCATGCAGCCGAGCTACGTAATTCTGCCTCTGGGGTTCTTTTTTCTCTTAGCTGCAATAACTTTAATGCTGTGTTCAGCCGCATTTCCACCAGGTAGGTGTTTTTCAGTAGCCTGATTTAGTGTATTAGAAGATCTACTACATAGTGGTGTCTAGAACATCTGTCATGAATTGTAGTCTTTCGAATTTCAGAGAAGTTAACTGTTTAAATGATATTTAACAAGATAGTTCTTAAGTGAAACTCCCTCTGCCTTTCAAAATTTTGCTTGAGTTTCAGATTACAAAATGAACCTGTTTCATATCCATTCTAGGTTACTGCCAGCATATTTTCCACGAGCTGCATTTATTGCTCTTCTAATCTGCTTTCATAAGTACAAGTCAAATGCTGTTGTAGGGCGAAAACAATAACTCAGCTGAATAAGATGGAGAAGTTCTTGTGAGTGCAAGGTATTTTGGGAAAAAATAAAGGGATGCTGCAGATAATGGGTTGTGTCCATTTACTGAGGAGTTTAGAATGCAGAATTTCTGATTGTCTGCAGCTCTGTGGGAGCCCCAAGGCTGTTTTCCTTCCTATTTTTTCGTGCTCGAAGGCTTTTATCTGAAATCTCTCTCATGCCTGAAAGGGACAAAACAGCTGGACTGTTAGTTGTTGGAAAAGACCCATTTGTCTTCTGACTGACTGGAGTTTCACAGCACATTTACTGTAAAAATTACTGGTTTTTCTGCTATTCTAAGCAGGAAGAGAGACGGGCCCCAACTTTCTGTCTGTTCTTTGCGCTTTTTGCCCTGTTCCAGATCCTCCTGATGCTTCACCATTTGTCAGTCCACTAGAGTTGTGTATTAAGCTTTTTATTACTGAAATACTTTGATGTTTTTTGAAAGTGGCCTGAAGTACCTTGGCTCTTGTCACACATTGTTACAGCTAACATCGTCCTTGATTTATGAGAAGTGGACTTTGGGCAGCCTTCTGTTGTCATGTAGCTATGAGTGTGCCAATTTAATTGAAACAAAGATTTATATATTCCTTATAATGTAAAAAGAGTTTCCTTCCAACATTTTGGAAAATGTTTGCATTTTACAAAACAGTCTAAAATTGTTTAATTATTTGAAATTTTAGGTATTTGACAGACTTTTACAGAGCCTTTAACTTCTCTTTCACGAACATAGACTTGGCAGCTAGCATGGAGGATGTGGTTTTACTCAATAAGTTGATTATGTTTTGTTGCTTATGGAAATGGAAACAATTTGTTTTGATCCTTTTATAGGAAGTATTTTTCAGTTGAAATTTTTTTGACAGTCTTGGAATCTAGTCCATGGATCTGTATTTATTCTTATGTCCGTAGCGTGGTTTAGTTCGCAAGCTGCAAAGCCCTGCTTACCGTCCATCTGAGCTGGAACGTAGTGCCTTTTCCCTGACCTGTGTTTCGCTTCCAGATGGCTCGCACGTAACTAGTTAAACGTTTGACCGGTTGTTGCTGATCTCCACGGGGGTCAGCTTGCCGACAGTTAGCGCTGCTGCTCCTTTGACCCGTGCTTCCTGTTGAGGCAGATTGCTAGGCCTCGTGCAGCAGCTGGGGGATTCTGGCACGAAAAGCACAGCAGTGGGGACCTTCCCATTCCCAGGGAGGGCTGTGAAGTTTCCCTGGCGTTGAAGAGATGAAGAACTGCTTTTGTGTGTAGTACTAGAAATCACATTCCAGGTCTAAAACACATCTGTAGCTTTGGAACAAGACGTGGCCATCTTTAGTTTGTGAGACCATATGATTTAGCTATTAATGGCTTAGTATCTGGTGAGATGTTTAGTGAATCATTTCATACGAAAGTGTGAAAAGATGCCATTGTGTTTAAACTGGTGTGATTAAACTTTGTCCTGTTTAGGCCAGGAAAATCAGGACCACCTTTAGCTTACCGAGAGTGGTTGTAGCTCACTTCAGTGATATTAAGTACCATCAGCCACTGTTTTACTCTTGAGAAATTAGCTGGGGCAAGACTTGCTGTTAAGAAGCAGTAGTCTAAAGGTGTCCTGATTCCAGGAGTTTGATATTTAGTTGAAAAGATGACAAGATTACTGCTACATTATGGTAGATAACAGAAGGATTTAGGCGAATCTTGGGTGTAAACAGTCTATCACCAGATGGTATGGGCATCTTGTGAGACTCAGCACTGGTATTTCTAGATCCATGTTCAGTTTGAGGATGGAATAAGACTATATTAACTCTTAAATGTGCAAAATCCGTCTTTTATTCCGAAACCTGGATAAGTTTATCTGAGGAGATAGTATTATATGAGATCATACAGTATTTTCCTGCTATTCAGATGTATAGAATCATAGGTATGTGTTCAGACCGAGCTGACACAGTCTGATTGAGAAGTTAGTTTACTTCGTTTATTTTTAGGTTACAGGAACTGACTGTTTGTTCAGAAGATAATGCTGATGTTCATGATATTGAACTTTTACAGTACATCAGCGTGGATTGTTCAAAACTGAAACGACTCCTGCAAGGTATGATTTGAGCCTCTGTTTTGAAATATTTTAATCTGAATAGGGCTAGTTAGAGATGACACAGTGGTCTTGATATGTATGTCTTTATTGCTGTATGTTACTCCAAGTAGTCATATGTTTATCAAAATATTTAAAAATATTTAAGTAGCATAAAGATACTGGTTTAAAAATTGCTTTGCACTTCAAACATCTTTTGTAATCAGTGCTGCTTTTTAGAACCAAGTTTCTTTTCTAAATGCAGAAATGTTTTGCCTTTACAGAGACTATATTCAAGTTTAAAGCCCTTAAGAAAGTAGCTCAGTTAGCTGTTATCAACAGTCTTGAAAAGGTAAGCATTTTAATATTTATCTTCTGTTTCGTTGCTTATTTGAAGACTTTCTCTAATTTAGCAATAGTTGCAATTCAGTAATTTACCATAAAATAGAAGTTGGTGCATCCCTTCGATGCATGTATGTTTTGCAAGAAATGTCAAGTGGTTAGAAGTAAGGTTAGGTTTCTTCATTTAAATACATAATTCAGAAAAAATATTTTTAAGCTCTGGAACGTAAAGATGTTTTGCATTATCTGCAGGCATTTTGGAACTGGGTGGAAAACTATCCTGATGAATTCACAAAGCTGTATCAAACACCACAGACTGATATGGCTGGTAAGGCATAACACATGACATAGCGTTCGAAAGCTGGTTGCTCAGACATCCCCACATTCACTTGCATTTTGTGTCCTCTTTGCTGCTTGTGCGGCCTGCAAATAAGACACACATTTCTGTCAAGCCTTGTCAGGGCAGGCATGGATATATTGCTATCTCTTTTCTCTCCTGATTCACCTTTTAAAGAGGTTCATTTTTGTCGTTCACAATCCCAAAGGATGGAAACTCTTTAAATAAATATTTTCAATCTTGATACAGGACAAAAACGTAAAGAGAACATCCCCTGTATTTGTCACTAGTCAAAATGAGAGGAAAATTTATATTTTCAGGTAAACCATGTCTTTAAGTGGGTTGAGACCATTCTATCCCAAGTAGCCTGCCAGTAATGTACAAAACAGAACTTTTTTTTATGTGTAGGTGGAGCTATCCCTCTGCTCTTTTAGACCCATTCTTTACCTCTGTGTAATTAAAATTGGTATTGACCTTGGGGTTGTATTTTATGCAGATTGTGCGGAGAAGTTGTTTGACTTGGTGGATGGCTTTGCTGAAAGCACAAAACGCAAAGCAGCAGTTTGGCCACTGCAAATCATACTTCTGGTCCTGTGTCCAGAGATAATCCAAGATATAGCAAAGGATGTGGTAGAAGAGACTAAAATTAACAAGGTAAGAGAAGCAAAGTACCTGAATTCTGGTTCTGATTTCTAGAGGATGCTTGGTTTTGCTTACTCTGTATTTCTGGTATATTTTATTTTGTTTTTCCTGCTTAAAAAGCACATTACAATTCCATATGTAAATTTGTGCACCCTTTTTAAGTTCTCACCTAACATATGTTCTTTCACTGTCAATAATTCGTACAGATAGTATGTCCCAAACAATGTTATTTCAGAACTTTTATATCTCCTTGAAGATTTGAATCCCAGCGTGGTGATTTCCCTTGCCTCCACCAGCAGCCAACGTAGCGCTGCTGCTCACTGACCTGTGTTGGACTGTTGGAGGTTTCTGCAGTGTGTGTACAGTGTGTTCCAGAATTGCAGTACCGGTAGCAAATGCTGAATTTGATGTGACTGCAAATATTATGGTGAAGAGTAAACAACTATCGATCTTTGTGCCATTCTGATTGCTCTAGATCGTTCAAAATTAATGACTTTAATAAACAGAATGTTTCTCCAGAATGCTGCATGAAGTTCTTTTTGCAATCCCAATATCTGTGATTTCTGATCAGAAAATGCAGTGGTGTTTGTTTTTAATATTCCGGGATCTAAAACCCCTGACCACAGATCACCAAAGCTCCAGTTATAACTGTTCCTAATTTGAATTCTGCAGAAACTGTTCCTGGACAATCTCAGGAAAGCACTTGCAGGCCACAGTGGGAGCAGACAGCTGACGGAGAGTGCTGCTATTGCTTGTGTTAAACTGTGTAAAGCATCTACCTACATCAACTGGGAAGATAATTCCGTCATTTTCCTACTAGTGCAGTCCATGGTAGTAGATCTTAAGGTAAAAAAGTCTGTTTCCTAACTGTGGTGAAGAAATTTGAGTTTTAAAATACTGAAATCAACTTTGAAGTTCTCCTTAATTGAATACCATAGTGTTTTTCAGTGGGAAGTTTTGTATTGAAAGTAGACAAGAATAACCTTTGTCTGATTTATGTATTTATATTTTTTTTTGAAATATATAGAATTTGCTGTTTAATCCAAGCAAACCTTTTTCAAGAGGCAATCAAAATGCAGACGTAGACCTTATGATTGACTGCTTAGTTTCCTGCTTCCGCATTAACCCTCATAATAACCAGCACTTCAAGGTGAGAACACTACTTACTGGTAAGCCATTCTCCACATACTGCTGATGACCTGTCAGTCATAAAAGTTATGCTAGCAGCAGCTGGAAGCTCATAAAGAAGTTCATCTGTATAAATATCCCTTGGTATTAAATACCTGCATGTTTTTATAAATCTTTTCTTAGCTCATTAGAGTTTCTCTTACTTAGATTTGACAGCTTTGTCGATATAATAAAAAGACTCCAGTATGTTGTTCAGTGTGACAAGAAAGATGGCAAAGACAAAAATGTTCCTAAGTGGCTTTTATATATTTTTATTGTAGATCTGCTTGGCACAGAATTCCCCATCAACTTTTCATTACGTACTGGTAAATTCGCTCCACCGAATAATCACAAATGTAAGTTCTGAAAGTATTTAATCAGGCCAGCAATCTGTGGCTTCTGTTCAGATCAATATCTGCTTCTTAAATACAATTTGAATAGGAGACCAAATCTTGCTGCCTGTATCCATGCAGCGATAGTTGCTTGCTAACAAGGAAGGGTGTACAGATTTTTGTTCACACTGTCCACCAATTGGGTTCCCAGTTTGAGAGCTTTATTCAACTTCAGTACAAATATGTTTTAATACCTTCTATTGCAGGATGACAAATGACACCTATGTTCTCTGGTTTTATAGTAGGTATTGGTTATTGATATATGAAAAACACTCTCAGGACGTGCACAGTTACACCACCTTCTGCTACTTCTAGTATATTAATATGGGAACTTAGAGGAAGAGCTGGCCTCGTGGTTTTGCTCAGGGATTTGATCCAGTGTGAATTTAAATAGTATGAAATTGTAGTAAGTGCTAAGTGCCAAAAACATTTTGAAAGTTTGTGCAGTTTTTAATCTTCAGTTTCTTATTGTACTTTAAGTCACCAAAATATTACTTTAATTTTTATACTGTTCAGAAATACTTTCCTGATCAGTATGAAAATAGAATCAGTTAGTGTTGAGTAACCAGCCTTACTCAATTTGCATAACATTTTCTATTTCATTTATCCCAACATTGTAATGAAAATGCTATATTAAAAAAAAAAAGTATTAGACACTTTGACAAACAGGGGAGAAAATGCCACTGTAGATGTCGTGGTGTATCTGTGGTGGAGTAATACAGCTTTTCAGATACTATCAAGCACTTCAAATGGCAATTTTCCATTTTGTTTAGTGTATCACAAGGAACTGAGTGCCCATTGTTTGTTTTGAAGTATTGCTTAACTAGCATTCAGTATTCTGAAATCTGCCATGGTGTCCTGTGTTTATGGTTTTGGAGTTTGTGCTTGTTCAGAAGGAAGAATAATATAGTAAGCAGTTAAGTTGGGAGTAATGCTTCTGTTACAACTCATTTAAATATTACGAGTTTTATGATGAGAATGCAAAATTAACATAGTGGTAATGCCGTGTAAAATACTCAGATGTCAAGGTTAGTTATACTACAGCTTTTGTAACTTTTAGAGGTCTAAAATAAATGGTAGTCTAACTCATATATTACCAGTTTAACGTTTGAGCACGTCTGTGTTTTTGCTCTAGTCGGCGTTGGACTGGTGGCCCAAGATCGATGCTGTGTACTGCCATTCCATGGAGCTTCGCAGCATGTTCAGTGAGACGCTGCATAAAGCTGTTCAAGGCTGTGGGACACATCCAGCGATTCGCATGACTCCGGTAAGGCTTCTGGAGAAGCTGTTAAAACACAAACCTGTTGGTTTTCCTGTGTCTCCATTCCATTCCAGCTTTTTTATTCATTAACTTTAGGTGGAAACTAGAGGGGGGAAGAACATTGCAATCCAAAAAGCAACAGAGAGCCATACATGCTCTGTAGAGCTTGCAGCTTTTGGTGTGTTGACTAACTGTTTCTAGTCAGTTAGCGATGTATGTGTCAGTTTTCATGCTGCTTCTAAATTTGCGACATAGAAGTATTTCCTCCGTAACTGTCCGCTGTGGCTAACTGTTCATTTTAAGCTTTCTTGCTGTGTGAATAGCTAGGTAATATGTCCAATCTCGTTTAATCTGAAAAACAAAAGCGTTCTGTATGTGAAGACAAGTTCTGAAAGCCGCTGTGCTTTTATCACGCTTGGCACGAGTGTCTCCTCGTTCCGTTTGCCGTGCGTGCTTGCTGTTGAGCAAGTTGGCTTTTGGTCTTGGTGACAGCAACAAAGTAAAAGATTTTTCAAGCATTATGAAATAAAGTCAACGTTCTTGGTTGCCTTGGGAAATGTCTTTTGGAAAAGGTAAATTCCAGTCTGTAGTTGATCCAGATCTTGTTGGTAAGCTCACGGGCGGCTGCGTTGCCGTTCTCCTGAGCTTTCCACGTAGAACGTCTGACGTGGCAGGTGAACGGGGCCGGCCGTTCCAGAAGGCCTAAAATGATACGTGAGAATAGTCCTGTTGGGCTTCTCGGATGAAAGCAAATGACCCAAAAACGTGGCGTTGAAAGCTGCGACGTGTTTAACGTGCTTTTTACGTGTGTGTCTTGATGTGTTGAGAAACAGCAGGGGTGTTGTAACGGCGACTCTGATTGGTGGTGCTTTGTCTTCTGCTTCTTATTTTCCGTTCTTATTGGCTGCTGTCGCTCACATGGTCAGACGCCAACCAGTCACTGTTTTGCATGGCAGTGGGCCTCTGTTGCTGTAAGTATGACCCCGCGTAACTACGGCAGGAAAGCCTCGCCTCGCCCGGGCTTTGCTGCGCAGTTACCGTCCCGCGCCTCGCCGGGTGCCGGAGCGGGCCTGGGCGCAGGCCGGAGGAGAGCCCCGCGGCGAGGCCAGGCCAGGCCAGCCCTGCGCCGCCGGCTGAGCCCCCGCCCAGGGGGACAGGCCGCGCCCTGGTTCTCCCCTGGCCCTGCCGCCCCTGCTTTTCCATCCCGACGCTCTTCCAGAGTCTCCCCGCTCTGGGGGTCAGAACTGTTTTCTAATTTCCAGCCTAAACTTATTTATGTCTAATTTATCCCCATTTGTTCTTGTTCCGGTGTTGTCTGTTCGCTGCAGAGCGGTGTTCATCCCCTCGACGTATTTGCAGAGAGCAGTCGTGTCCCCGTCTCTGCTCGTGGGGAGTCTTTATTTAGATTGTGTGAAGGAAATAAATCGCTTCACAGAATCTCATCAGCCTTTGCCCTGTGCCTCTGCTCAGAATTCCCTTCGCTGTAGCAAACGAAGGTTTAGCCCAGAGTTAGGTACCTCTGCCAGCGGGGTCGCAGCTTCTTCATCAGATGCTTTTCATGTGGTAGATTTTACTGTTTATTTTCACACTAACTGTTTAGTAAAATAGCATGAGGTTCTATCTTCTTCTAGAATTTAGTTATACAATGTCATATTTATTCTAAAGTTACATTGAGAATGATTTCAAACTTAGGTGGTTTTATTTTTTTATTCAAAACTTGTTTAGTGAAAGAGTGCTGAAGAGTGTTGTATTCTGTCTTGTATTGAATATCCACAAAAGCAATTTTTTTGTCCAAGCTACTGTCTCGTAACTATTTTGGTAGCTGTAAACACAAATACTAATTTAATACCTGCTGATATGTGACTAAAATTAACGGAAATATAAATTCTGTAAACTTATTGGAGAGAGATGAAAATCTTTTGTCTTTGGACATACTGGGGACCAATTAATACAAGTTCACATTTTTTTAATATATGTATTTCTGTATGTGTGTGCATGTATATGCACGCACACACGTATATAGAGAGAGAGTATGTTTCACAGACTTTAGCATGCGTCCAGATTATTTTTGTTGAGATGACGAAACTGCAGTGGAGTGCCGTACAGCAGGGTGCTTCTCTTTGAAAGGCTGTGCACACTGTAGGATTGAAACATAAACTCAGTTTTTGAAATCCCCACAACCAGCAGCATCCATATGCACTTATTTCACGGCCAACACTGTGTGTGACTCCGTTGAATGTGTTGGTCATATTGCTGCCTGGATTCGGGTGTGTGAACAGCAGTGGTAGGCTATGCTGTAGTTCACACTGGAGTCAAACCAGAATACCTTATGTGAGCTCTCAATACCGATGTTAAAATCCGCTTCACATGTGGAAGTTGGCTGGTACAGAAGTAGTTTGTTGAAATTTTTTTTTTTTTCCCTCTCAGATGAAGCTAGATTTTTTTTTTTTTAATTTAAGCAATGCACTGTGTACCTTGTAGAAACTGAAATGTGCATTTTTCGGAGGCTGTACAGATGAAAATGCTGTCATCTGGCCTGTGATTATGGCAGAAAATAAAGAGAATATTTTGCCTTTGGAAAAAAAATTGCCTACCCGTCAAGTATTCAAGCTTACTTGGAAACATTAATTTTTATTTCTTTTTCAGACCAGAGAAAAATCCCTGTAAATTCTTGTTAGTCCTCTCATCCATTTTTCTTTTGCCACAGTTTGTCTTATGCAAAAACTTTTCTTATGTCCACATGCAGCTCATTAAAACAATTCTTAAGTAAGCTGTAAACGTATAATAAAGTAATAGCATATGCATATGTAAAAGGGGATTTTAAAGTAGAAGGCTATGCGACTGTACTCAAGTGAATTTAATACACTTTTAAACTTTTTCATGAATTATAAATTATAAAAGCAATACACTTCATAAGATGTTTAATTGTAACTCCTGTGTACACTACCTTGCTGACAGTTCCTGTGATTTTTCCTTCTACCAGAGTCTTACATTTAAGGAGAAAATGACAAGCCTTAAATTTAAAGAAAAACCTACTGATTTGGAAACCAAAAACTACAAGTTCTTGCTGTTGTCCTTGGTAAAACTGATCCATGCTGACCCAAAGCTTTTGCTGTGTGTAAGTATAGCATACTCATCATGCATAGTAAGGTTTACTTTTGAAGGTGCTACATGAATAAAAATGTAAAACATAAACGTGGCATCTAGGACACTTTCCTAATTCTTTTCTCTGGTTATAATGCTTCTGTTCCTTCTAAGGAAAAAGACCAAAAAGAAACTGTAAGAAATCTTACGGAACCAGAGCAACACAACGAAGGGGAACATGAAGCTCTGTAACTCTGAAGGGGGTGTGGAGGGGAAGGAGAGGGGAGCAGAACAAGACGAAAACTAAGGAGTAGGGGAAATTAGTCATCGTTCTGATGAGCAGGAAGACAGATGCGCTCTTAGGTCTTCCATTTTTTCAGGTCTGTTTAGTGTTTAAGAAAAAGTCAATTCTGTTAAAGATATGATAGGCAAGGGGTATCCATAGCTTAAAAAAAAGACACGAGGTACTCTCTTAAAGATCCAGAAATCCACCTAGTTTAATTAAAGGAATGCTGTTGTAGTGGTCAGTAACATGGTCAGTCATTACAAAGTTTTACAACTTCAACTTGCTTTCCTTTTTGCTCTTTAGAATCCAAGGAAGCAGGGGCCTGAGACGCAAGGTAGCACGGCTGAACTAATTACAGGCCTTGTACAACTTGTTCCGCAATCCAGCATGCCAGATATAGCACAAGAAGCCATGGAGGTAAGGGACAAATGGTCTCCATGCCGAGTGTGTCCGCAGACAAATCAAGGCTTTTGCAGAAGCTGTGAAGTATTGATTAGCTATGAAGTTCTGTGCCTGTAAGAAAATTTTAAGAAGCCGTTCATACTGCCTTGTGTGACTGCCATGCACCTCTGCGTACAGTCTGTTCATCCCTGGTCTTGGTCAGATCCAGCTGGGCGGTTCTCTGCTCTGCCTTGGCAGAGAGCACTGTTAAGCTGGCCCTTTCTCTTCTGTGTTTTCTGGATGGTTGGGGGAAGAATGCTGGGTGCAGTGGCTGCTCCTGTATTCTGTTGTGAATCGGAGGAGGCTCTGCGTGGGGGAGGGATGGAGAGGAGACTTTAAGGCTACTGAAATCTTCTTCCCAGCAGCTTTGACTGAAGAAGCTAAGGAATCACCAAAGTTACTTCTGATTTTTAGCCTTTCTATGTAAAGTTGCCAATTCTGTGACTTTGCCAGTTCAGTTGTGACACTACTGTGCATCTCCAGAGCACTTCATATGCAATGAAAGCTGGCCTCACCTGCTCCTTGTGCGTGAGGGGACAGAAAGGTTTGGGGTTTTTTTTAAATTCGTGGTGTCAGTTGTATTATCCTGCCACCTTCAGATTCCTATTCAGAGAAGTGCGTTGTAGCCTTTGTGCTTCATTGACATCTTTCATGTTTTAGGCTTTCACAGGTAGACTGAAAAAAGGATTAACTATACCTATATACTATTAAAGCTTTACATAAATAGTTGAACTTTAGTAGGTAAAGTAAGGTTTTTGTTAAACCTTACCTCAACAAGAATTGCCATAAATAGTGTCAATATACTGCTACCTATCAACGTATGAAATACATATTTCTTGTTAGTTTAATGGTAGAATTCAAGAATATTTCTTGTATAAGAATAATCCAGTGTGAAAGTCTCTGGGGAAGTTTATGTTGGGTGGTAACATCCTTACGGTCATTTACAGGAACTTAGAGGTTGAAAAGTTTTGGCTGTGATGTAATTCAGTTTCGGTGTACTGTGCAGTCTTGGTTCTTTAGTGATCTTAATCCCTAATCTACCTGTCTCTTGCCTTAACGAGCTGAGGATCAGCCTCTCGTGGCTGTTTTTAACGAGTAGGTTACTCAAGAAGTTTTGGAATAGTTGTTTAAAATAGGAAGCAGTTTGAAATAACTACTTAAAATATTGTTGGAGGACAATATGGGTTGAGTTTTTTTAAATGTCATTTTTTACTAGCAATCCCTTTGCAGAAAACTTTTTTTTGCATTTGTAAGAAAAAATAGCTAAGACTTTCCTCATTTCTGTCTTTAACTTGTGTTTTCACCAAAGTGAAAATTTATTTGCTTGCATATCAGACAACCCCAAATAATAGGTGACGTAAGAGGAGAGAAATTTTGTTTGCTATAGTTGTTTGGTATAATTAAGGATAAACTACTTCTAATCAATAATTTTCTGTTTGCTTATAGCCTGACCCGTTTCATTTTTATCAGACAATGTATTTCCTCTGAAAATTGTCTTCAGTGAATTTTTGAGTAGTTGATTTTTGAGATTTTTGTGGTTAATCTGACAAAAGCAGAGATTGAAGTTTTGGCCGTAGCTCACTGGTATGTTCTTAGAGGTGCTCAGAACCTGTTGTGATCCATGTTGCTTGTGCAGGAAATGGTTACGAAGAGGAAAATATTTGCCTGTCCTGACTTGGCAAAGAGCTTGAAGTACAGAAATTTTGTTGTTGCCACTAGAAGTTTATATCCATAGGATTGGATGCATTATTTTTTTTGCAGCTGAACATTAGCTAAGTATTAAATCCAAAACCTGTCTTTTAAAAACATTTTGTCTGTGTGTCTGTTATGGGTTTGTTTGAGGAAATACAAGGTAAAACCTCTAGGTATGGATTATAAATATGTAGTAAAGACTAAAGTTAAATACTTTTGACATGGACTAACAATGAACTCTTGTTCTTCTAGGTAAAATGCTTTTTGTTTCTGTTGTTGTTTTAAAAACAATGTAATTAATAAATGATTGCAGCGATTTCTCTGCCTACACTGATACACTTTGTAAATGTCCACTATGAGTGAATCTCTGCTTTGTTTTGGCTTCAGGCCTTGCTAGTTCTTCACCAGTTAGACAGCATTGACTTGTGGAATCCTGATGCGCCTATAGAAACATTCTGGGAAATTAGGTATGTAAGTTCACTTTTGTAAATTAGAAATAGCTGGTTTGAGTTGTCTTCTCATTTGAAATAGCTGTGAATGGTTTGAGATACATAAGCAACATCAGCGTGAATCTGCAGTCAAAATTCTTATGTGTTCATGAGAACATTTTATCGTCCTTACACTATACGAATTTAACAAAAACAGAACATTTTGTTGGCTTTGTTAATGACTCTCTTCAGCCTGATATTAAGCTGTAGAAATGATTATTAGTTTGAAAAGTTAGAGACTTTTCCCTCTCATCCAGATGTTTATTGCTTGTTTAAATTCTATTTTATCCTTTCGGGGCTGAGGGAAGGTAATGCTGAGCGATGCTAGAAGTGTGTATTTGCTAATCTTGACTCTGAATCCTCACCTAAAGAAGGCAGTAGTTTGCCCTGACCTGTGATCTCCGTTTGTCTTTCCTGTGTTTTTAAAGACTTTGTATTCATTGAAGTCATCTTGCTTTTTATAACTCACAGCAGCTGTTGTGGTTGATTTCTTGGAGAATGTTAAGGAAAATGAAGTTCCAAAAAAGTCAGAATTGTACAAAATGCTAAACCAAAAAATAGGAATCTGTAAACTCAGATTTCTAAGAATTGCATGAGCTGAACAATTGTGAAAAGAAACATTTGGTGATCTAGCCGGAATTGGTAGAGATGTTTGGTTTAGAGGAAAGGGAGCGACAGCCTGGCAGGCAGACTCTGCCCAGCATGGACCATGTGGCCTGCATGACTGCTAAACATGGCTCGAGGGGCTGGTTAAGGGAGAAGTGGGGGGCTGAGCCCCACCTAGACGGGCAGTAACTGAAACTCATTGCTGTAATTTCTAGTAGTAGAAATGAGTTTGTGGTCTGGTCGGGCTGGGGTAAAAACCCATTAAAGTTGACACTAATTTGGACCCTTTGGCAGTTTTAACAGAGAGTTTGAGGCCTGAATGGATATGAAGAAGGAACATCCCTAGATGTGTTCCTTCCAGAACAGAGTTGAGACACGTTGTCAGAGCAGTGTAGGTAAAGTTGTACTGCCACTGTCTGTGCTGTATCTGTTCTGTGGAGAAACGGAGGACTTCGGCATCGACAGCCCCGGAGTCTGCACTGCTGACAAGTACCCAAACTGCTTCACTTCCTCCAGGGAGCTGGAAAGGCCAGCTGGGTGGTGGGAAGGGTCAGAGGGGAGCTTCTGGCTTAGAGTACACACCTGTATTCTATCTATTGTACATTTTATAAGATGGTGCTAGTACATGTATAGGATATTCATGCTCATTGCCTATTTCTGTGTGAAATGTGGTAATATCTTCAAAAGTTTTATTACTAGATGATAAAGCTAATGCTGAGTTTCGTTTTGCTGCAGTTCACAAATGCTTTTTTATATCTGCAAGAAACTAACTAGTCATCAGATGCTCAGCAGTACAGAAATCCTCAAGTGGCTGCGAGAGATTCTCATCTGTAGGAATAAATTTCTTCTGAAAAACAAAGTAAGGAAATGCTAACATCTATCTGTTAGGATTATTAAAAAGAATTGCACTCTGTTTTGTCACTCCCTGTATTTATCAGGTTATATTTATGATTGGAAGTGATTTAATAGCTACACCTACGCTTTCTGTTTTCTGATTTCCTCTCTGCTGAGATGGTGCTTTGTGAGGCACCCTTGATTAGAATTGTTGACTGAAGTTAGGTTTAGGATTTTTTTTTTTTTTTTTTTCACTTCAGCTACACGGGTTGTTTACTTGCCTGGAAAATTATGTTTCACAGAAACCTGGTGCCTGATACCTGTGTGCCTAATACAAAGGGAAGTAGTCCACAAGGTGAGAAAGAGGGAAAGATAGTTATGATAAAATATACTGCTTCATGGATGAAATAAAAAATTCTTTTTGGATCGCATGTTCATGTGAGTCCTAGAATTCTGACTTGCTTCTTTCTGATAATCTCAGGAGGCTTTTTCCAAGCCAAACACACATTGTAATGCTAGATTTGCTGTAATTAAAACCAGCCTTGTTAGTATTACTTTTTGAATTTAAGTTTTACTAGAAAAAAAGAGTTTCTGTTTTTTCTGTCTGACCTGAAAGTAGCTGTGCTGACATCAGAAGAATACTGTCTTACGTGTAGTATATGGCGTGCTTAAAACGTCCTCTTTCAGCAAGAGGGTTTTTACCTTTAAACACCTTTCTTCTTTTCTCCTCTTTTCAACTTTGGTAGCTCTGTTACTTATGGACACTACTTTTTGTCTGTGTTGATGCTGACTAGTAGGCTTTTTCCTCTGGTATATTCAGTTTAGTATATATTTTAAAAATATGATCTCAGATTGCAGCTGAAGACTTTAGGCATTCTGGCTTTCTGTGAATTCAGGAAGACTTCTGCATTTGGCCTCTAAGTTGAAAACAACTGTCCTTCGAATAGAAAGTATGCTTAATATTATCCTTCTCCTTCCAGTTAATAAGTAATTAGTTGTTTTTGAAAATCTCTTTACTTTTGATGCTTAGAGGATGTTCATTAATATCAGGGTCAGAAAAAGATAATAGTTGTTATTAGAGTTCTGCTTCACAATCTCAGTTCTTGCTTTGCTGATCAAATATAAAATGTATGGAATAAAATGTGCAGTAGTCCCGAGCTTGGCTTCTTTAGACTTAATTACATCTAAATGATATTTACATTAGTATGTATTCAGTGGAGTAAAACCAAGGCACCTATAGGGCTTTCAGGAGGCTCTGAGCAAGGGAGGAAAAGGCATCAAGTTGTGCTTACCTCAAGGTGATGTTTTTTGAAGGTGATTCTCCAGATAATTTCTTAAGGGGAAATAGCATTAATGTGAGTAACTTTATAAAACCCTGAGAGCATCAGTGTGAAAAGTACTGTGGAAATGTTGAAGAGCTTTTTACCTTCCTGAAATCTATCCGTTTTACCCTTTTTAAAAAATAAGTGGATTTATTATTTTTCTTCCCTCTCTTTATAGCAATCAGATAGGAGTTCCTGCCACTTTCTCTTCCTTTATGATGTCTCTGGAGGTGGAACTAGTCAAATTTCTCTTGACCATGAAGAGATGATACGCTGTGCTCCAGGAGCTACCCTCAGGAAGGGGAAAGGGAATTCTTCCATGGTATGATAATTATTTTTAACATTTGGGGAGAAAAACCAGTATGCAGGTAGCAATTAAATTACTTTGAGAGTAATTTTTCTTAAAAAAAAAAATCATTATTTCTGAGGAGGAAAAGACGTCTGTATCCTACATGAAGTATGTATCTAATGTGCTGGTTAATAACGATGTTTCAGTCTTCAGACAGTCATACCTTTTTCAGGTGAAAAGGTTGAATATTTTTTTCTTACAATGGGGTGTCGCATCCCTACACATTAGTCTGTCACACAGTTTGAATGTACCGTGCAGGATCATAAAATTATACATTTTAGTAAGGTAAACCCTTTGACAGACAAGTTTCTCAAGCCTAGTTTTACTACTAGCTCTACCTGCAGGAAAAAAAAAATGAAGAGGGTCTTTAGTTCACCTTTCATGAGCCAAAACTGTGATTTTGTTTTTTTGATGTACAGTTTTCCAGTATCAGTAAGATTTTCCTAAGTACATGGTTGTCCTTATGAAAGGAGCAGGTTCTTAGCTACTGTGTTTGTGCAACAGCAGATACAATAGAGCTCTGATCTTGTTTAGGATTGCTTATTCCTACTGGAATAAAAGCAGTTTTAAAGAGCAATTTGGAGAAAGCTGAATTTTACTACAATTGTCATATTCATAAGCAGTATTACCAAATTCAGAATTCTCTATTTCCCTAGGAAAGTACAGCAGGATGCAGTGGAACACCGATATGTCGCCAAGCCCAAACAAAATTGGAAGTTGCGTTATACATGTTTTTGTGGAGCCCAGATATTGAGGCAGTCCTCGTTGCAATGTCCTGTTTCCGTCACCTCTGTGAGGAAGCAGACATCAGATGTGGAGTAGATGAAGTCTCAGTGCATAATTTTTTGCCAAACTACAATACTTTCATGGAGTTTGCATCTGTTAGCAATATGATGTCGACAGGTAAGAATCATGAATCCGTAAAATGCCTTTTTACCTGTATAAGACGACTATTATCTGTGTTTGTTCTTTACACAGGTTGAGATTCTTGATTTGATTGCTGCTCCTGCTTTCACTGAAATACCTTAATCATTGCAATTTCTAGAAAGAGTAGAGAATGTGGGTGGCTGAGTTCATGAGGATTTTGAAGCATAACAAGAAGAATCCTTTTCTAAACACTTTAAGGGGATATATTCCACTGTTAATTTAATAATTACTTTCAAAGATCTCATATTTGATGTAGGTGGGTTTTCAAAAAAAATGAGTTAAGTGTTCTGTGCCCCTTTGCAGGGAGAGCAGCTCTCCAGAAAAGAGTGATGGCGTTATTAAGACGCATTGAACATCCAACTGCAGGCAACACAGAGGTAAACTTTCTTCTGAATTTATATATTCTTTGCATGCATATTTTTTTGAAAACAGAAAATACCGTTGCTACAAGTAGTTTTGAAGTTAAGTCTTAATGTCTCTTGTTTTAGGCGTGGGAGGATACACACACAAAATGGGAACAAGCTACAAAACTAATCCTTAACTATCCAAAGACCAAAATGGAAGATGGGCAGGTAACTATGAATTTTTCCATAGGTTCAACCCTTAGAAATTCAGAATACTGTTTAAGCTGAATTATTTTAAGGAATAGGATTTTAATCTAGCAAATGGGTTTTGTAGGCAGACTTCAGCTCCATGAAAGTATATATGAAAAATAATGATAATCAATTGTTGTCTGTACTTACTAAGAGACCATGTAGTAATCTGACGTAAATTGCTGTAAGGGAGATGGAGACTGAGCTTAAAAATTAAAAAGGAGTTGAAAAAAAGAATAGTGAAAACTCTGGAATACTACTAGAGAAATTACAGAATGCCTTTCACTGGTAGTTTTTAAACAAGCCGCTGGCTATCAAGATTTCACTGTGCTTTATCCCTGCCTTGTTCCAGGTTGGGGAACTGACCGGGCAACCGCCTTCAGTCCTTTTTAGCCTTGCTTTTTCAACTTCCTTAAAAACAGTGCCTCTCTACAGATTTCTGTTCATATGATCACAGTGAACTATAAAAGGTGAATCTTAGAAAGTTCTCGAGGCTGGAATTGTAAATGGCAGGATGTGTTATGGAATACTTTAAAATTCTGATCTCTCTCCATTGGTTAAGTTTAATTGAAGAGATGTTATCTTCAGCCATTCTTTTTCAGGTTACGGAAAGTCTTCATAAGACAATTGTTAAGAGACGAATGTCGCATGTTAGTGGGGGAGGCTCCATAGACTTGTCTGACACAGATTCTCTTCAGGAGTGGATCAACATGACGGGGTTCTTGTGTGCCCTCGGAGGAGTGTGCCTACAGCATCGTAGCAACGCGGGGTTAGCAACTTACAGTCCGCCTATGGGCCCTGTCAATGAGCGTAAGGGCTCCATGATTTCTATGGTGTCCACTGAGGGCAACGCGGAGACTCCCGTTAGCAAATTCATCGATCGATTGTTGACTCTGATGGTCTGTAACCATGAGAAAGTGGGACTTCAGATACGGACTAATATTAAAGATCTGGTGGGTTTGGAGTTGAGTCCAGCACTTTATCCAATGCTCTTTAACAAATTGAAGAATACCATCAGCAAGTTTTTTGATTCTCAAGGACAGGTAAAGTGTTGATGTAGTCCTTCACATTTGTGTCTTACTAAAAAGCATCAGTCTTGTCTTTCACATAGGTAATTGAAATTGATACATGTTCGTGTTTTGTACAAAAGACCTGCAAGCATTGTGATTGTATTTGATAGCATGCATTAATAATTATTGTATTTGTGATTCCAGGCTATATTTAACATCAAGTAATTGAAAGCATTCTTGAATTCTTATTGACCTCTGAGTACAGAATCCGTGAGAATGTTCTCAGAATCGTTATGGCTGGTAGTACTGACATATTTAATCTTGACATATTGGAATTCTTTTGGCTAGGTGATAAGTAGAAAAATGCTTGTGCATTAGATTTCTGAAATGCTCCAGTATGTTTCATAAATACCCTTTTTTGGTTTTGTGTGTAAAGAATTAAGACCAGCGATTTTCTTCCTATAGGTTTTGTTAACTGAGACCAACACACAATTTGTAGAACAAACCATTGCTATAATGAAGAATTTGCTCGACAATCACACAGAAGGGAGCTCAGAACATCTCGGGCAAGCTAGTATTGAGACAATGATGCTAAATCTGGTTAGGTAAGAAATCCTGCTGACATTCCTATGCAAAGTAGCGTGTTTAGGAAGTGCGGTAGACTTTGTAGTTTATATCTCTTATGCTTGCATCCATGGAGAAGCAGCAGCTGATTTTCTGATCCTCCTCTTTGTGGTTCTGACAACTTCATTAATCATGGAGGTGATTTATACTGTAGCATAAAGTACGCTGATGGAGGGTGACTTTGTTTTACAGAACTAACCATTCTGTAGCTTGGCCCCACTCTTGTAAACATTCCTGGTTTCTTTTCTGTACGATGGTGTTAGTGGTTAAAAGCCAGCTGAAGGGCAGACTTCTGTTGAGTTCCACACTATTAGAAAACTTCCATGGCCAGAAGAAATTTGTTACTGGTCTTCAGCTGGTATAAGGGCTGGCTTACTGACTGGAGAAAAAGGGGGGCGTGCTGGGGGGTGGTGGTAGCCCGATCACATGCTAACCCATTGGACGAGTCTGCTGGCTCAGCCGACATCGGTTCCAGCCCGGAGCTGGGAATGTTTGTGGGGTGTGTGGGCCTTGTACTATGAAGTAGCAATCAGTCTTTTTGGTTTTTTTCTTCAGGTATGTGCGTGTGCTTGGAAATTTGGTACATGCAATTCAGATCAAAACGAAGCTATGTCAGTTAGTAGAAGTAATGATGGAGAGGAGAGATGACCTTTCGTTTTGCCAAGAAATGAAATTTAGGTAAGTATGGCATTATATGACTTCTAGGATAGTGTACTATGGACAAATGCAGTTCTTTCTGGTTACATGTTTAAAAGAACAAACCAAAACTTGTCTCACACCAGTGTTCCTGGTGTAGGGATGGTACTCCTGTCTTTGTCTTCAGAAGAATTTAGAGCCTGGTGCTGCACTAAAATTTTGTTTTGAATGTGGGGATATTAAATACATATAAAAATTTTGTGTGTGACACAGACTGGGGTATTACTTGGTAGAATAACATCAGTTCAGTTCATCTGCAGTGTGTGGTGGCTCAAATAGTTCTTGCGCTGAATTTGTAGTAATTAAGCTAACAGTAGTGTGTGTTGGAGGGAAGGGCTATTTAAAAAAAGTTAACAAACAAAACACAAACAAAAAACCCCAAAGCTAAAGCAACATATCTGTATGTAACAGGAACAAAATGGTGGAATATTTGACAGACTGGGTTATGGGAACATCTAATCAAGCAACAGATGAGGATGTGAAATGCTTGACAAGGTAAGAAAGAATACACTTAAACTGTTTCCGAGGCTGCTGACGGTGTTCCAGGTGGCATTTGATATCCACAGATGAGCTGGCTCCTGTGGGCTTCCTTTAGTGGTGGTAATTTTAAGGAAAAGACAAAAATTGAAACTGAAGTTTTGGTGAGCAGCAACAGAATGATATTTAATGCATAGTCTGAACGGGTGATTTGGGTTTTTTTAAAGTTGGCTGAGTTTGAATTCCTTTTAATACCCCTTCTGATTTAGCATTAGGGTTGAACATTTTATCTGCTAGAGCTATATCTTTGTATGATGCATTCTGAGGAATAAAACCATCAAACATCGTAGTGTTATATTTATATTTAACTGTTTTTTTAAGTGACCAATTTGATTTGCAGTTGTGTCCTTCGTAGATACATTGCTTGAACCTGTACCATAAAATGTAGTAGGTATTTTCCTGACGGACAGAACTTTTCTAGAATAACTTTTTTTTTTTTTTTTTTTAAAAAGGTACTTTTCAGCTAGGTATAGAAGGAAAATTATCAAGGGGAATGAGAGACTAATTCTGCTGAACAGATTCACAGCTTCTTAAAATGTTATTTTTCAGAGATTTGGACCAAGCAAGTATGGAAGCAGTGGTGTCTCTTCTTGCTGGGCTTCCACTACAGCCTGAAGAAGGAGATGGTGTTGAGTTGATGGAAGCAAAATCTCAGTTATTTCTGAAGTAAATAGTGACTTCTAACTATTTTTCTATACAATCACTCTGTATAGATGCACCATATGACTTCTGTTACAAACTATGATTTTTCTTCTAGCAGAAATAATTTTATTATTGAAACAGGAATCACATTTCACAAATCTCTGCCTCTTAGGTTTATGGAAACAGTTTAGAAAATAATTGTAAAATTTGACTTTGTTTCTGCTTAATGCAGATGTATGCCTAACTCGTGGGAGGGATTACCTTGCTTTGATACTACATTTTTGTCCATGGAACTTAATCTCTTTCAAGACATCTGTTTGTAAAGGCACGTCTGTGAAATTCACTTGCTTGGTTTGAGAAGCTTTGCATACAGAGTTTAGGACAGTGCCTTCTGGTTGTTACAACACATTGGAAAGTTTGGACTACGGTACAAGAAAGGTTACTGGGGGCAGCTCAAAGGTTTTTTTGGGAGGCTTATTGTCTGTTTGCTAGCATGTGCAAATCTTTTCAGACGGTTGCCTTTGCAGAATCTGTTTTGCTTATCCAAGTCTTGCTTTTTCTTTAGATATTTCACACTGTTTATGAACCTTCTGAATGACTGTAGTGAAGTTGAAGATGAAAGTGCCCAGACAGGGGGCAGGAAGCGTGGCATGTCTCGACGACTGGCTTCGCTGCGGCACTGCACTGTTCTTGCTATGTCAAATTTACTCAATGCAAATGTGGACAGTGGTCTGATGCACTCAATAGGTAAAGTAGTTAGAGATAACTGTGCATAAATGAATACATTATGAAGACATTAGTATTTAATTTATTTTTACATCTTCCTTAGTAGTTCTGGGTTTTTTTAATCAGGCTTGGGCTATCATAAAGACCTCCAAACAAGAGCTACGTTTATGGAAGTCCTCACCAAAATTCTGCAGCAGGGAACAGAATTTGATACGTTAGCAGAAACAGTGCTAGCAGATCGGTTTGAGAGATTGGTGGAGTTGGTTACAATGATGGGTGATCAGGGGGAGCTTCCTATTGCTATGGCTTTAGCCAATGTGGTGCCTTGTTCTCAGTGGGTAAGTTGATTCATGCATTTTATTTCCTACATTTCTGAAAATACTAAGACTTGAAATGAAAATTAGTGCAAGTATTAAGGGTGTAACAACAGTCTGCTAAAGAGAGATTAGACCTACCATTCGTGATAGCTAGCCTTTCCTAGTATATTCTTGAAAAGCGTGCTGAATCTAATTGTCAGAGATCTTGATTATAAACTGCATTTTTGTAGTGATTTTTTAGTGAATGTTTAGGAATAATTTTATATACAGTTATCATAATAATTGTATCTGTTTGGGCTGGTTATTTATTCCATATTGTGTGTGCTGTAATGCAGACAAACAGAACTGTATTTGCTCTTCTAGATTTTAGCAAGATGAATTGGACTTTGTTATGCACCAGAATAACTGTTTATCTATCTGGACTAACCATTATGAATTTGTATGACTGAGTATCATGAGGCAGATTTTTAGACGAGTAATAGCAAAGATGTAAAGAGAAGATTGTGTGTGCTTAATTTGATATTTATGTGCAAGACTCCATAGCAAATTTAAAGCATTAGTACAAACTGCTTGGTATTTTTTTCACAATTCTTACTGTCATGTTGGCTTTGGCTCACTGCTAGTCAGACTAACATTTCGTTGCTTCTTTGAAGGATGAGCTAGCTCGTGTCCTCGTCACACTCTTTGACTCCCGGCACTTGCTCTACCAGCTACTCTGGAATATGTTTTCAAAGGAAGTTGAACTAGCAGATTCCATGCAGACACTCTTCCGAGGAAACAGCTTAGCCAGTAAAATAATGACTTTTTGTTTTAAGGTAAATTATCTAATCTTTCTCTCTGCTACAGTTCGCTTCAATAACAGGAAAAATTTAGTAACATAAAAATACAAAACTACCAGTATATGGTGTTAAGCGCTTGAGTAACTGGGTTAGATTAAAATAGTACAGAGTTGCCTTTGGGTCTTGGTTGAAGTTAGCCTTAGCTCTCATATCTGTTAAGTCTGGAGAGTTTTACTTTCTAATGTTTTAACATTTGATGAGCTAAATCTTGTAGATGTTTTATGCTCAGGCCCAACTAAAAATACAAATCCTACTGGAACTAATCTTTTGCCAAGACTTCATGACTCAACCAGTCAGGCTTAAGCTTGCAGTTAGTCCTCTTGAAAGTTTCCAAGGCAATAAATGTTTCATCTTGCCTAGTCTGTATAGTCTCCATTGTAAAGAGGTAAACTGGTTGCGGTAACAAAAATGCTTGCAAAATTTCTAGATTTCAACAAAGATTATGAGTTATTTAGAAAATATGACATATTTGATACAAACAGCTAAACATTTGTAAAAGTTTTGATTACCTTAAAGTCCTTTCCTGAGTAATCTTCAGTCATAGTGGGGGTCTTGAAACTTCTGACTAGTTTAGTTATATGAGTGATTCTGGGGCTAGGACCAGGTTGAAGACTGTTCCTGATGGTCTTTTTGTAACAGGGAATTTAAAGTTGGGAGACAAAGTCTGAGGTCTTGTTTATGTTTCCATTTCAATTTAATAAGCTGTGTACAAACAGAGCTGAAATGTTGAGTCAGTGTGCTCTAAGAAAGAATCCCATCTGGTTATTGTGGTTGTTAAAGTGACCTGTAGTTTTGTCTAAATTGGAAATGAGTTAAAATACTCTTAGAAGTTGATTATGGTTATGTTTCAGAAGTGAGACTACAGTACAGAAATGGTGATTTTACAGAAATCTGGCTTATGCCAAAACCAATCAGTGTTTTCAGGCTCTTAACACTTACAGAATTTCGGAGTGTTCCTGTGGATTGCAATGTTGATCTGGCCACCTATTCCGATTTTCTTTCTACACAGGTATACGGTGCTACATATTTGCAGAAGCTTTTGGAACCTTTATTAAGGACTGTGATCACATCCTCTGAATGGCAGCATGTTAGCTTTGAGGTGGATCCGACAAGGTTTGAGATTCAAGGGGGGGAGCCCTTTACATTTCTTTGTAAACATGATTTCCAGTCATTTTAAATATAATAGAATTCCTTTCTCCTTGTTGCATATCTTGTTCTCATACTTTCATACTTTTCCGCTCCTCACTTTGCCAGACACATTAGTTGTATCTGCAGTCCTCGTGCCCAGGGAAAGTTGTACAGAGCTGCCCAGCACAGTGAGATGGGTTTTGCTGCATGTCCTCTAAGCCTGAGAAGAGTAAGGAAGATAGAGACCTCTTGCAGGACCTCTTCTACTTGTTACTTCATACCTTTGTGTAGGCCACTAATGTGGGGATTTCCAGGAGTACCAGAAAGCATCTGCTTGAGGACACTGAATTAATTACAGAAGCCAGGTGGAATGCGTGCATGTTGTGTGTAATTTTGTTTTGCTTTAATTTCTCTTGGATCACTTCGAGACTTGGATTTAGTAGCTGTTGCTGTATTGCTTTGAATTATCTCTAACTCTTAGAGAAACTTTAAGTATTCATCTTCTACATAGCTTACCAAAAGATAGACCTTCTTATTAGTAGTTTAACTCTCAAATATCTGTGTCTCCCTCAGAAATTCCTTTCCAAGAAACCATCATCCAATTATCAGCTGGAATTATGTATGCATGTCTTTGTATGGAATGGTGTGAGAGAATCCCACTTAGAGCTGTCTTTTATTACTAAGTTTTAAATGACCTTGTATTTATAATTTAGGTGGTTTAAAATATTCGTGGAAACTTTTGTGTAAAAGATCATAAATGTTTTTGTAAGGTTTCCATTTACCCTGAGAAATAAGGTTGCTACCAAACATGTAAGTACAGTTAGTGTGGTGTATTTGATTGCTGGTCATACATTTGTGGGTCTGTTGCAGGCTGGAGCCTACAGAAAGCCTTGAAGAGAACCAGCGGAGTCTCTTGCAAATGACAGAAAAGTTTTTTCATGCAATCATTAATTCTTCTTCGGAGTTCCCACCACAACTTCGCAGTGTGTGCCATTGTTTATACCAGGTATGCCTGCAATGGTTGCCGGCCCCGAACTTTGGGGTTTGTTTTTATAATTCTAGCAGTTTGGAGCTTGGTCCAGTAGTGGGTGCATAAGGGGCATTGCTTAAAGCCTGATTTCAGACGTTTGCTAAATAACAGGAATCCAAACATGGGGACTGAATGGTGTTTTAAGACTTGGGTTGGCAATCAGGAGGTGACTAAACACTATTTTTTTAAGGAATTCAATCACAGCTAAGAACTCAGACCTAATATGGCAGTAATAAGCTCTGCTTTAGCATCTCTGTGGGAGATTAAACATTAACTAAGGAGATAATGGTTATACTGGCTTTTACCAGTTTGTTCTGTGGGCCATCTATAAGGAAGGCAGCAAAAAGGGAAAGTAAAATAAAAAAAAAATCACTGCTGGTTTGAGAGAATGCAAAACTGTGTTTTCAATATAGAAGTGTATGTGTTTACATTTTATACAGGATCAATTAAATAAAAAATAAAGTTAATTATCTAAGAGTGGTATGGATCTTGCCTTTGATAAACATTACCTTTGTGAATAAAATAGCTACTTGTGAAGTTACTGACTCTAGATAGTTGTTCTCTGCATAAAAATAGAGGCAATTCCTTCAAGAGCATTGATGTCTGACGTAAATTTTTGCAAAAGTTGTCTATGAAATGTATTGTTCAGGTCATTGCTCCAGGAATATTTTTTAGTTGTCCATTACAGGTGGGCACAATCTTATAATTTCTGCCTTTGATAGAAAAGCAGGTTAAAAAGGGTGTAAGATGCTCATAAGAAAAAACCTGTATGGTCTTCAGTGGGACCACAGTAGTTACAAGTCCTAGATTTTAAAAGCTGTGCTTTGAAGCTAGTGTAATGGAAGGGAATAGGTGTCTAAATTGCTGTTGGCTGTGTTTGGTAGGGAATTGTTTGTTGGTTATATGTGCTTCCCTAAAGAAGATCATTGGCAGGTGAGGTCAAGACACTGCATCATTCAGTCTTTATTCTGACCATGCACAGCGTCATGTCTCGTAAACATGTCCTGAAAGCTGGAGTCTCTAGGTTGCTGTGGGCACCTCTAAGGAAAGCCGTTAATTTGTGCGGGGAAGGAGGTCTGCTGGCATGTGATTTGGTAAATAACATCAGCCTTGTAGCTGGGATGCTGCAGGTGCTCTCTACTTCTGAGGACGATAGGTTCTTGTATATGGTAGGTAGAATGACAACAGGAATACATTTTGGTCTATGAAGTAAAATATCTTCCATCTGCTATGGGCAGCACGTTCTGATGGAGGTACTGCTGCCTCAGAACCCTGGAGTATGTTCTCGTACACAAAGGGCTCTGACTAAGCGGCTGACCAGACATTTTGCAAACACGGAGTATTGAGAAATTCAGCAGGTAAATAGGAGGAAGAGACCTGGAAGAGAGAGATGAATGTATTTATAGAGCTCTTTAGATGAGGCAAATTACAGGGACTGACTTCTATTTGTGGCTAAAACTTTAGTGCTGCCACACAAACCCTGGAAAGTTACCAAGCTGGGACCATCCTCTTGCTTGTTTCTGGTACCGCTTAGACATGATGCTTAAAGAGAAGAAGCCTTCCTGAGTGGTGCACTGTCCTCTGTAGAGTAACTTCTACTGCAGCAGTTCCCTCCTGGCCGCCTCCTGTTCAGGTACCTGCGTTCCCAGCCCCGACTCCTCTGCTCTGTCCCGCTCCGGCTGCTCTCCGGAGCAGCTCAGCAGCAGGTTGCTGAGCCCTGGGTGCTTGTACGTCTCTCTCTTGCTCTTTATGTGTTTCTGATGGGTTTAGTTGCTGCTAAAAATTCCAACGGGGGTACTCTAGCTGCCCTCAGGACTCACAGGAAATACAATTTCCAGTCCTATTGGAGGATTGTCACAGGAGAGCTGTGCATGGCAGAGTATTTGAGCTGTGGTCTCACTTAAGTGGTTTGGAAGAGCTGTTTTTGCCCTTTCAACCATGCAGTCTGTGTCTTAGGTCTAAAGTAAAGCAAGGAAAATAGATTTTCTGAGCTGCACGAACTAATTATGAGTAATAAAAAATTCTACGCAGTGTAGTCTAGTCATATTTTTGCGGTGAATGGTGTATTATGAAATGCAGCTGCTGTGATTTTCAGAACTTGGAAGTGAGAGGCAGTGAATTGCATGCTGTGACTGTTGTGGATCTTGGGTTGTTACCGTGAGCTGTTGGAATGCGTTAGGCGTGCAGATGATGTGCCTTTGTTTCTGCTATGACGGCTTCTACACGTGGCTTCTGAAGTCATAAGTTTCTCTGTCTGACAGGGGTTGTATTCAGGTTGGCGGGGGATGGTTTGGGGTTTTGGTTCTTTTTGGTTTGTTTTTCTAAAGTGAGAAATGAGAGGGGCAAGTTGGTGTCCTTCAAGGGCCACAGTCTCACAGACATGGCTGGGAGTGCGCTGGTGTGTTACAGAAAATGTCACAGGCAGGGTTGGTGGTTGCTTCCATCACTGGACGTTACATTGTCCCACCTCTTTTCCTAGAATTGCTTTCATGTGCTGTTACTGGGATGTATCAGATTTGTTTCCATTTTGGTGATACGTTGCTAGAAATTATTATTATGCAAACCATTTTTAATTCCTTTATGAAATGGAATTACTAAAACGTACTCACCAGTGAGCATTGCCAGAGATTCTTCTATGGAAGCATATCGTCTGTTGGCTTTATTCTTGCCTTTATTTTTTTGGTAAGAAGGGTAATTTGTTCCTGAAAGAGATGATTTACTGGCAAATATACAGGTGGTATTAACTGATACTCAGCTTCAATGTTTACTACTTTAACTGTTCCGAGTAACACCAGTATTTGTGTTCACATCTTTGTTCGTCACAAATAGTGTGATAGTTCATTCTGTACTTCCAACTTCCAGCAAGTTTTGAAGAGTCCGGCCTTTGTCTGAAAGGAAGTGCAATTAAAATATGAATTAATACAAAATCAGTTTTATCATAAGAACCAAATAGATGATTTTTATAGGGTAACTTCATTTTTTGTAAGGTGAAAGTGTTCCATCCCCAGTAATAGTGTAAGAGTAAATGAGACTGAATTTTGCAGTGTCTTTTTATGCTTAGAGTTATAAAGTGAATGTGTATCCAAAAAACACTCATCAGGGATGTTCTGTAAATGATTAGTAGCTAATTTTAATCACTGTAGCGACATAATGGAAACAATGTATTTAGTTGCGTGTTGGGGTCTGTGCTGGCTGGCGTTTCTGGTACCCGAACAGAGCCCTGGTAAGTGTTTTCATCTGGGAGCTACATCGGGGCACTCCTTACCCTGACAGGTTCGCCCGCGCTCGTTTGCAGGTAACGTATGTTCAGGAGTGCCATGTGGTCATGAGCAAGCCTGGTCAGAGTGACTCGTACAGAGAATTTGTGCTGGCCGTTTCATAAAAAATGTAGAAACATATGTGTTTTTCTTCATAGAGAGAGATGGAAATTTCACTTGCTTTAAATGCGGTAGCCTGGTGAATGGGGGGGGGTGGCTGCTTCGGAAGCCAGCTCTGTAGGCATTACACAAAGTCAGAAATGGGCAGAGGCACCATTGGTTAAATATTAATAGATCCCGCACAAATTTGAACTATTTACAATTAGCTTGGGGGTTTTTTTTGCGTTGTAGAAATTCTCTTCTAGTTCCAGTTTGTGTGGTGCTCTAAAGATGATTGGAACGGTCGGTGCATGCTTGCTCTCCAGCTGCTAAATACTGCTAGCTTGCCGTTGGTGGAGCTCCAAGTGTTGCTTGCTGTGGGATGTCTCCGTGGTGCTGAGTTGTTGGTCCAGCTCATGCAAAGGATGTAGGCTTGAGCGCCAAGACCAGAATGTACCTCTGTGCAGGGCAGCAGAGCCCAGGGCTGCCGTGCTGCGGCTCTGCTCAACTCCTGGTGGGAAACACCAGAGAACGTGATGCTTCCTGGTGGGTCCCTGTGCAGTTAAACGAAATGCGGAAATAAGCGCAGTCGAGACAGATGTCTTGACTTGGAGATCTGTAAGAAATTAATGTAGACCCACTGGCTTTTTTCTTCCTTTTTCCACAGAGTGGTTTATGACAGTGTTTAGCTGTTAAAGTGGTAATAACCATGATGATTCACAGATCTAACTAAATTGAAGGACACACAGAGAAACATTGGGAAGATTTAAAACTCTAAATTTATTTTAAAAGTAATATGTATTTCAAAGGTATAACACTTTACTGTTTTTACTATTAAAATTATTTGGGGATGGTGAAATAGATTTGAAAGCTGAATATACCATATAATGCCCAATATTGTGTATCATGAGCACATTAATGTGGTTTGACTTTTAATCTAGCCAGAAATAGTAGAAATGATTGAAACGCAACATTTGCTTGTTTTGTATTTAGTGCTTTGTAAATAAGATGTAATAAAATTGTGGAATAAAAACTCCATCATCAGTCTTTAATTTATATATTTCATTTTCTGTTGGTTCTGTTTGTTACATTTTACTGTGTAATTTATGTACAAGTCAACATTGGTTTTTTGTTGCTGTATGTAGTTGGTGCTGTGACTTGTTTGTGCTCATCTCTGTTCTGTAGGCAACTTGCCACTCTCTACTGAATAAAGCTACCGTAAAAGAAAAAAAGGAAAACAAAAAATCAGTAAGTTTGGAGACCTTTTTATTAGCCATTTCTTTCAAAGCACAACAGAAATCTTTTGCTGTTTGTTCAAAACATCTTCACTTCAGTCTATTTGACCTCACTGTAAAATCATTCTACTAATTCTGGCACAAAATAGCTTTCATTTCAATTAACACTGGAATTAAGTTATATTTAAAATATTCTCTGTGTGCCTATTTGAGTAAACAAAGACATTTTTAACATTACTGCTTAGTATTTAATACTCTGATTCTTCTACCCTTGCCACCATCTTCAAATTAAAAAAAAAAAGTGGAAGAAAAATGTTTTCTTTGCTTTGGGGGAAAATCTGAGTCTGTTTAGTTGTTTTAACACTCTGACAGGTAACTTGACTTCAGCTTGCATCCTGGGAGAACAGTTAACATATATGGGTTCCTGAAAAGAGCCTCACATGACTTGTTTATGATACAGTTTCGTCTGTTTGCCTTGACCAAGCAATAAAGTTTAGCACTTTATTTACTGAGAAAATAAGATTTCCCATTTTAAGTTACTTGCTGTGTGAGAGTTTAGATATGTAGATTGTGATAGGGTGATGTTATAAAGGGTTAAGACTTAAAATTTTCATTGACAATGACCTTAAAATATAAAGTATGAATAAAACAGAGGCAGAACAGAAATTTAGACTTTTATTAAATACTCTCTTATTTTTTGCTGTGTCTAAGCAGAGTAGTAATCGTGTTTAAATGCAAAATCTGTGTGCAAACTAGTATTTTACAAGAAAATATTATCAGTGATTGCATCACAAGGTAACTGCAAGAAGTTGCTGCTGAACCAAGGTGATTCTTGATACATTATGTATGTACTAATGGCTTTACCTGTTTTAAGAAGCATGATTTCAGATTGCACTGGTTATGTTTTGAAGTATTTTAGTAATATGGGGTTTGTTTATTTTAAGCAATACAACTCAAAATACGAAGCTTGCTGTTTTTATTCTGTGGAAAAGTAGAATCTGACTTGTTTTGATTAACCGTTGCTAGTCATAAGAAAATACACATATAGATATTGAATCTTTATGGAACCACATATAGCGTATTTAAGAACTTTATTTTTGTCAGGGGGCTTTATCATTAACTTTTCCAAGTCAAATGAAAGATATCCTGAGAATAGATGGTCGTCTTAATAATACATAGCTGATTTCCTAAAAAGAAAGGGTTGGGTTTTTTTCTTACAAAATTTTCAGAAAAATATTTTTTTTTCTAGGTGGCAAAGAACAATATTTTTAATCTGTGGTTCTTCTGGCAGATTCCTGCTAAAAGAGTTTGGGCAGCGTATGTGTAGGCAGAGAACACTGGCCACTCAGCTCTGGCTCGTTCTGTCTTTCCTTTGGCAAGTCTGAGGTGTGATGGTTCTGAAGAGCAGTTCTGCAGATACCTCCTTCCCACAAATTTAAAATTATTCCTGGAACTTTACAGCACAAGTTTTATTGCTGGAGAGGCTCTTCTGATCAACAGTGAAATTATAAAAAGACCCACTAATTTAGAAAGAATGATCTGTGTTTGATGGGAAGACTGTGCCACCTGAGTACAGACATGGGGCGTCTGTCTGCCCTGCTGCCAGCACAGGGGCCCGGAATGGAGTGGTCAGTAACTCTGGAATACGCTGCCTTGTCTTTGGCCAGTGGCTGTTGTAGCAGTTTCACCCTCGCAGGGCAGTCTGTACAAAAGCTGGCAGAAAGCTAGCCGGTGTCTGGTAGCCCCCTCGCCCCTTGCTCTCAGCTCCCTCGTTCCCGGTTGTCCTGCGATGCCAGACCTGGCAAGGCAAGCGAGCCCTCCGCAAGTGTGTTGGGCTTGATTGGTGTGGGAAGAATGCTGGAAGGGGGTGTACCGTACGAGGCTTTTCTCAGATTGCTTTCCCTTGTCTTTAATGCAAAGATATTCTTTATAATTCTCAACTTCCTAGGTTGTTAGTCAGCGGTTTCCTCAGAACAGCATTGGAGCAGTCGGCAGCGCCATGTTCCTGCGGTTCATCAACCCTGCGATCGTCTCCCCTTACGAGGCAGGGATTTTAGATAAAAAGCCTCCGCCAAGGATTGAAAGGGGATTGAAACTGATGTCGAAGGTGAATCAGTAAATATTTTTATTTGGCCTTATTGTATGTTCTACCTGATTTAGTTCTGCTCTTTGACTAGTATGAGAAGATTTAGGTAAACTCGTAGTTTATTGTAGCAACCAGCGCGTTTGTGTGATGTGCAGTTCCCATGCCATCACAGTGCTGGTGTTACAGCTCACAGCAGTGTGAGTGTGGGGAACCATCTGTATGGGAGAAAACCACTATGCCAAAATGGTACCGAAGATAGCAGAATGCCTCCTGGCTCTTTGCGTGAACTTGTAACCTTGTGTGAAAACAAACGGAGAAACCAGTGTCACTTTGAGCACAGTGACAGTAATGGCAGCCGGATACTGATGAAGTTCATACTACTGCTAAAGAAGTGATTTTTCCTGTCTTTAATCTCATTTGGTATTATTTTCTGTAAAATTAAAAAAAAGGTTTACCGCTGGTGTACAAATTCAGTGGCTTGTGCATATTATCCATTTTAAATGTTGAGAAATTATGATTTTCTTTAAATAGGCATATGCTATTGCTTTTACATGTCTGTATAATTTCCAGATGAAATAGTTAGCATTTAATAAAAGATGGTTTTGAAAGACAATTTATTTTTCTGGTCTAAACCCAAATAAAGTTCATATATAAGGGAAGTTGTTCCTTGTATTTGAAAGTATGTGAAGGAAAATAGTTTGAGAGTGAACATATTCTGAATTCGTTGGCCTGTTGGCCTTTTTTTGTCTTGAGGTTTCACAAGTTAAAACGAGTATTTCTGATAGTGAAGTTACACTGGCTGCGACAGTAGTTACTACATTAAACCTTTATGTGTCTTTACCATCTTTTTATTATTTAGATACTTCAGAGTATTGCCAACCATGTCCTGTTTACAAAAGAAGAACATATGCGGCCTTTTAATGATTTTGTAAAAAGCAATTTTGATGCTGCACGAAGGTAGGCCCTTTGGCGACTCGCGCGCAGAGTCTGTCTCGTGTGTAAAGAGCAAGCAGAGAATGTGCTCACAGCCTTTGAATTTACGTGGAGTCTACCTGGCAGATGTCCCTTAGGTGCTTATGGCTGTTACTGGTTTTGAACTCCAGGTTTTTCCTTGATATTGCATCTGACTGCCCGGCTAGCGACACTGTCAATCACAGCCTGTCTTTCATCAGCGACGGCAACGTTCTGGCTTTGCACCGGTTGCTGTGGAACAATCAGGAGAAGATTGGCCAGTACCTGTCCAGCAACAGGTAAGGCTTCAGGAGTAGAATGGAGGGAGCTGCTGATGGGGAGTGAATGTTTGCAAATACTTTCAGATGCTTTTATTGTTATTAGTACTGAGAAGGATATCATGGCTGAAAAATCTTACAGTTGGAAACTTCTGTCTTGCTGAACGTGCCCGACATCTTTGCTGCCTAGTTTACTGCCAGCCCCTTGTGCAAGTGTATGGTTGTCTTATCTTGTGTAAACATTATTCTATGTGTAACAAAACATTTTTGTTATTTCTTTGTTGAACTTTTTTTATTGTAAAAAAAAAAAAAAAAAATCCAGCATGTTCAAGGTAATGAAGGGTAGTGGGCAAAAAAATAGGAATTGCCGAGTAAAGGAGGGCTCTTCTTTTAAGTAATATGCTGTTTCTAGGGACCACAAGGCTGTTGGAAGACGACCTTTTGACAAGATGGCTACTCTTCTTGCCTATCTGGGTCCTCCCGAGCACAAACCTGTGGCAGATACCCATTGGTCCAGTTTAAATCTCACTAGTTCAAAATTTGAAGAATTTATGACAAGGTAATGCTATGATCGTGGAGGGGACACGCATTGTGCGTGTCTAGCCCTTAGCTTGTAGGGCAGTATGAGTAGTTACTCAGACTCCAGCTTTTGTTTTGAAGGGGAGCTTAAAAAGCTGGGTCTACATACACCTTTTAGGTTTCTAAGTAGTTTTTTAATTTCAAAAATTAATTGAGAACCGGAGACAGCAGTAAAGTTTGTGATTTAACAAAGGTTCAGGATTGTGGGAACTTAATGCTTTTGTTTAAAGATGCAAATAAAGAGGGTTTGGGTTTTTTTTTTTTTAATTTTTTGTGGAAATGCAGTTGTGAAAAGTTGATGTCGCTGTACTGCTTTTTAGGCACCAGGTACATGAGAAAGAGGAGTTCAAAGCGCTGAAAACACTAAATATTTTCTACCAAGCTGGGACGTCAAAAGCTGGCAATCCTGTTTTCTACTACATTGCTCGGCGGTAAGGAACCTTTCACCTTCCTTTCTGAAATAAACAGGTAAAATCAGAAGTACCAAGTATGTGTAAGAAACGGACACCAACTTTGTAACAAATAAGAATCTGAAAATAGCTTATTTGTCAAATTTTGGTGACAGTATTTTTCAGTTGAGTTGTTTCCTAAATGAGAACTGTCATAGTTTTTCCACTCAGGAGTATGTGAGTATGTGTGGAAAAATACATAAAATTTTAAATACATTTTAGTAATTTTTCACTGACTCAAGTAAACTACCTCTACACCACATTACTGTTTACCCTTTATCAGTGATTTTAGCATCTTCATTTTCTGAAGTATAAAATTAATAACAAGCTAAAATATGGGGTAAATTGTCTCAGAATGGTCCCCGTATCCCATTTTAAAGAGTAACACAAGTATTTAGAAGTTTCACTTGTAGTCAAGACCATGATGTTGCTTCAGTTTCACCATTATCTTCTAAGTGACAATAGTACCGTGTTTTTGGAAGTCGTTGAGATTTGTGGAAGTATCAAGTAATAAGAAAAGCAGTTGTTGATGTGTGAACTTTGTGAAAGACCCTGTTTTTCCAATAAGGCAAAATTTTGGAAGTTTGAAGTCTCCCCTGCTCTAGAAGATAGTGATTCATAACACAAGTAACGTATGCTGCAGTATTGAAGAATTTGGGAAGAGTATCCCAAGATCCGTATTAGTCAGTTTATCGTCAAATCAGTCACAATTGTCTGTTTTTTTTAATATTAAAAAATTTAAATAAATGGGTAGTTTTATTTAAATTAATGTTTGCAGTTGTAAAGCTGCAACTAGAGTAAGAATATAAATTATACTTGATATCTTGATCTAGTTATTAAGTAGCTGCACTGTAAAATCCATGGAGGACAGCATGTTCAAAACAGTTGCCGTAGTAATTACACTCATCACTAAAAGTCGTTCTTAGACTTTTTAAGAAAAGGAAAATCATTGTGCTCACAACCAAGTGCAATCAAAGACAGAACTGTAAAAATAAGATGAGAGCTGTTGTACCTCTTCTGTGCTGTGTTGCTGGTGGCTTTGCTCTGGGTAGTGGTGTTGCTGGTGAGGTCGGGGCTGGCAGAGTGGGACTGCTGGTGTTGGCACCAACGGGTGCGTGGTGGTGCTGCCGAGGGCTGTGAAGTTCTGGCCGGCACTGATGGTGGTGGCGAGAGTCCTGATGTCAGTGTGGCACTTACGGGTGCTGGCAGCTCCCACGTGGGTGGGTGTTTGTAGCCGGATGGTTGCCCATGCATTCTGTGCCAGCAGGGTGCTTGGTTTTGCTTCTGCTGCTACTGCCAGTATGTTTTTTGCTGGTGGTGCTGGTGGTAGCTGAGTTGGTGCTGGTGGAGCTGCCTATGGCGTCAGTGTTGGTGGAGTTCATGTGATTGCTTTGGCTCTTCTGGTGCTTCTGGGTCTGGTGGGGTGCTTGTTGGGGATGCCAGCGGGGTGGCTGCTGCACCTGTGGGGTGCTTGCGGGAGGTACCCTCGCTGCTGAGGTGCTTGCCTGTGGCATGCTTAGGAATGGTTGTGGTCCCTGGGGAGCTCTTGCTCGAGCTGCTCCTTGGGGTAGGGCTTGGAAGAGAGCTTGTCGCGGCGGTGCCGGTGCTGCTGCCCGTGGTGTGCTCCACGCTGGCAGTGGCACGGCTGCTCGTGGTGGATGTGGTGGCATTCATTGATGGTGTTGCTTCTGGCAGAAGGTGCTGTTGTGGTCTGAGGAGAGGATGTCAGCAGTGGGGAGCCTGCTGCAGACCCTCGGCGTTCGTGTCAGAACATGGAAACAAGCAGAGGAAATCGCTTCTTCAGCAGTGTCTGCTGTTTGCGTTCAGCAATTGCATTAGTCAGTAAACACTTGCAAACAAGGCATTCTTCAAATTTATTTATGTCTAATGAAAATCCTACCCAACAGGCATGTAAGATTTTTTCAATTAATTAAAATTTTAGGTTCTTAATTGTATTAATTGTCATAGTTTGTCATCGTTTCCAGTAGTCCTTTTTACTCTCAGTTGAGTTACAAACTTTCCTAGAAAATCTGTGCTCTGTACCATGTGACTTTTGTCCTTTCCCTCAGAAATTTTCAAAATTTACACATTTTCAGATGAGGAACTATTTTAACTATTGAAAGATTTTATTGTTTTACCACCGGCTAATAAACATACCGTATTTGGAATTCAGGTTGGAGGCTCAAGTAATGAGCAAGCTTTGAAGAGCCTTTCTAAATATAACCTCTAACTTGGTAGTTGAATTCTGAGACTTACATATGGTTTCCTGGGCAGGATGCAATTAGCGATCCAACAAATGAATACATCTCTTCACATTTCTTTTATTATGTTCTTGATTTTCAGAGCAACAAACAAACAAAACTTCTGTTCAATATCAATGTGGAAGGTAAAATGAATTTCAAAGCTGCTTCCTTCTTCTGGAATTTTGTACAGGCATGCCAAAGGTTTTCTTTCATGCTTAAAAAAAAATGACACAAACTGCTTTCAAGCTGCTGATGTAGGGAGGAAATGCTGACGTTCTCTTACATTTGTTGCTGTGAAAGTTCACTTGCTTCACTGCTAGCTCTGAGGAAGACTTTAAGTGCAAGGCAGTCCAAAGGTGGGAGAGAAAAGGAAGTGTGATATGGCTGGTACGGTTTGGAAAGAACATTAGTGTGAATGAGGGGGAAGTGCCCGTGCTTTTTGTCAGTTCTGCACGTAGCAAATCTGTAAGCTCATGCTAAGCAAAGGAGTATTAAATAACACAGAGTCTCTCATTACATAGAACTAGGTAAGATGACAAAATTTGCCTGAACTTTTTTCCAATGATTTGTAGCTCTGAAATCGAATCTGTATGGGAGAGCATTTGTCCAAGTCGGCCGTTAGCTTTCCCTTCCTGTTGCGTGGGAGACTGGCTGCCTTGAACTTGACCCTTTTTCTGCCTTTCAACACCCTTAACTCTTTGGGTGGAGTGGAAGAAACCAAGATGGGTGGTACCACTTATCTTCTGTCCTAATTTTCTGTCTTTAAAAGCCATGCCACACTTCTCTGTCCTGTGTAGGGTCTTTGAGTCACCTTTGAGCCTGTTGTGTTGGCTGGAGTGGGCCTTTATAAAATCTTATGTGAAACTTCAGTTTGCAGTATGACTGGCCGTGTAAGTTCTGACGGTGTTAAAATGGATTATCTTGTGTATCTTTCACATTTTACAACAAAATGGTTGAGAAGAGGGATAGCTTCTGGAAATTTTCCGGTTGGAACATCAGTGATCGTTGTTGGAACAAAACCAAAATCATTTTGTGTTCCGTGGAACATGTAGCTGCACATCTAGCATCTAATGCCATTTTCTGCTTTGAAGAAAGCGTTGAACAGTGTATGACTTGTGGAGTGACTTTACTGGGATATCCATGGGATTCTGTACTGGGAACAGATTTATTGCCTCCGAAGTCTGAACATTGCGTTTGTGCTAGGCAGTAGAAAAATCGTCAGTGATGCCGGAAAGATTCCGAGGGGTACAGGACTGACAGTAAGGTGAGTGTATACAGGGCCCAAACGGCAATTAGTTTGCCTGTCTTCCATTTGTAAGTTCGTTTCTTCCTAGAGATTCTCGACACTGAATCTGCACACAAAGTTTCAAGGGTTTAACTAAGGACACATTTTCAAGTGCTGCATTGTGTAGAGGACTAGCTCGTGAACACTTGAAATTACACGCGCTTGGATTCTGTTTTTTGCTGAAGTTGATTTTTGCATAGGCTCAAAAAATGATGTGTACTCATGGACAGCATGTATCAGCTTAAATGTTTCTAAAAAGCATGCTGATTGTTTACTGCTTGCTTTCTCTTCAGCAGCTACGTCATTCTGCAGTTTTTCTCCATGAGGCTACTTTCTCAAACCTAGCAGGTGGGGCTGTCCTCTGGAATGGTGCTCTGACATTTGTTCTGTGGAAAGGGAGGTGGCTAAAGGGTGCTTCTTTGGGGTGTTTGTCGTGTGGTTCTGAGCCGGGTGTCCTTTTTTAAGGTGTGAAATGTGGAAAGACTGCTTAGGTTGGAGATGCCAGGGTGTTTGAGAGCTTGCAGCAGGCTGGGGGTTTTTTTGTGGGTTTGGGGTTTTTTTGGTAGTTTGAGATCTTGTTGCTAGGGCATTGTTGAGTCATTTTACTGATATATCTGGATCAGTTTATATCCTTCTTGTGCTGTGAAATTTAATCCCTGCTGTCATTTTACTTCACATTTTGTTTCCTGGGCAACAACGTGACTTCTGAAGCCAGTGCTCTTTCATTTTTAATCCCCACACTGTTACTAGTGTGATCAATAAATGAATAAATCTTGATCCTGAAGTACTGCCATTAAGTTTTAAAGCTGATGCCAAACTAATTAATAGGAATGCAAACCTCTAAGTTATTGCTTCAGACCGCAGCTATTCCTACAACAATTTTAACCTTTCAAAGGCAACCGTACCGCTGTTACAAGGTGTGCTAGACCTTTTTTGGGTATTTTGAATGTTGTGCTGAAATGGTAAATAGTTATTTTGGAAAAAACAATTTCTCTGAGAATCAATTGTTTTATATTTGTCATGGATTGAATGACCAGCATATTCAAAACAACATAAACCAGTGCTGTCTTGTTCACATCCATGCTTATCAGTTTTATTTCAATTTGACTGCACTGTTGCCAAGCAACAAGTGCATGACTCCCACATTTGTCTGCCTACTCCTTGCTCCATTATCAACTCATTTGTATTCCAGAAAAATACAAGGAAACCTGAATTTCAGTCTGCCTTATTGAAAGCAGCGTGACTAAGAATCGCTCTTGCTTGCACTCAGCACAGGCAAGGTCTGGACAGAGAGCACAGCCCTAGAATCTGGGAGTGCCAGCTCTGTGATTTTTTTTTTTGTTTGTTTGTTTGGTTTTTTTTTTTGTTTCCTAGCTTCCCAATCCTGTATGTGTAGTTGGAAAACCCCACAGCCCCATTTCCACTTCCAGGCCTTTATCAGCATGCTTAAGACTTCAAAGTCTGGGTAGGAAGTTATTTGGTTTGGGGACTTGCCGTTTGCCCTGAACAACTTTGGGAAAGCAGTAGTTTCCATCGAGCTGCTGTTCACTGAATGGTCTCATTATGGATGAAACGTTCTCAGAGCTTTTAAAGCTGAATCCACGTAGGTTTTTTTGCGTGCAGTAGAATTTGGCATCGTGTATTGAATTGTTCAGTGAAGACGTGCAATATTTCATGTAATTTCCTCAACTCAAGGCAGTTTAGTCATAAACCTCATTTTGTGATCTCTGTCCTACCTTGCAAGCTAAGCTGATTTAAACTGTGTGGGATGAAACCATAAGAATGGGATAATTCTAGGAAATGTCTGGTTCTGAATGTGCTAAGTAGGTTGACACTGTTTTAGCGTCAGTCAGTGCTTAGCAAATACATTGACTATCCAAAGAGAGTGGCAGGCAGTGACATTTTTTGAATACTGATCCTAGTTAGTGGGGTTCATCAGGTCGTGTCACGTTATTTAACCTGGGGACAATATACGGACCTGGTGCAGGTGGGCAACTCCTTCAGACTGCTGGTAGCCACTCCATGGTGAGGCACTCGTGCTGGCTGCTGGAGGTGCCGGGGACACACTGCTTGTGGTCTAGGTCGTCTGCACGTTGACTTGGATAACTAGTTCTTGTATACCGAAAATGTATGTATGAAATGTCGGTCTTTGGTTTTAGGGTGTTTCTTTTCTCAAGTTTTCTGTCCTATTAAACCTGGAGAGTCATTTTTTGAGAGGGAGAAGGAGCTAGCTGTTCTAATGGGCAGAGATATGCCCTAGGTGTTTGCAGGATCTAAAGGGTAGGAAGGGGAAGGGCAGGCCCTACCTCATCAGCTTATTAATAAACAGTATTAGGGATACACCAGTATCAAAATAATATAATTTGATTTAACCATCATTTTCCCCCGTAAGACATGAGGATTAAGCCAAATGTCTGCTTGAAATAGGTTTGTGTAATAAAATATTATCTATTCAGTGATATTACTGCGCTTATTTGAAAAGAGGCACTGTCACTAATTCAGTTCAATACAAACGTAACTTTATTTTTGCTTAAATGCCAATGAAATAACTGTACAAATTCATTGTGTAACATTTACTGTTAGAAAGTAAAATACATTTCTGGTTGTAGAAATACTGTTCACAATTGGAAAGCTGTGATTTCTCTGACACCAGTGGTTGTAAATGGTCTACAGCCCTCATGGACACCTAGGAGAAGTAGGTGGAGGACTCCAGTCTCGGTAGTGAGGTTTTCTGGGTTTTGCAGCACCTTCATGCTACAAGAACTGGAAATTAAATGGCCTGAAATGAATGGAAAACATTGTATAAAGATCTGCAATACTAAGTGAGTAATACTTTTGCAGTGAACTTGTTCTTCAGTTTTCGTTTCATGCTGTTTGCAAAACTTCATCTGTAGTATATCGAGCACCTTTGCCACGTAGTTTAGATTATTTTCCTAGAGTGGACAGAACCATGCGTGCAACTATTTCTACTCACTGATGGTGCGGATGTCAAGGAGAATAGCATTCATGCTCATCCTGATAAAGCAAGGATTTGGGCATGTTCAATGCCATGGAGTGAATTAAATTTTTTTTTTTTTTTGTTTAGGTCACCATATTCAAGGATTGTTTCAGTGACAGCTTGAGAACTAATTGCTTAATTGATTTGTTACATAACTTGCATTAGAAGTTGGCTGATAGTTAGTTTTACTGATTAAAAAGTAGTAGTTTGATACATTCTGGCTGTTTTGTCATACTGTTTTGAGGATAATATTCTAACAATTCGGATTTTTGGATGTCACTTGAAATAAGGCATTCCATTTCATTAATTTGTGTAGGTAACTCCTTGTTGTTGGAGAGTGGCATGGCATTGAACATCTTGTATTTTGCTCTACGTTTATCTTTTTTTTTAAATATGGAGAGTGAGAAATAACTTGCCTGCGGTCTCGAAGTCAAGACAGAGCAAAAAGAGATATCAGCCCCTACCAGTTTTCCCATGCTGAAGTTGGACCGTGCCTTCTCGGTTTACCCCCTCTTAGCAGACATCATGGCATTGTCGTATTTAATTCCTAAATTCAAAACTTGTTCTTCATATTTAAAATATCCTAATACATGTGAAGCAAACATAGATACACATGCTAGCGATTTTTCTCAGGAATAACTTCTGATTAGTGAAACAGCTAGGTTTAGTTCCTTTATTTTTTCCCTTCCTTTGCATGTTGTCATAACTTACAAAGAATCTGTGCTGCTATTTTACAAGAATTGCTCACTGGCAAGTCAAGCAAGACAATGCAGATATGATACAGGCCTGCTGTTTTTTCCCAGTTGTTTAATGACAAAATTATACATAAAATCAGTACTTAAAATTCTGGTGTTTTATTCTGTGCAAGTAAAATTAAAAATTTAAATACAAAATAAGCACATCTTTAAAAACAAAATCATAGGTTAGTTTTACTCAAGACATATTAAAATAAGTAGCAGCTTAGTATCAAGACATTAGTTTGCACTTATTTAAGAAATGTTATTTTCTTTAGATCAGAGTCAGAACTTCAAATTTCTTGTATTTTGATTCATTATTTCATCTGGATGTCTGAACTCCAGCTATGTATCACAGGAATAAACTCAGTTTTCACGAGAAACAAGCCCTTAGCCAATAAACATTGCCACTGCATTAAGCATCACAACATAAAACAAATATGTTTCACAGATACTTGCTTTGGAGGGCACGCGAGTATTCAAAATATTTGTAGTGGATTCCTCTTTTCTTAAGGTAGCAGTTGTGCTTTGAGGCATTTTGGAGTAGTTTGTTGGCATTCCACTGGTGATGCTTAAAGTCATGGGAGTAGTGGATGATCCTGTTGAACGAGTCAGGCTTGAGTTCACCTCGGTTGAATCTTTGACGTAGATTGTGTGTGTGGCGGCTGCTTCTTGGGAACCAACCTTGCTGCTTGTCCGATCTTCTGGGTAGAGGAGCAGGGGTCGGTCTGTGCTCGTAAGCAGGACAGTTTGGCTTAAGGTCGCCAAGCTAGTAACTTCCTTAGCTTTCAACTGTTTATGCATTTTTGTCACTTTGGTTGGTTCGGTTGCCCCTGGAGGAGTAGCCTTCTCTGCTGCCTTCATTCCTTTGATCATGAGGCTGGGGTCCATGGGAGCCGCTGAGGATGGTGTGGCATTCAGCCAAAGCACGGACTGGTTAGCACAGGGAGCCCCAATAACCCTGGCAGCTGTTCCCTGCACCCATTTAAGCAAATAAGGGATATTTTGTTGGTCGCTGCAGGACCATGGGTTGTTATACAGTGTTACGACTTGCAGCTGAAAGAGCTGGTCGAAAGCTTTGTCAGGAATGTACGTGAACTTGTTGTTGTGCAGGTAGAGGCTTGTAAGGTGTTGTAGTCTCAGCAGTGTTCCTGGAAGTATCTGGGACAAGAAGTTATTGGATAGATCCACTGTCTCGATGTTGTAGGGCATGTTGGTTGGAACTGTCCAAAGTTTGTTGCTGCTGAGATTGAGAAACTTGAGGCTGCTCAGTGTGTTGTTGATCAGAACAGCTCTTTCCACCATATTCCTGGAAACATCGAGCACTTTAAGGTTCCACTGGTAAGCTGTGTCGAGTTTCTGAAGAACTTTAATGTTGTTATTTGTGGCATATAATTCCCATAAGGACTTGGGCAGATGAGCAGGAACATTCTTGAGCCAATTATTTGAAATATCAAGGGTCCTCAAATTGGTGAATCTGGTTAGCTGATGATCAAGATCTATGAACTGGTTAAAGGACAGATTTAAATATGTAATGTTGTCTTGAAGTCCGTGTGGCAGTATGGTGAAGTTTCTGCCTGAACAGTCCACATTCCTGTCGTTTCCTGAGCATGTACAGTTAGAAGGACAGATACCCGAACCAGTGGGTATGAAAAACAGAAGGACCAGCAGACCGGTAGATGTATTCAATATCTGGTATTCCATTGTTGCCTGAAAATAAATATACCAAAATGACACCCTTAAAGTCCATGTAATATATTATTTCTTTAGAAGGGTTGTCTTTGCAATGACTACTTGCAGGAGAAATTAAGTAAAAACATCAATAAAGCCCTTTGTGGCACGGTCCTTTTTAGAATTGTTCGAGAGAGACTTTACAAAGCATCCCTTCATAGACTGTCATGTTGTCTGGCAAAATGAGACTTGTTTTTTCATCTCCCTTTCCCCCTCAAGCTCAAATGAGGGCTTTCTTCCGAAAATGCAAGTCTCTTCCAAATGTTATACAATGTCTGCTTCTTGTTTTTAGTGATTTCAAGCCTATATTATGTTTGGAATAATGTGTTCTTTTATACAGGATGAAAAAAATGGCTGTCCAGTGGATCTGCGTTACAAATCTCTGCAGCAATGTAGCAGTCCCCCCCCCATACATGCATGCTATTTGCTTAAGTAGAATCAGTTAAAATACATCCTAAATTGTTACAAGTTTAGTTTGAAACCCAGATTTCATGTTTATGCTAACATGCACATTGTTATTTGTCCTTATTATAGTGTTAATTACATCCTCAGAGCTTGTAACACATGTTTGAAAGCTGAATTAATGTTAGTAAGAAGTCTCTGACACTGCAGCAAATTTCTGGTGCAAGCATCTGTCATCAACTAATAATTTCATTCTTATTTCTGCCTCGGATTTTGGAGTAGGTTTTTGTGATGAAAAACAAAAAACACAAACTTACCGTAATCTCTTCTGCAATATCAGCGCATCATTTCTGTGAAAGATTGGAGCTTAGAGGTCGTCTTGTTCTGGAGAGTAGCTACAGTTGCTGTCTGTGGGTTGTGCTTGCCTCTTCAGCTGCATCGTATTGCTGCTAGCCGGGCTCTGCAACCACCTGATCTGCACTACACGGGAGGACTGCAGAGCTGTCGTGGGTGCTGACTCAAACTGGTTGCCCGGCGAGCATACTCAGTAAAATAACTGGGGTTTATCATGTCAGTCAGTTAACTTCTCTGGATCTGTATTTTATGCTGTGTTAATGCATCCGAACGCAATGTGTGCGATTGCCTGCGTAAACAGTACTGAACGAGATTTCTGTAGCCTATTTTAGCTTAAGCTGTGGTTCCATTTAAATGTTCCTATTTAAAAAGTCACATGAAGTTTGTGTTCCTTTTTAGCTTCGATTAACCTCTCTTCCTGTAATAAAGTTTAATGTTAATTTAGGCTTCCTATCTTAAGCGCTTTTCAGCTACACTGGCAGAATATATTTTCATAATTTTTGAAATGTTCAGTGTTCTGCTCCTCAGATCAGGCTATCGCTGTATTGTCAGGTAGAATATAGCTCAGCTTGTAGGATTTTACAGATTTCTGTAGGAAATCTTATATCTGAATTTCTCCAAACAATATGACAAGAGTGGGTATAGTTTATAATGCTGTTAATTTTAACATGGCGGAATGCAACAAGCCGTAAAAAAAAAAAAAAAATCTTTGTGTAATTGGAATGCTATTCTTTAAACATACGCAATCACACAGCGTATGTAAATAGTACAAAAAATTGTAAATATCTTTTCCTATGTCCGTGGTATGTATAGCAGCCTAGAATTGCATCTGCATAACTGATGTAAATTTTTAGTGGTAATTTAAAGATTTTGGAGTTTATTGTTACAATACGTGAGAGCATGTGCTCAGTGCAACATCCACGAATGCATTTCCTCGCCAAACAAACTCAACACTACGAACTCTGCCATTTTGCGGAGATGTCGTAGAACAGCTGGCTTCAGCATCTAGCAGCTTCTTTCGATAAATCTAAACATTGAATACTGGTTAAAAAAAAAAAAAAAGACTTCCGAGACCACCCTCCTCGTTCCCACCAGAAAGGCAGCTTAGCACAGCGCGCGGCTCTGGACAGGACAGTGAGCTTCGCTTGCACTCGGGGCCCAGAAAGGAACGTGTAGAACACCTGGACACCTCGAGTTAAAAGGAATCTGGCATCCACACAGTGTTAAATTAATTTTTAAAATTTGTATTAATAATATTGAGTGCATTCTCAGAATACTGCTCCAAAGGAAGAAATTAATGAATGCGCCCAACCAATTCTGCTAATCATTTGCCTGGGTGTTCTGCAAGCTACTTCTGTTTTATCCATAAAACCCAAAAGTACCTCGGTAAAAGGCAGCCTTTTTGTACTTGTTCTTCAAGGGTTTGGAGCCATTTCGGCTTTTTAGCGACCGCTGTATCAACTGTTCACTGGCCCTCTTCGCTGCTTTACCACTCAGTGGGGGGAAGCGGCTGGAGGTTTGGCACCAGTGCACTTTCTGGCAATATTTGATCTAAAGGAAATCTCGTTGCTCTGAGTAAAGAACAAGTGGTGGCTCTTAGGAGGGTTTGTTTCAGGTACCGGTAATCCGTGGTTACCCCGTCCTGTGCAGAAAACGGGCCTTTGTGTGGAAGACGGTGTGTGCGCGTGTCGAGGCGTTGAGGCTTGCTTTTGACTTCGAAGCTTTGTATGTAAGCAAATGCTCCGTTGTGCTTTAAGTAACCAAAACATCTTTGAATTAGAAAGCTTTATTAAAATTAATGCAATGAGCATTCATTTACACAGCCTAGTGGAACAACGTTTAGAAGATCCGAGTACCTCTGCAGCTGTACTGTTCCGTGAGAGCTCCGTGCCAGTGGGTGTGCTACACGCAGGTGTATGCTGGCACAGAGGTGTGCCTGCTCTGTTTGCTGTGGGCTCCAGCGTCCGCAGTCCCTGGGTAGAGGTGCACGGCGGGCACAGCCTGCATTGTGCCTTGAAATGATTTGCTTCAGGCAGAAGCAGGTCGTTCCCTTTTGTGAAAGCTGAAGTGAAGAAACACAGGGGAAATGCCCATGCTGTGGTCGCACTGTTCTTGCCTACATCAGCTTCTGCTTTTTTTAGTTATTTGAAGAATACTTCGTTTAAAGAAAACGTGAAGTATGCTGGAAATCAGTTTCGGCAGTCTACAGAGGGTGTTCTGGCTGCGACAGCCGGGGCAGTGATTCGTGAATCTCTTGAATAAGTAACTCGGGTGGGGGGGGCAACTGTTCCTCTGTTTCTGAGCGAAATTCCTGGGACCTGCTGAGATCTGAACTGTGATCTTCGGGGGGTTCCTGGAGCCAGTCGGGTGGAGGCGGCAGATCTGGGGCTTCGGGGAAGGCGGCTGGGTGAGGACAGGAGTCGCGTGCACAGCTCGCTGCTTCTGGGGTGGGAGCTGGAGGTGCATCCGGGCTGGAACTGGGGAGCCTGGCTGCAGAGCAGTCTTCTGCTGGTGGAGGCAGTGGGCTGGCATCGTTACTGGTGGGGCTGTGGGATGGTTTCTCTGGTGCGGTGGGATCCTGCTGTGAGTTTGTGTCTGGTTTCAATTTCCAAGGCAACATAAATAAAACCGATGAACGTTTGGTAGACTGGTCAGAGTCCATAAAGACATCTGGTGTGTCTCCATCTGCAAATGGAGAACGACCTGCCCAGTTTGAATCAACGAGAACTGGCCTCTTGCAGCATTTCCACAGAAGAATTACAATGATAGCAGTTATCATACTAGTCAAAATGATGCCAATGATCAGCGCTGCTATCCAGCTGCCATCACTGGGTTCTGGGTGTGCTTTGGGGAACTGGGGTGGTGCGATAGTCAGTGCTCTTCCAGATTTGTGTAAACCGAGTCCGGCTGCTTGCGGCTGATATAGAGGATCCCTGTCTTCTGCTGGACTCCTGACACTGGTGTATATGTTTCTTTTATTCATGGAAACGTTTTGAGGTATTGCTGTAGAAAGTGATTTCCAGATTGCTCCATAGAAGAGAAACAGAATTACTTGGTTGCTGGCCATTTTCCTGCAGCCTCTTTAAATATGTCCTCTACTATAGCAGGAATTAAACAGAAGATATTAACTTGAAAACTGCATTTGTGGTATAGTCACACTTTACTGACACAAGACAGTTTTATGCTAATACTATGTCTGAATTTTGTCTGTTCGAGTTGCATAATCAGCAGGTTTGTCGCTGACTTTACAAACAGGCAGATTTTCAACATTATTGATCATTCTAATTAAATGACTTTGAAGAGAAGGTCTTGATTATTATTACTTTTTTTACCCTATCAGAAAAAGGTATCAGCAGAGAAGCCCTAACCGTGTTTCAGAATAACAGCATTTATCAGTCATGTAAATGGTTATGGACCTGGAAGAAAATGTGAAACACTCGCAGCAGAGTTGGCGAAAAGGATTGTCACAAGTAAAGAAAATGGTCTTGTTTTGATGAGTATCAGCCAAGACCGAAGTAAAGGGCTCTTTACAGTTCTTTTAAACTTTGATTTCCTGTCCTTGCCTCTCTTCAGCAGTTAGGGGTAGAGTGTAGTAATTTTTAAAAAGTTTCCAAATACTGATGCTGTAATGGAACGGCATTCTAATGTTAAACTGTTTTTAGAAAGAAATTCCTGCATGTGGAACAGTTTCTGCAATGATGGAGGTTGTGTTAATGTGCAGTTGTTGGCATGAAACAGATTTCTCCCCTACCCCCCTGTACTGGTTGGAGTTCAGGTCTCTGAATGTCTCCGTGTGAAACAAATCATAAAGCACATCCACTGCATAGTGGTTTTTATATCTGAAGTGACTTTCGCAATGTGAGCTGATTTATTAGTTACTATAATGGTCATCATGTGAAGCTGTTTCTGGGAAATTAATATGCATAAATCTTTATGGGTTTACAAATATGCAGAATTAAATTTCAGATGCGACTGTAAACACCTGTGTGTAGTAAATTAATGATACTTGATAACATTATGATCTAAGCTCTGTAAGGTTTATAACAGGTACAAATGATTCCATTTCATTTGCTTCTGCTCCACTCTTCAAAAGATAGCCAAATAATACTTAAATGTAGAGTTTGTGATAGTTCATAGTAACAGCATCAAACAACAGGGGTTTGAAACCCTCATAGTTCTGAGATACAGACATTCGACAAGAGCTTTGAATACAGCCTGAAATCAGGACATACACAGTGCTGTACACAGTGCAGTTCCCGTTCAAACCAAAAAATACAAATATTAAGCCTTTCCATCTTGAAGTTATTCTTACCTGCCCATTTATCTTCTGTCAAGCAAGCATCGTCTTACTTTTTTCTGTGAAGCCTTAGGGAGACAGGCTGTGTGCTGAAAGTCAAGCAGCTCAAAATGGCCTGTTTCATGTCGAAGGCGATTTCTGCAGCTGCGGAGGAAGTGTGCCAACGCTCGCAGCAGGAAGCGTCGAGGGGCGAGATCACCGAGAGCCTTATCGCGGAGCTTGCAGCAAACTTTTCAGCTCTGTTGTTGTTGTAAAAACTCAACTATTTAAATGTTTGTGGCTTTTGTCTGGTGTGCGCATACTATGTAAAAATTCATAAATACTCGTTTTCCTGTCTTTGTTGCAAATAGTTACGGTCACTTCTGTGCGAGTCGAAAAATATGCAAGTTTGGGTGGGATTTGGATCTCACTGATTTGATTTCAGTGGTGGGTTTGGTGCGCTGGCATGACTATTAGTGGAAAAATCAACCTTAGGTTCATTACAGTGAGTCAGAAAAAGCTGTCTGATCACAGGATGCTGGCTCGCTTACGCGTCTGCATTTGTGTAGTTGCATTAAAAGGCAGATAACTACGGATTTCGCCCTTCTCCTGCCTCCTACTCTCCATCTTACTTTTCTGTCTGGACGACGTCGGTACCCGCTGCCATCACGCATGGGGGGCTGTGCTCTCTGAACAGCGGTTTCCCCACTGTCTCTGTCCATACCATTTAGTGTCACCCAAACCACTTTCCTTTGTCTCCTTGAGCGTTTTTGCCTAGAAAGGCTGCCTGACAAAAAGAAACCTGCACAAATATGTTCTTGCGGCATTTTGCAAGCGTATTCTGCTAGTGCCAAAGAACTACTGCCAGATTCTTCTGCAGCTTCTTCATCTCCTTCTGCTTTTCCTGTTGTGCCTGTCTTCTGATTGCACTAGTTCTCGTTTTCAGACTCTCCCTACCCCTGCAGTAAACACAAATCCTGATCCCACACTCGCATTATAACTCAGTTTCTTGTCTGATTTCTTCATCTCATCCACATTCTTTTCAACCCTCAGAGTCTCCACCTCTCCACCTCTTTTGCCACAGTTCCCACCTCGTTGACAGTTCTTTTTCCTTCCTGTTTTTCCTTCCACTGATAATGATCATGATTCTTTCCTTTTTTTGCCTGCTTTTTTTCATGACACGGTGACTGGTTTACCTCTTTAATTTGCTGCCTCCTGGCAACTTGCTGTATTCCTGTACAGAGGCTGTCTACCCCATACAAATTCGTTCTCCTGGTTTAGTTCTGTTGCCTCCATAGCTGTGAGCAGTTTTACACCAGGTTAGATTCACACGTTTGCTAGCTCAGATTCTTTTTTTAGTACTTGCACAGCCTCTGCTGTTGCCTCGTGCTCATATGGTCATTCTGGGGAGGCAGAAGGTAACTGCAATGCAGCATCCCCCAACCCTGCCCTTCAGCTCCCTTACTGTCACCAGTGTGAGATGCTGTCAGCTCATCTCCTCTCACTGCTGGGTTGTCATCACCAATCTGTCACAGTTTGCCCTTATTCTTCTGGCCTTTCTCATCATGTTTTAAAAATGTCTGACATAATCCCCTGTCCTCACATTCTACTGGTGTGTTGTGTTGTGCCTCCTCCCTTGAGCTCTAAGGTCTGAATCTGTGGTTTATGGCAGATTCATTGGAATTTGCCTGGTAGATGGTTTTATTTTCTTCTCCATCTCCAATGAACTTGTGTTCTAATGACTCCCAGTTCTGGGCCAAGCTTGCAAACTCCTTCGAACTTCAGCTTCCTTACTACACAAACCCACTTGACACAGGCAGCTGCATTTTTTTGAGATCTTGCGCTCTCTTGGCTTCCATGGTACTGTTGTCTTGTTTCTCTGTTGCTTCTTACGTGCCCTTTCAGAGAAGTTTATGGGTGATGTAATGGAGGGTGAACTGGGGATTCAGTCTTAGGTCCTGATTCTTTCAAACTCATAGAGCCATCTCTTGTGTCAAAAACGTTTATTGCCGACGCGCAGGGTGTTCAGAGCTTTGTCCAGCGCTTGTAACCCTGGTGCAACAGATTGGCTTTAGCGCAAGAAGTAGCCTGGGAAAAGCTTCACATCTTTCCTTCAAAGAACAAAGCTCTGCTGCAGTGAGACCAAACATAGACAGCTCCCCAGAAATAGGGGAAAAATCAGGTCTCTATGAGAATAAAGAAACTAAAAGTTGTGTTGGTTTTGAAGACATTTTTGGCATGTTCTAATTGGTTGTGTTGGGACAAAGTGGAGTGTGTTTCCGTGATGCAAGAAAGCACTGCTAGTCCTCACAGAAAAGCTTCACTGACTTTCAGCAGATGTTATAGGAATACAATATTCTAAAACGCCTTGTGTAATATTTTTTGTGATATTTTGGATTAGAGAAATAGTATCACGTAAGTCTAGTTATTTAAAAACTTATGTTGCTAGTTTATTGGAGATAACAAATTGAAACAGTTGTCATGTCCTAACATATAATACAAACTTCATATATTCATACACAGAGTCAAAACACAATAAATATAATTCAAATGTCAATCTGGTTCAGAGGCGATTAAGCTGGTTTAAAAAGTTTTTGATAGAAAAACTTGAAAGAGCATTTTGAGAGGGACTGGTTCCTGATTCATTAATTGCATCAAAATTGTGACTCAGTTATGATTTTCTTAAAAAAACAACTTGGTTCTACCTGTGTAGCACCTTATGGTATGGTTTATTTATTAGGCTAACCGTCCTTTCCTTCGGTTCCCCTAATGGTCTTTGAGAATGGGCAGGCTTCTGTCCTTTTGTTGTTCAGCTCCTATCACCGTGATTTGTGGTCAAAGGAGTAAAACCACTCTTGACACTATTTATAGAAAGCTATTTAACACCATCTTACTCCCTTCTAGATCTACAAGTTGCTACAGCATTCCCACTGTCAGAAAAGGAAAACTAAGATCTGAATTTAGCTTTCCTGTGTTAGAATTCATGTTATTGCTTGAAAGCTAAGCTTTTGCCATATATTAATGACGTAAAAAAGGCAGAAGATGAGTTTTGTATGAATTAAATCTCAACTACAAAATTGGTTAAAATGGGTTTGTGTAACTTTGGACCTTTGTTTTCCTGTTCATTATCTGTTTCTTTTGTGAGTTTCTCAGTAGCTTCGTCTTCAGTTTTGCTTTGGATCACAGCATCTCTCCCCGATATGAAATCTTGCATTACCAAGTTGGTTCCAGTTGTCTCCTTGGGCATCCGCTGCCATGTTCCTGCTGCAGTTGGCCATAAACTGTTGGTTGCCAGGATATGGCCGTTGCTCCTGGGCCTACGTTTTCCTTGCTTAGTTTTTTTGAGATATGACATTTTGTTTGCTATTACCACTGTCAACAGAAGTAAGAAGATGCAGATAAGCACAAGTACTGCTATGACAATGAAGCAAATCAATATAAGAGACTTATTGTCTTCACATGTTTCTTTTGTCATCGTATTCTTGGGTTTGCTGGTATTCCTAGATTCTCCACTGGCAGAAACAGCACTTCTGGCAGGGGAAGATGTTGAATTTTGGCCCCTTGTTGAAGATAAGGATTGCAGGGTAGCTGTCTGCATTTCAAAAGTAGATGTTTTGCTGCTGAAATTGGTGCTCAGAGGAGAATTTGTGTTGACTTCTGTTATGTTCCTGCTTCCACTTAGGTTTTGGCTGATAGGACTCCAGGTTTGGTTTATAACCCTAGGATAGCCGGTATGGTTTGCACTTGTTTGCAAACACAAAGAAAAGATTATCCCGACAGGGAAGGCGAAGTGTGGTTTACTATGTCTCTTTGTCTTCATCTTCCTATTTAGTCACCTGCAAAAATACAAATCACGGTATTAGTTTAGCGAATGCTAGTTCTTAGAGGTTTGAATTGGACTTCTTGGGCAATAGTAGGCAGCAGCCTTTTTGATGAAGAATATGCAACTTGACCTCATTTTTAGTGGATGTAGGGGGAAGAGTTCAAGTACTTGGAATTCTGAAATAATAGGTTGTCTCGAGCTTCTGACAGTTTGAGGTTATAGAAAATATGTGCAGATTATAAAAGAACATGGAGCAAAGAGAGAAAGAAAAGTGTTTCCTACTAACGACTCACTGGTGTAGAAGCAGACTCTGTGGTAGTTCCTCCTCTTTAAAGCTGGCCATACTACAACTTCAAGTTCATCACTTCTGCTTTTACACAGTGAAAGCAGAAACCCATGTCAAGTTTACGAATTACTGCTTCTGACTTTCCTGCGTGGCCCTGATTGTGGGAGATGCAACCCTGCTTGTAGAGATGGTCGAGTGAAAAGCTTTAATCAAAAATGTTCCTGTAAGTGACAGCTGTAACTTATTTTAATTGTTTGTATTTCTTAGCACAGCTGTCTGGAGTATTTCATAAATGCCTAGGAGAATCTTTGTTTGCTAATTTTTCTGTTTTATTGTACAGAAGGCTGTTTATCACAAATGTACTTCTCAAAATTTTTCTCACAAACGTGCTACAGATTGTGGCATTTTCTTTAAAACGCCCGAGATCGTTTTGCAAATGAATTACCATTCGTATGTTCTGTTTCACATTTGTGTAGTATTCAAATTTGCACCTGCTGAATTTGTCCGGAGGGCAGGAGACTGATCTTTAGGTCAGTCTGATCCAGAGACAATAACCTCAAAATCACAGCGACAGATCAGACGAGTCATGGACTGCTTCACTGCTGCGGCTTCGTCTGGTTTGCACGTGTGAGACACTTACTGTCCCCTCCAGTGTCTCTCTGTCATCTGTCTCTATTAACAGAACAAACTGTTTCCTTTGGGTGCTACAGACTACGTGTAGTTCAAATGTAAATACTGCTGTAGAGAATGACCAAAAGTAACGCGGCTATTTTTATAAATACAGTTGTTCTTGAAGCTACTGGTTTAAAGGTAACAAAGCATAGCTCTATGTTTGCAAGGTGAGGTAATCTGGAAATGCTCCAGGCAATGTTTACTTTGATCATAGCCAAAAGTTAGCATGCCTACTGAAGAACTTACTGTTGTCACTCCCAAAAATCAGAGGGGTGAACTTGCCTCTCTTGCGACATCCCGACGCAGCCCTTCCGTTGGCCAAGTGCTCCAGGACCAGGAGAGAAGCTGGGGCCCGGTGTGTCCCCGGGGAGCGTGCCGGAGGAGCCACGCAAGATATGCCTGTCTTTCACTCTGCTGTTCACCCGTAACAGAACATTGGACCCCATTCTGAGATGGATCCTTATTGCTAAGCTGGAACTAGAAACCATCTTATGGCTCAGATAGAATTTTTATCTTGTATGGTAAAGGTTGCCTGGAGGATGCCTTGTAGCATACTTGAAAAAGGAAAAGAGCAAAACAAGCAAAGCCTTTTTTTTTTTTTTTTTTTTTTGAATCATAAGAGCATTTCACAGAAAGTTTCTGCATGCCATGCAGAACAGAGACACATTTGCTGGTACAGGTAGACTCCAGCATTTAATGTTACTGTCTGAGAGCTGCTCCTCTCTCTGCCCACTCCCTCCAAGAACACAGTAAGTCCAGTGTTAATTGTAGCCATCTAGACCAGATGTGCTTTTTTAAAAAATAACCTAACTGATGTTGTTAAGGGCTTCTCTGAAAACCCTGAGAGCAAAGGAACTGATGGTTGAAGAGCTGGTTTGGTGTTTTTTTGGTTCAACCCTTGGTGCCTGGGTATTGATAGGGTCTGCTATCAGTGCACACCAAGATCTGCAGGACAGAGCAGCAGCAGAGCGAAGCAGCGACTGTCACTGTTAATTCTTTGGAGTCTGATTAGGAATAACCTTTAACACAACTAAAAATACAGTTACATCGGCTTCCTTAATTCAGCTGGAGATTTTTACAGATTACTGTTCTTTAGTTTCTTAAACTTCTTTAACAATACTTTGGCATTTAATTTTCTACAAAATCTAAGAAACTCTGAAATGGAACTTAGAATGCGAGAAGGAAAATGTGCACTTACCTTGCCAAGATGTAGTCAAAGGAGAGTTGGTGTTTCAGATATTTAGTCCTTTAACAATAAAATTGCTTTGTGCGTGTGTTTGCTCTTAGGATGCAAATGACCGTTAACATAAAGCACATAGGTTTAGACAACGCTGGTATTTTTTAAGCAAATCTGTAACAGAAATTATACGTCTTTTACTCTAAGTGGAGAAGTAAAACCACAGAGATGACACACTTCCTTTCTGTAACAACTCTACTGTGAGACGTTAGAGGGGGAAAAACACCAACTTGCCCAAATTAGCACTCAGAATAACAGGAAGTAACAGGGAAGAAAAAAAGTGCCTTTGGCAGACTGATATTCTGCGTTCGTGAAACTTATCCCCTCCGTTATCCTGCGCTCAGGTGGTTTACGTCAGATGTTACCAAGAGCAGTGTCCCAGTACGCGCAGAGCTACATACGTGCGGACAGTATTTATTAGCTCTTTCCATAGCCTGTTGGTTTGCCTTGGAAGAGTTGAGTTAATGCTAGCTTGAAACAGCGATGGGTATTTGAAAGCATCTTGGATGTTCTCGGGCTGCGGCGGAGTTTGAGTTTTGATTGATTCTTCCTAGCAGAATTTTGTCTGCTATTCTAACTCTGGAGACTTGGTTCAAGCAGATGCGCTGTCCGTTCTCATAAAATTCAGAGAATGATTAAACGAGAACAAATGGTTCTTAATATTTGTGTATTATCTGAATGTTTTTCTGGAAGGACTTGCTTTGCAGAGAGATCCTCTGTACCACTTGGAGTACTGGCTGTGCCTAGAAGCACTCCAGCAAGCATGAGAGCATGCTGCAGTATATGGCAAACGAAAGGAGTTTAAGACCCTTTGAAAAAGTTGCTGTACGGACACTTAACTAGTCTTAATTAGGACTTCTGAAATAAAAGTATTTTTCCACATATAAAAATAGATCTTATTTGAACCTCTAGAGAGGTTAATAAGTTAGTTTGAGGGACTTACACTTTACATTCATTTTTAAAGAAACTCTGATCTCTTTTCCTGTAATCCAGTTTTGATCCAATTGATGCAGTGTTGCTCTCCCGCATGGGTTTTATTTTTCCTTGTGGTCGATGAAACCTGCTGTCTGTCTGGAGGTTGCTTGGCTGTGGTGGGTGGCGTGACGTTTCGAAATGAGGTTGAGGTGAATCCCAAGTCAAGCTTCATCGTGCTGGGCACTGACCTTGGCTGGAGCGTGAGCCGTGGCAGCGCAGTAACAGATGCCGCTAGGCTCTAGCTGCCAGTCCGGGGTCACTGCTTTGGACTGGTGGTATTTTTAGAAGTGTGTGAAAGATCGGGGTGGCTTAATGTAGGAGTAGTACGTGTAATGCACCACTCGGACGTTTGTAACATGGATCTGAAATGCCCACCCAACAACGTCTGTCTGGTTTTCTTACAGGTTCAAGACTGGTCAGATCAATGGAGATTTACTGATCTACCACGTGCTGCTAACTCTGAAGCCATACTATGCAAAGCCATATGAAATTGTAGTGGACCTCACACACGCCGGCCCCAGTAACCGCTTTAAAACAGACTTTCTTTCTAAATGGTTTGTAGTTTTTCCAGGCTTTGCTTATGAAAATGTCTCAGCAGTTTTTATTTATAACTGTAACTCTTGGGTCAGAGAATACACCAAATACCATGAAAGGCTCTTGACAGGTTTGAAAGGAAGCAAAAGGCTTATTTTCATAGACTGTCCGGGGAAACTGGCAGAGCACATCGAACACGACCAGCAGAAACTCCCAGCAGCTACCTTGGCTTTGGAGGAGGACTTGAAAGTATTTCACAATGCTCTCAAACTGGCTCATAAAGACACCAAAGTTTCTATTAAAGTAAGTCCTTTTAATGCTGTTCCTCGTTAATTGTTATATTTTTATAAGGATTTGAATATGAATTTACTGTCTCTCAATTCTCCTCTGCTGTCTTGACGAGAAACCACAAATTACTAGTATGCCTCTTCAGGAAGTATAAAATTTCATACATTTATCTTTGTAAAATTAGAAGTGTCAGACTTTTCTCTCTTTGTGTTGTTAGCAATCAGTGCTGAGTCGTTTTTCTGTTCTCTTTCTAAGGTTGGATCGACGGCTGTGCAGGTGACGTCAGCAGAACGAACAAGAGTCCTGGGACAAACAGTATTTTTAAATGATATATACTATGCCTCTGAAATTGAGGAAATATGTCTTGTTGATGAGAACCAGTTTACCTTAACCATTGCCAACCAAGGCACACCACTCACCTTCATGCACCAGGAGTGTGAAGCCATCGTTAGGTCCATCATTCACATACGGACACGGTGGGAGCTGTCACAACCAGACTCCATCCCACAGCACACTAAAATCCGCCCCAAGGACGTCCCTGGAACGCTGCTGAACATTGCTCTGCTCAACCTGGGAAGCTCAGACCCCAGTTTGCGGTACAGATCTTTTAAAGTAATATCAACTTTGGTCAAAAATGTGAATTTTTTCCAATGTTTTCTTAGTGTTATCAGATCTCTCTTGCACAAAACAATTTTTCTTTCGTCACAACTCGGTAAAGTGTACTTTTTAATATAAAGAATGATTGGGTTTTCTGTAGGTGGAGAAGGGCGTACTTACTGTCAGGGTAACTGAAGGCATATAGGAAGCTTGGTTTCTCTTTGTAAGGAGAAGTGCTTAATGCTTTGCAATATACCTTTATTAGGTGCATTTGATTTTCATGGTGTTGACCTTGTTTAATAACCTGGGAGCTGCCCCTCTCAGAGCAGGCTCCTGGGTCTTGCCAGGAGGGGCTGCTGTGGCTGGGTGCTGGCTCAGCGGCACCCAGGCCCTTGGCAGTCTCTCTCCCAGCAGCTCAGGCGCACGTGGAAATATTTAGAAGTTCCTGGAACTGAAGGCCTTGCTGAGGAGTCCAGTACAAAGTCCTTGAAGCATACTCTTTAAGCTCATCAGAAATTGTTTAAAGCAAGTAGAGGAGTAATTTCTCCAAGGCAAAAGTTGTTGAATCTTAACTGGTGCAGGGAAAAAGTTCAGGGTTTAAATGTAATCTTTTATATAGCAATATTGATTTGATTGTTAAAATGTCAGTTCTGCTACTGTGGTGCCCTGGTGTAGTGCATGTATTCTAAAATGTACAAGAAAACTATTACAAGTCATGTTGCTTGCTTTGTTACAGGTCTGCTGCCTATAATCTCCTATGTGCCTTAACCTGTACCTTTAATTTAAAGATTGAGGGCCAGTTACTGGAAACTTCAGGTCTGTGTATTCCTGCCAACAACACGCTCTTTATTGTATCTATTAGTAAGACTCTTGCAGCTAACGAACCACACCTTACCTTAGAGTTCTTGGAAGAGTGTATTTCTGGATTTAGCAAATCTAGTAAGTAACACTAGTATTCCTTGGTGCTAACCACGAATTTGAAAAGATTTAAATTGGTAGCTGTCTAGCTTGGTCAATTAACCTTCTTCACGTTACTAGATCACAGTAGGTTTGAATTGCAAATGCTTCCTAGAGCTGTTTTAGCTGTTTCCAAGTTTATCCATTTGTATCTGTTTCTTAATAACGAAGTAGTGTAATAATCTGAAGCCAGGCAGTTTCACAAACTGGAATGGCATCTGTTGGAGCAAAAACATTACTTTCCACATTTGAATGTGCCCTTTCCTTTCTCATGAAGTAGATTTAAAAAAAAAAAAAAAAGGCAGCTGCCTTTTAAACTTCAAAATTTATATTAAAACAAGTTTTACTAGACATTCGTTTAGAGGATTAAGTTCAGAGAGATCACAATACAAATTATTTGTTTCATATTGCTGTTGATAGTTTTGTAGATCTCTATCAGGCTGTTATTAAATCACCAGAAATAGAGAATCTTGCAGAACAAAGATCAATATTTGATGTCCATGACAGCGAAGGTTTGAACCCTAGAATGGGCATACACTGAAGAGTTGCAGGGTTCTTTAGTCAGATCAGAATTGATCTTTGCAGATTGATTAAATCTCTCCATTGTCAATCTCGTTCTGTTGCACTACTTCTGTCATCCTTCTGTTTCCAGGCATCATACAGCTCTGACTTCACTGTTGGAAGCTGTTTAGAATACATTCTCAAGATTAGAAAGAAATGATGTGAAGTAGCCCTGCCTAATAGTAATGTACCCATCTTTATGTCATATCTCTTGAGAAGATATGAAAATGTCAGCATCCCCTTGCACATTCCTACAGATGTTTCTTGGATGCCGTGATTAGAGTAGGTTTCTTCTTGAAGGTTGTCTGTTTGCCCAGTCGTATTTGCTCAGCTCCAACAGTAATTATTTTAGACAATAAAACTGAAAGGAAGAGTGCTCACAAATCCTTAGTTTGAATAGAGACCAGTGCTGATTCTGTGTTACAAAGTGAATTTTTATTTCAGGTATTGAACTGAAACATCTTTGTCTGGAGTATATGACCCCCTGGCTGTCCAATCTGGTCCGATTCTGTAAACACAACGATGATGCGAAGCGCCAGCGAGTCACTGCTATTCTTGACAAGCTTATAACAATGACAATAAATGAAAAGCAGATGTATCCTTCCATTCAAGCTAAGATATGGGGAAGTCTTGGACAGGTACAAATTCTGCAGAATTTATTATGGTTTGTTTATAAGCAGATTCTAGAGTTTTTAACCACTTAACGTAGAGAAATAAAATGTTTCTTGGCATGAGCTAAGTATATTAGCTGTATGGAGAGTAGTGTGCTGTCTATGCTGAAGTGTCCGTTCTGTGAAATACTTCGTAAAATGATTAATGAACTCTGGCTTCTATGAATGTGTTCCTGGCTGCCCGGAGAACTGAAAATTAAAAATCTGTGGTATTAGTAGTGATTATTTCATCAAAGCCCCTGAACGTACGGCTGCTGAATGGAAAGAACAAAGTACTAGCGTTCCGAGTTGTGTTAGGCATGTGGAATTGAAAGAATTTTGCTTCTCTTTTATTCCTGTTTGCACTTTTAAAACAAGCATTTTGATTACAATTAATAGAATATATTAATCCTCCTGTTGGTCATTAGCTTATCACTTAGCCAAATTCTGTCCTCATCCTCCCTGCAAAGAAAATGAAAAAATAAAGCTGACGTCATATGTGCCATTCATGAGAGAGGTGCCTAGACAGTCCAGACCAGCTTTGCTTGCCGTGGCCAGGCTTGCTCACAAGCTTTGTATCGACTTTCTCACTGTCCTACTATTTTAATTTTTTTTAGCTGTCATCCAAACTGATGCAGCTCAGCATCACAAAGCTGCTCTTGGAGAACGTGGGAGAGCTGTCAAGTGGATGCATGAGCACGTTTTCTTACTTGGTCCAATTGGAAAGAAAGAAACAAACAAACAAAAAAACAAAAAAAAAAGACCCCCCAAAAAACCCAACCGAAAACAAAACACAATGTGTTTTGAAAGCTAAAGTCACGCTGAGAGCAATATGACTGTTATGTCCAGTGTGAAAGGCTGTTAACAGGTAAATATGGAAAACGCAAAATTAAAAGATTAAATATTCCACAGCAGTCGGAAATGTTATTACTGACTTAACTGGTTGCCATTCTGGGTCATCTTTCATAACGCAATGAGAGCTGAATTTGAACCACTACTGAAATAGCATTAATCTTGGCCTGCGTGGTAGAGTTCTCTGTGCACGTGGACAGATTTGGTTCTTACCTGCATATATTACATGTCCTTTTTTTTTTTTTTTGTTTAACATGAGAACAACTTTGTTTTACTAGTAGCCATATTCACACGTGGCTAGTGCTCTAAGCAAAATCTTTGACAGATGAGATCTGGCTTATTTTCTTGGAAATGCTTTTTTTCTTCCACTTCAAATCCAATTTCTTCTTCTTAGGTTCAGCATTTTATAAATACTTCAAAATGGAAAAGAAAATTAAAATAATACAAACTAAATTATAGTTTTCCACAGTTCTGAAGCACTTTGATCTGGAGTAAAACCTGATGGAATTCAGCTTTACACTTCCAAAATTTACATTAGGCTTTTTTCCACAAGGATGACCAATGACTGAAACTGATACTTCAGTTTACGGTAGTTATGCATCTTCAACTAATAAAAGGAATGATTGCTTATTTAAAAGGCGGTTTACTGTGGAAAAATAAAGTTAATCTGATGGATAAAAGAGGATTTTTTTTCTCTAACAGATAACAGATCTCCTTGATGTAGTGCTGGACAGTTTCATCAAAACTAGCGCCACGGGGGGCTTGGGATCCATCAAGGCTGAGGTTATGGCAGACACGGCTGTAGCGCTCGCTTCTGGAAACGTCAAATTGGTTTCAAGCAAAGTGAGTTCCCTCTTTGCCTTGATTTCCTTTTATGTACTAATTTCAACTTACATAATCGTGTGCACTGAGATGCTTCCTGATAACTCAGTACAGGCAGTAATGCGAAAGACATGATAAAATAGGTTCCAAGCACTAGAACAATTCCAATGTTAAACTGTAATAGTCTTTACTGAAATTTTGATCTGTGCTCTTCGTTAGAGTGCAACAAAATGGTTGCTGTCTTCTCAGGTGATCGGGAGGATGTGTAAAATAATCGACAAGACTTGTCTGTCTCCAACTCCTACGCTGGAACAGCACCTGATGTGGGATGATATCGCTATTCTAGCACGTTACATGCTGATGCTCTCCTTTAACAATTCTCTGGATGTGGCAGCACATCTCCCCTACCTCTTTCACGTTGTTACTTTGTTGGTGGCCACTGGTCCCCTTTCTCTCAGAGCTTCCACGCATGGTCTCGTCATCAACATCATTCATTCTCTTTGCACTTGTTCACAGCTTCACTTTAGTGGTAAGTTTTTTTCAGATTCTCCATTAAGCTGATTACTCCTTAGTTTGTTTGAGAAATACTTGAGTCGTCTTTGTCTCTTTAAACTATTCCAAGTGTCTGAAAATACCATGTTGTAGTTCAGCTTGCGTCCAAGTCAGAATGAGGATACGATCTACAACAAATGAGTATGAGATTTAAAAATGACTCTGGTATAGAGCAGGTGCATAAAGTAGATTGTTTCTATAACGAGTTTTAGAAAAAGAGAAGAAAGTACCAGTGAGTTCCTGTAATGCAGAGAAAGGAGAAAATACGTCTGTGCTAAAACTGGCTGATGTGCATCTTTTGAAGGGTTGCATAATGTGTTAATAAAAATACCAATTACATAAGGGAATTGTGAAACTATACTGTTAAAACAGGTATTTTTGCATACTGCTGTATTTTAGCAGTCCTAAAATAATTTGTATTAGCAAATATGTAGCTGTCACTTGTTACCGCAGAACTACAGTATAAAACCAGGCTAGATTTTGTGCAGGAAAAAAAAATTAAAAATTATGTAATCTTGTCTTTTAAGTAGCTGAAAGCTCATTTTATATCTATATATATTGACAGAGTGAGTGTGTGAAGACACACACACATAGATATATCTGTATAAAGAAAAGCTTTGCTTTGACGCACAGAAAGGCAAGCCTTCCTTTTTAAACAATGAATTTGAAGTACACTGAAACAAAATGAAAGTTCAGAATTGTAAAAATGTTCAGTGCTACTAGCACAGCCATCGTTTTCTTCTGATTTAAGTGGCTTTCTTCACTTTAGTGCCAGAGCCAAAAGCAGAATCTGGTGGCAGTTTGAGCTCACAGTGTTGGTGGTACTTCAAAGCAGGAACTCTCCAGGTTTCCATTTTCTGAACCAATGTGAGGAGAAGTCTCACGGAGCCACATCTTTAAACAAGTTTCTTTCTACCCGTTTTTAGAACGCATCTTCCTGGTGACTGGTAGCAGCAGTCTGTGCAGCAGACCAGTGCACATGGGATGACTGTCTGCTTTTGTGTTCGCGGGAGGGTGAGCCTGAGAGTGTTTAAAATACGGATTGAATTTCAGTGGTTTAAGTCTAATGCGTACAAATTTTTCAACAGAGGAGACCAAGCAAGTGTTAAGGCTGAGCCTGACTGAGTTCTCTCTGCCCAAATTTTATTTGCTGTTTGGAATCAGCAAAGTGAAATCAGCCGCAGTCATAGCGTTCCGCTCCAGCTATCGAGACAGGTCCTTTTCACCTGGGTCCTATGAGAGGGAGACTTTTGCACTGACTTCACTGGAGACTGTTACTGAAGCTTTGTTGGAGATCATGGAGGTACGTGGGTCAAGACAAAAGAAATTATCCGTTAGGGGTAAAAATGGCACTGCTTACACTTTCTGCAGGCAGGCAGTGCAAGTGAGCTGTACCTCCCATGATGTCGTAGTAGATAGCTAAGTAGCTGACTTCTGAGAACTAATGTAACTGTATAGTCTGAATTTTAAAAGGACTTTTTCTTAATGTTATGTGTATTGAAACAATATCATTCCTTTTAGGCTTGTATGAGAGATATTCCAACGTGCAAGTGGCTGGACCAGTGGACTGAACTAGCTCAAAAGTATGTCACAGATCCCAAAACGTGACAACCCCTGCCCGCCTGTGTAGTACACTTAGAATTCTCCACTTCCCATTGCACAGCCTAGTTGTTGTATATTTGTTTAATATAGTGTACTCTCTCTTCACAGGTTTGCATTCCAATATAACCCATCCCTGCAGCCAAGAGCACTTGTTGTCTTCGGCTGTATAAGTAAACGTGTGTCTCACGGACAAATAAAACAAATAATCCGAATTCTTAGCAAGGTAATAGACCCATATACCATAAATTGATTTGGTGGCGATAAGTTTGGTCAGTGCTGAGACTCCTGGATTAACAGTAGTTTTCAATATTGAGTTTAAAATGTGAGATCCTGAGATTGATCCAGAAGTCAGTATTTAAATAAATGAGAAATTTTCTGTTAAGGCATTTAGCTGCATGCACATGATTCACAACTTCCTTTTTTTTTTTCTTTAAAGGAAGTTAATTAACTGATGTGTTACAAGTAAGACAGTAAAGAGCAGGACATTCATAGGAAAATCTTCAAAACAGACTGCCTAGCTTGGTAATGATGTTCCATATTTTCTAAAGAAGTCTGAGTTCCATAGCTGGAACTGAACAGCATCTGAATTGTAAAAGAGCTGTTCTCTAATTCTTGCACCCTGTCCTGCACCTCTTGTTTTTTTAATGCACATTGTGCGGTTCCTTTCAGCAACGTGTGGATCACTGCTGTGTAAATGCCTGTTTGTAAAAGTTCTTGAGAATTGGTTTAAAATGAGCTCAAGCTTTGTAAACTAGTTAGGAGCAACAATTATTGTTTAGAGCTTTGATGGTCTTTTTGCAAAGCAAAATCTAATTATTATTGTCTTTTTAATTACTCTTTTTTTTCCCAACGAAAAGGGACTTGAGAGCTGTTTAAAAGGCCCTGATAATTACAATAGCCAAGTTCTGATAGAAGCTACGGTTATAGCACTCACCAAGCTGCAGCCGCTTCTGAATAAGGTAAACAACTGCAATTTTAGTGTAAACAGAGAACATGTTTTGTAAATGAAAATTATAAGTATGGGTATAATCTCAAAAATGCAAGGAAGTGTTGTGGTATCTGTAGTTCACACTTCACTGCTGTGACTCACGCTCGAAAGTGCTGCGTGTGGGAAACGGCGACAGGTGCTCGTGTGGGGCCTGCGCGGAGGCGTTGGAAAGGCTGCGGAATGTCCTGTTCCGCTCCAGCAAACTGGGCCGCAGCGATGTAGGCAAAGGCCGTAGCAGGCTCGCTTAATTCTTTCCAAAAGATTTTCAGTCTTGGCTTTCAAATGTTTGGTGGCTAATGTGTGCCTTTCAGATCACGGCTTGTAACAAACGTCAGTCTTGCCTGATCTGGCGTGAAGTTACCCATCTGTATGTTACGTCCAAGTTCATGGTTTGATCTGCGTGCCGATGGGTATGCCGTTAATGAAGAGCTTCCTCTAGTTACTGTTAGTAAATAAAACTTGTTCCTGGCCAAATGTGCTGCTTAAGAGACCCAGAATGTGTTGAATGCCAGTTCTTTTCTGCATGCTTTTTTGATTTGGAGAAGAAATTTTCTGGCCAGTTGTATGTGCAGAATTGTAATCCATTTTCAGTGTGTGCTCTCAAATTGTGAACAAAAGCCACGTTCCTGTCCAGTCTGGTGTAGAGCAGGATGCACCTGACGTTTCTGTAAGCAAGGGATGGAATAGAAGAGAGAAGGAATGGCTTGGGGGGAGGCTCCAAATTCGCTTCCTTTCTGCTCTTTGGCTGATAAGTGCATGAAGACTGCAGGTTCACGGGAGCATCTGTTCTGTTGGAATGGATGCGGCTGAGGACAGAACCTGCTACGAGGAGGACAGAGCTGCACATACAAAACCACTGCCAGTCCTGCATTGACAGGAACTGACCTGAAAGTGCAGTCCTGGAGCTTTGTTTTCCCTGCTAGGACTCGCCCATGCACAAGGCGCTCTTTTGGGTAGCGATGGCCGTACTGCAGCTGGATGAAGTCAACTTGTACTCCGCAGGCACAGCGCTGCTCGAGCAGAATCTGCATACCTTGGATAGCCTTCGAGTATTCAATGATAAGGTAAGCAAGCCCGCTTAAATTACTGATTTGTCACCTCTTAAACTTGAGATATGATGAGTAACTTTCTATGAGGTACTCCTGTATTTTATTTTTTCTGGGTCAGAGCCCAGAAGAGGTGTTTATGGAGATCAGGAGACCACTCGAATGGCACTGCAAGCAGATGGATCATTTTGTTGGGCTAAATTTTAATTCCAACTTCAACTTCGCACTTGTGGGACACCTCCTGAAAGGTAAGAATACGTCTTGCTGTTTGTTTCAATGAACACTCTCAGTTCAGAGATAAAAACAAGTCTAAGTATAAAGGGGAAAAAATGAGTGGTGGATTTTAAGTAACTCGGGTTACAGACTAGATCCAGAATTAAATGTTCTTTGACTAAAGGACTTTGCCAGGTGTCCCATGGACATGTCCTGTGAAGGTCCTTAGTGCTGATGATACAGATTCGTGACTGTCACAGGATGTGTGGCTTCGTTTGCTGCCGTTCTTTACTGCTTCCTCCAAGAATGCTGTCTTTGTATGTTTGCTTGTGTTCAGGCTCACCGTTTCTTTTAGGAGATACAATATATGTACAGACATTTGAAGTTAGTGATTTTGAGGGGAGGGACAGAAAAAAATTAGTCTTCAGTGTGCAATTTCTGTTAACATTGTGCTTCCATACTGTTCACATGAGGTTTCCTGAGAACATGCTGAAAAATATTTATACATGTTTTCAACGTATTAATGCTGCATAAATGTGCATTAAAAATTAAATACAATATTTGGTTTCTTAACCTCATTTCTTAGGGTACAGGCATCCTTCTCCTACCACTGTAGCAAGGACAGTAAGGATTTTACATACACTACTAGCTCTGGTTAACAAACATAGGAACTGCGACAAGTTTGAGGTGAACACCCAGAGTGTGGCTTACCTGGCAGGTAAAATGAAACAGACATTGTTTTAAATTTGTGCTAACTGAACAGGAATGGGTTATTGTGGGAATCCTGGTGGGTTTAGGTTGATAAAATTGTACCAGCGTAAAGGAAACTCATAACTGGGGGTGGACAGGAGTCTGGGCTAGGCTGGGGTACATCAATAAAGCTTTTTGTGGACTGAAGGCTTCCAGCGCAGGACCCACGGTGCGACTTTGGAAATACTTCAGGGAGGCTGAAGGCTGCTTGCTTTAAGTGCGTGCCTTAGAACATTCAAACTTCTAGTGGTCTGGAAATAGAAATTGGGACCATGTGAGGGCAAACGTTTAAATCACGTAATTGTAACTGGGTGGGGGCTGTGATTCTTTTTAAATGATCTGCTTTTAGTCTGTACATTTCAGTAAGGTGTAATTACATCTCAAAGATCTTCTTTATACTAAGTAAAAAATGAAATTGATGCAATATTGCTTACATTCTTCAATGTATTCCTGCTGTGGAAAACTTACGTTAGCTTTCTGTGAATTTTTAGCTTTGCTGACGGTATCTGAGGAAGTTCGAAGTCGCTGCAGCCTAAAACATAGGAAGTCTCTCCTGTTGACAGACGTTTCAATGGAGAATGTTCCTATGGATACATATCCCGTACATCACAGTGACACTAGCTATAGGTTGGTTGTCTAGCTTTTAGAAGTTATCCAAATCTCAATGTCTGTTTGCTTTAGTAAGCTATCTAAAGGTAACTTGTGGTATATTGAAAACTGAAACCCACATTCATAAAGCTAAGTTAATGTTCTGTTACGGTTTCCAGATCAATGTGCTACTTACTCTGTGATCGAGAATCAAAGAAATTTGGGTGTCAAATTCCTATAGATTTAATTTTGAGATTGGTAAAGCCATTTCAGAGCTTAACTGCTTTGGAGGTTGTTAAAGTCTTTGCCTAAGGTCTTTCTACAAGACCTAGTTCAGCTCATGTTTTGTTTGTATTTTAGAAGAAAGTTTTGTTTATGCTTTGAAGAGCTTCAAGGCATGTGCTGAGTAATCACTTGGTCCGGGTCGCTGGAAAATCTTGACACCTCATGGCCTGTCTTTAAGCAGCCACAGCGATAAGCTAAGAAATCAGCCTAGAAGTGACGTGGAGAGCCAGTTGCTCTCAACGGGGAGCACTTCACTCAGTGTCTCTCTGTTTAGCATCCAGTATGGAGTAGCTGATTACTAAATATCTTTTATCTTGCCTCTTAGGCTGATTTGCCTGTGTTCTTTCCATGCTTTATATTTTATGTCTTGATCGTTACATTTATATCAGACTGGTAGTTATTACTAGCTCAGACTTTTTTTGCAAGGAAAGTAATTACTATTTCTTAATATGTATTTTTGGGAGATTAACCTGGTTAGGAAAGAAGGATTTAACAAAGAATAGTTTGGCTAGTTATAAGTAAGACAGTTTTTTGCCTAAATGTGCGCAGTTTTGAAGATTTTTCTTAATTTAATTTTTCTGCACTTTCAGGACACTAAAGGAAAATCAACCCTGGTCATCACCAAAGGGGTCAGACAGACATCTGGCTGCCAGTTACCCGACAGTGGGACAGATAAGCCCTCGAACACGAAAGTCCATGAGTTTGGATATGGGGCAGCCTTCACAAGCGAACACTAAAAAGCTTCTAGGTTACTAAGATAACTAATTTACTAATTTGTTTACAGAATACCTCAGGAAGTGTTACTGGCAAAAAATTATACTTGTATTTATTCTGACATTAGGTGCTTATTCCTGATTCAGAGGAATATATGCACTTTCTACAAAATACAAGTCAGAGAACACTGTACAGTTAAAGAGGACTAATGCTGTTCTTTTGATCATGGGGAGGGAAGCAAGAATGACACTCAAAATGTGCATGTTACAGTGGAGAAAAAAGAAAAAATTTAAAAAAAAAAGAAGAAAAAAAAGATATTGCAGATACTGAAGTGTCATAGTGCCAATTTTCTGCCACCAGCCCTCTTTCAGCAAAACCGAGAAGCTGAGCACCTTAGCTTAGCTACTACATTGGATGCTGTGTCCTGCGCTAGAAGAGATGGTCCCAAAACATCGTGCATGTTTTGGAAGCAATCTGATTTTTGTCCATGGCTTCTCAGTGCATCGTGTTTACAAGCAAAGTCTTAATACCAGAGAGACGAGATGAGTTGCTTTGCGTAACTTGTGGTTACCCTTTTACGTTATACGGTGTATGTGGAAGAAGAAGGGCATTTCTTTCATGACAATCCTATTACTGCTTCCTTTTCAGTAGTCACATTTTGGCATGTTTATTTGATGTGATGTGTTGACCAGGAAACCATAGCATGCCCACAGCTTACATATTTGAATAAATTGCATGCTTTCCTCATATGTATTGTGAAGCATTTTGGAAACTGTGATGGAGAGCGGCATGGTGTGATCGTATTTTCTGTACCATCCCTGAAAATGGTGAAAATGTCCCCAGATTCCTATCAATACGTTGTAGATAGGAGAGTGGCTTGGCCAGAAAATCAGAAATAGTTAGGAAATGGATTTAGGTTTAATGTTTTTAATTGCCTGATAAATTGTTTTTAGGTACAAGGAAAAGTTTTGACCATTTGATATCGGACACAAAGGCTCCTAAAAGGCAAGACATGGAATCTGGAATCACAACGCCTCCCAAAATGAGGAGAGTAGCCGAAAATGATTATGAAATGGGTGAGAAACAGGACTAACATTTTAAGAGTAATACTAATTATAAATGCTTTGTATATATATACAAAGGATTATTTCAAAATTCAATGTTGATGTGCCTAGGTTACTACAAGGTAAGGGAGAAATATCTTTCTTAGAAACAGTGGCTTCTGGAGAGCAGAGTCTGCCATATTGCTGGCAACTGAGGTTTGAATTAGAGTCGCTCAGTTTGCAGGTGCAGAATAAAGGGCCGCTAGAAAGTACTGCATACAGGAGTGAAATGAAATAAATAAAATTTGGCTTTTTAGAAGTGAATAAGCCCTAGCTGCAGATTTCTGCAGGAGATGGAATGTGACCTAATGCCTAGAATGCCTCTCTTCATCTTCTCCCACATCTGCTTCCTGTGCCCCCATCCCCAATTGCAATGCAAGACCAGGGTTCTTCTGTTGCATCTGACGTCAGTCTGCTGCCTGACCCCGAGGATGGTACTTACACCCCTGGGCCTGTATTTCACTAAGTGGGAAATTGGGGTTCTTCTCTACCATTTGGTAATACATCCCATGTAGTGGTCTAGTCTGACAGCGTAGTTGTTGCTTTTCTACTTTATGAAAAGGCTGCTGAATTCTGAAGTTTGCGTGTGTCTGAAGTTGTTGTGCAAGAGCTAATTCTGTTTTGAGTTTGGGTGTATTTTGCTTTGGATGAGTTGCTCTTTTTTGTCTGGCAGAAACCCAGAGAATATCACCGCAGCAACACCCACATCTTCGAAAGGTTTCTGTTTCGGAGTCCAATGTCCTCCTAGATGAAGAAGTTCTGACTGACCCAAAAATTCAAGCCCTGCTGCTTACAGTTCTTGTAAGCTTTCTTTCTGTGTGCTGTCTGTTATTTGCTGATTCTCTCTTGTCTTCCAAAGAAGCATACGCGTTCCCCGCAGTGTTTTGAAATTCACATAGATCAGAGCCACTGTGATGGTCAAGTCCATTCTTTTGATGCTGTGCTTCCAACTTTCTAGGAATCACCTTTAGAAATGTATTTAAATGCTCTTTAAGAGCAAATACTGAATTTTCATTATTCTGTGTTGTTTTGTAGAACATGTCCAACAATTGTCCCGTTTTCCTGGCAGATTTTTATCACGAACCAATTTTATATAATAAAACAGTATTAATATAGGTAAAGTTAAGAAATGAAAATTGTTGGAATTGCAGCATGATTCCATTTCAAAATGGTTAACTAGTAATCCGAGTACAGTATGGTCATGCTTTCTTCAGGTGTACCGATACAGTTACCACTCCTGATATAATTCAGAAAGACTCAGTTGCCCACTTCTGTCAAAAATTGACTAGCTGAATTTTTTTCCGAAATAGAAGCTATTACCAACTGTTTTTATTGTTTCCCACATACACATAAAATAACGTGATTCCATGTCCAAAGAGGACATAAATTAATCTTTTGGTAATGCTGCTCTCTGCGATTCAGAAATCTTAAAACCTTAAGCTCAACGAGAACAGAAACCTGTAACTACTCAAACTGCGTTAGACGCGTGCTAATTAAATCCTTTACCTTATGACAGGCAACATTAGTGAAGTACACTACTGATGAGTTTGACCAGCGGATTCTGTACGAGTATCTGGCAGAAGCCAGTGTTGTCTTCCCAAAGGTCTTTCCTGTTGTGTGAGTATCCAGAGCTCTGTTTCTGATGACTCTGTGCTCGGCCCTTCCTGCGAGAGGTCTCTGGAGCAGCACAAGCGTGTGCAGGGTGCCTGCTGACTTGCAGGTCACTCGCTGCCATCTGTCCGTGGCTGGTGGAGACAGATGTCCATAGCAATCTGAGAATCATCCTTTTTCCCTGTGTTAAGTGAATATAGTGTCCTTACCAGAAGAGGCATCCTCAGATCCCCCCGCCACGGGTGGTCCCCCGCCACGCTGTGCAGCGTCACCTGGCCAGGCGGGTGGCAGAGGGTGGCAGAGCTCTGTGCCTGCGGCGGGGGAGCTGGCTGTGCAGCCACCGGCTGCGTCCAGCAGCTTGCGGCATCCCTGCTGCCGTTGCTCTGCGCTGGTGACCTGGCATGGCGTTAGCACTTACTGCGGAGACTCCGATTACATCGTCATGCGTTCATGTACCTTCCCGTAGAAGGCAGCATATACTGCTGCTTGAATATTGTTTTGTCCCCAGTCAGACTCAGGTTTTTTAATCAGTACCCCAAGTGTGTATCAAAACTGGTTGGAAGCATTGTTCAGGATATTTTTTGGACGTATTTCTTTGGATACCAGTTAAAAGTAGTATTCGCTGGAGTCAGTGTGTGTAAGGGGAAGCCAACTATCAGAGATTAACATCAGTAGACTTTTAAAACTGACCTGTGCCTGAGTTAAAAATGACGCTACCTTTTTCTGGCTTTATAAAGTAATGGTCAAAGCCACATACAAGTTCTGTGACTTATTGAAACCACAATTGTAAGTAACTGGCATTTGTATAAAAAAACCCCAAAAGTGCATGAGATCCGCAAGGGAGCTCGAACGAGGCAGAACCCTGTAAAAAGCTGCCTTGAAATTCCAGCTCTGACATGTGCACAGATCCAGTGAATAATTTTCTGGTTGAAAACAATTAAAATACTTGCAATTTCAAGTGCTAGGTAAATGCTTTAATGGGTTATCTGGTTGGTACAATTTTTCGAAAGTATTACAGATCGTAAGAGTTCTCGCTGACCATGTATAGGAATTGTGTTCTGCTTCTGAAATCACGGAGGTTTTGAAAATCCCACCTGAACTGCTGTTTGCTAAAGTCAGTTGGGAACTGCAGAATTATTTTGTTTAATGAACAAAAACCAAGCCACTTCTCTTTTCTTCAGGCATAATTTATTGGATTCCAAGATCAATACCCTGTTATCGCTGTGCCAGGATCCAAATTTGTTGAATCCGATTCATGGGATTGTTCAGAGTGTTGTCTACCATGAAGAGTCTCCACCCCAGTACCAAACTTCTTATCTACAGAGTAAATATTTTCCTGTTTTTTTTTTTTTAAAAACGCTGTATTTTAAGTCAGATTTACTACCGAAAATGTTTCAAAATTATTGCAGCCCTAATAGAACAGGCAGTCAGTCTCGTGTGGCATCTCTCCAACGTCATATATCCTAGTAAAAATAAGAGTTGTGTGTTAATAAAACCCTGCTGACACGAATATCAAAACTGCTTGCTGCAGCTGTGCACCAAAAATTAAAAGTATTACACCATGTACATGAGTCCAAAGAAGTTGAAACTCAGTATTCTGTTTCCACTAACCAATTCAGAGAAATACAGAACATGAATGGTGGTGATAAACGATGAGTTTTAAGTTAACCTTGTAAGTTAGGGGTTGATGTAACTATTGGTAAATTCCATAGAACAGTGTTTGTTTTTCAGTGCATAAGCTCAATTTCATGTGACACGTCAGCACTTAAAACCTAAATATTTTTTTGTAGTCCTTAATCAAGAACTTGCCAGGAAGATCCATGAGAAACAGATGACAGCTGAGAAAAACGTAAATGTTGATGTAACTTTTAAAGTGAAATGTGTATTCACAGGCTAAATTTACCTTTTAAAATACCATCCAGAATTTCTTGCATAACAGTCCTGAGATCTCAAGGTTTTTCTAACTCACGTATTTCATATACAAATTAAAATGTTGGGATTTTATCTTCTACATGGTTTGGACAGCATCTAGTGTTGCGTTTCCAACTCAAAATATTTCATTTCCGTGCCTAAGCGAGTCCCGGTGATGACCTGCCTGTACTTTCTGTTGTTTTCTGTCAGGTGACCACTGTGGTTTTGTGCTAACGTTCAATTTGTTGTTGTAGGTTTCGGATTTAATGGGTTATGGAGGTTCGCTGGCCCATTTTCTAAGGTAAGAACAGCACACTGTGTATAAATTCATGGGTGATCTGTCTTCATTTTCTGTGTAAAGCACATTGGTGCTCCAGGAAAGATGCTGATAAATGACAAGCCGTAGAATTTATACAAGAAAGTTAGCAATGTCAGGCTCACTTTTATAGGTACAACAGTTTCTGAGCCTGCAGCAGATACCTTGATAGACTCAGTAAGGTCCAGTTCCCGAAGCTGGGTGGAAGCAGTCGGGTGTGGGAAGGCACCTGGCTACTGCTCCCAAATTCCCTGAGGGGCCTTGGGTGTGCAGCGTAGTTCAGAGTCCTTGGTTCGCTGTGTCCCTCTTACAGTGTAGGGGATTAAGCTGATAATTGGTGTGAGAATTCCGTAAGGATAAGTTCAGTGTTACAGCAGAACCAATGCATCGAGCACTGGCCAGCTGTGCTGCCGGTTGTTGCCTCTGGCATCGCAGCAGGAGAGGCAGCGCACGGGGCCGTGGCCTTCGGGAGCGGGGTGGGGGCGGGGGGCGGTGGCAGCTCACCTCAGGGCCCAAGCAGTCTCTGCTTTTTGGCTTCGTCCTTCCACGCACTCCTGAAATTATGCCTACAGGTGGTCTTTAGTTGTGCATTTAGATTAATCTGGCAAAGACCACAGATCAGGTTTTACGCATACTCACACCAAATGCTTCTTAAAATTTTCACGGAAAACCAGTGCGGTATTAGAGTGAGTTCTGGGGCGAAGCTCATATGGACAGACAAGTAGAAAGAAAAGATGTAATATTTTTTTTCCTTCCCTGTCCTGTCACCCACAGCAAACACAAATCCCAGATTATGCTGAGCTCATAGTGAAGTTTCTTGATGCCTTGATTGACACGTATTTGCCTGGAATTGATGAGGAGACCAGTGAAGAATCTCTCCTGACGCCCACATCTCCGTATCCTCCTGCAGTGCAGAGCCAGCTTAGCATTACTGCTAACCTTAACCTTTCCAATTCCATGACCTCGCTCGCGACTTCCCAGCACTCCCCAGGTCAGTAGCTCTTCTGGTACTACATCCATGAGGGAAACGTAGTGAATTTACTGGTTTTGTAGCCAAACACTTAGTCTCCTCGTCTCTTTGGGTGTGTTTGTGCATCAAACATCACTGCATTCTGAAGTCAAATGAAGATCAAACTGTTCACTAAGCTGCTGCACTGCTCTTTCCGATGCTGGATTTTGTCCAGCACCAAAGCTGTCTTCCAGGTCGTTACACGTGACAGAAATAGCATTCAATGCATCAGAACGAACGGCAACTGCATCTTGATGTGGAACATATGCAGCAGTGGAGCCTTGTAAACTGATAAATATAAATATGCAAGAACGATATTTTGCAAGGAGAATAACACCTGTCTGGGCACTCCAAGGTAGCACATAGTAGGAAAAATAGTGCGGCACTGTGCCTTGGAAGAGGGTGTCTGGGCTGGCACGGTGGCAGCTGACGAGATGATTTATGCCAGGGCTCTTGTAGGCAGCATCCATGGCGGTCGTATTCTCCCTTGAAGGAAGAAAAGTGTTCATGGGGATATGTGTGGAATGCTGGGTCAGTTCAGACTATTGGATTGTCAGAAACATGCTGCTGAGGAAATGAAGGCATTCAGGAAAACAATAGCCATCAAAGGTGGTAAATGAAAAAACCCACTAAATTCCTTCTGGCTTGGGGAGAAGGGGGTTCCAGGGAAATGCAGGGGTTAAATTCAACAGCATAAACGTTCAGGGTGAAAAATGAAAAAAAGAGAGTAAAAATTACTCAGTATAGCAGATGAGGCATAAGCTAGAGGAAGTTAAATATAGGAAGAAAATGGAATTTACGTCAAAGAAATCTGCATGAAGACTCTTCCTGAAGTGATTTTGGATTAGTGTCTGGTATACTGAGGAGGTTCTTTACTCTTCTTTGTCATAGAAGTTATACTGTGTGATACTTCTTAAAGGATGATTTAGCTGTTGCAGTTCCAAACACTGAAGTCAGTCGACTTTTGTTTCTGCTTTGTTGCTACCCTCGATGGAGGGCTGGAAACCATTTGTGTTTAGGGGTCACATTTACAGAGGGTGCTGGGTTTTTTCACTCTCTTGTTCGCTGGTTTCTGCCGGCCCTGCAGTGAGCTCTGCTGAGCTTCATTTAGCTCTCTGCGAGAAATCTGCTCCTCTGGGTACCGCTTTGCTCAGAGATGCTGCGCGTGTGCTCTGTGCGCTGTGGTGGGTGGCGCAGGCGCGAGGCACGTGCAGAGGGGAGACAGTGCTCTGTGTGCGAGTATTTGGGAATAGGGATTTCTGTTTAATGCAGTGAAAAATGATTACTACTTGATATTTCCCAGTATGAGAAGCCAGTTTAAACAGTTCAGATCTGGGGAGATCGCCTTCTTGACACTGGTGCTGTGTTCTAGACTTCGATTTGAAGATGCCTGTCGGTCTAAATAGACTCAAACCAGGATTTGCTTTCCAGTTTCCTGCCAATTCAAGATGATTTGTTCCATTAAATACCATTATCCAAAGTGAGGAGAGAAAGTGGGATGAAGCATATTTTGCCCAGTTGTTACCTCTTTCTCTGCTACTTTGTAGCCTGAAGGAGACAGCTGTTGCTGCTGTTCCCTGTCCTGTGTTCCTGCCTGAGAACACCGGGAGCGCTGGCCTGAAAGGGGCTTCCTGGGGCCGTCCGGGAATCCCGTGGGATTTGGGTGATGGGAACAGGCAGAAGCTGAGTTTGAAGGAGTTCTACAGACTGCTGTTCTACTTAACAGTTCACTATGTCCGTTATATGTTATGAATATGTAATGCAGCCTCTGTATTATATCGTCATGCAATTCGTCTGGTATATAGAAATATTTCTGTATTAAAACTCCTAACAGACTGCAGGTACAGATAACAACCAAGGTTATGGAAAAGGAAAGTGGTGCAATAGAAACTTTCTTATTTAATATACAGCTAAGAATTATCTGTGATGTTAGAACAGGGAGAAGGATAAAATTAAACAGGGAAAAAATAGCCCTTGCTGTCAGTGTGAAAGCAGGCACGTTATGGCAGCATCTTTCCACTCAGAACGTGGTGTCGGCGGCAGCTCTGCCGGTTCTTTTTGCGAGGATGAAGTGGTGATGCAGAATTAGGCCCTCTACTAGTGAAAAAAGCGCTTCACTACGTGAATGTCTTCCTTCCTTATGCCTCACTTTCTATTCCTTCTTCCTTTGTTAGCTAAGAGGAAGGAAACAATCCAGCTCGTCAAAAATTTCTTTAAGTGTTCTGCAAACAGATGGCTTTTAGCAAACGCTGGTTACAAACCCATGCCCATGGCTGGAGTTAGGAGCTAGTGAGCGTGTTCAGGAGACTGTGGGGTCTGTGCCAATGCAGTTGTGACGCTCTGGGCATGGTTTGCTTGGAAATTAAATTTTGAAAGACCAATATGAAGGCCAGGAGATTACGAACGGTTCCATTTTTCTGTAACCAGACTGGAGGCATCTTTATGCAGAGTCGGCCTTGCCAGGTGTTTCCGGCTGGTGTGGAACAGCCTGGAGTGCTGACTGCTCTACGAAAGCCTTGCTCTTGCTGTGCAGTCCAAGCGGCGTTTGCCCATCATCGCTTGCGGTTCATTAGTGTCTTGCCCATGTCCTTGAGCATGCTCGCGTCAGTCTAGCGGTTTGAATACAAAGCCTTGGGGTTTGATCAGGATCTCCAGCTCTCTCAAGCTGTGGACCAGGTCACGACACGGAGCTTTTCGTTCTGCTCCTTCATCCCATATTTATCACACTGCTCCACTTTAGTCCAAGTACAGTTTCACTAGTTTAAACTGGTACGTTAACCAGTGCAACTTAGCATAAAACATGCTTTGCTGCTTACGTTGTTTAATTGTATTAAAAATGTAATTGGTCTCTGGCACTTCGTACAGCTCTATGGCTGCGTACATGAATTTTGCATTCTCATTAGCTGTGCCCAGAGGTGTGGGATGGCATTGTCGTTGCTGTCATGTTTACACTGTAGAGACGAGAGCGAGGGAGGAAGCGGTGGAAGACCTGATGCCTGCCAAGATGATAATCATTGCTGAAAGAGTCACAGAACGTGGAGGTGGGCCACAGGATTTGTTGTAACAGCAAGGCAGCTGTGGGACTAATAAGGGATGCAGATCTGTCATCCCCTTACGCGGATGTGAGAGCTGCTGGGCAAGAGAATCAAGTATTTAGCTGAGTTACTTCTTCACACCAAGTTAGTTTCAGCCAAGTGAGTTGTTTATTATGGTTACAAATATATTAAGTTGCAGATAGATGAAAAAATGTTTTCTTGCATCTGGAGGCAACTAGGTGAGATCATTCTTTAGAAATGTTTTGTCTGTCATCGTCCCTTCTCCTTTCCCTTCCCCTTGTCGTGGACATGGTTCACTTACATTTTTTTCTTTCATTCTGTGTCTGTGAAGCTTCTCTGCCTTGCTCTAAATAGGCAGCTTTCATGCAGCTTCCTCATCAAGGTACACTACTTTCATCGTATTTGCACAAAATACTGCTTGATCTGCTGCTTCACGGTCGGGCTTGTGGCGTGAGAAGTGGTTCACTGATCTTTTGAGATGGGAATGGCTGCAATGTAAGTGCAAAGCTGTGGCTTTCCTTGTGTGATGCTAGTAACAGCCGATGACAGTGCGGGCAAAGCAGGTCAGTCAGATGCGTAAGGAGGACATAGATTTGGCAATAGGGAATAGATTTGGCTGCTTGGTGTGTGAAATTGCTCCGCTGCAGGAGTGAAGCTAAAATGAAGAACTGTTTCATGTGAGCTCTTTAGGTTCACAGGGAGTCAGCTGTAACTTCAGTGACCCGCTACCGGCAACCAGACAGGAGTTCTTTGGACGAAATTGCAGCAGACAGAAGCTCACTCAAGTGGGTACTCAGCACCGCTGGATTTCTGCTGCTGTATGGAGAAATAAGAAAAAGCTGCAGGAGAGGGTTTTTTGCTCACACCTGTGGGTTGCTTCCTATTCCCATCATAGTGTGTGGTTTTTGTGAGCTCATACGAGGAGGGGAAGGACGATGTAGCCTGCAGCCGGCTTCTGGCTGGAGCTTTGGAATTGTCCCTATACGTCTGTGCAATGCAGAGCGGTCTTTGTTCTTGCTAATGCCAGTCAGAATCAGTTTCTTATGGGAACGAGACATAACTGTGGGATATGTCATTTACAGTAATAGGATTTTGTTCTAACCTCTTTATTCACTGTCAGACATTGTAATTTTTGCTGCTGATGGTACTTTTAGCCTCTCGCATAAAAGCACCCCTCCTGCTATTCATTCTGATGCTGCACATGTACCAGAAGTGTGGAGAGTGTTGCCAAACACACGTCAAACGTACCCGTTTTTTTGCAGAAATAGTGTGACAGCTACACTGAGATACTGCTGCAGGAACAATTAACTCATGGTAGCGTGAGCATAGAAGTAATAATTGATTGGAAGCATGTCTGTGTTAGACGGAAGTCTCAGCTTTTATATCTTCAGGTTCCCGTGTCCAAAGCGTTGGAGTTAATGGCTCACAGCAAGGCTTTCGGGTGCTGTCGTCACGTCAGCATGACACTTAGGCTAAAGCAGTTCATTTTGAGGTTGGTTTGGTGTTGTTCTTTCAGCAAAACATAATAGAGTTACTTTGTCCTGCAGAGAACGTCCAAAGCTTCACAGAAAAGAGTGTGCACTGCGATATAAAGCCCGTCAGGTTCCATCCACAGCTCGTACGCCATAACCTGCCTCCTGCTTTTGGTGGAGCTGAACTTCTGCGACAGCAGATCTTGGAAGGATTTCCAGACTCCTCTGTTCCCGCTGTGTTTCCTGTTAACACCCTGCTTAGACAACTGGTTCTGTAGTTGTCCTTGTTAGAAGTTAATGTTGATTCTTTTTTTTTACTCTCAATTCGCCAGAGTTTACATCATTGCAATTGGTGTCTGCACTTGGACACTTCACTCTGGAAGTGAATACCTGCATCAGTTCTGTTCTGCTGTGTGCAAAAGAAGCCAGCTGAGCCTTTCCTGCCTCCTGGCAATGAGACAGAGTCCTCCAGACATTGATTTGTACGTTCTGTACTTGTACTGATCTTCGTTTGTGAGCCAAGATTCAGCGTGGAGGGGAGTTTTAGGTGCTCGAATACATACGGATCTTCCCTGGTAGCAAGAATCAGCCTCTGCCATTGCAGCAGAGTTCTGCGGGTTCAGAACTGAGCCTTCCCCACTCCGCCATTCCCCTGTTTCGTAGCAGTCGTGGATTTTTGGCTGGAAGGAGCAGACAGATCCGAGTCTGTCGATTCTTCCTCCTAGAGAGCGCAACAGCTGGAAGAGCCTGGAGTCAAACTCTGTCATTGCTTGGTCCTCTCAGAACGCGTCAGGAAGGGAGGGCTTGCATTTGGTGTGTTCCGTGGGTACGGGTGCTGGTGCGAATGCTTTGCGGATGGAGGGGAACCCTTCATCTGCCAGGTGAACATTTTTGAGTGCTATTTCCCATACGAAATAAAATTCCTATTTCTGTTTCAAGAGCTGTAAGGTGCACTCAGTGAACAGTTCATACCCCTCTCTATTTTCATATGGTTTCAGGGAAGTAGCACGGATTGAAATAGATCAGCCAGTGCCTGTAGGCCAGAGTATTTTGTCTTTTGTTGTTGGAGGCAGATTAAACTAACATCAAACTCTGTCTGCAACTGGGGGGGGGCAGGGAAGAGTATTCAGACGCGTCATGCGAGTCACGTTGTGTGTAGGTGAGTGCATACGTCTGCGTGAGCCGGCATCGCGCTGTAACCTGGGGAGGTGTCGTATCTGGTCAAAGTCCAGGCTTCCACTGAACATCAGATTGTACATCAGATCCTGAAAAAACACCACAGAGCTGCAGTAAAACAGCTGCCTCAGATCTGCCGTTTGTCAGGCACCATCAGCAGTGAGGTTGTAGGACGTCGGCTAACCCAGTGTCCCGCGCCCGGCTGCGCTGGGGTCCGTTTCCAGCGGCTGGCGTGGGGCTGTGGTTCCGCTCCGTGACCAGCACAGAGTGGGGCCGAGCAGCGTTTGCGCAGGGCAGGGAGCTCCTCACTTATTAGATCATTTTCTTAATCTTTGCCCCCATTTTCTTGCTTTTGACTCTTCCTCTCCACTCCAGCCCCGCTGGGGTGGGGGGAAGAGTGAGCGGTGCCTGGCACGTACCTCGCTGCGGGGCGGCGCTCCTGCAGATCCTGGGTCGGGGTTTGCAGAGGCCCCGGCTCGGCAGCGCTCTCCCGGGCGGGGCGGCACCGCTGGTTTGGACGAGCCGCTGCCGGCCAGCACGCCGGTTTGCGGGGCTGTTGCCCCGACCTGCGGGAGCAGCGTCCTCCGGGCCACGCGTGGGTCACCGGTGCTTGTGTCTCCGCAGGGATCGACAAGGAGAACGTGGAGCTCTCGCCCAGCGCTGGACACGCCAGCGGCGGGAGGATGCGCCACGGCTCCGCCAGCCAAGTGCAGAAGCAGCGCAGCGCGGGCAGTTTCAAACGTCACAGCATCAAAAAGATTGTGTGACTGTTTATTTTAATTCTTTTTTGTTGATGTTGGAGACTGACTGACACTCGCGGGCCTCTCGCAAAGGGCCCTCCCTGGTTGTGATGCTGCACTTAATTTTTAAAGTACCCACCCTGTCAGCCATGTTGCCAGATGATCAACTCCTGAAACATGACCTGAATTTTAATGCCTTCATTTCTTTCCTTCTGTTCTTGGTTTAAGCCGGTGTTTCAGAGCCGCTCGTGTAGACCCTGACAGACTTTGTAGCCGAAGGAGGTGTGGAGCCCTTTAGCGCTGCAGAACCGTCCCCTGCCCAGACGCGAAAGCCATTTCCCGCGGACGGTTCTGCCTCGCTGCTGTTGCCTGCCCCGTTCGTGTCTGCTCCTCGGGAAGGTGTTCGTCCTCAGGCCTGTTGGTGCCCTTGGCGAGGTGGTGGCTGTGTGAGCCGCGGGAAGTTACCGTCATCCTGGTTTTATTTCAAACCTGTAAGTTTTTTAGCTGTGGACTTTTTTTTACCATATTTAAAAGCAACTTATGATAGCCACAGTACAAGGAGCTTAACCAGAAGTGGTTGATTAGATTAAATTCCGAGTAATTAGCAATAAATTTGAGAGGACAAGGAGGCTGCATGAGCCCCTTCCATTCCCCAGACCGTAGCTCCACACACTTGGACCGTATGCCTACCAGACTGGACTAACGGGCTTTTTTCCAAAGCAGTTTTTTTTTGCTGTACGTTACCTGCACTAAAAAAGGTTGTGTAGTGGAAAGAAAGTCGCTGAGAACTGACTATTAAGCTGTCATTGTAGCAGAATTGAAGATCTATTGCTTCTTTCTTCCACTTCGCACGTCCTTTAGTTCTGCCCTTCCTGCCAGTACGCGCCTTTGAGCCGCCTCGGCAGAACAGCCCGCGGGGCGCGGAGCGGAGAATTGATGAATTGGCCTCCAGCTCTGGGACACGGTGTTTGGCAAAGCTGCTTTTGTGCTGCCCAAGTGGTGAGACGAAAACAGTAACGTTTGCGTAAGGTACATGAATTTGAAAATAACTGACGCTGTGTCACAGTCAGGTTTGCGGCGCCATCCCAGCGCCCGCGCAGCCGGCGGCAGCCATGGCCGCCTCGCAGAGCTCTCCGGGGGTCCGGTTTGGGAGGGCTCGCACTCGAGGGCTGCACGAAGCTGAAATCGCTGTCACTGTGAAGGACTCACCAGCCACGTGGACGACCACGAGAACAGGCTGCGCCGGGGGTGCCGCAGACGATGGCGAGCGGAGCCTGCGCCAGGCTGCGTGGGCTCCTGCTCAGGAGCGCTCCAGCTGCCCCATTTCAGATCCCTGCTGTATGACAGAAACTAACGGTCCCGGAGTGGTGTTAAAGGAAAAAAGTATATCCGCTCTGTAAAATAAAACCCTCTAGTGTTAGTGGCTGTCAGTAAATCAAACTCCACAGCTAAACTATTAGAGAATGGTACAACGAAGTGTTCCGGTTTCATTGATAGAGCACATCATTCACATGTATCCACACAGTAACAATGTAACATTTATGTAAATAAAAATACCTTTATTGTATTGATTCATAAAATAACAATTTAATTTCTTTAATTTGTTTACAGTCCTGGAAAAACTATGAACACATACTTAATATGCAAATAGTTTGCCAGAAGAGGAAAACTTAGAATTAGCAGTCTTGAGTTGGAGATTTTGGAAAAAATACGAAGACTTGTGCAATTAACCAAACGTTTTTATTCCTGGCCGTGTAGGAGCTGCAGTGGAAGCGTGGTTACTGGGCTGGTCAGAGCTCTGACAGGGACTGGGAGGCTCGGAGTGAGTGTGGGAGCAGAGCAGCGACTCGGGCCGTGCCCTGCGCTGCCGCGCGTGTGGAGCTCGGGGAGGCGCCGAGGTAAAATCGTTCTCGCCTCGTACGTCAGATTGCGGGGAGCCGCCTGCAGCGTCGCTGCGGTTTGCGCTTGGTTCTGCTGAGTCAAGCGAACTCCAGCCCTTTCTGTGGTGCTGAAGACAATGAATTGTAGAAGCCTGAAGATTTGTAGGTAGGAGGAGGAAGGAGTTTCTTGTAAACATAATTTGCTGTTAGAACAATACAGCTTTCCGTTGTTTCTGCTACGAGCAGATTTTCTTTAAACAGTAGTAATTCCAGATGAATGACCAAATCCGTTTTGTTTGGCCTGGGTGCATTTGAGAGCAGCTTTTTCAGTGTTTTGCGTTACCTGTATAAAAAAATAAGTGTCCCTAAATTAGAAGGAACGCATTCTTTGAAATACATATAATGTGAACTCAGAGTGGGCAGTGATTAAAATTACCTTTCACATGGGAACTAGAACTACTCCAGGCTCTCAGTCCCAGCTGACAAAAACTGCTATCTTCATGAAGCAAGTCGACAAAATTGAATTTATTCTGTTTCCTGGAAGGAGGGAGAGTCACTTGGTGTTTTCACTGTGTGGTTCAGCGAGAGGACCTGAGCGTTCTTAGAGCAGGGGTGTCACACACGTTGGGTAGCGGGGGCTGAGGTTGGGTGTAGTTACAGTCGGTGGCCGAGGTCCAATTCAGGGTCAGGTGCGCGCCGATACGCAGGACCGTTGTCTCGCAGTGCCAGCCGCTGGGAAGCGTGTGCTCAGACCAAGGGGGAAGCACGGCCTTTCCTTAGTGACTGCCCTCTGTCAGTGAGTAGGTGTTCGGTGCCTTACTGTCGCGCTCGTCACTTGGCCTGCTCCCTGCCGCAGCCACTGGTTTGCCTTTCCATTTTCTTTCGCACATCCTCCTTTGTTTGTTCCCTTCTCCTCTTTTGAGTATTCTCCATGCTGCTCCGCTCCGTCCCGCGGAGCACCGCTCTCCGTTCCCGCTCCCGCCTGCCCCGCATCCCCTTGCTCCATTCCCGCCGGGAGCAGCGGGTCGCTGCCGGTGACGGCGAGGTGAGACCTGACCTGGCGAGGGGGAGAGATCCGGGAGTTCGGCCTTCGTGTCGCTGCTCCCGGCAGCCTGCGGACGATGGGGCAGCCGCTGCTGCAGCCGTGGAGTCTGCGTGCGCTGAAAGGAGAACTTAGATGTAGAAACACCCGATCTGAACGTGTGGACCAGACGGCTACGTCACGGGGACTGTACGTTTGACACCCCTGTTCAGAACGCGTTACCGTTACGCACTAACCACAGTTAAGTACTGTAAAGATGATTAACGTTTTGTTTGTGTTTGTATTTTCCCTGACTTAAAGATAATTCAGTAGTATTTGAATAGTGCATAACCTACCTGTTAATGATGCCAATGTTTCTGCTTTAACGTGCATGAGGTTTCCACGAGCGGGAAGCCTGTCGGTGAGTATTGTGGACTGAGCACCCAGGAGCCTTCCAGTGCTCGATTCCTAACTGGGTTGTAGGGTTTAGGGCTTTGTTCTGTTTCATTCTAAGGTTAATTTTTTTTTTTTTTTAATGTAATGAAGCACGTCTTATTGTTATGCAACAAACTTACCACAGAAAGTCACTTTTAGTGTTGGTCCCACAATTTTTTTTTAATGCAGTATATTCACCTGTAAATAGTTTTTGTGTAAAATTTGACAGAAAAGTATATTTACTACACTGTAAATACATGTGACAATATATTGTATTATTTTGCTTTTTTTGTAAAGCAGTTAGTTGCTGTATATGTATAACATACAAATTTGATTAGTGTTAGTAACTGTTAACTACTACTACTCCTTCCTGCTGTTGCGTTACATCATTTAAAAAAAAAATGCTGTGTACTATAAACTTACACTGTGTATATCTTACTATTTCCATTTGGGCCTCCACTTTGCAAATGTTTCCTTGATCCAGAATCCTGTTCCTGTTGTGAGCAAGTGTGCGACAGCTGGCAGGAGCCCCGCTGCCCCGGGGCAGCTGGCGCCTGGGGGTGCAAACGCTGGAAGCCTGGGTTCCGAGAATTGTTCGCCCCATTTTCCCCTCATGTATGTACTTTCCCTTTTTTTTTTTTTTTTTTTTTTGAAGTAAAATGTAAATTCAACCTGCTTCACGTTGTTCGAAGGTCATTCACTGGTGCTGCGGGATGAGGTCGGTGTGCTCTGCAGTCCTCTCTCCGTTTCGTGTGACCGGAGGTTGGGGGGGGGTCCTTTGGGTCCGACCCAGGGGCCTCCGCGCAGCCCGCGCTGGATCCAGCGCTCGTCCCAGACCTGAAAAGCCCCTTTCTCTGGGGAAAATCAGAATCGAGTTGCAATGCGGGGTCTCGGATTGGTCTTTCCCAAGGGCGCTTCTCTGAGTGCGTGCGTGATCTTGCACAGTTCCAAATAATGGCAGAAGCGATTGCCTGTGGATAACTGAGGACAGAGCATGGAATGAGTAAAGTCCGTTGTCATGAATTTCGTGTCACTTCAATAAGATTATCGTAACTGAATAATGCATCAGAGTATTTCTTTTTAAAATGTAAATTTAATATTTTAATAAAACAGCTGCTTGGTCTTTAAAGAACATTTCAGTAGAATTTGTCTATTTGAGCTTTTCTAGCTTAGAAGCTTGAACAAGTTTCAACTGTCAGGCAACTTTTATGACAAATGATTAATCAAATCTATTTTTCTTTTAAAGGAATATATTACTTTCCTATTAAAAAATGTATAAGTACTTATATTCTGGCTTTGCGAATCGTGAAAGGATGTAAAAACACATTAAAGCGTGACTGCATTGACTCCCTCTGCGACATCGTCTTGTTCCTGCGCACCGACCGCAGCATTAGGCCTGCGCAGCTGAAGGCAGGCGGGCGCGGGGGCTCCGCAGCGCTCCTCTCACGGGCAGGGATCGCGTGAACGGACGAGCTGCAGTTCCCGAACTGTTAAATATCAGGAGCACATTTTCTTTACCTTAGAGGAAATGTTCATTAATCCTAAATCAGAAATAGCGGCACTGCCCAGCGCGGGGAGCCCTACGGGAGCGTGAAATCACTGCTGCTACAAACATTCTCAGAGTTCCTCTTTTGGACGGTTGAGCTTCCTGGCTACTGGAGATCACCAAAATACAGTGTAGCCACAGGGAGGGAATGAAAGGAGAAAGAATTCTATTTTAGTTACAGCTTTATGCAGTTGGAAAAGCTGTACTTAGGGGAAAAAATGCACCTTTGGAGCCAGCAGTTCTGTCTTAGAATGACAGCTTCAACATCCCTGCCTAGCTGACGCTGGTGCTGCTAAAGTATTTTACAAAGGGGAAAAAATAAAAACTCGGAACTTTCTTGATGTGGGGGCATAAATTCTGTTCTAGAGTTAAGCAGGGCAAAACTGCACGAGGAGGAAGAGAAAGGAGCTTGTTAATCCCAGGCAGTAAGGCTGACCCATAATGTGAGTGGGTAATTCCTAAATATTAGGAGTTCAGTATTTTCTCTCTCTGACTGGCATAAATATTTCCAAATACCTCTGGCTTGGAATAATAAGTCTTCACAATATTCAGATTTTAGATATCCGAGAAGTTTTGTACTAAACTTGTAATTCCCTTGATAGGAGATGTTACTAAGCACACTGAACCACCGTGCACAAACAGCAGAAGTGCACGGCCTCTCCCGAGGCTGGTGGGATGCTGCCCCTGGGGGAAACCACGGCACGGATCTTGGGATGAGCGCGATGCCTCGCTGCGAGCATCAGCATCTCCGGCCGCCGCGCCGAGCAGCGGGCTTAGGAAAATGCATGGGGCGTGAAGGGAAGCAGCTGCCCTGTGTCACAGCGAGATGCTGCGCGGTCAGAGGGAGACCATGTCCTCTTGGCTGTGGCTGCCCCCCAAGGGGCTTGGAGCCATCCCTGTGGGTGCCCGCACGCTGTCACCGGTGAACTGCTGCTCCAGCGACCATGTCTGGTCCCTTCCGTCCTACCACAGGATTCAATTCTTCTGCAAGTTTGTCCCTTCCGAGACTGCCAAATGCTTTTTACTTTTCTACCTGCCCCTTAGGCCCATCCCTATAGGGAAGGTGGACAGCAAACCCCCGAACCGAAACAGATACGATGTGACCAGTCGTTCAGCGTTGCAGAACTAAAAACTAAAGCCAACCTCTTGCAGCTGTGAATAGTGCCACCGACCCCTCTCAGAGCATGATGGTCTTTTCCCACTACTATGGTTCATGATTTACAGGTGCGAATCCTGTGTGTCTTGGAACATGGGTGTCTTCAGTGACTGCGGCTGTGTTTAACAAGCTCTCAGATGACAATAAATCCCAGGGCTGTGTGGGTGGAGAGTGCAGAACAACATCTCCCATGATGCGACTTGTTGGAACAAGTACAGGTTTGTTCTTCAAAGCAGTAATGAAAAAAAGTCTGATGACTGCATCTTTAGGGATATTCAAATGATAGTGCTATAAATAGTGATAACTTTTTTCAAGAAAATCCCACGGAACTATTAAATTGTGTTTTAATTTTTTTTCCTCATAGCATACTGTCCTTCAGAAAAACTCGAGGTACCTGTTCCACTGCTTCTACCCCTGGTTAGCGTACCTAGAGAGCGAGGTCTGCCTGGGAGAGCCGGGCACTCAGTAGAACACATGGCATAAACCCAAGCAGAGCTGGTCATCCAGACCTCCTCTGCGCCTGCGACACAGGCGATCGAAATGGGTCCAGAAGCGGCGGATCTGGGACAGGCCTGGCGGGGAGTGAGTTTTCCAAGCCCCACTCCCTGCAGCTCCATTTGTTCCAGACAGAAGCGGGTGCCTCTGCCTCACCCGCCCCGGGCTCCGTTCCCTTTGCCCTTGTTTGCTTTCTGTGAAGTTCCCCCACTTGCTGGCTGTGCTCCCCAGCTCCCTGCAGTATCAGCCGTGGGGTTTTCCCCTTTCCCTTTCCTAACTGCCCCCCGCCCCTCCCGGCCTGACAGCCCTTCTCATTTCTGAGAAGCCTGGAGTCCACTTCGTGCAGTACCAGGCAAGGAAAAAAGGAGGCTTTCGGCTCTGCTCACAGTGGTAGCACAGGCAAAGAGGGCACAAGGAAAAGCTCTGCGTGGTGTGAGAGACCCACCCAGCTGTCAGGAACAGGCATGACTGAGCGTGGGCCAGAGACAGCGCAGAACAGCGGCGCAGAGCCAAACAGGAGGCTGGTTGGGAGAAATGCAAAACAGACAACGGCTTCAAGGCCCCACACCACAGACGCGAGGGAGGCCACTGGGGTGGGTGGGGCAGCGCAGCACAGCGAGGGAAGGAACTTCTGCATTTCCCAAAACTCTTAGCATCCAAGTCTCCGTGCAGCAGGGATCAAGAAGCAAAGGCTGTCTCTGTGCTGCCGAATCCCGCTGTATGTTGAAGTACTCACGTGAAGAGACGCTCACCGAAAGGGGAGAAGGGGCCATCGCCAGCTCTGCGCGCTCGGTCCTTCCGAAGGCTGCGCTGCGTCGTTTTGTCTCCAAGGGCCGATTCTCCTCCGCTCTGCCTCCAGCTGGGCCCGTCCCTGTTTTTAAACCCTGGTCTCACACAGTTCCTGAGAGAGGGAAAAATCGCTGCTACCTGCTGCACCAGCTGCAGTGCAAACACAGCCGCGCTGCTCAGAGCCAGCCCCGCAGAGGCCGGCGCGGCGCTCGGAAGCGACCCAGCCCTCGCCAGTGCAGCTCCCTGCCCCAGCGCTGGCCGTGGAGCGGGATGCTGGCAGCCACGTGCCCCTGCGACGCAGGAGGAGCGTACAGACACGAAACCAGACTCACGCCGAGCGCTGGGAACTACTGCAGCACTGGATCAGAGACCCTGCAAAGCAGCTCGACGAGTACACCTCTGCTGGCCTTCATTTTCCAGGTCTGTTGGAGATGTTCATGGGTATACCTGTAATTTACAACAAAGAAGAATAAATTGGCCTCGGGGATGCTGACGTACCTTACCTGTTCTCTTCTCCTTTTCAGTCATCCCTTTAATTTGTATGGTGCCAATTTTTCTTGCTGGGAACATTTATTTGCTTTTTAAATCATCACGAAAATTGAACTAGCAGGCTAGAAAGCTGCTTCCCACTCATGAAAAATTCAGAGACATGAACTGTTTCTGTAAGAAGAACGTGGCTTGTCAGCCATGGAAGCAGTTCATCGTTCTGTTAGCAGTGTTTGTTTTATTTGACATCGGTATAATTTTGTTATTACTCAGTAGAATATATTTTTCTTTATAGTAAAGCTTATGGACTTTGACTGCTGTAAGAGCTCAGCTATGCACTGCACACAGAGCAAGATACTGGTTTTGCCCCGAGAGCTTAAAATGTTTATGGTCACCACGCGTGTCTGCCTCGGGCTGGCTGTGACCTTGGACACATCTCTCGTCATCTTACGCTCAGGCATCATAAACGCCCAAATTGCCCAACTGTAACAGTCCCGGATGGCCATCAGTTGGGGGAATTCTTAACAGACAAACTCCTGAGATCTTCAGATTAAAGACATTAAAAGGGCAAAGTCTTACCGCTGTTGTATTTTTTCTGCTTCATGTTTGTAGTCTTTAAGCAGATATTTGTTACCCATTTCCCACCGCTCTAGACAAAAAGATTGAGGCACATCAGGAACTTGTCACAGAAAAATACTTACACAAATTAGTAATTTAGGAAGGACAACCCCGCTCAGACATGATGCTGTGATTTTTCCAAGTTACTCATTTACACTAATGTAGCAACTGCTTGCTGCATACATGTGTAAGTAAACAACTGAGCAGGTTCAGCTCCAGCCAGCCCAGTTGGTTAGGCCAATAAAACCGCCCTGGTGCCCCGCTGGTAAGGTGTTTACAACAGGAGATTTCCTGCATCACTACATAGCGCAGAGCATGCTGCTAACAGCCGGGCAAGCTCAGAGGAACGGAAAAGGCTCTGCAGAATTAAAGACTTGGTTACTGGAAAAAGGAGGCTAATTTTGGAGTAATCTATTAACTCTAGATGAAAGGGAAGATCAGGCTTTCACAGGTACGCAGGCTGCAAGGAGACCGACGCTTTCCTACACTGCTGCAGCTCCCACTGGTTACCACCAGGAATTACTCCGGTTTGTAGCCTCACTTCACCTTGCTCTGCTGTTCCCTGCTACGTCTTCTTGCCCCTATGCATGCTTGCATGAGCCATCTCTCCCTGGCCTATTTCTTCCCCCTGACTTTGCCTCCAAGTTTCCAAAAGATACAACAGGAACCTAAGCTGTTCCGCTGGGAAATCCAGAGCCGTCTCTGTCACCACAAAATACACAGGTCCAGTGACAAACCACGAACAGCGTCCTCGTCGCCGCAGAACCGAATCCTGGAAAGGTGCCGGTTCCGCAGCGTCCCAGGGCCCGGAGGCAGCAGATGCCAACACAGTGCCAGGCTGCCCGGGAAGGAGAAGCACCCAGACGCAGCTGACTCCTGTGATTTCATGCCTTTCCATGCAACCGTGCTGGATTATGCGGAGTAGACACGCCACTCCCCAACTGCTCTTCCTGCACACACCACGTGCGGGGGCCAAACTCCCCCCTCCCAGGTTATTAACACAGAAATCAACAACGATTCCCCATCAAGGTCAGCGCAGAACTTCTCCCAGGGCATGGCTGCTTCTCAGATTGCTCGAGCCACACCCCACATCCTTTTCCTCTTTCGTACCAGCCTGCTGTGCCACCTCCCAGGCTCCTTAGAATAACTACAACAATTTCCCACAGTCTCCTCCAAGTGACTTGCCCAGAGCTGTCCTTCAAGCTACTGTCAAACAGGCCCTGGCACCCCAAAGCGCGTGCCAGTGCCAGCAACGACAGACCACGCTTTTCTACCACGTATTCCCCCGCAAGCCCTGGGGATTCCTCAGGACACAAATCATTTACACACCATATTTTCTTTAAGGATGAAAAAAGCTCTAGGGAGAAACGTTGCAAGTATTTAACAAGATGAAAACAAAAGTCTCCATTAACTTCAACTTTGTGTGACTGCAGCTAAGCAGTAACCTCGCCTGAACACAGATTTTCATCTCTCGTTCTGGTGCAGCCCGGGCAGACGGCAGCTCCAAACTTGCATTGCTGCGGCTGCTTGCCAGTCCATCTGCTTACTGCCTGACATTTTGCCACCATCTAAGCGCTCGCAGCATCTGCCTGGAACTTCTTATGAAGCAGATTCACCTCTGTTGACTCGTTTGACCAGCACGGTGGCAGCTAGCAGTGTCGGGCTCTGTCAGGAGATCAAGAGCTTTGGCTCCGGGGCTGAGGAACCTGGTGATCCCGGCGGAGGACAGGACTCAGCGGCTGGGGCGGAGGAGAGTGCTCAGACGCGGCCCTTGAGAGCCGCTCCCAGCGCTGCGGGGAGGTGACTCAGCCCGCCGAGGCCCCGCAGCGGGGCAGGCCGCAGGCCCGGCCGCTACGCGGGGAGGCGGCGCGGCACCCGGCGGGCCCCGGGGCGGAGCGGGCCGCCAGACGGGCCGGGCCGAACCCGCCATTACCGCAGCCCGCGCTCTGCCGCCGGGCGAGGCGCTGGACCGGGGACTTAGGAAAACCACAAGGCCCGGCCTCGCCGCCGCGGCAGGTGCTGACCGGGCCTCGGCGGCCCGGCTCAGCTCCGCTCGCCTCAGGCAGAGCGCGGCCCCCTCTCCACCGAGCGCAGGAGAAGGAGCGGAGGAAGGGGGCGGCGGACCGAGCGCCCGCCCCGAGCCGCGCCAATGGGACCAGGCCGGAACCCGGAGCCGGGCGCGCCGCTCCCCTCAGCTACCGGCGGCGGGCGCACTGCGCAGGCGCCGCGCGCGGGGAGGAGGCTCTCGCGAGAGGGGCGTGGCGCGCGGGCGGGGCGGCGGGAGCCGCTGCATGTCCCGGCCCGGCCGGGCTGCACGTGGGGCTCGGCGCGGCGGGCGGGACCGGGACCGGGGCCGGGGCCGGGGCCTGCTCCGGGCACCGGCGCGGGGAGCGGCGCCGCGCCCGACAGTCCGTAAGTACCGCGACGGGCTCCCGGCAGGGCCCTCGGTCGAGCGGCGGAGCCCGCTGCCCCCGGCTGGCTGCCGTGCTGGCCGCCGCCGCCTCCCCGCCGCTCGCTAGGCCGCGGGAGCGCTCCCAAGGTCAGCGCCGCCGCGCTCGGCCCCCGGCCCGGCCCGGAGCTCACCCCGGCGGGGCCGCCCGCAGCACTGGGGCCCGGGGAGGGGGGGGCGGACACACGACTCCCTCGGCGGGGCCGTTGCCAGGCTCGGGAGTCTCCGTGCGTACCTCTCGGCGGGCAGGGGCGGGGGGCCCCGCGCTGTGCCCCGGTGTGCGGGGCGGCTCGGCGCGGCTCCCGCTGCGGGGAGGGCTGGGACAGACCGTCCAGAGCGAATGCGTTGCGTACGGCAGCGACTGCTGTCCGGGGAGCCGGCGCGGGGGACAGCCCGCAGCTAGGCGCCGAGGAAGCCGTGCTCCAGTAGCCCCGCTCTCCTGGAAGAATCCTCCTTCTCTGACTTTTTTCCCTTCTTTCTTTTTTCTTCTCCTTCCTCGAAGGGAGTAAGAGCTCAGTGACGTTCCAGAACTGGGCAGCCTGGTCCGTGTCTGGCTGAGGTCTGCGTTGCAGGCTGGGGTGTTGGAGCACCAAATGGACGGACGCTTCGGTGAGGGCATCCTGCTCGTGAAAGTTACCCGTAATAGCAGGAAACGGCACCAAAAGCTGCGTCGGACCCCGCAGTCTGTCCGTTGCGGGGAGGTGAGGGGCTGCAGCTCGGGAGCGGTGCTGCCGAGGGCAGGTCGGCGGCCGTGCTAGCACCCGCTGCGTCTTATCAGAGCCTCTGTGGACTTTGTCTCAGGTGAAAGGAAACGGCTCGTTGCTGGGGAAAGTAGGAGCAGGGGATGGTAACTTTACTTTTCTCCTGTTTGTTTTGTGCCTGTGACTGCTCTCTGGTGTTACAGCCCTCCGTGTGTGCGCGGTACAGCCGAGGAAGAGCACGTGGCACGCTGGAGTGCGGCACGGCTGCTCCCGAGGCTGCTACGGCCACTTCTTGGTGGCGTGTGGACCAGAGCTGTCAGAGCAACTGCAGCGAGCTCCCTCCTCTGCCGGGGGTCACTGCATGACCCAGTTCGAGTCGCTTAACCTCTGCCTTCTTTAATGAGCTTCCTCTGTAAGGGGTGGAATACTCTGCGGGCGTCTGCTGAGCTGCTGTACCTGTCATCTCGTAATCTCAGGGTCCCTGTGATTCTGAGGAAGGATAGTGCAGCTTTACTGCATGTGTCTTGATGGTACAGTTTAGTTCTTGATTAACTGCTTTGCTGGCGCGTGGTGCGCTGAAGGAAATGACAACCTTTTAGTAAGTTAAAAGGAGCAAGAAGCCTGTAGGACTTGAGCTGTGCTTGAAGCTCTAATTGCATCGCCTGCTGTCCTGGTACCACTCATCTGACAGTCCCTCAGCTGCTGTTTCAGTGTTCCACTGAGCTCTTGCAGGACGTTTAAGAGCTCTGGTGGGACACCAGCGCTGGGGATGTAGGCGGGTGGCTCTCGCCATGGCTGTAGCAGTCTGCTGTACAAGGGGGCTGCGGGCTGTTTCCTCTGGGATGTGCAGTGAAGGATGCGGTGTGGAGGGTGCTGCAGGTGCCCAGATGTTGCGTGTTGTGGTAGCTGCCCCGCACTAAGGTGTGCTCTCCTTACTCACACTGAATTCAGCTACTCCTCCTAGGAACCAGATTCCTCCTTAAAGATCTCCAGAGATGCTTTGGGATACTAACGCTAACGATCATCAGCTGCCTAGAAAGCCTTGGCTTTAACCGAGACATTCCCCCATGCCTGAAATTAGACAACAGGAATTCCCCTCGCCGCCCCGGGTGCCAGGTGGAGGTACCTGCAGTTCGGGGCTGCCACGGTGCGTGGGTTCCCAGTTCGTGCAGATTCCCTTGGGAGCCAGCCGTGGCTGGAGTTTGTTTATTGGAGGGCTGCAGCCAAAGCTGTTCCGAGCCAGCAGCAGTTGATGGCTGTGTTGAGACTCTTGTGCTCACTTTGGAAACAGCGCAGGCTGACTTCGGGGGCATTTGAGAGCGAGTGTACTTGTGCAGTAGCAGTCACCTGAAGAGCATAACGCTTCAAAAGCAGCGTACCACGCTTACCTATGGCTCTCCTCTTTCAGGTGCGCGTAACTGATGGGCAAAAATTACTTGAGGTATTTCCAGTGTCCAGGGAGACTGTAATAAGATCAGGGCTGGTATCCCAGGTGCCCTTAGCAACATCTAGAAGCAATAAAAACGTTAATTCAAACATTAATTACTTTTTCTAATGTTTCAGATCTAATGACTAGCCTGTTTTAAATTCTGATTTCTAACTACAGTGTTTCTGTGGAGCTCTTAATGCAAATGGCTGGTTAAACTTTATGAAGTGATGATTAACTTCGGGTGGCCACTTTCAGATAGTTGGAAGGAGCTTTTTTTTTTATTCAGCAGGTACTTAATATTTCCTGGAAATTAAAGTTGTCAGGTTTGCTTCTCGTGGGGGTTGCTGAAAGTGATGTGTTTGTATGTCACTCACAGCTTTTGCAAATGGTCTGTCTTCGGCTGTTTTACTGTGAGTGTTTTATTGTCCACTGTATGGATTCTGTCTTAACTTTGCTCCTGGCTGAAAGCTGACTCTGAATTTATAGGCCCTGTACATTACTGTTAGCGGAGTTGAACACTTCATAAAAAGATCATTTAAAAACATTCTTCAGCAAACAAATCACTGCTTGTAGGCCCAAAGAGGTCCGGGTTGCCTCTGACCTCCGCTGCCACCTGGCAATGGCGAGGAGGAGCTTGCCGTGTGCTCCAGCTGATTTTTGACTCCCTGTGTATAAATAGCGGGGATTCCTGGCAAAAGCTCGTGATCTGCATGTGCCTCTTGTCTCGGGCCGTTAGCTGGGCATGGGCATAAAGCTCTGAACTGGAAGCCTGAAGTCTCTGGAACAAGGATTGCGGTGTGTATCCCCCTAAATCTTAGGGCTGTGACCCTGCAGCCTCCCCTTCCTTAAAGAGGGGCCCCTTTTGTTAGGAGCTCGGACTTTTAGTCCCTTTCTTGTTGAAATGCAGGGCCAGGAGATATTTTTTGGTGTTCAGGGGTGCAGGAAAGAGATTTGCACATCACTTCCCTGAAATATTTCAGGTTGAATGGAGTATAGTGTTCTGTTTGCTGCCTGGTAAAGAGAATGGGCTCCCGTCTCTCGAGCTGGAGTACCCATTTTCTACTCCTTTCCTCCAACTCGACGTGACTCTGGGAAGGTTACTTAATCTGAGTCTGGGCTTTGCTTTTTAACAAAAGGGCTGAGGAGAGGAGGCAGCCTGCAATCTCTGGGGGAGGCTGTTCTGTGTCAAACAGCCCCGAGCGTAATTTGGGCGAGGGCGTGTAGGTGCTGCCCGACTGGGGATCAAAGCGAAGCGTGTCTCTCCCTGGTGAGCTCGCAAGTATGTTGTGCAGCTTCTTGTAGCAAGCTTGTTAAAGCAGACAAGTTATCTTCCTGCTCTTGTTCAGTCTGAATGACTCTTGGCAAAACCTTTGCCGTTCCCTCCTAGGGCAGGTGGATATCGAGTGCCTTTTCCACAAATGTCTGATATTCTTCCTCTCTGTTCTTCCTTTCTCTGTGCTGCTGCGGCTCGTTCTCAGCAAGCCAAGCTCTGGGCACAAGGCTTCCAACTGAACAACACTCCTTTTTGCTTTTCTGTTTAAGTCTAGTCCAGCTTTTGTTTTGAGCAGCTGTTTATCAAGGTCTTGTTGCTGGGCCCAGTAAACCTCCTGGTGAGCAGGTCTTGATGCTGTCCTCCAGATACCTGTTTGGTCTCAGCGCTGCCTCTTTTCTCGCCGTCTCTTACAGCGATATCAGTGTGTTGTGATGTAAACCTCACGCTTCTGTCTCCTTGAGAATTCACGCCTGTTTTCTGTCCTGTGTGCAGAGCATACTGGAAGCCTCTGGTTAGCTTGGTCTCTGCTCCCCAGTGTTGTGCATGCCTGTTTGGTGGAGGTTAATGCAGGTGCCAGGCGTCTGACTTAGCTGGATGATTTCAAATTCTAATTTATCAGCTGCACCTGTAGTGGACACTGCACTGTGTTCCACATAGCCAGGGCTGCATTGGCTTCATTGGTACAGAAGCAAACAAAATGCTATGCATTGGGTGTAGTTTTTCTGAAATTCTGGAAAATAATTTGTGCAGAAATTCTGGAAAGTAATTTCACTCCAACCTGGGTGAAAATGCAGAAAGAATCTGAATGTGGGGAGAATTTTTGTAATGTGTTCGTGGATTATAAGTGTAATAAAAGCTGCTTTGCCTTTACTGTGGAGGACCGATTCTCTTTAGTCTTCTGTGAAAAATGCTTTTAAGAGAGTTGAATCTGGCCTGGTAGGTGTGTCGAGGAGGTGGCTGTCCAGGAAGAGTCCCGACAACGGCTGGCTTAGCCTCTCGGCTGTGGAAGTGGTGTTCACTCCCCGGTCAGGGCTACCTGCGCGCGGAGTGGGTTCGCCTGCGCCGGAGGACGTTCTCTGCAGTTTAAAGCCGGCTGGGAAGCGAAAGGTCGTGTGGTCTCTGGCTTGTGTGCTGAACTCTTTTGGCTAGCTGGAAGCAGAACACTGGGTCTGGCTCCGTTTCTGGAGTGGGCTGCAAAACTGGCAAAGAACCCAACCCCCACCAAATTTTGAGGGATAGCCAAGAAAGCTAGAGGTGGTGTTGGTAAGGTGGTGCAGAAGCCGTTTCTGAAGTTTGCTTCTGTATCTGAGAGACCTTTCTGGCAACGCCGTGAAAAACTGGCCTTGCCTTCCTCTGTCATAGGGGATTCACAGGGAGACACTGGCTTGGTTGAGGAAACTATAAATAATGAAACGGTTGGGAGCAGGAAGGTAATAAGATACAAAGTGCAGTAAGGAGCTTGATAATCTGATAGGGTTAATGTTAATTACAAAGTGTAACCTGTGGCTTATTGCATAGCGGGAGTGATCGGCTCGGTGCCTTGCGCTGATCCCGGAGGCAGTGCAGGGGTGAGGGCTGCTGGTGGTCGGTGTTTGCGTGTATGTGAGCAGCTTGGGGATTGCCAAGACATCTGCAAAACAACCAACCAACCTCCCCTGCAGTGTGGCTGGGCTGATACACGCTAGAAAGCAGAGGTTTGCAGTAAAAGCAAATAGGAACTGTTCCGACTCATGCTTCGGCCTCGGAGCGATGCTGGTGGGGTGCGGGGCTATACTGGGCTGCTCTTTGGCTCCGGAGTGGGAGAAAATCCACAGAAGCAGCGACCATAAAATGAAATATTAATAAAGCCTGGGCCATCAGTGTAGCAGCTTCAGCTGCAAAGGAGGGGACTGAGCTGTTGTAGGAACATCAGGGAAGCTGATTACGCCGCAAGCAGTTTTTATCTTGGAGATAAAAGGCAGCCTGGTGTCGGTGGTGTTTCTTGTCCCAGAGCTCCAGTTTAGCTCTACAACAACCAGCTTTTCCAGCCTTTAACTTCTGTCATGATTTATCCCTCTGCAAATAGGACTGTTGATTCTGAAATATTGAAGGTTGTGGAGTGGCTTCATCAGTAGTTTGCATTCACAGAGAAGACTCTTGATCTCTGTAGCCTGTGTTAGCTGGGCTGTGTGAAGGTGGTATTGCCAAAAGGGCTGTCTCTTGCTGCTCCTGCCTCTCAGTACTGGTGTTTGAAGCAGAAATTGGTGCAGAACACTTACCTTCAAGTGTTTAAGTACAGAGAAACTTACCTGTTTGCTTCTTTGAGATAAGTGCCATCCAGTTTGGCGTGCCGCTTGCCTGGCTCCTGCCTGGCTCTGGGTGTTTGTAGCTACGCAGTGTTGTTTGCGGAGCTCTCGCCTCCGGGCGATGCTGATTTTGCTGGTGGCACACCAGGCTGGCCAGGAGAAGATCGTGGGGAAGGCTGCTGGGTCGTGCTGACACACTGGTGACCAGGAGTGCGAGGCAAGGGCTTGCAGCCGCGGAGACCTCGCAGATCCCACCTGTGAACGATGCTTCAGAGAGGCTTCCATGCAGGACGTGGAAGAAGCAGGTGGCTCCTCCGTTGTGGACGCTCTACCTCCTTTATCTCTGCATGAAAAGCAGCGAAGCTGCAGTTTGGATGTTGCCATGCTGTATGCCAATTCAGCTTTCGATGGAAATATGTGCTGTGCTAAGGGTGGGGTCAAGTAAGTCCTTCTACGTCTGTTTCTGTGCAGTAATTTCTCTTATTTTAATCTTAATGGTAGGGCCTCATGTTCTTTAGGTTTTTTTCAGCTCCTGTTCTTATGCCTTCTGTAAGGCAGAGCATGTGCTACTGGTTATTTTTAGCATGGAAAGTTTTAAGAGCACACGTGGTCTGATGTAGTTTTAACTGTGCCAGCCTTGTCCAGTTCTCTTTCACCAAGAGAATATTTATTTCCCGTGTGCTGTATTGCTAACTATAGGGTTTGTAGGCAGGCATCCCGGCCTTGCTGTTGAAGCTACATTTCCAATTTAGCTGTGTGCTTGTTTGCTTTGTGATCCTTCAGGATGATCTGTAATTCCAGCCTTGATTTCTACTGCTTTTGGCGTCTGGAAGCGTAACCTCTCAAGTGCTGGGGCAGGAGGGGAGCGGAGGCGGCAGGGGCCAGCAGCACTGCGGCGTACGTCCCTGCAGAGCGTGGGGCTCAGTCACGTGGGGTCTGTCCTCGTCACTCTGCTTGTAGAGACTTGAAGCAGCTTGCCCCAGAACAGACCTCCTCGTGTGTAGAAAGCCCTGAAAATCTGGAACGAGTGCTTGCTGAAGTCTCCTCTCGGACCTTGAGAATGAATTATCTGGCTTCTCTGTGAACCTCGTGCTGCAAACATTTCTAACCTTATAAGGATGTGTGTACTGAGGAGTTGTTTGTCCTGGCTAGAGAAACAAGGTGGCTGAAAACTGCTCTGGGACCCCAGTGCAACAGTGTGAACAAGCAGAGTAAGTTGAATGTCCTTGGCTTTTTTTTTTTTTTTTTAAGATAGGAGAAGTGAGTACACTCATTCTTGTCCTCATCTCCCTGATTTCTAATAGGAGTTTTCCGTAGATCAAGTCAGGATACAGATTTGGAGAGCCGACTGACCCCTACTCTCCCCTTGGTGTCTTAATCCAATTCTGACCTACCATGGGGATTATTTAGCAAGCTGGAGAAGTCTCATGTCCGAGCTACAGCTCTCCAGCCGTGCCTTGACATCAGGTGTGACATTTAGACGGGATTCCCGACGTGCCAGAGGGAAGTGGCAGGGGCTGGTGGTGCGGGGCGAGCGTGTACAGTGTGCGAGCTCGGCACTAGCTCAGCTCTGTTTCTGGTACGGGACTGCACGAGGCCCTGCGTGTTGAGAAACGGCGCTGGGCATCCAGCTGGATGCTTCGCACTGGTCCTGGCTTTTGCAAACTGCTCGTCTCTGGTCCAAAGCCTCTGGAGGGGCTGGCTGCTCCTGCCTGGAGAGCGCGAGGGCTGTCGGGCCGGGTGCCCGCCGCTCTGGCAGTGCCCAAGGCCACGTGATTTGACAGGGTGCCATCTTCTGTTCTGCTGCTGGCAGGAAAATCCCAGGCTTTCCTCCCCCCACGTGTTTAAAGGATCCCATTGCTGCTGCAGTCCCGAACTGGCTGTCAAACTGGCGATGGAGGGAGGGTTTTGTTGCTGTTAAACATGTTGGAAAACGCATATAGGAGCAGTCCTGTGGAGGAAATGAAAGAGAATTATGTGCTGCATCTCACAGCTGTTCGGTTGAGCAGGTTAAAAATCGTCCATCTCCTTGGCATCACATAAAAAGCGACGTTGTGCCCAGCGTATCAAGATCAGGCCACCAAAGTCTTCCTGTGGTATTGACGTAAGGAGGTGTTTGTTGGCGTTAGCCCTAGCCAGCCCAGTGCTTTAGGATGTCTGCAGGCATCTTGTGCAGAGCCATGGCCTTTATCCCTTGCTAGCTGATCACTTAACATCATCACTGGTAGTAGAATGCAGCTCTTGCTAAAACTAGTCAAATAAACCCCATGACATCAAATGAGCTTTGCAAGGAGTAGTCAGCTAGTCCACCAGCCCTCACTGATCTAAATATCTTAGAAGAGTGGAGATCTTTATCTTAAATGACACTAGTGTTTAAAGTGACTCTTGGAACTCTTTTGTCTGGCAGGCTTTGTGACAGGCTTGTCCCTCTCCGGGGCATCCTGCTGCTGCCCTCCTGTGCCACAGAACGCGGTGGGACCATTGTTTGTACAGTGGGTGCAGCTGAACAGGGAACTGGATAATAATAGGGCTGTCGGTTTAATCAGGAAAGCTCGCTGGGAATGGACTTGTGAGCTACTTCAATGTGAGTTTGTGGTACGCCAGTGAGACAGCTTGTGGGGTGGTTCTGCGTTAATTAGAACAGCTTCAGCAGACAGCAGATGAGTGCTTGCAGTGGCTCACAGTGTGCCATTGTGCTGCAGAGCAGAAACGTGAACCTTGTGTCTCAGGAATGCACGGGCTTCACCCTTGCTGTTTACCGAGTTCCAAAAACCAAGCATCCAAGTTATTGCGTAGGTTTGGGGTTTTTTTTAATTCCAAATCTTAGATGTTGTCGTTAAGTGGAATTTCGTAGTCGGCAGTGAGCCCTGCTCTATAAAGTCAGCTGGAAGTCACTTGTATTTAGAAGGTATCGGATATGAATGGCCAATGAATGCAGACTGAAGTTTCCTGTGTAGAACAAATTAAATACCTCATTCGTGATATACTGGAGATGCTACTGGATTTCTTAGATCATGTCTGCAGCTGACCTGTGATTTGGGATTGAGCAAGCAGTTGTCTAGTCACTGGTTTTGCCATGCATTGATTTACTTGCCTCCGTCGTTGGGGCTCTGCGTTAAACAGTACAGAAGCAAGGCTGGTGTCCGAGCTGGCTTGGATAATGTTGTGTGTTTGCTCGTGGAGCTGGGGGAGGTGAGGAATCTGGAGAGAATATGAAACTATCTGAGGCTCGGGCACTCGGTTTGAGCCGGAGGGAGGCATGTTTGTGTCCCCTAGCTAGAATGTAATCAGCTCCTTGTGAAGATTGAGGCCCCGAAGGAGAGTTGTATTTGGAAGCAGTGGTCAGAACACTTGCTCTGATAACAGAAGGTTTTTTCCAGTTGAGCCAGACTAAGCATAGTTGACAGACTGACTTGATTGTCTTCTCCTGTCTAAGAAATATCGTGCTTCTGAAGAGGAGCTAGATAATACTCTTTTCCAGTGGGTGGTTCCCGTTTCTAGGACTTTGCTATCTGCTGAAAACAATCTTTATTTTTGTTGCTCATTGGCAAAAGTCTTGAGACCTGTTTGGAGAAAAGCCTGTCGTGTGTAAGCATCGTCAGGCACGTGGTGTTTTGCTTTAATTCCTGCCCAGTGAAAGTATAAACTGGGAGTGCTTTGCAGCAGGGCTGTCTGGGGATACTGTTCAGCTTTGTGTTCCAGCTGCAGACTTCCCTTCAGGAAAAGGAAAGGCATGTCCGCCCTGCCTCGTGTAACCCAGGTGAGGCTTGTACCTGGAGGAGCATGGCTGGGAAGGGTCCACACACTTCCTAGAGTAGAAGGGACAGCTCTTTCAACTCTAGGAAGTCAGAGGTGTAGCAGCTGTCAATGTAGTAAACTAGATGCAGAACAAAGTTTGGAGCTGGGTTCCTAAGTAGTAGTGTCTCCATCCAGGCTGCTTTTGGTATGCAAGTACCGAAGTTATAAGGGTGTTATAGCATATATCCCATCTTCACTGCTGCAAAATCTTTTAGAGAGACTTCTGGTTTTGGGAGACTTTTGCTTCATCAGGCTGTAGTTGCTCTTTGTTTAGGAGTTCCTACGCTGTTGTCCTGGGTTTGGCCAGAACAGGGTTAATTTTCACCGGAATCCAGGAAGGGGCACAGCCGGGGGGTGGGGGCTGACCCCACCTGGCCAAACAGAGCCCGGTGTTCCATACCATGTGACGTCACGCTGGGTTCCGGTGGTGGGGGGGCGGCGCGGAGGGAACTGACTCGCGGCTTGGGGGGGCGCGGCACCGGTGCTGTCTGGACCATACGGTTCGTTGTTGTGGTTTTTTTCTCCTTATTTGTATCGTTGTTGTTCCTGTTTCCCTCTGTTTGCTGTTCTGTTAAACTGCCCTTATCCCGACCCACCAGTTTCTGCCTCTTTCTTTCCATTCTCCTCCGCACGCCGGCGGGGGGAGGGGCGGCCGCGTGGCGCTTTTGTTGCCGGCAGCAGCCGAAACCAAGACATTAATTTGGCGCCCAAGCGTGGGGCAGGGATAACGGCAGGGCTGAGCAGCAGGTGTTAAAACAGCTTTCTTAGATTTTGTTAAATTTTGTTATATGCATTTTTCTGTGTTAAATAGTCGCCGGTAAAAATGTTTCTGTCTTTGATCAGATGGCTGTGGTTTCTGAATCCTTATTTGCAGTATGTATTCAATGCCGTGCTGTTCATCATCGCTGGGAAAAAGATCAGGATGATAATTTTGCTCTACCTTACGATATCGACTTATGATATGATAACATCACTGTGCATGAAATTAGTCTTGTATTTGCATGCGGCACTACGGTCATTTCCATACCTTGGATCCTATGTCTTAGAATTTGTTAATAATCAAACCCAGCCTGTGGAGAAAGCCGAAGGGGATACCTTCCCCCACTCTTTCGCCCCCCCTCTCTCCCTCAGGCTGGTCCTAACTGCTTTTGAGAATTTCGAGTACCCGTGGGATGCTCAGGGCAGCACTCTCCTTTTGTTATGCCTCCTGAATGGGTTGCAGGTTTTGTTTAGGGTTAAGCAAGTCGTTAAGAACATCGTGCAGAGACCTGCCCCGGGGCCGGATAGCTGTGAGTGGCTGGGTGTGTGGGACAACATGGGCAAGTACCTAGGGCAGTGGGCACCACCGGTGTTTTTTAAACTCACCCCTGAACAAATAAAGAATCCAGACAGTCTAGTAAAATATCTGCAAAAAGTGTGCTGCCACCCGGGGAACTCCAGAGAGACACAAATCACTGCAACGTGCTGGGGTCTGGCCCACGCCTACCGAGCCCTGTTCAACACTGTTCAGTGCCCTAAAGGGGAAAGAGGGGGAAACGAAGCAGCAGGCACTGCGGCTGGCGCTGCCCCCCCAGGCGGCCCTGCAGCCCCTCCAGCCCAGCAGGCAGTCACAGCCCCCCCAACTGGCACCACGGCTGCTGCAGCCACAGCTGCAGGGTCTGCCTCGGTTTCCCTGGCAGGCACAGCAGCTGCTCCAGCCCCAGCTCCAGCTGCAGGCATCGCAGCTGAGCCCAATGACCAACCTGTGCCGGTAGCAGTCGCCCCTGTAAAACTAAAGAAAGATGCAAAGAGAGCAGATCGCTCCGGGAGGGATGACGATGAGCCAGGGTCATCACGGGAGATAGAGACAGAGATCATCACCCGGTCCCTGTCCCTGGGCGAGCTGCGAGACATGCGGAAAGATTTCAGCCGCCACCCAGGAGAGCACATTGCCACCTGGCTGCTGCGGTGCTGGGATAACGGGGCCAGCAGCTTGGAGTTAGAGGGCAAGGAAGCCAAGCAGCTGGGATCCCTGGCCAGGGATGGGGGCATTGACAAGGCCATTGGGAAAAAGGAACAAATCCTCAGCCTCTGGAGGAGACTTCTGTCAGGCGTGAGGGAGAGGTACCCCTTCAGTGACGATTTTGTATGCTATCCTGGCAAGTGGACCAATATGGAAAGGGGTATTCAGTACTTGAGGGAATTGGCTGTGCGGGAGCTGGTTTACTGTGACACAGACGATGAGCAGGTACCCACAGACCCAGATGAACTCCAGTGCTCACAATCCATGTGGAGGAAGTTTGTGCGGAGTGCACCCTCCTCGCATGCCAACTCACTGGCAGTTGTAAACTGGAAAGGTAAAGACGCACCAACAGTGGACGAGGTGGCTGTCAGACTCCGCCAATATGAGGAAAGTCTCTCTTCTTCCCTTGTCTCAGCCGTGGAGAAACTGGTCAAGCGACTAGACAGGAATATGTCCTACTCCCCACCTGTACGGGCCAGTGTCTCAGCTATTAGGGGCAGGCGTTTCTCTGCTCAGGAGAGGGAATACAGAGGCTATACACCCCGGGGCACCCTGTGGTTCTACCTGTGTGACCACGGAGAGGACATGAGGAAGTGGGATGGAAAACCCACCTCAAGTCTAGAGGCACGAGTCCGTGAGTTGCGAGGTAAAACAATCACAAAAGGGGATTCTGTTAGGAAAAGTGCCGCTCCAGTTTCCAGCAGCCAGCTCTCCAGACCAGGTAGACAGTTTGACCTTGATTCCGATCCTCTGGAGGGGACCTCCAAGTCATTTTTACAGCAGGTGAGCAGCAAATTCTCTGACGAGGATTAGAGGGGCCCTGCCTCCAGCCAGGTGGAGGAAAGGGACAACCGTGTCTATTGGACGGTGTGGATTCGGTGGCCTGGCACGTCAGATCCACAAGAGTATAAAGCTCTAGTGGACACTGGTGCACAGTGTACTTTAATGCCATCAGAGTTCAAAGGGTCAGAGTCCATTTGCATTTCGGGAGTGACAGGGGGGTCCCAAGAGCTGAGTGTACTGGAGGCTGAAGTGAGCCTCACTGGGAAGGACTGGCAGAAGCACCCCATTGTAACTGGCCCCGAGGCTCCGTGCATCCTTGGGATAGACTATCTTAGGAGAGGGTATTTCAAGGACCCAAAGGGGTATCGGTGGGCTTTTGGCATAGCTGCTGTGGAGACGGAAGAAATTAAACAGCTGTCCATTTTCCCTGGTCTCTCGGAGGATCCTTCCGTTGTGGGGTTGCTGAGGGTGGAAGAACAACAGGTGCCAATTGCAACCACAGCGGTGCACCGGCGACAGTATCGTACCAACCGAGACTCCCTTCTCCCCATTCATCAGCTGATCCATCAACTGGAGAGTCAAGGAGTGATCAGCAAAACTCGCTCACCCTTTCATAGTCCCATATGGCCAGTGAGAAAATCTACTGGAGAGTGGAGACTGACAATAGACTACCGTGGCCTGAATGAAGTCACACCACCGCTGAGTGCTGCCGTGCCAGACATGCTAGAACTTCAATATCAGCTGGAGTCAAAGGCAGCCAAGTGGTACGCTACAATTGACATTGCTAATGCATTCTTCTCCATCCCTTTGGCAGCAGAGTGCAGGCCACAGTTTGCTTTCATCTGGAGGGGCATCCAGTACACCTGGAATCGACTGCCCCAGGGGTGGAAACACAGTCCCACCATTTGCCATGGACTAATCCAGACTGCACTGGAAAAGGATGAAGCCCCAGAACATCTGCAGTACATCGATGACATCATTATATGGGGCGACACAGCGGAGGAAGTTTTTGAGAAAGGGGAGAAAATAGTTCAGATCCTTCTGAAAGCCGGTTTCGCCATTAAGCGAAGTAAAGTCAAGGGACCTGCACAAGAGATCCAGTTTTTGGGAATAAAGTGGCAGGATGGGCGCCGTCAAATCCCAATGGATGTCATCAACAAAATAGCAGCTATGTCTCCACCAACCAGCAAAAAGGAAGCACAGGCCTTCCTGGGTGTTGTGGGTTTTTGGGGGATGCACATCCCAAATTACAGCCAGATTGTAAGTCCTCTGTACCACGTGACCCGGAAGAAGAATGATTTTGAATGGGGCCCTGAGCAACGACAGGCATTTGAACAGATTAAACGGGAGATAGTTCATGCCGTAGCCCTTGGTCCAGTCCGGTCAGGGCAAGATGTTAAAAACGTGCTCTACACCGCAGCCGGGGAGAATGGCCCAACCTGGAGTCTCTGGCAGAAAGCACCAGGGGAGACTCGAGGTCGACCCCTGGGGTTCTGGAGCCGGGGATACAAAGGATCCGAGGCCCGCTATACTCCCACCGAAAAAGAGATTCTGGCAGCATATGAAGGCGTTCGAGGTGCTTCAGAAGTGGTCGGCACTGAAGCACAGCTCCTCCTAGCTCCACGATTGCAGGTCCTGGGCTGGATGTTCAAAGAGAGGGTCCCCTCTACGCATCATGCCACCGATGCTACGTGGAGTAAGTGGGTCGCGCTGATCACCCAGCGCGCCCGAATGGGAAACCCCAGTCGCCCAGGAATTCTGGAGGTAATCATGGACTGGCCAGAAGGCAAAGATTTTGGAGCATCGCCAGAGGAGGAGGTGACACGTGCTGAAGAGGCCCCACTGTATAACCAGCTGCCAGAAGATAAGAAACAGTATGCCCTGTTCACGGATGGGTCCTGTCGCATTGTGGGGAAGCAGCGGAGGTGGAAGGCTGCTGTATGGAGCCCTACATGACAAGTCGCGGAAACTGCCGAGGGAGAAGGTGAGTCCAGCCAGTTTGCAGAAGTGAAAGCCATCCAGCTGGCTTTAGACATTGCCAGTCGAGAGAAGTGGCCAGTGCTCTATCTTTACACCGACTCTTGGATGGTGGCCAATGCCTTGTGGGGGTGGCTGCAGCAATGGAAGAGGAACAACTGGCAGCGCAGAGGCAAACCCATCTGGGCTGCCCCATTGTGGCAAGATATTGCTGCCCGGCTAGAGCAGTTGGCTGTAAAAGTCCGTCACGTGGACGCCCACGTCCCTAAGAGTCGGGCCACTGAAGAACATCAAAACAACCACCAGGTAGATCAGGCTGCTAAGATTGAAGTGGCTCAGGTGGATCTGGACTGGCAACATAAGGGTGAACTCTTTATAGCTCGGTGGGCCCATGACACCTCGGGCCACCAAGGAAGAGACGCGACATACAGATGGGCTCGTGACCGAGGGGTGGACTTGACCATGGATACCATCGCACAGGTTATCCATGAATGTGAGACATGCGCTGCAATCAAGCAAGCCAAGCGGGTAAAGCCTCAGTGGTATGGAGGACGATGGCTAAAATATCAATATGGGGAGGCTTGGCAGATTGATTACATCACACTGCCACAGACCCGCCAAGGCAAGCCCTATGTGCTCACAATGGTGGAGGCCACCACCGGATGGCTGGAAACCTACCCTGTGCCCCATGCCACCGCCCGGAATACCATCCTGGGCCTGGAAAAACAAGTCCTGTGGCGACATGGCACCCCCGAAAGAATCGAGTCGGACAACGGGACTCACTTTCACAACAGCCTCATAGACACCTGGGCCAAAGAACACGGTATCGAGTGGGTGTATCATATCCCCTACCATGCACCAGCCTCTGGAAAGATCGAACGTTACAATGGGCTGCTAAAAACCACTTTGAGGGCAGTGGGGGGTGGGACTTTCAAAAATTGGGATACCCATTTAGCAAAGGCCACCTGGTTGGTTAACACCAGAGGGTCCACCAACCGGGCTGGTCCTGCCCAGTCAAAACCTCAGCGCCCCGTGGAAGGGGATAAAGTCCCTGTAGTGCACATGCGGAACATGTTAGGGAAGACGGTTTGGGTTAGTCCTGCCTCGGGCAAAGGCAAGCCCGTCTGCGGGATTGCTTTTGCTCAAGGACCTGGGTGTACCTGGTGGGTAATGCGGAAGGATGGGGAAGTCCGATGTGTACCTCATGGGGATTTAATTTTGGGCGAGAATAGTCCATAAATAAATTGTACAAAGTTAGTTGTTAAATAACCCTGTCACTGTCTGTTATCACTGTTATAATTGTTATATTTTGTACCAGTAGTAGCATAGTAAGAATTGTCCAGATTAAAGAAGGATGAACTTTTTCGATGAAAACCTAGCAGAGCACAGCGATGATGGAACTGGACCTGGTTTTCAACAACTGGCATCCCGCAACTTCATCAAGATCAACATCTCCTGCAGACTGTGGGCACGGGCCGCACCAGATACATCAGCCGTGAGCTCCGGAAGCAGCAAGTGACCGCCCATCACCACGCATCACCTCTCCTGCCACGGAAGACCATTACGACAGATGGAGCCCGAAGTCATGGATTAAATGAACTCAACGGACACTTTAGAGTGATGATCCATAGACTAAGGGAATGATATCTGGAGACAGGAGAAGTGGTGGTGATCAACTGGACAATGGGGGACCTGGGCATGACGTAGATGGTATGGAATAAGGGGTGGATAATGTCCTGGGTTTGGCCAGAACAGGGTTAATTTTCACCGGAATCCAGGAAGGGGCACAGCCGGGGGGTGGGGGCTGACCCCACCTGGCCAAACAGAGCCCGGTGTTCCATACTGTGTGACGTCACGCTGGGTTCCGGTGGGGGGGGCGGCGCGGCGGGAAGGCTCTCGCGGCTTGGGGGGGGCGCGGTGCCGGTGCTGTCTGGTTCCTGCGGTTCGTTGTTGTGGTTTTTTTCTCCTTATTTGTATCGTTGTTGTTCCTGTTTCCCTCTGTTTGCTGTTCTGTTAAACTGCCCTTATCCCGACCCACCGGTTTCTGCCTCTTTCTTTCCATTCTCCTCCGCACGCCGGCGGGGGGAGGGGCGGCCGCGTGGCGCTTTTGTTGCCGGCGGCAGCCGAAACCAAGACAGCTGTGTGCGTAAAAGTGAACGGAGTGGCTGCGTGTTGCTGTCTGGCTCCTGCACAACTGCAGACTTCTGTCGTGTGCCTGCACACCAGCCTCTCGCAGCGCCGTGGGTGAGAGCGTTTGCAAAGTGCTTCACCTTCGGCGAGCTGTTCTGTTTTGGAGGAGTGTGTGTTGTCAGCCTCTGAAACTCTCCGGCATGCGGTGCTGCCTTTCAGGAGGAGAACTGGGGAGAGCTGCGGTGCAGCAAATGTGTGTCTGGGAATGCCGTGCTGTGAAGCCAGCCCGATGCTGGAGGAGCTTGCGGTGCTGGGTGCTGTGCTGGTCCGTAGTACTGCCCTGCAGTGGTGAGCCAGGAGAAAGATGGTGAAATTGTTTGAAGTGTAAAGGTGAAGTAAGGTGAAATTGATGAGTGCAATGGTGAGAAATGTCCAGACACCTCGAGTCTTAGGTGGGGATGTTGTTCTGTGGTCTGCTGGCAGAGATACGAATTTAGAGTGGCTAGAAAACAAGCCTGTCCATGCTAATAGAAATAGCCCAAGATGTTTATAAAACCTTAGCCTTCCTGTTATTTTCCCTGTGACTACTTTAACGTGGCTTCTGTTTCTCCTTCTAGATATAATTGCTGAGGCTCTGTAAAATGGCTTTACGCTTCCGCAGTTTCATGCCATATGCCATACCTGGAGTGCTGGCACTTCTTAGCTGCTGGTGGATCTATTCCCATAGAAAAAAGCATGCAAGCTATCACGACAAACAGGCAATAGCCATTGAAGAAGAGCACCTGGAAGAAGTACCAGAGAATGATTCAACAGCCGGAACAGAAGCACATGTTCCTCGAAGACTGCCTGTCTCATCTGAAGAGGAATGCCCAGAGAATGAAACCTCGACCTCCCTGCTGTCAGCAGGGTCGACGACACCCTCTCTTCTGTGTCGAAGTCACGAGAGGCTAGATCTCTCACAGGACCTTCCAGACCTGTCAGTAACGACTATTCAGCCCAGCACCCTGGAAGACGACAGTGAAAAACTAGAAACAATAGGATCTGAAGATGAAAGCAGCATCCCTGCTTGTGTTTCTCTCCCTCTGGTCTCAGAGAGCGCAGAGTGTCACGGCAGTGCAGCAGTGAGCCTCGTACAGGATTCGGGCTCTAGTGCAAACCAAGACCGGTGGCCGTCAGCATCGGTGACACTGACGCAAAAGCCCTTGGGAATCACAGAGAACAGCAATGCAGAGCAGTCAGATGATTCTTCACTTAAGCCCCCTAAGGAAAGCAAGATGCCAGAAACTGTGCTGTCGGATCCTGGCTCTGTGACAGCCCTCTGCTTGGGATGGGAGAAGGAAGCCAGTACCCCACAAGCCTTTCTCAATAGTGAAACTGAAGTTGTATCAAGTCACAAGGATTCTGCCGTGAGCGTGTTACCGGATAGCTTGGAGCCTGCCTGTCTGGAGCTGTCCAGGGAGGAAGAGATGTCTGAGCCAATTGCCAGTACTGTACCTGTGTGTCAGGAGGAGGACGCACAGCCAAAAGAAGATGAACTGGAAAGAGAGAAGGCGGCCAGTGTTGTTTCCTCTGATCAGATGCTCGTGCAGGAAGCTGCGGGAGCAGATGGGAACGCTGCTGCGAAGGGTGATGTTGCGGTACTGACATCCCTGCAAACACGGCAATGGGATCAGAGTGTGGCAGGTTCCAGCTGTTCAGCACACGGCTGTTTATCTGGCCCTGTTCAAGGAGACACAAAAGACTGTCGGATGGAGAACAGCGTGTGCAGCGAGGAGGTGCTGTCTGGTTCTGCAAGCGATGGGTCCACTCGGATCTGCCAGGCTGCTGCCGGCCGAGTTGAGAGACCTCTGGAGATGGCCAGCTTTGTTTCCTCCAAGGTGCTTGTGGAGGAGGCTACGAGAGCAGATGAGAACACTGCTGTAAAGAGTGATGCTGTGGTACTGACATCCCTGCAGACAGGGGAACAGGTTCAGAGTGTGGCAGGTTCCAGCTGTTTAACACACGGCTGTTTATCTGGCCCTGCTCAGGGAGACACAGAAGACTGTCGGATGAAGAACCGTGTGTGCAGTGAGTCCAGAGGAGTTGATAGGACTCTTGTGGAAAACCATGGAGAGGCACTGGAAAAGTTGCCTTTGGTTATGGAGGACTCTGTGTGCAGCTTGTATGCATCCGAAGGTGGCACAAGTGTTGAGGACGCGTTGCAGAACACGATGCTGGCTGTCGCGTCAGGCCAGCATTTGGTCTCGCTGAGCATATCTGCCATCCAAGACACGTCTGCTGAGCAGAACTTAGTACCGGGTGAAAAGCCTCCTACTCTGAAGCTACTTGAAGACAGCGAAGTACCGTACAGTAATGGGATACTGAAAGAGGATGGTCCAGACTTGTGCCATGGGTGTAGCAGGGCAGCAGGGATGGATGAAGATCACTCAGGAGGTAAGGGATTTGAAAATCTTCCTACAAAAACGTGGTGAATGTGCATTTTACGTGCTGTAACCCTTCTGCTTCAGAACATGTTTGGATAAATCCTCTTCATGTTAACTGCCCCAGTGGATGAGTAGGTAGCCCTCTGGTGCAGGTGGGTGTGCCTTTGCTCTGGGAATTCGCATCTCTGTAGGATCCAGTGTTAGCCCGGTGATCCTCAGGGTGTACTGCAGGGGGTGAACAGGCCGGTCCCCTTTCGGCACAAAGTGTACTGTCCAAAGCTAACCATGTTCTGGAGTGGCCCAGTGAAATGGACGGTGCCTGGATGTCGGCCAGGCTGCTGAGCACCTTGCTGGTTTGAGACCTGCTAATACACGTGGTTTCTGCTTAAGTTCAGGCAGCCTCTAGTAAGTACTGGGTTCTTATCTGTGTCTGTGGGCTGCTGCTGAAAGGAAGCTGTAAGGCAGGCTTCTGAGGTGCTGCTGGACGAACCCGGGAAGTGCTCTGATGAACTGTGATAAAATCAGTTGGTTGCAGACCAATTACCCTGAAGCCCTTTAGCTTGGAAGGGTAGGTGCATGCCAAGAAATCCCAACAGGGAGCAACGTTCGTGGAGTTTCTCCATCTGTCTCTGTGTTGCTCTTGCCTTCTAGGTCCTGGATGCTGTGTGCCTGGCAGAATACAAAGCTGCCTGGGCAAATGTTAACCTGTGTGACCTTGGGGGTGGATGTGAAAATCCTTTATAGGACCCTGTGGTGCCAACAGACCATAATGACAGGATGTCTTTGTAATTGCTACAAAGTAGTTGGAACGCTACTTGTTGCAAGACGTGGGGATTGAGTGTGCCAACAATTAAGGATTAAACCCACAGAACATTTTCACTAGTGAGAGTAACCGAGGAAGAGGATGGTTTTGTCTTCTTGTGAATGCTGGTGTGGCAACAAGGTACAAGAGTGTGTTGTGGAGCCAGGTGATGACAAGGGCTGAAAGCTCTGCACTGAGACAGCTGAAGGGTAGGGACAGGGGATCTAGCAGGTAAAGTTGATGATGTGGCTATGCTGGATAAGAGGTCCTACAGCTGACCTTCACACCCAGGCTGTGAGACTTAAGTCTTTGTCCTCGTCTAGGAAGTCTATGGCAAACAGCTGCACTGTTTATCTTTGGCTTTCAGGGCTTCTGTGCTGTGCTGCTATTTAAGATGTGGCAAACGTGGAGCAGCTGTTTGGTTTGTTTTTCCCTTTTGGTCTTACGCTGGATGGTCTGAATACTTGCAAGCAAGTGAGGATCTTCATGCTTCTGCTTGTTAATCTGGAGTAAGGATCAACCTGGTGTTGCACGGACTGTCTGGGATCTGACCAGGAGGAAGCTGCTTGAGTTTGTCCCCTTCCCGAGTGGAAATGTTCCTGGTGTTGGCTGATGGTTTGGGAACAAACAGCTCAGCTCTGGCACCTTGTTTCTTGAAGCATATGAGAAATGTGGGCAAGAGGCCACCACCTACCACGGCTAGTGATGGGCGCTCGGGTCCCTGCGCAACGCCCGTGGGACAGGCAGTGGCAGAGCAGAGAGCAGGGCAAGAGACTGCAGGTCCCTCCCTGCCTGCTGAACTCCCTGTGAAGAGCCCCGGGTAAGCCATGGGGAAAAAGCAGAATACCTTGCTGCAGCAGCTCAGTGTTGGTGTTAGCATAGCTCTCGTTCAGCTGGTAACTTTGACTTCTAGTGCCTTGTCTCTGCGGCTGTGTGAGGTGTCGGAAGGACTCCTGCCGAACATGGGCCCCCTTCTGTCACATTCCCAGAGGCATGCAGGTCTTTCTCCAGGAATGAAGGGAAGATTTCAGTAGGCTGTGTGTGACAGGACTTTACCCTTTCTGAAATACTGACGAACCAGGTACAGGAACATCCCAACTGAATGCACAGGAAGAGCTCAATGTAATCTCTCAATGAAATGACGTGTTTTCGTGGCAGTGTGTCTGGTAGCTGGGTTGTGTGGGCTGTCTGAAGGCTGACCCATCTGCATGTCTTGTAGGTTTGGAGATAAATAGCGTGGAATTTGTGGACAGTGGCTGTGCCATGAGGAAGACAGTGACTCACCAGAACTGTAAGCTAGGAAGAAAATCCAGCAATTCTGACTTCATTATCTGGGAAATAGAGGTCCCAAAGGTAACCAGCCGCTGGCCTGCTCGCGTGCCCTGCCCTGCCCTGCCCTGCCCTACACAGCCATCTTCTGGTTCTTCCAGTCTGGTACTGGCTCGGTGCCGTCCCAGGGAGATCAACAACAAAGCAAGGAGGATTTTAGCATTTAGCTCCCATTAGGCCAGGAATGAAGAGCCAATACGCAGCTGCAAACAAGAGGCATGTCAGGGCTGCATCCAGGCTAATGTTGGTTGTGGGGCTCATTATTGCCCATTATCTTCCACCTCAATCTGTTCAGAATGCTTTCAAAGCATCAGACTAAGGCTTTGAGGGTACACAGTTATTAAGAGCAGATGATAATTTTTTTCTTTCCAGTGTGCAGGAGGGTTATGTTTCAATTGCCCATCCAAACCCTTCCTCGGAAGCTGAATGCTCATCTGAGCTATTCTGTGGAGCTGCTGTACCTCTGTCTTCATAGTGAGCTTTCTTTTGGGTTGAGAGAGAGCTTGTGATTTTTGGGCCAGTTTATACCTTCTTCCTGTCTTTGTATATGTAAAATCACCAGTGGCTGTCCTGCACAGCATTGCTCTTGCAGTTCTGCTTCTCAGCCGACCCGAATGCTGACAGCCGGTACCAGGAGACAGCAGCTCCCAGCAGGACAAGCACGCTGCTTTGGTGCTTGGGTGCTGTGAGCCCGGGGAAGGCACGTAACGTGCTTTTAATGGGTCAGTAAAACACAGGCTAAGGAAGCAGCTCTGCAGCAGATATGTACATTTCAGTGGTTAGTGCAGACAGGCTGGCACTGTTCTTGAAGTAGCTAACTTCCCATTGCGCAGGGTTACCCATACTGACTCGGGCCCAATGCTTCTGGAGTCTGGGCTCTGAGAGCAAGTGGTGGCAGGTACCAGTGGAGGAGTCAGTGGCAGGGCTTGCACAGACCACAGACATCTCCTCATCACCCCGCATGGCTGTCCGGGGACGCTGCAGTCTAATGGGCATGGTAGCCTGGTTTACTCTCCTGTGTATGTGTCCAATCCCTTTCTAATCTAATTAGCTTGTTTAAAAATTGCCAAAACTTAGTATTTCGTATTTGAATGGAAAATGCATGTAGCATGCTTTTTGAAAAAAAAAAATGGTGGAAGATGGAGAGAGGATGTGACTTCAGTTGACTGTAGGAAGACAGTAGCCTGGTTTTGTCCCATTGTGTCTTTGTGTCATTCTGCAAGATATGAAGATGGATCTATCAAAATAAGCTGTGCTTGCTGATCTCTATCTGCCTTGACTTCTCACAGACCAGCTGAACTCTGCACTGGTCCAGCATTGCCTTATATTTGTCCTGCCTGGCCTTGCACTACGGGAACTGGGAACATGGGTGAAATAAGCTCCAGAGAACAGTGTTGTTTGATCGGTGTTTCTCTTCCTGACTGTTGCTTTCTTGTCCCTTTCATCAAGGAGTTAGTTGGCCGCTTGATTGGCAAACAAGGAAGATATATGAACTTCTTGAGGCAAGCGTCTGGTGCCAAAATTTATGTCTCAACACTGCCTTATTTCTGTGACTCCCAGATCTGTCACATCGAAGGTAAGTGGAATGTCTCTTTATTCATGGTCTAATATGTAGCTTGGGGGCCTTAATTGGATGGGCAAGGAATTTAGACAGATTTGGTGGCTTGGTAAGTCCAGTGCTTTACAAACCTGTTCTGTTCCATGCTGTTACAGTAGAGGTATATGTCAAGTCGCTTGTGCCTTGGCATGTGAACCCTCTGTTCTAGAGGTGAGAGTGCACTTTAGCATCTTTGGCTGCTGCAGTTTAACCAACACCTTTTGCAGGATCACAGGCTTGAAGGAGGAGCTATGGGATGTGTATCAGCAATTGCAGTCTTGACTGGGAAGGATGTTAGATTAATTGTGGCTGAAAAATATCTGCCAGTGAATTGGGTTTATACCGGAGGCTAAAGCTGTTGAAACTGGGGCCTGGCGGTCTGAGCTGCTCATGTTGGTCTGATACCAGGTTACACGGCCAATCTATTAAAACTGAAATTATTGATGTAGTGCAGAAGGCTTCTGTTAGCTGTATTGCTTTGCATGCTGGGAGTGTCCCCAGCATATGTGTGCTACAGACTTTCTGTGGAATTTTTGTCTTCCAGGCTACCCGGATCAAGTAGAAAAAGCACTGAGCCTGATTGGCAAGAAGTTCAAAGAGCTGTGTCTCACCAACATCTACGGTCTACCTCCGCCGACACCATTGACGCTTCATTCCCTCCTTATGACTGCCTGGGTAAGTCCCAGCTTGCTGGCCTTGCTGATATTAGGGGGGAAGGCTGTTGCTGGTCACTGCTGTCATGGTGTGCTGGATCTGTGTGGCTGCTTCACAAATGCCCTCAAAACCAGTTTGATTTTGTGTGGCTATCTGTCGTCCAGCTTGTGTGACTGTTGCAGATCAGATTTATCTACCTATTCTTTCACTACTGTTTCCATTCTGCCTGAGCTGAGAAATGTAGAATCGTAGAATAATTTAGATTGGAAAAGAACTCTAAGATCATCAAGTCCAAGCAGAGTGATAAGGTCTCCCCTGAGCCTCCTTTTTCTCCAGGCTAAACAACCCCAGTTCCCTGAGCCACTCCTCATAAGAGTTGTTCACACCCTTCACCAGCTTCGCTGCTCTTCTCTGCACGCACTGCAGCACCTCAATGTCCTTCTTGTAGTGAGGGGCCCAAAACTATTCGACGTGCAGCCTCGGCAGTGCTGAGTACAGGGGGACGATCACTGCCCTGGTGCTGGCCACACTGTTCCTGATACTAGCCAGGGTGCCACTGGCTTTCTTGGCCACCTGGGCACACTGCTGGCTTATGTTCAGCTGGCTGTCAACCAGCACCCCAAGGTCCTTTTCTGCCAGACAGCTTTCTAGCCACTCTTCCCCAAACCTGTGGCTTTGTGTGGGGTTGTTGTGACCGAAGTGTAGGACCCAGCACTTAGCCTTGTATCTCATACTTTTGGCCTGGGCCAATCAATCCAACCTGTCCAGACCCTGCAGCAGAGCCTTCCTACCCTCAAGCAGCATCAACACTCTTGCCCCCCTTGGTGTCATCTGCAGACTTACTGAGGGTGCACTGCATCCCCTTGTCCAGATAGTGGATAAAGATGTTAAACAGAACTGGCCCCAGTACTGAACCCTGGGGAACACCATTCATGACCAGCTGCACGGTGGATTTAACTCCACTCACGACAACTCTTTGGGCTTGGCCATCCAGCCAGTGTTTTTACCCAGCGAAGACTACACCCATTCAGGCCATGAGCAGCCACTTTCTCCAGGAGAATGCTGTGAGAAACGGTGTCAAACGCATTCCTGAAGTCCACGTAGACAACATTCACAGCCTTTCCCTCATCCACTAAGCAAGTCACCTTGTCCTAGAAGGAGATCAGGTTAGTCAAGCAGGACCTGCCTTTCATGAACCCATGCTGGCTGGGCCTGATTGCCTGGTTGGTCCTGTATGTGCTGTTTGATGGCACTCAAGATGAGCTTCTCCATAACCTTCCCCAGTACCGAGGTCAGGCTGACAGGCTGGTGGTTCCCTGGATCCTCCTTCTGGCCATTCTTGTAGATGGGCATCATTTGCTAACCTCCAGTCAACCGAGACCTGCCTGCCTCGTCAGGACTGCTGATAAATGGCTGAAAGTGGCTCAGTGAGTGCTTCCGCCAGCTCCTCAGTACCTACGGGTGGATCCCATCTGACCCCATGGACCTGTGTGTGTCTAATCAGTGTAGCAAGTCATTAACCATTTCCCCTTGGATTATGGGGGCTTCATTCTGCTCCTCGTCGCGGTCTTCTAGGTTAGGGGGCTGGGTACCCTGAGAACAACTGGTCTTACTATTGAAGACTGAGGCAAAGAAGGCATTGAGTACCTCAGTGTTTTCCTCATCCTTTGTCACTGTTTCCCCGCCACAACCAGTAAAGGATGGAGATTCTCCTTATCCCTCCTTTTGTTGCTAATGTATTTACAGAAACATGTTTTATTCTCTTTTACAGCAGTAGCTGGATAAAGTTCTAGTTGGGCTTTGGCCCTTCTGATTTTCTCCTTGCATAACCTCATGACATCCTTGTAGTCCTCCTGAGAAAAAATTAAAGGCATTTTAGATGCATCCCAAGCAAAGTAATGCTTGGAAGCTGCCCAGCACAACGGCTCTCTAGCAGCCAGGGCAAATTACTTGAAAATGAGGCCTCTGTGACAAATCTTGGACAATCTCTGCAAAGGTTACCTTGATCTTTAAAAAGCCCGTGGGCAGGGAGTTCTTGCAAGTTGTACTGTGTTGATAGCGCAGCGTGACTTGGCTTGCATCGCGTCTGACTCTGCTCACTGATCTCTTGGGTAAGTCGGTCCTACAGCTGCTCTGTGGCGATAGCCTTTTTGTGTACAAGATGGGCCCCACCCCAAGTCTGATTTCCTTTAGAACAGCATGGAGTAACAGTGAGTAGCTTTCTGCTCCTGATCCAAAGTGGCCTTTGGAGGTGAAAATACCAGTGTGCCAGGGCTCTTCCACCCATGGCTGTAAGCCTCAGGAGCTGCTGGTGGAACGTGGAGTTGCTGTGAATGAAGCTTGTGTTGCAATGAACACTAATGAGAATTTCTTTCCTCCACGCGACAGCTGTTCCTCCCGGATGGAGTCACTATAGAGGTGGTCGTGGCAAACCAAGTTGATGCAGGGCACATGTTTCTACAGCAGCATACACACCCCACGTTCCACGTCCTGCGTAGCCTGGACCAGCAGATGTGTGTCTGCTATTCTCAACCTGAAATTCCAACCCTACCAACTCCAGTAGAAGGCAAGTAACTTGACTTCTTACAGACTGGTCAGCTGAGAACCCTTCTTTTAGGGTCATGCAAAAGCCTGGTGCCCCTGAGTCAGGCTTGGGAAGCTTTGCAGTGGATGACAATGGGGTAGATGACCTGTCATTTCATCTTTTTTTAAGTCACTGCCAGAGTACAGGTGTTCTGCTCCTCCTTACCCCACGACCATCCCTGGAGTGCTTGCTCAGCCACTTAGCTGCATGTTGAAATTCAGAATGAGATAAAGTCCATCGCAGGTTGTTTCTAATCAGCTTGTCATTTGGTGTGTGATTGTTAACAAAGTGTGGAACTACTCCCAGATCTTCATAGTGGCACTGTCTGCACTTGGTGTAAAGCAGAGGGGGCATCACATGGAAGGGTTTGTTAGCGCTTATGTTCCTTTTCGGAGGCAGACCTCACCATTAGTGCCCAAAGGCTGGAAGGGAACTGGACACCTGGGTAGGACAGCATGGTACTGGCAAACAGACTTGAGAGTAAAACCCACCTCTCCGGTGTCCCAGCTGCAGGCCTGGTCTGATGGGGCTGTGGGTGGCGTTGAAAGAAGATGGAAGCAGCGTAAGAAAAGCTGTTGATTCTCGGTAGATAACTGTGCAGCACTACTAATGCTAGAAGTGCTGATTTCTGGAAATCCACTTATACTGAGCCTTTCTCCTCTGTACTCTTACGTTTTGCAGTTGGTATTATCTGCGCGGCTCCAGGCCTGGATGGGGCGTGGTTACGGGCTCAAGTTATTAGCTACTTCGAAGAGACTGATGAAGTGGAGCTCAGATACGTGGACTATGGAGGATATGACAAAGTGAAGATCAACACACTCAGACAAATCAGGTCTGTAGCTCCTCTTCCATAGCCTGAGGCCATAGCTGGCTTGAATCTTCATCAGAGCCATCCATGTCATTTGCATTGCTTATGGGTTTTTCCACAGCTGAAGTGGGAAATGGTAGGAAAGTTTGTCTCGGCAGCGGCTGTGGATTCCTTGGGAGCACAGCAAGCTCTTGCAAGGCTTTTTTGAAGGGGAGGGGAAAGGAAATGGCAACTGCTGCCACTTCAGCATGGAAGCTGAACAAAAGGATGCCTTCAGGAGGCCCAAAGTGTAGTTAATTGAGCTAGGAACAGGATTCAGATTCGCTATGGCCTGGCCTCTTTGGCTGGGTGAGCCATATTGGATGAGGGTTTTCTTACACAAGGCCACTGAATACTTGATTGTGCCCCAGAGGTGGGAGAAAAGCAGAGTGGTCTCCGTTACGGAGGTGTTTTTTGCTTGGAGCCCAGTCCAGCTCAGCATGCTAATCACCTCATCGGATGGTTTATTGCTGCTGCTTGGAGTGCAGGGAGAGTAGTCTGTTTTTTGTTTTTGTTTTTTTCTGACTGTCATCAGTTTTAAACTGATTTCCTATGAGAACAATTGATTAATCAGTGTCCCCTTAAAGAATATGAGAGTAACTTAAAGCCATGTTCTTATTCTGATTCTGTTTTCTTTAAGGTCTGACTTTTTATCACTACCTTTCCAAGGAGCGGAAGTTTTACTAGACAACGTGGTGCCGCTTCCAGGTAATGGAGCTCTCGAGACGTACCATTGGCACTCCTCCTGCAGATTTAAATGGTTGCCAACTGTGTTGAAGCAATAATTCTGTCTAAACTTTCTCCCTACTATTGCAACCACAGCCTCTGATGTGACTAAAGCAAGGACTGGAAAAATTGTATTGTGTTCTTCTAGATGTGCTAGCACAGCATAAGCTGTCAGACTCCAGGGGAAAGATGATAAAACGTCCAGGCTTTTTCCTGCATGAAGGAGAGAGTGAATTACTTTCTGAAACAGCAAGTTGGCAGGACTGGCAGAGTGTAGGTGAAGTAGCTGTAACTACTCTGCCTTCTTCTGTCATAGAGTAGCTGTAAATACAAACTTAGTTTTTAATCTGCTAGAGAAGTATCTGACATTTTTCCTACTAAATTGACTGAGGTGTATAGTTCTGTGTTCAAAAGACTACCCTCCAGGCACTGGAAGAATGTCAGTCACTGCCTAGAAATGCTTTCTGTTATGCATTTTTCCCCTTTCCTAGTGGTGTTAGGGCCGCGTGCTGTGCTGGCGTCTGACACCACCCCTCTGGGTGTGGAAGGGGTGGCTGCAGGAGCGAGGGGTCCGGCCAGGCTTCGCCGCGGGGCTTTGGCTGGCGGCACTGCGGGAGGTACAGGTTCTGCCTCTGCTGTTGGTGGACACAAGGTTTAGGCTGCTTCTAGCCGCAGTCAGTGTTCTGCGTGTTCCCTGAGGTCATCGGCTCCTGCCAGTATTTGTGGGGTTGTCAGGAGCTCGCTTGCTGCTGGAGGTGGTCTCAGGGTGGAGAGCACAAAGGAGAAACTTTATTTGCAGCAAATTGGTTGGAAATAAGCAACTTTCCTCCAAAATGAAAACACTTATGTCCGGTCCACAGTGTAGGCTGTAACTGTATTGCCAAGGACACAGGGGTTTCCTGCAGCAGGAGGTATGGAGTTAGCAGCGGGACCCACGTAAGCTGTGCAGGCTGAGAGCTTAGAGCTGCCAGGGCTTGCCGAGACGCCGTTTGGCACTGTCCGGGTGCCAGCCAGCCTGCTGTATGTCCTGGGTTTGGCCAGGACAGGGTTAATTTTCACTGGAATCCAGGAAGGGGCACAGCCAGGCGGGCTGACCCAACCTGGCCAAACAGAGCAGGGTATTCCATACCATGTGCCCTCATGCTGGGTGCCGGTGGGGGGGAGCTGGGCGGCGGGAACTCACTCGCGGCTCGGGAGCGCGTGGCGCCGGTCCAGGAGAGAGCGGCTCTGTTCTGTGGGTTTGTTTTGCGTATTCCCCTTTTCTGTATCGTTGTTGTTCCTGTTCCCTCTGTTTGCTGTTCTGTTAAACTGCCCTTATCCCAACCCACCGGTTTCTGCCTGTTTTGTTCTCATTCTCCTCCGCACCCCGGCAGGGGGAGGGGCGGCCACGTGGCGCTTTTGTTGCCGGCCGCAGCCGAACCATAACACCACAAAAACACCTTTGAGTTCTGCTTACAGCATTGCACTCTGTGCAGGGTCAGTAAAGTCCTGAGAGCCCTAAGCTTAGCTTATTAAGGATCAAAACACTAACGGCAGCTCAAAGGTACTGCGGAAGTATACTCTTCTGTCTTCAAAGCCTCCTAATTCAGCAGCCACTTGCATCAACGTTAGCTTAGCTAGTGGCTTTAGAGAGTACTTCATCCTTGCCTTCAGCAGCGCAGCGGGCATGGTGCTGCGTGATCTCCAGCTGAATAGACCGGTTTCGGCCAATGCCTACAGCAACAGTGAGGGTTCCCTGGCCTAACTGATGTGGGAGGTTGGGCAAGATGAGCTTAATAGTCCCTTCTGGCCTTTAAAGCCTGTGAATCTCATTTGTTTTCTTCTCTTTTCTTTCCAAAGATGAGGATCACTTTTCATCTGAAGCTGACGCGGCTGTTAGAGAGATGACCAGAGGCGCAGTCCTGGTGGCACAGGTACGCGAGAGCTGTCTGGAAAAGCCTCGTTGCTGAGTTGACCGCTACTGGTACCCTCTCTGTCCCCGAGCACGCTGTGCATGCTAAAACTGAAAGCAAAGCCAGAGCCTTTAAGCCCGGCAGCTGGGCAGGGTTCTTGTCGAGAAATCCTGGTGCGGAGGGCTTCCTCGTGTAGCACCAGCATCGTTTGGGACTGTGGCTGGGAAGGGAGGACTATTGCCTCTTGTTAGGGGTGCGGACAGGGAGGAAGGGCACCTGGGTGGGTTTGCAGAGCACAAAGCAGCCCGTTGTCCACAGATCAAGTATTCGCCTGGGTCTGCGCTGCTTTGCTGGTCTCTGCTGCCTTTACAACGCCATTGGCCAGGTGCTGGCCTTGGGCTGGCCAGAGGGAGAAGTAAGGCTGCTGGCAGTGTCCCGAAGGCTTCTGCACGCAGTGCGTGATCTTGATGAGACCTTTAGCTCTGAAGGGCTCCTGACAGTGGCTGTAGCTGTCCACGTGAGCTAGCTGGGAGGAGGGGGCAGCTGGCAGCGTTTGTGATGCTCAGTCTCACGGCTTGGTTTGATGCAGTGCTCAAATGCGTCGCTGATGCTGGCAAGGGCCTGGCTTTGAGTGACTGGAGCCAGCTTGGCAGCACGGTGTCCCCGCTGCCTGGTGGCAGCAGCTGCTGTTCCTCTAGCCTCCACGTGAGTTGAAGTACGGAGTATCTGCTAGGCGGTGAATGATGCCAGCCCCCATCCGCCATGGCTGAGACCAGAATTGCTGCATGCTGATGTTCTTCTGTGTTTCCAGGTCACGAATTATGACAGTGCGACAGGTCTGCCGCTGATACAGCTGTGGAACTTGATGGGAGATGAGGTGTGTATGTCAACATACGCATTTTTTCAGCACTGTTAAAGTTTATGTTTCTGCAGACTTCTCATTGTTGGTTAGGAACTTGCTGATGTTTCTTGCTAGTGGTTTGTTCACCTTTCTACTTTTCTTTCACCTCCCTTCAGGTGGTGTCCATAAACAGAACTCTGGTGGAAAGAGGATTTGCTCAGTGGCTTGACTACTAGCAATGTCCTAGATGCCTCGACGCTTTCTGCAGAGAAAAACAAAAGAATAAGTCTTGTTTTGCACTGTTACAATTTGGTTTGGCAACCTTTCGTAGACGACCTGTTTACACCTGTGTCCCGAGTTGTGTGGTCCATTGAAACCGGTTTTGCTCAGCTGTTACCATGTCACTAGAAACACATACCTCATCTCGGTGAAGGGCGGGTGTTAAAAGCCATAATGACAGATACTGTAGCTTTAAAGCAAAAAATCCTCCCTGGCCGCTCAAAAGCGGAATGGGAAAAACCTTGGGGCTTGCCTGCAGCCAGCAAATGCCCCTGAAACACTAACTGCGGTCGCGTTTTTGTTCGAGATGTCCCGTGCCCCGTGAACTTCGTGTCTGCTTTTCCTGAAAGTTACATCGGTTGTCCTGTTTTTAACAGGCTCTGCCTATGAAATTAATGAATGTAATTAAGGAATTTAATGTTCAATTATGGATTTTTTGGTATTGTGCCACTAACCTGCACAAACAACATTCATCTGCGTCTTTCTGATGCCGGGAGGTAGATGAATTGCGTTCGTTGCGCTTGCTGTGGCACGTGTCTCGCCACAGTCGTGGTTTTTAGGCTTGATGCACTTGAGGAGGAAAGCTTCTCTGTGCAGAGCTCGAAGGGCAGGATGTTACCACTACGGTTTTTCCTCTGAAATGTCATGTATTTAAAGAAAAAAACTGATTGCCAAGCCCAATTGTAGTTTATATTTTTCTAGCTGTGCAAGTCTGTAAATATATATAAAAAAACATTGTAATATTTTGTACAAGAAAAACACTGGAAACAAAGGGAACTTTACAGAAACTTTTTCATACCAAAATGTCCGATGTAGGTAGAACTGGTTTGGAGTGCATTAGGGTAGCCGACATGCTTGGAGCATCTGAATGCTGCGAGTGTTTCAGCTCTGCTGTATGCAGGATTAGCATTCCCCTGGATTGCTGTCTGGTTCGAATCGTGAGCACTGCATTCTTTGCTATGTTGCTGTACAGATCTGTTTAAAAAAAAAAAAAGTTACAATTTGGCATTAATATTGCGGTGGTGTTTTCTCTCATTTTTTTTTTTCTCCTTTTTAGATTTCTATCACGTATTTAAAATTTTGCTCCAGTAATTTAAGCTGACTTAGTACTCTTAAACTCATGCCCCTCTAGTGTATATCATTTTGGATATGTGTGGAGCTGGGGTTTGTTGCTGGCGGAGAAGATACTTGCCAGGAAAATGTTGATGTAGTCAGTCCTGAGAAGTTTTTTCAGGTGGATTCAAGGATGTCCTTACATCCTGTGAGCTGACACGTCCGTGCATCACACGTTTGGGGAGTTGCCTACAAAAGCATTTGGTCCGATCTCTGATACAGTATGGTTATATCCTTTTTTGAGTTCTCTCCTATGTGGCGCTTATGATTTAATGTTCATGTTTGCAATAACATCCAATGACAACTAAATTTGGTTACTCGGTTAAATCTATAAAACATATATCCTCTTGCAATGTGTCTTTCCGTTTCAATTAAAGCTCGAATTTTAAGCTGTCTTAATCAAACTGTGATGACTGAGAGCCTTCATTTCCCGACTTGCTGCGATGTAGAGTTGGGAAGGGAGCTCGCTGGGGTGAGCAGGTGAGACGATCCTGATGGTTTTTCAGCAGGCGCAGAAAGGTCGAGCTTCAGATCGCCGGGGGTTCCTTTTACTTCCAGCTGAAAACTGGGATTATTTTTATGAAGAACTGCTTATTGGGAAGCCTTAGTCTGAGCACTGGTGCTCAAGGCTGTTGAAACTGTTATGTATTTGTGGAATTCATTTACTCTGGACCCAGGACATCCGTTTTGTCCCACTTTTGTGTTGAGAAGTGAAACTTGGGAGTCTTTCTATTGCGCAGGCTATAAAATCCCCTCTTTAAAGTGTTGACGGGTTTCTTGTCCAAGCCCAGCAGTGCTGTGAAGTGGTGTCCCGGTGAGCAGTTTGCCCTTACCCCCTGGTGCTGGAGAGCCTCCCAGCTGGAAAAGTCCGTTCTTGCAGCAGGACGTGCTCACGCTCTCCGCCTGGAAAACAAGCGAAGGCGTGGGCTGGGCTGGCTGCGCCAGGGCTGCACAGAGCAAAAGGCCTTGGACTCGAGTGCTGCCTTTGGTCTGGGGATGCGTGCACGTGCGCACGCGGTTCTTCAGGCTTCCAGATGTCAGTCTGCCTGATCTCAAGGGTTGAAACCAATCCATTGGGTTCATTGCAGAGTTATACACACAAGCTGTAGATGCTCTGGACTACAACTTTGTGCTGCTTAGGCAAGTAGCAGGTGAAGAACAAAACGTGGGGATGTTGGTGGGGGAGTAGCGGGGTTGGAAGTCAGCAATGTTCGGCAATGTCCCTCCTTGTTCTCCCCCCAGGAAGGGGGGTTTCACTTCACAGGGCTTCTCCGGCCTTGCTAGCCTCAAGAATCTGCCGAGGGATGGCTTTCGCCATCGGGCATGATCTCCCGGTGGAAATTTGGTAGCTGGCTGCTTGCGGTGCGGGTGGGTAACACGTTGGCACCCTGAGCGCGGTGCGAGGCGTGCTGGGCTGTGCGTGCGCAGCCTCTCTGCCGCTGTCGCAGGCAGCCTGGGTGACTTTGCCTCAGGTCGCCTGCCAGTTGTCCCTCCCGGGGAGGGGGGAAGAAGCTGTGCTGTAGCTGTGCAGGAGGTTGTCTGTCCCTCTGCTACATAACTTGCAAGGTTCAGCAGCTCAGCGATGCCTGACTGGAGACCTTCCCTGCCAGGCGAGGTCTCCCCTAACTAAACCCGTTCTGTTGGGCAGGAGCCAGCCTCTTGGGCAGGGTTTTGCCTTTCAGCCTCACGGCAGTGACCTTGCAGCTCTCTCCTGCCAGCGTCCGGCGTGGTGGACAGGCTGGAGGTGAGAGGCCAGGAGGAAATGAACCCCCTGCGCTCCGGTGTCAGTCTGATGCGGGCGCGTGCGGTGCCCAGAGGAGTTTGCTTGCATTCACCATTCTGTGATTTCTTCTGAGCTTGTCTCCAGGGCTTTTTCTTTGCTCAGGGAAGCTCGGTCCCCTGGTGCTAGGCTCACACGGGGACACAGAACTGCGAACTGTCGGTGGCTGTGCGAGGAGGGGAGACTTGTTGCTGCCTTCTCTGGCTGCAACCTTGCCCCAGCCTGGCAGTATAAAATAATCAGAGCGTGGAAGCGGCTGGGCCGGGGCTTTGCTTGCTGCAGTGAGCTGCTGCCGGGGAAGCTGCAGCTCCACGCGAGGCGGCCAGCGCAGCTCTCGCTCTTGGGAAGGTGCTGGGCCCTCACGAGCACGGCTCGGTGCGGGCGCTGTCGTAGCCCTTCACCTCACACCTCTGCTCTTCTGCCTCACTGCATACCTCAAGAGGCAACGGGCACAAACTGGAGCAGAGGAAGGTCCAGCTGAACATGAGGAAGAACTTCTTCCCTCTGAGGGTGATGGAGCCCTGGCCCAGGCTGCCCAGGGAGGCTGTGGAGTCTCCTTCTCTGGAGATATTCCAGACCCACCTGGACAAAGTCCTGTGCAGCCTGCTCTGGGTGACCCTGCTTGGGCAGGGGGTTGGGCTGGGTGACCCACAGAGGGCCCTGCCAACCCCTGCCATTCTGTGATTCTCTACAGACTGCTGTTCCTCTGGAGCTGGTCCCAACGCTGGAGTCTTGCTGGGCGGGTGGAGCGGGGCTGCCGCTGTCTCTATGGGACGCAGGGGCAGGGTGGCTGCAGTGCAGGAGGCTTGCTCACCAGAAGTCAGAGGAGAGGAGGAATAATTTTAATTCAGACAGTCCCGAGGTGGTGGCACCATCCCATGGGAACGCAGACGCTGCAGTTTTAGGGTTTGGAAGCAAACGGGTCTCCCTCAGCTCTGTCCCCGTGTCTGAGAGCGCTTCCCGAGATACAGTCCACGGTCATCAGATTCAAACAAATGCAGGTTAGTGTGGAAGTGGTGGCTGGTTTTTTTTCTGAGGAGCTTAGAATAGCCCCAGACTTCTTAGTCTGCACCCACGGGGATGAATGTGTTACTACTTGCTGTTCATGACAAAGTTGAATTCATCTTAACGTTGGTGTTTTCCCTGGCTTTGAGGGCTGCGTCAAAGTCAGGAATCTGCGGCCGCTGCTGGCAGCCGGCGCAGGGAGCTCTCCCCGTGTCTGCTCTCTGTCCCTTGTCTTCGTCTGGCTCCTGAGATGGAAAAACATCCTGTTCCTCACTCGTGTGGTAGGCTGCCGGGGCTTTTCAGCTGTAGTAAATAGAACATTGTAGGGTGAGAGTAACCAAAAGAGGGAGGTGTTGGCAAGTAACAAACAGGCATCTCTTCTTGCTTTAAAATCACAAGTCTCAGCCTGTATAGATACATTAATAGCTTCAGTAGCACCCCAGGGGTGTGGGGCTTTTTTGTTTTGTTTTATGCTATGGACAAGGGTCAATGGCTTTGCTGAGACGGAGAGAGTTGAATATGGACTGCCTGGAGAAGAGGTGCAGGTCAAAAAAGGAACAGGGGAGGCTGAAGCAATGCAGTTGTATTTCTGTTTTCCTTTCCGAGATGCAGCGGTGGTGCTTGGAGCCCCGTCAGACCTCAGGAGCGGAGCCGGGGCGGGTTCCGCAGGGGTTGTGCTGCTCGTAATACCAGCCACGTCCCCAGAGCAGCTGCTCACTCTTGGCTGCAAACCTGGGGCTGAGCGTACGTGCGTCTGAGCTAAGCCGTCCCACGGGGTTGGTTTGACTGAAGCCATTCAAAGGGGCTTTCCCCTTTGAAAAGTGGTAATTTTGTTACAGGGAAAATGAATGAGGTCTCTGGAGATGCCTAATTTATGACTTCCGCCTGGAGAGCTTTGTGCCGGCCAGGAGGCACGCTCCGGCGTTCCCCTTGGAAGCCCAGACCTCCCCTCCTGGGGCTTTTCCCAAGGGTGAGGGGTGCTTCCGCACCCCACAGCCTCTGCCCCTCGTCCTCCTGCCCTGGGCAGCGGCGCGGGGCAAGCGGCACCTTCCTGCCAGACCCTCCGAGCACCGGGGCCAGTCCTTTGGCAAAGCCCGGGGAAAGTTCTTCAGCAGGAGGACTCGAAGGCTCCGTGGGGAGGGAGGAGCGAAGAGGGTGGCTCTGGAGCAGATGGAGAATAATGGTGGCCCTGTCTGATGCCGGCACTGGGAGCGGTCCAGGTCCTGGCCTCTCGCAGCCACGGCTGCAGCCGCTCCCCGCGCGGCAGGGAACCAGGTTCTGCAGTGGAAACTTCATTGGCAGCAGGCTTTTCCTAAAAAGAAGAAAAAAATCAGATGCAGGCTTTATTTTTACTTTCATTCTAGTGCGTCACACAGATCTGCCGGGTCCCGTCTCGGTGCTGTCCCTGGGAAGCCTGCGTGTCAGAGGCTGCTGAGCTAAAATTAAAGAACACGTGTCTTGCGTTTGGTTCGTTGCCTCAGGGGCTGTGTTTTGGCTTCAGCCACCTCTGCTTCCTCTCCCCCTCCTTCCCTGCCCCCTTCAACAGAGCAGCCAGCAACCCTGCAACCCAAGAGGAAAGAATTCTGGCTGCACTGGGCGACAGCGGGGATGAAGGCGCTGGGAGGAGAGCCCGGGGGCTCGGGCTTTGCGCCAGGGAACTGTGAGCGGTTCCTGTGCGGCAGCAGCGCCGGGGGACGGGGCTCTGCCCTGTGAGACCGCTCCCCGCAGCCGGTCGGACTGGAGGGCTGCCTGGCCCGCGCCCGCTCTGGCAGCCCGGGTAATTCAGCAAAAGGTAGGAGAGAGGGATGCCCTGCCGAGCAGTTCTGTCCCGGCACGCTCCCGGTTCCCAGCTACGAGCAGTGCAGGGGCTGCCGAGCCAGATGCTGCACTGCACAGACACATAAACACCTCTGGTGAGTTTGTGTGGTGGTGTTCTGAGTCCATTTGTCCTCCTGACCTTCATGATGTCCTGTGGCAAGATGTCCCACAACCTAATTATGTGCGAGTGGAAAAAGGGCTTCCTGTTTGTTTTCTAAATTGCCTGAAAGCAGCCCTGGCTAATCCATCACCCTGCTGCCACAGAAAGGTGAGGAATGGCCCCTGCTTTGGCTGGTCTGTACTGCCTGCCAGTTCACAGACTTCTCTTCTGTCACCTGTCTGTTCCAGGCTGAGGCATCAGAGCTCTTGAGCTCCGTAGGTGGGAGCTGGTGGGTACCACGCATCCTCCCTGCACCCAGCCCTGGCGCTGCCCTCGCCCTGCTGTCCCTCTGCCGAGGCCAACGCGTGCCGGAAGCTTTCCTCCTTTTGCTGAATCAAGAACGTAGAAGAGCTGCAGCAGACCCCCACGTGTGTGTTTTGGTGTCAAGGACGGGGTTGGATGTTCCTAAAGGTATTGTCCGTCCTGGCGGAGAGCGGGAGGAGGTGGCAGGCGTGGTGCTGTAGCCGTGACTGCGCTGAGGTTTCAGCCTTCCCCTGGGAGAGGGGAAGTGGGATCAGACGTTCTCGCTGCCTTGTGCGGTTGGTGTCCCAGCTTCAGAACGCTGTGCGTGGTGTGTGTGAGGTTCTTTTTTTGTACCCGAGCTCCGCGGTTTGGATTCAAGAATGCTGACGAGGTGTTTCGGTGCTGTTTCAAGCGAGGTGCCCTCATTTCTGGAAAACAGCACTTTCAGAGTAATTTGTGGATCTGGGCCTCTCTCCTGTGTGTTGTCTGGGTCGAGAGTGTCTCTCTCTGAGTGCTCCTAAACCACTTTTCTGGCCCTCTCAAGAAGCGCTCTTTCGTTTGTAGCTGCAGATAGCAGCAGAAGCATCTCTTGGTCGTACCGCGTTCCCCTGCGAAGCTCTGCGCAGGGCTGCGGCAGCGGCTGACCCGAGGTTTGCTCCAGCCATCTCGATGCTTGCTGGAAGCTAGCGCCCAGAGAAGCTGCCAGAATCCCAGTAGGAAATATGTCGGGTCTTTCCCCGATTCCTGTGTGCTCGCAGGTCCCCACGCACACGCAGAGGGCAAGGGGCCGGCTGGCTCCCGCGCTGGGGCTCTGCCCTCCTGCACGACTCCTCTCCCGGAGCTGGTTTGCTCTCCGCTGGCTGCCTTCCCTTCGCGTGCCGCTGCCGAACAGCCCTCGCCGGGCAGCACCGGGCCTGGCAGTGCCCAGAGCTCTGCCACGACCCACGCGTGGCTCCCCTTCTCCTGCCACAAGCAGCACGTGGAGCGGAATGGCGGCTGGGTGGCCAAGGGACGCTATCGGTCGCAGAGGGACGCTGTCGGTCGCAGGGGAGCAGACGGCGGTCCCTCGGCTGCCCACCATCGCCCAGCGGGTCTGCCAGTGCTGCCCGCAGCCGCCTGGTCTTCCTCGGCTGTGCTGTCCCCGGCGCAGAAGTGACGCTGGGGAGGGACACCAGGGAGCCCAGCCCTTCCTTGAGAGATGCTTGTTCTCCACGGGAAGGATTGTTTTGTCAGAGCAGGAAAAAAGTGTTTGGCTGCCTCGTCAAGTCCGTAGCTCTAATTCTTCTCCTGTGTTTCCGAAAGTTAGAACACAGCCTCTCCTCTGCCAGCGCAGGCAGCGTGGCTGCGCTGCTGCGGCGTCCGGCGGTGTGTTCTACGCAGGCACACGGCGAGGAGCTGCAGCCCGAAGCGCTGCAGGTCTCCAGTCCTGCCCCAGACGCCTGCTGAGGCCAGAAAACCAAACACGAATGAGTGAGGAAAGAGCCGTGGTGGAGAAAAGTCGGTTTGGCGTTGGTTTTTTTGTACCTGCCCTGTCCCCATCCCACAGCCCCCGGGTTCTGCTCCTTCCCCAGGAGACCGCCAGCGTCTAGTGCCCACATCCAGCGTGACCTGAGGGACAACAGCTCAGCTCCCAGGCTCGGTCCCGTCCCAGCTTTGGGCCCTGGGAGCGAGGGGAGAGCAGCAGATGGCACTCGAGCATCAGCCGAGCGCCGCAGCCCGTCGGGGAGTCGGAATGATTTTTGCCTGAACGGTGCGGGAGAAGCGCAGCGCGCCGGGCTCCCAGTCCTTGACGGCAGACGCGTAATCTTGAGCCATAAGACGCATCTATAGGACCTTGATTTACATGCTTTGGATGTTCCTCTCTGCTCGCAGGTCCAGATCCTATCTCTGCTTGTGCAGATTTGTCCTTACGCAGTGTCTGGGCTGGGGGTGATAAAGAAGTGTTGCTCTTCGCTGGCAGAGGCTGACCCCCGATTTGCTTGCGGTTTTTTCCTGAGATTGCGGCGTGCCTTTCCGCACAGAGCTGCCCCCGCGCACAGAAGCAAGATTTTTTTTCTTTATCCTAAGTCAGATAATTTTCCCCCCCCCCTAGCCAAAATGAAGCGAGCTGGTTGTGCTCGCACTGAAAAATGGACTTGTAGGTGCGGACACTGAAAAGCACAGTTGGGTCTGCTTCTTGGAGAGAGGCACCAACCCAGCAAGTGCCAGTGAGCCAGGAAAAATGTCCCAGTTGGTATGCTGCAGGTGTGGTGCAGGAACGTGTCTTTAATTTGTTTAATCAGCAATAAATTCAAACCTTATTTTTATCTTTCCAAGCCCATTTGTATTCCAGAGGTGGTTCACAACCTGAGCGTGTGTCACTACGCTGGCGCAGGCAGCACTGGCGCGTCCGGGAGCCTTTCGGTCGGCGAAAGATGCCATGTGTCATGACTGTCACCTTGTTCTGTTTAAGACCTGACAAAAATAATTGGAGCCTGTTCTCACCGCTGAGGGAGAAGGAAGCGAGGGCTCAGGGGGCCCAGCTCTGCCTCTCCCGGTGCTCCTGAGGAGCCCGGTGCCGCGGGAGCAGCACCGTGGGCCAGGCAGGACGGCTGCCTGCGAGCCGCACGGCACGGTGCTGCCCTGGGGAAGCAGGGGGAAAGGTCTCCTCGGAGACTCGTCGTGCAGACGAAGGCTCAGCCGCTGCCGGTGTAAGGTCGTGCAGAGCAAACGCAGGCAGCGGGGCTGTGCTGGCTGTCCGGCTGCTGCCTCAGCCCAGGATTTTAAAGGCATGGTGCAGATTTACTGTACCAGTGGCCACTTTTGTGTTTGGAAGTACATCTTGGTCCTCTCCCTTCCCTTCTCCTCCTCCTCCCGAAGGCAGTGAGCGCCAGGTAGTCTACTCGGACAGACCTCGTGAGCTGTGCATTAACAGACGCAGAGGGTGGCAAACTGGAGGGCAAACCCTCTTGCAGAAGAAGTCTGGCCCTCGCGCAGACCTGAGTCGGAAGCTGGGAACCTCTGCTGATGGTCATGCAGACACAGGTACCCGAGGGCTCTCTTTACCTCCTGTGGTGCTCTGTGCTGCTCCACTGCCCGTGAGTTTCTATTTTTCCTCCATTAGTTGCCTTTGCTTGATGTAAATTTTTGTGCCCAGTGATGCTTTCAAAGCCCTGGGACCGGGCTCATGGCATCTGCTGGGCCTGCCTGGGCTCTGCTTGGTCTCACAGGGGCTGGTCCCCTGGTGTCCCAGCGCTGCTGCGGCTCGCAGGGCTGTCACCGCGCCGCAGGGCTGGCAGCTCGCAGGGACAGCCGCGCTCCCAGCACGCAACCCCGACCCCAGGTTCAGACCACGCTCGTCCTCCTCTGGACCTCGCCACGGGACGAGAGCCCTGGGGTGTGCGGGGCCCTGGCTCTGCCGCTCGCTGGGGACGTGCCCTTGCGCAGGACTCCTGGGACGGGTTTGCCCAGGAACGGGGAGAAGCGCTTGCCCCGTTGCCTGCTGAACGTCCCAGCCTCGAGCCGTGCGTGCCTGGTCTCCCCCTTATTGGAAACGGGGAGAAAACCCAGCTCCCGAGCCCCCAGCTCTGCCACGTGTGACGGCCGTACAAATACACGGCTTTGTCAGCAGCTCGACCTCCTGGGCAGTGTTCGTGCTCCGCGGCGAAGAGGTGGCCTCCTCCTTCCACTTCTCTGACTCCGGGGTAATAGAAGGGCTAAATGCTTATTACTTTTTTGCAGCCTTTAGCAGATGCCAATCAGACGTGTCTGGTTTGGGGCTGGGTTTTGTTTCTTCGTTGCTGTGGCTGTGCAGGATGCTCTATCTCGCTGTAATTACGGTTCCATCATTGTCTTGGCATGAAAACATCTGCTGTCTCCCTGCGATCTCCACTTCTCCTATTTCTTCTGAGAATTTCATGGATCACGATGACCTTCTATTTTCCATAACATCTCATGCATCTCAGTGTACACAGCTGTTTCTCTTGCGTTCCCCTGTCTCTCCAGCTACCTCTTCTTTCCTATCAGCGTCTCCGATGCACTCAGAATTTCAGCTCATCTGCTTATCAGATCAATATCTCGCTCGCCATCTCCTCTGCGCCGCGACCGCTGTAAGCACGGCACCTTTGCACCTCACTGCCCAGGCTGTTTTCTCCTCTCTGCACAACTCCTCTTCCAGCTCGCCTCAAAGGCCTTTGTTCTTCTCATTTAACGTGTTCAAGTTAATTTTCTTGGCCTTTTGGTTTGGGTTATGCTGCGCTCTCTGGCCGGCTGGGTTTGCGGTCCCGGTGGAGGTGCTGCAGGGTGGACGGAGGATGTGGCCGTGCCAGGGGACATCGCCGGCTGCGAGGGACAAACCTGCAGAGTTGGAGCGTGGTGGGGAGAGGAGCGGTGCTGTGTGCGGGGCCGGACGGAGGGCCCTGGGACAGCTCGGCAGTGAAGGGGCTGGAGAAAGATGGGTTCGAGCACTGGTTTTGTGTGACCTTGTTTGAAGAGCGTGGGCTCCGTGAGTGTGATGAACAGAGATACTTCTGGTTTTATTCCATCCTGGCACCTTTTATTGCTAGGACTTTACTGGTATGCCTATTCTCTTAAAAAATATTCATAAAAAGATTCAGTCCTAGATCTGCTGCAGATGGACTAATAAAACTCTCAAGGACCTTAAATCTCTTTGCTTTGCCCCCCAGCTGTACGCTGTGCATCCCGGTTCTCCACCTCCCGCTCCCATGTCTCGCCCGTCTGCCGACGGCAGGACCCCCATCCCGCTGCTGCTCCGTGCAGCTCCCGGCACGGCGGCCGCCCTGCCTGGCCCGCACACTAGTCAGTGCTGTAGCTAAATAAATCCTGAGAATATTAAAGGCTCATTTTTAAGTTTATTTTCTTCACCCTCAGCCCATGGTCGTGCATCTGAGCTAGGAATGGCCTTGAAAGGCTTTGCAGAGGTTGGGCTCCTGGGCGGTGTGGCTGAGAAACGGCTCAGTGCGTGTAGACAGAGAAGAGGGGTGGAGGTTACTGAACCACGCAATAACTTCTTGGATGGACGGAAATGAGACTGCGTCCATCACAGTGCTTTCCTCTTTCAGCAGTATAGCTGTTTATGCAGAGATGGCTTGCGTAATTTTTTACACAGATATGCATCATATGTGGATACTTGTATATAAGTAAGGCTGTAAAATGATAGATTAAGGGATCTGTTCACCCAAAAAGAGTTATGTGGCTGTCAGAGTGCGTAATGACAACCTGCTTCAGGAGGAAGACCGCTCCTACGAAGATGCGAAGCGCCGTGCTTGGTGAGGATTCAGCGCGCCGTGTCCTTACTGACGGCGCGGGAAAGCCCTGGCCAAGCCGGCCGCTCGGAGGAGGGCGTGCGATGGAACGCTGCTGCGTGGTTTGGGCGACCAACCCAAACACGAGAGCGCGGTTTGACCAACTGCCCGCGTCCCGCAGCTCCTGCACGAGCCTGCGCTGCTTTCCCTGACGCAAGACGCCGGGTCAGGCACACTGCAGCAGGCACCCGTGGGACACCTCCTGCGAGCCCAAAATTCAGTTGGAGCCAGGTTACCTGTGCGGTGTCCAGTGCTTCATCCTGCCTTCGGCTTCGCTCTTGGACCAGCCCAACAGCTCCCACCCCGCTCGTACGGACCCGGCTGGAGTTGCCTGCAAGCAGACGGAGCCTCGCAGCCGGGCGTGGAGGGATGCTGCGGTGCGGGCATCACCTCCGCTCCCCCCGAGGCCCCTCGGGAGGGGAACACCGGCCAGCGCGGGACGCGGACGCTGCTCGGCTTGCTGGCAAAACCAGGTACCTTCCACACACAAACTGCTGGAGCTGGCTCCTGCCCTCCCCTCCTCCGCGGCCGGGCTGCCCGTTTCTCGGGCAAACGGCTCAGCCGCTCGGTGCCTCCGTGCGACGGGCGCGGGGCAGCGGGCGCCTGCTGCTGGTGCCTGCGTCTCTGTGAAGGGAAAAATGCTGCCGGGAAGCACGGCAGCAGCCCAGCTCCAACCCAGGGGCTCAGGTGTTGGGCCGAGTGTTGATCTGGCAAAACCAATGGAAATCAAACAGGGAATAAATATTATAGGAAATAATCTCTGTCACTTAATGTACTCCAGTGACTTTGAGATAATTGGCTGTTTCCTGGGCATATCCAGATGAGCTCAGCAATGCTCTCCCTGCTTCCTTTTGTACACTTGTGCTCTCTCAGAGACCTGACGGGCCGCTTCTCCCTCCCCTTCACCTCTTGGTCCCCCCAATTTCTACTGGATTTTGTATTTTTCCCCCAACAATGTCTCAGAGGAATCACAACTGTGTAAGATGTGTCCCAACGCTTGTATTTTAATAGCATGAAGCAAACCACATCAGCACAGGCAATTTCACATTCAACACATTATTGCTATTTAAAGCGCAGAGGTGGAAGGATGATTGGCAATCCAGCTCTCCCGGAATCGCAGGCCACTGCTGGCTGCCAGATTGGGATTTTTTAATATTGGCTGCTCTGTGCGGTCGTTCCCTCACCTTTGACTTGCAGATTTCCCAACGCTGAAATAGCAAAATCATTTTTGGTTGTAACAGGCACATTGCTTGCTGCTGAAAAGAAGTAATTATCATTAAATGTATGCATGTATGAAATGTGTGCGTGTGTGTGGACAGAGCCGCAGCCACCCGGGCAGGGCAGCTGTTCCAGCCGAGCGACCTCCTGCCTTTCCCCAGCGTCGCCAACGCGTTCTGCCTGCGCGGCGGGGCTCGAGGGGCGGCGGGGATGGGCAGGGGAGAGGCTGTTTTATCTCTCCGTTATCTTTACGGAAGAGGGAGGGCAAGCGGGCTTAGTCCCGGAGCTGGTGAGACCTGAGGGCTCGTGATTGCCATTTTCTGAGGGCTGTAACAGAGACCTCTCCCTGAGCTGATGGGTGTTGGTTGTGTCAGCGCTGTCTGCGTAAATACGTTGCTCTGGGTTAATGTACAGCGTGATTAAAGATTAGACCTTGATGAATTTCTGTTTGAGGCAACTTTACCCTGGTTACGTTTAAGTATGAAGTGACAAAAAAATAGCTATTCTTACATGAGAATGAGACTTTGTCTTTACTGGAAAGAACGGCCCTGGAGTTTTATCAGAAGTGCCGTGTAAAATCCAGTGAAGACAACACCGGTGGGTAGGTTGTTTCTGCTACGTTGCTTTCTGAGGTCTCTACTCCATGCCTTGCCGCGGGGTGTCCTGTAGCTGGTTGGACGGAGGAAGGCAGGAACATCCTCATCCTCATCTCTGTTCAGTGAGGAGGGGGAGCCGCTGCAGTCTGCTGGGGCAGAGAGCTGAGCTCTCCGGGCCCACCTTGTCCTTTCATGCTGTCGTCTTCCTCACGCAGACCAATGGTAACGCCGGGGATGAGCCGGCTGCGGTGGGGTGGTCCAGGCTGGGTCGAGGGTGCTGCCGTGGGGAAGGCAGCAGGGACGGGGCTGCCAGCTCGGCTTTGCCGGGGGTCAGCAGCGTGGTGTGGGAACGGCAGGGCTTCTGCCTCCCTTCCCATCGCAGCAGGACCAAACCCTCAGCTCTTCGTCAGGAAGACTTGGCACAGAAGCGGTGTGGAGCTGGGCCCGGTGACTGTGCCGGGGGGCCTGCGGAGGGGAGTCCCTGCCGCCCACCACCCGCGCTCGCTGCCCGGCGGGGATGTTGGAGCTACCTCACCAGGCACAGCGACGCCCAACAGCAGCCTTGCTCTCTTCTAAAAATACCATTTCCCTCCCGTTCCCCGCAAGCAGAGGAGGAGACAGCTGGCTGCGGGGGATTTACTCACCCGCTGCCGAACCCCGTCCCTGCCCGTGGCTCTCGGTTCCCCAACACCTCGCTGGGCCGCGCCGGCTGGAGCCGTGCCTGCCATGGGTGTCGGTGCTGGGGCACGCGAGGGGCTCCCACCCTGCACCCCTCGCCCCAAGCTGCCTTCTGGGGTCCGGGTGAGCCCCGCTCTGCTCGCTGCCGGCCCCGGCATCTCTGCACGTCGCGGTGCCGGTTGCTGCCTTCGTGCTAGCTGGCGATGAGCTGCTGGGGTGACGCGCGCGGAGGGCTCTGCGCGGCCGTGCGCGGGGCTTGTCTGCCGGGGCGGAGAGGCAGGCAGGCTGCGCAGCTGCGGCTCGCTCCCCGGGGCTGTGCGGGGACAGGGGACATCTCTGGGGCTGTCTTGGAGAGATCTTGGTATCTTGCGGGCTGTGGCAAGCCCTGGCAACAGGCTGCCTTTGGAGGCGAGGGCAGGGGCAGCCCGGGAGCCGGGGCAGCGCTTTGTCACCGTTTGACGCTGCTGCTGGCCCAACGTGAAGCATCTGGCTCTCCTCCGCTTGCGGGAGGGATTAGCTACTTCATAACATCCAGACAAGATAATCTCTCCAATTTTGCCTGGAAGAAGTCCCTCACAAAGAGCAGCAGAGCTACAATAATGCCAAATGAAACAGTAATTGAGTTTCCTTTCTTATTACTTTCTCAGCTGAGTTTGTGTTGGTTTTAATTTTATTCTTTTTGTTGTTGTTGATACAGAACAGCTGAATATTGTCCCCCTATTGATTCGAACCAGCCACGTTATATCTACAGTAAACCACAGCGACACAGAGAGGTGAGCAAAAAGCGGACAGAGAGGTGAGCAAAAAGCGGAGGAAGGAGTAACTGTAAAAAGTTTTAAAAACTTCTGCGTCTTTCAAAAAAGTAAAGCCCCTAGAAGAGATAAAGTTTTGATAATTGTCACCTCCCATCACCTGCTCCTTGGAGTGATTTGTATTAACAGTGGGGTTGTAGCCACAGAGCTGTCAAAGCAACGCACGGGGCTGCCGAGCAGGGCAGGGACGCGCCGCGGCTCTCGTGCCGGTGCAGCAGCCGTTTGCTGCCCGCAGCGGCTCGGCTGGGCGCAGAGGGGCAGCCCCGGGGAGGGAACTGGAGCAATAAGGAAGGCAGGGAGTCAGCAAGGTAAAATGGGACTTCCCTGATGTCTCAACTTTTAAAAGGCAACACCTGAAACAGAACTGAGGTCCTCAGCCTCTAGACCGCGTGGTATTTACAGGACTTTTTCTCCAGTCCTGGTGTGACAATAGAGTAAATCTGGATATGAAGTGCTCAGATATAAACTCATCATCCAGATCCACCACGTATTCAAAATATTTTGAAGGGCCTGTTATGTATGGGATGGCTTTGTGTTTTATGCCAGGCTGGGTGCCATCCATCCCCGTGCCACCATAGCTGTCCACCGGCTCGGGCCCCGCGGGCGCTGCTGCAGCCAGCGTCTGCTGTGTGCTCTGACCACGGGAAAATGGACGCAGAGAGAGATGGGTTGGCACGGACATGCCAAAATCCCTGCTCTTTTTCAGTCTCCAGTAACTCCCTGTGCTGGGCTGGAATTTCAGAGGAGGATGAGAAACTCTCAGGGGAAACGTGGGATATTTGGATAGTTGCAACCAGGGTTAAAAAAACAAAGGCAGAGATCTGAAAGGGATACGAGCACTAAGGCTGCAGGGCTCTCTCCCCTAAGGTGAGGGGTTTTGTGCCTCTGGACAGCATTGCCGGCAGCAGCAGCGGGTCCTGGCACGGTCCCCAGACGGGACAGCGAGCCGTGCGGATCGGTGTCCTCCTCTGCGGTGGCAGCTCCTGCGTTTCTCCTTTCCCTCGGGTCCATCCCCCGGCGCGACGGCGGGCACCGTCTGCAGTGGGTCTTAGGGGTGCACGGTGCTAAAATGGAAGCGAAATGGGTTAGAAAGCAAAGAGCTTGGGAAACAACTCTCCTTTTCGCCTTTGGAGATATTTAGTCTTGCTGGCCACCAGGGAGGTGACTCGAAGGCAGCAGCCAGCCCTCATTTTCTGGCAAAAAGCTTTGCTGTGCTGAGTAGCCACACACACACGGCTGGAGGAGCGTGTTTGAAGGGAAAGGCTCAGAAATTTGTCTCCAAAATAGTGTTATGAGCTGCTGTGACCAAACTTTCAAGCCGGATTTCTTCATCAGATTATATTTAGTCTGCTGAGCAGCTTTGTTGTTGCCTGTTTACCTGGGTGATGGTTTTATAACAAATCCCACGGACACCTGGCAGCGTGCGGAGAGCCCTCGGTGTTTGCGGTGCTTCCTCCGCATGAGCGAGGAAGAGCTTTCCGGCGAGACGGCGTCGTGCCGGGGTTGGTTCCCAAGGAGAGACCGGCAGCCGGGATGGGGTCCGTCCCGTGCAGTTGGTGTTTGTCGGGTGTCTCTCGGGGCAGATGCGGAACGGAGAGCAGCACTGCGGGGCTGTCCCCAGCCCTGCTCGCTGCGAGCTCCAGCCACGGCTCTGCGCCGGGGGGAGAGGGGAGAGGAGCAAAGCCCTGGTGAGGGGGGAAGCGTTGGGGTGATGCTCACCCTTCCCGTCTGCAGCGTCCCCTCCGCCTGGGGCTGGGCTCTCCCGCCCGTGCTGCCTGCGGAGGGCTGCTCCGGGCTGGGGGGATCAGGCGGGCAGGGGCCGGTGGGGGCTGGCGGGAGCTCCCACCTTGGGGCAGCCGGCTGATGGGGAAGAGGTGGAAGTCAGGCATGGCACTGCTCTCTCTCGTTCCTCTGTCCTGTACACACAGCAGCCAGGGGCTTAAATATCCCACTGTATCCGAGTCAGGTTGCTGGGTTATTCCAGAGAACAATGTTGGGAATCTTGAGCAGAAGCCTGCTGGCTTAAACACGGAAACTGAGGCACGTGGGCTCGGACGATGCAAACCGAGCTCTTCCTCGTGCACGGTGTTTCCCACCAGCTAGGTACCACCGACGGCTCTGAGATGGTCCGTGGGAAACACAGCACAAGGAGTTTGGTGTCTGGGTGGAGAATCTGGCTATAAATTAACCCTAAGCTTGTAAGGTTTTCTGAATCTTGTCTTCAACCTACTTTTGGCAGCTGGGGGGGTTGGTCTGAGGATGTCGGTGGGAATGCAGTCCCTGCAGTACTTGCTCTTTGGATAACTGCAAACAGAACTCTTCTGGGCTGCTAGCGCCAGCAGTGTAAAATGTGAAGAAACCCTAGGGGGTTTCCATTGGCTTCAGTATGTTCCTGAAATTGTTTTCGCCTTTTAAGCAGCCTGGCATGGTAAAGCCTGCAGGGTATTCTCCAGGAATGGCAGCTCTTCTCCAGGGACCTGAAAACGGTGCCGCTGGGCCCAGCTGGGTACCCAGAAGGAAATTAACCCGAGTTTCAAATAAACAGTGCAAGTTTCCAAAAGTTTTTGAAAATAGTAAATTAAAATGTACCGGCTGTCCTGAGCATGTTCTTGCTGGTGGAGGTTCGGGAGGTGAGAGGCTGACGTTACGTGACGAGCAATGCGTCACTGGAGCAGTGCTCCTCTGGTGATGCGTTACACCAATACGCCACGAGAGCGACAGAGCCTTAATGATGTATTACTCCAAAACGGCCTCAGTCAGGAAGAACGAGTCCAGGAGACCCTGTCCACCCCAGCTAAGTACTGCCCAAATTTTCCAAGCTTTTTCTTTTTCTTGAAAGGGCATCCTGGTAAGAAGTAACATAAAGAGCAGCTGCTGAGGATACTGGTGGGCCTCCAGCTGTGGTTCCCAAACAACGCCGAGATTTGGATCTGGAAAGGTGAAGCTGAAATGCTCTGAGGTGCCAGCTCAACAAATGTCACCTTCGAGGGTGCCACCGTGCCTTCAGCCTCAGCCTTCTCAGGTAACTTGGCACCAGCTCTGCTGGGAACGCACCAACGCTGCTCGGGTCTGTGCAGGGCTGGGGTCTCAGCCCAGCGAGCCCCGAACCCAGGCAGCACCTGGTCCTGCAAGATGGGGCAGGCAACGTCGCACACAGCAGAAGTTTGCCAGTACCATGTTATCCCACCAATATTTTAAGAATAAAATAAGAACCTGCTGTCAATCTTAGCCTCCAGGCAAAAAAATGTCATCCTTCTTTCCATTCTCTGCTCGCTAAGTAATAGCCATGTATATTTTGAAAGCGATTGTCCTTTGGATTCTTTTTATTTGTCATCTAGTATCAAAGCTCTAAAGGTCACATTTTTCAAGTTCCTCCCTTGGAGCTTCAAAGACTATGCATTTACATTAAACAAAAAGACAAGAAAAAAACGAGCAATTTTAGGAAATCACTCCACACCCAGGGACTTGGGAAAGCTCTAAATATCACCGCCAAAGCTCGATGCTCCCAGCTCAGCTTAAGAGCAGCTTGATTTTGCTTACCTATAACCAGTTTCTAAGTGCATTTACACTTATAAATTGTCTATTTGTAGTTGTGCCTGTTTGAAATCAAGTTACCAAACCCAAATGTTAAATCCTCAGTTCTTACTTCAGTTTGTTAAATGTACAACTAACCCTGTGCCGGCCAGGTTTAAACTAATTCAGAAAAGCTTGCACAGAAAATCCCCTGGCTGACCTGGGTTTAAATCTCTTTTGCTTCGGTAGGCGCAGCCCCGCAGACCTGGCCTGAAGCTGAGTCTCCAGCTCCTCGTGCGGGGACCGAGCGCTGCTGGGCAGGACGGGCACGGTCTGCACCGGGGTAAACACAGAGCCTGCTTTCGGCTGAATTAGTTAGGGTGTGCGTGTTAATCGTGCTGAGGCTGTGGAAAAAAAAGGTCGCACCCAATCTGGCACAACGGCAGCTTAGACGCAGTCATGCCTACGCAGTGCTTCGAACGGACTCTAACTGGGCAGGGAGGATTTTGTACTGGTTTGGTTCTCGAGGCTTGGGGGTGTAGCGTTTCTGATCCAACACCGGGAGCTCACAGCGTGGCTCCCGCAGTCGTAGCTGAACGGATTGAAGGTTTAACGATCTCCCTCTCCCGGGGTGCGGTACCCCAGCTCCAGGCTCTGCACCCCACATCGTCACGCCAAGGCAAACCGCTGTGGGTGGGATGGAGGGATGTAATCCCAGTGTGATCGCAGCATTTCCTGATTTGGGCTCTGAAAACCGGGTTTGCTGTGTTGTCAGCTGTGGCTTGCACAGGCTTTTATACGTGTTGAAGTGTGAATAATAATCCGTGATGTGGCAGGTGGAGGAAGTAAGAAGAGAAACAAAGGACCCAAAAAGCTGGATATGGCTCAGAAGGACTGAGGGGAGCGTTCCTATAGATCTTGCCACCCAACATCTGTTTTGGGTCTTACTTTCCTGATGAAGCCTGTTCAAATTACTTGCATAGCTTGATCTTTACATCGATGAAAGCTCCATTTTAACTTTGGCCAAGAAGGGACATGTATGTCAGGACCAGTTGCTTAATTATGTTTACATCTAAATTGCTGCAGTAGATCGTTACTTCCTCGAGAATGATTTTCCTCTGCTCTTTAATTTCATAGAAGAATATGAAAGACATGAATCTTCATGAAACTGCTCTCCTAATGCAGCAGAGACTCCACAGTGTTTGCAGCCTTTGCTTTCTATCACAAGAAGTCCCAGGGGAGGTTCAAGGTAGGATCCTTGCCGCCTCGGCTCTGCAATCGCAGAAAGCCAAATAAATAAAGCAGGAAGTCTGCAAAGCCCTGATTCAGCAACAGCACAAGCACAAGTTCATCGTTAACCTCTGCTTAAGATGATGTGGAACAAAAGAGTTCATCTCATGGCTGCCCAAAAGTCAGGCAGGGAATCCAGGACCTTGACAGTCGGTGCAGCAGTGTTTTAAATCTCAGGGGAGAGGACACTCAGAGATGAGGAATTTCTTAAATATTGGAAGAGGACAAAAGGAGAAGAAGAAGAGCTCTTCCTGATAGGAGGATGTTTACTGGTACTGACTCAAAGACTGGGCTTTGGTCCGTGGCCAGACGGGGGGGTCTGGTGTCATCTAGGCCAGGGCACCGACGCCCTGACGAAGGACAACATTCAGGTGACAGCATGTGGGGACGGATGAGTCTGGAAGAGGCTGTGGGGGGAACGCAGCAACTCCTCCTCTCTGGGCTCCAGGCTGGGATGCTGGAGATCCCTGGGCAGCCCAACGAAGTGACGAGCGTGGTGGGGTGCCGGGGCAGGAGCACAGCGATGGGCTGCCGTGCTCCCTCCCACTGAAAGCACTGACGAAGCCCCTCGGACACGGGCAGGACTGCGACTGGCAGAGGTCTGTGGATCCCAGCACCCTCCCAGGTGAGGGGGTGCAGAGATCTGCCCGGTTTGGGAGCAGCGGTTTTGCCGAATGGCAGGCTGGAGCAGAAAAGGGGAGCGGGGATGCCTCTGCAGAGGCGGCTTTGCAGCTGAAATGCGCACGACATCCCACGAGGAAGAAGCACGATGGTCTCCAAGCCCGAAATGGGGTCCATGTGGCGGGTGCGGTGGTGGGCAGGGTTGGGCCGGGTGTCGGCGGGGCACGGCTCCTGGTGCGGTCGGTGCAGCGGGCAAACGCCGGCTTCATCTCTCCTGAGCTCTTCGTGCTTATCTGATCTGCGCCTCCGTAATGATGTGGTTAGAATTAAATTATGGTGGTTTAATGCAGTTACAGCTACATTTACCGGGCACATTTCTTCCTGACGTACAGTGCTGGAATTTAAGATATGGCCAGAGGCTGCGTGTGACTTCTTGTCTCCCAGGCTCGTCGCAGACTTCCCACGCGCTGCGCCAGGCCCTGGCCAGAGAGGCAAGCTGGGGAGTCCAGGTCGCTTCTGCTGCCGGAAAGCCAGGGAATGACGTTACAGGTAACTCCAGGATGGAGGGACCAAGGAGCATAGGGCTACGAGGATGGTGAGGGGACTGAAGCATCTCCCCTACGAGGAGAGGCTGAGGGAACTGGGCTTGTTCAACCTGAAGAAGAGAAGGCTGCGAGGGGACCTTATAAATGCCTACAAATATCTGAAGGGTGGGTGTCAGGAGGATGGGGCCAAGCTCTTTTCAGTGGTGCCCAGTGACAGGACAAGGGGCAATGGGCACAAACTGAGGCGCAGGAAGTTCCGTCTGAACATGAGGAAGAACTTCTTCCCTCTGAGGGTGACGGAGCACTGGAACAGGCTGCCCAGGGAGGCTGTGGAGTCTCCTTCTCTGGAGATATTCAAGCCCTGCCTGGACAAGATCCTGTGCAGCCTGCTGTAGGTGACCCTGCTTTGGCAGGGGGTTGGACTAGATGACCCACAGAGGTCCCTTCCAACCCCTACTATTCTGTGATTCTGTGATTCTGTGAGCCTTGGGAATAGCCACGGCGTTCAGCGGGCGAGGCTCCTGCCTGCGCACTGCCGTGCCGCGACGCTGCGACAGGGCTGGCGGTGGCTGAGGACGCAGACCCTTGCGTGGGGGGGTGGCACAGCTGGGTCTGGGGCCTTTTTATCCTCGCTTTTCAGTTGCAGGAAAGTGCCTCAAAGGTGCGTGCGTGAGCGGTTGATCTTTAGCCAATTTACATTGCTTAACCACGACAGTTTTATACCCATTGAAGATCTGTGCTGAGGTAGTCTCAAGCTTCATGGAAGCTTTGACGTGAACTTGATGGTGATGATATTTGCTGTACCAGCAATAAGAATTATTGGCTCAACTGTGGAGAAGTAAATAAACTGGCCTGAAGTCAGGCAAGAAACACCAGAAATTGGTAGTTTTGCCATTTCCAGTCTGCCAGAGGGGCGGGAATGCCAAGATGTCGAAACGGGACCATGGGCCAGAGGAGGGTATGGCTCAGACAGCTCCAGGGACAAAGCACTGTGGAGGGAGAGCAGCCGCCACCTCGGTGCCTCTCCTCTGGGCGAGGGGACGTGGTGGGACGTGTCCTTCCCACACTCCCGACAGCCAGGCAAGATCTGAAAAATTCTTTGTTCTCACCATTAGATCAGCCACTGCACGCAGATGCTTTGGGACATAGCTGTGCAACAGAGGTGATCTGCAGAGCAATTAACCCTGCAGAGTGAACGGCTCCCTTTGGCTTCCCCTCGGGTCTCCCATCCTCGAGCCTTGCCAGGTCGCGTGGTGTGCCCAGACCTTGGGACGGGGTCCCTCAGATGGTCCCTGTTAGCGGGGTGAACTCGCATAGTTCCAAGGATCCCCACCATCTACAGAGAGTCGATTTTTTTATCAACCTTTCAGGGCGTTTTCATCAGTTTTGGTTTGCCTGTTGGGAATTTCTAGCGGTGATGCCCTCTAGGGAGCGACTTGTTTTTCCTACCCCCGATTCAGCCTCGGACCTGTGACTTTTCAGTGCATCTGCATATGTAGCTGTGTGTCTGTATTTACACAGACACTGCCTGTGCATGCTTTGCAGCAATTCTCCTTGGATGCTCTTGCTTTCTCCTGCAGTCAATTTTTTTGAATGACACGGAACTGGTAATGAATGTGGTTTCAGTACCAAATGATCAGGCCGGCTCGTCTCATTCCACCTCTCCCAGTTTTGAGCAAGAATGTGAGGACTTGCTGTGTCTATTTTAGATTCCATCATGAAAGGAATAATTGAGATTGAGATTCTTAGTCACTCAATGCAGAAGGTCAGGGAATTAATGCTGTGTTACATCCAGACCATTCATTTACCGTGCCTCTGCTTTTTTTTCCCTTAACTGTCTGTAGGGGAAAACAAATGTGCCACAGAGAAGGTAACACATCTTCAGAGCTGCGCGTATCCCCAGCCTCTGATAATACACACTGTTTATCTTTATTTTGGGGGTGTTCCAGGGCAGTTTTATCATCATAATTGATTAGTGGAGACAGGGAAAAAAAATCCAGGAGTAGCAGGAAGAAATTATTCCAGTGAATCCATTGACTCAGTTGTAGCATTGATCTACTTTTGGGAATTATTTATAGGAGAAGATTCATAGTTAATAATATTAGTTTGGACTTCAGGCACGGTTTGTCAGAGGATCTTAAAGGCCTTTGGTTACAATCAATCAGGCAGAAAAGCAAGGTAGACAGCCTCATTTAGGTAGAGGGAAGGAGATGGGATTGCTGCCATAACTCCAGCCACGAGTACTGGTGGCCCACAGAGTGCTTCTCCCCACCGAGCAGCCCCGGCAAGAGGCGGTGCCACGGCCCAGGCTCCCGGGTGCTCTCTTGGACGGGGGCACAGAAGCGGCACAAGGATGTCCCACACGCAGCTGCCGTGGCCTGCACTGGGGCACGGTGCCGGCGGAGCGCTGGCAGCGCCGCTGGAGCCCCGTCCTGCGCTCGGCCTCTGCCCCGGCACGGCCACGCACGGCACAGCCAAGCGAGCACCCAACTGTCCCGCGGCGAGAGGCAACGCGAGGGACAGCTCCGGCTGCTCCAAGGCTGCTAAGCACAGAAACGGGTGCCTGGATTTCCAGCTGCTATCAACTGGCGTAGTCAAGGAAAGCTCCTCGAAAAAAATCCGCATTAAAACCTTCCTTAAGATGAAGTGCAGGTGTCTGCGAGATGGTCGCCTGAGCTGGGTCACGCAGGGAGAGCTGCACGGGGACGAAACCAGCCCTCCTCTTCCCCTACTTCTCCTCCCCATTTTGTTTTTGTTTTTAACGGAATTGATCGGTATCCTGCACTCCTGCCCACAGGAGAAATGACACATCTGAAGGAGGCAGGAGGATTTGTTGAAAGTGGTCTGGTTGGGTTTTTCAGTGTGTGTATATATAGCATTGCCTGGAAGTAGTAAATAGAATTAAACACTGCAGTTCTGAAAAACAAAATTCTCAGGGCTGGCTGTCGATTTCAAAGCTGAAGAAAACAAAGCAGGCTTTGAAATCTTTCCTCACAGAGCTTCCCCCCCCCCCCCCCCCCCCAATTATCTAAAAGATGGGCCTGATAACACTGGGGTTTTATTCTTCTTTTGAAACAGTTGAAAAATGCTGTTTTCTCAATTAAGATGAAAATCCCAACGTTTTTAAGAAGGTCAGTGTAATGTCTCTGTTAGCAAGATGCTGAAGTAACTTGGTGCAGGTCTGGAACTTCCACTGGCAAAAACTTCAGTGCCTGCCCAAAAAGTCCGGAGCCACCTTGGCGCTGTGTGCGAGCCGGCGTCGCTTCCCCACAGCTGCTGGTTCCAGGATAACCCAGTCCAGTTTGGGGACTGGCCGCCGTGGTTTGAAATAACTCCTGTACGCACAGCCAGACTGGAGGGGCTTTTGCTAGCTTTGCCCGGGCGTGCTGCTGGGCCGGGGCAGCGCCCGGTCTCGGGCACCCACAGACCCCGCAGAAGGGTAGTGATCGGGTGCTGGGCGTTGTGGTTTCATCTCACGCAGTTCGGCAGCTGATAACAACAAGAAGGACCGGGGAAGACGTGTAGAGCTCACTGCTAGGAAATGCAGGTGGGTGTTAAAGGATGGACAGCCGGAAAAAAAACCACAGTAAAAAATATCTGAGCCACGGAGCCTGCGCTCTGCTGAAATTATGCCTATGAGTATCACAACAAAACTTCTGGGGGCTGTGCAGGTGAAAGCTTGTCCTCTGTTACGAATGCCGGTGACGTGTAGCAAGCCTTCTCCCAGCTCTCTGGAGATGTGGACCGTCTCTGGCCAACCCTCCCAGACCCCCACGACCGGTCTGAAACCACGGCCCTGGAGACGTCGCTTCCTTCCTCCGTGCCGTATCTCCTCCGAGGCAGGGTTGGCAAAGCTGATCTCCCCGCGTGTTGCTGTAGCTTGCTGCCGACACTGGGGGTAACGCCAAAGGCAGAGTTGTGTCAACAAGAACAATTGTTTGCAACGACATATTCTGCATTTTAAATGATCTTTGATATCCTGGCAGCTCCCTAGTGTCTTGCCGCTCCGTAATGCTGTCTAAATAATGTGTGTCAGGTGAAGCCACCTCTGGGGAACAGGCAGGCCAGTCCGCAGCGCGCTGTTAGTCATCGGGGACTTCCAAAACCCACTGGCCGATCAATCTCAAGAACTCACTAAATGATAGATGGAATATAATATAGGTCATTATTTCTTCCCTATGCACAAAAATGAATTATTCAGTAAAGATTTAGACCCTTTTTATTACGACACTGAATTTATAGAGCATACAACACATAAATGCAGATCTCTCCCGCACCAGACAGATGAACTCCTTCTCCAGGCAGCGTGGGTTAGATGCAGCCATTCCGCATCACTGCACGGCATAGACAAGATGTCCAAGCAGCTGGGGCACACGACGGCAACGCGGGCCATCAGGACCTACACCCCGCTCAGCTGCCAGCTTCCTCGCCTGGCATAGTGCTTTCAAAAGCGCCCGGCTGGTTTAGGAGCCCAAGGTCTGTTTATGGACCCAGGCATCTTCACTGAGATGAGTGACATGTTACTCAGGCCTTATAAATATTTATCTTAACAAACTCGGCATCTCAACCTCTGATCGGTGAAACAGAGTTGCCGTATATCGGAAGGAAACCAGAAAGGCTAAAACCCGTTAATGAGAATTAGGTGCTGTACGAGCACACGGACAGATGCGGTCTTCCTGAATTCTGCCTACAGAGCTGCCGCCTAGAACTTGGGTTTCTTTGCACCAAGAGCAGTAACTTTCCTTGTTATTGGAACAAATGCTCCAATTTTTAATTGTGCAGCCAGGGAGAATGCTACCCCTGACCAGCAGCTACAGATATCAGCTTTGCGGTTCATTACCTACTCCTGAAAGTCTGCTGGGACTTCAGATTTTTAGCATGAATGTTCGAGCTCGGAGAGGAGAGCAAAGGGCAAGGCTCCAGGCTCTCCCTGGTTTGGAGCAGCGGCTGGGGACCGGGGCTGGAACAGCACCGTTGGAGACGGGCGCTGCTGGCTGCCTGCTGCGGGGAGTGGGACAGGGGGTCCTGTTTGGCACCCGTGGGCTTCAGGCGCTGGGCGCGGCCCCAGAGCATCCCTGGAGAAGTGGTTATGGCGGCTGTTCGGGGCAGCGACGCGGTCAGTCCCTGTTTCAGGGCTACGCTGACCGCGGAGGGTCTGGGGACAGAAGCATGGCAGTGCTGACCCCGCTTGTGAGCCCTTCGCCTCTTGCTACGTCTGCGTGCAGGGCAGCAAAGTGGGTGCCTGGGTGCTCTGTACTCGGGCCAGACAGCGGGGAAACTGGTTTCTTCTGGATGTAGCCCAGACGTTTTACTGGTTTTAGTAACTCCCTGGGCCAAATTCTGCCCTAGGTAATATTAGAATGATTCGCTCCTCAGAAAGGTGGGTGTAACTACCTGCCGTGGGTGCGCGCTGACTGGGATGTGAGTGGAGGTGGCCGGTAGGGTGAACGGGCTCACTGGTGTTTGGTGACGTTACAGAGGATCACCGGCGGCTGGGCTGGGCGTGGAGAGGGGCGAGGGCAGCCCCCAAGAGAGGGGAGAGCCCTGCACCCGCTTTCCTGGCTGCGCTGCCCCGGGCTTTCTCAAAATCGGTCACCAGTGGGATTTTCCTCCTGCGAGCCCCATCGAATGGCCCTTGCCAAAACACCCGGAGTGAGGGTGCGGGGTGTTTCCAGCTTAGTGTACGTACATCAACTGCTCAGGTTTGCAAACCTCACCGAGGGCAAAAACACACACGGTAATGGAAGGCTGGCTGAAAATGAGCTGAATTTGTAAATCTCAGCAGCCCATGCAGGAGAAATAGCAAAACTGACTGAACAGATTGGAACTGGTCCCCTGCCTGAACCCGGCCACAGCGCTGAGAAAGGCGGAAAAGAGAAAGCGCCGATAAAGTCTTTCACCAGCCATTTGACCCCTAATTTTCACTGATGTAAGGGATTACAGTGGAGATTTCGTTTTAATATCTAGAAATCCAAATTTTTTTCTCCTGAGCTGTAATCAGCTCCACTGAAGTTCCCTCTGTCCATCAGCAAAATCCACGTCACGCTTGTTCTTTCTGGAACCCCTTTAAAATTCTGCGCCGCGGTCAGAGAGATTAAAGAGCCAATATAACCCCAGGAACCACACTCCTGACGAGCAATTTCCCGGTGATTATTACGAGAAATAGCTAAGATCTAAAGGAGACTCAGAGCAGGGAGAAAAACACTGTTCTTTAATCCCCCCTGTCCATTTACTCGGCACATTGGTGCCGCTCGCCCCACCTGGGCAGGGCCAGGTCCGCTCCCGTCCCGGCCGGAGCAGCCGGGGTCTTCCCTGCCTGCCAGTGCAGCCCCTCTGAGGAGGAGCACGGAGACCCCCCGGGCGCCTGCCAGGCTGCTGGACCACCGGTCAGCACTTTGTGATGAAACAAGCCCAGTAAAGGGCATTTAATCAGGTTTTTACAGTGGTCTGCATCAAAAGGTGATGCAGACTGTTTCTCCAGCAGGCCTGACCCACCCGACCCGCGCGTGTCCTCTGGCTCACACCCGGTTCATTAGCTGCTGCTGGAAAGCACATTTACCCCCTGCCCTCATCCCCCCCTCCCCCCCAACAAAAATTATAATTCCTGAGCTCGAAATCATTGGTGACCCCAGGATCGCTCGTGGAGGCACGGCCATGGAGCCGGGAGGGCTTCAGCTAGGAGGCACGCGGTCTTGGGCGAGCTGAGGTCCTCAAAACCAGTGGATGGTTCGGAAAATGTAGGGCACCGTGGCTCGGTCCCGGCGGGTGGGCGGCCCACGCTCCCGCTCAGCACTTACTAATTTGGGTGAAACTGATTGCTTTCACCTTATAGAATTACGACAACGCTCGGCAGCCCCGTCGCCGCTTCCGTCTGACGCCGCAGCGCTGTTCGAACCCCGGGCGTAAAATGAAGGAGCAGAGGGTAAAGGCTGTCACCGCGCCGGGCAGTGCCCTGCTGGGGCCGAAGGCTGCAGCGGCGCTGCCGGAGCCCCGGGACACGGGGGCACCGGGATGTGGGAGACCAGGACATGGGGGCACTGGGATGTGGGAGACCAGGACACGGGGGCACTGGGATGTGGGAGTCCTGGGACGCACGGGCAGTGGGAGGTGGGAGCCTGGCACATGGGGGGACCGGGATGTGGGAGCCCTGGGACATGGGGGCACCAAGACGTGGGAGCCTTGGAATACAGGAAACCATGGATACGGGGGCAGTGGGATGTGGGAATCCAGGGACATGGGGGCAGTGGGATGTGGGAGCCCCGGGATGCAGGGGCACCAGGATGTGGGAGCCCTGGAATGCAGGAACCCAGGGATATGGGGGCACTGGGATGTGGGAGCCCTGGGACGCAGGGACACCGGGATGTGGCAGCCCTGGGATGCAGGGGCAGTGGGAAGCAGGAACCCCAGGAAACAGGAGCACCAGAATGCAGGAGCCCTGGGATGTGGGGCCACAGGCGTGCAGGAGCCCCAGGACTAGGGGACACCAATTTATGGAAACCCTGAGACACGGGGGCACTGGGATGCAAGAGCCCCAGTACAGGGGTACACTGGGATGCGGGGGGACCGGGATGTGGGGGCATTGCGACGCGGGGGCACTGGGATGTGGGAGCCCTGAGACGCGGAGGCCGTGGGGTGCAGGAGCCCCGGTGCAGGGGTACACTGGGATGCAGGAGCCTGGGATGTGGGGGCACTGGGACGTGGGGGCACTGGGATGTGGGAGCCCCAGTACAGGGGTACACTGGGACGCAGGAGCCCGGGGTGCGGGGGCTCCGGTGCATGGAAACGCAGGGCGGTGGGGGCACTGGGACACGGGGGCACCCGGCACCCGCCGCTCTCAGTTGCCCCTGCTGCCCCCCCCCCCCCGGACCCCCCTCCCCACTCCCTGGAGCGACCGACCCGCCATCGGCGCCGAGGGGGACGCAGGGCGGGGGCAGCGGCGGGACACCCCACACCTCGCGCCACCTTCACCCCGAGAGCCCCCCCCGCACGCGCGCGTGTGTGCGGGGGGGAGGGGGGGGGGGTTGGGGGTCCGCTTCGCCGCTGCGAACCTGCCCACGGCCACGCGTGTCGGCCCTGGGGGGGGGGCGTATGGAGCCTCCCCCTGCCGCCGCGCGTGGGGGGGGGGGGAGGAGGGGGGGTGTGGTGGGGGGTGGCGCGCGCGCGGCGGTGACGTCACGGCCGGGCCACGCGACGGCGGCGGGCCCCGCCCCGGTGTCGCGGGGGGGGGGGGGGAGGGAGGGAGGCAGGGAGGGGAGGGAGGCGGCGCGGCATGGAGGGAGGGGAGGGACGGCGCGGCGCTGAGCTAAGCCGATCCCACGTGTGACGGATCTGGCTGCTTCCCCAGCGCCTCTCCAGTGAGATCCTCCGGTAGCGGAGGGAGGAGGAGGAGGAGGGGGGAAGGGAAGGGGAAAGGCAACCGGAGCGAACAGAGCCGTAGCCGGGCCGGGGGGGGGGGGGGGGGCGGGTCGGGCGGGCAGAGGGGGGGGGGGGTCCTCTCAGGGGGCTCTCGCTCGGCGCGGATCGCTGAGGGCTCCGCGCGGCCATGGAGGCGGACGGGAGCCAGGCTACCTCGGGGAGCCCCGGCGAGGCGCAGCACGACCCCGGGTAAGTCGGCGGGTGGCGGGGCGAGGAGCGGAGCGGCGAGGAGCGGGGAGGGGAGGGGGGGGGGGGCCGGCCGGTCGGCCGGCCCCCCCCCCCTCCCCTCCCCGCTCCTCGCCGCTCCGCTCCGCGCCTCTCCGCGCCGCCGTGAGGTGCCCCGTCAAAATGGCCGATCCCGCACCGGCGTTCAACTCCGCTCTCTTCTCTCCCTCCAGCAAGATGTTCATCGGCGGCCTCAGCTGGCAAACCTCACCAGGTAAGGGCAGCCGCCCCCCCCCCTCACCTCACCTCACAGCCCTCCTCGCGCGTCCCGCCCCGCGTGGGCCGCGTCCCGCCGCGCCGGGGCCTGCCCGCGCCCCCCCCCCTTCCCTCCTCTGCCTCTTCGCTTCTCCCTCTCTCCGCAGACAGCCTTAGAGACTATTTTAGCAAATTCGGAGAAATTAGAGAGTGTATGGTCATGCGGGACCCCACCACCAAGCGCTCCAGGTAAAAACCGCCGCCCACCCCGAGTCGCGCTGACAAACTTCGCGAGTTGCCGCCGGGGCGGGTGGGACCCCCCCTATCCCCCCCAAACCACCCCCCTATCCCCCCCAGTGCCATCCCACGCGTGGGCTCGGGGGGTTTCTCCGTGCATCCCCTCAGCCGGGAGGAGGAAACAAAGCGGCGGGCGGAGAGGGGCTGCCCGCCCCCCCCCCCCCCCCCCCCCCGGACCCCGGGGCTGCGGGGAAGGGGAGGGGGGAGGAACCCGCCGTTTATTTTTATGACTTCTCTCCCGGTCGCTGGTTCTCATCACCCCCCCACCTCTTCCCGCTCCCCCCCCATCCCCTCGCTCTTTGTCTCTCGCAGAGGATTCGGGTTCGTTACGTTCGCGGATCCGGCGAGTGTAGACAAAGTCCTGGCGCAGCCCCACCACGAGCTGGACTCCAAGACGGTAGGTCCTGCGTGGGGCTCCCCCCCCCCCCACCCCTCCCACGCCGCGGGGACCCTGCCCTCGCCCCTGCGTGGGGCTGCCTACCCTGCGTGGGGCTCCCCCCCCCGCCGCGGGGACCCTGCCCTCGCCCCTGCGTGGGGCTGCCCACCCTGCGTGGGGCTCCCCCCCGCGCCGCGGGACCCTGCCCTCGCCCGCTTTGCCTGGGGAGCTTCGGTCGCTTTGCGGGGCGGTGTCCAGCTGTCATTGAACCGGGACTTTGCATGGTGGGGTTCTTCCTTGTTTTTTTTTTCCCCCTCCATTCTGCCTTTAACTCAAAGAAAGCGGTAACTTTCCTTTTTTTTTAAATCCAAATTTACCCATCGTGACCGATGGCTCCTCCCCCAGCCTTATGTTTTATTGAGCGGTGACATTGACAAAAAAACTGTGGAGTAAAATCCAACTTTTTTTGGTGTTCGGCTGCAGAATGCTTTCTGCAGGGAACTTTCTGCTTCTTTTGATTGATTATTTATTTATCAGTGCACGCGTTTCAAGGTGGGAGTGACTTACTGTCAGATCATAAAAGCTGCTTCTGGTGTCATTTCCCAAAGTCATTTTTTGGAGAGAGCCCCCTCACCTGTGATGGCAGGGCTCTTACGAAACGTGCGCCTGGATTTATGGCGAGCTAGCGGAGAGCTGGAGAGCAGAGAATCACGAGTCCTGATTTGTTGTTGTTTCTCCAGAGCTTTTTTGCTACATTCGCTCTCCGGTGGATAACATAAGGAAAGTGGATTCAGCCAATCTATTTATTTATTTATTTTTTTAAGTAAATGTTACATTTGCTTTTTTTTTTTTTTTTTAAAAGAAAACCAAACTAAAAAACAACCCGCATGTAAGTTTACCCCTTGACCTGATACAGTGTTTTCAGTGTCGGGTCAAACAAAAGATAGCAAGCATGTGTAGCTTTAGGCCCTGTTTTCCTCCCTGCAATCAAGGCCGTGCAAAAAGATGAAGTTTTTGTGCCGCTTACTTTGTGGCAATTTTAAGCCTCAGCAAACCTGGAAGGGGAGGGGGGGGAAGGACACTGGTAGAGGTCATTGTTGCTTTGGTCCTGGTCGGTCTGAAGGGGGTCGTGTTTTTGGGAAGGGAAGGGTTGTGTTGGTTTAACTGTCTGGCAGAGAGCTTCTGCTGAACCTATCGAACGGGTTCGTTGCTGTAACTGTCCTTTATAGTATGTGTTCTGGATGTTAAAGGTTTTATTTGACGTGAGCATGGTGTTAGGAGGAATCCTGTCTCAGTGCTGGAACATCTCGTGGGTGCCTTGTGTGCGTGAGATTACAGTTACATGACAAATAGAAGAAGCAGGGAGCAAACCCGAGTGTATGATTTTTCAAAAAAATGTCATTTATATGCAAAAAAAAAAAGCCCAAAGCTCTCATAGAAGCAGGTGGAATCTAGTGTTTTAATTCGACCTACAAATTCTGCTGGGCTTGTCTGAACACGTAGCCCATGCTTTCACATGTCTTAATAATTTGATTTTAGGTTTAATCAGAGATGGTAAGATAACTGATTCAGCTGTGCTTCTGAGATTAAACTCACCAGACTTTTAATGTACAGCTATATTCTCTATGTGTTTTTAAAGATAAATTTAGATAAGAAGAACAAAGGCAAACACTATCTTGAACGAGGGTTTAAAAAAAAAAAATCACGGGAGGACACCCTGTCATATTTCTGACTATAATTACGTCCTCCCCCAGCTCTTTTCCTGTGTCACAGTCTAGTCCCTGCAATGTATTAATTTGCTTTTCTCTGGGGGAGGGGTGAAAAGCTTGACCAGGACAAATTTGCCTCAGTTTTGATTGTATGATAATGATCGGATCAGTCTCAGCAAGAAACTGACCTGAGAATCAGTAGCGCAGCTTAGAAGTAAAGCATGAAACTAGCCAGGTTCCCTTTCAGCCGTTTATTTGTAGAAGTGTTATAGTAACTGTTCTTTAGTATAACATAGCATTTGACTCTGTTTCAACGTTCAGCACAGGAGGCAGATCGGTTGGGTATTGGCATGGAAACGTCGCTCTTGTTTACAGTTACGTTAAAAGCTTTGTTTAGGTAATGGCCATTCATATCAGAAATAGTATTATAGTCATTTCCTAGAGGACTTGTAGATACAGTAAGTAGAATTGTACCTAACTAACTAATTTTTTTTTTTGGTAGTCGTTTGGTTTTTTTTTTTTTGGTTATTGTTTAAATAGTTGACAGGGATGTGCAAAAGGTATGGATTTGCCACGTTGATTGCTAGTGTTCACCTTCAAACGCTGATGGTGTTTATCCAAAAGGTTTTGTGAAGGAAAATTCAGTTATTTAAGAAGGGCTGTCGCTGTGGTGCAAAGAACTCCACGCTCTTTGAACTGACCTTCAAAAATGAATGCGTTGCTTTTGAGTTAATGGCTCTTCCAACTTTTTACCAGTGGGACTTTGCCGTGATGCCCTTCTGGTGGGACTGGTGTTCTTTGTTGAGAAGACTTTCACTTTTGAAGCAAATGTAGAAACGTGCATATTTGCTTCCACCTTTGGGTATTGCTGTGGAAAATCCGTACCTGTTGTATTTCCCCAGTAGACAAATGCCTAGTCGGTGCTGAATATATTTGTAGATAATGTTAATCTCTGAAAAGGTTAGCTTTCTAGATAAAGAATTTTACATTTTATGCTTTTTGAACAATAAAGTGGCATGTAATCGCTCATTTCTCAGGTATGTCCTAAAAAAGATACTGCATTTGTATCTGATGTAGACAAATCACTTTATCAGTTGCACATCGAATGTTTGTGCTCTTTACAATTTTGACAAATTAATTGAGTAAAACTGCTTTTTAGAAGAGGCCCATGATTATTTATCAGTGACAGGAGTATTTATCACCACAGGAGTAACAGTACCAAATGGAAATATCTCCTTTCTCGAATCAGGATTAGCTTGAGGCGGGGGGGTGGGGAAACCAACAAAACCCAAACTATTGAAGAAAGCCTCTACTTCTAAATATGCCTTAATGCAATCAGGATTAGTTTCGTCGGTTTCTTACGTAGTCAGACTACGCTGAAAGCAGTTGCAAGTTGCACAGGTAGGATTTAGGTAGGATTTAGTCCTTTAAAACATCCTTTTCCAGAGTCTTTTATTTAGAACATGTCTGCATGCAGATGCTGCTGAAAAACGGAGGTGAAATCAGCAGCACATAGACATTTTATTGCAGTCATTTTTAATGATGGCAATTTAAGACGGGCAGTTGTTTAAAAGGTATGATTTTTGTTTGCATGCAGACATGCATCTGCGGTGGTGTCTTTTTAAGTGATTTTTGAATGGTAGAGAAGAGTCGCTTTTAAAGATGACCCATGTGGAAGTTGTTTTTAAAATTGCAGAATTAGCATTTTGGAATTGCAGAGCGGACACGCTTTCTAATTTATGCAGCGCAATAGGAGTCAATGCTGCATCTTGAAACAAGGGAGCGTGGGGTAAAACAAAGATATTCCCACCCCCCTTCCTTTTTGTCTCTGGTGGCATGCTTCATCCAAGAATACTTTAGGTAACTCCTTTACGGAAGATCTTTTTTAAGAACGTGGTTTCTTCTATTTTTAAATGCCTGTATGTTTTGCTTGTGTCTTGCTCTCCCCTCTTCCCACCCCTTCCCATAAATGCCCCTTCGTAGTCTTTCATTGCTCGCGTATGTTTTTTGAGGGTGAGCAAACCGGATCAATTTGGCATCTAGTTATCAAGGATAATCTTGTAGCCCTTTTAATGTTTCAGTTTTAGTCTTTGAAATGTGAATAATTTGACTTTGTGTTTTGCATTTCTTTTTTATGTGGTGTTGCTAGTCAGTTGACAAAACAGGAAAATAAAGGAAAAATAAAGTAACCCCAAACCCAGCTGAAGGAAGGTGCAGGTGTCAAAACCAACAGGTTAAGATCTCGGTCAGGAATGCTGGCCATCTTTCTGGGTAACCTCCAGAGGATGCAGATAACATTTAACACTCAGTTTTGGTTGTAGAGGCAGCACCCAGAGACTAATACAGAGCTCCCTGGGCACCAGCGGAGATTGTTGCCCAGCAGATGATGTAGGAGGTGTGCAGAAGAGATGTTTTCTTCCTCTCTTCCCGTCTCCTTCCCCATGCCAGAACCCCCCGCAAACAAACCCAGACTGCGATCCGTCAGTTCCAGAGTAGTTCTAGATGACTCAGTGTGCTGAATTATAAGCCTGAGAAATGAGGGATTAATAATTCAGTGATTAAAAAAAAAAATAAATTGACAACAAAAGCTATCTTGTTGATTTCCCCTTTCTTTTTCCTCAGATTGACCCTAAAGTTGCATTTCCCCGACGAGCACAGCCTAAGGTAAGTAGGAGGATCGATAATAGGATTTTAGGCACACAGAGAATCATTGTTGCCAGGCAGTTCAGGTTTCAAACAGGGAATTGGCAATGAAAGCTTTTAAAGCCGGAGTGCATGGCGTCTTAAGGGTATCAGCGTATGGCTGTGAAACTACAGGAGAGCGGCTTTGTGCGATATTGCGTGTCTCCAGTTTAACCGTCTCCTCCCAGAGTCCCGGTCAGCTGCGGCTGGCTGAAAAGCAGAGACTGCTCTAGTTCGGGGGGGAGATTGTTGCTGCATTACTTGCGTTTGTTGTGCTATTTTACACAATATGTTTTGCCTGGTGTTTGTGAAGAGCGTTTGGATTAAGTGCAGACTTCAGGCTTGTTCTGAGCTGAGCTTTCAGTTCTGTGGTCGTGATGGATGGGAATATATCTCTGCCTTCATTGTTTGCAGATTTTCTTTTGTATAACTTCAGAGTTGTGTTTGGAGACTAGTAAGCATCGGATAGCAAGTTTCTGATGAAGCTCTGAACTCTTCAGGCCACAGGGTATTATTTTGCCAGAACAGTGAAACAATGAGGTTTAAGTCTCTTAGCCGATCGGGCTGGCTGGAGACGTGACCTCCTTCTTCCAGGCCACTCCTGCTATAGTGAGGCCGGTTTCCACGTTGGGACAAAGACGCTGTCGCAATGTGCGGAGAGACTTCTGTGTGCATGCTTACTCTGAAATATCACTGGGTGCCCTTTCTTCTGGAGGGGTTGCTTATGGAATGGAAGTGGTTGTTGCTCTTCAGGCTGTGCCTAATGAAAACAACAGATCAGTTTCAAATCCAAACATGTGGTCAGTTGTATTTGAATTTTGAAAGCCAGAGGCTGAAAGAAAACTTTTGTAATTGACTTTTTTTTGAGTTTTTTATTTGTTTTTGAGAGTGTATTGGAAGAACTTAATTTAATTGGTGTATGCCACTTGCATACACTCTAATCATCTTGGGTTACTTCACTGTTCTGTTGAAAAATGGAAGGACAAGGCTGCAAAGTTGTGGATGCAAGTCAGTAAGGAAAAGTGCTTTAAAGTGGGTGGCAAGAGACTACCTGAACAAGTTCAGCCTAGCAATTTTATTGCATATAGCTCCTCATGAAAGCAAGCAGTTTAATAGCATGTGGAACCATAATGTTGAATATTGTACAAAACCTGCATCTAGGAAAAATTATGTGTGATTTTAAAAGCCCTGGGCATATAGCAGGAGAGGTGCTAGTGATTTCTTTAAAAGAGGAAAAAAAAAAAAAAGAACAAAATCCCACAGCCTACTTGCAGAATTTTAAACCAAACTAACGTAGTCAAATATTTAGAGGTTCTTTTCTTCATAGGACGTGTCTAATAACTGATTAGTGAATAATGGCATGCCTGACTTTCTTCTGTGCTAAGCAAAGAGTTTATATTTTGTAGGATTTGTGGCTTCTGCGTTCCGTTGTTGGACTAATGCTGTCTTTAAGATACAATTTACAAGTTATCAGAATTTTGAAGGGTTTCATAATTAAAGTATGAAGATAATTTTGCACTGTGACTGATGTTCCATTCTCCCTTCCCAATACCTTTTAAAGGCTTATTTACATTTTAAACTGTCTTCAGTTACCACTTATCTGTTTCTACAGTGTTATTTGTAAAAGTTTATAATGCTTACAATAGAGCTGTTAAGCTGTCCCATGTGATTTCTTCTATAACAATTAAAAAAACCAGGGCAAGTCTTATGCCGAGGATATCGGTGACTTGAACTTTCATGTTAAAGAATGCAAAATCAGGTTATTTTTACAAAGGGGATTTTGTTTTTCTCCACGTAGGGTGGTGTTTTCTGGGTGTGTTTTTGTTTGTTTTATTTATTGGTAACAGACATCTTTCAACTGTGGGGCAAATCCTGGAACGTTCGCTGGATTCCACTCTTAGCAGGAACTCGCCCTCTCTGGAGGGGTCAGCAGTGTCTGTTTCTGCTTTTTACACACTTGTCCTTTTTAAAGTGTTGGGATTTCTACAAGGCACTTGAAAAAAAAAAAAATCTTCAGATTGAAAGGAGCCTTATTAGGAAATTGGAGAAAATCAGATGCAATAAAGAACAGATTTTTTTCATCAGTTATGATGTATTATTCTGGACTGCATTTCATAATCCGAATTTTTTGTTTTCTGTTTTTTAATTAGAGACCGAATTGAGGTTTTGGACTTCAGTTTTTCATTTATCCCAGTTGAATAGCAAATGCTCAGCGTTAAAATGTGACTGTACTTTAGTCTAATTAACTAGCTAATGCTTGGGTCTGTGGCGATTAATGGCATTTAATGAAATGTCTCTGTCTCTCTAGGTGTGAAAGGAGATTCCCCCCCCCCCCCCCAGTCTTCATTCCTGATGTGTTTAGCAAAATGAGCATTGGGCTTTTTTCAGTGGGCTGCCTGGCAGCGCCTGGGTGCCGAGGTGGAAGTCCGTCCGGCTGCGGGCGTGTTCCCCGTTCTTGTGCAGGCAGGCCTCCTGGCAGCGCTTCCCTCCGTCCTCCCCTTCCTTCGGTGGCCCTCTTGACCTGCCTCGGCGCGATGAACTCTTCAGCGGGCAGCGGCTGCGCCGGTTCTCGGGCCGCCTTCGCCTCCCGTGCCAGATCACATGCTCGCTGTGGGCTGCGGGGTCAAGCTCAGCTTATTTGTGCGCGCACAATAATTTGTGCTCGTTCCTTCCTCCTTTCTGATTCATTTTAATTGGCTCGTCTTCCCCTTTCAAACCATCGCCCAGTAAAATGCTTTCTTTTGGGCTTTTTAAACTGCGTCTCCATGATCTGACACCTCTCTGGTGATGCAAATTGGTTACTGAGCACCAAGTGGCAGGTTGTAACAGCAGAGCATTCTTCCCTGATTTTCTTAGAATGACCCTCGCAGAAAATCCTCGGTGATTGCCTCCAGTGGATTACGCCATGATGTGTAATCCTGCTCTCCTTGTGAAGTGCAGGATGACTTGAAGCCATTGTTTCAGGGTGTTTGCTGCAGGGGTTTAACTTGTTGAGGTTCTGGTAGATGGCTAACAGCGAGATGAAAAAAATATACGTATGCTTTCTCGCGGCTGCTGTTCCTTGATAAAAATCTGTCTTGCTTCCAAGTGCTGGAAGGCGCTCTGTAACAGTTGATCATTTATAACTCTGCTTGGTTAAAAATCCTTAAAAAGCAGCAGTGATGGGGGGGGGTAGTAGCTTTGTACCCCCTTTTGAATACTGAAGGCTACAATAATTTGACTTATTAATATACATAGCTTGTCAGTTCTGGCATTGCCTGCTATGTTAGGTTGGAGAAGCCTTATCAAATTTAGCACGTTCATTAGATATTTTCTAATGTAAGCAATTTCCACTCTCACCCCCCTGCCTTGGGGATTTATTTAAAACCAAAACCTGAAGAGCAAAAGGACAGCAGCCTCAGTCCGTGAAGAAGCTCCTTGGCCATGAAAATATGTTGGTGTGACTTACTAGTATAGAAATTTGGGTGCTTTCTAGTGCAAAGCCACGTATGAAATAAAGGCAGGTAAAACTTAAGTCAAAGTGTACAGTTGGTGAGGCTACCCACCGAGCTGTATTTTGTGCTCGGGTTCCTCCAGGATGGGACTGAGGGGCCTGTTCTTCCCGGCACTTACTCCAGGGACATAGTGCATGTGGCTGGGGATTGCTCTGGCAAGTCAACAAGCTGGAACTAGTTGTAGCATTCGGTGGCGTTCATGGCATTGTGTATGTGACCCTGCTGACTGTAGTCTCTATGCATCCTCTTCAGCAGCTGTTAAATAAAAAGGGCAAGCCAGCTACTGCTGCTAGCTACGGGAGCTGTTCCTGTAGCTCGGTGGCGTGTGCTGGATGTCCAGCATCCGGTCTGCTGATGGCCCGGAGCAGAGCTGGTTGTTGTCAAGATTGCATATTTTAGTTTGGGGTCTGATCTACGTAGGTTGGGTACAGTGTTCTGGTGACCATGTGGTCACAACAGAGCAAAAGGTCTTTATTCGGTGAGGGAAGCCTTTTGTCTGATAATCAGACGCTGATGGTGAACACTGATGTTTTCATTAGACATATTTTATTCTAGCAGAGCACAGTGCAGGATCGATTACTGGTTCTGGCATCTCTGCTTCAGTCCATCAGTGTATCTGTGAACTGTGCGTACCTTGTCTGTGGACTAGCTGGTTTCCTGTCTGACCAGGCACATGGACTTTAAGAGGTGCAGTTGTGCACATCTGTTCCTCCTTCTTTGGTGAAAAACAGTGTCAACAACTCTCCTTTCATTTGAGCCGCCCCTAGTTAAACCCAGGTGACGCTGGCTATTCCAGAGCAGCAAATGGAGGGCATGCCCTTTTGGAATAACAGCCAGGCTAACCTGGGATTTTTTTTTTTTTTAAAGCTAACCAGTGGATTTGGATGTCTGATTCCAATTAAGTTAACTGTGGGTGGGGTGTCTGTGTCCCTTGGCTGCCTGATAAGCTTGAGCCAGAGTAGCAGAGACTTTATTCCAAAGCAAATGATGGACCTTGAAAATCAAGAGCTGTGTTGTTTGTTTCCTCCCCTGCTTCTGCCCGTAAACTCCTCCAGGTTAGTCCCACTACTTCCCATCGTATTTTAAGTATTGCGTAGACTTTGAAGTCTTTTTCAAAGGAATGTGAACTGAACACACTAGCAGAACTCGGGATTCTTCCTTTCCTGCCACCCTTCCTTCCCCACCAGGCTGTGAAGAGCAGCAAGGTCAAACCTTTTCTCTGTTTTATGTTTTTTTTTTTCTTTCTTTTTCTTTTTTATTATTCCTCTGTGGGTCTGCATGGAGTAAGAGAGAAGTATTTCCTGCTCTTGGCTTTGGGTATGGATGTGTACCTTCATAATGTTGCTATATCTTCTTCATACAGAGTGCTAGGAAGTCCTTACCAGACAGTATGAGGGATTTCTTTTTGTGGCTGATGGCCAGTGTTCAGGTATCTTGTTCAGCCAGGCTTGATGTAGATCTGTGGTCCAGGGTCAGCTGCTCCTAGAACTTGTCTCCCTCTGGCACTGTATTAGATGGAAAAGTTGATGAGTCTGAGTCTTGGCTAATCAACCCAAGTCTACTCAGGTAGCAGAGGATCAGGGATTTGAAACCCGCAGTTCTTGGGCTCAGGTTCTTGCTCTCTGCGATCTGTTCAAGGCAGAGCATAGTCTCTGTTCTTGGATGCTGGCAGCTGGGGGAAAAAGTGACTGTGCAAGGCGTTCTGTGGAGTGCAGTGAGTTTTGTCAGAAGCAAGAGCTGAGCTGGATTTTTGTAATTTTATTGTTTTTGGAGATGTAAACATTTATTTCTTCTCCCTAACCACTCAGGTAGGTTGCTCAGGTTGTCCTTAATCCCCACAGACTATCTTGTAGTTGTGTGAAATGTGTATGTTTCCATTATCATTGCCTAAGGATGTCTTTCAAGTTAAGAATAATCCTAATGTATTTTCCTTCCCTTTGACTTACTGCTAACTAAAAATTAAAATTGAACATCATCTAACTTGGGATTTATTTTTTAAAGGGCGTTCTACATTCCCCATGCTTTTCTGTATTGTTGGGTTATTTTTAATGGCATCTATCTGGCAACTTCTCTGCACTGAGACCTTGCTGCTTGGATATGCCAGGAAAGGGTCCAAAATGAGGGAGGTCAGGGAAATGGAAGAGCAGCAGCATGCTAACACCCTTGTGTGTTCCTCTCTGCTTCTAGATTGAGTACATCTCATCTGCAAAGTGCTGAGCCTTTATCAGCCCGGGGGTAGGTCTACTAATGACTGATCTAAAACCATCAAATTCATTTATTTGTCACTGCCAGTGACAGGCCAGTTAATGCTAATGGATTCTTTTTTTAGACTGTTGACTCTGGTGATAGTCTCATAAATGTTGTGAAATCCAAAGCATTAAGGGAACTTGTAACTTATTTTTAGAGGAGAGCCATCGGAACAGGGTAACGTGGTGTGTGTAGATCAAGGTGTTTGTTATGTTGAGAAGGAAAAAGAACACCTCCTCTGTTTCATTAAGCTATACATACATGTCTTTGCTGTTCCTGATAGTTACTTGGCTTTTCAGTTGTATTTTAATGTTCTCTTTAAATGCATTTTGGGTCATGCTCTAAAGGGAGGAGAAGCTGTAAATAGAGCCAGTCATCTTAGGTAAAAAATGGCTTATTTCAGAAAATGGCTCATATGCAGGGCCTGAATCTTCTCTGTCCCTATTGTGTGAAAGCACTTAAGCATATACTTAAGTTGGCATAAGCATGTGGGTAAGAGCTTTGCTGAATCAGGATGGACTAAAAGCACATTATTAAATGCTTTGTTGAACTGTGGAGCTTGTAGCAGAAAAAGATTAAAAGATTACTTTGTATATTTGACAGTACTTTGTATATGGTCAGTCCCATCACTTCTTTCAGAGATAGCCAGTTTCGTCTCTCTCTTATTTCCCCCCCTCCACCAGAGGATCTTACTTACAAGAAACTATTCATCTGCCGTTTCCTCAAAAAAATGATTGCAAGGTCAGTGTAGCATCAGACTTTTTTTTTTAAAAATCATTGTCTAAGCTTAATTTAGTCTCTAGCCCTGCAATCACACATTCTGTTTGCCTTAGTCACTGAAATAATTCTGTAAACTGTGAGCAGTGTTCAACGTGGCTTAAGTTTCTAAGATATTATTGCTGTAGAAATTGTGGTTTGCTGAGTAATTTGAAAGTTAATGTGAATCTCTGTAGTCAGATCAGCATGCGGTATTAATAAGTTACTTCTAAACTTTGGCATTTTGCTGTTCTCCTGTTGCAAATATTTCCGTTATTTTTTGAGTGCAGAGAAAATCTGAAGAATGTTAGGAAGTTCTTCTCCGCGGCTCAACCATTCTTCGTGCTGGGACATCTGCTGCTGGGTGTATTGTTGTGGCGGAGTAGGCTTAAATTAAATATTAAAATTGTACTTTGGGAACTTTGTATTATAAAGAAGGTCCCTACCCTGCTAAGACTTACGCAATTCTGCACGAGGAATAGTTCCAGAGACCTCAGCAAGCGCAGTTAAATGCATACAAGGCTTCTTAGTATGTTGGTGAAGTGTACGTGGCAAGAAGGGTGAAGGAAGAGAAGTATTGACAGCAGCAGAAAGCGCTGTTCCCTCTGCCCTTCCCTCCCCCCAGCAAAGACTTGCATTAATTTCCCATTGACTCTGATGTACAATAGGGAAGAGGTTTCAAGCTGACTGAAGGGGCAAAGGTCCAAGAAAACTACTGTAGCAAGAACTGATGTGGAGTGACAGTAATGAGGTGGCCTGGCAGGTGGGAGGGAAAATGGTGGGGAGGGGGAAAGAAACTAATATCTAGTGCATTAAGTAGTTCCCAGGGTTTGACGTTGTTAAGTCCTGTTGGTTTTATTTTCCTCTGTATGTGCCATACTACTACGAGATATGGCTTGGAGCAAGGCCTCCTTGGCCGAGGACACGGGCAGCGTCTTGGTGCAGCTCCGGTCCTTGTGGCTCCCGGCTGGGTCACTGGGAGTGCTGGTGTTGTCCAGGGGATACAAAACTCTGCTGTAGTGTCCCCAAACCTGCACTGTGCTGTTTTGATTTGTGTTTTGGTACTCCTGACTCTGAGCTCACCTCTGTGTTGTTCTGTGGGTCAGGTTTGTGTCAAAGAGAAGGTGAGAGGCACCGAGTGAAGAAGTGTTTTGAAAATTTGGTTTGTTTAAAATAGGGACTGTGAAGTGCCAGCAAGACTTTCAGCTTCTTGAATGCTGGTGGAAACAGAATGCCTGCTAGATAGAGAGTCAGTAGAGGTTTTTATAACAATTGCTGAGTAAACATTGTTCAGGAATCTTCCCAAAGGGTGATTTGCTGTGGTGTGTAAAGAGGTTGCAAGGTCCTGAGCATCTGTCCCAAGTATCCGTAAATCCCACTGGGCTGAGAGGTATCGCTCAAGTCGGAGGCTTGGCTTGTGGCAAAAGCTTGTCAGCTGCAGACCCTCCGCACTGGCAGCAGGTTTGCTGTTTGTTGCACTGCTGGAAAAATGGTGTTGCTGAAGGGGACGTTGCTAGTGATTTTTCTGCAGTGCTTACTGAAGGAGTGAAACTTCTGTAGAGTTTTCCACTGAGCCATGTTATCGGTCATTTATGTTCAGAGATGCATTGGTGCTATTCCCTGCTCTGATCCCAAGCTGTGCACAGAGCCCGATACACACACAGAGCGTTTATCCTTTTGCCAAAGGTCTGCAAAGTGCTGTAAATGAGTATAAAGGTGTTCATCTGCTGGTGGATTTCGCGTACTTCTGGTGTTGTATTTGGCAGGCCCACAAAGCCTATAGCAGAGCTGTGTGCTCACTGAATTGTGGAAGGGAACAGAAAACATTGAAAAGAAATCTGGAGTTAATGCTGAGAGGCGAAACGTGATAGGCATTTTCTGAGGGCACAGGGTTATCGCCCCACATCTTGGTGCGGGGCTGCCACCGGCCGTCGTATTGGATGGCGTGAGGCCGTTGCTCTCTGCCCTGTCCTGAGGATCCCTGGGATCTCTCATGTGAGTCCGAGTGAGCCCCTCCGAGCCAGCTATGGCAAAAGATGTCGGCGTCTTGTGGCTGGGGCTCCCTCTACTCCAAAAGTCTCTAGTACAAGGTGTTTGGGGTTTTTTCTGACTGACGTGTTCGCACTAGACAGCTCGCCTTCCTCCCCAGATGCTTTCTGCAGCTCCAGCCCTGGATGGGTGGCCTGCAGAATACACAGCGTGGCTGACAGCTGAGCCCTACCCTGTTCAAATATGACTTGGTGAAAAAGCCCCGTGTGAAACCTGCGGTGACAACGTCCTGGGACCGCTGTTAGCTGGGTTTGACCTCCGAGGAAGCACGGCGTCGCAGTCAGCAAGAGTTTGGTCTGTCTTGGTGTCAGCGTGTGGGAACCCAAATAAGGCCCTGGCAGGCCTGGTGCTGATGCTGCCGTTGAGCCGGGAGAGGTGAGGTTTGGAGGAGAAAAGGCCCATGGGGGTTTACCCAGAGCATCTCAGTGTGGCAGAGAACACGGTCGTTTCCTGATGCCTGGTGGTAAACGGCCGCCCCTGTCTGAAAGAGATGTTGGCAGCAGCCCTGGATGCTGGGAAGGAAGCGTGTGAAGCAAAGCAGTATCATACGCTGCCAACTCTTGATGCGACTTGTCTTTGAGGGGTTAAACTGAGGTGGGGTTTTTTTTTGTTGTTTTTAACAACTTTTGCTTGGAAAATTTCTAAGGGAGGCCCTGACTGGAGTGCCAGCGCTTTGCTGTGTGGCGGAGGTTGCAGCTGCTGGGTCCCGAGGTTCCTGCCGTACGCTGGGGTTTGCGAACAGCCGCGGCGAGGCGAGGTCGCGGGGAGGGGGAAGCGAGATAAGGGCGCTGGGCCGCAGCGTGTGGAAGGTAGTTTGTGGTGTGAATTATGGCTGAGGCCGGTCACGTGGTGGTTACAAACGAGCGTGGGGGCTGGGGGGGGAGCCTGGCAGTGGATTGAACTGGACTCAGCAGCGCGTTGCAATGCAGGGTCGATCCTGGTGCCCTCAGTAACAGGAGGAGAGGAGGAAGCATGCTAAGCTGCAGGTGTCCTGGAGTCCCTCGGCCTCCAGATAAGCGTTGGCTCCTCTCTTCCCCGCAGAGCTGGGCGCTCAGCCATGCCGGACGCTCCTCCACCCCCATGGTCCGGCTCCTGGGAGCTGGCTTTCTCCTTTGTGCTGCAGGACCGTACCCACTTCTCTCTGTGTGGCCTGTCGTTCCTCCCTGTTGGAGCTCGGAGGGGTGGCTGCGGTGGTTGAGGAGTGTGTCCTGACGTGCTTGCACTGCACCTACGGGTCAGGCTGCAGCGTATCTGCGTGCCTCCATCCCTCTTCTGCCTGCTGAGCGGGGATTTCCTGCCCTGGCCGGCCTGGGATCCCGGGGCTGGGTGGATGGTGGTGAAAAGCACCTGGAGAGAGTCTCCTGCCACGGTAGCTTTGTGCTTTAAATTCCTGGCGCACCTAATCCGGTGAACTGTGATCAAAGCAGCAGGTTGTGCAGGCCATGTGCCCGGCAATTTATGTATGAAGAGGGAGCTGGGATCATCTGCTGCAATTTTTATTTTGTTTCCCCCTGTTTTTCATCTGGTCACATCCTTTGTGTCATTAATCTTCCAGATCAGATAAAATGATAGTTGAAAGTCCTCCATAATTATGATTCCCCCAAAGTTTTGTGAGCATGGCTTTGATTATGTTGTAGTTATTAGAAGTCAGTTTAGATTTCTGGACTTCTATTTTGCAGGTATCTCTGGTGGATATTTCAGTAGGGGCATTTCTCTTCTCTCTCAATGATGTGTGTGCAATAGGAAAAGAATAAAATACAGAATAGAAAAGAAAAAAATTAAAGCAATTTAGTTACCAGTCCGAAGGCTTTAATGCTAAAGAGCCATGAAGAAACTTTATTGCAACTGTAATTGCAGACATAAGCAGTGATTATCTGTCTTCATACTTTTATAGTCCCCATCACTGTCATTTGGACACATGAAGCTGCTGAGAGTGTGTGCAGAACATTACTCGGCTGATGCTGTGTAATTGTGATCTTTTGCAGTATGTGGAAAGTAAAATAAAGTGTCAATTCATTTGAAAATGATGGGGAAAGAAAAGGGTGGGAGAGGACAAGTGTCCTTGCAGAAAACATAACCTTGTTTCATCCATTTTGCAGCTGAAAGAACGCAGTTGACAGGGTAATCATCTTGTATGGATGTGGGGAAAAGAAATTCTGCTGTTTCTTAGTGTTCCTGTAGGTCTTCGGCAGGTGCAGCCCTTCATCTATGGAGGGTGCCTCCCTTTTTTTTTTCCTTGAAATGTTCTGAATTTCCTCCAGCTGAAAGAAGGACAACAGCACCTGTTTGTCGTGCATTCCTGAGAACTGGAGATCATTGGATCAAGGCAGACAAATGGACGCTGCCAGGTGCTTCTTGAGGTGGAACAGAGATCAGAGAGCAAGTCCTGAACTGCTTGGCCTGATTACTGGTGCTGGTTATGCAGGTGAAAACGTGCTCTGGGCTGTAAAGAGGAAGAGGTAATTTGGTGGTTGTATGCAAGATTCTTTTCCTGCTGCTCGGCAGGCCGAAAGATCTCACATTCTCAGTATTAACTGCCTGGTAGCTTTTGGTGAACTTGCTGGGCGCTTCAGAGGACTGCGTACAGGACCTGGTGCTGCTCTGCAGAAGGGGAGCTTGCACTGCTGGTACAATCAAGTGACTAAACCTAACGTGACATTCCTGAACTGGAATCTGGTGCCCATTTTGTAAAGAGGCTTTTAAGTTTCCGCTGCCCTAAGAAAAGTGGAGTGAGAGACCTTCTGCTGCTTGGCAGCCAGAGTGGTAGCAGGAGCAGTATATGCAGAGCTCTGGTGTTTTGCGTTGAAGTTGGTAATCCCAAGGTCAGCACAGGCTGAGATGGTTTGAGTTTGCTTTATCCAGGCCAGTGGTACTAGAGTCTGCTTGCTGTCTCTTCTACCCCTTGCTCTCTTGCTGTTGGTGCTTTCCAGGCAGGTGTATTTGTTGCCTGAAGACAATTTGTAAGCTTGGTAATTGTCATTGCAGTCACCTGCTCCGGGTGAGGTGGGGAGGTCAGTGGAAGAGAGGAGACAGGAGCCACAAGTCCTGGGATCTCTTAAAGAACAGTACATGAATAGTCCGGGGCTGAGCTTGGACCTTAAGAAGGTAACAGTTTTGTGGATGGTTTTGGGGTAGGGGAGGTACTTGTTGGACAGGAAGCTTGCTATACTTTCTTCAAGTTTTTTCTGAAACTTGGAGGCAAAAAGACAGCTATTTTGAGGGAGGGAAATAGATGCAGAGGAATCCAAAACTTCTAAATCTGTTTTTATTTGCTCTAGCACTGAATTAGGACCAGGTAAAAAACACAACTGACCAGGTATGTTTTTGGTGGACTTTTCTGCGTTTTTCAGTGATGGTAGTCTTTGCTTTCATTGAAGTTCGCAGGAGTTAACCACTAACTTCAGTTAGAGCAGGTCAAAGCAAAGCTGCTAAATTGCCTAATAGGCTCAAGGCCATTTTAAAAACAAAACCAGAAAACTACTAGTGAAATACCTAGATACACAAAGTAGTAGGCAGTGCAGTTTCTGGAGGCACGTGCCTGCCATTACTTTATTTGAAATCAAAATGAGATAGCAATGTTTTGAAAGTTTCTGATGTTCATCTCGGCGAGCTGCCAATGAAAAATTGATTCTTGGAAAAGTTTTATTGAAAACGTAGTTGAAAGTCTTTGGGACGTGTATTGCCGGAGACATCAGCATCCGACTTCTGCAAAAGACTTACGTGCTGAAATGACTTAAACTAGTTTAAATCTGACCCTTATGCTTATCATATGGAGATGAGGTAAGTGATTGTCATCACCTTTGTTTTACGGGTGTGGAAAACAGAAGTGCTGCTCACGTGTTCCGCAGCACGCGAAGCGGTGGGAATCGCTGGTGCCTCAGGAGAGGGCGATTCCAGCCCCGATGCGGAGCTGGAGCTGCGCGAGCCGTGCCGCGTGTTTGTGGGTGCTGGAGGAGGCGCGGGGTTTGAGAAGCCGGCGTCCCGGCTGTGCCACGGCCAGCGCCGTGTGAGTAACTCTGCATTTTCTTCAGTCCCCACAAGGTGCCGAAGCTATGTGTGATGATTGCCTTAGTGTTGCATCATTGGAGACGGGTCTGAGCCAGTCATGAAAACCCTCTGCAAAAGGCTGTTGCAGCTAATAATGGCTTATTAGAAACAGTTGTTGAGAATAGGCCTGGTTTCACTGGGCATTTGAAGCATCTTAAGAATGGTGCTAGTGGTGCTCAAAGTCTGAGGGGGGCACGAGCAGACGCGGGGGTAAGCTATAGAAGGTTTAAGATGGAGGAGCGAGTGCCCAGAAGGACAGAGCGAATGCAGCGTGCCCATCTGCCGGATGCTTCAAAACCTGCAGTCAGCTACTGTAGCATGGGGCAAGGAAGGGAAGGAACTAGTACAGAACTGCTGCCTGCCGGAGCTTGGTTCATGTCTGGGGGAGGCTCTGCGCGAGTGAGCGCGTGGCAGTGCTGAAACCCAGGGCTCGCTGCACGAAGGTGTGCTGGTGACTCGAGTGCTGAGAGGTTTTGCTGTCTGCGTGGTAAGGGGAGGCCGTGTGGGAGTCGGTGCTCCATGCTAGTTTCGGAGCAGTGCTCAGCTGCTGTGTCCGCTTCCGTCGCTGTGAAATGCTGCTTCTACGGCCACCGCTGCTGCCGTAGCTCCGAGCGCCCTGCACGCGCTCAGCAGCCCTCTGCCCGGGGAGCGGAGCTTCCCTTCTGCACGTGGAGGACTTGCCTGTATGGCGCGTCTGTAGAGGAAGAAAAATTGCAGCCCGGGCTTCTGGGTCCCAGGCTGAATACCCTGAAGACCGTGCTGTCGTCCCTCGCTGCCGCAGGCTCCTCTGCCAGGCGTGCTGGAAGCTTTAATTCATGTGCTTTGGGATCCTCTGGCAGGCAGCGCTGTAGAAATGAGGAGCATCATTGTGTTTTATTGTGGCTTCTAAGAACGCAGTGTGTTTGTGCTTCGGGGAGCCCCAGGGGCTTTGTTTTTCACCAGGCCTGAGCTATTCTTCAGTAGAGCCTTCCCGAAGCGTGATCTAGTTCTGCCCATTAGGAGTGAGAGACGGGCCTGACTGATTTCTGCTCCCTGCTGCATAATAAATCTGATACTAAAATTAGTGCTGGTCTCCCTAGGCCATAATTCTTGCTGAGATTATAGAGAATTGTGTGTGCAGAGAGGAATTGTGGTTGTGTGTGTTTGGGTTTGCTTTATAACCTTGAGTGTCCAGTTTCCAGGTTTTTTACTTAACCCCCCCATCTTTTTCCCCTTTTTCTCTCTTTTGGGAAGTGCTTAGCCTTTCTGTGTATTTTGGCTATTTAAGCCTCTGTCACTGCAGGCAGATGAGTTCCTTGGGAGCTCTTCTGAAGGTTTTGTAATTGAGTCTTTTACCACGGCGACAGGATATTATTAACCTTCAGTAAAGCAATTTATTTCATACTCCTTTGTGGGGATAAGCCTTTTTTCCCCCAGGAAAATATTTATGTGGAAAGGGTTTTACGTACAGGGGTAGCTGGACTTGCAGCAGTGATTATGATTTAAAAAAAAAATAACAACTTACGTGGAAAAATAGGCAGTTCTGTTTGTGTCAGTTTAAAATAAACCTGTGGTCCTGAATGACTCCCACCCCTGCCCCAGCGTTTTATTTTAAAGAACATACTTTTTGCCTATCAGTAGCTTTGAAAGGAGGTTGTATTTCATTTTAGAGCTCTAGATATTTAGCCTCTGTGAGCACTAAAACATTTTGTTTTCATCTTGGAGACAGCCTTAAAAATGAACGGAGAGCTGGAGGGAGGAGTTCCTTGCAGGGTCTCCCTCTTGGCTTGGCCTTTGCCCAGAAATCAAATGGCAGGCAAGTCCAGAAGCCGTTGAAGATTGGATAGCTCCTAGAATAGCAATTTCCAGCGAACAGGCGGCGATGCTGGGTAAGTGGCCAGCCTGGCTGAATAACTTTTCTATTGAGCGTGGTGACAAAGGCACCGGTCTGGGATTCAGGGGCTCTGGGCTGGTCTGTTACAGGCTGTCGTGTCACTGCATCTCCCTGCGCCCAAACTTGAGTTTTAAAAATAAAATGAGAGTATTTCTTTTCCTATGACTAGTTAGACTTTGCTTTCTACTTCAGTAGACTGTTAAACTTTAAAAAAAAAAAATTAGCAACATGCTTGTCCTGGTTTGTGTCTTGCCTGAAAGCTTTGCACGGTTGCGGAGCCTGCTTTCGAAGTTCGCCGTACCTACAGTAGGAGTATGTTCTTCTAGCAATTAGAGTCAATAAAGAGGCGGTGTGATTGCCACATTGTACAAGAGAGCTTGGATGAGAGTTGCAGTGCTTTTCCAGAGCTTCACGTTTGTTAACACACTTGGATCTCTTGGCGCCGTTTGTAGGCTTTAATTGCAGAGTCATCCGTTTTTCTACGCTGTCCCTCTTCAGCACACCAAACCGCTTCTGCCGTGCTATTGGAACGGGCATTGCAGAGAAGGTGTTCTGCTCTGTGAGGCTTTTGGTGACCTTTGTTAGGGCTGTCCTGCAGAACCACGGCTGCCCAAGCTGACCTTCCTGCGTTCTGGTTTTCCAGATGTGTTCAGTTGTTTTTACCCAGACTTTCTAGCTCCTCTTCAGTGGTTCCGTCCCTCTTGCACTAGATGGGCCGTCGCAGAGAGCTGTTCCTCTTGGCCTGGGGAGCACTCGCCCGTTTTCGCTCTGTGGATGGCGGGGGCCACAGGTCTGCTCTGCGGGGAGCTCAGGGGCTCGGGCTGCTTGCAGGGCTGGGGTGCATCTGGCACGCGTCGCAGTGCCCATGCAAGCCCTGCCGTCTCCAGGCTGGTGCGGCGGGAGGGCACCAGGCTCGGCTGCTGTCCCCAGCTCACGGGGGCCAAGGTCACGCACCACGGGACAGAGCGGAGAGTGGGGCGGCTGCAGAAAGGCTGGGTCCGAGCCTAGGGACGACGGGCATACCGCGTTCTCTAGGATGTCCTGCTGGGAGAAGATACTGATGATCAACATGTTTTGTGGGGAAGAACTGAAAGCACTTTGTACATACTGTCCTTCGGCGGTGGTGTGCACCGGTTTGCAGAACGGGCTTGCCTCTTCCTTTGAGGTTGTGGCTGTTCTCTGTGTCTGGTCGGTAGCAGCGAGCCGAGATTTTGAAAAACAAAGATAAATGCCACAACCTTGCTTTGATACTGCTGTCTTCAAACACCGTCAGTCTGGTGTGTCTTCTGACTTGCCAAGCACAGTGCAACGGTGGTATGGCTTCAGGGGAACCAAGGGGCTTCTCCAGAACCTACCGTCCTGCTGACGCCTCGCTCGTCCTGGGCTGTGCTCGGTCCCCTTGGGAAGGGGCACTTTCCCATGTGGTCCTTCAACCTCTGCTAAAATTCAAGAGACGTGTTGCATGCAACAGAATGTTTTTGTTATCGGAAGACTTTTCAGAGAATCGTAGAATGCTTTGGGTTGGAAGGGACCTTCAGAGGTCATCTCGCCCAGCCCCCCGGCAGTGAGCAGGGGTATGTTCCACCAGACCAGGCTGCTCAGAGCCCCGTCCAGCCTGGCCTTGAATGTTCCCCGGGATGGCCCCTCCGCATGCTGGTTTTGTAAAACTTTGCAGCTGGTGGATTTATTCTTATGTCTTCAACTAGAGAATCTTTCTATTTTAAAAATGCTTAAAGTACCTTTTTTCCCCCCTTTTTACTATAACTGTTGTTGTAAGTGAGCCCCAGAATCTGAAAAAAAAATTTTTTTCTTTAAAGCTTCCCCACCAGAGATTTAATTAAAATATTGTGAAAGGCAGTCATTGAAAATGAGAAACCTTTTGAGTGGAAGGCACCCTGATTTCCCTCCGCGGAGCTTTTTGTCACCATAGAGATGAAAAGAGAAGCTCAAAATTGCACTTTCCCCTTGTGCATTGCTACCGAGGGGACGTGGCTGCAGGTAGCAGCTGCGCTAAAATCAGCGGGGCTGGGGCCGGGAGCCCGGGGAGGCATGGCTGGAGCTGCAGGCTTTAACTCTTTGTGGGGCACCAGCACGGCGTCGGGGTTTCCTTCCGCGGTGGAATAATTTCTGCTTCGTTTATTACTCTGTTTTAATTTCCTGTACTTCAGGGCTGGAATTTATCTGGGCTTGGCGAAGGGGAAGAACGAAGGCGCTTGTCCTTTTGTGTCGATAAGAGCAGAACTCAGCAACTTTCTGCGCAGCGAGGCCTGCTGGGGCTGCGCCGGAGCGGTGCGAGGGGTCTGTAAATGGCCGCATTGTTCCGGAGGTGTTTGTGCAGAAAGCCGGCTAAGTAGCGAACGGTGTTGAAATCCGATTCGGCCTTTTTAATTTTATCATGTTAGCGTATAAATTAAAACTTCTCTTGCTGCTCTGCAGCAGGGTTGAAGCCTGTCTGATTCTTACTTAAAATATCTAAATGTTGGGGCTTTTCTGTTTTTATTTTAAAATAAAGGCGTTACGGTTTTTTTTCCTCTTCTTCCCTCTGGAAGCGTAGAGATTAGTAAACCGAGAATACACGCTGCGAGTGATAAAACTGCTCTGATACAGTTTCAAAGACAGTCACACAAGTTGAAGATTATTGGAGGGTACGTGACACTGGGCAGTGTTATGCTTTTAATCATTTTAAAAACAAATTTTGCTCCTTAACTGAGTGAAGAGCAGACTCAAATGGATTCTTGGCACAAGCGACTCGGACAAATGAAAGTAAAATGTATATTCGAGCTGTCTGCTGTTGTATATTTTACACCATACCTGTCTTTGTGCCTGATCTCAAATGGATGTAATGGTTTAATTTTAAGCTGTGTGAGCGAGACCTGTTGTGTTTAAACTTCCAGACAGAAAGTGAACATAACCCATGTAATGGCATTATTAATAGGGAGTATTACTAAATTGTAATTTGCAAATTAATAGTTTAACTCTGAGATTAAATATACAGTTGTGTTCTTGTGTAATTTTACAAGACAAAATTAGATCAAGTATTTAAAACCAGAAGGGCCTCACCCAGAACCAGCGGGTGCCTTCCCCGGACTTCGCCGAGCTTCGCGTTCAGCCTTTTCCAGCCCGCAGCGAGGGTGCCGGCCTGTAGCAGCAGCAAAGTTGCTCAAACGTGTGTGTGCCCTCAGGAGCGGGCGGTTCACGTCTGACTCCCCGAGATACTGATGTATGTGGAGCACAATAATCAAATTACTTGTGTCCGTGGTGGTAGTGAGTCGGGCCTCCTGTCTGATGGTTGGGTTCTGCGTGTATCTGGCGGGCTGGTCTGAGCAATGCTGCTGTGTGTGTGTATTTGAGTTCCTGCAAGCTTGGATATTAATTTTTAAACGAGATGGTATTTGGGAGCTGGGCTCGGCGCTGATGCAGTTTGCCCTTGTGCTTTCCTTGACTGTTGCTAATAAGAAATGCTGGCCTAAATCAGTGTCTTGGAGAATCATCGATTCGCTAATTGCAGATAATCAAGTCCCTGCTCACGCTGAGACCACTTTTGTTTTCTGCCATTCCACCAGGATTCGGGCAGCGTCTTCCAGCCTTTGACGTAACTAGTAAAGTGCGTTTTGAGCTCTCATATTGTTAATTCTCGGAGGCGACGAAGTTATTGGTATTCAGGCTTGATAAACAGGGAGCTGTTGTACCCCTGACCTGTCCCGCCAAAACGAGAGGCGAAGGGCAAGGCTTGCCGCTGGGTCTGGGGGAAGAGGGAGCGCTCGGAGAGCTGCGGCAGCACGGGCCTTCGCAGCCCTTCCTGCCAGTCAGTGCAGTCCGAAGCAGTTGTCTGCCTGCGCCGGCCTGCGGAAATGATTCTGAACCCGTGCAGTAGTTGCTTCTTATTTTATTTTTTTCAGATGGACTTCTTTCCTCTTCTGGGTTCAGTTAGGGAGGGCGTTTGTGTGCTGTGGGTTCTGCAGACTCTGTTCAAAATGAAGCAGGGGCTGATGAAAATGTCTGCGTCCTGCAGTTAGCTCAGTCAGGAGGGGTGAGCAGAGGAGGCTGCTGCTCTGTAGTGACTGCTGCGCAGTGTCCTGTCCCGTCGGCGTGGCGCGTTGTGTGCGGGTGCTCTGCTCTCTGCGTGTCCACTTCAGCAAACCACCCCGCGCGCATCAGGCCTGTTGCCTTGCCTGGCTGGATTGAGGCTCGACGGAGGCTGTGGAGAGAGGGACGAGAGGTGATCATGGCTGGCAGGCTTTTCTAATGACTTGATGTAGAACAGCAGTTGATCCCGGACCATGAAAAAACAGGAGGAAATAAGAGCCTTGCTGAGGAAGACCCCATTAGCTATGGGGCATGTCTTTTTTGTAGGTGTTGGTCTGCTGGGTCAAGGAGAGCAGGGCAAATCCTCTTGCTTTGCTTTGCAGGTGGAGAAGCCGAGCATATTGCTTTGACTGAAGCATTTTGCAAAAATAACGAGGGTTTTTCATTTTGTCCGTCTGGATGGGAGCCGGCGCTGTGCGCAGGGCAGTGCATGCCTCAGGTGGAGAAACAGGTTTGCGTTTTCCAGTGCTTGCTGCAGGGATTTACAAGCAGGACGTAGCGTTGAAATGGCAGAGCAGAACGAGCTTCAGCCCTGCACGCGTGCTCTTCGGTCACTCGCTGCGTGAAACGTGCGTCAGCGGGTCTTGGAGTGGAGAAGGGAACAACGCAGCGCGTGTTGGCGATGCACCAGGCGGGCGACAGTGGCGTGAGTCTCGGGAGCGCGGGGACGCTGAGCGAGTGGTCCCGGCCTGGGTCCCTGCTGCGGCGGCTGCCGGCCGCGCTGCCGCTTTAAAGCCAGACCGGAGGAACAGATGATCGCTGGGCAGCTTAGGTTACATAATCTCTCCTGGGTTTAATGTCAGGCCTCCCCGAGCCCCATCGAGTGCCAGCTTCCAATCTGGCTCGTAATACTCCTGAATGTCCTTTTAATTTTTCTCTTTATTAATAGTTCTCTTACTGTAGTGTGCTCTCTCCCTGGCTTTATGTGGTATGCGTGCCTCAGAGTTCGTTCCTCTGCTCTCTGAGGTCTCCACCGCCCATGCTTCCTGCTCTTCCACCAGCCTGGAGCTTTTCACATGTGTTTTCTTTGCTAGTTCCAGAGACTTGTTTGAAAAAAATGTTGTGGGGAAGGAAGCAGGAGGAGTGACCAAGGACAGAGCTTGCACGATGAGGTGGCTGTTTTCATTCAGGGATGAAGCTCGTGAGGCCCTCTTGGAGAACAGAGGCCCGGTTGGAGAAGACCAGCACAGTGGTGGTAACGTGATGAAGCTGATGGTGAAGGTGAGATAAGAGAGACCACAGCTGGCAAGCTCTGGCTCCACCTGGACGGAGTCCTACTCATTGCAACCACAGATCTATCAGATGGACTAAATTTTTTTGAAACTTAGCTTGCTGATTTTGAAAAGGGCTGTTTTGTTTTTGTAAATAAAGTTCAGGCTCTTCACTGTTTTTCTTGGGTGTAGTAAAGGCCAGCAATTCTGTGGAGACAGAGCAGCAGTGGGTTTGGATGCTGAAGGGTTGTGTGATTTGGGATGCCAGTGCTTTGTCCCTCATCCCTAACTCCATAAGTAGGTGCCTTTGCAGTTATTCTCTACTCCTGCTAGGACTGTCACTAATTTCTTGTGTGTGTCCTGATGTCTGATGTTTTTCTGAAAGCCCTAGCACTGGTGATGTCAGTGTCAGCCGTCATTTTTATTTGAAAGAATAACATAATTAAAAGAGTGTATGCATATATATACACACATACATTTGTAAGGGGGAGGAGGAACTGAGATGTTATTTCAGATCCAAGTCTAGGAATCAAATAGAAACCGCAAAATATGTGTGTTTAGAGCGGACTTGTGATTTAGCAGGAGCCTCAAGCACTCGGAATAACTTTTGCATTCACTGAGACAGCTTCTCTTACGTTAGCTGTTGCATAACATTCTCGTGTCAGTTAAAGCAGTTGAAAAATATTGCAAGGAAAGTGTTTAATGCATTGTGAACGTCAGTGCATTGTAGCAGCTGTTCAAGAAAGTAATAAACTTCAGAGCCGTACACAGAGACTGCTTCCTGCAGACACGCTGGCAGCGTGCTGAACCGAGGTAGAGGATTCTGAGCTTGGGTGTTTTTTGATGTCCTGGGTCCTTGCTTTGTTTTTGCTACTTTAAATGATGGCTTAGCTACGAGTGAGGCAGGAGCTAGGTGAGGGGGAAAAAAGGTAGGGAGGTGGGCAGGGCAGAGATGTTTAGTTTCTTTTGCAAACGTAGGCAAGTATTGCCCTTGCCACCTCGTACGCCAGTAGCTAGTACTTCCGAAACTGCCTGCGAGTAAATAACGAAGCGAAACTGATAATGCCGTCATGATCGTGACTGAGCCACGTTGTGCAAAATCTGGTAGTGTGTTTCTGTGTCTAAAAAACCCCAAATAAATCGCAAAGTGCTGGTCGTACAGTTGGCTGCTGCTGTTTGCTGAAGCGGTGGAGTGCAGCCTATGATCCCTGGTGAGTAAGTCTCGAGAGTGTATTCAGAGGTGGTGTATGGCACAGGTGGAGTGCTGCAGCGTTACCTCACTGCGTAATGTGAAGGAGCAAGAATCCAGGACTGTTGTTTCATTTTGTGGGCTGCTTTTTTTTTTTTCCTTTTTTAAATTTCAGCTTAACATTTTGGGCTGTGTCATTTTGCTAGCAGACATGTCCAAGTAGAAGTCAAGTCCAAGTTGTGTGGGGAACATTAATTTTATTTTAAATATGAATGTATGTATGAGCACACACACATAATGGATGCCGGAGTCTCTTACATATTTCTATTTGTTCAAGTGTACAAGAAATGTGATTGACACCACTGAAAAAGGGAGAGGGGAAAGCAAAATGAGTTGTAGCTTTTGGTCCCTAAACTGCTGTTTCTTACTGTATCCTGGAAGAGCCTTTGTACTAATGATGCCGAGCAATAAATAACACAGGGAAGATTAATAGCTTTCTATGGTAGCAAATTATAGTTGATTTATTGCACATAATATATACAGGTGCAGCTAATTTAATTAAACACAAGACCTTTTTAATGCTGTAAAGATGTCTCTCTAAGAGCAGCACAGCACTGTGGTACTGTAATAAGGCTTTAAGTGAAATAAGCAGCGTTACAAGCAGGGCTCTCGTTGGTCTGATCAGCCTCTCTTGTTTTTGGGGGAGGGGGTATTATTCCATAGCCATTAATGCCACTTTAAGTCAACTTATGCCATAACAAAGTCCAATTTAATATACTGATGCAAGCTATCCCATCTCTGCTTCATCATCTAACAGCAGCTTCTGTAAAACAGCAGATGTAGCTTGTTACTTTCTTGGCTGACTTCATGGTGCTGTGCTGGGGATGGCTCGACGTGCAGGGGAGGAGGACTGGAGCTCTGAAGGTGTGGGATCTCACCCTGGGGATGTGAGCAAATAACAAACAAGAAGTCATAGTTCCCTGGAGCCTCTCCACTTGCTAGTGGCGTGTCTTCTGTTCATCCCTCCTCCGAGACTGGAAAAGGGGACTGTGTTTAAAAAAACCTCTCTGGTAGAAGAGCCCCTGCATAGGTGTACACAGGCAGCGCTCTGCGTTAGCTTGTCTGCATGTTTGCTATTTCTGTTTTGGTTTTTTAAATCCCCTTCCGCTCTTTTTTCAAATGAACAAAGTAAAAAAAGTTGAAGTGGGTATCTGTGTGAGTATGCATAAAAATACAACCTTAGCCTGGCTTTAAGCTCTTCCTCTGCTTCCCGCTGCTGTATTTTTCACACGAGCAGGGGCTGGTGAGCTTGCCTGCCCGTGCAGCCCTCCTCAGCTCATCGTGATGTGGAGCTGAATACTTCTCCCTGCACATAATGGGGAAGATGCTCTATGATACTTTGCCACCATTACTTGATTATTTGTGAAAGCGTAAAAGGCTCAAGTAGCTGATTGATTAATTTTTCTCTGAGTTTTCCTTCCCCCTGTTGCCTTCATTTGGAATATGTAATCAGCGAAGAAAACGTATTAGGAATAGATGGGTATGCATATGAATGCTTAATTTTTTCTAATTCAGGCATTCATGTGGGCACATGTATCCTGATGCATGCTGTGCTAAACAAATCTCATCCAGCACTTGCTGGAGGCAGAGGAGTGAGTCTGGTGTGTGTTTCTTCGTCAACGCTCCAGTTCTCAGTTCTGAAGCAGATGCCGTTCCGGCTACTGGGGGAGTATGGGGGGTGTCCATGGGCATGACTGGAGGGGGGGGCGTGCAAAGCTTGGTGTCTCCTAGCACAAAGCAAATATCTGTTTGACCTTTTTATCCCTCACTACTGGGAAGAAGTCCAGCAACTCTTTGTAATAAATCTTTCTAGTCCGTAGCGTTGGTCCAACACTTCAGTTAGTCACTGTTTAGGGTTCGGGCTTTCGGTTGTGAGAAGCTGGTGAGGGAAGCGTGGAGAGAGGCAGGATCTGCAAGGCGTGTGCTGAGGCTGAGCGCGGAGCGGGACGGGGGGCCACGTAGCCCTGAGCGCCTGGCGGAGGGGAGAGAGCGATGGCCGTGCTTCCAGAGCCGAGTGGCGGAGGTGAACCGGGTAGTGTGGATTGAGGTGGAGGAGGAGGAAAAGCCCCAGAGATACCTGTTTTGCAAACTGGCAAAATGTGCTATTTTAAACACTTTTCCGAAATAAACAGTGTTCCGAAGCAAAAGGAAACAAAAGCTATCTCCTATGTCTTTTCCAGGGTGTGTCACAGGAAATTCCCCCAGTCTTGTATCTCTGGTATTTGCATAGTGCTTGCATCAGGAGAGATGTATAAATGCAAATGGATTTTTTGTTTTAAAAGCCTAGAAATTATGTATTTTCATGTCGTTGTCAAAACTTTAGCATCAGTTGATGGTAAGTACCAAGTCCGATGGCCTGGCTGCAGGAATGCGACTGCTTTGTTGGTTGATGTGGTGGTGCCATTGGAGAGAACATTTCTGATTTCTTTTTTCTTTTTTTTTTTTTTTCATTCTTATTCTGTGTAGTCCTGTTCCTTCTGGATGAGGTTCTCCATGCCTCAGTTTCTTATCTGTTCAATGGATAGAGTAACAATCTTACTTCTCAAGGATTCTATTGTGAAGTGCTTTTGAGAAATCTGGGCTGAAATGTCGCATTCGATAAGGCTGCTTGAGAGCTTCCATAAAAACTTATTTTAATCCAAGTCATGTTTGAGAAAATATTGCAAAATTTATTGCTTCCCTCTGTCTTTTGCTCTTCTGTACTCACTTTTTGTGTTAGGGTGTTGAAGGGAGCTGAGAGCTTGGGAGCCAGAATTGGAGCTTTTCTTGAGTTTTTGAAACCTGTACGGTTCCTTTTACGGTTTGGGCAGAGGGGGGAGAATTCTCTGACAATTTCCCCGAGAGTGGGAATACTAACTTTGTTTTAATTTCCCATGGAAAAATTAACACTGTGTTCTAACTAGGTCCAGTATTTGCCCTTCTGTGCTGTACTAATTCTTCTTGTACTTGTAGTTCTGATTATGTTCCCTCAGCTGATGCTTCAGGAGACGTGTTCGTCTTTGAGCATGTCTGGTGACTCAGAGACGCGTCTCCTTAGCATCTGGTGAGCGTAATTGTCGTTATTAATCTGCCCCATGCCAATCTGTCTTCAGAATAGCGGTGGGAGGAAGGGAAGGTGTTGCATGACTGGGTGTACATCCCTGTGCCTCGTCCCACAGAGATGTGACGTTTGAGAAGAGGTTAGCGAGAAGCCTGGGCTTGGCTGATGTTCTCTCGCTTCCCGTCGCTGCCTCCAGTACCATCAGAAATCAGCAATGTCCATCAAGCACTAACTGCTTATTTGGTGTTTTTAAGTTGCGTTTAGGTCGTGACTATATGCAGAATAATCGAAATAAGAGTCTGAAGGGAAGCGGCTTCGTGCGGATGAAACATTGTAAGAGTTGTTCTTAATGTATGCTGTTATTCTTGCTGATTTGGACGCTAATGGGAAAATTTTGGTGTGAGCAGTTGCACATGCACATTCTTCAGAAACTGCGATGAGGTTTACTGGATCCCACGGAGTTTTCCTAAAAGCTGCTTCGTTTGCAGGTAAGGCTGTCAGTCTCTGAGAAAGCCGCTGCGTGCTGGTGAACGCACATACCAAGAAGTGACTCCGCTCAGTTACCAGCCAGCTTTCATGGCTCTAAAGGAAGAGTTAGTTGCTGAAGTGACTGGAATCAGTGTCCTGCCTGCGTCTGGACATCGTTGGCCAGTGTGACCACGTTCTGATTACATAATGCTTCTATTTTCAATGTTGTGGGGGAGTGTGGTGTAAGTTAATATCTTGCTTTAGAGTTCAGAGTCAGAGATTCATTGGAACCAGATACAACTTGGCATTATCTCCTGAGCTTTGTGCGTTTTCATTTTTAAACACAGTTGAATGAAATCTCCCACAGTAAAGTCCATTCTTTCCTCTCTGGTTCATGGTACAGGTTCTGCTCTCCTGTGCTCTAACAACAATGTGAGCAGTACATTAGTTTTAAAACTGGCTTTTGCCTTAAGCACAGACACTCTGCCACAATGCCTGTTCTTACAGGAAGGCTTGAAACACTTTTTCTGCTATCTGTCTTTAGTGCTGTAACTCGCACTTCGCGGTTCACATCATCACAGGCTTTTCCTTCATTCTCGTCGTTCATCAAACTTGACTGCCAGCTTGATGCCTGTTTTCTCCCCCCACCCCCTACATGGTGGTTTTTGTCTTTGCTTCCCCAACAGCGATTTGTTGCATTTGGCTTCATAATAAATTGGGGAGATTAATAGTGTGTGATTGAGAGCATATATTTCAAGTTGAACTAGAAATAGATATTTTTTTTATTACTATTAAAAATATCTTTTTTGTCAGTCCTTTTGTTTTGAGCAAAGGGCTCATTCTGCTTTAACAATTTTAGCATATGTGTGCTATTGTAATTTACATAAATGAATTTTAAATACAGTTATATGCTGTGGGAAGATGTTATTGTCTCTGCACAATGAATGTGGAGATTTATGCTGTGCATACATCTTGTGTTAGATTAACATTTGTTCCCTTGTCTCCATTGGATAGTGTCGTGATGGAGCCTTGAAATCTTTACGTAGGTACTTCTCAAGCTTATTTTAAAATAGCATTTGAATTGTTCTTCTTTCAGTCCATTCATTTCATGTCAATATGCCTTTTGGATATTTGGCTCGATTCTGATGACAGTGACAGAAATAACAAAACCTCTGTTAGAAGCCAGGTGGGAGCGGCTGTTAACACCCTCCCACCCCACAAATACCAAACAATTTCCATTTTTGCCAAGGTTTGTGTGTGTGGAAGTCAAGTGCTTGAGCTTTTCCAGTAAAATTGGTCCAACCACATGCTTAAACTTGCTGCTTTGATGGATTGGGACCTTCATCACAGACATTTTCTGCTGTGCTTGTCTGTCTGTTGTCCAAAGCCATCAGTGACAGAGTTGGTTCAAATCCTGCCAGGATTATTACAGTCCTCAGTGCTGCTGCCTGTGACCTGAAATCGAGGAGGGTTAATCCCACGGTGGGGTGGAAGCTGTACCTGGGAGGTGCGAGGGGTGCACACCCCTCCTCGGGATGGAGCCTCAAGGGCAGTACGGATGTGCTCTGTACATCACAGGGGAGGTGACGGCAGAGCTGAAACGGAGTTCTAGCAATTTGGAATGAGGATCCGCTCGCTTCCCACCCTTTCCAGTTCCTGCTTTTCCTCCAAGGGGAAAACAACCTGCAAATGGCTGTTTGCAGATTCTGCAAATTCTTTTTCAAGATGATGTGATGATGAAGTTAAGATAGTGAAGCGTACCATGAAGGAGAGGACTTCTTTTTGCTGAGGAGCTGGGTTTGGATAGGATGGCCACAAGCACCAAAATGAGTAAGAACCTTTCCAAACCGGTCTGGAGAGGAGAGCTAACGAACTGTAGCAGGGCTGCTTGCTGACTTGCCAAATGCAAGCCTCTGGTAAATGCTCTTGTGGGGGCAGTTAGCATGCGTGTTGTAGGGGAGGAGAACAACAATTTGACTTGGGGCTGGTGATTATTCTGTTGCAGTGGTTGAATTTCTTTCAACTGTAGTGGTGTTTTGAGTTCTGGGGACAATTACCAGCTCTTTTAGATGTCTCTCTATTTTCACAGCCTAAAAATGGCCTTTTGGGGCAGATCCACCTGAATAACATGGCTTTCTTTCAAGGCTGCCTATTGAATCCTGACTGTCAAGAATCAGATTTTACTGGAGTTCCCTGTGAAGTAAGGGCCTGTTGCTGGGAACGGGGCTGTGAGCGCTCACACAGACATGCAGGTGGGTGTGAAGGAAAGGTGCGTGCGTGTTTTCTGTGCACACCACAGAGGGAGAGATTATTATTCTTAATTTATCATCTGCACAAGCTTCCATCTGGATTATTTAAAGCAGACTTTGTTGGGCAGCTGTTCAATTAATCTTAGTTTCTGTGTCAGACTGTTGTCTAGAGAAGGGGAGGCTTTTCAGCTGCAAGCAGCACAGCGCTGTCTCACGTGCGAGGTGGTGGCTTTCCGGGCCGTGGATGGAGCTGGTCTGCTGGGGGACACGGCCACAGATGCCTGCGGAGAGCCGGCGTGTCCCCGTCTGCCACTGGAGGTGAGGCACGGCAAGCAGAGCGGCTCTCCAAGGCTGCAGCGCTCATCAGCTGCGGGAGGGATCCCGAGTCCCGGGCAGATGTTCTCATCCTCTAGCCCATGATGTGGGTGCACTCAGCTGCCAAAGCTGGTGGCGGTGGTGTGTTTTAACGTCGCAGCTCTTGGTTTCCTGCCAGCTGGAGTCTTTTCCCGTTGTGATTGAGAGCAATATACTTACCATAAATGTTTCCTCTTAAAATAAAAATTAAACTAAGAAAAGCAAAAAAGCGTGGGATTGTGCTGGAGGACTCTGTGGAGCTGGCTGGCAGCTGGCTCTGTGCCGGTCACCTCCGTGGAGCCTTTCCACTGCGAGCCGGGAGCCCACGGTCTCCTGCGTGGGCTTGGGCAGCCTCCGTGACGCTGGCCACGCTCCCTGGGTGGGGTGGGCAGGCTGGGCTGGTGGGCAGAGGGAGCCCCCTGTGCCGGGGCCAGCCGGCTCTTGCTCATGGATCACGCTGGGCTCGGTGGGCACCGCGTTGCTCGCTCGCGCCAGCGCTGCTGTCATGGCTGGTGACGTAGGGACGGCTGCTCTGCCCAAGGGGGGGAGCTTTTTTTTGTGCGTGCTTTGAGGTTTTGTTTTTTCGGAGGGCGTGTGACAGGGACAGGCAGTGAACAGTGTGCTCTGTGCTTCGCAACCTGAATTTTCACTGCAAGCTCCGGAGGGAAGCGCTGCCAGCTCTGCTTAGTGAGGGAGCAGTGTTATGCAAAGCCAGGATTTTAATTTTTTCAGCTGATTTGGAAGGATAGGGCACAACAGAGAGAAAGGCTGTAGTTGAAAAAGGGAGAAAACTATACAAATAGTCCACATATATTTTTGTTTTGTATGTTTTTCTCTTTAAAAAGGAGTTTACTTGTTACAGGTCTCAGTAATGACTGGTTATCTACAAACCAAAATTTCTTTTAGGGGGACTTGGAAATAGGAAAAGTTTGTTTTAATTCTTACTTCACTGAACCAATTCTGCTTCTAAAAATGTATGTGAATTTTTCAATGAAGTTTGTTTTTAGTTTTTCTTTTATTGTATTACCCAGTTGCTACAGTGAGAGTTTTGCGTGCTGTAAGCTTGCACTCTTGCTCTCTCCTTCCACTCCTCTCAGTGTTGCCTTTCATGTCTGAGGAATGCAGTAGCCTTACTTTCTTGGCTTTGGACTGTTATTAGCTTTCATGGGAAAGGCATGAATAACGCTTATTGTTAGGTAAATAAAGATGCTGTGTGGTTTTCCATAGCAACGTGCTCACCTGGAGGTGGTTTCAGACCTCTCCAAGGAGCCGCCCGGAGGGTTTGGTAAATTGATCTGTCGGGAGATGCCCCGCGAGGCAAATGCGGCCAGGTTGTCCGGCGTCCCAGCTGTGGGCTTGGCGAGGTGCTCCCAGAGCCGTCGGGTGGCCTGTCTGAAGTCACCTCCGTCAGGGGAAAGGAGGAGTTGGCAATATGTGAGCATATTGGTTCTAACTTCAGGTAGCTGTTGCAATTTCAGAGGTTGGTGTTCCGTGATGCAGGGCCATTACCTCGATAAGCCATTTGCTCATTGAGCACTGTGAAGGAAGGCAGCTTTGACAAGAAGTTGCTAGGCCAGAGTTGCAGCCATTTACATATGACAGTGTTGATTAAGCTGCTGGAGAAGAAGTGCCCTGGAACACAGGGATGTTGGTACACGGATGGTCCCTGCCTCACCCTGCTGCAGTCATTACGAAAGCTCAAGGAAAAAATGTTTGGAGTCAGAAGCTTTATCTTACAAGACAGCACTTGCGCCTGCCTTGCCGCGGAGGTACAGCATGGACTGGGAGGTCGGAGTTGTGATTGTCACTGGGGTGGGCGCGGCGTGCAGGGATGCTGTGAAGACTAGAATAATCGGAGGAGGGGATGAAAAGATGGTGAGTGCACGCTTAGCAACTTCAATTTCCAAAGCAATATGCAATCGTTTAATCCTCCATTGGGAAATACCGCTACCCGTAGTGCAGATGTGGAAAACGAAGGCGTGGAGGCTGGTAGAGGGGTGACAGCGCCTGACGGTTGGTGCTGGAGCCATGTTTCCATGAATGCCTAGTCTTGAAACCCAAGTTGTGTCAACTAGACTGCATTGTGAGTACTGGCTTGAGCTAATCAAAACTGGTAGGCCTACTGAAAGCTATTCAGGGGTCTCTGGTTTTCTTTTCAGATCTGTGACTGAATATGACAGTAGGAAAGTACTTTGAAGATCAAGAATAGTCAAACTGAAATCAAAGACCTGTTCTCTGCTCAGAGAGGGACAGGCTGGAAGTTCCTGCCACGGGAGCTTGGGACCAGTGCTATGGCTGAGTTCAAACAAACCACCTTCTCTCCCTCCCCGTCATGTGTAAACTCATGTTCTGTAAGATTATTTGCTAAAAACCCAACATGGCTGGTCGAAGCTGAGGTGTACTAATAGGCAGCAGAAAACAGGAAGAGTTTCTTGCAGAAATGGATCAGTGGACACTGTATAGATGCAGAATAGGAAACTTTAGTTGCCTTTTCTTGAAGCAATGAATTTGTGGTCAGAGCTGAAGGCAAAAAAGTGAGGAGCAGATGACACAGTTGTCTTATCATGCTAATTAAGCATGATACAGCCCTCTTCCCATTCTTTTCTCTTGGAGGACTGCAGGAACAATGGCATGCTTCCCCAACACCTAACACCTGATGTTTCAGAGGTTTTTCCTTCTCTTTTTCTGTGTTGCTTTTCATGCTTTCATGGGGTCGGAAGACATTGAGATCCTTTGTGCGCAGGAAGCAGTGTGAAATCGGTCGTGGAAGCGAATGCTGAGTGCAGTGGTCGGTGCGGTGCAGGAGGGTTTGCTGCGTTTGCTCGTGCTGCAGCAGTGGCGAGGAGCTGCGGTTGTGGGCTCAGCACCAGAGGAGGAACACACGGAAATGAAAGGTGGTCTCCTTTTGCAAAGAGCTTTCATTTGATTGTCGGGGTGGGGGGAACTTGCGCATCCCCAGTTTGACCTTACTTTTCTGGCTGCTTGATAGCTGAGGAAATGGCTGTGCCTTGAAGTCGATGCAGAAATTTTGTTTTACAGACTATTTTGTCTTTGGTGTCTTTGAAGGTTCCAGCTGGTGTTTCTGGCTGGCCTCACCCATCCCTTGGGAGAAAACATTAGGTCATTCAGACTCCATTTGCAAGGGCACCGAGCAGGGTAGAAGGCAGCAGTTATTTTAAGCTTCTACTGACCAAAGCGGGATTTTAGACAATAAAAAATAATTGTGTTCTGCTGCCATTGCCTTCAGCTGTCCAGACTCAAGATTTTATATCATCTGGGTACAAGTTACCATGCAAGAGGAAAAAGCTGGACGTGGTAGTATGTTTGTGGAATTGTGTATTTTTGGTAGGTATTTTTAAGTCCTTGGGAAAAGCTGGCTGTGACAACTGTGTGAGGTAATGCAGCGTATTGACATGCTCTGGGCTGCGCTGAAACGTTCAGATAGTGAAACACGTGGCGTGCTCTCCCTCTCACGCTGAAGAGCTGCTGTAGTTTTTTGTGTGTATTAATAGTTGTGTCTTTTCACTGTTGAGTTTTTCCTTTCCTGTGTCCGGCATGTCAGATTCCAGGGATTTCAGACTACTTTGCAAAGAAGGCTCGACTGCCAAAGATGAGCTTAAACAGTAAAAAGCAGCCAGGGCCAGTGGTCAGCCTGCTGTACTGGGTATCTAACCTGTGCTCAGCTCCTGCTGTTGCATGGGTTAGGGCTCGTCCCGTGTCCTCTCGGTGCCTCCAGTGCTTTGCTGTCTCTGTGTATCTTGTCTGCTCTCGTTGTGAGCTTTCTGGAGCAGGGAGTCTTGCTCTGTCTACGTGCGGTGCCTTAATGGGGTAGGGCCCTGCTCTCCCCTGGACCTCTGCGGGTGCTGGCAGAACATGAGGAGAATAACAGGGATGATGAAAGCGTCCTTAAATGCCTTTTGACACGCATGCAACTCCAATCCCACTTATGCCAAAGGAAAATATTGTAGGCAATTTAATCCGTAATGCAGTACAGTGGCAGGGAGTTTTAAAAATATTGCAGTAAAGAGCCACTGGTTCCAGATGTATGGAAGTGCTGGGATTGAGAGAAGTTGTATGTAGTTTGGTTCCCATGTTTTTTGTTTATATTTCGTTTAGGTCACCTGCTGATGTCATTTCAGGTTTAGCAGTCTTGTTGATCCAGGAGTGGAAGTTAAGGGTAGAGAAGGGAATGTTTGCAATTAGCTACTTACGTGATAAACATATATATCATAGTGACTGATCTATCTATCATAATACGATTTCCATCACTTTGATATATTTGGGTGATACTGAGGAGAGAGAAAGCTTTCTTTCCCTGAAAAATGAATCTGAAGCGCATGTTAATGTTGTTTTCTGTCCTTCCAGTCTCCTCTCTGACAGAGTTTAAAGTTTGTGGGGCAAAGCAGCTTTAAAGCCATCACTGTCATTCCTTCGCATCTTGTAACGTTGCTTGCAGCTGCCATCCTACAGATAAGAACTTGCTTCCTGAGCCAGCAGGACTGCTGTTGGAAAATATGATGCATTCCCTTTTCTGGGCACTGAGAATTCTTCTTTCCCTGCGGGTGAGGTCCAAGGACCCTTTGAGTACCCTGCAGAGGTGGTGGTTGTGGTAACGGGGCCCGTTCTACTTCCATTTGTGTAGTGCTCTTGGCATGGCTAAGCATTTCATGTAAGAGTCGTGTCTTGGGAAGAGTAGGGGCAAGGGCTTGCTAGTAAGAGCAATCTCCAGAAAAAGAGCAAATGCCAAGTCCCTCAGCAAGGGGGAAGATGCATTTTGGCTTCATGGAGGAGTCCCCCGAAGTCACGCCGAATGGTGGTAATGCAAGGCAAGGGGACTTGCCTGCTGCTGTCTGAGCTGGGCGTAGCTTGTCCCCCGTTTCAGGGTTGCTGAAGACTGTGGGCGGGTTTTTTTCAAGTGGCTGTAATTTTGGAAGCTCAACGTGTGAAATTTCAGATGTGCCTTGCTGTTTAGAAACTTCAGAGGCTCTGTCCTATAACAGTCTGAACCCGAAGAGACGGCTTCAGGTTTGAAGCATACAAAAGGAAAAAAGCAACTCCCAGAGCTGCGAGCTTAGCTCGGCAGTGCTGGAGGGTGAGCTCTTGGGAGAAGGAAGGTCTGCACTGATACTGAGATTGCTACTGCCCAGTGGCAGATGTCCCTCCTCACTGCAGGGCGTTGGTCTAGATGGCCTTTGAAGGTTCCTTCCAACCCAAACGGTTCTGTGATTCTATGATTTGCTGTTTCGTATGTATGATGTTAAGCAAATAACTTTTCTTCTGCTTGCTGTTTTTTGTGGCCTTTTCCTTGTTTAAGAATGGATACTTGAAATAAACGTTTACTGAAATCCTGGTTTGCTGGGAGATCTGAATACTTGCCAAAATATAAACATCAGTGACCCTGGGCTTTGGAGCCCGTACTCAAGGAGCCAGGGAGGACGAGGTCTCTGCTAGCAGAGATATGGCTGTGACTGTGCGTAGCCAAGTGTGCGAGCGCTGTCAGAGCTTCGTAGCGTGAGCTTTGGGATCCTGCCTGACTCTTCAAGGATGTTCCTTGGTGCACAGGCTGCGTAGTCCGGAAGAGGAGAAGTTTTTCCTGGATCAGGAGGGAAAGATTGTTAAACATGTTGCAGCATAAAGGCCATCTCTTATTAATGAAATTTGAAGGGAAGTTCTCACTGAAAGGAATCTCTTGAGCCTCTTTTAATGAAATGTGAGGAGCAACTTCAGTGCTTCCTTTAAATAAATTGCTAGTGAAAAGCAAGAGCTTGGTGACAGGGCCAGTGGAACTTAGTTCAAGTGCAGTGAGTCTTGTCTCTCATTCCTTCCCGTCTTCAGCCACCGTAATAGTTGTACTCTTCTTGCTCCAGCTTTGCAGCACCAAAGTCTCAGTAACGGAGATCGTGTGCTACCAGAACATGGCTCACTGCATGTATTTATTAACGAAGTGGAGTTCCAAGTCTAACCAGCGTGAAATGGAACAAATTGAAGCAAATCTTCCTCCCTACCCTGTAAAACTAATATTTTATTTTATATCTTGAAAACTTGGATGATGTTTCTCTTCTGTTGACTTTTATAAATTATGTCCCCGTTAGCAGCAGTCTCCTCCTCTTCCACAGATGAGCCTTTGCTCCTTGGTTTTGCTTTGGAGCAAAGTGCCTCCATTGCAGCAGGAGGGCGGCCAGCACGAAGAGCTGATCAATACTGACTTTTATAAGCATTTCTAGTTTCAAAGAAAATTGAACTTGTACTAGACTTTATGATTTGAGGTCACTTTAACCTCCTACCTCTGGGCTAAGACAGCTCATCTGCCTCTCATTTCTCAGGCTTTGTTACATATGTATTTGAAGCCATATGTAGAGTAGTAAAAGCTTGTTGCTCTCTTATGGTAGCAGTTAAAGAAGGGAGGGAGCAATGTAAGTGCCACGGGCTGTTTGACAGCTAATACTCCCCCAGCTTCTGATTGGAATTCAAAGTAGGTTTACACCGTTTGCCTTCCATCTTATTTTACCACATTAGTGGTTAACCTCAGCAGGACACTCCCATATTATTATTATTTTCTTTCAGGAAAATTGCCCAAAGAAAATTAAGTTCAAGTTGTATCAGGCAGATTTTTTTTTTAAGCCCACAAGGGGAATTCCTTCTGAACGGGGCACTTGTGGGGAAGGAGGAGAGGCATAAGCCTGCTTGAAAAGAGGAATCGGGAGATCTGTGTCTTCCCACAACCACCCACATCTGGAAAATGGTGAGGGTGAAAGAGGCTGATATTTGCCCTCCTTTTCCTTTTGCACATCTTCTGGTGACATTAGCCAGAGGAGATAAGTGACGAATATTAATTCTGGTGCTACTGAAGTGCAAGGTTAAGACGTAAGCTACCAGCCGCCGAGGGTTCCCTGGCACTTGAAGCTCAGGCCTGCTTTCATTTTACTTTTTTGATAAAAGAAACTGCCTACCTGAAATGACTCCTTGTTGTCCTTTCTTTGTTTCCAGTTGTTTCGTTTATCGCTAAAGCAGTGGTGGTGTTTTGCTCGGAAGGTGATTGTGTAGATCTGACCGTGCTGCAGCCGATGAATTCCTGCACTTTGGAAAGCAACTGGGATCCTTTAGGGCTAAAAGTCTCTGAACAAATGGGATTTTCTGGTTTTGTGCATGTGTGTATACTTCATGTGTGTAAGTCTGTCAATGTGTTTGTAATTTTTTCTTAACAAATTCGTACCTGATGGTTTCAGGCTTTTTAAAGGGGCATTTTACAGAACGAGTGGGTGTTGGGAGTGCGGTGCTGATGTGAGTGCCCGCTTCTCTTTGGATGCTGTTTAGCATTCAAGTAGCAAGCTGTTGTGGGTGAGTGTCACTAGCCAAACCTGCAACGTTGCACAGAGGTGCAGGTGGTTTGTATCGATACAGATTTCCATTACTCTTCAGCTGTACTCTGATTTGAGCAGTCAGGTTTCCATGTCCTGAATTGGTTTTGGTGATAGGAAACGCTTACTAGAAAAACTGATTTGCTATGCATTTCTCTTCCCCCTGAAGGAACATTGTCAAGAATTGCAGGGGAAGATTAAACACTTAGTCTTGCTCTCCTAATCTGAATTGTTCTGTGAAAGTTTAATGTTAAAGAGTATGCTCCTGAACCAAATTTGTTGTTCCCTGCTGGCAGTCAGTTTTGAAAGTGTATCTATAACATACACACAGGATGGTGAGGGGGAGTCATTTTAACCTCTGCCAAGAGGAAAACACAACAGTTGGGAGAGGCACAATGTAATGGTAAATATTTTATTGACATGTTCCAAACATATTGGATGTAAATTTACACACTAGCTGAGATTTGTGAAGCTTCCTTGTGAATTTTTATGTTCCTGTAAATCCTGGTTCATTAATTGGCTGGAAAGTAATGAGCGTCTGAGCCGATCCTTCGCCAGCCGGTAAACCTAAGTTAGCTGTGATCGTCAAGAAGAACCCCCCTGCAGAGACAAACCCCAGGCACCCTCTGAGCAGCCCTGCTGTGTGCTCAGCTCGCCCTTCTGCACGCCTTGGGAGGTTCTGGCACGCAGGGAAGGGAGTGCATGAAAACCCTGTTGGCTTGGTTCCTCTCCAGAATGCAGGGGAGAGAAAATTCACGTTTCCGTAAATGAATGACGGATGGATCAGTAAGGGTAGAAAACTATTTTCTGGTTCCTTCGGAGGGTAGCGGGGGACTCCAAAGAAACTGAAAGTCAGATTTCATGTGTAAACTTAATTTGAAAGATAACGAAGCCTGTTGAACTAGTATCTGTAGGCACTGCCACCATCTTGTTTCCATTACCAGTTAGCCCTGATGTGGCTTCAGTTCAGTAGCTTGTGAGAGGAACAGCTTGGGGCTTGGGACAAGGCTCAGTTCTTCAGTAGCTGTGGAGGAATGCAACAGCCCACAGGAGAAGCAGACGTTGATCCCTCTGCTCCGTGTCCCCAGACAGATGGGATTCTTATCCCCTGTGTTTCCCTCCCTAGGACAAGAGCAGAAAACCTGGGGGCAGGAGGAGTTACAAGGGGTGTCTGGATGGCAAAGTGACCTTTGCTGTGTGGCTGGCTGGTAGAACAGTTCCTGGGAAATCTCACCCTCCGACTGCCAAGCCCTTGATAAAGACTGGAGACAGAACTGTCCCTCTGTGGCTCTAGAACCTGAGTATTTGTCCAAAAAGCAAAGAGTAGAAAAAAATTTGATCAAGTCTGCAGCTTGCTGTGACTGTTGCACCTAAATGGGATTTTACAGATGCATCCTTCTTACTTTTATCAACATCCTCATATTTGAAGGTTCTCCATTAGATGTGCATGAAAGTTTTTACTCTTGCAACATTCTGAAAATGTTTTCTGCTACCTACCCTTGGATGTTGGCTTTCTGACTGGTGATTATTTAAAAGAAAAAATAAATCCAGTTTTGGATATACAGTTTGGATTCAAAGGTTATGCAGCATTTATTTCCCTACAGTTCCTCTCAAATTCATTTGCTGGTGTGTTTCGAGGCTTTTGTGGTTTTTAGTCTATCTAATTAGATTTCTGGGGCTCAGAGGACCTGGCTAACTGTGCCAGTTGGGCGCTCTCAGAGCAAAGTCTTTGCTACCATGGGGAGCCCAGAGACAATAACGATATCTGTATTTCAGGAGCTAACTGCAGGTCTTTGCAAGAGCAAGCGGTTCCGAAGCTGTGGCTTTCCATCAGGAGGTGACCGGGTTGTAGCTCTGGCTGTCCAAAGTTGCTGTAACGCTGGGGGGCCTGGTGTGTGTGTTTGTGTGTTCGTTCACTTCATAGGCTTTCCAGGAGTCAAATCTTCCATTCAAATCCAAGGTCAAGAAAACAGTTTTTTAAAAATAAACAAAATGGGCTTATCTGCTTTAGTGAATCTCTTTTTTGGAGCCTCAAAATAACTGAGGCATTGCTAAATCTTTTTGAAAGATGCCTTTTTAGAAATTAAGAGCTTGGACGTGTGACTAAATTACTGGCAGCAAGGAGGTGCCCTGAGCCTGGCGCAGACCGTCGCCCGTTCTGTGGGTACAGCTGCACGCACAGCACCGCTGCTATTGCAGGGGTTGCTCAGCGGACCCCGTCTGCAGCCACGCCTTCTACCTGCCAAATCCACAAGCTGCTGTCTCATCACCTCAAGAGAGCACGACGTGAAGGATTAAGACTCCAGTAAGGCTTTCAAGAGGGTTCTTACAGGCTGGAACACCTGTTCCGGTTAAAATTTAGATGCTGATTTGTTAAATGTAAATTTTCTGATGTTTACAGCATTGCCGCAGGATGTAGGCAGGAAATCTGTATAAACGTGTCTCTTCTCCTTCATTTAGTAGCATGTCATGCATTATAGGTACCTAGTGATAACTCATTTGTTCATCTTGTACGTAGTTTACTCTGGAGCTTTTCTGGGCAAATGGTTTGCAGGCTTCCCCCCTCGTGTACTCCTTGGTGACAGTGGCGTTGGCAGTGCCAACCCACGCGCAGGACCCTGGGGGGCCAGTCCTGAGCAAGCGGTCACAAGGGTCCTGCTGTCGTACCACTGGTTTCTTAATGGCTAAAGGGAAGTTTTAGGTGTGTGAATGTCCATAACAGTAACGGGAGAGTAGACAATATCGCTTTGGAGGCTGTTCTTTTGCCAGCTGGTAGCACTGACAGAAATACTGTCAGAGTCCTACGCTGTCGTCTTTTTACCTGCTGCCTTTTAGTTCACTTTTTTCTCATTGTCTCTCATGAGATTGACTGTTGGATTAGATGTTAGTGATTACAGTCTCCAGCTCTGCCTTTTGGAAGGAGGACCTTCTTGAGTAATCAAGGAACAAAACAATTAAACTTGCCAGTAGCCATAGGAAATGTTGCTTGAAGGAAACGGGAAACACAAGGCATGTGTTACTATTTTTACCTACGACCTGGATTAGAAACACTGCACATCATACAGTGTCTTCTCCTCTGTACCCACCTGGGAGCTGATGTCGTCCCGTCGAGGCTATGAGTTGACGTGCTGACACCTGGGAATGTAGTTCACGGGTAGATCTGTAGCTCACCAAAGAAAATGACTTAAAAAAGTTCTATTGAGGAGGATAAAGGGAAAGATCAAAAGGAGCCAACCTTTTGTCGTCCCTGAACAAGCAAAACACTCTTCTCAAATGTTGGTTATGGAAATACCCCTTTTAGAGAAAGAAATGTAGTCCTCCCAGCATTGGGTGTCTCATCTTCGCTTGACCTGAGCGCAGGAAGTCTTTCGGCACATGGACGGTTTTTTCTCCTGCGTCTGCCGTAGCTCACCTGGCTGGAGCCGCTCTAGTGGTATGTGCAGATGTGCCAGTGCAGATGTGATAGGACTTGAAGAGGGTTGCAAGATTAGCTGAGCAATGCGTTTTTCCTATTTTGCCATTTTAATCTTGGTTAAACCTCTTAGTCAGAGGGTGATTTCCATTTCATCTGGAGTTATGTTGGGCTTCCATGGCTCATGTCAAGCTATAGCTTGCCTCCTTAAACTTCTGATGTAACCCCCATTACTGCATTACCCCGATGGCTGCAAGGAGCCGTACCTACTCCTGGGCATATAAATATTTTCTATTCTTTGCCTTCATTTCTCAGATGTTTGGATTTGGAATGAGCAGGAATGGAAAAGTTTATGCTTGTTTCAGGGGGAAGGCAACAAATGCTTATCTGAATGATCAGGGCAGAATTTATGGGGAAATACAGTGGAAACTATTCCTGGCTGTTTAGAAGCTGACGTACAGGAGTAAGCCAAGAGGAACAGAAATGAGTGTGCTCAGTTCACTTTTTCTTCTGAAGTCAGACTTCTCCTGGGCCATTCCTGGTCCTGAACGGCAGTGAGTTTCCACTAAGCAAATGCTTTTTCTTTGCATGTGTCTAATATTTACTGTGGATTTGTGATGTGCAACAAAGGGTTGTGAAAAGCAATGGCCCTACTTCTTGTGAAGTGCTGCTTCAGTGGAGCCACGGGAAGTGATATTTTTATTCTACGTTATTTTATCACCTAGTATTATTTTATTACTTTTCACTTTCCTCCTTACCTGACATGGCTATGTGCCAGCATGCGCTCCAGGCTCAGGTGGAAACTTGGCTTTCCTGAGCTCTCCGGGGCAGGCCGTGTCCGGTGCGGTGGTTGCTCCGCTGCATTCCAGGTTAATGAGCCTAAACTTGTATTCTTGGGCTTTTATTTTGTGACTGGCCAAAGCTTATGTTTCCTCAGATGAGGATAGCATGCCTAGCCCACTTGACCAAGCGGTTGTCATTACAGCCAGGTTGCTTATCTTCTTCAGTTAACTCTAATGAAGTGTGACAGCCTGATGAGTTCAGACACCGTCTGCTGCCAGGGAGCTGGTTCTGTAGAAAGTAAGAGTTCAAGTATGTGCATTACATGGCTTTAGCAAATGTATTTCAACACTTTAAAATGTTAGAATCAATCTAACAGACCTGAGGGGAAGATGTACTTGACTTGAAGTTGTAGCAAGTCTGCTGGTACAGCAAGCCTGTAACTAAACCTGATTCTTTCAAATAGATGAATTGTATACTGTGTTTTCCTCTCCCATTGCGTTAAGGAAGTGGTAGGTAGCTGGGAAGCTGGTTCTGTGCCACCTCACAAACCAGCAGCAAGGTGGTTTGTAACCCTTTCCAGGCCAGACCTCTTTGGAATGACTTTTCAGCTGCAAATGGCTATCTGTGCAAGACCTGGTGGCCTCACTCCTTGGCTCCTCTTCAGAGGGCAGTAATGCCTCCTGAATTCGTGAGTGAACTTGCTTATTCCTGAGGAAAACCGAGTGTGTAAGGCTCATTTGGGAACAAAACCCATGAAGTCTTACTGCTGTTTGTTTTATTGTGAATTAGACTCCATTAACTTGAGCCAGCTTGCTTCTGTCTTGTTGGCTGCCCGCCTTTGGGGCCAAGAGGTGGGAGACCCTCTGCCACCACAGACCGGTGTCTGTAGCTTACGTTCCACCTGCGCTGATCTTTGAGTGTGGAGCTGTCGGCTATATCTGTCTCTGCTTTCTTCAGTGCATTTCCTCCGAGTTCTTGAAGAGCTCGGTTTTGTTCAACGTGCTGGTGGCAGGCACAGCCCTGCTTGCCCTAGGCAGGAGTGTGGAGGGAATACTTGCGCTTTCAGTTCTTGCAACGGCAGCTTCAGGCTGTTGCTGGACTGGCAAAGCCCTTCATACTTTCGCTGGAAATCAATGTAGTTAACGTCATGCCAGCTAAAGCTGTACTGTTTTTAGAGGATTGTATGTTGGAAGACTAAAAATTTGTGGAGTTCAAAGCCTGCTATTGCTTTCTTCAAATTCTCTAGCCCCCTCCTTCTTGCTGTTGTGTTTAGATAGGCCTGTGTAGCTTCTGAGATCTTGCAGAACAGCATTCCTGTTGTTGTGGAGCTCAGGTAGGCTATTCTCAGATGGATATAGTGCTTACAAGATGCTAAATATATGATGAGTGTTTTACAGAGTGGGAAAAATACTTAGTGGTGTCTCACGTTTAATGTTTTTGTTATTCTAATGACAACCGTGGCAGGTGTGTCAACGGGTCGCATCGCCTTGCGGTGCGGAAGGAGGCTGAGCTGGTGGCTGAGAACTGGTGGAGGCCAGACCTGCCTTCTAAGCGCCATCTGATTCTGCCCAGCATTTTGCAGACCTGCCAATGCAGCAAGACTCTCCACTGCCCTCATCACGATCTCTTGAGTACAGCGTCGTGCAGCAGTCCATTTTAGCCTGCTGAGCCAAAGGTTAGCTTGCAGCCTTTCCAAATCCATGGTCGTACCATCTCGTTCCCTCCCACACTTAGCGTTTTGAACAGCAGTGTCCAATTATGGCCAGGAGACGCTGCAAGAGCTTCACAGAAGGGTCATTATTTTGTCACCTAGGTGACAGTTTGTTACCCTGCCAGTTGTCTGGAGTGCAGCAAGCCACTTCACATACAGCTGACATGGTTTAGACACTTCTTAGTGAACAAAGTGGGTGGCTGTATCCTTGGTCCTTACCTCTCAGAAAAAGCAGTTTCCAACTGTTGCATCTGTGATGAGGCTGCTTTGAATTGGTGAATTTTGCAGCAGTTTGCTGCTTTGTCTCTTTTGTGCTCGAAAAGGTGACGTGAAGAGAGTTGTCCTGATTTAGAAGTGCTTTGAGAAACGTGAATCTTCAGAAGGCGCTGGGAGATAGGAAGCTGCTGTTCCTGTTTCTCAGATAGGTAAACTGAGACATGGCACTGTGACTTGTGGGAAACTGCCAGAGGCCGTCCAGGGATTACCTCTTAGACTAAAAACAGGCTTCTGTGTTTATATTAACATATATTTATAATACCTGTCTTTAAGAGAGTTTTCCAGACTGTCCATTGTGGATTTATACTGCAGGCCGTGAATCTCGGAGCTGGGCGGCTCCTCTTTGGAGATGCCAAGTATAGGTTCAGGTTTTAAATTCTTTGAAGTTACATTTTTATGATGCACCTTGGTAACTAATGCTGAAGTTTCTTCTTTGCTGATAGCCACGTACTTAACAACCATCCTTTGCTACAGGGGGAAGAAACAACATCTCCGCCGTGTGCCGCCTCCTGCTTTTCTTCAGGGTTGGATTATGTGCGTAGCATTAAAGTCGTGCTGCATGTAACATCGTGTTAAGCATTCAACAACTCTTGTTGCCACAAGTTGCATTTTAAAGGAATCCTCTGCTGTCTCCCCACAGGAGGAATGAGACTACTTTAAAACTCTGTTCCTTCCATTTTAAGCATGGGTTTAGGTAAGGCTGGGTAAGGCTTTGCCTTGCCCGCTTCTCAAGCGATGCCCCTCCTGCCGGCCTTTCGAAGGTCTCCTGGAGTGCGCCCATCCTCGTGCTCGCTGCAGCGTGTGGGGGCAGAGCTCCCACCGAATGAAAACAGGGAAAGAGCAGCCACTGGGAGTAAATAAAGCTGATGGAGCATGCCAGCTGACTTTTATTAGTGGTCTACCCTCTACCACCTCTTGAGGAGTTGTTTGTTAACAAAGGTACTTGCAGCTTGGGGAGAGCACTATAATCCTTACAAGTCATTTAAAGCAATGTAGGCAGTTAAAGATTAATTTTGCATGCAGTGACCTCTTTATTTTTAACTGCTTTGCCTCCTGCATCCTTAGAAATAACAAACAAGTGCTGCAAACATACCAGCCCCCTTGGAAGACAATGATTTCATTGTGGCTGTGAACATGACATACGCTACATAAATGTTGGTGCTTACATGCCTGCTGATTCTTTGTCCTTGAATGCTGAGTCTTCCAGCCCTGCTGGCTGGGTTTCGTAAGAGCTTGGGGGGAAACACAATCAACAATTTAAGACACTGATTGGTCAAGACTGCTTTTCTGTCTTGGTCTGTTTAGCAAGGTGGATGTTTTTTTATTAACATGATCGGACTGGTTTATCCGTTACTTCAGTTTAGCAGACCACAGCTGTTGTTGAACTTTCATCTGTTTGTCTCGAGCTTTTATGTGTCTTTATGTTGGTTATCGCAGGGTGCAAAAGAGCTTTGCAAACATCGTTCAAGCCATGTGTCATCTCTGGAAGAAAAGTAACACAGCCTTACCCTTTGGAGGCAGGGGGAGGCAGAGGAATGATGCACAGAGAAATTGTCCTTGTAACACACTTCTAAAATGTGTTGCGTTATGCCCCGTCCTCCCACATGGCTTCTGTACATGGACAGCAGTGAACTCCTACGGCGATGTAGTCATGCTGCTCTTTTAGCTCAAGTGATGGGATATTGTGTTAAGGAGCTGCAAGTCCCAGTTTTCCAGCCCTGCTGATGACTGGTGCTGGAGTAGTTTTAATTTCCTGAAGACTACCTATAACTCCAGTGGAGCTAAGAGTTGTTCTCTGCTTGTTTCGGTAGCTAGGCCGTACTTCCTTGCAGAGAATGAAATCTAAATCTCTACATGATCTAACAGTTGTTTCCTAAAATATGAACAAAATCAAAGAATGAAGAATGTGTGTTGTTCAGAGCAGCATGAGAAGCTGAAATATTGACTGAAGTAGCTGAAAGAAAAGGAGGTAGGGGGTTTTATGTTTTTTTTTTTTTCTGGATTGTTTAATGCGTTGAACTAATCTTTGCTAGCGAAACCTTTTAAATTAAGTCAAAGTAATTGTGTATATGTGCTTCTGTAATTGTAAGGTCACTACCCAGACACATGCACCAGAGAGGATAATTTCTGGTGCAGCATCTCACTCCTTGGATCAAAGATGCTTTATACAACTGAGATGCACGTGTAAGAGAGAGCTGAAGTGTAACCTGCCTAGAGAAGCTGAGGCGTGGGGGGAGAGCCTGGTAGGCTTGTTTAACCTTTGAATGCCTCTTGGCTCTCTGGCCCTTGGATACTGCTACTTCATGGAAAAAGTTCTAAATATAGTACTCGTTTGTTGTTGAATAATGACTTTAGAGGGTGAATGCTAGAGTTTCCAGTTCGTTGCAGGGCATACGCAGTGCAGGAGCTATGTCCTGTAAATGAGACCCTTAGTGAGTATTCAGTCCAGTAACACTGCCGACCACTGACACAACTTACTTGTTGATTTATTTGTATTCTGTTGAAAGTCTGTTTGTCATAAAAAGCTCCCTAAGATGAAACCTGAGGCTCGTTTTTGCCCTTAAGATGTGTTGCCTTTTCAATCCCTTTTTGCCTGGTATGTATCAGCTGCCAGGCATGGGACCTCGCTGAAGAGATTTTGAAGGTAAATAGAATGGGCAGGAAATGTTTTGGGGAAACGGATCAACAAGATCATCTTTGCCTAGAAGAGGGAGAGCTGAACTCTGGGGAGAGGTGAAGAAATTTGTCTGAGGTCACCCAGGAGGTCTGTGATGAAGCCAGGGTCTGAAACTCTTGTTTTTCACAATCCAGTCCTTTAACCAAGATGTCATCCTTCACTCCAAGTTCAAAAACCCACTTGGTTTTAACCACCCAGTGAGTGAATCTGCTTCCTTTGTTGCTCTGTTTTCTCAGAGCTTTTACCTTAGAAGACCCTGCCATCTTGAATGATTTCGCTGTATAATGCTTGCTACATTGCTGTTTCATTTCACTGACTTTCACTTGAAAATCAGATGCTTCCCTATCTTTTCTTTTTACTTCCTAATACAGCTTTTCCCTGTTGCTGTAGCTCATTAAATTGTGCAGCTGTGTGTTATTTAACATCATAAAGCGTTTAGAGATATCATTCATATAAAAGGATACAAAATGAATGTGCATTGTAATTCTAGTCTCGAGGAAGCAAACTTCTGTGCGGAGTTGTGACTTAACTTTTGTGGCTTTGTAAAAGCTTTTACTTCCCTTTTTCTGTTTAGTGCTTTTCTGATTCTTAATGATTTGTGTATAGGTAAATATATTTATAATGCAGTTATTAAGTAATCTGTATGATTATGTACATTAAATTAATATAGGTATGAAGTTGTATAGAAAGCACCAATTATTTTTCTTTCCACGAGCTGAGCAGTAGGCAGCGTGCTGAACTGGATTGCAGTGTGCTGGCCCCATGCCACGCGTGTGCCCTGACCTGTGGTCAGAGGGTTCCTGTTCCGCTGCAAAGCGATGCAAATAAAACCACGCACCAAACCCGTGCCCTCCGGGGAGGCAGGTGTGCTAGCACCAAGGGGCTAACCTCAGAGAAAGAGAAGATGACAAAGCTTTGTTTTTCAATTATTTGGTAATGAGACTCTTGCTGGAGTTTGGCAACCCAGTTCTGAAGCAGCCATGCCAGCTCTTATGTCTTGTATTGGGTGTTCATACCTCAGGAGTGAAATGAGCTGGCTCTTGCCTCTGCCTGCCTTTTTTTTTTTAATGCAGGTTGCTTTGCATTTGTGTGTCTAGGTTGTCTCTTCTGAGGCACAGAGGTGCTATATTCCCTCCCCAGGAACATGGAGAGACTTGACTGGTGTCAATCACTTGTGAAGCCAGGGATGATACCATCAGCACTGGCGATATCTGATTTTCTGTGTCTGTGTGGTTTGTTGGTGTGTGGGCTCGTTTGCTTGTTTGTTGTTTTTAAATTCAAATACTCATTCTGGGGCCTAATTGCCATTGTTTCTTTCTGTGTTCTGGATCTGTGTCAGGGAGTTTGCTGGTGGCTCTGCAGAGCTGTGTCTCGCTCGCAAGCCTCCGGGCCCGGCAGGGACGGCGAGGCAGGAGGGCGGCCGTGTCCCCAGCTCCCGGGGAGCCCCAGCCCTGCCCCTGTGGGGAGAGCCCTCCGCTGCCCTCGGCGTGCTCAGCCCTGGCAGGGCCGATGACCTGGGCCCTTTCGCTTGCGTGTAGGTGTGCGTGTACAAGCTTGTGCCCGTTTTCAAGGGTAGCAGAAGGTGTTGGTGTAGAAGTGTGTCCTGCCGGGCATGGGCACAGTGCTCTGTGCGTCTGGCCCTGCTTTCGAACGTGCGCTTGCTTATCACAGAATCACAGAGTGGCAGGGGTTGGAAGGGACCTCTGTGGGTCATCTAGTCCAACCCCCTGCCCAAGCAGGGTCGCCTACAGCAGGCTGCAAAGGACCTCGTCCAGGCAGGTTTCCATGAGAGCTGGTTTGCGGATCCTTGGCCCAACATCTTCAGCTGTGGTGTGTGGGAGGAGGCTCTGCTCGACTTTGCTGTGTGCATGCGAAAGCTGTGTTGTCAGCTGTACGTCTTATGGAGTGGAAGTGGATGCCTTGAGGAGCATCCTTGTGTCTTGCAGAACATCTCAGTAATACCTTTTCACGTACCGCCTTGAATAATTGTTAAAAGCATTTTCTCTTTTTTTTTCTCAAGTGTCCTGGCTAAAGCAAATGGGATAAGGAATTAGAGCAAGCTGAGGCTGGTAGGATATACTGAACCATGACTCTAACAGCAATTAACGCGAAGGAATGAATGTTTTTACAGTGCCCTGCAGTTATCCTTAGTTTTCGGTGGTAAACCGAAATAAGCCTGGTATCTATGTACTCACTAGACTAACCGCCATTTTTATTGCATTACATGGTTTATTGCTCATTTTTTCTTCCATTTCCAGGCTTCTCTCAGGCTGTTCTCCCTCCTCTTTCATAGTGACCCCCAAAGAAGAATATTATGGTTAGTGCAGCTGATTTTGGACACAGTTGAGTTCTGATACCTGTACGTGGTCTGTAGAACTCAACGTTTGACTGTATTACTCTGCTGCCAGGACTGGAGGTGGCTGAGAGACCCTGTTCCGTTGAGAGGAGCGGGAGGGGGAAGGCTGGGGTTTGCAGGGAGTTCACTGACTCGGAAGTGTCTAGGGGCATGCCGGTAAGCTCAGGGGAGTTGTGCCAACTTTGTTGGAGCTGCTCATGAGCTTGGTCAGGTCTTCATCTCGCTATGTCCCAAGACTTTTCTCAGCGAGGAAGTTGTCCCACTTGATGTACTGTACAAATAAATCTGTGTATCGCAGCAGACTGCCATGTTCAGAAAGATAAGGTAGCTGTGTAAGATATTGGTGCATACATGTTTGGGTTTGGACTGGCATAAGGATTTTCGCTAAGAAACTGGCATTCTTGGTACTTGTAAGAAGTAAAAGCATTAATGCCAGTTCAGTTCCTTTTCTGTTTAAAAGGAACTAATTGTGCCCTGTTGCTCTCCCACACTTTGTCTTGGAGTTGAGGTGGAAACCGTACAAAGAGTAGCATGCTGGGGAGCTTGTTGTGGTTGTGGCCACCATGAAACGGGTAAGAGCATAGCTGTTGGTGCTTCCCAAGGCAGGGTTACCACGCCTGGCCCCGCAGCTTTACCACGTGTTTATGGGGAAAGATGGGGATGGGAGAGAGCCTGAGCATTAGCAACTTGCTGTGTGTGTAGAATATTGGTATATGAAGAACATCTGTGTGAAAACTTGAAGAAATACACTCTCCAGGCAAGAAAAATAATGTGTAATGTAAGAAAACATGGTTACTTAGTACATTTTTTGCTTAGAAGCTATAGTCAACACATGCTGTAATACTTCTCGCTCGTGTGATACAGTAGCAGCATGACACTTCAGATTTATTACTTTTGGTTTCTCTTTAAAGAAATCCTGAATCTGGAATCAGAAGAATGCTTTTTTCTCTTAAGCTACAGAAGGGAAAAAATTTCAAAATGACATAAATCAAAAATATATTAAAGGCCAACATAACAGATGAAAACTTTTTTGGAAGATTGTCTATGATGTTTGGCAGAAGAGACTAATGTGCTGTGGTTTTTGGCTGAATTTATAAATGTGAAATACTCCAGGGTCCATCTCCTTGAAAGGAGCTATTTTTATGTATTTTATGTATTTATATAAAAAAAAAAGCAGAGGTTACTTGTGTGTGTATATAACATATCTGTTAGCGTGTGTGTAATTTATGTGAAGTATATATACTACATTCTGTAAAATCAATTAGAACTTTACATAGAATATTAAATTACAAAGTTATTTTTGTAGTGCAATCGCTCATAGATATCTTGACCTCAGCCAAGAAATTCTGTATCCACTTGTTGACTGCAGGGCTGGCAGTACATAATTTTTCGTGTAGATGAGTTTCTCTCTGATACATGTACACACATCTGTAGACAGAATAACGTGCTTCTAGTGAAGCGTACGTGTGTTACCTTATGTGTGTGCTCAGCCTTTTTTTGATGAACCGCTCCATCCAGTATTTGGCAGGGGCTGTGAGGACAGCCAGGAGCTGCTGAGGCTTGCCTTGTCTCTCGGAGCAGCCGGATGGAAGCGATCAGGCCAAGTGGAGCACAATGAGTTGGCTCTGCGTGTGCTTGCTCTTCAGTAAACTTTTTTATGACATGTTTCTTCCCCTTTTAATGCTTTTTTAAATTTAGTTATGTGGTTGTGTTCTGTGTAACCGAGTTGCACCACAAAGGCCGTAGTGTGGGATAATCAGTTAAAGCCACTGCTTCCTCCTCTGATGCTCTGGCCTTCTGCCTCTGATTTCTAGGATGTGTCTGAGGATTCGAGCAAGGGCAGTCACCCTCTGGACTGTGTGTGCTCGTTTACTTTTAATCTAGGGAGGTTGTTCGGATTCAAAAAGTTTCTATCACCCTTCCTTCTAGGCTGGGAGTCTGGTACCGTCGCTGCCCTGTGAGACGTGTGTTATACAAAATGGATACCTTTTTTTTCCCCTTTTCTCCCAGCGTGGAGACTGAAGCTTTGCAGGGGAAGAGATTTAAACCCTCGTACGCTGGTCGCTGCAGTGACGCTGTCTGGCACAGTTTGCGCTCCGAAACTCAGCTGCAAACTTAGGGTCATCTTGCAGAGATCTACAAATTGCCATTTTTTAAAAGGCATCTTTCTGTACAGAAATGCTTGCACGTCAGTGTATGTAACAGGTCCTAAATTGTTACTGACACTGCTTGAAGTGTTTACAAAGAGAGGGCAACACTTAAAAACTATCAACTACAAGTGACTGGAGCAATGACGAAAGATGTGAAAACAGTTATCAGTTTGGTTTCCAAAATAAATCTTCAGGCTGACCCTTCGGGCGTGGCTGCTGGGTTTGGAAGCGACAGCTCTGGAGAAGAAGACGCCTTCCATCTGCTGCCAGCAGAGCCTTGAAGGTATCGGCCGAGCACCGCGAGCGCTGCGGAAGCCAACGACTGCGGTGAACAAACGGACTCCAGGACAGCAGAGACTTCTCTTAAAACCTCTCCGGTGGAGCGTAGGCAGGGTGGTTCATGCCAGCGAGGCCCGGGGCTGTGGCGAGGCGGCGGGGCGAAGGCTGGGGTTGAGCCTGCAGCCCTGTTCGGGGCCGCTGGCCGAGCTGTCGGCCGAGCTGTCCGCGCCATGCGCTGGGAAGGTGGGCGCCGACTCCCTACCTGCTGCCGGAGCTCTTTCCCTAGGTGTGGCAATGCTCATAATGCTTCCGAGTTTTGCTGTTTGCAGTGGGGACATAACAACTGAAAGCTACATGTAAACAGCTTTGTTGGCTACTTTTACTTGCCTTGCTTATATTGTACACCTTAAATGTGCTGTTTCTTTGGGCATAATGGCAAAATCGCTGCTTATGGGAACTGCCGTAGATAATACAAAAAGCTCTTTGAAAAGAGCTTTATCAGAGTACAAAGTACTTGGAATTGAAAGCCCCTAGAGGGTTGCTTTATTTTCCCCCTTCATTCAAACTTGTAGTGGTGCAGGATCGAGATACATCATGCCCTATTTTCAGCTGATTTGCATGTTAGAGGGAACGGAGTAATTGGTGTTTAACCAGAACAAAAGAGGATCTGTTTGCTAAAAGAAAAAGAATTCTTGAAGTAGACCCTAATACATATACCGCCTTTGTCTCTTCTCTCATTAAGAATTGAATAGGATGGCCTAGTAATTAGAATGTGGAAGGCATTGCTTTGGTGTTGATGCTTTTTGAGCTAATTGGTTTGAAAATTATATTTGATGTAGCTCTAAGGGATGTTGGCACAACACCTCCTTGGGACATGGACATCCTGTACTCCCATTTAACTGCAGAAGCAGGTGCTTTGAGGCAGGGATTTGTCTTTTGGGTTTTTGATTTATTAAACCCATATTTACCTTCCCAATTGAATACACGGGATGCATTGCCACATGTAAATAATTCTTCTCTCTCTGACGTGAAAACCTTGAAATGACCTTGGAAGGAGATTAGCCCCTCTTTTTCCAAAGAAGTACTTAGTTCAGACCTTAGTAAAGCAGAGATTTGAGCTAAACTGGGTTTGGATTTCTGCCTTTCTGCGTGCTTGGAAAGGTTTTGTTGTTGTTGCTTGTTTGGGGTTTTTTGTTTTGTTTTTTTGACGAAAAGATTAGAACAAATGTAGTTCTTGAGCTGAGTGGAATAGGAGGCAGATCTGGAAACATGCAGGATGTTTTCTTTGGCCAGTGTTTGCGCTCAGAATCTTCCGTCCTGTCTCTGATGGTGAAGACACTGGGGAGGTGTCGACTGCCTGCTCGCTTCAGACACACTGTTTGGATCTCGAGTTGCTGGGGGAGTCTTTCCGTTGACAGGCCCACTGGAGGGCCTTCGGATTTGCATCCCCTACGCATTCGGTGGGTTTGGAGTGAGTGGAGTTTCTGGAAATTCAGTAAGGGAAGATGCATTTCTTAGACGGAGAGATAAACTGAGCAGTAAAGATTCAGCTGTACAGAATTTCAGTGTATTTGATATAGCTAGTGTTTTGTGCTACAAATTGAAGTCTCAAACCTGTTGTTGGCTCTCTGCAGAGCCCCATACAATCATCTTAATAAAATTATTTTATGAAAACGAAGAGAACTTCTAAAATTTCCCCCAGGGTTTCAGTGGGAACGCTTTTTAAAGTGACTTTAGGTTCTGGGGAGTATGTATTCAGCAGTGTATGTGTTATTTAAATAGATTCGGTCTTTCAATCAACAAAATGTGGTTTTCTTCACTTCCCAGGTGTGTCTTTTCTCGCTTCTCGTGGCGGGTACGCTTGTGCCTTTTCTGAGTGGTTTTACTTGCCTGCTTTCCAAGTGTAAGTCAAGTCAATATGAAAGTTGGGATCCTGCTTTAAGCTTTGTTTGTGTGTTTATTGTGCTACAGCTTCAGTGCCCTTCAGTGTCTTGAGGCTTTATCTTTAGACACTGCAAGTGTCTAGATGGCTTGGATATCTTTCTTTTTAGGTATCATAGGTGACACTGAACTTTAGCCTGAAGAAGAGAAGGCTGCGAGGGGACCTTATAAATGCTTATAAATGTCTGCAGGGTGGGTGTCAGGAGGACGGGGCCAGACTCTTCCCAGTGGTGCCCAGCGACAGGACAAGGGGCAACAGGCACAAACTGGAGCAGAGGAAGCTCCAGCTGAAGATGAGGAAGAACTTCTTCCCTCTGAGGGTGCCGGAGCCCTGGCCCAGGCTGCTCAGGGAGGCTGTGGAGTCTCCTTCTCTGGAGATATTCCAGCCCCGCCTGGACGCGGTGCTGTGCAGCCTGCTCTGGGTGACCCTGCTTGGGCAGGGGGTTGGGCTGGGGGACCCACAGAGGGCCCTGCCAACCCCTGCCATGCTGGGATTCTGGGATTCTGTGAACTGCGTTGCAAGTCTTAGAACGCTGGATTAGGACTGGTGGCCGCTGAGGCTGGACTGTGTCTGTGTCCCAGCGAGGCCCGTGGCGAGGCACTGCTCAGTGACGTTTGACTGGTGTCCCTTGGACCTCTGCTGTGCAGCGTTTCCGTCTGTCCACGTGGCTCACCCCTGCTCGGGGAGCTGTCTGTTAGTAGAATTTTCCTAGCGCAGACGCGTGAATGCTGGCTGCAGACTGCTCCTGCAGCACCAGCCTCTGTTCCCCCTCCATCTGGGCATGTCGGCATGGCGGGCGTCTGCCGGCTGGGCAGCCCCAGCACCGTGGCTCGCTGGGGCCGAGGCGCCGGGAGCCTTCCCAGCCCCTGTCTCCCGTGTTGCCTGTGGGGTGAATCGTTCCCTGCTGGACCGCCAGCCGGGGGCTTTTCAGGCTGCAGGCGCAGAGCGATGGGCCTGGAGACGGGGTTAGCCGGAGCTGGCTGCAGTGCTGGCTGCAGGCAGTGCCGCTCCTGGGCGCTGGCTCCGCTTGTGTGCCCGCTGCTCAGCGCTCGACACTAACCCGAACAAGATGGAGTATTTTATTTAGCTGGCTTGTACATTAACACTCTGATATTTTGCATTTGTACAATGCGCTGGTGGCTCAGCGAGGTTTGCGGTGTGGGCACGCCGTTCCTCTTGGCTGACGGCTGGATATCCGCAGTGGCACCAAGTCCTGCTCCGGGGGACTGGGGCACCCAGCAACACCCCCGAGTGCACCTGGGTGAATTCTTTTCATAAACAGCGTCTCTGTGAGATGGAGCTTGGAGGACAAGGGTAGGAAGTGAAGCTTAAACGACCAGACAGGAATTGTAAGCCACAATGTTGATATTTTCTAAAACAAACTTTTTATTTGTTTGTTTTGATTGTGGGTTCGCCTTATTTAAAAGCGGGCCTAAAAGACAAAAAGTTTAGAAGGGGTTAAATACACTGAAAAAACCCGCAGTGTATTTCCGTTCAGAGTTAAAACAAGATGTTATGGATTGACTCAAAATGAAATTTTTCTTTTTTTTTTCTTTTAAGTTTTGCCAGCAAACTGAAAACATGTTTGTTTAATCATAGGCAAATTTATCCGCCTGTTTTCTTGGTTCTGTTTTGTTTTCGGTTTAGCCAGCAAATTGAAAAACGAAACAGTTCTGCCAGCGCTACTTCCAGTTAGGATTGCTCTGAGGAGGTCGTGTGAATCTCCCTCTTTTACACTTTATCTGGGAACCATCAGCATTTGTTTGCCGATTAATACCTTGGAAATTATAAATTAACCATATGGAACTACTTCAGTTTAAGTAACTCGTATGTTCTGATGATAGCCAATCCCCTTAAAAGGTGTTTTTAATGACCAGTTTGTTTTCACCTGAGGTCATTAATGCTCTAAAAATGGCTGTTAACTGCACCAAAGACATTTTTTTTTGCCCAAGGAGGGCTGCTGCTGTGCACCATATTTAATGGTCTAATATGTTTTATTTCTGCCTTACCTTCCGGATATGCTGGCTTTTTCTAATGGCTGTGTTGGAAAAAACCTGTTTATTTTCTGTCTGCTGATGACTGATCCTCCAGCCAGCTGGAGTGCGCGATGCGAAGAGTGCAGAGCACTGAAGCAGCAGCACGAGCGTGTGCTGGCTTTGGGCTGGGCGTGCGTGCCCGGCGCGGGGGGAAGCGGTGCGCAGCCCACCGCCTGCTCTTGCAGGGCTGCCATGCTGTGAATCATAAAGTCATTAGGAATATTAAAACTTCAGACAATCGGCTGTGGTAATTCTCCTGCCTCCTTCTGCTTAATTTTTGTACTAATTTATTGCTCCTCTATATTCCTACTTCTGTCACCTAAATGCAAATGCCCTGGCAGCCTGTTTTATGGATAACACTTAAAAAATAATGGTGCAATAATGAATGGTGAATTGCAGTGGAGATCTTGCTGAAGTGCTTGCAATATCCGCATTAATTTCAAATGAATTAATTGCAGTTAATACTATTGTATTTAAAACCTGTCAGAAGCCATAACGATGATTAGGGTGTAAGTGTAAAATGTTATTTCAGAGCAGCATCAACATGTTTTAAAATGGCAATATATGGTGTTAAAGCGTGTCTGATCTAATGGCCATCATCATCAGCTTTTGTGCTAAGCCAGTCTAGAACAGATGAATCGAAAGTGTCTAATTGAGAAAAAGAGGGGCCGTAAACCCATTCATTTTTTCCCTCTGTCAGAAGTGAACAGGTTCTTTACCCCGGTGCTGTGGTTAGGAGCAGTGGCAGGATGAAGGAGGGGTTTTATCCGGCAGGGCTTTGGATCCTATTGATCGCTGGTGCTGGGCTCGCGCGCGCTGCTCCTGACCCTCATCTGTCACCAGTGGGTGGTTCCAGCCTGGACACCGGGGGTGGTGGAAACAGAGTGCAGGGAACTACGGAAGGATCATTTCTTAATACTTATTGCCAGTCCTTCAGAACAAATTGATGCTATGGCAGATATATTTGTTATTAAGTAGTTAATACTCTAAAGCAAAAATGTCCCAGTGCCTTTCACTTCAGTCCTTGGTGGCGACTGCCTTGAGCATCCACAGCAGGTCCGTGAATTTCCCCCTGGGGAAAGTGTCTCTGCTGGAGAGGTGAGTCAGGGGGTTGGTACCCAGGTAAGCCAAGCCTTCCTGGGATGAACTGACACTGCACTGACTGGAAGCACAAAGCCTGCCATGCTGCTGCGTTCAGGGGGGAGTTGCTGAGACTTCTTGCAGGCATATCCCACCACTCCTTGAGCGCCGTGCGAGAGGCTGAGATGCTCCTGGGAATGAGACAGAAAATTGCCTGTCTTGGTACAGGCTGGGAGCTGTGCGAAGGTGCTGAAAAGTTAACAGCGCTTGGTGATTCACGCTGCCGAGTGGGTGGAAGCGGGACGTGGGCTCCGGCTCTGTGCTTCCCGGTGCCCCCTCCAGCGAGGCCGCGTGGCCCAGTTTGAGCTCCTTGGGAGCCGGAGGGAAAGCGCCGTACACGTGGAGAAATCTGCCGTGACGCCGCAGGGAGGATGCACGGTGAAGGGGCCGCTGCCACCAGACCGTCCTCCTGATTAGCTTTTTAATAAGTTGTTGACAGTTGCAGCAGAAATGGGAAGCTCCTGCACGTCGGTTCCTGTCTCTGTGCCCCTGGCCCCCCTGCCAGCATCTGCTCTGCTGGCGTTGGCCCCGGTCCATAAAACCAGCCGCTGGCCCAGTTGCGTCCTCATTCCTCCTGCCCGCAGTGAAAGCTACAGCTGAAATCCCTCCCCAGGCGTCTGTTGGGGGGGAGTCAGGGCTCCTTGAAGTTGGGCACTTTGGGCAGTTAAGGTCAAAAAATAAAAGTCTCTTCTTTTAAGGTAAGGCAGGTGTGAATGGAACTTTATTTAGTGCTCCCGCGAGGGTAAGAGCTGTCGAAGGCCAGACCAAGGACGTGGTAGCACACGGGCAAAAGAGCTCTGCTTTGCAGCAGCTCTGTGAAACCTGACGAGTCAGAAGAGCAGGGAGACAGCGCAAGCTACCTCTGGTGTGTCCCAGCCGCCCCTGCCACGCCAGCAGAGAGGCTCCCGGGTCTTCACACCTGGCCTAGAGAAACAGGCATGTAACTTTTTTCAGTTTAACCACTTGTATTTCTATTTTAGTTCTTGGTGTCTGGCTTTGAAGAGCAGTACACCTGCAGTTTGTCTCCTGATGGTGGAAAGCACAGAATATAATCTAACAGATGAAGACAGCTGCATTTTGCTCAGCTCAAGCATGAGCTCTGCTCCATGACTTGTAGATGCGTTTTCCATCTGACACAGAAGCAGGGACTAATTCTGGCATGTGTGGGACTGATAAGATTTCTGGCCAGACCCTTCTTTTTAAAAAAAAAAAAAAAAAGAAGAAAAACCCCTTGATGTGTTACATAGTTCAGTAATCAGTTTCCAGGTTTTACAGTTAGATCTGTGCTTTAGCTGATTTGGCTGTGTGTCTCAATACACAAACGATTTATAAAGGGGGAAGAAAAAATACGTGTTAATCTGCAGTGAGTGATATCTGTGCTGAAGCCACTTTGCACTGTTTGTATTGGATATGCTACAGTGTTTGGTCTTTGAATTTGACTTCATTTTTTGAAAGGAATGACAGAGCTTTACAGTTGTATTGTTATAAGCTTTTTACTGATGTAGATATGTACGTATGTTTACATTTGCATGTAAATGTAATTATTTAGTGAAGATCAGCAGTCAGTTGAGGCCCTGTCTTTCCGTTTTGTGTGTTACTAGTCATTCGCAAATTCATTTCGGTGTAGGTCAAAAATTATGGTTACTGTTATATTTAATGCAGGAAGTATTCCTGATTCACCGTTTCCTTGGACGGCCCTTCTGCTGCAAATTTCATCTGATGTCTTTCCGAAGCAGCGGGGAGTTCGTCATAGTCTCTCCTGTTCTTAATCCATCCCTACATGGTGGTTTCTTCCTGATGAAGAAATCTGGGTCGTGGAACCTACTGAAACCATAGATAACTCTCCGTTGAATCAATTAACCGGTGGTGGAGACAGTTGGAATCACACGAGCGCGTCTCTCCGAAGATCCGTGTGGCGTTGGCCTGCGCTGCGTGGATTTACGGGGTCTGATTGCTGTTGTCTGGTGGAATTTCTTCGTAATGAAAGGGCAGAACTGAGCTTTCCGGTTTGCAGCGCACCTTCGCCGCGTGCGAGTGTCGTTTCCCTTCTGTGCCCGAAGGCCGAGCGGCTGCTGGGCTTGGTCCCTGTGGTGCTCCGGGAATGATCAGAACGATTCTGGTTCTTCTGTTCTACCTTCTCTGTAGTTAGGGTTTGGGGCCTGAGGGTGTGCTGGCTCCTTCTTGTAATTGCATCGTTCCCACTATTAACTGAAGAGAGCAGATTCTTTTTTTAATAAAAGCTTCCTCATATGCATTCTTGAATGTTGTTTTAGTTTGCAACTCGTCAGGTTGGCCTGCGTCCAGACGCCAAGTCCTTATGTTTCCGTCGTGTCCCCGCACTCTCTTGTGGGTGATTTGCATTTCAGCGCTGCTCAGCTGCACTTGCTCAGCTGAAGGGAGGGAAGGTCCGAGTGGCAGCGTACGCGGATTTACATATGGTGCTAGTACTAGCTGATTGTAACGTGCATGCTTTGCTTCCTTCAGGCAACCAAACCAGGATATTTTTGTTGTAATATCCTGTTGGTTTAAGGTGAGAGGTAAATGGGAGCTTGCTTGGCTTGATTTACAGCTGCAATATTGGTTTGGGGTTTGGTGGGAAAGGTCTGAGGCGCTTGGAGGATGGGATCAAAAATGGTGAGCTGAAGGGTATTACTTTAAGAGTTGTTGCAAAAATTTAGGAAAATAAACTCTGCGGTTTGCTGACTGAAAATAATGAAGGAAGGGAAGAAACACTACAGGGCACTGCTGAGTAGCAGCATGACGTGTCACCTGGTGTTGAGCAAACGCTCGGACATCTCCAGAGCTCCGCTGCATGGCAGCCGGTGCCTGCGGTAGCCGGCTCCAAGGGGCTGCCATCGGATCCCAGGGGCTCGCTTTGTTGAAAAGATACCGGTCTCCAGGTATCAGGTCATGCTGGTCAGTCTGCTGTGGTTTTTAACAAAATCAAGATCGGAGGGGGATAGGTATTGGGAGGGGAGATGAGTAAATTCCAGTCTGCTGTTTCCCAGCGACTAGTTGGCAGGCCGTGGAGTCCTGTCTGAACTTGGAGGATTGTTGTTGTTGTTTCTGCAGTAGAGCTGCATTGGTGCCACTGCATCTTGTCATGGGCCAGTGTGCGTAAAAAAAACCCGTGCAAGCAGGGGAGCCCTCCGAGGCAGTGTCCAGCCAGCACCAGTATAAAGCTTTTTTACTTTGCACCAGTTTTGTGTGTCCTGGAATCTGTCAGATTGAGACCTGCCCAAGATGAGCCAGCCCAGGTAAGAGGTTTCCGCTCCTGCCCCATGGTTGTGTTAGATGCACGTGATTCTGAAGCCTCCCCTGAGAACGTGTCCTCTGGCTACTTTCTGAATTTGGGCTTTCCCTTCCAGAGCTGGTGGGATATCCTGGTTGCTGTTCTCTGTGTGTTTTGTAGCTACCGTGTGGCTTCGTGGCAGGCCAGGACCTCATGCTGGGACAAAGAGACCTCTAAACAATCCTGAAGTGGCTCTGGGTCCTGCCCACAGCATCCTTCCCAGCGCCTCGGTGGCCTTGGGTTGGCTGTGTTCTAACTTTGGTAACGGCAAATACACTGTTTGTGTTTTGAAACACGTGAAAATAAAATGGGACTGCAAAGAGGTGTCAGGTTAAATTTGAACTGTGCAGCGAGGGCTGCAGATGGTGACGGCGCAGAGCAGCGGGTTGGGTCCTGGTTGATGCTGCCTTCCCCAGAGCTCTGGAGCAGTTCCCTCACCAACATGGGTAGTTTGAATATTGTTGTTGTTGTTATTGATATAATGGTTGTTGTAATTGCTGGTGAGTGGAAGTTGCAGACGGAGCTCCGCGGAGGCTGCCCTGTCTGCTCCCAACACAAGGAGCAGGTTTCCTGCCCGCCGGCCGTGTTGCGTGTTGGCGTGCCAAGCTGGATGCCAGGCTCCGCGCAGCTACTGCGCGGTCAGAGCCACCGCTGCGACGTACCCGAGACCCGGCGGCTTGGCTTGGGAGGGTGCTCCTGAGGAGGGGAACCTGTGCTTGATAACTGGGCTGAGCTCGCAGCTCATGTTGGGGTTTTGGGTTTGCACCCGTGTCTTGTTTGCTGTGGGCGTGGAAGGGCCGTGAGCAGGCCCGCTTTAGCAGGGAGCGCGGCCGCTGCGGCAGCAGAGACTGTGCCGTAGGAGCAGCGCGTCGCTGACGATTGCAGTGTTGGGCTCAGCAAACAGACTGGGTGCAGTGCTGGCTGGGGGTAAATGCAGGATCCTCACAGGGGCAAAAAGGTTTCTGCGTGCTCTGGCTGGTGAAGCTGATAAAGAAAATGGGCGTTTTTTTAAATCCTATTTTTCCTTCTGTTTTCACCCTCCTTTGATGAAAACACTTGAAACACCTTTTTAACTCTACATTTTAGATGCTTTGTTACAGCCATGAAATATACCCTTGTGTGGTTTTCAGGTCTTTTTAATTTTTAAAAGCCCTCATTGCTGCTGCATAGGGAGAAATTTTTAGATTATAGGAAGAAGCAAATGTGACATTCTGTTCCGTATTAAAAGTTAATTTAGGGCAGAACTGCAGACCAAGAAAAGTGTCTTATTTTCCTGTACCTCCTTGTAATGTAATTGACCCCTAATACCTCTGCAAGATCTGGCACTCGGGCAGCGGAAGCGAACTGCCCAGGGGCGCAGCGCTAACACAGCGGAAGGGGTTTGCCCAAGCGCAGTAAAACTTGCTGTGTTCAGGGGTTTTGAAGCAGGTCTGGTAAGGCATGTTCCCGTCGAAGGCAGAGCGTGTGGTGCTGGACGTGGGCAGCAGGGGAGATGCCGCTGGCTGCTTGGGAGCGCTGAGCAGGAGCGGTGAGCCGGAGCGGTGCGCAGGCTGCTTCGCACGGGGCTAGAGGAGCGAGTGCGGCCCCAGCCCACAGCCGGGTTCAGAGCCCGTCGCTGGTTGGTCTGGGTGTAAGCGGGTACCTGGCCATGAGGACTGAAGAACCTCTAGGCCACTGGGCCTGAATGCTGACCATGTTCTTTGTGGCTGGGAGCTGTAGAAGGCTGCTGCGCCCCAACTGTGGCAGTCCCCTTGGCCAGCTGGGATGGGGGCTGATTTGAAAGGCATAATTTGTGCCGGTGCCAAGTCTTAGCTCTGAGTTGGTTTGTGTCCTTGTCTCTTACAGGAATACTTTGGTCTCATGCTGACTTTGGGCATAGCAGACTATTAAAGAGGACAAATTAATTCAGATTGTGGTCATGGAAACAGGATTTTCCCTAGGACAGCTCTTGTCACTGCTGAGATTGATAAAAGCTTTTGATACCACAAAGCCGGAGAGAAGAACGGGTTTGTATAAATATATAGGTAGGAGAAATCCGGGGTGGTCTCAGCCTTGTGGAAGAGAAAATACAACTTACTGTATTTATATATGCACCACTGCCATATTCCTCATGGTTCCCTTCCTCCCCTAGTAGCATTAGCTGGAACCTCTCTCCAAAGTCTTTTTGCAAGCCCTGGGCTGAAGGAGTCACAGGCGTCCTCCATCCCTCCGCCTCCGCGCCACGGCTGCGGAGAGGGCAGTCCGGCTGCATCCCTCGGCACTAAATTAGCTGTGTGGTCTTAATCAGAGGTACCAACTGGAGGGTTGCTACTGTGACTTAATTATGCAATTGTAATTTTCTATAAAATGCATAATAAAACCTATTCATGCCTTATATTGGCTTGAAAGAGTTATTCCAGCCTCTCCAGTTGTGGAATACACACTTTAGGAAATTGCCTAAATCTATTTTTCTTGGAGCGATGGTAGTCAGCCCCACAGGTTGCTAATAAATATTTCATAACCTTCTATGAAGGATTATTAAAATAATTCAAATATCTAAATCACTGGCTCTCCTTGGCTCAAGCAAAGCCCAGAAGCAGACTTTGGTTCATTTGTGACCTCTCCTCTCCTGGCGTGCCATTAGAATGCCCTGAAGTGTAGACCCTACATAAACACAGGCTTGTTCTTGCTGGCTTTGGATTTCTTCTGCCATTAAACCCGATTTTTTTTTTTTAACATGATTAGGTAAAATATATTTTTGTACTCACACAATATTTACAGTGATGGATTTAAAAATACTTAGCATGCCTTAATTTAGCATGAACTCCTTCATCAGAGTTGAGGAAACGCTTTTGCCGTTTGAAGTCAGAAGGGTGGGAGGAGAACCCGCGGTGCCGCCTGCCCCGCTTGGTGCGTTGCGCCCAGGTACGTCTGACCTGGCCGGGTGGTGTTTGCCGGCGTTCAGGGCTCTTCACTCAGCTGATTTCACATTACTGGAGTTCTGTTTCCCAACCCGTGCTGTGGGTTAAGGAGGGAATGACAGCTTGATCTTTATTTGTGTGTGCAATATTTATGTATGTAAATTGCTAGTATGTTTGCCTTTATCTCTAGATACAAATACAAGAGATGTATACAAATATAATGAGGAGGCCCAGGAAGCTCGTTTTGTTTAAACAAAACGCAGCACATTAAGCTATCATGCCCTGACACTTGTTTCGTAGTGGAAAACAAAAAGGGAAGCGTCTGGCTTTTGTTGGGAGAGGTGAAAGTTGCTGCTTCGATACATATTGGGTATTAGGGCTTTAGCACGCTGGAACTATTGGGGTTGTTTTATTATTATTTTTCCTTTTGGTGAAGACTGAAAAAAGACAAAGACTAAAAATAAAAGCCATAATTTTTGATATAACTGTGGAAACAGGGTTAGTTCTAACACAGCAGGTGGCTAAGGGACTCCATCGACAGAAACCAGCAGTGCTTTCAGTGCAATCAAAGTTAAGTGCAGAAATTTAATTAAATGGTAGCAAGGCTGGCAGAAACTTTGTAAAGTAGCAGTGCATTGTCAAATTCAACAATTATTTCAAGGAACACAATCCACAGATGGCGTCTAATTGATAAATTAAGGTTCTGGTGCCTGATTCTGCTTACGTTCAAGGGTTCTCTTTTCTTAAACAAAACCTTAAAATTTTAAGGCTTCGTCACTGTTCTGAAAACAGAACAAGCTGTCCTGTGTTTTTTGGATTGAGAGATCAACTCTTTCCCTGTTAAATGGAGAAGGTGTTTGGTTTGTGTTTTCCTTGTCTGCCTTTCGTTCCAGAAAAGATGCGGTATGTTGTTGGTAGGCACTTCACTGGAATCTCAGGTATTTAGAGCTCAGCCCCTGTGGACCTCCGCTGTGTGCTGGGGCAGGTAGTGAAATAATCCCTCGCAGCTTTGAAAAGCTTTTCAGCTTGCTTGTCTGTACCTTTACAGCTGTCTGTCCACTTTTGGACCACATTATCGGCAAATGCCAATCCTTCAGAGCTCTGTATTCCCCTTTGCAAGTCCTTCCTAGCACTAGGCTGGTCAGCCTTGGGAACCAAGCCTGGAGGGACGGTGAGTAACATCTCACTGCTGCCGTCGCTTGCATGCATTGACTATCTCTCTTAGGGGGTTCTGGGCTGGTTTTATGTTTGTCCCCTTGCTTGCGTGTTGCTGAGAGCTCCCCACCGCTTTGTGTTGGTGTGAGGGAACCGAGAGCACATCTCCAGGGGTCCTGCAGCAGACCCGAGAACAGCTTCACGTGACATTCTGGATGCCTGTAGAGTTTAGTAAAACAAACCAGCCCTGTTTTCCCCTTTTCTAAACTGAAGATAGATCAGGGATATTTTGTCTCTGTGTTTTTGATTTCCATGTGTAAATACAGTTCCCTTTCCAAGGCTTGGCAGAGCACTTCAGAGAAGGGGACAGAAAAAATTGACTCCAGCTCTTCAAATACACTTTGCATGTTGTCCTTTAATGCTGGAGAGGGCCTTTTCCTGAAGCTAGTGGCACTTGCCCTCTCAAAGTGTTTTGAACAAGGTTGGGAGTCGAGAGAGAGGGACTATCAAACTACATAATAGATCTACGTAGTATATATGTATATACACACCTGCATATGCAATATTCATTTTTCCCTTGCTAAAAAAAGAAGAAAATTTTTGAACTTGCAATTTCATACTGTTGTCTTGATTTAGGCAGTGTTAGAAGATGGATGCAAGAGGAGAGTGACCATTTCATTGTAGATGTTGTAAACTCAGGGTGCAGATCTGAAAGCGTTATGTGTCTTTTTTGGCATTGCCCTTGTGGTAGTAAATTCTCCGTTAGCCGGATTCTGCATGATAGCGCTGAATCCGTTATGAGGGATGTAGCTGAATCAGTGCTTGTTATTTTTGGTTACTAACAGTGTACTTGAATTCGGTAACTCGACTGCTCCCTTCCCTCTTTCTCCCCTCGTGTGCCTAAATATATCCACCCAGTCAATCAGCACTGGCAGGCATCAATGCTATGGCTGTCAGATCGAGTTAGCTGTGGATAGCCTGAACTACCGGCTTGTTTTCTTGGGCTTGAAAATGTATTCAAATAGTGGCATCGTAATTTGACTTGCAAATAAGTACAGTCTGGTAATGGGGCCCTTGTATAGAAAGAATGATGCAGCACTTTAGACAAATATATGTCTCCTTCCCATGAAGCAGATGAGAAATAATACAATGCCTGCTGATGTTTATGGCTACACACTTAGTGAACAGAGACATTCCTGAATTTTCATTAATGGTGGGTTTTAATGGAACAAAGGAAAAACACTGGAAATTAAAGAAATGCTAATGCCTTCCTGGGAAACATAGAAAACATTTGGTCTAGAGGCAAATCTGCTCTGGTCGTTGTTTTCTCTCTTAATTTTTTTCCCCTTATCTAGGCTTTTTGGCTGGTTGGTTGTTTAAGAGCAACACTTAAGTGAGCACATTATCTTTGTTGCCGCTCCTTCCCAAACTGAAGGAACTGGCCTTGCTGGTGACGGCGTAGCTATTTCCACAGCAACCGGGCAGGATGTCACAAATTCAGAAGTGTGATTTTACATGCAGAACAGCAGCAGGAGCAGATGGATATTGGAAACAAAATCCCCACCCCCTCCCTTTGCCTTCTTACGCTTCTTCCGAAAGAAATAAAAGCCCTTCTCATAACGTCTCTCTCTGCAGATCTTCCAGCATGTGGCATAACTTGCATGAATTTTTTTCTGCTGTGCAGTTGAATAAGCAGCAAGTGCTGGGGTGCAGCGTGCTCCCCGAGTTTGTGGCAGCACTGCCTTGACAACGTCAGGGTGCTGGAACAGGGCAGGGAGAGGAATGCCCTGCCTTTTGTAACTTTGGGGCTGCTGTAGGGAAAATGAGCTCGCTTGGGAGTTTGGGCTCAGATTTAGCCTGGAAGTGGTTTCATTAACTTTGATAGTGGCCTGAATCTATTAATGCTGAACTTACCAAACAAACCAACCAGCCCTCACCTTAGGTATTTAGACACATTTGGTAGCCTTCTTGCGTAGAAGTTTATCGTAACACCCACCCACCGTGTGGGCAAAATCCTCAGGAGCATATGCTCAGTCTGTTTCCTCAAAAAAGGTGATATTGGAAACAGACACAGAAAGGGTTTGCACTTAACAAAATTGGAGGTCAGGGCCTCTGGTTTGAAAAAGGTGGAATTGGTTCGGTGTTCCAGTTGAAGGCTCTCTGGGCAGCTTGCAGAAGTCACCATGGGATGGACACGCAGCAAATAAAGCTGGGGTGCAGGGGAAGACCAAGCAAGTCGTTCTTTGTGCTCCCTGTCGAAGCCTGACAAATACATGAGGAGAGAAGCCGGATGTCCACCGTTTGCTTATCACCAGCTGGTTCGAGTCGGGTGGTGAGGACCTGCAATAACGTGTTGGGGCGTCCTGTGCCTTGCAGAGTGTGAGGGCAGAGCCGTCGGTGCCTTGTGCAGAAGGCTTGGTGTGTCCTGGGAGCAATTGCTGCCGCTTGCGCGTGGGCTGGTGTTGTGCAGGGGCTCCAGCGAGGCCACGGGGATGGGCAGCCCGTGGGGACCCGCCTGGCACTAACCCGGTGTCCCGAGCCAAAGCCGCGGGTGGTGGGAAGCTGTGGCTGGAGCTGCAGAGCACGCGCTGGGTGCACAGCCTCCTCGTAGCTCTGCTGCTGGGAGATACACCTGTGGTCTTCTGTGCTGGCAGTTTGTTTCAGAAGTCACAGAAAAGGTAAGGTTGGTTATAACAACATCAAACCAACAGGTGTTTGTGTGACATGGTCTTGGAGGCTTGAAGTGGTTTCCCAATTTCTCCAAATAATCTTGTAATTTTATCAAGTTTTCTCTCATGTCTAAGTTACATCTGCTGTCCTCCAGGTTCAGCTCATGTCTTTCTATACCCTCAAACCCTGTGGACTTGGCGAGTGATTGGTGCTTGCTTGCTTTGTAAACATGTTCATACAGACTGGAAGGCTTTCTCCTTACTGGTGACCACTGGTGAGTTGTGGATAGCAGATGCTGCATTGGCAGTGTCGCTCGGCGTATTCCTTCCTGAGTTGCATGACAGTGCTAATGCATGGAGGAGGTACCGGCCTGGTGATGGAGCGAGGGCGCTGGTCCTTTGTCATGGCCCCCTCTGAACTTGGGTTTCCTCCTCCCATCGAAGTAACCTTGTCCCTTCTTTATAAGCCTGATTGATCTCGTGGAACTGTAATGCAAGTCATTGGGTTTCAGCAAGTGTGCCAGGCCCTTCCAGATGTCAAAGGGATTTTCCTCTATGGACTTGTCGCTAAGGAGGAGAAGACAGGTGAACCTCAGTGATCTTCTGCCTAAACTGATTCTTCTTGTTCCTGCAAAGCCTTGAGCAGAATCTTGTGTCAGACTTCCACTTACTAGAAAATGCTTTGTGCTTGTGTGTGGTGCAGCCACACGCAGAAAGAAACAAGACTTGGAGGGTCCTGGAGCCCAGATTGCTTGCATAAAACTGGCCATGGGTCCTTGGAGGCTCCTTGTTGTGGTGGGAATTGTAGGCTCTGGCCTAGTGGGTTGAGGCACTCTGATATTACACTCAGGTTTAAAGTTTCAAAGGAGTTAGGTGTCAAACTTGCACTGACTTGAATTTCAGTAGGAGCTGGGTGTCTATTTTTGTCTTATAGCAGTAGGGTTGCAGACCAAGATCCCCTTGTATTTTTATTTTGTCATTTGGCTTTGAAAACACCAGCTGTGATCCTCTATACTGTTATTGGTATGGATCACATGAAATTTTAATTAGCTTGGGTGAAGGGAAGGGAAGTTCTGGTAATTGATTTAATATACAAATGCCCTTCTGCTTTCTTTGGTTTATGTGCTGGAAAGATTGTATTAGAAATTTTCTATTACAAGGGAGATTAAAATGCATTTTTAGGATTTTCTTGAAATCAAAAATTGAAGTGCCTCTAAACTATTCAGATGAAAGTTACTATTGATATTTCAATATTTCAGATAAAAGGAGAAAATATTATTATTGTTATCATTATTAGCTTAATGGAACCAGTCACTGACAGTGGAATTTACGCAGTCGGAGGTGACTCAACAAATCCAAGTGCTCTTTGGTTCAGCCAGTTGCAAAGCACCATCCTCTTGCCATGAACATTACAGCACACATTATATTAGCGGAATATAAAGTGTTTTCGTCTTCTGCGTGCAGCAGGAATTCGTGGCTGTGGCATCCTCTTTGTGAAATGCAGCGTGGTGTCCGTGTCGCGGGCGTTCCTGCTCCTGAGAGCTGAAGCAGGAGCACCGCTCTCCCGGTGATGTCTCGGGTGACTGCGGAGAGGTGAACGCAGCGGCTCTTAGCGCTGTCCCGAGCGAGCAGGCTGTGCTAGCGTTGCTGTGGCCGTGTGCTGCTGGGGGGTTTGCTGGTGGTTAACACATTTACCAGGTTTTACACTCGCTGTCCCTAGAGGGACAGTGCCCTGGGTAACAAAGTTAGTCGTCGTGGTTTCTGATAAGGTAATTTCGCCATCAAATGTGGAAACTTTGAAGAGTCAGACAGTTGTCAGAAGGCAAAATTGAGCTGCTCGAGGAAGGGACATTTCATAGCTAATATTAAAATGTAATGAACTCCCCCCAATATTTTGTGTCTCTAAACCTGGAACTATTTTGTGTGTGTTGTAAAGGGCTACTGTAGCCAATGTACCTTGCTTTTGAAGAGGCCTTAGCTTCAAGTGCCGCCTCCATCTTGTCTGGGGAGTTGTCCTCCTGCAGATGGCCCCTGGCGAGATGCTGCTCGGGAGATCCCAAGGCTGAGGTGTATCTAACATGCAGCTGGTTTCAGAAGTTAATCTTCCTCTTCCCTTTTTCTTCCTTCAAAACATTATGGGATTTTCTTTTATTGTTACTTTCCCACAAAATTTCATGTAAAGGATGGCATTTTTTTCTGGGGAAAAAAGAAAACATCAAAAATCAAAAAACCCAAGATCACAGGACTTTGCCAGAAAGAAATTTGACCTGCTCTTGTCCATATCTTTCTATAAAGGGCCATTAATTAAGCTGCTTGTCTTCCAGAGTGCCTAGAAATTCCCTTTTGGGATGGGGAGATGTGTTGCCTTTGATGCTTTATGAGGTACAGCGCTGGTCCTGGGGACCTGTTTCACTTGAGACGCCCTGACAGATGATGTCGGAAGGACTTGGCTTCTGCCGGCTGGTGCTGTAGTCAGGGGGCTGTGCTCTTAAATCAGGACCTGTCAGATAACGTTTCTATTTTAGGGAATTATCCTTTGCTTCCCTCCTCCCCTTTACTGGTCCATCTAGTATTCATCTGCGGTCCCAACTCCTTTTACTGTCACTTCAGTCTTCCTCCCAGTTAATTGACTTGGGAGATCATGCTAATTTTTCTTGATTGGGGCTGCCACCTTTGCTTTCTCCTAATCTGGCATGCACGTATTCTCTGTTCGCCTGTCTCTTCAGTTCTTGAAAGTCTGTCGGCAGATGCCTGGTGCTTCAGAGGGAAGAACCCTGGCACGTGACAGCAGTTTCTGCAACAAGTGGTTGTGTCTCTGTGGACCGGCTTTATCCTGAAGGCCAGATTGTAATTCTCAGTGCAGACATTACTGTCAGCAACAGGACTTCCTCTGTTTACCTGTTTAGAGCTTGTGGTCTTTCCTTCTGCCCCTGTCCCTCATGCACATAATTTCTGTTTTTCCTCTCTACATTCTTTTGTATTGCTTAAAAAAAACAAACAAACAAAAAAAAAACCAAAAAAAACCCCCAGAAAAACAATGAAAGATTAAAACCCCCTCCAAACTCTTCAGGTAACTCCATAAGAAATACGGCAGCACTGATATTAATACCTGTTCTGTCTGGGGTAGGCTGTTAGTGCTAGGAATGATCTCTATTCTCCCCCAGTATTTTACAGATGAGCACTGAAAAGCGTCTTTATTCAGTTTGACTGTTGCCATTATGTGGCGAGGCATTCAATAAAAGTTGTGATTTATGAGATGTGTGTGGCCGTTGTTGTTTTTTGCTCTGTCATCTATCAGGGGGAGAAAAGCCAGGCCTGATAATTCTTGGCACATAGCTTTTTCAGTTAAGAATGTCAGCTGTCAGGCTGTCAAGAGAAGTTATTTCTCTGGGTTTTTTTCAAACAGGCAGAGATCCTGCTTCTTACTGTGCTAGGTTGATAAGGGAGCGCTTTCTGTATTGCTGAAAAAGTGTGTCCCATGGTAAGGCCCTTAGTGTATGCCCACTTAAACTTCCAATGCTTTGTGTTTTCAGTGTGTGACAGCACTTGATTGCTTAATATAAAAATGCATTCAGTTTCTTTTTTGCAGCTTTTATGTAGGTTTTTTTTCCCCTTTCTCTCTTGCTGAATGGAGTGCTTTTTTTTCTCCCCTTCTCTGTGACTAGGTATTTTAAAAGTGCTCTTTTGCAAAATATGTGCACATTAGATAATCCGGTGTTGCATAAAAGCTCTTTCATATTTTGGGGGCTTCATGCATGCATAAAGTAGACCTAATTGAAGACAGAGGCTGTTTGTCACAAACGTGAATATAAGGATGGGGGACGGAGGGGAAGAATTAAGTTAAATGCCAGGGTGATGGTTTTTTTTTTTTCCTTATTAGTTATTTGCAGAAATGTATCAAAAAGTCATTTTGATGCAGTGTACAATAGTATCACAAACTTGTGCTTTGCATCCTAAGTGCCTGGTTAGAGCACAGTTAGAAGCTGAAATCATTCCTCGATTAGTCCCCGGAGTCCTATAGAAGTCTTTAACTCGCAGCGTGTGGTCTGTGATTTAACAATGGGTGAAGGATTGCTGAACTTGAGCTGAATGTATAACCTCAAATTTTCAAACCTGCAGCCCCTTTGCTTTCTCCTCTCCCCTTCTCTGTGGAGAAGATCCATCAAAACCCTGCCACAGCTGGCAGCGCGTTTGCCTTCAGGGCAGAATTTTGGAGCTGGAAAGACTGGCAGACCGTGGTTCATAAAAATGGGTAGCAAATCCCTGTCGAAAAGAGGCAAGCAAGGTGTCTGGCTGCCACACAGTTCTGAGGCTCTGCGTTAGGGCTGCAGGTTCTCTTGGAGGGCGGGAGGGAATTGCCCCTGGCTTACCACTGGCTTCATCTGGCTGGGGGTGCAGCTCGTGGTGACCCCCTTCACAGAATCACAGAATCACAGAATAGTAGGGGTTGGAAGGGACCTCTGTGGATCATCTAGTCCAATCCTCCTGCCGAAGCAGGGTCACCTACAGCAGGCTGCACAGGACCTTGTCCAGGCGGGGCTGGAATATCTCCAGAGAAGGAGACTCCACAACCTCCCTGGGCAGCCTGGGCCAGGGCTCCGTCACCCTCAGAGGGAAGAAGTTCTTCCTCATGTTCAGACGGAACTTCCTGTGCCTCAGTTTGTGCCCATTGCCCCTTGTCCTGTCACTGGGCACCACTGAAAAGAGTGATGTTCTTCTGCTGCACCAGACGACTTCTGGTGATGTTAGCCTTCATGTAAAAGGAGAACATTTCCCCCGCATTAATTCAGTCTGGACAGCGTATTTACGTACTTGATATCACTCTAAAGACACGAGGCTGGACAGGTGGGAGATGAACCTCTGAGAGATTTTGTTGTTCACCTGTACAGACTGTTTTGTTGTACGGAGCCATGTGTGGCTTAGAGATGCTCACATGGTTCATGGGTTATTTCTTACAAACATTGGAGTGGTCTTTAGCCCTGTGTATAACTATGCAGGTCGAGGCCTGGTGCTAGTCTTATGTTAAAATTTCCAGTTTAGTTACGGACCTTGTGATTCCGTGGGAGGAATGATTTCTCCCACCACCCTGCAGCTAGCCGGGCAGCGGCGTTCAGCTAGTGTGCCAGTTGGGACTTCAAGCTGAGGTAGGTTTCTCCAGTGCCAACAGCACGTCTGTCTCTTGACCTGCAGGCGAGGGATTTGCTGCTTTCCTCCCAGTACTGTGTCCTCTGAGCATCTCTTCTCCTGCAATAAGAGTTCAAGCTCAAATTGCAGGAGCTAGCTTTAGAGGTCTTCAGCTCAATCCCCGTGTGTCAGGCAGGAGGCAGATGCTAATGGTGTTCAGATTTGGCTTGAGTCGAACTACACAAGTGGCTGTTCATGGGATGTTGTCCCAGCTTTTCATGTTCTGCCAGACCTGGAAATCCAGTCGTCTCAGTGACTTGGCCTTTTTATGTGAGATTTTTGGCAGTGTTGTAACGATCTAGGCACTTTCAGGTCTGTAAGTGCGTTGAGCTGTGATAGTCTTTGATACCAGCGGAGTTCTTGTACAGGGAAAGATGGAGAAGGTGTGTATTTCCAGCCAGTTGCTTATTTTCAGTAATGTCATTATTATTAGAGGCCTGTTGGTATTATAGATCAGGTAGGAAAGAGTCCCTGCACCATAGCAGCCGTTGCTCCGGGAGCCCGTAAGGCAGCTATGCAGTGCAGCACTGTGTTTCTGAGCCTTGATGGGGAAGGAAGAAACCAGCAGCCCCTCTTATCCTTCAGTAGGTAGGAGGCTAAGCTAGTGACCGAAATGCCACAATTCAGTGATTGCTTTGAGCTCTGCAGGTCTTGCAGCCCTAGGGAGAAAAAGAAATGACAGGCCTGTCAACATGACAACAATCTTCTTTTAATCCACTATCTGTGCCAAATTTTGCAAGTGCTGGAACAAGGGGAGCCTCGCATTTGAGAACAGAGAGAGGTGCAGTGTGAAAACCTGTGGTTTTGATGTGATGTGCAGGGAGCTCATTCTTGCTGATCTTCCTGGAGAGCAGGCGAGCGTGTCTCTGAAGTGAGACCTGCTGGGGTCAGGCGGGCTCAGAGCTGGAGGCATTGCCCGGTGAGATGTGCAGATCATCTGCACGCTTGGCCGAGAGGCAGCAGGGAGTCCTTGTGAGCTGCGGTGTGGTTTGCTGGCTCTCTGCCTCCTGTCCCAGAGCCTCCACTTCCGTGTCATGCGTTTCTTTCCCCCAAATCCTCACTTTGGACAGGGAGCTGTGATGGAGCTGTGCTGAGGATCAAATGTACCATGGTTCTCGAGATCTACGAAGGTTTCAACACCTAATGAGCACTGCGACTAGGAACAACCGGATCGTCTGAGAATGGAGGTAGTGGTTTCCCTATAGCTGAGTGTAAACTTGAACTGTCTCCTACCCTTGCGCTTGCATTTTCTGGCACAGTTCTTTTAATACCAGCTTTTTGTCTATGACAAGTGTTCAAGGCCACCAGGTTGGACAGGGCTTTGAACAACCGGGTCTAGTGGAAGGTGTCCTTGCCCATGGCACTGGGGTTGGAACAAGGTGATCTTTAAGGTCCCTTCCAACCCAAACTGTTCTGTGATTCTGTGGTTGCAACCTGGTTAGCGGCACAGAGCTTGGCAGTGTGCCTTGCTGTTTCTGCTGGGAGGCCGAGGGTGAGCCCGAGCTTAGTTACGTGTGCTTGAAGTTGGGCCGGGCCCAGTTCCCTCTCGCTGTTACAAGGACCCGGAGCTGCTGTGGGGAGTTGGCATGCTGTAAGTCCAGGCCCAGCGGTGCGTGGTTGTGGTTGTCCCAGCACAGCCCCACGTGCGTGAGAGTTGGCCTGTTCTGGTGGACAGAAGTCCGCCTGAACCCATCAAGGTCTTGCTTAGAGATGGTCTCATTAAAGCCTGGGTGCTGAGTCACACTGTGGGTTCTGCCATCCAAATGCCAACGTATAAACACATCCGTTTTCGCAGAATCTCTTGCCAAGTACTCGGGTTTACAATGTTAACAGCTTTAAATAAATTCTTCCTGGAGATAACTGATTTATTAGGCTCCTGCCCTTCTGAAGGCAAAGCTAGTCACAATTAACAAACAACGCAGCATGAGGCCGTTATCATTCTGGGTAATAAATCTTTCAGTGCTGGGTACCACTTGCTAACGGGCTTTGAAAGTAGAACCATACGTCAGTGGAAGGGTGCAGGCAGCGTGTGCGCGGACGACGTGGGTGCGTGTGGTGTAACGGCTGTGGATGCGGCGCCCGTGTGCGTACCCGGGCGCGCGTTGGACGGCGGGTTTGTGTCGGGGCAGAGGCAGCCGTGCGGTGCGACCCCTCGCAGCCGTGCCCGAGTCGTCCCTGCTCCGGCGCGGGTGTCCCTGGGCGCGCTGACGGCGCGTCGGACAGGCTGCGCGTTGTGTCCGCACGCCTTGGCCTCGGCAGGGCGTACGCGCGTGGGAACCAGCGACCCGTTTGCTTTAGTGGGGGTAGCAGTAGAGGGGCAGTGGGGCTTTGCTTTCCTCACTCAAATGAACAGGAGAAGTACGTTAGCTCGGGGTTCAGCGTGCAGTGGGCAAATGAGCCATTTGGATTCTGCTGCTGGCGTACAACAAGGGCTACGTGAAGTCTGGAGGCAGATCAAGCTACCTAAGGTTTTGAGTTAGATCGCGCCGTTCCTCTCTTTTCTTTGGTTTTCCTTGGCAGCAGCTGGAGTTGTATCTACTTAGTTACTCCTGGAAAAGGACTACTTTTTGCACATAGTTCTTTTGAGGCTTCAGGGTGTGCTGGCTGTGGGGTGCATCTGTGTGGAGGAGGTCTGGGTCCGGCCGAGGGGGAGCAGCTGGAGCTGCTGAACCTACAGCCATGAAAGCCCTTTGCAGGTAGAGCTTGCACTGGCGCTGGATGAGGCCGTTCCAGCACACTGGTGATGCTGTGTTTGCCACCAGATGAGGTGTGGGTGGTACCTGAAAGCGTTCGGAGTGCTGCAGGGTGGTCTTTGGGCTGGAGCGTGCTCTCCCCCAGGCCCTGCCTCCACCGGTGCTCAGGCTCCGGGCCCTGCTGCGCGGGGCGGCGGTGATGGCCGGCCTCGCAACGGGAGCGCCCGCAGAAAATGAGGTGGTTCCCATCCGTCTGGTCTTCTGTCCCCTACGGAATGGTTGCTCAGTGGTGCTCCTGGGACTCAGAGCCTGGAAAAGCAAAGGGCTGTGACCGCGAGCAGAGGCAGGGGATAGCTCGGGCTGCAGTTGCGTGCTCTGTCCCCTGCGCTCTCCGGGACGTAGCGGTTGCCCTCAGTCCGTACTGCTTTCTCTGTTTTCAGTGGTAATCCACCCTTACTCCTTTGCCACTTTTTTCTCACAGTTCCCCCCTTTCCTGCCACTGTCTTAATGTAGCTCCTCTTTCAGCCCAGCATCCTTCTCTGGCTCTCATCTGGCCGGAACAAGGCTGAGGAATGAGCCCTCCAAGCTTTGGTCAGTAATTATTGCTGTTCCCTGACGGCACCGTTGTTTGGGTAAACAATTGGTCCAAGACCTGTTAGCATGGTTTCCAGCGTCGGGGAGATATTTCTTGCTGGGTTTGTAAAAATGATCTAAATGGATCTGACATCCTGGCTATAAAACATCTGTAACATTGCACATTTAGTTATGTTACTAGAGACTTGAGTTCATTCTGATGGGTAGTATTTTATCTGCTACTTTTCCCCTTCTGAAAGCAAAGCTTTCTGTAGAGGAGGATTTATAGAAATATATTTCCAGCACAAAAAAAGTCATGCACATTAAGATGTTGGAGTAAAGGAGAAATAATGCCTTTTTTTGGAGACCTTGGCTGATTTATCTCTTGCTTGCTAGTTTGGTGTGACCTTCCTAGCTAGGAATAATATTTTTTTTATTCCTCCTTTAATAACAATAATGTCGGTAACAATGTCTTGCACTATTCCAGCACCTTCAAATCAGACTTCCAGTGGGTCAGACATTTAATGAGTGAAGCCTCAGAGGCTCCAGTGAGCTGTGGGGATATATTTTTGTTCTTCTTTTCGTGGAAATCAAGGCACATAGCACTTGATTGTGCAACCTACTCAACCTAATGAGGCTTCCACAAACACTGCGAGTTAAAATGTATGCCTAAATGCTGAGCCCTGCAGACTCCAGCTGAGTTTCTCCCAAGATTCTTTGACGCATCAGCCCTATGGAGATTGAAAGGACTTGCCCTGTGGTCAAGAAGTGAGTAAACATCACACAAGGGAGACGAGCTCTTGTAGCTGCGAGGTGCTGTCTTCCTTTGGAAAAAGTATGAATGTTTTCTCTTGTCTTGCTTCCACTCTTCATTCTCGATGCTGCTCCTCAGGGGCCCTTTTATTCCTAGTCAAGGGTTATTTGATCTGCTTTAGAGCAACAGCTATGTTGCTTCCATAATGGCTGGTGGGTTCCTTCCCTGGCAAGGAAAACATCTTTCTTTTGTGAGATGAAGGTGGGAGTACGGTAATTCTTGCAATTCACCAACCCATTTGTGTGTGGGGAAGAGGATAAAAGAAAATGCGGCATTTCGTAAAATTGTGAAAGTATTTCAACAGCAGTAATAAGCAAATCTGGACATTTGGCAAGATTTCACTGGTCTCGCATCAGAGGAAGAGATCACCCTTACGAAAAAGCCAAGCAGCGTGTTGCATAGACATGAGCTTGACTCAGCAGATGAGGTAAAACTTGCTCATCAGTAACTGATTGCCATGTGCATCTGTATTATGTAGATGAAATTAATCACGGCTAAGGGTTAAAGTTTTCCATTTGTTCTTTTCGGAGAAATCATCTGGAGTGTGCTGGGAGGGAGGTAAATTGCTTTACACGTTTCTTTTCCCTTCCTGTGAATTTTTCTTGCTTTAGCAGAACATTATCTAGAGTCTTAACAGAGAGCTCTCATCACTGATTTGACAGGGTTATAATGAAAAATTAGTTGATACTAACTTAGAAGTATTTAAATTACTTCTGCTCTCTGCACTGTAGAGGCAATAAACTTTTTTCTTTGGAGCGACCTCAGTGTTTGGAGCTGGAAGAATTTATAAACTCTCACAGAACGTGCACTTCTCTTAGTCCCCGAATTGGGCTGTGCCATTGGTTTTTGTTGAACGCTGTCTTAAACCTCCAGTTACGTTTCTTCCCTCTCCTTTTTGTGAGTGTACGCTTAAAGAAAGGTTCATTGACAGCCCCATAAAAGCCATTCTAGCTGCAGCACCGCGTGCTCTGGGGCGTACTGACAGAGCAAGCCGCTTGCATGCTAAAAGCTACGGCTGGCTGGACAGCGTAACTGCCTGTGCGTGCTCCCTGACGGCAGAGGTAAGCGTGCGGCGCAGAAGGAGAAGTTTTCGCCTGTAGGATAGGAGCGTGTCCCCTGCAGACTGGTTGATGCCTGGCCCTGCGACAGTTACTCCAGCAGCTGATGGAAGAGGCCAGCGCAGGGCCCGCGCTGCGGCTCCCAGCTGGCAGCCGTGGTGCGGCAGTGTGGCTTCGCGGCCTTGGCCAGCCCGCCTGGCTTGTAGGCAGCAGCTTTGGGTTGAAGGTGGCTCTGCCTGAGCTTCCATGAGCTGTTTGGTGCTCACCCTCGGGGAAAGCTGGTGGAAACATCTGCCCTTGTGCCTGCAGCGCCCGGGAGCTGGCGACGCTTCCACCAGCAACCAGAGCTGCGTGCAAATACGGCACCAATCGAAGGTACTTACTCGACGTTGCCTACTGCTCTTCCTCTAACAGATTTATAGATTTTAATTGAGATGATATGACTCAAACCACAAAAATGTTGTGAGGACTCTTGGATGAGGGTTTTAAGTCAATGGAAGCTGCAGGACCTGGAAAAATTAGACCACTTAGGTTGCCTCGGTTGGCATCCAGCTCCAGACACACAGTTTTGAAGTTGTTGGCCTCCGTGGCCAGCTGTCCTCTGGGGCCGGCCCTCGGCCGCTCTTAATTGTGGAAGCCCCACGCAAATTCCTGCCTCCAGCAGATCTGCAGCAGTGCGGCGTGTCCTGGGGAGGACAGAAGAACATGCTGCTCACCGCTGTATCCAGGCTCCATGCATGGTCTGTCTCACTGCACACCCCTGCTGGGTTTGGGAAAGCAGGGGCGGCTGGGTGGCTGTGTTACCTTCTTGTGTTGTTCCAGATTAAAAAACGAGGACTTGGGTACATTTGGGGAAGCTGCTTAGGTTGGTTTTCCACTTTGACCTGCATCAGTCCACCCTGGCAGAAGGGCTGCTTCACCTGTAGAGCCCTACTCTAAATCGACCTTGAACGTGCCCTTGTAAACGTGTTCTTTCACAGTTGTATGCCCTGCTGGAAAACACAAGTTTTCTGGTTGTATTTTGGATATGGCACAGGACGTTTCTTTCCAGGAGGCAGGATAATATAAATGGGGGAATTGATGAACGCTGTAATGGTCAGTTAATGCTGTGTTCCCATCAAATATTGCTGCCATGGCTTTGAATGTGAGGTCCCCGGGCAGAATGCCATCTCTCTGTCTCTCTCGCTCCCTCTCCAAGGTGGAGTTTGGCCAGTAGCCTGTAGATTTAGGAGCAGAGTCTTAATTGCTTCCCACTGAGACCTTTGTCCCTACATGACATGGGAATTGCAGAAATCCCACCCCTAGTACATCGTCACATTGGGCGGTGATCTCCACCTGTGGTCCAGAGATGTGTTCCTTTAAAAATAATTATCTTCATTTAAATGTATTAATGCATTTTTTAAGCACTGCTGAACAGTAATCAGGCAGGCATGTTAAATAAGTTGTCTGCACTCAGCGAACGTTCGGTTTCCTTCCTTACCGTGCCGTGGGTGAGAAGCTAGAGCAACCAGCGGGATTTAGATGGATTTTCTCTCTGCTCCCCTCTGCCTGCCCCTGTACCTCGCTTCTGTAGCCCCTAAAAGAGTTAACGAGAGCACAGCAGAAAGGAGCAGCCCTGAGGGATACGGTACACGGGCGTGCAGCCAGGCTGTGGGGCTGTGATCTGTTCCTCTTCTCCGGAGGGTGTGAGGTCTGGCTCTGGTGAATTTTACTGTACCTTTTGATACGAAGCTTGAAGCCAGATTTTGCTCAACAAAAACGCTGAGCTCTCGCAGCTGGGGTTAATTTTCCGGAGGTCGGATCTCCCGTGCGGGGAGCTAGCTCTTCGTGGTGGGGCACGTCAAGGCGTTGCTGTGCCTGGAGAGCAGGGGCTGGTTTGCGGGGTGCCGAGGGGATCTGCGGGGGCTCCTGCCCGCACAGCGAGCCCTTCGCTGGGGAGGGCCCCTGACGGGCTGCCCCACGAGGGGCGAAGGGGCTGGCCCTCCCAGGGGGGCAGGCGGGAGGGTGCGGTGTGGGGGTGGTCGGGAAGGGCTCCTCTGGAGCCAGGCCAGATTTGCTTGTGAAACTCCAAGGACGGTTTTGGCGATTGCTGCCAATTCGATCTGTCGTATAAAAATCACTTTGTGTGTTCTGCCTCCTGCTGATACCGTAGTCATCGAGGGAGGGAGAAACTAAACCACCAGCCAAAACCTGGCACTCCCCAAGTCAGCAGCAAAACCAGAGGCAGCCAAAAGCGAGGAATACAGCAGGGAGGAAGTTAACAGTTTCATTTGCGAATGGATCGGGAGAAGGGAATCCATCTGTGTTTTCCACCGAAATCAAGGGAAGTGATTTACGCCACTGGGAATCGCAGAATGGTCGGGGTTGGAAGGGACCTCCATAGGTCACCCAGTCCAACCCCCTGCCCAGGCAGGGTCACCCAGAGCAGGCTGCACAGCACCGTGTCCAGGCGGGGCTGGAATATCTCCAGAGAAGGAGACTCCACAGCCTCCCTGGGCAGCCTGGGCCGGGGCTCCGTCACCCTCAGAGGGAAGAAGTTCTTCCTCGGGTTCAGCTGGAGCTTCCTCTGCTTCAGTTTGTGCCCATTGCCCCTTGTCCTGTCGCTGGGCACCACTGGGAAGAGTCTGGCCCCGTCCTCCTGACACCCACCCTGCAGATATTTATAAGCATTTATTTGTAAGCAAAATCTGTGCCACTTGTTTGGATTAGACAGAGCTCCTGCGTTGCTGCGTACCCTTCTGCAGCTGGGTTGGTTGCTCGCAGGGCGACGTTAGCTTGCACGGGGGTCAGGCACAAGGGGTTTGCACCATTTAAGGCTTGCTGAAATCCTATTTTGAATACTTCGGCGTGTAGTACGTGGCACACAGAGCCACGCTGCCTTTGCACAGGGTTGAGTTCCTCTTGCTGTGTGGAGCGCTCAGCAAACCGTGTCCATCGGTTGGCAGCCGGACAGCGGCGCTGGGAATGGGGACGGTCCCCCGGGTTCTCCGGCTCGGTGGATGGGGAAGGGTTGGCAGCTTGCAGTGGGTGTTGCCTTTTTCATCGTGGGCTTTGCGAGGTGTTTCAGTTTGGTTTTTAATAGCTTTTTGGAACTTGAGCTTTTTGGAACTTGCTGTGAGGATCCTGGAGGCAAAAAAAACCAAACTGGAGAATTCTTGCTTATGGTTTGTGCTCTGCCAAAGAAGCCTAGCAATTTAGTTAACAAGATCACTTCCCCTATTACATGAGTTATTGTTGTTTTTAATTAGAGGTAATGCTGTAGTTTGAATGTGCAATACAATGGGGTATAAAATGCAGTTCAGCATATATACTAAAGATGATTTTTCCAATTATAAACCTGTTTAGAAGGCGGATACATTAGAAATGATGAAATGTCAAACTGCAGATTAGGTGAGCAAGCTGGAATACACATGCACCCACGCATGCACGCTGTCGAATGTGCTCTGGAAAACAGTTATACATGCATAATTAGTTTAATCTGAAATTAATGCTAATTTCAGCAATTTGTGATGCAGATTGGCTATTGGTACTCTAGTCCACTTCCACCCTGTTGAGAAGTCGAGGGTGCAAAGCCCTAATGGAGTCCAGGCAGGCGCGCACGCACCGGTGCCCGGGGTTTGGTTCTCTGAGCCCTGGGTCTCTGTCTCTTGCTTCTAGGGGCCGGCTGCCCCTTGAGAAAGCAGTCCTGGTTCAAGCAGAGGTGCGATGGCGTGCAGAATATCCCGGCGTTTCTGACTCTGCTGCCGTCTGCGTTGGCCCAGGTCACTCGTAACTGCACCTTTGGCCACCCCGTTTCAAAGCACGTGCGTTCTGCTTTGCAGCGAGACCTGCCAGTGACACGCGCAGTCTCTTCCCGGTGCTGGCTGGCTGTGAGCGCTCATCCTTCCCCACCTCATCGTCCGTGCCTCCGCAGCCAGGAGCGCTTCGCTAAAGCTGGTGGGGGGAGCAGCAGACGAAGGCTGCGTAGGGAAGTGACCCGTAAGGCCGTTACCCTGAAGTCAAACATGTAGCTCCTGTGTTAAACATGGGCCGGGCTCGGCTCACCGGAGGAGAGCGGCGGGTACTTGTTGCTTGAGGTCTTGAAATTCTGGGAATTCTGCAAAATATTTAATGAGATTAAAAATCCCCTTTATTCCTTTTTAATAGTTGTGATAATAAGACAGTTTCAGTGGGAGGGGGAAACGCCAAGAACACAAAGAGCGTTGGTACGTGAGAGTGCGAGCAGATGACCGGGCGCTGGCCGGGAGGCTCTGACCGCACCGCTGCAGTTCCTGCCTTTTCCCCGAGCCGGCTGGTTTCGGCTCGCGCAGGGCTTTGACGTGTGCGAGTGGGACAGGATTTTTGTTCCTGGAGGCTCTATCTTCGGCCTCTTGTTGGGAGAATGTTTACCTGACATGCCCCAAACTGGTCTAATTACAACCTTAATCTTGCAAAAAATGGCAGAAAATCGGAGGACTCGTCTCGCTAACGCAGGGTGGGTTTTTTCCTGCTTCTGCACCACCTAAGTGTTTGCTCCCATTCAGAACACAAAGGTGAAGGTGTTTCTCAAAAGCCAAGCGCTGGAGAGATTGTAACCTTGAATGACTCTTCGCAGTAGTAGTCACATGTGTTTTGATTAACTGCCACACCAACCCAGTAGACAAACAGAGCAATTCTGCCGGTACTTATAATTAACGGACTTTATAACCAGCCTTAGAACTAACTCTCTGCTGCCGATTCCTTCTGCGGTGAGAGACAGACACCTTCAGTATCCAAAAGCTCCAAAACCATTTAATATCTCATTTTGCGGAGCCCTGCAGTAGTGAATGATGGATATATTATACTGCAGATTAAAAACACAGACGCGAGGCTGGAAGTATTGTGGTTTCTGAGTGACCTAGACCTCTCGGAGTCATTCATAAAGCGTGGATTTGGGATTGATTCACACAAATCACTGCTTATTGCCCAGGCGCTGCCGTTCCAGCCCGGGCAGGGAGCAGGCGGAGCGGCTGGCTGAGGGACCGACCCCAAAACCCCAGCAGGCCATTTGCAGGAACGTCCCCGCTGTCAGCAGCCTCCAGAAAGCAGGCTCTGAAGGGACGTGCAGGGAAAGGTGCAGATCCTCAGTGACCGTCACCGAAGGGACTGCACGCTGGGGGCTCTTAGGTTTGGGGCTTTTTTTTTTTTAATAATGGGTGTTTTTCTTGGATATATACATAAATGCTTTTATGAAATCATAATTTTTGTGGGGTTGTTAAAGATATGCTGATTTAACAGCCAAAGGAGAAATTTTGATCTAAAAAACTTTAATTTTGTGAAGAGAAACTTCAGTTGCCTCACTTCTGCATGATCATTTGTCATCTTTATGTTTACTGAACAGCCTGAAGTGTACTTCATTAAATGCTTTTTAGCCCCTTGTTTTTCCACCATGATACAAGCACAGATGTGGGGAGGTGACAGAGGAGGCTACCGTGTCAGACAGTGCGAACATCCCTAACCAGCATGAACCAGAAGCCCATCGGTGGCGGTGCCCTGTCCCGTACTGTAGGCAGCTGAGAGGGCTTGGTGGGAAATCAGGTGCTCTCGTCACGTGCCTGCCAGCCATCGGCAGTGGGAGGTCTGGGGAGTTTCTGCTTAACGTGAGTTTTCTCAGAAATCATGTGTGTGAATGCACCTGCTCCTGGCAGCCCCATGTGCTTTAAAATATTTTATATTGGTGATTCAGTGGCTGATCTGCACCAGCAGTGTCCCTCGTGTAGTAAAATCCCTCAGTTAGTGAATACTTTTTTTTGCTTAAATGTCTCTTGAACACTCCATGGCGTTTGGCTGCGACGTTGGCAAACCTCTGGCGGCAGCTGCGAGGCCAGGGGTCTGCGTCCTGCGTCCCCGGGCTGCGGGGCCGGCGCGGAGCTCTGCCCTGCTGCACGGGAGCCCTGCGCGGAGCCGGGCCACAGCGCTCTCCGGCTTCACCCCGACGCAGCCTCGCCTCGTAGCTCGCCTGCTGCGCTGGCGGCGGAGGGTTTGCAGGTTAGAGCAGGAGCTGGAGGCTTTGGTCCTGCTGCAGTTATCTAATAACTGAAAATTGGTGAGGCTGTACCAGCACAGACAAGTCGGTGGCATACAGCAGTTTCCCTGAGTTAATGTTTGAGAAGGAAATGGGTGCTTCCAGCAGCTGTTCTCGGCTGCTGGGGCTCTCCTGGGCGCCCCAGGCTGAATCTGAGCCGGGCACGGTGCTGGCCTCGTCGCCGGCCGTGGCAGCCCGTCGTGGCACCGCAGCGAGCGGCCTTCGTTCGGTCGCTTCCGCTGTGCGTGTCCACGCCTGGACGGGGGAGAGGCCGGTTTCCAAACCTGCGCGGGTCTCTCGGCCGCGTCTCCTGGGCTGCGGTGGTCTCTGGGTCCGGGGAGGGGGCTCCTGGCTGGGCCCGGGGCGAGGATGGGGGCCCGGCGGTGCCCCGTGGCGGGTGGAATGGCGGATGGGAGGAGTTGCTGGGTCTGCGCGTCGCTCCTGGCCCTGTGCTGAGGGGAGTGCGTGCAGCAGAGCGATGGAACCGGCCCTTCAGGAGAACGTCGACTGTAAAAGCAGACTTAATCTTGTGCTTCACTTTCGTACCAAAGAGCTGATTTCTGAAACCATTTCCCAGCTAACAACACGTCTCTAGGCATTGAAAGTTGTGAATTTGCTTGTCATTACCAATATTTTCTTTGTCTGAAGCTATTGAAACAAAGTAGTCTTTTTTTTTTTTTTCTTTAACCTTCAATCTCACTGCTAAAAGAAGTAGCGCTCTTTTTCTTTCTTTCTTGGTCAAATATAAAAATTATGATAATTTCAAATATTGCTTTAGAATAATTGCTTTCCTCCCTCTTTTGTATGACAACAGAAGCTTGGCCTGATCTTAAATCAGATGCTGGCAGGCGGAGGGCTCTTGACAGCCCTGCAAAATCCTTTAGTTACAAGTCGGCTTTAGCCAATTCTTTATTTGTAAATGACAATTTTCTACAGAAAAATATATGCTTGGGCTTCAATTTTGGAGTCCTAGATTGCAGCCAGAAAAAAATAATTGAATTTTTACCCTGTTTTTTTTTTCTTCTTTTCTTCCTAAATTAAAAAAAAATAAAAATAGTGAAGCTCTGTAAAGCATGGTCAGGGGCTGATTGAGGGCAGCGCCTGCCCTGGTTGGTTTGAGTGGCGGTGGAGATGGGAGCGATGTTTAATTTGTTCTGCGCTGAGAGAATCTGGGGCCCCTCCAAGCGTTTTGTTCGATGTCTCAGTTGCGCGAAGGCTTTGGCAGCGCCGCGCGGCACGGCTTGTCACCGCGCTCCGCTCGCCTAGCACCGCGCTCCGCGGGGCCGGCGTGCGGGCCGGGGTCCCGCGGCAGAGCCGCGTGGCTGCCGCCGTGGCCGTGCTGACCTGCGGGGCCGAGACCGCGTGGGGCTGCACCGTGCGACCTTCGGTAGCGACTGTAAAACGCGGCTCGTCTTCGGTGCACAAGTGAGAAACCGCCAGGCCCTGTGCTCAGCAGCTGCAGCTGCCCGGGGTTGCTCCCGTTGCATCGCTCCGGCATTTGCTGGTCTCTGTTTAACCAAGGAAGCCCTGGCTCTGGAGGTATGGGGTGGTTTTTCCCTTCTGCTTTTGGAAGTTGGCCGCTTCGTCCAGTTTCTGCCATGCAGAAAACAAACTCCAGCATTTTAATGCATGAATTTGTTGTTGACGTGTCTGTTGGTTTCTTGAGTTAACATGCAACGTTGACTTAAAAAACATCTCTATGTGGTGGGGTGGGCTGCTGAGCAGTTGCTGTCCAAGCACATGGGGAGGATGCCTGCCCCTTCGGAGCGTGCTGGCAGCCGTGTCCTGGATCTGCCTGGGTTTGAGGTGGCCCACAAGGCTCAAGTGAACTGGGGTCAGCCCACCAAAGACACCAGGTTCCCCTGCCACCGTTGGGGTTTGGGTCTCCAGGCTGGATCCTGCCTGTCTGAAGGGGTTCCAGGCTATGGGTAATGGGTTGTCTGGTGGTACGTCCTACGCAGGAAGCCCAGCACTGTCCCGTCACCTCGTACGGACCAAACCTGGGGGCGCGTGGGTCTGGAGGAAGAGCTGGGTGCTTAGCTGGGGTCTTGGGGAACACGAAGGGGTTTCTGAAGGGCCCGATCCAGCCCCTGACGGCTGGCGATACTGCGAGCATTTCACTGCAGCATGGTTCATGGCAGCCAGCGCACTGCCTCGGTAGCTCTTGCTGTCTTCTGTCATTTGATTATTTTTAAAGGAACTGTGCAAGTTCCTTTTGAACTGACCCATGGAAACTTCATGCTTAACATGAGCTTAACATGAGTTATTAAGCATAACACATCGCTTTGATTTTGATGTGATTACCCTACGTCTGCCACAGAGCACGCACTCTGTCTTTAGGAGAAAGAGGGGGGGGAATGGCACATCTTTGTGAGACAGTAGCTGTGAGGATGCAACGCTTGGACTGCTCTTTCACTTATATTTGCATTGAGAAGCACAATAAAAATCATTTATTAAAAAAAAATATCCGGGGGCTAGAGTTGTTATTGAGTGCCTTTACTCAGCCATTTCTCAAAGAAAAACAAAATAAGACAAAAAAAAAGTATCTAATCAAATAGAATCTGAATTGCTTTTGTAAAGAAATATTCTCATTAACTGGGTTAGGGATGGCATCTGCAGAATATTTCTTTTTCCACATACTGTTTGAAATAATCTGGTTAAACCGTATGCTTGTCTTGTAATTTCTTACAGATGGTCACAAGAACAAAGAAAATATTTGTAGGTGGATTATCGGCTAATACGGTAGTGGAAGACGTAAAGCAATACTTTGAACAGTTTGGCAAGGTAAGTTCCTGCCCTAGTGAGCACTACATATTTTGAATTCCTCCTATTTTTTTTCCTTTCTTTTTAAAGTGTGTTTTGAAAAACAAAAGTGCAGTGAGGCCTATGCTCAGAGGAGGGCCACATTTTTTTGCGTTTCATTGTAATTTCTTGAAGCCTCTGGAATCGCTTCTGGAATTCCTTTTCTGTTTGTTGCATGTGTAAGTGTACAACATTGCCAACAATGTTTGCCTTCGTTAGAGAAAAAAGAATCGTTGGGAGGTGAATTTGTGTATGTTCAGGAAGAACTTGACCCTTAGCTGAGTGATTAGGGAGTTGTCTTCTCCACAAAATCAGCCCTCTGTGTACTCCTGATTCCAGTGGCAAAAGGAGCAGATAAATGTATCGGAGAGAGCTCATTAAGTTGTAAAAATGCTTGAAGGAACCACATGAATAGCAAGAATAATATGGAAGTCACTAGAATATCAATTTAATTTCTTATTTTAAAAAATGTTATGCAAGATCCTCTGGAAATGTGTAGAATCCTGGCTTTTTTTTTTTTTTTTTTAAGTTTATACAAGGAAGGAAACCTGAACCTTGCCAGAATGGTCTCTGCAGTGCTGGGCCAGCTCAGACCCCCAGTCCAGGCTCTGCCTAGCTGGAGCTTAGTGCCACTGAGTGCCCTGGAGCTCCCTGCATCCCCAGGGCTCCTGGGGGCTTGGTCGGGACTCCGCTGGGGTGAGGAGCTTGCAGAGCCGTCTGTCTGACAGCAGCTCGTGGTACCACCTTCCGCGGAGACCCGTGTCCGTGGGCTCCGTGCAGCTCGATTCCTCTCTTGTGGAACGCAGCGGCTGGCGATGTAAATGCAGGATTGCATGAGACCACAGCAGGATGTCCCACGGCAAGGCAGCTCCCCTTCCTTGGAGGTGGTTTGTTTCTTTTATCTGCCCCGAAGAGCCGTGGCCAGGCAGGATTCTGTTGAGGGGTGAGGAGGGGAGTTTATAAGTTGTTCCTGTGCTGGATTGATGGTTGTTTTGCAAACCGTTCATTTTATTTTCAATAATAATCTTCGATTCCGGCAGGATGTTTACAGCCTGCTGAGCCTTTTATTAAAGGATTACATGAGCTTTTGGATGTTTCTTCTGTAGTTACTTCTAATTGCAGAACTCCTCTAACCTGTATTTTTGAAGTTAATAATAGTTTCAGTATAAGTGCTTTGCATATTGTCTGGATGCTGTCTTAATATAGTCTTTTTAATTTCACCATCTGGTAGTTTCATACTTGCAATTTTACAGTCCCTGAGAACGCAGCCAGCGAGGCTGCGCGTTGCAGTGCTGACTAGTGATTCGGGACGCTTCAGTCCTGCTTCCGTGCTCTGCCTTGCTGGAGATAGCTTGAAAGAGATCTGGCTTTCCAGAGGCAACACCTTCGGAAAATTAAATATTTTTTCAAGTGTCTTAGTTTGAAGCCTAGGAAATCAAGGCACTAAAAACAATTGCACAAGTTGTGATCAAGGCTGGAACCCGTTCCTCTGGCAGCAGGGCTGGGACATGTCCTGCCCAGGCTGGGCGGTCCGGTCGTGAGAGCTCAGCTCCTGTAGGACCTGGGGTTCATGGGCCCTGGTCCCTGTGGTACCGGGGTGGCTGTTTCCAGTTGCAGGAAATGAGATGAGATGAAAGGAGATGAGTTTGGTAAGTCGGTGGTGTTCTGGAGAAGACCCTTCTCAGCTGGGTCACCGTGACTCGACCTCGTATGCTGGCGTTCAAGTTCTCTCCACTGCACTTTGCTGTTTATCAGCTGAGACTGTTTGGGTTGTGGGGTGTTTTGAGGTGATTCTCCCCAAGGCTCTGGTTGTGAGAAGATGCAGAGCTAGTTAATGACTCTAGGAAATGGGGACTTGTGGCTCAGCTAAATTGGAAACCTAGTTAATCCACTGTGGTGGGTGGGATGCTGCATTCAGATGTAACCCAGGATTGGCCCTGTGGGACCTTGTAGGAGCTGCTTCCTTCACAGAATCACAGAATGGTTTGGGTTGGAAGGGACCTTAAAGATCACCTGGTTCCAACCCCCCTGCCATGGGCAGGGACACCTTCCACCAGAGCAGGTTTCTCAGAGCTGCTTCCTTCTCCGTGTCCCTGCCGCTTCCTCCCTTCCCTCGACTTGCTGAGATGGAAGCTCTTGGTGGCAGGGCCTGGCGGTACGTCTGCGCACTGCTTAGCACCTGAGCCTCCCTCTCCAGTCAAGCCGTTACATTGCAAACAGCGCATCATCTTCGATTGGCAAGGTTTGCGTTTGCTTAGCGCTTAAAATAAAGAAAATTGCATTACATCATTAACGGGTAGAGGAGCCGTCCATATTTGATAAGAGCATCTCAGGTGACTTGCTCTTTGAAACACTGAGCTTATTTATTGGTGTGGAAAAAATTGCTTACCTACTGCTGTGATTCTTGAAATCCTGTCTGTACTTGTTGCAGAGAAGAGCTTTGCAACCAGGGGAGGTTGTTTTGGTAACCGGAGGTAGCACTCAAAATACACGACGTGGTTAGAACAGCTACCAGCTTTGGGACCAGGCTGGCTCGCTCGTTTAGCTGGAGTTGGCAGGGAAGGGCTAAAGTGTTGAATTTGAAACTGCAGCTTTTTGAAAAGTAAATGCCAGAACCTTTTTCCTCAGTAAAAAGAAAATTGCTTTAATAAACCCTCTTCCCTGACTTCACCACTGAAAATGCCTGCCCGTTAGAGCACCAAAATAAGTGGTAATGATAACTCCTGAGACTTTGATTGTGAAGTTTCTGATAGCGATTATTTTTTCTCTCTGTAAAGCCTGGGATCTGTAAGTGTCCCAGCTTTGTTTCGCAAAGACGGGCATCCCTAGCTGCTGTACGGCGCGGAGGAAGGCTGGGAAGAAGAATCGCCTGTTTGAGACCAAAAGGCTCAACAGAAGGAGCCCGGAGCAGCGTGGTTAACAGCCCGGTGATTGCTGAGAGCTGCTGATGCTCAGCCCGTGCAGTGTGGGTGTTGTGGGGCTCCCCGGGGCAGCTCGGCGAGGCTCTGGCTCGGCAGCGGGGCCCGTCGGCCATGCCGGCACGCGGCCCGGCACGCTCCCGCTGCAGCCGTCGGGGAGGGCGGCTGGTGGGAGGCATGTCTGGGCGAGCGTGGGGGCTTGAGGCTTCTCCTTCCCGGGGTTTCAGGATCCACAGGACGACACAAGGAGGCTAAGCTGGGAAAACATCCCTCCAAACTAAACCATAGCCATTTACAATCGGCAGGAAACAAAAAAGCCATCGTCTTACCACCTAATCCTGATAGTCTAATGCAGTTGTTTCTGTGAGCCTCTCTTGGTTCAGCTGAAGATGTTTCAAACGTTCTTGCAAACAAAACAAGTTCACTGGCCGGGCTGCCCCATTCAGGGTCTGCAGCGCTGCCCCTGTGCAAAAACCTGGCTGTTAAGACCCGAGTTTTAAAAAAATGTAAATGCCAAAGCGTGGGAAGTGAGGAGACGCGAAGGGAATCGTGGTGGGGCTGCGCTTTCCTCCCCTCTGGAGAGGCCAGCGGTGCCCTGAGCCAGCAGCGGGGCTGTGGCTGCAGGGCTGCCTGCTTTATGGCTTTCTGAAAGCGTAAGCAGAATGGGGCTCTCCAAGATCGGGACATGCTGGAGCGTTTAAGGCTTCTGGTATCATTTAAAAAAGGAAAAAAAAAAACTCAGCAGCCTCTTAAAGCCTCACCCGCAGGACTGAGACCAGCAGCGGCAAGCCCCCGAACGCTAATGAATTGCACTTCTCTCGGGACGTGCATGTTCTGCACCTTTTAAGCTGCGAGCAACGGATGATAAGCGACTTCTTAGGGTTTGTTTTTTACTAGGTAATGCTCCCTTTATAGAGCTCCTGTGAAAGTAGTGTAGTCCTTATTTTGCGACTTGCAATTATACTTCACATGGCGAACTGTGTAATTAGTTTGGAAGACTTATGCCTAGTCATTGGTTTATCCTAATCGGCTTTGGCTTTTCCCAACAACAAAGTGAGCTTATTTTCCTAAGCTGAAACAACTCTGCTCCCTTTGTTCCTCTCTTTTATTGTCTCATTCCTTTCATTCTGTTTTACTGCCAAAGTTTTGTTTCATTAGGCCTACAAGTCATTTCCAATCCAGTGGGCTGCTACAATACGGCCTTTATAACTCAGCTGCCCTGGTTCCCATGTCCCTTCTGGTCTGGAGCCAGGGCCTGCTGTCCGACACGGGATCTTAACCCCTGCGGTGCCGCTGGGCGCGGCTGCCTCGGCGCGGGCGGGCCAGGCTCGAGCGCTGGGTTGGAGGGGCTGCCTGGTGAGCTTACGGCTGCTGAACGCTTGCGTGCGGTCGTTAATGGCTGCGGTAACGGGGCTGGGCTCCACGTACGCTTTTTGACCCGATTATTGGAACAGAATTCCGAGTAAAAACCTTCTTACTGTAAATACCGTAATCAGGCTTGCTGGGAACAGTCCTGTGAATGAAAAGGCCGCTGTGTCCTTCCGCCCTGCTTCCGGCGCGGTGGGAACGGGCGGAAGTCAGAGGTACCTTGCGGCTGTCGTGAGCTGTTAGATCAGCCCGTGTGTGGCTGTTCTTGTAGGAGAGTCCTGTTTTCTCGTGTGGGAGAGAATACCTTTAAATTTATACCTTTTTTGAAAAAGAATGGTGGTTTTTAAAGGAGGTGTGAGAAACGGTTCTGTGGACAAACAATGTTTTTGCAGATCGTTTTTTCCAACTTCTAGAAAAGCAGCATTGGTGCTGGTGGCCCTGGCGGTTTTACTACTTCTAAAAATCTCGAAGCAGGAGCATTGGCTCTACGTTTTTTCTTTCACAGCAATCCTCAAATGACTTTTGGGGAAGGGGGCTGTGGCATTTGCTTTTTATTTAAAATTTTCAGATGCAGTTGGAACAAACCAGTATGCATTCATTTTGTTTTCTCTTCTGGCTTCCCACGAGGTCCCTCAGACAAATCGTAGGCGTGTTTCCACTTTGCTTGGAACATGCTGTTTCCTCCAGAATGCCTTGTAAGATTTGGAGATTTTGAAACAAGACAGGATTTCTGAATTACCTCTCTGGGTCTGGAGCCTTTTGCACAGTCACTTGTTATTTCCTGTGAGATGCAAACCAGACCGGCGGAGTCGTAAGATCTCGCTTCGGATGTTGTGTTTCTCCTGTGCAGCTGCTGAGCCTTTGCACGATGGTGACTCTCATCTCTCCCTTCTGTAGCCATGACTTGCTGCCCGGTGGCACGCGAGAGGAGGGAACTTCTCAAACGCTGTCTCCGCTCCAGGCGCCTGGGCAGGGCCACGCTGCTGCCCGGCGAGGAGGCGAACGCGGAGAGCGGCGGGGCCGCGGGACGCGAGAAGGAGCGCTTCCCTCGCTGGTTGTACGATGTCGTGCTTTGTGACTCAGACAGCAATGCAAATAATGGCCAGTCTAACCTTTGAAAAAATAATCTTTTGTAATAAAGCCTCTCTGCTTTCTCTGTGGAAGTGTGCTGGGAGGGGAGAGAGGGAAGGAGGTGTCATCTGCACCGAAGGAGTTCAGGCGAATCGCGTGCTTTACGTAACTCGCTTCCTACATGCTTCCCTCTGACAGCTGTGAAAATATAAATCAGGAAAACAGGAGAGAGAGCTCCTCCTCATTTGGCCAGGCTGCCTGGGTGTGAACGAGTTAATGCGCTGTTGCGGTATTAAGCACTCCAGTGGTTTACTTTTGCCTGAGACCTGGAGTATGGCCTCTGAAGATGTTATTACAATGGAGCTGTTAGCATGAGAAAAGGGGGTTTTCTTGCCATGGCTTCGTTTTGGGGGGATTTCGAAGGCTGTGTGGAGCTGGGGTCAGTCAGGAGGTGCACGGGATTTTGCTTGCTTGAAAGTGAAAACTTCGTTAATTTAGACTTGGCGTACAGTCGGAATTGTATTGCTGCATCTGCTGGACATTGATATGTAGATTTAACGGTCAATAGGATACACGGATGGTTTGCAGAAAAGTCATTTTTCGGTTTGACAAGTTGTTCGCCTTCCACACTTTTCAGCACGGTATTTCCAGATTCAATATTTGTGAATTGGTTACGTGTTATGAAACGAAGAGACAGATCGAGACTCTTGTTTACATTCTGTCTGTCACAGCCGGAGTTCCTGAAACTTTTGTAATCTGCCATAAAATGGAGAATGCGTTGGCTTTTCTTTTTTTAACTGATGCTAACCTCACTGTTCCCTTCCAAAGTGATTCTGAGCTCCAGACGTGATGTTGAATAGCTTGTAGCTCATGATATTCTTTTTTCTATCCAAGTTAACTGGGTGTACCTTGGGAGAAGTTGCTTAACTTGAACCCGTTGCACCTCCTTAAAACAGAACGAGCAACAAATACGTCATCGTTTGCAGCTTCTGGTGAGTCTGGGACAGTGGCGAACACCATTAGTGGGGGCTGTTCCGGTACAGCGACACGGAGCCGCATCCAGCCGCGTTCGCGCTGCTGCCTCTGCCCTCTGCTTGTGCTTTGAAGTTCCAGTATTTCTGGATTTCCTTATTTGAATGTTACGTCCATGATATTCCAAAGGATAATGAATGTCCCTTTAAATTTTTGATTCAGCATGTGACAAAGGCATCTGGGATATAGTGGTCCCTCATGGCCTGAAGCACTTTTGTTATTTCTTCTCCCTCCCACGCATACTCTTATCTTTTTTTTTTTTAAACAAACTGAGAAACTCGATCGTTGCTTGAAAAGCAGCCCGTGTTTTCATCCTGTCGATGAGAAGTCGTACACAGGAAGTCAGTTTTTAGGTGGTCTGTAACAAGACACATGCTTTGTGGAAGTGGTTTTGTTATAAATTAGATGTTGGTTTCTACCTGGATTTTACGAAAAGAGGAAATGTTGAGGCAGGCTTTGTGGGCAAGAAGGCTGTATCAGAACTCAGCAGAAGCTTGAAGTACCGTTTTATTTCCTTTTCTACCCCGGTTAAATGAAATGGCAAGGAAGCTTTTATGCTGTAGCGCCGTAACCTGCGTGAGATGAGGTAATTGTGGCGGCGAGTCGGGGCCCCGAGCATCTGTCTTCTGTTTCCCACTGTGCCACCCACGTGCTGCCTGCCTTTGGGCAAGCTGTTTTATCTCGCCTTGCGCTTCCTTGCCTTGCTTGCTTCATGAGCTCTGAGGGCATGGGCACTGTGAACATGCTCCTGCCCCTGCAGCCGTCGTCAGCGTGGGCTTGGCGCAGGCTGGAGAGCTCGCCCTGGTAGCAGCGTGCCGGGGCTGGCAGCACCCGGGCTGGTTCGGGGCCTGGGCTCGGCAGCTCGGCCGTAGGCACGGCTTGGGCGTCCCCGGCTCCCGGCAGCCCTGAGGGCAGGGCCTGCGTCCTTCGTTTCAAATGTATTTATTTTAAGACAAGTCTGTTACATCCTTTGATTTCTTTGGCATAAAGTTACGGCTGGTGCCCTGTATTCTCTCTCACGTACCTTAAGAAATAGCAGGGGAGCAGTGTGGTCCTGAGCTTGCAGAGCGTGATGCACCGCTGGCGACCCAGGAGCAGACCAAGAGCCCAGCTGAAATCAGTGATCAACTGGGGGCCCTGTTTGGGGAGAAAAAATTGTAAGAAAATATACATTTCCTCCTTCACCATGTGTGTGTTTGCTTGTAGTGTCTTCGTATTGGTTTTGCACCTGAGCCAGACCCCTGGAATCACAGAATCACAGAATAGTAGGGGTTGGAAGGGACCTCTGTGGGTCATCTAGTCCAACCCCCCTGCCGAAGCAGGGTCACCTACAGTAGGCTGCACAGGACCTTGTCCAGGCGGGTCTTGAATATCTCCAGAGAAGGAGACTCCACAACCTCCCTGGGCAGCCTGGGCCAGGGCTCCGTCACCCTCAGAGGGAAGAAGTTCTTCCTCGTGTTCAGACGGAACTTCCTGTGCCTCAGTTTGTGCCCATTGCCCCTTGTCCTGTCACTGGGCACCACTGAAAAGAGCTTGGCCCCATCCTCCTGACCTGTATCTCTGCTGAGGCCACAAGAAAGTCAGTTTGGTTTTTCACCCCCACTTTTAGTTTATGCAGGTGCGATAGGGTATTTAAAACACCTGACAAATTTGGTTAATCGTGTTTGGTAACATCTTTAAATGACCCCTGGAGTGTTCTTGGATTCAGCCCTGGCGTGGGGGAGTGGGCCTGGGGCTGTGGGGCTGCTCTGGGAGGGAGTGCTTGGTTTTGCCGCGCTGTGGGGGGAGCTGGGAGCGGGGCCGGGGGGTGGCTGCTGCGCGGGAAGGCAGCCGCGAGATGAGCTTGGCCCCGGCAAGCTGCGTTGGGAGCAGCAGGTAGTGGTGTTAAACCGCAGCAATGGGAGTGAGGCAGCGCTTTCTGAGGGATATTTCCAATATATGCTGCGAAACTGCATCAGATCCCACCTTGACACTCGTCTGGAAGTGCAGCCTTTGGACTCTCCAGGAGGGCGTCCGTGAACGTCGGTGCTGCTCCTGGCAGCCTCGGAGGGGACAGCCGGCGCCCGGAGCAGTGCCCCTGTTCCCCGGTGCAGCTGAGGGTGCTGAAGCTTTGCCTTGGGGTAACTCAGGTTTTACCATGGGTTCTCTAAGGAAGAAATAGCAGCAGTTATTTAAAACTTTGTATGGTGTAACTGAAGCTTGCGCCATACCGCTCATACATTTGGGGTAGGCTCGTCAGCTAAAGTGAGCGAGTTAAAATGTAATTGATGGGCAAGTAAGCGTTTGATGGTTGTCGTCATACTACACAGTAAATACAGCAGCACTGAGTGAGAGGATGTGAAATGTGGGGGTTTTTTAAATGCAGCTCTGAGTCCGGGCCCTGAAGAGACGGGCTTTTAAAAGTATCTGTGAGGAACTTCACGGAAATTGTTCCAAAGGTGGAAAAAGAGCACACATTACTGGGCAGAGATGCAATAACTTTTTTCCACATGGAAATGAATGGCCATACTTGGTCCGTGGCAACCAGTTCAGCTGGCAGGGCACCGGGCACGGCGCTGGGGAGCAGGGGCTGCCAGGCGCTCCCTCCCCTCCGGCCCCGCGACTCGGGGACCCCGTGCCCAGCCCCGCGGCGCGGAGCTCGCTGGGCTCCCGGGGGTGCAGCCCTGCACTCAGCAGCCGCCGCCGAGCCCTGCTTCCAGCCGTGCCGGCCCCTCGCCCTGCTGCAGAGCGTGAAGGAAATGCCTCCTGTGGGCTGCGGCTGGGGTTTTAAAGGCTGACATTTTTCCGATGGAAAATTTGTCTTCAAAGTGAGGGTTCTGTGCAGAGCCTGACGGTTCTTGTTCTCTTTATGTGCTTGTTCTCTTTCATTTGTTTCTATGGTTTTTCTGTCAGGGTGCTAAAAATCAACAAGGTGATTTTCAGTCAGTGCTGGAGGTGAAATAACCGAGCTTTGCTCACACGTGTGATTTTGAGGTGCGACCAGCTTGATTGAACTCACGCTAATTCTGCAGAGGTAGAACATGGATTCATGTGACGTCCATCTTGCTCATGTGTACCTCTCTTAGGAGAACGGAGTATTTTATTTTCCTGGGGAAAAACTGCACCTGAGCGTATTTTGGAAGAAGTGGCGTGGCAGCCGAGCGCGGCAGGCTGGTCTGCGCCAGCCCTGGCGATAATCACCCGGTGCCGGGCGATGCCTGCCGGCGCTGAGAGGGAGCGGCGCGTGTGGGTGCGCTGCCCGCGTGGTGCGGTGTGTGTATTTATAAATGTAACTGCAGGAACGGGGACAAGGGCGAAGTAGCTCAAATGAAGAGCCAATTAAGATAATCTAAGCAGAATGAGGATTAACTGCCTCATAATCTGAAGGATACCTAAAGTGCATGTGGCCAGTCTGCATCAAACGAACGTTGTCTCTGTCGGGGACGTTCGCCAGGGCTTTGGGGTGAGTGGGAATTGACAGCGGTGTTTCCAGCTTCCTGTCCTGGCAAAGCGCTGCTGAAATAGCGGTCCGGGCTCGGATGGGTCCTGCTGGCAGAATACATCACAGCGTGTACCTCCTTGCTGTGGTGTCGTCACCGTGGAAGCTTGAACAGCTCGGAGTATTGGATCTATCGTAAAGAAGTGATTGCTCACATAAAAGGAGTTCACATTTTGCAGCTTTTCTTTTCACAGAAAGTTGAAAACACTAGCAAGTCTGTCGGAGAAGAAGCTGCTATGTGTTTTCTTCTTAAAAATGAGTTGCAGTGCTCATCCTGACCTTTCCTGCTGCTCCTGATACTGAGGGAGGCTGGTCTGAAACGAGCTGGTGAGGCACGTTCACCCACCGCCGGCTGGCAGTGGAAGTGAGATTACATTTGCACCCCTGTTCCAGCGCATTGATTTTAAATCTGAGCAAATACGAGCGTGTGTAATGTTCCACTTTGAGCTGCTGTGTGTTTTAACGCTGGCATCACGAGGTGTTTCGGGTCGGTGTTGCCTGAAGGCGCCGGGCTGTGGGCTTGTTCTCGTGGTGTTTATTGGGAACGAGGGTGTGCGGCAGCCCCCGCCGTGGCGATGCTCCGTTCTGGGGAAGCTGCTGCGCGAGCGGTGACTTTTCGGGAGAAGGTCCCTCTGTTGACTCTATTACTCTGATGAGTGGTTTAGCGAGTTCAGATTGGTGCCATGTTAATTGTCAGGACTGGGAGGGTGGGAGCAGATTTCACCGGGGGCAATGGAAGAGATCCAATGAATTTCCACTCTGTTTCCCTGCTTGGCAAACCAGCACTTACTGTCACTTTGCATAAATAGGTTTATTTCAGAGGGTCAGCCGTCAGCACTCCCCCTCTTCCCCTCCCAGCCCACCCTCCCCTGAAGGATAGGAGGCCGCCGAGCATTTAATTTCCCCAACAGCAGGTGCTTGTCATCCATCTGAAGATAGCTGCCAACATCTGGTGCAATTGCCGCAGCAAACGCAGTAACAAGGCGGCCTGCAGTTCAAACGCAGAGAGAGCATTGCCTCTTTAATGATAACAAGCTGTTGGCTTCCCCTCGGAGATGAATTCATCTCACAGATGTTTGTCTAGTTTTGGCAATCTTATCACTATAGCTTTGGTGATTATGCTCAACTGGAGACTATTACTATAAAAGAAGTTTGAACTTGTTCCATTTTTGCATTATTTATTTATTTATCCATTTATTTCTTTGCTTTCTGGATATAATTTGTATCAACAACTGTAGCGTTGGTCCCATTACCCAAGTACCCTGACGATTTTTTATTGCATCTGCTGAACAGTAGCTCGCTACTTGACATTCACCACTGGCGAGTGTCTTTCAGCCACGCTGACATTTTTAACATTCCCCATCAACAGCTTTGTGGTTTGAACCCTCTATTTAACACTACGTTTTCTGGGATTACTTGGCGCTCGCTCTGTCTGTTCTCTCTAATAACTGCAATATACTTACGATTTCTGCAAAGCGCGACTTGCCAAGAATATTCTGGATACTTCCTTTTGGACGGTAGCGCTCGGGTGACCTTGGCAGGGGTTTGTAATGACAACGTACGACCGTCTTCATTGTTGGATCTTAAACGTTCCAGCCTCAGCACGAGCGTACGAGACGTGGAGACCTGCAGGCTGAAGACCTCAGCGCTCGCTTGCTGTTGTCTGGGTTTCTAACATGCCTTTTCCCTGTTGCTTTGTTTTTAAGGACACATTTTCTCCTGAGCGTGTGGAATTTCGTTCTGGTAAATAGGATTTATTTTTGGAAACGTGCTTGTGAATAGGTGACTCATGCCTGAATGAAGATGTGTCACTGTTGGTGGGGACACCACGTATATAATTTCTTAGTCTATAAATAGATGTCAGTCCAAGTACTGGTGACATGGTGATGCTTTGCACTGACTCGTTAGCTTCAGAGTGGCTTCTGAGGGAAGAGTTTGGAGTGTCAGTCTCTCCTGCCAGAGCAGTAATTTCTGCTGATGCTTAAGGAATAGACATCAATGGCTTCGTAAAATACTGGGAGTACTTCAGCTGGCACGACGGAAGTCGGAATTCAGACGCGTTCCCGTGCCGCTGTCGTGGGGTGTATTCGTGTTGCTTCTCCCTGTGGCAGGGGTGGAGAACCTGAGCTGGGAAGTTGGGACTGTTGTCAAAGGCCAAGGGTATCACCTGCAGGGCCCTGAAATTCAGAAACTCACGTTTGGGCTTTTCACGCATAAACTAATTTCTGTGGTGGAGGGAGATGAAGCTAAACGTCCAGGGTCGGAGATCACTGTGATTTTCAAATACTGGAAGTAACAGTTCCTTCTTCCCGTCGCTGATGCTAAGCTGGTTGCTGTTGATGATGTTTGCTCAACACCTCTTACCCACCAACGCAGCCCATATGGTTTAATGGCTGTCTTTTTTTCTGCTTCTGCTGTAGTTACAGTATTATTAAAAATCCATTAAATTTTAATGTACATCATAAAGTATGTGCTCCTGCGAATGCGAGCACAGATAATTATTTCTGATGAATAAACCAAAAGGACAAGTATGTAAGAAGTTCATCCTGCAGCTTTCAATTTTCATTATATACATCTCCTGCAGGGGCAATCGTTGTGATGTTGCAGCTGGTTATTTCTGTGGCCTGGCTCTCCCGAGAGATGGATGATGACAATGCAAACTTGAACTAGCAGAAGTGCCAGTGTTTTTCTGGACATATTTGTAGATAAATGGTTTGCCAGGGGAGGCAGCCCTCTGGAAGGCAGAGGATGGGAAGAGCACTGCAACACGGCAGCAACTTCCTCAGAGTTTGTTCCGTGCGTATCAGCTTTGTGGAATCTTGGAAAGTAACCCAATTATTTCTCATTAAAATAACCCAGAAATCTAGCAACAAGCAAGGTGTCATTGCTAAAACACCACCAGGAAACTAGGCAAGCTCTTCTTGGTTTCCAGGGCCTGAAGTAGGCAAGGGAATCATTAAAAATAATGCATTGCAGTGTCCATAAAGTTTCATGCAGTATATAATGGTCCATAGGGGCCTCACCTAGTTTTCCATATATGATACATACATAATGGTTACAGCTTCTCGTTAACTTTCCCATAACACTGAATATACTTCTCTTTAACACCCCCTTCAGGCTTCACGTTATTTGCCAAGCGTTTCCTAATAAGCAGGAACTTAAATATTTATCATGCTTGCCTGCTGTTCCCACCAGGCTGAAGAAGTTGTTGGCCTCTCTCCTGTCCATTTAATTTCCTATTCCTGAGCTCTCTGGACAAAGCCCAGCTCTGGCAGAGTCCAGTCCTCCTGCTGAGAGGACTTTCCTAGGGTTCTCCTACTCTGGTTTTAAGAGTCCACCCCAATATTTCTTGTGTTGAAGAGCATGTCTGCACCCAGAGGATTAGCCTTGGTGTAGCACCTGGACTCTTGCAGGGACCTTGGTCTTAGCAGCAGTGCATAGCCCTTAGCTATCCCAGATAGGAAAGCCAAGTTAGCCCCAGAAGCCCTAGAGATCCCACCAAATCCTTTGCACTTGTGGTTTCTTTGCCCTTGGGTATTAGTGCTAAAACTGCTCAGGACTTGGTGGATCCTCCATGGTGACTTGGTTGCTTTTTGCCCTGGGAAGATGTCTTTCGGGGCTTTGGACTGCTGATGGTTTTAGCTGAGTTTAGAGAAGTTAGTACCGAGGAAAGATGGTGTTTTGAGCTGGTGTGGTCTGTCAGGTGAATCTCGGAGTAAAGAGGAGAAAGACGGAGTTATGGCTGTGCTGGGACCACTGTTTAGGAACTTCACTTTGTGGACGTGGCACTGAGTTCCTGTGTTATTTTGGTCTCATTCAGGTCCTCCCCCAAAATCTGGGACTAATAGCGTGGCTTTCCTGTTGCTGCCCTAACTGCAGGCTGCTCTGAGGGGGAGTGAGCATGTCTGTGAGCAGCACCTTGCCGTGACCTTGATCAAAGTCACAGTGCTGCTGCGATACCAAATGATGACAAATAAATTCACCTTCATACAGTTTAGTCTAGCTGGCTGTGTTCCTTCAGCCCTGATCCTCCCTGCGAAGGGTTTTGTTTACTTTTCCTGAAATGGAAGAGGCCCTGTTACATAGCCCTCTTGCAAAAATAAACCTCTAAAAAGGAAAACAAAAGAGAAGGAACAAAAATCAGACGTTGCCTGATAATACAGAGCAGATACTGATCTTGAGTTCACAGCAACTTAAACCAGAGGCTTGTGTAAGCGTAACACAAATTTTGCCATTTTTGGATGGTTTGAAACTCTCCTCCCTCCTCTACTTTCGGAAAACAATCATAAAAGAGAACTGCAGTAAAATACTAGAAGTAACAGTTATTGATTTTGTTTGTTTTCTCCCCCTGCCCCCTCCATCTTCTTCAGTTAGATCTATGCTCCAAAGTTCACAAAGTCGGGTGGGTGCTAGGGAAAAGCTGTATTTCGTTTGACCTTCTGACTGTATTTTGACTTTGAGAACGTAAAAATACCTGGTAAAGACCAGGCTGCATCACTTCCAAGCCCAGCAACAGCCGCTCTGAGCGAAGGAGAGAGGAAGCGTGACAACCGCTGCCTGCCGTCTGAAGGGTCTGCAGAGCGCAGGGGCCCACGCTGTGCTCCCACCCTGCCTGCTCCGCGGGCCGTGCTGCGGGGGTCAGTGAGCTTTCACTGTGCGTGTACCTGCTGGCCACTCGAAATGCCGGCAGCTCGGAGCTTGGAAAGCCCGCCGGTCAAAACGGAGGTGAGCTCTGCCGGGTCGGCAGCGTGGGAGCGAGCTGTGCTGGCTGGCTGTGAAACCTGGGTTCGTGTCCGTGCTGGGCTCCGCAGGCTGCGATGGCTCCAGCGGAGCCCGTTGTGTCAAAGCAAACGAGCCGCGGAGATGAAACACCCGGCGGTGGCGAAAGCAAGTGAATCAACAGAAACATCGCTCCGTCTTCGCGCCCAGCCTGGAACGTGGCCCTGTCTGTTGGTGCTGCGGTCCCCGGTGCCGGCCGTGGTGGGAGCGCAGCGAGGGGCGTCCCCCTGCTCCCCAACCTCCCGGCACTGCTGGCGGCCGGCGGCTGTCCCGGGGCGGGCGGTTGTCCTCGGGGGGAGCGAGAAGGGGGCTCAAGCGTTGCTTTTAGTGAAGAGTTCAGCTGCTTTTTCCTGCAGGTTGACTAAGGTGCTGGATTTGTACTCGTAAAGCAAGAATAAGCAATCAGATTCATAGCTGAAGGAAGGACGTCCTCTGCTTTGCTGCTGTCGGATGTTTCAAAGCACACCACGTTTTGCTTTTCCTTTTTGGTGAATCGGGGAGCCTAACGAGCCTTCCTGGTGCCAGTGGCCAGAGCGTTGGTTCTAACCTCAGCGTTTGCTTGGCTGAAAATGGAGCCCGAGAGCTCTCACGGGAGCGGCTGCGGCACTGCTGACTGGCTGGGTCGGACATGGGCGTGCTCAGGTCGCTGGAGTCCGTTTGGGTGGCTTTGGGCTCTCTTCCTCAGGCACCACAGCTGTTGGCAGCTGGCCGGTGCAAGGCGTGAGGCTTTGTGGCTTGGCTCCGTTGGCGGACAAGCCTCTTGAGTGCCACTTGCTTAAATACCTCCGTGGCATCAGCAGAGGCATCTTTAGCAGGTTGCAGTTTGTGGTGGCTTTTCTGAAGTGAATAAGTAGTAAATGTTGGCTGTTTGCCACCCCCAAAACGGCTGCGGAGGATCAATGAAAACCTCTGATGCTAGAACTGCACCTTGTTCATCAATAATTAGAGTAGGAGTTCTCGGTGAAACGTAAGCTTTGTGCTTGGTTGACTCATAGGTCACATTTTCTATTCCTGCTGTTCTGTTGAAGCGGGTAGGTTTATATACTGTTCCTTGACCTAAAAATTTGCTCCATAAAATGTAGAGAATGTGCAGTCTGAGATAACGCATCTTTTGGGACTGGAGGCTTGCTTTTGACCTCTATTTACATGATGTAAATCAAACTGGAGTAGAGCTGTGGAAATAGGACAGGCCAGCTCGTGTGTCGGGGCTGTTCAGCCTCATCGCGGTGAGACCGCTGCGTAAAAACCCTGATACGTGGCACGGTTTTGCCACGGCCTTTGGTGATCAGGGAAGTGCTCTAAAAATAAAAGAATTGGAAGTAGTGGGTGATTTCAGGCAGGTTGTGCATGTGATCTGGCACAGCCCCGGGAGGTGAGCGGAGCTGTGCTGATGGGCGCCCACGGGTGCGAAGGAGCGCGGTCCCCACGCCAGCAGCCCGCGCTGGCTCACACGAGCTGCGAACTGGAGGCTTTATGTTGGGCTGGAAAAAACGTCCCAGCTGAATGAAGGGTCGGCCCGCACTCTTCCCCCGCTCGTTCCGCTCTGTGCTGTCGTGGCCTCGACAAGCAGGGGTTCGCAGCGAAGCAGCGGTGTCGGCACGCAGGCGCGGCGGCAGCCACACGCGTGCCTGTTTGCTTACAGCTCAGGAAGGAATCCCTCCCTTTGCTTGTAGGGTTGCTGAAATATTAACGCAGAACAAATCGTCTGGTTTAAACCGAGCATCAGACCGAGGAGAGAGAAATGGTGTGCGATGCTCTCCGTGGTTTGTGAGGGAGAACGCGCCTCTGCGGCGGCTGAATCCTCCTGGCTGTGTCGGGTGGGCAGGAGGGTCTGCTGGGGCATGGGAGTGGGGAAAGTTTCGGTCCTGAACCCTTCCCCGGGTTCCTGGGAGCTAAGGAGAAATGGGAAAAGGAGCTTCGCTATTTTGTGTCGTCTGTGGCTGATGGGGAGGATATTTGGAAAATGTTAACTGCTCTGGGGGCTTTTTCAAACAGCCGGTTTGAAGCCGTTATTTTCCCCAGATGGTAAATACAGGAGACATCCTCATCAGCCTGCTAGTAATAATAATACTTACATGGCACTTTACATTTTCAAAGTGCTGTCCAAGTAGCTGATCTGTCTTGTCTTTTGCAGCGGTGTGTAGTTAAACTTGAAGGATATTGGCCTGAATTTGTAGCAGTTTATCAGCCACGTCTGTGGGTGAATTTACTTTGCTGCTGTTTCGTACTGTGAGAGTGAACTGATTTCTCCTGTGTATCTTGACATTGATTTCAGTCTTTCATCTGGGTAGCGAAGATGATCTTTAAGCAGAATGGTGCAGAAAGATGTCTCTCTGCCTATTGCACTACAATAAAGATGAGCACAGCTTTACAGAAAAAGGGTGTTCTTTTTCTCAGCCTGTATAACATATAAATGAATTTAGAGCTTCTTAGAAGGAGTGTGCTTTTGTCCTGTGGAATGGCTTTGCTGACTCTTAGCCACGCGCTGGCTCAGTACGTGCTTGGCGTGCTCGGGTGCAGCTGATGGCGGCTGCAGTGATTGCTGTTTCCTGCTAATTGGGGTGAACCCCTCCTTGTTCTGCCCGTGGGACGGTTCGTTGCCTTCAGCCTGGACTCTGCTGGCAAAACCAGCTTCTGTGGTTCCGTGGGGTGGGGACCGGGGCAGGCAGCACGCCACGAGCTCTGGAGGCACTGGGGGCACTGGGGGCAGAGACGTTCCCTGCGATTGCCGGCCTGCGCCTCGTCGCTGCGAGGACGGGGTGGGTCGGACGAGGGTCCTCCCGGCCCCCGAGGAGCCCGGACGCTGTCGGGCCGTGCCCAGGCTGCCTGTCTCTGCGTGGCACAGGGACGGCCATTGCAGCTCTGCCATGCACCTCTCTGATGTAATCCCTCCAAGGGTTTGCTTTCCTTTGAAGGTGTTTCCAAAGAGCATTAGGTGCAGGCAGGGGGATAGGTTTGCACACCTGCCTGCAATTAAGTGGTTTGTTTTTATGCTCCTTAATCTCCTATGACAGTCACAAGGACAGTCGGTGTAATGCAGAATTGTCATGAAGCCAAGAGCGTAACGCTCAGGAAAGAAATGCTCCGCGCCCGGCCCTGGTTCTCTTTGCTCAGCGTCTCTGCGCTCTGCTCCTCGCGCGGGTGGGACCCGGGGTGTCGGACCGAGCAGTGCCGAGGGCGCGGAGCGTGCAGGCGCGGTGCCGGGCGATGGCTTGTGGGAAGGGTGAAGGAGGGAGGAAAACATCCGTAAGGGAAGGGGCCGGGGGGGGAGAGAGCCGAGTTCCTAGAAAGAGGGCCTTGCAAGGAATGCGCAGATGACATGAAAAAGTAATTAAAAGGAAAGCCCTAATGGGACGTTAGGGGGAGATGCAGCTGGAACTTGAATAAGCAAATGTAAAGAGGGAATTAAGTTTGTAAGCTTTCCTCTAAGGAACTGATGGGGAAAACACAGCAACAGCCTCTGCTGCTGTGAGTCAGCGCTGGGTCCGTCGCTGCAGAGCTCTGGCTCGTGAGTCTGGGTGGGTTTGTGTTTGCTGGTCCTAAACCCTGAAAGCACACGGGGAAAGAGGATGTGGCGTTCTGCAGAGGTGACCTGAAGGACACCTGATTCCAGAGCGAAGCATATTGACTTCAAAAATGTAGTGAAACTGTTGGTAATGTGGCTTGCCTGGGGCAAGTTGGTAGTTTGCTATAAGTCATATTAATTTAAGTGTTTAATTCTTTAAATTATCTGGATAATTTAATCTATGTGATTTTACAGAAATAATTTATCAGCACTGATCTTGAATAAAAATAAAATACAACAAATGAAACAAAACCCTGCAATTAATATTAGCACTTCTCTCTTACTCTGGAGAGTAATGTACAGCAGAGACATTTATTTTTAGCGATGAAGAGTTTGCATGTGTGTTTCCAGATGTATCCTCAGACTTTGTACTGCTTAAAATTCAGCTGCCACAGTATGTAGATCCGCATTCTCTTCTCTATAGCGTTTTGTCTCTGCCACTGTGGATATCTTCTTTTTTTCTTCTTTTCTCTCTTTCTTCCCAGCAGAGGTGGTGGAGGGGGGTGTGATGATTAAGGCAGCCGGTAAGTCTCTCGGCTTCCTCTGAACTTTCCTCCCCCTGCGCGGAGTGCCCTGTTGAGATGAGGCCTTTGATGCAGTTGGGGAGGTCGGGTGAGGTCGGAGCTCTGGCCGTGCCAGGAATCCCACAGACGCAGGAAGCCAGGAACTTCTGGAGGATGCGGGCTGCGCAGGCAGTTACTGCGCTCTGTGCTTTCCCCGTCTGCGTTCGTGCTCTCACTGAACTGAAACAGAGAGGGCCGGCTCCTCTGCAGCGCGGGGTCAGCTCATGCCTCTGCCTCTCGCAGGCGGGGTGGGGGGTCCCCGCGGACGGCGCTCGGAGGATGGAAGGGGCAGGGGGCGAGGACGCCGCGGCAGCGCCGGAGCTGGAGTCTCTCTGGGTCTCATAGCCTGTCCGGTGGGTGGCTCGAGGCTTACGCAGATGCGCACAAATTGCAGCCCTGCCTGCCCGTCTCCTCCTTCCCAGCCCCTTCGGGTCTGTCTCCTTCCTTGCAGCTTGTTTTCTGAAGAAGGGCGTAACACAGATGTGTTAAATACTCCAGCCTTTTTAATTTCTCTAATTGCCTTGTGGAAGAAAGGGAAGGAGGAAGAATGCTCCTCTCAGCTTGGATGTCCCAAAGTAAAATCCCAGCTGAGCAGCTTAAAATAGATGGTCAGCTGGTTGGCAGGGCCGGCACTAGCCCCGAGAGCACGGCATCTGTCTCCCAGGAGCGCTGCCTGGCCATCAGGCCGGATCAATTAGGACTAGGACTGGGCTGTGTGTCTGCGGGAGACAGGCTGTGCTGGGGATGGGAACGTGCCCGAGGTGCCGGGGAGGCTGCGTGCTCCATCCTCCAGCATCCGTCTGGGAATCCATAACTCGCTGATCGTGGAGATCGCGGGTCTGAACCACCGAGGTGCTGGTGCTGCTGCTGGCGCCGCTGCCCTGGCAGCGCTGCTGCCCCTTTGCTCTGCCCCGGGAGTCTCTGGCTGTGGAGCTACTTTTAATGGTGCATCTAATAACTGATCCAGCTTAAAAAGGGGGGGGGAGGGGGAGATGATGCCTGTGATATCAGCACAGTGACCAAGTGTGTATTTTTCCTCCTGTGCCTCTCCTCCGCACGCTGCCGCCGGCCTCCCTCGGAGGCGGGGGCTGGATCCGATGGCAGCGCTGCTGCTCCTCAGATGCAGCACAAAACAGATTTTTCTAGTGGCTGAATTTAATCACTTAGATGCAGAACACTGATAGACTGAATCAATTTAATTCCTATTGCTCAGGACTGGGAGGGGAGAGAGGGGAAGGAGGAAGGTCATAACAATTTAGCAAGCACAACTTGGCTTAAAAAAGTAACCAACAGGTCAGTCTTTGGTTTGTTTTTTTCTTTTTTAAACGTGCCCAGGCCAAGCAATATGGCAGCCTTAGGCAGTGGGAAACACTGCGCTCTGCGAGGAGGGGGAGGTCGTTATTGGCACGAGTGAGCGGCCTGAAGTGCTGGGGCTGCTGCGGAGCTGTAGGATCACCTCCTCGTGAAGGAAGCTGGTGCTACCCCCTCTTTTTTCTGAGGGAGCTGCTGGAAGAGGCGTCCTGCCGTCGGGCTGTGAATGTCTGACACGGCGCGTGGTACCTGAGCCTCTCGGAGTCGCGTGTGTTTGCCTCGGAGCATCTCTGCGGCGGGGTTCTCGGGTGGTGCCAGATCTCTTGGGAGACTTCAGTTACCTGCAGCAGCATGGGCTTACCCAAGGAACGGGAGGATTTAATTGGCAATGGAGCAGGCTGTGAGCCGCCTTTCTGTACAAGGCCCTGCGTTTGCTGGTGTCTGTCGCAGTTATAGCGTGCCCGTTTCACACCAAGCCCAACGCGAAGGGGCTGGTGGCAGCACTCGTGCGGTGCCTTCTCCACGGGCGGTGGCTGTGGGGGTGTCTGTCCAGCCCCACGCCTGGGATGCGGCCTTTCCTGTGCCTGGTGCTTGCTTTCGGACGCTATTGCAATCTCGGCAATCCCAGGAGATGAAACCTTGATGAAGAAGAGGTCCCCAGGCATCACCCAGGTAAGCTGTTGCTGTTGGATTAATCCCTTAGAAGCATCCAGTCCTCCCCAGAGAAACCTTAGGTGCATCAGCCCGGGTGCTGTTCCAGAAGGGTCCGTATCAATCCCTACAGCTCTCACCCGGGTGGGTGCTGCAGGGCACGGGTGGGACTGTCGCTTCTTCGGTGGGGTCAGTAGCTCGGCGGTGACGCTGCGCCGTCCTTGGCAGGGGAGCTGCCTCCCTCCCGAGGAGCCGGCCGGCTGGACCGGCCGCGGCAGCGCAGCCCTCCGTCCAGCGCTGCCGTCGCCCGCGGGCTGCCGTCAGGAGCAGCCCCTGCTCGGAAGCGAGAGGCGCAGGAGGAGTGAGGCAATAAAAGCAAACTTGGCCAGCTTGGCAGCAAACTTGGTAGCCTGCCACAGCCATCGGCCCATCTGCACAATGGTAAATAAAAGCTGTAGTTGAATTTCTTTTGGGTTTTATATAATATTCGTTACAATATGGAATGGAGGGGGGAATCCCTCTTATGAGTAGCTCTACTAAAAAATGAATCTGAACCTCTCTTGCTATGTAGGTGCGCAGCAGGGCAGCGACGTGGTTGGAGAGGAGGGAGCTCTCGTGCTTGTGGCAGGACCTCCAGAAACGGGCCCAGCGCTGCCGTGTGCCGCGGCTTTCGCAGGCTGCTGTTGGGGGAGAAGCCGCCCAGCGACGCGGCGTCGGTTACCAAAGACCAGGCGAGCTCGGTGTGCGGCCAGGCAGCGCAGAGGTGCTTGGTCCTGGAGCCCGGAGCTGCGTGCGCAGCTGAGCGAGGACGTAAACCGTAGCGGTGACAGCGGGAGCAGAAGGGGAGGAAGTTTGACTGCGCTAAGTGATGGTCAACTTAAAAATAGACCCATCTATTTATAGCATTGGCAGGCCGCTGCTGCCCCGGCGGCGAGTGCTGCAGCCTGTCTGCCGCTGCGCCCGCTAGATGCGCACGCGTCGCGGGCGCACGCCGGCCGGAGAAGGGGCTGGGTGCGCTGCACCACGCGCCAGCGCTGCGGGGCACGCCGCACGCCCCGCGGGACGCTGCTGCCGGAGCCGTGGGGCGCTGGGGCCTTGCTCCATCGCTCTTCCCCAGCCCCTCCGCAGCAACGGTGCCTCGGCCAGGCGCCTCTCCGGCCGGTGCCGCGGGACTGTGGGTACCGGCATGGCTGGTGCCGGCGCGGCCGTCCCCGGGGCCGGCGCTGGGCGTGGGCCGTGCTGCAGAGCTGCTGGCAGCGCGGAGGTTCGCGGTGCTCCCGCCCTGGCGCGAGCCGTTTGGGTGTCGTTTTCCTGTACGCCTGTGCTGTGAGATGCCCAGCTAGCGTGTGGGTGGCCTCCTGCGCTGCTGCTGCCGGCAAGGAGGGAGGTGTGATGTAAACACGCGTCTAATTGCCACATGTCGATCGCAGACGAGTCCTCCGGTTTGTAGACGGAGCCAACAGCAGAGACCGGCGTTGGTTCAGCGCCGTTAACCAGCCTCGGAGAGGAAGGAGGGCAGGAGCGGAGTTACCCGCCGCGCAGAGCGGCCACGCAAGTTACCACGCACGCCCTCGCGGCTGCGTTTCTTTCCAGTGGGGCAGAGCCACGTCGCTCCCGGTTCTCCAGGTGTTTCCTCGTGGCCGGGAGGCGTTTGGCCTAGCAGCAGAGCAGGGCTGGGGAAAAGCCAGCGCAGTGGCTCGGCGTGCCACGGCCGGGAGGCTGCTCGCCCCGCGGCTCCGGTGCTGTTTGTGTTCCTGGTTCATCCCTCCCTTCCTTCTGTTCCTGCGCAGGGTTTTGTGTTGTCTTCGATAGTTTCTGAGCTGCCTTTGGGTTTTTTGAATGTAAGTGGAAAATGAGACGTTTTTGACCTCGCTGGGAAGAGCGAAGGTGGCGGCTGAGCGGAGAGAGACCCTTAAGATGGCTCGGGCTGGCAGGTGGAGTGGGAAACCCACGGCTTGGGACGGGAGGGAGAGTTTGCTGTGGCTTCAGAGCGCGGTGTCGGCTTGCGTATTTTGGTGTCTGTCTCCCTGCCGTGCTGCTGCCCGGCCCGGTGACACGGGGACCCCTCGGTGCGAAGGCTGGCAGAGCCGGGGAGCTGCGCAGCGCCTGCAGCCGCTGTCGCCGCTTTGCCGCAGGGGTGATGCCACGCGCTGTCCCTGGGTCTGGCGAGGCGCTGGACCCCAGGGAGCTGCTGCTGCGCGCTCGGTGCGTCGCCTGGACAGGCATGGCAGGATGGAGGGAAGAGCCCCACAAGGAGCCCCATGAGCTGCCCTGCGTCACGGAGCAAGCAGAAGCCGTCCGCGGCGGGTGGCCGGGTCGTCCTGCCTGAAGAAGAGAAGGCTGCAAGGGGACCTTATAAATGCCTACAAATATCTGCAGGGTGGGTGTCAGGAGGATGGGGCCAAGCTCTTTTCAGTGGTGCCCAGTGACAGGACAAGGGGCAATGGGCACAAACTGAGGCACAGGAAGTTCCGTCTGAACCCGAGGAAGAACTTCTTCCCTCTGAGGGTGACGGAGCCCTGGCCCAGGCTGCCCACGGAGGCTGTGGAGTCTCCTTCTCTGGAGATATTCAAGACCCTCCTGGACAAGGTCCTGTGCAGCCTGCTGTAGGTGACCCTGCTTGGGCAGGGGGGTTGGACTAGATGACCCACAGAGGTCCCTTCCAACCCCTACTATTCTGTGATTCTGTGATTCTGTCAGCGCGAGTGCCCGTGTGCGTCTGCCGCGATCACGCTGCGGCTCCCCGTCCCCTGCGTTGGCTGGGAAGCCAGATCGCCTCTTTGCTAGCACAGACACTGACCAGGGCAGAGATGGCAATGTGTTTCACGTACAGTCTGTTCTTAATTGTGAGGGGTTTTTTCCTCCAATTTATTTTCAGCTTCCTACTCTAAATTAGAGGGAGTTTGGGAGAGTGTATTCTCATGAGCTTTTGCTTTCCTAAAAGGAAACCTGTGCCATTGCTTCCATTACAAACCCCTGCTTATAAAAGTATCTGCTCCTAGTTGAAACTTTATCTAATTAAATCTTAATTATATAGGGCCGAGGGCAAAGCTGTGATTTTTTTTACATACATCAAAAAAAAAAAAAAAGAAAGGAAAAAAGCGTGTCTAGGGAGTGTTTCCTTTGAGATTGTCGATCCAGCACCCAGGAATGCTCTGTTCGTTATCTGGATGTTTATGCTCAGTGAAATTCCAGGACCTGTCCGGCAGAGGTGATGTTTTTGGTTGCTCCAGTCTTCCCAGCAAGCGTTGAGACTCTGCCTAAATACATTTGTACCTAGCGGACCCTTTGCCTGAATTAGATGTGAAGTTTCAGTAACGTTTTGTGAGGGAGCTTTTTGCACTTGAAATGAAACCAGCTGGTTTTATTCCAGAGAGCGTATCGAGGGGAGATAAATGTCTTTCCAGTAAAAAATTCATAGAAGGGCAGTTGTGAGTTCTTTATTATTTTTATTTTTTTAATGGAAGGGTAATTTTTATATTAATATTTCAACTTTGGACTGCCAGTTCAGCATGGAAAGTTGGGGCTGCTGTTTCACTCACTAATATACACTTAAGGGTAGAGTTTCTGCGTGGATTTTTAATCTCTTGAGCTTTTGTCATTTTTTTTATCACAACCTTATGTGTTATTTAAACACTTTTCTATTTAATCTTATTCTTTTAAGTGGGCTTAATTGTATAAAGATTATCACGCATAGGAGATGTCTATAATTAGAAGGGGGGATTGGTGCTTTTAGACAGCGTTTTAGTGAGGAAAATTATAGTGTTCATAAACTGTTTGGAGAATGGAGGCAGCACGTATTAACACTCAGCAAGTTTTATGTAATCCTAACGGAGGACTGACTCTTGCTGACTTGGATGAGTTTGGGCTGCCTCCAGTATTTCTTCTACAAGCTTAATCCTCTGCCCTCTTCCTTCTCGTCCTCTGCGTTCCTCCTGGCACGGAGGGGGAAGCAGTCCCGGCTCTGCTTTATTGCAGTGCCATGGGCTGGCCTGGAGACCCGAGCGTGACGCCAGGTTTAGTCCGTGGAACTGAACGGCCGGTGCCGTGCGGTGCTGAGCGCCCTGGAGCTCCGCTCCTCGTCAGCAAAACGCTGCCAGCGCTCCTGCGCTGGCTGCGCGGTGGAGGTCGAGTGGGACATGCAAGCTCTGGTTTGGAGTTCTCTTTTGTGGAAAGAGTAAGCGAAATCAAAATCACTCTTCACTTCTCCTTCAAAGCAGGAATTACTTCCATGACAAACATCAATTGGCAATTTTATATCGGTTGGGCTCGAAAAGCCTGCAAAGAGCTTTGACTTTGCTCCGCTGCCTTGTGGCAGCTCCTGCTCCTCCCGCTGGTGCCCAGTGACTGGGGGGACCAGCCCCTAGGACAGGCCAGGTGATTTCCAGCTTGAAGGATTCGGCAGTGGGATGAACACGAGGTGCTTTGAAGCCTCCCGGACTCTTTCCAGGCTGAGTTCTGGGCCAGCTCTCTTGAAAAGAAAATGTCACCGCTGGTCTTTTTTTCAGTAGCATCCTCCTGTGAGCAGTGTGCATGTGGGACAGTACAAGTGGACGCGCCAAGCTGTCGTGATATCCGTAGGCAGGTAGGAGACTGACCGGGAGCGATTGCTCTGCACATCGTTTGTGAGCTGCGGGGAGCAGGGGAGGACGGTGTGCGCCGCGGCTTGGCAGCCTGCCTGCAGCACGTGGACCCTCAGAATTCCTTCTCCCTCTGTCTCCTCCCCTTCCCCGGTGAAAAGACGTGACACTGGGGGACCATTGATTTCTGCTCTCCACGTGGTTAATGAAAAATTCCTTGTTGGCTCCTGGTTCTCTAAATCCTTTGAGACAGCTGCAACAGTTGAGATACTTCAGGAGCAAACACGCCAGCCTCGGTGATGTATGACTTTGAACTTTCAGGGGACAAAAGGGTAGGCTTGTGTTGGCCGTAAAACCAGGAGCGGCTCTTACCCATGTGGTTATTACATTGTCCATAGCCAGTTTGCAGGACGTGTTTTGGTAACTCACTACACAGTTTCCATCTCCGATGGCATATGAAATTTATCATGTTTCTTAATGCTTAATAATTTCATTCTGAAGTTCAGATCCAGCCAAATAAGAGCCATGAGTCTTGATGATGCTAAATAAAGCTTTCTCATACATTTCCTAGGACTCCAAACGCAGTCCTCATTTTCTTCTCTGCAGCCTATCTCTTCGCCAAGTTAAAGCCATTAATTTTGAGAGAAGGGAAGTATGATTTTAGATCACCTTGTAATGCTTTGTTGCCACACTTCATGTTCCTGGACAGCACGGTAGTGGAACGCTCTCCATTTATGGAGTGCAGAGTACAGATGGCGATTCATTAAAACTTTAGTGATAATCACCCTTCCTATGGAATTACCACTTAAATCTGGTTGGAGGAGGAGGAGGAGGAGGAGTGTCATGGAAACATGCTGCTTCTGGGTGATTTAAAAGCAGATGGGATTGAGTGGTTTATGTGTGCCCCCTTGTCAGGAGTCCTCAGAGCAGATTGCCAGAATTGTTGAGCAGTTAGAGTTTAATGGAGGTGCAGGAGCTTTTGCTCTTGATCCCTTTGACAGTTAAGCTGTCGTCTTCAAGTGCATTTTAAAAAAAGTCTTTTAAATACAGCGTTTTTTGCAGAATAAATGGAGGCAAAAACAAGTATGTGAGGCAGCTGGTAAGAAGCTTTTTGGTCATTTCAAGGTTGGGAAGCGTTCTTTGGGGAGTAATGCATCATCGTTAGATGGCCTCAAAGGAAAAAAGGTACTTGCTTGTTTGTCCTCGCTTGTGCAGATGGCGAGAGGAATGGTCCCAAGGGCTCACTGAGAGCTTGGAAGTGCCTAGGAGTTAGAAAAAATATTTGGATTCAAGTCTCAGCACTGTTACAGATTTTCTTTGGGACTTTGAGCAAGTCACTTACTTCTTCTCTGCGTCAGCCTCCCGACTGTGAGATCTGGTTGAGGTGTCCCTGCCTGTGTTGCAGCAGAGCGGTGGAGGCACGTGCGTTGGAGGTTATGAAGTGTTTAGGAGTGAGCGGGGTTGAATATTAACTATGGGTGGACAGAGTCTTGCGATGTGTTTTGAGGCGTGGAGGTGGTGAGTGTGACTGGTGAAGCCCAGGTTCCCAGAGGCGGGTAGGGCTGGCTGCTCTTCCAGGGGGCTGCATTCAGGCAGAGGGTCCCGAGTCTGGAGTACACCCGCAAACTCCAGCCGAGAGGTGTCTGAAAAGCTCCCCGGATACACGGCTTTTGTTGAAGATGTTGCTGTTTTCTTGTACAATATTGTTTTACGATGGATCTCAAGGGTTTGGGGTCTGCACGCCTGGCGCAGGCGTTCAGGGTTCCTAGGCAGTGCCATCCGAGGCCTGCTTCTGGATGGCGTTTTTCTTTCTGTCACCTGAGCATCCTTTGTTATTTGCGTATTTGCTGAGCAGAGGGCTTTTTATCTCATGCTAAACTGCCTGGAGTCGGCAGAGGGGATGAGTGATGGTTTCTGGCTTTCCCTGCTCTGTCCTGCGCTCTCTTTTAGCAAGTGCAGTATCTCCAGAGGTGACCGGTGCTCAGAGAAGCAGGGCTGAGGGCAGCACACCTTTGCCCAGCGCTCTCGCATTACAGCAATTTGGCCCAGCCTGAAGCACACCAGCAAATTAGCCCGTATAATAACCCAAGTGATCTGCCTGGCCTGGGTGATGCAGGTAGGGGAAGGGCGTGGAGCTTTCCCCCGCTGTTCCAAGGACTTGTCCCCGTGTCCCCTGCCCGCGCCGCTCTGCCAAGCTGCCTTTCCGTGCGTCGCGCTGGAGGGCAGCCGGCGGCTGGGCGGGCTGCGCTCGCTGCTCCCTGCTCCTGGCCGCAGGTTCGCTGGCGTGCATGGGCCGAGCCGCCGGCCAGGGTTTGGCTGCTGTTTCCTCTGAGTCGCATCTGTCTGGCCTCCCGAAAGCAAACAGAAAAGCTTCGTCGCTTTTGGTGCTGCGGAGCCCAGAGCTGTGCTCGGGCCGGCTCCCTGCTTCGCTCTCTGGTAGCAGCAGGAGCCAGGAGCTGAAATTTGGTGTGCAGGGTGGATGGATGCTTGGGAGAAGAAAAATTAAATGTTTTGAACAGGATCCTGAATTCAGTCAATTTTCGCGTGGGAAAACCATGATGCAGGGTGGGACACAGCGAGGCTGCTGAAATACGGACCTTCCTCCTCGTTACAGCTGTATTAGAAATGAGAATTGTCTAGTTAGGGTGCTGAAATTGATTCCTGATTGCGGTTCAGTCTCCGCCCTGTACTCCACTGTCACTCAGCCGGTTGCTGGCGACTGGATTTAAGTGCCTTTAGGTGCTTTTTGCTTATCTTGTAGCTTGCCTTTTGCCTCGTTCGTCAGCAGTCAGAGCTGCGCTGCAGCCGGAGCCCTTCCCCTGACCGCGCCGACGTGACTGCGAGACAGCAGGGGTGACCAGGGCCGCACCCGCTCCCTCTGGCATCGCTGCTGTGACGTCCCCAGGTTTTGGAGAGGAGCTTTGGCCCTGTCTGGACCTCTCCTCTGGCCACTGTAGCACGGGGCGAGAGCAGGCCGTGGAGCTCTGGGGCCAGCGCTGCCCGCCGTGTGCGACGGAGGTGCTCCCCTTGCTGCCCTGGCATCAGCCTAATTTGATTCGAGTTCAAACTTCAGCCTGTCTGCTTTGGATTTTACAGCTTCACTTGCAAAAGGAGACTAATAACTTGTTTTCCCTCTCACCTCCTCTTTAACAGCCGCTTGAGCTGGGGGTGACCCCGAGTACAGGTCTGCTGGTGGCTGTGGAGCCTCTCGGGCAGCAGCACTGCGCGCTCGGCACGCCGCAGCCACGGTACGCACCCGGGGCAGTGCCCCGCTGCGGGGTGTGACGCTGCACACAGGTGGGTTGGGGTCTGTCCAGCACGCGGTGTCGCTGGGGTTGGACCTGGTGGTCTCTAAGGGTTTGAGGTCACAGTTGGGCTTGCAGCAGACCCTCAGGTTAGGTTTGCTGAGCTGGTCAGCCTTGTGCCGCCGTCTGCTCTCCTTGCCTGGGGTGTTTTAGTGTGCGGTCCCAGCGTCTCCGAGAGAAATCCCTCTCTCCGGCAACGGCCATCCATCAGCTCGACCTGTGCAGAGGAAGGAACATTGCTCCACTTGGTTGGTTCCTGGGAAATGGCGAACATTTCCAGACCAGTGACTGTCCCGGGGTGATGAAGACTGCAAAAGGGAAACAGTGTTCCCAGCAGCTGCTCTGCGGCCAGCTGGTTTCCATGCCAGGGAAGGAGAGGAATCTCTGTGAGAAGTCCACGAACGGGTCAGTGATCTGGGCGGCAGCTTGTGTTTTGTTTTAGGGGAATGGCAGGAGCTGAAGGTTTCTCTCAACAGTTACAGACTTGCCCCCAAAGGAGGCACTGGCTGAGCAGAGAGGGAAGAACTTGAGGCCCCTTTGCCACACCTGGATAAGAAAGGGATTAGAGTGGAGGAGCAAGTGGCTAAGAGTGATCAGAAGGGTTTTTGCAGGACACCTGCAATTTCTCCTAACTATAGGAGATAAAGAAAATTACCCAGTTTTTTTCTGGAAGTGTTTGAAAACAACTGACTAATTCTGTTTCAACAAAAGACTTCTTTCTGACGGTAGCTTCAGCGCAGCTCCCCTCCGCCCCCCACGGCCTCGCTCATGGCTTCAGCACCCTAAAACCTAAATGCACACCAAATCTCTATGAGTTCTTGAGGGACCCTGGGACCGTAAGGAGCACTGATGTGTGTTGATGCTCAGCCTCCCGCGAACTGGGACTCAAGGCTAACTTCTGGCGAGGACGCGGCGGGGACTCGACGGGCGGCACCTCCGTGGGCTCGGGAGCGTGGAGGCGTGGAGCAGCCGCCCGCGCTCGCCCGGGGAGCAGTGCCTGCCCCTGCCAACGCCGGCAGCTCTCGGCTTGCAGGAGGATCGGGAGCCGCGGGCGCTGCGAAGACACCGCCCCGCTCCCCGCTCCTGCGGTGGTGGTGAGAAACCCGGGCAAAGCAGACGAATGCGGGATTTTTTCTGCCTTGTGTATTTGTACGCAGGACAGCGAAGAATAGAAGAATCTGCCCGCCTGGAAGGATATAATCTTTTAAACAAGGCACATTTGAAAAAAACACAATAAAATTTGCGTGCATTTGTTCCAGGACAAACACACGTGCTCAGCAGTGGCAGATGCGGGGCCCTGGGTCTGAAGCAACGCGCACGTGTGCAGCTCGGGCAGCGGGAGGAGCTGAGCAGAGCCGCTGCCGTGCGCGCGGCTTGCAAGTACTTAGCTCTGCTTTATTGCCACCCCTGCCCACCCCTCCAAAAAACAGGAAAAAGGAAAGAACATCTGCTAATGCATAGCTTAAAAAAGAAAGCTGCAAAGGAAAGCCCGCTCGCCTGACTGCAGCTGAACCCAGAGAGGAGTTCACAGAGGGCATCGAGCTGCTCTGCGGTCAGGCTCCTGGTCACACCCAGATGTGTGGTCGTGGCACTGCACGTTTGGGTTTGTCTGCAGTTACAAATTGTGTGTAAGAATAGCAAATGCATATTAATTTTTAATAGAAATCTGTAACAGCTCATGATGCTGAAATATGGTGTCTCTGTTGACAATTGCTATTTTTGGTGGAAACAAACCCTAAGGCCTTTGCGGTGCTTGTGTGTGTTTATAAACACTGCTGTCTGCAGAAGAGGAAATGTGTTTTCCAGCGTCTCGATGCAGTAATTTTTCTCTCTGATTTAATGGAAAACTTCAAAGTCGATCGTTTGGACTACTGATTGCAGCACTTGTCTATTCAGTTCCCTTTTGGTCTTCTCATCTTTTAAATGCGTTTACCCACCACGTGCACGCGTCCCGGGGAGCGGGAGTAATTTAAACAGCGAACCCCTCTGCTTTTTATAGACTTGCTCCAGCAAAAGTTTTGCTGTGAAATAACGCTCTCGGAATGCACGCAGCGATGCGCTCAGTACCGTAAGCGCAGCGTTTTGTCGGCCTTCCAGAAGGAATTCCCATCTACCTGCGCCTGTTTTGCGCGCGTTTCCCCCGGCTGCGGGTGTTGCGGTGTCGGCTGCGGCCCTTGCTGGGGAGCGACGCGGGCAGCGCGTCGGAGAGGAGCGCGGCAGGCAGCCTGCTCACGCGTCCGCGGTCGGAGCAGCAGCGTCTGCCTTCCCCGCACGCCTGGGCCCCAGCGCTGCTTGCTTAGTGCTTGGCTGTTAATTGCTTTAGAAACCGTCACTTCCAAGCTCTTGGTGGGGGATTTTTGGTTTTTAGGTGGCTTGTTTGTGGATAGCAAGAAACTTTTTATGGAATTGGAGGGCTTTGGTGCCAGGTGCTGGGCGTTGCCTAGTGCTCCTGCTTGGTCTCCGGTACCTATAGCTGCCGGTGCTGATCGCCTCCTGCGTTTGTAGCATCTTTCTCAGTGGCCTTTGCAGATTCAAAGGCGTTTTTACCTCTCCCAGGAGCGTGAGGAATCCTGACGGCCGTCGCAGTGGCCTGAGGCTGTATAACTCGCTCTGGTTACAGCAGTGGAAGCCGGGAGCTGGTGAGCACTGATGGGTGCTGGTGGGGACGTTGTGTGGGTGCTGCTGTTGGAGGAGGACGGGGTGATGTGCTCTCAGCCACTGCAAGCGTATTGACCAAAAGCTGAGAATGAAGAGAATGAACTAGATCTTTTTTTAGGCCGAATAGTTTTTACTCGGCTTGGTCGCCAGCAACCCGTGGTGGGGCTGGGCGTGTTGGATGGTGGGGGGGAGGATGGTCGGACGCGATGGGCAAGGGAACCTCTTTGTCAGGCTCAGCAGCAAGGTGAACAGCTTAAGGTGGCATCTTAAACCCAGCGACTCCTCCAGAAAGTGTCTCAGCCCGCAGTGCGTGCAATAGAAGGGTCCTCTGACATGAAAGAAAAACGTGTATAAAAGCTTTCTTGAGCGTCGGTGGGCGGTGGTGGCGGCTGGAGGCAGGCGGGCAGGCAGAGCAGGGGCTGCTGGCCCGGGCTGGCTTGGGGCCGTCGCCATCAAGGGTTCTCACGTCGCTCTGTGTTTGTCCCCAGGCAGACACGGTAAGTGGACACGCAGCACGTTATTTATGCGTGTGATAATTACCTGTTCTTTTGCCCCTCTGTCTTCCAGCTTTTCCTTCATTTCAGTGATCTCTTCCCTTTGCCCGGAGATGAGAATTCCTCCTAGTTGTTTTCTTAGGAATTGTGTTCTCCCTCTTCCTGAAAGTCAGTCCAGAAACTGCTGGAGACCGATGCCTCGAGAGAAGTCGTGACTGTTTACCCCAGACTCTTCAGTCGCTACGGCAGTTGTCACAGGGAGTTCTCCAGTTTCTGCTGGGCCATCTGCACAGGCCCAGCTTTTGTTTCTACCCTGACAAAATGCTGTGACACTCCCCCAGGGCCGGGAGCAGACACCGACAGCCACGATGCTGCTGCGTTTCTGCGTGGAAGGGTTTGGGTCTGGGTACCGCTGGCTCCTCGCTTCTGCTCCAGCTTCATTGCAGAGGAGGGCTGGCAGGCGAGTACCGGATTTCTCGTGGTGTCGGTGAAGGTGAAATTTGCCAGTACCCCAGATGCATGTGGCTGCGGCTGCCGTTATTAGGCTATCAAGAGGGTTTGTTTTCCCAAATAACCCTCTGCATTATTCTGTGTAATTAACTCATGAACTTATTTAAAATGATAACGGGGTAGGGAGGAGGAGAGGAACCGTTGTGGAGCTTCGTAAACCGATAGGATTGCATCACTTTTCCCCACTGATCACAAGGTCGTCTCCAACAGCTGTTCAGGCGTAATTAGCCAGCCCAGACTTGGTGGTTGGAACAATTGAAAAATTACAGGGGTCAATGACTCGGTGTCTTAAATTTTAATAAGTACATAAAAACAAAGTGCTGAGTTATTAAAAATTAATCCTGCTAAGCGGTTGTTCAGGCTTTTTGGAGATGGAAAGCCCGAGCGTGTCCATTTGTCCACTGGGGCTGGAGACGCGGGGGTGGTTATCTCTCTGGCCTGCGCTGCTCTCCGGCAACAGTTTAATGGGAATGTTAAGTTTGATTATTAATTTAATCAAGGTCATATTTTGTTTATTCAGAAATAGAATGAACTGTGGCCCTCAGTAATCCTTTCTCTCCTCGCTAGCTCAGCCTTTGTAATTCCTGTAAGCTGCTCAGAGGAGCAGAGTTGGGATGTTCACGCAGTCGAGTGGATATTGTGCAGGCGTTGGTTACCGTGTGCGGCTCCGTCTCGTCCGAAGTACGGCGATGTTCTAGTAACAGGGAAGGGAAATCTGTCAGCATTAACATTATAAGCCTAATTTTTTTTTTTCCACCCCTTTTGGGGCTTTGAATTCAGAGCTTAAAACATGGCAAGTGCTCTCTCTTCTCTCCGTGCATTCTTCAAAAAGCATTCAGCCATGGCATTTACACAGGAGCAAATTTGGGAACTTGGGGCTGCTCTGATTTTCAGCTTTGTGTGTGTGTGCTGTTCTGTGAAGCCAGCAGAACTTGCTACAAAAGGCGGCGAACCCCTGCTCTGACCCACCTGGCATTGTTTGCGGAGGCAATTAAATATAAATGGCATGCAAAGTAGGGAGGAGAGGTTGAGCCTGGGGGTGGTTTTGGAATGAGACGTTTATTTCCTTAAGTTGTGTGCAGGAATTCATAAAGGAATCCAATAAGAGTATTTGCTTTTATTCAAACATAAAAGTATTGGGAAGATGCGTGCTGTCGGATTGCCCCAGGGATAGCTAGAAAAATCAGGAGGTGCATTAGACACATAATCTGAATTTTCAGATAGCTGCAGATAGGATATTGGATCTCTGTCCTCCATCCTGAGCACAGGCCTTTGAGTTAGCCAAGGTCATTGCTGACTGGCTTTCCAGCCTGCCTAATGTGACTTGTTTCATATAGCGGTTCTTAAACAACAGCTCCAGTGAGAACTTTGGGCACCTTTTGGCCAAGCTGCCCCTCGGAGGAGGAGAGAGCTGGGGAGAGGGATGTTCCATGGCTGGAGCTGAGCTCTGTGGTCCCGGTCTGCTCCGTCCCAGCGTGACCTTGAGCCACTGAGCCGCTGAAAATCCACAGCCAGGAACATGAAGACTAAACCGATGCTGATTTTCGTTTTCTGTAATTCACTGGGCCGTAATTCATGGCTGACAGTGGGACGAGAGGCGAGTGCTTCTCCAGACCCTCTTTCTCCACACTGCAAAGAAACGGTGGGTTTTTTCCCCAGCCCCTCGGTAAGGACCAGAGAGCAGGAGACGCGGGCGGCAGGGCTGTGCGGGGCGGGCCGTGGGCTTTCCCCCCCTCCGGCCGTCGCTAGCGCGTGGTCCTGCGGGGTGACGGCGTCCCTTCGGAGCGGGCTGGCGTGGACCGTCACCCCCTGCCCAGCGTCCCTGCTCCCCGCAGCTGCCTGGAGCTGTCTCCCCTTTTGCAAGCAGCCAGGTGAAAGAATAGCAAGAGCCTTATTAAGATGTTTTTAGATAACGTTTGCTCAGCTGCGAGCCGGCAGAAGATTTTTCAGAGTCTATTAGGCAGCCAGTGCTATTGAATCGTAAGGCTGATTTGAAAAATTGGCACCTAATGGTTTACAACTGGAATAAATTTCCGGAAATTGGGCCGCAGAGAGAAACTTCTTTCTGTGCGCGCGTGCAGCGTGCTGGTGAGCTCGCAGCCGTGCCCCTGCGAGGGGCCGCGTCTCGCTGCAGTCACCGCCCGGGAGTTCTCCCTTCTCATTAGCGAGTGCGAGCGGTTCAGAGCAGCTTCTATTCATTTCTCTGTTTTGACAGAGCTGTCTGATGGGGAGGGGGATTGCTGGGGGGAGACTCTCCCCCTGGCTGGAGCCTCTTTCTCCTCTTCCCCCCTCCTGCCGCGCTCTGTAAAGGCCAAAGCCTGAGAATTCCTGAAAAATTAATGGGGCCTCAGTGGGCGCTTTGCGTCCGCTGCTCCCCCCTCGCCCGCACCCACCGCGGGTCACCGCTGAAAAGTTCCCAGCGTAACGGCTGCACAGCAGCTGCTCTTTTGTGTGTAAATGTGACCTAACGCGGCGTGGGGAGCCCTTGGCCGCTGTCACCCCGGGTCCCCGAGACGCTCCGCCGAGATGCTGCAAATGTCACCGGCAGCTGTATCCCCGTCCTGCTGTGTGGGTGCCGCCGTCTCCGCCAGCACCAAGCGTAATCACCCTGCTGCTAAATAATTTACAGAGCTGCCTCCGAGGAGCTGGGGGCAGAGGAAAGATCTCTGCCCTCAGAAAACACAAAGTCTCTCGTTTTAGCGTTTGAAATATTCAGAAGCGTCCTGGAGGGCTCTGAACTCGTAAGTGTCTGCTTTCTTCCATTACAGAGCAGTCCTGCATGGCTTTCATGGCCATGATTATCACACTATTTCCAGTTAGCCGGCGCTTGTTTCCCAGCCTGGCTTTGAAAGGAAAGGTGCTGGGAAGGCTCCGTTTTCAAGCTGGACCTGACTTTGTCCGTCTCCCGAGGTCTCCGACTGCGCCTCTTCCTCCAGGACAGACAGACTCCTGCCTCCCTCTCCTGGTTCGGGGCTGGGCTGAGGGTGCTGGAGTGAAATCTCTCTCTTCTCTTTGCCTTGAAAACTTAAAAGGTTTCCAGGTTGCTGTAATAATCGCTTGCTTCATCCAAAAAAAACCCCGGAACAACAAGAGCCCAAGCCTGAGTGCAAAGCCGTGTTTATCGTCTTGTTCCTGGCGCGTCGGGGACGGGGCTGCGTGGGCTGTGGTCCTGCGTCTCCTGGGCGACCTTCGGGATGGACGGTGAAGGTCAGAGGCCTGCCTTTTCCCCGAAGTAGACTGGGGGGTGGTTCTTATTCCCTGTGTTAATATAACACACACAGACACAACCCCTCCAAGGAAAAAACAAAATAAAGTGAGAAGTCTTCTCCATTTGGCAGTGTGTAGAGGCTTTTTAAAGCTAAACAAGAAAACCAATTATTTTTCTAACTGCTTTACTCCTTCAAATCTTTCACTGTAATGGAGATTTAGAATCCATCACTGTTTAGCTATTATTTCTGTGTAAACAGAGTCATGCCCTATTGCACCAAGCAAACAGTCAATTTTTTCCATTATACTTAGCTGCAAATAACAAGGGGACGGAATAGATGGCCCGTTTTGGAGCATATTTTTCTCCGTGCGGCGCTCTGCGTGCCCGTGTCCCCAGGGCGGGACGAGGAAGGGTTAAGGCAGTGCCGGGCTTTGCGTGGCCACGCTCCGGCGGAAGGGGCTGCCGGGAGGGTGAGGATGGTCCAGCTCCGGAGCCTTCGGAGCCCTTCTCGCGGCGAGGACGGCTCGTAGCGGGGAGCTGGGCGTCCATGGGGCGACGGCTGGCGTGCGTGGCCTCCGTCGGGTGGGAGCTGCCGCCCGCTCGCGGGACGCTGCGGGCAGGCAGAGCGGGACACGGGGCTCCGGCCGGAGGGTTTGCCCGGCTGCGCGGGGAGCGGCGGCTCGGGCAGGTCCTTTCTCCTTCTGGTGATAGTCGGCCCCGTCTGCCCGCTGCTCCGCGCAGGAGGCTCTCGCAGGCCGCGTGCGTGGAACCGCCGCGTGCCAATATGCAGCCAGCAGCTGTTTTTTAGGATCAAGCAGACACTGGAGGTTAAAAATCCGCAAGTTCAACGTTCACTTCCTTCTGTGCTACTAAGTTTGGATTCCATCCAGCAAGCTGATAATTTGATTGTACGTCCCGGAGTCCGTGTGTTTACGCCTTGCATTGCGTTCACGTGTCGCTGCTAGGTTTTGCTTTCCAGCTCGGGCTGCGCTGCTGGGGAGCAGCGTTTGCGTTGCGAGCTTTCCAAGGGGGAGCACGGTCCAAATCCAAAAACTTACTTTTATTTTATGATTTTTTTTTTTTAAAATGCATTTTAATGGTGGCTGTGTTTTTGGCAGCTCTGCGGGGCCGGCAGTCACCGTGGGTGTCTGCGGCGCCCGCCGTGTGCCGGGAGGGCTCTGGTGACGCGGAGCTGCTGAGCATCCTTGTTGCCGAGGAGGATCCAGCCCTCTCACAGGACCAGCTGGAAATTACAGCGAAGGCTGGAATGGTAAAGTGTGATAAATTAATGGAATAAAGCACCATGAGGGACTCATTAAAAAAAAAATAGCTTTAGGAGAAGCGTGTGAGGAGGCTTCGAGTGTGAAGGGGAGCCGACGCTGCCCGGTGCCCGGGTGTTTCTGGTTCCAGGTGCTGGTGCCTCCGCTCGCTGAGCCCTCGGTGGAGACAGGAATCGCGCGGGGCCTTCCCGCAGCAGCTGTGGGGTGGCTGGGGAAGAAGGGAGGAAGGGGTGTTTGGTCTGGCAACACGGCGGGGCCGCTGCCTCTCCCGCGGTGCGCGGGGTGAAGCGCCGGACGGAGGGTCCTGTGACCGAGGAGCGGAGTCAGCAAGAGGCCCCGGGGAAGGGAGAGGAAGAGATTTCGCCTGGAGGTTGAAGTTTCAGACTATCAGTAAGTGAAAGGAATAATGTCCACTGTGGCTTAGGACAGTGAAGGACTGTAAGCCACAGGACGTCCCTTCCAGTGCTGCCTTCCCATGACTTTCCCACTTAACATTTCATCCCTCTTTTTCAGTGTTTGACTTGCAACACTAAGAAAGGACTCTTTTTTTTTCTCTCTCTCCTTTTTTTTTTCCTTTCTTTTAAAAATATTTTTATATAGCCTATTCCCAATTGAGTCTTTTATTTGAGAAACAAATGCTTCTGGTTAGCTTCTGTATGGAATATGTCCAGCTTTAAATCATTGCCATGAGCAAAATTCATTGACAGCAAAAAAAATAAAAACAAACATTCCCAGAGATGGGGCACTTTTGTCTGTGGGCCAGTGGGAATTACTTTTTATATATATATATATATATATATATATATGTGTATATATATGTGTGTGTGTGTGTGTAAAAAAAATGGATGATTTTCCTTTGTATAAAAAAGGAGATGATGGTATCCATGCACACACAGGCATTCCACATCACCTGCCCTGGGCCGGCAGGCAGCCCGGGCTCCGCGCCGAGCGGCTGCTGTGGGTGCAGAGCGGTGCCCGGGCACACGAGGGGCCGAGGGTGCAGGGCACTGGCATGGGGAGGTTGTGCGAAGCCCGGCCAGCTGCGGGGCACTGGGGAAGGACCTCCCTGTGGAAACGGAAAAATATGTTTTGGCTGACTGTGGTTCATGATTCTGGGAGGGGAGGAACGGCCGCGAGCGGCGGGCGCTGCGCAGAGGGCCTCGCCGGCCCCGTGCCCGCTGGGCGCTGGTGTGGTTTGCTCGGGGGAGCTGCCGAGCTGCGAGGGACTGGGCCATTCGGGGCGGCGGGTTTTGTCGGGTTTCTGGTCACGCTGCGGGCTGATGGGGTGTTTTATTTGTTTGTTTCTTTCTTCAACTCTCTTAGCTGGAGGGAGCACAGATCAAACTGGAGTCTCACAGGTAGTCATGTCCACACGCAGACCTGTTCTCCTCTCTTTTTTCCCCTCCCTTGGGGCATGGGAAGAGCTCGCCCCGGTCTTGCTTCCCCGCTCCTCCCTTGGCGTAATCAAGCAGTGCCCGCTTTGGTAGGTGCCTTCCTGCGCCGAGTGGTGGGGAGGACGGGGCCGCGCAGGCTGCGTTGTCCTGCTTGGCTTTCCAGGTGTCGGCAGCGCAGGGCTGGAGAGCCCGGTCTGGCCGGAGGTGTTTGCAGGGTGGACTGGGGGCCCTAAAAGGAGGGTCCTTCCTCTGAACTGCCTGGAGCAGGAGCTGTCTGTTCTCCTGGTTATTGTCTGAGGGTACTAATGAACTGAAAAACACCCTGTCAGAAGAATCCTCTGCAAGACGCTTATATATATTTTTAAAAGGGAAGCAAAATTGTTTCTTCCCTTTTTTATTAAACAATAGTGTAGGTTCAGACTCTGTTCTGGTGAGTCTTTAATTGGCACAAAAGGGCAGTTTAGCTTCCTCTCCAGGAAGAGATGTCAAACACGCTGGGATTGTTTGCGGCTCGGAAACACATAGAGCTATCTGCCGTGATTTGCATCTCCGTCTCGGCCGTTGCTCGGTGCAGGGAGTCACTTCAGCGCATGGAGAGAGCGTCTAATGAGGACACTTCTCCTCTCTGATGCTGTCCTGGCAAGCCACAGCGTTCTTAACAGAAATCTGGTGTCTGGGCTGGTGATGGCAGACTGGACGTGGGGTCTGCGTCCGGGCGAGGGGCTGCCTTTGGCGTGCAGGCGCTCCACGGGCAAGGCCCTAACGAGCCCGACGGTAACGGGCTCTGTCTCAGCTACAGCCCAGGCCTGTGGCGTGCCATTCCCTTTCCCCATCCCCAGCATCTCTGAAGATCATAAACCCCCAGGTCTTGTTTTGATCAGCATGTGGATGTTCTGGAGCATCTTGAATTGAATCAAAGCAGCAAGAAATTGATTTTTGCAAAGAAGCTTCATAAATGAAAGAATTCCATTATGTAATTTTTTTTTTTTTGCAGTAATTCACAATAATTCCTTTAAATTCTGCTGTGTATCTCGTGTATAACATGGTGTTTTGGCCTGTTACTGGGGTGTATTTCCTTAACATTGTTTTCTGCTTCCGGAGTGTTTCCCGGGGTTCTGTCTCCTGGCTGGAGAGCCGAGACCGTCCCAGGCTGCGCAGCCTCGCGTGGTTCAGCGGAGGCTCGGGAAGGGTGAGGGCGGTGTCCGCGTGGTAAGGGCTGCGCACAGGCAGCCCTGGATCCCCGGTGGTGTGGAACCTGCAGCCGCCACGGACTGGTAACGGCTGCGAAGCCGGGGGTCCGTGGGCGCTCTGCTCCCCGCGCCTTGGCACTGCCGTCAGAAACCAGTCGTCTTCTGGCGCCTGGTTTGCTTTGTGCCTCTGCTTTGAAAACAGGCTCTGAGCAAGCGCACAGGTAATTAAACTCAAAACCTTTTTTAAAATTCGATTTATTTGTGAAGAGAAAAGAACACTGGTAAGAAGCCGTGTGCTGCAGCAGCAGGGGGTTTCTCCTTCAGCAATGGACGAAGCCCTTGCAGGGGCAGAAGGGAGCTGGGCAGGGGGCTGTCCTGGCCTGTCCTCCCCCCCAGAGAGGAGAGAGGGTGCTGGGCTGCTGTCACGGGGTAGCACCAACGCCAGCCTAGCACTGTGTGGGATCGCACAAGCCCAAAGCGTTCAGTGTGAATGCTGGCGAAGACCCACCAGAAACCGAGGCGGTCTTCTCCACCAAGATGTTAATTGAACCTTTTCTTCTACTCCCTGTTGTTGCACTGATGATGTAGTAAAAGCCCAAGGAGAGAGCGGAGTGCTGTTACTCTTCGCGGGTCAGGCCCGGCTGGCACTGTTGCGTCGGAGGGAAAAGCCGAGGACACCGGAGAGGACAGGCAGCGCGCGCTGGGGCCGCGGCACGTCTGTGGAGCGGGGCTGTGGGGAAGCGGCCGCTCCGTGGCAGTCTGCTTTCCTCCGCGTTGAGTGTGTGCACTGGTGCTTTTTGGGATAATTGCGGGGACTTCTCCATTTTCCCGGGGTTTTCTTTCCCGGGCTGGTCGGTGGGACGCCGGCCGGGCAGCCGGATGGGAGCGACGCTGTCAGCGCGGGTGGGCGTCTGGTGACTGGCACCGCGCAGAGCTCGCGGGCAGCCCCTCCTGCAGCCCACCAGGCCCTGTGCAAGCGTTGCGTGTTCTGTTTGCAGCACGGCACGGGCCGCCCCGTGTCCCTGCGTGCGTCCTCCGGCGCGGCGGAGCGGAGCGACGGCTGGCGGGGAGCAGCTCCTGGGAGAAGCTGTAGAGCCCAGACGGTTGGCCATTTACTGCGAGCCACGCAGCAGCACGGCGTAAGCTTTCAGTTAGCTGGTAACCGCAGAGACCTGTCCTTCGGGTTCGCTGAAGTGCGCAGCAGCCTTCCCGCCGCGACTGTTCCGGAGCCGGTGGCTGCTGCCACTGCGCCATTCGGGGGGAAGGGCACCCGCCGTGAGTTCGGCTTCTGCTGCTTCGTAGCACAGAATTAAAACTTCCTGGTGGAATAGCCAAGGGTTGGAGCCAAGTCCTCCTCACCACCATGCTTGGAGCTTGCGTTGCGTGTCCCTGGGTGTTGCTGTGCTCCCAGGTGTCCCCATGCCGGGTGGCTGCTCTGCGGGGAAGGGCTTGGGGGGGAGCAGCACCTCAGTCCTGAGCCGTGGCTCGCTCTGCTCCTGCCGTCTCCTGGTGAGAGCGGTGTGAAACGCTCCCTGAAGTCATCAGCCAAAAATACCCCCTCTAAAGAGGCGGGTGCTTCGGTACCAGTGGTTGAGAATTTTCCTTGGAAGCCCCGAGGGAAGTGCTTCTGTGGAAGCTCTCGGTGTTGCGTTACGATGGCAGTGCTAGGTGGGCTCCAGGCTTGTCGACGTGGGGCTCCTCTGGGTGACAGACCAGCAGCGTGTCCTGTGCTGAGAGCAAAGCGTTGCTGTTTCAGCTGAACAGTGGGAGCGGGTGACGTTTGGTGTTCCTAGGTTATTTTCTTCGAGAAATAATTAAGAATCATTTAATTTTGTGGTCTTGGGAAGATGTGAAACCTTACCTAAAGGAACTGCTTGTGTCCTGAGTAACCACAGAGTCACAGAATGGTAGGGGTTGGAAAGGACCTCTGTGGGTCATCTAGTCCAACCCTCCTGCTGAAGCAGGGTCACCTACAGCAGGCTGCACAGCACCGCGGCCAGGCGGGGCTGGAATATCTCCAGAGAAGGAGACTCCACAGCCTCCCTGGGCAGCCTGTTCCAGTGCTCTGTCACCCGCAAAGTAAAGAAGTTCTTCCTCAACCGTGGACCTCACTGGGCGATGGTTAATGCCGGGGGGTCGGGGGGCTGGCTGGCGGTGGGGGAGCACTCGGCGCTGCGGTGCCAGTCTCCCAGCCAGAAAACGTCGCGGCGAGCTGCCAGCGCTGCCGGAGCATGGGGTGACGCGATCGGTGTTGGTGAAGTGCTCAGAAGTGGCTGAGGCGAATGCTCGGGTCCCATTACACCCCTGCCTTCCTCCCGTGGTGGGGGGCCTGTGACAGCCCGGGCCCGGGTTCCCGATGCCAATAAAGGTGCTGTGTGACGTCCGCCACACGGTCCGGGGGGAGCGGAACGGAGCGAGGAGCTTTATTTGGATGGAGACAGCTTTTAGGTCTGGGGTTTCATTTCGTTGTTGTTTTTGTTGTTTTCCAAATTGCCTTCCAATCCATCTGCTCTCCTGACATCCTTTTTATGTTGTTCGGAAGACAGGGAAGCAGTTGCATGGTGAGCGTGGTCAGGTCAAACTCCTCGCTTTTATCTCTGCTCTCGTGTAGGTGATGGGTATTTGGGGAATAAAAGGCGACGAGCAGGGTTTAACAGGCCTTTGTTTGCTGTTGTCCAGCTGTGCTGGAGACAGCAACAGACCTGGGGAACAAGAGCAGTGAGAGGAAGCAGGGATTTGAAACAGAACTGTTTCTTTTCTTCCTGTTCCGCTGTTCCTGGAATCTGACACAGTTTGGTTTTCAGTCCCAACTGGATTAGTGAGAATAACAAGGCAAGGTGCGTTCGGCACAGCTCGGAGCAGTTGCGGGTTTCGTTAAATGTTTTTATGCTTACATCTCCGTGTGTGGGTGCGTGGGTTTGGGGCGGTCTGCACGTTCTGAAGGTGCTGAAAAAGAAGCAATTCTATTTGGTGACGACTGCTCCTAACGTCGGTCCCTCGGGCCGCAGTGGTTTGGCCTGGGCTGTCGGGAGCACCGTGCTCGAAGGGGCTTCGGCACCAAGTTTGTGGCCAGCTTGGACAGCCCCATCCCGCAGCCTCCCCTGAGCTCCTGGGGGGCTCCTGGCAGGCGCCCGCTCCTCGTCCCTGCCCTAGCACTGCTGAGAGCCGGTTTGACACCCCACTGCACGAGGCCTACAAGCCCACCCGAGTTATTTGTGGCTGCTTTATACCCACTTTGTTCGCTTGCAGCTCCGTGGGAAGCTGGACACCTTCCTGTCTGAGGCTGCTTGGAAGGTCCTGTCTCCAAGTCATGCAGCAGACACCAAAGTCTTCACTTTTTTTCTGCTTTCTACCAATTAAACCTGGGTTCAGACCCTGGTGTGAGTGGTTTGCCTGTTGGTTTAATGTGACTTGTAAGGATGTCTGCAAGAAGACTTTGCTGTCTCAGGTCACTGTTTTGAAATTTCCCCCCCCCCGTAGTTTTTATCATTTGGCCTCCTGTATTTTTGTGGGCTGTTCTCTCAGCCCCAGCCCCTTTCTTTTCTCCGTGGCAGGGCGATTAATTTACGCTGTTGATCAGAACATGAAGGAACCTGGCAGAGAGCAGTATTGCTCGGCCGGTTTTGTTGTATGAGCCAGCTTTTAGGCACACAGAGGTAAATCTTTCCCATTTAAACCCTTCTCCGTGTAAGCTTTCATCTTTTGTTTGGCTGAGCCGCGCGCTGGTGAGCATCCCTGGGCATGAGGCAGCAGAGGGAGGCCGGCGGCCGCAGCCTTCTGCTCCGTCCTGCACTAAGAATCCCAGGGCTCCTGGGTGATAAAAGAAAATTTCCTCACTGTTTTTGTTTCAGATAAGTACCAAGTAAGTAATATGGCGCTATCCCTTTCTTCATCTTGTTGTAAAATTTCATCTCCAAGCGGCTGCTGGATGCCTGCGGGCTCGCGTGTCTGTGGCCGGGGTCGCAGCGGGCTGTGCCGGCGCCGGGCTGTGCCGGGCAGGAGGGTCCCGCTCCGGCCGTGCGGGGCCGTTGGGCACCCGGCAGCTCCCACGTTGTTGCGGAGGGGCAGGCGAGGCCGGGCCCCGAGGCGGGTGTGCTCGTCGGCCCCGTCCTCGCTGGGCTTCCTACCCACCCCTCCTCGCGGGAAGATCTCTGGATCTCCCTGTGAAAATCACAGAATCACACAATAGTAGGGGTTGGAAGGGACCTCTGTGGGTCATCTAGTCCAACCCCCCTGCCGAAGCAGGGTCACCCAGAGCAGGCTGCACAGGACCTTGTCCAGGCGGGGCTGGAATATCTCCAGAGAAGGAGACTCCACAACCTCCCTGGGCAGCCTGTTCCAGTGCTCCGTCACCCTCAGAGGGAAGAAGTTCTTCCTCGGGTTCAGACGGAACCTCCTGTGCCTCAGTTTGTGCCCATTGCCCCTTGTCCTGTCACTGGGCACCACTGAAAAGAGCTTGGCCCCATCCTCCTGACCCCCACCCTGCAGATATTTGTAGGCATTTCTAAGGTCCCCTCGCAGCCTTCTCTTCTTCAGGCTGAACAAGCCCAGTTCCCTCAACCTCTCCTCGTAGTGGAGATGCTCCAGTCCCCTCATCATCCTCGTAGCCCTCCGCTGGACTCTCTCCAGTAGCTCTTCATCTTTCTTGAACTGGGGAGCCCAGCACTGGACACAGTACTCCAGATGAGGCCTCACCAGGGCAGTGCAGAGGGGAAGGAGAACCTCCCTCGTCCTGCTGGCCGCACTCTTCTTGATGCACCCCAGGATCCCATTGGCTTTCTTGGCAGCCAGGGCACACTGCTGGCTCATGGTTAACCTGTCGTCCACCAGGACACCCAGGTCCCTCTCCGCAGAGCTGCTCTCCAGCAGGTCCACCCCAAGCCTGTACTGGTGCAAAAAATCTCCACCTTCTTCAGAAACGCTGTTTTTAATAGCTGCACTGTTCTTAATTTTGAAACCCCGTGAGTAGCTCTCCGGTAGGAATAGAAACTGAAAAACAAAGCAATCAAAGGAAAGCTGTCCTGCTCTCTGGGCATGTTTGGTTAGCGGCATCTCGGGGGACGCTGAATCCAGTGCTTTAAACTGATGCCTCTCGGCGGCGTGAAAGGCTGCGAAGCTGCAGCCCGCAGCATCTCTCAAACTCATCTGTGGCTTGTAATGTATAGCGAATGGAGGTATCCGTTCTGCTGAAGAGCGTATAACAAAAATCATCTAACCTATTCCACCCAAATAAATAAGTCTGAAAATAAATCTCCTGTCGTGCTGTCTTCATAAATATCTTTTAAATTGAGTGTGAGTGACAAGAAGTGGTTGAGTGGCTAGAAGAGCATCTCTGATAGCGTTGGAGAAGCCTTTTCAGATATATTTTATACCCCAGTTGTCATTGCAGCCGTACGTACCCTCGCTGCCCGCCTTGCCCTGCGCTGGCTGCGGCTTTGAAAATTACAGTGGGGAGATTGGAGGTGGAGACACGTGTCAGTGCGGCTTGGTGCGTCCTTGGCTGGGCCTGAGTAGGTGGGAAGGGAAAACCATCTCCCTGCCCGGGAGGGGAAGGGACGCCGGCACCGCTCCTCGGGGGCCACCTCCCCGTGCCCCTCTCGCCGGGGGCACCGACCTGCGGCGCAGACGGGAACCGGCAGATCGGGCTGCACGTCCCTCGCCCTGGCGCGGGGACTCCGCCTCTGCTTATTAGGTTTTCAAATGTTATTTAGCTTGATTGCAACCTTCTTACAAAAGGAGTTAAGACACGGATATAAGAGATAATAGAACTATAAATTGCAAGACAGGTTCTTATGAAATCAGTAAATTACTCATTTAACAGTTCCGTGCGTGCTAATTTCATGTTGCTATGGTACCTCAGAATGGAGGGGGGAGGTCAGTCGGCGAAACACGGGGCTCGCACGAAACGCGCGGGTCTTTGTGGAAGACTGATAACGCCTTGCACACAACCTTCAGCTGAATGATAAATTGCCTCTTTATCTAGCGTTGTCCAGGGAGATCCAAGGCAGGCAGCTGAAAGAGATGTTTCACACTAGCTAGCGTTTTTTGGAATTAGACCAAAAATCACACATTTCAGTCTTGAAATCTGTTTAAGTATGCGTTGTCTTAGTGGCATCTCTTCTCAGTCTGTCTCTGGAGACAGACAAATCACAACAGTCTGAAACCTAACTTTTGGGGCCGCTTCCATGCTTGGGCATTGCCACTCCCTGCTGCTGGTGGTGGCCAGCGAAAGCTTCTTGTGGGAAAGGGATCTTCCTCTAACTGCTGTTTTAAGAGGGGGGCATTCTCTTCTGTTGGCTTTGGGAGTGTTTTGGATTAATATTTTAATGGACAGGAGAATGCTGGCTTCCTGCTAATCCGTAGATGTTTGCCTGTACCGCTTTGCTACCCTCGCTGTGTGCGGCAGCGCTGGATGCGCCGCTGTCAGATGCAATTTTAGCCTTTCAAGCACGTTAAACTTGCAGGCAAAACAGCAGGACTGGTTGGGGCTTGGAGGGTGGTGGTAGGAAGGGATCTCTGCGAGTGCTGGTCGTATCTTTTGGTTGGTGTGGCAGCTGTTCCTGGAGGCGTTTGCTGCAGGAAGATGCTCCTGTGGTCAGCAGAGAGCTTGGGTTGAGTTAATATCGTCTTTGACAGACGTTGGTCGGGCTCTTTGGTCTGTCTGCTGGTTACAGAGCCGCAGGGGTCTGTTCTGGGGGTTCTGTCTTTGATCCTTGCGTCGTTGGACACTTGCACCTTCGCTCCCAGGGCATTTCCAAGGGGCTTGGACTGACTGTGCCCTTGTCCGGCGGATGGGGATGCCGTGCTCGGGCAGCCAAGCTGCCCGGTGAGGGCTGGCACCATGCACAGGGAGTGGAAAGGGCAGGCACAGAACCGGCCTGTAACGTTCACAAGGGTGAAGTCAGCAGCTTGGAACTGCGACGGAGACTCCGTTTCGTTGCAAACCCACTGCTTTTGGAAAGTGTGAGTCCCTTGGGCTAACCTGGGTACAGCAGCCCGGCAAGATGAGTGTTGCAGTGTGCTTGTGTGTGAACAAAAACGCCGAGCGCTGCCTAGAGAAGCGGGACGTCGGGTGGAGCGAGTCCACCAGCGTCACAAAAGCCAGGTACGCTCAGCCGGAGAGAGGGGACCCCAGACTGGCGCCGTCCCTGTCCCCGCTGCCTCCGCACGCCGTGCCGGTTCCCCGCCATCCCTGAAGCAACCCTGGGGGACGTCGGTGCGAATGACCAGGAGCCTGCGAGGCTGCGTCACCCGGAGGCAAACGGCGGCGGGTCCACAGCAGTGGTGTCTCTTCCGCTGTGCTGGGTTAACTGAGCCCACTGCGGATGTTCGGGAGCGCGGGTAGCCCAGGGTTCTTCCCCGAGACACCACATGCAGAGTATCCGTGTGCGTGTGGGGAAGTGTTTGTGGTCTTCTGCACTGAATAGTCTCAAGTCTTCTGCTGGCACACGTGCTGGCCGCTGCTGCACTTCAGGTAAGAAGATAATGATCACATCATTAAGACGCTACTAAAGCTGGCATTACTCGTTAGGTCAACGTATCGATCTTGACATTACGCGGCAAGATTCTTTTTAGATAATGCTTGTCCATCCTGCCTCTTGCTCGAGGAGGAGGAAAGAAGAGGGAGGGAGGAAATGCGAAACTAAAAGCAACTTGACACGCATCTCCTCCCCAAAATAAGAGCACTTTACTCCTTAAAAGATTTGTTCTGCTGCAAGGCTCCTGCCGTGTTGCTGCAGATTGGATTACTGGCAGATTTCCTGCAAGTCAGTAGAAATCCCAAGGGAGTTGCCCAGCTCGTGGGTGGATAATTTGGTCATTCTAAAAAAAGACTGTCCTTTGGCTCGGTGTGTCTGGGTGCACAGTGCCTTCCCCAGGGGCTGGTGCGGCCCCGCGGGTCGGGGGGAGGCTGTGCCCAGCTGCCCTGGGCTTTGGCCCCTGCTCCCCTTGAGACCCCCGGCTGCTGCCCGGGCACGGGGGCTCAGGGCTCCGTGGTTTCACAGCGGCGGTTGGCCAGAGTTTGTGGAGCGCTGCTGGTTTCCACCAGGAAGCTGAGGAGGAGGAGGAGGGCAGCATCTCGGCCGGGACCCTGTCGCCTGCAGCCCTGCCAGCCCCGGCCTGCTCGGGGGTCCTGCTCCTGGTCCCGGGGGCATCCGGCGCGGGGAGGGCTGCGGGGGGCTGCGAGAGCGACGGGTGCCACAGCCGGACAGGGTCCGCGCTTGCCATGGGCACCTGTAGCACCCATGGGTTATTGACCATCTGCCAGTAAATGAACCGCCAGTGAGCTCCCCGAGTAACCTGTCTGGAGCTGTAGAGCTTTCCTTGGAAGCTGCCTGTACGTTGGCCTTGTACCTATGTTCTGAACATATTCTAAAGCCTGGAATTACCCTTCCAATCTTGCTGCAGAAGAAAACACCTCTCGCTTTTTAATGAATTTCTGCTTGTGTTATCTCTTCTGTACTGCAGCTGTCCAAGCCAGTTTTTCCTCATTTCATTGAGCTCTTTTTGTAGCATGCTACTTTTAAGGCATTTTGTAAAAATAGCAGTTATTTTACTTTACATATATATATGTGTGCATGTGTTTTATATTACTGAAGCTTTATTTGGTATTTTAATCTGGGCTTACTGACTGCACTTTTAAGGACTTTCAAATCAAAAGTGCTAGCTCAAAAAATGCGCGATGTTTTTCAGTCTCTGGCTTCCAGAGAAGCAGCGCTGACACCAGCGCCGAGCTACTTCGGTATCCCTCTCCAGACACATTCCATTAAGAGGGGTCCATATGGTGTGTCAGGAGAAGGGGAGTGCGGAGCAGAACCTGTGTCTGCCAAAGAAAACTGTTTTGCTCTGATGTTCAGCATAGTACAACTTAGAGGGGAAAAAAATAAACATTGTCAGATGGGTGCTGCCAAATTTTGCGATTTATCAAGAATTCCAGGCTGTTCAGTGATATTTTTTTTTCTTCTGAATACTCCAGTTTCTGGAGCCTTGTGATTTACACAAGATTGTTCATTTTCATTTTTAAAACATGTTGTAGAAAACAGCCTCAAAATACGGAATCGAGAGGCTCTGGTGTCAGCAGGCCAATGAAATCCTCCACTGTATTGCGTTTAAAACCTGGTGGCTTTTCAAGTGCAGCTCCTGGTTTGGAGCCGGGGGGTTTTGGAGTGTCAGAGTCCTTGGGAACCGGGAGAGGGCTGACTTCTCAGGGCTATTGGGTGTATTTTTTATTTTGATCATGTCCACGGAAGGACAAGGTAAGTCCATCCGACCTGTTCTCCCGTTCCCTCTGAGCTTCCTTGCTTTTGATGCTGCTTCTGGTTTCCCGGTGAGAGCAGTTACCGAGCGGCGCGGGCGCCGGTGGTGGGGACGCCGTGCCCGGGGGTGTGCTGGCCTTCCCCCCAGCGTCCCGGGGGCACAGGAGCAGAGCTGCTCGTGTTCTCTGTTGCTTTTGGCCAAGCAAAACCAAGCTGCCGCATCTCTGCAGCCCTTTGTGTCCGCGTTGGTGCTCTGGGGAGATGAAAGGTCGCTGTTGCCCTCAAAGGGCCCCAGTCCCATCTCCGTGCTCTGTCTTCAATGCTCATTTCTTTCAAGGTGGGACATATTAAAATGCTAGGGTTTGAGAAATGGGCTGTTTCGCCCCCCGCACCCAGCTCTGCCCGAGCCGCAGCGCTTGCAGACCCTTCCCTGCTCAGCCGAGGTGGACGCTGCGTCTGCAGGAGTAAACCCAGGATTTTCTCGTGGTTTCTTTCAGTCTCATTTGAACTCACCTGTATTTCTTTTTAACATATCCAGTGAAGTTTTCCAAGTTTGTCTCAGGTTAATTCACACCAATAAACAGAACCTCCTGTCGCCAAAATGGACAGCGTTGTATACCTTTTGGGCTTTCTCCTCGAAACGTTTGGAAGATGCCACCTAATTAGAGTCTGGGGAGCTGAAGGAGCTGTTTTTGAATTTCTGACACTCGAGACAGATGTGGATTTGATCCTTATGATCTCCCGGGGGGCCCGATGTGTAGATCTGGAAAGTCTGCAAATCCCGTCTCGAGCGAGAGGAGGTCAGTGACAAACGGGGGTGGGAGGGTGCCTGCGGAGAGGGGTGCGGGTGAGGAAGCTTCGCTGCTGCTGGCCTGAGGAAAGACCTTGGAGAGCCCACTGCCGAAAGGGCTGGTCAGAGTTGTCAGTAAGTCTCCTCCTGGTTTGATGTGCCCTTCAGAGCGATGAAACGGGCCGGGCACTTCAAACCCAACTGCTGTGTGTAGGACCGGGGAGCGCCGGCACCAGACCTGAGAAGGCGGAGCCAGCCCTAACACCTCTGTACCTCGGTCCCTGAAATTAGCTTCTCTTGCAGTAATTTGCTGGAGAGACTGTCGATCCAGAATAACTTAAAAAATAATAGGAAATAATGTTTCCATAGGTTTGGGTGGTGCAAAGTTGAGAGCGCGGAAAGGGCTGCATCCTGACGGACAGCGCTGCGGTTGCTTTCACGCGGCGCTTTGCAGAGCTCCTCGGGCAGAGAGGGGTAGAACCTGACCCAGGCTGTCGGTAAGCTTCGTGTGAAGTACGGGGTCTCTTTTTGTGACCTTTGTGGTAGTGAAGTGTTATAAGTCAGTAGCAGGTAAATAAGGTAAAATATTTCTTTCCATTACCCATCCTCTCCTGGCACTGAAGCACTGGGAATGTCCTCGGGGGGGGCAATGGTGAGCACCCAGGAAGGAAAACCGTCGTGTTTCCTTCGGTTTTGGCTAATCGTTATCGAAGTTCTGCTAATGAGGCCCCCCAGCTCGCACTAAGCGGGGTGGGAGGAAGGGGGTGGCAGGGGGTTGTTGCCGAGGTTGCAGAAGAGGCCAAGCAGACGGGCACCTCCGGGAGGGGAGAAGGGCGACAGCGAGACCCGGCACGCTGCGCGCGTCGGCGCGGTTTTACTGCCGGCCCCGCTCTGCCGTCTGACCCGGAGCAAGTCGCGGCTCCCCCTTTCCTCCTCCCGATTTATTTTGGTCTTGTCCGCTTTTTCTTTGTTGTTAGGTTAGCTTGGGATTTACTGTATCGAAGCGAATTTTACAGGAATAAAATGGGGAAGATGAGCAGAGGGTGAGGGTGAGGAGGACGTGTGTGTCCTACAGCTGAGCAGCAAGGTTAAAATCTGGCCACTTGTAGCCCGCCGTGGATTTAGTTGCGAGATCAGCACTGTAACCTTACATAAAGAAGGGATATAAATCTCATTTCTCGAGGCACTTAAAACCGGATTAGCAAAACCATGAGCAGAACACAGTAGAGAGCACTTTTGCGTCAGCTTCGTGGGGGTGGGTCAGATCCTTCCACTTTTTCTTAAAAACATTTCCCAGCTTGCAGCCGGCACTTGAAAATGCACTAGTAGAAATTTGTGAATCTTCCCGTTGCTGGTTTCCAGCTTGGTTTTCCTTCTTTCCTTTTCCTTCTTTTTTTCCTTTGCCTGTTTTAAACGTTGGCTACAAAATGAATGCTTTCTACAGTCCGTTATCATGCAATGTTTTTAGCAGACACTCAAGAATTAAATATGTACGATTTCCATAATACCGATCATCCCTGTGGAAGTGCTGTTTTAGAGGGCATTCATCTCTGCTGCGGTAACAGCCGCCGCACCTCGTGCTGCCGGCCCGGCTTTCCCCGGCGCCCGAGGTTGGGTTTGGCCGGAGCTGCCCAGCCCCGCGCTCAGCCCCGCGCTCAGCCCCGCTGCTCGGCGTGGGAATGCGGCCGGGGAGATGCGGGGCGAGGGGCTGGGGCTGGGCGGGGGGAAGGCTGCCTCTGCCTCTTTGGAGATCTGGTTTTTGCGTGCAGAAACACAAAGCACAATTAGAATACAGTTATATATCCTCATAGTTATGAAAGCTTGGATTAACATGACATCAAGTTTTGTCTGGGGAGCCTTTTGCTATGGCTCAGGGAGCATTTGTGTGTGACAGTAATGGGCTGCAGTTAATATAGTTGAGTGATACCAGGATCTGGGTAAGAAGAAAGAACAAAGGGGGTTCATTTGAAGCTGAATTGCAAAGGTGGAATTATCAGTGTGAACAATCCGCTGAGATCGCAGCTCAATTATTGTATCGTGCATTATTTTGGTGTCATAAAGTGTAGTCAGTGAAGCAAAGTTAAAAAATCCATGTACGCAGCTCCGAAGGACGTCTTGTCGGACCTGCGGGGCTGATGGGTGGGCCTGTCGCCTTCTTCTTGGCACCAAAAGCCTCTCTCTGCCAGTTCTTGCAGTTTGTTTGATTTACCGAGCCTGTTTGCCGTGATTCAAGAGTCTCCTGTAACGTTTCTAGGAGAGATTCATCACTGGGGCATAATCCATTCAAGCAGCTTTTGGGCAAGAAGTGTGGCGGGTTTGACGCCCAGAGGTGTCCAGCAGCACGCCCAAGGGCAGCTGTTGGGCCCCGTACGGGAGGAGACGGCAGCGCTTCGCTCCTCTCCAGGGCTTCAGGGGGGGGAAAGTGAGCCCAAAGGTGGGAGCTGCCTTCCCCGTCCCGCTCCCCCGGCGCGGGCGAGGTGCTCGGGACACCCGCTGCTCGCCGGCCCTTCCCGGGGGAACGCTGCGCGGGGAGCGGGCAGACGTCCCGTGCGTGCCCGGGGAGGGGGCGGGGGGCCCCGGCAGCTCTGGGCAGTGCTTACAGGTACCCCTTATTGTGGAAAACCACTGCAAATATGTGTTGTTTTGGTCAGCAGCGAAAATAAGCTATCCTTTAAAAAAAAATAAACTGGACCAAAGTGTGAAAGGCAGTTCTGTGGGTTTACACTGCGCCCACGTGTAATGCTGCCTCAGTAACCAGAGTGCCCTCTTTGGGGGTAGAACTGGGGGTTTTGGTTAAGGTGTTTGGGCTGTTTTTCTGCTTTTAGCCCCGGTCAGCGTGATGGGTTGAGGCAGCTTCAGCTGGCCGTGAGCAGCTGCCCCGCAGCCTGGGAAGACGCGGTGCGTGACGGCGGGGACCGCAGAGCGCGTCGCTGTCCCCCGGGAAGACACCAGCACCCTTCTCTGCAGGGCTCCCAGCGGGTGCTGCAGAGGTGTCCGGGGCCCGGCGCTGCGCCGGTGGCGGGGTTGCCTCCCCCAGCGACAGCGTGCCCCTGCCCAGCCTGCGCCCGTCTGCGCTGCCCGCGGCCCCGCCGTGCCGCCTGCCCGCCCGGGCAGCCCTCGGTGGCCGTCTCCACGTGCCGGGCGTTACTCGGCCGTCGCACTTTGCACGGGAAGTTCACTCCCTGCCTGTGCCGTGAATCCCCCTCGTCTGGATCGTCAGGGCGGAGGAGGATCCTTGCTTTAATTTTCATTTAGAAACTGAAGAAAATGATTTGTTTTTCACAGAAATCATTTTGATGATTTGAGTTGCTCTGGGAGGTTGAATGGCTTCAGCGTGGTTTTAAACAGAAAAACCCTCACAGCAGAAAGCAATGGGTTTTCTGCATTAGGCTGTAAGAGAGTGGTAACGTAGTTCCAGCAATCTGGGCACGGTGATTATGCCGGTAATCCCCGTGCTGTCCAGGGGTAATTAAAAATTGCAGCTGAACCTGGGTTCCGAGTGACTGGGTGAGGCTCTGTCAAACTGATGAGAGCTTGCGTTGTTGACACGTGTAAAACTCAATTTACCCACCAATAACCGCAGTTCGTGGGCATTAAATTTCTCTCCAAACAATGCGACACTGGGGCACAGCGGGACGCACGCGTTCGCGGGGCTCGGCGAGGGGCCGGGGTGTGCGAGGAGCTGTGCCGAGCCGCAGCCAGCCCCGCTAATTGCTTTCTTTTGAATATTGCATTCAGCCTTAACAGCCCGTTCCGCTGCTGGATTGCCTTTCCCAGCACTCACACGGGCGCTGCGGAGCCCGGCCGGGGAGCGGGAAGGGCTGGAGCTGGAGGGAGTGGAATCAAGGTGGTGCTTTCACCATCCATCCTGACAGCCCGAACCGACGTTCCCGTCTGAGCTCCCTGACTGAGCTCAGATCGAAGGAGGCCGGGCTGCAGCCAGCGTCCCCGGGTCTGGAGTGATGCCAAGGGCAGACCGTGCCCAGCGCTCCTCGTTCTGCGCAGCCCCCGGGATTGGGGGCTTCGGGCGGGCGGTGGGCCGGTGATTGCCCCTGCGGTTCCTGCAAATGATGCTTTTCTGCCGTGAACAGGAGAAAAGACCCATTCCCCCAGGTGGCTTTGGGCTGCTGTCTCCTCGTCAAGACTGGTGGGCATGTTTGAAGAGAGGTGGAGGACGAGTTGTAACCCAGGAACAGCACGAACCGGGGCTCGCGTTCCGCTGCTCCCCAGCCGATGGCTTGGCACCGTTCTCGAGCGCAGCACCATGCAGCACTGCTTACAGCAGGCGTCTGCGTTGCGAGTGGTTTTTCCATAAATTAAAAGATCCCTAAATGTAGATATATAAGCTCAGTTTGATTTGGGTTTGAAGGACAAAGGGGGGAGAGAGTTCTGCTTAGAAGAACTAGCCCTGGAAAAGTATTCTTTAATATGCAAGTCAGTGTGTGAAAAGAGCAATAAAAGGAGAAAGGATCTAGCAGGAAATAAAATGAAACTTTTTTTTCATTACAGTCAAGGGAAACTTAGATGAGTTTTTCTTTGCTAATAAACTACACTGTTTCATTTTGCAGCTGAGCCTTTTGCTGAAGCTGACTGTGGCAATTGTTCAAATTTTATTTTTTTTTAAACTCTGGGCAATAAAAAAGCCCTTCATGCATCAGGAAGCATCGTCATGCAATGCTTGTCTTATCATCTTCACACTTACTCAGCAGGTATTTACAGAAGGGCAGGAGGAAGCTCTTTGAACTCGGTCCCGTTCCATTGCCGGGATGTCTCCTCATCAGCCCCGTTCACCCGTGGCCGTCCTGCCCTGGGGCTGCTCGACGGCAGCCGAGCACAGCCCCGTGGCTCCTGGGGAACGTCCTCGACGCCGGGCCGCGCTCCGAGCTCGTCTCACTGTGCGGCCGAAGGGCACGGAACGAAAACCCACAGGTTATCGAGGTCTGTTTAGCGGGTGAGGAAGACCTGCGCTCTAAATGCCGTGAGTTTGTACTCTCAGACGTGGGAGAGGTGTGTGGTGAGGTGACTGCTCTGTGGGCTTCGTCACTGCGGGAGCGGGAGCTGCTTTTCTGCTCGGAGTAACGCGGTAGCGCAGGGACGCGCTGAATCATGCGGTGCGGACCAGTGGGTCCCTTAGGCCTTGGTTCCAGAAAGAAAATGTGAAAACGCCGTTGTTGTCTTCAGAAACCACATCTTGGAAGGGCTCAATTGGACTCAACGCCGTGTTTGAAATTGAGCCACGCTTCATGGTAGTTCTGGTTTATTGGGGGTTGTTCCTGAAAGGGTCCGCGCGTGGCTGGGCGTCCGACGTGCCACGCTCTGGTGTTCAGAGGGATGGGTCCTGTTCCCCGTGCTGGCACGTGGCTTTGAATGGTCTCTCTGCATCTCGTTATTTGCGTGTTTGCCTGCGGGAGACAACCCAGCTGCTCACGTTTTGCTGTTGCGTCAACGGGGAGCATGCTGGGTTTGGGAAGGGCAGGCTTCACCCTGGTGTAGCACGCTGCGTTCGAGGGCCTGCGAGTGCTCTGCAGACATCTGAAGGCCCTTCTCCGCGGAGAGAGGCCGTAGCCTGGTTAGTCCTGGGTGTTGCTGGGTCCCTATTCCACGTGTGCCTGGCAGAGCCTGGGCCCTGCCCGGAGCCTGAGGGCCGGTGCGGGAGCTGCTGGCCGGGGCTGCTGGAGCCTGGTCTCCTGCTCGCGTGAGCTCCTCGCCGCGTGCCGCAGGGGAGAGCGGCTCCGGCAGCGGCCGACAGCCGAAACGCCCGGCGCCTCGTGCAGAGAGTCAGGCTCCCAGGCTTCGGGGGAGCGGGCGAAGGAAGTGTTCAAGGCCAGGCTGGATGGAGCCACCTGGGCTGGTGGAAGGTGTCCCTGCTCATGGCAGGGGGTTGGAACCAGATGATCTGTAAGGTCCCTTCCAACCCAAACCATTCTGTGATTCTGGCCAGAGGTATTTGCTGCACGGCTTCTTGGTGGCCCCAGACGGTCCCTTGCACAGTTCTGATGGGTTGTCGCTGTGCGGTTCACCCTTTTTTTTTCCCAGAAAACCACTAATTCAGACATCCTCTGCCTGCCTGTGTGGAGCGTGACAGCGGGGTGGTGGGATGGGCAGGGGGGCTGCTGGGGGCTGGAGCAGGATGGCACTCCCAGAGGGGTCCAGGTCCAAGCCAGCTTGGGCTTTAACTGGCTCCCCAGCTGTAAAACCGGACTTTTTTGTAGGGAAAACACTGCGTGCCCGCCCGGCCTGGGAGCCGCATCCTTTGCCGCGAAGCAAGCGGAGGTAGGCAGAGCCTGAACCGACGCTGCAATTCCATGACGTGACCGCGTTCCACGTGCTGCAGCCCAGAAGGGAGGACAGATGTTGAAGTCTGCTGGCTTTTCAGGTGGCTGCGGTGCTCAGTATGGCGAAAGCCCGTCGGGAGGGAGAGGGGGATGCACGTCGGCTGTCGGGGCGTGCAGCCGCGTGTTCGCCGGGAGCTGCCTCTCCTGGTGGAGTCCGTAGCAGCCGCGTGGCTTCCAAAACCCGCGCCGGGCACCCCTGAAGTATTGTCTGGAAAGGAAAACAGATTGCAACTTTGCGGTGCTAATATGCAAACGAGCACTGTGAAGGGAGGAAGAATTATTTCTGCTGACGGCAGCTAATGTTCCGTGAAAGTAAGATCGCCATCCGCCTTGCACCTGGCTTGGTGAAATGCTGAAGGAGCAATGTTCCCCCAGCATCCCCGCGGTGGCATGGCTGGGAGGAGAGCGGCCCCTTCCCGGCATCGACCTGCGCGGGAGAACCCGGACAGAGCTCCCGGGGGAGCGAAGGAGCCCGGAGGAGCTTCGGTGTTGTCGGCTCTTGTGGTTGTGCCGTGGTTCTTGGGAGGTTTGATGTATTTGAGCTCGGTTTTCAGCGGTGTGGTTACGTGGAGCTCTTGGCGTTTGCTTGCAGAAGAGCAAAAGCTCTCCAACGTTGCAGCAGCTGAAACGTGTAAACCCTAATGGCTCCCGTGCCAGCGCCAAAAAGAAGGTTTTAAAATCATTGTGTGTGCATTAAAGAAGTACAGTTTGTGTGTGTCTGTCTGATGCTTTTACCTGGTGAGAAGTCCTTCAGGCGGCTGGTGAGGGGACAGGGCTGGAGCAGGACGGATGGAGCTGGGCTTCTTTGTTTGTGGATCTTGCAAGAAAATACCGATCAAAAGTCAGTTGTTGGGGAAATCTGTAGAAAATAATGTGTGGCACGTGCATGTGCATGTGTACAGGGAGACAAGATGTCTGGAGTCAAGAGATACACAAGGACGCGTACGGGAGATGGATCTCCTGATGCCGGCCGGGACCCGAAGGCAAAGGTTTCCAGGCTGGCCCTGGGGCCACGTGCGTGCCCGTAGCTGAATTTCCCTGCTGCTCCCACCCTCTGCCTCGCCTGTTGGATGGCTGAAACACAGAGGTGTTTTGAGGCCTGGTGAATTAAATGTTTGTACGAGAGTTTGGAGGCTCTCCAGCAGATGTTGTGAACTAGGTGCTGTTCTTGCCTCTCCGGCGAAGGGCGGCAACGGGAGCGCCGTGGTTTAACACTGACTTCAGCTGGAACGAGGCCAGAATATGCTCCTTCTCTCGTTTTTTAGGGCATACTGACGTGTTTTTAGCTGTTGACACATCTTTTAGAGTTATCGATCGCTCCCTGGTTCATAACGTAGCATGGACCAACTTTGATCAGAGAAGAAATTTCTGTGGCACTGATTTCTGGCAGAAATGTTGATTGGAGCTTTATTATAGCAGGGATGGAAGCGCTGCTCTAATTCACAAATACATTTTGTTAACCAAGTGCTACAGCTTCGTGCAAACACGCGTATCGCGTGGCAGGAGGTCCGTCTGCTGCCGGACACAAGTCTGGGTGTCTGCGTTCGGTCCCGTGCTAGGTTAGCTTGTGCTTCTTCTGAAGCAGGCAGCCCGTCTGGGACGGGGACGCGATGGCGTGCGTGGCGGCAGGCGTCTGGAACGCTGCGGAGGAAAGAGGGGAGCAGCTCTGCCCCAGGAGACGTGGCCCCGGGGCGGGGGCCTCCCCTGCTGACCCCGCGTCCCGGCCTGGGCAGCGGCTCGCCGGGACGCCCCAGGCTGCAGAGCTGGCTCCGGCTGCAGCTCGCGTTGCCCTTGCCTCGAACCCCATCCGTGGGTGAAAACCCACCAGTGCAGGACTGGATTAGCTGGGGTGGGCGCGGGCGATGGGCTCTGTCGGCGCAGAGCAGCCGCTCTCGGTGGCGTGGAGACCTGCGTGGCTGCGGAGTTGGACGTGTTTGTCTGCGTGCCCCGCCGCGGGGTGGTCGTGTGTCCCGGCCTCGCTGGGCTGGCCGAGGGGACTTCACACAACGTTGGGCCAGGTCGGTGCGTGCGTTACTCTGGGGGGCACAGCAAGGGTCATCGTGGCAGCTCTGGCTTCACTGGTGGGGCGTTTGTCAGCTCTGCTGCCGTCCGGAGAGACGTCAGCGCGTAGGCTGTCCTGAGCAGTGGGACCTGCGTCTGTCCCCAGAGACCACCGGGGCCGTGAGCGCTGGGGCACGGGGCAGTGCCACCCTCTGCCCCTGCTCAGCAAACGCCGCCGCTCTTCTGCGGTGAAATCTGAAGTTTGTTGGTGAAATACTCGATCGGCGCGGGGCTGTAAGCAGCACAGCGTCCAGCAAGCTGTGCTTGGCCCGTCGTTTGGGGTTTGTGTGTGCTGCCAGTGACCACCTGGGGTCACGGCTGCGGTTCCGGCTGGAGGGTGGGCGTGTGTACCCGCTGTGCCCTTTCCCGTCGGGATCTCGGCGCGCTGAGCTGCAGCGCTGCTGGCCTGGGAGAAGGGCAGGAGGAGCAAGGAGGTCTCGCTGGCTCCGGTGAGCTCTCCGAGGCGCGCTCTCGTGTCGGCTCCTCCGAATCTCGTACTCCGTTTCAGATACGCAGCGCTGGAACCTATTTTCCCGTCGAGCTAAGGAGACCCAGGGGACAGCTGCCTGCATGCTGGCGGGCATAAATTGTTCTGGGCAATTAGACCTGGCTGCAGGACCTGATTGCGCGGATCGGACCGAGCCCGAGGCTTGCTCGCTCCGACGGGGCAGGCCCTGCTGTCTCCGTGAAAGCAGGGCAGACAGACACGCGCCCTGCGGCCGAGGGGAGGGTAGCGCTGGGATGCTTTTGCTTGGCTCTCGCTGTCGCTGTCGCCTTCAGCTTGGTTTCCACCATGAGAGCATCCCTGGAGTACCCAGCGTGGCAGGTAACCAGGAGGTGAGCGAGGCGCTGCCGGTGCCCGGCTCCACGATGAGCTGCTGGGGCTGCCTCCGGGGGGGTTTGCTCTGCACCCCTGCGCCTCGCAGGGACCCCCATGCCTCGCGCCGGTGGGGTCCTGGCTGCGTGGGCATGGCGTGCCTTGTGCAGAAACCGTGCCGTGCCAGCCTTGCTGCTGGCTGGAGGTCGTTACCAGCCCGAGTCTTACTGGCGCTGGCCCTGCTGCTCTTCCTTCCCGTGTTCACTGCCTTCGCTGCTGGTGGTCCTGGCACGGCACGGCAGCCCCCCATGCCGAGGAAAGCGCTGTCGTTATGTTTCCAGGTTGTTTATTTGCTGGTTGGGGATTTCAGGGTTTTTTTTTTTGCAAGAACCTTGTCTACCCGCTCATCGATGTTGGCCAATGTGTGCTGGAAATCTGATGAGGACAAGGGAAGTTCTCAGCCAGAACAGCAGGTCAGAGGAAAGCTCCAAGAGCCCTCCCATAGTTTGTAACTTGCTCTGAGCGTGGCAGAGCGCCGTGCTTTCATCAGGACTTCATGTTATTAATGCCAGAGGAGGAATTCATGAGAAATCGTCTATGGAGTCATCTTTAATTTGTCCTGGTGTCGAAAGCTGTTATTTCTGGAGAGCGTTAGTCATTCTTACGTCCCCCTTGTCGAGTAAACATTGAGTAACGTGTTGGTGTTTTGCAGGAGCGTTTTGAAGTCCAGGAGTAGCCACTGTGCTTTTTGGCAAGCGCTTGGGATGCTCTTTGCCATGTCACGGCTGGAGAGCAAGCCCCGAGATTAACGTGATTGAATGACTGTTTTAATTTCAGCCCTGATGGAGCAAAATTAGTTACAATGATATGTGTGTGTGGAATAAAATTGTGGTTTTATTAGCTATAATTGCTGAAGAAGACTTTTTAAAGACTTGACTGCTGGGGGGGAAAATCACTAGCGCTGGAATTTGTTCTTGCACAGTACGGCATTGATGATTACCCTGGTGTGTCAGATGTCAGTCCTGGGTTGCCAAGTCATCACCGCGCTCAGCGAGGGCCCTCGCCGCGCGCCTGCAGCCCCGGGGAGCGCTGCGCAAGCCGTGCCGCCTCGCAGGGGACGCCGAGCTCTCGCCGCGGCGGGGGCCGGGGCTGCTCGGTGAAGCTGCCGCGGCTCGTGCCTCCCACCGCAGTGGTCACAGAATCACAGAATCACAGAATAGTAGGGGTTGGAAGGGACCTCTGTGGGTCATCTAGTCCAACCCCCCTGCCGAAGCAGGGTCACCCAGAGCAGGCTGCACAGGACCTTGTCCAGGTGGGTCTTGAATATCTCCAGAGAAGGAAACTCCACAGCCTCCCTGGGCAGCCTGGGCCAGGGCTCCGGCATCCTCAGAGGGAAGAAGTTCTTCCTCATGTTCAGATGGAGCTTCCTCTGCTTCAATTTGTGCCCATTGCCCCTTGTCCTGTCGCTGGGCACCACTGAAAAGAGCTTGGCCCCATCCTCCTGACCCCCACCCTGCAGATATTTGTAGGCATTTATTAGGTCCCCTCGCAGCCTTCTCTTCTTCAGGCTGAACAAGCCCAGCTCCCTCAGCCTCTCCTCGTAGGGGAGATGTTCCAGTGGTCTCGCTTTGCTCCCGGCCGCGGTGGCCAAGGCAGCGGCGAGCGCAGGAGCGAGCCCTTGGCCGTCATGGGGTGCTGGAGCGGGGACCGGCCGTGCTCCGGGAGGGAGCCCATGGCCCGGTGCCGTTGTCCGTGCCGGGACACGGTGCTGCAAACCCGGCGGGCTGGGGCGGGAGGGAGCCGGCCCTGCAGCGAGGGCGATGGCGAGGGTGCCCCGGGGCGGGAAGGAGCCGCGCCAGGAGGGGGGACGTGCTTGACAGAAAGAGGGGAGATGGCTGATGTGTTTGTTTCTTTGTTTAATTCCGTTGTGATCCAACCCGGAGGCCTGGTGTGGGGGAACCGTGTTTTCTAACAGTCTGGCGTGCGATATGCATTTGTCTTAATTTATGTGGGGGGAGGTTGTAAATCTGCAGAAGCGCTTTGCTGGCGCTCAGATTTCACAGGCGCGTTGAAAGTAATGGCACCTGACAGTCTACTAGCAGCTAAGAGGTTTTTCTGCTTCAGAAAGGAAAATATTGGAGGAGTTGTGCAGTTTGTGTAAATAATTTGAGGAGTTAAAGCAGAATATCCAGCATGCTCTTCTTGGGAGAGCAGAAGAAGTGACAGACCTGCGAAGTTTCCGAGTTGGGACGGAGCGGGTAGGAACACAACCCCGCTGTGTGCATCAAGAATAGTGTGGCCAGCAGGACGAGGGAGGTTCTCCTTCCCCTCTACACTGCCCTGCTGAGGCCCCATCTGGAGTACTGTGTCCAGTTCTGGGCTCCCCAGTTCCAGAAAGATGAGGAGCTACTGGAGAGAGTCCAGCGGAGGGCTACGAGGATGAGGAGGGGACTGGAGCATCTCTCCTGCGAGGAGAGGCTGAGGGAGCTGGGCTTGTTCAGCCTGGAGAAGAGAAGGCTGCGAGGGGACCTTATAAATGCCGATAAATATCTGCAGGGTGGGTGTCAGGAGGACGGGGCCAGACTCTTTCCAGTGGTGCCCAGCGACAGGACAAGGGGCAACGGGCACAAACGGAAGCAGAGGAAGCTCCAGCTGAACCCGAGGAAGAACTTCTTCCCTCTGAGGGTGACGGAGCCCTGGCCCAGGCTGCCCAGGGAGGCTGTGGAGTCTCCTTCTCTGGAGATATTCCAGCCCCGCCTGGCCACGGTGCTGTGCAGCCTGCTCTGGGTGACCCTGCTTGGGCAGGGGGTTGGGCTGGGTGACCCACAGAGGGCCCTGCCAACCCCTGCCATGCTGGGATTCTGTGATGTGGGATCGTGGCCGTTGTTCCTCCTGGCTGTGCGTGCAAGCAGCTGGCAAATGAGTGTCGGCTCCGCAGGCTGCGTGTACACGGACCCCCTCTTGGCTTCGCTGCTCCGTGCGGACATCTCACGGTTGCAGAAACACCCGACCAGGTGGGCAGTCTCCAGGAACCGCCCCGGTTCGGCCGTCCCGGCTGGCGGTGGCAGGGCCCTAGCAGAGGGCTCAGCCCGCTCGACGCGCTGCGAGCGGCGATGGGCTGGCACCTGGCTTGGTCACCCCTGGCTGCCCCGTGGAGAAGAGAGGAGCTGGAAGTCCTGGGGAGGAAAGCGGGAGGAACGGATGGAGAATATTGTGTGTGCTTGCGCCGGGCTGGATCGGTTGCACTAAATTCAGAGCCTTTCTGAGTACAATTAATAGTCGTTTTATTTAGGTCACCCTGGTTTTGTTGCTTTAAATGTATGCTTCCATTAAAGTGGAAGAAAATCAAATACATTTATCTCTGCGGAGCCTTTTGTGAAACGGTTGGGCATATTTTAAATAACCCTGAGAACTGTTAGGATTATTAAAGCCCTTGGCTCCTCCAGTTTTTTTTCTTTCCTCCTGTTCTCCCTTATTCCTCCTTCCAGGCAGTGAGTAATGAAGTGGTGTGGCCCTTCCTTTTCTCAGAGCCCCAAATGGGTTGGAAAAAAAAAGTTAAATAAACTAAAGCCCATTAGTTAGACTTTGTATAAGAAACTGGGTCTAAACTGGGTATCTGTATGGGGTATGCTGGGACAGAGGAGAAGTCGGTTGGGCTTAGGTGTCTGCTTGTAACTGGTATTATCTGGCAAGTCTTTTTTTCTTCTTTTTTTTTTAATTTATCTTAAGTGCTAAGACTGTTGATTTTGTGATACACTCTCATTCGGTGCCCTGAATTAGTTTAGATTCATCGGCTCCGTTAAGCCTCCGTGTTGAGCCGTGCTGCATCTGACAAGAGGTGAATTGTTGGGTTGCGGGGAGCTTTCCGAGCGCGCTGGGCGGGAGGTGGCTCGCCGCGCAGCGTCTCCCGGCTCTCCTGGGGAGGAAATCCAGCTCCCGCCTGGTTTCTCGCCGTGCCCAGGGTTCCGCTGCGGCGCGCGGTGGGTGCTGAGCCCCGGTGTGCCCAGCCAGGCCTCGCAGGCGCCAGCTGCATCTCCCAGTCCCGTTTCTAACCCCGGAAAAAACTTCCTTCCCTTTCGTCAGCCGGGTGCTGGTGGCATGGTTGGAGTCGAGACCTGGAAAATTTGCGGTTCGGGCGTCTCTCAAAGACGGGGCGAGCCAGGGAGCCTCGCGCCGGAGGAGGGGTGAACTTCAGCTTTCGGACAGTCACAGCTCCGCCATGTCCTGGAGCTTCCTCTGTGGGTTAGGGTGGGTTTTTTTTTCCTTCCCCTGAAACAGGGATCGAGTTGCTTACTACAGGGTTTACTGCCGGTTACCTTGGCCGTGTCCCTTATTTCTCCTTGCTGAAAACTTGAACAAGCCGCTTGTGTTTGATTCACAGAGAACCGTGAGAAAGGGGCTGTGTGTGTGAGGCAGTGTGGTTTTCTCATTCTATTCAGCCCTTTGTATATTCAGATTCTTCGAGTTTCAGTTCTTGCTGTTCTGCCAGATTTCCATACCATTGATGGGGCTTCTGAATTAATAAGTTGCTTTCTCCCCCTCCCTCCCATACCCTCGCCACCTTTTTGCGACTGGTGAAAAGTTTTTCGAAGCGCGCTGCCCTCTCCAGATTGATTTTCTTCTCTTGCTTGTCTAACCAGCTCTTAGATGTTTTATTTTGCAAAGCGTTAATAGAATTTTCCTTTTGCCGTTGCACTTTATCTATTCAGGAGGTTTCAAGAAGTCTCATTGTGTCACTGGACTATGGAGGAAAGCGGCTATTCTTCTGCTACAATGGCTGCCCTAAAAAATAACGCAGGGTGGGGTACACTCAGAAAGGGCAGAGACGGAGATAAAATGTTCTGACCTTAGGAAACAGAAAAGATAACCAATTAGACATTGTTGAAAGGGCACCAGCTGGCTTAAAGAACACCCCACTGATTATTTTTTCTTCAAGGCGTGCTTGGTCCGCATCTGACACTCGGCTGCCCAGCCGCTTCGCCCCTTGCCGGTGTTCAGATGTGAACCGGCGGGGCTGACCCATTGGCAGGCGGCTGCGCGCCCGGCGCTGATCCCGGCAGTCGGTGCCACTGCTCGGAGGGCTGGAGCACCCACCTCCAGGGTGCCTGCGCCCCTCGGGGTCCCCGCCAGCACCGTGGAAACCTCCTGGGTCAGCCCATGCAGGCTGCATTTGTCACTGCTAATAAGGATTTATTTGCATAAAAAAGATCTCTGCCAAGACCATCATTCCAGCGCAGCGGGGCCTTAGCGCCCGTGGCACGAACGGGTGTTTACCCGGAGGACGCGGATCTGGTGGACGAGATGCTGCGTCGCGTTGTACTGGTGGGAGAGGCGAACAAAGCGCAGCTCCCCAGTATGCCCAGGAGCCGTCCCCAGAGCCCCTCACCCCATCCAGCGCCTGGTCCTGTGCCTGGAGCTGTCCCTCCTCCGTGGTGGCAGCCCTGGGAGGAGCAGGATGGGGCTGCACGAGAGGTCCAGCCCCGTGCTGGGGCTGCTGCCGGCCACAGCTGAGCCCAGGAGAGGGTTCTGCACCCTGCAGCTCCGGCTTCAGCCTGCTGGGAGGCTTTGGGCTGGATGTGGCCATGCCAAAGCAAGGTTACAGCTGGGTTGTGCCTCGTCTGGTGTCTTTTCTCCCCCTAACAGCAATACAAAGCAGGCTTTTTGAAGTCCCCAGGGATGTTCTTGCAGGAGGAGGTGTCATTTTGAAATGACAGCCCTTTCGGTGCGGGTTCAGCCAGGAGAGCCTGCACACAGCGGCAGCCCCCGGGTCGGGGGACAGAGGACCTCCCTGGGCTGGTGGGATCTGTGCTGCGCTGTGTCCAAGCCCGCTTTGGTACGGGGTATGAGGCAGAAGGAAGAGTCGCGTGTTAGAGCTTCAGCAGCGGCGGTTGGCGTGGGGACAAAAGGGTGGGCAGCACGCGCGCGTGGACCGAGGCGGAGGAAGCAGCGATGCTCTAGGAGACAGCGTTAGGTGCGATGTGTAATTTTTGGTTCCAGTGAGGCCAAGACCTCTGGGAATGAAAAATAAAGATTGCTGTGCAAACATAACCCCAGGGCAGAGATAAGCGGTGGTGGTACGGTGAAGGGGAGCTCTGTCCTTATCTGCCTTCTGATATTGCTCATACTGGTGAATTTTCCTCCTTGGAGTGAAGGAGGACAGCAGGACATATGGCTCTGTGCTTAGTGTGGTTTGGATTTTTCAGTGCATCAGCAGCTTTGGGTCTCATTCAAGATGGGTGTCAAGGAGGCATGCTGTTCTCCTCCATCTCGGGCCATTGCTAACACGCTTTGCAGACCACTTTTTCAAAGTCAAGAACAAGTTAACCAGAGACAGGTTTTTAGATGAGTTGAGGCATAATGTAAGGTTTTGCTGCAGTGTATTTTTTTACTATATCCTGGAACAGACTCCGGTGCTGTAGTGAAGAGAGGTTCAAGCCGTGGTTTTACCAACTTCCCAAAGCAAGTCTCTGCCCAGCCAAGGCTGACGCTGTAGCCCTGCACAGAAGGGGGCTGGATGCGTGCATAGAAGGGCTACAGTGAAACTACTCCCCCAGCCCTGAATTTTATCCAGGTGGGAGCTTTCAAATCCCGCTGTGACTCTGGGATCACGTGAAGGCAGCAGAAGCCGGCACAGCCACCGAAGGCGGTCCCACCTTCGCAGAAGGTGCAGCAGCCTGGCCCTGGCCTCAGCGCAAGCGCTGGTTTGGCCGTGCTGGGAAACTGCTCTGACTTCAGAGTGAGCTGGGAGAGAAACGGCGGTTTGTTTTAACCTGGAGAGGTTCCCTGGCCTGGGCTGGTGCGCAGGCGGGGAGGCGAGGAGGAGGAGGAGGAGGTCAGCGCGCAGCGGGCACGGGCAGGTGGGGTGAAAGGAGGGCCCTTCGGTGGCACGGTGTGAGGTGAAGCGAGCATGTAACTGCATTGTAAATCACTGCTCCTGGAATAAGTGATTTATAGAAAGACACAATGTGGAAGTATCGTAAAAATTACTGGGGGGAAAAAACTAAAAAAAAAAAAAGCTAAACAAACAAAAAACCCACCCCCACAGATAAGCAGTGGAGTCCTTTAAAGAATAAAACCTTTTCTTTAAAGATCTGCTCCCTTCCCCCAGCGTCTTCTGCGGTTTCGCAGTGGTGCAGGTTTCCATCAGCCCCTCGTTTAGAGCGGGGAGTGGCGAGTCTCGTTTCTCCGCAGAGAGACTGCCCGGGCCGCTGCCCGCCGCACGCAGGACCGACCTGGCCCGGCTCCCGCAGCTCTGAGCAGCACGGAAAGGGTGATAACGCTGGAAAATAAACCCCGGCACAACATCCTTCTAAAATAAGTGTAAAATCTTAGGTGTGGCTGCACAGATTAGATGGAGGTGGAATAAATCATGCAAATAGTAATGAAAGTTGAAAGCAATTTGGTTGCACTTCAGTGTTTCATCAGTCATCTCTCTTCTGAAGTGGAAATGCCAAGCCTGATGCGAATTAAACTCTCTCCCTCCTCCCTCTCCCCTCTCTCCTCTAGCTGTTCAAAAGGCCTTTGGAAAACCTCTGAATACCTTGCTTGGCTGACCAGATTTCACCCTGCTCTTACTTCTTGTAACCATCTAATTCTCAGCCAAGACAGCGACTCTTAATATGGAGAAGTCATGGGCTTGGTTTGCGTCCATGATTCCTCTCTTGGCCCTTCCTGATCTCCCTGCAAAGGGGAAGGAGCCTGGGAGAGAGGCACAGGCAGGGACCGGCCAGAGGTGGAAGAGCTGCCTCCACATCTGGCTTTGCAGGGCAGCAGAACGTTCGCTTTTCCGCTTGAGGATCAAATGTCAGGCAGGACGTGGGCTGAAAGCAGCACAGTTCCGGAGGAGGAGCTGACTGGGCAAAAGCAAGGAGATCCGACGCGTCGTTTGTCCCCGAGCCGAGGCAGCCCCTGCCCTTGTCTCCCCTCCGCAGTCTGTCCGGTGTGTCTGTGTGACCGTGCAGGCGGTGTGTTAAAGCATGCATCTCCCCTCTTCTCTCTTGCAGGTAGAGGACGCCATGCTGATGTTTGACAAGACGACCAACAGGCATAGAGGTAAGAGAGCGGGAGCTCAGGCGTCACCTTTTGCGACAGCTTCTGCCTGGTGAGCACAGCCCAAAGCCAGCGTCAACGCGATGAGCCGGTGGCTGAGCCCCGTGGGGCTAAATCCCGCTGTCCTGCCTCTCTTCGGCAGATAACGCTACGTGTCACCTGGATTTTTGTGTTAGAGATGACTTTTCTGGTCGGTCTAATGACTTACCTTTGGGAGGACCATTCTCAGGCTCCGCGGAGTCGCTGGAGGTAGCAGAGCCCGGGGAGCTGTGTGGGGAGGCTGCAGGGAAGCGGGGGGTTTGTGCCACGGTGGCTAGCGTTAGACTAAACTGGGCCCAAGGCCAGCTGGGCTGAGGCAGCAGGACATTGCGGCGCTCAGCCCCTCTGCTGGGGTTTCAAGTATGCTGGAACTTTGAAGCCGAGGGCTGCTCGTCCTCAGGTGCTGGTAGCTCAGAATAAGCGGGGTCTCCAGACGAGGAATTTCCCTCCACATATTTCACAAGAGAGATGAGGTTCCATCACCGCTTGTACAGTTCTGTGAGAATGAGCTGAGGATTATTTCCAGTGTTACGGCCATTCCTTTCAGTGGAAATAAATGATGCTCCTCTGTCCCTCGCGAGTGGTCCACGCTATCGCTGCAGCAGAGACGCCGAGCTCCAGGCAGCGAGCAGCCTGGCAGCCGCTCCGTTCAGCTGGGAGGGGATAAAACGTACCCAGGCTCTCACAGCAGCACCAGAAGCTGTACTGGGTTCAGGCTCCGAGACCCTTCCCTCCGAACGAGATGGATTTCATGCCCCGGTCCCCCTGCTTTAGGACAGCGTGTGTTTGGGGGCGGCGCGGAAGCCAGCGCAGCTTGTGGCTTCTGCCCCCGTGCCACGGCGTGGACGCGAGCCCCGAGGTTTGTCACTGGCCCCTTCGCGCTCCGGCCTCTGGGGGGGGCTCTCTTGGGGGGTGCAGTTGCTGTCTCAGCTCCTCGGCGTGGTGCACGTGGCCCGTTTGTCCAGGGCGGCTGCCAGAAGGTGTAAAGGAGCCTGCGCCCGGCCGGGCAGCGATGGCAGCCCTGGGAGCGGGCAAGGGGAGCAGCCCCGAGAGCCCGGCCGCTGCCGCCTCGCCGTCGTCCGCACGGCAGGGTCAGAAGACCTGACCTCCCAGCGCAGTCCGGATCATTCCCTGCTCTGATGTTTGCCTCAACGAGCAGCCTCGGGCGTGCAGATGGCTGGGCGAGTCGGCAGCCTCCAGGACAGCGTGCCCTGCCGCCAGCAGCGCCCTAGGCACGGGTCCCGCTCCGCGGTCGGGGACTGGAGTGCCCTGGAAGGTCCAGCAGCAGCGAGCGAAAGGCTTGCTTGGAAAGAGAAGCTCCTCAGAGCCGGGGAAGGCGCGGGAGCAGCCAGTGCCCAGCAGTTTTGTAACAGGAACCAAGCGTTCAAAACTCCTGCGTAGTTTGGAAAGTTCAATGCCTGACAACTTCCTTCTATATCCAGGGAATTTTCCACCCTTCTCTTTGTAACCACCCTGAAACGGGCCGTAAATACCCATCCCCGTTCAGGATCTGGGCGCGTTGTTTGTGGCGTTGAAGAGCTGCGTTATTTGTTGCTTTTGTGCTGGGCACGAGGTCCCAGCGGCCCCGCTCTGACGTGGTCTGCTGGGAGCTGGGCTTAAAGGCTACCGGGGGCTTTGGTCCCAGCAAGGCACACACTGGGCAGATCTGGCCCCGTGAAGGTGTTTCAGCAAGGCTGCTGCCTGCTTCTGTTTGTACTCCTCGTTTTCTTCTCTTAACCTGTGTCCTAACCCGGCAAGTTCACGTGGTGTGCATCGGGGAGGCTGGCGGTGCGTCCTGGCGTTCAGCTCCGTGCCCTCTCCTGAGGCTCCTGCAGCCCAGCACGCAGGTCCCTGGCCTGCGGCTGCTTGTCTCCGTGTCACCTGCAGAGCAGCTGGCTGGAGGTGATGCTCCCACACCTCCCGGAGTCAGGCTCTGTCCCCCGGCTTGTGCCGTCCGGGGCAGGGTGGGCTGGAGCCCCCTCCCCGCTCCGGGCAGATGAGGGAGTTCTGGGGCTCCCGGGAGGGTCGGCTCTGTTCGTGGGGCTCCTTCTGGGGCTCCCGGGAGGGTCGGCTCTGTTCGTGGGGCTGCTTCCCAGGGATCAGGCGTGCCCTTCTGCTGGGTGCAGGACACTGCTGCCTGTTCGCTGGGGTCAGCCAGGACTCCTGCGGGCGGGTGAAGCCCGGCCGGTGCCGAGGGGCTGCGCTGCTGCCAGCGGGGTGTGAAGGTCTGAGCCCCGCTCTTGAGCTCTGCCAAGTACAGATGAAAGGAAGACAGAGGTGTAAAAGGCAGAGCAGAGAGTCCTCTTCGTCTTCACACTTGAATTTATCCAGTCTTTCCTGATGTTTTCTCCTTCTCTGTGCAGGCAGCTACCACTAATCAGGCTAATGAGCTGGCCAGTAGCTGTGGTGATGAAGCGAGGTCTGCTGCATCGATCGTTTATAAAATCACCCCAGATTTTACAAATTGTGACATTCTGATTGTGTTGGGAACATGTTTAGAATGCAGTAGCGTGCAGCAACGGTGTTAATGGCAATTCTTAAAACCACTCGCGGGTTGCAATCTGTGTCTTCAAATTAGCCAAGGGAAGGAGAAACGGCAGAGAAAATACCCGTTGTGGTTTGCCATAGTTGGTCTGGGCCTGGAGTCCTCAGTGCAGGCGAGGGGAAGGCAGTGTGACCGTTCACTTCTGCTGCTGTGGGACGAGATCAGTTTCCTTGCGAGCAACTGGGGAATATTTGTGGACGCAGTTACACAGAATCACAGAATCAGAGAATGGTCGGGGTTGGCAGGGACCTCTGTGGGTCATCTAGTCCAACCCCCTGCCCAAGCAGGGTCACCCACAGCAGGCTGCACAGGACCTTGTCCAGCCAGGGCTGGAATATCTCCAGAGAAGGAGACTCCACAGCCTCCCTGGGCAGCCTGTTCCAGTGCTCCGTCACCCTCAGAGGGAAGAAGTTCTTCCTCATGTTCAGACGGAACTTCCTGTGCCTCAGTTTGTGCCCATTGCCCCTTGTCCTGTCGCTGGGCACCACTGAAAAGAGCTTGGCCCCATCCTCCTGACCCCCACCCTGCAGATATTTGTAGGCATTTATAAGGTCCCCTCGCAGCCTTCTCTTCTCCAGGCTGAACAAGCCCAGTTCCCTCAGCCTCTCCTCGTAGGGGAGATGCTCCAGTCCCCTCCTCATCCTCGTAGCCCTGCGCTGGACTCTCTCCAGTAGCTCCTCATCTTTCTTGAACTGGGGAGCCCAGAACTGGACACAGTGCTCCAGATGGGGCCTCACCAGGGCAGTGTAGAGGGGAAGGAGAACCTCCCTCGCCCTGCTGGCGCAGGGGTGCGTATTCCGAGCGCGTGTGACTCGCCCGCCCGCGCGGCGCCGGACCGGCACCGAGCACTTGGTGGAGCTGCACAGGTTTAACCGGGCGTGGTAAGAGGGATTTTCAGAACCGCTCATCCTTGAACAGTTTTATTAATACCTTGGGAAGGCTTCAGGACCCCACCCAGAACAAAACTTCACGCCTTGCCAGTGGAGCACAGAACTTTTAGAACATTGAAAATGTCATCAAGCTGACCACGTGGTGCCTCTGCTGGTGGCTCTTTCTGTTTTGGTGTCCCACTCTTCGTGGATGTTCTCCAAGGAAAAGAAGACTCTGGGCTGTTGCGTTTCATGTCTGTCTGTCCAGCTTAGCTTATTAAAGGCAGGCTACAAAAGCTGTGAGAATTTCATTGGAGGAGTGGTTATTTTTTAGAGTATTGTAGGTAAAGCCATCCCGGGGGTGCCGTGTCTGCCTGCAAGGGTTTTCCTTCTGGCTTGGCCCCTTCGTTGTGATAGCGGCGTGCAACGAGCCCGCGCTTAGAACGCGAATATCTCCGGTCAGCTTAGCTAGGGCACCGTTTCTTTTTGGAAGGAAAGTGTGGGTAATGCTCTGTTTCTGTGCCCTCTGCTGTGCTTTTACACTTCTGCCCATCGAGCAAAACCACGCACACAAATTCTCCAAGCACTCTGGAAGATCACTTTCATCACTTGCTTCGCTGGCTGGAATTTCATAGAGCTGAGAATTACTGGGTCAATCTTGAAAGGATTTTGTAATTGGAAAGCAAAAACCCAGGGTGGTGTTATTTTGTTACCCTTGAAAAGTGCAGATAAAATCTGGAGTTCAGCATGAGTTATTGATCTTTGGGGTGGGAGGGAGCCTGGCAAGATGCTGATGTCCTTCTAACTTGATTACGGGAGGGAGCTCCCGCAAGCACCCGGGTTTGCTGGCGAGCAGGGCGAGCCGCCGAGCCGGCCGGGGCGGCCGCCGTGCCCTTGTGCTTTGCCGCAGCCCCCGGCAGCGGGGTCTGGTTTGGTGTGTCCAGCCGAGCTGAGGCAACACGGCGGGCGGATTCGGAGGAGCGAGGGAAGGGTTCGGCGGAGGTGTCTGAACCGAGGGGTGCGGGAGCGGGCTCAGCCCTTCCCGCGCTGCGGAAAGGAGAGCGCAGCGAGTGCAGTGTCTGCTGATAAATTTGTTTGGCAACTCCCCTTTATTTCTGCGACTGCTAAGCAGGAGGGTAGAGATGAGTTGAGAGAAGGTGACGTGTTCGTTGGTTGCTGTAATAGGCTGCTCTTGGTCACAGCCTGCACCGCTCGCCACCAGCACGTCGCTGCTTCGTGCTTGCCTGTCGCCGTCGGCCGCTCCAGAAGCTGCCCGCGGCGTGCAGCGCGGCGGTCCCGCGTCTTCGACTTGCGAAAAGACCAATAAAGATGTTGAGCGAGTGAATCCCCCAAGCTGTAATTGCCGGTATTGAATGTAATGCTGTATGTTTTCCGAAGCCATACACCCCCAGAGTTATTTTCATATCAATTAATTCTCTCACATGGTTAGGAATGGCAGGGGAGAGAGGAGGGAAGTGACAGCAGGTGATTTGGACCTTTTTTTCCTTGAAACTCCACAAAATTAAAGGAAGGCAGGCTGGCTGTGTGATGCAGACAATATCCTATGTGTCAGAGGTTAGAACATCTCCAAAAGACGGGCATCGATCGTGGCGGAGCTTTGAAAGGAGCTGGGTTTTTGCAGTGGTTGCAAACCTCCCCGTCGTTCCCCGTGTCTGGGAGGAGGCTGCCTCGGGCAGGGGCTGGGCTGGGAGCCCCGTGGTGCTGTGCGAGGGGCTGCGTCGCGCTGAGGGTCCCTCCACCTCAGCGTCCCCCCACCCCCAGCTCAGCATCCCTTCCTCCAGCTCAACATCTCCCTTCTTCCAGCTCAGCATCCCCCCACCCTCAGCTCAACATCTCCCTTCCTCCAGCTCAAAATCTCCCTTCCTGCAGCTCAGCATCCCCTCACCCTCCAGCTCAGCATCCCCCCACCCTCCAGCTCAGCATCCCCCCACCCTCCAGCTCAGCATCCCCCCACCCTCCAGCTCAGCATCCCCCCACCCTCCAGCTCAGCATCCCCCCACCCTCCAGCTCAGCATCCCCCCACCCTCCAGCTCAGCATCCCCCCACCCTCCAGCTCAGCATCCTCCCACCCTCCAGCTCAGCATCCCCCCACCCTCCAGCTCAGCATCCCTTCCTCCACCTCAGCATCCCCCCACCCTCCAGCTCAGCATCCCTTCCTCCACCTCAGCATCCCCCCACCCTGCAGCTCAGCATCCCTTCCTCCAGCTCAGCATCCCCCCCACCCTCCAGCTCAGCATCCCTTCCTCCACCTCAGCATCCCCCCACCCTCCAGCTCAGCATCCCTTCCTCCACCTCAGCATCCCCCCCACCCTCCAGCTCAGCATCCCTTCCTCCACCTCAGCATCCCCCCACCCTCCAGCTCAGCATCCCTTCCTCCACCTCAGCATCCCCCCACCCTCCAGCTCAGCATCCCTTCCTCCACCTCAGCATCCCCCCACCCTCCAGCTCAGCATCCCTTCCTCCACCTCAGCATCCCCCCCACCCTCCAGCTCAGCATCCCTTCCTCCACCTCAGCATCCCCCCACCCTCCAGCTCAGCATCCCTTCCTCCACCTCAGCATCCCCCCACCCTCCAGCTCAGCATCCCTTCCTCCAGCTCAGCATCCCCCCCACCCTCCAGCTCAGCATCCCTTCCCTCCAGCTCAACATCTCCCTTCCCTCCAGCTCAAAATCTCCCACCCTGCAGCTCAGCATCCCTTCTTCCAGCTCAGCATCCCCCCACCCTCCAGCTCAGCATCCCCCCACCCTCCAGCTCAGCATCCCTTCTTCCAGCTCAGCATCCCCCCCCCCTCCAGCTCAGCATCCCCTCAGCTTGGCGGCTCCCCGGGCTGCTCCCCCGAGCCCCCGCAGCACCCGGGGGCTGCCCACCGTGCCCTCGAGCGGGGCACAGTGACGCTCCCGGCCCCCTCCCGCACCTTCTGGTGGGGCCGTGGGAGCTCCGCAGCCGCGTGGAGAGCTGTGCCTGAGGTGTGGGCTTGATCTAAAACTGCAAAAATCAGAGGGAAGGATTTGTGCGCCTGGTACCACCGAGACCGCAGGCGGGAGCGCGGGGTCTCCTCTCCCGGGGGGTCGCGAGGGTCGTGCTGCGTGTTTGCACCGTCCCCATCCAGGAGATTTCAGTGCAGAAGAGTGATTGTCCAGGTGGAAGCAGCTGGCGTAAGGGTTGTGTGCATTGGAAGAGACAGGGGTGATGTTCGTGAGATACTGTCTGTGCCTCGGCGAAGGATGGTGCTTTTCTTAGGAGAAAAATAGCCTTTTGTGTTCTGTCCGGCTGCCAAAACCTCCGTTTTGTAGTTGACCTCTGAAGTTATAATTGACATTTTTATAGATGAGATATAAATATAATTAAGAGTCACTGCAATTATTTGTTTATTGCCATCTCCCTCAAGTAAGGCAAGGTCGTGTGCATTTAAAAATACATCCCCAGGCAGTTTTGAGTAAAGAGTATTTAAAATATATAGAAATAATTGCCTCATTTGGTCATTTTCAGCGTAGCTTGTCTTGGCAGCAGCCTAGCAATAGTCCCAAGCGCTTTGAGGACAGCTCGGAGGGCAGCTTTTGCCTGCTCACATAGTTTTGCTTTTAGAAGGACGGGGCTGAAGGGAGGGCTGCTGTCTGACCCAGAGGGTTTGGGAAAAGCATCCCCAAATGCGGTGGTGGTGTTTTTTTAGAGCATAAAGTGCTTGAAGGGCTTTGGATGAGAAGTGCGACATAAGATAAAAACGGAGGTGGTATTATTGTTATTGCTTTCCTCGACGAGATGGGCTTTTATTCCCTTGTCAGCTGTATCACTTCATCAATGGCACTCCAGAGAGCGTGGCTGTTTTGAGGGAAGCGCTCGCTCGGCTCGGCCTCGCCGGTGAAATCCATCCCAGGGACCCGGGGCTGGCAACGCGCAGAGAGACTTTAACCCTGGATGCGCAGGGATGAGGGTGTTCGTCTTCTGCCGGAGGCACAGACGAGCGGAGGCGGGAGAGCTGCAGGCTGGGTGCTTTTGAGTGATTTTTAAACAAATATTTGCTACAAAACTTTGCGTGAGGGCTGTGAAGGTTCATTAGTTAATATTATTTACCATTCAGAGACCTGTCGGTGAGCGTGGTGACGGCTAAGCGATGATACCGTCAGTCATACCGAGCTATTTAGATTGCAGCTATGACATGTGCCATATTAATATTTTATATGTGTATGTTTTTAATATTACATCCTCACTGATAAATATTCATGTGGTAAAACACATGAAGGGCTGCGCGGTGAAGAGCGGTGTTCACACCTCCCTGCTTCGTGCCGCGAGTCCCCCTCCATCGCGGGCGGAACCGAGGTGGGAGCGGGCACGGCTGCGGCGGGCGAGATGGAACGTGGGGAGGGGGCTCGTGGTTTCAGCCCCGCTCTCGGGGCCGGCCGGCCGCGTCCCACCAGTTTCCCATTTGGCATCAATTTCTCCCCCTTAGCCTCTGTGTCAGCGGTGGGGACCGTGGGTGTCACCCCCCGGGCCAGGGTGGCAGCCGCTGCCGGGGCGGTGGCTTGCGCCCGACGGCGTGCCCGTGGCCCCGAGCTCGCCAGGCTTGGTCCTGCTCCCTGCCTCGGTGTTAATAAACACAAAGCAAAAAGGAAAAGCTGCCAATTCTTGGATCCGTCTCCCTTGTCTTTTAATTTCCTGGCCAGCGCCTATTGCTGCTGCATGGGGGCACCTGACGTGAGGTGTAAAAATAACCGCGTCCGAGCCAGTGTGAGCCCCGCGTCCCGGTAGGCTCGGCTGCAGAATAGCGAATCAGGCTCCCGGCCACGCTTTTCAAGGCGATTATTGAACGTCTCGGGTGGTTACAGTCATTCTGCCCCCAGCCTGGCGCTGGAGAACGCCACCTGAGGCTTGGAATAATTGCCCGGCTATGTACTGTCTGTCATACCTTATTGCTTAATTTTATACCAGTAATGAAAATTGCATCCAGAGGAGGAGAACGAGCGAACAGCTGCCCTGGCCGGGACGCACCGAAGGAGTGGATGCTCTGAAGAAGAGGAGAGACGGGGCTTGCCAGCAGCGCTTGGGAGATGGCTTGACATTTTTATTTTCTTATTTAACAAACAAATGCAGTAATAATAAGGAAAAAAATTATCATGGCAGCCTCCGGTAAAGGTTGCAAACGCAGCCCAACAATTAGTTTGGAAGTCTCCAGTTACACAATCAGACTTTAAGGTAAATATCAACTTCAAAGTACATCGTAAAGGACCGGAGGTTTGTGAAACTCGTTTGTATCTTGTCTTCATAGCTAACGCCTGTAAACCAATTATCTCATTCCCTCTCCCCGGCTGGAGAGCCCCACACAGCCAGACCTTTTGGCCTTCTTCATTTCTCCGGCTTCCTTTTGATTAGCCCTCATGCAGGTAGCACGAGGAGCAGCCGCAGAGCGAAGCGTTCGGTGCCGGGCGCTCTCCCTGCGCAGCCCCCCTGGGGGGACGAGCGGGGGACAGGCGTCCCCGACGGCCGGCGCTGGGTGGCCGGGGGCCACAGAGCGGATGGCAAGCATTGGGGACGGGGGCCACAGAGCGGGTGGCAGGTGCTGGGGACAGGGGCTGCAGAGTGGATGGCAGGTGCTGGGGACAGGGACAGGGGCTGCAGAGTGGATGGCAGGCACTGGGGACAGGGATGGGGGCCGCAGAGCGGATGGCAGGTGCTGGGGACAGGGATGGGGGCCGCAGAGCGGGTGGCAGGTGCTGGGGACGGGGGTGGCAGAGCGGATGGCAGGCACTGGGGAAGGGGATGGGGGCTGCAGAGCGGGTGGCAGGCGCTGGGGACGGGGGCTGCAGAGCGGGTGGCAGGTGCTGGGGACAGGGACAGGGGCTGCAGAGCGGATGGCAGGTGCTGGGGACAGGGATGGGGGCCGCAGAGCGGATGGCAGGTGCTGGGGTCAAGGACGGGGGCCGCAGAGCGGGTGGCAGGCGCTGGGGACGGCGATGGGGGCCGCAGAGCGGATGGCAGGTGCTGGGGACAGGGACAGGGGCTGCAGAGCGGATGGCAGGCACTGGGAAAGGGGATGGGGGCCAGCGTCCTGCCCTCGTCGCCGTGATGGAAAGGGCTGCAGGACGGGAGGGTCAGGGCCAGAGCGTAAAACGGGCAGGGAGGAAGCGGCGCGCAGGAGGAGGTTTAGCATGTTCCGTGGCGCCTGTGCGCAGAAGATATTAAACAGCTTTTCAGAGAAGAGTTTCGCGTTCTGGGGTGCAGCAAGCGATGGGTTTGCAGCTGGCCCGACGCCGCGGGCGGAGACGCAGAGCACAGAGAGGTGGGCGACGGCAGCGCGGGGCGCAGAGGTGTCGGTGTGGCAGCCGGGGCTCGGCGCGGGCAGGACCACGCGCGGAGCGCTGGGCGTTCCCTTCCCGTAGCACCACGGGTAAGGGTCGCTGGCTTCAAAAGAAAAAATCTTCCTGTTGGCTTAGTACCGACCAGTGTCGATGACTTCATGCAGCTGGACTACGCGTGTGTCGGAGAGCGCAAAGTAAATCGGTGGAGCCTTGCTCAGCTCTGAAGGGTTCTCCAGGAAGCATAAAGCAAGAGTTGTGCAAATATTTAAGAACTTTTTAACAATTGTGATAGTGGTTCAGCTGCAGAAAGTCGCGAGAGGAGCTTTGCTGGGATGAGCGCGGGCGTTGGGAGCGGGCTGAAGCTGTGCCGCGAAGACGGTGAGGTCGTCGCAGTGCGGCTTCGGGTTGCCAGCGTGGTTGTCGCTGCTGAGCAGCCGGGTTGAGTGACAGATAAATTAGCAAAAATCCTGATGATCTGTGAATGGAAAGAAACCCTCAATGCTGCGAAGAAGTTCTTGCTTATGAATCTCTTCAGCTGATGAAACCAAACCCCTTTTGCTTCCCAGAACGCGGGAGCGAAGTGATTAGCAGGTAGCGCCTCAGGTCTTGGGGGACCGTTTGAAAATGTTAATTGAGGAAAGGCCAGAAACAGGAGGAGAACAAAATGCAACATTTACATAGACAGGCAGTCTTAATGCAACGAGCAGAATTAAAATCAGCGTGGTGACCTTGAGAAAATAGGCAGCTACTCGCAGCATGGCTGTGCCCAAAAATGTGATATGGAAATACGGAGCGACACTGAGCGGCTTGCGCTGCCTGGTGGGCTGTTTGCTTTTCCCAGTGGATTGCTGAAAGCAGACTGGGCGAGTCCTCGCCTTGGGGGGGAGGGGGGCTTTTTTTTAATATCTGTGTTTTCGATCTGCTGGTTTTGATCATAAGGCTTTTACTGAAGGTGAGCAGGACGTTGCTGGGGCGGTGCCGAAGCCTTTCATTTTCCAAGGTCATCGCGGTGTGTGGAGCCTCCCGGTGATCTGTATAAACAGATAACACATCCCCTATCCCCAAAACCTGGAGACTCAGCAGAAACGCGGGTTGCACAAAGAATGCTGCTAGCAGAAGGAAAGGCTTTGACCCCCAGCCTGCTGTTGGGTGGGCTCTCTGCTGTCCTCGCCTCCCGGCTGCGCTTCTGCTGCGCTGGGGGTTTCGGTTTGAGTGTTGGTACCTCGGGTGGGGGCTGCTGGTCCAAGCTGTGGGGTGCAGGAACCTGCTGACGGGGTGCGTGTGCTGGAGCCGGAGGCTGACCCGGGCCCCGCGCTGCGCCGGCGGAGCAGGAATTGCTCCCGGGGTCGTTTTTGCGAGGCGAGAGCTGCGAGTGGCTCTGCTGCCCGGAGGAGGGCTCGGCAGTGGGGTGTGTAAACAGAAACATTGCTACCCTGCAATTAGCGGTTTACAGCTCTTGGTGGATACATTCCACCTAATCAATCCTCTTGTATTAGGAAATTAGAAGCTGTTAAAATTACTAGCTTAGATACGCAGAACGTGTGCTGCAGTGACACGGTGTCGGGTCTCCGGGCAGGTCCCGCAGAGCCTTCCTCGCCTCCGGCTCTCGCCAGCCGCCGCCGTAGCCTGCTCCCCTCCTGCGCACGCTCGCTGCCGGCTGGCTTGCCTGGGCAGCGAAGGGCAGGCGGCTGCCTCTGCCCCTTCTCCCGCTCGCTCCCTGGAGCATTTACAGCTTGACCCGCACCACGTCCACCGTCCTCTTCCGCCTGGTTTCGGTGGCCACAGAGCCAGCACCATTGCGGCTCCGGCCCCGGGATCTCGGTGCCGCCGTGAGCCCAGTGTCTGCAGAAGGAGCCATCTCGCAGGGCAAGACAGCGGTTGGTCCGGGCAGCGATTTTCCCATGGGATGCTCTTCAGGATTTCACAGCTGAAAATGCTCTTGGAGAGGGGGCCAAGAAAGCCCACTGCTTTTTTCTGGTTTCCTCTGATAACAGCTCTGGTTTTCCGCTGTGCCGGAGCGAGGGTCCGTGGTGTTCGGTGCTCCCGGGAGCCGTCGGACTGCTGTGGGTGGGAGAAGGTTCAGGTCGCTGCAGCTCTCGGCAGCCCCGGTGTCTCTGCCGGCTCTCCAGCCTGCGGGGACACTGCGTCCCTGCCCTGTGTCACCGCGGTGGTTTGCAGGTGGTGACCGGGACACGCGGAGGGCTTGGGTCTTGCCGCTCCTTGCAGCAGCCGGCAGCTGTGACGCGAGCGCTCGGCTGCGTCCGTGTACCGTGTACCCTGCATCTCAGGGGCTGTTCCACCAGAGAGAGGAATTAGGTGACCCTGCTTCGGCAGGAGGGTTGGACTAGATGACCCACAGAGGTCCCTTCCAACCCCTACTATTCTGTGATTCTGTGAAAGCAGGAGCCCTGAACCACAGCTAGAGCCGAGCTCCCACACTGGGACTGAGCAGACAGGAGCTGCGAGGGCAGATGGTTTGCTGCTGTAAATCGTCTGGTGGCTTCGATGAGCCCGTGGCAAGCGGCTGCGAGCGGCAGGGCCCTGACTCGCCGCGATGGCGGGAGGTGACGGTGGCACTGAGCGCCGGGCTGTGCCTGCGCTTGGCGTTGCCCTTGGCCGCGCTGGCTCCTTCCCCCGTCCTGGCTGGAAAGGGCCAGGGTCGATTTCTGTGACTGTCTTCGCCTCCCCACCGGCGTTAGCAGCAAGACAAGAACAGAACACCTCCAAAAAGCGTCATTCTTCCCCCATTTCTTCATCCTTTTCTTTCCTCCCTTCGCACGAGGCGTCGGGACTCTGCCGGTGCGTGCGGAGCGGCGCCGGGTGGGCTGTGTCGCACGGAGCTCGTGGAGTCCGCGCCGGTTCACGGCGGTGCCCTCTTACCTGTACTCCATAGCGTTTTTCCCAAAACACTAAGTTTTGACTGAATATTTCTTTAATTAGGTTGATTAATAGGTACTGGCAAGGAGTCATTTTGCTTATTCCGTATGTTTTTTGTATATATGAGCTGAAGTAAGAACATCTGGCACTTTTATTGCTGGGTCCGATAGAATAAGTAGGTTGAAAAACAGCTTCTTTCAGAGAACTGCAGGTCAACAGATTTGGGCCGTGGGGATTTGGTGTTTTAATTGATGGAGTGTTTTCTGGACCAGAAAAAGTACCTTCAACTAGTGTCGTAATTTGCAGATTATTCTCAATTTCAAAACGCCCGTCCACGCTAGCAGCTTCATTATTTCTCCGCTTTGGAAGAAGACCAGGAGCGAGCAGATGCCACGAACCCTGCGCAGCCCTCCCGTGAGCGACTGCGCAGCTCTTCGCAGGCACGAGGCGCATTCAGCCCGGCCGCGGCCCGGTGGGCGTCGGGGCGGTGGGCGTCGGGGCAGTGAGCTGCCTCGCCGGCGGCTCCTGCCAGAGCGGGGACTTCGAGCACGGCCCCAGCTCGCCGTGTTTCCCCTTAGTGGGACCGTCGCCGGCCCCGCTGTAAGTCGTTTGAGAGTTGTGTGGTTGGCTTCCGTCGCAGCAAGGCTCCGGTGATGGAAACCGCCCTCCTCACCCATCCGTGAGTCACGCGTGAACGCACGTGTTCAGCAGCGCACTCGGAACTGGGGCAGGATCCGGAGGGAGAACCCTGGCAGGAGAACAGGCGTTCGGCGTCCTTGGAGCTACGAATATTCCCCCGTCAGCTCGCAGGAAGCTCGGATGAGCAGGAATCGCTGGGTGTGTTGGAGGCAGGTTTGGCTTTTGCCAAGTCCTGCTCCTGCAAGCCCTCTGCCCTCCGCTTGCACCTCCGCTCGCGCTGCCAGCGCGTCCCCGCAGCGGAGGGCTTGCTTCCCCCCCGCTGGCGAGCTCCGTCCTGCGGGCACCACGGAGCGAAAACCTCGGTTTTCCTCCAGTCTCTGGAATTTCCCTGCAAACGCAGGAAAACAAGGACGACAAAATCCCCAGATGACAGGAGCGTGGGATTTGTTTGCTTGCGAATCAGCAGCCCCCTCCCTGCTCCCGGCGGTGCCGCTCCGGGGTTCTCCGGGCCGTTCGGCCCCGCGCAGGGGGGAGCGCGGGGCGCTGGCGCTGTACCCGGCCCGGGTGCGGGGGGCTTGGGGGGGATGGAGGGGCTGACAGCCTGCCTGGCTGCGCGGGGAAGGAGCAGCTGCCGAGGGAAGAGGGGAGCAGCTGTGGGTATGAAATTAGTCATTCTATGAAGAAATGGATTTGATAAATAATAAAACAGTGGTATTAACAACAGATGCTTTCCAGGTCAGGTGACTTTGATAAAAGCACCCAACAGCCGTGGGTAATGGTATGAAAAATATGTATCTATATTTATAGATCAATCTATATGAAAAGGCATATAAATAAGCGCGTGTTTGCGTATGGAGGTGTGTGTGGACGTGCTGATGTATAAATGTACCTGGCATCTATTTCTGTTCTAAAATGACAGCGAAAGTGTCGCTGCTCCCGCTCTTCGCAGGCTTTGAGACTTGCCAAGAAAACCCGCGATCTGCTCAGTGTCTCCCCCCTCGCTCCCCAGCGCCGGCTCCGGTTGTTTTTATATTCATACCTTTTCATTCTGAGAACTGTTTTGATTTGTAAAATACCGTGCCTCATACAATGTTTCCTTTATGATGATTTAGTACGCTCTTCTTATCTTTCACCTTAAATCTTTGATAAGAGCGTTTTAAAAATGGAATTGCTACCTGACACCATTACGCGCTCCTGGCTGCCTGCCAGCGGAGACGGGTGCTGCCTTCGGGAAGCCTTCCCCGCAGCCCGGGGAGCGCAGGGGCTGGGCAGCTTGCAGGTGGGATGGAGGAGGCTGAGGAAGGGGAGGAAGCACAGCAGGACCGGCCGCTGCCTGCTGCCGCCGGGCTCGGCTCCTCTCCTCGCCCCGCCGTTGCCTTCGGAGCCCCCGGCCGCGGCGGAGACCTCCCCGAGCCCGTCGCGTTCGGCGTGGCGTGGCGGACGCCGCGCTGTGGCAGGGGCAGATGTTTGAGCAGGGTCGGCACCAGCCCCAGCCCCATCCCGGCGATGCCAACGGTGGCTGAACGCTTCCCTCTCTTTCCTCCCTGCTAGATTGCTCGTTAGTCTAATTGCCTGCCGTCGCCGCAGTGCTGGAAGCCGAGGGAGCGTGTTGGGGGAGAGGTGAGAGGGTGACTCGGCGGTGGGCTCGGTCTGTTTTCCCCTCGAAGGCCTACAAGCAGCAAACCTGGGGATCGTGGCGTTTTTGTAGGGCAACCCAACGTTGCGTGCGAGTCTCCAGCGCGTCCAAGTGATTGAGGTGTCGTGGGGTGGCTGCTGGTTGCGCCTGCGGAGTGGGGTTTGTCAGGGGAAGGCATCAGCCGTGGGCGTAGCGTCAGTAAATGCAACTGTCTGGCATGGCAGATCAGTTTTGTTTTCATGTAGTAGATTTAGTGAACTCCTGTCTTTATAATTCATGGTGCTTGCTGGATGCATCCATTTCCTCTCCGTAATGGTGCTGGTTACAGACCTGTCCTTCGTTAGAGGCTTTCTTGCGGCTGGCGAGCTTCCCTCTCTCCAAGTTGCAGTGACACCTTCCCAAAGCGCGAAGGGTTGGCTAACAAATTATTTCCTTTTACATTCAACGCCATTAGTAATAAACATAGCCAAAAACTTCCCTGAGTAGTTGATGCAGTATTAATTATTATTATTACTGAATCTTTTGAAAGGTCATTGGCGAAGACCCATGGGATGTGTTTGCCCCGCTTGCTGGGGCGCGTTCTTGGGCTGCTGTGGCCGTGACACCGCGGGCGGGTGGTGCCTGTTCAGGTGCCTTTAGGTCGGAGCCGACAGCAGACCCCGAGCCCGCTGTCAAGTGATTTAATGGCATTTGTGTCCAGCCTAACCCAATCTAGCTCACCTCGCAGAGAAGAAAAAAAAAATAATCCTGCATCAAAATTACTGCTTTTGGAACTGTCGTGTCTCTTTTGAGTAGGAGCTGGAGACAACTAGACAAGGTTCAGTGAAAGCGGAGAAAGAAACATTGCTTTCCGAACACAATCTCCTGTCAGCAGTCACTTTGCAACAGCCGTTCAATCAAAATGCTAATAGCGACGGCAACGAGGGAGCGAGGTTATTGTAATACTAATTGATAGGCTGCGGGGATGGGTTTTGATAAGTGCTGTTGAAGATACATTTTTGAAATATGATTCTCTTTAATTACGATGGTACTAATAAAAAATGAACAAATGCTTTAATGATAGTTTTCTAGGTAATGGCTTGAAGATATTTGCTCAAGTTATTTTGTAGGGTTTTTTTCAACCAGAAATTATGAAAATCACCTTAAAAATAAAGCTGTACGGGAAGGTAGTGACTTCATCTAGACTTGCGTGGCTACTTTGCATCAAAATTAATACTGTCAAATGTGAAGCTCTTGAATAAGAAATCCAGTCATTCATTTATACAGTAGACTTTGCTGAAAGCCTGCAGCTGAAGCTATGGTGCGTGGAGGAATGCATTCAATATCTAATGCTTGTAATAATTTGGATCAGTTATGCCAGCAAGGCTTTTAAAGTACATTTTGAGGGAGGGGAAGCAGGGGCTGAGGGGTTTTCACCGAGGTGTTGAAGAACATCTGGGGTCCCAGCCCAGGGCTGATCCTACCGATGGGGATTACTGACCATCAGCGATGGGAAGCTCCAAGCCAAGACCCGCTGTCCCGGTGCAGCCGGTGATTTTCCGTGTCCCCGATGGCTGGGAGAGCTGTGCCATGGCCCGTGGTGCCTGCGGGGCTCCCCAGCCCCCCAGCCCCTTGCCGTGGGGCTGCGCCTCGGCATCCCGCCTCCTCGGGCCCCCGCTTCAGCCGATTTCTGATGCATTAATTGATAACAAAACGAAGCAGGGTTTTGGGGGGGAGGAGGGGTGCTTTGCGGTTGTTGGTGTGGGTGGGGGCTCTTTCTGCGGCAGGGAAGGATGATCTCTCCTGCCTTTCAATTTGTCAAGCGCTCTCTCAAAGATCTGCCAGAGAAGAAAGGGTAATTAATAGGCTTGAAGTCATTTCCGATGTGTCAGTATTTCTGCCTTGCTTCCAAGTGATAATGTTTGCTGGCTCCAGGCCTCCGGGGAGCCTTCCGTCTTATTAACTTGTCTAGGAGAAACAGTGAGTGGGGACAGCTTGGGCCAGTGGGTGACATGAAATCAGGATTTGTGGTGTAGTGAGCTGTAAACACGGGGGCTGGCTGAGTAAAAAGTGGAAAGGAAAAAAAAAATAAAGGAAGAAAAATACGTTAAAAAGGCCACTGGTCACGAGTCTGTATGATGGAGAGGGGGATGCACTCTGTGTGGGGCAGCCTGTACCCGACCCGTGGGGCTGGGCGTGCCGCGATGCCGTGTCACCCGCAGCCAGCTTGGCACGTGCCGGAATCGGGTGCTGGTTCTGTCGGGGTGCCCGTGGTCCGGCACCCACTGCCCTGCGCCGGCGTCGGGGACAGAAAGCGGCGGTGGGGGCCGGCGCTGCGGCTGGAGGAGCCGTGTGCCAGCCGGGCCGTGGCGTCAGTGTGTCCTAACCAGAGGCGAACGCGGAGGTCTGCGGCCGTCCCGTGGCTTCGGTCCCGTCCTGCAGAGCCGTTGGTCCCGCTGCGTCGGCTGGCGAGGCCGCGGGCAGGAGCAGCCCCCTCCCCCCGCGCCGGCAGCCCCCGCCTCGGAGCAGCGGGCGGCCAAGGCGTTCTGGAAGTCAGCTGTGATTTTTCAGGATGCTCGACTCGAGGAGCTGAAAAGGGAGCTGGTTCTTAGCAGGCCAAGGGCTGGGTCCTGCTCCTCACCGCTTTGGTCTGCTTGCCAAGTCGGCTGGCAGCTTTCAGAGCTTTTCTTCACTGTGTTTGAAAACTTGAGACATGTGGGGTGCTTATGTGTGAAGACACCTTCATTCTCAGGACAGCTGCAAGGGTTGAGCAGCCCTGCGTCCTCTGCGGAGCCGGAGAGCCCGGGACACGCACCGAGCCTCGCGCAGTGCCGGGGTGGAGCTCAGCCGCAGCCGCAGGAGTGAACTCCCCGCTGCTGCCCTGGGGGAGCGTGCGATGCTGCGCCTCGTGGCGAAAAGGCCCTCTCATTCCACGTGTCCCCAGACCTGCTCTTCGGAGCCAGAATCACAGCATGGTCGGGGTTGGCAGGGACCTCTGTGGGTCACCCAGCCCAACCCCCTGCCCAAGCAGGGTCACCCAGAGCAGGCTGCACAGCACCGCGGCCAGGCGGGGCTGGAATATCTCCAGAGAAGGAGACTCCACAGCCTCCCTGGGCAGCCTGGGCCAGGGCTCCGTCACCCTCAGAGGGAAGAAGTTCTTCCTCGGGTTCAGCTGGAGCTTCCTCTGCTCCAGTTTGTGCCCGTTGCCCCTTGTCCTGTCGCTGGGCACCACTGAACAGAGTCTGGCCCTGTGCTCCTGACACCCCGTAGCTCTGCATCCTGCCTTTCCATCCTCCTCGGCGTGTCTCCGTGTGTTCTCCATCCTGCTGTTCAGCACAGGACCAGCCTCCCGCTGCCTTCGCCTTTCGGCTCTGCGGCGAGCGGGACGTCACCCATCGCCTGCCCAAGCCCGGGAGGGGACCGGGCAGCTTCCGAGCAGCGTTAGAGGAGCAGCTGCGCGAGTGTAGCTGGCAAAGTAACGGTTGGGTTTCGCCCTGACTCCCCGTTGTTAGATGGCTTCCAGGTCTTGCTCTGGAAGGGGATGCACGGGAGCGGAGAGGTTTCTAGTCCCTGCGTGCGTTTGGTAGCTGCACCTGTAACCACAGGACTGTGTCACCACGGGACTGCGCGTAATGGCTTCCCGCCCCCTGTCCTGCTGAGGCTTCGTTAATTAGAATTGGAACACTTAAAAATAGAGATTATTTTTAAACTGTTTTCCTGATTATCCCGCATGATGGAGAAAGGAGATTGGCGGGATCTCCGTTTCCCCAGGCGCAGTCCGCTGTGGCTCTGCCTGGTTGAGGAGCCGTCCCCGGAGACATCCCCGCGTCGCGCCTGCGCCCGTCCTCGCGCCAGGAGAGGTCCAGCCCCGTGGGGCCCGCGGCCGAGGGCTCGGCGGACGCGGTTCGTTCTGTCAAGGTGGGAAATCAAACGGTGGTGGGTCGGTTCTGGGGTTGGGATGTGCTGAGTTGCCCGCTGTAGCAGGAGCTGCAGGATGCCCTGAGCGCGAGGCGCGAGCGGGTCGTCCCCGTGCGCTCACCGCGGCGGAGCGAGGAGGAGGCGCCGAGCAGCCATGTTCTGCGCGGCTGGCTGGCCCGTCTCGCGCCGCGTGGCTGCGGCGGGAGCTCTGACCCCGTGGCAGAGGTGGGCTCGCGTCAGGGTGATGCTGTATCTACACGTTGAAGTGCTTTGCTGGTTTTGAGTTCTCCTTCGTAGCGTCGGTGCCGGAGCGGTTTCGCGAGCTGTTGCAGAGCAGCACAGCGGAGGCAGCGCTGCTCGCCGTCGCGTCCGCGCTGCTCCTCGGAGACTGTTCCCTTTTTCACTGTTTAAAGTAGCAAACCTTGGCGGTTTGGGTCCCTGGGAAGGAACAGGGCGTCTTTCCCATATTGGCAGGGTTTTTGCTTCTCTTTCTGATCTCACTCCTGTTTGTCAAGCCCACTTTTCATTTTCCGGGGAGATGATTATGACTAAACATCTCTGACAACCTCTTTGCAAAGTGTGAGAAGGCTACGATGAAGAAAATAAAGGAGCCACCTCCCAGCTCTTCGGTGATTAAGCCACTTAACGGGCAAGTTTTTCTCCTCTGCTGCGGAGCCTGTTTCTGCACAATGAAGTTCCCCTGGCAAGCGCTTATTAGGAAGGCACTGGTACAATCTAATTAAAATTTGGTTTAATATTCTGTGAAAATTAGAACTGAATCCTTCCTGTTAGAAAGAATGACCGTGCATGTATTAGCCTTCTATGTTTTGTTGTTGTTGTTAGCTTGTTCAAATACTAACACTCTCAAAATGATAGTTTCCATCCATTAACAGAGCTTAATTCTCAAATTAAATGATGAGTGATAGGTAGGAATAGGTGAAAGCTGGTTGCTGGAAATTTTTTTTTAATTTTTTTTTTTTCTAATGCTAATGTTACTTCCTAGGGGTAAATAAGAGGAGGAGAAGCTGTACAATATTATCGCTGTGAAATTAAACTCTCATCATTTGAGGATGGAATTTACTGGCTGAAGGTTTACTCTCCGTCTGAAGCTTCGTCCTGAATCCTTCCCGCTAATTGCCTGCTGATGAGCTGAGGGACAGGCATTGCTACTGGGGGCCTTGAGCCCCAAATGATCTCCCGCAAAGTCTCAGACCAGCAGCACCGAGTGGGAGACCTCGGTGGGGCGCGGGGGGCTGCTGCCAGCAAGCGAGAGGCCGACGGGGTTGTCCCCGAGCCCCGTGCTCCCTGCGCGGCGGCCGGGCACCTCGGCAGCCATTGGCTTTGTCTTTTTTTCCCTTTTCCTGAGGGTTTGGAGTTCCTTGCAGCTGGAGGAGCTGGGTAGCCAGGGTAGATGTGTTGGGTGTACGCGTGGCCGTGAAGAAAGTACTGACCTCCAGAGAACAGGTAACAGCAACTTCCCTGCGTTTTCTGGTCAGACTGAATTCTGCTTTGGGGGAAAGTCTTTTGGAGAGGAGAAAAATACAGAACGTAAAGGTGCCGTTTGTTTACAAAAAACCCTCAAACCTTTATTCTTGTGCTGAAGGTGGAAAAATTACCCAAATGCTGGAAAACCTCCAAATATCTGAATGTTTTTCCCCCCTTCCCCAGCTGTCTTTCTGAACTTGACTCAAAACAGGCTGAAAATATCTCTGTTCCTGATCTGCTGAAAGTTTCCATTATTGACTGGCAGAAAGGCTGCTTTTGTGCGTCTCTCGCTCATGGGCAAAAGATAATTTTAAAAAGCACCATGTTTATCTGGAGAGAGCAGCGTGGCGAGGCAGGAGCCCCAGGCCAGCCACGACGATGGGTTGGAAACTTTCTCCGCACGGGGAGCGGAGCGGGAGGATCTGCCACAAAACGTGCTCTGAAACCCCCTCGGAGCACGCGTGGGGCTTGGCCGAGTCTTCGGCTGGTGGCGAGGGCCCTTTCGCAGCTTGGGCAGGCGGCAGAAGCCAGCGTGCCCCTTCCCTCGGGATCAGCGCCCTCCAGACCCCTGCTCCCTCCTCCTCCTCCTCCTCGGGCAGCCGGGCGCTAAGGAAGCCGCGCCAGGCTGGAAGGACCCGCCAACCGTGCTCCGTAGCGATGGCAACTGGAGAAGCCAGAGCTGCGTGGAGTATTTGGAAGGAGAGCCCTTGTTATGGAGAGCTTAAAGGGAAGGTGCTTAGAAACGCGGAGAGGCTTGGCGGGGTGATTAGGCTGGCTGCTTTCAGAGTGGAATGTGCGGCTGCACAGAGCGTTACCGGCGCGTCTGGCCTCTCGCGGAGAAAAGACAGAACCAGGAAAATGCAGAACCACTCAGAAGAGGAGGATGTCAGACCCCAGGCTGGGATGGTGCCCACACCGGAGGGTTTTCTGCCGTGGAGCTCCTGGTTTGCACTCTCACCTTGCCAATCCCCTGCGCTAGTGGTCTGGCCGCTGCTGTTAGCCGGTCTCCTGCCTAGTGTGGCTGCAGACCCCAGCTCTGCTGCTCTGGGGGGGAAATCTCGTCGTTTCTCAGCCAGAGATACGGTACAGATCAAAGCCTAAAGCTTGCACCCGGGTCCGGGGGCCAGGAGCATGGTTATGTACCGGGTCGGGGGCTCGGTTAGCTGGGAGCTTGCTTCTGAGCTCGGCGTTGCCGGTGGTTTCCAGACTTCCCTGGGGCCCACCTGCCCACGCGCCGCGGGTTCCTGGTGCCCCAGTGCAGACGCTGGAAGTCAAAATGCAGCCGGTGAGTGAGTTACGGTGTGACGGTCACGCCGAGTCCCTGGTGCCCCCACGCCTGCGGAGCTCTGCTCAGGCAGCCGAAAGCGAGCTCGGGGCAGGCTCTGGCACCGGCTTCGCTGCTGGTTCTCTCCGTGCCGGTGGCAAACCTCCTCGCAGCTCCGTGCCTCAGTTTCCCTGCCTGTGCTGCGTGACTGATGGCGATGCGCTCGTTTTTTGCCATCTGCCTGGAGCTCCTTAAAGGGTTTTCACAGCGTGCGGGTGCCAGGCTGTGTTAAAGGAGAAGCAAAGCGATGCTCGGGTGGAAGGGGTGATTTCCACCGAAAGCAAAGGACCATTGGCCTCTGCCTCTCATCTTCCAGAATGGTGCAGTGCAATCAGTGCTGGTGAGGGACGCTGGACTGACGGCCAAGGGACCAAAGCCCTCTTTTCATCCTGCTCGCAGACAGAGAGCCTCCAGCAGCGTCCCGCCTTGCTGTGCCCTGCCCTGCCCGTGCCGCAGAGCGTGGCGGCGAGGAGCCAGCAGACAGCCTGCCCGCCCCGGCAGCCTCCCGCTCCCTCCTCCGGCTTCTGGCAAGGTCGCCAGTGACTTCCCTGCCCGTGCTGTGCGTGCGTGACGCCCGTTTCCAGCGCAGCTTCGTGGCCTGTGTTTCACACCAGCTGCCAGCCAGCGCTTGGATGGTGACGGCTTCCGCTTGCCGGGCTCGGGGCGGTGGTGGTGAAGGAGCAGGCGCGGAGCGGGCGCTGGCAGGGAGCCGGTGCTGCCGGCTGTGCCGGGTCAGTGCGTTCCTGCAGCCTTCCCGGGCGTTGGATTGACGGGGCTGGGGGCGGCTCGTGGGATTAGCCGGGCTCTGGCAGAGCGGAGATAGCATCAGCTGGGCTCGGTAGATGCTGAAATCATCAGAATGATCAATAGCTTTTTTCATACCGGTTCCCTCGGTCGCGCGGCCCGGTGAAGGAGGTGATTTTCACCGCTCGGCTCGAGCGGGAGCCGTGCAGAGGCGTCCGTGGTGGCTGCGTTGTGTCCGGGTCCTGCGCTCCCCAGCAGGGGATGAAGTTGCATCCCGTGACGGGTGAAAGCTGGCATCAGGCGGGTGTCACTCTTACCGGGCTGAGATGACAGTGGCATCATGTAGTGGATCAAAACACTAAGTCTTTAAAACCATATGTTCGATGTGTCATATCACAAGAGCTTTATATTCTTGCTGATAACGATCGACAGCGCGTTATCTGTGGTTTCTCGCTTGTACATTTCTTGCAAGCTGATAAACTTTGAGCTGGGTGAGAATCCAGTGAGGTTAAGGTCTGGATCGGGGCTGGAGGAGCGTGCCGGGGGGTTGGTAGCGGAGCAGCCCAGGAACTGCTGCTGCGGGCGATGCTCAGCCCCTCTGGTCCAGGTCCTGCCTCCGGCGGCGGTGGGCTCCGGTGGCCCTGCCAGCCCTGCCCCTACCCCATGGCTGGGGAGCTGGTGTGGCCAGCAGAAATAAATAGCACTGAGCGCTGGTGTTTCAGGAGAGGGATGCTTCGCTTCACTTGGCAGTTTAATCTCTTCCAGCGCTAGGTTGGAATAAGCACTTTTTTGGTGTGTGGTGATTTATTTTGTTAAAACCCAAGGCATTATTCATAATTATGCAGTTTTATGAGAGTATACATAGTCGTGTTCTTCCCGTGGTAGGCTGTGGGAGCTGGCATAATATTTAAATAAGAGCCCTGGGGAAAGGACGCGCTCGCATTCAGAGCGGGGCTCGGCGCCGTTGTGGGCTCAGCCTATTGAACTGGCGTGTAATTACCTCCCTGCGCCCTGCCGCTCCAGTTACCAGCCGGCCGTCAGGGGCAAGGCCGGCGTTTTAAAATGACAGAGACCGTTAGAGAACATCAAATTTTTTTAATACAGTTAATGATCCTCAGCTATAAATAGTCTGTTCCCATTGACTGGCAAGAAGGCTTTTGTACCGTGCCTCGCAGAGCCGCAAGGCTTTTCTTGGTTTGCTGGGTTTTCTTCTTTCCCCTCCATACGTGCTGCAGGTCTGTTCATGCCTCTTGCTTTACCAACAGCACTGCTCCCGCTCCGGGTCTGGAAGGGAAGCGCCTGCAGAGCTTTGCCCAAGGTCACGCAGGGGGGTTAGTGGGTGAACGAGGTGGGCACTGGCAGCTCCGTCCTCTGGTCCCTCGGCTCTCGTCCTTTCCCAAGGACCAGGGCAGGGATGGGGATGGGCTCCCCGCCTCTCCCGTGCCACTGCGTGGCCTCCCGGGAGCGACCAGCCCTTACTGCGTTGGTAAGACGGGCTGCTTTCGTATATGCTGTGCCCTGAAAGTTCTGGTGTTGCCTCTCGGCTTGGGGAGCCGGCTGTGTGTTCACAGAGGAGAGTTTGGAGACGGGGCGTTCTGAGCGGGGTGGCTGCGTGTGCTGAGGCAGCAGCGGGAGCTGCGCTGCTCGGCTGCAGCCCATGAGTTGGAGGGGATGAGGACTTGGTCCGCGGAAGCCCGTGGGCTGGCAGTGCCCTGCTCCGACACGGTGAATCCTTGCGCAAGTGCAAACCTGCAGAGAGGACCTGGCCCAGTGCCTTTGTGCTGGAGCGGCACCATGAGCAGCTCCTGCTCCCGCTGAGTGCGCGCGGATCCCTGTGGATTGCGTTACCCCTTACAAAACGCGATCTGAGCCAGCCGAGAAGCCGGAGAGCAGCACTGAGAAGCTCCGAGTGCCACAAACACGGAGCCGGTTGCTGGAAGCAGCGTGCGAAGCTCGGGCGGGCCGTGAGGCTGAGCCCTTGCGGTGGGTGTCGCGTCCTCAGCGCTGGTTGAATCACCCAGCAAAAGAACGCCAGCGAAAAAACCCCGCAGACCCTGAACCGCCTCCCCGGCTGCCACGGCAGCGATGAAATGGCTGCGTTCCTCCTCACCCAGAAGTTGCCGTGAGATTCTGCCACAGCTTTGTTCTCAAGTGCCTGCAGACACAAAAGGAAAAGGTCACTGCATAAACACCACCTCTCCAAAGGCAGTTGCTTTGTCTGTTTTTAAGGCCGGGAAGCACAGGGTATTCCGCTGTGAGCCGCGCTGCCTGCTCGAGGTGCCGGGAGTGCCCCCCCCCGCCGCCCCGTCCTGCTCTCGAGCACATCGTCGGGTCACGAGCTTCTCCAGCGCGCGATCCGCGGGGATTTGGCTGCTAATGGCAGCGTGCGCAGGCTCCCGCGGCGGCGAGAACGGAGCCCGGCGGGCTGGGTATGAGCGCGGCGGGGGGGATGCAGCAGGCGAGAGCTGGAGGTCCGGGCCGGTGGCACCCAGGCGGTGAAAACACTTCAGGGAACGCTCCGGGGTCTGTAATTAGTTCACCTTTTCCTCTGCCTGTGGCACCTTTGTTTTTCAGCATAAAGATTTCAGCGTTTCCCGCGATGGTTTGAGGAAAGGCTGAGCGCGTGGGGAGATCCATAAAGCGGTGTCACCACAACACGCCGAGGAGAAGGCGGCTTTTAATAACGCCCTGCTGGGCACGTGCACCTGGGAGCTGGGCTCGATGAGCTCCAACGGGAGGGAGGACGCTGGAGAAGGTCACCTCGGAAGGCGGCAGATGAGAAAGCAGCACGGGCCGCTCTTCTCGGGGGAGCTTTGGCAGAAACCCATCAGTCCGTAGGTGCTCGGCTGGGCCGTCCTCCGGCGTGCGATTCCCCGGCGTGCCGGGGCTCAGCGGAGCAGCCGTCCCCGGGAAGGTGCTTGTGCTTGGGTGGGGGTGGGGAGGAGACGGAGGGGAGCAAACGTGAAGGAAACCATCCACAGCAGGGAGCAGCTCGTAGCTGCCCCAGGCCGGCTGTCAGGGGACGTTAGAAGGTGGCATTAAGCACCCAGTGATGACAAAATCGAGGTTCTTTGAGGTCTGGTGCTCAGCAGAGACAGCACCTCGCTGTCGCCTTGCCGGTAGGTGCGTGGTCTCGGAGAGCAGCTGTGGAGGAAGCAGAGCACCCACCGCAGCTGAGGAGCGTCAGAAGGCGCACTGGCATCGTAGACGTGGTTACTGGCCCAGGGCTCTGGTTCTGTGCCCGCAGTGAGCCTGCCCGAGTCTTGTTTTCCTTTTCCATCACCAGCAGATCCGTTTTACAGAGCTGGTGGGCTCTGGGTGGTCCCTATTAATAGTTTTCTTTCCCAGGGTGATTCTGCCCCTTTGTTGCATCTGGTTCCTGAACACTTTATACTATCAAACAGCAAAACTGCTTTTATTGATGTGGCGAAGAACAACGGGGTCTTTCCGACAGCGCTCCCAAAATACGCTCGTGGCTTGTGTCTTTATGCCTGGCTTCCGACAGTGGAAAAAATGATTAAGCTGTGTTAGGTTTACTGTGGTCACTTCACCGGGAGACTGGTAATACCAACAAATGATTCCAGTAAATGGATTAGCTCCTCTGCTCCAGCAAGGCTGAAGCGATGCGTGCTTGCCCTGTCCGTGCTCTTTCTGCAAGACAGGCAGCTGAAGAAGCAGAAAGCAGCCGCGATTTAATGGAGCGCAGACCGGGTTAGGCAAAGATGATGGCGCTGGGCTTGTGGCAGGTCACTGGAGGGTGATTGCAACCGGTCCGACGTGCGTGGTCGCTGCTCATACAGTGACTGCACCCGCCGTGGCCTGGAGATGCAATTTCCCGTCTGTGCGGAGCCGGGGAGCAGGGGAGGGTGAGCAGAGACGTGGAACCAGTGCTGCTCTGTGCGTGAACTGAGCTTTGCGTAGTGTCTGGGTGCGGGCTTTGGGTTTTCCATGTGAACAGATGTCAGGGTAAGTGTGTCTGCCACATAAAAAAATATATATGCCATATTAAGAATTCGTATAAATATATTTTAATGGCCACTGCCAGTCTTTGCCCCCTGGACATGCGTGAAACCTGATGGCTCCTGACTATCTTTAACGATTGTTGTAAAACCAAAGCTGTTGGCCCTGTGGCAGAAGAGGCTTTGGATGGATGCTGGGGCTGAGCGCTGGTGCTGCTGAGGAGACACTGTGACGGCCACCAGCACTGCCTGGGACCCGGTGCTGCGTTAGGTAGCGCTGATTTAAGGGAGCCACCTTGCAAGATGCTAAAAACCCTCCTGCAGCGGCAGGCAGGGCTGCGAAGTGGGCCCGCGGCGTCGAGAGCGCGCAGGAATACCTGCCAGCGTGGCAGGGAGGGGGGAGCGAGCGGGAGCTCTGCCCAGGACCCCGTGGCTGTGCGGGAAGGGTCCTGCTTGGCGGCCGGCAGCGGAGCCGGGGGACCGTCGAGGGGCTGCGGGGCCCCAGGGCTGGGCGTCCCCACGGGGAGGGGGCACAGGCGCCGGCACCGCGTCCACGCGTTCGATGTGCGCGGAGACCACCGCGCTGCTCGGCGTGCGGTGCTCAGCGTAGGGGAGGCTCGGGCGCCCGCCACAGACAGCGCTTCCAGAAGCGTCCTTCGGTTTGTGACATTCTTCAAAAAGCAACCGACCAAAACCATCAAAACCCCCCAAACAGGAGAGCAGAGCTGTGTGTCGGCGGTTGTGCCTTGGCGCAGAGTATGCTTTGCAGCCTCAGGGAACACACAGGGTTTTGCCTCGGGAGTGCACGTGCCATATAATATTTTTATTTATTTGTCAATTCTTTTGGAGGGCTTTACTATGCGGCCTTTGTTTTCCTGCAGACGTCAGGTGCTTGTTCCGGCCCTTGGCTGGCGTGCCTGCCGCTTCGAAACGGTGCATCTCCGCAGCGGGCTGCGTCCGGCGTCCTGGGAAAGAAAAGAGTCTGTGTGCGGTGGTTGAAGATTTCTGCTTTATATAGTGCCTTTAAAAAAAAAAAGTGTAGTGCCATTGAAATCAAAGCCCGGCTTTCTGCAATAAAGGGCCCTGCAAATTGACCGCGGGGTCTTTCAGAAAAGCCTGTCTCCTTTTGGTACAGACGTCGCCGGGGGAAAAGAAAAGGAGGAGTAAACAGGTGAGCGTTGCTGTGTGCGTCCTGAGGAGCAGCCCTGCCTGCGCCGCTGCCGCCGATGCCGCCGCGTCTGCGTGCGTCTCGGCTCTCGGCAGGTTGTCGCCCCGCGGAGACGCCTGCGCTTCGTGAGGACGCGTCGCTCGGCACGCTCGCCGGCAGCCGGGAAGGACGGCCACCGTCCGCACAGCCGCCCGGCCTGCTCTGGGTGACCCTGCTTGGGCAGGGGGTTGGGCTGGGTGACCCACAGAGGGCCCTGCCAACCCTGACCATGCTGGGATTCTGTGGGACAAGCCCCTCAGTGAAACCTGCAGGCGATTCCCCAGGTGTCACGGAAGCGCTGACATGGATTTCTAAATGGTGTTAGTGTAGGTGAAGAGGGCTTTTCCCCCATACACCAACTCTAAATATAGATGTAAGAAAGTGATTCTCCTCGTGTAATTCATCATTTGCTCCAAGTGCACTCCAAACCTGAACCTGTTCGCTCTGATGAGCATTTATGTACTGAAGGAATTGATGGTGTCTCTCTTTAAAGGCCCATGGTCTTGAGCAAGGAAGCAGACTTTGATCTCATACTAAAACAGGGCGATTTCCCCCCGCTTCTCTGGTTCTCCTGATCCGAGCTTTCCTGGGAACGGCACACCAGAGAGCCCTGAACTTGTCTCCCGTTTTTAACCCATGCACACAGGGGAAAAGCGTGGGTATCTCAGCATTTGCGGGGTGCTGGAGGCTGTCCCCCGCGCCCCCTCGGGCAGGCTGCCGTGCGCTGGCCGCTCCTCGGCGCTGGTTTCCAGGAATAGCTCAGCAAATACTTCGCTCTTCACGTGTGTATCCGGAGGAACGAACGGTGCGTGTATTCACAGCATCTGGCGTGGCCAGACACTCCCGCTCACGGCAGTCCGTGCTGTTTGCTTAGGCAAGCGCTGCTCCGGTGCGTGAGCAGCAGGGACGGAGCCCTGGCCGGGGATATTCATAAAGCCCCAAAATGCAGCGTCTGCCTGAAGCGGTACCTGGAGGGGTCGTTCTGCACAGCTCAGAGGTGTTACTGTAACCTGAGGCTAAGCTGCTTGTTTTTGCTGGTATTTCCCTTGACCCTAGTCGGTATTTATTTCAATCCCTTGAATAGCTTTTCGTTGTTTGGTGCCTAATTCTTTATTCCTTTGCATTATGATGTATAGAGGCAGCAGGGCAACGGGGAGTCCACGCTCTCCTTCCCGTCCAGGGCCGGCAGCTCGGTGGGACGCAGCGCAGCGTGGGCAGAACGTGCGGGCAGCCCGCAGGCCCGCAGCAGAGCCTGTCACCCAGCCTGCCTTCGGTTTTCGCCTGCGGTTTGCCTTGGAAGCGCGATGTGAACACTGGAGGGAAACGGCAGCTGTGAGAAGCAGGTTAACGGGGACCGGGGGCTTTTTGCAGGGAGGGTCCCTGCGCGGAGGTGCAGCCTGTGCAGACGTGCCCTGGCATGCTGGCTCACGGGGGCTGCGTGTTGGCAGCTCCCACGGCGGCTCGGAGGAGCACCGGGCTGCTGTGGGCTGCCATGCTGGGGCTGTACCCCTCTCGGGTGAGCTCTCCTGTCCCCCCAGTGCGGGGCCGAAGGGGAAGGACGTCCTTGCCGGAGCTGCCCCGGCTGGGTGCTCGGCCTGGGGACTGCGGCAGCGGCTGCCAGCAGCATCGCCCCAGCCCGCTGGGGACTGCGCTCGTGGTAAGGCCTGGCCTTTCGCCTTCCCTCCTACCTGACCTGGGGCTTCTGCGTTAACGAGAGGGACGAGGATGCCTGCACGTTGATGGGAAAGCATCCTTCGCTTTGTGCTGCGTCCTCTGCGGTTTGGGAGGGAGGACTGGAAGAGGAGACCGCCCGGCGAGCGGGGCTGACATGCGGGGACGGTGTTTTGGGGGCGTGGGGGGTCCGTCCCCTCCAGCCCTGGGCTGTCACCGTGCCGCTGCAGTAACCAGGTGGGCAGGAGTCACCTTGAGCGCAGCCTCTCAGCCGCGTGAAACATTTCCCCCGCGAAGGCGGTTCTGTAGCCACGTCATTTCTCTCGGGGCGCCTCCGGCAGCTGCTGCGCCCCTCAACTCTCCGGCAGTGGTAATTAGATTTCGGAGGCAGGAACAAGGAGAAGGTTCTGGGGCTGGCTGGTGCCTTGGAGAGGAGGAGTGCTGGCGGTGGGTTTTGGCTTCGTTCCTTCGCCGCGGAGCTGCCTCTCGCTTCTCCTCCGCTTGCTGAAATCGAGCAGGAACGCCTGTCTTTGTAAATCCCTGTTCTTGTCTGGAGTTGGCTTCGAGGACGCGGGAACCAGGCAGGGGCTGCCAGGCTCGGCAGGCGCTGGGTGCCCGGCGTGGTGGTGACCCGCGGCCCCGTCACCGACCCCGGGCTGGATCCGCACCAGGGACGCTGGTGTGGCGGGTTGTCTGGTGGAAGAGCCCGAAATTGGACCTTTGCTGACATGGGGCACAAATGGGCCTTGATGGGGGCAAGCAGAGGTTCTGTCCCTGCCGGCCTCCCCGCGGGGCACCACCAAATGCCCCTGTTGCAGGTGGGCACCCATCGTCCCCGCCGTGCCCAGCCCCTGGAGCGGCCCTTCCCACCACAGCTGGAGCAAGGGCTGGAGTGGTGGAAAGGGCTCTCCTGCTCGGGGCCGTGCCGGGGACCCCGGGTGCGTCTCCTCGGTGGGCACGGCTGGGAGGAAGAGGAGCTGTGCGTGCTTTTGGGTGCTGTGGAACACGTGGCTCGTCCAAGCTGTTGAGGCTGGTTGGCCCCGGTGCTGCACGGAGCCCAGCCAAAGGGTCTCGGGGTGGGGGGGACACAGGGGTGGGAGGTCTCCATCTGCACGAGCTCTGCCTTCAGCTCCGTTTCTCAGGGGTGAGGAGGGGGAGGACGGCACCTTCCTCCCTCGAAGGGACGGTCAGGGTCGGGGGGCTCCGGCGTGCGGGTGGGTGGGGGTGCAAAGCCCTTGGCGAGGTCACAGCAAGATGCAGCACTGTGGGTGCTCTGGTTTTGTCTTCTTTAGCCCCAAGCAGAACCGCTGCTGTGCTGACGTAGAAACCATCGCGTTCCTCGTGCCATTACCGGCCTCTGCTTCCCCTGTATTTGCTCACTGCATCCTCAGAATACAAAGGCACTGCATAGTTTTTATGTTTTACTTTTGCAAAGTCAATAAACACTAAAAACACTAAAAACTTCCACTCCCTTGGTCAATCACGGTGATTGTCCGGAAGGGAGGGAGCTTCTCTGGGCTCTGTCGCAGACGAAACAGCTCTGGGAAAGGGTTCTTCCATTTTTTTCATTATCTATTTCTGTAATTGAAGGATTTCAGATTTCTTTTGTAAGAGCAGGCGCCTGCTTAAACATGGAGACAAATACAACCAATAATATCTACTTGAAATTTAATGCAAGCTAATTCATTTTGGCACAGTCCCAGATATGCTGATTAAATGGCCTGTGAAGTGCTACAATATCTTGATAATGTACGTCCTACATTTGATTATATAATCAATTACGTTGCACCTAATAAAATGTAAAATCAGTGAAAAAGCCACGAGCAGATTGTATCAGGTGCGGAGCGGGCCTTGGGCAGCTTGAAAGAAACTTCTGCTGGGAGGGAGCGCGCGTGCGCGCCGTGGCTCTTCAGAACAGCCGCTCCCGGTTAATTTGGTGACTTGATTTAAAACCAAATCCAGTGCCTGGGGCTGCTGCTGTCCCTGGGGCTGCCCGGCAGACGTGACGGTGCAGTCGGTGCCCAGTGCAGCTTGGGCAGCCCCCGTCTCGGTGCCCCGCTCCTGGCCGGCAGCGTGGGGCCGGCACCCGGGTTCCTCTCGCCCGGGGTGGGGTGCGTGGCTGGGGGAGAGGAAGGAGGGAGCAGAAACCGTCGTCACGCGCAGCTTGCCCCGTCGCTCTCCTCCTCTGCTGCCGGAAGACTTTCCGGCGTTTTCTAGCAGGAGATGACCTTGCACCGCGTTTTTATAACAGCTCGGATAGGCCTGGCAGCGGTGCTGAGCTGGCCTCGCAGGGACCTTCTCGCCGTGGCCAGACCCGGAGTTCAGCTCTGCGTGTTGGGGTTTCAGTGGGAGCAACCCGACAGCGAGCGCAGGGCTCAGCGGCTCTTCCCAGTGCGGGGAGCCCGTCCCGGGGCAGGGCGAGGAGCCCGTCCCGGGGCAGGGCGACGCGTCCCAGCCCGCTCGGGCAGCCGCTCCCGCTCCGTCACCTGGGACACCGTCACTTCTGGCCGCGGGCGCTGGCGATGCCCGGCGTGGTGGGCAGCCCCGGGCTCAGCCCCGCTCGGCCGAGCGCCAGGGAGCAGCCCCGTCCTTTGGCGAAGGTTCCGCGTTCCTTTCGGGGAAGGCGAGCGGTTGCGGGGGGACGAGCTGCGGCAGGTTAGGGGAACGTGGCCTGGAGTTTATGGCCCTCCAGTAGGAGAGGGTGGATGGGAAACAAATGCGTTATGGCCCCAGACAAGCTGTTGCTACATTTTTTGTTTCATTTTAAAGCAGCGCTATCAACCAGTTGGAATATGGGCTTGGAGTATCGCGGGGAGTAATCTAATTAGTATGAAGTCAATTCACTAGTTCCTTTTGTATCTCGTGATTAAATAAGTGGGAAAATGGCTTGAAAATTAGGTGCTAGAACGACCCAATTACATTTCTGTAGCTTTTTGTATTCAATTTCATAAACAATTTTGCTCTTCGCTGGTTAATCAGTGAATGCCTTTTTCCAGTTTGAAAAGCACTTTTGAAATTATAATGCAATTAAATTGTGTGTGGATGTTCTGGCATAGCGAGAGTGAGAGCTGGGGGCCTGGCAGCCAGCCACGCTGTACCTTGACAGTAATGAGTTCCCGAGCTGGCGGCTCGCTGGTGTCATTCAGGATATTGTCCACGCTGGGTTACAGCACAGCGCAGCCGCCTCGACTCCTCCCCAGCCGGGGTCGCCAGGGGACCTTATAAATGCCTACAAATATCTGCAGGGTGGGTGTCGGGAGGATGGGGCCAAGCTCTTTTCAGTGGTGCCCAGTGACAGGACAAGGGGCAATGGGCACAAACTGAAGCACAGGAAGCTCCAGCTGAACATGAGGAAGAACTTCTTCCCTCTGAGGGTGACGGAGCCCTGGCCCAGGCTGCCCAGGGAGGCTGTGGAGTCTCCTTCTCTGGAGATATTCCAGCCCCGCCTGGACAAGGTCCTGTGCAGCCTGCTCTGGGTGACCCTGCTTGGGCAGGGGGGTTGGACTAGATGACCCACAGAGGGCCCTTCCAACCCCTGCTATTCTGTGATTCTGTGATCCGGGCGCCGGACCCTCTCCGTCCCGGGGCAGAGTGCGGGGAGCTGGGGGCGATGCCCGGGGCAGAGCCACGGCCGCGGCGGGACCCTGCGCTGCTCCGGCCGAGCGGGTCGCCCTGCGTGCAAGCACGCAGTGAGGGTTTTTTGCAGTCGTAGAGCAGCTGCGTGCTTGATTTGGGGTTTTATTTTCTTTTTTCTTTTCGTTACGTTGAGCCTCTGTAGGACTGAAGATGGGCAAGGGGAACGGAGGGGATGAAGTATTATTTTCCTGGGCATAACCAGGGCAAGAAGGAAAGCCCGTTAACATCTTGTCGTTCTCAGAGTCCGCAGCAGATCTGCCCTGGCCTGGCTGCAGCCTCGCTGCCCGGCAGCTCTTGGCGTGGAGCCATGGTGGGGTTGAGCAGTGCCCTCTCGCCAGGCGGGTGGGCCCCGCGTGGGCTCGGAAGCTGCTCGGTTTCTCCCCGGCCCCAGAATCCGTGGGGGCTGGGGGAGTGGTTCAGCGCCTCGCGGCACAGCCGAGCTGCCGGCGGTCCATGCAGCGTGTGAAAAAGAAAATAACTTTAGAAATAATGACTTGCTTGGCAGGTTTTAACAAGTTCAGTAGTGGCGTGAGGTGCCCTTGGCTCAAGATAGGAACCTCCTCTTAAGTGAGCATGACCTGGGTAACAGAGACCTCCGAGCGGGACGGTACAGCCTGGGGTAGACGTAGCGTCCTGCTTGTTGGGGCAGTGTCGCCATCTTTCAAGCTGTCAAATCCTTTGCTGGAATGCCGTGGGTAGGTGCCATGGGTGGGTGCCGTGGGTGGGTGCCGGGGTTGCTCGGGTTTTCCCCCTCCCGGCAGCTGAGCGAGGGGCTGGGCGTTCGCTCGGGCTCGGGGACGTGGGGACGGCGCGGCGGGGAGCGGACGAGGGGCTGCGCTGGTGGGTTCCGGGAGCGCTGATTTGGGGAAGGGGCAGGAAGGAGTGGTGGCAATGAACGATCCCGTTTAATTTCACATCTTTTTCAAATCGGTGGGGCTTAAATGAAGGTGTAGGACGGTGTGCGGGAGCAGGGCTCCAGCCTGGAGCCCACCGTGCTGCCCCAGCCTCTGCTCGCCCGTGGGTGGGCCGTCACGCTTCCCTCACCCCGTCAGCAGCAGGTTTCACATGCAAGTAATTACAATAACCCACCCCCACCCGTTATTAATATTTTGGAGACATCTCCTTGATAAGGCCCGCTTTTCAGCCGATATCCTATTTCTGCTGAAAGCAAAGCATCTTTCCTCCCAGTATCGTAAACCCGTTGTTAAAGTGGAGGGAAGGAAATGGAAAAAGGGTCCCCCCACCAGCGAAACCGTGCCACCGGGCTCGGCGCGGCGCTGCCTTTGTCAGCCCCGGATGGAATTATGCATCATGAATAAAAACTGCTGTCAACATGCATTGGTTTCAAAACATTGGAGCATATGGTATGTGATTATCTGTATTGTCAAACGCAATAAAGTGAATTTGGATATAATAAAAAATGTAATATTTTAGAAATTTGATAATAAACTCTGGAAGAATTGACAGGCAGAGAGTGCTTGACGCCTGTAGGCAAACAGAGGAAGATGGCAGGACGTTGTGCTGGGCGGGCAGCGGCCGCTGCAGGCGCGTGAGCAGCAGCTTTCGTCTCGGACGGGGCAGCTGGCACCCGGGGAGCGGTGGCCCTTCGTCCCTGCCTGCTGCGTGTCCCCGTCCGCTGCCCTGCGGGGCTGGCAGCCAGGGGCAGGGGACCGGGCCCGATGCTGGCTCCCGCGGGCAGCTCTGCACCCTTTGGCTGCAGGAGCGGTGCTGGAAGTCCTGGCTCGCCTCGTGGCACGGTGAGGGGCCGCGGGGCAGGGGGACAGGGCTCGTTTTGGTGCTGGGAAGCAGCTTTTGGGTTTGTGGCTGGCTCTGTGTGCCGCGGGTCTCGCTAACGAACAGACAGAAGGGTTTGCTTGAAGCGTGAGGTTCCCATTCTGGCTGTGGGCGGGTAATTGGGTTTTACAGGCGTTTGGGGGTTTCTTCTCTGATAGCAAAGAGAAGGCCTGTGGTTTATGCCGCGCTTCCCCGCCCAGCTGCACTCCCGTCGTTTCTGTACCGCCAGCTCGATAGAGAGCTGGGAAATCCGTACCTGAACCGAACGGAGCGGTGAGGAGCGAAGGGGGGTCTGCTCCCAACGCGACTGAGGAGCTGGAGTTAGGTACCGATGGAAAACCCAGCGCTGCCCGAGAGAGCTTGCTCCTGCAGTGTCTGCTATTCCAGCCCCGCGCGTCAGTGCTCGGGCCGCTGACAAACACGCGCCTGCTGAGACACGGAGTCTCCAACGGAGAGAGCGGAGTTGGGAGCAAACCCTGCGAGCTCCTGCGTGGAAAATTCAGATGCAGAAACTGCAGACGTAAGTGTATCACACGTACACGCAATTTTTCTTAGGTCACCGCTAATGCTTCTAAATTATCTGTGAATGCATTAATGGTTTCTGTTAATTAACAATATGATAAAACTGGCATTTAGTGAGTTGCTGTGTAGTGTGCGTTGCAGTCATTATGTACTCAGTGCTTTGGTTTGATTTCAGAATGTTAATAGAATAAAATTTTAATGAAGATTTGTTGTTATGAAAAATTTATTACGGTAAGTTCAGGCACCGCTTACAGGAGTGCGGTCCGTGACACGCGGTGGGGTTCCCTGCCGGGGCCCGGCGCGACCGTGCGGGCTTTGGCTGCAGTCGGTCGTCAGAGAGAGGGACAAGTCCCTTGCGCCCTTTATCCTTCCTCTGGGGACAGTCGTTCCCCAGCAGCGGGTCGGGTGGCTTTCGATCGGTTCCCGGGGCAGGCTGCGACGTGGCGCAGCGGCTGCGTGTCCGAAGGTGCCTTTTTCTCTGCACGGTGCTCCCTTGGCAGACGCGGCGGCGACGGAGCGAGGAGCCTGAGCCCCGCAGCTCCCCGGCGCAGAAGCGCAGGAGCGTCTTGCTGGTGCCCTTTCTCCCGCTGCGCGGCTGACCTCGGCTCTTGGCTCTCCTGCCGCGCGGGCAGCGAAACGCCAGCACCTTCTGCGGAGGTTTTGATGCGAGGCGGTTGTCTGCTGATTTAATTTTGAGAATTTACTCTCCTGCCATGGCGTTTATATTGACACTTTAAGCAGCAGTAATACCTGCGGTGTCTGCCGGGGAGCCTGGCTGCTCTCCGTGCCCAGCCCCAGATGCACATAAGCACGGGGTGGAAGGGCAGGCTCATCATCGGTCTTGATGAGCGTCATTCGCAGACGCGCCGCTCGAGAGCACGCTTTACAGTTAAATGAGGACGATATTTCCTAGCCTAGCCCGTGGGTGTTAACCTGCTCTTTCCCCTTGCGTCTCCCGGCGCGGCTGTGACGAGGGTGGGTGGGAGCTGGTGGCTGGGGAGCGGGAGGTGCCTGCCGGAGGTGCCTTCAGGGGCGGCCATCACTCCTCCCGGCAAAGCCCTCCGGAGAGGTAAGGGGACAAAATCCGGGGAGCGTGAGCCGCAGAGTGCGGCTGCGTTCTGCCAGCCTGGGGAGAGCTGCGTCGGGAGCCGAAACCTCTGCTTCCGCGTGTCTGCAGCAGAGGAAGTTGGAGTGAGAAGAAATAAGAAGTCAGGGTTGGCAGCTTTTATCCCAGATGACTGTGAGCTTTAATGAGCCGAGATGCAGTACGTCAGATGAAAACCTGGGGAAGGGACGAGCAAGTGGGGGGAAGAAAAGTGGGACCTGGACCGCGAGGAAGATTGAAGCGACTTGTCCAGAGACACCAAATCAAAAGGCGGCAGAGCTGGGGCTGAGTCTCCCAGTCCTGGCTGTTCCCAGAGGCAGGATTGGACCCACAGCTTCCCAGACTCTCCGGGCAGTGACTCGCATTGCCTTCGTGGGCAGCAAGATGTTAGAAACGTCCGTGGTTCTATGTCTGAGCAATTAAAATGTCCTGGCCCCTTCGCTCGGGTCATTCTGTTTATCCATAAAGACGAGGTTCGGTGGCAGCGATCACGGGACTGGGTTTCATGTCCCCCTCTCTCCCCTCCCCAGCAGGTTGTTATTATTGTTGTTGTTGTTGTTATTATTATTATTATTACAAGGTGGTGTGGCAGTCTGGGATGCGCTAGCTTCCTGAGTAACTTTTTCCCCTCTGATGAGAAGGGATGTGTGAATAAAGCGGCGCGGTATTGATTCACACCAATCTGTGCATCGACTGCGTGGGAGCCGCGTGCAATTCCCAGCAGCACCAACAAGCTTTGCAACAGGGAGAAATACGACCAGGCAAGTTGAGAAAATGAATTAAACTGGTGTCAACTTTTCTTGTTTCTTCCCTCATTATTAATGGATGGAATGGGGCTTGTTTATCAAGAAGAGGAAAAATTAATTGACACAGGCTTTAATGCTATTATGCCTGGCTTGTCTGGTCACATTTCTTCATTTTTAATTTTTTTTGACTTTTTGAAAGGCGTTTTATTATGGTTTACAGGACCAGCTGCCAAAACTATTGGTATAAACAAGAAAGCAGGTGCAGAAATAAAGCCACAGCAGGACCGGACCTTCCTCTGTTCCCAAGCTGGAGTAACTGCGGTCTGGGGAGCAGCGAAGAGGTGTGGAGCAGGCGCGCGGATCGGGGCCTGGGACCCCACCTCAGCTAACGTGTCCCCGTTCTGCTGCTGGGTGCCGCAGCGGGCGCCGGGCTGGGTGCTCCCATCCGACAGCGCGGGAGGATGGAGCTCCCCGGTGCTTTGAGGGGCACCCCAGGCTGCAGAGACCCTGCTGGGGGGAGGAGGGGGGCCGCGGAGGAGGTGACGTGACGCGCTCCACGTCATCGGGTGACCCCGAGACAGCCTGGGAGGTGAGACAGGCTCCTCCGGCTCTCGTTCCGCTGCCGATGAGAGAGCCCCGTCCCGGGGCAGCGGTGCCGCCGGTTCTGGCCGGGGTGCCGGGCTGCGAGCCGGCGCTGGAGGAGCCGACCCCCGTGGCACTGCCCTGGCTGGGGGTCGGCGGGCGCCGGGCTGCGGCAGGGGTCCCAGCTTGCCCATCAGAGCCCTAACCCCAGCGAGACCTTGAACCCGGTGAGCTGCTTTCGTGCAATTCGACTGCGGAGCGACGTCCCCTCCGTGAGCCGCAGCCGCGGCGCGTACGGCTGTGCGCGCAGGTAAAGCCCCGGCTGCGGGAGCGCTGCGGCCAGCTAGCAAGAGAAAGTGGATATATTTCACAGCAACGGTGTCAGCATCTCGGCTGTATTTTACCAAGGTTGGCATAAAACCTCTCGAGTGACAACGAAGGTGTGAAATATCGTTGGTTCGAGTGTGAAAAAAGCCAAACGCAGAACAGGGGAGCACTGACATTTGGTATCTTCAGCACGGCTGCTTAATATTATTTATGGCTTCTACCGATTTTTTTTTAAATATTTTAATCTCTTTATGGTTTCAGTCGCTTTCTCTGAACAATGTTTCTTCTTATTTCTGGAATGCCATGGCAGAAAGTGCTGCAGCCGAGCTTTGCTTGGCTGCCCGGGGCTGTCCACCCCCAGGCCTGGGCAGCTTCCTTGGCCGACGAAGGCTCTGGATCAAAGGAGGCTTCTGGGTGGAGCGAGGGCGCGTCGGAGGATGCGTCCTGTGCCATCAGACATCTGGGCTGGCATCTGCGGGTGCGTTGGAAGGGTTTCCAGGGGAACTCAGGGTTATTCAGATAGTTGACGCTATCTTGCCTTGCACTGGGAAATATATTTCGCCAGATTTTCCCTCCCCTGTGAATAACACGCCTGCATCTGTTGCCTAGAGCAAAACATCCCCTGTTGTGAGTCACTGTTAAGAGAACACCGCTGTGTCAGCCGCCCACCCCGGAGGGCATCTGGGCTGCAGGGGCACCCAGTGCCCGCAGCTCGCTTGGCATCCTCGGGCGATTCCACCCCAAACGCTTGAGCTTCCGATTAGCAGAAGCAGAAAGTCCCCGGCAGTAGAAGTCCCCTGAAGGGTGGCCCCGGTGCCCGCCCCGTGTTGCGTGGGCAGGGGTGGGCGCGTGGCTGGACCGGGCGGGAGCAGACCAGCCGCTGCGGGGTGCTGGAATGAGCCGTCCCCTCGCCGAGACCCACTGCCGGGGAGGCCGCGAGCTGCGAGCGGAGGGGACCTCCCCAGCGCCTGCCGTCTTCATCCTCGCGGCTCTGTAACGGAGCCGTGGCCTCTCCGCGTCGTGGCGGGGGGCTGCGGGGAGCTGGAGGTGGAACAGGGTGCTTTGCTGGGTGTCCTGAGTGCCGCCACGCTGACGTGCGCCTGGGGAGCGGGAAGGAAGGGGCTTTGGTGGGCGGGGGGGGAAGAATGGAGGGGCCACCCGCGCGCTGGTTGCGAGCGCTTGTTTGGACGGACGTGCTGGGCCGCCTTCTCCGGTCGTTGCCAAGCAGCTTCTCTGCTGGACGGGCTCCTCCGTCTCCATCTCTTGCCCCAGTCATGCCTGGCGTTAACCAGAGCCTTTTCCAGGAGCTGAGCAAACCCTCTCCCTTGGAGGAGCCGAGCAAACCAAGGGGCAACGGGCACAAACTGGAGCAGAGGAAGCTCCAGCTGAACCCGAGGAAGAACTTCTTCCCTCTGAGGGTGACGGAGCCCTGGCCCAGGCTGCCCAGGGAGGCTGTGGAGTCTCCTTCTCTGGAGATATTCCAGACCCACCTGGACAAGGTCCTCTGCAGCCTGCTGTAGGTGACCCTGATTCAGCAGGAGGGTTGGGCTGGGTGACCCCCAGAGGTCCCTTCCAACCCCTACCGTTCTGTGATTCTGTGAAACCCTCTCCCTTGGAGGCACCAGCTTGCTCGCCGCCGGCCGGGAGGTCCTCCTGCATCGTGTCAGTGCCTGCTGGCACCCATTAACTGGTGGGTGAATGGAGTGAAATGGCTCCTTCTTCTGAGCGGATGCTGGAGGAGGGGGCTTCACCTGAAGGTCAGGAATACGTCTCAGCTGCCTTTGGTGATGGCGCTTGGCTCGGAGCCTCGCGCTCGGGGGCATCTGTTTGCCTCTTGTTTTATTTTTTCCCTCTTCTTTGTCTTTTCTTTTACAGAAAAGATTATTCAAATGAATATTCAGTTTTATTCATTTGAATAAAAAACCCAACCGTTTGACTCTGTTAAATGCTTATCTCTTAAATAGAGCTTGTTAGCTTCCAATAATAGCTTCATTCAGAAGGATGCAGTATAATTTCATTTTAAAATGTGTGCTCCTTGACAACCGGAATCCTATTTATGTCACCATTTTGAACAGCCTGCTTTGTTTTGTGTTAATCTTTCTCGTACACTTTCCGAGAACCGTTTTTTGTTGACTCTTAGCACCTCTCAGAAGAAATAATTGTCTATTTAGTCCAGGAAGTTTCTGAGAGTTTTGGTAATTTAAAAATGAGCCTGTATTCATTATGCTAACTAATAAGGCATGCACGCAATAATTTTTTTTTTCTATGTGCAATTATTAAAAGTTGGAATCGGATATTCAAAAAGGGAAACAATAAAAGGGCCCATTACCGGTCACTTTTATGAAGTTTTTAATTCTGGGGCGCGTGGTCTCTGGGGGATTGTTGGTTCCAGCAGCGATCGGATCTCCTGAAGAGCGTCCTGTGGGTCTGAAGTGCCTGGACGTGTGCGGGTTGCAGTCCCCTGGTTGCTTTCCAAGCAGTTCAGGCTGTCGGTAGTCGTGAAGGTAAAACACCGTGAGCCTGCGGCGAGGGTCGCGTGCCCCGCGTCGGCTCTGGGCCCGATCCTGCGAGCCCCTGCCCGCCCGCCGGCTCCGGGAGCGAGGAGTCGGGGGGGCGGTGGGTTTGCTGGGACACCAGATCGCGTCCGGTTTGTCTTGCCTAGGTGGCCAGACTGGCCTGTGCGAAACGACACAGATCTCCTAAAAACCTGCAAATGAGTGTTGACACCTGTGGATTGTTATTTTATTCTTATAGTAACATTATAAAATTGTTATAAAGTCTGTGAATACAGAAAGCTGGGTGCCTATCTGATTTGATCAGACAAATAATTGCGAGGGGACCTTATAAATGCTTACAAATATCTGCAGGGTGGGTGTCAGGAGGATGGGGCCAAGCTCTTTTCAGTGGTGCCCAGCGACAGGACAAGGGGCAACGGGCACAAACTGAAGCAGAGGAAGCTCCAGCTGAACCCGAGGAAGAACTTCTTCCCTCTGAGGGTGACGGAGCCCTGGCCCAGGCTGCCCAGGGAGGTTGTGGAGTCTCCTTCTCTGGAGATATTCAAGACCCGCCTGGCCGCGGTGCTGTGCAGCCTACTCTGGGTGACCCTGCTTGGGCAGGGGGTTGGACTAGATGACCCACAGAGGTCCCTTCCAACCCCTACTATTCTGTGATTCTGTGGTAAACCTGTGCTGAAGCCGTACGGAGTGGGATGAGAGTGGGAAACTTGCTCCCGAGCCCAAACGTGCGCTGGGCTTTCTCACTGCGTTATGCATATTAAGGCTAATCCCCTCTAATTCCCTCTCTCTGCTCCATCCTGGCAATGAGACCTGACAAAAGTTGAAAGAGAAATCCTCGACTGCAGTACTCGCTAATGAATTACTAATGATGAAGATGTTGCTGGTGCTCAAACAATTAACGACTTGTAGACCCGGACTGGCCGTCTCGCTGCGCCGGGCAGAGCTGGTCCCCGCGGCACGCTGCTCCCAGCTCCGGTAACCGCCCGACGCAGCGTGCGCTGGGATTCCTGGGATGCCGCCTTCAGCCAGTTAACCACAAAAATCTTGGTTTTAACTACAGGTCTGTTTAAGGTAGATTGAAATGGAGTGATTTAGAAGGCAAATGAAAGACTTAAGTAAAATACTTCAAGCTGCTACATGCTGTAAGTACAAAGTAAAATAGTGTTCTGAGCGCTGGGTGAGAGCCTGCTGTGCTGCCAGATGACGTGTTGTGCCTTGGAGGAGATCTAGGAACCATTTCTGGTGGGTTTTACCCCACTAAGAAGGTCCAGTGAGGGATGGGAGCATTCCTCGTCGCTGCATGTCCAGTGCATTCCCAAAGAAGCCGTCTGGGAGCCGCTCGGACCTCACCTTGAAATGCACTTTACAACTTCAAATACTGGAGGCTGCAAAATGTATCTTGTACCTGTAGGGTGCCAAAAATCTGGTGTAGTTTTAATATTTTCTGCTGTGCCCCATCAAAGGAAATCTAGGGTGTGTTTAAAATGATGGTGTATTGCTTGGGGACCCCAGGCTGGGCGCCCGCCGGGAGCAGCGGCTCTGGCCGGGGAGCGGGTCGGGCGGCACTCGGGACCGGTGCGACGTGGCCCCGGCACCGCTGCTGGGGCGGGAGCAGACCCGGCGCCGGGAGCTGCCAGTGCCGGGTGGGACGTGGCAGTAGCAACGTGGGTTTGAGATGAGGCTTCACTGCCGGGGGCTGGGCTGGGGGCGGCCGGCGGCGGGCGGGAGCCGGCTCCTTCGGCGTCAGCAGACACCGCTTTGATGCCGCGCGTGGCTGCGCGGAGGGATGCTCGCCGGGCAAAGCTGTTCGCGGAAAACGACGCCTCACGGCGCTGGTTTCCCCTCTCTCTTCCTTCCCCCGTGGCCCCAGCCAGGGGTGAGGGCTGCTGCCGGGCTTCCCCGGCTCGCTGGCTGGGAGCCCGGTGCGATGGCGACGGCGCGTGCCGTCCCACCAGCGCCGAGTGTTCGGTGCAGTTCGGGGGACGAGGTTCCTTCTGTTGTTACATATCCAAGATTTCATGAGCTTAATCGGTGGTGGTGTTGACTCACCAAGCCTTTGCCAGAAACGTAGCGCACTAGGTTGTTTTTAATTTGTCAGCTTGACTTTTTTTTTTGATTAAGGAAGGAGCAGGGAACACGCACGCGCGTGGCTGTGATGGGCCACCGGGTACCTTCAGCCTGGCCCCAGCCGAGCAAATGCGCGCAGGGCTGCGGGCGGGCGGCGGGCGTCCAGCGGCCCCGGAGCAGCCCAAATCCCCGGCTCCTTTGAAGCAGCAGCGGGGAAGAGAGGAGTGATTAGATCAGAGGCCTCAACGTCGTGGTTTCTCAGAGGCCTCAGGATGTCCTGATGAGGTGTTAGAGGAAGCAATTCAGGAAGCAGGGGACAAATAACCACCTCCGGAGCCGGGCTGACCCGCGGGGCGGCTGCGTCCGCGCGGGACGGAGCACGAGCGGCGGGGACGGTGGGCGTTTGCTCCAAGCAGGTGGAAACGCCACGCGCTGCTGCGTCTTCGGGGAAACATCGGCACTTTTTGGCTCGCCAGGGCTAAATGAGGAATCATCTCCTGTCTTCCCGGATTTTTATTTTTGTGGGTCGTGTAATGAGTCAGCTCTAATGGAGAAGTCCCGTGGAATTAAACAAGAGATAAAATCAATATGGTTCTATAGAAATATAATTGGGTTTTGTAGAGATTGCTCTTAAAAACCTATAAGGTGTAAAAGAAAATACAGCCTTATTGTAGCTTCTGAGCCAACATGTAGCCGGGGTGTAACTATCCATTAAGTTCTGCAGGATGGTTCAAAAAATCTATAAGGAGGTTTTAATTCTCTATTAAATCCTATGGCAGAGCTGGAACAGAACCATATGAATTTTCCCCGAGACGATGCTTCTTCCCTCCGCTGCTCTGTGACGTGTTCAGCCACGGCTCGCAGGCAGCAGGTGTATTCACACGTGCCAGTTTTGTGTGAAAGTTTTCCAAAGTCCCAGTGGCTAAGTAATGCTTTATTAAAATGAAATTGCTTTACTTAACTAATATTTTCCTTTCCCCCTCCCCTTTTTGTTTCTTTATGAAACAGGATTTGGCTTCGTAACTTTTGAAAATGAAGACGTGGTGGAAAAAGTCTGTGAAATTCATTTCCACGAAATCAATAATAAAATGGTAAGTCGGTTTTGCTCCACAGCGCGTGTCGGTGGCAGCGAGCTCTCGCCCGTTGTCACAGATCTGTGCCGCGCCTGGGTGGTGGCCCTTCGGGACAGGCTTCTCCGTGGGGTTAACTGGGTGCTGGGCACCGGTGCTGGTGAAGTGGTGCCTGGACCCTGCTCCTGTCCCCCACCAGCAGGACGGGGGTCTGTCCCCCCGGGAGCTCAGGCCTTGGGTTTTGGAGTGGGGAGCCCAGGGGCTGAAGATGGGGTGAATGGACCCGCTCGGCTTCTCGAGGGGCCTTGGAGGAGCCCACCTCCTCGCCTTGCCGTGGGGAGGGGCCGGGGCAGCCGCCGAACGGCTGCGCTGGGAGGCTCGGGAGGGACTGGGCCGGGGTGGCCGTTACGGACGGCTCCCAGATCGCCGGTCTGGTCGAGCTCCCGCAGCCCGACGCGGCTCTGCGGTTGCCGCTGCCCGCTGGACCGTGTCCCCTGGGAAGCGGTGGCTCTCTGCCGCCGAGCCGCAATCCCTTCCCACCCGGGGCCAGACCGGGGTGAGGTTTCTCCTCAACGACAGTCGGGTCCCAGGTTGTGGGTTGCCCTGTCAGGAAAGCCGTGAGCCAGATGGAAAAGGCCATTTGTGTTTCAATTGACGCAGTAACTTTGATATTTTCAGCTAAAATATTCTTTTTCCCTTTGTCAAAACATCCTTTGCTTCTTAAATATGTATTCAGATATGCATTGTATATTGGTCTGATATGTGTTCACAGGCTTTAAATTCAATAATAGAGCTTTTAGTGTGGATAAGATCAAAGCAATCTCCTTGGCATATGCTGGAGGCCTGATTCAATATTTGACTTGCTAATTTTTCCCAGGGCACTGAAATAATATTCTTCATATTGTTCCTCACTGCAATATGCATCGGAAATCAAAGGAAGGGTTCCCTTGGCAAACTGGGTGGTGGGACGGCAGGCAGGGCTGGGGCCGCTCCCCGTGCCCTGCGGGAAGCCCCTCGCTCCAGCTCGGGTGGGCGCCGCGGGCTGTGCCCCTGCCCTGCCCGAGCATCGCGCTGCTTCCCCAGCCGCCTCCTGCCTGCGCCCGCCGGGCCCGAGGCACGGGGGGCTCGTGGGGAGGCTCTCTCCCCCGCGTAGTTACTAAATGCTGATTAATCTGCCTTAATCAAACCAAAAAGAACGAGCCCCAGCCGCCCCCACCCCGGCACCCAGACGCCAGACCCAGCAACAAGGTAGGGGTGGGGGGAGAGCTGCGGGGAGGGTTTCTCCGCGGATGAAAAGCTGCGTGGGGAGGTAGCAGCAGTGCAGGGAACGTGGAGGATGGGACAGGGCGAAAACACTCGGGGAACATCACAAAGAGCAAAAGAACCACGTGGGCTGTTGGTGTTTTGTTGTTGCGGATAATTAAAATATATTGCGGCTCTCGGAGCTCGCGTGGTGCCCGATCCGGGTGCCAGGACGCTTTGAGCATTCTCCTCTTGTCACTCCTTCTGCAGCACTGACTTTAAAAGCAGCCCACGAGGGAGGAGATGAGACATGATCCTGTGTTGGGACTGACTCATCGTGTGGCTGATGGGTCTGCAGATTAATTACCGAACCCGTGCAGGGGCAGGAGAGCGTGTGCACGCGTGGCGGTGAGCTGGTGCGGTGGCCGGAGGTGACACACGGCTGGCTGGGTCGGAGTCGGGCGCGGAGGTGCTTCCCGCAGCACCCTTGGACACCGACCACCCCTGCTTCGTCCTTAACGTGTCCCGCTCCAGCGCTGAGCTGCGAAGGGGACGGCTCCTCGCAGCCCCAGCGCGGGGCGAGGGGGTTTGCAGCCGCTCGGTGAGCTGGGATGGGGACGTCCCCAACCCTGTCCCCATCCCTGTCCCCAGCCCTGGGCTGCTCTGCTGGGGCATCCGCGGCTCCGCGGGCACTGGCTCGCCCTGAGCTCGCTCTTGCCTGTCTCCCCGAGTGCCGTCACTTCCCAAAGCGCGGGGGCAGGCAAAGGGCAGCGGGGCTGCGCGCGCTCACGAGCCTATTTCTGGCCTCCGTCTCCCTGGGAGGCTATTTTTAGCCCGTGCGTTCTGCTGCTGTTGCCATCCGTAAAGCTGAGAATGTCAAATGCGATATTAAACGAGCAGTGTGAAAGTGAAAAGAAAATGCCAGCGAGGTATTTAATAAATGAAACGTGGAATTTACGTGGGAGGCCAAAGATGCTCTCCAAACATTTGGGGGCGGAGGGAACAAATAAAACCCAAACAAGCTATCGCCAGAATGTTGTTCCCTTGGCACAAGCAGGCTGGTTTGCAAGCTCCTGGTTTTCTAAGGGGGTGTGAAAGTAGCTGGAAAAGAAATGCAGTGGAGTAATTTCTTTTCCTCTAGACCCCGCTGTGATGGAGCTGTTCACGTCGCGGGTGCGGTGGGCCAGGCGCCGGTGAGCGGTGCGATGCGCCGAGCCCGGCCCGGGTGCTTTGCACTGGGAGCCAGGATCTCGAGTCCAGCTCTGGAGCAGCTGACAAAAGCGTTGGGTGGTTTTGAAACAGGCCTGGACGCTGCAGAGCACCTGTGGCTGGTTCTGGCTCTCGTGGTGGGATTTTGTGGGGTTTGCGGGTTTTTGGTTGCGGGGTTTTTTAACGTAGCAGCACTCCTCAGGCTCCTCCCCGGACGGGCAGCCTTCGCTGTGCGGTGACGCTTTGGACGTGTGTGTCGCGTGCCACGTGCCCTTGGGTTTTTGTGCAAATATTTCGCACTCTGAGGCACCTTCATCCCTGGGAAGACTGAAGCGTGCGCCACGTGCGGGAGGGCGCACGGGGCCACCGGTCTCCAAGGTCCCTGCAGTAACCAGGAGCGGAGGACACACGGCGTGCAGCCGGCAAACCACCCCCAGCCTCGCACAGGCATCTTGGGAAGCCACTGGATGCTGTGGAAGGCAGGGGTCAGGCCCCAGATGTGGCTCTGGACCTCGTACATGGTCCTGCTGCCTCTCCCAAGCTCTTTTCAGTGGTGCCCAGTGACAGGACAAGGGGCAGCGGGCACAAACTGAAGCAGAGGAAGCTCCAGCTGAACCCGAGGAAGAACTTCTTCCCTCTGAGGGTGACGGAGCCCTGGCCCAGGCTGCCCAGGGAGGTTGTGGAGTCTCCTTCTCTGGAGATATTCAAGACCCGCCTGGACAAGGTCCTGTGCAGCCTGCTGTAGACGACCCTGCTTCGGCAGGAGGTTGGACTAGATGACCCACAGAGGTCCCTTCCAACCCCTACTATTCTGTGATTCTGTGATTCCAGCTGGTGTCTTGCTGGCGGCGGTGATGGGTTTGCTGGCCGTGTTGGGGGGATCCGTGGAGCGTGGCGTGGGGTAACGCTTGTTGTGCTGCGCGGGTGTCTGCAGGCGTTCGGGGTGTTGGAGGTGGCTGGTTCTGGAGCAGATGTCTTCAGGGAGGCTTGGGCAAACGAGCCTGCCGTCTCTGCGTACAAAGCACCCGGGTCGGGGGGTGGCTGCAGGGCTGAACGTGAGGTGTGGCACTGGCTTGCCCAGAAGGCATGGCAGGGGACAAAGGGGAAAGTTCTAGGGCATGAGAGATTTTCCTGTGGGCATGTGCTTAATCTGGGTCTGGAAATCGCCCTTCTCCTTGTGGAGAGATGGTTTTAGTGCCGTGAGCATGGTCTGATGCTTTTGTGCCGTATCTGCAGAGCACACCAGCTCATCACACCTTGCTGCTCTGCCAGCCCACCGTGGGGGCATCAGCCCTTGTCTTACCCTCAAAGCCAGTAACCAGATTGTGGAGAAACAACCTCCAGTGGCCAGAAGCCAAATGCAGCAGCTCCAGTTCCAGGACCCTACTGCAGTCCCTGGGAAGCTCTGTGGAGCTGGGGTTGTCCCTCCGTTTGACCCATCTGTAGGACCTACCAAAAAGGAGCTGTCGTCGTGGCCGAGGTGTGTGTCACCGAGGCTAGAAGTGGCCCTGCCTCTGGGGACTCTGGCTGCCAGCAGGTCGCAGGAGAGTGCCGCCGCTCCGTGTCTCCTCCTGTGGGATCACGCTCGCAGCTCGTAGGACACCGGACACGCGGCGGGGTGTTGTGGGGAGCGTGTCTGCCGTGCAAAGAGCCGATGGCCGTGGTGATGGGTGCTCTGCGGAGAACCCGTTGCAGCGAGGGCAATGGGACCGGCGCGGGGCGGCAGGTACCCAAGGTGTCACTGGGGTGAGGGAGAGGCAGGAGGTGCGGTGGCTTGGGACAGCCCATGTCCCAGCTGGAGGACGCTGAGGCCGCTCGTAGGCTGGATGCACGCCTGCAGCGTTGCCTTCAAAATGCTTTAAACGATGTCGCTGGGGAGCTGTACAGCTTGCCAGGTTCCCCGCGGGTGGCTGGGTTCTCCAGCCCATGCAGGACAAGGAGCGGCCCGGTGCTGGGTGTCACCGGGTTTTGGGGACAAACTCAGCTGACAAATCGCAAGAAACTCTGGCAGAATCCTCTGCTCACCCGTAGCTGACGATGTCTCCCTGACGCTCTGAGGACGTGGCGTCGCGTTGTCCCCACCCCACCTTTGTGATCTAACGCATTTTTTTAGATGTTAGAACCTTTCTCCTCTTGCCTTTTTGGCAGGACCTGACAAACGCAGATTTCTCCGTCGGAGGAGCGATAGTTTGGGCTGGCCGTGGCATGAGGGACGCGGCGTCGCCGAGGTGGTCGAGTCTCCGTGCGAATGGCACGCTGCTGGCAAGACAGAGTTGCCTTGTCTTTGGGCGGTGAAATGGGGTTCTGTGGGCGTGCGTGCTGCGCTGTCCCGGGCCGAGCCGCGGTTCCCCGGCGGGCTGCGGCCGCGGGGCTGAGCCTGCGGGGCGGGGGGCTGGCAGCCCGCTCTGCTGCGCTGGGGGGGGGTGGCTTTGCCCTCCCCGGCTCAGCCCTCCGGGGTTCTGGTGGCTCTGACCGCTCCGCTTGATGCAAGAGTACCCCAGTGTAACGTTAATTCTCCAAACTAGACTAAACAAAAATAGTGAATTTTAGTTTCCCTGCCTTTTTTTTTTTTTTTTTAGCCTTAGAGTTAAACCTTTCTTTGTGAGGCTGCTGAAAGCGAAGCACATCCCTCGGTCAGGGGAGGCGGAAAAAATCTGGAAGTGATTCAGGTGTGCAGAAGTGCTGAGCGGAAAGTCTGTGCCAGACCCAGATTTCTGTACAGAGCACCCGCGTCGGGCGGGCTCCGGGGGTGACGCGGTACAGAGCTGAGCAACCGACTCGTAAATCCAGAGAGGTTCCCTCTGGGAGCAGCCCCGCTGCACGTCCCGCTTTGCCGGCACACGCGTGGCGTCCCTGCTGCCGCCGGGGTTTTACCCTCCCGGTGACGGTGGCTGCGGGGAGGTGGCGGCTGTCACCATCCCGTTCCCTGTGGAGGAGCAGGCTGGCGTCTGGCAGGAAAGCAGCCTGGCCACTTTTTTCCCCCTTCTGCTTGCTGCCATGGTGCTTCACCTCCCGCGGCCGCGTGAGGAGAGGCTGAGGGAGCTGGGCTTGTTCAGCCTGGAGAGGAGAAGGCTGAGAGGGGACCTTAGAAATGCTGATAAATATCTGCGGGGTGGGGGTCAGGAGGACGGGGTCAGACTCTTTCCAGTGGTGCCCAGCGACAGGACAAGGGGCAACGGGCACAAACTGGAGCAGAGGAAGCTCCAGCTGAACCCGAGGAAGAACTTCTTCCCTCTGAGGGTGCCGGAGCCCTGGCCCAGGCTGCCCAGGGAGGCTGTGGAGTCTCCTTCTCTGGAGATATTCCAGCCCCGCCTGGCCGCGGTGCTGTGCAGCCTGCTCTGGGTGACCCTGCTTGGGCAGGTGGCTGGGCTGGGGGACCCCCAGAGGGCCCTGCCAACCCCTGCCATGCTGGGGTTCTGTGATTCTGTTTGCCCCCCGTGCTGGTGGGATGGTGCCTGGGCAGCTTCTGCAGAGCAGCCCGGGGCCTGGCGCTGCTGGACGGGGAGCCTGACGGACCCCCGAGGTGTGCTCCCGGGGCCGGCATCACCCAGCCCCTGCCGAGGGACCGCGAGCATGGCCGAGCTCCTGGGCCGTCGCTGGCACGTCGTCCCGCCCAGGGGAGGGAGGCTCTGCTGGTAACGGAGAATGGTTTTCCCCTCGATATGGGGTAGATTTGTTTACAAAGGCTTTAGGAATTACTTTTCTTTCCTACTGGGGGCGTTTTCTTCCCCTTGAAATCCCAGTTAAAACTTCTTTGCAGCTCACTGCCGTTCCCTTTATATCCTCGTGTGCTGTGAAAATCATAAATTAGGCTCGTCTTTCCGAGAGCAGCGGTAGGCTGGTTTGTGGTTGCAGAAGCTAATTACTGGGTTATTGTTTCTAACGGCGCTAATCCAGACTTCATTTTCCTGTTAATTGTCCGTCGAGCCAGGCTAGATTGTTTTTATCATCCTGGCTGTTGGCAGCGCGGGCGGCCGCGAGGTGTAACCGATGCCGCCGTGACGCGCGGAGCGGCGGCGAACCCGAGAAATGCGGCTGCGGAATGAAGCGACACGCTTCTGGGGCTGAGCCCCGGCCGTCCGGCTCGAGGCACGGGGTTGGCATCATCCTGCTCAGTGCCCCTGCGATGAAAAAAGAAGCAAAGGACGCTTTGGGAGGGCGTTGGTGCTGCGCGGGGAGGGAGGCTGGCGCTGGTGCTCGGTGTTGCGAAACCCGCTGTCAGGCGGGGGGTGACGCCTCGCTGGGGAGCACTGAACTCTGTCCAGTTCTGCGCTCCCCAGTTCAAGAAAGATGAGGAGCTACTGGAGAGAGTCCAGCGCAGGGCTGCGAGGATGAGGGGACTGGAGCATCTCTCCTACGAGGAGAGGCTGAGGGAGCTGGGCTTGTTCAGCCTGGAGAAGAGAAGGCTGAGAGGGGACCTTAGAAATGCCTCTAAATATCTGCAGGGTGGGTGTCAGGAGGATGGGGCCAAGCTCTTTCCAGTGGTGCCCAGCGACAGGACAAGGGGCAACGGGCACAAACTGAAGCAGAGGAAGCTCCAGCTGAACATGAGGAAGAACTTCTTCCCTCTGAGGGTGACGGAGCCCTGGAACAGGCTGCCCGGGGAGGTTGTCCCGGCTCCCGCTCTGCCCTGCTCCCACTGCCTCCTGCAAGGACCCAGACGCTGCTGGGCAGCAAAGCAGCAGAAGCTGAACTCGGGGAGGATTTCTCTCCAGACTTCGCAGGATGGGGCAGCTGGTTTGCGAGACGCGCCTGTTTCCACGACGCTGGCAGTGTCTGAGCCCTGCAGCTCCGGGAGGTGCTGCGAGCAAGCTGGGTGAATACGGTCTGTGGCGGCTGGCAGCCCAAAGGGGAGGAGTGGGTGGTTTTGTTTCAAATTCTCCCATTACAGCCAGTTAACCTTTATGTTACCTAAATGAAAATTGTGTAAACCCGAAAGTTTTGCTGATGGGGTTGCCTAGGAACAGGCGGTTGGTTTTCATGAGACACTGAACACGCAGTCACCGCCCGGGCTGTTCGCACCGCGACGCTCAGCCGTATGAGCCCACACCCCCGGGTGCGCCGGGGGCGGCTGCCTGCCCGCGCGCCACGCACCCACCTCTGCCCGCTGGAGCGGGCGATGGAGGCGATGCGGGGACCCGACGCTGCGTGGAGCCAGCCCTCCCAGGCCAGCGTGACAGGCAGCCCTGTGGCCGAGCCCCTGCCCGCGGGCTGGCGGTGCCCCGGCCGGGACGGGGGGCTGTGGGCAGCGGGGCTGCGAGCAGCTGTGCCACTGCGGCTGCCCCGGATCACGGCACGGCTGCTCCCACGCCGGTCTGGCCAGCCAGGGGCTGGGGGGAGCGTAGATGTGCAAAGAGGGCGAGAAACTGGTTAAAGAACGAAGTTGGAGGCACGGAGCTCAAACCCCTAGATCCAGCCCGGGACCTGGGCCCTCAGACCAGCGATTCTTGTCGTGCAAACCGTGCGGGAGGGGCAGGCGGTGGCACAGCTCAGGGCTTCCCCATGCAGGGCCGCGCGACCTGTCTGCGCGTTTTCCTTTTGCTCAGAGCGTGGACCGCGGTGTCGAGCCATCGGAATGGCTTGGGGTAGCTCCGGCTGGCTCCGGGCCGGCTTACCGGCACGGCCATAGCACCAGGTCTGCTGGGGGGCGAGTCGGCAGCGCCGGAGCAGGAGGACGTGGAAAAGTGCTTTATTTCTCCCTTTTCCCATCAAAAAAGAGCCTGGGAGCCGGCGCCCAGCGGTGTGGCTGGGGGCCGGGGTCCCACCGCCGGCTGGGCTGGCTCGCTGCCTCGCACGGGGTGCTGGTGGGGGCTCGCGCCGGGGGCCGGGTGGCAAAGAGCAACAGCAAAAGGCAGGAGGAGCGACTGGGAGTGAAAGAATGCAGATCCTTTATTAATAGGGTTTACAGAAATTTTCTGCTGGGTAGAAATATTGATTCTTGATTGCTATTCTAAAAGGAGCTTTTTGTGATGATCACCGGGGGTCGTTTTCTGTTATCGATTGCTGTGCTGGAGACCCCCCGCCATTCATCCCACGCCCACGAGTCCCATGGCGAGGGGACGCGGCGCAGCGTTTCCATCCAGGCAGCGGCTGCAGCCAGCGTTTCTGTCACCCTCCAGCGGGGTCTGGCTCTGTGTGGTTAAGGAGACGTGCACGCGTGCTCTTTCCAATCCCTTTACACTATTCTTAAAGTTCACCTTTGAGGGGGAGGCGGTGTGGGGAGGTAAATGCTAAAAATAAAACTCCCCCCTTAAGTAGATCAGTTCTGCATTTGACATTTACATGGAATTCATTTGCATCTCATTTGTACATGTTTCTGCTCAATAGGTAGAATGTAAGAAAGCACAACCTAAAGAAGTGATGTTTCCACCAGGGACGAGAGGAAGGGCACGTGGATTACCGTATACCATGGACGCTTTTATGCTAGGGATGGGAATGTTGGGTAAGTGCCGTCGCCACCGCACGTCCCCCGCAGCCAGCGGCTCCCGTCTCCGCTCCCTGATCTCCAAACGCCCGGGGCGCAGGGGGGAGCACGTCCTGCACCTCTGCGGGCGCGAGCCTGAAACTTCGGCAGGGGTGGAGTGGGGAAAAGAATCCTGTCTGTGGTAAATGATGAACCCTCCCCCCCCCCCCATCCCGGAATATAAAAATTTGCATTTAAATGGGTGTTTTAAATAGCCTGTTTTACTCGCAAAAATAGAATGATGAAAGATGCAGTGTGTTCATTCTGACTAAAAATGATCTCTCCCCTTTTTTAGAGGAATTGAGTCACACATTATTCCCCTTCTTTTAAAGGTATCTTTGACAGTTCAGCATAGATAATTGAAAATCTTGCCGGTTCTTAAATGGCATGTGAGATGGAGGAAGCAGGGAGAGGTGTAACGGTACAGGTCGCAACAATAATTACAAGTTGCAAGGAGATGGAATGGTATTTTAGTCCAGAGTATTGTGTCCAGAAAATACTAATTAAATGGGATAAATGATATTTAATGGCTGTTTGTGCATGAGGTCTGTTTAGTTATAATTGGTTCTCATTTGTTTCTGCCTAGATAGTTCTTCTTTCTATATAACGTGGCAACCTCTTGATACTCTGTCCTCAGGTTTACTAAGCCACAATCCTGCTGATCCATTGCCAATATGTTTTTTTAAAACTCTGTATATTTTCAACTTTCTGCTCCGTTTGTGTCACTGGCCTCTCCCTCGGTTGTCACCTGCTGTGTCCCTAAAGCACGCAGGAACCAGAGGGCGTCTGGAGGTGTTCCCAGGCAGAAAGGAGCCTTGCCCGGGCTGGCGTCCCCGGTACGTGGCCTCTCCGGGACGCCTGGAATTTTTTGTCCTGGGTTTAGGTGATCGCAGAAACTGAGCGCAAAAACCGGCCTTGAAAGCTGGTGCTCGCTGTCCCGAGCTCTGCCGAGCGGGTCCCTGGGCTGTCTGCGACGCTGGAGGACCCCGAGGCTCCTGGAGCGGGCGTCAGGCCAGAGGACTCAGCTCCTGTGGGGGTCCAGCTCTGACGCCGAGATGTCTGACTTCAGGCCCCACCTGATTTGAGAGGGAAAACTTCCCTGCCACGTTTGCTGTATCTCTGACCGAAGAGTGCTTCTGTCTGTGTGGCTGGAACGACCCGTTTCTGGGACGTGTCATCCAGTTATTGTTTCTCTGTCCCCGTGCTCCACCGCCACCCTGCCCCATAGCGTTTGGAAATTACGTTTTAGTCTTAAAATACGGATCTTCTTCTCGTCAGTCTGTGATTTCGCAGTGCGCTTCAGCGTAGGTACCGTGCTTCTGCTGCTTCGCTCTGTCCCGCTTGCGGTGCCCGAGGTTTGGGGTGGTGGAGGTGGTGCGGGCAGCCGTGCCGGCCCGTCCCACCCGGCTGCTGGAGGAGACAGCCAGGGTCCCCTGGGTGGGCAGACGCTCCCAGGCAGCACCCCTCGTCTGCTCGCCCCGGGCAGAGCCGCCCAGCCCTGCTCCTCGCAGCCGGGCAAGGAGCGAGTGGTGCCGGGGTCCACCCCAGCGACCTGAAGGGAGAACTCAGCCCTCGGTGCGGCGTGATCCGTTCCCACTGGGACTGCCTCTCTGGAAGAAGATGGCCTCAAGCCGCAAGAAGTAAGGGAAGAAGCCCTCAGCGATCGGATCTCCTTCTACGCAGAGCAAGGGCCACGGGCGCCTGCTGGCAAATCCCCGTCCCGCTGCCGTGGGGTGGGTCGGGTCACCCCGACCGGCTCTGCTCCGGCCGGCCTCACGACACCCTCCTGTTAGGCTTCAAATCAGGGTGACCTGCTCAGAATTAATGATTGATTCGTGTTGAAGGCCAGATGCTTCATTATCTGCTCTCGCTGGTTTTTTTATCTTCCCCGTTCCTGCTTGCTGCGGTGGCACCGTGTTCAATATTGAAGTGCCGGACAAGGGAACTGCGGCGCAGGAGAGCGACGCGGTCTGGAGGGCCGCTATGAATCCCCTTGGCACGGGCTGCTGTAGGAGCTGGCTGCCAGGGGCCGACGGGCAGGGGCTCAGCGGGGAGCCCGAATCGCTCCTTCCCGAGGCCGCAGCTCCTCGCCGGCCCCATCCCCGTGGGGAGAGGGGGGTAATTAACCCGTCAAACGACGAGACCCACGAAGCCACGCACCGCCTGGGCCAGCGCCTGCCGCAGCCGAGCAGGATGCCGAGGTCCCGGGCGGCCGGGGCTGCCCTGCCCTGCTCCTCCTGGTAGGTGCCAAGCTGGGCTGAACCAGGGCGGCCGGGGCTGCTCTGGAAGGATTTCTGTACCTGTTTCCAGACGCCCTCGTTCAAGGTCACCTTCTCCAGATGCTGTTCATGGGCAGAGGAGGGAATCGGGGGAACGAACGCACGAGACAACCCAAAGGAAAGAGCGGGGAGCGACTCCCTCCAAAGCTATTAAGGAAGTTGGTCTTTTTCATTAATCACAGCCTCCCCGAGGAGCCTGCAGCAGCCGGGGTCTAAAGGTGCGTCGGCAGCCGCTTCTGCCATGATTTGGTTGATTGGAACAAAATTAAAGTGTTCTTCTGAAAGGATTTTTTGACTTCGAGAGCACAGGCAGGATGAGCCTGCCGCCAGGACTGCTTCTGGGCTGTCTCGGGCTCGGTCTGCTGGCGGGACACGCGCGGCCGCGGGCGAGATCAGGGACGTTAATCAGCCGCTCCACATAAAGAGCGGGCCGGAGTGGTCTCCGTTCCAGTGATCTCTGTCTCCTGGGCAGCCCACCCGGCGGTGGAGCTGCCCCCAGCCCCGGGACGCGTGTGAGCAGGCACCGTGTCCCCCGCAGCCGGCAACACGCGTGGCTGGAGCTGCCTGGGAGCAGCTCGGTGGCCGAGAAGCTGCCACGCACCCAGGAGCCTGCCCGCGGTCCCCTGGTCCCGGTGTGCAGACCAGCAGCCCCGTCACCCGCGAGCGTGTGGACGGTGCTGTGTTGCCCTGTGCCTTTTTGCTCTCTGTTCAGGTCTGTAACCGAAAACTTGAAAAAAAGAGAGAAAAGAAGAAAGCAACCGAGGAGCAGCAGTCATAGCAGCCTGCCCTCCCGTCTGGAGCAGCTCTCTGCGTCTGCGACGTCGCCGCTGCCGTTGCGGTGGTCCCAGCGGGGATGTCCGTCTCTGGAGGTGGCTGTCACGCTGCCCTGCAGCACTCGTTTCTTCTGCCAGTGGGCGTCTGAGACTTAGAATCATAGAATAAAATCATTAAGGTTGGAAAAGACCTGCAAGCTCAGCAAGTCCAACCGTCACCCCATCCCCACCATGCCTGCTAAACCACGTCCCGCAGTGCCACATCTCCACGCTTTTTGAACCCCTCCAGGGATGGTGTTTAATATGAAAGTCGGGCTCTTTTTAACTTCCAAACCCCTGCAGAGGCAGGAGCGCTTGGCCCGTGAAGCTGACACCCCCAGACCGCCGAAACGGCGTCTGGCGGGAGCGCCGGGTGCGGGAGTCCTGCGCGAGGCGGAGCGCGGCCCCGCTGCGCTGCGCGCGTTCAGGCCAGGCGGGCTCAGCTCACGCGTCAGGGGAGCTCGTGCCCTTCGGAGAAAGCCGTTCCTGTTTTCCGTCAGGCTCTGCTCAGCGGAGTAGCGGGGTTCGGAAGGGCAGCCCTCCGTGCGCAGAGGCTTCCCACGCCTCGCCGGGCTCCCGCAGCAGCGGCCGCCGTCGCCATCGCTGGTGCAGCGACCGCGGCCAGCGGCAGCTGAGCTCTTCGGTTCCGTGGAAGCAGGACTTCGTTGGACCAAGGGAGAACCTTCTACAGCAGACGTGTTTCTTCTCCGTAGCTGCTCCCTAGCAGGTGACCACCCCCTGCGTCCGTAGGAGAGGGTTTTTGGTTTCCGTTCGCTCGTGCCGCAGGTGTTTATGTCAAGGTCACGGCACGTTTCTTTTGAGAAAGACCCGGAGCAGCTTTGGCGCAGCGTGGTGCTGTGCTTTGGCAGAAGGCCCATCCCTTTCCTCGCAAAGGACCTGGCCATGCTTTGCGCTGAGCAGCACGGCGAGGCGATGCTTTTCTTACACTTAGTGGAGCATTGGAATTAATTTTGCCGAGGTCCCCAGGCGCCGGTGTGCTCGGTGTTCCGGTGTGTTAACCGTGAGCTTTGTCCATCTTGGATCACCCAATTTAAGAACAAAAGGACATTTCCATTGCCTGGTTCAGTGGTCGTGGCCCCTTCCCCGCTTGGAGCAGAGGAGCCTTTTCTCCCTCCGGAGGTGCTGGTGGCACGGAGGGGGGTCGGGACTCCGGCTGGGGTCTCCGGCCTTTGCAGTGACCTTGTGCGTGTGCCGTGGCGAGCTGCTCGGGCTCCAGGGCCGCGGCTCCCCCGTGCAGAGCGGAAGGTAGGGCAGGATCTGGGCTGCTGCCCGGCTCCGGCACACGGCTGGAAGCTCACCCCGGCTGCAGGGCGAGAGCGTCGGACCCGCTGGGGATGTCGGGGGCGGGAGCCGGGCGGAGGTGGTGGTGTGAAAGCAGTTCTGGTGGTTGGTTTGAGTTCTGCTGCCGTGGACGGGAGGGTCTCGCTTCGCAGGAGGTGACCCAGGCAAAACTTGGATTTTTGGTTTAGCAGCGAGGGATAATTAGAGAGATTGATCATGCCCCAGGACTAGTGAAGCAAATAAACTGTTAGGTGCCCGATGCCAGAAGAGAACGGCATCTAATGGAAATGGTGGGTAGGTCGGCATGGCTGTAATCTGGCTTGATGAAGCACCCACGTGGGCCTGGTGTTAATGCGCTGTTGATATTCAGCCTGGCAATTTCCCCTGTGCAGATCAGGCTTTGACGCGTGAGAGCAGAGCTGGGCACTGCAGCGGTAAATGAAGAGGAAAATTGAAGTAATGTTGTATTATAAATTTATGATTTCATCTGCCTGACCTAGAGAGCACTGAGCGCTGGCGATGCCGGCGAGAGCCCCCCGGGCAGCTCCGCCGGTGCCATCGGACACAGCCGGGTTTGGCCGCTGCTGCCCTGGCTTTGGAGGCAAACGCACCAGGGCAGGGGCATCCCTGACCCCGCGGGGCAGGGCAGGGGAGCAGACGGCATCCACCGCTGAGCTGCCGGCTCCAAAAACACCGCGGGCACGCGGGCGGCTGCCATCCACCGCTGTGCCGGGCCGGCCGGCACCCGGGGACCAAGCGTGCAGACCTCCAGCGCTGCCGGGCCCCCGCAGTCGGATCTGCGTCGGAGTCGTTTGAATCGGGAGAAAACTTCCTTGTTTCCACTTGGCAAGGAGAGGGGCTGCGGTTGGACGCCGCGGAGCGATTTTTCACGGTGGAGCTCGCGGTGGTGTTCATGGCGCTACTTACTTAGCAAACAATCCATTTATCAATGGTGTTGTTCTTAAAAAAAAAAGGAAAAAAGGTTTGTTAAGCTTAACTCTGAAAGATCTGATTTAATGACAGAGGTGATTAATTTCTAAGGGAATCCAGCTGTTGAGCTGTGAAATAAATACACAAGGGCTAAGCGGTGTGTACATAGCGCTGAAAGCCGCAGCGTGCTGTCCGGGGATCGCAGGGCTGCTTTCCCCTGGCACTGCTTAATCCCATAATCAGAATTCATCCGAGCGTTTTTATCTTCCAGTTTTAGGTTATGATTAATAGTATGCTATATGTATATATAAATCTAATCAGAAATGGAGGGACTTGCTGTGGCAGCAGAATGGCTGTACGAAGTAGGAGCGCATTGAGGAATAAATGAAGGCAGCGGCAGGAGACCCCCAGAAGAGCCCCTCGGCTGCTGAAGCTGTTCTCGGGGTACAGCCCCGCTGCTCTGTCGCTGCTGCCGAGACTCCCAGTGGCTTCAGGCAGAGGGAGAGCCAACCCTGTGTGATGGCTGCTTGGTCTGGAGAGGTCTTTCCTGGAGACCGGTGGAGTCTGGGCGGACGCTAACAGCCCGCGGGAAGGTTGCGCAGCAGCCGGAATTGCCCAGGAGAATTCCTGGTTTTGGGAAAACCAGGCAAGGAAGTGCTGGGGATCAGACGTGAGGATACAGGTTTAGGAGGTCTCGGTGCACAGGACAGCTGGTGGCATCGGCCATCCCAGTCGCAGCAAACAGCCGTGGTGGGCCCGGAGAGGACAGCTGCTTCGCGTGCAGGCTGGGAAGGTGAAACACGGGGGGGTCCCAGCGTGTGACCCCGTGGCTGCTGCCAGCCTCTGCCCAGCTGAGCCCCCCTGCCGCCGGGAGGGAAGCCCTCTCCCCTGGCCTCCCTGGCAGAGCTGGCAGGGCTGGCCACTGAGCGGTGGTACCTCCATCCATCGGGCACCCGCGGGCAGACCCCGTGCCCACCACCCCCTGCGCTCTGCCCTCCTGCCGGCGCTGCCGCTCGCTCCGGCCGCGGCGTCGGACGTGGCAGAGCTGCCCCGTAGAGCATTTACTGGGGCATCTTTCTCACCGAGGGGATCCGGAGTGGGGCTTTTCTCGTGGTGAAGCTTCAGAAGCTGCCCGAGGTTGGGCGCGGCTCTGCGTGTCCCTCGGAGATCGCTGTGGGAAGCGCTGCTCCTACCTGGGTTTTACTTTCCTGAAAAATTAGAAGCTCTTTGACTCTCTGGCTCGTGGTTGTCGCTGCCTGTAACTCTTTGATGTGTTAACTGTTGTCCTTCACACTCCCGGGATAAAGAATTACTCCTGCCTTAATCTCCGACTGTCAATAGCTCTGGAGCAAAGTACATTCATCGTAAGCTCTCCAAATGTCAGAGCAAACCTGCGCTATGTGTTTAGCCTTAGCATTTGGCATTTACTCTGCCAGCTAACAAGTATGCGCAGTCCTTGGGCTCGGGGTGCCGCAGCGCATGTTAATTACCGGAGCGTCTCAGCGCAGCGCCGGGCGGGCGGCAGCTCTGGGCGTCGCTCCGCGAGATCACGACGAAACCCGTCTGCGGTTCTGCGGGAGCTGTGTGGATCCGGGGGTTGAATACCTGCTGTAAAATCACGCCTCGCCCATCCCCCGTGTCATTTTGTGTTGTGTTGAAAAACAGAAAGCCTTTATTAATCTTCAAACCTCTCTTTTTCTCTCTCTCCCTCTCTTTTTTTTTTTTTACATTTCTGTGATCAAGGTTACCCAAATTTTGTCGCAACGTATGGCCGAGGATACCCTGGATTTGCCCCAAGTTACAGCTATCAGTTCCCAGGTACGTACATTTCATTTGCAGTTTTACTTTTTTGCCCCTCTTTCCTTTCTTTTTTTTTTTTCCTTTTTTTTTTTCAGTCCATAGCTGCAAGCTGAGACAGGCGAGTCTGCAGGGAGCATCTCACACAACAACAATTTTTTTTACAATTTTAAAATAGATATTTATATATACATATTTTAAATATGTTTTTACTAACGTGTAAATTGGTACTGGTTATTTGAAAACGAACTTCTTAAATTAAAACATAAAGCAACAGAGATAATAAGAGCTGTTACCCTCCCTTTGATGGGTTTTCTCCTTTCCTGTGTACTGCAGAGACGTACGCAGGCAGACACACACGCGCGCAGAGACTCGCACGCACCTTCCCGCGCTGCCCAGCCCCGCTGTGTCCGCCGTCGGCGTCGCTGCCGTCCTTCACGGGGAGAGCTTTTACCCGGGTGCCGGCCGTTCGGTTTGGCTTTGGTTTGGTTTTATCTCAGTGACGGGAGCGGGTCGGGGCGGGCTGGCGCGGGGCACGGCGGGGGTGTGAAGAGCCCTTCCCCCCTGCGGCACGTCACGCCACGGGGCTGGCACCGCGCAGGACAGAGCTCCCTTTCCGTGTGCGCCGGGTTTCCCGGGCGGGCGAAGCGACGCTGCCGTGGTGAGGGCTTGCTGGTGGCTGGGGCTCACCCGGCCGCGGCGGCAAGGAGACCCCGGCGGGCGCTGCGTCCGGCTTGCGAGCGCGCTCATCACGGGGCGCACGCGCAAGCCGTCCCCCCGCCCGCTGCCACGCTCCTTGGGGGCTTGGAAAGCGAGGGCTGGAGCCCCCCATGGTGAAACCCCCCATGGTGAGCACCGGCGGGTGCGGGAGGGCAGCAGCGCCGCGGGGAGGAGAACCCAGCGCCCTCCCGGGCAGGTCCCTTGGGGTGCGGGGCGATGCGGAGGGGTGCTGGGCTCTGCCTGCGGCACACTGGGGCGAAGATACAGCCCTGTGCTCGGCACTGGGTCGTCAGGATGAAGCCACGTTGCGTGTTAGGAACATCTGTAGGACGAAGAGCGTCCTTGGGACGGCGGTGTCCGTGGCGCTGGTTGTCGTGGGACTGTTGACACCACGGGGAACAGCGCTCTCAGGGTTGGTTTTCCCAACTGCTCAACGTCACAAGTGCCAGGGCTCTGCTGCGAAGTCCTCTGCCCCCTCCCCACCCGGGCGTACCCTCCTGGTATCAGGCTTTCCCCCAGGTCCTCACGGCTCTTGTACCAGCTGATTGGTGTGAAGACAGCTAAATGAGAGACACCTTTGAGGAGTTAAATGATGAAAATCATTAGATTAATTATAAACATGTCTGAAATGAACGTGTCTGCCAGCTGACAGCAGAGGTGCCGTTTGACTTTAGTCCTCGTTACATATATTTTTATGAAGGGCTTCGGTTTTCCAAACAGGCCTTCCAGTTACTTGCCAGTTATGTTATATATATTATATTATCTTATATCTCCTATGAGGACAGGCTGAGGGAGTTGGGCTTGTTCAGCCTGGAGAAGAGAAGGCTGTGGGGAGACCTGATTGCAGCCTTTCAGTGCTTAAAGGGAGCCGACAGGAAAGATGGGGACAATCTTTTTAGTAGAGACAGCAGTGACAGGACGAGGGGTAATGGTTTTAAACTAAAACAGGGTAGGTTTAGGCTGGATATAAGGAAGAAATTCTTTACAATGAGGGTGCTGAAAGACTGGAACGGGCTGCCCAGAGAAGTGGTGGAGGCCCCATCCCTGGAAACATTCAAGCCCAGGTTGGACAGGGCTCTGAGCACCCTGATCCAGTTAGCGGTGTCCCTGCTCGCTGTGGGGGGGTTGGGCTAGATGACCTCTGGGGGTCCCTTCCGACCCCAAACTTCCTATGATTCTATCTTCAGTCCCTTGCAGAGATTGAATGCGCAGAAGAAAAGGTGGATTGTCCCCACGGGAACGCAGGCGCAGCTCACGGCGGGCACCAGCTGTGCCTTTGGGAGCAGGGCGGCGAAGGGGAGATGCCCGGGGTCCTCCGTCGCCTTGCCTGGATTTCCCTGCCTCGAGCTCTGCCCGCAGCCCTTGCTGCACTCGGATAATTTATTCCCCAACAGCGGCCGGGCGGTTGGTGGAGGTGTTGGGCCGATTTCTCCGACGGCTTGGCCCTCCCGTCTCCAGAGCCGCGACCCATCGGAGCGGCGTGGGCACGGAGCCCCGTGTGCGGGGGTGATGCTCTCTCTGGGGCAGGGGGTTTCGGGGGGCAAAGAACCCCGTGCCGCGGGGGCACAGCCCGGGGTGCCGGGGAGCGTTGCGGCAGCGGGTCGGGGTGTGAGGACGGGGATGTGCCAGCGTCGGCTGCTCACTCCCGCCGTGGGAATGGCGATGGCAGCCATGTGTGCTGCTGTGTCCCGGGGGCTCTCCCCGCGCCCCCTTCGCCCCTCGCAGACGGAGGGGGCTGCGTCCGCCCTCGCTGCTACTCCACACCCCGGTGGGAAGGCATCGAGCGGGCGGCCTGACCCACCAGCCGTGGGCAAAGGCATTTGGTGCCGTGGGACAGACGTAAGTGCGGTTCCAGCCCGTAGAGCCCCCCTCCTCGGGAGAGCCCGAACCCCCCACCCTTCCCTCGGCGCGTCGTGACGCCTGCGGAAGCGCGGCGGGGCCCATGGTACAACGGTGGCTTGGAGCCTGAGGTCGTGAACGTGACGTGGGAGCACGTGCGAGCCCGGTGGAGGGGAGTCGGGATTTTTAATAAGTTGTCGTGCCGAAATGCTCGGTGTCGTGATTTGAAAAGAAAAGTGCTTGGCCGTTTCGCAGGCAGCGTGCGCAGAGCCCCGGCTGCCCGGTACCTCGCCAGCGGTGGGGCGGCCCCGCTGCGCGTGTCCCGGTGTCCGTATGGGTGCGATCGGCGTGAACGCGCCGCTGGGTTCCTGCGGGTCGCGACGAGGAGCCCTGGCAGCGCTTGCGTGCGTGGTACAGCTGTGCAGCCCGTCCTCCGGCGCTGCCGTGGGTCGGGGTGGGCCCCGCGGGGGCCGTGGCCGAGCTGCGGTGCCAGCAGCCGCCGTCCCAGGGTCTCTGCCCTTGCCCGTGAGTCGGACCGTCCCGTTGGTATTTGCTGCTGTCCCAGCGAAAGGGAGCTACGGATGTCACCACGCACCGGTTTGCGTCTCCGGTTCTGCGCCGGGGCTGCCGGAGCTGCTGGCAGGGTCCCCTGGCCGGACCCGCTGCCCCATCGCCGCCGTTTCCCGTCGGCACGGGACGGCCCCTCGCTCGCGGGCGAGACACACGCAATCACTTTGGCGACTGCTCTGTCTTCTCCCATCACGTTATTTTTTCCCCCTAGGCCTTCAGAACTCAGTACACAGCCTTTTTTTTAATTGCAATCGCTCCCTTTCTGTGTCTTTTTTTTTTTTTTTTAAATTTCTGGGACTTATCTTTTCAGTTTAATCTATTAATTTCTGTTCTTATTTCACTTTGCAGACTATTTGCCGATTTCACAAGACATAATTTTTATCAACTAGTTCTTAAAGATGCATAACAAATTAATCGGGGTTTACTACAGTGCTAATGAGAGAGAGAGACAGAAAAAGCCTGGGTGGTCCATGTTTAATATCAATGTCCACTGAAAAATTGCTGCTCTTACTGGCTGGTTTGATTGACTGGACTTTTTATTTTATTTTTATTTTTTTAAAGGCTCCATATCCTCACTGCTTTGAGTTTGCTTTTTATTTTTTTTATTTTTGTTTTTTTTTTTTTTTCCTCTGCTTTGTTATGAGTTTTTAATGCCCACTTGGAATGTAACTCACAAGGACTGGGGTTAGGGGCGTTACGAAGGCATGACTTCTCACAAACTTTTTAGAAATAATTTTATCAAGGAAGCAAAAATGATGGGTGGGTCTCACAAGCGGCCCCAAAGAGAGACATTGGCGCTTTGTGACATGGGACGTTCCGCAGCAGCACGAATCGTGATCAGGGTGGAGCGAGACTAGCGTCTCCGGTCACTCGGATCGTTAGCGACGCGGGGTTTAATCAATTTAAACCCAGTTCCCTGCGTCCGCAGGTGTCCCGCTGCGGCGGCTGCGGGCGTAGCCGGCCCCGCGGGGTTGTCCTGCTCCGTTGGCTCGGGGCTGGTGGCTCTTCCCCGAGTCGCCGCGATCGTGCCAGGGCCATGGCTGGAAGCCCCCAGAAACAGGCTGGGACGGTTCCCGCGGCTCCGCCGCCATCCCTGCCCCGGCGCCGAGCCGCCCGCTCCTCCGGCAGCCGCGACGCTCGCGCTCGCTCGGCCGGTCGCTTCTGCTTCCAGACTTGGCTTTTGCAGGTCCTGGGCAGACCGCGTAGCTGGGGGCCAGCGGGGCGAGCCCCCGCTGCCAGCCCCGGCTGCGTCGCGCCGCAGGTCTGCGGGCGCTGCCTCCCCGCCGGCCAGATCCTCGGCACGGCCAGCTTCTGAGCTTTGGGGTAGAAAACACGCCTTGTATTTAAATCCTGCTTTTCTTGAAGTGTTTCTACCCGTTTTATAAGTTTGTGAGAAGTAAACTGCATGCTTACAGTAGAACTGTAATGCATTTTAATGTTTGTTAATCCGCTTGTTCAAAATGTCGGTGTCAAAGGCTCTGCGATACACGGCTGTGCTGTTCATTTCATTAAAGATGCTTGATGTAATAATTGGTTAGTTTTCTTTTTACTTTCTGCAGGCAATAGCTTTTTTTAATCTGTATGGCTTCTTATTATTTTGTTTGGATTCTTTTGCTATGAATTGCTTTGCTTTTGTGAACTTGTCTTAGTGTGCATGATTTGCAAACATTTCGGCTATTGTGAATTTTCTCATTTTTTTGTAAATAGTCCATCTGTGCTTTTCTTTTTTTCTTTTTTATGACCTTTTTCCTGTAAGTAACTGAGGTAGAAAATAATAATAAATTGTTTACAACGGATGTGCTGTGTTGCTGCTCTCTTAGCTTGCAGTTTGAATATTTTGGTTTGGACGCCCCAAATAACCAGTACCAATGACAACTGAATAAAAGAATAAAACAACCCTCACTCCAAGCGTGTGACCCAGTGTTTGAAGAGTCTGCAGGGGGACGGTGACGTACGAGGTGCGTTTGCGGCCAAAACTGAACCCCAAAAAAGACCGCAGTGCGCTTGTAAGCGGGGGGAGCGCCGCAAAGCCGGCAGCGCGGGCGCACGGGAGGCGGTGGCTGCTCCTTGGAAGTGGAAAGGAGAAGCAGGTAACCGGTGCCGCTGCGAGGAGGTCGTGGGCTGGGGGGGCGGCCGGTGCCCTCGGGGCGGCCCCGCGGCGGGACGGCGAGGTCCCCGTCGCTGCCCGTGTCTCGGTGCCGCTTCCTTCCATCGTTACCGGGGTGGTTGGGGAGCGTCAAAGTTACTTAGAAGCCTTCAGCTCAGGAATTGAGTTCTTTTTTTTCTTTTTAATTAAGGGTTTGTTTGCTTGCATGTTTGTTAAAGCTGATTAAAACCTTTGTACGTGGGAAGAGGTGGGGAAAACAAATATTTTCAGAAACTTTTCAGAGCTCAGGGAAATGCACTTGCTTATTAATAGTGGTGCTCCACGGTCCGCGAAGCCCAGCCGTGGGTCGCGCTCCTGCATTGCCTGGTGCTGTGGAAATGCAACGCGGATCAGTTCAAAGTCTGAACTGATGGGTTTTGTTGTTATGAGAGCATTTTACACCAAATTTTTGTTATTCTGTAGAGCTTAATTTAGCTTCTTTCCTGATACCGGTTGCAGACTGTTCACTTGTCGGCCGCCGGTTCTGGGCAGGAAGGTGTTCTTCTGTGAAAGTTATTTGTGATGCTTGCCTGGCAGGGCTAATAGTTATTTTCTGGTTCAGGAAAAGGAGCTGGTACCAAAGACAAGGGTAATTGTTGTAAGAATGTCATGCTTAAGGGTGTTTCTTCGTAGTGTCTGAGAGAAGGAGGTGAGGTAAGGAAGGTCTCGTCTCCATTCTGTAGGACCCCCTGCGATACTGGGGAGCTGTGGGCTGCGTCGCTCCCGGTACCCTGCTAAGGGGAGCGTGGTGGGAGCGAGGAGAAGAGCGTGTCCGTGGCCTCGGCACGCTGCGAAGCTGGCCGGTCCCTGCAGCGGGCTGCGGCGGGGCGAAGCGGTGGCCCTGCTGGGGAGCTGCGGCTCTGCCACCTGCGCGCGGCTGGCACGGCCGGGGAGCCGACACGCTCAGCGCAGCAGACGCAGCCAAACCAAACCCAACCCCCCCAGAGGACGTGGCCAGGTGATACCAGCCAAGGGCTGGCTCCCAGCGCGGTGTGCACGGTGCTTCGACGACCCCGAGCCACGCTCCCGTGTACGCGAGCACCCAGCTGTCTGCTCTGGTGATGTGAAGCGATCTGAAAGTGGAGATGCTGCCTACGCGTCGCTGCTTTACCGGTGGGGAGCAACGAAGTTGGCATCAGTAAGAGTCAACGCTGTCAAACGGTCTTTTAAAGCGCTGTGAAGTCTAAGACTTGTAGAATATTTAGTAGTGGGAGCAAAGTTTGTCTGGTCATGATACTTGAATGATCAAACTTAACATAAAGAAAGAAGGAGAAATTGCTGGCAGCTGCAAAATAGGAGGAGGAAGTACAAAATATATTTTAAATTGTCTATTCAGTTAGTTAAACCTCGTAACCGTAAGAGATGTGGCACGAAGCTGGAGATGTTTCTCGCTCCCTTGTCTAACCCTTTCTTGACTGTTTAAAATCTGCTCCCCTCATCCCTGCGCTGCTTGCTTTTTTCCACCTAGAACACGTTACTGCGTCTGCATGGCGTAAGATCGTTTACAGAGTGCATTTGAAATCTGCTAGAACCACCTTAATTACCGCTCTTCAAACCTCTCCGTTTCAGCCTCCATCAGAGAAAACAAAGACTGTAGACTGGACCTGTTTTAAAATTAAGATTTTGGGTTTCTTTTGCTGGCGGAGGGCAGGACTGTTCGCATTGCAGGTGCATCCCTGGAGTGAGGAGCAGCTGGAACTGCAGACAGCAAGCTGAGAAATTAATATAGCAGAGCCCATAAATTTCCAGCCAGAAGGTACTCCTTCAAGTTCTGCTTAGATGACAGTAGCTTTTGTTTTGACGCAGGGAAAAATGGTGTCTGGAGCTGCTCCCTGCATCCGAGCAGAGCTGGAGCACCATTGCCTCTTGGGCACCTTTTTCCTGAGAAGAGTTGCTTTTTTTCAGTGCTGCAGAGAACTGCACAAAGTTCCTTTTGCACCTCCCCTTTGCCCACTCCTTGAAATAATCTCCTGGATATTGAATTTAAGGTGAGGTTTTTGAGAGATGAGCTGTTGACCTGAGCTGGTGGCCCAGCTTCCGCCGGTTCCAGCTCGTGCCCCGTCACCCCTGCGCCGGAGAGGCTGCGCTGAAGGTTTCCCCGTCCGCACGTCTGGCTGAGGACCCGACTGCCCAGATCCCCGCGAGGTTCTTCTCTGCTGGTACCTCGCGTGACTGCCTGAGCAGTAGGAACATCCTGAACATCGAACGTAGATGCCGACTGTCCTGTTCTCAGCTGCTCGCTGATCCGTGCGTGGAGTTTGAGACAGGCTTTAAAGCTTCAGGCTCGTTGCCCTGAAACGGAGTGATCTTCAAGAGTCAGGGAGGAGAGAAAGGGGAAGAACACCCCAAACCTGGCAGTCTCAGGATCTCTCTGCATTTCGGGGTGCTGCTGCAGCAGCAGAGCTCCCGAGCCATCGCTTCGGCTGCGAGCAGGCCACAGCTGCAGCAGCAGGGAAGGGAGATGAGAATAATTATTCACAAGAGTAAAGAGGCAGAACGCAAACAGGCACGTATGGAAGAAAACACAGATAACCCTATAGAAAGGAGAACGTGATCTGGTAACGCCAGTTCTGCTGAAAGGAATTCGACGTGTCCGAGGTAGCCGGAGCGAGAGAGCTGGCCTGCTGTTGTGCCTCTGTAGATACAATTTTGAACTGTAAACCTGGGTGCTAGGGGTTGCAAAGAACTTGAAGAGATGAGCCTCCTTCCAGCACAAAAATGTTCAAACGTGAGTGGTTTTCGATCACGCTCGGTAGCGGGATTTCAGGCGGAGAATTAAGCAGCTTCCAAGCTGTCCTTTGCCCCGGCGCAGCGATGCGTCGTTGCTGCAGCGATGCCCTCCGGGCGTCCGGGCTCAGCACCACAGCCCTCTGCTCTCACGGAGTGCCCGGCGCGGTCCCAGCTGGGCGGTGGGAAGCTCCCCGATTCCGCCCGCGACGGCTGCCGTGCCCGGTGAGCTGCGCTGTCTCTCCGAGGGGGGCATTCGCTCGCCACCTCGAAACATGTAGGTTGCGGAGAATTTCCTACCCTCTGATAACCTTGTCCTCTGATTAATTACCTTCTCTTTTGCCTAGTTACTGCTTCTCTGCGTTGAATTTTTCCAGCTTCAGCCTCCAGACATGAGTTCTTTTAATGCCTGTGTTCATCGTCAAGGATCTGTCTTTTAATAATACTTACCCAGATAGTTTAGGTCATTCATAAAAATTTAAGCAAGCAGTTTAACCAAATAGCTCATTTTCTGTACCATCGAAGCAACTGAAATGAGGCCTGAAGCAAATCAGCGCCACTTTGCTGGTCTTTAAATAGGTGCCCGAGCGCTGCTCCGTGTAACCTGCGCTGGTTCCTGCGGCAGCAGGTGACCGCAGCCCGGAGCTGCTGCGCTGCCTGGCAGCGCGGGCGCAGGGAGCTCGCAGGTGGTCCTCCCCCTGCAGTCATCCTTTCCTTTGTACTTACCTTGCTTATTAAAAATCGATGGTAAATGTTTGGCTTTGGGCTTTAAAATGAGAAATGATTTCATCAGAGCCATCAACTTAGTATTGAAGAGAAATACTTGCTTTTGGGAAGCGATTTGGTTGAGATCCTCTTTCATCCACATCAGCTGCGTTCGCTTGAAGCTCATAATTCTCTGTGTTTCACCAGTTACTAAATTAGGGAGAATCCAGATGACATACTGGGTTCGAGTGGTGGGTGGTGGGAGGTGCAGTTTGCGCAGGACACGTTGGAGAAGTGCAGCGGACGCCGTGAAGCTGCTGCAGAGTAGGAGCAGTTTTTAAGTACAGTCAATAAATTAAATGAGCTACCAGCTCTGGCGTTTTGGTTCAGGTAATTTAGAACAGTTTTCTTAGAATAAACTGTTTGCCTTTGAGAAGATTCCCAGTTTTCTGTACGGTGAAATAACTGCAGAGGGGTTATTACACTCCAAACGACACAGAATGATAATTTGGAGACAAACAGGGCTTTGTCTCACTGATGCAGAAAGTAATTACTGGGCAAAAGTGCATCATTCTCATTTTAAAAACCGTGGCCTGAGAGTGGTAAACAGCTGAAAAATGAGCCGTTTACTGTACGTAAAGTGGAAGTGCCAAATTTTAAATGAACTGTAGGGTTTTATTGTTTTGTTGAAATTCCGAAGCAGAACTGTTTGTTCGCAATAACGTCCGCCCGCAAACAGGCGTCCGGTGTGCAGCGCGTCGCGGGTGTCTGGCGCGGAGGAGCCTCCCACCGCATCTCGCCACGCGCCGCACATTTGAAGCAGCAGATGAGTGTGCCTTGAATAACGCAGCGGGCTGCTTAATGAGGCTGCCGGGATGCGCGATGCGCTGGATCTGAAGTTCGCTAATTTTCTGACCTGGTGAAATAGATTTTAATAAGCTTGGTGTAACACAGCGTATAAAGACAAAGGGAAACGCTTAATGGGGCTGTCACGGTAAAGGGCTCAGAGCGGGCTTGGAGATGCTGAAGTGTTAATAGACTTGATCAATAGCTTGGGAAAGAAATTTTCCACCATCTCCGTGGCGGTCTGCCCGGCGCCTTGCTCGGTGCCCTCCGTTTGCTGCTGCCTGGACGGCCCTACCCCACTGCTGACGGACAAACTGGGGTCACTGGTGGGTAACACGAGACATTTCAAGCAGGGCTGGTAGCTACTTCCGCGTTCGCTTCCGACGGACTTGGGGAGAGCTTTGGTAGAGTCTTCAATCAAATCCCAGAGTTAATTGCCACTAAACCGCAGTAACGGGTTGCGAGCGATGTGGTAGAATCATGATCTTCCATCAGTTCTAGATGAAATGGGGTTTCTCTGGGTATATACTCTTTAAATATTGAGCATTTCGTTGTTAATCTAAAGCTTGAAGTGGTGGCAGATTTTTTTCTTTCTCGTCCTTGTTTTCTTACGGAAAGGGAGGGGGAGTCTGAGACAGAGCAGTCTGAGAGATGAAGGTTTGGAACGTAAAGGGATTGTTTTGGGATGGAGCTTTCCCTTGTGCGTGCTCACCATGGAAGACTACATTTTTGTCCAGTAAATTGGACCCACGCCTGCCTGCCTTCAAAAAAGAAAAAAAAGCGACCAGGCTCTTCTGCTTGGTGATTCTGAGTCTCTGATACTTTTGAAATGAAGCCGAAAGATCCTACAAACAGGATAACACTGGCTAATGGAAAGAATAATGCAAGCGAGAGCCCATTTGAAATGACAGCTGTGAGCCTCGCCAAGCCTCGCTGCGCTGATCAAAGCAGCTGGTAACGTTTTTTGAAAAGAGGGTATCGGGTTCCCCTGCTCCTGTTCCCCCTCAACTTGCAGACGATTTTATGTTCCAGACTTGGCACTTTTTTCCTGGGAGATCAAGTGAACCTCCTAAACGACCGGCGTCGGGCGCGCTGGGGAGCGCCGTCGGCAGAGTGCGGGGGGGATGCAGCCTCCCAGCTCCGTCCCGTCGGCCCAGGGCCCTCCGAAACGCCCCGCGTCAGACCGCGCCGCAGCCCCGCTGCCGGCGTCTGCGGAGGCTCCTGGCACCCCGAGACAGAGAGCAGGGGTTTTGCTTGCTAGGGGTGGCTTTGTGGTGGCTTTGGTTTTATTCTCCACGCGTGTCCCGTAATTCTGGTGATTTTCTGAAGTCTGGTGCTGGAGTCAGGTGGTGATTTGAGAATCTCGGCTTCTGGTTTTATTCTGGTTTTGAATCCCTGTGCTTCTTGCTGAAGTCTGGGCGTACGACCTCCCGTGCCCCCAGTGCCTGAGCCGTTAGGAGCAGAGAAAATTCTTTGCGTGATATTCTTTGATAGAAGAACGAATTTCGTGTTCTTTGTGACTTCTTTTTGGTTTGATTCCTGTTGTCTGGCTGGCTCTAGAGGGTCTTGTGTCCTTTGGGGGTATTTGGGGTCTGCAGAATGAGTCAGTGACTTCTCACAGAGAAGCCAGGGCTGCATGCGAGGAGTCCTGGCAGCTGGAGTGGAGGAAGGGGCTGTAACTTGGTTCTTGTGCTCTTCACTCACTCCTGGCTGCCTTGCAGCTGGCTTCAGGCGGGGCGAAGGGAGGAATCGGTGATTTGAGGAGGGAGCGATCCCGCCGGAGCGGGAGATGGAGCAGGGCAGGGACCCCTGGCCCTGCGCGGGCAGCGTAGCTCTCGCCAGATTTGTTCCCAAATCCCTGGCAGAGCTGCTAAACCCCGGGCTCCCGGCGGGGCTGTGCGCTGCCTGCCCGGCTCCAGCCCTGCTGCTCGGGGCGGGGGGCACCCCTCAATCCCCCCTCGCCCAGACCCCTCTGTGCCCTGGAGAAGGCGGTAGCTTGCAGCCAGCCCTCGGCTAAATCTGCGACCTTAGGGCGAGGCATTTAAAAACAGATGTGTCCATCTTCCCTCCTGCGAGGCTGCTTCAGGATTCGGAGTGGAACTATTGATGCAGGAAGCAGAAAAATTTATCTGTGAAAAATTGAACTCCAAATACTGGCTTTAGCTCGTTCAGAGCATAAGAGAGCATGAAATTGGTGTGAATCCTCAGGGCTTTCCTGGGCAGCGTGCAAGCCCGCTGCAAAACATTTATTGTAAAATATCTTCTAATTGCAGTGCCGAAAGTGGGCACTTGTGTCCTTTTGAGCAGCTCTGGTGTCTTGTTTTCTCTGGGCGATCGTAAGCAGCGGATACACAAAGCGGGGCAGGGATCGTTTCGGCAGGGATCGGAGCGCCGAAAGCAAACACGGTGAATTAATTGATCTCCCCCTGCGCCCCTTTGGGTTTCCCAGTTGACTTCTGAGAGCAGAGGGCTCGGAGGGAGCCGGGCTGCCTGGCTGGGGGTGGGATCCAGAGCACGCTGCGGTCGATGCTCCGTCGCCTTCAAGGCGTCCCTGGCACCCAGTTACCTGTTAGGAAGGAACCGGGAGCGTGCAAGCCCCCCAGCAGCTGGCTGCAGGGTGCGCAGAGCCTGCCGGTACCCCCCAGCCCTCCGCGGCCCCGGGGGTCCCCCGCGCCCCGCAGTCCCGCGTCCCCGCAGCACCGCTCGCGTCTCCCGGCGCTGCTAAGGGAAAGCGGCGGTGCTGGCATGTCACACGCCGGGCTCCTTGTCCCCTGCTCCGGCCCTCGGGGGGGTCCCCGTGCTGGGGTCCCCATGGGTCAGGGCGGGTGGATCGCATCCGTTCCGATGGGGAACGGCAGCTGAGAAGGTGCCGCTGGGACTCGGCCAGCAGGACGAGGGAGGTTCTCCTTCCCCTCTACACTGCTCTGGTGAGGCCTCATCTGGAGTACTGTGTCCAGTGCTGGGCTCCCCACTTCAAGAAAGATGAGGAGCTGCTGGAGAGAGTCCAGCGGAGGGCTGTGAGGATGATGAGGGGACTGGAGCATCTCTCCTACGAGGAGAGGCTGAGGGAGCTGGGCTTGTTCAGCCTGGAGAAGAGAAGGCTGCGAGGGGACCTTAGAAATGCTGATAAATATCTGCAGGGTGGGGGTCAGGAGGATGGGGCCAGACTCTTTTCAGTGGTGCCCAGTGACAGGACAAGGGGCAACGGGCACAAACTGAAGCAGAGGAAGCTCCAGCTGAAGATGAGGAAGAACTTCTTCCCTCTGAGGGTGACGGAGCCCTGGCCCAGGCTGCCCAGGGAGGCTGTGGAGTCTCCTTCTCTGGAGATATTCCAGCCCCGGCTGGACAAGGTCCTGTGCAGCCTGTTCTGGGTGACCCTGCTTTGGCAGGGGGTTGGGCTGGGTGACCCACAGAGGTCCCTGCCAACCCCTACTATTCTGTGATTCTGTGATTTCGCCCTGTGTTACACCCTGGTGCCAGGGGAGGGGATGCCCGCGGGCACGCAGCCTCACCGAAGCACCGCTGTGGCCTGGGGGACCGGGCTCCATGGAGAAGCAGGTTCCTTCTGGGGGCCTGGAAACCGGCAGAAGTGCCTGCGGATGCTTTCCTCTTCGCTAAAGAGCTGCAGATAGCGCAGCGCTCGAATTTTGCGACGACGGGGTGGTGTGACCACGCAGGCAGAGCGGGGAGAGCGGCAGAAATTCCGCGTGGTACGCAAAACGGGTTCAGTATGAATTGTACTGTCAGTGTAGTGCTGTTCTGTGAGGGCTTCACTGGTGCCGAGGATTATGAACAGCGGGAGGGAGCTGTACAGTGTGACAGAAGTGCTTAAATAGCGCTGGGGGGTTGGTACGAGGGAATTGCAGCGGTGGAGCTTGAGACCAGAACCCACCAGAGCCCGGCTGCACCCTTGGCTGGCCGCAGGTGTCTTTCTCCAGTCGTTTTGCTTCGTTGTGCCTCGTTTTATCCCGTCTGTGAAATGGGGACAGCGTCAGCTGCCGATCGCTGCCAAGACCTTCGGGAGCAAACAGCCAGATCAGGGCTGAGAGACGTCGCGCGGCGTCAGTGCGCGCAGCAGCGTGGCGACGGGGAAATCTGGCTTCGGCTGAGCGATGCGGTGCCTGGAAATCCAATTCCGGCGTGGGGGGCTGATGGCTTGCAGCACGTGGGGTTGACTCGGGGGTCCTGCAGTGGTGGAGCCAGCCCCTGGGTCTCTGTCGGCGAGCAGGTTTTTGCCGATCTCAGTAATCGATCCCTGTTTCTGTCTCCCACTTCTGCAGCCGTAAGGGCCCCGCAGCGGCCGTGCCGCTGTCGCTCAGCGTCTGCCCGGCCACGGCGTTCCCGGGCAGAGCAGGAGCAGCCGATCACGCTTGAGTTGTTTGGAGTGCCATGTCGCACAGATGCTTTTATCTCAGAACTGGGATAATAGCTTTCTTTGGAGGTGGAGGGATTAATTTTTCACACATCTGTCTGCTGGAACGCGGTACCAGGTTCTTTGTTCAGGCTCTTTCTGTGGAGTGCCTTCTCCACCCTTGTTATTTCATTCTGCTTTTGCGTAGCAAAACTTCTCGTCCTGCATTTCAAATAGACACTGAGCTGCTCTGGCAGCTGAACAAGAGAAACAAACTTTGCAGTGCTGCTTTTTATGCTGCTTTCAGGGGATGCTTGGTGATTTGAAGGGTGTTTGATTGGTTTTGGCGGAGGCATTTTATTCCGTGGAAAATCCACAGCTCCTGTGATGCCTGATGGATGGTTTAGGGAGCCCCTGGAGCCTCCAAACGCGAGGTTTGCTGGTGGCCAGCTGGTCCTGGACGTGCCGTGGGAATGCTGAGGACGCTGCTCTCGGGACGCGTGCTGTGGTGGGCAGGGAGCGGAGGAGGAGAGGCCGTAGGGACAGAGCCAGCTCTGCTCCCTCCTGACCCACCACGGGAGGGCTCGGGGCTTGGCCCAGGCATGGCTGGGCGTGAGAACGCAGCCGCAGAGCCTCAGCCCTTGTCCTGCAGATGCTTTCCCTGCTCTTTGGACGTTGGTTTGACTCAAACACCGAGGTCGTCTCGCTCCTGGAAATCTCAGCTCCAGCCCTGAATGCACGGTGGGGGGACCCAACCAGGGCTGATGGCTCCATCATCAGCAAGAGGGAATCCCGCGCTCGGGTTTTGGGTTAGAGCATCCCCCGGTCTGGCTGCGCTCCCTCCTGCATCCCACTCCCCAGAGATCGCAGCAGCTCAGCAACAGAATGCAAACAGATTCACGCTGGCGTTGAGGAGCAGCGTTTGCCGTGTGGAGCGTGGGCTCTGCGCAGGGGGAGCGGCAGCAGACACCAGCCTGGGGTAGCTGTGCATATATTTACCAACAATTTTTTTTTTTTTCCCCAACAGCCCTATTACCATATTTAAATGCAAGTATGTCTTTTTTTCATTGATGTTTTCAGTAGCTTCAAGTCACTTTAGCCTAGTTGTTCTCTGCTCCTTTCCCCCTGGTAGACTTCTTGTAGCTGAGACGGTAGTGCTAGAGGTAGCGGGCTCGTAGTCTGCCGGTCGCTCGGGGTCTCTCTCTCTGTTCCTCCAGCTCGCTGCTCGCTGCTTCTCTTGTCTCGGGTGTTTTTCTGTGGTTCTTCAGCACTGCAAAGCAGCTCTGATCAAAGTCCCGGAGCCCGCTCGCGGGGCAGGTCCCGCGGTGGTGGCTGCCCCAGGGATGTCCCTGTCACCGGGAGCCATCGCAGCTCCCCGGGGACCAAAAGCCTCCCAGGGTTCTGTTGACTTTGCAGCGAGGGGGGCTGGGCTTCTTGCTGGTCACCTGGACCTTGCCTTTGCCCTCTTAAAAGATATATATTTAAAGTCAGAGCCTCTGGCAGAGCTTTTGAATATTAATTGAGAAACTAAACCTGCACTCTCGCTAGCAGCATTCCGTTCCTCTGCACGGGCTTGGTCCCCCTCTAGCAGGGTGCGTGTCTCAGCGCTCCTTGATCTGCGGCTGTTTTGCTTTCAAACGCTTCCTTCCTTGCTTTCTTTTTCTAAATTACATTCCAGTGACTTTTTTCTGCTTGATCCCAGCAAAATCTGTGATCTCGACGTGAGGACCTCCTCGTATTTCCCATTACTGCTACGTCTGTACATCGGCACGTTATTATCACTTGCAAATAAGCAACGAGCAGAACTCCCTCGTTGTTTGGCGGCGCGGTGTGACCCGAGCCAAGCGCTGCAGGCTCTGCCCGCGCCGGCACCGCGGCCGTCGCAGCGTGCCGTGGCCGGGCACCTCCGCGGCGGGGGGCTGCGGGCCGGCTCTGCGCCGGCAGAGACCACCGGCAGCGGGTCCCTCGGCTCGGAGCAGCGGTGCCGGGGCATGGAGAGCCGGGACGGCGAGCTCTGGAACACCGCGGCGGCCGCCCGCGCCCCGCAGGGACTGGCGGTACCCGCTGGCCTCGTTCTTTACCCTTCTCCTTTTCTCCACGGCCAGGTTTTCCGGCAGCGGCTTATGGACCAGTAGCAGCGGCGGCCGTGGCGGCAGCAAGAGGATCAGGTAGGGGGGCCCGTGGAAGAGCAAACCCTCAGAGTGCAGGGTCAGGTAAACGCTCTGTCGGTATTCTGTGTGGCTGCAGCTCTCCGTCATTTCTCTGATTTTCCTCACGCTTATCCTGGGGACCTGAAAACAAACGATCGGAAAGAAAAAAAAAATTTAAAAGTTACATAAAAAATAAAAAACCCCAAACCAAACCCAAACTACAAGCAGAGGCCACGGGGCCTGGAGCACCTTGCAGGAGATTGGCGTAGGAACTGCCAAAAGCAGGGTAGATATTCCGATTTGTTTCTTTATTTATTCCTTTATTACGTTGGTTTCTTTGTTTCTTTGGTTTAAATTCGAGGTGATAAAGGACACCCCCAAAAAAAACTTAATTCGTGTTTTTGAAAAAAAGTTTTCGTTTCTCATGGGAAGCTGGGGCCGGGCTGAGGCGGCGGCGGCGGCCCCGGGCGCTCCCGCCATGCCCGGAGCCGCTCTCGCCTCCTCCGCCGCGGCCAGCGCTTCGCAGCCCGGCCTGCTGCCATGGGGAGCGTCAAAGCTTTTCTTCTTTGTCCTGCTGAAAACTTTTATTTTTTTCCCCTTAAGGGAAATAAATAAATCGTTACCAATTGCCGTGATTACCTCAGGTTTTAAATTGAGCTCAACACGTGGGTCAGCGCTTTGCTCAGGTAATTCGGTGTTCAGCACGGCCATCAGCGAGCTGTCGGCTCGGCAGCGCCCGCCGCCGCCCCGGCTCCCGCGCCTGCCGCCCCGCGCCCCTCGCCGGGCCCCGCTGCCAGCCCCTCGCCGGGCCGGCTCGCTGGCGTGCGCGGCGCCGGGGCGGGGGTCTCCAGCACGCTCATGGCGCAGTCCTGAAGCGGGGGTTTCTCGGTGGCTTTTCTGGCAGCGCCGGTGGGTTGGCCGGGCTGTCGCCGAAAAGACGCGACGAAACCGCTGCGCGAGGGGTTTCGAGGAGGGCGCAGGCCCGGGTGTGTCTCGAGTGCGAGCCCGATGCCGTGGAGGCCAAAGAAAGACACCAGGAGAACTCCGTTCCATGCAAACTGGCACTGCTTGCAGGCTACAAAGGATTTTCTGTACCAGTTCCATCTCGTGGCATGTAGAGAGCGCCTAAGGGGTGACTTGCCAGACTGGTTGTGGGGATCCCCCCTCTCCCGGCTTTTCCTTCTGCCCCTTCCCGGAGGGGGAAAAACAAACCCAAAAAAAAAAAGAGAAAGAAAACAAGCAAAAACTGAAAAAAGAGATTGGTTTTGCCCGCGATTTCGGGAAGGCAGGCGGCATGGTCCCTGCCTCTCGCTGACGCTTTGCCCTGCAGGTTCCGTTGTTGGTGCAAACAGACCTGGTGAGTTGCCCCTTAGCGAGGCACAGAGGGTTTGGCTGGATTAACGTTGCTTCCCTGATTATTTTTATTATTTTTATTTTTTAATCGGAGTGCTTTTGGTGCCCATTACAACTGAACTGAGCATTGAACAATTCTGTGCCTGAAAATCATTTGTCTTTAATTTGAGTGTTTTTTGGTTTTCCTTCTGTTGGGTTTTCTGTTTCGTTTTGGTTTTTCGTTTTTTTTTTCTGTTTGTTTTTTATTTGAACTTGCAATACGAAACTAAATCTAACCCTAGATTAACAACACCCTTCCTGGCAAGTCTAAAGAGCAGTATGGTGTTTGGAAATGCCTCTCAAGCCTCAAAATTGCCTCTGTGCACACAACTGGCAAAACCCCAAAACTGAATCCAAAGAGCCGCCCCGGCCCCGGGAGCTGGAGGAGGAGGAAGATGGGTTTGCCCCCGCCCGGCCCGACGTGCAGTGGGAGCAGCGCTGTGTCACGCAGGGTCATTGCCATCCCCAGGCGGTTTTCGGAAGGGACACCCTGGGCTCGCCGCTTCCATCCGGCAGTGGTAGTGAATTGTGTTCAGGAGTGCGATCCATCTCGCGCTGCAGTGTGTGGGCCCCATTCATTACAAGAAAAATGGCTGGGGTTTGGGGTTTTTTTTTTCTTCTTCTTCTTTTCGGTTTTTCTTTTTCCTTTGCAAATTTGCGCACCCCTCCTTCACGCCTGCCGAAGCCGAACGCAGAGAGCGCAGCACAGCCGGCCCTTACCGGCCCCTTTCTGCTGGTGAATGGAAAAGAGCTGGCAAGCGCCAGGGCAGGGCGTCCCGCCGCCCGCGGGGACTGCTCTGCCCGCAGCCTGCGGGGACGTCCCCATCGCTGCCGCCCTTCCGCAGCGCGCCGGCCCCGTCAGCTCACTCCAAATTGACCCCGTCCCGCCGGCTCTTCCCCACCTCCCCGGCGTCACGGCCAGGAGCTCGCCCCGCGCACCCGTGCCTGCCGGCGGGGCCGAGCGCCCGGGGACAGCGTCGGCCTCCAGATGTGCGTCTTGGTCTTCGGAGGAAGCTGCAGCCCGGTCTTCCCTGCCCTCACCCCTTCTTTTGCTGTCGCAGCGCGTCAGGACGCAGTCACCAGTTTGCCTTGCTGGAGGAACGAGCCCTCTTCTCTGTCACGGCAGACAGGGACATTTCCCGCTGCCCGTGCTCGGTGCCACTCGCAGACCCTCGCCCAGCCCAGCCGCCGCGCGCCGGCGGGGTGACCGCAGCCATGCTGCTCTTCACAAAGCACGTGCCTGGGCAACGTCCCGGCGGTGAGGCGGTAGCTGAGGGCCCTCGAGCAGACCGGGGGGTTTGGCCACCTCCGTTCACGCCGGGTGGGTCCGAGCTGCCGGATCCCTCAGCTGGTTTTGACAACCTCATCCGTTCCTGGGGTTTTTTTTTAATGAATTGGGACCTGAGCCACGGAAAACGAGCAAACCTAAAAGCCTGACTGCTGCAAACTCCTCCTAGACAACTTCACTATCAGTGTCACCTTTCTTTTGAACTCACCTGACATCTTTTACGTGTAAAACATTTTTGTCGTGTAAGTGCTTTTTTTAAAATACGATCATGGGCAGGGGGGGACACATTTTTATCTTGCATTTGCCACGGGAGGGATTCATTTGGCAGGAGAGCGAGACAAGGAAAATTTGGCAGGCGAGGGTTTTCGTTCCTTCCTCTTTGGTTCATTGACCAGTCTGAGATTTTTCCAGTTCCCAACCTGTTGCCACCAGCTATTCCTCCCTGAGGACTGGAGACAAAACCGCCCAGGCCCGCCGTAACCCAGCCCGATCGCCGCTGCTCGGCACCGGGAGGAGCCAGGTGAGCGGCGCAGGCTCCCACGGGCACGCTTTGCCCGCCGAGACGGCCGGCGGCACGCGGCGCGGCGGGACAGCGCGGTGCCGCGGCGCCGGAGCTGCTCCCCCCCCCTACCCCGACCCCCGGCACATCTGGATTTTGGGCGCCAGTCCCGGCTTGCCAGCGCTGCCTTTGAGCCCGGCGCCCTGACAACCCCTTACTGTACTTTATACTTGCCAGCTATAACAAACCTCGTAACGTGAGCTACTGACCTTGATGGTGAGTGTGAGCAGTTATGTTCTGTTGTTTTCTCTCTTGCTTGGTTGGGGCTGCTGTGAGAGAGGGTGTCTCTGAGGCATACTTGCCGGCCTCTCTTACACTCGGACGTGCACACCTCCTCTCAAACACTCTTCTGAGCGCTCTCAGCGGGAAGGTTTGTCCACACCTATTAATCCTCTCTCAGTGTCCAGCTTCTTGTTAGTAGCAGCTGGTTGCATGTTTTTTGCTTGTTCGGACGAAACGGTTCGAGAAACGACTCATATCAACTCTCGAGAAATGTCTCTATTTTTTTGTACACTTTCTTTCTTTTGATGTTTTTATTAATTTCCCTTACTTAAAAAGCAAAACACCTGTCGTCCCGTAAAACATTTCACATCTCCCCTTGCCTGTTCTTAGAGTGTATGTATCTGTGGGACTGAACTAAATGCATGCACTGTAGTAGTCGTACTGGTAGCAGTAGATGTAGTTGTAGAACATGCATTGTTGAGTTGATATTATAGGAATCACCAACGCGAGCCAGCGTGGCAGTGCACGGCAGAGCCTTGGTCTGCTCGAGAGCGTAGGGCTGCCAACGCAGCAGGGAGCTGCTGACGGCTTGGATCCACAGTACCGCATTTGTTAAATCCCCTTATCTGGAAGCTTCAATTGAAGCCGACCGTAGGCAACCTACCCCCTTGGTACCAGAACCCGCACATGCTGTTACGCTGAGAGTAAATTTGCCTTTTTTTTTCTCAAATTAAACCCCCTAGGAATTAAAACGCTGACTACGTTACATAACTAAGATGACTCTTCTTTTTATTTTGTATTAAAAAGAGCTTAAGATATTTTTTAAATCATTTTACAATCATGGTCTCCTCATCAGCCTGTTACTCGTCCATGTTAGCCCATAGAATCATTCGTTGGCAGTCGCAGACCAGATGTGCCAAGCGCCAGCCGCTCCGTGTGGGTGTCCGGAGAACGCCGGGTGTGGGAGGCCGCGTCCCGCCGACTGCGCTCCGACACGAGGCAGCCGGGTTTCGGTCAGAAACCTGAAATCTCGTTACGCAGCAGAGGCTCGGAGCTAGCGGTGGGTCCTACTCATTGCCATGTCACCCAGCTCGAGGGAACGTTTTTAAATGAAGATTTAGCATTTCATAAATATCAGCGTGAGGAGGTCGAGGCACGTTTGTCGTCTCTGCTGTCGAAGTGTCCGTGCTGCGTGCGCCCGGGTCTCGGTGCTGAGCTTCGGGAGGTCTCGTGCAGACGAAGCTGCAGTCAGTAGGTGTCACAGACGGTAGCTGAGATCCCGAAGTCGGCTGTTGGTGATTTGCTTAGTGGTGTTGCTTGTCAGAAAATGTCTGTGGGAAACTGGGAAAGCGACGGTGAGGCACGGTCAGACCTTCCCCCCTCCCCGCCCGGCCGCCGCGCTGGGCTGGAGCGTCCTCCCGCTCCGCTGCGGAGAGGCACGGCCGCCTCCAGCGCGCTCCTCCAGCAAGTGCTTTCAAAGGAAATAAAACATCCAGAATGGGCTTTCAAAATGTAATTAAGGATTTGTATCCGCTCCTTACCTCTAATAGAACATCAAGTAAATCAACCAAACAGCCGCTCGGATGGGGCTGCCGCAGTGCCAGCCTGCGCCAGGCGATCGGAGCCACCCCTGTTACTGTCCCTATTGCTGCCAGGGAGCTGAGACGCTTCTGCGTCGGGGGGAGAACGGCTTCCCCCCACGATCTCGAGCCGCCGGGGCGACGAGGGGACCCGACCCGCTGGTTAAGGCGCCAGGCACACGGTGAAGTGAGGAGCGTGGCTAACAGCCAGCGGAGCGACAAAATTGCGTGGGGTTTCGGAAGCCTTGTCTTACGCTTAGAGAAGGTGCTCTAAAAATTGAATCGCCTCGTTAGGCACCCGTAGCGTTAGCGAATTGCGGCCGTAAAAAAGCGGGCAGGGTTGGTCTGTGTGTGCGGAGGGAGAGGAGCCGGCGTGGCTCGCGGAAACGTCGTGAGGAGGAGCGTTACCGAGATCCAGCGGTGAACCAGTTTGCGATTTATGGGGCCCGCGGAGAGGGCTCCCTTGTGGCACGGCAGCTCTGATGGAACTGCTCTCCTGCTTTTATTCTACCATATAAAAGTACATAAAGTTTAATCCGAGCTATGTAATCTCAAAAGCCAGAACCTAACAAGCGGACCGCTTGGGAGCAGCACGCGGGCTGAAATTCCTCGCTCCGCTGGAACCGCCGGTAATTACGTGACAGAGCCTGGGTGGCTGAAACGTCGGGAAATTAATGGCTGCATCAGATTTTGTCTTTTGCTCCTCCTGTGCGGTCTGTGCCGGCGAGAGCTGCGGGCAGCGCGGCAGGACGGGTGAGGCGGGGGGACGCCGCGCGGCGCGGGGCTTCGGCGAGGGGTGCGCACGGGGACCAGCGCCGCGTGTTGAAGAGCAGCGGCCGGGCTCTGCCCGAGCGGTGAAGGCACCGTGCGGCTCCGGGAAGCGCAGCGGCTCTGGAGGAGGCCGTTCTGCACGGCTCTGCGTGGCGTTGGCCCCGTTACTGCCAATATCCTCTTACTCGTTGGTGAGCGCTGCCGTCACTTCTCTGGCTGCTGCCCCAAAGTTAACATCATGGGAGGGGAGTCGTTCCTGACTCGGGTCAGAGGGGCTGTGCTGGTCCGGGTTCCAGAGCGCTGGCTGCACGCGAAAACGCTTCGCCGTGCTCTACTGTGGGCTGCCACCATGGGATTTCTTTGGTCCATGAGGGATGGAGCTTCCTGCAGCGCCGAGCAGCAGATCTGAAGCAATCTGGTGCTGCCGCTGATCGGCCTTGCCCACGGCGGCGGTCGCTGCGCAGAGCTCCTGGCTGGAGTCTGCTGTGGTTAAAATACATCAGCTTGAATCAATAATTTTGTAATAGAAAATCTTGTGCGCTTGATAAATCATCTCCAGTGCAATTAGTGACCAGCTCTGGAGTGCAGACTGAAGTACAGTGGAAGTTAATCTTTAACGAATTTAGCGGCTAACTTTTAACAGTCCTTTCAATCAGGAGAATGATTTTCGATGGGAAAACACTCCTCGGCAGCGCTCACCCCAGCGTCCCTTGGCGAGCGGTGACGGCGCGGGCGCTGCCGCTGCCTCGTGCCGCGGGCAGGGACCGGCTCGCCGATGCGCAGGACCACGCCGGGCAGCCACGCACCAGCCCCACGGAGCCCCCCAGCAGCCGTTGACCGGGGTTTTATTCCTTTCTCCCGGCGGAAGCAGAGGGATGGAGCTCCTGGCCGTTGTCGTCAGACCGTGTTCCGGGCGAGACGCGGGCGGGTCGCTGCGGAGTTGGCAGCGGGGCCTTCAGCGGGAGCTCTCCAGTGCAAGGAGACACTTGAGCACATGGGCACGTCTGGTGCATTTTAATCACTGAAGGCGTGAGGAGCTCGCTGAGCTGAGGGGCGGCTTGCCTGTCTGGTGGCACTCGCAGGCTGTTACCCATTACTGGAGCAACTACTAAACGTGACGCAGCGCACATCGTACTGACATACTACTGTGAGCATTTTCATGCTGCTTCTCTCCCCAAATGCTTCAAAAGTAAATCCATAATTACAGCTGGGGTTTTTTTTGCTCTCTCTCCTTTCTGAAATAGAAAACTGAAGGAGAAGCGGTGGAGTTTTTCCTTGCAGCAGATGTTAGCGTGCATCTGGCTCTGGATTAGCTTGAGGAGTGTGCTGGATTAGTAGTTGCCAGAGAATGCAAAATTGGTCTGCAGGTATATAAACTTGAGCTGTTTAAAAATAATGAATTCACGCAGCTGGGTCTTATTAAGGGTATTTCCCACCAGTTAAATAAAGCAAGAGCCCAGAGCTTCGTGCCATGAGGACTCTGGGGTGTCTGTGCCCGAATCCTCCCCTGCCGAGGGGCTGGGGTCTTGGCTGCTGACAGCGGGGCTGGTGCCGCCGGCTCGGCCCCAGACACCGCGGGCTGGGTGCCAGCTTCCCTCCGTGTCTCCTCGTCGATGAGCTCAGGTTCTCGTTTGGGGGGTGGTTGGTACCAGCTGGGGAGGACGCTTTGCTCGGACATGGCCTTGGTGCCGCCTGCTCAGTGTGCTCAGCACCCCGCTCTGCGCCGGCGCCTGGCACAGACCCTCGCGCGGGAGGGGATCGGTGTGCAGGACGCACCGGGGTCTCTGGGCTGGATTCCTCTGCTGTTGGCTGGATCACCCCCCTTGCTCCTGTCCGTCCATCCAGCCCCTGGGCGTCCGTCAGCGATGGGAAGGTGCCCGCGGGCAGTGCCCTCCTGCGACCGCCGCTTAAAATACGCAGTGAAACAAAGACCCGGGTTTGCTTTCATTTTCCTCCCTTATTGTCTGTTATTGCACAAAAGGCTTCAATTTAAAATTAACCGGAGCGATAGCCAGTTAATGTGGTACAGTGGGAGGCCGGAGTTTCTGTTGCTATGGCGATGGAGTTCGGCTCATTTGTTTTGTAGATGAGTAATTACTACGCAATTAGAGTAGGCTAAAAATAAAGGGGCCTTTTGTTCCCTGTTACTCATTAATATTAATAAAAGACCTGTCCGGGCTGTGGTAAACAATTAATGCAGATGTGGTTGCCCGTGGTAAGAGTAGCAACAGCTTTCGCGTTACCCGGCGCGAGGTGACAGCGACGGCGTCGCCTGGCTCAGCTCTTCCGTCATTTTAAATAGAAAAATTATTAGAGAGAGGCCTGCGTTCGCACAGCGCCGCGAGCTTTGCCCCACATTTGCCAGCTGGATGGGTGGTAATAAGTGTTAAAGCATCATGCGGAGACCCAGGCGGCAGGTACAGCGCCGGGGTCGGGTCCCGCGAGACAGCGAGCAGCCGCAGCCCCCCGAGGGGTGGGCGAGAGGCAGCGGCTCCCCGACGCAGAGATCTCCCTGGTGCAGAGGGCTCCCCGTTACCCCCCGAGGGAGGGTGCGGGGCCGTGCCGGTGCCCTCTCCGGGGCTGCTCCACCGCGGAGCCAGGGCTTGAGCAAAGCGCTTGCCCGAAAACCCGAGCGCGTGGAAGTGCGAGGGCGGTGCTGCCGAAGCGGCTCCGGCGCGCCGCGTTACAGACATGGAGCCTCAGAAAAGAGCGGAAGCAAGCAGCCCCCGGCATTTGGTGGGAAGTGTGTGAACGTGAAAGCACACCGGATTTTAAATTTTTTAAATTAACTGTAAAACCAGTTGAATTGACAGAGAAAACTGTTAGGAAGATGGCTAACGGGACAGAGTTGATTTACCTCTGGCAGTGGAGTTTATTTAGCTGTCCTGGCTGGCCCGGTAGGCACGGGGGGCCGTGGGGTGGTCACCCCCTCCCCGCAGCCCCGGGTCTCAGCACCCCTGAGGACGCCGTCAGCGCGGTGGGACCTCTCCTGCGGGCGGCACCCGGGTGCCCCCAGCCCGAAGCCTCGAGGGCTGTGCTGGGGGGGATGCGGGCGCGTGGGGACCGCGTCCCTCCCAAACTGTTTAACTAATGGAGGGAAACGTAGCAGAGCCTTTGTAAGGTCGACATTTGTTTGTTGTTAAGGATCTAATTAGAAACATGAGAGGGAGCTGAATGGCTGCTTGCTCGGCTAATTAGCGACATGCACGAAGACCACTTTGAACTTCAAGGACACAAAGCTATTAGCGCTTACATCAAAAATGGATTAAACTTCTGTGCTTTTATAATGATTAAAGATGAGCCGCTGGAGAGGAAATCCTTTTGTATGGCAGTGACAAGAGCCGGCTCGCTGACTGCAGCTTCTGCAGGCGGAGCCTGGCGTGGCCTCCGGCGCGAGAGTGACACCGCTAACCTGCAAGATGGGAAATGCGATTAGGTGATAAATATTGATCCTTCGCGAAAAATTACAGCCGAGCTGGGAAGTGCATTTATTTGTCCTGCTACGCAACTGCGGGACTTCAAAAAGCTGGGCTTGAATACGTGGAATTTTGTGTCTTTTCTTCTGCAAATTGGTGCACGCCGACAGCTTCCAGACGCGGCTGCTGCTCTGGGTGCGGTAACCGCGGCGTTCAGCAGAAGCAGGCGCTGCTCGCGTGCCCGTGGCGTGCACGGGAGGGACCGTGGGGGGCTCGTGAAACACCTACACAGCTGCCTTTGTAGTGGAAGCTTCTGGAAACTGCCCAGCTCTTGCTCCCTGCTCGTCCGAGGCAGCTTAGCAGTCGCGCATTGGGTCCGTGCCGCCGCTCGGCATCCGCGCTGGTGCCGGAGCAGGACTCCCGGTGCTGCACTGCGGAGGAGCAGTTGCCACAAGATCCCAAGTGCCGTTACCACGCCGGCGTGTCCGGCTCGGCTGCCGGCGAGGAGCGGGTCAGGGGGCTGGGGGGTGCTGGCAGCCGCCCGCGCAGGGGCTGGGTGCCGGCGGCAGCGGGGACAGGGACGGGCACTGCTCCCACCCCGGGCTCTGCGTGCTGCCAGCGGTGATTGCTGAGCCAGGAGCCTGCTCACCACCCGCTGCGTTCTGTCGTTAGCCCTGCGAGATTTCCACGTGTGAAGCCGTTTCCAGAGCGGCCGCGGCGGCAGAGCAACCTTTTGAAGTGTGACTGCAGATAGAAAATAACGTACAAATAGTACCTTGTTACGGCAGATAGCTGCTGCCAGTGTCGCTTGGCCTCATCACCACCTCTTTTACTGATGAGCCCAACAGTTGTTTTATTTTATTTTTTTTCCTTGCGGGGCCAATATAGCTGCAGGGGAGGGATGGCTGCTGCCCGCCCGCTGCAGAGCCGTGCCAGGGCCGACGGGGAAGGCGCGGAGCTCGCGGGTTGATTTTCCAGAGTTAGGACTGAACTGGCTGTCGCGAGCGAAATATCTCCAGCTCATCCTATGTTCAGAGGAGCTCTGTCTGCCACAGGCTGCTCCCAGAGAGGTCTTTGCCTTTCGAGTCTGCTCGGGACGAGCCGGAGCGCAGCGCTGCGCCTTGCGGGTCCCTGCCGGAGACGCACGGAGTGGCACCTCCGGTTGGGACGCTGGCGTTGGTTGCTGTTCTGGTTTCTCTCCCACTCTCTGTTTCAGCTAGCTGGGAGGTGCTTGGTATGTTGGTACTCTCCAGAATAGCTGTGTGCTCCCAGCTTAGTATTTATGAGAGATTTTTGAGTTTGGGCATTGATCTGAATTGGAGGTGTGCCGCGTGCTGCCTCGGCCATGAAACAACACTGTCCGTAAACGCGCAGCTCCGAGGAGGTGACGCTGCCTGATCAGAAACGAACGTCTCTGTGCCTCTGGCTGGAGCTGTGTGCGGTGACTGGTATAGAAAAAAAGAGCCTGAAGGTGAGCATTTAATTCTCAGTGCTGTGCCTGTGCATGCTTGCAGCCTGAATAGGCAACCAAGAGCCCGGAGCGCCGACATCTCCTTTCAGACTGGCGTTAATTTGTACATCCAGTCTCGGGTAAATCACATCTTGGTTGTTAGCATCTCTGAAAAGCAAGGTACAAGCTCCCATTAACTTCAGCCATGGATGCACAGAGAATTAGCTTTGGCCAAGCTATCTGTAACGTGGGTGCAGTGCCAGCTAATGATATTTGTAAGGCTCTGAGCACTAATGATGTAAGATTTGCACGCGGTGCTGAAGTTTTCCCGCAGTCCGTACCGTGGCTGGTTGTTTAAAGTGTCAGCGTCACGCTGTGACTGCTGCTCTGGTAGTCACGCAGGCTGCAACGCGGCCGTTGGCGCTCCTGCTGCAGGAGACGTGGCGTCCCCTCCCTGCGCCCGTCGCCGTGGCTTTGCTGCAGCGTCCTCCGCAGCGCTGGCGCTCGCGCTGTCAGAGGCCGGAACGCTTGGCTAATGGGTGATGCTCCTTTTGCGAAAATCCATGCAACCCCGCTTAAAATCCAGCGGTAGATCCCGAGAGACTGGGATGAAATGCCCTCAGAGTGTTCCCCATCGCAGCTTGGGGCTCTGCTTTGCAGCTCCGCTGAGCCCGTCGTGGGCACAGGGTGTGCAGACCAGCACCAGCCGCTCGCCGCTGCCCGCGGCACTGGGGTGCCGGCTCGGCTTGCTGCTGCCAGCGGCCCCCCGCCCTCTGCCCCCCAGCCCCTGCCCGTTCCCGTCGCTGCCAGCAGCGTGCAGTGTTATTATATCATTTACTCCTTCGAGCTGGAAGATGATGTTTGCAGCGTGTTGTATGAATTTTTCATAAAGAGAGAAAAGCAGTCTAATCTTGCGAGCCTTGAGCCTTGGTGGTGGGTAATGGCTTTGATTTAAAGCATTTTGTCTTAATGATGGTTATATTGAACGTTTCCTGCTGCTTTCAAGCACGTGTAGTTATTATCATAAACATTGATGGCGGAAATGCCTGCCAAATTGTGCGTGGCTGTTTGTGGTAGATGAGAGCGTCGTGCAGCAATCGGAGCGCCGGATCAACAAGTTGTCGAGAAGCGTGTCTGGACGGAAAGCTGCCGCGGGGCCAGGCGGCAGTGGGGAGGGCCTTGGAGGAAAGAAGTGCTGGAGACGGCCAGCGCCGGGTGTAGAAAGGCAAGAGGTGAAAAGCAAGTTTCTTTACACACATCACTGTGCTCCCCGAGTGGCATTTGGATAACGGGGTCTGCTTTCTGGGGAGCGTCCCCGTGCAGAAGCAGCCTGCCTGGGGCCGGGCTCTGCCTCCAGCCGTGCCGGCACCGCGCAGCCGCTCGCCCACCCGGGCTGTTGCCACGGGAGAAGGAGGTGCAGGCAGCAGGCCAGTGTCCCGAGGCGGGTCGCTGGGGGCTGTGGTTTGGCACCGACCGACGCGCACTTCGGGGCGAGCGCCTGCAGTCGTGGGTCGCAGCGTCGCCCGCAGCCGTGTCCCCGCGGGGTGCGGGCTGGGGACGCCGGCGCCCACCGAGGGGGAGAAGCTGGGGTGGCTCCGTTCTGCTCTCGGCTGCTCTCTCGGGTGCGAAATGTATTTCTGGCTGTGAAAATGGGGCACTGTATTTCATCCTGAAGTATCCTGCCTCTTCTCAGGGAGGAAATCCAGTAAATCACGTGGTGGTTTCTTTTAAATTTGAGGTTTTTTGTGCACTGTGGCTGGGAAGGCAGCCACGAGTTCCTCTAACAACTTTTTCACCATTCTTCACCTTTTTTTTTTTTTTTTCACTTTTAAAATACTCTTATTTGTTATGTGTTAAGAAAAAAGCAAAACCACAGTAGTTAACGGTGAAGAGAACGCCGTAGGAGCCAGTCCTCCCCCACAGTCGTGTTGAAGTCTTTGGGTTTTGGTGCCGTAGGAGAGAACAAAGTGGTGTCACCACAGGCTCCCCGTGGGCTGCCTGCGGGGGACAGCGATCCCTGAGCAGTGCCCATCTCACACCTCTGTATGTATTTCACATTTTTTATTTCCTTTGAAATACAACGTACTGTAGTGGTGCTTACAGTGTCGCTTTGTCGTCACGTCGAACTTACTGGGCGCCAAGGGACTGGCCATCAGCCCGGCACCAGGACAGCAGGATCTGAATCCTTACACTTCTTCTCCCGTTCCCTCCCTCTTGCCCTTTGTCATTCATGGCTGAATGGAGTTTATTTGGGTAGGGTTTCAGCATCCGACTTGTGCTCTCTACCCAGCTGCCCTCTCCGCCCCCGCAGCGAGGCGTTTGGATCCTCGTTAGTGTAATGCGCCGTTGGCCAAGGCAGATGTCCTAATGAATCCCGACTCGGAAGTCTCTCCAGAGTTCATCGGAAGAGAGTTTCCCTTCCAGTGGTGACCTTTCTTGTTGCAGACGGATTAATGCGCGGGCAGGGCCGGTGTTAGCGCGGCGGTTCGCAGGAGCGGGCGCCCGATGCGCGAGCTCCCGGCAGCTCCGTCCCTGCTCCCGGCAGAGCATCCCGCAGCACCGAGCCTCCTGCCCCGGCCTGAGCCTGCGCTCCCCAGCACGTTTCGGGCTCCGGCTCTCGGCTCCTCGGCACAAATCACTTGTCCAGACGTTGCATTGAGAAGCATCTTACACCCGTGTGGATAAAGATGACTCTGCTAAAGGACGCCAAGATGAGTTAGTAATAAAATAGCCTTGCTCGCTGGAGCACTGTCTTGAGCTGATGGATGTGTTTTAAAATTCTCTCCAAATTCCTATTTATTTTAGCAGAAAGCCTTTCAGCAGCTTCTCCTTTGAGGAGATGCAGCTTGGGCAGAGGAGAGGGTGCAGTGAAGGTGCGTGGCTGCACCAAACACCTCCCCGAGACGGGACCCCGCGGCGGGCGCGTGCTGCAGCAGGGAAGCGCAGCAAACCCTGGTTTTCCCGTAGCAAAACCTGGCGGCTGTGAATACCGCACGCTGGCAGAGGTTTGTGGCAAGGCACCGAGTGTGAGGTCCTTCTATCCATTTCCAGCCTTGTCAGCAGTGGCATTTCCCTGTCTCTTCCCATCGCCTCTGGAGGATGGAGACAGCGCCGATGCGTACCAGGGCTCTGCCAGCCATCCCTTCGGACAAGGTCCGGCTCTCGCCGTGTCAGCCGCGAGCAGCAGCTCCCCGCTCCACCATCGCCAACACTTTGCATTAAAAGCGACCCTTTTCCAGGACTGCTTTATGAACCCACATTTGCTTCAGCGTCTCCTGCCCCGTCTCGCTTTCCCTCGTTGCTTTTCAGGGCTCCCCAAGCCACCATGGTGCGGGGCAGCGTAGACCGCGAGGCTCCCCAGCGCCTGTCTCTCCAGCCAGCAGGAAAACGTTCGCTTACTGAGCAAATTTCACGGGCTGGGAGCCTCTTCCATAAAAAAAAAACTGAGCAAATTGAAAGTGAAGCAAGCACTGCATTAAATTCCTTGTTCCCATCACTGCCCCACCTCGGCTGCTGCCTCCTCATCTCCACAGGCGCAGGAAGGAGCTCCTGTAACCCAGAGGGTGGGGGACAGTGGGGGCTGCAGAAGATGAACGTTGCGTGGTTGTGACTTACAGACACATCTCCTCTTTTCCGTATCTCTTCTGACCTTGAACTATCACAGGGCTTCCCGGTGACCCTTGGGATTGTAAATTGTATGCAGAGGAACCCCTGGAGTTGGAGGCACTTAGCCGCAGTCTCAGAGCTGTGGGAAGGTCCGGTACAGGATAGTCTCCTGCGCAGCTGGTTTGTAAATTGGACCTGAACCTTTTGGAGCATGCTGGAAACGGGCACTGAGTGCTGGCAGTCCTCGGAATGGGAGGAGATGGCCCTGCCAACCCCCAGGCAATGCTGACTCGGTCAGCCAGGTCCTCCTGGCAGAGCAGAGCCGGGAGATGGTGGGTCGGCTCGGCCAGTACCTCTGCTGGGACCAGGCAGCAGGTCGGGCTTTGCTCCTGGTCTCTGCTGGGTGGCCTCACGGCATGGCCAGCGGTTGCCTCCCCTCTCCCGGGACAGTGCCATCCCCGGAGTTTTTCAGCAACGTGCTTCTGAACTTCTGCCCGTAATTATTTCCCGTTCTGACTGCGGGATGTCGGTGGCCGGTGGAAATTCCTTCCAGCCTGCAAGGCACTGATCTCAGCACTCGGTGATCCCTGCAGCATTCCTGGAGCGTTCCCGTGGCTCTTGGACAGCTTCTGCCTCCTCCGGTGGCAGAGATGACATCGAGAACTTTGTCAGAAAGATACACATCTCCAAAGAGCCTTTATTTTGGGGATTTTTTTCCTTCTTCTTTCTAGTCTCAGATTATTACAGGTTTGTGTAAAACAAATTTGTTTCCAGGTGTTTCTTACCAGAACGCATCACGTTTTGTGTGTTGGGAAGGTTGTTCAAGGTCCCTTTGCTGTTGTTTCAAAGCGATGTTAAAATGGTCTCTGGCTCCCGGCGAGCTCGTGGGCAGCTCTTGTAGGAAGACAAGTACTCAGCAACTCGCCACGGCTGAGTGAGTCGCTAAAATACAGCTTTCTGCGGCGTGCGTAGCCGCCTAGTAATTAGGAGAGCTTTTCCATTTCATTTATTGGGTCCAGAGCAAAGTGTCGGCTCTGTAAAAGCTGCCAGCCCTTTCCGTGCCGTTCAGCAGGCGGCGTGGAGCGGTGCCGGGGCATCCCCAGCCTCCCCGTGGCACGTCCCGGGTGACGGAGCGGCGTCTGGCGTGCCCGCTGCCGTGAGCTTACCTTTTTCTCACGTTACATACCCGCAGTCAGGACACTGGAATAACCAGCTGCCAGCTCTTTCTGCATGCATGGGAGCCGGCGCTCCCAGTCTTCTTGGCGACGTGGCAGTGGCCGGGGTGGGATGTCTGGGGGGACAGGGTGTCTCGCCGTGGCTCCTCAGTCTCCATTTGCCGTTCTCTTTGCGAGGCTCCAGGACGCGGCCACGCGTGTCCCCTTGTCCCTCGCACGCGGTTCTGTGGTCGTGGGTTAATGATGCCGACCAACCTCCGGCTGCCGCGGTGTGTGTCTGTCCGTCCTGCCCGCCACGGCATCCCCGCGGCTCGTCACCGCCTCGCGTGCGTCGCTCCTCCCCGCGCCGGGCGCGGTGACCGGCGGCTCTGGGCATGGCGTGGGCAGTTGGCCGGGGCCGAGGCGCGAGGCGGTGCCGGTGCGCTGGGCTCTGCTGGCGCTGCCACGGGGCTTGCAGGAGGGGGACGCTGACGGGTCCCCTCGCCTTGCCGTGTCCCTCTGCCCCACTCCTGCCTGCGGCCAGCTGGGCTGGCTGTGGGACCTGGCAGTGAAACTCGCGTCCGTTTGATTGAACCAGGAGGAAGAAAAGGGAAGAAAAGTGCTAGCTTATAGTAATAAAGGCTTTTGAACACCTCAGCTGGGTATTTTTCTTCATGCGTGAGAAGGCCAAATGTTATCTTGACATTTAATCTTTAATAATAGAAAAAGGTGCTTTGTTTGCCAGTGAATTCCAAAATCTGTTTACTCGCTCATGCCTTATTTCTTTTAACTTGCTAGCTTAGATATCCTACTTACTTTCCCCTTCTACCAGTTCAGAGCTGCATTAAATCATTTATTTTGTGAAATTTACTTTCCTGTCATTGCAGAGCCGACAGCTGCCGCGTTGACTTTTTTTGAGCAGTTAAATGAATTCATTTGATAAATGGGGACCTCTTGGGCAGGCGGTGCAGCGGGAAGGAGCCGGGGCAGGAGAGGCTGAGCCCACCGCAGCCTCCTCTCGGGCGTTCTCCCGGGCTGGTGTCCGTCCCCAGTGAAGCTCAGTGCGGCCGGGGTTGCTGCAGGCTGTCAAACTTTATAACCCCTTTTTAGTGCCTAACGGAGACACGCGGGAAGCTGCGGCCAGAGGAAAAGGCTGCGGGAGTCGGGGCGCAGCCTCGGCTGCGGAGGTGGTGGGATCGGGCGCAGCGGTGTGGGTGCGTTGGCCCGGGCGTCCGTGCAGCAGCGTGCTCAGCCCGGGGGAGCGGGGGGCCGACGGGCAGCCGGGAGCGGTTTGCAGGGCGCGTCTCGGCGCGGCGGGGACGCGGTGGGACGGTAGTCGGCGCGGGTGGCCGGGCTCCGTGTGCTCCCGAAGGACCTCGCGAGTGCCACGCAGGTGTAGCTCCAGCTTCCCGCAAGCCATTTCCATCCAGCTCCTCCCAGTCCGCTAACTTTTCTTTCCCATTGAAACCTCTTACTCATAAATTTTACATCCAAGAGCAATGTGAGAAATGCCAGAAGCCTGACCATCTAACATGCTTTAATATCTAAATTTATTCTTTAGTCTCATTCTTATTTACATTGTTTTTCTGTCTCAAAAAAAAAAAATGTAAAGGGAGGAAAAAAATAAAATTTTCATTTACTTCCACATTAGGAGGTGAGTTGTCATACACCCTCTGGAATTCTTTTTTGCTTTTGATCTTTATTTATTTGTTTAGTTTTGGTTGATGTCCCAAGCATGGTTTTGGAGACGAAGGTAGATCTTCGCTCTCCAAATCAAAAGGAAAGAAAATTAAATAAACTAACACTCTCCTTGGTCATATTAAAAAAAAAAAAAAATTCCAAACTGTTCCATTCCATACCATTTAAGGAAAAAGAAAATACAACAACTGTTGAACTATTTCTACAGCTCACTGATTTAAAAGGGCGGGTTTTTTTTCAAAAGTATTGAATGGATCCAAAAACGATTTTCCTAGACGCGATTGAAGTTACTTGCTGTCAACATTTTAATATCAATATTACCACAATGTGTAGTCTCAAACTAGTTCCTTTGTAGTTTGCATGGGATGTGAATGCTGTCTCGGCGTGCCCAGACCTAGAGAACTTGTTACTACTGCATGAGCATCAAGTCAGATGTTGAAAAATATCTATTATATTTTGTGATAATTTGGTGAAAATGAGCACCTCCAGTCTCTGGTTGCAGTAGTGTGTTGAATGACTGTTCTTTTTTTTTCATATATCTCCATATATATATTTTTGGAGCTCTAAGCTTCGTAGTAGTACGGGCTGACTCTTATCCAGTACTTGCTCTCCTATCGCATGGCCTTGGTTAAGTGTTAGAAGTTGGGCCTAGGCTGTTTATTCTGGTGTTTGGCTTTGTAATAACGGTGCATGCCCGGCGTCTGGCCTCATACCCAGCTTTATTCTCTGCACACCAGTCTTGAATAGCTACAGTGCTCAACCGAATTTTGGCGCACCCGCTTCCCCGGCAGGCTCCAACCCAGCCCGACCCGGAGGCTTCCCCGGGGCCAACAGCCCAGGGCCCGTCGCGGACCTCTACGGCACGGCCAGCCAGGACTCCGGCGTCGGTAACTACATAAGCGCCGCCAGCCCGCAGCCGGGCTCCGGCTTCGGCCACGGGATCGCCGTAAGTACCGCATGCGCCGCGGCCGCCGCCCGCGCTTCCCGGGCAGGGGTGGGGAGGGGAGGGTGTTTAATGACGTTGAGGGGGTGGTCTGTTGGTGTTTTGGTTAATTACGACCTGATGGCAAGCATTTTGGTTAATTACGACCTGATGGCAAGCATTTTGGTTAATTATGACCTGATGGCAAGCGTAGCGCCTTGCTGCCGTAGCCTGCTGGAGCTGTGCCCAGCCCGCGGGAGCTGCCGATGCTGCTCCAGTACCGGCGTGGCTGGAAGCGCTCGTCTGGCACCTTCTGCAGTCCAGACTTGGAGAATCACGAAGGTTGGAAAAGACCTCTAAGGTCATCAAGTCCAACCGTCACCCCATCCCCGCCATGCCTGCTAAACCACGTCCCGGTGCGCCATGTCTGCACATTTCTAAACCCCTCCAGGGATGGGGACTCCACTGCTGCCCTGGGCAGCCTGGTCCAGTGCCTGACCACTCCCCCAGTAAAGAAATTTTTCCAAATATCCAATCTGAACCTCCCCTGGCGCAACTTGAGGCCATTTGACTCAACTTGACACATTTCACAGGGAAATATTTAATAATTACGGGCTTTACATCAGCACAGCCGCCCGTCCCGGCTGCTGCGCCCGTGTGCAGACAACGCACCAGTCCCTGCTCCCACCCCAACGAGCAAAAAGCAGCTCATTAATTTGGCTGACGGGACCCAAGGCTGCCCACGGCCACCCTGGCGAGGGGACAGACAGACAGCTGCTGGCCACGGGGCCGTGCCGCTCCCCACCGCCCGTCCCCATAACTGCGGCGCTGGACGGGGGGTGGACGCTGACGCTTGCTGACCTCCCGGGTCACTGCCGGCCGGTTCCGGCGTCGCCGACAGTCCCTAAAACCCGCAGGGTACCAGCAAGTCGCTCCCGTTCTGTCATCAGGTCATCGGCAAAGCCGCGCTTTAACGCCGCGTGGCTCCGCAGCCCGGCTAATGATGGGCGACGGAGATTGGCTTAACGAAGCTGCATGCTGGTTTGCGGATCGCGCTGTTCGACCTGTGTGCGTTAGCATGAATGTGGTTGGACCTCGGTGGTGGCCGTCAGTCTCCCACGCAGAAGAACTGCAACTGAAGCGGTTCCCCCTTTTCGTAGTGAAATGATGAGACTTTTTCCCTCTGGTACGGTAAAGATGGCGAAGTACCGAGGGCTCCCCCAAGATCCCGCAAACCGAGCGGAGAAATTCACTCTGGCCAAATTGGACGAGCGGGGGAAGCAGGAGCGTAGTGCAGACAAAGTTGCTGAGATTGTGTTATTTCGATTGCGTGCCAGTACCCAAAAAGACAAAAAGCCCTGCTGCCCCTCCCGTGGTCACACCGGGGACGTGACAATCCCTTCGGATCAATTCTGGTGCCGAATGCGGAACATTATCGCTCTGCGAAGAGCTACGTCAATTTAAACTGCTATCTCTCACCCCTTGCAACACCTCTTGTTTCCATTTCTCACCTAAAGAAAAAGACCTGTTTGTTCTTGCAATCCTGGGCGCTTTGGCTTCAGCAACAGCCCCGTTTTTCAAGGAGCGGGGTCCGAGGTCCAAGCCTGGGTGTCCGGATTTGTCTGCACTAACACTGCTCCAAAGAACGTTTTTGCATTTGACTTGCAGATTGGCAGCCTCTTAATTTCCCCCAATAACTGCAAAGAATCCCCTAGCTTTTTTTACGTGTATATTTATTTAACAGTGTCCATTTACTAACCCTGGATGGAAAGTAAAGAAGGGCAAAGCCAAAGCTCATTTTTGCACCTGGGGGAATGAGACGATGATGGTCTTGGAAAGGTAACCGCAGGGCTCAGCACGCCCAGGCGACCAGAGCAGCTCTCGGAAATACCTGTTCATGCTGGCAACACAGTCTTTCAAGTCCTTTGATAATTTCTTGCCAAAATTAATAATCATCTGTTCCCATGTATAGAGCACTGATGAACTTAACAATTGTACAATTTTAGGGACCTTTGATTGCAACGGCTTTTACAAATGGATACCATTGAAACGTTACACATGGTTGGTTGCCATCTCACTTGGAGGTATTGCAGTATATACCATTTGTACTTTGTGCTAAACTACCATCTCCCCTATATTTACTTTAAGTGAACAATTATTTTATCTTCATTTCGTCTTTCCTTGGCCTTTAATCATTCCTTTCTGTGATTCGTGTTATCCAAATCGCTCTCACGGGTTGGAAACTGGGAGGCAGATCGGGAGCTGAACCCCCCAAAAGTCCCATTTTGATGTTCACGGCCCTTAGCGCAGTCATGTGGAGAGCCAAAACCCCACCGAAAAACCAGCGAGGGCAGAACGCCGTGGGGAGGGGACCCGGTGCCAGCTGACAGCGTCCCGATGGGGAGCGTAGGTCTGCTACCAGCGCGCTGGGCTGAAGGTCGATGAGCCCCACTGCTCTATTGCAGAGAAGCCGTCGTTCTTAATGAAGTGCTGCACCAAATATTGTCGCTAAAAGATAACATTGTAACTAGTAACCATAGAGCAATTATCAAGATTAAAAAAAAATTAAACCTAAGCAAATTAAATTACAGACATTACCTGCGTAATGCATCCTTGGATCGCCGCCAGTTTCCTACCCTTTGAACTGAGCTCAAGTTAATTAAATGTTTAATTTATTTTTTTATGATTTTGTTGGCCTTCGACATATTCATCTTTGCAAACAAATATTCTTACACCGAGAACAGCGTAGATTAGAGAAGCCAGTCGATGAAACCCAGAGGTGAAACGGCACGGGTTTACCTCTGGAGCTCTTCCTCCGTACAGACAAACGTAACGGATGTGACAGAGTTTATTTCGCTGCCTTTTGCCCAGCTCTCCCTGGTCAATGTCACATGGCTTGCGTTCAAAATCGGTGTATGAAATTAGAATTACAGGTAGTCAGGGGGCTGGGAACTGCGGGAAACATTTGGAGGCTTTAAATTGTATAAAAATAGATCTGCACCTAAATACTAGGGGATAAAGGGGGTTTCTATTGACTCTTCCTCTACCCACACACACCTAAGATTACCTGAAATTGTTCCATCAATTGAGTTGCTCCACCAAGCAGTATTTTTCATGGGGAAGAAAAAGGTGGCCTAAGCGCTCCGGCTTGGATCCCCGTTATTACTTGCACGTATCGGTGTGTGTTCACAGATCAATTTGTCCGAGTCCTCCTCGATTTCTGGGCCGTCAGCCTTTGTAATAACGAGGAGGCACACGACGCCGGCTGGAGACCTAGGCAGAACATCATCATTCACGCTAGGAACGCGGCGATGAGGGCAGCGTTCATCAGATTAATGCCCTGTAATCATTTTACACTTTCCACAACACGTCAAACTGTAGCCATCATTTACTGGCCAGTATGAAGGCTCAAACCGTTAATGACTTAAAAACAGAAAGTGCTTTTAATGTTGCTCGTTACTAATTAAAATACATTTTGAGAGGAGGAAATGAGCCTTATTATTAATTCCTCAAGGACCACTGAGTTTGACGCTTTCATTGCGGCGGCGCATCCCGAGGCCGCTGCTCCCTGGCCCGCTCCCCGGGCAGGATGCGGCCGCAGGGAGGAGTGGGGCTGAGCTGCGGGTCCCCGGGTGCCGGTGGGACCTCACCCCCGGCACAGCTGTCTGGGGACCGGTTCTGGAGCTGACCCCCAAAAACGCGCGAGCCGGGCACGTTGCCGGCCGCAGGCAGCCCCGCGAGCGGCCGCCCGCAGAACCGGTCCCCCGACGCTGATTCCCATCCCGGCGCTGAGCGCCGGCGGGAGCAGAGCGTTAGTGGCTGGAGCCTCCGTTATCAAATCGATCACCGCCACTGCTGCGCGCCTGGGTAGGAGTTGTTACCTTTCAAGTACTTGAGCTGTGCCTTTAGAAAAAGCTCATTTCACCGAAGCCTTGTAAATTCCTGGCGCGGCAGCTGCCTGAGGAGCACTTGTTGTCCTTCCCATAGATCAAGTCGCGTTTTATTGCTCCTCAGCCGGACGAGCGCGGGGCTGAGCATGGCCCGCCTGGGAAGGGGACCAGTAACCGGCTGGCTGCTTCCCACCGGGATGGAGCTGGGAAGGGGACCAGTAACCGCTGTGCCTCGGCGTTGCAGCCGGGCTCGCCGCCGGTGCAGGTCAATCTTGGCGTGGCCAAAGGTTGGCAAACGCTTGGGGGGGGTTGGTTAAAAATCCCGATTGCCCTCAGCTGGCTCTGACCGCCTGCTGTGTCCTCTTCTGCCTTCTCCTCCCCACAGAGTCTCTCTGGATGTCCGGGCAAGACGGGGCGAAGTTTCTGACCGGGCCGACGTTGGGGTGATCTCATCAGACTTTGACATCATCACCGCTAACGCCAACAAACTGGAGGTGGCACTCGGTGGACTTAGGTTGTTTTAGAATCTCTCTCATCATCTCATGAATCTGCTGTACTATAAAAACAACAGCTTTTAAAAGTATGTATATAAAATCCATTTCTGGTTCGTTTTATTTTCTTGATGGGTTCCCCCCCCCCTCTTTTTAAACCTCTCCGAACCCCGATTTTTCGTAGCGTTTTGACATAGTCTCGTAGCCACGTAGTTCTCATTCTTTGTGTACCTAGCGAGAGCCTAACCATAGCGTAACTGTTGAGAGTAAGGAGTTTTCTTTCGTTTTTCTTTCCCGCCTCCCCTCCTTCTCCCTGCTGTTTTACGTAGTCGTCATTGCTTAAAGGATGCTGAGATGGTGACAGGAGTCTCGGCCGCCGGCGCCAGCCCTGCCGCTGCCGGGGGAGCAGAGCCGGCGGCGGGCGCGGGCTGGGGCGGGCTTGTGCGGGGCGCGGGGGAGCAGCGGGTTCTCTAGCCCTTCTTTTCGTTTCTGGCGTCTTCGTTAACCTAATTCTATCTATTTTCGGCAATAAGGCAAGGACTACAAACTTTTTGTGCGTCCTTTTTCTATAAGTGCTTTTTTTTGTTGAAAGAGGTGATATAAGGTTTTTTGAAATTGTGAATTCTGAAAAAAAAAAAAAATACTGTAAATACAATTCCATTAACTACATAGAAACTATTAAGAAAGAGAAATACAAACCTATTTTTGTGATGGAGTCAGCCTAAGGCAGTTTCTCTATGAAAATGGAAGAAAAAAAAAAAAGGAAGTTTGCGACTTTTTGGCCAACTGCCGGAGCTGGTCCACGGCGCTGGGTGCGCGCTGCTCCGCTCGCCCCGGCGCGCGTCGGACCAGCGGCTGCGCTGGCGGCCGGGCGCAGCGTACACGGCAACCGGCGAGTGGTATTATTTGCATTTCAAACCTGCTTTTCCCAAGACTGACAAAGAAGCTACAATTTTCCTATTGAACGCATTTACGGTTCAAAGCACACCTGTATTTTGTTTTATTTCATTTTTGGTGGTTGTTTTCAGACCGGAGCGATGTGCTGTCCGGCCAGCTCAGCTGCTCTGGGCACCCCGGGCAGCCCGGGCAGGGCGAGGGTCCTGCCCCGCGCCCGCCCGCCGCCGGCAGAGCGGCTCGCACGCTCACGTGCTTACCTTTTTTATCCATTATTTTCCGTATTAACAAATTAGGAAAGCGACTTTGGTTTTGGTTTTTTTTTCTTTTTTTTTAATTTTTTTTTGGGAATACCTCAGTGCTACAAGTTTCACCCTAGAAGCAACGGAAGATTTTAATTTATTGTAGTTGTAAACAGAATTTAAAAAAAAAAATAAAGTATAAAACATCATTGCACTGTGACTGGTAGGGGAAAAACTGACAGTTTCCTATTTGCACATGTTTAATATTTGGCTGTTATATATATGGTCCTCTGTCGGGGGAGGAAACTTATGAAGGATATTTTTTAATTTAATTTTTTTAATATTGGTAAATAGGCCTGCAACAGCAAACTAGAAGTACAACATGGTAGGTGGCATTAAGAACATACTGTAGTGTGGATATATTTCTTCTTTTTTTAACGTAATATTGACAAGTTTTATTAATATTTTTTTAAATTGTTACGTTTATAAATTTGGTACTTTAGGTACAGCCAGTATAAGACACTGAATGCGACATTTGTTAAAAAGAGCTGCTGCACTCCTATTTTTGTAAATTTTACTAACAAGTAGACTAACGTAGACATTCGATAGACAAGGTAGAGCAAGGCATCTTTAACAGAAACAAGGCACCATACTGCTAACCGGAAGGGGAGAACCTTGTTTTTCTTGTTTTTAAAAAAAGAATCATGCTTTTTATGTAATATTTTAGGTTTTTTTCTTATTTCAGAACAACCAGGTTTAAGCAAAATGCTGGACGCTTTTTAAATATTGAGACTTGATCAAGTAATAAAAGAAACAAAACAATTCTTTAAAAAACAAAAACGAAAAAAAAAAAAAAAGACGACGAACCAAATTCCCTGGAATTCAGTGTACGGTCGGGGAATTTTTTATCGCTCTTTTGTCGATGTTGATGATGTACTGTACTACCAGTTGGTTTTCCTCTCCATTCCCTGTCACCTCATAGAATATTCTTTGTTGATCATTGTTGTATGTTAATAGTGTACAAAATGGCGATCTTGTAAGAGTGCTGTCCTGATGCTAGTGTAGTGAATTTTTCCCCCCCTCTTTCTCTCTTCCTCTTCTAGTACATATTGGTAGGTGTATCGTAATTAAGGTTAAAAATTTAGATGTAGTTATTCAGATTTAGGACCAGTAAGGATAGAACTTTCTCTTATTTAAGAAAAAAATGCTAATACTTTTGGGAAGGTTTTCCTGGTTTTTTTTCTTTCCTCTTTACTTTGGGTTTTTTTCTCTTGGTTTTTATTTTTTTCTTTTGCTGATCTGATGCGGTTTCAACTAACCAAAGGTCTCACAATGTTAAAAATGCTGGCAAACTCGAAGGCATTTCTAGATCCCCACCCTTGACTTTGAAAGGGGGATGTGCCATACTACCTTAAATGCTAACGCTAGATATGCAAAACTGGATTTTTTTAATTTATTTTTTAAAAGAGGGAGGCACGGTATATTAAAACGATTTTACTAAGAGAAAAAAAAATATTTTTTTAAGAATGCTCAGAAGAAATTGCTAATCTGTGTGAATATGTTTTAGATGTTTATATACCTTTTGAGAAGTCCCCGTGGCCCATAGCACAAATGTCGTGGAATCCGAGATGTTTCGATGTGGCTACCTAGACTGAGGTTCACGTTAGTCCCCCGCTCATCTAGAAGTCCATTTCGAAGGGGGGTTTATTTTCCTCTGTTCCCTCGTTTGGGGGTTTTTTGTAAATTTTTCAGCCCAGAGGTCCGGCTCCGCCTTTGTTTTAGTCGGGCACGAGGGGCGAGGGGTCCTGGCCCCAGGGCTCTTGCCCTTTGCTTCCCAAACACCTCGTACGGCCCCGCTGCCCCCGGCGTGAGCGAGAGGAGGGCGATTCCCACCCCGCGGTGCCAAGCGGGCGCCCACCGCCCGCCCCAGCAGGTTGGTCCCTGCCCGGAGGGCTGGCACCGCGCCGGCCGTGCCCGGAGACCGGGGGTGGTTGGAGCGGAGCTGGGGTACCCTCCCCAGCGCAGAATAACCACGTCCTTGGGGACTGGCTTGATTAAAATGAAGCCTGCTCTGTCCTTTGGGGGTTATTTTTTTCTTATCCTTCATAACTGTTCGTTTTAAGTTGAACTTGTAGCTTGGACTTTAAGGTAGCATGGCTCTCTTTGGTGTTTCTGTTCTCCATTGTACAGCAGCGTGCCGCTGGTGCATGTCACGCGTCTGGCTAGGCTAGCTCAGCCGCGGGGCGATTGTCGGGTGACGGCCTGAAAGGGGTTCGGGTCGCTCTCTGCCCTGCTCTGAAGCCTGGGATGCCGCTTGCATCCGCAGCGTGAACGCGGGCTAGCGACTCCAGCCACAGTCACCTTCCCGTTTCGTTTCTGCCGTTCACTCAATGCAACATAATCAATAATAAAGCAATATAGTTTACTACATTTTTACTGAAGGCCAGCCATGGTTATGTATGATATTGCATATGAAACTGTTTACAAAAAAAAAAAAACAAAAAAAACAAACAAACAACACTAACTCATAGCTGTCTTTTATGCTATGGAAATGTCTCTTGGGTGGAATTTTCCGAATTCTTTTTTTTAGTGGTTTGGTTTGTTTTTTTAAGCGAAATAGTTCAAACAGAAAGCTGAAGTTAGTGTCAGGTGAAGAGACAGGATGCATCGAAGACACACCGGCAGATCCCGGTCTGCGCACAGACACTGTAGAGTTTCATACGTACAGAATCCAAGGCGAACCCGTTGCCGTGTGCGAACACTACGTGAGGAGATTCTGTAAGCTAAGCAATACTTTAATACTGTAATAAAAATTACCAAAAAAAAAAAAAAAAAGAAAAAAAAAAAATAGTAGTTCGAGAAAGTCAATCCTCGTGCTCGGTTCCCAACCAGTCCGACTGTGTTGTCTCGAGAGAGCTCGGTGCCCGAGCAGGGCGAAGCCCCGGCAGCCGGGGGGGCCGCGGGACTCGCCGAGCGCCCGCCTCTCGGGTCTGTACATACTCGTCACACCGCGCGTGGGCTCGTGTGTCGCGTCGACCGTCGTAGGTAGCGAATCCCCGCCATTCTCTGTTGTACGAGGTCTGAACTCCATCAGTACTAGGATGCAAGTCTAAGCATTTCAGGTGGTCATAAATGTACCTAAATAAACTATGGCACAGTGGCAGGCCTAGCCCTTCCTTTTATACTTTAGTATGAACTGATGAGAACTTTGGTAGTGACTTTTTTTTTATATATATACATATATATATGTATCTATATATATCAAGCATCTTTCAGGTCTCTGTGTATGGCTTTCTAAAGCCCTGTTGTAAAATACTATGTGGATGGGGGTCTCTCACATCACAGATGTGGAAAGTATAATTTTATATTTGTATTTTCAAATAAATAAGTTTGTGAAAGGTTTCCATCCTCTACTGTGGTCCAGAAATCAATGTGTTTGTCTGACGAAAAAATACAATAAACTGTTTTGAACAGATCCCGGGCGTCCTTTTCATTGGGGGGTGAAATGTTGGTTCCTGGGGGGAGGCCAGCGCGCAGCCCCGTCGCCCGTCACCCCCCCTGCTCCCGCGTGGTGGGGCTGCACCCACGCCTCCCCGTCCCTGTCCCCGTGCACGGGGCTCCCGCAGGCGGGGGCTCGGCCGGGAGGCCGGGATCGGGGTTTGGGCTGGGATGGAGGGGACCACCCAGCCCCACCAGCACCCACAAACCTCTCCACACCGGCAGCCCCCGCCACGGGCATCGCCTCCGGGTCCGGCCCCGCCGCGGGGTCCCGGCGTGTGGCAGCCGGGGGCTCAGCCGGCGTCGTGCCGGCGAAGGTCAGCGCGCGGCGGGATGCAGGACGGGCTCCTCTCTGGAAAGCAGTCAACACATCGAGCCCTTAATGGGGTGGATGATTAGTGGAGCACCAAGGGGAAAATTAGATTAGAAAAACAAACGAAAATAATTTTGGAAGTGGTGTTTATTCGGGGTGGAAGGAGCTGCCACTGCGAGGGCTGCAGGAAACGATTTGACTGCGATCCAGAAGAAAAGGAGCGCAGGTCTGGAGTGCATTAGTGTGGTGGGAGGCCGGGAATAGCAGCCACTTAACCCTGTCATTCAGCAAACATTAGTGAATTATGAGTGTATTACAGGCTGGGTTATGTGTTCTGCGAAAGGCCCGGAGGCCCGCTATATCTGCACTAAAATGTTAGCGGGGGTCTGTGTCAAAATGTAAATTTTTATACCGACTCCGGAATAAAAATAAGATTTTGTGTTCGCCTCCCAGCTACTGAAATCAAATTGCAGCCAAAAGCAGAGTTGTAAAATAAGCAAAAATTTCCCTTCCCTGTCGAATTAGTGCCCCGATAAAGAAAACAAGGGGTATAAATGTGATTTACTTCCTTTCCCTCCTGTCATAAACATTTACGACCGAGCCGTAACGGCGGGTTTCGGGAGGCAGCGGGGCTCTGGGGTTTGCATGCGGCGGGCAGCGAGCCCGGGGGACCCCCCACCGCAGCACCCATGGGATGGGTGAGCCCCCGCGCCCTGCCTGCCGCGGAGGAGACGTCCCGGCTCTCCCGGGGACGCCGGTGACATTGCCCAGGTTTATCGACCTGCGGCGCGGACGGAAGCAGCGCCCGCCGCTTCGGCAGAGCTGTGTCCCCCGCCGGGCATCTCCAGGCTGCGCCTCGGCAGCAGAAACCCAGCCAGCATTTATTAATTACGAGCTTAAGCACTTCCTTTCATGGCTATTTACAAGGGCCTCCTCGTTATTAATAAAGAATAATAAAATAGAGGGGTTTTAAAGCTCATTTGTTCCGCAGGGTGCTGATCCCTGTGGTGGGTGCGAGCCCTGATGCCACCCAGTGTGCAGTGTAAGAGCACCAAGCACCGAAACCCTGATGACAGTGACACCCCACCCCCCCCCCCCCAAAAAAAAAACCCAAATCCTTTATACCATCCTGCATTCAATTATTTTAAATATCATAAGACATGAACCATCAGAGCGTTCTGAGGGCGCCTGGCCGGGGCGTTCCGTCGCTGGTGGGGTGATGGCAGCTCCCGTGTGCAGGGACACGCGTCGTTCGCTGGCTGCTTGCAAAGGGCACCCACGCTCGACTGCGTCTCTGAACCGCTCGACGGCTGCCTTCCCTGCCGTTTACCTCCATGGCAGTGGCTGTAATTACAGAATAGTAGGGGTTGGCAGGGCCCTCTGTGGGTCACCCAGCCCAACCCCCTGCCCAAGCAGGGTCACCCAGAGCAGGCTGCACAGCACCGCGTCCAGGCGGGGCTGGAATATCTCCAGAGAAGGAGACTCCACAGCCTCCCTGGGCAGCCTGGGCCAGGGCTCCGTCACCCTCAGAGGGAAGAAGTTCTTCCTCGGGTTCAGCTGGAGCTTCCTCTGCTTCAGTTTGTGCCCGTTGCCCCTTGAAGCACAGCCAGGATGTGGCCGGGTGGGGTTTCGGCAGCCCAGGGGGGGTCACAGTGCAGGAGGGCACCGCTCCTCGCGGCTCCGGGGTGCGCGCGTGGTCCTGGACACCCCGCGCTGCCCGGGACCTCCCTCCCGCCCCAGCCACAGCCCAGGGCAGGCGGCGAAGCCCCGTGATAACAAACCGACACGAGTGTGCACGTCACCGGGTGGGAACAGCTCTGTCCCCAGCTCCAGGCTGGCACCAAACCAAGGCGGCATTGCCCGGTGATCCGGGTGGGAAGGGCGCTGCCGCCTGCCGCTCGACGGGAAAATAAAGAGCGCGGCTGTTCCTGCTGTGTCTCACCCTGTAATTTGAAGAAGTCTGCCCTGTGGTTTGGAAAATTGGACAGAACGAGCTCCCTTCCTTCACCCGCTCACCCGTCGGCACCTCGTGCGCAGCGGCCGTGCCAGCCGCCCCGGTGCAGGGTGAGCCATGGGGAAGAGCTGTTCCTGCAGAAAAATGGAGAACGAGGGGGAACGAAGGGAGGGAGACCCCCCGGCAGCCCCTCTGCTTGGGGTGGAACTCTGTTCTGCTTGGGAAACGGCACCCGAGCTGCCCTTCGCTGGGTCCTGCTTTCCAAAAACCATCTGAATTAAAATTGTTTTTTCTGCCTGGTCACTGCGCTTCACTCGCAGCTCCTGGTGGCTTTGAGAATGGGCCCAGCTGAACCCCGTTTTGCACCAATTTGGGGTATTTCTTCCCTGCCCTGACAGCTTTGTGCCGAGGGGGTTCCCAAGCGCTGCTGAGGGTCCGGGCACAGCCCCGCGGCAGGATGCTCCACAGCCCTCCCTCCTCCCCGCCTTGCCCGGGTGCCCCAGGAGCCGTGGGGCCTCGGGTCCAGCTTCAACTCCCCCCGCAGCACCCCAGCCTGCGCCCGCCTTGTCGGGACGTGGGTGCCCCTTCCCTGGCCCTGGAGCCCCGCAGCCCCCGCACAGCTGGGCTCCATCACCTCCGGCAGCCGAAGGGCACCCAGCGACTGCGGGCACTGATGCAGCGTGAACATCAGCAAGAATAATCAGCACGGGAAGGTGGGTACTTTTGCCTTTTTAAAGCCTGCGGTTCGTTTGAGCCACTAATAAACCTGCCCTGGATTTATACAGGGCTTTGCATCTTCAAAGGCAGGCAGTGTTTTGCTCGTCCTCCTCAGCCCCTTTCATCTGAGGATCCAAAGCGCTTCCTACCGTTCTTCCACCACCTTCTGATGGGTGGGGAATTCCTCTCTTTCATCCGGAAAAAGTGAGCCTGAATGGGGCTGTGGGCTCCCAACTCTCCCAACCGGAGCCGGAGCCACAGCCCTGTCCCCTGTCCCTCCTCGCCGCGCCGGTGGCTGGGTAGCACAGCACCCGTTCGAAGGATGCCGGAGCCGAGATGCTACGGGGAGGGCAGCACCCTGGAGGGATGCAGCACCCAGAGCCGGGCTCAGCACCCTGGAGGGATGCAGCACCCTGGAGGGATGCAGCACCCGGAGCCGGGCTCAGCACCCTGAAGGAATGCAGCACCCTGGAGGGATGCAGCACCCAGAGCCGGGCTCAGCACCCTGGAGGGATGCACCACCCTGGAGGGATGCAGCACCCAGAGCCGGGCTCAGCACCCTGGAGGGATGCAGCACCCTGGAGGGATGCAGCACCCAGAGCCGGGCTCAGCACCCTGGAGGGATGCAGCACCCAGAGCCGGGCTCAGCACCCTGGAGGGATGCAGCACCCTGGAGGGATGCAGCACCCAGAGCCGGGCTCAGCACCCTGGAGGGATGCAGCACCCAGAGCCGGGCTCAGCACCCTGGAGGGATGCAGCACCCTGGAGGGATGCAGCACCCAGAGCCGGGCTCAGAATCGCTGCCTGGGCACCAGGCTCCTGCCGCCGGTGACCCCCTTGGCAGCACCGCAGGGCTCAGGGCATGGGGGGCTCCTGGGGCATTAATAACCCGGTGCTGACAGCACACGCCGGTTCGAAGGACGCGCGGCCGAGCTGTCAATATTGACAGTCGTGACACTGTGTAAACGCAGCCTCTCCGCTTTATGCCGCGCTGGCCCTATCGATCCGTGCGCGGCAGCGCTGGGAGCATCCCAGGAGCGTGGACGTTGGGAGGTCAGACCGAGGAAGGTCACCGACGCAGCCCAGCCCTGGTGACAGCCGTAACCCTTTGCTGCGCCGACAGCCCGGAGCCCAGCCAAGGGTCCTCCCAGCAGCTCACGGTGAAGAGCCGGCTCTGCACCGTTTGCATCAATCAGAATAAAACCAGGTCCCAGATGCAGCCGTCGCGAGCGGGGAGATGAAGGTATTCCACCCCGAGCCTTCGGAGACGGCACTGAACAATGCTCTGCCATTAGCAATCAGCGTATCGGCGCGGCGGCGCGGCCCGCTTCATAGAAAATCAAGAGGCAAAATAATTGAGTCAATAGTGATACGAAAGGGTTGCTCCTTCAGCCCTATTCTTGTGCTAACAATTCTTCGGCAGGGCTGAAAATTCAAAAGCTCAGGGAATCAAAAAAGAATTGATTTGATTCAGCGCTTCAGCCCGGGCTGTATTTAACACAGCATTTTTGCTTGCTCTACATATAATGGAAACTGTTTGGAGGCAAAAGGGCTGCCTTCCGCGGCGGAGAGGCAGGGCAGGGCGGGAAGCACGGGGGTAGGAGAATGTTCTCGCTTTGCTGCTTTCCAAAGAGCGGCTGGGTCCACACCGTGCTGACGGACCCTGGGGACCCTCCCCACACAGTGACACCGCCGGGCCCCAAACCCCCGAGTATCTCCCCGGTGCCGGCATCTGCCGAGTCCGGCCGGGGCAGCGGGTGAAGCAGGACCAGAGGAAATGAAGGGAAGCGACGAGTGATGCGGCTCGGTGCTCTGCGTCCTCTCTGCTCCACCGGAGCCGCTGCCACCTCCATCCATCAGGCCCAAGGGCAGCTGCTGTGGTGCAAGGGCACGGGATGCGGCGCCGGGGACGCTTCTCCCTGCGAGAAGGCAGAAGGTGCCTTTTGATCCCTCCCGTACCCAGGCCCAGCACAGGGTTACAGACACCTTCCTCCCATGATCAATCATCAACAAGTGAAAATGCACATTTCCGACCCAAACGGAGGGGATGGATTTATTCTTGGTGCAGGCACAAGCTCTCTGGCAGGTCCGTGGGTGCCGCAGCCCCGCGCCAGCACCCGTTCTCCACTCCCCTCCCGAACAGCCCCTGATGGCAGCCACCGTCACCCAGCACCGCGAACCAGCGGCGAGGCTCACGCAGGGCCAAACCGGGCTTCGCTTCGCCCGAGGGGAGCAGGCGGCTGCCCCTGCGCCCGGACCGAGGAGCAGCTTCGCCGCGGCACAAGGGCTCTGTGCCCGGGGGGGGGGACAGGACGGGCGCTGCCCGGACCCCGTGGCATCCCCAGGGAGCGCGGCACGCTGCTCCCCGGAGAAACCTGCAGAGCTGAACTCTGCGCCCTGGGACAGATCTCTGACCATTACCTGCTTCTGGGCAAACAGCACGTATGTTTTCGTGACATTCGAAATCTTCTTTGGAAGCCCCTCTTCCCCTGCTTTTTATCTGTGAAAAGGGGCAGAAAAAAAACCAAGTCCTGCTCCAGCATCCCACCGGCCCCTGGTTACAGCGCAGATGGGCCAGCGAGTGCCCTGGATTCCAGGGAACGGGCTGGCGACGGCTGCTGGGAGAGGTCCAGCCACAAAAACAGCCCCGGCAACCCCCTACCCACAGCTGCTTTACAAAACACACGCACGCATCGTGGAGCGGGCGTTAAACCATCAGCAACGCTGAGGAGATTCCGAGCATCCAGCCCTAAGCACTTCCAGAAACATCTACATGAACTGCAGAATATAACCCAGTCTCAAACCCCCCCGGGCAAGGGGAGGGGAAAGCGCTGAGCCTGTCCCCACATCGCGCCCATCTCCGCTCACGGGAAGCTCTGTGAACTCTCGGGGCAGGAGCCCCTTGAAGGCGGCTGCAGCCCCACGGCAGCCCGGCTGCTGACCCGGCGGGGACACCCAAACCACCACCCCGCACCCCGTCGGGTGCGTCGACGAGCAAGTCGTGCTGCTGTAATAAGAAGTGTTTATTTGAATAATAAGGTCAGGGAGTTAAGTAGTTGGTATTCCACTCAGACGAAGCAGTTTGCACAGTGTCACTAATAATTAAAGGGGTTTTTTTTGACTAATCTAGTTGCTCTTCCTAAATATACTCGACTCTGTTCAAGAAACTCATCAAAGCAGCCAAGTGATCTTCGAGGTTATTAATCTCCTGTGCTCCACAGCTGGAGCAAATTTATTTGCTTGAATTAGCATGTAATAAACTTATAATAAAGCTGCCATATCCCTCACTTTAGAGATACAGTTTGGGTAATGGGTAGTTAAATCTAGGTAATGTAGCAGCAGTCTTTAGGCTCAGAGATCAGAGGGGGGAGGAAAAAAAAAGAAGGGCTGCAGCGGGATTTCTTCCAGGTCAGGGTGCCAGGAAAAGTCAGCCTTGTTGGAGCCCGCCGAAGGGAGCAGGGTGGGGGGGGTTTCCTGGCCGGGATTCCAGGCTTTGGCAGCATCACCGGACGCTCCCGGGCAGAAGCTGCTGAACCCACCAGAGAAATAGAGCCTGGGGACCCGGCAAACCCAGCTGGGGGTCCCAGAGTCCCCCTTAGCCTCCTCCCAACCAGAAGAACCAGGAATATCTGAGCTATTTAACAGCAGTCAGTACTGCAAAGGAGGGGTGCCCCGCAGACAGGCAGGTGCCTTCGCCGGCCACGAAAGTAGATTCACCCCCAAAAAGGCACCCTCAGGGCCGGCCGCAGCACCCACGGTGCGAGGACCCGGTGGAGGGGCAGTGGGTGCTCGGGCTGGCAGCGAAGCCGCGGATGCCGGGCAGCGGGCTGGACCTGGCGCGGGGCGTCGGAGGAAGAGCCGTTCGTTTGCTTCAGTTGGCGAAGCCGAGCCTCTACGGGCTGCGGTTTCCCTCTCAATAAATCCTCGGGCTGCCGCTTCCTGCGCAACGCTCGCTGCGTGATCTTTAAATAATCAGAAATGGGCAGAGGTGGAGTAATAGGGATAGATAGCAAAGTTCGGCTGCATGGGAAGCCGGCCCCCACCCCTGCTCCTCAAAGGTGATTTTTCACAGAGCCTGGGCAATAAATAATATCTCTCTCTCTCTCTCTCCCTTTTAGCTCTTTTCTGTTTTTGCTAGAGCTGCTCTGTGCTGGAGCAGGGCCTGGGCATTAGCCAGAGGTGTCAGAGGTGTCAGACAAGGTATTAAGGAGGTGTCAATGGTGAAATAGCTGGGATTACGGTAAAGTCTAAATAAGGTGTAAAATAAAACCAAAGGTGATAAAGTCGTTGATAAGAGAAGCTGGAGAAAAATAGCAGTGCAATTATTTTTCATCCTGGTTGTTCCCTCTCTCGCGGTGCATTATCTGCGGCTTTGCAAAGACTTAAGTGAGATATTTTTTTCCCTGGTATATGGTGTTCTGTCCTGGCAGGGCTGCCGCTCGCCGGCGCTGGCACAGCAGCAGAGCCGCCGGCACGGCCGCACAAACCCCCGGGCACCGCGCAGGCGCGCTGCGTGCCGAGGAGATGCCAACGGGCTGCGCCTCCCAGTAAGGCACACTGGGTTTTTGGAAGAGGCTGCCCAAACTGGGCTTGTCCTGGCTTTCCCACACAGCTCTCCGGCCAGCGAAGCGGTGTCTGACGGGGGGGTGACAGCAGCGTGTGAAGGTCCCACATCCACTGCGACAAACCTCGGCGGCCCCATCCACACACAGGCCATAGCTTGGCCCAGGTCTGACACAAACTCTTGTTCCAGGCAGACTTCGCTGCTTTTCGGGTCCCAAACAAGATCCCCTCCAGACCTGCTGGCCGTGGCCCCGCAGGCAGCAAAGCCCAGCATCTACCCAGTGATTTCAGGCTGTATTTTTGCACTCTATCATTTATTCTCCTCTACAAGGCTCCTGTGGATGATCAGTTGGAATTGCTGATGTTTCTCCTCGCTCCTCCTAATTAACACATTTTAAATTCATAGCTTTTAAAATAAAAAGCGCTGGAGCATCTGTTCACGATGTTCTCCAGGACAGATGCCCCTTCCCAAACACCACAGGAGCTTCAAGAATCGCCGAATTCCCCTTCCCCCCCCAAGCATTGGTGTTACCCAGGGGAAGGTCTCCAGCACTGCCCCAAGGAGCGTCACACCTTTTGCCCTGCTCCGCAGCGTGACGTTCCCCACCCGCTTCCCCGCAGCAGCAGGCTGGGTTGGCACCCACCCCTCCGACGAGCTGGCTGCTGCCCACCCAAAACCAACGCTTAGGAGCTTCTGCAGAGCCGCCAAGGCCGGGGAGGCATGAGGGCCACGTCCTCCTCCTGCCCCACCACGCGTCGGGAGGTTTCATCAACCACGTCCCACCCACGTCGGATGCAGGTTTCGCTTCTCTTTGCAAAACCCACGGCAGCCTCAGCCGGGCTCCTGCCCTCCCTGGGTCAGCACATCCCACCGGACCCCCCTGCACATCCAGCCCCGGCACCCGGCAGATCCGGGGTCCCACGGAGTAGGGGGGGGTCCCTCCCAGCCGATGTGCCCACACCCAGCCTGCACCCCCCTTTCTCCCCACACGAAGCAGCCTGGACACTCACCTCCCCTCCCAGCACACCACCCAGTGCCCGAACACTCCGACATCTCCCCGGCAGGGAACGCTGAGCATCCAGCAGTGGGAAGAAAACACGGATTTATTATTACAGCTACCTGTGGGCGCACTTTTCTTCCCTCTGACACACGTTTTTACGGCTTCCCTGACACCATTTTCCAGCCAGAACTTACAGATACCACCAGGGCGTTTAACTCTCTGTTTGCAAGCCCCCAGCCCCGGCAGAGGCTGGCCCGCAGCCCGACCTGCCCTCCTCTTCCTCACCCCTCAAGCTGGAATAGAAACCTTTCGGCGAGGCTCAGCATCTTGCAGCCAGCGGTTGATGTTCTTCAGAGAGAGGGACCGGGATGCAGAGCTGTGTTAAACGCTCCCCTTGCCCCGGGGCTCGGCCGCGGGGATGCTGGAGGGGCTTACCTGGTCAAGGGGAGAAAAGCACCTGCTGCAGTATTGCTGCAGCACCCCGAAGCCGAACACTCCATCGCTGAAGGGTTTCACCTTGGCTCTGCCCTCTGAAGGCCAACCGCAGGGCTGTCCTCGCCCCTCCGCGCTCTCCCGATGCTGAGGACCCCCGTCCAGCGGCAGTGAGGGACCCACAAAACAACCCTGCGGCGAAACACACGTTATTACGGGAGAGGGGGAAAACATCTCCAGGAGCTACACGCTGAGCAAAAGAATTACTCAGTCAGTGCATGTCAAAGAGCAATTATCTTATTTCCATCTCAGCTCTGGCATCTGAAGTTCTCTTCTCATTAAGAGTGCTCAGCCCGTTGCCGTTTGGCTCCATCGGCTCCTCCCTTTGGGGGGCTTCAGAGCCCCTCGTTGGAGTTCAGGCGATGCAGCCCCACTTGCCCTTCCCCAGGTGCCTCCACCAAGGGCGGGTCCTGTCCACCACCAGCCCAGGGACCTGCCCAGCTCCTCGGGGACCGGGGGCTGTGCTTCCCCCAGCCCTGCGTCACGACACACGTGTCAGAGCACCCCATGTGTCACGACACTCATCTCAGAGCACCCCGTGTGTCACGACACGCGTCTCAGAGCACCCCATGTGTCACAACACACGTCTCAGAGCACCCCGTGTGTCACAACACGCATCTCAGAGCACCCCAGGTGTCACAACAACACATCTCAGAGCACCCCATGTGTCACGACACGCATCTCAGAGCACCCCAGGTGTCACGACACGCATCTCAGAGCACCCCAGGTGTTTTGCGCCGCGGTGACAGGGGATACAGCGCTCAGGGCTGAGCATCCTGCCGTGTCAGAGCCAGCCCAGCCCCCTGGAGCCCACCCCAGCAGAAGATGCCCCAGCACAGGTTTCACCGCACGCCGCCCACCGATGCTCGATGAATTCGATCTCACGGCAGCGGGAAGAGCGAGCGCTCGCCGCTCTTCCCCCTGCCACAGCCTTGCTGTTGGACCTCAGAAAAACCACATCACCTGTGCATCTCGGTGTCTGAACCAAACCCCTTCCCCCTCAGCCCGAGGACACGCTGCAAGGGGCCATCCCTGACCTCAGCGGGGAGCTGCCCACCCTCCAGCCGCCCCCCCGCCAGCCCCCTCCTCCTCCAGCCCTCATCCAGCTGGGGAGGACACCTGCGTGTCGGAGGCGTTTGACCTTCACAGGACACACGCCGTGGAGACCACGGCCCTGCCACCGGAGCCACAGCCCAGCGCGGTCCCGGCTGGGAAGATGCCGGTATTTGCAGAGGAGGGTGTCGGCGAGGGCCGGTGTCTGTCTGGCTGTCAGACCCAGCTGTCATGGCGAAGGGACTCACCTTCTCCGGCAAGAACACATCAATCATCCTGACAGCCCCTAATCAGGCAGAAGGAGCTCGGCAGAGGATGGAGGGCTCGCGCGTCCCCCACCCTCCCCGAAGGCAGGCAGCAAATTGTGTAGGGGGGAAAAAAAAAATACTGCAGGGAATGATTCCGGATGGCAAATCAACAAATTAGCCTTGATTACTATCCAGGTCTCAAAACCTTCTTTTTCTCCAGCTCGTCAGCTCTGTCTGTCGAACCGTTTTGCTCCTGCAGTGTTTATTCCCGTGCTGGGCGGCTGGAGCTGGGTGCAGCATCCCCTGGGGGGACCACCCCGGGGTCCCCGGCAGAGGGTCCCCGCCGCGCTCCCGTGTGACCCTCGTCCGGCAGTGGGGGCACCCGCAAGGACGGAGATGCCTCTCCAGGAACCAAAACGGTGCGGGAGGACGCAGTGGCAGAGCTCTGCCGAGGCTCCCCGGCTCCGGGCTTTGCAACCGGCAGCCCTTTGGGCAAGGTACGGGCTGAAACGAGGGGGTTTCAGTGAAAATCCAGAGGAGTAGTTCTGGTGAGGGGGAAAAAAAAAACCCAACTTATTTAAAAGCACGTTCATCTGCAATTCTTCCACTGCCCTGAAGTGTTATTAACTGATTGGGTTTCATCACATCTTGCTTTGCTGCCGTGGAGGCTGATTGTCCTGGATTTGTATTTCTCTTGGACGGGCAGCTCCGCCGAGCTCCCGCAGCCCCACGGCGGGCACGGGGCCGCGCTCCCCAGCCCGAGCTCTGCTCCCGCGCCCGCACGGCAGCGGGACCTGCGCCCCGTCCCGCCACAGCCACGCTGTCCGGAGCAGCCGTGAGCATTCCCCGCGTCTGCAGCCGTCCGGGGGTGCCATCCCCGGGGCTCCCCCTCGCTCGCAGCCCAGGGGCTGGGAAGCAGCAGCATTTCAGACGTGAACTTTTCATAGTTAATTTGTTTTGATTCTTTTAAATGGCACAAAACTCCCAGGCAGGCTGACAACAACAGCGAAGGGGTTTTAAAAATGGATGAATACAAGGGGTAGATGGATGTGCTGGTCAAGCACAGCCCGGGCGAGATCCGGCGGATGAGCTGGGCGCACCTTCGCCGGTGATGGTCTTCATCAATAACGTCCTTGCTCTGAAGCTGCTTCCGTCGGCGCTGCTCTGCAATACCCGCCGCAGCACAGCGCGCTGCGTCCTGCTGCTATTTCAGTCTCCTTACAGAAGAAGCAAAAAAAAAAGTGAGATTAAAACCCAGCGGAAACAAACAGCCTTTAATTGATGAGGGGGGGGCAGTTCTCAACGCACGTGCTAAAGGCGAAGATCCCGGCAGAGGGGAGGTGGGCAGGGACGGGAGCAGGCGGCGGTGGGAGGGCAGCGGGGGCATGGCCGGCCCCACGGGCATCCCAGCACCTCCCGGGAGCAGCTGGGTTCGGTGACCTGGTGCGTGGCGGTCGTTGGAGCTGTGACATTAAACAACGTGAGCCACCCGAGGTGGGTGCCCGCTGGAGGGGCTGGCGAGCCGTCGGTCTGGTGGGACCACACCGAGCGCAGGGAGGGCTGCCGGGAGCATCCCAAACCCGAACCCCCTGACCCCAGCACCTTCTGCTGCAGCCCCAGCCCCGGCTCCAGAGGAAAGAAGCTCAGACACATCATAAATCTGCGCTTCGCTCCGCTCGACCATCAAACCCTACCTCCTCTGCCATCTCCAGATCTGTGGATGGAGGTATCTGTGCATGGAGAGCACGGGTGCCGGCTGGGCAGGGGTGAAGCCCAGCCTCCTCCCATCACGGGGCACAGCCCAGTGCCGTCACCACTGCCTCTTACCAGGGAAACCCGAGTTTTACGGGGCGAGGGCAGCGGGAGAAGCACCTCCTCTTCCAGGGCAGCAGGGACATGTTCAAGGCGGGCAGAAGGCAGCCCTTCAGTATTAGCGCTGGTGTTGGCTCACGGAGGTGCCCCAGCTCCTGTCCCCAGCGACGCCGCTTCCATGACCCAGCACTGGAAACTGCCTTGGCTTTTCAGACGGGTGGTTGCTGGGGAAAAAAAAAATGCAAGTTACTATTAAAAAGTGATGTGTGATTTGCTTGGCCAGGTCTGCAGGAGCCAGGTCCTACAGGCGCCACGCGAGCGGCTTCATGGCGGCACGCGTGTCCCGCGTCCCGGCGGGCTGTGACCCTCCACGGGCTGGGGCTGTCACCCGGCGCGTCCCCAGCCCTCCCCAGCCCCGCTCACCCCACGCGGCGCGGGGAAGCGGCGATATGAAGTGGGTGATTTACATAGCAATCTGCAAGGGAGAGATGCGTGGGGCCGCAGCTCAGCCTTAATCATAACGCTTGTCATATCTGTGCGTCGACTCGAGGGGAGGGGAAGGGGAAAGGAGTCCTCATTTTTCTGCACAGGCTCTTCTGTATGAAAGCAGGGACCTGCAGCAGCAAAGCGGCCCCAGCACCCCACCAGCACAGAATCACAGCATAGTAGGTGTTGGCAGGGACCTCTGTGGGTCATCTATTCCAACCCTCCTGCCGAAGCAGGGTCACCTACAGCAGGCTTGCACGGAGCCCACCAGCCCCCGGCAGCAGAGGGGCAGCCCAGCCTGGGGTGTGTAAGCAGCCGGGGGGGCTGCGGCGTCGAGCAGAAAATCGCCAACATTAAAGTTTTCAACAAAACATCTGGTGTTACTGCACAGCCACGGGGCCGGGCGGCTGAGGTCGCACCCATGGGTGCCCCTGCTCTCCTCACCGACACCTCGTCGGTGGTTTTAGCAATGCATTTCCACTTTTTCTTTTTTTTAAATATAAAAACATCCATATTTATGAACAGCTCTGTCACTACCATATGTTGTGCTCCTTTTCCATACATGAAACAAGCTGTTCCCGAGCTTTTTAATTATACAAAGTTGAGTAAAGTCTTGGTAGAATGATTCAATAAAGGGGAGGATGGGAAATAATTTCTCCCCTCTATATAAGCAATTGCAAGAGTTTCCTTCTTCTCGCCAGGACTGCAGAGATGGGTTAAAATTCAGGGCCAGGTCTGAAGAAGGGAATAAATCTGCTCACCACCCACCAGCATCGCCGGCCCTGCGCCGAAAGCTGGGATTCACCCCTGGGCTCTGCGACGCTGAGCTGGGAAGCAAGAAATTCGGAGCTGCTGTCCTGCCCTTCCGCCCGTGAGCCGCCCCGGTAAGGGGTGCAGAGCTGGCTCGGCCATCGCCCGTGAAATCCAAATTTCAGGTGAGGGAGCCGGTGCCTGTGGCAGAGCCGGTGCTGGCACAGAGCCGCTGCCCTTCCCCAGCTCCTCGCCGGGACTCGGTACCAAACCCGAGGGACCCAGGAGGCAGCGGGTGCAGCCTGGGGACATCAGCGAGGCGGGTGCCACCGCAGCATCCTGCCTTTGGCCCTTAACGATCCAGGCTGCGCCGTCTCTCTCTCTCTCTCTGAAGCCTGAACTGATTTTACTCAAACAAGGGGAGCTCTGGTTTTCTCATGCACCCCTGGACGCTTCGTTTTCGGTGGAGCCGTCCTTTGCCGCTCCAGCCCATAAACCGTAAGGTCCCTGCACTCCATCCCGTGGCCCGGTGGCTCTCGTGGTTGCTGCGTTCACAACCGGGATCAGCGCAGATCGCTATTTCAGACCTGTCGGCTCTTGTTAGCGCGGCTCGGAGCACGAGCCAGCCAGGACACGCGCCGCAGGTTCGTTAGGCGCTGGGCGCGTGCTCCACGTGCCGCCCCGGCCCCGTCGCCTTGGAGTGTTAGTGGGTCACAGCGAGAGTTTGGGGGTGGGAGGACAGAGCCCAGCCCGGTTCCCAAGGGCTGGGACGGCAGCACGGCTTCGGCTCTTGGACCCCGGTAAAAGGCGAACCCCGACAAGGAGCCCAGGTGCGTCCCCACGGCCACCAGCACCGGCTGCAGGAGTCCCCTCAGCCCTGCCTGGCGCTGAGCGAGCGGGTGGGGTGATGAATATTGAACACAGACCAGCAAAACCACGGAAAAGTCAACAGTTTCGGGGAAGAGAGGTCCTAGGGATTATTTTAAGTGTACGAAATGCCATCTCGCTAAATAATCAAACTCTGCTGCTGCGACTCGGAAATTGCCACCTAGGGCTAATGCTCCCATTTTAAACGCGTCCTCGAGTCGATCTTTGTAAATTCCACATTAAATATTGATCAGCCCCGGAGAGGGCTAATGCCGCCTGTTTAGCATAGATGAGCCAGACCCAGACAGCAGCACCCGAGCCTGAAAGTCTGCCCGTGCCCAAAAGTCTGCCCATGCCCAAAAGAAGTCTGCCCGCACCCCGTCCCGGGCCGTGGTGACCCTCACAGCAACTGCTCCGCACCAGGGAGGCGGCGAGCGGGGCACAGAGGGGTCTCGACAGCGCTTCACAGCACCGCTGGGACCCCAGCCCTGGCCCAGCAGCTCTACATTTTCATAGAATAATTACAATGATAGCAATAACAACAAGAAAAGGACCTTATGGGAGATGGAAAAGACAGGGATCATCACAGGCAAGCAGAGAAGAAATTACCTCCATGTTCATCACGCTGCTGAGCAAGAGCAGAAACCGCTCAGGCCGGCGACCAGGAGCACCCGCAGACCCCATCCCGGTGGGAGGTCACCCTGCCCGGCACCCCAAAGCAAGGTGCTGCAACTGGAGGACGGGACCGGCAGCTTTGACCTTGCTCCTGGGTTTTCCTCGTGGGCTGGGGGGCTGCCCGGACCCCCAGGACGCTGCGGGAGGGGTTTGCAGGGCAGAGACCAAAGCGTCCCCTCCCGCCGAAGCCCTGCCGATGTGCCCCATCGTTGCCACCTCCAGCAGCACGCTGGCTCTGTCCTCCCAGACCGCATCCTGAAGGTCAGCCCCGCGTCAGCAGACCAGGGAAGGTTTCAGTCTCCTCTGAAGAGACTTTATTTCCCCTGTGTTTTTGAGGATTTTCTTACCTTCTCCGGCACCCGCAGCCACTGAAAACATCGCCGCAGTGGGAGTCCGGGTGTTCATGTCTGTGCACACATCGATAACTCCGCCAGCCCAGCCGTCGAGGCTGCCTTCACGGGCAAAGAGAGCACCAGGAACGCTGCGCTGGGCTGAACACGCGGCCCGTCTAGCCCAGAGATGGGACTTAACCGGGGAGAAGCCAAATCCAGTGAGGGCAATGGAGAGGCTTCCAGTGATCCCAGCAGCACAGGGATGTATAAAATACCCCACCTCCTCTGAAGCCTCTAGAAAGAGAAGCAGCATCATTTTTCCTTTTGCTTCTTCTGACACCACCTAGCACGGAGCCCACCACCAGGACCCGTGGGTCTCGCCGGCTGGGTGGTTGTGGCGAGGGCGGTTGTGACCCCAGCCCAGCGCTGGCGTGACAGCGGTGCCACCAAACAGCCCCCTTTTCCTGTGGGTCACGCGGGGACGTTGCCATCTCCGTGACTGTGATGCCAAGTCTTGGTGATGCTGCATCCCACCCGGGTCCCAAACCCACACCGTAACCGGGGGAGGACGCGGGTGAGGGCTGAGCCTCAGACACTGCCAGCGACCCCACCGAGCAGGGGTTTAAGGGAAACAGTCCCTTTCGCTTCTGAAGCCCCAGACATCGTGCGTGTATGTGCCTGGGGTATTATGAAAATCTTACCTGAAGCCCAGATTCAGACTCCATTTCCCAACCTCTCCTATAAAATTTTCATTTCAGATTGCTGCCCTGCAGTGGAACAGAGGGCAACTTTATTAGAAGAGGCGGCGCAGCAGCCTGGCAGCGGGAGAGCGAGCCGGTCGACAGCTGCAGATATTCCTCTGCGAGATACGGCAGAGTGCTGGAAATGAAACAGATTATATAAAAAAAAGTAATTCAGAGCCATTTCTAGTAAAGACTCAAAGAACTGTATAACTCAACATTTATACAGACAAGGCTTCAAGGGAACTCTTGAAAAAAAAAGAAGGAGTGGAGGTAATGGTAAGAAACTCTGGCTTGATTTTTCCCCCTTTTTTTTTTAATCTCTGGTTCAATTAGCCCCGCTCCTTTGCGCCGTCCTTGGCCTCCAGCAGCCCCACAGGAAAGGGCCCAGCGTTTAGTGCCAGTTTGACTGCTGCTGCCTCCCCTCCTCTTCCTCGCCCCGCTCCCCCCCGACACAGGGGCACGTCCTGCGCTTCCTGACGGGCAGCAAGGTCTTTGTGTACGAGGCAGGGACGGGGAACCATCTCCCCCAAATGTGCCCACATGCAGTTTTCCTCTTGCTCACCTTCCCTCCCTCATTTATCCTGCTATAAAAAGAACAGAAGCAAAGACAATCCTTTTTCTCCGTGATTAATTAAGGCGGGCGCGGGACCCCGAGGCGCGGCGGCGATACCTGTATCATTTCCAAGGTGCTGCAGCTGCGACAACGCGCTGCGGCCCCGTGACTTTCCCCGCTGTCGTTTGTCATCGCCTGACACTGATAAAGAGCTTCTCCAGGGCTGTGTCTTTGCGAGGGAACATATCCATATCAAAGCTGCTTGGATCATCCTTTTGCAAACTACCTGCTGCATTTTCTGGCCTAGTTTCCTTTCCGATCTCAAACTCTTGTTCTTTCCCTCCGTGAGCGCCCACACCCGTGTGCGGCACCCCAGCCCGCCCCGGCCCCGATGCTCCTCCAGCACCCAGGGCTTGAAGGCTCTTGGGAAACGGGAAGGCATCACCCAGCCTCAGCACTCCTCGGTGTGACGTCTTCGTAAACTCAGACTGACGCAGTGCATCAGCCACAAACTCATTTCTGCATTTTAATGAAAGCATGCAGGATGCTTCTGGGGCACCCCAGTGCTCGCTGCCCACACCAGCAGGACGCACGATGCTCTCCATCCATCGTTCCCAGTAGTAGGATGCACTCTCCGTACATGGAGCACAACTTCTCCAAGCTGAAGTCCATCGGTGGTGCAGGCTGGTGTGAGGACCACTGCCTGTGAGCTTCACCCTCTCTGCGGCGGCAGACAGCGCAGAGCTTTGGCACAGAGTAGAAAACAAGCGGCCCGAGTAGCCCAGCTCTGCTGCTTTGCCTTGAATTTAGGATGGGCAACACAGGGTGGAAGCTCCTCATAGCCCAGGAGAAGACAGCGTCTGCATACCCGTGCTCAGCCTTGGCACGGCACCCGCCACGACTGGCTGGGCTGGCAGCTCAGCAGATCACTGCTCACAGCAGCTCGTTTTGCAGGTCCAGGCGTCCCCGCCCAGCTCACCTGGGTGACACGGGGTGCCGAAGCTCCTGGGATAAGTCAGGAGCCAGATGGGATTTCTGGTCAGACAGCAAGGTTACACTACATGATCCGCTGGAAGAGTTACAGATGCTTTCTGGATAATATTAATATTCCATTATTATTATTGATCTGCTTACACCAGGCTCAGACTGCTGAGAGGTCCCTGCCCACTTAACCTTGGGGTGATGGATGCTCTGCTTTGGTGCCTACAGCCCCCAGTGGCTGTCCGGAGATTGGGGCTCTCTTCCCAGGTAGGCAAGTCCTTCAAATTCTCTTGGGCCTCAACACCTCAATCTTTTAAATGGCATTAATGCGATGAAGACTCATTCTCAGGCAGCGTTCGACATGGGAGACAGCTCCTGGGACACCAGGATGGAGGTGCTGCAAGCAGGTCCATGGAGACACAGCTGCGTCGGGGAGGTGGCCCTGTGAAAGCAGCACCTCATTCTCTATATTTCCTCATGTCACCCTGTTTGCTTTGTAGAAAAGCAAATACTCACCTCCCCTGGGATGCATCACAGCTAGAGGAGCACAGCCAGAACATGAGCGATGTAGTTACAGCCATTAGGAAAATCATCTCCTGGCTTTCAAACAGAGCAAACTTCACCTGGAAGAACTGGGAAGAGAACAACAAGGAATTGCACCTTTTTTCTGAGAGAGAGAGAGAGAGAGGCTTTTCTCTTCATGATGGCACTTTAACAAGAGCTTAATGAACAGCATTTTCTTGTTTTTGAGAGGCACCGACAGGCCAGACAAAGTTACCAATTCATTAGCATCCCATCATGAATGTAGCCTCCGTATTCCCCAGCCATATGGTCAGCACGATATGCTTCCAAAAAAACGGGGACGTCTACGAAGGCTTTATTACCATCAGCCATCACGTTAGAGCAGCCTGTGGTTCTGTGGAGATGGGGAACATCTCATTTCAGGATCTTCTGGGTGTGAAGGAACTGGGAGGCAAGGTGACTTTGTAGGACACGAGCATCCCTCTTACCACAGACCGGATTCTCATCAGGACCACCTCTCGGTCCTGAGCAAAACGCAGTCTCTGGAGTGGATACACATCTCCAGGAGCTACCTGCCTGGGTGGGAGGCAGAGCATCTGCTTCCATCTCTCTCCAGATAAATTCCCCATATGACTAATTAAACCTCCCGGCAATTAGCCCTACCTCAGCCAGCCATGGAAAATTGAGAGGTTCTCCCTGTTTCCACCATGGGCAGGTGGAACAAGCAGCATCTCTGGATGGCATTAGGTGGCCATAAACAGACGTGAAGTGACCATATGCAGCTTCCAAAAGCAGCAACCTGCAAGACACTCCTCGCTCGCACAAAGGCAGGCCCAGCACCATGTAAACCCACGTGAAAAAGCACCCGAAACCAGTGCAGCCAGTGGTAGCATCCCGAGGTGATGATCATCCATGGGGGCTTTCGTGGGTGTTCTTGGAGGAACAAGCGCGTTTGCTCCAACGCACATGTCCCAGCCAAGCCAGCTGCTGACCCCGCCGTGGGGCCTGCAGCCCACCTCCCTCTGCCCACACACAGCCCGGGGACACCGGACCTTGGAGACCGTGGTGGCATCTCCCACCCCTCCTGAGCCCGAGCCACCTCCTCTTCTCTCAGCACCACCAAAACCTGCCTCCGGGCTCCCAGCACCACGCGTGCATTTTCTAACTTCCTCCTGACTCCGGAGCTCCGTTCGCAGCTCAGTGAGACGCAGCGGGAGGGTTTGCGCTCCTCCTGCAGTAGCCGACCTGCGTCAGCATTTTATTCTGCAGCCCTGTAGGTTTTTGAGTTTAAAAAAAAAAAAGAGGAGTTTTCAAAGCTTTAATAGCTTTGAAAACAACACAGAGAGTTCTCTTGACTGCGGGAGAGGTTAATGATCTCCCTCTGCTACAGAACTAAACTGGACATCATCATAAATAATCATAATAAGAGATAAAGTATCACCTGGAGTCATACAATACAGAGAGCAGGTAGGAGCTATGACACAGGGCCACTATTCAGAGTAACTGCTAAGTGCAAAATTGTCGAAGTAAAGGTAGTCAACCTAAAAATGAAAAGCCTGCAATTAAAATATTACTTAAAGAGAAAGAGACTATACTTTGCCTTGCCCGGGCAGACCGAGCGCCCTGGCTGCTGGCCGGACTGCAGCCCTGAGGCTGCGAGGCAGAGCGGTCCCAGCTCCTCGCCTCTCTCCGAAGCCAAAATGCCACCGGCGTGACGCCGTGCGGCCCTGCCCAAGCCCACGGTGGCCCTGCCGGACCCGTCTGCAGGACCGCTCTGCACGGCCCCAGCCAAGCATCTCCTCGGCGCCAGCCTGAGCCGGCAGCTCCTGGCTGCTCCCAGCTTGACCTTCAGGCAGAGGAGCGGTGATGCCAGCCCACGGGTGCTCTGACAAGGGACACCGGGGCAGTCCCATCACCCAGGACTGCTGATTTTCCAAGGTGCCTCACTTGGACTCTACCTGGGCTCATCTCGGAGGCAGGCAGGCGCTTGCAGACAGGGCTTTTGGACTTCTCCTCTCCCAGCGGTACTCGCTCCAGCCACTCTTGGAGGTGCAGCTACCACGGTTACGTTTCCACGCACGAGTTTTATCCAGGCACATCTGAAAGAACATTGATGGCCAGCAGGTATGGGAGAGATCTTGCAGGAGCATCCCTGTTTGGGTTCACAAAGATCAGAAGCGCATTGCTCCGGCTCCATCGCTACCCCATGCCTACGCTAGACGTGGATGTGGTTTTGCTGTTCGCAGAGCCTGGGGTGACACGGCGCGTACCTGGACTCCAGTGCAAAGCAGGGGTTGAGCACAGACAATAAAAACTCCATCAGAAACATCGACTGCGGCACTGGGGAGCGACACGACCTTACAAACCTCAGCACAAGTCAGGGGTGACGACCCGGCTGCCACCACCCTGCCAGCTGCACCGCGCGCGGACCGGGCGGCAGGAGTCAATCCATCACCGGCGGCAGGAGGTGCCCCCGGCGCGGTGTCGGCGAGGGGAGGGGGTCGGAGTTCGTATCAAATGGCATTAATCACCTTCCCCGAGGCTCTGCTCGTGCTGGACAGTCCTATTAATCAGAGGCGTATCAGCCCTCCAGCCGGTCGGGGCCCCTTTGTGTGGGTCCCTTCCCATCACAGACAGATAAGATTATCAGTGACGAGCGAGACACCCATTGAGTAACACCAGGCTTGAAGAAAGGGATTTTTTTTTTTTTTTATTTATACCCCTGTCTCAAAGATGAGCTGTTTCTTGTCTTGTCAGACCACATCCTTTTCTTTAAAGAACCAGCTTTAAGAATCCAATTTGTCAAGCTGGACGATCATTTGAGAATCCATAAAAAGCCTCAGTGACTTTATCAAAAAAAATAAATCAGAAGGTTTTAAATGGTAACTGAAAGGGATTTGAAAATAGGTTGAGTGGCCTACATCAATTAATCTTTTGAGAGCCGGGGCTTTGTGAAGCTGAAGTGGTGGAGAAGTGTCAAAGGCTAGTAACTGGGCTTGAGGAGATGGAAGTTATCGATATTTCTCCTCTCCTTTTTCTCTCTTTTTTCTTTCTCTGTCTCTTCAGAACGTGATAAGGCAAAACCCCCTGCAACAGGGCACTGCAAAGCCGAGAAGAGGTGGGTTTTCAAGCCAAGAAGGGCTGGGTGGTCAGGACCACTCTTTCCTGGTGAGATTTTTCTGCTGTCCCTCCACATGACAGCCAACGGGGGCCAGACCTGCCCTCCCACCACAGTTTTGGGTCCCTCACCGTCACCGCCAGCGGGTGCCAGAGGTCTCTTCCACCACAGCTGCAGGGACAACCCCTGGAAGGAGCCGTCAGACAGCGCTGGCATGGACACCTGAAGGCAGCTGGGGTATCCTCAGGCACATCAGGAAGCCTGAGGGTCCAGGCACCTCCATCACCAGCCAGAGCTCAGCTCCGGCTGAGAAGGGAGGAAAGAAGGGAAGAAAAAGATAAATAGCTTCAGTTTGAGCCCGGGGCCTGAGCAAAGCATTGCAAACCCACAGGAGGACCTTGGGGCTTGCAGAAGAACAAGAAGAATCTGGTAAACGAGGTATTTGGCAGAGGAGCCACGGTCCCCCGGAACAGCGATGGATTTCCTCACAAGCGCGGTGAAAGCGGACAGCCCCCACACTGCCCCGAGAAACGCACCGCCGAGGGACGGGGCGTAAGGATGCCGAGCCCCAGGGAACACAACCAAGCGTTAGGAGGACTTCGGGGACACACGGATGAAAACAGCGGAATGGAGAATTTACGGAAAAAAAAAAGAGAAAAAGGACCTTGGGAGGAATCAAAACCCTGCGTCAAGAAGGGCCACGCTGCCACTCGCCGGTACCGAGGAGCACCAGATGGCTTTTTGTTTTAGTGCAATAAAAAATTTAATCTGACAGGCAAGTGTGGGGCTGGATGATAATAAATACCACAAATAATTTCCTTAAAAAAAAACAAAGAAAAGAATCTAACAGCTCAAAGATATCTTCATTTGCCGCAAAGAAAACGGACTGTCTGTTACTTCCTGCAGTTGGGAGAGTGCTCATGAGCTTTCAAATGGTATTTTGTTGCAGAAGTATAATGTAAGGACACTTTACTCGCTTTCCAGTCTCGGGAAACAGATCTGACTTGGAAACTGGCCAGCAGGGCTGTAAGTTAGGGCTCTGAAGCGAAGGTGATAACTCTGCCAATTAAATATGGATGGGATTTTTTTTTCCCCCTCTCCTTCCCCTGAATACTTTTGCACTGTCATTAGGTGATGATATAAAGACACAGGCCTCCTGGAGCAGTTTAATTGCTCATATATAGAAAAATGATGAGCTCTGTTGCACCGCGCGAGTACTGCCTCGGCTACTTTCTGCCTTATTAATAGGTGGTACCGACGCGAGTTTAATTCTTCTGCCCAAGGAAAAACAGAAAGATAGCAAAACCCTCGTTCAGCAAAGTGCTTCAGCACTTGCTAAACTGCTTTGCTGAAGAGCGGTGGACTGAAGAGCAAGCTCGTATTTAATCACCCAGCTAAAGTGTTTTGCTGAGTTGATGCTTGGTGCACCAGAGACAGGACAGGCTTCCTATTAAGTGACCTTTTAATTCTGTATCTTCATATTTTTCTTTTGTATTGATACACAGTGCAGGTGATCCTGTGTTTTGCAATCTGCTGCTGAAAGATTCCTAGTCCAGGCAGAAGCCTGGGCAAGCTACGGACCAAAAAGGCTGTAGCACGGACCTTGGCACTGCAGCAGGGGACAGCCCGCGGGGAGGGCCGGGAGCCCTGGGCTGCCTTCCCTGGGGACAGACGTGCCACCGGGAGCACCAGGACAGACCCCCCAGGGCAGAGAAGACCTTCAGGGCGTGGGGGACCAGGGACTCCTTGCTCAGAGGAGAGCGGGAGGGAGCGTGCAGGCGCAGAACACCGTGAATTGGGAAGGTTCAAAGCCCGGATGGCCAAAGGATGTTGCCTGTTGTTATTATTAATAATAATAATAACAATAATAATAATTCAGCCTTTGGGAAAGCAGTGTTCTTGCATGTTTTCAGTCTTCACTTCCTCAGCAGACAATAGGTCACTCATAAAAATCCGCATTTGTATCTGCTTTGTAACAGTCTCTCTAGGGGAAAGTTTTTAAAGGGATTGACCCTCTCAAAAAAAAAAAACAGGGAGAGCCACCCTGCCGTCTGCACGAAAAGCTGACGGGCACAGGCTTGGAAAGCCGGGCTGCAGGGGCAGAGGATTTGCCTTTGCATCTACCGGGGCTCTGAAGACCCAGTTTCATTCCCAAATAAGCTGTGGTTAGCGCGGGAGGGAGCGGAGGCTGCCACTAAATTGATGGCAACAGCACAAGCAGGACTTACAAATGGCTTGAAAGAAGGCGTGATGAGATGTGACTGCCCTGGGTCCTGGGACTGGGAAGAGCTAAATGGGAAAAGACCACCTGGACGAAGAGAAAGTGCTTCTGATTGCTTGGGGAAAAACGGAGTTAAAGATCATTGGAACGGACAAGGCAATCTGGCGGCGGCGCGGCGCTTTGATTGCTTCCAGCGCGACGGAGGGGTGCGGGTGGTGGGCTGCCTGCCCCCCTCCCGGGGCTGCCTGCCGCGGCGCCGGGACGGGGACTCTCGCCATCAGCCGCAGCGGGCGACGCGCGGGCGCAAATCTCCGGCCGCACCGACGTTTCGGGGGGGTGCGAGCCCTGGCAGCCCCAGTTTTGCCAACTCCCCTTAGTCCTCTACAAACCGGAAAGCTCAGACCCAAGCTAGGCGCTGGGGGAGGGCTCAGGGCCACCCTGCCCAGCCCCTGGCCCTGCGTGGGAAGCAGGAGTGAACCGAACTCTTCTGGGGAAGCACCCATTTAGGGGTAACTCAAAGCCCGGGCTGGGACGGACCCCGGCGTCTCCCCTGGTCCAAGGACCTTAACCCCCAGGGACGCTGCTGTGCGCCCTGGGAGGATGCGTGCTCCGGGCTTTGGATTCACACCTCCAAAGGTTTCCTGAAGGTCACCACGCAATTCATGTGTTGGATCAGCACGCTGGCTCTGTTTGCCCAGTTTTCCAAGCCTGAAGGCTACCGGGCAGCCCAACAGCACGGCTGGAAAGGCTCCAGTTCCCCCGACACCGATACGTCAGCCCTAAACCGCACCCCGACACACAGGGCGATGGCAGTGAGGAAGACAACAAGAAACAACGAGGTAGCAATTTCCTCTACCTTGGGCGTTTTTAGGTTGTCTCATCTCAGAAACGAACCCACCTGAGCGTTTTGCATGACGACCTGCTGGACCCTCGCGCAGTGCCGGGCAGACGGCCGGGTGCGTGTTCAGGCAGCACCTCTTACACCGTCAGACAGGCTGATAGCCCAGCGACCGCGTGAGTTTAACTCCGTGGACTGACGCAGCCGCCTCTCGCTAACCTGCCTGCAGCCCTCCAGACTCCTGCATTTCAACCGGAGAACCCTGGAAGACGGAGCACTGAGTTTGCTCTGGGCTACTGAATAAACCGGCTGCAGACTCGGGAGCCCGACCGCCGTCTCTAGCTGTAGGGTGAACGTTATGTGCAGTACATGTAGAGATGGACAGTTTCAAAATAGGCATCATCTATATTTTTTCAAATGTCCCTGCTCATGTTATTAATTAAAAGTCTCGGGTTACTAAACACTAGCACATTAGGATGATTTCCTTCCCAGCATCGCCAGTCTGGGGTTTGCTATTCCCTTGCACGCAGGAGCCTCATTAGCCTTTCTAGACGATTTCCCTGCCAGGCTTCCCATGTATGAGCACGGTTTCCCAGCTCCCAGCATTTAAATCCACCCGATCTATTCTCATTGCAATTCAAAATGCTTCACAAACTCCTTTACTTGTATTGCAATTTCACTTTCCTAAATATTGGGTCTAATAGCAGTAGCAGTGCTCCTAACACTGCTTCAAAATTAAATGAGCCAGAAGAAAAAACATTCCAAAATGTTTTCACTTGGGCATTTCTATTTTGAAGGGCATTTTAAAGACAAAGAACATAACCTGGCTCCTGCTGATGTTCATGAGGATTTAATCATCTAGTTGAACGACGAACAACGAGCGGGTGTCAGAGTGCAGCAAGGAAAGGAGGTGAAGTTTGATACAACGTTAAGATGCAACTTACTTCTCCAGCCACCCCAGATGTCCCACGGAGCAGGACGGGCTGCTGGTCCTGGCTGTATTTTGGACTTCTCCAACCACCCCAGATGTCCCACGGAGCAGGATGGGCTGCTGGTCTGGCTGCATTTTGGAGGTCCTATGTTGAAAAAATAAAGACCCGTTAGCAGCAGATGACAGAGACCAAGTAACCTTGCTTGTACCAAGAAATTTCAAAAGCACGTACATTTTTTAGAAGCTGCTGTTTTGGAGGGCCCCACCATGAAGCCATACATGAAGTACCTCGAGAAGCAGCTGCAGCACTAAGGAGCCATTCCCAAAATAAGGAACAAAGATGCCGCTGGAGCCGTGGTGGGAAGGACAGCGCGGGCATGAAGGAGAACTGGATCTCAGCCTGGACACCAAACTTCTCTTCCCTCCCAGGAGGTGACACAGGAGGGTCTGGATTTCCTGCCAGCAGACTTCCAGGGGTTCCACGGGCTGTGGAAGCCACGTGAGCAGAGTGGGACTGTGAGGCAGCACAAAAAAAAAGAAAGAGATGCTGAATAAAGCAGTTTGCAAACATCCATAGTCAGCCCAGTATGAAATCCAGACTGGCATGCAGCGGCAGGAACACCTCCACCTCCTCCAGCTCACCCAGGGGAATGCACACACGCGTGAAGGCACCTCTTCCTTAGATATTTCTTAGACATTACAGCTCCCCGGGACCCCCGTGGGTGCCCACCCTGCCCCACGGAGCCAGAAAGGACAACAAACAGCGGCAGAAAAGGGAAAACTTTCTCTCTCTCTCCCCTCTGTTAATTATGATCTTATTTTGCACCGAGAAGCTGTCATTCAGTCTCCTGTAATGGATAGATTCTATTTCCAGTCTCCCTCCACCCTATTATCTCTTATAAAATTCAGCCAGGCCGGGTGATGGATTGATAAGGGACGGTCCCAGCGGGAGCCAGCTCACTCAGAATGGCTCTCACGCACGCCCAACTTCTGTATCTTTTTAAATATTTCAGTTGTTTGAGATCTTTATTTCACATTTCGATTTCCTGTAGTACAGTAAATTTATCTTAGTCACCCAGTCAAGTTCTCTCCGAACCCCTTATCTTCTCCTCCTCTGTACAGCTGAAAGCACCTACATTATCTGTGCTGCCGATAAAGCCGGCTGTGGCAACCCGCAGATCGCGCCGATGGGCCGGCGCCCCAGCCAAAGGGAGACCTTGGAAGCCCCGTGCTCCTCACCAGCTGGACGTTCATTGCTCAGACCCGGCACTGGCTCCTGCCACGGTGAAAGGCATCCCCTGCTCAACCGGAGGAGCGGTGCCCGGACCTGAGGGATGGAGGGCACAGTCCGAGGGGTGCTGGTCCCCATCCCAGGCACAGCTGAAGAGGCCAAGCTGCGTCCTCCTCCTCCTCCTGCTGCTCACCGGGACTCGCCACCTCCCCGACCTCGGCTCGGGAACACCCGTGGTGCCTCATTCTTCCTCCCAATTATTCTGAAAGCAAATACCAACCTCAGTTTTTAAGCGTATCATAAACCTGCACAACCACCTCCTGATATGACTGTTTGCGTGGCCAGAAACAACACCAGAGCTTCTCTGGGGCTTGGGAAAACTGGATCAGGCCCTGGGAGGTGTTCCCGGGAGACCCCAGCCAGCCACCGGCACAGAAACCGGAGCCGGGGCTGACGGGAGCCGTGCAGCGGGCAGACCAAGAGGGTCCGGTGTCGGTGTGCTCAGGGGACCCCAGGCCAGGGCTCTGGACACCGGGACCCCCTGGAAGAGCGGTCCCAAGGCACCCACGTGGGGAAAGGGTCGAGGCAGCTTCTCCCGTGGGGCAGGCTGGCAGCCCTGCCAGCACCGAGCATCACAGGGAGCATTGCACCTCGAGTGCTGTGTCCCTCACTATAAGGAGGACATTGAGGGGCTGGAGCATGTCCAGAGCAGGGCAGCCAGGCTGGTGAAGGGTCTGGAGAACAAGTCTGATGAGGAGCAGCTGAGGGAGCTGGGGCTGTTCAGTCTGGAGAAGAGGAGGCTGAGGGGAGACCTTCTCGCTCTCCACAATACCCGACAGGAGGGTGCGGTGAGGGGGGGTTGGTCTCTTCTCCTAGGTAACCAGTGACAGGACGAGAGATGATGGCCTCAAGCTGCGTCAGGGGAGGTTCAGACTGGATATTCAGAAAAATTTCTTTGCTGGAAGAGTGGTCAGGCGTTGGACCAGGCTGCCCAGGGCAGTGGGGAAGTCCCCATCCCTGGAGGGGCTCAAAAAAACCTGTGGATGGGGCACTTTGGGACATGGCTTAACAGGCATGGAGGTGTTGGGTTGACGGTTGGACTTGGTGATCTTAGAGGTCTTTCCCAACCTTAACGATTCTATGGTCACACAGCACGGACAGCCATGCAGAGCCTCCACGCCACGGGTGACATCTGAGAGTGTACAAAAATCCCGAGACCTGGGGCTCCCCTCCGGTCCCCCTGCCCAGCCCTCGCCCCCCTCCCGTGGCCTGGAAGATGCCAGGGGCAGCTCCGGGCAAAGAGACCAGACAAGGAGGACACCGAGCCAGGGTCTCCACGCCGAGCTGATGCCTGGCGGGCTTTGGCATCGCCTCCATCCCCGCATCCCGCGGGGCAGAGCCCAGCCGGGGCCGTGCGGGATGCCCTCGGCGGGGCCGTTCCCCCCGCAGGGCTCTGGGCCAGCCAGCAGCCCCCCGAAACCCCGGGCTGGCAGCTGGGGGGACGCAGATCCCTCCTCCACACCCCAGAAGTCGGAAAATCTCAGCAGCCAGGAGCAGAGCAAGCATCCCGCACCGCCGCGGGACCCCCGCCTGAAGGGCACCGACAGCACCCGCGGGGCGGGAGCTGGGAGCAAGCGGGTAAAAATCATCATTAGGAAAAAAAAAAAACCAAGAAAGAGTAAAATAAAGTCAAATTCTCTGTGTTCGCCCTCGGGCACCGGCTGCTCCCAGCCGCGGTCAGGCAGCTCCCCCTGGTGCCATCCCCCCCGCTGCGTGGGGCAGCCCAGTTCCCCCCAGTGCCGACCCCCCGCTGCGTGGGGCAGCCCAGTTCCCCCCAGTGCCGACCCCCCGCTGCCGTGGGGCAGCCCAGTTCCCCCCAGTACCGACCCCCCGCTGCCCATGGGGCAGCCCAGTTCCCCCCAGTGCCGACCCACTGCTGCCGTGGGGCAGCCCAGTTCCCCCCAGTGCCGACCCCCCCGCTGCGTGGGGCAGCCCAGTTCCCCCCAGTGCAGGACCTATCGCTGCCCATGGGCACCCACACTTTGGGAGGGGGCTGAGCCCAGTTCCCCCCAGTGCCGGACCCATCGCTGCCCATGGGCACCCACACTTTGGGAGGGGGCTGAGCCCAGTTCCCCCCAGTGCCGGACCCATCGCTGCCCATGGGCACCCACACTTTGGGAGGGGGCTGAGCCCAGTTCCCCCCAGTGCCGGACCCATCGCTGCCCATGGGCACCCACACTTTGGGAGGGGGCTGAGCCCAGTTCCCCCCAGTGCCGGACCCATCGCTGCCTATGGGGTACCCACACGTGGGGAGGGGGCTGTGCCCAGTTCCCCCCAGTGCCGACCCATCGCTGCCTATGGGGCACCCACGCATGGGGAGGGGGCTGCACCCAGTTCCCCCCAGTGCTGGACCCATTGCTGCCCATGGGCACCCACACTTTGGGAGGGGGCTGAGCTCAGTCCCCCCCAGTGCTGGACCCACCGCTGCCCATGGAGTACCCACATGTGGGGAGGGGGCTGAGCCCAGTTGCCCCCAGTGCTGGACCCACCGCTGCCCATGGAGTACCCACACTTTGGGAGGGGGCTGTGCCCAGTTCCCCCCAGTGCTGGACCCATTGCTGCCCATGGGTACCCACACATGGGGAGGGGCTGCGCTGGGCTGAGGAGGGGGACGGCAAAGCACCGGGCAGAGCCCCAGCGAGCCGTAAGAGGAATTCCAGCTCCCGTTTGGTCCCACGCCAACGTGCGCCCGGAGGGACGTGGCAGAGGGGTGCAGGCAGATCTCACCTGCCCAGCCCCGAGCACAACACACCCCGGTTTGGGACCGTACCCACCCCGAGCGCCGGCATCCAGGAGGTCTGGTGGTCTCCTTCCCAGGGAAGAAGCGGGTTACGGCTCCAGGGGTGCAGCTCCCACCGTGCTGGTTACAGCAAGAGAAGGAGCTGGGGTCCTGTCCTCGTCGTCAGCAACCCCTGCAACAGCACCGGGTCTTTTCTCCAGATTAAAAACAAAACCAAGGATGCTCACAGCTCTTACAGCACCACGGAGCTGCACGGGGCGAGCCTGCGAAGAGCACGCTGGAACGCGCCTGGGCGGACAGAAGAAGAAAACGCTCCCGCGTTTGCCGTGCGAGGTTTCCACGCGCTGCACGGAGACGTTTGTCGCGGTGGGGAGAGCCACCTGGGCTTCACGTCCCGGCTGCTGGTGCCTTCCCAGACCCAGCGTGGCAGAAACGCGGAGAGAATCCCAGAATCACAGCATGGTGGGGGCTGGCAGGGCCCTCTGTGGGTCCCCCAGCCCAACCCCCTGCCCAAGCAGGGTCACCCACAGCAGGCTGCACAGCACCGCGGCCAGGCGGGGCTGGAATATCTCCAGAGAAGGAGACTCCACAGCCTCCCTGGGCAGCCTGGGCCAGGGCTCCGTCACCCTCAGAAGGAAGAAGTTCTTCCTCGGGTTCAGCTGGAGCTTCCTCTGCTTCAGTTTGTGCCCGTTGCCCCTTGTCCTGTCGCTGGGCACCACTGGAAAGAGCTTGGCCCCAGAAAAACCGACCTCGTCCAAATCAGCTGACCCCGACTAATAATTACTACGGGAGGAAACGCGTCCTGGCCCCGAGCGGGGAGCAGCCATCGCCAAACTCCCGTCTCGCTGACCCGTTGGCCTCTGCCTCCAGGCTCCGTAAGCAGCAGCGTCCAGCCCCGCGCCACGCCAAGGCCGTCCCAGGAGAAGGCTAACGAAAGGGCTCCCACCTCGCTTTCCAAGGAACTGCGAACGCTCCTTGAGACTCACTTTCTCCAAAAAAGAAAGCTTTATGAAAAACCACCCTCTGATCTCGCAGGCAGCGCAACGCACAACCTTGAATATTCACAGCAAAAGAGAAGCCGAGAGGAAGAGACGCTCTTGTCTCTCGTGCAGGCACCTTCTGCCCAGCCCACCCAGCCACGCCGGCTTCGGGGCTGACCCGAGCGCGTCCCCGGGGACTCTCGGGAGCGCAGGGCCAGGACCCAGAGCCCCTCGCACAGCACCCAGCAGCCGAACGCAGCTCCCAGGCAGGCTGCTCTCAAACCAGCAGCCGGGAAGCGCGGTGCTCGCTCACCTCCCTCCAGCCCTTGGAGTGGTTTTGTGCCCCGGGATCAGACGCAGCAGCAGGGCACCCCGTAAACACGTCTGCAGAGGGGTGATTTATCCACACGGGAAGCCATGGAAACTCCCAAACCCTCTTAAATCTCTGCTTCCTGGCTCCAAACAGTCAAGAAGTTGCCAACTGGGGAATGTGTCTGCTCCCCTCCATATATTTTCTGCTTCTCATTATAATTTGCTAAATAATACATTCCAATGAGCTATTTATCGTGCTTGGCAGCTTCGTGAACCCCCAGCATCCGAAGGAATTTCACCCGTAAACCAGCCGCACAAGTTCCTGCCAGCGCTGCCGCAGCGCCCAGCACCCTTTCCCCCCGCGCCCAGGCTCTGCCGAGAGCCGTCGCCCAGATTACGCAGCGTTCCTTGGCCCCAGGACGGCCGTCCCTCGCTGTCCCTCCTCTCCTTGGGGTCCTCCTCCAGACACCAGCCCAAGGGCAGGGAGGGAATGGAAATAAAAAACGACACCAACCCAGCAGATACAGCAAGCGGAGGAGGAAGCTGCGCCGGGAGCTGCCTTCCTCCCGCTCCCGCTGTTGGGACTGCGTCAGTAGGAGAAGCAAAAGTGGCACCAAGAGGTAAACGAGAGTAAAATCCATTGGAACGAGTGCTCTGAGGATGCAAAGGGACTCGGGGACGGGGCTGGGTACTTCTGGCCCTCGAGCGCGGGGCTCCCACCACGTGTGGGGCTTCAGAGGGTGCAGCTTTCCCCGTGATGCCCACCCCAGCAGCATCGGCAGCGCGGGGGGCTGGGACCCCCAGCCCGGGCTGAGCCCGTGGCGAGCGCGGCGTGTTTACCTGCTCATCTCACGTAGCGTGGGAAGGGCTCCGGGCTGCAGCTCCCCTGCCAGCCTCGTATCTGGAGCATGGCCTGAAAAACGCGCGCTGTCCCGGCTCTCGCAGATCGGCCGTCGGTGAGGTGCCGCACAGGGCTGCTCCTCCGTCCCCGCACCAGCCTCCCCGCAGACCTCTGCGCCGCGGGCACTGAGCACGCCTCGGCACCAGCCAAAGCTGCTGCTGGTCCCCAGGCACCACCCACACCGGTGACCTGGAGAGGACGGTCCTGGCAGAGAGATCCTCACCCCGGCACCTTCAGACCCGACGTGCGCCCGTCCTTACTCCCCACATCGCTGCGTTCTGCAGGTGGCAGCTACGGGCAAGGAGACAGCAACAGGACAAGGGGCAACGGGCACAAACTGAAGCAGAGGAAGCTCCAGCTGAACCCGAGGAAGAACTTCTTCCCTCTGAGGGTGACGGAGCCCTGGGCCAGGCTGCCCAGGGAGGCTGTGGAGTCTCCTTCTCTGGAGATATTCCAGCCCCGCCTGGCCGCGGTGCTGTGCAGCCTGCTCTGGGTGACCCTGCTTGGGCAGGGGGTTGGGCTGGGTGACCCACAGAGGGCCCTGCCAACCCCCACCATTCTGGGATTCTGTGAGAGGCCAGCGCTGGGAGCAGGACAGGAGCCCAGTCCCTCCCAGCCATGCCAGGTAGCTGGCAAACAGGCTGAGAACTGACCGTTTCGTTGCAGTGCTCCAAATCTCACAGGCGCTGGCACTCGTCTGCTGGGCACATACTGATGGAGGAAAACCCTAGACACCAGTAAATCTGTAAATACTTGAAATGCTCCTAAAAAGGGAGGAGCAAAGGGGCTGCTGGTGGGCATTTCGCTGTTGGATTCTCCAGCTGCAGGAGCTCCCACCAGAGCACCTTGGAAGCCCCTGCTTCCCACGGCCGAGAAGCCACGAGGGAAAATTCATCCGGGTGCTTTGGGCTGCACTTCAGGCTGCGGGCAGCACGGCCCTCCCAGCTGTGGGAGGTTTTCCCAAAAAGGGGAAAACTCTTGCAGGCACCACTTATTTATTTACCGAGATCTCATGGGGCTCCTGGGCAAGAGTCGCAGCGTTTGGGTAAGGGGACAAGCAGCGCTGTCAAACGCCGCTTACGTTCCGGTGTCTGGTCAGCGCCCGGCAGCTCTCGACCCGTTGTTATTACGAGCCCTTCTGATATAAAAAGGAAATGCAGCTTGGGGATGGCGAGAGCGCGTCGTCTCACGTCACCTTCCTCCAGCTCGGCAGCCACCGGACTGCCCTGCCAGGACGCTTGGCTCTGCCGCAGCGGGCTCTGCCCCCGCCGCACCCGCAGCCCCCCGCAGCCAAGCAAACCGCGCTCGGACCCAAACTGCTGCCCCAGAGCACCAGCAAACCCCAGCACCCACCTTCGCGTCCGAGCACCGACGCAGCACGAGGCTGCTCCCCCGGCACCGGTGCACCCGCGGCAGCGCGGGGATTCTGGTCAGAGAACGGCTGCTCTTGTCTCCCTGCAACCCAGAAAAGGGGGAGAAAGAAGAAACTGAGTTTTTAACTCAAATCATGTATTCCCACGCCATTTTACCACCCGAGATGCTCAGAATTCTTTGGAAACCTTCTCATCAAGCCCTCGCCTTCCCACGGCGTGCAGACGCCCGCAGAGAGGGCTGTGACCTGCTCTCGCCGAGCAGCACCCCAGCCTGGGCCCCGGTCCCAGGGCTCCCTGCGCGCCCCGCAGCCCCCCGCCACGGCTGTGCCCCCCAGCCCCGGTACCTGCCCCGCCACACGCACACTGCGCTGCTGCCGGTCATCCCCTCGGCCGGGTCCAGCCCCGGAGCAGCGGGAGCGTCCGTCGCCGGAGGAAAACCTGGTAAGCGGCCGGTGATGCACAGGGGTGAGAGCCGGACACCTTAGGGACCCCCAGAGCTCCTTCCGCCGGGTGCGGAGCTCGGCAAGGGGCAGGTTCCCATTGCTGGGAACCGCGAGACGGCCGGCGCTCCGCTGCGGTCCCAGCAGGGACACCGGGAGGGGAACGTGAGGATTCCTCAGGTTTAACTTTCCCTTTCAGGTCACCGTACCCCGCCTTTGAAGCAAATCGCTTTGCAAATACCGATTAATTGAACTTTACAACATCCATCCTAAACAAACAGTATCTTGGCTCACAGAAGGGGAAATCAAGGCACGGAAGGGAAAAAAGCAGAACCAGGAACAAAACCCTCACTCTGTGCCTTAACTACAAAACCATCTTTCCTCATTAGCAGCTAATCAGAACTACCAGAGGGGAAGAGATTACAGACAGGGCGGAGAGGGGACTCACTGAAAGAAATACAGACATCAAAACAGATTTTCATTTGTTTACTCATTTATCACCGTGAGTCACAGGCTTCGAGTTCGCTCAGTCTGCGCTAGCCTTGCAGGGCTTGGGGATGCCGTCTCCGAAATCTAGAAATCCGACAGGTCGCAGCCACCGCGGCATCTCGGGAAGGAGAAAATCTGCCGTTTCGGGTTGGTCTCGGGAAGTCCGATATTGCTTTGCCTGCCGGATTGTGAGAAACCACTGATCTTCCCTTGCCAGCATTCTGAGCTTTGTGGGAGCCCAGATACCTTCTCTGCAGCTCGCCCAGTGAAAAGCGCCCGTGGAAGCGGCGGTGGCTCGGCGATGGTTTGAGGCAGCTCGGCGATGGTCGGTGATGGTTTGAGGCAGCTCGGTGATGGTCGGCGCAGCTCGGTGATGGTCGGTGATGGTTTGAGGCAGCTCGGCGATGGTTTGAGGCAGCTCGGCGATGGTCGGCGCAGCTCGGTGATGGTCGGCGATGGTTTGAGGCAGCTCGGCGATGGTTGGCGGCAGCACGGTGATGGTCGGCGCAGCTCGGTGATGGTCGGCACAGCTCTCGGACCGGGGAGCGGCGGTGGGCTTTGGCCCGGGGGCTGCCGTGCCGCAGCTGGCGCAGGGTGCACCGTGCCGTGCCAGCCAGCGGTGCTGCTGGCGGGAGCAAAGAGGCCGGCGAGGGAGCAGTTTGGCTCAGGCCAACGCAGATGTCAAACATCAGATGTTTGTTCTTTATCTCGGCTGAGCAGCTCCAGAACGAGAGGGTCCAGCCGGGCTCAGGGTCTGGGGACAGAGCCCACGCGTCCCTTCTGCTCCTCTGGTTTACCTCTCATCTTCAAACTTCCCTTTCTCTCCTCCTTTCATCCTGACTTTCCGGAAGCGAGGAGGCGGACAGGGCCCGGGACTCGCTCGTTGGACCACAGCTCGGAGCCTCCGCACAGTCCCAGGTCTCCGGAGGGGAGAAGCCTCCGCAGGTCCCACCAGCCCCGGGACACCGGGGCAGGTCGCTACCTGCGCAGAGCATTGCCTGCGGCGTCTCCAGCCTCGCGCACGAGCCCACACTGGGAAACGAGGAACATATTTTTAAATAAGAGGAGGAAATGGTGTCTTTGTGTCAGGCAAGTGGAAGAAATCCAGGACCAAGAGACTGCAGAGCCTTTCCACTTCAGACAGCAGGTGCTCTCCAAGATGTGGTTATGGCAACAAAATAAATGATGGATAATTGCTTTTGTGACAACTTGCCAATTAAATTAGACTCAGCAGAATAACATAATGACAATTTGTTATGCTCTGGTGGGCACTAACACACCAATCATAATTAAATGCTATGACTGAAATAGAATGCTGCTGTACACAGGAATATATAACCCCAATTCCCTCCCAGTGAAACATTATAGGTTCAGACTTGATTTCAATTTCTGGAGGATAATAGCATTAGCGCACATCAGAATGAGCTTGCAATATGCAGACAGGCAGCAGCAGCAGCGCAGGGAGACCGACGCGGCCAAGGACAGCTGAGCCGCCGGCGCTCCCGGGGGGACCCTCCCCAGCATCGCCGCCGCCCCGCGGTTCGGAGCGGGGGACATCCCGAATCCCTGCCGTGTCCCGGGATGATTTCCAGTCCCCGGCCCGGGGGAGCAGGCGGGGGGTGACTGGCCCCGAGGGAGCAGCCCCGAGGGTGCATCGCTCTCCGCCAGCAAAGCCCTTGTGCTCCCGAGCACTCCCCAAACGAAGCCACAGGACACGATCCAGCCTGCCCTTCCTCGAACAAAGAGCAAAACGCTCACTAACAGAAGAGGCACCTGCAGAGCCCACAGCGTGCTCGCCCGCAGCCGGGGTCCCGCCGGGGCTCAGCCCTTCCAGCCGACCCAGCCACAAGCAGGCCAGCGAGCCAAACCGTCCGTGGCTTGCATCGACTGATCGAAAAAGGGAACGAGGGGTGGGTCTGGTCCCGCCAGTGCTTCCAGTTTACTGGTAACACAGCAGCCAGCTTCCTCACGCCGAGCCACCGCCGAGCTCAGCCCGCTGCTCTCATGGGATGCTCCAAGCCGGCCGCTGTCCCTTCCTCCTGCCCTGCCCAGGGTTATGGTCCTGCACCGTGTCCATCCCAGAGCCGTGGGGCCAGGAATCGCTATTACGCCGCGACCTGTGCCCTGCTCCGACGCCCCGTACGTCTTCCTGCAAATGAGGGCAAAATTCCCAGCTCGCCTGCCCGGCCGCCCCGACAGCCCGAGGGAACGGCAGCGGCAGAGCCCCATCGCAGCGGGCTGTCCCCCGACAGCAGCACCGAGCCCCGCTCCTTCAGCAGAGCCAGCAACTCACCCAAAGAAAAGCTTTCTAAATCCGGGCGGTGCAAAGCAGGCTGTTGCCTCCATTCACGTGCTGAGCAGCGAGGCTGCCTCCTCCCTGGGTAATGATGGCCATCATACTCCTCGATAGACCTCAGCAAATCTTCTACCTGGTGTTGTACAAGGCGGCAAGTATAACACCACCATAAATTCGAGCTAAGATCCGGAGATACAGATTTCTGGAATATTCCAAAGCTCAAAATGAAGCAGATTTGAAGACCAAACGCGCGTGTGTGTGTGTGCAGGCGAAGGGTGGGCAGAGGTAATCGCACAAGGATACTACAGCGCAGCAGTGCCCACATTTTAATATCTTACTTGGAGCTACCTGCTTAAAACATTAAATGCGTTCTTACGAGCCTCGTGAACCTTGGCATTGGCGAGGTCAAATCATCTGGGTTTCCAGCAAAGCTGATGAATTACTTTGGCTGCTCCAGACAGAATCACAGAATGTTCGGGGTTGGCAGGGCCCTCTGTGGGTCACCCAGCCCAACCCCCTGCCCAAGCAGGGTCACCCAGAGCAGGCTGCACAGCACCGCGTCCAGGCGGGGCTGGAATATCTCCAGAGAAGGAGACTCCACAGCCTCCCTGGGCAGCCTGGGCCAGGGCTCCGTCACCCTCAGAGGGAAGAAGTTCTTCCTCGGGTTCAGCTGGAGCTTCCTCTGCTTCAGTTTGTGCCTGTTGCCCCTTGTCCTGTCACTGGGCACCACTGGAAAGAGTCTGGCCCCATCCTCCTGACACCCACCCTGCAGAAGACCTGATCCTGCTAAACCCCGAGTTGCCCTGCCCTCGACACCTAACAGGGGTCAGTCTGCCCGCGCGTGGCCGGCAGCGTGGCTGCAGACGCGTCACCGCACAGTGGCACGTGCCCAGCTCTGCCGCGCCGGCACAAGCTCCGCGGCTGCGGCACAGCTGCTTTGCCGGGTTCACTGCTCCCGCTCCCGGGGCGTCGGTGCACGAGTGGGTGACGCACGAGAGCAGCAGACTTTGCAATCAGGACTGCTTGAACTCCATGGTGGGACCTGCTAGAGAGCGGGCAGAGTCCTTCACCCTAAAACTGTCAGGTGAGGCCCGCAGTTTTAGGACCTGACCTTGGCAATCCGGCTTTCAGAGCTGTCGCAGGGGCTACCGACCGCCTGCGATGGGGCTTTGTGATGCCTCAGGCAGTAAGGAACCCTGTAACTGACACTTTGGCATTTAATGTCACTTAAAAATAGCCTGGCAACCAGGGAGAGGAACTGCTACACGCAGCACCCGGCTTGCTGGAGGAAGGGGGTCCGCACTCTCGCCCGGCAAAGGTGACCCTGCTGCTCCGTGACGGGGTGCGGGACTGCCAGGCAGCGAAAGCCTTGCTCCCGTCACCAGCAAGCCTGACGACCGCGGAGGTTTGCCCAGGCGTGAGGCCATTACTCGACTGCACGAGCTGCCCTGCGAAGGCAAAGGGCAGGCGACAAGGTCACAGCGTCCTTCGCCTGCAGACCCCAGGAGCAGCCTCTGCCTTCCCCGGGGCCGGCAGCGCTGGGGTTCACCGTCTGAACATGAGGAAGAACTTCTTCCCTCTGAGGGTGACGGAGCCCTGGCCCAGGCTGCCCAGGCAGGTTGTGGAGTCTCCTTCTCTGGAGATATTCAAGACCCGCCTGGACAAGATCCTGTGCAGCCTACTGTAGGTGACCCTGCTTCGGCAGGGGGGCTGGACTAGATGACCCACAGAGGTCCCTTCCAACCCCTACTATTCTGTGATTCTGTGACCCAGGGGCTCTCCCCGCCCCCCCATTCCCTGGGTGCATCTCATATCCCAGCAGCCACCCATCCCACTCGCTCCCAGGGGGGAACGGAGATTTCCTTTCAAATATTTTTGGTGAAAGCTCAGACTTCTCCCCAGCATCAGCCTGCGGGAGGAAGGCAAGGCCGGCGTCACCACCGCACGCACTCGTCACGCTGCTCGGTGCCAGCTCCCGGCTCCTCCAGCCGGCAGTGAACCCCCCGGCCGTGACACCGGTGGGTCCCCACCACCGCGGCAGGACCAGCCGGGGAGGGGGCTCGGGGGGCTCCAGCCAGCCCTGGTCCCTCGTGGCAGCGGAGCACGGCTCCCACCTAGCGGGATCCCCCCCGAGCTCCCCCCCGACCCCTCCTCCTGCAGAGCCGCTGACCTTTCGCTGGCAGCTGGAGGGTAAATGCTTGATAAATAATAAACAGCTCACCCACGGCTCTGGCTCAAACCTTTTAATTAAAGCAGCGGAGTTCCTCTGAGGTCGCGGCGATCGGCATTTCAACCCCAGCCCTGCAAAGGCGTCCGTCAAACACATGCAGAACTCTGGGTTAAATTGTGCTTCCTCCTAACGACACCAAACACCTCAGCGCTCATCCTTTACCCGCAGATCCCCGTTACCCACCGGCCGTAACGGCCCCGCAGCGCAGGGGAACGTCTCTGACCGCTTCTCCTTCCAGAGTCCCCACCACTGCAGCCAGCCGACCCTGCCAGCCCCCCCGCCGGCTCTGCCCTGCCAGCCCCCCGGGAAGAACCCCCCCAGCTCACACCGCGCCGGCACTCCCAGCCTCCCCCGCCGACAGCCCACGCTCCCTGCTACACTCCCAGCTTTTCCCACCAGTTTGGCCACGTACCTGCTCCAGAAGAAGGGCACGCACACGTCAGCGAGGCACATGGCAGGGCGTGGGGCACGGCTACGCACTCCCCCCCGACAGCCAGGTTACGCCGCACGAATCCAGGCTTCGTCACGCTGCCTAAGCCGCAGTTTGGCTTCCCGGGCACGCCAGGTTTGGGCTGTGAGAGGAAGGGCAAGTCGCAATAAACCTCTCTCACGCGGTCATGGGAACTGATGGTTAAGAAGCTGGACAGTCACTGTCATTTCAGATGTAGAAGGGGAAAGAAAAAGCCATGAGGAGTCTCTCATCCCACCCCTCGGGCCACAGCCGCACGCGAGGGTAAATCTCCTGCTCAGCAGAGCGGCCGATCCAGCCAGCAGTGCTCTGCCCGGGGCACCCGCCCCAGTCACTTTTTCCAAACGCAAAATAAAGCACTAATTAAGAATTAATTCCAACTTTCTTCTAGTCTGCTCTGCACAGAAGCTCGCTCAGGGCACACTGCTAGGCTGCTGCGCTGGTCTGTCCCCTAAATTCGTTACTGCTCAATATGCTTCAGGTGAGTAAAGGGAGGCACAGCCAAGCTCAGCAGCGAGGCGAGGATGAAGCTAGACAGAGCAGATGACAGAGGAACATGCTCTTTAAAGTAATGCTGGCAATTTTTTAGAGAGGTGACAACAGACAGGAGACCACCGAGCTGTGAATGGAGCCAGTGAGAAACCGCTCACGTGTTCTCGCACTCGGCTTCATGGCGCTTCTCCTTTTCGAGTACTTCCACCGCGATTTTCAGCAAGCCAAGAGCATCACCAACCGTTCAAAAGGTGAAACGGGATGCTCAAAATGAGAGTTTTACCTCTGTAAAAACCCACGAAAGGCAAAGCCAGGCAGCCGCAGCGCAGGAGACACGGGGCTGCCGGTCACTCTTCCTGGGGGCTGGCGACAGTCGCCCGGCGGCGGAGGGAGGGCTGGCTACGGCTCGCTCGCGGGCCAGGTCCCCGCTCCAGTCCCGTTTCAATGCATTTTTGTCACTTGTTTACATTAAAACTTCTCCTACCGCCATGCAGCACCGGGGTTCCCAGGCGTGGGTGCTGGAGGGGGGTGCGCCCATCGCGCTGGCCTCTCTAGGCTGCGACGCGTGGGTGCAGCGTGGCAGGCAGGAATCCCTCGCTGGGGTGGGCGCGTGTGCCACCGCGGTGGGCTCTGGAGACGGACCCCAGGGCCCACAGCTACCGCAGCGCCGGGACACGAGGGGTCTGTGCTCTGCGATAAAATCTCACGCTCCTCTGGAATTACAGAGCGGAATTAGGAATAAAGTTTGACCTTCCAAGGACAACGGAGTGAGCCTGCTGTAACCACGCTGCGACGGGCAGTCTGTCGAGCCACGCAAAAACCAGCCCTGGGCATTTTTAAGTCCTCCTTTGCACCGCCACACGACACAGATTTGTAAGAGTTCTCCTGCATCGCACACAGCGGCAGCGCCACAAAACCACGCTGCGGAGGAGGCGTCTGGGAGGCAGGTACGAAACCAGAAGGAAATCCTCCCCTCCTCATCCTCCTAGGGGAGAGCCAGGCAAGCAGGAAGAGAGGAGATGTGTTTGGTGTCATTTACACCCGCTCCGTTCTGGCCTGGTGGTAGTTTGGTTTTTTAAGAAGAAAACATAAACAAAAGTGGGGGGGGGGAAAAACCACACAGACAAAAGGGGAGGGGGAAAAACCACACAGACAAAAGGGGAGGGGGAAAAATCACACAGACAAAAGGCGGGGGGTTGGAAACACAGTCATTGCTTTTCATGTAGCCCAAAGCCAGAATCTTTAATAAAAAATGAGCCGGGCCCTGGAGTTTGCAGGCACGGGAAGAACGACCTTCTAACCAGCTCCGAACCCTGCTCGTTACTTTCTCACACTGTTCCACGCCGCAGCGTGACCATCTCTGCAACAGCACGCCACTCTCCCTTCAGCAGGCAGCTGTAACATCACATCTTTCACACTGCCCAATTTCACTAAAAGTCACTAAAAAAACAGCAAAGGTCCAAATTACCTGGTATTGTTACAATTTACCCTATTCTACATTTAAGCAAATGACGGAAGAGGAAATTATCATGTCTGTATAAATAGCAGCTCCTCCCAATTAGCTATAAAAAGATGACACTTCTCAGCTGTGACAGCGCGTCAGGCACGCAGCAGGGCCTGGACCATCCAGTGCAAGAAGTTAAACACCTTTACTACTGGGAATAAGGCACCTGAAGAGGCAGAACTTCCAGTATTTAAAGAAAATGTTTAATTTTCCACTTTTATACTCGTATTTTCCAACTCACAATCTGAGGCACCATTCCTGAACCTCAGAAAAGAGGATTCTCTCCAATTTTACCAATGGGGAGATGGAAGAACAAGAATGTGTCTCCCACACACGATCCCGGAAGGCACCAGAGCCGGACAACCGAGGCGTATTCCCCCTGAGAAAATGTCTCAGAGCCGTGAGGTCGTGGAGGCCGCAACGCTGGCTCCTGCGCAAGCAACCGCCACGGCCAGGGCACACCCCGCAGCCGGGCGTCACGGGACGACAGCACGGCACTAGGAGGGCACGGGGTTTCCCCTCTGCGCGTCTGCCAGCGCTGGCGTCTGCTCCTCCTGGTCTGTCATCTTCTCCTGCATCTCCCCCAACACCGTTTGGAGCTGCTGGTGTAACGCAGAATCCCTGGTTTCAACCTCCGGGCGATCCTGTTGTGCTACCTACAGTTAAAGACGGACGATCAGCAAAAAAAAAGGGTGGTAAAAAGTTTCTGTTAAAGCATGTCTGAAGAGAGCAACAGAAAGCAACAACCCCAGCCTGTACATCCAAAAAAAAGCCAATAGAGAAGTTCTAATTCATCCCTAGATTATTTTTAAGGTACGGCACAGTGTTCAGGTGTCACCAGGGCAAGAAATTTAAAATGAGACAGCTGACCTCAAGCTAAAAGATGAAAGTTAGTGATTTCATCTTTTCACGTGCGCACAGGACAGTGTGCTTAGAGCGGAACCCATTTCTGCTCCTCTTCAGCCTCTTTTGCTGGGGAAAGCGCTACGGACGCTCAGCCCAGAGATCACTGGATAACGAGGAAATGGAGAGCGTGTTACAAAGGAGAGCAATAAATTCATTTAGCTAACAGTTTAAAACTGCAGCTTTTATAAACAGCTCTTCTCCCTTCTTTTTGAGGGCGCTCAACTAAAAGGACAGCGTTCTCAGAAGAAATTGTCATCAGCTAGTCATGAACAAGGTAGAACTATCACAGAGCAGCCTTGTCCTACTCTACCCGACGTGCTCTCCTGGAAGCATCTTCAGTTTGGTTTGCTACCCCATTTTATGTGAGAGCGATACGGTGATTGCCTGACGTAACGAGGAACTAGACTCCACCTGCCCAGGGGCCCCCTCCCCTCTTGTACGTCAGGGAAAACCAAAAGCTGTGGCAGGACACTTTGGGCGGTTGTTCTGGACAGTTATTTTCTCGGCAAAAATGTAAGTAAACAGCCCCTAGACTACAAAACTTTATTTCAATACTCTTATATAAAAATTAAGAAAAAAAAACAAAACCAAAAAACAACCACCAAAACAAAACCCTGCACGATTTATGCAAATATTTTCCAGTTCAGGACCAAGATCACAGAGCAAGAGGTAGAGTGCATTAAACTACTCAGCTATTAAAAAGGGATGGAAATTTGTGTTCGTTACCTTTGGACCAGAAGAGGTTCTCATTTACGCCCTGCCACCTCGCAGCGCTAACACGCACAGGGTCATACGCATACGTATTTCCACATGGTTTACACAGACGCACCGATGGACGATTTGAAAGCACTGAAGACTTGTGCCTTTCCTCACCAGAACAAGCAGATCTCTATTTGTCCCACAAGAAGCACCATAACCTTGGCCAGTCACGTTCATGACCGAGAGAAGGGTTTACTCTGCACAGCAAAGACATCTTCACGACGCCCGTCAGGCGCGTGACTCTTGCTGAGAGTTTAATTCAGACCAACACAACACTAATGGCCTGGAAGTGAAGTGTTCTGGATCCACTGGCCAAGTAACTCCATATGAATATTTAACACTTACTTTATCTGTTCCTCTTCTCTGTAAAACCATCCCAATGGCTAAAAGGGCTTTTCCTGTTTCTTCAAACAACTTTTCCTCTTCAATTTTTCCTTCTTCCTTCAGTTCATTGAACTTCTCAACAAACCTAGATTTCAAGATTGTATTTTTACTCTCACAAATAACATCTTGGTTCCCTGACTTAAGGGGAGAAAGGCACAAGTTCCAGAACTATTTCTGGTTTAATTATAAATAAATCTTACCTCTGACAGGTAGATTTGTAGTTCAGTTGCGACAGGTCGAAAGGCCTTGGACCACTGCCATAAACTTTGTAAAATCTCCTATTGAAAAAAATGAGAGGTTCATTTTTCAAACCCTCAAAAAGGGACGTGTCTTGGAGTAAACAAGCAAAACACTCGGTTAATTCAGGCTGCAACAAGACGCGTTCACATGACAGCTAATGGAAAAAGGAGAAACAGCTACGTTACACAGGGAAACGCCTTCAGAATTTTTAAATTGTTTCAGTAAATACCAGCCAACCTTCCCCACCGCAGTGAGCCGGAGGGGCCCCGCAACTGCCTCACGGTGGGCTTCAGCTCGCCCACCCGGCCCTGCCGTCTGCTCTGCCTCGCCCAGACGCCTGCCCTCCCGCAGCACGGCAGCCTCCTCCACCACTACAACGGGGCGTGAGGCGGGAGAAGGGCTGCAGGCAGCTCCTCCACGGTGTAACCCTGCTAGAAACAGGGAGCAAGGAGGGAGAAGGGCTACAGGCAGCTCCTCCACGGCGTAACCCTGCTAGAAACAGAAAGCGAGGAGGGAGAAGGCTGTGGGCAGCTCCTCCATGGTGTAACCCTGCTAGAAACAGGGAGCAAGGAGGGAGAAAGGCCAGGGGCAGCTCCTCTGTGGTGTAACCCCGCTAGAAATGGGGAGTGAGGCAAAAGCAGGGCCGCGGGCAGCTCCTCTGCTGTGTAACCCTGCTAGAAAATGGGAGTGAGCAGAAGGGCTGCGGGCAGCTCCTCTGTGGTGTAATCCCGCTAGAAACAGGGAGTGAGGCGAGGGATGGGCCATGGACAGCTCCCCCACAGTGTAAGCCTGCTAGAAATGTGGAGTGAGGTGGGAGAAAGTCTGCAGTCAGCTCCTCTGTGGTGTAACCCCGCTAGAAACTGGGGGTGAGGAGGAAGAAGAGCCAGGGGCAGCTCCTCCCTGGTGTAACTCTGCTAGAAACAGGGACTGAGGAGAGAGAAGAGCCAGAGGCAGCTTCTCCACGGTGTAACCCCGCTATAGACGGGGAGGGAGGCAGAAGAAGGGCCAGAGCAGCTCCTCCACGGTGTAACTCCGCTAGAAACAGGGGTGAGGCAGGGCTGGCGGGCCCGGTGGCAGCGGACAGAGAGGCTCGGGCACCCCTCGGCAGCCGCCCGGGCGGGGAACGCGGCAACTCACGCTCGCACTTGGTCCTCCGGGTAGAAGATGGGAGGGACGACGTCCTTCACCTTCCCGTAGCGCGGCCGCGGCACCCGGTACACGGGCTCCCTCAGCGGGGGGAAGGCGGCGTAGACGTCGAACCAGAGCGGCTTCTCCACCACCCCGATGCGGAGCAGGTTGCGGGTCCTGCCGGGGGAGAGGAGCGGAGGGGAGGTCAGGGGACCCGCACCCCGGCCCGGCCCGGCTCGGCCCTGCACCGCCCTCCCGGGGCCCCCCGGCTCGGCCTCCCCGGAACCTCCCGGCTCGGCCTCCCCGGGGCTCCCCAGGCCCCCCCGCTCCCCTCAGGCCCCCGCGCGGCCATACCGGCTGAACACGCTCCCGACCTTCTGCAAGCGGTTGCCCGCCATGGCGGCGCCAGCGGCCGGGCCTCCCCTAGCAACGCCGCCACCCTAGCAACGGCCCCGCCCTCCAACCCGGCAGCGGAAACGCCCTCAGGCGCCGCCAGGGCACGCAGCCAATCGCCGAAGGACGGCGGCGGAAGGTGGCGCCCAGGCAGCACCAGCCGATGGCCGAGAGGGGGCGTAGCCGGATCGTGCCCCCCTCCTCAATTTAAAGGGCCAGCGCCACCGCCCCCCACGCCCCCCCCGCCCTAACGCAAACACGCGGGGCCGGGCCCGGGCCCGACGCCCCGGCTGAGCAGCGCAGCCTTCCCGCCCGCTCCCAGCCGGGCCGTGGCTCGCAGGGAGGCTGGGGGACACAGAACGGGGCCCTTTCCCGGGGCCCGGTGTCCCCGCAGGCGGTGGCGATGGCGGTGCCAGGCCCGAGGCCGGGGCTCCCAGCCCGGGCAGGAGCGGGAGCCCCGAGGCCGGCGGAAGGCCCCGTCACCTCAGGAGGCCTGTGCCGCCATGTCACGCACCTCAGGAGATGGAGGCGGCAGCGTGGGGACCCCCAGCCCTGGCCTTGCCCGCACCGAGGGCCCGGGCCTGTCCCCAGCCGGCGTCCAGCCCTGCACCGTGCCCACGTCGGCTACTCCAGCAGCCAGGGGCCCCGGTGCCCCAGGAAGGCTGGGGACCGCTGGGAGCAGCTCGCAGCATCCGTCCTCTGCCGAACCGTGCCCGCTCCCCCGGGGCCGGAGCGTGGGGCTGGAGGGGTGCAGCCCTCCGCCAGCTCCTGTCAGGCAAAAAGGGGCGGTCGTGCCCCAAAACAGCAGCGTCCTCCTCGGCACCGACCCCGCAGTGAGGTGACACCAGCTGTGCTTCCCAAAGACCCCCCCTGGCCTTGGGGCCGCGTGTGCCAGCGGCTGAGCTCCACCGCCATGGCCGTCACGCTGGCCGGACCTGCGCGGAGCACAGCAGGGCAGCTCGGCTGCCGTCCCCGGTTCCTGACGGAGCCGTCGGGCTGGTGACAGGGAGGACGGCTGCCCCGGACGAGGGACGCGGACCCAAGGGAAGGAGGAGCCGCTGTGGCCCGCGCTGGTGGTCCCACGAGGAGGGGACACATCAGAGACCGCCGTTGCGTGCTGTGCCTCCACAGGGAAGTTGCGGCTCTCCCTACGCCACAAACGACGTCCCCGGAGGCTGGGGCTCCTCTTCCCCACCCGTGGCACTTCACACCTGCCCTGCCTGCCGTCCCCCGAGCCAAGCACCGCTGTGTCCCCACGGCACCGAGGGGCTTGGGGACCGGTGGTGACGCTGGGCTGCAAACCGGCAGCGGGACGCGGGGAGGGTCAGTCTCGCCACGGTTGCCTTTCAGCGTTGGGTCTCACCCAGGCGGAGAGCGAACGGTGGGATTTGCCCACCGTGGTTTGCACAAGCCCTGTCTGGGGGTGGCACCGTGGCCTGATCCTGCCCTGGGCAGCCCCAGCACCGCTTGCCGGGCCCGGGAGGTGGCAGCAGACGGTGCCTGGCCAGCACTGAGCCCCGAACTGTGTTATTTTACCTTGATTTATGACATCCAGCAGCTACACACAGGCTGTTTGCCCTCAGCCTTGAGACGTGCGTGGCGGCGAGCGGTGCCTGGTCACCGGGTGCAGCCCTTGGCTTGGGAACGGGCCGATGGGGAAGCCCCCGCCGCCCTCCTCCCCGCTGCCAGCCCGATGTCTGAGCCCAGTTTTCTGTCCCGGGCTTTTCTCATTCTTAAAAGATGAATCACAGAATCCCAGCATGGAGGGGTTGGCAGGGACCCCTGGGGTCCCCCAGCCCAGCCCCCTGCCCAAGCAGGGTCACCCAGAGCAGGGGGCACAGCACCGCGTCCAGGCGGGGCTGGAATATCTCCAGAGAAGGAGACTCCACAGCCTCCCTGGGCAGCCTGGGCCAGGGCTCCGTCACCCTCAGAGGGAAGAAGTTCTTCCTCGGGTTCAGCTGGAGCTTCCTCTGCTCCAGTTTGTGCCCGTTGCCCCTTGTCCTGTCGCTGGGCACCACTGCAAAGAGTCTGGCCCCATCCTCCTGACCCCCACCCTGCAGATATTTATGGGCATTTCTAAGGTCCCCTCGCAGCCTTCTCTTCTCCAGGCTGAACAAGCCCAGCTCCCTCAGCCTCTCCTCGTAGGGGAGATGCTCCAGTCGCCTCCTCATCCTCGTAGCCCTCCGCTGGACTCTCTCCAGTAGCTCCTCATCTTTCTTGAAGTGGGGAGCCCAGCACTGGACACAGCACTGCAGATGGGGCCTCCCCAGGGCAGAGTAGAGGGGGAGGAGAACCTCCCTGACCTGCTGGCCACACTCCTCCTCACGCACCCCAGGATCCCGTTGGCCTTCTTGGCAGCCAGGGCACACTGCTGGCTCACGGTCAACCTGATGGTTTTGAAAGCAAGCCCCTTGCCGCCCTGGAGCAGAAGAATTCAGAAGGGAGTTGGTGGGACCGCTCCTGAGCTGCTCAAGGGACTGGGCAGGCCCTGCTCTTTTCAGCTCTTTGAAAAGCCCCGGCTCTCCGTGGGCACACGGCCGCTGGCTTGGCCGACGCAGGAAGGCGGCGTCCGGGGTCTCTCCAGCATCTCGATGACATTGAAGGCAAGAAACGCCTCGACTCCTTCCAGCATCTTCTTTCACAGGGGAGGTTTCCAAGCCACGCGTGAGGCTGGGGAGAGGTGGCCGTGGTTCCCAGCCCCTCCAGCGAGACTCTGCCTCGCCAAGGCTGCTGCAGGGGTATGTCTCACGGACAGCACAGCCTGGGCAGGCCAAAAAGTCCTGCTCTTCCCCAAAACGAAGGGCTTGAGACCGAGGTTTTGGGTGCTGGCTGGGGACACGAGGGGCCAGCTCCCATGAGTGGGGTTTGATGGGCACCTGCCCTTCCCTGCAGAGACCCTCCCTCATTTTTGGGTCCCTGTGCTGCTTTTTGAGCCCCTGTGCTGCTTTATGAGCCTCTGAGGAGTTTATCACCACGGCAAAAAGTTTTCCTCCTCCAGCCTGTTGCAGGGAGTGTGGAAGGAAGGGGAAGCCAAGCCCCGCACCGAGCAGGCAGCTCCCGACCGGAGCGATGCTGGGACCGGCCCCTTCGGGAGCGATTCCACCAACACCATCCAGCTCCGCGCTCCTCAACTTCGCAGACCTGGCGATCGCTCCCGCTCGGCAGGGCGCAGAAACACGTAGGGCTGGAGATGAATAACACGCATTTCGGAAATAATTCACTATAATGATGTATTTCCATTCCGCCAGGAGACGACGCGAAGCAGCCAGACTGCCAGCTCGACAGACGCGGAGGAGTTGCTGTGCGATAGCTAACGAACCAGTTTAAAAGAAAACTCACACGCCCCATCCCCGAGAGGCTCGTTATTTCCAGAACGAAGCGGGGAAGCCGCAGCGTTTTTCCCTTTTCCGCTCTCTCCTGACAGGCAGGTCCCCGCACGCGTCGCTGGCCACGGGCGTGCTGGGAGCTTCCAGCCAGCGCGGGCGGCAGCTCTGCTCCCCAGCACGCTGGGTGCTGGGACGGTTCCCCTGGTGCAGAGCCCACCCTCGCCGCCTCCCACCCCAGCGGAGCCCGTCGTGTTGGACCCCGGCTGAAACCCCGGCACTCCCCGTGCTTCGGGGGGGCATTGCTTTGCCTCCCGAGGTGAAGCGGGGAGCAACGGGGTAACCCCAGAGCATCCTCGGCTGTGCCAGGGCTCTCCCCGAGTCCCGGCCTGTCGCTGCCTCTCGCCGCTGCTTGCCCCCGATGCTCCTCTCACGCTCTCCAGAACCAGGCACCTGGCAGGAGGGAACCTGCTCCCGAACCCAGCGTCCTGCCGGGGAGGCAGGAATTGCTCCCGGATGGAGAAAGCGGCAGGCAGGTGTCCTGCAGCACTCGCTTTCTCGAGAAAAATCCTCAGAGGCAAATTCAGCAGGAGCAAAATTCAGCAAATTCATCAGGAGCAGGGAGGCAACGATCCCGGGCAGCTGCCAGGCATCTCCAGCCATAAGCGGCGCGGCTACGGTGGGCATCAGGGAAGCAGCATTTCCCTCCCCACTGTGATTTCTTTCTTTCACCCCCCTGTAAAGAAATGTCAGCAAAAAGCAAAATACACCAGAGTGTTAAGAGTACAAGAGGGCTTTATTATATGAATTACTATGAAACATCTTTAAGAAAAAAATCACTTATGGAAATAATTCTAAAATAGCAACACTCACAAACGTCACGGATTTTTTTTTGTTCTGTTTTGCTCTTTTTGAAGTGTTTTGTATAGAAGTGATACAAACATCACTGAGAATGGTACATTTTTACGTAAGAAATGCATTTTGGCTTCCACGCCAGTTTTAGTGGCCTTTCTACTCATTAGAACTGATTTTTTTTTTTTTTTTCCTTTAAAGGACATAAAAATCGCCACTCCTCACCCTCCATTAAAATGCTGCTTTGTGCCTCCAAGGTATTTTGAAATGGCCACCGAGTGACATCATTCGGGGAGGCTCTGCCTAGCCCGGGATACCTCAGGGCAAGCCGTTAGACCGTGACAGCAAGCGCGTCCCCGAGCCCCCGCGGAGCACACGCTGCCGCCCTGCGCGCTCACGGGCGCGGGACCCTTCGCGGTCAGCGCGCGTTGCCGGACCCACCCAACACAAAACCTTTGCTGGCGGGGTGGACGCAGCCGGCGAGGCCGCGGGGCTCGCACCCACCGCCTGCAGCGAGCGGAGGGGGCACAGTGCCGCCCGTCCCCTCCCCACGGCCCCGTGCTCCAGCTCGCAGCCCCCGAGCCGCCCGTCCTCCCCCGGGACAGCAGCCGTGCGCGGGCTCCCTCGGGTCCCGGGGAGCATCGCAGGGAGCAGTGGGTGCCAGACCAGCCTGAAGCACAAGCTCCCCTCCACCAGCAGACCACGGCTGGGCTACGGACGACTTGGAGGCAGGCTGAGGAGGGACAGCAGCGTTGACCCCAGGCCACTTGCTGCTGTTAAAGCCGGCGGTTCCAACAGGACTGACCTGGGACGTGACGCGAAACGTGGCTTTGCCCGGCGCCGGACCACCAAAGAGAGCTCAACGCGATCCCCCGCGGCCGCGGCACAACGCAGCCCGGCCTCCGGCAAGGACGAGGAGCACAGCAAACCCTCCGCGGGCTCGGCAGCGGGAAGGTGAGCTCCCAGCACCCAGTTCCCGGCTTCGCTGCCTCTCCTCCCCGTGCCGGAGCAGCCCTCCAGGAACAACCTCCTCGGCTGGGAGCAGCAGGATTTCCTTCCCGCAGAGCCTGAGCTCCTGCCTGTCAGTGCTTCCCGCCTTCATGGAAACTTCGCTGAAAGTTAAGCCCTTGGTAAGTAAGCGGCGCTGGAACGCTGACAGGCTGATCCCGTTCCAGGCTTGATTTTCTTCCAAATATGCAGAGAGCTGCTCTGGACTTGGGAGGGAGTAACGGCAGCCTCCTACGGACCCCAGAGCCGGTGGAGGGTAGGAAAGGAGCCTCTCCTCCCTCTCCACCAGTCTCAGGATGAAAGTCCCACCCAGGGACTAAAGCACCTTCTGTTCCCAGCCCCAGCTTCACACTCGGCCCCTCGCACCTGCAGCCACGCTCGCACCAGGCACCAGGCAGGGACACACACAGCTCCAGATGCCCATCTCACGCTGTGCAGCGCCGAGCAGCCCAGTGCAAAGCCAGGCAGGGACACACGCGGCTCCAGATGCCCGTCTCACGCTGTGCAGCGCCGAGCAGCCCGGTGCAAAGCGTGCCGTGCCCTGCCAGCACCTCCCTGCACCCGACAGCCGGGCACGCAGCGGGGAGCAGTGTGGGCTCGGAGCCGGCACGTGCCGAGGCAAGGCCATCACGGCTCGGGACGGCTCTCACCCATTGCCCCAGCTGCCACGGATCAAGGGACGCTTCCTTCAAAAGGAACCAAAGCTGGGATCAGCTCGGTGGGGTGGGTGCTCCGCTGCTTCCATTTGAGGAACGCAAAGCTCAGCGGGGTCCCGGCGTGCTTCCAGCCCGGTGCATCCTGCCCTCAGCACCCCGCGCTCTGGCCAAGCCCCGGTGCTGCTGGGAGCGCTTCGCCTGTGCTAACGGGACGTTACCCAGAGCCTGCAGCCCCCGGCCCCTCAAAGCAGCCCTGGTCCTGGCCAGGGGCGAAGCACGTGGGTCCCCGCCGCGGTGACGGCAGCGGCACTCGGCAGGTGCGCTGGCCGCGCCGCTCGCGGGGACAGAAACCTTGGCGTCCGCTTCAAAGGCACGTGGGCTCCAGGCGGGTTTGAAACGGAGCCTGCCGGGAGCCAGCGCCTGCAACGTGGGCTTTTGTTACCAAACCCCGCGGAGAGGCAGGGAAAACAGTTGCGTGCGTGTTTGATGGCTGGGGTTTCCGCGTCTGCCGCCTTCGCAGCTCCAGTCTTGCAACATTTGTGCTGGTTCGCAGGAGCCAGAAAGTGAAGCAGGCACGTCTCTAGCCACCTCCTGCATTTAGCAGTAAACAGATTACGCCGATAAAGGAGAAGAAAATGTGCTGGCGGGAGCGATTTCTGCCTTTACGCTCGTCACTCATTACTTACACAGGGAAGGAATTTGTTTATGTAATTATTTTTAGCCTGACAGCATCTCTGAAAGCTGCAACGATTCAGGCGCTGCCTGCCAGCCCCCCAGCCCTCCACCGCGCTCCCCGGCGAAACGAGCCCCCGCGGCGGGCGCAAGGCAGGGTGCTCTGCTCCTGCCACCGGCCCACCCCGGCCCCACACCAAGCCCAGCAGCACTCGCGAGCCCTTGCACGAACTCTCCGTGCCGAAAACGTCTCCGCCAGCCTCAGCTGCAAACCCCCCAGCTCGGGCTTTGCATCTCACCCTCCGGTGGGGTCATCCCCGGAGCCGCCGCGCGCCCGGCCCGGCAGCCAGGACCCCCGGCAGCACCCCGCACCCGGCGGGACCTGTCCTGCTCCGGCAGCCGGGCTCAAACCGGGGAGAAACCCAGCCCTGGGTGCTGCCCCGCCGTCCCGCCGCGCCACGGCCCACGAAGCGTCCCGACTTCAAGGCAGTTTTAGCAATGCCGAAGGCAAAGGTTTAATTCAAAGTGAAACGCCTAGGAAAAGAAGGCCTTTCGTTTTATAAACAATTTATATTATTTGACTATTACCTGATCTGACTCTCTGCTCATTGCTCCCAGCCACAGTAGACAACGGCTGTTAGGTTCTCTTCCTCACCTGTTTTTCCTTTTTCCTGTGCACGCAGAGTAAAGTTACGTCAGATCACTACAGAGATATGTTCAGGAGTGCTCCAGCCAAGCAGATCCCCCACGTGAACGCATCCTCGTTAGTACAACTGATTTTCATTCCTCCTGCGACGCCGCTCGGACCGAGAGCAGGGGGGACGCTGCTCCTCCCAAGGCTCAGCTCCCCGGCTCCTCCGCCGCAGCTCACCGCAGCTGCCAGCTTTTTTTTTTTTCCTATTTTTTTTTTTTCTCCTTTTTGGCTGATTTGCTAGACAGAAGTTGTTTTCAAACCGCTGGTAAGAAAACCTTGTGCCTCACTTCGTTACTTGTACTTCAGAGGAGTACAACAGCAGAGGGGGAACAGCCAAAAAACTGGGTTATTTGTTGGGTGGGTTTTTTCCTATTTCAGCCATCTTCTGACGAAGCCCTGTGCACGTCCTGTGCCAGCAACAAACCCCAGCGCTGGGACCTGCAGAGCAGAAGGGGAGGGAAGGAAAATGGCGTGTGCTCAGCCGCACCGTGACCGTCACCAGCACCGGCCCGTGGTGGCACCCAGGGCTGTTCCCAGCTGCAGGACCCCTGGCCACCGACGGGGCTTGTCCCTACCCGGACACGCTCTGGACCTGACCCAGAGCACCCAGCTCGCTCCTCCAGCCAGGACGGACGGACAGATGGAGCCATTCGCACGCTCACAGGGACCCATTCATCCCCAGCTGCCTCTCACCATTTACTGCCCTTCCTTCAGCGTCTCCTCCTCCTCCCGGAGCTGCTGCCTCCGTGCTTGGGAGTCTTCATCTGAAAGGCAGAGGCAGGCGGGGGCTGCAGCCGCCTCCACGCCGGGACGCTGGCGGCCGCGCCGTGGTCCCATCCCAGCGAGGTGTCCCCGCGGGGAAGCAGCCAGGCCTCTGCCCCAGGGCAGGGATTTCCTCACCCAGACAGACAATTCCCAGGGACACAGGGACTCTCTGCCCCAACACACCGGAGAACCCCGGGCCACACCGGAGCCACCCCGGGGTGGTCTGGGCTGGCACACAACCCCCTGCCAAGACCTGCTGCTGCCGTGCAAATCTGGCTGATGGCAGATTTGCCAGGACCGTGCCCCAGCCATGGGCTATGCATCCCGCAGCGCTGCACAGCCTGGCTGCTAGCCCCCGAGACTCCCCAAAAGAGAAGATCCCATCCCTGGTCACCCCAGAAAGCGCACGCTCGCAGGAGAGCCGCGTGGGACCAGGGGAGAGCCCGCAGAACGGGTGGCCGTGCCCTGGGACGGACCCAATGGGAGCCATCGCCCGCAGAGCGATGGTGCGGGGTGGGACAGGGCCAGGCACTGCGGGACCCCAGCTAGCCACGCCGGGCACAGCACACACGGCACGGCATGGCCCGGCACGGCCGTTTCTTACCACATGAATGTCCTTCGACGTCATCGAGAAGATTTGCCGTGGAAGCCGCCGTCCCCAGCCTACGCCCTCCGCTAAGGAAAACCAGTTGTGGGGCTGGGACATGGCTGCAGCACCACGATCGCCCTTCCCAGCCCACGGCCCAGCCCAGAGAGGCAGCCGGGACGCTCCGGCAGACCACGGCCTTGGGGAGCCCCCGGGAGCCCCCGAGTGTGGCCGCTCCGACAGCCCCGTGCCCCCCATGCAGCCCCCCAGCCCCGGTTAGGATACACCTGGTGCTTCAACAAGTGTTTTCTTTTCGATTTCCTCATCTTTGTCTTCTCGGAGAAGGCTCTGGCGAGTTCAAACAGCTTCTTGCGCGTGGCTGGAAGGAAGCAGCCGAGTCAGGGTCTCACCTCAAAACCAAACCCCAAAGCTGCCACGGGCGCTGGGGGGGAGACGGCCAGGGCCAGCGGTGCGAGAGCCACCCGTGCCCCAGTGCCCACGGCGATACCCTGGGTTTGCCTGGGAACACCGGGGCCCTGCAAGGCTGCCAGGCTCAGAGGGCCCTGGTGGGAGGTGCTGATGGTTTTACCCTTTTGCTTGGATTTTCATGACCTTCCCGACCCCCATCTCCCCAGCATCTCAGCTGGCTGCAACCCCACGCAAGCTGCCCAAAGACCTCGGTCTGTTTTGTGATGGGACAAGCAGGCTGTGACTTGCTAAGAGGAAAGGATTGGAAGAGGCAGAGTTACAGCAAACCCTCGGCTTGCTTATCCAGGATTCATGCAAACCCTGCCCAGAAATTCCTCCATTCCCCATCACCCCCTGCGCCCTCGACTCATGCCACAACCCCCGCGTACACCAGGGACAGACGGACAGCGCAGAGCTGGGGCATCACGACCCAGGTGTCCGTCTCCGCTCCGTCGTGCCGGTGCCCAGCCGCAGCGCGTGGCACGGGAGCTCCCTGCCGCTGGCGAGGGCCAGGACAGCACCGCAGGGCAGGGACGCACCGGCGCGGCACTGCCAGCTGCAGACAGAAACCCAACCCCAAAGCACCGCTGCCGGGGCCGCACGCAGCTTCCCACCGCAGCCTGCGCCCCGCACGCCGACGTGCCACCCCCCTGGGTGACTCCCAGGGTGACGGGGACGCGTGTGCCCAGCTGCCAAGAGAGGGGACAAGAAACCCCGTGCTCACGCGCTGCTGGGCACGCGTGTGCCGGCCGCAGAGCGCGCGTGCGGAGTGGACACGCCGCGTGAGCAGGCAGCACCAGGCAGCGCTGCCGGCTCTTCCCCTGCCCGCCCGGCTCCCGCCTCCCCTCCAGCGCTCGCCGGCGACGCGGAGCCCGCAAACCGACTCACATTTTCCCATGTGTTTCAATTTGTCTCTGAATAAGGCATCGTCAGACACGGCACCGCCGGCCTCGCTGGTTACAGAGGGGGCTACGTCACCTGGAAGGCAAACATCTGGTCACCAGGAGCGCGTGCACGGCGAGGGGAAGCTGGAGACAAATCGTTTCCATGACCCAATTCCAGCGCTAGCGAAGCCACAGGCCGGCAGGACAAGGGCACTGGCACGCCAGGGCTGGCTCTGGATGAGGAGTCTCTGCAGATAAAACCCCCAAGACCGTGGGTGCAGAGACCTCGGCCCGCAGCACAGCCTCAGCCCCGCGGGGCTGCTCAGCTCGGGCTGCCTGCGAGCTGACGAGGGGCGAGCCCCACCACCAGCACCTCTACGCTGCCCCAGGGACAGCAGCCCCAAATCACCCCAGGCACTAATTGCACGCTGGGTATCAGATCGTGCCCATGCTGATGGCAGGGATGGCAGGGCCACCAGGTCAGGAGCAGAAGTTCAGGCATCCCAGCAACTCAGTCAGGCCGACCAGAGACCCCAGCAGCCACGTCCTCGTGCCCGCCTGGGCCCATGCCCCTTCCCCAGGTCTGGGTGCCCTCGAAGCGCCGTGCACCCAGCCAGAGCTCTGCCATGCTGCCCAGCCACGGCATCTGGCCTGCCCCAGCACGGGGACATCGACAGACACCAGTGCTAATTCTGACCCGGGCAGCTGCTCCCCTCCCCGAGGTTAATCAGGATTACGCAGGAACATGCCTCCCCGGCACAGTCCTCTGCTCCGGCCGAGACAAGGGAGGGCTTTGTCTCTGCTGGGAATGGGATCCCAGCTCCCACCCGCAGGGACGGACGGAGGCAGGACAGGAGCAGCTCCACGCGGGGAGGGCAGGGAGGGCACCGGCACCCATCCCCATCACACACCAGCCCCTCTCCGGTGTGCTTGGGGGCAGCTTCGGAGGCAGTGGGCTGGGAACGCCGGAGCTGCCGGGCATCCCGCTGCTGAGAGGTGATGCTCACGTACATCTTCAAGTTACCTGATATTACGGAGGAGAAACCAAAGTCGTTGCTGACAGCAACACTGGCTGACTTGGATTTTTTTGACTCGTATTTCAGTCGATCTGAAAAACAAAAGCCCGATGCCGCACTCGATCAGACCCCGCGCACGCAGCTCCACTCCCCTCTCCCCTCGAGGGCCGCACGGCTGCGGGGGCACAGGGTGACGGCAAGGGAGGGAGCTCGGGCTTCCCAGTGTCCCACAGCAGCTCAGCCGCCGCAGAACGGCCGGACCCAGCTCAGCAAGGGAGCCCCTGCGCAGCCGGGCTGCAGCCCCGAGGTAACACAGAAGCACCTCGGGACGAGACGTGCTGAGCTCCAGGCAGAAACGATCGACCACACAGCTATAAAAGCTCTCCAGAGACGTGCTCCTCCCCGAGGACACGCTGCTGGCCTCTGCCGTGCTCCAGGGACAAGCAGCATCTCCCCTGCCACGCTGTCCTCTGCGCCTGGGTGGGCTCGGCCCGCTCGGCGAGGCTGAGCACAGGAGGAAGGCAGCCTTCCGCCCAGCGCCGTCACCGCCCCGGCGCTGAAAGCCCTTCGCTTTGGCACGGTGACCGCAAGCGCGTCGGTGGGAGCCCGCAGCAGCAGGCGGGAGCGCTCCCCTCACCACCGCAGAGGAACCGCGAGCGCGCCGCAAGCACCGCGGTGGTTTTCCAGGGCGAGCCCTGCAGCGAGGGTGCTGCCAGGACCCCGCGAACCACCGGCGAGACCTCCGAGGGAGACGGGCCCTCGGCCGTGGGGCTCGGAGCCGGGGCAGAGCGAGGGAGAGGAAGGGCAGCTCTTTGCTCAATGGCAGCAAAACCACCGACATCCTCAAGCCCTCCCCGCAGCACTGGCGAGCAGCCGGCTGCCAGCTCGCTGAGGAGGAGTGTGGTGACAGCGAAGGAGCAATCACGGCAGAACTGCTCTCCAGTGCAGGCCCTGCCTGCGCCCGGGGAGGGCACCTGGGGAGGGCACACAGCCGGGGAGGGCACACATCTGGGGAGGGCACACAGCCGGGGAGGGCACACCGGCCGGGCTGGGCTCAGAGGGCATTTCCGTGGCTCCTTGCTAGCGATTTTGCTGGGCTGTGCCACAGACACCACAGAGGCGGGCAGGGAGAGGAGACCCTCGTGGCAGGAGCCCGGGGAGCAGCCCACGGCCCGGTGCCAGCTGGCTGCATCCCGCACTGGCTCTGCTTTTGTGCTTTTGGCACAAGGTCCTCTGCAGCCTGCTGTAGGTGACCCTGCTTCGGCAGGAGGGCTGGACTAGATGACCCCCAGAGGTCCCTTCCAACCCCGACCATTCTGTGATTCTGTGATGCCACGGGCAGCATCGCGGGGGGAAGGCACGCATCCGAAAAGCAGAGCAGAGGTTTCTGAAGGCGCTTCTCACCTCTCTCCAGGGCAAGGAGGAAATCCCGATTCCTCTGGAGCTCCTTCATGAACTCCTCGTTCTGCAAGAAGAGCGCGATCCGCTCGTCCTCCAGGTACTGCTTCCACCGCCGCTCCTGCTCCAGGGAGCCCTGGCCCCGCGGGGCGAGCCCCCGCAGCACGGGCTGCCGGCAGCCGTGGGAGCCCTGGGTGGGGGGCAAAGCGGCAGAGGTCAGCTGGTGGTCTGGGTGCTGGTGCGTGCGGGAGCCTCCCCGCAGCAACACCTGACGCTGAGCTGGGCCTTTCGCTCCTCCGCTGCACCCCCAGCCCCGACTGCAGCTCCCCGGCGGGGTCCCTCCCTCCGACACCCGGGGCACCGTCCCCCCCGGCCGGTGCTGCTGCACAGGGGACAAAGGGGGACGGGAAGGGGGACCGAGGGGACGGGCATCCCGCGGGAACAGGGACCCCTCGGTCTGGGGTCAGCGGACGGGGAGGAAGCGGTGCCTCCGGAAAAGCTCCTTCGCAGAGCACGGAGCCGCCGAGATTTTTAACTTCAAACCGCGAGGGTGAGCCAAGACGGAACCTGGCGCGGAGGCGAGGGAGAAGGGTCTCAGCCAGCGTCGCAGCTCTTATTTCCCCCTTCTCTAAAAAGCAGAGGCTGCAATTTCCTGCTGACAAACGTCCCTGCGCGAGGCACCCCACGCACCCGCCCGGCACCCGGTGCGGTCGCACCTGGGGAGCAGCAGAGCCGCGCTGAACAGCCGCAAACTCCTCCTCACCTACAATATTTATCTGATTTGTGGCTGCTCTGAGAGAGCCGTAAAAAGCAAAAGCGCACAATTACTGGGGAAAGAAAAGGGCAGCTGCTCCTCTCCTCCCCCTGAGCCCGAAGGAATTGGCACGTTCCTATTCCCAGAAAGGTAATATAGCCCGCAAAGCTCCACTTCCAGGGCCATCATTTAGGAAAACGTGGCAGGCTGCCTTCGGAGCCAGCAAGGGAGGGCAGAGCCGAGGCCTGGGGAAGGCAGGGTGCCTGCAGCCCCCCCAGCCCCTCGCCGTGCCGGCAGGGCTCTGGCCCGGTTTGCAGGTTGGCTCCTGCGTTAGCAGAGGGACCGAGGGACACCCTGGGGATGCGGCGTGCCCGGAGGTGAGCCGGGTGCCCAGCACGGTCTGCGCTGTGGCTGCTCCTTCCCCACGGGACGCTGCCGGCTGCCTGCCCCATGCGGGCAGAAAGGCACCCACAACCCCAAGCCTTGTGTCTCCAAAACCACCACCCAGCACGAGGGGGCTCGGATTTCCCAGGGTTAAATCCTCTGGTTTGCACTAGGTTTTCCACCTGAGTTACACTGCACCAGCCCCCGAGCACGCTGGCAGTGCTGCTCTTCCCAAATCCCGCTGCTTCTCACCAGGGTAGCAGATTCGATTTCTAAATCATTTAAAATATTAGGTGCAAGCAGTATTTCTGGCACTAACTGCTGGGCTAATGGCATGAAAAAGTGTCAAAGCCTCGCTGGGTTTCCCCTTTCACACCTCACTCACTTCAGTTTTGCCCTGAACAGCGAGAAGTGCTCCAAGACTTTCCGTTCAGTCCGTGCCTGGCACCCATGAGCTTCCAGAGCACCCACACTGCAAGCTCAGGGTGGCTGAGGACCGAGTTTGGTGCTCCGTGCCGCGCCGTGGAGCCGGGGCAGGGGCTGTGTGAGCCTCACCTGTGTGCCAGCGCTCTGCTGGGGCAGGATGCGGAGGAAGTCCTCGGGGAGGTTGCCCAGGAGCGGTGGGTTCCAGTTCCTGTAGCGCCCGGGCGCCGGGGTGCTGCCGGGCCCCGGCACGTCCGTCCTGCAGGGCAAGCACAGACAGCACCTTTGGCACGGGAGAAACCCACCGACGTCTGCGGCAGCAGTGGGGCACAGGGCCCGGCACGGCAGCCCCCTGCCCAGCTCCACCGCTGGTCCTGGGAACTGAGAAACCACAGCATGCCCCCCAGCCCCACGGCGTTAGCGTCAGCTCTGAGAGCAAAAGGCTTTCCCAGCCAGTTTGAAACCTTCGGGAGCTGCTGGTCAAGCCTTGGCCCGCAACTGCGCAGGCTGGGTTCCCCTTCTCCTCCCCGTTTTGCTCAGACCCCCAGAAAACAGCCCTGCAGGAGCCCTAGCACTGCAGGATTTTGCTCATGAAGCTGCTGAAGGTCTCTCACCAGACGTCACCCCCAGCAGGCACAGCCAGGGGAGAGCCCCCCGTGTCCTGTGAGGCCAGAGACCCCCGAGACTCGGCAACCCGGCAGCAGCACGGCAAACCCACCCGAGGTCTCCGGTGCCGAGAGGGCTGCCCAGCACCTGGTGTTTTCGAGCGGAGGCGAGCGCTCCCCGCCCCCAGTAGCTGATTTTTGCCATTCCACGCGCTGCCGGAGCGGCTTTCCGGACCCTTCAGCTGTTCACTTTTTGGGGCCTCGCAGGGATTTTTTAGCCAGCTGTGAGCTTCACTCATCTCCCTCGGCTCCATCTCACCCAGCCCTAACGAACAGACGCCAGATGCCCTTTGCCAGGGGGAGATAATGCACGCTGAGACCCCCCGGGTGCCAGCACAGGGTGCTTTGCTGGCCACCACGAGCAGATGGCACCGTGCAGTCATGGTATGGTGCAGCCATGGCACGGTGCAGCCACGTCACGGTGCAGCCGCGTCACGGTGCAGCCGCGTCACGGTGCAGCCACGTCATGGTGCAGCCATGTCACGGTGCAGCCACGTCACGGTGCAGCCACGTCATGGTGCAGCCATGTCACGGTGCAGCCACGTCACGGTGCAGCCACGTCATGGTGCAGCCACGTCACAGTGCAGCCACGTCACAGTGCAGCCACGTCACGGTGCAGCCACGTCACGGTGCAGCCACGTCACGGTGCAGCCGCAGCGCGGGTCTGGGGGCTCACCTGGGCGGCGGGGTGGGCGGCGCGCGGGGGTAGCCGCTGCCCAACGCCTGGCTCTCGTAGGCGGGAGGGGAGTAGACAGGGGGGGGCTCCTCATCCGAGCTGTCCGGCTCCAGGGTCCGCTCCAAGATCTGCAGGGCGAGAGGTGGGGGTGAGGGCGAGCCGGGGAAGCTCTCCCTGCCTGCCCGCCACGGCAGAGCCGGGACGGGACGGGGTGAACACGGTGGCAGAGAGGACAGGGGCAACCTCCCGGCACCAGGCGCCCTGCACCAGGGGTCTTTCGTCAGGGTTTGGAGGTGCTGCTCTCAAGGCACCACATTTTCAGGTGTTCAAGGCCAGGCTGGATGGGGCTTTGAGCACCCTGGGCTGGTGGAAGGTGTCCCTGCCCACGGCAGGGGGGTTGGAACCAGATGATCTGTAAGGTGCCTTCCAACCCATACCTCTGTGATTCTATGATTTTGGGTGGGCAGGTGAGCCTGTTCCTGGGTGTACACAGCGCTGGGGGGCCCCCTGACCACAGCAAAAGGGTCTCTGATGGGTTTTGGGCTGGCAGGGAGGGAGGAGAGCACTTTGGCTCTAGCCCCAAGCGCTGTTCAAGACAAACCAGCCAGGCTGCATGCTCCAGCTCAGCCACATCAGGCACTCTGATCTCTGCCCGCCCGCAGCAGCGAGCAGCCCCATGAACGGGGCGGGACGAGACTGAGCTGCTCGCTTGCTATGAACTAATCATGGTGGTCAGGAGTTGAGGCAAGGGACCCCCACCCACGGCTGTGTGCCAGGGACCACCACCAGGAGTTACCTCGGGGGGGATGCTGTCCTCCGAGTCCGAGCTGTCATCGCAGCCGCTGCTGTCCAGGTTCATCTGCAGGAGCTGGTCGATGGTGGCATCCACGGCGCCGTTGTTGGCCCTCAAGACGCACTCGATGATGTCGTAGTCCATGTTGGGGAACATGGTCTTGAAGTCTTCCATGGCCTGGTTGAACTCCAGCCGGCGGACCTGCCTGGTGGGGCGGCTGTTGTTGAGCTCCTGGGCGGAGGAGCCGCCGCGCGAGCTGCCGTTGCTGCTGCTCCGACGGAAGAGGCTCGTCATGGCGGGGCGGCTGGCAGGGGGACACAGCGGCTGCGGGGAGGCGGGCGCCCGCCGCCGCTCGTCACGGGGCTCGGCCCCAGCAGCCGGTGGGGAGCATGGGCGAGCGGCGGGGGTCCTGCTCCCCGTGGCCGGTGGCACCACGCATCAGCCCCCGGCGCGCTGCAGCATCCTCCCACCTGCGGAGGGGAGAGGGGAGGAAGTCACCCACGGGACAGAGCACCCAGGGTTACCACGAGATCCCCGTCTCAGCAGAGGGAATGCGATTCAATTCGACCCATCCAGCCGCATCCCCGTGGGACCGTCCCATCCCTGCAGCGGGGCCGGCACGCTGGAGCACGGACACGCCGGAGCACGGACATGCCAGAGCAGGGACACGCCGGAGCAGGGACACGCCGGTGCACGGACACGCCGGTGCACGGGCACGCCGGAGCTCGGACACGCCGGTGCACGGACACGCCGGAGCACGGACACGCCGGAGCTCGGACACGCCGGAGCACGGACACGCCGGAGCACGGACACGCCGGAGCTTGGACACACCGGAGCACGGACATGCTGGAGCATGGACACGCCGGAGCACGGGCACGCTGGAGCACGGGCACACCATGCCAGGTGCTCTACAAACAAAACTCAAGGTAAGAAAAACGGCTTTACTTGCACCACCGAGGGCTCTCCAGATTTAACAGTTCCAGGTTTGACGTGTATTTATAAACACAGTAAAATCTCTCTTTAAAGTAAAACATGGAGTCAGCTCAGAGCAAGGGGCTAAAATACTTGCAGCACAGCAAATCGACCCTTGGGAAAAGCCACCAAATCCAAGATTAACACTCACTTTAAAACCATAAACAGATTATACAGCTACTGCTTCTCATTTGGAAATGCAGGGCCAAATTCAGTTCTGGATTAACTCCACTGTTGAAACAGAATTACCCCAGGAACACTTTTGATCCATAATATCATTTTCAAAGGCTTTTTCCTAAGCAGCAGGCAGAGAGTTCAAGATAACTGTCCCTAAAATGGTATTTAATTCAGAAGAACGTGCCAAGCACATTTCTGAGTGAAACAGGGTATAATCAGATTCAAAGCCATTAAGCGGAGCAGCCACCTCTGAAGGTCACCCCGGCTCTCCCCTGCCCGTGGCGAGGCCGTTTGTGACAGCAACGTCCCCGGCGTTCGCCCAACCTCGGCCGCCACGCCAGCGCGCAGCCCCGAGCTGCTCCACGGGGCTTCCAGAGGCTGCAAGAGCGAAACCCACTTGCAAAACCTGGGAAACTCAGCAGGAACTCTGGGAGAAGGTTTATTTTGGCCATGCTGTTCACCCCAGTTCTTGTCCCCAGGACAGCCCTGCTCTGGCTCAGCACCCAGAGCGATCTCTGATGCCTCGGATCATTCCCGCTCTGTGGGCACGCTCCGCTCTCCCTCCCTGTTTTATTCTGATCCTGGATCCATTTGCATTCAGCCGCACTGAGCGTGCCGCCGAGCCCCAAAGGGCAGCCCCGAACGGCAGCCCCGAACGGCAGCCCCGTGCAAACACCAGTGCCCGGCCAGACCCCGCGCCCCGGCTCAGGGCAGCAGCCCCCAGGCTGAACACGGGACCCTCCGCCCGATGCTCCCGAGGGACACGGGGTGCCCACGCTGCAAGCAGACCTCTCCAGGCAGGAAGGCAGCTGGAGACGCCGGGCACACACGGACGGCCCCGCAGGGATCCCACCTTCCCGTGGCATTCGCTCGCCCCGCGGGACAGGACCCACGGAGAAGCAGCAGGTTCCCAGCCGGGCTCGAGGGGCCGTTTCCAAACAGGAACCCGCAGCTCAGTCCCCCCTTGCTAACCAAATGCATTTAACAGACCACTCAGCTGAGAACCACCTCCATCCCCGCGCAGCCGCCCTGTCCCCAGGATCTGCTCCTGCTCGCTCCTTCCACGTCTCTGCAGCGTCACTCGCGGCGTGGCTGCGATGTCCATGTTACAACAGGCTTGGGAAAGAACCCGACCCAAGTCAGTGCTCGGTGGGCATAGGTGAAAGCCCTGTTTCTGCCCAAAATGAGAGACGGCGGTGAGCTGAACACGCCGTGGCCGGTGTTGTTTGCAGCAGCGTGGTGTAGCCCCAGCTGATGCAGGAGCCAGGCACGGAGCGGCGTCGTGTGAGCGGAGCAGGAACAATTCTGACAGCGCGGCCCGGCTCTCTTCGCTGAGGACAAACAGATCTGCTGGAGTCAGTTAATAAAATACTGCTTCTCGGGTCCTCCTCTGCCACCATTCATAGCAAAAAGCCAGCATTGTTCTGGTATTACACTTTAATTGCACTATTGCATGGCTGGTTTAGTCACGTATTAAATGGAGTTATAACACATTCACGGGGTACGCACGCTCCTTAAAAGATCTGGCTGCTCCAAGAGGATGGGGAAAGAGCCTGGACATCAAGGGGAAAACAGCTTTCACCGGATACACTGTAAACACACACACGATCCAAACACGAAGATGAAAACTTCTGCAAAGAACAATTAGCTCAGCAATGCCACGCTAGCTCGTACACCTCACACAGCAAAATCAGCCCCCAAAACCAGGAAATGTGCTTGGAAACCCCAGATCTATTTAAAAATCCAAAGATCCGTAAAGTGACGACAAGCACCTGCGGTTGGGGTCCTTGTCTCCCAGCACTGAACCTCTGAGCGTGTATTTAAGGTCTCCCCTGTCACCACCACGGCCACGGCCGTGCCAGGCGCCGGCAGCGCCCCGGCAAAGTCCCGGCTCCTCCCGACGCCAACGCCTCTGTCCTGGGGAAGGCTTCAGTCAACGCAACATCAAAGCCTGGGACAACTCCCTGCAACTGCAGCCCATGCTGGAGAGCGTGACTGAGCGCAACGCGCCGAGCAGCTGGAGGCTTCTGGTCAGAAGATGAGCGAAGTCAGGGATGGGGACACGATATTTACGCACCACGAAGGCTCGGCTGCACAGCTGGCTTCAAGCAGCCCCGGGGATCGTGCTGCTGGGCCCTTCCCAGCCCTGGGATACGCCCGGCGGCTGTGGGACTTGCGGGAGGCTGCTGCGGGCACGTCCAAACCCGAGGTGCAGCCCCCGGCACAGAGCGGGACTGCTCTGCGCGGCGCAGGGCAGCCCGCTGCGGGCAGAGCTGATAGCAGCGGAACGCTCCAAATACGGGCTTTTAAACCCATTTTTAAAAGTCCTCCCACTAATCCAGAGCAATGCAAACCACTACACCAGCATGAGTTAAAATCCAGAGAGGAGCAAGTCCCGACATTGAGTTCATTGAAAACACAAACCGGTGGCCGTATTCGCCGGGTCCTCCCCAGTTCCTGCTTGTCCGCATCAGCATCTCCAGGTGGGCGGTGGGGAGGGCAGCGGGACCCCCAGGTGCCGGGGCCGGCAAGCGGCTCGGCACGTTCCTGGCCCTTATTTTTGTGATGTCAGTGAGGGGCTGGGAAGATGCCAGGAACAGCAAAATCCTTCAGATTTCCCAAAAAGGGAAGAAGAAAGCCGGTGTCCGACTGCCAGCCCAGGCTGGGCTTCTCTTCGCCTCGTGCTCCCTGTTTGCAAAATTAGACTGTGATGACTCGTTTAGCTGTTCCCTGATCAACTTTCTTCCTGTCTTAAAATAGTTCTTGCCCTGCTATCACACAGAAAAGGCCCTGAATGCTGTTATTCATTCATCCAGACCCGGGCACAGGCTTAATCCTTTGCCCTCCCACTACACCCATCACAAGAGCAGCTTAAAGGCTCTGCAAGCTGGAGCAGAGGCGGCTGCGGGGAGACCTCACTGCGGCCTTCCAGCACCTGAAACGGGCTGGTAAGAGAGACAGGGACAGGCTTTTAGCAGGGCCTGTTGTGACAGGACAAAGGGTAATGGTTTTGGAATAAAAGAGGGGAGATTTAGACTGGAAGAAATTTTTTACAAGGAGGGTGGTGAGACGCTGGCCCAGGTTCCCAGAGAGGTGGTCGATGCCCCAACCCCGGAAATGTTCCACGCCAGGTTGGACGGGGCTCTGAGTGACCTGATCCAGCTGAAGATGTCCCTGCTTATGGCAGGGGGTTGGACTAGGTAGCCTTTGAAGGTCCCTTCCAACCCGGACCGTTCTGCGATTCGATGTCCCCATCCTGTGCATCGCGGGGTGCAGCGAGGCGGCACGGGGTAAAACGCTGCAGGGTGTGGGCAGTGCCTGGTCCTGGCTCGCTCCAGCCCTTCTGCTGTACCCCTAAACCCCCAGGCAGGGCTCCACGCCGCCCCTTCCCCGCCAGCTCTCACCCGAGCAGCCCTGTGCTGCGGGACGGGGCCCAGCACGGAGAATGCCCAGCAGGACTTGCCGTCATGCCCAGCCGGGGTGGCACGGGATGCTCTCCCGCACGTGTCCACGGTTGCGTTCTCACTGCACGCTGCGCTCGGGCACCGGCACACCTCTGGGTCCAGCTCCTGCCGCTAGCTCAGCACTTCAAAATATAAAATAAGACCAAACAAAAGCTGACCTTCGGGGAGCAGGCTCATCCCCGCCAGCACCCTGCCTTTTCTCCCGCCCGGGCTGCTGAAGACTTGCACAATTCAGATCCGCCCTCGCCTGAGCCAGAGCCAAGAACAAGACCTCGACAGCCGCGGAGAAACTCTTCATTACGCTCATCGGGGAGCAGGCGCAGCGTGCGCAGCCTCGGGGAGCACGACCTCCGCGCAGCCCCTGCCGCCCTGTGCCAGCCAGCACCCTGCCTTCACAAAACTGCTCCTCACCCTGCCCTGGCAGCAGGGCCCTCGATACCTGGCAGAAACGGACTTCTCACACCCAGGGACAGCCCGAGAGGCGGCTCGGGGCGGCTCCGGCCGGGAGCAAGCACGGCGCAAGGCGCGGAGGAGGCTGCCCGCAGACGAGCAGCTGGATAACCCCAGGGGCTGGTCGAGCTGGTAACGTCGTGCTGGAAACAACAGTTGCTCAGCTCTGCAAGGAGCGCAGCCCAAGCGGAGGAGCGAACAGCTGTAAAAGCAGCGGGACTGATCGCTCGCAGCCCGCGCCGCTCAGGGAAGAGCCTTGGCACCAAGTGCAGACGCGGATATTCCCTTCCCCGGCGCCTGCTGCAGCTCAGGCGGCAGATGGGATTGCTCAAACCCCGCTATTGCCACGCTGCGTTCGTCGCTCATCCCTCATCACACCGGAGCCACAACCCCTGTCTGCAGCCGGGACGGGGTGACACCGCGCAGGGCTGGTTCACAGAATCACAGAATAGTAGGGGTTGGAAGGGACCTCTGTGGGTCATCTAGTCCAACCCCCCTGCCCAAGCAGGGTCACCTACAGCAGGCTGCACAGGATCTTGTCCAGGCGGGTCTTGAATATCTCCAGAGAAGGAGACTCCACAACCTCCCTGGGCAGCCTGTTCCAGTGCTCCATCACCCTCAGAGGGAAGAAGTTCTTCCTCATGTTCAGCTGGAGCTTCCTGTGCTTCAGTTTGTGCCCGTTGCCCCTTGTCCTGTCACTGGGCACCACTGAAAAGAGCTTGGCCCCATCCTCCTGACACCCACCCTGCAGATATTTAGAGGCATTTATAAGGTCCCCTCGCAGCCTTCTCTTCTCCAGGCTGAACAAGCCCAGCTCCCTCAGCCTCTCCTCGTAGTGGAGATGCTCCAGTCCCCTCACCATCCTCGTAGCCCTCCGCTGGACTCTCTCCAGTAGCTCCTCATCCTTCTTGAACTGGGGAGCCCAGAACTGGACACAGGACTCCAGATGAGGCCTCACCAGGGCAGTGTAGAGGGGAAGGAGAACCTCCCTCGTCCTGCTGGCCACACTCTTCTTGAGTGTTCCCCCAGCCCAGGACTCACCCGCTCCCCCGAGGGCACCCATCGCTGGGCGGCTGCGAGCCCAGGCCTGGGACCAAGGGCAGCAGGCATTTCCACGCACGGGATTAGCTACAGATCTTCCCTAGCTTCTGCAAGGAGACTCTTGGAGGAAGTCTCACAAGGAGGGACATTAAGCCAGAAATTGTGACGCTCTGCCCGCAGCCAGGCCCCCGCAACGGAACAAGAAGCCTGGGAAGGTGACTGCTCAGCGGCTGCAGGTGTAACTGCAACAGGATGGCAATTAGGATGAAAACTCAACGATCGGGAACAAAAATGACAGTAGTGTCTGCCAGCAAACCGACAGGCAGAGCACGCGCCGAGGATGGGCAGGATGGGGCCGTATCAGTCTCTCCAAAACCCCCTCCGTCACCTTCCAGCTCACCTCAGGGGATGCACACGTGCATGCACACCTCCCGCCCGCCTGCCTGGGAAAACTGCTGGCCAGCAAATCCCTTCCCACCCAAACAAACACGCACTCGAGGATCCGCTTTAATACTTGTTCTGCCACGTGTTAGAATGGCTGGGACTAAGCCCTTCCCAAAGGAAAAAGCAGTCAGGGAGGCGAGCTGCAGTAAGCCCTGTCTGAGACCCTGTACAGCACGTACCGCTCTGCGAAAGGAAATTCCCCTCTCGCCTCCGAGAGCAGCGCTCACAGCCAGAGGAGCAGCCCGGAGCGGAGCAGGGAGAGCCGCGGAGGATCCCGGTCCCGACGCCATCGTCAGCGTTACTGCTGGAGCAGCCCGGAGGGGAGCAGGGAGAGCCGTGGAGGATCCCGGTCCTGACACCGGGCATCGTCAGCGTTACTGCTGGAGCAGCCCGGAGCGGAGCAGGGAGAGCCATGGAGCATGCCGGTCCTGACACCGGGCATCGTCAGCGTTACTGCTGGAGCAGCCCGGAGCGGAGCAGGGAGAGCCGCAGAGGATCCCGGTCCTGACACCGGGCATCGTCAGCGTTACTGCTGGAGCAGCCCGGAGCAGAGCAGGGAGAGCCGCGGAGGATCCCGGTCCCGACGCCATCGTCAGCGTTACTGCTGGAGCAGCCCGGAGCAGAGCAGGGAGAGCCGCGGAGGATCCCGGTCCCGACGCCATCGTCAGCGTTACTGCTGGAGCAGCCCGGAGCGGAGCAGGGAGAGCCGCGGAGGATCCCGGTCCCGACGCCATCGTCAGCGTTACTGCTCAAGCGCGCTCACCTGGTGGTTCCACCGCGGAGCCCGCAGCCAGACCTGCGCTCTGAATTGCACGATAACCACGTTTCAGAGAAGAAGCGGCGTCTGCTGCTGCCTCGGGGCACCCGTTGCTCGCCCAGCCGCAGCCGGCCGTGCCATCCTCCCAGACAGATTTATGAGGGCCCTTTGTGAGCCGACCAGATGTCGGCCCTCCGCAGCACCCAGCCGGCTCACGAACCAACAACACCCAGCGAAAACCTGGGGGGCCGCACTCAGCCGGGACAGGAAAGCCGGGCAGGGCTCTGCCGGGGACCCCTCGCCCTCCGGAAGCAGCACCCGAAGCCCCCAGCTTGCCCCCAACAGGGCTGGGATGCTGCGGGATCTGCAGGGGGGCTGCCCAGCCCTGGGGGTCCCGGCACTGCCAGCCATGCCGGGATGCCCCCAGCCCTCTCTGCCAAGCGAGGGCAGAGCCACAACCCCTGCCCTTTGGCACTGAGCTGTGCTAATCCCCGGCTTTCACACATTTGCCATGCCAGAATCGCAGCCCCCGCCCCAAACGAAGCCTCTATTAATGAGGCAGCACTAGATCTTCATCAAAAATTCGCCTGCCTTGCGAGGCTGCCTTGCACCGGTTTCATGGAAGGTAATTTGATCTTGGTAGGACAACATTCCTAAAATAGTTGAGGGAATTCAAACATGAAATAAGGTTTCCAGGAAGGGATTAAAAAAACTAGGTCAAGCAAGTGTGAGCGATTAAAGTAACCCTGCATCCCTTTGTATGGTCCAGCTGCATCCCTGTTCAGCTCTCTCGTATCGACGTGTGATAAATTAGATGCAAGAGGTTGCATAAAGCAGAGAGGCCGATATAAGATTATTCCGCGAGGTGACTGAGGATCAGCGACCTCTCCTCCTCCGGCTTTCACCGCCGACATCAAAACACGCATCTGAAAAATCAGCTTAGAGCTGGTTTGAAAGGGCTGCGAGGAGCAAGCGCTGCCGGTGCGAAGGCGCACGTGACGGCAGCAAGGTCCGGGTGCCAGCGCTGCCTGCGTCCCGCGGCAAAGCCCCGCGCCCATCGCCCAGCTCCCTGCCGCAGCTCGCCCGTCCACCCCGAGCCTGGCGGCAGGGAAGCCCAGGCACCCCCGTGCCCGCCCGCGTCCCCCCGGCGCTGGCCGCGGCCGTCACGCAGAGCCCCCGCGCCACATGTCACACGAACCCATCCTTAACCGCTGATCCTTTCTTCTCCCTTTGTGCCGCTGGCTCGGCACAAAAGCACCGCGGAGAAGCGGGGAGTGAAAGAAAATAAAAATTCCTGCAGAGACAAAGGTGCGTGGCCCTGCCCGGGGCCGGAGCCAGGCCAGGGTGTGCGGAGGAGCCACGTCCCGGCAGCCCTCGGGTTCGATTTGCTCAGCGAGCACCTAACGGGGAGCGGGCAAAAGTGAACCCAGGCTGCGGGCAAGGCCGGCCCCGCTGCCCTGCTAATTAGCGCAGCCCATTCACAAATGCTAATTTGCCATTTTAGGTCAAGGGTCAAAGAAATTAAAGGACGGGAAGGGAAAAAAAGAGAAAAAGCCTGAGCAGAGGCAGCCCCTTCCCCTCTGGCTCTTTGCACAGCAGGAACACACTGGGAATGGACTGGAATGGACTGGGATTAGACTGGGCTCGCCCTGCCCAGCCCGGCGGTGCGGAACATCGCCACGGGCTCCAGCCCCGGGCACCCTGCGAAGCCACGCAGCGCGGCAGGGACAGGCAGGGACGGATGGGCAGCGCGGAGCAGGGCCAAGGCAGGAGGCAGCAGCCGGGCGCTGCCCAGCCGCCGGCACCTCCGGCCGCCGCTCTCCTGTCACCCGGGCGGAAGGGGCCATCGCCTCGCGTGCGAAGGCGAAAAACAACCCGCATCGATTTGCCCGCGGCTCCGCGGAGCAGCGCGACCGCACGAGTTTCTATGGAAACAAAATTAGTCGAGTAAAACTCTCACTGACGGCACGGTGAATTATTTACCAGGACGGGCCCCTGGCCGTTAGGGTCTGGAAAAACCATTCCAAGGCGATCACGCGCGGGCTGCTGGCAACCCCTTCCCTCGGGCACGGAACCGCCGCCGTGGAGGGGAAAACCCCCAGGCTTCGCGGTGAAACCCACCGGGGACGGCGGGGGGTCCTGCACCTCCATCGCCCCGTCCGCAGCCCCGGTGTCCCCTTGGAGGGGAGGATGGTGGCACCGGGGACGACAGGGAGATTGTGATGAGCAGAGAGGAGTAGGCTGGTGTGAGAGAGGAGGGCGACAGGCGCCGGGGGCTGTCACCTTCCCGTGGTTTTGCTTTTTCCTAATAACTGGACCGTGCCGACGAGCAGGCGTGCCAGCGCAGGGACTCTGCCGGGCTCCTGCCCTGCCCTCGGGAAGGCGAGCGGCCGCAGGCACCCGGGCAGAGCCTCCCCGGGGACACTGAGGGACCCCCGGGGCCATCCTGCGGGTCTCAGGCGCAAAGGTGAAGCAGGACCCCGGCCTGCCCTCCCAAGCAGGACCCCTCGCTTCTCCCTCCTCCCCAGCCCCTTGCCACGCGGCATGGCAGCGACGCACGGCACGGAGCCGGAGCCCGCCGCCCGAGCCAGCCACGCAGCATGGCTGCCCGTCCCTCGGCACCCGCGACGCACCCCAGCGCCGCGCTTGCAGCCGGGATCGCTGCGAGCCAGGACCAGAAAGGGACTCGTTAAGTCGCCAACGGAGGAGCGCTGGTTTTTTCGAACGAGTCACGAAGCTCTGCGGCTGACGCAAGGCACCCGGGCGAAAGCACCGAGCCGGCGGTTCGGGCGCTGCCGTGTCCTCGTTGTCCTGGGACGCGGCGTCGCACTAATTGCATCGGTCCTTTGTCCTCCCTCGCGCCGGGTGACATTGCTCAGCAGAGGAGAACCTGCTTGAAACGCTACACCTCGCCAGGGACGGGTATTTAATTCACGCCAGTAGGTCAGGCCTCTCCCGCGGCAGCGCGTGCAGCCAGCCCGGAGAGCAGGCTCCTCCGTCCCCGGCACAGCGGGGCTGGCGGCGGGGAGAAGCCCTCGAGAGCCGGAGCACCAAGTCTGCTCCGTTCCTTCCGCTCCATCGCAGCGCATCACGCGTTTATACGGAAATCCTACGGGATGCTAACGGGGATCGGACGCCAGCTGAGAAGCTCTCAGCCCCCTTCCAAGCTCAGCAGCAGGGTCTGCTCCCGTGCTGGCACAGCCCCGCTTCTCGGCAGCGAGGGAACCCCAGAGCCCCCGAGCAGCGGCTCTGCCCCCTTCGCCCGCTCGCTGTGCCCGGCCACGTGCTTCTTCAAAATCCCTTCTCGCTTCCACTGCATTATTTTTAAGTTTGTGTAATTAATTCACATACGAGCCCATCGCCATCCCGTCCTGGTGGCCTGACCGTGGCGATCGCCAGCCAGGGAGGGTCAAAGCCACGAGGATTTTATAAGCCACGGTTCCGGCTCCGGGAGCCTGGGCACCCTCCCCGTCCCCACGGCTGCCTCGTGGCCCCGGCACACGCTCCCACGCAACGCGGCTCCATCGGCCGGGGCCACCGCTGCCCCGCTGCCCACGCTCAGCGCGGCTCTGCGGAGCTGCGAGGGGCAGCACCCTGGGTCCTGCCCACGAGCCGTGCCCAGGCTCCCGGTGCCCCCGGTCCCCCAGCCCCTCGCAGATGGCACCTGGAGGCGAAGGCAGGGCTGGGCCCGACGGGGAGGGTGCCGGTGCAGCCCACGGTGCCTCCCCGAGCTCCCTGGCTGCGGCAAAGGCTGCACTCGTGTGCGTTCCACCGCTGCCTGCAAGCGTGGTGGCAAAGCACAAGCCCACCGGCACAACCGACTCCGTGACGGAGGCAGATACGAACATCAGCTTTGAGCCCGGACGTCCCCGTGACCCACCTAGCAGCGTGCCACGCTCCACTTTCCGGGGACGATCTGCCGGTTTTCCCCCTGCTCAAGCTCTGCTTTCCTCGCCAAGGACAGCGGCGAGGCCCCGTCGCCAGCGCGCTCGCGTGCCCGGCTGCGTGCACCTTCCCCGGGGAAGCGAGCGAGGGCAGGGATCGACAAGCTGTCAGGCAGAAGGAAGCAATACCACTGCAGGAGTCCGAGCTCATTTCCCAGAATCACCAGAATCCCAGCATGGCAGGGGTTGGCAGGGCCCTCTGTGGGTCACCCAGTCCCACCCCCTGCCCAAGCAGGGTCACCCAGAGCAGGGGGCACAGCACCGCGTCCAGGCGGGGCTGGAATATCTCCAGAGAAGGAGACTCCACAGCCTCCCTGGGCAGCCTGGGCCAGGGCTCCGTCACCCTCAGAGGGAAGAAGTTCTTCCTCGGGTTCAGCTGGAGCTTCCTCTGCTTCAGTTTGTGCCCGTTGCCCCTTGTCCTGTCACTGGGCACCACTGAAAAGAGCTTGGCCCCATCCTCCTGACACCCACCCTGCAGATATTTATAAGCATTTCTTAGGTCCCCTCTCAGCCTTCTCTTCTCCAGGCTGAACAAGCCCAGCTCCCTCAGCCTCTCCTCGTAGGAGAGATGCTCCAGTCCCCTCACCATCCTTGTAGCCCTGCACTGGACTCTCTCCAGTAGCTCCTCATCTTTCTTGAACTGGGGAGCCCAGCACTGGACACAGCACTGCAGATGGGGCCTCACCAGGGCAGAGCAGAGGGGCAGGAGAACCTCCCTCGCCCTGCTGCCCACACTCCTCCTCATGCACCCCAGGATCCCATTGGCCTTCTTGGCACCCAGGGCATGCTGCTGGCTCATGGTCACCCTGTCGTCCCCCAGCACTCCCAGTCCCTCTCCACAGAGCTGCTCTCCAACAGCTCAGCCCCAGCCTGTACTGGTGCCTGGGGTTGTTCCTCCCCAGGTGCAGGACCCTGCCCTTGTTGAACCTCATCAGGTTCCTCTCTGCCCAACTCTCCAGCCTGTCCAGGTCACGCTGAATTTCCCAGCAATGAAAGCAGACTGGGGCTGGGGGAAAGCACCACGAACAGGGATGCACACCCCGCACCGCTCCAGCCGCCGACGGGGAAGGACCTAGGGGCTGCAGCCTGGAGAAACAACAGCCATCGACAAGCGCTCGGCTCGAAGCAGCACGGCCCTAGCCCGGGCTCAGGCCGGCGCACGGAGCATCTGCCCCTCCCAACACGCGTCACCGCCGCGCGCGATGCCCTCCACGTGCCAACCTCACCTCCCCGGCTCCCACCTACGGCTCCTCCCGCAGATGGGAAAAGAAAGCGTTATGGCTTCCTCCCAGGACGGAAAACTGCTCAGATCAGCATCCTCCCTTCACCTCCATCCTCTTCGGCCCCATTATCCCCGCTCCACCCACACACGCTCCTCCGGGACCCAAGGAAGGGCCAGAGTATCCGTTGCTCATGGATGCCACCTAGAAATGAAGACCTGAAGCATCTGTGCTTCCTGGAGTTATTTCTGGGCAGATTTTATCTCCTTCCCCACCTAACCTTGGTGCGTGTTGGCGAGGAGGGTCCTCAGCGGTGAGCCAGCAGCCTGCCCGCCCTCCGCCGGGCTCGCACGCCGCAGCCGCAGAGGATGCGAGACAGACGGACATCCCCCCCCAACAACCCCCAGCAGACACGGGCAGAGCCACCGGCGACGGGGACGCGCCGGAGCCCGGCCACGCGCAGCCGGGGCAGGAGGGGACGGTTCCTGCCAGGCCGCTGGTTGGGGTTTTAAGACGCTTGTTTGTTTGGTTGTCGCTGGGCAACCGAAAGGAAGGAAAAAAATATCAATGCCATATTGTCACCCCTGAGTCACCGCCCAGCACGGGCCGAGGTGCCCCGTCCGTCCCGCCGCCGCCGAGCACGCCCCGAAAGCGGCTCACCCCGACCCTCGCCGCCCGCCCGCTGCGGCCCCGCTGCCTTCGCCATCCTCGCAGCTGGGGACTCCAGCGGCCCGGGGACATCGGTGGCCCGGGGACAACTTTCCAGGCCCTGGAAAGCAGCGTGGAAATTTGCATTTACATTTGCATTTCCTAATTGTGCCTGCGGGTTTCCTGGGGCCGCGGCTGGTTTTGGTTTCCATGGCAGGTTCTGTGCGGACCCCGAGAACCAAGGGGCCACGATGGAGCTGCCACTCACTGCCATCAAAGGCGGCCGGCGGGGCGGGATGGGGGCACCGCGGACGGGGGCACCGACACCATGCTCCCCTGGCACCAGGCCGGCCGCGGGGAGACCCCCGGGCACGGGAAGAAGGTGGCTGACACGCGGGACACCGACGGTTTGGGGACACGCCGCCAGCGGGGCTGCTGGACGGAGGGACCAAGGCTCAGCCACCATCGCCCGGAGGCGGCAGCCACCACACGCCCAGCGGAAGCCGTGCAAGAGCCGGCCCCAGACGCTCCCCCGTTCCCCTTTCCTGCTATTTTCAGCCGGCTTTCCACCCAGCCGGGGTCGGCTGCTTTCCCCGTCCAACTTCCCCGTGCCATTTCGGGACGGTCTTGCCGACGAGGCTCCCTGCCCCGGCTCGCCGTGCCCACCCGGCTCTGCGCTGACCCCCGGGAAGCGGCAGAGCAGCCACAAACGCGACCGAGGCGTTGGATAACCCGGTCCCCAAACCGCCGATGCCCGCCCAGCGCCACCGAGCAGCGACCAGGCTCCGCCAGCGTCCCTCCGCACGCCGGCCACGGTGACAGCGACGCTGCCGCCCCGACCGAGCCGCGAGAGAGGGCCCCATCACCGCCTCGCACACCTGCGAGGGGCCCCACGTTACTATTTCAAGGATATTTTTTCTTTTATAGTACACAATTCTCATCGTCACCATCATCTCACACCACCCAAACTCTTCCCAGCTCCGACCGGCGAGCGCACCCAGAGGGTTACGGCAGCAGCTCCCTCCCCGCGGGTCCTGCCCCCAGATTTTACCCTCACGGCGCAGACACCGGGTGGGAACGACCCTCCGGCTCCTCTCCGGCCGCTGCCCTCCGAACGCCCACGGCCCCCCGGGCTCCTCGCCCCGCGGAGGGTGGCTGTGCGGGCAGATAAGCACCGCACGCTCGCTATCGCGCTGGGACACCCTGCTCGCTGCCCGCGCTCGCATCACCCCGCGGCAGAGGGGACCACGGCACGGCCGCGACGGCAAAGCCCGCTCGGCCACGCCGCGGATCCGGCGGGGAAAACGGATTGGTGCTGGGTGTGCGGGGTAGACGCTGCTTTGTTGGAGATTTTTTTTTTAATTTGAAGGGTCTTTTTTAATAAAACTTTGGAGAAGTCAAAACTTTCCTGGGAGCTTTGCGGCTGGGAAGAGGACAGGCGCCTTCGACCTGTCTTTGAAGGAAAAGCGTTTGGAAACGGGAGGCTCCTGCAGCGGGAAGGGGCTGCGGGCACCCGGGGATCGGCGCGTGAGGCTCGGCCGGCATCGCGCACACCCTCACCGCGGCGGAGGTGGTTGGACGGCGCGGGGGGAAGGGCACAGAGGTGGGGTGCACAACAACAGGGAGCGACGAGAAAGGCACGGTGAGACAACAGCAGGCTGGGTCTGCCCTGCCGCGAGGACCACCGAACGCTTTCCTCCCGCCCCGCCGCCGGCACCGGGCCATCTCCCCTCCCCGACGGGCAGAGCCCCCCGGGGTCTCGCTGCCCAGCGCCGGGCTCCGGCCGCGTGCTTCCAACCTTCATGAAAACCACAAAAAGCTCCGCAGCGGAGCAGACGCTGCCTCAGCCTGTGTCATTAGAGACCAGTGAGGAGGAGGAGGAGGCGAGGAGAGCCGCAGCCTCCCCGCAGCCCCACCAGCAAAGCCTCCGGGGTCAGCCCAGGACGGCGGCTCTCCCGCACGGATATCCTCGCCGCTCCGTCCCCCACGTCTGTTTTCGGCGGCGGCAGCAGGAGGAGGTGTGAGGAGGAGCTGTGACTCCGCCGCTTTTTAAAGAAATAATAAAAAGGAGCCTTCCCAAGCCGCCTGACGAGACAGCGTGTGCCTTTGAGCGGTGCCTGCCACTGGCGAGGCAGCCCCCAGCCCGTCGGTGACCGGCCGCAGCGATGGCAGCGCTGGCCGGGGCGAGGAGCACCCTGCAGGACAGGCGGCCCCAGGTGCCCCCCATCCCCGCGGGAACACATGAGCCCTGCCCGGGGGTCCAGGGCCCACCCGCGCCCAGGAGCCGGCCGCCAGCGCCTCACCACACCGGGCCCCAACACCAAGCCGTAACCCACCAGGGCGTCGAGCGAGTCCCGCTCCTACGGAGAGAGGCTGAGGGAGCTGGGCTTGTTCAGCCTGGAGAAGAGAAGGCTGCGAGGGGACCTTAGAAATGCCTCTAAATATCTGCAGGGTGGGGGTCAGGAGGACGGGGCCAGACTCTTCCCAGTGGTGCCCAGCGACAGGACAAGGGGCAATGGGCACAAACTGAAGCGGAGGAAGCTCCAGCTGAACCCGAGGAAGAACTTCTTCCCTCTGAGGGTGACGGAGCCCTGGCCCAGGCTGCCCAGGGAGGCTGTGGAGTCTCCTTCTCTGGAGATATTCCAGCCCCACCTGGACAAGGTCCTGTGCAGCCTGCTCTGGGTGACCCTGCTTGGGCAGGGGGTTGGGTGGGGGATGCCGAGGGCCCTGCCAGCCCCCGCCATGCTGGGACTCCGAGCCGGGGGCCGGGGAAGGCGACAGCGCAAAGCCACCAAACCCCAAACCCGGCAGCGGGGCCGCGCCGGGGAGCGGCGATGCTCCGGGGGCCCCCCCAGCTCCCCGCGGGCCGGCCGGGCCCGGAGCCCCGCGGAGGAGCCGGGAAAGGCGGCGGGGCCAGGCCCCGGGCTGCGGCCCCCACCGCCCGCGCTCCCGGCCCCGCACCGGGCCCCGGCCCTGCCGCAGCCGCCCCCGGGCCGCTCCGCCCGGGCCTGGCGGAGGCCGAGCCGGCGGCACGGGCTCTGCGCCCCCCCGCCCCGCGTCCCGCGCCCCGCGCCCCGCTCGGCCCCGGCCCGCGGCCCGCGTAGGCCGTGAGGCGCCTCCCGCCCGGCCCGGCCCGGCCCGGCCCGCCCCGCCGCGCACAGCCCCCGGCCCGGCCGCGCTCCCCTTACCGGCGCTGCGGGGGCGGCGGGGGCACCGCGCCCGCCGGGAACCGCGGGAAGGAGCCGGGGCGGGAGGCGGGCGCGGGGGCGGGGGCCGTGCCCGGCAGCTGGGGGCGGCGCGGCGGGGCCGGGGCCGGGGCCGGGGCCGGGGCCTGGCGGCGGCCGGGCCGGAGCGCAGCGGGGGCGGGGGGCGCTTGGTCCCCCCCGGGGCGTGGTGACCCCACCCCGGGTCTGGACGTGTCCCGGCCCCGTCCCGTGGGGGCCCGTTGCGGCCCGGCCGCAGGCGTCGAGAGGCCACCGGCCCCGGGCCTGGGGGGCTCGGCATCCCCCGGCTGCCCCCAGACCCCCGGCCTTGGGGTCGGGGAGCTCCGGCCAGGGGCAGCATGGCGGGGAGGCCGTCGGTGCCCCCCGGCATGGCGGGGTTTGGGACCAGCACCCCCGGCCAGGTGCGGGGCTCTGGGGAGGACGGCTGATGGGACAGCATGGCTTCGGCCGCAGCCGTCCCCGGCACAGCGCCCGACAGCTGGAAGCCACACCGCGTAACCGCTCCGGACGGGCAGCCATCTCCTCTGACAAATTACGGGAGCCAGTTTGTGCAGGGCAAACGCTTCCCGTTCGGCAGAGATCGGAGCGGGACGGCGGACGGCAGCGGGTCCGGGCCTCCACTTCCCTCCTCGCTCCCCAAACCCGCAGCGCCGGCCTCCCACCGCACCCCGCCGGAGCACGTCCGGGGGTGCCGCGCCCCGAGCACGCGTCTGCGACGGTCCGAAGCTCTCTCGCAGGACGGCCCGCCATGCCGAGGGTCTTCCCCGCTCGATCGTTTCATCCGTGCCCGGCAGCTCAGCGATCCTGAGCCCAGGTAAGAACCTGCAAGGCTTTGACAAAGACATCAGGGAGAGTGAAAACATGAGGCCAACCTTCGGCTTTCCGGGCGTACGTGTGCCACAGCGTTTGCTTTCCCACAGTTAAAGGCGGATCGGCGTCTCCTCCGTGACACAGCGCCTTGCGGCGAGCTCTGTTGACTGCAAGCTCTTCCCAATCCAGGCTTGTTTGGGGAGAAACAGGTGATTTTATCAAATTTCCATACATGGGTCGTAGCTGCTAATGACGCTAGGAAGTAAAAAGAAATGGGGACAGAAGCACACAACTATGAAGAGTTAAAATAGTGCATTTAATTCGGCCAGTTCCACCTAAATTGGTCATTCCCTGAGAACCAAACCTTGCACAGGAAACACGGAACACGAATGTTTTTGTCTCGACGAGGAGCTGGTGAGAACAACTCCGTGGAAAGGTGAACGGAGGATTCCTGCCTTCTCCGGAGAGATTTCCACCTCGGATTTCCACGCGGTGGGCCGAGCTGCGAGGCGGCTGCCCGAAAGGCGCTGGAAGGGAAGCAGGGTCTGCGCTCTGACACCGGCAGCCGCTTCAGATGCCCACGCCGACACGCGTTGCAAGCGGCTGGGGTCCAAAGAGCCTTTCGGCTTCCTTGAAGAAAAACCCAGGGCTTTTAAAAATGGCTCCAATTCGCCCAGAAACCTGAAGAACCCCAAAAATCTACTATTACTTCTAACAAAACGCTGAGCCCGGCTTTCCCAGCGGTTGTTGGGTGGGCTTCGGGGGGTGCACGGCACCAGGCTGCAAGGCGACCGCCGCGAGCCCCGCCAGCCGGGCAGCCTGGCTCCGTCCCGCTCGGCTCTGAAACGCTTTTTCCAAACCAATACCAAAAAAGGTTTGTTTCTAGGTCAGGACCTCAGCGCTCCGTTTTAACCAGGGGCCGACAGTCAGAGCTGAACACGGCTGTAAAACGGATTCGCAACGGGCGCTCAGGCATTCCTTTTCCTAATGAGCAGACGGTCACTGAGCCTTGCACGTTTAAAGGTGAAAGCTATTTTTGACATAAAAATTAGCACGTAGTTCCTCTGCCATCCTTCTGCTGCTGCTCTGGAAGTGGTGAGCGAATGAGCCAGCGATAAGCAAGAAGCATGAACATGCCAGTTCCGACGAACAGGTAGACGGGGATCGCATGGGAAGTTTTATCCTGCCTGGCAATTAGGAGAGGAAGAGCTTTATTTTTACACTTACTATTTATCCTAAAACGCACTGGTAAAAAGGTCCACTTAAGCACTGAGACAGACCTCAAAGGCATTTAAAAACTTGAAGTGCTTTTAATAGCTGCCTTTTGCAAATGCTGTGAAATCTGTTTTTGAGACGGATAAACTAAGGCACCAAGCAAGCAAGGCGGGCGTTTCGGGAGGACCCAGGAGGGCAGAACCGCAGCCCTGCCCTCAGCAACGCCGCTCCCGTGCGGGGACCCCGAGCGGGCCCGTAAAACAGCCGAGCGCTGGGTGCTTCTGAAAACCCCGGCGCTCGTTACATCCCAGTTCTCCTCCCTTCTTTCTCTGGTGAACAGCCTCACAAATTAACCCCAAGTGGTTTCCAAAACACGGCTCAGAGTGACCGTTTCTGAAATTAAAGTGCGCGGAGAGCGAGCGGGACGCGGAGGGTTTATCCGCACCGGTAATGCCACCGACTAATCCCCCGGCAGCGCCGGGCCCTTTACGTAACCCGGGATTGCTGCAGCTCACGCAGCTTACTGGGGCGTCTGTGTTCTTCTGCAAACCTCTCACGGACAGATGCGAACACACAAAATACTTTCTTCTTCTGCCACTCTAAAGAAAACATTCTTGTAAGAGGGGAAGAACAATCTTTTATTTGTGAACAGTGGCAAACAGAATTTAACTCGTACGCAGAGAGCAACGCCCGATTCTCTCTCTCACCCATGGCCTGGGCTGAACAGAAATCTTCCCGACGTGCCACACTTGGCTGTAACTCCCCGATGGCGAGACATCAAAGGTCGAACCCCCCATTTCTCGTCACCCCAAACTCCCTCTGGAAGTGGTGGGGGGGTTCCAAATAACGCAAAAGCCCATGCCCAAGGTAAAGCACCTGGGTGGTTCCCTGGCAGCGCGAGCGGCTGTGCCGCCGTCCGTCCTTCCCCACCGCGCCAGCGCAGCCGGCCCGGAGGACGAGCTGTCGTGCCAGCGATCTGACTGCTCCGACTTCCCGCAGCACAAACCCTTCCAAGGCAAAATTCGTCTTTTAAAACTTCACAGCCGGTGCTACGCCATCGACCTAGTGCTGAATGCTCGTGGAAACTGAAGTAGAAAAAAATGCCCCCCCTATGGAACTGCTTGCAATCGGAGACCTGAATGGGCTCGCTATGAAACCGTCCCCAACCCACGGCAGCACGAGGCTGCCCGGGATGCTGGACCGGATCCAGCTTACAAGTTTCCGTGAAATAAACTAGGCTAAGCGCATCAGCTGCATAGAAACCAGCTCGGAGTAACAGGAGCATCTGTTCTCCACAGCCACCATTTTCTTACAGCCCGAACTTCCCAGGGCGGCAGCGACCCGAGTCGGTGTCCAGCTCGCTCGCCGCTGCGGGCAGCTCCGCGGCCTCTCCCGACAGCAGCCAGCGGGCCCTGCTGCCTCGCCCCGCTGCCGAGGAACCAGCCGCTGCCCAGCAGCCCGCATGCCCTGGGCGCGACCGGACCGGGCAGCTTCCGCTGGTCACAAACCAGCTTCCCGTATTCCACATGATGGCATCGCGCGGCGAAATGAATGTCCGTACAGCGACAGCTGAGCACACCTCGGAACCGTTTATACACAGCACAAAGCAAATGTTTACCCAAGTACAAATGCGACAGGCTGACAATCAGCTAATGCAGCTTTGTGGACACAAACCAGGTACACTCGAGCAGAACCAACACAAAATAAAAAGGAAACGGCCCTTTTCCTGCCCCACGCTAAGAGCACCACGGTTGGCGGCTTGGGAAGCCTCTGTCATGTTGAAAAATCTCCTCGCTGGTGTTTAAATTAGTTTATTCTACCACTACTCTGCCGGGATAAAAATAACATCAGGAGGGCACGCTAGCTGGACGGAGGAGCCACTGTCAACACTGCAGTAACGGACAACATACAACAAAGTCTCACACCTGTTTATTTTAAGTAATTCATAGATAACCACTTCTAGTACACATTTTCATACTGGCTTTTAATGCTTTTCTTTAAGCTCGGGGACACCCAAACTTCACCTAAGGGTCATCTCTGCGGCTCACGCGGATCCGGAACGCTACACCTGCTACGTCAAACTGGCGCCAGCTGGCACCCCTGCCACGGGGAGCAGGGACGGCGCGGGAGCTACGCGTCCCACGGGCACGCCCACGGCGCGGGCTGCGCTGCGCTGCGCTACGGGAGGAAGGAGCTTGCTGGGGGCATTCGCCCCGCGCGCCTCGGAGCGGCCGCACCGGCCTCAGTCACGCAGCCGCCTGCACGCAGTGCTCTGCACAGGGCAAGAACGAGGACCTCTACACAGCTGGAGTAAGAACAGTGGTAACAAAGTCATAGCTACATATTCTTCTCTACATTTTTGTTTATTGAGACAAACTAATTAAAAGGCACAAACATAGGGCATATGTTTACATGGACATTATAACAAACATATACATTAAAAGTGTAGGAATGTGTTTCCTTTCTGCTAAACAGAAAGTTCCTAAGCTTTTATATATACAAAAGTTGTACAATTTGATGTCCTAAAGTACAAAAGATCATTTATAAAATTATTTTACACTAAGCTCTTTTTTTTTTGTTTTTTTTTTTGTGTTACTATGTAGTCCAAGCCCCTAGAACGGTTTCACGTCATGATACAGATACCTGTCACCTGAGCCAGCAGCCTGGCAATCACTGCTTGTCCTGACACGGCCGGGTAGAAACGGAAGCAGTCCGCTGTGACTAGTCAGTCCTGCTAGCACTCTGTCAAAATGCGCACACGCCAATCTCCAGAGCTTTCAACTTCATTAAGATAAAAACATCTCCTTTTTTTTTTTTTTTTAATGTAGAGTCTTGGGTTTAGGGTGGTTTTGTTTTTTTTTAAACAAAGTTTTAAAAACGTGAGTATGTGACATGATAGTCTAAAAAGTATATCTGTTTCCCTAGATTTTGCTTTCTACTTTATGTACAGATAAACAGGTTAAGAAATAAAAAGCACATGTAGCTTAAACATGTGTGACCATTTGCGGAGCAGTTCTGGGCTGGACAGTTCACAGCACCACCCCAGAACTCCCACAAACTGATAGAAATGTGTTAACGCAACAGAAGAGTAACGTAAAAATGATGATGTTTGCAAATATTTACAAAGTTGAACAGATTTGCACAACACTTGATTAAGGAATAGGGGAGAAATTAAAAGACGCTCTCTGCTTGTCCTGGAGGGGCATCCTACCTAGTTAGTGGTTAGAATAAAAACTGTATACAATTTAATATAAGACAAAACTTCTAGTGAACAACTAACACGTCTGTCCCCTGCTGCAACACCAGCAGGCTCTGATTGGGAGGCAGAGGGCATAAAAATCATACCCAGTGCCTCCAGAATCTTCCAGCTTAAAGCAATATTTCTTAAGTTTCCAAGCACTCCTTTTGCTCCTAGATAAGAGTCCCATAGGGGTCTGACTGTTCAGAGACCATGTTTACATACATTGCGACTCCTCTTCTGTCAGCCATGGCTGTTTCTCGCCAAACAATAACAGTTTTTTTAAAAAAAATGTTGACTACAATGCTATATTCCCTTAGGGTAATATGTTGGGTAATATTTACATCTCCAAATATCAGGTCACAATCCCTATTATATGTTGAAGTTAGAATGATAAGTTATCATATGCTTTGCATATCAGAGCTGGTATCACCTTTCCCATAGGGAATGCTGCCTGAAATTACCATATTCCCAAAGGTAAAATGCATATTTTCTTCAAAATGCATTTTTTTTTAATGACAACATTGTAATGCATTTACTTATTTAAAAATAAAAACAAAACATCAACACAGACAAAGATTCTACACTAGCTCAGAAACAGTGGACTCAACGACTGGCAAGTTAAAATTAGCCATCCACCCTGTCAAAGATACAGAGGGGTCTCTGCTAGTGTTTAGATTAAAATAATTTTCTAAGTTATAATCTGGGGTATAAAACATAAAACTGTTTTTTAATGACCTTTTTTTTTTTTTTCTTTAAAAAACTCTGGCAAAGAAGTATCTGCTCTAATTCAGCATCAGTCAGCTAAAAGGCAAAACTTACTTTAAACGAAGTGCTCCAGTGAAACTCAAGTTCGAACCATATGAGCCAAATCAACAGGGGAAGATGCTACTACGGTCTCGGATGGTGCACGTTGCCCCAGTGTCTCAGCCTGAATTTATTATTAACTAAACCAAAACAAAACGAAAAAACAAAACAAAACAAAAAACCCAACAAAGAAAAAAAGCCCAACCAAACAAAACCCAAAAAAGAACTGCTGGTAAGGATTCCATTTTAATCCTTTTTAATACTGTTCAGAAATGCTTTACCAGGGAGGAGACGTGGGCAAGGCCTGGGGCAGGAAAGGCATGCTCTCTACCGGTCTCATTGCTATATTTAAGGGACCAGCTAACGTCATGGGTGTGGGGAGGTTCATGGGAGACGTTATGGTGACTGGGTGCGCTATGTTCACTGGAGCGGTTACTGGGGTAGGTAAATTGACTGGCGTGGTGAGCGTTAATGGAGATGTCATGGACAACGGACTGGTGATAGTTACAGGATGCCCTAGGTTCATCGGACTGGATATATTAACTGCACTTGATACATTTACTGGACTTCTCATGCTCATTGCAGCTGCCACTGTGACTGGGTTTGTGATAGTCCCAGAAGCCACAGAGGACGTTATATTGAATGGAGTAGTAAGAGTCACAGGCGTAGTAGCAGCAGTGGAGGTTTGGCACAAGTTAGCAGCTTCTAAAAATGAGACACAAAAAGACAAAAAGTTTTTAACACATAAAAAACCATGGACAAGATCCAAAAAAACCACACAAAACAAAACCAAAAACCAAACAAGAACAGGTACAAATTTTGGAATCATTTTCTTTAGGAATTATTAGCAAGTTACAACTGTTAACATTCTATAGCCTACAAGAAACACAAACTCTCATGCAGTTCATTTCAATTCAATATTTTTTCCTGAGAAGCGTGGTTGTCTTATAAAGAGGGTTTTGATGTTCATAAAAACAGTATCGCACAATAAAAAAAAAATCCTTCCAAGAGGAACATTATAAATAGAGGAGAGAGTGTACATACCGAATGGTACGTACTCTATAGCCTTCTCAAAGGTGAACTGACATTCTGTGAAGGTTTTAAAAAGTCATTATTAGGGACTGATAAGCAAAGCTCGTTTCAATATTTACCTGCTTATTTCAGTCTTAATTATTGCTACTAAATTGCTCCACTGATCACAGTACTTCTACTTAGCCATGTTGACAGCTACCCAGTCAGCACATCCCTCAGCCCCCATGATCTCCTCAGCTTCCACGTAAGCTACAGCTCCACACCAAGCTGGGTTGTTTTGCGGGGTTTGGGGGTTGCTTTTTTTTTTTTCCACTTTGTTTTGCAGTAAGCAGGAATTAAGTGCCGAACGAGGAAGGCCCAGGAGGCCGGTGCCAGGCCATGCTGCCGGTGGGCTCCAGCAGGGCTGGGCACTGGGGCAGCGGGCAGTGGCAGCGCGGGCAGCAACAGTGTGGGCAGCGGGGCAGCAGCAGTGCAGGCACCGGGCAGCAGCAGTGCAGACACTGGGGCAGCAGCGGTGTGGGCAGTGGGCAGCGGGGCAGCGGGGCAGCGGGCAGCAGCGGTGCGGGCAGTGGCGGTGCGGGCAGCGGCGGTGCGGGCTCACCAGGCATCCATCAGCACCACCTGCCGGCTACCGCACCAGGCGGCTCCAAAAATAGAAGCGGGGAAAGGGAAGGGATGACTGCTAGAGAAATGGACAAAAAGATACTCTAGGTCAACGCTACGGCGTGTCTGGTTCCACATTTGTAGGGTGGGACACCAAGCTCGGTCTACACCCACGTTTCAGCAGGTAAGCCAGGAGCAAAGAGTCCACTCTTGCCACTTGGGCAATACAAATGCACCAAGACAGAGTTAACTTTGAAAGCAACATTAGCCCCATTCAAGGGTTACTGTTGGTTCTTCAAAGTCCATATCTAGGAGAGGGGGAAAGGAAGGGAAAGAGTAAAAAAAAAAAAAAAAAAAAAATTGTAAAAATAAATAGTATTAGACTAAAAAAATCCCATATAGCGTTGTAAAGCCAGCGCAAGCGGTGGCACTAGCACAGGAGAATCAGCATGGAAGGAGCGGCACATCGGCATGGCGCTGACTGGTCTAGCTTCACCTTCCAAGCACCGACCACGCAACGCCCCACCCCACCCCTGCCCCCTCCCCAGCGAAGTTAAACTGACATCACCCATCTGACAACACCCCACCACCCACCTCCCGCACCCACCACTGCCCAGACCCACTGTGTCCGTTCAAGCATATTCAATACCCTCAGTAAGAAAGTGAGGGAAGAGGGAACAAGACATAGGAAGGAACAAGCAGAAAAAAAGTTCTCAGAGATTTTTCTAAATCTGACACCCCTTCGCTTCATCCATTTAGCAGCCTGACAATATTTGCTATTTCTGTTATCACTGCATTTTAACATGACTAAGCTGCTTCTATACTGTCTGATCAGAGAATTCCATTCAGTATCAATCAAGGCGAAAGGAGCTAGCAGCCTAATACACACACAAGACCTAGGAAAGAAAAAGAGAGTGAAGAAACTGAAAGGAAGCTTAGGAGAAAAGGAAGAAAAAAAGGCGAGTCAAAAACATTTACTACAAAAAACAGCTAGTGAAAGCCGGTAAGTGGTCACTAAGAACTTCTAAAACATGTAATCCACGAGAGTCACATAACAGGCGTTAGAAATCAGACTGTTCTGACAAGAATAAGCTAGCAGTGATGGGAGACTTTAAACTACTATACAGCTAACGTCACTAAACTGAAGCAATCTGGTCTCTGCAAAACAGACACGCTGACCAGCAACAGGAAGCTATTCAACTTCAGTTACAGCAGCACAGGTAGATGGAAGCTGTGAGCTAGCAATAATGAAAAACACTGTCACTTCTTAGCTAATTTTGTAAAGAAAAAATCCAACAGACAGAAGAGTAAGTTCTACGAGTTCTAGAAAACTTTATGCAAAGACAGTTAGGTGATGATACAGCGAATGGAATAAATTGGGAGAGAAAAGATGAAAGGGACAGAGGAAGCACCCACATGCAAACTGACAATGATGCAACGACAGAGGCTGGGGGGTGTGTGTGTATATATAAATGTATATATGCACACAAGTTAACAACTGGTAAATATGCATAAACACAGCTAAAAACCACATGCAAGCCAGAAAAACACACTCTCGCCTTGGAGCAGACACAAACATCCCTCTCTAATTGATGACTGCTACGTACGCGTTCAAGCACAGAGACCAAACGGAAGCAAGTAATAAGGAATTCATTTACAGCAGCGTAATTTTGGTCATGTTCTCCTCCTGCTAGCTTTCAGCTATTACTTCTAACACCAAGCATGAAACTGTCATGTAAGCCATCCTCTTCTGGCATCTGAAACTCCCTATGTAACTGTGAACTGCAGCATCGTACAAAACCAAGACCGTAAGTATTGTTTTGTTTTACCTTTCTTCCTCGCTTTGACGGCCTCTTCCCATAACCTCAGGGTCTCTACCTGCTTTCCCGGCCAACTTGTTACGTGCTGCTGCTGCTGCTGCTGCTGCTGCTGCTGCTGCTGTTGCTGCTGCTGCTGCTGCTGCTGCTGCTGTTGTTGCTGCTGTTGTTGTTGCTGCTGCTGCTGCTGCTTCTGATTGCTGGTCTCTTCACTCATGCATGCTATGCCAATCAAGTAAGAACACAAATTCACCTTGAAAAGTTACTGTTTTCTGCTGAGATGACAAAGGCTTCTTCCGTAAAGAGCGTGTGGAATCTCGCAAGATTCCAAGAGCAAAAATCACAGAGGTGTTTAAAACCATATCATTAATCCTGTGTTCTATAAAACTACTTTTCCAAGATCTAAAAAACAAAACGTACGTCAATAACATCTGCTTTCACTGCCAAAAGTGAACTTCCTTTCCGATTATTATGTTTGTATTTTAGGAAGAATGAAGACTACAATGAGTCTCTAGAACTCAAGCTGGTTAGCCGATTCCACTTTTTCTAAACTTCAGCTCCAGTTTCAAAAAGAAAAAAGCCTTTTTATTGCAAGTATGACAACATTTTCAGTTTACCTTCACATCACAGAACAGCACTTTACTACTCTCTGGCCACATTACAGCTCATCATTTCCACCTCTAACAACTGCTGTAAATGCCTCACGTGAACTGGCTTAGCACCACCCGGCTGGCCTGAGAAGCCAGAGCTGTAACCCTATGCCTTGAAAAATACTTCACATCCACATTTCGTATTAAACTCAACAATCAGGCATTTTAGACGTTCCCAGCACCTTCCAATTATCCAGGAGTAACAGGAACTGCAAAGATGTTGTAAATTAATACTGTTTAAAAGGCTTTAATGACAACTGTTCCTCATGTAGCACAGTGTTTCCAAAGACATTCCTTACTTCTCCCTCTTGATTCCTCTGAAAACCTGCCTTATATCACTAACCACGTAGGGTAACTTCAGTTACAGGTATTTTAATAGGGAAGATTTGAAAGCCAAGCCTCCATTCGCTTACTAGCCACTCCCAGGTTCAGGCTTCGGCACTTCCAGACAGTTTAAGGCTAGCAGGAACTATTACAAACATCTCACTCAAACTCCTGCACACCACCAGTCCAACACCACTAATGCCCAAAACGTATCAGGGCTGGATTTAAACGCTTTTCTGGACGCTTTTCTGGTCAGCCACTGCCAGAGGCAGGAATCACTGAGCCCCAGGCTCAAAGCTCAGAGAAAGCAGAGAAATTTATCTCCTGATTTCGATGAGCTTCAGATAAGGCTTCAAACCTGGAACTTGGCAGATCTTACTTAAAGATTCTAAACTCTCCAGAACCATCTGCTGGACTTTCGGGCCTGTACAGTTCGGGAAGTAGGATTGGGCTTAGGAGCTGAGAAAACTTGGGAACTCTTTTCTTGAAGTTAGTCTCACAGACTGCAGGGCATTCCTACAGGATAAGAGCACAGCCTAGCAGCAAACCACTTCCACATATGCCAATTCTTGAGCTGAAGAAGATCCTGTTATCCAGTATCTATTTTTAACAGGCATGAATACCCGGACTGATGGGTATGTTCTTGCATTTTAACGCAATCAAAGGCAATTCCCTTTGCAAACACATTGTTATTAGAAATGTTTTTAAAACGTCCACCTACTTTTATTGATGCCTTGTTTACAGGTATTACAGTTGATACTTTGGCTCTGCCCGTGTGTCTTTAAGTGGCTGGTGATATATGCTGCACTCAGAAGTTTACCACAGATATTACACGATACCTTTCCTTCATGGCGCACCATGTGTGTCCGCAGTCTGTCTTTGGTGGCAAAGGCAGCAGTGCACGTCTATATGAAGGACAACAGTTACACTTGAAGCGCAGACAGCATCATTACAGTATGAATTACATGCCCACTGTAAGCCTAGTTTACCTCGTGGGTGCAAACAGTATCCTAAGCATACTGACGACCTTAAGTTTTACCTGTACTCACAGAGAAACCAAATTTAAACTATCACACAGAGGCTGAAAATGGAAGTTGGCTCCTGAGACAATCAGGACAGAAATCATAACCTATGCCACTTGAACTTTCTTAAAATAGCGGGTTGCCTTACCTAGCAAAGCAAGAGGTAGCTTATTAATAAGAGCCTAGAACAGGCAACGTTGTTTTCTGATACAATTTTACCACACAAATACGAACCTGATATCTTAAATTGCTCAATTACTTCTGTTCCCATCCAAATTGGAACAAGGAAACGAAACCTTTTTCTCATGCTATTCTTTTTACACAAGACTTTTATTTAATATGATGAGTCACTAAAACACAGGCTGGAACAAGCGTGGCTATTCCAAGCAAAACAGTTAATTGTTCAAGGGCAGTCACGTTGTTTCTCTTATGCTCAGCCATCAACTTACGACAGCTTGCTTTCACCTTCCAGCAAAATAACGGATCTAGAAGCAACTATTCCAATCCATTTTAAATGGACATACTGGGAAACACGTTTAAATTGAATAGGCTGAGAAACATATTGCATACATGACTCCAGTAATCAGCACTGAGCTGAGGATGCTGCTACAATCCTACTACTAAGCTAAGCATATCGTAAAACAGAGCACTTACGTTGTCCTCCAAGTAGGCAAAAAGCCTCTAATCTCTCCCAAAAAGTAGCCACAGCATCCTTTTAAACTGCCTCTACACTTACATCAGAACTACAGGGCTGCTGCTATGTAAGGTGGATGCGACTTTAGTCCTAAACTTGCTCTTCAAAGAGAAGTCCAGGAGCCAACACAGTTCTGGAAAGATTATTCACCTGAGATTCTAAGGATACAATAAGGTATTGTTCTTAATAAATCATTTTAGCCCTTACTTGGCATTTGAAGGGTCTCTCTGTTGAGTGAACATGTTTAACGTGACAGCTTAAATGATCAGGCCTGCAAAGAAAGAGAGGAACAGAGAAGAACACGCATACTGTTACAAAGACATAGCAACGACACCTCGGCTAGCAGCGCCCAACGCTGCGCTGCTGACCCCCTGCAGCCCCCATCCCTCTGCGCAGCAAGCACAAACACGCTCCCCGCACCTACGCGGTGGCTTTCAGCTAGAGTAACACGTAGTTACGCTGAGACCCAACCTGCAGTTTAAAACTTAACGGTGTTCTTCTCACACACCCGAAAACGGTACGTGTGGTCGTACCTTGGGTAACGACCAACAGCTCTACAGGTTGAATTTTTCTCTGCTGCAAGCGCAGATGAGGATACAGCCAGCAGCAATGTGAGCTCCCCCACAATGCTCTGTCAGCACGCCTCAGCCTTGCTACCAGACACGGAGACGGCTTGCCTGCCGTGCCCCATCCGCTCACCGGCCTCGGCCAAGGCTGGTAACGGGGCTCCGTGGTCACCACCCGCGACACGGACACGTGTCCTTCGGGACCTGGATGAGGTCGCGAAATCATTTCAGAACACTCCCATAAAAGAGCGACCGCTTTTGGCCACTGCCAATCTGGCTCGGATCGAGACCCACACCCCGGAGGTAAACAAGGCTCTTTATCCCCTCACCAATATTCTAAGATGTCTGGTTCTCCTAGCCCCTCGCTATGATAGCTTAACCCTTCTTGGTTATGAAAAGCCAATACGTGAGCTCGCCTGGGATTTTCTACATGGTACCTCGAGAAGCCTTTTCCACAAACACCACAGGTGTATGGTTTCGTGATGCCACCCTCGTGAGACCTCACGTGGTAGGTCATGCGATCCTTTCTCTTGAAGCGCTGATTGCAAATTGGACATTCAAAGGGTTTTTCATCTGAGTGGGACAGCTTGTGCCGGTTGAGGTGGTAGACATCCCTGAAGGCCTTTCCGCACATCTCACAAGCGTGGTTCTTCTTCACGGGCTTGCTGGGCTTCTTCACCGTCTGAGTCACTGCCATGGCCGTGGCGCCGGCACTGCTGCTGGGGTTGGTGGCAGAGGAAGACGTAGTGACTGTGGAGAGGATGCCTGCGATAGTCGAAACCAATGAACTTCGGCTGTTGTCACCAGCGATGGTCGAGATTAGGGGCACCATTGTGGTGGGAGTTTTCTTTGGCCGTGACACTAACTTTATCCCTGTGTGGCAGGACTCGTGACGCCTCAAATGGTAGCTGTCCCTGAAAGCTTTGCTGCAGTAAGTGCACACAAAGGAGGTTTTAGGTTTTTCCTTTTTAATCCCAACAATAGCATCCTTTAACGTTTCTGGTGCAGGCTGAGGTTTCTGCGTTATTGGTAAGGGCAGAATCGGCTTCTGATCGGGTGGCTCAACAGCAGAGCTCAGGAGAGGCAACAAACTGTTCTGTGCTGCCTGCTGTTGGTGATGTGAGGCTTCGTGTGCCTAAAACCAAACATTCACACTTAAATTCTATTGATGGGTGCCCACTCTGACACGGTGAGAACATTTACAAGCTACAGGAAAGCACATTCTAGACCAAAAGCCACCGCAGAAACAGCTGGAAAAGGCGACATAGTTTTGGTTTTCGGACAGGATAAACCGCTCGCGCTTTAAACGCATTCGCTGTGCAGATTCTGTGGCAAGTGTAGGAAGGCACACATCATAACAATCAAATAATTATTACGTTTCCGGAGGGCAACACTTCTTATGGAAAACAACTCGGCGCTTGTCAGATCTTTTACTAACACAGCGTTTGATCTTTACATAACAGATAACCTGTTTTGCTAACGATCGTATCAGATGCCACCTTGGGACTACCTTTGGAGCGCACGAACGTACTGATGGGAGTTGCAAAATCACGCCCCACCTTTAAGCCGAGCCCAGCGCACGTTGAGAACTGCAGCCACGGAGCGCCAGGATGCGATAAGGCATCTTCTTTAAACAGCGTGTTCCTACCAGTGTGTTAGCGCTGAAACCAAAGCAGCTTGAATCGAGAGCTGTCTAAAGCCACTTTTCTATATTTAGCAGGTTCCTGCTGCATTTATACGCTGACCGCTGCGTTCTTTGCGTCTGGGAACTAATAAGAATAGCGACATGTTCTTTTTCTCTCCATCAGCATTTACTTTGTGATAGGAAGAGAAGCTAATCGATAAGCACTGGTAGACATCTAGAGATGCTGCAGAACACAGCTGGGGGGGGCAGTTGGAAAAAAAAAAGACCTGAAAGCTGTTTCAAAGCAGCTGATACCAACTGACAACTACAGAATCAGCGGGTGAAGCCGAAGGGCAAGGACAGAGCGGGACCCCCCGAGCGTGCCGTGGCAAGCACCGCTCAGCCGAGCTGCAGCCTGCGCTGCTGCGGGCTGCTCCACACCACGCTCCTGTTAGGCGCTGTTTATTCTACGGCAGAAAACACTGTTATTAAAATTCACCCAGTCAGACTGGGACAAACCCCTGGCAGATACAAATTTAAAGTGGTGTAGAAACCACACAGACCAATTCAGCCTAATGGAGCATTAAAATAAACCACTCCAGCACCTTAAGCCAGTTCAAGCGCGTCTGTATCCAAAGATGCGCCTCAGTCTCATCAGACCCGTTTTAAATCAGTCTCGCTCTTAACGCAGCCTGCCAGCTCTGAAGCTGAGTTCGGGGAAACTTCCATTCCCATCAGATCAGCAGTGCAGCCTTCCAGCGCTTCCTCCCTACGGCTTCCTTCACCAAATAACACGACCTGAGGCTGTAAGAGCTGAATAAAACGCTGCGCTGGCCTGCATCCCCCAACTTGTCTACTTTCACACTGGTTGAGGACGGACAGCTTTACAAAGCGCGCTCAGGCTAACACTCCTCCTACGTGAATCCGTCTCCTCGCGTCCTTTGGAGAAATCAGTATTTCTACAAGCTGACTTTGGGACTTTTTCTTAGTTGCATCCCAGCTCCGGCCGCCGTGCCTCTCCCCATCGCAGCCACCTCGGTGCGACCCTCCCGGGGCTGCAGGCGGGCGCCCGCCTCCTCCCGCAGCCGCACAAGCCCTGCATCACTTTCACCACGCTTTTTTCAGGAGCGCGATGCCGGTGATCTTTGGATAAAAGCCACCGGTGGATACAAACACTAACCCACGTGGGCAGGAATACGTGCTCCCTAACACTGCGAGCCTGCCTGACAGGAAAACGGCTCACGGGAGAAAGCCCGGATTCGGCGTGATGACGGGAGACAGAACCTGTGGGAATCGTTAGGAGCCAGGACAGCCCGTCCGGTTTTATCTGCGCTTTACGTCCCATCTGTGCCGAAGCCTGGGATGCAACAGGTACGCCGGGCATCACCGCAGCGCCGGCCGCAGCAGCCGCCCCACGCAGCAGCGATCGCCGCGGGGTCGAAGGCGGAACGCTCCCGGAGGCTACGCTGCTGCGTCAGGGCAGGGCACAGGCTCCAGCGTCTCCGTTCGACTTCTGCCTGACTTCAGCGACAACTGTGGCTTTTCCACCTTTTATTTGCTGTGTTTTTAAAGAGCGGCTGGGACATCTACATCGCACAGAAGGAACAGAGTACGTACAATAAGCATCGAAAGTACAATATTAAGCAAGTTGTGCACTTCAATACAATTTTAATTTTAAAAAATTCTTAAATGTTTTACAGCCAACTTCAAGTAAGCATTAAACAACGTTGTTAAACTGCACCAGAAGACACTTCAGAGCACCTAAGGATAGCTCCAGAGATACAGTTTCAAAGGCAGAGCTGGCAGATCGGATAATAGAGAGCCCAAATCCTTTGGACAAGGTTCAAACTTTTGCAGTTTATTGGTATTTTTAAGCCTTAAAGAATCGCCAGCACTTCAAGGCAATGATGCACTTGCTCCTACAGCACCGACAGAGACGGTGGATGTAAAACAATGTATATTCATCAGGCTACGCCGCCGCTGCTTATGTAAGCCTGCTTATCTCGGCTCCCAGATAGCCGGCGTCATTAGCAGCGCTGCCTCTCTAACAGCCCTCTCCGCAACAAGCGGCGTGCCTCAGTTTCCACGGGCTGCTTGCCTTAAAGCTTTTTAAAAAAGGATCAGGCGGTATTTTTTTTTAACTTGCTGCTCGAGGACGGGGGGACAGCACCTGCTGCACGCCTCTCGCGAGTCATTTTTATTCAGGCACAGAGCACGGTTTTACTTGACCTGGCATTCACGTCAAGTCAACATTTTTGCGATATTTTGATCGCCTGGGACAGGCTCTCATGCAGAATACCCTCGTTCTATCACTAGTTTTTTCTTTCCTGGGGGGGCAGTAAACAAAAAAACCCTGTAATTCGTGACTCGGAGTGGTAGGATGTGGCATTGTGAACTTCCAGTCCCGGAGGCTAAAATACTTTTGCGCTCCAGCCTTAATGTGAGAGCAACAAATTAGCATGAGTCATATCTTGAGCACTCTGTTTGATGGATGATTCCTCCTCACATTAACAGATACAACTTTCACTTTCCAAGCAGATACTAACAGTGGTTTTCAAAATATGTATCTCAGGGACTAATAAGCGCCAAACAAGAGCTGCTTATTCAGTCTCACAATCGTTTCTTTAGAAAGATACAATCCATCAAAACGCCACCTAAACGCACCCAAACAACTTTATTTGGAAAGAGCAATTTACAGCCACAGATCCCATCGCTAGCAGGACTGAAATTCCGACATCGCAACCTCCTGTAAAAACATTTGGCTCAAAATTACAACTTTACACACCGTGTGTTAAGCTGTCCCTCAGAAATCCTGTCACAGCTGAAACTCGCGCTGGGTGCAACTCCCCCGGGGAGAATGAGCGTGTACGTCCCGTCACTGCGTTCGTTATTTAACTGATACCGGGGAGCGGGGCCGGGAGGGGCTCTTAAATCCACTTTTTGTTACTAGTTTTAACTAATCAGCTGGATGGCGCCTGACACGCTGTTGGCGAGAACGGGAAGAAGAAAAACCAGCGTCACATCAGGAGTATCTTAACAGCGCTTTCTGCTGGGTGCATCGGGATGCTCGCACCCTACATCGTTGCTTTTAACAAAATGAATCAAGAAACAATATTCGGCATTTATTATGAGGTCTTAAAGCTTTATTATTGGGGGGGGGGGGGGGAATCGGAGGAAAATTTCCACATCACAGTTTTACGAAGATGCTTCCAAGTCGCACGTAGCTAAGTACGTTAGGAAAGTGAACTGCTGGCTCCTTAATTAAAAGCAGCAATGCCTTCTCCTAAATCAAAGCGCGACACCGCTGTTTCAAAATACAGTACGCTTCGGAAAAAAAAAAAATGAAGAGGAGCAGCAAGAAGCTGGACACGTACTCGAAAGTACGGCTTGGCACTTCTCGCAGAGGTTGCTGCAATACTGTGCTGCCAGCCTACGAATAATTTCCCCTCGAAAACGCTCAGCTGCGAGCCCGGGAGGCAGAAAGGCGATAAACCAGCCACGACTCGGAGGGAGATGGCCCTAAACTAAGGAGATTAACTTCTTAGCGGGAAGTTTCCTACGTGCGAATCACAACTGCCCACTAGAGTGAGAAATAATTCGCCAGACCTCAGCCAAACCCGATGGCATCACCCGCATCCACCACCAAAAAGCGGCAAACCCAGCGCCCCGCTCCCGGTCCCCGGCACATTCCCGGCGTGTTTTCGGAGGCAGAGCACCCGAGCCACTGACTCATCCCTCGCTACTTGCAAGGGAATAATTTTTCCCTCTCTAAAGGAACGGTGCTCGCTCTTGGCGGATTTATTCATTCAACTCAGGTTTTCAAACTCGTGTCACGGGCTGGGTCTGGGTTGGGTTCCGAGGAGGGCAGTGAGTAAGCGAGTGACCGCCGCCGGGACGGTGCAAAGAGGATTATTTTACCTTAAGAAAGGTGATGTGCGGGGCTTTATTTTATTTTTTTTCTTTTTTGCGCTGCTGCTGCAATTCCCCATTTTACGTTTTCAAGCTCAGAAAGAGCAGGAGGCATCAGAAAAGAACCCGGTGGGAAAGGGCTCGGCTCACAGGGGAGGATTTTTTTTTTTTTAATTTTTTTTTTCTTTTCGGTACACTGGATTTTTCTCCGGAATTACATAAACAGCGGTGCTTCTAAGTCAGCCTTTCGCAGGCAGAAGGGGGGAAAGCTGTGACTCAGTTGGCCAAGGGAGGGGTTGCACGCCGCACCGGCCCCGTCCCTCCCCGCTGCCGCTCGCCTTTCGCCAGTTTTTACAAAAACCCGGCCCGCTCGCGTCCTATTTTAAAAGAAAACAAGCTCCGTCGTCAGCCGGCCCCTGAGCCAGGCTGGTTAAAGACGGATTAATTTATTCTCCCAGACACGGCGCTTGTTCCACCGGGGTTTTGTTAGAGCCCGGTGGAAGCCTGAGGCGTTGGGGTGGGTTTTGTTGTTGTTTTTCTTCTTGGCGGGGGGGGGGGGGCGGGGGGGGAGGGAAAAACAAACAAACAACAAGAAAAAAAGAAAAAAGATGCGATTTCGGGGTTTTGGGGGGGAGAGAAAAAAAATTTAAAAATTAAAATATAAACGTTGCGGTGGTTTTTTTTTTTTCTTAAAGAAGCCCACGAGTGAGCGGCGGGGCGAGCGGCCGGGGCGGCGGCGGAGCGCGGGCGGGCAGAAAGTGCCGGAGCGAAGCGAAGGGAAGCGAAGGGAGCGCGGAGCAGCGGGGCCGGGGCAGGCGGTGCCCCGGGCGGGCCGGGCAGGCCGGGCCGGGCGGCGGGAGGCGGGCGGGAGGCCGGGCGGCGGCGCTGACTGACAGCCCCGGCCTAGCGGGGAGCCCGGCGGGCGGCCGCGGTCGCTGAGGGGAGGGGGGGGGGGGGGGGGGCGCGGGCAGCGCCGGCCGCCGCGGGGCCTCACCTGAAAGAGGAACGCGGTCCAGTTGGCCTCCATGGCGGGGGCGTCGCGGCCCTCGGCGGGGAGGCGGCGGCGGCGGCTCCGGCGGCGCGGTCCCCCCCCCTCCCTCCCCCGGGCCCCAGCTACATGGAGCCGACAACAAAGCGGCGGCGGCGGCGGCGGCTCAACATGGCAGCGCCGAGCGGCCGCTTCCGCTAACCTCCGGGCTGCACCACTGCGGCCCAGAGGGGGGAGGCGGCGGCGCGGAGGCCCGGCGGGGCGGCGCGGGCCCGGGCCGCCGCAGCGCCGCCCCCGCCGCTCCCTTCGCCTCGGGGCGGGCGGCGGGGCCGAGGCGGCGCGGCGGAGCGGCGGGGAGGGCGGCGGGGCCGGGGCGGCGCGGCTGGGCCGGCCGCCCCCCCCCGCGGGGCTGGCAATGGGCCGGTCCCGGGCTGGGGAAGCCGAGGCGAGCTGTGGCGAGAGAAGATGGAGGAGCGGGCGAGGTGTCCAGGGCCGCCGCCGCCGCCTCGCCCGGGCCCGCCGAGCCGCCCGCCCGCCCCTTCTCCCCTCCCCGCCCGCCGCCCCCGCCCGCCGCGCGGGGAGGGAGCCGCGGGGGCGGCGGCGGGCGGGGGCCCCGCGGGGGAGCGGGGCCGCCCCGGGGCTCGCCCAGCTCCGCGCCGTGCTCAGCCCCCCCCCCCCCGCGGGGTCCGGCCGCGGCGCGGGGCTCCGGGGGGGCAAAGCCGTTCGTGGGGCAGCGCCGGCCCCCGGCCCGGCCCCCCGCTGCCGCCGATCCCGGTCCGAGCCCCAGCCCCGGTCCCAGCCGCCGGCTGCCCGCCCGTGCTGGCGTCCGAGCCACCTCCGCCGCAGCACCCGAATGCAAATCAAAGCCACAAGCAATTAAGCACAGGCTTCCCGTTAATTACGTGTTCACACGCCTCAAGCGCGTCCCTGGCAGGCGACGGGACGGGGCCCGCAGCTCCGGGTGCGGGGACGGCTCCCAGGGCTGCCCCGGTGCTCCCCGGGGCACAGGGAGGGCCGCGGGGCACAGGGTGGGTGCGGGGAAACCGGGCGTGTGGTGGATCGGACGCGTGGTCAGCCCAGACCTCTGCTCGCCGGCTTCCCCGGCGCCGGGAGAGCTGAGAACGGACTCACAAGGGTTTATTCTATTTTCCTGGCTCCGATCGATGCCCTTTGCTCGGGCGCAGACCCGCGCCGAGCCACGCTGCGCATCTGATGCCTCGCCCGCTTCCCCAGGAATGCCCGGTGGGTCGGGCGCTCGAAGAAACACAGCCCCGTCGACTTCAGCGAGCGGGGCTAAATGCGGCTCGCGTCGACGGGAGTTTCCCACGGCGCTTCCTCCCTCGCGGGAGAGCCGGGTGGTTTTTCTCGCCTCCTGTTGAGGATAACGCGAAGGCCGGCGGCGAAGCCCCCGCTCAGCGTAACGCCGGTGCCGCGGCGGCAGGGACCCAGCGGCTGTGGGCAGCGGGCTCGGCGGGGGTCCCAGCCCACCCGCTCAGCCGGCGCCTTGTGCAATCTTGGGCGAGTCACCTGGCTCCACGGCGCTGGTCCTCGGCCCTCCCCGAGCGTTTCTCCACTTTCCGAGGGCGTTGCAAAACAGCGGTTGTTCTGTTCAGGGTGACGCTTGCCATCTTTTCGTGCCTCTCGGGCTACCGGCTCTCTTTTTTCCTGCAAACTCCAGCGCTGGAGTCGAGTGATTGGGTCAAAATCTGTTTGTGTTTTTTAAAAAAACCCATTTCTTGGCCTTGCGACCCAAGAGGAGAGGTTATGGGTACGCGCCCGGGGCGGCTCGGCGGCCTGGAGCAGCCGGACCCGCTCTGAGCACCCGCCTGCCCCGGGGCATCTGGAGCCTGCTTGGTTTGACCCCCCCGGTGGGCACCACGGAAGACCCCCGTGCCGATGCCCGGCGGGCAGCGCTGCAAACGGGCGGAATCCCGCCCTGCGCTGCGGGAGCTCCGCGTGGAGAAAAACAAACCGGGAAGAAAAAAGGAGTCGCAGGGGTTTGCAGCACGGGCGCTCGCCCCGCCGGCGTCGCAGCAGCCCGGCTCGCCCGCAGGCGGTTTGCTCTGCTCGGCGGCAATGCTCTTCCCAGCCGGCGTGCCCGCGCCGGAGGGTTTCCCTCTCCTCTCCCGCCCTTTATTCCGCCCCGGCGCTGCCTCCGGCAGAGCAGGGCTGCGGGAGAGCCGGGAGAGGAAACCTGCGTCTGGGGGACACCACTGCCGCTCCCGGTTATTTTTCTCCGGGTCGGTCAGTTATTTTTGTGAACGCTTATTAATGAAGGCTTGGGAGAGCTCGCTTTGTTCAGGGCTCACACTCACTTCAATTAAAGGCTAAGAAAACCACCCAAGCGTATCACTGAGTCATCGAAGAAATCCCGATGAGCACGTAGGAGGCTCAACTCCACGTTCTTGTTGTTTTTACAACTAAAGAACCAAGAGGGGATACAGAAACAGAACCTCGGAGACTCAAAGCCTGCTTACCAAGTCAGAGGAGCGGGACAGTGAGCCCAGAGCCCGCTTTTCTCTCGACAGCGTCCGGCTGAGCCCCCCCAGCCCCGCTCGCCCACCCGACACATCCCGCAGCGGGGCAGCCATCGCCGAGGGAAAAGCTGGGTCGGGAGCACAGCGAGCCGGGGTGCTGCAGGGTCCCCGGGGGGAGAAGGAGCTCGCAGGAGCTGCGCTTACGGAGGGCAGGTCTATGCCAAAACCTGACGAACTTTCCTTTACCCAGAATTATACCTGGAAATATAAAAAGCCACAGCGTTTGAAAACGCGTATTTACATTATACATGCCCCAAAGCAGAATAAACAAAGGTTAGATTTGTAAACTCTCCATCTTAATTAAAGCAGCACTGCTTTGGACAAACCCACAGAACAGGTGGCTCGAAGTGATGTGTTATTGAATTTATACCTTCCAGCTCCCTTAGTCATCGCTCCGGGACAGCGATAGCATCAGCAGCCACTCCGCAGCCGCGCCGGTACCCGCGGCGAGCGTGCAAAGGGAATTTCCAGGGCACCGCGTGGCCCGTTTCCCGCCGTCCCGAGGCTGCTCTCCTCTGCCTTTGCAAACAGAAATCTTCCCCGCTTTCTTCCTCAGCACCTCCCGCCTCGTTGGGAAGGACGGGAACGCTGCCGGCGTGTCCCCCGGTTCCGGCACCCGTGCCGAGCCCAGTTGTGGGGAGCCTCCCGGGCTGCCCGCCGGTGCCACCAACGTGCTCTGCCTGATGCCACTGAAACCCCCGCGCAGCCCTCGGCCGGTCGCGTCCCCGCCGGCCGCCCCGCACGTGGCTCCCCGGGGCCGTCCGCCGCCAGAAGCAGCAATACCCGCGGTGAATTTGTCCAACCCGCGTCGTGGTGCGACTCGTACGGAGAGGAGCTGCTTCCCCCGCTGCGCTCGGCCACGAAGCGGTTAACGAAGTGCCTCTCTGCAGAGGCGCCATTAGCTGTCCTGCCTGCTGGGGAAGGCGCGGGGCAGGGGGACGAGCTCCCCGAACCCCGGCCTCTCATCCCGTTACCCTGGCAGAACCCCCTGTGCGTCAGGACCTGCAGTGGGACACGAGCCATCAAGCAATATTTTGCTTTCCTGCTGCCTGCACATCTCCCGGGGTTACGGAGCGGATGAGCTGGGCTGGGCAGGCGTGCGTGCACCCGTGCACCCTCCTCACCCGGGACCTTCGCAGCCGCAGCGCCTTCCCCAGCCGCTGCCTGCCTGCCGACACGCCGTGCTCTGATTCCGTTCGGCGAGCATGTGCTTGCGTCGCTAAGAATAGAAAATGTTGTCAAATATTTCAGCTTTGGAGGAGCCCCTTTCTGTTTGCGCTCTGCTCCCCGAGCGACGCGGCGTGCTTTGAATTTCACAGCTCCATGGGGCTGAAGAGCCCTCAAGTGTGTGAATACGCCGCGATGGCATTGCCGAGGACGTGCTCCCCGCCGGCAGCTTCCCTGCAGCTGCTCCCCAACTTTGTGTCCTCTCTGGTTTCTCTCTGTGCAGCCCCAACATCCCTCTCAGACTGACCAGGGGAGCTAAAAAGAGACAGTAAAGACGTCACCAGGAACAGGTTGAAGCAGAGTGTGTGCCCGTGCCGAAGCCTCAGCCTCCCTGGCAGCGCGGCCGTCCCGCGCCGGCTCACGCCATGGGATGATTCGGCGTCCCCTGAAGAGCATCCCACCGCATCCCTCTGCCCAAGCACGTCAGGACAGGGGGCAACGGGCACAAACTGAAGCAGAGGAAGCTCCAGCTGAACCCGAGGAAGAACTTCTTCCTTCTGAGGGTGACGGAGCCCTGGCCCAGGCTGTCCAGGGAGGCTGTGGAGTCTCCTTCTCTGGAGATATTCCAGCCCCGCCTGGCTGCGGTGCTGTGCAGCCTGCTCTGGGTGACCCTGCTTGGGCAGGGGGTTGGGCTGGGTGACCCACAGAGGGTCCTGCCAACCCCCACCATTCTGTGACTCTGTGATTCTGTCCTGACCAGCAGCAGAACGCGGGTGGAGGGTGCCGTGGGGGCAGGAACCCACGGTTGCCATCCCTGCTGCCGTGCCAGCCCGCTGCCGTCCACGCCACGCTCCGTCCCGCGGCCCCGGGGCTGCCACGCACGCCTGCCGCAGGGCTCGGCAGAAGCGCTGCCGCTGCAGAGAGCACCGTCGCCTTCTCGTAATTAGCGCATCTGAAAGATCGCTCCACTTTTCAAAAGAGGAAAATAGGATGCAGGAAATTACCAGCCAGCTCGGCTGAATCACCGCAGAAAGGCACTATGACGATCAATGGAGAAGCAGCGAGAAGCTCCTCCAAGGGAAGGAGCCTCGTTAGCGGGGCTCAGCGGGGATGGCTGAGCGCTGCTCCACTCTGTTTTCACGTTTTCAGCTCCGAACTTCGAGGTACGCGTCGCCGCAGCGGGGATGCGCGAGGCGGTGGGGAGGGAAACTGGAAGAGCCAGCGCGATGCCCGCAGCAGGGCAGTCGTGGTACCCCAAGGGCCGCATGCTGTCCCGCAGCGGGGACACCTCGGGGTCCGTGCAGAGCCGGCATCGCTTGCCGGGGTCCCCGAGAGCTGGGCAGTGCCCGTGCCCCCGCCAGGCAGGAGAAGCGCTGCGGCTGCTCCGGGCTTTTTCCCTGGTAAAAGCACTGCCGTGCCCAAGAGCCCTGCGGCGGTCACTCTGCTCCCTGCAGTTCCCCCTCTGCCACGGGAAACCCTCCCTGCATCCCTGGATTTCACCGTCCTCCCTGACCTCCGCCATCCCCGTGACTCCCGCACCGTCCCCTCTCCCCGCGGTGCCGCGGCGGGCGCATTCCCGCTTTCCCGCAGCCCGCGCTTTGCTTTCCGCAGCACGCAGCTCTGCTGGGGGCCAGCTCCCTTCCTCCACAGCCCCGACGCTTCCCGCTCAGCCCGGCACACGGGAGATGCTCGGTGCTGCCGGCCAGCGTGGCCTGCGGGACGGCGGCCAGCGAGCCCTGGCCGAGGAGGAGCCCGGCTATGTTTAGCCCTGCCGCCGGCGGGCAGCGTGCCGGGAAAGTGGCATTATCTCTTCCCACCTCCTTGTCCTCAGCTGTGCCGGAGCTAATCTCTGCTTGGCACCTTGGACGGCGGAGCTGCCCCGTGCCGCCAGCACCCGGTGTCGTTTTGTTATTATTTTGGTTATCTCCCTCGCAACTTTTTTTCCCCCAAAGCGGAGGCTGTCATCTGCCGTGCCGACGGAGCGGAAGAGCTGCCCTCCCTGCCGCTCGCCGCGCCGGCCCTGGGCACGGGCAGCAGGCTGCTGGCTGTGCCGCCGGCCTCCGGCACGCGCAGAATCGCTGCCCCTGCCCCGAAAGCGGGGCTGCCCGTCTCTGCTGCTGCCCACGGCGGGTGCACACGTGGGGGACAGCCCGGGGCAGCAGGCACACGGAGGGGTGCACAGCGCCGGGACCCTGATACCATGCCGTGCGGATTGCCCATGCGCACCATCAGATCCTCGGTTCGATGAACACATACGACTTATAGATGATTCTAGATATGATTATTATAGATTTCTAGATGATCAGCACAGAGGCACGCAGATACGCAGCATCTTCTGTTTCACACAAGTGGGCTGCAGAGCCCTGCCCGCGGGTGCTCGCCGGCCCTCGGCACCTTCCCTTTGAGCAGCCGCTGCTCTCCAGAAAAGCACCCGCAGTTCGATTTGAAAACTTCACGAGACAGAGCACGTACCAATTACTTAGCAGCGCGCTCCTCCGCTTAATCACCAGTGACCATTTTTAGTCATAATTCCTGCGGGGCCGAGGACTGCAGGGAAACATCCGCTCCCGCCTCGCTCCCCTTCCCACCATCTGCCCCGGCTCCTCCCGGGCACGGGATGTACGGCAGGCACGTCAGGTCAGCGCATTTAGGGAAAAAACACGGCCACTGAATTAGAGCAGCCGAGCCAGCGAGGAAATCCTAGCGCTAATCCCTGATCTTTCACTGACACACGGCAAAGCTGGGGCGAGCCGGCTGCCTCCCTCCTCCCCAGCCGCAGCTGGAAAAACGCGGATAATGCCGCATTACCTTCCCCGCAGGGCTGCTGCGATTAATAGCAGCGAAGAGCTCGGAAATCCTTCAGGGAAAGGAACGGGGGATGGCAAGGATTAATACCCAACTAGATGGCCGCGGTCCCTCGGGACCCGCTCGTGCCTCTGCCAACGCCGCGCCCCGTTCGCTTTACGCTTTGCTATTCAGGTTTGGTTTTTTTTCCCCGAGACCTGGGCGGTGTTTAATCTCGTTTGGCAGCTACGGATCGTCTCCGAAACGATCAATGTTTGTGCGTTGGTGTGCATCGCTCGGCTGATCCCGCGCCGGCCTCGGGCGGAGCATCCCCGCTCCGGCGAGGCGGTGAGAAAGCGGGCGGTCGCCCGCTTTCTCACCGCCTCGCCGGAGCGGGGATGCTGTGCCCGAGGCTCCCGCCATCCAAGGAACCAACTCAACCACATTTCATGAACAAAACCTTTGATGATACTCGCTGACCGCTGCCAAACCAGGGCGCGGGCACCCGGGCAGCTCTGGCTCACAACGAATTTCGGCGCCGCGGGGTAAAGCTCCGGCATCACGCTGCGAGTCGGGCAGGGGATGCTGCTCCTCACGCCGTCAGCTCGAGGTGCGCGGGGATGGAGAGGTGACGGGGGCAAAGGAGGCCGAGTCGAACGCAACCCGGAACTGCGCAGCAGTTTCCCCCCCCCCCCAACCCGAGTTTAAAACAATATCAAAAATTGCTAGGAAAATACAGACCTGCCCTTCATCAGAAGGAAAATACCCAAAGCTCAGCAAACTGCCAAGTTTTTCCTTTTTAAATTTCCGCCGGCGTGCTGGAGGCAGCTGCTTTCCGCGGCCTCTCGGCATCCCAGCCAGTAAAACAACTCTGCGGCGTCGGGAGCCGGCCCAGCGCCGGAGCCCTGGGTCCACGCTGGCAGATCCTCCCAGGTAGGCATCGGCGTGGTCCGAGCCAGGCTCCGTCACGTCAGCGGCTTCGCAGCGCGCAACCGAGTCACGCAAGAAACGGGTATTTTTTTAAAACAGTATTATACCCGCAGCGTGAATCGTTAGCTGACTCATAGAAATATGAAACTCACTTAAGGGACGTACTGGAGCTATTAGAATCCAGAGGTAATTACTCATGTGAACAATGCCCTTCTCAACTCTTTAATGACTACACAAATTAGTGCATAAAATTACGTTAACTACAGCTGTTGCATTCACACAGCCCTCCGGTTGGGAGGGGACGAGCAGCAGGCTGAGCCGGGACCCTCTCCCCGCCCGGGGCCGAGGGCCTGGCAAGGCTCCGTGTCCGTCCCGCGGTGACGCCAGGCTCCGTGCCTGTCCCATGGCAATGCCAGACCCCGTGCCCGTCCCGTGGTGATGCCAGGCTCCGTGCCCGTCCCGCAGTGACGCCAGGCTCCGTGCCCATCCCGCAGCGATGCCGGGCTCCGTGCCCGTCCCGCGGTGATGCCGGACCCCATGCCCATCCTACGGTGATGCCGGGCTCTGTGCCCGTCCCATGGCAATGCCAGACCCCGTGCCCGTCCCGCGGTGATGCCGGACCCTGTGCCCGTCCCATGGCGATGCCGGGCTCCGTGCCCATCCTACGGCGATGCCAGGCTCCGTGCCCGTCCCATGGCAATGCCAGACCCCGTGCCCGTCCCATGGCAATGCCGGGCTCCGTGCCCATCCCATGGCGTTGCCAGGCTCCATGCCCATCCTATGGCGATGCCGGGCTCCGTGCCCGTCCCATGGCAATGCCAGACCCCGTGCCTGTCCCGCGGCGATGCCAGGGTGAGACAACGAGCTGCGAGGAGCGCACGGTGCAGGTGCACACGTCGGACTCTGCGGTCTGGCTCAACTCGCCTTCTTCGGGCACGCGGGGATTTTAGGGAATGTTTGTTACACGGGGAACTTCCCGCAATCTCGATTTTCTTCTTTAATTTCAGCTACTTGATACGGCTTCAACTGCAATTCAAGACAAACGGCTCTTCGCTGTGCAGGTGCGGCGAGGATTATTTTGCGCTCGGCGTCGTGGACTCTCACCAAAGCTGCGCCTATTTTTAGCCAATCCAGAAATCACCGTGATTTTGCTGTACAGCTAAAAACTATCTGCTGTTATCAGGAGTCGGAAATCTCGAGCCACGACTCACCCGAGCAGATCAATGAATGAGTCTGCTGTTCTAAAGCAGAAGTTTCTGTTCAAAAAAACTAAAACAAACAACAAAAAACCCCAAACTGTGGTTTTGAGGAGAAACCACAAGTTTTCTAACCATTTCTAGTTCAGCGCTAACGCTCGGTTCGTTAAGCACCCCGCTGGCGGTAGGCTGTGCCCTTCAGGACAGGTTCCCTCCCTCCCGCGCCGCGATGGCAGCACCACGCCCGGCCACGCAGCCCCGACGCAGCGGCCCCACCGCACGCGGCACCGGCGGAGTCCCGGCGGAGAGCCGCTACCACGCTGCCGCCTTCGAAGCGCGGCGGCACCGGGAGGCAACGCTGCAGCTCCCCGCCTGCTGCCACCCGCCCAGACTCACCCGGTGCCGTCCTCGTGCTGGGACACAAAGTGGTTTAGCAGAGGGGGAGAAGTTCGGTTGCGCCCTCCGCTTTAACAGCGGCGTTTCCACCTTCCAGTTATCACCCCCTCACATCTTCGGAGCCAACAGACTCTGGGAAACACCGAGTTTTGGGACGAACACATTCACAAAAGACAGAATCACAGAATCCCGGCATGGTGGGGGTTGGCAGGGCCCTCTGTGGGTCACCCAGCCCAACCCCCTGCCCAAGCAGGGTCACCCAGAGCAGGCTGCACAGCACCGCGTCCAGGCGGGGCTGGAATATCTCCAGAGAAGGAGACTCCACAGCCTCCCTGGGCAGCCTGGGCCAGGGCTCCATCACCCTCAGAGGGAAGAAGTTCTTCCTCGGGTTCAGCTGGAGCTTCCTCTGCTTCAGTTTGTGCCCGTTGCCCCTTGTCCTGTCACTGGGCACCACTGGAAAGAGTCTGGCCCCATCCTCCTGACCCCCACCCTGAAGATATTTATGGGCATTTCTCAGGTCCCTTCACAGCCTTCTCTTCTCCAGGCTGAACAAGCCCAGCTCCCTCAGCCTCTCCTCGTAGGAGAGATGCTGCAGTCCCCTCATCATCCTCACAGCCCTGCACTGGACTCTCTCCAGTAGCTCCTCGTCTTTCTGGAAGTGGGGACTTCAAGACGACGCTCGGTGCCTCTGTTTTGATCTGTTTAAATCCTAGAAAACAGGCTCCCGGAACAAGCGCCAGCAGAACAGCTCCCGTGGTCTGACGGCTGCCTTCCAGCGGAACCTGCTTCCACTCGTTTATGCAGGACAATAAAATTAAGTTTCACCCAGCAGCTACAGCCAGTGAGGGGCCGACGCGCAAGGCCTGTGCCTGGAAGCCAGAAGTCCCGGCAGGGAAGCCACACCGGCGCCGACTCAGGCTCGTCTCCAGGCGCAGCCCGGGAAGCCCAAGGGGGGAGGTGGTGGCCCAGGGCCCCCCGGGCCACACCTGGCAGCAGCGACTGCTCCCAGAGCTCCGCTGACTCCGAAGTGTCCCAGCAACGATGCCGGTGGAGCCGAGAGACGCGGTGCCATTGAACACCGAGAGGCGGCCAAGCGCAGGCTCCTCCACCGACCTACTCCGAGCACTATCGAAACCGGTTTATAGCACAAGTCTTAGATATTAGTTTAATTGCTCTATTTGCAAAGGCCGTTACGTCACTGAGCGAACACGATGCTCCCCTGAAGATGGGGAGCCACGCCGGCTGCTGCGGATGAGAACCAGAAATCAAAGCACAAGGCACCGGGGGAAGCCTTGCCTCGCCCCGTGAAGTGGCTGTCCTACGCCATTCGCTGCACATCTGGCTGTCAGCACAAGGGTAGAGAAGATTTTACAAGGAAAAAAGGTCTAGGGGCACGAAACACCGCAGAGCTCCGCACCGCGAGCGGTTTATGACAGATCTCACAGCGCTTTACAGACACCAGCGCCGAGAACGCGACGGGGTACACACGGGGAACCCGGGGACGGGCCGGGGCGGAGGCACGGCGGCGAGAACACGGACCAGCAGCGCGCAGAGACCCGACCTCCCTCCCCTTGGCGCGGGAAGCCAGGAGAGCAAGCACTCCAGCACGGCTCCGGTCCTGTTCTCCGAGAGAAGCAGAGACGCAGCGTATCCACTTATCAGGGAGGATCCTTCTCGCAGGGGTGTGATGCTGCCGGGTCCAGAGCTTGGCTGGGAGGAGACACGGTCCCCAAATCCCACCACAGAGAGATGCTGGCGTCGCCGCCTGCTCCTCGGCAGAGTTCAGAGCCCTCCCGCGCTCCTCGGGGAGGAACAGCCACGCACCGCGCCGGGTCGATCTGGAGCAGACCATCGCCAAGCGCTTCGCGCTGCCGCAGCTCAGCCCCCCGCGCTCCCCTCACCGCCTCTAACGCTACAGCTGGGACAGGCACTCCCGTCCCTCCAAGTCAGCTGAACCACCCCTTGAATTAGCGCTCCAGCACATTAATTAGCTCCTTACGAACTCAGTTACGACCACTGGCTCTGCCTGGACCCCGTGGGTCAGAACCCAGACTCGTATGGCAGAGGGGACTGTGACCCCCGCGCCTCCCCCGCTCCCCTCCCAACCCCTCCGCAGTCAGAAAGCGCCTCTCTCTCCGAACACCGCTTCAGCTCAGTCAAACCAGTCTCCCCAGGTCTCCTTTCGCGAAGGAAAACGTTCTGCCTCCCCGAGCACGCTCAGACCTTGCTCTAGAACTGCTCCAGTTTCACCTTTCCTGACCACAGTCAAGAACTAACCAGCACCCAGCGGGGTTTGGGGTCTTCTGGGCCAGACGTCCCCTCTTCAGTCGCGCACACCCACTGCCTGCTCCACTCCTGTGCTTCCCGCACCCCAACAAACGAACTTCTCTGGCAAGAGCCACCCCACCTTCGCACTCCCCGGCTCACCCCGCTCATCCCCACAGCTCTCCCCACCCGGCATCACCCCACGGCCACTCGAGCACCTGAGGTCACTCTGCCCTGCGCCTAACACAGCTTTTACCTCCCCCTTGCCCAAATACAGCGCTTTACCAACAGGATTTCATCATTTTTGAAAAAAAGAAATTACATCTCACGTACACATCTTTGGCAACACAGTATTTCTGCAGAGAAACCCCGCTCTGTAACACGCTGCTGCCTGCCACCACGTGCAGCACCCTGCAGGGCGTTAGGCACGCCGCACCCGAAACCCAGCTCTGCTACTCCTGCCCCAGACACAAACCCCACCTCACAACCTGCCCTACTCCACGCAGGACGCTGCTTCTCCCTGCCCCACAGCAGCCTACACCACCCATTTCTGCGCAGCAAGGTGCACCTTATTTACACAGGTACCCTACTCCAACACCAACGCGGCTGCCACCTGCTCTGCCCTCCCGAACAGCAGTCACACCGTGCGGGAAGCGGCACCGCGCTGACGCGTTGCTCTGTAACTCACCGCGAGTTCAACTCGGAGTCAAACAGAACCAACGCCATTTCATCAGACAACCAAAGGAACCTTCCGGCGCTTCCTAGGAAGCAGTGAGAACATTCCCCGCGGGAAGGAGCTGCGCTGCCCGCCCGGTGTCCGCACTCGGCGACCTGCGCCAACAGCCCGGCTCGCAGGGCCCGCAGCTGCCTCCTCGCCACGGCCCCGCGGGCACCGGAGGGTTCACACACACCGGTGCCACCCGCGTTTATTTTGAAGAGGATTGTGGGGGCAGCGCCGAGCCCGATCCCTCTCACGCTCGCCCTTTGTCATCTCTTTAGAAACGTATCACTAGCAACAACATTAATACTCAAGCATCCTCTTTCAAGCAGCGAGAATTCTTTCTTTTCCCCTACTCCCAGAACAAATTCCACCCATTTCCCGGGGAACTGATCCTTTATTGAGGAGCAGCTCAAGCGTCAACGCTTCCTGTGAAACACTACATCTCTGTCCAACACAAAAGCCTTTTGTCCCCAAACTCGCCGTTTAACAATGCCGCAGGGGCCAGCAGAGACCAAGACCCTGAGCAACAAATGATGACAGCCATGCACGTTTTTTTAAAAATTTTATTTGTCAAAGAAAAAAAAGGCAATAGCCAATTGAAAACCTACTTAATCTTTAACTCCAATTTTTGTCTTTAAATTTAGAGAAATGACTTATTTACTTTTTTTTTTAAACAAACCCCCCTTTTTCCCCTTTAACGTTTACCATCTACTCGTGCTGAATCCTTCCAAGGAGATTGCTCCAGCGTACCTCTCCAGGTCCTCGCTTTGCTCCTTTTACCAAAAAAATGAAAAACTCCATCGCGCATCTTAAGGGCTCCAATCGTCAAAAATAGGAGAAAAAAAAAATCTTTGGAATAGCCAATTGAGTTGAATAAAAAAATCCACACGAATGCGGTTTGGTTGGGGCAGGAATCCACTCCTATGTTCCTGGTAATTTGATCCCGCTCCATGAATCCTTGTAATTCAGCCTCCCTATCCTATCCACATTATGATTTGAATCCAATGATCCAGCTCCAAGGATTGGGATCCAGTGAGCCCTCTCCAATCCAAACCTTTATAACCAGCAAAACCAAAAAAGAGGAGGCAAAAAGTTAGATACTGTAATGAAAAAATAGGATTCTGGGGAATGATCAGTTATGTTTGCCATCAATTAATGCAGATGTACATTAATAACTATCAATTCCCCAAAACAAACTTTTGAATGGCGATGCTCAGATAATTTTTAGAAATGTTAATTACTACTTGGAGGAAACATTGTAATATTTACAATATGCCAACTGAAAATGCCAACATACTCATTGCTCGTAGGGTGGTGTGCTACAGGTTTTGTGGTTGCAAAAAATGTTTATGAAACTGGAAAAGCTTACTGCTAAAGCTATCCACCTACTGCACGTCTAAACTATAGCTAGCACTCCCAGCTGGAAGGTAACAAAATTAACTAACCGAGTTCTCAAACACAGCCGTGAGTCAACTGCGAATTAGTCTGAGGGGGCAGGGCTGCGACTTCAGAAATTATTCCCAACTAGGTTTTCTATTTTTGCTTTCACTCTGATACTTTAAAAATGAAATAGCAACGCTGTATCAGTCACACAGAGGACATGCAGATTTTAGCAGTATTGATATTATACTCTGATTTAAAGATACCCTTGATCTACTACAAGTGTACAAATACTACATAACATTAACACTTGTAACCAAATGCTGCATGACTAAGTAAACCAATACTCCCACCCCCAGCCCAGTTTATTCCTTTCAAAATCTAGAACGGAATAGAGTATTACAAAAGCAAGTATTTAGCCACAATTGCCCCCCCAACAAAAGTTTTAAAGAAAAGAGCAATTGCGGCCTGCGGTAACTACAACATGCCTGAAGCGACACGTAGGTGCACGGACTCAATTAACCTGTCTCTCAGTATAAGGTCAATACTGCCAAGTTCATCTGTGACAATAGCACTTGGAGTCATACCATTGCCTCCATTATTGATCTGATCCTCCTCAATCCTCCTTTTGACAATCCTAAAATGATTGACATGTGCTCCACAATCCTTTAATCCAAAGCATTCTTAATCCATCTCTTCAGATATGTCTACAGAAAGACACACGAAAAGGCAAGATAAAATATAAGATCCCCCAGAAGAGACAAGTTAGCCACAAACATCCCAACATCCCCAGCTCGTATAAACCACAGCTGAACACTGAGACATTTACACAGCAATACCACAGCTTGAAGAATGTTGGTATTTAACTAGAACTGAATCGAAACAATCCTGACTGACACCAATTAAAATACAATTTACCAAAGACATGAGGGGAATGTTGATGTTAAGGAGCAGATACTCACTAGGGATTTTACACAAGAATGCAATTCAACACTTCAGCCAATTTGAATAAAACAGTTTGAATTAAAAAAAAAAATGAAAGACTCTACTAAGTAAAGGAAAACTGTGTACAACATGGGGTTCTACAAAAAGATCAGAGCTAGTGATCATTTATGTACGAGATCGGGATCTGCTGTGGCGGGGAGAGTAGCGTGGAGATCCTCTGCTTCTTCTTGGGGAATAACTGCGGCTTCTGCTGTTGCTTCGACTACGGCTTCTGCTACGACTACGGCTGCGTGACCGAGATCTTCCATAGCTTGGACTTCTTGGGCCATCAACTTTAACACGGATGTAGGCAGTTTCTCCCTATTGAATAGACAGAACTTTCGATTGAAAAGTCTAGGCTTTAGGGCCATCTTTTTAGGCATGCTGACAGATGAAGATTATCGTTTACTACAGCACGGAAACAGACATCCACGCTTTAAAGTCTATCTCCTGACAAACCGACCACAGACTTAAGTTAGCTGCCTTGCACGTAAACGATGAATGCCACACATTCCTTACCTTCAAATCCTACTGTTAAGCCCCTTGTATCCAATTCTGGCCAAAGAAAGTAAGTATGAAACCTACCTCGTGAGATCTAAATTTAGTGTTATCCAGTTTTCGCACAGCGTAGGTCATATCTTCCTTCCGTACAAACTCCACGACACCAGTGCCATCTCGGAAAACATCAGCATAACATACATCACCTGCCTCACGCATGTGATCCTTTAAATCCTGCCAACTCCCACTCGGAGGCAGCCCTAGACGAAAAGCGAGGCATTGCTTTAACACCGGGCTACGTTCTCCCTGCCTGTAGTAACAGCGTCGGCTCGCAGCAAACAAAAGAGACTATTTAGCAAGCAGAGGGGCTGCCTCGAGGAGCTGCTCGCATCGCACGGGCGCAGCATTCCTCCCAGGCTACGCGAGGCAGAGCTTTTTTAAGAAACGGCTTAGGGCTGCATCCCCCACCCACTCCTCGGCGGGGAAGCCGCAGGACCCCTCCCCCCGACAGGGAAGCACCGGGACCAAGACAGAACAAGGACTCACCCGAGACGATCACTCTGTACTCCGAGCGCCGGGACGGGGGCCCGTACCTGCCCCGGGGGGCGCCGCCCCCGCCTCCCCCGCCGCCGCCCCTGCCGGTGCCGCGGCCGCTCCGAGGGAACTCCACGCGGAGGCGATACCCATCGTAGTCGTAGCCGTCCCGCCCGTAGACGGCGTCCTCCGCGTCCCTGCGGGACGGGACGGGGCGGTGAGCGCGGCCGCCCGCTCCGCCCTGCCCACGCACCGCCCCCCCGCCTTTGTTCCCGCTTCCCGCCGGCCCCACCCGCTTCCCGCCGCCCCCCCCCCCAGGCAAGGCCGCGGCCGCCCCGTTAGCACGGCTTGAGGGCACCGGTACCGCGGGGCGGGGAGCGGCCGCGCCCGGGGGTGCCCCCGCCTCAGGCCCGGGGCTGGGGGGGGGCACAGGGACGCGACACCGGCGGGGCCCGAGCCCCCCGCTCCTCCCGGGGGTGGGGGGGGTCTCACCTGGGGTCCTCAAACTCGACGAAGGCGAAGGGCGGGCCCCCGCGGCGGTTCTTGAGGTCGATGTCGCGGATGGCCCCGTACTTGTAGAAGACGTCCTCGATGTCCTTGGTGCGGATGTCGGGGGGCAGGTTCCCCACGTAGATGCGGCAGTCGTTGTTGCCGGCCGGGCCGCGGATCACGCCGCCTCCGGACATGGCCAGGTCAGCAATGGCTGCGGCGGTGGAGGGCCGGAGCGCGGAGAGCGGGCGGGCGGACGGGCGCGGGGCCGGGCCGGGCACACGGGAGCGCACACGCCGCCTCCCCCAACGACCGCTTCAAAATGGCGACCGCGGCTCCCCTCACGCTCCGACTGCGCGCAGCGATCTCACCCCGGGACGCAGCACCGCCCGTGCTGGCGGGAACGAGGCGGCGCCCGCGCCTTCCGCCGCGCCCTCGCTCTGCCGCCCTGCGCATGCGCGGCTCCGGAGAAAAGTAGTCCCTCCCGTCTCTCTGCTCAGCGGCGCCGCCCGAGAGGCCGAGACTGGGCGGGCGGGGCCGCTCCGGGACGCCGGGGCGCGGCGGGCTCGGTTCTCCCGCGGGAAGCCCCCGCTGCCCACCCCGGGGGCAGAATGCAACCCCCACTCCTCTCTCCCCGCGCCCGATGGCGTCACGTCCGGTGCGGCGTCCGCGCCAAGAAGGCCCGGCCGGGGCAGGGGAGGGTGTGTCCCACAATGCACCGCGGCAGCGCTTGGCGCCAAGGCGCGGGGCGCGTCCCACAGTGCACTGCGGCGCGGGCCGTGCGCAGCGGGCGGGAGGGCGCAATGGCGGCGGGGCGGGAGGGCTGCTGGGCGCTCGCAGCTGCAGGCGGGAGGGCCGCGGTCACGGCTCCGTCACGTTGTGGCGTGCCCGGGGGCTGTGGGGAAGAGGGCTCTGCGCGCTCTCCGGGCGGGTGGGGGGGTCGAGGGTAGGACAGAGGCGAGCTGGGGCCAGCTCGGCCACGCTGAGGTAAAATGGCTGCCCTGAGGGCACAGCGGGCTGAATCCGGGCCTGCGTCCATTGCTCAGCCGTGCGAGCGTCCCACTTACGTGGCCCTTTCCGCAGAGTGTTAAAGCTAAGTCCTAGGGCTATTTGTTTTCTTTTTTTCCTCTCATTTCTGAATGCCATATCGTGGTTTTTAGCTCTTAGATCAGACTGATCTCCTCATCTGCCCTAGAAGGATGCTCAAGTCCGCTTTGCAGGCTGAGCGTGATGACGATGGGAGTCAAAGGACAGAACAAACATTAAAAATGTGCTTGGCTTGGTGTCTACGTAGGTTAATAAAGGTGAAGGAACAAAAAAGCATTTGGGACAGAGGCAAAATCACATCTCGAGTGGACACGTTTGTGGAAACGTCTTTCCCTGAGGCCACGTGCTCCTGCAGAAGCACGTGCTGCGCGGCGCGGCTGGGGGGGTTTGGTGGTGGAATTGTACAATGGGCTCTGCTGGACGGGAACTGAACCATTCTTGTAGAGTTAGATGAGAAATGGGTACAAAAGCAGGCAGAAAAGGATTTCCAGGGGAAGAGGCAGGAAAATAATGTCCAGCTGTTATGTTTATGAGATTATAATTTAAATGAAGTCACACTAGAACACCGGTGTGTTACTGGGGTTTGTCACAAAGCCCTAAAAGATGCGCTGAGGCAGTAAATGCAGCTTTGGAGGGACAAACGGCTTCCACGTGCCCCTCGGAGCACAGCAGCTCTTCCCCGGCGCGGCCCCCCGCCTGGGGTTCAGCTTGCAAATCGCTTTCGGAGTGAGAAATTTTTGTACGATCCACAAGGTGTAACAGATTGGGGGTGGTGGTGGGGGAATACTTCTAAAAATGTTTGAAATGTTTGGTTGTACTATTGCAATCTGGATGGCTCTCATTTATCCCTTGGTATCTTCCCTATCGGCACGCGAGTCCGTGAGGTGCCGGGAGGGTTGAGTCACCGTAAGTGCTGTGGTGGGGGTAAAGCAGTGTCTGAGTGTGGAGAAAAACCCTTTAGGCTCTTAAGTTAATTAAAGGATTTTGAAAAATGTGTCATGCCTCTTTAGCCCAGTCTGTCACGCATACTTCATTTTTCACGTGTTAATTAAATATGCATATTCCGCTAGAAAAACAGCAATCCTGATGACTTACAGTTAGAAAAATATTTTCAGTACAACGTCAGAACACATTTGACTGTTATGAATGCCTCTCGTTTTTCTCTCGTGTAGGCTGAAGTACAGTTCTGTGCCCCGCTCTGGCGATTTTTACCACTGGTAATATCTGTGTTGGATTGCTAGCGGTTGGATTGCTGTTAGTTGCTGAAGGACGTTACGAGAAAGCCCGTTCTGAGAAGGGGTGGTTTGCAAAGCGCAAACTGCCAGCTGTCTCGGGATCTTCTGCGTCTTTAGAAGAGTTTTATGGTTTCGCAAACCTGCAGCGGCGCGCGGACTGCCTGGCTGCGGTGGGGGCTTTGGGGTAAAGGCGTTTTTTGAACCGGCGCAGTTTAACAAGCAAATTCAGTTATTTGCCGTACTTATTGCGTATTAATAAAAAAGAAAAGAATAACTCCCTTCCCCACAAAAAAGCAAATCTCAGAGATCCCTTCCCACACTCTTCCAGGTGCAGGGAAGGCTCCATCCTTTGACGAGAGATGAGTCTTCATTTTCAAAAGCTTATTAAACAGCTGAAAGTTATTCTTAAAGGCATCATAAAGTAATGGCAAGTCTGCCTGGTCTGCGAACACCCTATTGCATAATTTCTTTTGTGTGTTAATAATCCTCATAACTGCTTTAAATGATTGCCTTAATTACCTTAATGAAGTGTCTCTTTATAGAAATCTTTAATGTTTTCTTCCTCATTACCTTGTTTAGCTCTGCGTTATCAGCAGAGCGCTTAAAACAGTTGGATAAGCTGCAGAACTTTTATTTGCTTTGTCAGAGTCTCTTTTGGCTTTCTGGCAAAATGTATATGTGGAGAGTCATTAAACATTAATTATGTAGAAAATAAATTACTGGGAAGGAAATGGCAAATAATCTTGCTAAAAAAAAAAAAGCCAGCTACTGTAAAATGACAAGCTTGCTTTCTCAAAATGACAAGGTAATGAAAAAGGGGGCCTTCAAACGGAGAATGTTGATGAAGAACGCAAATATTAACCTTGTCACCCAGTACGGGGGGTGCCTGAGCGTGCTGAGCCTCGCGGGAGCAGACACGCTGCAGAACGCTTCGGTACAGCCGCTCCTCGGCCTGCTTTGGGCCCGCTCGCGCAGAGCAGGGAAAAGAGCCTGCGGCGTGGCCCTTGCCAGCATTTCCACAGCCGATTTTCCTCTCCGCTTCATTCCCAGGCCAGCACCCGCTGTTCCCCCATCGCAGGCAGCCTCCGCGGCGCGGTGCGATCCGGCTGGGATTGGCCGGGATTTATCTTACCTGCTTGCAAAATAACGGTTCATCAAAGCTCGGATTGTTGGGAGGAAAAGGGGTGTTTGCAAACCAGCCTCGCAAGCTGTAGCGTTGTTTTGGGGAGCTAAGCTTTGGACTGTGCAAACTCGCTGTTTCCCTCCCGTAACGGTCGTTCTGAGTACACTGCCCGCGTGGTTTCCTTTGGCATTTCAGCAGGAACACAAAACCGCGCAGAAAGTGCCTTTGGAGCTCGAAATATTAAGCCGATAGTTCGGGGGCCTTCGACTTCAAACAGCGCCTCAATGTTATCAAAGTTACCAATCTGCATGTAGAAAAAAGATGCAAAAATACAGTTTGTGATTTTTTTTCTGAGGAACTCTGAGTACAGTGAGAAGACAAGGAGAGTGTGTGTAAGTCTGAAAATATTTCCCATAAAGGCGGCTGGTGGCAGAGCTGGTTTCGTTTATGCACATTCATACGGAAGCAAGCAGATTTCGTACGCAGACGCTGTGGCGCGTCGTGATGCGAACGAGAACCGCAAGACGCGGTGATGGTGCGAGTTGGTCCTGAAAGCCAGCCTGAAGGGACACACAGGGAGAGGTGTAAAGAAAAGCCACCCGGAAGAGCAGGCTGCGTCGACGGGCGTTTTCCATCGATGGCAGCACCTGGACGCGGATCACGCCTGGAAGGCAATGTGAAAATGCTGATTTTTAGAAATTCTGAAACGTTGCTCTTTTTCCTTCCTTTGACCAGCTCTACCCCATCACAGCTGTGAAGCACGATGCGCTCGGCAGAGCCGTGACGCTGCGGGCCCCGGGGCAGGGCTGGCCGAAGGGCCGCGGGGAAGCAGAGTCTAGTTAAATTGTATGTGGTTGTTTGTCTTCCTAGTAGCAATTAAAGGTTAATTTTAAAATAAAAATAAAAATCGGGGGGGTTGATGTGATTTCTGCTGTCTTGCTTTTATGTCACTCTGATTTTCAGCGCCTGGTTGCCCCTTCGGTTCCCACGTGCCAGCCCACCACGCGTAGGGGCGAGGAGGGCAGCGGTTAGCACAGCCTGAAAAGCTCCGACGAGCCCCCCAGACCGGTTTTAATTGATTTCTTTCCCTGGGAAATGGAGTTCTTTCCTTTCTTTCATACAGGGCGGTGCGGCTCCGTCTGCCCGCTCGCCGTCGCTGCCTGCCGCCCGCTGTCACCGAGGATCCCACCGAGCTCTTCCCGCTCCCTGCCCGGTGGGATGCCCAAAGCCTGACGGGGAGGGAGGAAGACAAATGCAAACTGTTAACGAACGCAGACCTGCGGAGGTGCCTTCCTGCTGCGGAATAACTGAGCGACGAGGCGCGTATCCCTTTGGGCTGCTCACGGCAGGAAGATCCTCGTGGTTAGGAGGAGACCGGCCGGCGGCCAGCCCAGTGCTGCTTACTAAACAGGCAAGATTTCGTATTTGTCCGTTAAAAGTATCGACAGCTTTTTATTCTGCGTGCGGCATCACCTTCCCAGCAGGGAGCCGCAGTGCGTGGCTCGGCGTCAGCTGCCCTGCTCCGGGCAGCGAGCGCTCTGCCGTTAGACACCGTGGTGGCCACGCCGCCGAGCCACGGGACCGCGCAGAGAGCTGAAGCTTTTTGTTCTCCCCAAATACCCCCAATTTGCTAGGCCTGGGTGGTTTTTAAAAGGAGTTTTTCCATTAGCTTTCTGTCAGAGAGCCGCTGGCAGCACCGCCGCCGTCCCCGCTGCCGCTGCGAAGAGACGACGGGATGCGGCCCCCGTGGCATCCATGTGGGTTTGCTGATTTTTTAATGTGAGGAAACAGGGTGAGTGAGAAGTGCATCAAAGTTTGTTCCAAGCAGAGTATTTTTAAATACAAATAAAGTTTTGGGGACTGTTTTGTTGACGTGCGTAACTTTATACAAACATCTGAGAAAGGCGAGGGATTGCAATAGCCGCTTGCATACAAAAAGTCACTCAGACCAAGGCAGGAGCGACACCGAGCTGTGTGTTCGTACTGTTTGAGCTCAACGAAAGGCAAACAAATGGGGAAAAATAAACTGGACGTTTAGAAAAGGCGCGGGGCAGGAGCAGCCGCCGTGTTCCGGGGCAGCGTGCCCAGGAGCCCAGCCGCTGGTCCCGCTGGCCGTCCTCCCTCGCGGCATTTCGTCCTCCAGGCGTTCCCCGTTCGGGAAACCTCCCAGTTCGTGTCCCAGTCATTCTTAAAGAAGCCGAAAGGTGCAAAATCAACGGTTTTTAAATTAGAGAGTTAAAATACATAGTCAGAAATTCGGGGTGGAAACACCCTGGCTGTCGCCTGCCGGCAGTGGCTGTCTCCCACTCTGCTGTGCCGTGCCAAGCAAAAACGAGACGATTCTCATTTCTTGGATGGTATCGGACTTACTGGTACCACGATAGCCCGACTAAAATGTGAAATACAAAGAAGAAACCTGATTTTTTTTTCTTTTTCCTAATATGTCTTTTGGGTGCAGTTGCCTGAGGATAATAAATAAGGACGGCAGAAGATCACTGCCATTTAGAGGCAGCACCCAAGCATGAACGTTGGATGTTATTTTGGTAGTTTCCCAGGAAGCGTATTAATAATTTTATACTCTGAAACACCACACGTGAGAAAGAAAGGGCCAAAGGATCAGCGAGCTCCATGGGATGAGGAGGCCCAGAAGAGCGGGGCCGGCGAGGGCGGGGAGCCGCAGCACCAGTAAAAGCCACGTTTGCTCCACGGGAACCAGTTAACCGTGAGCCCAGCGCTCTGGGTGATGTTGAGGACTCGACTGCTTCCTTCATGTCCCTTCCCGTAACCGAGTTTTTCGGCAGACACGCGCCGCTGGGTGTTTGAAGAGCCACCTCGGGGGTGCTGCAGCGGGAACGGGGTTTGCAGTGAGCGGCGAGGGAAGGCGGTGGGGAGGTGGGACATGGTGGGGCGCAGCCCTTCGCACCAAACCCACGACAAGGTGCTGGGCTCCTTCCCGCACCCACCCTCCTTCCTCCTCATCGGGCGGCCGGTTTCAAGCCCGGCAGGCGTTGGTGTTGCCTTCATGGGGGCTTCACTGGCCCCTGGGGCTGCCACCACCGGGCACGGGGGTTCTGCACGGCGTGGTCCCGCGCAGGGGGCTGCAGCTGGCAGCCGCTGTCTGTCCACAGCGGCGGTGACGCCGGGCCGTGCACACACGCGTGCCGCTGCCGGGTCCATCGGATTTCCAGTGCGGCTCTCTCTGCCCGGGGCCATCCCCTGCGAGGTGTTTTTGCTGTTAACAGCGGAGGAAGAACAATAAATGTCCGCTGCTGGCCCTAGAGGCGAACAAAAAGCAGGGCCTCCGCGGACTTTTGTTTTCTCCGAGAGCATCAAAGACGTCAGAGAGTATTTTTTTCCCTCTAGGGCTTTTCTTTGTTTATGATTCCCCTTTTTATTCCTCCTCATCCTCCCGGGCGGAGGGCAGCTTCGCTCCCCGACTGATTGCTTGCCTGTTTGGAGTTCAACAGGAGCTGAGCGCTGTGATGGACTGGGGCTGAAGTGCCCCCCGAGCACTGGTGGGACTGGGCTGAACTGGAAATGCACCTTCCAGACACCCATGCTGGTGGTTTACACCAGGGGCACGGGTTTGGGGCAGCTCTGGCAGCGGCACAGGAGCCCGGGGAGACGCGCTGGCTTCTCGGTGCATGCCCGATGGCAGCTGGCACGCGGGCTCGCGCGGAGCCCAGCACGGGGCAGAGCCGTCTGAGGCCACCGAGGGCTGTTTCCGAGGACACAAGCCATCGGCGCAGAGGTTTGTGCAGAGGTTTGCTCTCCTCCCACGGAGATTTCCTTGCCGTGGGACCTCAGCAGCTGTTACATTCCCTTAAAAAAACCCCAACTTCACAAACTTTGCCAATGTGTATTTTGTTTGCTAGAAACCTCTGCTCTCTCCTTGCCATGAAATTCCTGACACCTCCTCCCCGTATCGCCGTGAATAACGCACAGCCCTCAGACCGGGGACGTGGCTGGACCCTGCCCAGTGATTCCCGCCCTGGGGGTGCCGGGCAGGGGACGGGGTGCGCTCGCAGCCCCACGCGTGAGCTGCACCCCAATAAATCACGTCGGGGCGTGTTTCGCTGCGTGCAGGAGAGGAACTGAGAGGAAACCCCGAGCGCAGCGATGCCCGGCCGTGGACCCCCCGCCCTGAGGCCAGCCTGCAGCCAGGCTGCTCGGGGGCCGTCCCGCTGCGAGGGGCTCCCCCGGGCCCGGGCTGTGTGCTGGAGGGACACCGCGGGATTTCATACAATACCAAAAGCGGAGTTTTCTTCCTGCCTCTGCACAACACGCAGCCAGCACTGGAGCTCTGTACTTGCTGGGTAGGTACTGTGGCTGTTGGAGGATATCTCCCCAACGTGGATCTGCTGCGGTGGGCGATGTTCAGATACTTGACCCTCGTATGCAGGGCATCGCTGCCAGGAGAGCCACATCACTGGCGGGAAGCCGGGAACGTTCCCTGCATCCCAAGCGAAGAGCGGCCTTGCACTTACGCTGGAGGTGCAAGCAGTGTTTCAGCCAACTGTTTAAAAACAAACCCCCCGTGCCTGGAGAAGGCTCTGCCACTTTCGTACCGTCAGGCTTGTGGCAGGAGACAAGCCGAGGCCGAAGGGTGAGGGGATCAGAGCCACTCCGGTTCAGCATCGCTCATTTTCCTGGCTCGTGCTGGAGGTGCCGGAGGGAGGTGGATGTGGGCTGTGCTCCGCTGTCTCCCTGGTCCTGTCCCCGTGCCGCCGCTGAGCCGTCGGGATGCCGCTGGGCTGTGAGCAGAGCTCTGTGTCAGGGCAGCCTCTGCCCCTGTATTTCCAAGGGAGACCAAGCTGTAGGCAGAGCAGCCTTAAGCACTCCTCTAATTAAAACATAATCCCTCGTGGCCTCTTATACACAGAGAGATATTACAGGCTTAAGGGATGTATAAAATGTATGTTTATTGATTGGATCAACTGCTGCAGCTCTGCCATAGTGTCCGGTGAGAGCACTGACAGACGCCTGACCAGGCTGGCGGGGAGCGCAGGGAAGGGAGGTCTGCCTGCTGCTTTCGCTGACACCAGCCCGCTCGGCCCCTGGCCCCGGCACCTGCGGCACAGCGAGCCCGGGAATACCTGCCGGGTGTATGTACATATCTATACATTCATATACACAGCTACAGAGCGAGGCATCGCCTCCAGCGCCCGTCCTGGGAGCCCCTCGTTCCTGTCCTGCTTTGCTGGGCTGGTGCTGGCGTGGGTTTGCAGAGTTGCACCTGCAGTGGGTTGTTCCTGGCTGCTTTGCTTCCGACTCATTCAGAGGAGTGTGGGCAGCGGGGCGAGGGAGGTTCTCCTTCCCCTCTGCTCTGCTCTAGTGAGGCCCCATCTGGAGTACTCTGTCCAGTTCTGGGCTCCCCAGTTCAAGAAAGATGAGGAGCTACTGGAGAGAGCCCAGCGGAGGCCTACGAGGATGAGGAGGGGACTGGAGCATCTCTGCTACGAGGAGAGGTTGAGGGAACTGGGCTTGTTCAGCCTGGAGAAGAGAAGGCTGAGAGGGGACCTTAGAAATGCCTCTAAATATCTGCAGGGTGGGTGTCAGGAGGACGGGGCCAGACTCTTTCCAGTGGTGCCCAGCGACAGGACAAGGGGCAACGGGCACAAACTGAAGCAGAGGAAGCTCCAGCTGAACCCGAGGAAGAACTTCTTCCCTCTGAGGGTGACGGAGCCCTGGCCCAGGCTGCCCAGGGAGGCTGTGGAGTCTCCTTCTCTGGAGATATTCCAGCCCCGCCTGGCCGCGGTGCTGTGCAGCCTGCTCTGGGTGACCCTGCTTGGGCAGGGGGCTGGGCTGGGTGACCCACAGAGGTCCCTGCCAACCCCCACCATTCTGTGATTCTGTGATTCCGACTCCCCTTGCAATGGCCGTTTTTTCAACTGCAGGAATGCAAGATCATTTCTGGTACCGCCGTGGTAGTGATCGATGGGCAGGACGTGCTTTTCAGTACAGCAACAACCACTCGAAAGCTTTGGCAGGCTGAGATTTTCTGCTCAGCAAGCTGCTTCACCTTGAAGAACAACCCCAAGAGATGTGAGCGTGTAGTGGAAGTGTCTGCAGGCCTGCATTAAAACAGCCCTGGCAGATGATGCTGTAGCTTCCACAACATAAACATTACAGAAAAATAGTGTAAATATGGGGGATTCTGGTTTTTTTTCCCTCATTTTTTCCCTCACTCAGGCCAGGAACTGCTAGAGCTTAAATAAATCATTGCAGAAGTGAGACTGACCTAAATCATTTTACACAGCGGAGACCTTGTCTCCTGCTTTTGGAGCTTCTCGTGTTTATGCCATGCCAGAACAGAGCAGAAGTTGTCTGCACGGCAGCGGCTCCTTCCCACGCCCCGGGGAGCTCGGGGGAAGGTGTGAGATCGGCTCGTGTGCGGCAGCAAGGCTGCCGGGGAGGCGAAACGCTCAGCTCGCGCGTGCCGGGGGAACCAGCGCGTGTTTCTGGTGCTGCACCGTCCCGTGCTTGGCGCTGCCGGGTTTCCCTGCCCCGTGCGGGGCTGCCGCTGCGCCGGGCTCTGCTCGTCCCCGCGTGAGCACCCGGCCAGGTCCTGCACGAGTGCCCAATTAATTAATCTAACGCACAGCTGCCCAACTAATTTACATCTGAGCGCCCAACGAGTTCACGCATGAGCGCCCAATTAGTGCGTGCATCAGCACACAGCTGGTGCATGCCTGGGTGCCCGGGACGTGCGTGAGTGCCCAAGCAGCGCCCGCGTGCGCGACCGACAAGACCCCGCGTGTGCGCGCGGCGGACCCGCACCCAGGCTCAGAACCAGCCCACGCACCAGCGCAGGATCCGTCCGTGCGCGAACGCCCGGTTTGTGCCTGCATGTACGCCTAATTACCGCACACATCAGCGCCCAGTTAGTGCCTGCACGAGCACCCCGGTGCTTCACGCGTGAGTGCCCCGTTATTTTGCGTACGAATGCCCGGTTAGCGCGTGCACGAGCGCTCAGTTATTTCATGCATGAGCACCAAGCGCTTTGCGGGTGGTTTCCCAGCTGGTTCCCCGCAGCGCCCAGCGTGTTCCCGGAGCGGGGACTCCCCGGGGGCTGCAGCCCGCAGCGGGGAAGGAAGGAGCGTGGCAGAGCTGGGGTAACGCAGAGATGCGGCTGCTGCGGATGTGCTGCGACGGTGCGGGAGGAAAGCCCGACCCCGCAGCCTGCCCAAAGCAGCCTGGCATGCCTCGGCACGCCCGAGCTCATCCAAGAGCAGGGCTGTGCTCTGCTGGACCGCAAAAAACCAACCCTGGTGAGTGCCATGGCGTAAATGCGTGGAGTAAATGATCACAGCAGCCCTTCCAGCCTTAAAAGTTTAGGAAACCTTTGATGTGCAGGCAGGGCCCCTTGCAGATAAACCACCTTGGGTTTAGGGCTTGTGCTGAAGCACCCAGCCCAAATGCTATAATGGGAGGGAGGGAGGACAGAAAAGAAAAAATGGAGAAACTCAAGGGAAGACGTCAAATTAACGCTTGTCCTTGACCCGGCCCTGACACCGAGTCTGTGTCCCGAAACCCCTCTGCCTCGCGGTCGGACCTGGACCGCTGCAAAGCCCGCCGCGGGAGCGAAGCCGCAAGGCGCGGCCACACGGCATGGGGCTTTGACATGGCTTTTCCTTTGGCAAACACCAAAACATAAACGTGTTGTCTCTAAACCCACCTTTCGCTCTGGGAGACAGCAGACGGGAGGGAGTTCCCAGCTCTCGGCGTGTCCGGCTGGGCTGGGGTGCGGGAGCCAGGAGCGGCGGTGCTGGCCGGCTCAGCCCGGCGGGGCTGCGTCACCCTCGTCTCTCCCCACGCACAAAGGCGGTGGTTGTGTTCCTGCACTAATACAACCCCAGTGCTGGGTTCCCCAGTTCAAGAAAGATGAGGAGCTACTGGAGAGAGTCCAGCGCAGGGCTACGAGGATGGTGAGGGGACTGGAGCATCTCCCCTACGAGGAGAGGCTGAGGGAACTGGGCTTGTTCAGCCTGGAGAAGAGAAGGCTGCGAGGGGACCTTATAAATGCCTACAAATATCTCAAGGGTGGGAGTCAGGAGGATGGGGCGAAGCTCTTTTCAGTGGTGCCCAGTGACAGGGCAAGGGGCAATGGGCACAAACTGAGGCACAGGAAGTTCCGTCTGAACATGAGGAAGAACTTCTTCCCTCTGAGGGTGCCGGAGCCCTGGCCCAGGCTGCCCAGGGAGGCTGTGGAGTCTCCTTCTCTGGAGATATTCCAGACCCGCCTGGCCGCGGTGCTGTGCAGCCTGCTCTGGGTGACCCTGCTTGGGCAGGAGGGTTGGGCTGGGTGACCCACAGAGGGCCCTGCCAACCCCTACTATTCTGTGATTCTGTGATTCTGTGACCCCGCCGAGATTCCAGAGGGATGTTTTTATTTATGGATCCTGCGTGAACTGCACACCGCGAGTCACTTGCGAAGACTTGCAGAGAGGAGATGACCTGAATACATATTAATAAGGCTCACAAGTCGTTTAGTATTAGTTGTTTCTACCACGCCTGCGGGATGGCGAGGAACGCGCTACCTCACGGAAAGCGATGTTTAGACAAAAAGCCGTCTATAGCTGGTCACATTCTTGAGCCCGTTTGCCTTGGAGATGAGCCCAGGCTGCCCTGCCGCGGTGCCACGCTGCAGCTGCCTCTGCTCCGGGACAGGCGCCGGGGAGACGAGGAGCGATAGCTCCGTGCACACTGGAGCCACGGAAGGGCCGTGCTGGCTGCGGGGACAGGACATTCCGCGGCCGGAGGCGTGTTTGGGGGTCTCAGGGCGCCGGTGGGTGACGCCGATGGGAAGCGCTTGACCCAGTCCGGGGTGGTCCTTCCGATGAAGGGAGCGTTTCTGTGGGCAGGAACACGTCGAGCCCCCGCGCCTGCTGCCCGCAGCAACGACGGGTCACGGCCCCTTCCCCGGCAGGGAACAGGAGACGGTCCCCAGTCTGGTATCCGCGCGCTCCGGTCTCACTCCGGAGTGACAGCCTGTGCGGACCAGGCGTGGGGACGAGGTGCTCAGCGCACCGGGCGCAGGGAGGACCTGGTCCCAGTGCCCAGGGAGGTGCCAGGGTAACCTGCGGGAGACAGAACTGCGCCCGGACTGGGTCTTTGCGCTGGAGGGGATGGCAGGTAGTACAAACGCCTTGTTGTCCCTAAGCTGTCACCAATCAGCTGGGGGACTCGGGGTCTGATATTGATGTTAACAGACTGCTTACAGGGATCAAACCCTCCGCATCCGCGGCGGCAGCTCCCCGCTGGAGTTTTATAGAGCATTTCCTTTTATCGGGCACTTTCTCTTTCCACGGGGTTTATTCAGGTTCTACAGCAGGGATTCAGGGAGATAATAACGAACATTAACCAGGGTGCTGAAAACTGCTTCGCAAACAAGATTGAGCAAAGCAGCCCAGGACTGACAGCAAACCCTCCGTCATGCTGTTTGCAAAACACTCACCAAAACAACTGACTCCTGGTGAAAATGGCTGGCCGGGCGGCCGCGGGGGGCTGCGGGCGGTGAGGCACCCGGCTCCAGCAGCCAGGGAGCTGGCGGCTGGGGACTGTGGCCATGAGCAAGGGCCAGATCCAGGTCCCCATGTGGGTGCCCTCGGTATCGAGGTGTGGGTGCGTGGGAAGAGCCACCGGCTCGGTCCTGTCCTGGGACGGTGCGGTGCTGGGTCACTGGGGTGCCTGGCTGTGTGCCGACCCGTCCCCCCGGGCAGCGCTTGCCACCCGTGGGTGCCTCGCAGAGGGGGTGTCACTCGCTGGGGCGAACACTGCATTCTATGAGGGGTCAGACGCCGCAAGGCTTCTCTCCCAGCTCGCATCTCGTTTCTGTGCAGCCGCTTTGCAGCGCGTCTCTGCAAGGGGATCGGGAGCCGCCGGCTCTTCGCTCAAGGCCTCGGCCACAGGAGGATGGCTACGGGTGGCAGCGATGTCGGTGGCCGAGGTGGAGTACCCGCAGCCGCCCCGGCCGTGACGTTGCCGCTCCGGCTGCAGCAGGCAGGACCTGACCAAGGGGCAATTGGCACAGACTGAAGCAGAGGAAGCTCCAGCTGAACCCGAGGAAGAACTTCTTCCCTCTGAGGGTGACGGAGCCCTGGCCCAGGCTGCCCAGGGAGGCTGTGGAGTCTCCTTCTCTGGAGATATTCCAGCCCCGCCTGGACGCGGTGCTGTGCAGCCTGCTCTGGGTGACCCTGCTTGGGCAGGGGGTTGGGCTGGGTGACCCACAGAGGGCCCTGCCAACCCCCACCATGCTGTGATTCTGTGATTCTGACGGAGGGCGTTTGCGTCGATACGATGAAGTGGCCAAATCGTGCTTCATGGGGAGCAGCAGCCCGGCTCCGGGGTGCCCGGGTGTGACTGCAGGGCCCACAGCCCCCGGGACACGCAGAGTTAATGAAAGAAGGTGCTTTATTGCTGCTGTTATTTTTATTGATTATTGGCCAAAGAGAGCAGCTGACAGAGGAGTCTGGAGAAGAGCAAGTCGGTGGCGGAGGTGCAGGAGACAAGTCAGCGGAGGAGAGAGGGAAGGAATTCCTGCAGCGAGAGGAGACAAAGGCGACATTTCTACAGTCGTCTGCTATGGACACGTGCTGCAAAATACGCTGGTGTGCCATGTCCGTGGCGGCCAGAGCACAAGTCATCAGCCAAGCTGCAGCAAAGCGGGTTTAGGTTAAATAAGAAGAAAAATCTGCTATGGGGGATGTTACTGTGGAGGTGCGGTGTGGAAGCGGAGCTGGTGTGATGCTGCAGCCACCCTGTCAGCCCAGCTTTTGGTTGCCAGACCTCTGTGTTTCTTATGGCAGATGTGCGCAAAGTCTGCGGTTTTTGACTTAAAATTGCCTGGGTTTGGAAACGCGTCCCGTGGGGGAGCACGCGGCTGCGGGGCAGGAGGAGCACAGCCTTAGATGGCAAACGGCTCCTCGCCGCCAGGCCCTTTTCCTGTTAATCCCTCTGAAGTGCCTTATATAGTGCACTCGGAGGAATTTATAAATAAATGCTTTTTGTCACGATTCAGGAACGCGTCTCCCTCCGTGGCATCTGAAGCCCTTTCTTCCGTCAAGGCCGCGCTCCTTCGTGTGCGAAGAGCCGCGCCGAGCCCGCAGCGCCTGGCACCGGCCGGGGCTGTGCCGGGCCGGAGCGGGGCTCCTCCACCTCCTCCTGCCGCTGACCGCTGCGGGGAGGGAGGCAGGACGTCGCAGGGACGACGCCGGGATTACAGAAGCAGCCACCACACTGGAGCCAGCTCTGTGACTGTCACCATTTTCATCCAGGGCCAGCGTTTTATGCCTCGTCCCTTTGCAGCTGGGTCCCTCCTGCCCTGGGCTGAAGGCGCCCGTGGGCGTCCCCGGGACAGGCAGGGCAGGGGGGAGGCGAGCGCGGCTTCTGCACCCGCTTGCACCGGGAAAATACCGGGAGGTTGGGAGCACGGGAGTCCTCGTGGGAAAGCCCCGGGCTCCCGTTGTGCAGGACAGACAGGACGAGCGTCGCTCCGCCGCTGCCTCTAGCCTTAAACCGGCCGAGCCGCGTCACCTGCCCCGGCCCCGGCTCGGGATTAGTCGTACAGTAAAGCCAGGCTTCGCGGTTGTCACTGTGCCGCACACAAGGATTAAGCAGAAACTCGTGGCAGCAAGAACAGAGGTCTGACTTACAACAGCTCAGATCCCTCCCCGCTAACGAAGCTCCTTCATTAGCAGGGGAAGGTGTAGCAACGCAGGCCGGGCAACCTGGCTCCGCACAGGGTGGTGGCTTCTCGACCCACGGGCCCGGCTCGCCCGTGGCAGCAGCGCTGCGAGACTGGTTTGGTGTTTGCCAGGTACTGGAGCTCCTCGGGGAGAAAAGCAGAGGGTTTCCTCCGCAGCTCAGTGCCGGGGAGGGAGGGAGGGAGGCAGCAGCAGCCAGGCTGGTTCCCGTGCCTCAGCGGGGCCGTAGCCGGGCTCTGTGCCGGCAGCGGTGCCACCCTGATGCAAACCACGACCCCGCTGTGGCCCAGCGTGGGCAGAGCCGAGGCTCTGCGCCTCCCGGTCTGGGATGCTCGTAAAAAAGATCCGCAAGACTCAGAGATCTGTTGCCTCAACAGAGCTATAAATAGCCCAGCCAAGCGCCGTGCAGCGAGCCCGAGCTGAGCCGGCTGCCCTCATGGCCACAAGGTCCTCGGAGCCTTGCGGGGACAGCCGGCTCTGCTGCCCGCTGCGGGCTGCAGCCGACGGGGACGGGGGTCTGCCCCCTCCCCACTGCCAGGACTGCCCATCAGCTCCCGCAGCCCGAGCACGCTGCAGAACTCTGAGCTCCTGCCTCTCCCAGGCAGGTCCTGCTCTGGCAGCTGCCCATCATCCGCCTGGCATGGCCTTTCCCCGCTCCCCAGCCCCGAGATCAGCACCTCCAGCCCCCTCCAGCCACGTGGAGCCTCTGGAAACACCACCATAAAAACATTTACCCCCGCTGCCGCTGAGCTAGAAGCTCAGCAAGGGCTGCAGCTAAGCCTGTTACTGCATTAGCATGGCGTCCAAAACAGGCGAAGGCAGGGTCCCGGCTGGGCGGCCGGCGGTGACCCAGAGCGTGTGTCAGCGGGTGCAGGGCATCGCCTGCGTCCCGGCAGGATGGGCACTGCCCGCTCCCCCTTCCAGCAGAGGCAGCAAGAAAAGTCAGCCTGCAGAAGAAAGCAAGAAAAACACCGCTCCAGGGCTGCAGAGAGACCATCAGTTATTTCCCAGAGCGGTGTGGAGGGAACTCGATGTTAATGAGGCTGAGGCCTGGGGCTGTAATTTGGCAGCCACAGCCCAGCCCTCTGCTTTGGCCGGGTATTTATTTATCGACACTTTGCTCCTCGTCCGGAGCAGCTCTTGGGGCAGCCCCGGGATGTCCACAGCTCCCGTGTGTGCGGTGCTGGGCAGACAGCAGGCAACCCGCAGCCATTCCCCGGCCGATGCAGCCAGGCTTTGAGCGTTTGAGCTCTGAGGGGATGCTGATGCCCTCAAATTATCCGTCTGAAGGCTGGAGGTCAGGTCCCACGCTGCCAACTGTGGTCTTAACGAGCTTCGTACTGTGCCCTGCAGCATTAGTCCTCACTTGCTTTGCTGCTGCTCTCTGGCTTCTGCTATCTTAAGGCCGAAGCTGAGGTCTGGACCCATTTGGGAATAGTAAATATTTTATTTGCTGTTGGGAGTTTTGACCAGTATCTCAGAGGCTGCAAGGGTCACACCAGGAAACGTCCACTTCATTAGCAAAAAGGATCGGCCCCTTCCCGGGCTGCATGCTGGCGAGGCAAAACCGCAGCCGTGGCGTGAACTCCAGCCTGTCCCCCGAGTGCTGTTATCAGCCGTAGGCTTGTCTTCCTCGAGCAATCAAATTAGATAGATTTCAGTACCCGGAGCCGTCTCCCTGGTTCTCAAGGCCACACATGCAATTAAAACTGGTCTCGTTAAGAGCCAGCTGAGCCTCCTTGTCGCCGCTGTTCACATCGGGCAGCGCCGTGTGAGCACCGCGGCGTGGGAATGGGGATGGCACGGCAACGGGGGCTTTCTGGTTCTGCTGGGCTTTTCTTCAGGTGGCTTCTGCAAAGAGCTTCTTGGCACCTCTGCTCAAGTGAAATGGAGCAACCAAAACGGGGCTGGCTGGCGGCCAGCCTGGCAGACGGGCCTGGAGGGCCGGTGTGCGCGCGGAGCATGGTGATCGAGGGCAGGAGCCCCGCGTGGGAAAGCCGAGTGGCCGAAGTGCCAGTGTCACGCCTACGTGCCAGGATCCTGCCGGCCCCGTTGCTCCCTCGCTGCCGGCCCTGGCGCGGGGCCCCGTGAGACCCGACGGGAGGGTTACAAGCGTGAGTCTCCTCCGGTGTCTCTCACCCTGAGGCCCGCACCTGACGGGCAGCGTGGGGTTTGGCTGCCAGCCCCCTGCCAGCCATGGGACCCCACTGCCAGGCTGCCGGCGAGGGGGCTCAATGGGATCGCTGCCACGGCACCACCGCACCGGATCGGCCCTTCGACCAGCTCCGATGGCACCGGTGCCTCCCGAGTTACTAAAGCTGAGCTTTACCACGGCTTTACTCCGGGGAGAGCAGTAACACAAACCACAGCATTGCAGTGCTGCGTCAGGCCTTCCCCTGGACTTCGGGGTGAGCAGAGAGTTTTTATCCTCCCCTCTGTCCTTACCTTGGCTTTCACATGTACGTCAAACATCACAGTGAACGTACGAGGAAGCTGCTCCTGGTGTGGTGCAGGGTCAGTTCGCAGCGGCGCAGGACCCCGGGTTGGGGTTTTGTCAGCTTTCCCAAGCGAAGCAAGGCTGGACCTGGCAGTAAACGGAGCTGGCAGGACTCGCTGAGACAGCCCTGGGGAAAAGCAGCGGCTCCCGCAGGGCGTGGGGCTGGTGGTTTGGTGAAAGATGCTCCCACCATTGCTGGGCTTACCCCGGGCTTTGCTGCCAGTAGAAGAGCAGGAAAAACCCAAGATATAAGAGAGCCTTTGATGTATTTAGGAGGGGGAAATCCAGCTGGCTTTGTGGAGCAAGGAGAGATGCTGAGCCCCGGGGGGGGGAACCTGAGCACGTGCCTGCCTGGACATCTGGGGACAGGGGGGCAGGAGGAGGTTGCATCGAGCTCCAGGAGACCTCGATCTGTTCCTAAGGCTCCCTTAGGAAGGCTCGCTGATGGCCTCAGGCACCCTTCACAGGTCACTCCCTTCTGCTACTGCCTTAGTTTCCTCAGCTGCGAATATGAGAAGCTGCAGCAGTGCCAGCCAGCTTGGGAGGGTCTCGCAAGGCTCAAGCGCTCAATGACCATCACGCGTTGGAAGATCTCAGGTGGAAGAGGTCGTTGAGGTGCAAAGCTACAACTAATCACCACTGACAGGACTGGTTTTTAATCCTAGACTGAGCTGTCTTTCCAAGAACACCTTGCACATGGCGGTCCCTGGCCTGCAAGCAGCTCTGCGGACACAGAGAAGCCTCACGGGATGCCAGGAATCTGCTGGCGGGGAGCCACGAGCAAGACCTGGTTTTATGCATGCACAGCACCACCAAAATGCAGCCACTTTGGGTGGCCGCGGTCCTCGGTGCCCAGCGAACCCCGCCACAAAGACTCCACGGGACGTCTCAGCGTTGGGAAGACAACCCTGACACCACAGAGCCCCTCTCTGCCGTAACGCCGCCCGCTCTCAGCGCCTGGCTGAGCCGCCCAGCACCAAAACCAGAGCCCTGCGGTGCCCGCTCAGACCTGCGGCGAGCCGAGCCCATCCGGGGAAGACAGGGGGGGGGGCACAGCCTGCCCTCGTGGTGCCGACAGGCCGGCCTGGGGCTGGGCTCTGTCCCTGGGGCTGCCACCGTCCCTGCCATGCCTGGCATGAGGGCAGAGCCGGGCCCACGGGGGTCACGGACCCCACGCCAGCCAGGCTCCCCCCCTTCAAGGGGTCAGGCCTCCAGGCAGTTACCCCCAAGGGGACCAGGTCTACCCAAGGCAACGGCTCCCTCCCAGGGGTTCAGGGTCCCCAAGGCAGAGGGACCCCCGCAGAGCAATCGTGACCCCCTAAGGCAGCAGAGACCCCTCCCAGGGGACCAGCCCCCCGCAAGGGACCAGGCTCCCCTCAGGGGATCGGGGTCCCCAAGGCGGCAGGGTCGCCCCCCCCACCCCAGGCTTGGCCCCCCGGGACCAGGCCGCGGCCCCTCACGGCACGGGGGTACCCCCCGCCCCCGCGAGAGCCCGCCCCGCCCCGCGCTCGCCCCGCGGCATTGTGGGATGAAACAGGATGTAGGCAGAACAGCGCGGGCGGACGGGCCGGGGCGGCGGGCCGCGCGGCGGAGCAGCCAATGGGGGCGCGGCGTGCGGGTGGGCGCAGCCAATGGGGGAGCGACGGGCCGCGCGCCGCAGCGGGCGGGGCGGTATTTGAGCGCGGCGCGGCGGCCAGGCGCAGAGCGCTCGGCGCGGCGCAGGGAGCGGAGCGGGCTGAGGCGAGCGGCTCCGGGCCTCCTCCCACCTCCTCCTCCTCCTCGGCGCCGTGCCTCGCCCTCCCGGGGTGGCCCTGTCACTGTGAAGGTGAGCGACGCCCTCCGTCGGGCCCGGGAGGCGGCGGCGGCGGGGGGGGGGGCGGCTCCGTGCCTCACCTGGCACCGGCCGCTCCGTGGGCGAGGTGGCCGCGGAGCTGCTCCGGGGGGTTGGGGGGGGCCCTGCCCGGTCTGGCCCGGCGGGTGGGGCCCGGAGGCCTCGCCCCGCTGGCCTGCCGCCGGCCCCGCTCCGGGCAAGGTCACCGCTGCCTCGGGTGCCCCCGGGGCTCCCCCCGTGAAGGTCACGCAGGGCTCCGGCCTGCACATGCGCCCGGCTCCCCCGGGCCGCCTCCTGCCCGGGTGGGGAAGGGGCTGTGCCGCACCCCCTGCCCAGGGCCCTGTCCGGCGGTGGGTGCTGGGCTCGGGCCGCTTCCCCACCCTCGGGCTCGGTGCTGTCCTGGTGGGGAGGCGCTGGGTGCCGGGCTTGGGCCTCATCCTGCTCTCAGGGACGCATCCTGCCCGGGGATGGAAAGAGTGAGTGCGGGGGCTTGTTTCCCCTCCCCAAGTTGCATCGTGTCTTGCTGAGAGAAGGAGTGGGTGCTGGGCTGGAGCGTTGTCCCCCTCCCACAGCTCCATGCTGCCCTGCTGGGGCAGGGCTTGGGTGTTGGGATTGGGCCTCATACTCCTCCCCAGTCCTCGTCCTGCTCTGGTGAGGGAAGCGTTGGCTGCTGGCTTGGGCCTAATCCCTCTCTCAAGGCCTTGAGTGGCTGCTGGGGCTGTGGTCTTTTCTTCCTCCTTCAAGGCCCTTGAAGGCTGGAGAAGGGATGGCTGCTGGAGCTGTACTGTTGCCCATTCCCAGGCTCATCCTGCCATGGGCTGGCTGCTGGGACTTTGTGGTTTTCCTCAGAGAGGATCAGACTCAGGTGGCAAGACCCTGAGGGCCAGCTGTGATCTTCTGGTTTAGGGAGGAGATGCGTATGTGGTGCTGCCTTGCGGGGAGGATGCCTCGAACCCCACAAGGGCTGAGCTGAGGCTGGGGCCCTGCTCTGCAGTCTGCTGGTGGGTGGCACTGGGAACTGCTCCCTCCAGCAGCACAGCCGGCTGGCCTGTGGAGGATGCTGTGCCCTGGGGCAGGGTGCTGCTGGGGAGGGCAGGCTGGCCACTGCTTGATAATTATGTTGTGGGGTTTTTTTTTTCCTATGGCGCTGTTGGCCCTCGGCAGCATGGACCTGTGCTGAGATGCTCCTTGCCTAAACAATGAGGAAGGAAAATGTTTTTTGCAGGTCATGCCGTGGCTGGTTATGTAATGGCAAATGCCCTCTGATCTCAGTGTGCGGTGGAGGTGTGCAAAGGCCTGATGCGTGTCAGCCTGCTTGCTCTCTTTCCCTAAAGAGGCTTTCCTGGAAGAATGACCCACAAGTGAATTTCTGCTGCTTCCCTTTTCCTGTGGGCTGGACCCCCAGAAGCCTCTTCCAAGGGATTGCCGGGTTTCTGGGTAGTGAATCCAAATCTACAGGCAGTTGGCTGGGCTGTTCTGAGCAGAGTCCTGCCCTGCCAGGGTGTGTGGGCTGCAGGCTGATGCCCACTGGCTTAAACCACAGCACGGAGGGAAGCAGACTGCCTGGAAGTGGCTCTTCCAGAGCTGTGGTAGAGGCATGTGCTCTCTGTTGGCGTTTGAGCTTGGTTCCTGTCATTCCTCCTGCTGCTGTTAGTGTATGTTAATAGCAGTGCTCTATTAAGTGTCGTATCTAAAATGTATAAATTAAGGTTGCAATAGAAATCTTCAACTGCAGGCAGAGTGAAGAATTGAAGTATTGTAATTGTAGGGCTGCAATTATGTAACTGGATTCTCTTTCTCTCTGGATAGCAGGCGCCTTTAATTGCTGTAACAAAGCTACTCCTTCAGCTTTCTGGGACTGTTCCAGGAAGCGATCATTGCAGCAGATTTTCTTCACTCCCCAGTAGAGCTAAAAATGTGTAGTTTCACTATTTCAAAACATGCTTGGTAGTATCACTCCAGACTTACAGCGCTGTAAAAGGATTTAGGAAACTTAATGGTGCTCTGCAGGCTTAATTGGAGGCAGTCCTTGCCATTAAGAAGCTTATTCCCACAAAGTTTTACTATGCTCTGGTAAGAGCTGCTGCCAAGGGGAGAGTGGCTGTGGTCCTTCTCGGCGCAGACCTTTGCTCGAGGGGTCCCCCGGATAACGTGTGCCTCCTGGCCAGGCCTCGTGTGGGGCTTGGGAGCGCGGGGCCTGGTGCCCAGAGGTGGGACCAGCAGCAGGACTGCATGGGGCTCCTTCCCCATGGCCTGCCTCGTGGCCTTTGCTTGAAGAAAGGCTGCAGAGCTGGGATTTCTAGGATGACAGGAACTGCACTGGAACCTTCCCGATGCTGAATGCCTCCCCAGGCAGGCCATGGCAGATCTTTGTGTAAATGGCTGCAGTGACTGGTACGAAGCACCTGAACTAGCCTAGAGGGAAGGTGGCTACGTGCTCGGCTCTGCTACACCACTTCCTAATCTGTTCAAGGTCCCGGGCAGCGCTAGCGTGCTGGTTTCTAGCCTCTGTGTTGTGGTTCGCGGGCGGGGGGGAGGAAAGGAGGCCGCTTCGCCAGGCCCTTGCTGTGCCAGCTCTGTGGTGGGGCCTGCTTCCCTCTGCCCTGTTTGTAGGCTGCAGCGTGGTGTTAACCTGTTTCTGGCTCGTCAGACCGGCTTTGTCCCGTGGGAACAGCTGAAGTCTGGGTTTCAGTGGCAAAGCGGCGCTGAGGTGATGATGATAGCCTGGATGTGGAGCAGCACTCCTTCCAGGCTAAACGAGCAGCAGTAGCTGCAACTCCTGCTGTGGGGTGGAATGAAATTACCACTGCTGTTAACGTGCTTCCTGAGCCTCCCTGCCGGAGGTGGGCAGTCCAGGACCCATGGCTTGCAAAGCTCTCAACAGATGATGCTCCAAACCTCTGGTGCACCTGGGAGGCAAACTTGGCTGTAGCCTACTGATGTCTAGCAGGGCTGTGGCTCTCTGCAGATGCCGTCTCCTCCCACACAGTAAGCTTTTTCTGCATGTGTTTAATGCAGGTGGTGATGTTGGACTATGTCTGATCTAACCTCCAAACAGTGCCAGTGCCACAGTGCTCCAGCTATAAGGGGCACCTTAGCCTAGGGCTGCTGTAGGCTGCCCTGATAAACTCGCCCTGGCCGTAACAGGGGGTTTGTGCTATCGGCTCGTGACGCAGCCTGCCATAGAAAGGACAACCTCTGATGCGCAGGAAACTTCTCCTTTCTTGGGAAGGGGTTAAAGAAATCTATGTTCTGCCTTAGGTTCACGATGTCTGACAGAAAGGCTGTCATCAAGAATGCGGACATGTCCGAGGACATGCAGCAGGATGCTGTGGACTGTGCTACACAGGCAATGGAGAAGTACAACATAGAAAAGGACATTGCAGCATATATAAAGAAGGTAACTATGGGATGGGGGGGCTGCTCTGGCTGAGACTTGCTGAAGCTCTTGAGTATGTGTGCCTGCCGTGAGCCTGAGTGTCTGGGACTTTGTACGTGAGTGCTTGGAGGGAGAAGGTGCTTTCTTGGCTTCTTTACTGCTGTTCCCAAGAGGATGGAGTGACTTCTCCAAGGTCAGAGGAGGGCTGTGGCAGAGCAGGGCCTGGTCTGTTGCTCTGGCAAGCTCTGAGCAAATGGTGTGAGTGCTGTCCCTCTGGATTTGCCAGCCTAGTAAGAGCTGGCTGCAGGCTCTGTTTAGGACTCGCTCTGCAGATGCTGCTCCTTGACTTGCAGTACCAGTGTGGGGTGGGATGGCTCTGCTTCACTCAGTGGGCAGCTGTACCTGGGCGGTTCTGTCTGCTGTGTTCCCGGCTCTGGGGTGGGTGGTGTGGAGGAGGATGGGGCCTCGTGCTGGCTGGCGGGGTTGTGAGGAGCTGCTTTAGAAACAGTGCAAGCAGCTGCCTGGGCTTGTGAAGAGGTGTCTCCCTGCTCATTTGCAGGAGCCCATTAACTGAAGTCTCATGCTTGATGGCGTCTGGGGAGCTGTCTGTTCCCTCTGGAGCCACTTCTCCAAATGGTCAGGGAAAGGGCTTTTTAAGGAACAAAGTGTGACTTCATAGGTGATGCAGTCCTGGCACCCGGGCTAGCTGTTGGGCCTTGCTTGTAATCTAAGCTTGAATGTGAAGGTTTCAAAGGTGTCTCCTAACTTCTCGGGTCACTTTGAGGCAAGTCTGTCTCAGAGTGCCTGGGGCAACACAGCCTGTAAAGTGAGTGAGTGCAACAGAAGGCATCCGAAGAGAAGCTGGCCTTTATTTCCTTGAGAGTGTGAGAGGAGGGGGAGCAATTTGATGCACCTTCCTGCCCTGGCAAGAAAGCCTGTTTCTACTTCAAAGGTTACCTGCAAAGAGCTCAGACTGTCTTGCTGCTGTCTGAGGACTAATGCTTGCTTTAATCTGGAATGTTGAGTCTGTATTTCTGGCTCTGTCTCAGAAGGGAAGGGTGTTCCTGGGACTGGTGTATGAGGGGGAGGAAAATGGTCTTTAACCCTAGCTTACCTGCTGGGTAGGAGAAGTCTGACTGGTAAGCCAGCATTCAGCTCGCTCGCCTCTGGCCTCAGGTCTCCGTGCGCTGTGCGGCCTGTGAATTTGCCTGCTCATTTTCCATGCAGATTTTCTCCCCCTTCTGTGAAGAAGTGGCCCAAACAGCGGAAGCCAGACTTCTCCTTCCTTTTTCTAGGTGACCTTTAAGCTCAAATGCCTTGCTGGAGCAGGCATGCCAAAATTTTTTTTTTTTTTAATTTTTGTGAGTGGGTTTGGAATGGGGGAGAAATATTGCCCTGAGCTAGCCTACACGCAGGGCTTGAATCGCACTGCACCAAGGCGAGCTCTTGCGTCTGCGCTTTCTGCCCAAGGCGGATGGGTGCTCCAGGTCTCCGGAGATGATTTGCTTGTGTTGCATCCTTCAAACAATCCAGCGCAGAGGTCTGGTTGTGTCAGTCACTACCTTGCTTAGCGTAATTGTGTCTTGCAGTGGGGAATCTAAAGACGCTGCAGGTGGGAGGAGAGGCGATAGTGTGTGAACAGAACCAGCGAAGAACTTGTGCTTAGAACTATTTTCGTGTGGGCTTTCTTGGCCTTAATGCCTCTCTTCTCTTTCTTCAGGAATTTGACAAGAAATACAACCCAACTTGGCACTGCATTGTTGGCAGAAACTTTGGCAGCTATGTAACACACGAGACAAAGCACTTCATCTATTTTTACTTGGGTCAGGTTGCAATTCTTCTCTTCAAGTCTGGGTAGGAAGTAGGAGCAAGTGAATTTTGGACTGTAATGCACTGATGGCTGAAGCCACGACTCCCTTTAACATGGCTATGCCGCTGCATGGACTGTATACTATATTTAATGTGTATATGTTGCAGTAAAAATCTACTTCTGTTTAGTTGCCTGGGAAGAAGGCGGCATTTTTTTGTTACTGCTTTTTTTGGTTGTATTGCACTAGGAAAACCTGTAAATGCTTAAACAATGGCCTTTACGTGGGAAGAAATAAAACTATTCCACAACAGCTCCCTCGGTGGTAACTCCTTCTTTGAGGCTGGGAAAACTTCTCTGGGCAGGCCAAAAGACCCTGACTTCTTTCCTGAGTTTTACTAGACTGTTAATCTTGTAACGAGGAGCAAAGCCAGTGTGAGCCTCTGTACCCACCCTGCAGACTGTAGAGAGCTGGCTCTCCCAGTAACCTCAGCGCGGGTCCTCGGGCCTTCCCTGAAAGCTGCTGGGGTGGCGCTTGGTTACGTGGCTTTTGCACACACGTTGAACTCCACCTCGGACTGTGATAAACAGACTTGCAGCTGGCACCCTCCGTGTCCTCTTTCGGTGCCCATCACTGTATTTTTGGCTCTGCTGAAACATTGACCTAGACTTGTAAGCAGCTCAGCCTGGTCTAGAAGACTTCAGCAGGCATCCCCCCCCTCCCCGATTTGCTACTTGCTGTAGAAAGCAGCATCCTGTAGCTGAAGTCTGTAGACCTTGGTACTGAGATCTAAAGCCACGTGGCCCGTCCCTGAAATGGAGTAGGATATCAAATTGGTGACTGCTGACAGCAGCTCTGTTTGGCGTGTTCTTAGCCAGTTGTCTCAACACTGCCTTAACTCGATGCTCTCCTTAAAGCAAGCTAGTCATGCGGAAGACTTGTAAGTGGCCACTGTCTCCTTTTTTATTTTCTGTAGCTGATAAGCTATTTCTGGAGGACTGTCCTCCATGTTCTGATACCTGCTTTTGTTCTTAAAGCACAGTACCAAGAAGTTAACTTTACGTGTGATGTTTGTGTGAAGGAAACTCATGTGACATCTGCCTCAAAGGCAGACAAATGTCTTGGTCTCCAATAGGTTCAGCAGTGATGTTGTCTTAGTATGTACTGACTCTTGGATTACGCTGCAGGAAGTTCTTGTGATCTGGGTGTGGAGAAGTAAATACCTGGCGCTTGTCGTAAGGTCTATTTATTGGTTTGCTAACTAATGTGTAGACAATATCCCTGGGCTGGTGAGTGTAACTTGTGTCACTGGGGTGAATCTGGTGTTGGTAGTAAATCACTGGCGGGGGAGAAAGGGCAGAGCGAAGGGAGCTCTTCGTTGTGAAATGACTTGGTGACCCAGGTTGACTACTTCCTGAAGTAAAAGTCCTTCTTGTCTCTGTGCAAAATCCAAAGTATGCCTAATTTTGTAATATTGATAGAACAATGTTGTAACTAGAAAGAATGTAGCTGTCATAACTTCATGTTGGTGGAAATGTCTGCGCTGGGTAATGTGCCTTGGACTGTCTGGGGCACCCTTGTGGTCTTGTCTGTTCAGAGCTCCACGCTGGATCTGAAAGGAGAATGTTTCGGGTTTGTTTTTTTCCCAAGCATGAGTCTAATGTGAACCTATTCACGGTCTCTCGTGGAGCAAGATCTGTTCCCTTCATAACTGCAATGGCTCAAATACCATTTATTTTTTTCAAACATTAAAGGTGAATTGACACATTTCAACAGCCTCTGGTTTCTTCTTCGTTGCCAGCTGTCCCCCGTGAGCTCTCTGCCCCGGAAGGTGCTGGTGGCCAGGAGGAGGCAGCTCCACAGGGGGAGAAACTCCACTGGGAGAGCGTGTGTGGCCTCCAGCCCAGCTCAAGCGCTGCGGCCGAAGGAGGGGTCGTGGGGAGCGTGCCCTGCTGCAGCCCTGGTGCGAGGCCTCTGGGCCGAGCAGCCGAGCTGTGAGGGTGCTGGGCTTCAGCTGAAGCGGGGCTGGCACAGCAGCCGGCTCCTGGTGCCTGTCCCCACGCTGAGGTGTCTCCAGCTTTGCAGGAGAGTGGGTTTCTCCTTCAGGCTCCCTCGCTGTGCTCGGCAGCAGGGTGAGATCTGAAGCTCCTGCCGGGTGCCTGAAGCCTGTGGGTGTGTAGTGCCCCCCACACTGTAGGGGCTGGGGGCTTTCCCTGAAACAGCCCCTGCAGCTTGCTAGCGAGCTCCCCCTGCAACCTGCCTTGGGGGTCGGGGCATCCCTGATGCTTCAGCGCTGCTGTGGCCACTGACTGGCTCCAGCAGCGTCACAGCGATGCTGTGGGACGGCAGCGCTGGCCGGAGACACGAGGGGAAGCTGAGCTGCGGGCCAGCGTGCCTCCAGCCGAGCAGCTACAACCTGAGCTGAGCCCGAAGCTCTCCGGCGAGCAGCGGGCAGTCTGCTGTCACCTGCCACCTGGCAGCAGAAAGCAGGGGTGGCTTCCACTTTGGGGGAATCAGTCCCAGCCAGCCTCTGAGCTGGAAGTGGAGCTGCCAGGCTCAAGCCCCAGCCGTGCTGCGCTGGGCTCCGCGCTCCTGGCCTGGCGAGGCCTGGGTTAACGCTGCGGCTCCGAAAAACCACTTGCAGCCTTGTGGGGCTGGGTGCTGGGGAGGCCTTGGTGCCCGGGGCTCGTAGTCAAAGCCAGTGGCTGAGGAGCCGGCTCCTGAATGCCTGCTGCAGCTGGTCCAAACCTGAGGTGAAAACCTTCCCCAGCCTGTGGGAAAGCACCCCTTCCTGCCCTGCACCCAGTGCCGGCGGTGCTGGTGTGGATCAGTGCCTGGCGGGACGTCGGGGCCCTGCCGGGGCTGGAGCCGATGCTCACAAGCACCAAGTGGGTTTGGTGCTTCCTTGGGTGGGTCACCGCAGCAGGAGTCCTGCTTCAGGAAAAGCAGCTCTAGCTCACGCCTTTCGCAGTTGGGCAGTGAAACTGGGCCCTGCTCGCCTCCCCGCAACCCCTGCCAGGGACACTGTCCAGTGCTGGGCTCCCCAGTTCAAGAAAGATGAGGAGCTGCTGGAGAGAGTCCAGCGGAGGGCTGTGAGGATGAGGAGGGGACTGGAGCATCTCTCCTATGAGGAGAGGCTGAGGGAGCTGGGCTTGTTCAGCCTGGAGAAGAGAAGGCTGAGAGGGGACCTTAGAAATGCCTCAAAATATCTGCAGGGTGGGGGTCAGGAGGATGGGGCCAGGCTCTGTTCAGTGGTGCCCAGCGACAGGACAAGGGGCAATGGGCACAAACTGAAGCCGAGGAAGCTCCAGCTGAACCCGAGGAAGAACTTCTTCCCTCTGAGGGTGACGGAGCCCTGGCCCAGGCTGCCCAGGGAGGCTGTGGAGTCTCCTTCTCTGGAGATATTCCAGCCCTGCCTGGCCGCGGTGCTGTGCAGCCTGCTCTGGGTGACCCTGCTTGGGCAGGGGGTTGGGCTGGGTGACCCACAGAGGTCCCTTCCAACCCCTGCCATGCTGTGATTCTGTGACACCGGTGCCGTGTGTCCTCAGCCCTCCCCGTGACCCCCTGCTGCGTAGCGCTGGGGCTCTGGACGGTGCAGACTGCATGCGGCCGAGCAGCGCTTCCCTCTGCAGGGCTGGGCGCAGGGTGAGGTTTCACCGTGGAGCTTTCTGTCCCCGCTGCCCTCCCCTCCCCTGCCCGGCAGCTGTCTGGCACGGCTTTTGGCGCTGACTTTTTCCATTGCCAGGCTCCACTTTGTCTCCAGTTTCCAGCAGGCGCAGGTGTCCTGCGTGATGCCTCGGAGTGTTAACTGCTTCCGTGCCGGAGAGGCCGGCTGCGTCCCCAGGACGTCCCCCAGCCTCGGCAGGGGCACGAAGCTGTTTGGAAACATCTGGACCCGGGGCACTGGGCGGAAGGTATGTGACTGGGGGGAAACATCTGGAGGGAGAAACTGCTTCCAGATGCGTTTGGGCAAAAATGCTGTCTAAATGTAAACTCCCTGGGTGTTAAATAGCAAAAATGCTGTTTAAATGTAAACTCCCTGGGTGTTAAATAGCAAAAATGCTGTTTAAATGTAAACTCCCTGGGTGTTACCGTCCTGACAAGCACTGGGAAGCGCCTGCTCGCGGGGAGCCGGGGGTGCTGGCTGCGGCTGCGGGGGGAGGCAGGCCTGCGCGGCGGGCGACGGCGCGGTCCCTGCGTGGGGAGAGCGGCACGTTGTTTTCTCCCGTGCACGTTGTTTTCTCCCATACAAGCCAAGTTACTCAACTCCTCACACCGAGTCTGTCTTCCAGCTGCGGCCTTACGAAAGCGGAGCTCTGCAGCGCCGGGGCGCAGGCGGGCTGGCTGTGGAGGCTGCGCTCCCCGTCTGCAACTGGGACTCCTGCTGCGGAGGGAGCGTGGCGCAAGGCGGCGGGAGGAGGTGGGTGGCTCGGTCAGCCTCGCTCCCTGCCTGCCTGGCACCCTGTTCTTCCCCCTGTTCTGTGACTCCCTGGGACTCCAGGAAGGGACAAAGTGACGGTGACATCCTCCCCGCCCTGGGCGTCCCGCGTGGGGGCCGGGCGCTGCGCCCCGCTCCCGTGGGAGCACCCCAGCTGCCGGTCTGCGCTCTCCCGCCCTGCAGACCCAGCCGGTGGCACTGCCAGCGTGGCCTTCGCCTTCCCCAAGCGCGCGGAAGCCGAGCCTGGCGCTGGCAAACCCGGCACCCAGCAGACGTGTTCCTGCTCACGGCGCTTTTGCGGGAGGTTCAAGTTGGAGAGTGAAAACGCAGAAATTGTTTTTATCTCGCTTTCAGTCTCCGACGGGCGGATCCTGAGGAGGCCGGTGCCACGCGGTGAAGGAAGCAGGGCTGTGCCATCCCTGCCCACCCGAGGTTTCCCCACGTTGTTCTATTTATTGAGCAATGCTGCTGACACCCTTTCCCAGGCTGTGACTCACGGCAGCAACGTCTGTGCCCAAGCCCTGCGTCTCGGAGCGCTTTGTAGATACAGGAGCTGCAGGAGCCTCGCAGGAGCCAACTGTGTTTATTAAAAGATGATCAGATGTTTCCTCCCTTAAGGCAGTGTCTAGCTGAGGCTGAGTAATAACTCATTACCAACGAGACAAATAACTGCTCATCGTCAGGTCAGTGCCTTCCCCAGCCCTTGGGTGAGCGACGGCCGGCGCCGGGCTTCTCCCGCACCCAGCGCCGGTGGTCTCAGCACCCCGCGCAGGGGGGGAGAAGCGAGCGGCCCTGCCAAACCCCGCTCCGGTCCCCGTCCCTTCCCCTGCCAGCAGCCGGAGCGGGGGCACCCAACCCCGGGCTCTGCGCCGCTGCTGAGCAGGACGCGGCGCTGGGGTCAGCCCGAGGAGCTGTCGTCGTGGCCTTGCGGTCCGTGTCTGTCTGTCCTGGAGCTGGGGACTCAGAGCACACGCACCCAGCTTGCCGTGGCCTGGTGGAAAAGTCGATGGTGGGCCAGCGCGGCGTGCCGTGGAGGCGTCCCGGGAGCGCTGCCGGGGCCGTGGGTGAGGCGGGGTGTCACGCTCCGCCATGTCCCCTGTCCCCGTGTGCCCCTTGTCCGGCACGGCAGCCTCCTGAGGGCTGGGCTGGAGGGGTGGCAGCGGAGAGCGGGGCCAGCTCTGGTCCCCTTGCAGGACACGCGGCCAGGACCCTCGCAGGCCGGGCCAGTGCCTCTCCTCAGACGCCATCCTCCGCTGCTGCCTTCCCCTGCCAGATGCCATGGCGTCTCTCCACGTCCTTTGTTCCCTCCCTTGCTGACGCCTCTCCGCTGATTTATGGCCGGACGGAGCAGCCCGGCCGCGGCTCAGCTCCTTGCCCAGACCCTGGCCGGGCTGGTGCCCTCACCCCCAGCTTGTCGGGCAGGGAGGCTTCGGGGGGACATCCAAGCCCCCCACGCAGTCGGGCCCCCCTGCATTTAAACACGTGCGTGGCCGTTTCTTTCATCCCCTTCCAGCCCGGGTGTGAACGAAGTGCTTTCACGGGGAGGAGATTGCTGGGAGCCCCGCTCTCCCCGCGCATCGGTTGCAGCCCCTGGAAGCATCCAAGGAATTCGCGGCGGTGGTCTCGGTCCGTGCGGGGTGAGCGCAGTGAAAGCCGCCCTTTGTTCCCGCGGCCACGGCCACCGAGTCCCACACCCGGCCGGGGCTGGAATCCGCAGAGCGGGACGCGTGGTCCCGCTGGCGCGTCGCCCGCGGCGGCCGCTGCGCCGAGGCCGTCGGGGAGGCCGTACCCCGTGTCCTGCCCCAGCCGGGGCGAGCAGCCCGGGGTGCGCAGCGATGGGCGCTGCGGGGGCACGACGGAACCGCTTCCCTGGCGTTTGCCTGCCGGTACGCCCGGGGTGACCCGAGCTTTAGCCCCGTTGCTGCTTAAGCTGAGTCAGAGGAACGGAAATCCCTTCTTAGAGATCTTTCCACGGAGTGTTTGATTACAGGTTTGGGGTTTAATCTCGTGCCCGTCTTGCCCGGCTCCCCGGCTGGCCGTGCCGCTCGCCGGCTGCCTGCCGGGGCCGCTCCGGCAGGGAAGGACGGAGGGCTGACGCCGAGCCAGGACGTGCCTCCGCTGCAGCCTGCACGCAGGCGGCTGGCGCCCAGCCCGGAACACGGCTCTGGCAAAAAAATAAATGCCTTTTTTGTTTCTGAGGAAAGCCCAGAACGCTTCCACAAGGACAAAATCTCTTCCTAAATCCGGTGTTAGAAGTCCTGTTTTCTCTAAGTGTTCAAAATGACCTGGCCGAAAGCGTCCGCCCCGCCGTGGGTCAGCTTGGACGCGGTAAACCCGGACCCGCGTTGCAAAGGCTCCCTCTGAAACCACGGCTTGCGGGGGGACGGAGGGGGCACCCACGCAGTCCCCTTCCAGGGGGTCCCACCCACGGGCGCTGGCGGTCCCGCGGGCAGGGGTCCTGGCCCTCGGCCCTCCCGTAACGAGCCCAACGGAAGAAGAGCGCTGGGTGACTCAGCAAGCGTCGGGTGCCCGGCCAGGACTTTGTCACCGTCCTCCAGCAAGGCTGACACGTGCAATTCAGGCGGAGCCCGGGCTGGCGAAAGATGCCGTGTTACTTCAATATTTTATGGAAAATCATTAAGCAATTAAATCTGGCGGATCTCGCATCATAGAAAAAGCAGCTTGAAGCCTGGGCAGTAAACAGGGCAACGCTTCCCGCTCCGCTGGGATGTCTTCTCAGAGTCTTAACTCCAGTCCTTCCTTCAGAATAACTATAATTATCTCTTAATTGCCATTATTGTTTAACATTTTTAGCATTTGCAAGTTCAAACTGTTATAGTTTTCCGTGCAGATACAATCAGTAGCCAGGGTTCACAATGCAAGCAATTAAAATCCCGTGATTATTACAAGCCTGCGTGTCTGTACAACAGCTTCAATCTGCATCACTTGCCAACTCGTAGGCTAGAAACTCCGACAAATTTAGCTTTTATTTAGTAACCCAGCAAAGCTACTACCTCTTGCTGCCTCCAATGATTTGCATCTACGGCGCTTTTTGGAAGGACGCGAGCGCTGAGGGGAGGGGAAAGAAAGCATTTTCTAGAATACATCCCTGGAGAATACACAGCAAAGATAAAACTGTGCACATGAATTATGCATATGAGTTATGATTTCACTCCTATTTTTGTTGGGATTAGCTCATGTTTGGTGTGCCTCCCTGGCTGGCGGCTCGGCAGCTCGCAGAGTGCTCTCCAGCTCCCGGCAGGCCGCTGCCGCTTCGGGACACGCGTTGGCTCCCCGCTCCGCGGCGCTGCGGGATCCGGCCCACGGCAGCGGTGGCAGCCCCTGCTCCCTCACCCCGCTCGCGTCCGGGCAAGCAGCTCTCCCCTGCTAATTTAGGGCACCTCTTCTGAAACTGTGCCATAGAATCACAGAATCACAGAATCACAGAACGGTGGGGGTTGGCAGGGACCTCTGTGGGTCCCCGAGTCCAACCCCCTGCCCAAGCAGGGTCACCCAGAGCAGGCTGCACAGCACCGCGGCCAGGCGGGGCTGGAATATCTCCAGAGAAGGAGACTCCACAGCCTCCCTGGGCAGCCTGGGCCAGGGCTCCATCACCCTCAGAGGGAAGAAGTTCTTCCTCGGGTTCAGCTGGAGCTTCCTCTGCTTCAGTTTGTGCCCATTGCCCCTTGTCCTGTCACTGGGCACCACTGGAAAGAGTCTGGCCCCGTCCTCCTGACACCCACCCTGCAGATATTTGAAAGTATATATTAGGTCCCCTAATATATACTTACAAATGGATGAAAACAGATTTAGGTGTAAAACTAGAAAAACCAAACCCCAAGTCTGCGCTGCTTTGCGTAGAGGGGGGCGTTCGCAGGCTCTGCTGCCGCCAGCCAGGCTTCGCCGGGGTCCCCAGCGTCCCCCGGGGAAGGAACGTCCCAGCCTCTGCCGGCTCCGGGGGACAAAGCCCGGGGAGAGGAGCGCAAGGGCAGGCGGCAGCAGCGCTTCCACCGTCCCCGCACCAGGCTCGGCTGCGGGCCCAGCACGCGGGCGATTGAAGCCACGCTGAATAAAGCCAGCAGCCCTTTCTGCGGAAACAGCTTGGGAATCCCGAGCCCCGTTTCCAGGAGCGCTGGTGACCCCGACCCACCGGTGTTCCCGTGTCAAAGGAGGTTTAATGGCCCTTATTGCAGGGGGGGAATTACCCTAATTAGTTGGATCACCAGGGTCCCTGCACTGGGGCAAGGAGCAGGATGGACCCGAGCAACTGGGGCTCTGGGAACTGGGTGGGGGGTCTGGGCTGGGTGCGGGCACAGGCACCCTTCCCATCGTGGGGAGGCTCAGGGGGATGCCCCCCGGCCGGGTCCTTCCCTTGCCGTCCCACACCCCCTGTCCCATCGCTGTGCAGCCTTGGAGTAACATCCCTGACAACCCAGCAGTCCTTTGCAGGGGAAAATGAGATTAGGAAAATATCTCAGGTATTCGCGTCTGTCCTTCAGCGGCGGAGACGCCCGGAGCCAGCGCTGTTTGTCCGTCAGCTGGCCCGCAGCTTGGGAAAACAGCCGGGAAGCTGGTGGGAGACGCCCTCGGAGATAACGCGAAGGATTTGCACGTGTCTCTGGGGACCGGTGACTCTGCGGCATGGTGCCGGCGGGGGCACGGGCTAAACCCCCCCTCCCGGGATGGAGCGGCTGCGTGTGCCCGTTGGCAGGCACCCCGCTGCGCCCGGGGCTCCCCGGGACGGCCACTGCTCCGTCACCCACCGTGGCTCTGGGGCGAGGAGGTTTTCTGGCCCCGCTGTCCTCAGCCCGGCCGCTCTGCTGCTCCCTGCCCGGAGCACGTCACCCAAGCAGCCTGGCTCGGGGGGACGGCACAGCTCGTGACACCGGTGGGTGACGCACGGCGACGCTCCCGGGGAGCGGCTGCAGCCGCGTCGACGTCCCCACATGTGTGAGCGCATCAGAGGAGTGGGGATTTTCCCCGGTTCGGGTGTTTGAGCTGCTTTGAGATGCTGCCGATGGGAGGGTGAATGTCAGTAAGTTTGGACGGTCCGGGACAGAGGACCAAAGACAGGGCTGGTGGAAACAGGGGTGTCCAGGGCAGCCCGGGACTGAACCCCCCTGAAATTCCCACCTGAATTTTGGGCCAGGACAGTAAGATGAAGATGAACTCTCTCCATTTTGCCTTTTACAGGGAGAGGCACATCTGGCAAAGCTGCGAGGCGAGGAGGAGGCAGGGAGAGCCGGCAGCAGCTCCCAAGTCATCGCTTTGTGGAGATCAGCAGGTATCTGCCGTGCCCTTGAGCTCTCTGTCGCGGCTCGTCTGTAGTTCGGCTCGCCCAGGGCGGCTGTCACCACCCCTGCGTTGTCAAACCACCTGCCTGAATTTCGAGGAAGTCATCCATATATTCAGCAGGAATATCAATTTCCAGGAGCTCTCGGGAGAGATCAGAGCAGCCAGACCGGGGATTTCTGCTGAGCTGCACTCACACTGCTGGAGCTGGAGTTCCTCTCGGCTGGGCGGTCTCCTGGGGGGCTGCAGGGAGGGGGGTTCTGCAACCTGTGACCAGACAGGGTTGGCAAAACGCTGTCAGCGTCTGCGGTGGGACCCAGCGTGGGAGAAACGAGCCCAGGTGACACAGCCCAGGGAGGACGCTCCCTGCGCCTGCTTTTGAGCCAAATGTGGCTCCTCAAATCGACAGAGAAGGAGGTTCCCCCGCAGCCTGGGGAACCATCCTGTCCACATTCTTCCCTGGGACCTTCAAAGGAGCGGAGGAATCCAATTCCCACTAATTTGCTTTGAAAACACCAACCTAAAATCGTAATTATGGCGTGCTGTATTACAGGGGAGGGAAGAACCCACCAGACTGTAGCTACCTTGTATTCCTAAGACATTAGTTTTGATAATTTATTAAGACCTACATTTTTAACAATATTATGTTGGTTAATGCTGGAAGATGTTCCTACAATTAATGAAAATTTCATAGACCGACTGGGGAAGAAAGAGACCATTTTATGTCCCCTACCAGCTGGCCTGAACCAGCTGCTCACTTTTTTCTTTGAACCGTGGTTCTGACGACTGCTCTGTCCTTTGAAGTCTGCCGCTGAGCTGCCGCACCAGAGGCGTTTGCACGACAGCAGCCGAGCGCCGGGAACAGTCGCCGACTTTTTCCCTCACGGCCGCGGCTGAATCCTGCGACGTTGGCTCCCGTCCGGGGGTTCTGAGGGCTGAGCCGGTGAGGTGTGCCTTGGTGCAACGCCGCTGGCTGCAGCGGAGCGGTTCCCTCCCGCTCCAGTGCTCTGCCCAGCTCTTGGGTGCTTTCCTCGCTGTACAGACCCAGGCAGCGGCGTCCGGCTGCTTTCAGCCGCGGATCCGTTAGGGCCTCACAAAAGCGGGGGCTGCTGGCAGAATGCACTTTCCAGCACCGTTTTAAAACAGAGGATGAGAAGAAAGGAAGAGCTTTAAATATGTATTAAGTTTTAAAAATAACAAATCGCTAAATAAAATAGTGACAAAAGGAACAAAACCGAAAAAAGAGGTCCCCGAGTGTGAGCTTGGTAGAACTTTATGCCCAGCAGAGAGGCTGGGCAGGGTTCAAGCCAGCCCAGGGTCGGCGGCGGGGTGACACGGGGGGGTGCGACCCACGACGCCCGCGCGGCTCCGGACAGTGACGAAGACCCTCGCGCGCGGGCCCTGCCCCGGTGAGAAACAAGCTCTGGGCGAGGCGCGGATCCAACCTGGAGTAACGTCCCGAGGGCCAGCAGGTTCCTCTTCGCGGCCGCCAGTCCCTTGTCCCCCGGCGCTGTAAATCCGTCGCGTCCCATGTTGGTGCCGGGTGCGGGCAGACCCGGGGCAGGGCGGCGGGTGTGGGACAGCAGCGATGGCCACAGCTCAGCGGGCGGCGGGCGCGGTCCCGGTCACACCGATGGCTCGCTGGCGGGTTTCAGCGAACCCCGAGCGTCCGCGACGGCTGCCAGCTGCAGAGCCGCCCCGCCGCGGCCCTGGGAGAGGGAGTCACGGCTGCCAGGGTGTCACGGCTGCCAGGGTGTCACGGCCGTGAGCGTGACGTGGCTGCAGGTGTGTCACGGCTGGGAGCGTGGCACCGCGGTGAGCGTGACAGGGCTGCGCTGGGGTCACGGCTGTCGGCATGTGGCAGCCATGCTGGTGTCATGGCCAGGCTGGTGCCAGGGCTGTCACTGTGTCACGGCTGTCACTGTGTCACGACTGTGCTGGTGTCATGGCCATGCTGGTGCCAGGGCTGTCACTGTGTCACAGCTGTGCTGGTGTCAAGGCTGTGCAGATGTCACGGCTGTGCTGGTGCCAGGGCTGTGTTGGTGCCAGGGCTGTCACTGTGTCACAGCTGTCACTGTGTCACGACTGTGCTGGTGTCATGGCCATGCTGGTGCCAGGGCTGTCACTGTGTCACAGCTGTGCTGGTGTCAAGGCTGTGCAGATGTCACGGCTGTGCTGGTGCCAGGGCTGTCACTGTCTCATGGCTGTGCTGGTGCCAGGGCTGTCACTGTGTCACAGCTGTGCTGGTGTCATGGCTGTGCAGATGTCACGGCTGTGCTTGTGCCAGGGCTGTCACTGTGTCACGACTGTGCCGGTGTCGTGGCTGTGCTGGTGCCACCACTCTCAGTGTCTCTCAGGGCTGTCACTGTGTCACAGCTGTGCTGGTGTCACCAGTCAGGGTGTCACAGCTGTGCACTGAGTCACGACTGTGCCAGTGTCGTGGCTGTGCCGGTGTCACACTGTCACTGTCTCACATCTGTCACTGTCTCACGTCTGGCACTGAGCCGCCACTGTGCTGGTGTCACCACTGTCAGGGTGTCACGTCTGTCGCTGTGTCAGCGCTGTCACTGAGTCGCGACTGTGCCGGTGTCGCGCTGCCGGCCCTGCCCCCGCCGGCCGCCCGCCAGGCCGCAGCCCGGGCCCCGCCAGCTCCGCTCTCCGGCTCCCCCCAGCCCGGGCTCCCCCTTCGCTCCCCCCGGGCTCCTTCGCGGTGCAACGCGGGGCCCGGGGACGGCAAACGGGCGGGGTCCGCGGACCGCGCTCCCAGCAGGGCCCCGCCCGGCTCCCGTAGCCGCCCACCCGCCCCGGAAGTGCTCCCGTAGCCCCCCCCCGCCCCGGAAGTGCTCCCGTTGCCGTGGCGGCGCTGCCGGGAGGGCGCAAGATGGCGGCGGCGGCGGGGCCGGAGGAGGCGGGCGGCTCGCTCCGCCGGTACCTGGCGCGGCTGGGCGCCCTGCGGCCGCGGCCCGACCGCGCCGAGCTGCACCTGCTCTTCGACCAGCTCATCTCGGAGAGCTGCGGGCCGGCGCCGGCGGCCGGGCCCAGCCCGCAGGTACCGCGGGGCCGCGCACGCGTGGGGCTGTGGGCGCTCGGGGGGGGCGGCCGGCGCCCCGCAGCCCGTGGGTTCTCCCCCCCCCCCATCCATCCATCCCCGGGCCGTTCGGGAGCTCCGACAGCCTGCGGCCCGGCACGCGTGGGCGGTGGGTGACACCGGTGGGTGACACCGGCCTGGAGGCGGGATCCTGGGGTGCATGAAGAGGAGTGTGGGCAGCGGGGCCAGGGAGGTTCTCCTCCCCCTCTGCTCTGCCCTGGGGAGGCCCCATCTGCAGTGCTGTGTCCAGTTCTGAGCTCCCCAGTTCAAGAAAGATGAGGAGCTACTGGAGAGAGTCCAGCGGAGGGCTACGAGGATGAGGAGGGGCCTGGAGCATCTCTCCTACGAGGAGAGGCTGAGGGAGCTGGGCTTGTTCAGCCTGGAGAAGAGAAGGCTGAGAGGGGACCTTCGAAATGCCTCTAAATATCTGCAGGGTGGGTGTCAGGAGGACGGGGCCAGACTCTTCCCAGTGGTGCCCAGCGACAGCACAAGGGGCAACGGGCACAAACTGAAGCAGAGGAAGCTCCAGCTGAACCCGAGGAAGAACTTCTTCCCTCTGAGGGTGACGGAGCCCTGGCCCAGGCTGCCCAGGGAGGCTGTGGAGTCTCCTTCTCTGGAGATATTCCAGCCCCGCCTGGCCGCGGTGCTGTGCCCCCTGCTGTGGGTGACCCTGCTTGGGCAGGGGGTTGGGCTGGGTGACCCACAGAGGGCCCTGCCAACCCCGACCATGCTGGGATTCTGTGACTCGACAGTCTTTACAGCCTGCTCTGCGGGCAATGAGACATTTTCCGTTCTCGGAGCAAGCCCTGCGTAGAACCACGGGGTGCTTTGGGTGGGAAGGGGCCATGAGAGGCCCCCCCAGCCCAGCCCCCTGCAGCAAGCAGGGACATCTCCAGCCAGAGCAGGCTGTAAATGGTAGAAAATGTCTTCCTTATACGCAGTCTGAGTCTGCTCTCCCTTAGTTCAAAGCCGTTACTCCTTGTCTCATCACAGCCAGCCCTGCTGAAAACATTTTCCCCATCTTTCCTATAGGCCCCATCCAGGCACTGGCAGCTGCTCTGAGATCTCCCCGGAGACTTCCCCAGGCTGACCAGCCCCAGCTCTCCCAGCAGAGGGGTTCCAGCCCTCGGATCATTGCTGGGGCCTCCTCTGGCCCCGCTCCCACAGCTCCAGCTCTGTCCTGTGCTGAGGGCTCCAGAGCTGGACGCAGGACTCCCGGAGGGGTCTCAGCAGAGCGGGGCAGAGGGGCAGAATCCCCCCCCTCGCCCTGTGCCCACGCTTCTGGGGATGCAGCCCAGGGCACGGTTGGTCTGCGGGGCTGCCAGCAGGCACTGCCGGCTCGTGTCCAGGTTTTCAACCCCCAGCACCCCGAAGCCCTTCTCGGCAGGGCTGCTCTCCATCCCTGCGTTCCCCAGCCTGTGTGGGTACCGGGGGTTGCCCCGACCCAGGTGTGGGGAGCTGTGGTTCTGCCGTACCCCTTCGGAACGCACGGTCCTTCATTGTTACGCTGTGGACAGTGCTGACTTACCCATTCCTCATTTTATTTCCAGAGCAGGCTTACTTTGCATTTAGGAATTAATTGATTTTTTTTGACAGTGCTCCTTTTCCTGCCCTTCTGTTCCTTCATCTAACTTCATATTTTTCTTTTGCCCTTATTACTGGCTTTGATTTTTCTCCGATGTTGAAGTGGTGCGGTTTGAGCAGCGCTCTTGCTGTTTGAATCCATGTCAGCGTATCCCTGCGTCGGGATGGAGGGCTGTGGATTGCTGAGAGGAGAAGCTTGCTAGCCGGAGTTTCCCGCGTTTCGTTACGTTATCCCCGTGTATTGATGTTAGTGGTATACACACGCAGATCCGGTTGTGTGATCAAAGTCTTAGCTGATGGTGTGGTTTCCACCCTAGCTTTGTAGTTTCTAAATAATGAACTGAGGCTTTCTTTTCCAGGATGTTTGTGCTCTGCTTGTCCAAGCCTGTCAGCTGGTTCGCCTTGATCAGGAACATCTTGTCAGCAAACTTTGTCAGCTCATCCATCACTTACTTAACAGATTTCAGGTACGAAAAGTTTGGCCTTGTCCCTCCTTTCCCTGTGTGCTGGCTCACTGGTCCCCCACTAAGCCAGGGAGGCCTGCTGTCCTTTTATAGGGCTATGGAGCTGACCTTCGTGCAGAGTCCCTTGAATTTTCCCTGCATTGGTTATTTATCCTGAGCTGGGGTTCTGATCTGTGGTTCTAGCATGGTTCCTGATGTAAATACAGCTCTCGCTGAGAAGGGATACACCATCGGAAACACTCTTGGTTACAGGACACTTGTATTGATTTATTCAGTTCTGAAGTGTCGGCTGATTCTGTGATTGTGTGTGATTCTAACAGCCGCATCACCCGAGTCTGTAACCAACAGATCTGCCAGTATTGACGCCAGCAGCATCTGATGATGTTTTCTTGACCACAGTCCTCTTCTGTTATGGCAGGTGATGGCTGACGAACAGAGCCTGAATTTTCTTCTCTCCTACTGCATCTCTGCTCTTAAGCAGTGCAGCTCCTGGACACATGTTGAGATTCTGCAAGCCTTGGCAGCTCTTGTTTACAATAATGGACCTAAATGTCAGAAAGTGAGTTTACAAGTTGAGAGAAAGTAACCACAATAATATTTGCACCCTTTTGCTGTTTCTTCTTTATTTTTTTTTTTAAAGAAAAAGTAGGAAAGTATCCGGTTCTCAAATTACCTTACCTTTTATGCTAAGATTGCATCTCATTTAAATAGTGACTGATATTTGTGGAAAAGTTGAATTTCAGGTGTGATAGGTGTGTATACTGATAATCCAGAGATAACGAGCTTCTTCCCATGGCGAACACCTCTGTACCTGCAGGCTGCAGCTGTAGGTTACCTGGCTTGAGCCAAAGACACGCTATTAAAGAAGGGCACCAGGCTTACCCTGCACGCTGACCACCCTGGCACGGCTGTGGATCAGGCAGGAAGAATGCGGGGAGCTTCAGATTGCTCGTTACTCAGCAGGCTCCATTGCGGATCCTGAAATTTGTCTGTAACCGGATCAGGTCTCTAGCGTGCGGTGGGCTCGAAGCCGTTTCGAAGTGGAGACCATCGGGTGTCAGTCCTGAGGTCTGTACACAGCTCCGTGTTGCGGCAGTGGGACGGGTAGTGTTTGACATAATGCATTCTCCTGCTGTCACCGGTTCTTGGCAGCTTGCAGAGCAGTTTCTGCTGCCGGGCTGAAGCGCGGGGTGGTGGTGCTAGCAGTTTTGGAGCTGCCAGCTTGCGTGGGTTTGGAGGCTGTGTAACCGCAGCGGTTTGGTACAGCAGTTGTTACTGACTTAGCTTTATGTCTGGGAGGAAAGCGTAAACTGGGACGCAGTCTGAACTGTGCTCACGCTCAATACTTTTTAAATACAAAACAAGAGAACTTTGGAAATGAATGTTTTCGTGTCATTTTTTGTGTATGTAATCTGTTTATGCAATCTGACATGGCAGCTGACAAATCTCTTTTTGTAGCATAGGTAGATTTAGCTACCAGACAGAAGAACCAGGAGGCTGAGGGAAGAGCCCTGACCCCTAATGACTTTTGCTGGTTTGTTTTAGTATCTCCCGGACTTGCTGGGCAAGGCTGGGCTCTTGGTGCAGTTCAGTGATTCTGCCCAGCCGGACGTGGAACTCAGGAGGGCAGCAGTACGCAGCATGGCAAACCTGTGTCTCAGGTGCGTACCAGCCTTTGCGGGTGGAGGGGTGGATGCTTTACGCGATGTACAGCAGCCAGCACGCACAGCTGGTCTGCTCTGTTCGTGCTGGGAGCAGCAGATGCAGGGTCAGGAAGCTGTATGTGCTGGAGCTCGAAATCTAAAACTTCAGTGCTCCAACATACTGTATCATCTGTGGGTAAAACCATAAACTCTCAGTCTGCCTGAAATAATGTTGTTACGGAGATTAATTTAGGGCAGAAGAGAAAAAGTGTTGTGCTGTCTGGTCCCTGCAGTGATTCTTTGGGTTAATTTTGCATAAGAAACGGTCAGTTACAAGTTTTTGCAGTGTTTGTTAGTTGTTCGTTTGCAATTCATCCATTTTTCCATTCCACATGTAAATATGCTGATGCCACAGGAACATCAAATCTTCATTAGCTGCTCTATGGGAAGAATTTTGACTAACCAGGCTCTGTGGACAAGCAAGCAATTAATAAAAGCAATAGGTATTTGGACTTGCTCTAAAGAGTGTTTTGGTTAATGGTTCCACCGAACAGACAGCTTGGTTTTTATTTAAAAAAAAAAAACAACAAAACACAAACGCTTGGAATTTCAGCACTTACAGATGGAGTCTGAAGAACTACTTAATGTAAATAAATGCAGCATCTGGCAGTTTGGGGCATGCTGATTTTTCTATGTGGAGAGTTGGGATTGTTTAGGCTGGAGAAGAGGAGGCTCTGTGAGGAGCTGACCAGTCTTCCATGATGGCAGGGAACGAAAAAGACTGAGCCAGACTGTTCTCAGTGGTACCAGTGAAAGGACAAGTGGCAATGGGCATAAACTGAAACACAGGAAATTCTGATTAAACATAAGAAAGAAAAAAAAAAAAAGGTAAGGGTTATCAAACACTGGAACCAGTTTCCCAGAGAGGCTGTGGAGTCTCCATCCTTGGAGGTATTCGAGACCTGACTGGACACAGTCCTGGGCAACCTGCTCTGGTTGACCTGACTTGAAGCAAGGGGGTTGTAGTAGATGATCTTCAGAGGTCCCTTGCAACCTCAGCTGTTCTCTGATTCTAATTTCAGGAAAATCACTTGCAATAATAGAGTTGTCCTGTGAGTATTATCAAATGTGTGTTGATGGCTTGAAGTAATTAAATGTGTTGGAACCAGGTGCTTAGGAATCCATTACAAAAGAATTTGTTTAGTGACTCTAAACCCACTGCCACAATGGCCAGCTCTTGCTAAATGGTACTCAGGGTAGTAAAGATCAAGTGATGCAGTTGCCCTCCCTGTTTCTGCAGTAAGTCAAGTGGAGATTGAAATGTTTCAGCACAGTAAGGTTGCCCAGACTTTGTGGAAGCTAGGGAGATGGCAGAAGTCATTCTAGGTCCTTTTCAATGCCAAATTTTGCCTAAAAAGCACTTCTAAGCGTGACAGCTTGTTAAGCTATGCTTGGAGAGTCATTGTAATTGAGAAGGTGGCCGCAGAAGCAGGGCAGGTGTAAGGCACACTGATTGTACTGGCTCTTTTTGTGCTTTATGGTGGTAGAGCTGAGCCCTTTCGAGAGCCATCCGTCCGTCTGGGGCTGTGCACTGCAGTGTGGCGGAGGGCCTGGGTCTGAGCTTGTGTGGGGCAGACTGCAACCCAACCATTTGTCTCCTCCTTTAATGCTAGCGTGCCTGGGCAGCCGTACTTGGACGAGTCCTACAGCAGTGTCTGTTTTCAAACTTTTCTAAGTGTTCTGCAGTCTTCAAAAAGCTCTGATGTGGATGACATCACTTTTTGCATGGTAAGTGTGAGTCTAATTATCTAGAATACTTAGGAGATTGGGCTGCTGGAGTGTTGGAATTTGGAATATAGGAAATCTGGAATATTGTCAACTGAGATTTTTGCTTAAATAGTCGTCGTCTTTTTTTTTTTTAATAGGCATAAGTAACTGTCCCAGTAATTATTTTGAGCAAAACTGTAATGGCCTAGAAGGTCACTTGAAAGATGTGAACCTTTGGTGTTTTGGGAAGGAAAAGCAAGTAATTCTGTGTTTTGCTTTTCAGTTACTGCAAAATGCACTGAAAGGTATCCAGTCGCTTCTTAATGGTGGGAAGATGAAACTAATGCAAACTGACCAAATTGGATCTCTGCTTGCAGTATTAAAGGTAAGCACTTAAATCCACCTGGAGAAAGAGGCAGGCGCTGGAAGGGGCATGTTGCAGAGGATTGGTAAGTGGGAAACAGTAGGAGAAGGTGAGAAGAGGGAGCAGAGAAGCCTGAGCGTGGGAGGCAATGTAGTGTGAGATGTAAAGAAAAAAGTCATTGACTTTCTCTCGCAGCATCTCAACTGCACTTCCCACAAAAGAACGTGACAGAAAGATGGGAGGCTCGTTTCTTTTTGGAACCCTTTTAAATCCTGCTAGGATAGTTGAATTTCGTGTGTTGCATAGCTGTTCCACAGCATGGGGAGAGTCAAGACCTGGGGGAAGGATCACAAGCCCAACTGAAAATTAATGAACACCTGAGTAAACAGAGAGTCAATCTCTGTACATCAAAAACGGAATGAATGCTAACGTTTTTGTTACTGTTCTAGAAATGTATGTTTCATGGACTGCCAGGACTGAGCATAGAAATGCCCGCAGCCTTGTACCCGGCTCCATTACCTCAGTACGATAAAAGGTCGCCCGTCAAAGAGGAGCAGTCGGAACCGGCCACCTTTAAGCAGACAGGGGTAAGCTGAAATCGTGCTGACGCTGCTGCGTGCTCAGCGTGTGCCTGTTCGGTGTGGTTCGGTGTTACCTGACGTGAGATTAGTGGCTAACAGGCTGTCTGCGTTCTGAGCGTGTGATACGGTTCCCGTTCTTTGCTCTAAAGGTATTGATTATAAATCTCTGCACTGAGTAAAATTGCCTCGTAAACTCAGATGACAAGAACAAATGGCTCTGCAGAGATTGGCTTTCCTGAGTTAAGCTGTGTGCATCAGTTATTCATCTATAGCCAAGAATTCTTGGCCCGCAGACATGGGATTGGCGCGTGCAGACTAGCCAAAGCTTTTTATTTTATAAGTTACATTTTCTCTCCTAACACTTGCACAATTGTTTGACTCTTTCTTCGGGATGTCAAGTTCATCTAGAGACTGATTTCCTCCCCCCTCCCCCATCTGTATGCCTAATCCTTCTACAGGTTATTTTTTAACCCTGTAAACATTTTGGATTACTAATTATCTGAAAGACATTAGAGAAAATAAAGTTGTATAGTCATGTTGACTTGTTTCTTTTTAGATGTTAAATGCCTACTGTAAATCTAAAAGAGCTACAGAAGTATTTACTGTTCCTGTTCTTTCATCACTTTTGCGTGAAATATGATTTTTAACTAAAAGTTTTCTTGGAAATCTTTCGCTGTACTGATGAAGAGGCCAGAGCTGAATTTTTGAGGCTATTCAGGTATAAATACCTTACTTACACTAAGGTATTACTGTACTGATGCTGCTGTTGCTACTAGTAAGCGGAGTTTGCAAACTCTCAGATGCTAAAGAAGTGACTATTTCTCTATGTACAGTGTGGCACATACATATAATTGCACTTGTGTGAAATATTGTTGCATCAGAAGAATGCTAAATAGCTGTGATAACTCTTGGTTAAACTAAATCGCATCTAAAAACTCGTTTAGAAACTTGTCTGATTTGATGTTGATGTACTATATAGAGGGTATGATTTGTTATATTAAACTCAGCTTTTATTCTGGATTAGCAATTAGTTTTGTTTTCAGATGAGACCTTTTTCCTTGAGATTTACAATTATAAAAATTTTTGCATATCTTTCTAGATATTATTTCAAAAGATTAAAAAAAAATCTGTTTTTTTGCCTTAAAACAGAACCGAAGGAAAAAGTCCAAAGGGAAACAAAAGAAGGGAGAGTTTGGGGAAGAAGGAAGAGAAGATTTGGGTGATGCAGGAAATGAATCCGTCCTTGGAGCCAACATGCTGAAATTACACTTGGAGGATGTGCAGAACAGGCCTTGTTCGGATCCTTGGACTCGTGCATCAGATGTTGCATACGTGCCTGCTGGAAAGGATCACTTGGCTTCACGTCACACTACCTGGAAAAGAATCAGCAGCAGTGAGTCGGAATATTCTGATGCTGAAGGTGGAATACAGAGCAAAATGAGGTGATTGTTGTGCGTGTAAACATAAAGCACGGTAGCAGAGTGTACTGTTGCTCATAACAATTTAAGCTCATGTATCATGTTAAAGCATACCTCTTGTTCCTGTAGGTCCAGCACAGATTTTAGACATGTGCAGACTCTTACGCTTCCACAGGATCGTAGCGCTTTGTTCTTAATCAAAACTGTCGAGGAAATCACTTTTCCTTTTGATTTATGTGGTGATACAAGAAAATCGGAAGGCAGTAATTTGTATTGGTTTGAAAGTAAATTTGTTCTTTCTCTTCCTGTTCTTGGTCTAAAAATTGTCTTCTCGCAGCTAGCCACTAATATAAGTCAAAGAGGTGAAGTCCATTACTTTTCAGTGCTGCTATTTCATTCATCTCTTTGTTTGTTTTTAAGATCTTATCAAGCCAATGTTCGTCAAGGGGCTCTGGCCTGTTTCCTCTCTGCTACAAAATCAATAGAAAAAAGAGTTCTCTATGGCTACTGGTCAGCGTTTGTTCCTGATGCACCCGGTATTGGCAGCCCCCAGTCAGTGTCCTTGATGACTATTGCTTTAAAGGACCCTTCTCCAAAGGTGAGGCAGTTCTGAGTAGAAAAAGCATTGTATTTTTACCATAAATAGAAGAGGATGTGTTGGTTAAGAGAACAAAGGATTGGTCGTACACTGCTTAAAGTTATGAGAAAAAATAGTTGGAGTTTAATTTTCTCTTGCTGGAGAAAGAGATGTTCATAAATTTCAAAATTCTCTGTTGGCTCAAAGGAGGTGTTAAAAGTGGATAACAGAAATGTTTTATCATTCCAGACCCGCGCCTGTGCTCTTCAAGTTCTCTCAGCCATCCTGGAAGGTTCTAAGCAGTTTCTTTCTGTTGCTGAAGATGCTAATGATCACAAGAGAGCTTTTACTCCCTTCTCCGTAACTATTGCTTCGAGCATCCGGGAGCTGCACCGCTGCCTGCTGCTCGCCCTGGTGGCAGAATCCTCTTCTCAAACACTGACACAAATAGTCAAGGTAACTGACTGTAAATGTTTCAAATGGCTGCCCCAGAGATGAGACTGGTCTCTACATTAAGTCTTGAAGAAAGATTGCATAGGAATTGTTGTAGCTGTTGAGGACTAAGGCGGTGGTGGGAAATAGACTGTTGTTGTCTCACAAGGCTTCACTGACTGCGTCTTCCTACAGAGCCCTAGAGTTTCTCTCCTTTTCAGCACAGGTCGCTTGTTCCTGCGTTTCTTTCGTGTAGTCTTTTTGGAGCTGAATGAACCTTTGAAATGATTCTGAAGACTTACATTGGCGTTAAAACTGGAATCCAGATTGGGGGAAAAAAGCTTTCCATGGGCTATTGAAATTCCTTGGTCCTGATGCCAGGTCACAGTAGTTAAATACTTGTTCTTAGGAGCCAAGTTTGTAAGCAGTTTTCAAACAGCAGGTAATTGGGGCATTTGTTTTCAGATGCCCTCAGATAATTAGCTGTCTAAATGACCTAAATTGCAAATGTAAAAACAAATCTGTTGGAGGCCAGGCTGACATTGTAACCACCATTCCATGTGTGTTCTTTTGTGTGTTTCAGTGCCTTGCAAATTTGGTTTCAAATGTGCCATATAGCCGTTTAAAACCTGGGTTGCTGACGAGAGTTTGGAACCAGATAAAGCCATATATTTATCATAAAGGTTTGCATTCTGTTTGGCTGGAGCCTCTTTGTATATGTTACATCTTAATTCAGCATTGGTCATTACAAAATAGTTGTGCATTAACACCCACCCCCCCTGCCCCATGCTTCATATACGTATGTATTCATACATAAACATATGTTACGCTATCGAATTATGTGTTATGATCTGTGCTGTCTGAAAACTGCTGAAGAAGGTTTCTGACCTGTCAGGGAGGTGCTAACAGACTGGCTTTTCCTTCCCCCGCCCTGTTCTTTCTTGCAGATGTTAATGTTCGAGTTTCCAGTCTGACGTTATTAGGGGCCATAGTGTCTGTCCAAGCACCTTTACCAGAGGTGCAGTTACTTTTGCAACAGCCCAGTTCTTCAGGGCTTAATAACAGTGGTAATGCAACCCCTCACCGTTCAAGTTCTTCTGAGCAGTGGAGAAAAGCACTCCCCTCAGAAGGGAAGCGTCCAGAAAATCCGGCAGGATGTACGCCTTCAGAACCGTGCTGGCTTCTGCGTCTCTGTGTTTCCATCATCGTCCTGCCCAGAGAGGATTCCTGTTCTGACAGCGATGCTAACTTTCCGTCGTTTTCCAGCGTTTATGAACCGTGTCCCCTTCGACTGGAATCCTTACAGGTGGGGATGAACAGCTAGCTCGTAAAATGAGCAGCTTGGTACAATGTCAGACTACCTCCTGCCAGCCAAGGCTTTGCCCCTAGCTCTTTTAGCGAGATTCAGGCTTTTGCTGATGCAGTGTGTCTGAGCTGCTGTGACTGGAAGAGCAGTAACATTTTGCTTGCGTGCCTGTGGCCACAGCATAACCATCCCATAGTAAACCTGCAGCAGCAAGTTCATCTGCCTGTGATTTTTGTTACCTTCGTTATTTTAAAATATTTGGCTGTGTGTGCTGGCATCTGGTAAAGGCTGTGAGTCTGCTGCGTGCTAACTCCTCCATACAGTATGTAAATTAAATTTTTGCTAGAAAATAGTGGGGAAGAACCTTGCAGTCAGAGCACAGCCTGCCGGGAGCTGTGGAGTGATGCTGGTGTGACTAAAGGGGTACCTGTGAATGCTGAGACTTGTCCCTGTTTTTCTTCACATAACTACAGAAAATAGTAAGATTTTGTAATGTACATCCCAAGGAGTCTCACTCTTTCTCTGAAACAATGAATATTTGTGAAATCCAGCTTCACAGAACGCAGAACAGGAGATACAGAATGTGTTGCTCTTATAGGCGCTGTTGCTTAGGTTTTAAGCTACAGGAGACCTTACTTACAGTAAATAATTCATTGTCTTGCTACCCGATAGTGCTTTTGTGGCCCTTTTTTGAACAAGATAATGGAAGAGGGAGGTTTTTAATTAGCTGTAGTATTCTGAAAGTTGTGCTGCAAGGTATATCTGTTACATCAGAGTTTAGTATGTGGTCCCAGTGTTTTTTAGCCCATTAATGTCCTCTCTGTATTTGGGGTGTTTTGGTTTGACAGAAGGAAACAACACTGAATGGAATTTCTTCTGTTTGTGTTTAGGTGTTGGCTCTTCTTGTTAAAGGTTATTTCTCTATGGCTCAGAGCTATTTCCTAGAACTTGGAGAAGTGGCTTGCAGATGCATGGAAGAAATGGATCCATCCGTCCAGCTTCATGGAGCCAAAGTAAGAGCATGAGAAAACGTCAACATTGTTTTACCAAGTCAATTTTATCTGTTAGTGTGCTTTGCAAATACAGATGAGTAGTGATGAATATTCAGAGCATCTTGCTGTGTCTGATGTAGCACCCCGTAAAGAGCTGGTGCTTGCTGTATCTCTTTGGGAAATGCCGTACCCTGATACTTTGAGAAATGCACCTTCTGCTTCCAGTCTTGAATTCTTAGCAGATTTTTGTTGCTCTTCTGAGTCACCAGGAAGCTTGAGAGGTGCAAGGATGATAACACTGGCCCTTCCCTGACTTAGCATCAGCTGGCGCAGGAACTGTAGTCTGTCGCCCAAAGGAAAGCTCAGAGAGATTTCCTCTTTGCACAGCAATTTTTTTGCTGTTCTAGCTGGAGACTTTACATAAGAAAGGCTTTTCCTCTGATTTCTTCACTAGGAGGGACAGAATAGAGTTCAAACAATACTAAATCTTTTGGGTTTCTTCACTGAGAAAGTGTAGTCCTAGGTAAAGGTTGCTATAGTTCCATGGTACTTGAGTCATCCCCGATAAAGTTCCCCTTGCTTTTTGTTTCCTTGCAGCTTCTGGAGGAGCTGGGCACAGGGGTACTACAGCAGTACAAGCCCGAGTCAGCCGTTGCCCCCGATCAGAGAGTACCGGTCAGCGTGGTAAGTGTGTGGGCTCCCTCCGAGATTCCACTTCACTGAGCTTCCTCTCTCGAACTCTCTGCAAAGTTACTGGCATGGATACAGGTAAATTAATTGCAGGAAAGCAGAAAGGGACTCAGTACCCCGTGGCTTTGTAGGTGCTGCTATGTACGATTTTTGTAGACTTCCTGCATTATTTTGGCATTTGTTTTTGTCTGTAGGCAGATGTGTTGTTTTTTTTTCTTTTACCTGATGTTAGCACCAGCTCTCTGCCTTTCCTCACCCCTCCTCTTCCTGCCTGCTGTAAGTCTGAAAGCTGGAGGAACAGCGCAGATTTTGCGTGTGTCATTACTGCTGCATGAAACCTAGATGTACACTTTTAGAGTTCTGGTGATTTTGCGTTGTTATAAGAGTCAGCCTGCATGTTCTGGCGGCTCACAAGTGCAGAGGGAGTGGCCAGAACCACAGCATATGTGATTTCAGAAAAATTCATTGTTTGAGGCTGGCTGTTGGACAAGTTTGCGGAAGCTGAGGAGCTGGCATTTTAGTAGTAATGTAGGCCTGTTTAAGTCTTGCTTCTGCGAACAGAAAACAAGTTTAAAAATGTCTTTGGTGTATGCTAAGTTTTGAGCTGGCCACCAGTGACCCTACAAGATAGGCAACATGTCTGGTAGCACTGAGTGCCTGTTGCTTTATATGAATGTAAATTGTCAGGCCAATGAAGATATCAAATTCAAGAATAAAATTGTAATTCTACCTAATGCATCTAATTGGAGTGTATGTGACCTTTAAAAGGAAACAAACAGAACTCAGTGAATAAGTACTTGATAGCAGTACTAAAATTTCTTTAAAATGTTTCTGAATGCTAAGTATTTTAGGCTTCCAAGCAGCTGTAATCACTTTCACGTGTAATTATGCTACCTACTGTAAGTATGTCTAAAAGATGATCATAGAAAAAGACAATCTGCTGTAGAACTTGGGTGTAATTGCTGAGTTTAAGTAGGTAAACCTGGCTGCTTGCTCTGTAGGTTGTAACTTTCTGGACCATGATGTTAAACGGCCCTCTACCTGGCACGCTGCAGAACTCTCCACATGCAACTCTTCAGACAAGCGCCTGTGATGCCCTGTCCTCTATCTTGCCAGAAGCTTTCAGCAATCTGCAGGTAGGAGAGCACTCCTTTAAGCGTGGTGTTTTTACCTATTGAGGCTTTGCTCTTGTCTACCAGACTGCAGTAGTGTAAAGCCTTTTAAAACTTACAAGGAGAGAATAGAGGAATCTTCCGTATGTATATACTTTTTTTAACATTCTGAACAAGTTGTGACTTGAAGACTGGAAAAGGCAACGTTGGGAGTAATTAGTCTGTCAAAACAATTAAACTGCAGATCACGGAAGCTGTTTGGCCCTGCCATGAATGCTCAGCCTTGATGGTGATGCACGGGAGATGCAGGGCCAGAATTTCATTGCATGAGGGAGGAGTGGAGGGCTGTTGTTCTGCTGGTTAAGTGTTTGAAGAGACAGCTGAGCTAACAGCCATGGACTGACGTTTTTCACCAGTTGGCATGCATGTTTTTTCTTTTGGCTGGCTTTTAAAACGCTAAACTGCAGTGATTGCCCTGGCAGAAGCAAACAAATGTGTTGGCCTTACTCTCCTTTTGCAACATGAAATATGCTTTTAAACATGAAAGCCTTGGCAGTGTATCACCGCTGCATTGTGCAGCTCCTTTTGTGTCACTGTGCCCTTCTTGATGGGGAGTACTCTGCCAGATCTCATTTGCCCAAGAATTGCTAGTACAGCAGTATCTCTGGAATTCTCCGTCCGGTTTCTCCAAGTACAGCGTGTGCTTCATCACTCTGTACTTTGATCCCGTACATTCTTGTCTCTGTGGCCATGTGGGGTCAAGTCAGTGCCCACTCTGACCCTTTGCTCTGATGAAAGAAACATCTTTGTCACGGCTTGGTAAACTGACAATCTGTCCGGGATGAACTTAATCTGCCTGGCTGTCCTTGTTAATGAAGGGGAAAGAGTGAAGTAAGGCAGGAAAAAGCAACTGATCCAGTCTGTTTTACCTTTGATGGACTGGGCCTTCTGCATTTGGGTGATAGTTAATATTTCGGTTTGCTTCATGGTCTTACAGCAAAAAGATCGTGTTTGCTGGAAGCATTCCCATTTCCTGTGTGGCATCCTGAAATGCCAGTCAATTTACTTGAAAGAAAAGAATACGCTCTGAATTGTAGCTTCTATAGATTCCACAAACTGGGGTCTTTCAGAGTATTTTTCAGTTATCTTTCTTTGTGGGACAGAAGTCTCTTCAGTTTCTCTCTTGCCATGACTGCTTATCGTTGCAGAATGACCAGCAGATACTGTGCGTCACTCTGCTGCTTGGCCTCAACCACAGTGAGAACCCCCTGGTAAAAGCTGCTGCCGCACGCGCGCTTGGAGTCTACATTCTCTTCTCTTGCCTTCGGCAGGTCAGAACTGGCCCGTTTTTCTTACTTGGAGCTGTTTTGTAATGGGTTTGATGAGCCATAAGATGTGGGACATGAGTTCTTTTGGAATGAATTGGCCTTCCTTCCTGCGTCTGGTCTGTGTGTAGCTTTTCTTTACTGTCTCCAGACCTGCTCTTGCCAGCTGTGCGGTGAGCAGAACCAGTGCAGTTTCAAGTGAGATGAAGCAGAAGCCAAAGTGCTTCCTAAGTGAGAGCATAAGGAGGGAGGCCAGGATCTTCCCTGAGCTCTCAGGGACGGAAGTGGGAAAGGCTAGGTTGGCACAGAAGAGCTGCGAGAGTTGGGGTAGAGCTGGGAAGAAGGGAACAGCTGTACAGCACTCGGTAAAGTTTAACAAGTTTTTAATAGGAAGGCTTCAGTTTTGCTTAAAAGTAAGCAGTAAAGCTTATTTGGAGGAAACAATGCTGGTTTATTTCTGCAAAAAAAAATTGATCTTAGCTTGGCTGAGCTGGAAGACTGTAGTTTTTGCAATGTGGCCTTAAATGGGTGATTGTAATAAAAAATGTATGTAGTAGCTGAGGTTGAGGTTTGAGTTAAAAATATTTTGAAAGAAAGTCCTTTACCATAGGCAAGGGAAGGAAAAGGAAATGTCAAGTGCCACAGAAGAGAAGGTTAGACAGGCAGCTCAGCGGGGAGTTTGGAGAAGCGATTACTTTCTTAAGCGTGGGGCTTGGCGAGTCCTGGCAATCCAGGTAATGCTGTTAAAATCCAAAGTAACTAAAGCACCAAGGAAATTAAATGATGCATTGAAACTTTTCAGCAACAGCTACCCAAGAGAGGTGAACTTGGTCAGAATGCAAGCTTAGACTGTTAATTAAAGATTAAACAAAGCTGTACAGAGAGCACCATAAGCACGTTAAGAGTTGTCGCCTAGAAAAGAAGAGTATATGAACAGAGCTGGTCTCTGTGCAGGTGTCATTTTCCCTAGAAAGGCCAGAACGTAGATGTTGCTAAGGAAATCACCTTTCTAACTTCACAGCAGTTTCTACTTTCATAGGATGTGATGTTTGTGGCAGACACAGCAAACGCTATTCTGAATTCCCTCCATGACAAGTCTCCGAACGTCCGTGCCAAAGCAGCTTGGTCCCTGGGCAACCTTACAGACACCCTGATCATCAACATGTACGTAAGCGCACCTTGGCCCGCGGAACGCCTCTCTGCCCGTATTCCTGTAGCCTCAGGCAGAGGGTACTGATCTACTTAGTAGCAAAAAAAGCCAAAATTTGGCTTGAATGCTTCTTTGTAACCACTGTTCTGCCTGTGTGTCTGCCAGCCTGTGACACTGTGTTACAAGTATCCTGTATCCATCCTGCATTGAGTTCTGCTAGGGTTTAGGTGTTACTCATCGCTAGTTCTGGAGTATATTCCAAGTTTACTTTACAGTTTTCTATTTCTTGGACATTGCTTTGTGTAATTGCACGTTCCCTGGTTACTTTACTTTCAACATAACACAAAGTAAGATTAATAAATACTTAACACTTCCTTAAATCAAAGACTGGAGGAAGTCTAACCCGCTGTTACACTTTTAACAGGAGAAATAGTTATCATATATTCCTGCTGAAGAATTACCTCTGAGCAATTTGTTGCCCTCTGTTTTTTATTACAGACTTAATGCATTGCTAACTGGCTTTCTTGCATTGATAGTTTGGTTTTAAATTAATAAACATAGGGTCACATGTAGTAAGGCCTGCCTTACATATTAGCCTTCTAAAGAGTGAAGGTTGTTCACACGCCTTTGGGAAGGGTTGTAGCACATCTTTGGGGATGGATCATCTGAGCTGGCCTCTCACGGTGAGATTCTCCTGCCAGGGAAACAATGGGACAGAGTTTTCAAGAGGAATTTTCTGATCTCCTGCTGTTGAAAATGTTACGATCTGCAACTGAAGCATCCAAGGACAGAGACAAGGTATGACTGAGAGGAAGGAGGGTGGAGTTATCCTACTCTAGTTAGCTCTTGTGTTTTTATTTAAAAAAAAAAATAGAAAAAGGAATAAAAGGCACCAGTTACTTTGAGGTGTTTTGCCCCAACGGACAGGGAGCTGCAGCTCAGCATCCTTTCTTGAGGGCTGCTGTTTGGAGGTTTCCCATATTGTTTGACCTGCAGGATATTTGACTGTGCTTTTCCAAAGTGCAGGGCTTTTTTGTTTTATTTTTTTTTCTTTCAAGGTGGCCACTTGCAGAGAATGATCTGTCTGGTGGCATTTAGGAAGTTACCATCTGATTAAGACACCAGTGTGATTCCAGATAGGCTCCTTGTTGGCTCTGAGCATGACTTCATAGCAGACTTGACAAAAGTTTTGCCTATAAACTGAAAGCCAGAAGGGTGTTTTTGTGCGTGTGTGTTACAGGTAAAGAGTAACGCAGTCCGGGCCCTTGGGAATGTGCTTCATTTCCTTCAGCCATGTCATGTAGCAAACCCCAGGTTTAGGGAAGCCATCGAGGAATCTCTTCAGGCCCTCATTTCTACTGTTCAGAGCGAGGCCACGATGAAAGTGCGCTGGAATGCTTGTTACGCGCTGGGGAATGTGTTTAAGAACCCTGCCTTGCCTCTCGGTGAGTAACTCGTCCCACTGGCTTTGGGTTTGCACAGCAGGTTGTGGTTTTGATAACAAGGTCTCTGTTACAAACGTGTTGGGGAAGGAGGGGGGGGAGCAAACTGAATCTTGCTGTCGTAGCTTTCCCAGAACTCTTGCCAGTGAAAGAACTCGGATGCTGTGAATGCTAAAAGAGGCATAACTGTGCTGTATGCAGTTGGATCTGTCATGTTAGAAAAGAGCGCGAGGATGGGATTATAGCTGTGAATAGATGCAAAATGTCACTTTTCATCTTACGAAACTTCAGAAGATTAACTGGGTTTTAGCTAATTTTTCATTTCATAACCCCTGATTTGCTCATTTAGACCAGAATAAATATGGTAAATGTAAGCCCATTAAATGTTTAGGAGATACATTTACAGTTTTGTGTATTTTGACTGATTGAAAAGGGGTTTTCATTTTGGGTTTGTTGGTTTGGTTTTTTTTTGTAGGAGAAGCTCCTTGGACCACGGAAGCATATAGTGCACTTTCCTCAGTAGTGAAGTCCTGCAAGAATTTTAAAGTCCGGATCAAATCGGCCATGGCCCTCTCCATCCCTAGCAGGAGGGAATGCTACGGCTCCACCGAGCAGTTCTGCCAAATCTGGAATGCCTTGGTGGTGGCCTTGCAGAAGAGCGAGGACACCGAGGACTTTCTGGAGTTCAAGTACAGTGCCAGCCTCAGGACGCAGATCTGCCAGGCTCTGCTGCATTTGTTAAGTCTGGCCAAGAGCACAGACCTGACGGCCATTCGGGAAAGCGTAGCAGAAAACGGGGATGCAATCAGACCCTACGTCTCGCAGTATCTAAAATCTGGAGCTGAAGAAAACGAAGCAGGAATGCACACGGGCTTGTGCGAGAGGGAAGAAGTATTAAAAGGAGCTCTCGAACATCTCCGTGGGCTGGAGAAACAGCTGGAGGGCAAAGCTGGGGTCAGGGTGTCTGGTTATCTAGAAGATGTCTTGACAAACCATGCCAATGCCACGCAATTAGCAGAGGCTTAGAAGGAAACACCTGCTTTGGGGACCAAGAACTTCCACTTCTGACCGGGCACAGAGGAGAAACACACTGCTTTCCCTTGCGCAGGGCATCCAGGAGGAAAGTTCCCTGCTGCTGGTATTGAACGAGTTATTTCAAACTTACTAAAACCGTTCACGATGCCTGATGGAAAGATCTGTAGAACTTCATCTTCTGCTTGTTGTTGTGTGTGTTTTTAGTGAACTCTGAAGTTGTCCTGGGTCCGTTTTGTTTGTACACTGAGCTGCTACAGTGTGGCCACTTGGAAAACAAATGCCTTGTCCTTCTCTGTGCGTTTTATAAAAACAGCCTGTTCTCTGGGCTTATCTAAATGCATTTTGTTACTATTGCTGCTGTATTCCAAACCGTGTTTGTAAAGGAGGGGTCTGGAAGAATTTTGTTTTTCTGAGCACTGCAAATGTTGTCACTCTTGTGTTCCTGCAATAAACCCAAATATGCCAATATTTGAGTAACAGCTTAGAGCAAACACCCTTTGCCTTTACCTGTCTGCAGTCCCGCTGTCTCAGGCCTGGCCTGCGCCTCCCTGCTGCCTTCACTCATCCTGTCTTCCAAAAAACTCGAAATTCCTTCTTTGCAGGCGGATGGTACTGCGCTGTGTAAGCTAGAAAACTCAAAGTAGGTCCTCCGAGGCTGGAATTCCGACTCTTGGAGCGGCGCTACCCCTGCGGCTCTGTCGCCTTTCTGTGGGAGGTGCGGCGATGCTCCCAGCCGCACGTGCGTTTGTTCATAGTTCTCAGGTTCTGTCCCCTTCCCCTTCCTTGGCGATGATGTTGTTGCTCTGTTTGCTGTGTGCTTGCTGTGCTGATAGCCGGGGCAGGACGGAGCGCGCCGAGGTTGCCGGGGACAAATCAAAGCCTGCAGGAATGAGCCGGTCCGTGGGGCGCTTTGAGAGCCGAGTGCCTGCTGTCCTGACCTCTGGGGGGATGTTTGAACAGAGCTCAGGGCAAGCCCTGCCTGTCGTAAAAGCTCTTTGGGATACAGAATTGGTCTGTTTTTTCCATCCTTGCCACGGGTTCCAGTGGGCCTCGAGCAGTGTGAGTATCTGAAACCCCCGCAGAGTACCGGGGTCTCTTTTGCTGGAGGTGTGGGGCCAGTTCCTGGCCAAGAGTGAGTTCTGCTGCAACAGCCCGCAGCAGGAGCAGCTCTGCCAGCCGTAGCGTGTGGTCAGCCTTCTCCAGGTGCTTTGGAAGGCTGAGCATCGCTGCAGGGCCCCGGCACCACCAGTGCCCTTGCTGGGCCACATCCCAGAGGGCTCAGGAGCACCCCTGGCTCTGCTTGAAGGTACAAATTTCCACTTCAGCTGACCCTTGCTCGTTTTCCCTCTCTTTGGCTGCTGCAGTTGTGCCCTGTACGCATCTTCTGAGTTTCTACCACCTGAAGCAAGCCTGCGTTCTGCAGCTCTGTTCTGCCTGTAGAAGAAATGTGCCCCGTTACCACTGAAAACACAACTGTGCCTGGATTTCTTGCCCAGGTTTGCTGACATCTCTAGAGCTGCCCACATTCTGCGCCAGCTGGAATACTGCCGGGGAGGCGGCTGTGGGATGCGGTATCCGACGCCTGGTCAGGCAGCAGACACAGGGTGTACCTGTGCCGAGTGTCTGCTCCAGCAGCCCACACCCGATGTCAGGGTGTTCTGAACGGAGAAATCTGTGATTTTATGCACCCCAAGAAGCGGATGGGAGCTGCTGGGATTCTCAGTAGCGCAGAGATAACCTCTCTGGTTTTAATAAAAAATTCTCTGAAGTCTCACCTGGCTCTCATAACACCTCAGGGCTTTTGAGGCAACGTGGACTTCTGCTCTGAGCAGCGCTGAGCGAGCGATGGAGGCAAACCAAGAGCTCGAGTGGCTGGATAAAACAGAAGTGTGTCCCAACTGAGCATGGCAGCAGCCTGCCCGCTGGCTGCATGGAGATTTCCAAATAAGCATGTCCAGAACTTCAGCCTGTATTGGGGAACCCGCAGCTATTCTCAGACAGAAAGATACGAATGTCTTTTACCTTTGGGAGCAACAGTAGTTTCTAGGTAGCCTTGGCTGAAGGCGGCATAAGGAGTTTTCTCCGTGTGAGCGCTCTGTTTAACTAAGAGCCCAACTCATTACCAGACGCTAAAGCAGAAGGGTTCAGCACCTTCTGATCTGCTCAGCTTGTTCCTCGACATCTGGCTGCTCTCTTTCCCTCAAGACCAGACAGGAATAAGGCTGCACATCTGAATGCCAGATTGAGTTCGTCTGTAAAGGAACTGAATCGGTTACGGGTTGGGCTTGCTTGGTTGGTTGCGTGCGCCGTTAGTTGCTCTCTTCTGTAGCTCTTTTCCCCAGGAATGCTCATAGGCTTCGGGTGTCCTGGGCATCGATTCGACCCACCACCACGTTACAGCAGTAAGAATGCCAGTTTGGGTAGAGAGTCTGGATTTTGCAGTCTCACCCTGCACACTCATCACAAACCTCCTGCCTGTGAAGAGGAGGATGTAAGATGGGTCTTATGCTGATGCCAGCCCTTCATCCTCCTGAGGGAAGATCCTTCTGCCTGCTTCTGGACACTGTTAGCTGACTCCCTGGGGAAAAATTGGTGTGTGCACAGAGCTGGGTTCTCACTCCGGCTGGTGGAACTCCATCCGGCATTTTCTGAAGGTGACAAAAACATGCCACCACCCCTGCCTCCGCTCCCACTCAAGGCCAGGAGCGGCCAGCAGCAGCCTCACCTCCCCCAGCCCACGGGCACTGCTGGGGAGACACACCTTGCAGGGGGGTGCAGGGGGCAGCTGTGGAGACTCAGGCCTAATTTCTGTGGGCAACAAGTAAATCGCTGCTGGGTGGGGACCCGGATCAGTCACGGGGTTCAGCTGTGCCCAGCCCAGCCCCCTGAGCTATTTCTGCAGCCCGGGGGTGCTAGAGCTGGGCTGGGATCTCCTGTTTGTGCCCAAGGTCAGTGGTGATTTTGTGTCTTTTTAGTGTCGGATGCTCATTTTTGGTGCCTGGTGGAGCAGCGTGGGCTGTGCGTGCCCTGTGCTGCCGGCTCGCTGCCAGTGAGAGCAGCGGGGACAGACACAGCCTCCGTCCTCAGCTGGGGACTGGTGAAGCACGAGGTGCTCGGGGCTGGCGAAAGGCAGCACCTTCCCCGCCCCGGCCAAGGTTTTATTGTCCTGCCTCTTTATTGTTGTGTTTACAAGCCAGGCGCTTTATAGGCTTTCCTATGAATAGTTTCAAGGAGAAGGTAATTACCTTATCACATGCAGGATGATTTATAGCCAAGGTGGCAAGGGACATTCAAGCTCCACATCGGCTCCGTTTGAAAGACAATCTGCCCGTTCTTCCGCGCGGGGTCACTGGGTGGGTGAAAAGAAAAGGGGCTTCAGTGCCCGGCCTGCCCGCTCCCAGCACCGGGCTGTCTCCGCGGCCCGGCCCCGGCGCTGATCGCTTCCCCGGGCCGTGCTGCAGTGGGCTCTGCCCTGCCCAGCCCACCCAGCTCCAAGCTCAGGCTCTAAACGCCTTTTTTTGGTGGAATTTTGTTGCCCGGGTCGGTAAATGCACAGCATGGCGTGGCTGCATGGCCTCGCACGGCAGCATGGTGGGACCCGGCCGGCGCAGCCGTGCCTTGGCCAAAACTGCTGAGCAAAACCCCTCACGGGGCTCCCCGCGGCTGAGGGGGCTGTCACGGACCCCCCCGTCGCCGGCGCGCACAGATTTTGGGGTTTTATTTGCATTTTCCTTTCCCCCAGCGACTCTTTTTCCACGTAGCAGGGGCAGCAGCCCGCGAGGGAGGGACCGGGCGGCGGCTGCGCCCTCAGCGCCCGGGCGGGAGCGGCCCCGAGGGCGGGAAGGGCCCGGGAGAGGCGGCGGGCGGCCGCCGGGCCGCCAGGTGGCGCCACGTGCCCGGCGGCGCGGGCTTCCCGCTCGGGGCGGCCCCGGCGGGGGGGAAGGGGGGGTACCCCCTCCCCCGCATGTCGCGGGTGTCACCGGCCCGTGGGGCGCCGGCCTCTGTCCCTCCGGGTGCCCGGGGACCCCCTCTGCCCACGCGGGAGGCGGGTCTCGGGGTGCGGGGGGGGTCCCGGCGGCGAAGGCCGGGGTGACTTCCAGTGGCGGGGTCGGGGGGGGGGGGTGTTGCTGCTGGCTTCACGCCTGCTGCCTCGCCCCTCAGAAATGGCCCCGTGCCCCCTCGCCAGCCGGCGCTCCCCCGGCCCCGCTAATTTGGTGATTTTTATCCTGTCTGTTTTCCTTTCCTCCCCTCATGGCCTCCCGTCGCTCTCCTCCTCGGGGCGGCCGCGGGGTCGTGGCTGATGGATGGCCCCCGGCAGCGCCCGCGCCGAGGCCGCGATGGCCGCTGAGGGGGCTTTCGGCAGGGCCCGAGCCCCTCCGGCCGCTCTGACCCGGCCGTTGTCCAACCTCGCACCTCGCGAGGCCGAAGGCCGCTTGCGGGAAGGACGACGGCAGCGAGGGCGTGGGCGAGGGGGGAAGCAGAAAACCGCGAGGCACCGTGGGCCCCGCGGCACGGGCAGCGCCGAGCTGGGCTGGGGACGACGGAGGGGCTCGGCGAGTCGGGGTGTCCCCGGGGTCCCTGCGGACCGGGAGCCCGCGCTGCGCTGGGGGGGTCCTGCGGCTCCCCGGGAGCCCAGACCGGTATTTCAGTCTAGACGTGCTGGTATTTTTTCCGTCCAGCAAATTTCCTTGATGGCCCCGCGGTGAAGCGCGAGCACGCTCGGGGCGGCTGCTGGCGGGCGGGGGGTTCCCGGGGGGGCACGGGCGGCAGAGGCAGTGTGCCCGCTCCCGAGATGCGTTTGTACGGCGAGGGGGAGGGAAAACTATGCGAAAACTTGAAATTTGCTCATAAAACCAGGCTTGCCGGGTGGAAAACTTGCTGTGTCTTGCTCGGGCCTTGGTGAGGGCTGCGGCGGGCTGGGGCGAAAAGCTTTATTCCCCAGCCGCCGCCGTTCCTGCTGCCCCTGCCCCGTGTGCGGCCGCCCGGCAGGGGTGGGCTGGGTAAATATTTTTTGGGGGGCGACCAAACGGAAACGTCGTGGTGACTCGGGGGTCAGTCCCTTCCCTCCGGTGCTGCGGGCACCGGGCTGACGCTTTACCCGTCCGGCCATGCTCCTCCTCGGCCCCGCTGCCCCCAGGGACCCCCGACACCCTGCCCGGGCGCCGGCCGGGCGCACAAAGGCGGCTTTCAGGGCCCCCAAGATGTGTGAAACTCAGCTTTCGCCTGGCTCCTTCCTGGAGCGGAACTGTTCTCAGCGAAACCGTCCCCGCCACCCGCCCTAATGGCTTTTCTCTGTGCGCCCGCATTAATGAACGCGAGGCCCAGCCTAATCGGAGGGAAGCCATGCAAGTAATTGCTTGAATTTTTAATTCGGGGTTATGATAGGGGAATCAAAGTCACACGGCAGCCGCTGAGGCCGCCCGCGGCTCCGCGCCATTGACTCCTGCAATTTGCTTTTGATTTTTGCCCTCCCGGCCCGGGCAGAGACCCCGCTGGGGGCCAGGGCCAGACCCTCCCAGGGAGGGCACCCAGCAGGGAAATGCATTCGGGGTGGGGGTCCCACCTGCGGCGGGGGCTGGGGTGCGCTTGGCTGGCGTGGCCGTGCCCGCGGGGAGCCCTTGCCGCAGGTGCAAACCATTTGCAAACCTCCGGCACCCTGTGCCTGCCTCCAGAACCCCTCTTCCACTGCGCCCGGTTGCGCTGCCTGTGGCGAGCTGGGGCTGATTTTCCTTTTTCCATGATGGCAGCTCTCGCCCTCTGCCCGGCGAGCTGCCGGCGCCGACCTCGCACGAAGGGGTGAGCGACGGCAGGCACCCATAACCGCGGGGTGAGGCGTGGCACGGGGGGCTGGCCGGGGTGCCCGGGCCGGGGGCTCGCCCCGAAGCTGCCCCCAGGGACAGGTCCAGCTCCTCCAGCCGCCAGCATCTCCCGGCCCGCGTCGCGCCGCCACGCTGCTTTTGTTTTCCCAGAAAACAACCCCACCTCCCGCGCCGGTTCCAGCTCGCTTCCCTCCCCTTTGTCTTAAAATTAATAAAAAGTCGGAGGACGCGCGGCTGCTCGCTAAAGCAGAATGGCATCTGCGAAACGCCTGCCCGGCGTGGGGAGGCAAGGGCGGCCTCGCCAGCTCGGGGCTGGGGTCTGGGGAACTGGGCGTGCTGGGAGAAGCCGTGCCGGTGCCGCGCTCTGCCGTGCGGGACGGACCCCGGCTCCTCGCGGGGAGCTGCTGGCTGCCAGGCTGTGCCCCGTGACCCCGTGTTTGGGGTTCGGGCCGCTGTTGTGGTGTTCTCTGTGCCGCGATTCCTGGGCAGATAGCATTGTTTGCCCTGACACGTAAGCCGGTGACAATCTGCGAGAGCTCTGGCATGGATTCCGGCTGCGCGGCTCCCAGCCTGCCCCGCTTCCAGGGCCTTTTTATAGCCCAGCAGAACTTGTTTTGCTGTGGCAGCGAAGCAGAACCCGAGTGTGGGCTGGGAGCCGCGGGGCGACGTGCGTGTGGCTCTCGGCGGGTGCTGGGCCACGTTTGCCCCTCCGTACCCCCCAAATGCCCCTCGCGGCGGGACCCCGCTCCCCCGCAGCTGCCCAAACGCCGTGCTTACCTCTGGATCCTTGAGGAGGTTGAGGGAAGCCCCTGAGCTCTGAAAAGTGGGGTCCCAGGTCTTGGGGGGGTCCCAGAGAGGGCAGGGAGCGTGCTGCTGAGGGGGGCACGCACCGAGGCAGTGCTGAGCCCCTCCACCTGTCCCCCCGGCAGAGCATGGGGACGGTGAGCAGCCCCCGAGGGGTCCTGCGTGCGGGCAAGGGGCCATCGCTCCCCTGCGCACCCCCAGAGCGGCAGAGCCCCGGCAAAGGACAAGGGGGTGAAGGCGGATTATGAAAGTGTTTCTTTGCTTTGCTTTTGAGAAAGCAGAACTTCAAAGGGGCCATTTATCACTAGACAAAGAGAGTCGCGAGGTATTTGCAAAGTGTAAGGGAGAAGCATTAATTATCGGAGTGACAGACAAATGCCGCTGCCGGGTGTCCTCCTGCCCACCCCTCTGCCCCGTCCCGGCAGCTCCCGGCGAGCCCCGGGTGGCACCAGCACTCCCGTCCCTCCGGCCGTGCCATCCCTGGCTCCTGCCCCAGCTCCCCTCCATGTGGGGCTTGGTGTGGCAGCGGAGCTGCCCGGCTCCCGGCGATGGCACCGGCGCGTTGGATGTCCCCAACGTGGGCTGCCACGGCTGAGGGGGCAACACGGGGGGTTCCCCGTCGCGTCCCCGGTGCCGATGCTCTGCTGGAAGGAGCTGCGCTGCCAGCAGGGCCCTGCCCGGGTGCTCCTCTGGGGTCGGACGTGACCGCGGTGGGAAGCAGACGGGCAGAAGTTCAGCGCCTTCGAGGCAGCTGAGAGCATCCCTCCCCGCGGCAGCCCGGCTCGGCCCGGCTGCCTGCGAAGCTCGCGATTCCCGGGATCCGCTGCGCTCGGAGCCGGGGGCAGTGGCTGGAAGAAGTCGTTTCTGCCTGCCTGGCTCTGTGGCTCGGTGACCCCTTGGGCATTTCCCATCCCCGGGACCCCCTGCCAGCCCCAGCCGGGTGGGACGTGCGGCACAGCGGGTGAGGAGGCTGTCGGCGGGGAGTTGGGGTCCGTGGGGTCTCTGCGCTGGGGACTGTGGGTGCCAGCTGATGGCCGTGGCCAGCAGCCGGGCTGGGGGACAGGGACAGCAGCGCTCAGCCCGCAGCTGGGCCACCAGACCCCCCCAGCCGAGCCCCCGTCCCAAAACCTCTGCGGGAGGAGAGCCACGGCTCTGTCCGTCATTCGGGAGGGAGAAGACGAGGAACGAGAGCATTTCCATCCCAACCCAAAGCGCCGACAGACCCGGTCACCCTCGGGCGGTGAAAGTGGCACCCGTGCCACAATCCCCGCCACCTCGGCAGCGCTGCCGGGCCGCGGGTGTCGGGGTGGCTGGGGCGTGAGGGCTCCCCGCGGCCCTGCAGAGCGAGCCCTGTGCGGGGCGGGCAGCTCTCCCTTTCATGTCTGATCCCTCCCGAAACCACAGCTTCCCTTCGCCCCGCGCGGGGATCAACTGCGGGTCATATTTAATAAAGGTGGGGATGGGAGAAGGCTTCATAACATTACGTCACCTCGGTGTGGGGGAGGCGGAGGCAGGCAGGGAATGCGAAAATCTCGGCACAAGTGGGGGCAGAGGAGAAAAAATATCAGCCAGGGGATTTAATGGCCCTGTTTTGGTGGGAACTCTCTTGCCCACTGCCCGCGAGGTCAGAGGCGGTGTGTCTGCACGCGCTCAGGCGTTAAATGAAACGGTACGAAAAAAATGAGAGGCATACGCGAAATGCGTAGACGCGTCCGTGGCAGAAATCCCCCGGCGCCGTGTGAGTCACGCCGCTGTGCCCGGCTCGCTCACCCCGTGGCAGCTTGCGGGCGAAATCCCCCCGGGTCCCCAGCACAGTCCCTGGCTCCCACGTCCCCAAGCTGCCCCGGTGGGGACATCGTTGGGGAGCTGGAGGCTGCCTCCGCGCGAGGCGCAGCCGCACGGTGCCTGGAGCAAAGTCCCCCGTGGCACAGCCTTGCCCGCGCCCGACCCCGCGGGCCCGGCCATGGCGGCCACGTGTGGCTTCGCTGCCTGGGTGGGAGCTGCTGCCCGTGCCCGGGGCCAACGCCATTGGTCCCTCCACGCGTGGCGAAGGCGGCTGCGGGCGAGGGGTTGCCCCGCACCGCGAGGGTCTCACGCCAGCCGCGGCGCAGGCGGAGCGGGACCGCCGTGCCGGGACGGTTATTCCCTCGCAGCGATTGCGAGGGGATGGGCTGCTGGTTCGGTACTGGGGAGCCTGTTCGGTGCTGTGGGTGACGGGGCAGCGGGAGGCGAGGCCGTCTCAGCCACGGGAGCCGGTGGCCGGCACCGGGCACCCAGACCCTCCAGCGACGTGCGAGGGCTGGCTGGACACCGGGCGGCTGCGGAGGGCTGGGAGGCAGAGCGGAGCATGTTCAGCTTCAAAAAAAAAAACCCCTGTGCAGCCATCCTGTGTTCCCAGCCGCCGTCACCTCCCGGTGAAAGCTCGGGCCGATGCTCACGCCGGGCTGGTGCCTTCCCCCGGCTGGGAAACTATGTGCTCCCAGCCCCGCGGGGCACCCATCGGCCCCCCGAGCCGTAATGACCGAGCTCTTCTGCTGAGAGGAGTTAATGAGCTGTGCCGGACAACGATGGGAAAAGGCCGATTGCAGCGAGGCTCCCGACACCGCTCGGAGGAGCCGGGCGCGGAGGAAGGGGAAGAGCAATAGGGTGGGAGAGATGGACCAGAAAACGATATCCACTTCATTAGCCAGGTGGTTCCAAACGTGTGGAAACAGGACAAGGTCCGGGTCACCCACTGTGACAGAACATCATTATCATGCGACGCCATGAAGCCTGTGCAAAGACCGAGTCAAAGCTCACCAGCCCACTTGAAAGGGAGCGGGGGACCTTCTTGGAGCAGGAGCTGGGCTGTTCCCAGGCCAGCAGGCGGGTGCACCCCGTGCCAGGGGGTCTGGGCACTCAGCCCGGCTCCTGCTCGCCCCCAGCACCCACAGAGCTTACCCCAAGCTCTGCCCTGGGCAGGACCCTGCAGTGGGAGGGCAGCTGCGGGGGCACAGTGGGCGTGAGCCCACATCTTGGTGGCAGTGGGTGGTTGCTCAGGGGTGGCAGCGGCGCTCGGTGGTCCCCCGGCCCCGAAGGCGGGTGGGCGGTTTGGCGTCTCGCCCGGGATCAGGGGAGCTTTGGGGTGATCAGAGACCCGCTGCGGCGTGCAGGATGAGACCACCTATGGGCGCGAGGGACCTGGTGGGCACGTAACCCTCGCTTGTCCTTGCGGGTGGGAAAGCTGGGCGCGGCGGGGACGTTCACCCAGCACCCTGTGGGCGCAGGGAGGGCTCATCCATCTGGGCTCCTTTGGAGCTGGGCTGAGCAGGGCTGGCATCGGAGGGGACCACCCTGCCGGTGCTGGGCATGGCCGAGCCCGGGAGCCCCCCACCCTCGCCACAGGCACAGCAGAATCACAGAATGTTTGGGGTTGGAAGAGCAGAGTGGGGGCTCACCCGGCGTAGGATGGGCCCAAAGCAGCCGCCTTGGCCCCCCCCGGCTGAGCGGGAGGGAGCAGAGCTGGGGAAGACGCTCAGCCGGGCTGGGGGCTCCAGGCTGGGAGCCGGGAGGGGGCTTCTGGGGGTTTTTCAGCCCTCTCTTCCCTAGGTTGTGCTCAGCCCATCGTGTGCCCGTGAAAATCCCTGCGCAGCCACCGTGCCTCACCCACACGCTCCCTCCCAAGCACGCCGAGAGGCTTCTTGCTGCCTTTGGGGTACCCTCGACCCCGGCTGCGGCTCAGCCAAAGGGCAGGGGGGCTCCGAGGGCCCTGCGCTGCCATCCCGGGCTGCTCTGCGGAGCGGGAATGGCTTCACCGGAGTCCGCACCGGTGCGTTGGAGCCGTGCGGGTGCCGCAGGCTGTTCCCGCCGCGCCGTGGGGCTTTTCCCTTGGTTCCGCTGGACGCCGAGCGGCCGCCGGCTCCCCGGAGGGTTCTGCTGGCAGCGGGACCGATGGCCGCAGAGACCCGCAGCCGGGCTCCCGGGGGGCTCCGGGGCCGCACTGTGACGCGCTCAGGGTCCGCCACGGCAGGGTTTTTGGGGGGGCGTTGAGACGAGCGGGCGGCTGCGACTTTGGGTACGCTGGGAAAGTCCAAATCTGGGCTGGAAGCGCTGGGTTTAAAGCTGTGGCTGCCAGGGCTGCCAGCCGGATGCCAGCCGAAGCGGCAGGGAACTGGGCTGCCAAACTGGTCGTGCTTCGGGAGGCTGGGGGGGTCACGGCCGGAGATTTCGGACGCGGGCCTGCCTTCCCGGGGGGGGTCCCCAGCCCCCCGCGCCGTGCTCTGGGGGGGTGGTGGTGCCTCCCGCCTTCGTGCCTGCTTTGGTTGAGGTGGATTTGCTGCCCTTTGGGACTCGGTGCGTTTGCAGCGTTGGGAAAAGCAGCTTCTGTCCAGATCCCAGCTTGGATCTCTGCTTCTGCCCCCTCCCAACCCCGCTCCCCGCTCCCGCCCCGACAGCGGCCGAGGTTCAAGGGGGCTTCGTGTCCCCCGAGCACCCCTGTCCCTGCAGAGTCTCCTTCGCCAACTCGCTGAGCCTCCTTCCACGCCGCTCACGGCTGAACGGCACCAAGCCTGTCCCCAAAGCTGCCCCACAGCGGGGGCCAAGAGCCCCATGGGAGACCCCCTGGCTTGGGGGTGCCCTCCAGGGGCTCACAGCCTGTGCCAGGGCTTGGGCAGCGGGGACCCCGCACGGGGGAGGGGATGCCAGGGGGAGAAACCCTCTCTGCGAGGCCTGGGGTGGGGGGGGTTCGCAGCCTGGCCCCCTTTCAGCACGATAGAGGGGGTGCAGGTGGTGGGGTGCTGGGGCAGGATGGGGGCTGCCCATCCGGGAAGCCCCCCCACGGCAGGCCCCTTCTGCGAGGCCTGGAGGGGGGGGGAGGTTCTTAACCTACCCCTCTTTCAGCGCGATAGAGGGGGTGCAGGCAGAGGGGTGCCGGGGCAGGGTTGGGGCAGGACCCCCGTCCTGGTGGTGCTGGCAGAGGGGTGCTGGGGCAGGGCAGGATGGGGGGTTCCTCTCCCCATCCCGGGGGTGCGGGCGGAGGGGTGTCGGGGCAGTGAAGGATGGGGGGTTCCCGTCGCAGGGGTGCTGGCAGAGGGGTGCCGGGGCCAGAGCGGGACAGGACAGGGGGTCCCTGTCCCAGTCTGGGGGTGTGGGCAGAGGGGTGTCGGGATGAGGTCGGGGCAGGACAGGGGGTCCCAGTCCCGGGGGTGCGGGCAGAGGGTTTCCAGGGCCGGAGTGGGACAGGACAGGGGGTCCCTGTCCCAGTCCGGGGGTGTGGGCAGAGGGATGTCGGGACAGGACGGGGGGTCCCGTCCCAGGGGTGCTGGCAGAGGGGTTCCAGGGCCGGAGCGGGGCAGGACGGGGGGTACTGGCAGACGGGTGCCGGGGCGGGGTCGGGACAGCACCCCCGTCCCGGGGCTGCGTCCGGCCCCGAGCCCTGCAGCCCCGGCCGCCGTCGGGGGGTCTCGGAGCCGCTGTCCCGTCCCGCCCCGTCCCGCCCGGCCGCTCCTCCCGCCGCTCCGGGCCCTCCCGCGGGCGCGGGCAAAGTCCGTCCCGATAAGGGCGGGGGGGGGGGGGGGGGGGGGGGGGGGGGGGCCCGGGCGGCGGCCGGAGGAGAGGCCTCCCGGGCTGATTTGCATGGGGTATATTGCCTAATGGTGGCGGTCATGGCTTGGTAGAGGGCGGCCCGCGGCCCCAGCAGCCCGCCGGCCGGGGCGGAGCGGGGAGGGCGGCCGGGGCGGGCGGGAGGCCCCGGGGAGAGCCCGGGAAGGATGGTGTCCCAGCTGAGCGCCCTGCAACGGGAGCTGCTGGGAGCCCTGCTCAGCTCCGGAGCCACCAAGGAGGGGCTGATCCGGGCGCTGGAGGACATGGTGCCCGCCGCCGGGTTCGGGGTCAAGCTGGAGAGCCTGCCGCTGTCCCCCGGGGGACCCCCCGACGGCAAGGCCGCCTTCCCGGCGCTGGCCAACGGGCACGGCGGCAAGGGCAAGCTCTCCGGGGACGAGGGCTCGGAGGACGGCGACGACTTCGACACGCCGCAGATCCTCCGCGAGCTGCAGGCGCTCAACACGGAGGAGGCCGTGGAGCAGCGGGCCGAGGTGGACAGGATGATCAGGTACTGACGGGCACCGGGACGGGGACCGGGACGGGGACGGGGCGCAGCCCGCAGCACGCCGGGGTCCGGCCCCAAGAGCCCTGCCCGACGGCGGGCACCGGGGCTCCCAGCCCGGTGGGGGATCCCGGGGCTCCCTGGCCGGCGGCGGGGACCGGGGCTCCGTGCCCTCCCGGTGGTGAACTCCGTCGGGGGTCCCAGGGCTCCGTGCCCTCCCCGTGGTGAACTCCGTCGGGGGCTCCCGGGGCTCCGTGCCCTCCCGGTGGTTAACCCTGGTGCTCCCTGCCCGGGTTGCCTGCCCGTCGGGGGATCCCGGGGCTCCCTGCCCGTCGGAGGGTCCCGGGGCTCCATGCCCTCCCGGCGATTAACCCCGTCGGGGGGTCCCGGGGCTCCGTGCCCTCCCCGTGGTTAACCCCATCGGGGGGTCCCAGGGCTCAGTGCCCTCCCCTTGATTAACCCCGGTGCTCCCTGCCCGGGGGGTCCCGGGGCTCGCTGCCCGGTGGTGGCGGAGAGCGGGGCGGGCTGTGGAGGGGAGCGGGCAGGGAGAGGGGCCGGGGCCCACCGGCCGCCTCCCCTGCCCCGTCGGGTGCTGCCGGCTCGCCCGTCGCGGCGGGGCCGGGGGTAGCGGGGCCGCGGGGGCTCGGACCGGCCGCCGGCTCCGTCCGTCCGCGCCGGGAGATAAAACATAAACTGCAGCACGTGGAGCCCGGGGTGTTATTAATTTATTTCCATAAATCATCAACAGAAAGATACACAAAGGGCGAGCGGGGCGGCGGGTTACTCATTGCCGAGGTTGTAAAGCGGGCGGGGGGCGGGGGGGGGAGGCGGAAACCCCCGAAGGCGGCGGGCTGGGCTCCCCCCCCCCGCCCCGGGGCTGCGGCTCCGGACCGGTCGCCGTCGGGGCTCGGAGGTCACCCCCTGCCCCGGGCCGCTCGGTCGGGGCGCGGACGGCATCGGACTGGCCCCTCGCCGTGCCCCCGGTTGAGGGGGGGGGGGCACCCCGCCGCTTCTCTTCCCGGGGAGGGCGATGGTGGCTCCCCGATGGCGCAGGTGGGGACCCCCGGGGGACCGTCCCCTCCCATGGCGGGGGCATCTCTGTGTCCCCCCCATCACCCGGCACCGCACTTTGCCTCCCCGGCGGGACCCCGAGTGCGGCACCCATCCCACCCGACGGGCTCAGCCCCCAGTTCTTGCCCCCCGCCAGCCCCGGGGACGCTGTCGGTGTGGCTCCGGGCCTGCCCCGGTCCCGGTGGGGCGGACAGCACTGGGCAGCGGCACCGGTGTCTGCCTGGGGGGCTGGGGTGGGACGCAGCGGGTGCCGAGGGGCTTCGTGCGAGGGAGAAATCCCTGGGTTCGCACCCCGACACCGTGCCCGGCACCTCGGGGTGCTCCTGCCTGTCCCCAGTGCCGCGTCCGTCCCCGGGGGTGGCCGTGGGGGTGCGGGGGGGCTCAGCCCCGGGATCCCGCAGGTGTTTCTGTGCAGGGTTTGCCTTGGGCGCAAACAAGAGCGGGCGCACGTCCCCGGGGAGCCTTTGCGAAGAGCGGGTGTTTGCTCCGCGCGAGGCCTTTGTGCTCGGAGAGGGTAGGGGAGCTGCCAGCCATTTATTGCAGCCACGTGCTGGGGCGAAACCCCCTCTGCTCCCGCTCCCCCGGGGTCGGCGTCCCCACCCCGGGACTCGCTCGGTGTCCCTGGGGGTGCTTGGCCCCTCGGCAAGCGGCTCGGTCGCTTGGGCCCGTTCATGGCGCCCAAAGGGTTTCGGCCGGCACCGAGCTCGGCGCCGAGGGCAGGCTGGCATGGCGGTTTCTCGCCGAGCCCGGGCAGAGGGGTGCTGGCGGCACGCAGAGCCCAGCTCCGGGGCGAGACGCCCCACGGCTGCCCACCTGCCCCGTCCCACCCCCCGGGGCTCACCCAGACCCCGCTCGGGCAAATAATATACCCCAGGAGCATCCCGATCCTGGGGACCGCCGGAAAGCCGCCCGGCCTCGGGGACCCGGCCGGAGATGCCCCAACTCCGCTCCGACAGGCGCGGGGAGCTCCGGGCGCAGCACCACTCCCCGCGCCGATTCCCCGTGTGCACGGGGAGGTGCAGAGGAGATGGGTCGCTTCTGTCAGGAGCTGGGTTTATAATCCATCCGTATAAATTCTTGGCATATTTCTCCGGGGATGTGGAGTGTATTTACCTGTTTTCAAGGCTGACAAAGGGGGTGAGAGGGGCTGGGAGCCGCTGGGGAGAGGGATGGGCTTTGCCCCCCCACCTGCACGTGGGGCTGGGGGGGGAAATGCCTCCTCCTCGGTCAGCGTTGGCGGCTGGGCTTCAGCGGGGTTAATTTTGTGCAAGAAAAATCAACTTTTCCTTGATTTCGGTGGAGAAGGACGGCAGAGCCGGGGCTATAAAGTGGTTTTCCAGTATTACAAAGCACTCCTGGGTTGGGTAGGTTGGTTTTTTTTTTGCTTTTCTTTTCTACCTGTAAAGTCCCGGTGAAGACTGGACAATTAATGGCGTTGTTTTATTTCGGTGACAGAACCAAAAAAAAAATGGGCTTGTGTTGAATCAAAAGGTTTTCCTCTCTGGCTTTTTAGGTTAACCAAAAAAGAAAAAAAAAAAAAAAGGCCAAACAAACACTCAAACGTTTCATTTTGGGTCAAGTCCAAACATTTTGTTTAACATGAAACAAAATGTTTGGGTTTGGTTTCAGGTTGTTTAACCCTTTGGAATACGGTCAAGTTGATTTGTAAAGAAAATCACTGCTGAGAAATTAAGAGCCGAATAATTGTTTTGAAAGCGTAAGTGTGAAACACACTGGAAATGTCGAGGTGAAGCCTTGCTTAAAATCATAAAACGAAGGGAAACTTGGGGATTTTTTTTTTCCTCCTAATTCTCACATTTTTTTTCCAGCCAAAACGCTGCCAAATTTTATTTAAATTCAGAAATCACGTCTGGAAGGCCCAGGTTACTCGTTTGGCGTTTTTAAAGCGTGCTCTCAATAGAGCTCAAGATTTAACTCTGGGAAAACGATGCCCTTGGCTTAGCTGTGAACCAAACTGCTGCGAGAAACCGTAACGAGCTCTGTTCCATTAACTTATTATTAATCAGTAATTAGTAGGATCAGTCAGTGACACGAACCGCTCGTGACAAAAGTCCGTGTGAGCCCTGGGCAGGTGAGAGCCGTGGCCGGCGGGCTTGGCCGGGCAGGAGCGCGCGAGGAGCGCGGCGCTGGAAGGACGTTCTCCTCACACCCTGCTGGTTGGCTCCCGCCTGCTCCCAGGGCCCCACGAAGACCCCGGAGCCCCGAGCCCCCCGGTGCCGCCCGGCAGAGACGTGCCCCTCGCACACCCGGCTGCGGCGGGGGCTGCGGTGCCATCGGCGGTGCCATCGGTGCCGTTTGGGGACAGGAGCTGGCGTTTCTCTTTGCACCCTGCTTAACCCGCTCGGGGGTCCACGCTGTTGGGAAAACCGGAGTCAGCGTCTCCGCGCGCCCGTAGCTCCGCCGCCGTGCCGCGGGACCGTCGCCGTGCAGAGGACACCGCGTACGCGGCGCAGTTCTCCTGCCTGGAGGATGCAGCACTGGGCACGGGGCCGACGTCCCCAGGAGGGCTCCGTGCCCTCCTCCCCGGGGTGGGAGGAAGCCCTCGCCGCCGTCAGCGGGCTGGCCCTGCCCGGGGAGTTTTGCTTTGGATCCAACCAGCTTTGTTTTCACGCCGTGTTCGCGACAAAAAGTAAGAAATCTCCTTGTTGTGTTGCGTTGTTTTTCTTTTCCCGGTGACAAGCTGAAGGATCCAAAACCAGCAATGAGTCGGGAGGGCAGTCGGACGGTTCTTCCAAGCGCGGCGCTGGAGGATCGCATTATTCGAGCGCAGAACTGTGACCAGGCTCGGGCTCCACGCCGATTTTTCACCGTTCAAGCACTTCCTTTTAGTCCAACGTCCTCCCGGGGTGCGGGAGAAATCCGGGGGTCTGGAATACAGCGCAGGCGCGCTGGCCACCGCGCTGTGCTTGCGCTAGAGCGAGAGAACGCAGGCAGCGTTCCGATTTTTGGCTGTCATTTGGTTTGTTCCCTAGACTGGTGTCACCCACCCCAAGGACACCGAAGTAATGCGGATTTAGGAAAGAGTCATTTTACACCTCCGTCTTGTAGGACCCAGATTCAAGTGTTTAAAAATATTAAAGAATGATTTAAAATTACTCGGGGGGGATGTGTTGGTTTTGGTTTTCCGTTTGGGGACTTGCTCGAGTTTGCGTGCGTGGTTTGACCTCCTGCGTCCCAGCCGTTTGCATTCGGGCCGTGAGCGCGCCTTGCTGTTGCCGGAGGGCGGACACAGGGGTCTTTTTTAAATGAATACTGAGGGTTTTAGGTAATTACCTCCATGGGAATGGAACGGAGAAGGCAGAGCAGCAAGCGTGGTGGGTGGGGTTTGGTGGCTGTGTGGGGGTCCCCGGGGCACGGGGTGCAGTGCGGGTACCGCAGCCGGGAGCGGGGCAGGAAAAGCATCCCCAGCGCTTCCAGGTGAGAGGTTTCTCATTCTTCAGGGAAATACCTGCTCCCCATATCCATGTGTACGTGTGTGTTTGCCTATCCCGTTGCGTGTGCGTATCTTCAAAGGGAGAATCACACAGAATCACACAGAATAGTAGGGGTTGGAAGGGACCTCTGTGGGTCATCTAGTCCAACCCCCTGCCGAAGCAGGGTCACCTACAGCAGGCTGCACAGGACCTTGTCCAGGCGGGTCTTGAATATCTCCAGAGAAATAGCAATGAACATCATCATGGCAGCAGTTAACGGATGGGCTGCATTTAGAGTAGAATAAATTTCTCCTGGTGGGATCTGGAGGTGCTTTACCAGCATGGGTGAGACCTGGATGCGCCCCGTGAGGACACCAGGGTCCTCTCTGCTGCTCCCTTCCTGGGGGGAGCAGCCTCGGGATCCCCCAGCCCGCCAGCCCCTGCCTCCCTGGGGCAGGACAGGGCTCTGCGGGGCCAGGATGGCACTCGGGGAAGGATGTACGCTCAAGGGATCTTGTGTCCTTCTAAAACAGCTTTCGAAATAAGAACAATAACGGGTTTCCATCATGGGAAGAAGCAAATACCAGGGAGCTTTTCCCCCACCGGCAGAGATTAACCCTTCGTTTCCCTCCCCGCAGCGAGGACCCGTGGCGGGCGGCGAAGATGATCAAGGGGTACATGCAGCAGCACAACATCCCGCAGCGGGAGGTGGTGGACGTCACCGGCCTCAACCAGTCGCACCTCTCCCAGCACCTCAACAAGGGCACCCCGATGAAGACGCAGAAGAGAGCCGCCCTCTACACGTGGTACGTCCGCAAGCAGCGGGAGATCCTCCGGCGTAAGTACCCGCGCCAGCGCTGGCCCCTCGGGGCTGGCGGGGGGGAGAGGGGGTCTCCGCATCCCGCTCCTGCGCGTGGATACCCGGCATGCGGCCGGGAGCAGACCCTGCCCCCTCCTCTGGCAGAGCCGCCTGGACCCCAGCATCTTCCCCCAAACAGTTGGGCAAGTGAAGTGAATTTCGGGCGCAGGGGAACCGGGCGAGAGCCCCCCTTGCCCGCAGTAGCTCTACGCGGGTGCTCCCCAGCCCACCCACACAGCTGGGCTGCCGTGTGTTTATGTTTGTTAGAGCTGGGGGAGCGATTAATGATTAGACGCAATTAGACGCCTTTCCCACCTCTGCCCCCTTTTCCTCGCTGGTTCTGGAGACCGCTCGTTTTCTGCAACTGCTTGCAAAAAAAAAGCAAAGAGAGAGGAAAGAAAACACCTGCAAGCTGCTCCTGTCCGTAGTCTTGGGGCAGTCTGTGCCGTGTAAAATGCCGATGATTTTGACCGAGCACACGGACCGTTGCTTCTGGGCGCCTCTCCCACCAACCCCGGCCCCGGGCTGGTCCCGTACCACCGAAGCAGCCCCGTTTTCAGCCGAGCTGCGGGTTGGGGCACTGCCACCCCCCTAGAAGGGGCTCTGCCTCCCTCCTCCTAAAGGATGCGATACCCAGCGGCTGGGAAGTGCAGGAAAGGGTTTAGCACCAAATACCATTGCTTTGAAAACACACCTTGAGACGTTCGAGCAAACAGAGCCCGCTCCAGCCTTGCCCTGCGATTCCCCCCTCGTCTCCAGGGGGGAAACCATTCTAAAAAGAGGGAGAATTCCCCTGCAAAACTGAGAATAATAAAACCCTCCCATTAATCTCCCTTTACTGCCGCGGTGACAAGCGCCGGGTCTGCGGCAGGCTGCCGGGGAAGGTCACCTCTGGTGCCTGCCTGCCCAGACGCAGGGCCAGCGTCCCACCACGCTGGGACGGGAGCGGGAGCCGGAGGGGGGCAGAGAGAGGCACCCTCTCGGGGGGCTTTGCCGTCGTCCTGCCTGGTCCCCAGCTTGCAAAAATCCCCCCGAAGCAAGCGCACGCCGGCAGAGCTGCCCGTGGATACGCGTGCCCTGAGCATGCCTCCCCGTTGAACACCGGCCGGAGGGATGGCGATACCCCCCCGCCGGCGTGCCAGGCTGGCTCCCCGGGTGGGTGGCAGGGAGCACCCGGCTTGCCCCAGAGCGCGCCGAGGCCGCGGGCTTGGGGTGCTGCGGGAGGGGACACGGGGCGGGGGGGGGCCACGTCCGCGCGGGACGGTGACTGCGAGCAGCGGCCATAGGCCAGCTCACGTCTGCTCCTTTCTCTTTCAGAGTTCAACCAGACAGTCCAGGGTTGTGGAAATATGACAGACAAAGGCAGTCAGGATCAGCTGCTGTTTCTCTTTCCAGAGTTCAATCAGCAGAACCAGGGGGCTGCCCAGCTCGACGACGCCTGCTCCGAAACCCCCAGCAAGAAGATGCGTCGCAATCGGTTCAAGTGGGGGCCGGCCTCCCAGCAAATCTTGTACCAAGCCTACGACCGCCAAAAGAACCCCAGCAAGGAGGAGCGCGAGGCTCTGGTGGAGGAATGCAACAGGTGAGGGCTGCCCCGCGCCGCCCGCTGCCGCCTTGCCCGCCCTGCTGCCTTGCTTCCAAAAACCGCGTGCGATGCCGGGCTCCCGGCTTGCAGTCCTGGCCACTGGCTTGTGGCGTGGCTTTGCTGAGCTGCCCGGCCTCTCAGAATCATAGAAAGTTTTGGGTGGGAAGGGACCTCTAGAGGTCATCTAGTCCTCTCTTATGGCCTTCTGCTCCCCATCCGGGCGATGTCCGGGGCTGAGCGAGCTCCAAGCCAGGGCCGGGATACGATGGGGATGCAGCAGGGGTGCCATGGGGATGCCCTGGCGATGCAGCAGGGATGCCATGGGGATGCAGCAGGAATACGATGGGGATGCAGCAGGGATACAGTTGTGATGCTGTGGGGATGCGATGGGGATGTGATGGGGACGCAGCAGGGATGCGATGGGGATGCCATGGGGAAGCAGCAGGGATGCAGCAAGGATGCCATGGGATGCAGCAAGGATGCGATGGTGATGCTGTGGGGATGCAGCAGGGATGCCATGGGATGCAGCAGGAATACGATGGGGATGCAGCAGGGATACAGTTGTGATGCTGTGGGGATGCGATGGGGATGTGATGGGGACGCAGCAGGGATGCGATGGGGATGCCATGGGGAAGCAGCAGGGATGCAGCAAGGATGCCATGGGATGCAGCAAGGATGCGATGGTGATGCTGTGGGGATGCAGCAGGGATGCCATGGGATGCAGCAGGAATACGATGGGGATGCAGCAGGGATACAGTTGTGATGCTGTGGGGATGCGATGGGGATGTGATGGGGACGCAGCAGGGATGCGATGGGGATGCCATGGGGAAGCAGCAGGGATGCAGCAAGGATGCCATGGGATGCAGCAAGGATGCGATGGTGATGCTGTGGGGATGCAGCAGGGATGCCATGGGATGCAGCAGGAATACGATGGGGATGCAGCAGGGATACAGTTGGGATGCTGTGGGGATGCGATGGGGATGTGATGGGGACGCAGCAGGGATGCGATGGGGACGCAGCAGGGATGTGATGGGGATGCTGTGGGGATGCAGCAGGGATGCCATGGGGATGCAGCAGGGATGCCATGGAGATGCCACAGGGATGCAGCAGGAATACAATGGGGATGCAGCAGGAATACAATGGGGATGCAGCAGGGATGCTACAGGGATGCCACGGGACGCAGCAGCGTTACAGCAATGTCAGAGGGAAGGGGGGGTGGCTTTTACAGCACGGATGTAGTTGCAAAGAGCAGACAGGCTTTTAGGAACGGCTTAAACGCCCCCAAATTCGCCTGTCCTCCCCCTGCCCGGCAGCGCCGGCGAAGCCCCCCCAGCAGCACCCTTGTTCCAACGTGTCCCCTTGTCCCGCAGGGCCGAGTGTCTGCAGCGAGGGGTGTCTCCCTCCAAGGCGCACGGGCTCGGCTCCAACCTGGTGACGGAGGTCCGCGTCTACAACTGGTTTGCCAACCGGCGGAAGGAGGAGGCTTTCCGCCAGAAGCTGGCCATGGACGCCTACAGCTCGGGCCAGCCCCCGCACAGCATGAACCTGCTGCTGTCCCACGGCTCCCCCCACCACAACCAGCCCAGCGCCTCGCCTCCCAGCAAAATGCCAGGTAAGCCCTCGCCGAGGGAGCATTTGCAGCGATTCCGTCGGGGAAAGGGGTGCTGAGCCCCTGGGGCCATGATGTGGGGGGTCCCCCCGCTCCCTGCCGCGGCTTCGAGGGGCGGTGGCGGTGCGGGGAGGAGCGAGCGCTGTCGCTGAGGTGCGACGGCCGGGCGAGCCACGTGGCGAGGGCTGGATTTCCATCCTGCCGAGCGCAAAGCGGCGTTTGCTTGGTCGGTTGAATGCGCTGGAGTCCCCGCGCGGGCCGGGCAGGGGAAGGCTGTGTGCGGGGGGACGGGCTGCTCTGCGTCCGATGGATGCATCAGCGCTGGGACCTGGGGTTGCAGCCCGCTGGGGAGCAGGGAAGGGGGTGCTGGGGTGATGGTGCGGAGCCCGTGGGAAGACGTGGCAGCGCGTCCTGGCCTCGCTGCGGGGCTGGAGCTGGCCCAGGCTGGGTGCACGGTGCTGTGCCATCCCCGTGCCGGAGGGGGAGGAGGTGGATGAAGAAAGCTGCTCATGCAGGGCTCACCCCAACCTCCAGCTCATCGCCCGGCCCCACTGTGCGTAGCGAGGAGCCGGCTGGGGCGAGCAGACCCTCTGAAACCTCCGGGGGGATTTACACAGGTGGTAACGCTGCCGGGGGAGGCTAATCAGGGCGGCTGTGGGGCGAGAGGCATTGCTGGGGGAACAGTCCCCGTTGTCCCCCCACCTGCGCTCTGCAGCAGCCCCGGAAGGCAGGGACGGGGGTCAGCACGGGGGCTGCGCCCCAACTGCCCCCCAAATCCCCCCTTGGCACCGGCACAGCCCGGCCGAGGAGGCTGAAACCAGCCGCCTCTTGGACGTGACCCTGCCTGGCTCGTTACACACACCCAGCTCGTTACAAAGGCAAATGAAAAGAAAACCGTGTGGCGGAGAGTCCCTGCGGGAAGGGCAAGGTGCCTGGGGAGAGCGGGCTGAGAGCTGGGGACGGTGCCAGCGCGTGGCCGCACGCCGGTGCTGGGGCGTTCGCGGCGAGGGCAGCCCCCAAAGCGGTACCCGGGTGGGTGCGCAGCATCCGACCCCGCTCCCAGCCGAGGGAGGGACAGGCAGCATCCCACCCGCTCCCGGGTACCGCTGTCCCCCGGGGCCGGCCGGCGGTGACCAGAATGTGACCCTGCCCCAGGAATGCCCCGCACAATGGCGGGGACGGGGCGGACGTTTGCCCTCCTGTCACCGGCTGATTGCTTACAAGGTGCCCTACAAGCACATTGTCAGCAAAATCAGCTGTTTTCAGTGTCGGCCGGCGGGCTTGACAATACCCCACCAGCATGCAGCCCCGCGTTGTCATGGCGTTGTCCCCCCCGTGCATGCTTAATTGACAATTAAGCCGGGGCTTTGAACGAACCCCGCTGCCTTTGATGTGGCCCCGTCCTGCCAGCGCGCATGCAGGCACCCCGCGAGAGCCTTTGTTTTCTTCTATTAGGGGACGGCGATTGCTGTAACCGCGGGCATTTATCTGGGGGCTGGAGGGCCCTTAAGCCCCAACCTTTATTTTCCCGTCGGAGCGGTGGCCAGCAGGAGCCGGCTGGGGCCATAGGGCCGATGACAGCCCATTCGGAGGGGCTTTGAGCCGGCAGGAGTGATGGCCGCGGCGGTGGCGAAGGGCCCCTCTGGAGGGGTCAGGAGGGCTCGGCCGCCGGAATTTGTTGGTGGCCGGTGCTTGCATCCTTCGGCCTCGCTGAGGAGGAGGGGATGGGCATGGCAAGGGCCACCGAGGGGTTTTAGGGCTGGTTTGGGGGCGATGGGCAGGGATGGAGCTCAGCCATGACTGCTTCAGTGTCACTTGGGCCAAGTTGGGTCTGGCAGGCTGGTGGCTCCCGAAGCAGCGCTGGGTCTGTTGCTGCTTCAGCCTCCTCCAAGGGACGTCTGGGGACCCGCTGTCGCGGTGGGGCACGGGGCAGTGCCGGTGGGTCCGGCCCCGCTGCCCGGCTGACCCCATCCAGGGCTGGCCATGCCCTTGTACTGTGTGCGGTGGCGTCTGGAGAGCTCAATGCCTTAACAGCTTAATGACGCCGCTGGGACGCTGCCCATGCCCTGCCCCGTGCAGCCCCCAGCCCCCCGTGACGTCCCCCGGCAGGAAGCGATGGGGCTGGCGACATGGGGCAGCTGCAAAATCCCTCCCGTGCCTGCAGACAAAGAGGGCTCTCCTGCTCCTCGGGACGTCCATGGCGTCTTGCGAAAGGGCGTAACGGCGGCCGGGCAGGGATCAGAGCTGTAAAAGTCAAACATCCTTGCGGCCTCTTCTTGGGGACCCATCTGTCAAGCCTCGAGCCGTAGTTCTTGACTATTTGGAGGTAAATACTTGAAGCCTGTCTATCTCGGAGGCTTCTCTCAGACTCTGGACTTTTCCCTTCCTATGGGGTATTATCAGCGATCTTGGTTCAGTGTTTGATTTGAAGGTCGCTCGGGGCTTTATCTCGGTGCCGTGCCGTAGACGCTGGCTTATGCCATTTTTATCTTCAAGAGCCCCGAAGACAATCGGCGCATTGACGAGATTAGGTGACGCACCGCCCCGCTTGCCAGCCGCCCCCCGCCTCCCGCCCTGCATACAAAGGGCCGGCGGCGCCCGGCGGACCCCGCAAAGCCCCCTCCCCGCGGCCGGGGGTCGCGGCGTCGCCTCCAGCCCGTCCCAGGGGGTCCTGCACCCAAAGGTGGTCGGGGCGTCCATCCGTCCGTCCATCCACCCGTACCCACGCTGCGACGTCAGAGCAGTATCAGAGCAATCACGTATACACACACATATACATGAATGTACAGTATTTATATATATTTTTAGATATCTCTATAGATGTAGATAACGAACGTAATAACTCGGTTCCGCCCCTGGGATTCTTCCTAAACCCAAAGGGCAATTGGAGTGTTTTAACTTTTCCTTAAAGGAGAGCCCGCCAATAAACCCTGGGCCGGAGGTTCTTCGGTTTGTGTCTGGGTGCTACACGCTGCCCCTCGGCGTGGGTGCCGGTGCGGGTCGCGGAGCCGGTGCCAGCAGCTGTAATATTTTACTGTTGGGCGCATTGTGGGGCTCGGTGGGTACAGTGCGCTGTTAGGAGCTTTTCCCGGTTTTATGGGGGGTAATTAGAACTTTATGACAGCAGCGAAATGGGAGGGTCCAGTCCCCATAAACAGGTTTATAATGGATATAAACTATGCACCTCTGTAACGCAGCAAGATTAACACTTTAGAGACAATTTGAGTGGCAGCCCGAAAAATCCGAGCTGCCCCGGGCGCTGCCTGGACCCCGCGCTGGCGGGGTGAGACGGTCCCGTAACCGACCCGGCCGCTTCCGTGGCGTCGGTGGGAGCAGCACGGTGCTTTGCCTTGCTCACCCCGCTGCCGGGCTCCCGGTCCCCGCCGGTGGCTGCGTCCCCGTGGGTCGGGCAGAGCCGTGGCGGAGTCCTTGCCGCCACGTGAGTCGCGGGTGCTGAGGCGCGAGGCACGGCCGGGTGCGTTTCGGGGTTGGGCATCGCCAGGGGTTTGCAGGATGTTTGCGAAGCTCCGGGCGCGCGGTGCCGGAGGAGGTCGGGATGTGCCGTGCGGTGGTGGCGGCAGGGGCTCCTGCTGCCTGTGAAATATATTTAAAAGTACAACAAGTTTTTTTTTTTTAAAGTACAATTTAATCATATCAATACGGCTTGAAGCCGAGGAGAACCGAGCGGCTGCGTTGCTTTTGCCAAAGACGCGAGACTGGTGCGTACCTAGAAAATGGCACAAACCTGTGATAAAAAGAGCAAAAATACCAATTGCTGCCCTAACACCCCCCCACTGCTCTCCCCACCCCAAAAGCCGGGTGGGGAGGACGGGTCTGGCACCCCAGCGAAGCGGGGGGGGCTGGGGCTGGCGGCAGCAAGCCGTGGGTGCGCCCGGGGGGCCGTGGGGCTGGGGGCCGTCGCGCCGCCCGTCCCCGTCGGCTGGAACACAGGGCTGAGGCTGCGGGAGCCGGACCCTGCGGCTCGTCTGGGAACCTGGGAAAGCAGTAAAACATTTCACGGGCTGTGCAGCTCGGGGGCCGCACAATGGCCGGGTCCCATAAACAGACTTTTATATTACGGCTGTAGCTCCAGTAAAAAAAAAAAGAAGAAAGCCTTAACGAGGGCAGGCTCCGCGGCCAGGCCCTTTGCTGGTGATCCCCATCCCGGCTCCTCTCTCGGGCGGCTGCAGGGAGAGGCCGAGGAGGAATAAATCTCTGCACCGGAGCCGCTTCCAGCTGCGGAGGCGAACGTGGCGTCGGGCTTCGAGGGCCGTCGGAGCTCCCTGCTCGCAAACCCCGGAGCGCAGAGCCCCCCGCTCGCTCCGGGAGGAAACCCGCGCGTCCCCGTGCGCACCGACGGAGCCGGCCCCGTGCGTTCACCCCGGCCGGTGGGGACGGTTTGCCGGGGAGCCGGCGGCCGGGGAAGCCCGGGCAATGATCCCTGCCCTGCGGCAGCATGCTGCATCCCAGCGCCGTGCGAAATGGGGTCCGGCTGCCGTGACGGAGAGAGCCCACAGGCAAGAGAACGGGGGCTGGCGAGGAGCAGCGTGCGCCTGGGGCAGCCTGGAAGGGAATCTGAGGGTGGCTGTTGCCCCGTGGATGCTTTAGGCTGGGCTGGGCTGGAGCTCACCGTGTTCGCCAGGAATGGGGACCTTGGGGAGAAGGTACCCGCCGTCACCAGGGAGCTCTGTGTCTTGTAGCATGACAGTAGCAACAGCAATAACGCCTTGTGCTGGTTTCTGATATTAATCACCTAATCTGCCCAAATCCAACCCAACCCTGAGGGCATATAAATAATAATACCCATCCCATTCTAGGAACGGGGAGAACCCAAGCCAGGGTAGTTGGTGGCTTCCTAACGGACTGCGAGGTAGCTGTGGCCGAGGAGCTTTTACCCTGCCCGGCAAGCAAGTTTCAGGGCAGACCGGGGTGCCCATGGGCTCTGGGGTGCAGGAACCCCCCCCCAGCACAGCCCCTGCCTCCCTGAGAGTGGGGGCTGGGGGGGCTGGACGGTGCCACCACCGCTGTTCCCCCGAGCTCGACCCCGTGCTCCTGGGAAGAGTTAATCTTCGCCAAGACTCGGAGTCTCCAGCGGTTTTATCTGGAGACCCAAAATCTCGGCCACCAGACTATCTGAAAATCTCAGCGTTGGTTATTGTTCCTCAAACAATAAAAGTCTTGTCCTTGGGATTGCAGGGGAGAGCTTGAAAATCAGCTTTTAGCCTCTGATCTGTTTTTAAAAGACACCTTCATAATTCTGAGCATCTTGGCTCATGAGCTACAAGCATCCTCTCTTGGGTGAAGCCTGATTTAAGGATTAAAAAGGTGGGTTTTTTTCCTTACTGAAAGCTTCACCAAACCGAAAAGAGACTGAAGACCGAGCAGAAACTCTGCTTTTCTTTCCAATAGGAGCCGCCTGTGCTCCTCGTCTATCTTGAAGATCGTGCTCAGAAGAAAGGGCTTTATTTTATCTCCCCTCCCATTGTTTAAGCAGCGCTGCAGGATCGCAGAGCGGCAGCGGCTGAAGCGCGCTCTGCACGCGGCCGGGGCCGCCGGGAGGAATGCGGGTGACAGTGCCCCGGTTGAGTAATGTTTACCCTGTTCACGGCAGGGACGTCCACTCGGGCCGGCAAATATCCACCTGCCAGAGGACATTCTTTTATTATCAGGGATAAAAAGGGGTTTGCTGGGAAAATGATCAGGAACCAGACATGGCGGGGAGATTCCTATCTGCGGGACGTGTTTGACCAGCTGATGGGGAAGACGCGGCGGCGATTAAAGACTGACTTCACCGTGGGTTTGGTGCAGGGCGCAGAGAGACATCTGCCCTTTGGCAGGTGCTTTTGGAGCTCGTGGAAAGCTCCCGGACTCCAGTTGTCTTTTCTTTCCCTTTCCTTGATGCGGAGATTTTTAGAGTAGCCCTTAGAGCATCCTCTGCTGAGCCCGCCTGCATCAGCTCTTCCCCTCGGGAGGAGATCCCGAAATCCCAGGAGGAAGATCCTTTGCCTGGGCAGGTTTTGTAGCTGGGGGTGTCCGTGCTGTGCCGGGACGGGCGAGAAGCCGCCGGCATCCTCCGCAGGCTGAAGCTCTCCGGCTGCGGTCGTAGTGGGGAGCTGCCCCCAGTGCCCCTGGGTCGCAGCCGGGGGTCACGGGCGGACGATGCTCTTGGTGGTCTCAGCTGAGAGAGCGGGCTTCGTCGCCGTGGTTTTCTTTCCCAGGAGAGCCATGGGCTGTCCGTCTGTCCATCCACCGCTTCGATCCCCGGGCAGTTCAGCGACGCCGGCAGGGAGCACGGTGCCGGACTCCTCGTAATAAATGGCTTTTCACTGTAGTCGTCAAGGCAGCCTCGTAAAAGACGCTTTTGTTTCCCGTGGGCTTTCCTCGGTTAATTATTTGTGATCTGTAGATGCCTTTCCATGACACAGGGCTGGTCATCTGGTTATCGGTGCAGGGGGTTTTAGCCAAATTAAATGTATTTATACAGAAGACCTGTGCTCAAGCCAGGTTTCCCTCCTCGCGGTTGTGGGGTGCGGTCTGGTGTGGAGGTCTGCGCGTGTCTGTCCTCCTGCAGCGATCTGTGAATCGTGCACCCGTCGGGAGGGAATCGAGAGGGAAATCAGATGTGGAAAGGCCTGAGAAACAAGGGAGAGCCATCTCTGTTCGGAGCTGGGCAGCAGAGGGAAGAGCTGGAGGGTGCAGCGTCGCTCCCCGCAGCTCAGGGCCCCGCGCCGGTGTCCGAGAGCCACGGGGACATGGCAGGAATTTGCCCGGCGGATGCAAACCGTGCAAATTGAAGCGCAAGGGATGCAGATGCCGGTCCAAGCGGCTGGCCCGGGTTGGGCTCCCTTTCCTCCCGGCAGCAGCAGGGCCCACGGGCAGCGTGGCGTGCAGCATCCCTCCCCGCAGCCTTCCCGCTGTAATTTCAGAATTCGGGGCTGGGGGGAAGCTGGGAAGCGGCACTGGAGGAAGGGGCACGTCGTTCAGCGCCGTGCAAGCTCCTGTTTCTCACTCGAGGGTGTCGCTTAGGAGCTTGCACGTCTGTTTGCATCCTCTTGCCATGCCGAGGGATATTTATGCTTATAAATATCTGAAGGGTGGGTGTCAGGAGGATGGGGCCAAGCTCTTTTCAGTGGTGCCCAGCGACAGGACAAGGGGCAACGGGCACAAACTGAAGCAGAGGAAGCTCCAGCTGAACCCCAGGAAGAACTTCTTCCCTCTGAGGGTGACGGAGCCCTGGCCCAGGCTGCCCAGGGAGGCTGTGGAGTCTCCTTCTCTGGAGATATTCCAGACTCGCCTGGACAAGGTCCTGTGCAGCCTGCTCTGGGTGACGCTGCTTGGGCAGGGGGTTGGGCTGGGTGACCCACAGAGGGCCCTGCCAACCCCTACTATTCTGTGATTCTGTGATTCTGTGACCCAGGGAGGGGTGGGAGGTGGGGTTCCCTGTCACAGGGCCACTTTTGGAGGGGGATGGCGCGGCCGGGGCACCCTCACCGGGGTCCCCACGGGCGACGCCAACGCCATGCGGTGTTTTGCAGGGGTCCGGTACAGCCAGGCAGCGAGCGGCGAGGCGGCATCCTCCGGGGCCATCAGCCACCACGGCGGCGGTGCCATGGTCACCACCAGCCAGGCGGTCCTGCAGCAGGTCTCCCCGGCCGCCTTGGACCCGAGCCACGGTTTGCTCTCGCCCGACGGTAAAATGGTGAGTACACCTGGGCTATTGTGGCGGCGGCGCTGATAAGATAAGAGGGCCCAGCGGGCAAAGCAAACACGCTTTCCCCGGGTTTCACACGCGGCCCGCGCCGAACAATGCGGCATTGTGGGGCCGCGGCGCGGGGCGCGCGACCGTCCCCGCCGCCCGCCTCAAAGGCTCGGCCCCCGGCGGGCAACGGCGTGTTTTCCGAGCGCGGCCCATAAATCTGACAGAGCCCCGCTCGGGTTTTTATTGATCGCATGCCTTGCAGATTGAACGCGCCCTGGGTGGATCGCTGTTTGTTTTCCCCTGCCGATGACATGGGTATTGATAAAATGCTCATTCATTATTTTTTCCCTAAGCCCTCCCAAGTGTGGAGTTTTGCTGGGGAAGTGCTTTGCTTGCAAGAAGGGACCTCCTTGTCCTGGGGCGTCACGCAGGACATCTAACCCATGAGTGCCAGCCCCGCAGCTCTGCTGCAACGGTTTCGCCGGGCAGAGCTGCGAGCGCCCGCGCGGCGATGGGACGTTGGCATCCTCGCCGGGTGCCTGACAGCCCCCATGCCGGGTGCTGCGAGGCCGTTGTGGTTGTAAATGTGGGGCTGGGCTGGGTTTCCAGTGCCTGAGCGCCTGGGCTGCTCTGCCCGTGGGTGCACAGCCCCTTGGAGAGCTGCGTGACGGAGCGGGGCGAGGAGGGGGCACGGGGCAGGACGGGACAGGACGGGATGGGAGAGCATGGCCGGTCCCCGGAGCGGGCTGGCGGAGGTTTGCGTGCGGCCGCTGCTCTTCCGGGAGGAGTTTTTTCTGCTGAAAGCGAAAGTCAAACATGGCACTGGGCGGCGAGGCTGGGCCCGCTCTCCCCCGGTTTTCACTTCCATTTTCGGAGGGTTGGCTGTGCTGGGCCGTCGCGTCGGTCTCCTCGCAAAGCTGGGTGTCTGCAGAGGGGCTCGGCATCCCCTCCCTCAGCTGTGGCACTGCTTTATTTTGCCTTTCCCTCTGCTGCTCTCTGGCTCGCGAGGGTCTCGGGGCAGCCCCTCGGGCTCGGACGCTGACCCTGCACTGCCAAGCGTCCCCCGCCAAGCAGGGGGGACATTGCAGAGCGAAACCCCAGCCCTCCCAGCACGCTCCCTCCACCCCGAACACGCCCGTATCTCCCCAGGGGTGTGTTGAGACGTGTAACCCTGAGCCCTGCAGCCATAAAATGAGTCAGGAACACAGGCAGCAGCAGCAGCAGCGAGCTCCGAGTGCCCAGGGCGGGGGTCCACGAGGACGAAGCGGGGCAGAGCTCGGTGTCAGGGGCTGCCAGCACCCCCCTGCCTGCTCCTTTCGCAGGGGCTGTGTCCAAGGGGTGGGTTTGCCAGCGCACAGGGACCCTCGGACGGGGCAGGGGGAGCTCACCAGGCAACACGGGAGCAAGCTGCGTGGCAAGGCAGCAGATGAAGAGAAGCAGCAGCTTGTCGAAATGCAGTAGGCAGAGGTGTGCGGCAGCAAAAGCCCTGCTGACTTATCCCTGCTGCACCGCGCCGTCTGGGACCGCTCTGCTCCTCAGCAGCGTGCCGCTCTGCCAGCTTATCTCTGATCTTTAAGCAGGGCTAGCTAGTGCTTGCTAGTGATTTAATGAAAATATGCTGTAGGCTGTGGTTTCTAGTAAGCAAACATGTGCCTTTAATACCCCGCACGAAACCAAAAGCTGCCAAGGAAGTTGCTGCATCTGAAGGCGATCGATTTTTTTCAGGGAGGAGCGTTACTGAGGCTGCAGAAAGCTTTGGTCATTCACTCCTTCATGCTCCGGTGTTGCCCTTCGCCGTGGTAGTGCCGGAGGGTGTCCCCCGAGGGTCCAGTGTCTGGAGGGTCTTTTCCAGTCCCGCAGTCTCCAGAGCATTTCTTCTGGGTGCAGGGCTTCAGGTCTGAGCCCCGGCTGCGGGCGAGCGGCGTGCGCTTGCCGTGAGCTGTTTGCCTTGTGCAGCCAAGTGTGCTGCAACCTGGCCTTGAAGAAACTTTGAAAGTGGAAAATACCGGATCAGGAAATATGAGTCACTCCCGGGCTTCGGAATTTATTGATGGATTTGTTTCAGTTGCAGTGGGGCTATCTCCAGCTCACATGCGCAGAATAAACAAGGCGCTGGGACTGGTGTCCAGAAATGTCACACGCAGAGGCAAAAGGATGGCTCCGAGCCGGCATCGAGGTTGCTCGGTGCAAGAGGTCTAATTAGAGGGATTAGGAGAACGCACAGCAATTAAAGAGATCCGGCACTTCGCCCGCTGTTTGTCCTGGGGACCGGCTCCAGTCCTGTCGGCACACTCTGAGTGTCTTTGGGTGTCTGGTCCCTAAACACCGACCCGAAATCCCAGACACAGGCTCTGGCTGAGCGCGCTCGCCCTGTCTCACCAGCACCCTGCCCCTCTGCGAGGGTGATGGCCAGGACCATCGCCGTGAGGCCCTTTCTGTCTGCTTTCTGTCCTTTTTCTTTATTTCCTGAGTTTATATTTCCCACTTTTCCCTACAACCGTGACGGTGAGAAGTTAATAAGTGTTGGGAGTCCTCAGCTGTCCCTGAGGGCAGGAGCTTGGACTTGGGGACAAAATGGCAGAGGCTCGGGATGTGCCGTGGCCCAGCTCCGTGCTCCGGTGGAGCTGGAAGCCGGTGCCAGCAGTGCCCTTCCCCGCTGCCGCTTCGCTATTTATTAACACGACGCCCAGGCCTCCCAGCCGGGGTCCGCAGCCCCGGGGCGGTGGGCGCTGTGTGCGCTGGACCGGAGGTGCCCCGGCGAGGCCGCAGCCCGCCCGCCTCTCCGGAGGGGTCTCTCCTGACCCCCTGCCCCACCATCGCCCTGCTGAAGGGTTGGGTGGCAGGGCGGGGGGCCGGGAGCAGCCCCTCGGCTGTGTCTCTGACGGTGGCTCTCCTGCCTCGCTCCTCGGCAGATCTCCGTTTCGGGGGGCGGGCTGCCCCCGGTGAGCACCCTGACCAACATCCACAGCTTGTCCCACCACAACCCGCAGCAGTCCCAGAACCTCATCATGACGCCGCTCTCGGGAGTCATGGCCATCGCACAGAGTAAGCGCACCCCCAGCTCGCCTCCGTGCCCTCCTGGACCCCCCCGCTCCCGCGACGGGGAGCGGGACCCCTGCCCGCGCGCGCTGACGGCCCCGCTCTGCTCTCTCCCTCCTCCCAGGTCTCAACACCTCGCAGGCGCAGAGCGTCCCTGTTATCAACAGCGTCGCCGGCAGCTTGGCAGCCCTACAGCCGGTCCAGTTCTCCCAGCAGCTCCACAGCCCGCACCAGCAGCCGCTGATGCAGCAGTCGCCCAGCCACATGACGCAGCAGCCTTTCATGGCCACCGTGACTCAGCTGCAGAACTCGCACAGTAAGGGTCCGGCCGGTGGCTGCGAAGGGAAGGGCCCAGAAAACGGGTTCGGGTGGAGAAGAAGCTTTTCCCAGAATCACAGAATCCCAGCATGGCAGGGGTTGGCAGGGCCCTCTGTGGGTCACCCAGTCCCACCCCCTGCCCAAGCAGGGTCACCCAGAGCAGGCTGCACAGCACCGCGTCCAGGGGGTCTGGAATATCTCCAGAGAAGGAGACTCCACAGCCTCCCTGGGCAGCCTGGGCCAGGGCTCCGTCACCCTCAGAGGGAAGAAGTTCTTCCTCGGGTTCAGCTGGAGCTTCCTCTGCTTCAGTTTGTGCCCGTTGCCCCTTGTCCTGTCGCTGGGCACCACTGGAAAGAGTCTGGCCCCGTCCTCCTGACCCCCACCCTGCAGATATTTAGAGGCATTTCTAAGGTCCCCTCTCAGCCTTCTCTTCTCCAGGCTGAACAAGCCCAGCTCCCTCAGCCTCTCCTCGTAGGAGAGATGCTCCTGTCCCCTCCTCATCCTCGCAGCCCTGCGCTGGACTCTCTCCAGCAGCTCCTCATCTTTCTTGAACTGGGGAGCCCAGAACTGGACAGAGTACTCCAATTTTGCTCTCTTCCTGCTCTTCCTCGCCCAAGCTCCGGTGCAGAGCGGCTGCCAAGCTCTGGCGCCTGGTCCAGCCCCAGCCCTTCAGTCCCCACGGGTTTCCCCGGACGAGCTTCTACCCGAGGCAGCGGTGGCTCAGAGGCGGGCGGTGGGTTCTGCCCAGGGCTTGCTGTACCTCCTTCGTGCCTCCTCGGTGCTGGGTCCCACGCAGCACCCCTGTGACCGGCCGTAACGCGGCGCTCGGCTGCTCTGCCCCGGCGCTCGGGCTGCTCCGTGACGGCTGCTTGTCTCCCCGCTCTCCGCAGTGTACGCGCACAAACAGGAGCCTCCCCAGTATTCCCACACCTCCCGCTTCCCCTCGGCGATGGTGGTGACGGATACCAGCAGCATCAGCACGCTGACCAATATGTCTTCCAGTAAGCAGGTAAGGGCCAGGCAGACGCGGCCGAGGGTGCGCAGGGGTGGGCGCGCGGAGGTGGAGCGGGGCTGTTTCTACCCCGGACGCGGGGCTGGAGGAGGACGTAGCGGAGACCCCGTCCCGCTGCCTGTGCTGCACCTACGTGGGCAGCTGAGGACGAGCCCTCCAGCACCGAAAACCCTGTCCCAGCCCCTTCATGGGCTCCGAAGAACCCGCTTGCTGGGTGACCAGCCTGGACGATGGGCTGGCTGTGCCGGGTGAGCACTTGTCTAACGCCTGGTGGCACCAGCCAGGCCACGCTCATCCCTGGGACAGCTTCGTCAGACTGGGAGCATCCTGCTGGGGTTCAAACTGGGCTGAGGAGGTCGGGACCAAGCAGGCTCTGCTGCCGTCGCGTCCAGCGCGGATCAGCCCTGGCTGGAGTCGAGCGGAGGAGCCGGGCTCCGATGCGCCCCGACTTCCCCCAGCCCGTAGACCCTTCTCATCGGCCCGGTGCCGCAGGTGTCAGGCAGGACTTATCCCGGTTCAGATCAGGTGTGCGAGGCTTTTCTCAGACAATAGTCCCTTTCTGAAAGCCGGCTCTGGGGACTGTGGGAAATATGTGGCCCTTATTGATTGCTAGATAAATACGAGAGAGCCTTGAACTTGCATTCAGATAAACTTTCTTACCAAGCTTTGACAGGGGAGAGGAAAAAAATGTCTGCAATGACCACAGAGTAAATACGGCGTGGGATTGCTGTGAGACCCCCCCCGTGGGTGCCCGGCGGGGGGCAAAGGACGGGGCTGGGGCTGCAAAGGGGAGATCGGGGTGCCCGGGACGCGGGGACGAACGCCACCGCCCCCGGCTCGGGTCGGGCTCCGTGCTCTGTGGTGCTCGGGGTGACCATTTACCTGCACCCGCTCGTCTCGGCCCGGGGGGTGGTCAGGCACGGCCGCCCTCCCCGGCAGCACCATTTCCTCCGCGCGGCTTTATCAGCCCATCTGGTGCGCGCTCAGCCCGAACTCCCCCTGATTAATGGTGCTCTCCCGCCACGGGCTCCTTTGATGCCGGCCTGGCCGAGAGGAGCCCTGGGCACGGAGGAAATGTCACTGGCAGGGAGACCGAGCCCGGCCATCCCCGCTGCCGGCCAGGCGCTGCGATCAACCTACCTTGACGCAGCGCTGCCCGGGGTGGTGGGGGGATCGCTCGTTTTTCCCCCTCCATCACGCTCCTGCACTTTAATTAAAGCAGGAGGAGGAGGTCTGGTGGCTCGGGAGAGGGGGAGATGGGGCTGGGCGCCTGCGGCTGCTGCGGCGGATGGGTGCGAAGCGCCGAAGGGGCACGCACCCACCCCGTTAGCCCCCCGTCCGTGATAAACTGCCACGGGGTGGTCCTGCAAGCGCTGAGGGCAGGATCTGGCCCCTGACCCCTGCACAAGGCTGGGGTGGGCACAGGGCTTGTGTCCCCCCCACGCAGCCTCCCAGCCCCCGGAGCTTTTCCCACCAACCGCTCGACGCTGAAGCTGGAAAAATCTGTCCCTGAGCGCTGATTTATTTTTTATTTCCCGGTGGTCGCCCCTTTCATTTGCAAGGGGCGAGTGAAGTGCTGCGGAGGTGGCGTGCGGGCCCCGTAAACGCTGCTCACCCCCCCATGGCTCAAACACCCAAATATTTTTGCACAGCCCACGTGAAACCCCACACCCGGGGGGCCACGCTGCAGCTCCTGAGCATCCCCCCACTCTTTGCAAGGGCAGAGAATCCTCGTGCAACGCAAAGCCTCCATCATTGCCCGCTGGCTCTTCCGCGGCCCCCGCGCCAGACCCCGCAAACCCGCTCCGTGGCGGCTGCTCCCGGCGGGGACAGAGGCTGGGGGGACATCCCCGGTGCCCCCCCGGCTGTCCCCTCACAGCCCGATGCTGCGGGTCGCTTATCAGATGTTGTTGTTTAGACCTGGAAGGGGCAAATACCTCCCGGTTCCTCTGACAACACTTGAGGCCGAGCCACCATTTTTATTACGTTAGCAAACACCTGATAGCCGCGGCCCGTCCCTAATGACATGTCACGGGAGGCTCCTGGCGTCTCCTTATCTCCACCTTACGATGTTTGCTGTGTGCTCCAGCCCACAAGGTCACCCGCAGCTCCCGGCCCCCCACCCCACAGGTGACCTGGGGGACCCTGCCTGGGGGACCCACCCCGAGGGATGGAGCAGGGGCCGCTGCGGCGGGACGGATGCGGCGGTGGGGGCTGCTCGGCTCCTTCCCCGGAGGTGACAGCGACGCTGGGGGGACAGTGATGAGTGCGGCCCCCGGCCCCTCTCCCACCCCAGCACAAGCTCCTGCGCTCAGGCTTGCGCCTGGCTGCTCTTGGCAGCGCTGCTGAGCTGCGTGGCACAATCTCTGCAGCAGCCCCGGCACAAACAGACCCTTTTTAATTATTATTATTTTTGTGAGGGAGTGGCAATAACTGACTCGGAAAGTATTTTCCCACTGCCTCCCCCTCGGGGGTGCTGGGGAGGGCTCGGGGCCAAGCTGGGCTTGTGTGGCACCGCCAAGGTCCCGGGGGGGTGCAGGAGGTGATGCCCCCCGAATGCTTGGTGATGCCCCCAGATGCTTTGCCATGGCCCCGGAGAGCCCCCGCGGTGTTGCCTTCGCCTCCCGCCTGCCTGCCGGTCACTGTGCTGCTCTCTCCCTCCCCAGTGTCCCCTGCAAGCCTGGTGATGCTCCACACCTCGCTGCTTTTGCACATAGCAACGGGATCTGATTTTCCACAACATCCCGCCGGTGACCCGCGCGCCGAGCCTGGGGAATCGCCAGAGCGAAGCCCAGCGCCGCAGCGAGGAGCCCAGCAACCCGAAACGGAGCCGGAGGCTCGCGGCTCCCCGTCGCCCTTCCGCGCCCCGCCAGGGACGAGCCCGGATTCGCAGGGTGCCCACCCAGGACCGTGCCTCTCCTTCCCTCCACGCAGTATTTCCAAGACGTGTCTTGGGGATTTTTTTTTCTGAAGTATTTGCCTTCCAAGAGGCCGTTGGCTCTCCTGAGGAACGAGGAACAAGCTGTACTGGGGACTGGCAGAAGGGGAAGATGGATAATATTTAAGTTATACTCCTCCACCGGACGAACTGAGAGGGACTTGGGTCTGTTACTTGGTGTCTGGAAGGAGGGATTGCGTGTGCTGTTGAACTGAGCCAATTAAACTGTAAATATAGGTACAGTCTGCTCCATCCTCACCCTTCCCCACTCCTATACATAGAGATTTATATAAAAAGAAGTAAATTTTTTGTCCAATGGATGTAAACTACTGTAATTAAGTGCAATTCCCCCATCTGTATATATCGTTCCCGAATCTCTTCTCTTTCTCACCCCCCTTTTTTTTTTTTGGTAAAGGTCAGAGCTGAGGATGGTTTTGGTTTTGTATTTCTCTTCTTCCTTTAAATGAGTTAATTCAATTAATGGAATTGGGCCTAAGCATGGGTGCCGGTCGGGCAGCACCGGTCCCTGCCCCGCGGGAGGACGGGCGGACGCGTGCCCTCTGCACGGTGACGTCCCACGAGCCGAGCGGAGCCCCGGTGGGACCCAGACGGTCTGCGTGGGGACAGCTGCCGCGACGGAGATCTCAAGGGGCTTTTCTGCTTTTGGGGACTCTGAGATGGACTGTGGTGGGGTGGGGAAGCGCTCGGCACCTGGGTCGGCACATCCAGACCTCTGGGAAGCGTTCGGCATCGGCAGTTTTCAGGTGAGCCTGAAGCATTTGCTGCTCCAGAGGTGAGTGAGGCTGCAGGGAGCTCTTGTGGGGTCTTTCTCAAATGGGGTGCAGAGACTGTCTCCCTTTGCTCCCCTCCTTGGGGCGCAGAAGGGACTGGGTGCCCAGTTACTGCCTCGTCTCCTGCCCAGTAAATGACCAGTGCAGGTGGCTTATTTTCCGCCGTTAGCAGGCGGACGATGAGCCTTGTTGGCTCCACCCATATCAGTGAACGCTGTGCTCTTGTCCTTGGGGTGTCACCTCTGGCTGGCCAGGTGCTGGGCTGTGGACACGCCGGTCCCCGCCGGCCGCCTGCCTTGTCTCGCCTGGCAGCGGCTCTTGGAGGAAACGGTTTGCAGCAAGTTCTCCAGCCTGTAAGCGAGCCCAGCTCTGCGGGAAGGGCGCATCCCAGCTGGGCACCCGCTGAGGACACCGGGTTCCACACCCTCCAGAGCCCCGAGGGCTTCAGGTGCCCACGCCTGACCTCCCAAAGCTGCGGAGGCCGTAAAAATCATCGTTTCCCCTCCCGTGAGACGCGAGCTCCTCCATACCTGCGCCCCTCCGGGAACGGATCTCATGCTCCCCAGCCCTGCAAATTTTTCGTGAACTTTACAGCGCGTGCCAACCGCTGAGAGTGATTTAGAGAGGTGGAGAGCAGTAGAAGTGCCTGCAGACAGATGACCGCTGCTAGAAACAAAAACACTGGGTGCTTTCTTTAGGGCAAGAGAAGGCGCTTTTGCTCTGTGTTTGTACAACCTGCAGCGCAGTGGGGCCCTAACCCTTGCTAGGAGTTTGCCCTACAGTGAATAAGTCATCATGAACTGGAGACCGATATTCAGAATGACATTTAATTTAATGTATACCATAATTAAACGCCATTTCTTCTGACCCCTCGCTGCCGTGTGGTCTGTAAATCCCGCAGTCCTCGGCAGATGTCAGCCCGGCAGGCAGCGGGAGGCAGGGGCGCAGGCTGGCAGCGGTGACGTGTCCCTCCTGCTGTCCCTTGCGACGCTGATCGAGGTTTCTACCTGCCTGAGCCTGGCGAGTCAAGTGGCTCCTATGAAGCTGAAAATAGCAAGAGGCGTGAGGAGGTCGGGAGACCCGTGTCCTCACCCTCCTGATGATGCTCTAATGATGCCGCCGTCAGTCCAGCACAGTTTATTCGCCATCCTCTGCTAACTTTAGCAGCCCAGTGTTAAGCAAACCAATTAGGAGCTGCGTGCCAGACAAAGCCAAAGCCCATCCGTTTCAGAGACCGAGCCTGTGGGTCGGTGAGGCACGAGGGGGAGGCGGGAGGGTGCCCGGCCGTCGCTGTAAAGCCTTTGAAGGTCTTTGATTGCGAAGAGCTAACATAGCCGAGTGACTCGGAGCACGTCAGTAGGAAGGGGCAGCCCTGCTGAAGATGCAGTGCAGGGTTTGGGTTTTGATCACCTTCAGAAATGCCTGGTTTCGGTTTGGCATCCGTTTTTTTTTTCATCTTAGGTGTGCACTGCTGTGGGAAAGGCTTTCAGAGCAGCAATCTGGTGCTCAGCTTTATAGCCAGAGTAGGACACCCCGATAAAAACCTTCCCCCAGAGTTTCTTTGTTTCTGTGATTTTTAGCTACCCCAGACAAAAACTGGAAGCGCAAAGCTGGAAGAGGACGGGAGGCATGAAGGCTGCTTGGTCCCTTTCGTGCAGACTCGGAAGTGATGCTCTCTTTTAGCAAAATTTGGAGAGAAAAGATGCAGGTTTTATTCTGAGCTCCCCTTTGGACCTTCCTGCTCAGCGAGCCCTTTTCAACACATCTGAGTGCCAGGCTGAGCCCTTTCCAAATTCTGCTCCTACATATTGCATTCCCACCAGTCAGGGTGGAAACGACTTGGATTCTTCTACTTATGCCGACTGGGTTTTGCTCCGTGAGTGGCTCGTGAAGCTAACTGGGCTAAGCCTTCCCCAGCTGCTGCATATCCAGCATCAGGCTGAATTGGTCCTGTAGAGGAACAGACAGCCTGGTGGGAAGGAGTGGGGGAAAGAGGCAGTTGGTAACTGGCTGCCTCTGAGCTGATCTTCCCAGGGCAGCAGTGCCTTTTGGGGCTGGGTTTCTGCACCAGCTTGAAGACAGACACAGACTGAGAGGTTTGAGGTGTCCAAGCTCTGTGTAAAGCGCTGTTTGGTATCAGCTGGTATCAGCGCTGCTCCCCAGAAAGCCCCGCAGAGAAGGTAAGTGAGAACCTTGGGGAAAGGTGACTGAGACACAACCCCACCAGAGAGGGACCTGGAGAGGGAAGGGGGAACTGAGCTGAAGGAAAACTGGAGAAAAAAGGCATTCGAAGATACTGAAGGAGAAGGTGACTATTGTGGAGTAAAGAGTGTGTAATAGAGCAGGCGGGATAAAGTCAATAATAAAAATAGAACAAAATGATTAAGAACTAATAGCGTTTACCTAAGAGGTGTGAATTTATGGAGCTGCCGAGGAGCTCGCTGTGTGCTGTCACCCACCCCAGGCAGCAGGAGACAGGAAGGCAGAAAGCCTGATGGGTTGCTAGAGGGTGCTGTGGGTGCTACGCATACCCACGTGTTCGTGGGGAGAAAGGTTCCCCTGATCTGGATTTAACCTCCGGCTGAGGAAACCTTTCTGCCCCAGGGACAACCACCCAAAGCTGCTTCCCTGGGCAGCCTCCGCGGCAGCTGGGCTGGGGCTGTCCCTCCCCAGACCTCACCTTGCGCTGGAGCAGCACTGGGCGGGGTGTTTGCTCCTGCAGACACCCTGGCTGCCTCATTAAGTTGTTGGGAAATACGATGTAATGTCAAATGAGGCTTCTGGAAAACTGTTTTTTTTTCCCCTGCAGTTGCTGTTGGGCACGTTGTGTTTGTCCATGCTGCAGTTGTTATGGAGCAAAGAAGCTAGCAGAAACATGACGAAGTTCATTTATGACCAATACAGGGCTGAGTGATTATTTTGGAGTTCAAAGCTGTTCACAAGGGAGTTCCTCGCAGGCTGCCACAAGGCTTTATCGCTCACTCTTCATGTTCATAACAAACTGCAGCCTCCTTCGTGGCAGGGCACAGGGAAACCGCTGCATTTAATTCGAAGCGCAGGTGTGGGTGCAAAGGAAAAATCCCCCAAATCCCAGCGTTGCTGAGGGCGGGGGGTAACAGCAGGGTCAGGGCTGTCGTGGCTCTCTGCGATGCGAGGCCCCGCTCCCTCCAGGGAGGTATCACCCAAAGTTTGCTGTGTTTCGGTGCTCCCTCCCGGACCGGGATGCGCAGGCTGTGGGGCAGGGGATGGGCACGGGGCAGCCCCGAGCGGTGGGGAGGTGGGATACGGGAGGGCTGGGCATGGCTCCCCTTCACTTCCAGAGCAGAGCGCAGCCCAGACAGGTAAATCCCGTGTCCCAGCCACCTCCTGCTTGCGCTGCAGCTCCGGCGATGCTGCTGGAGAAGTCACTGGGTCAAAACCAGCTTGGTGCTGCCCTCGCTGCCTGCCCCAGAGCTTTATCAGACAGCGAGCACGAGCCCTCGGCGCGGGGCTGCGGCCGTCCCCGGGCAGCAGGGCTCCTTGGCGCTTATCACCTCCGTAATCGTGGGGAGGAACGGAGCCAGGGAAACTCTGCGCAGGGCCAAACCCTGCGTGCTGGCTGCCGGACAGAGGGCTGGGGCACCCCGGCACTGGGTTCCCCGTCCCCGGGTGTGTGATGGCAGCCTGGTGGCAGCGCCAATATTCCTGCCATAGCAGTGCCAGGGCTAAAGCAGCGCCGGGGCTCAGCTGCCATCCCCAGTGCTCCGGTGCTAGCCGGGCTCTGGCCCTGCTGCGGCCAGTCTGGCTCGCATCGGCTGGCACTGAGCTAAGGAAGCCCCAGGTGATCCCCACAGAGGAGCCAGCGTTGTGAAGGCAACGGGCTCTCCAGGGATACCGAAACAGGGACGGGCTATTTCAGCAACTTTAAAAATGTCGTTTGGCGCGCATGTAAACGTAACACGCAGTTGCACAACAGCACCCGGCTCCAAACCCGCGGTCTTTTCAGACTTGTTCTGCCAGTCCAGCCAGATGGCTGGATCTGCTGGAAATTTCGGCAGGAACACCAACAGCAGTGGTGTGGGGCCGTGAGGAGCCGTGGTTCTGCCGGTGCCGTGCACCGACGCCCAGCGGTCCCGGCACTGCCTTCCTGCGCGACAGGTCAAAAGGGAAAGCGTCGTCAGTCCCCTGCGGACAGCAAACACGCTCTGCCCTTTGAAGCCTTTGAGCGGATTTGGTTGGGCTGGTGGTGGAGTTTGAGGAGTACACAGAGAGGAATGCAGAGAGTGCTTGCGCTGGGAGGCCGGGCTGTTTGCAGACGTTGGCAGCTCCCCGCTGCGCCGTGGGCTGGCCGCCGGAGCAGGTATACGGAGCCGGAGGGGTCCCCGTGCCAGGCGGGTGGCAGCTTCGGGCAGCGTGCACCGATCCCAGCTCCTGCTGACATGGGGTTTCCAGCGTGTGGTTGCAGGAGGTCTTCACAAGTCTGTGAAAAGGTTTGATGGGGGGAGAGATGCGAGTCAGAATGACCAGCAGCAGAGAACAGCACCGTAACCGTTTACTGTCCTGAACCAACGCGCTGCTGCCAAGCACCTTAAAACGCCCTCGGCGGCCAGAGAAGACCTCGCTCCCTGCCTGCTCCAGCGCATCTCCGGGCGCTGTGACCTGCCCACCCGCCGCTGCACTGCCCTGCACCGGGCTCCCCCAGCAGCCAAGGGGCCTGCAGGCCTGGGGGCTCACTGATCTGCAAAGACCTCGGGGAGCCTTGATATCCCACCATCCTCCTTCGGAGGCAGGCCAAGGCGTGCGATGCTCCGCATCCCATGGCAGAGCAACAAGGGCTGCAAGCACCAGCAGGTCCATCCCTGCAGCCCTGCACACCCACCACGGCAGAGCCCACCAGCAAACCTTGTGAGCTGCTCCACACCGCTCGCTCTGCAAAGGTCCTTTGCAGGCAGACGCTCGAGTCGCTCGCTTGCGTTCTCGCTGCGAGCGCTACGAGATCTCCCGCGCAGGTGAGATGGGCAGGACACTGCCCTGGGTCCTCCGGGGACAACGGACGGACTCTTCATGGAAGGAGTCTGGTTTCATGTTTACAAATATCTGCAGGGTGGGTGTCAGGAGGATGGGGCCAGACTCTTTCCAGTGGTGCCCAGCGACGGGACAAGGGGCAATGGGCACAAACTGAAGCAGAGGAAGCTCCAGCTGAACCCGAGGAAGAACTTCTTCCCTCTGAGGGTGCCGGAGCCCTGGCCCAGGCTGCCCAGGGAGGCTGTGGAGTCTCCTTCTCTGGAGATATTCCAGCCCCGCCTGGACGCGGTGCTGTGCCCCCTGCTCTGGGTGACCCTGCTTGGGCAGGGGATGGGACTGGGTGACCCACAGAGGGCCCTGCCAACCCCGACCATTCTGTGATTCTGTGATTCACTGCGGGTGGTTAGGTTAACCATCTGGTGTGAGCAGACTGAGCCAGAGGCTGTATCACACGGGCCGGGGCGCTGGGCTAGCTACTCCTCGGTGCAGACAGGTAAACGCCTAAATGAAAGCTCAGGGCTGACGTTCCCAGAGGCAGAGCCCCGTGGGAGGCTCCAGGGCTTGGCCGCTCAGCCTGCACAGGGAGCCCAGCTGCCCTCGGCGCTTGCAGGGTGCGCCTTCGTTAAATCCTGAAGGGTAATTTACCCCTGCTGTGGATGGTGGGAGGCCGACAGGTCCCGCAGCAGGGGCAAAGGAGCAGTGTGTGTTGCCATGAAGGGCTCAGCGGAGCCAGCAACTGGAGTGCTGGAGTGGCCAGCACCATCAGGGAGAAGAGGTCTCTGACCCCCTGGACTTTATTTCTCTGGCCCAGGGATCAAAATTAAAAGTCAAAAAACTCAAATGTGCACCAAAGAGTTGTCCCATCCCAGTATGTGTGTAATAGAGCTACACAAATCCTGAAGCTCAGACCTTTCATGTTATTTTCTGATTCCAGGAACTTGGATTTTACTTTTATATTCAGTAAAATTAATTCTCCTCTCTGTAATTAATATGCTGTTCAAATGGATTCTTAATTACAGATAAATCACAAATCTACACACTCAACTGTTATGCTTTTCAAGTAATAAAAGAGATCATTTGTCTTCCTCAGATGAACAGAGGCCAACTAGCACTCCATTTCCCCCTTTATGAAGAATTCATTTGCCTTAGAAAGAAAGTCTTTAAAAAAACATTGCAAGGATTTCTTGAATAGGGGATCAAAGCTCCCACACTGCTGGAAACCATTTTTGCTAAATCAGACCTGGGTAAAGGAAAAAAAAGTAAAAGTTTTTTGGTAGTGGTTGGGATTACGACACCCTTGGGAGGGACAAGGACGTGGGGTCAAGAAGTTGTGACCAGGTTAGCAACACAGGGAACAGAAGGGGAGGACAAAGGAACAGAAAGTGGAAATGGACAGATGAATGAGGAAGCGTGTTTCTTTGCCGAAAGAGAATGGATGCTACATCAGTTCATACTGAGAGCTAAAGGATGAGGGCCTGTTAATGGATCGGGGGACACAGCAGGGATCAGAGGTCATGAGTGCACTCAGCTGGGCTAATTGACTGTTATGTGCATATTAGTGATGATGATGCAGTCGGAGAGTGGGACGCGGGGAGCAGATATGCAAAAGTTCCACTGGCAAGCGCCGTCCTGCAATTCCTGTCTTGCACCTGCCAAACAAACGCACACACGCAGAAGACAGTGGCCTTGGCTGGCTTTCTTCAGGAGCGGAGCCCACGGCTACAGGTGAGCGTCTCTGACCCAACTGTGCAAGGGATGAAATAAATCTGCTCACCAGATTTGCTTTCCAGTCTCAGGGGTTTTCATCTCGGACATAGGTGTTGGGCACAGCCCAATGACCCGACCAGCGCATCTCACCCGGGCTGCTTCGGCACCGCGGCAGAGTCCCCTGCGCAGCCCTGCGGGACGGGGCTGCTCTGGGGTCGGGAGTGTACCCTGCTTCTAACACCTGCCTGTACCTGCTGCGCTCCCAGGGACTGCCAGCGAGAAGAACAAACCAAAGGGAAAACCGCACAGCCCGGGCTCTCCCCCGCATCCCAGCCCCGTCCGCAGGCGTCCTGCCAGCAGATCCTGGCAGAGCAAGGCTAGGCCTTACCCTCCCCTGCTACAATTTTATGCCAGCCCCGGTGTGTCAGAAGCGCCGTGCTCCCTAGCACGTACGAGCCGGTGCAGGGGGCTTGGTATAAAGACCCCAAGCTGCTCCAGTCACCGCTGCGTTGGCCCCATCTGAGCGTGGCTGCGGCTGGGGGTGTGGACGTGCCCCTCAGCTGGCACAGGCAGCGGTCTCTCGTTTGCTGAGGTGCAGATGGAGTGAGCACTCCCTGGCAGGAGGCACTCCACTTTCGCTTTACTGGTTTGGATCAATTATAGGGAACGAAGCAAGGGGTTTCTACAGCGTGCACCTGAGAGGGGTCCTTCGCTGGGAGGCTTTAGGTCTGCTTGCTCAGAAAAGCAGGAGCAACACACAAAAAAGAGTGAAATCAGCTCCAGTTGACCCAGACACGGGATCAGTTTTGGAGGTCAGGTGCAGTTTTGAGCTGATTTTCGTGGAATCGAGATCCAGCCCGATGAGCACTGCTAATAAAACTGGATTGCCCAGGCTACGTCAGGCTGTCGGGGCGTTAATCACCGCACCCGTGGTGGGGCTGAGCCAAACGGCCCATGCTCCCGCACCACACGCACCCTGTAACGGCCTCGCTGGTCATCTGAGGTCAGCGCTGACTTGGCAATTAGCGCCGAGTGATTGCCAGAACAGCACCGGGGAAGCAAAGCTAAGCCCGACACCGTGACAAGAGCGGTTTTGCTTTGCATTAACCCAGGTTGCTCCATTTTTGTACTTCACCGACTTCTCCCTTTCACCCCTGGCACACGACACGACCCCTCGCAGCCTGGGTCCTGGCACTGGCCCCTCCGCCCGCTGCGGGGCTGATTGACTTCGGCGTAACTCCTGACACAAAGGGATTTCCCAACCAACTGGTGAAGAGAGTGTTTCCCATTTCCTCACTCTTGAATCTGCTGACAGCATCTCTTGGTGAGTGATGGATATTGGAGATGATTTATAGTTCTTTGTTACACAAATGCCTCCACATTCTTCCCCGTCCTCTCAGAGCAACTAGCAGAAAAGCAAGATCCTCAGCCCGGGAGCAGCTCGAAGGATGCGTCGTTGTCTCTCTCCCGCGCTGGCTTTACTCACTGTAAATACGGCAACGGCTCGGGGACGCACACGAGGGAAGCGTCCGCGTCGTGGTGCTCCGCACCCAGCCAGGTCTCCATGCAGCTGCTTCCACCCGTCTGCAGGGAAGTCAAAAGGCTGGCATAGAAAAAGCGCTATAAATCAGACAGATAGGGGCTGCGGGAGGATCGCGTTCATGCAATTTTTCATCTCAAAGTTTGTAATTAAAGTAGTAAATGTTACAGGGGGAACAGCCACTGCCAGTATGTCTTAGAGCTCCTGGATTTCAGCAATGTGAACTTTTAGCCCTTGGGACTTTTATCACATGAAATAGTTATTGTAATGCTGTTCTTGCTTAGTTGGATTTCCGTTTGTTTTACTTCAAGAACACCAGGAAAAATATCTGTATTGTTTGATCTGATACAGAGGACTAGGAGACTTACTGGTACTATTGGATCTCACAGTTTATCATAATGAATAAATAAATGAATCACATAAAATCTGATCTTAATCTATGCAAAGTTTTTTGATTGCCCTGAGCAGCTGAGCCGGTTGCTGCTGCCGTTGCCTCTAGCACTTTATTCGAGCACAGTTGTGAGGCCGGATTGTATCAGTGGAAATCAAGGATTGAGCAAATTAACTGGGCACATTCCTGACTTTAATTTAGGTGTCACTGGGACTGCTAACTGGCTTCACAAAACGCGTGCTGAAAGGTTCTGTCGACGCTGGTCTTAAAATCAGGAGGGTAGCGCAGGACTGAGCCCTAAATTTTTTTAACAAAACGGGTTTGAATCAAACCGAGGGAGAACATTCCTCCACGTCCACAGGGAAAGGCAGAGCCACTTGTTGCAGATCACAGAGGGATTCCCCGTCAATCCACGAAGAGAAGATAAAACAAGGGATGATCCAGGACGTGGAAAGTGCTAATAAGTCGCCATTTTGCCTCTTCAGAAATATTTAGGATCTAAGTTTACATCTCTAAGAGTCGGAGTGGTTGTGCCCGGCAGAGCCGATAATCTCTGCTTGTCGGCACTGCGACGGGTAGAAGCGAGGTCAGTCCTTTGCGACCTGCCAACGGTACTGTAAATCACCAAAAACCCAGACACGCGCGAACGAAAAACTTCCCGGGACAGCTTTTGTCCCCTCATGCGGCCGAGCCGTCCCTTCGAAAGAGCCGAAGCAAGACACAAAAGGACAAAGCGCCTGTAAAGGTGTAGAACGGTTTTACAGCTCATACGCCAGATTTCGTATTTCGGATGCGGTCAGACCTTGCGCGGATGATGAAGAATATTAAATAAATGGAAATAAGGCATAAACATCACTCTGCTGTGGGGCCCTCCCGCCCGGGCCCCCTTCCAGACCCCGTTACTGCAGCAGTAACGGAGTCTGGAAGGGGGCCCGGGCGAGCGGGCCCCACAACCACACTGCTGGCCCGGAGCCCCCCAGGGCTGAGGCCGGCTTTGCAGCGGGGAAGGGCTCGCTGCTTTCCGCCCTCGGGCTCTGCCAACGGCCGACCCGGCGGCTGGGGTGGCTTCTCCCGGTACCCGGGGCCTAGCGCGGCCTACAACGCAGAGCGGCCCGGCGGAGCCTAACGGCGCGGTTGCCACGGCAACGCGGCGCCATGACACCCCCGCCGGCGGGGCGGTTGCTAGGATACGCGCCCGGGCGCGCGGCCGGCTCCGCCTCCGCGTCCCCGGAAGTGCTCGCTGCTTCCGGTAGGGAGGCGGCATGGAGGCGCAGGAGCTGTTCCGGCAGTTGGGCGCCGGTGCTCGCTTTGATTTGCGGCGCTTCGGGCTCGATGCGAGGCGGTTCGGGGTGCGGCGCTGACCGGGGGGAGGCTGGGGCGGACGCGGGCCTCGTTCTCTCCTCGACGCGGGACCGCGGGCCCCGTCCCTGCGTTGCGGCGGGGCCGTGGGCCTACCTGCGGCCTTGCGGTCGGTGAGGCGCTGGGGCCTGGCCAGGCCGTCTCACCGTTTTCCCTGCGCTCTCCCTCAGGTGATAAAGGGGAGCGGCGGCGGCGTCTCGCCGGAGAGCCTCGACTTCTTCGGGCGCAAGGGGGGAGCTCCCCTGGGCTCTGCCGAGGAGGGCTGGGGGCTCGCAGGGGCCGGTGAGGAGGTGACGGGTAGAGAGCAGCAGGAGAAGGAGGATGGAGCAGGGAAAAAAGATGGAGAGAGGGCAGGGAAGAGGAAAAGACCTGCAGAAGTCAGCGAAAGGAAAAGAAAAAAGAAAAAGACACGAGGTATTTGTATACGCGTTCGTGTGTCCCTGGCAGAATACCCTGATGAAGTGCATGCTTCTTACTTGTTTCAGTTTACTTTAAATCCGCAGGTACTGTGGGTCATTTTATTATAAAAGAGAGGCTTCTGGGTTCTTTGGCCTGTGTCAGAGCTGATGAAATAATTGGGCCGAGATTTGGGGTTAAGGCGTGCAAGTGGTTGCCATCCTTGTGGAGTCTTCATTAACTTTAGTGATAATGAGAGGGGGGAAAAAAAAAAGGTTTTGAAATGTCCTTTTTTACCAAATAATTTTTGTCTGGATTTTACTAATGGAAACTTCAATTTTTTGAAATTTCCAGAGGCAGCGTCCATGCCAGAGTTGTCAGAAAATAATGGAATAAAATGGATGTCCTCTCTGGAAGCAAAATCTGAAGACGCAAAAGACAAAAAACCTGCTGCAGAAAAACTTGAACGCTTGAGAAGAGAAAAGGTGGGAGCACAGAAGTCTAATGTAGCAACAGATTACTTGGTTTCTGCGGGTGTTTCGTCCAAAAGTTGAGGTTCACTTATGGTAATCTCTCTTGGGAGGAGGGTGACTGACTGTGGGGAAAGTAACCAGAAGATGAATCCACCTATGTTTAGTTTTCTGCTGTCAGAGGAGGAAGGAAAGAGTTTGTCTTTTGCTTTTAGATAAACCGCTTCAGAAATCAGCACAAGATCAGCGTTCAAGGAACAGATCTTCCTGACCCAATTGCCACGTTTGATCAGCTTCAAAAGGAGTACAAAATCCACCCTAAAATCATGGCGAACATTCAGGCTGCTGGCTTCCAGGTCCCCACGCCCATCCAGATGCAGGCCATTCCCGTCATGCTGCATGTAAGTTTGTGGGTATTGTGTTTTGTGGCAGGGAGTAGGGCGAAATGTGGGGAGCGGTGTCTCTGTAGCAGCGGTCACGGCGGTGGTTAATTACACAGCTTTAGAGATGGAGCGACTGTGTCAGAGTTCAAACCTTTAAAAGCCATTACAATATTCTTGATCTGTGCTTTTACTAATGTATTTAGGGTTAGTTCGTAGCATAAGTATTTATGTGAATGTGATTTTTGGGTGGGGTTTTTTTTCCAAGTAAAATAGAACACCCTTCTTTTTCTGTTTTTCTTACAGGGTCGGGAACTTCTAGCTTCAGCTCCTACTGGGTCTGGAAAAACACTGGCGTTTTGTATTCCTCTCCTAACACATCTGAAACAACCTAGGAACAAAGGATTCAGAGCTCTGATCATATCGCCCACGCGAGAACTTGCTAGCCAGGTGTGTGTTGAGGGGAAAAGGGTTGTCGTCATATTGATGTTCTTCAAAGTTGTCGCTCTGAATCAGTAAAACGGCAGCTTAGTAAATATTTTTTCCTTTATTGTCCTCAGATATCAGAAAAAGCTGATTTAAACATTTCTTTTAAGTCTTTTGTCTTCTGTGAAATAGCTACGTATCTAGCATCTCAGTCTAATCTAGATGATTAGATTAGAGGCTCAAGATTCTTTGATTGTATTTTAGAACTGCCCAATGCTTAGGTGCTCTTACTTCCTACCTTCATGTCTGAGGTTGCTACAAGAGATTTGTCTGTTTGTCCCAAACGCAGAATTTCAGTGCATAACTGAAATTATTGAAGCTTTGTTATTAGACTGAAATAGAAATTACAATTTTGGGCACAGTTCCATTTTTATTCAGATGGGAGAGGGTCTTGTGGGAGCTACACTGTTAGAGTCAAAACATGGTAGTCAGACCTGTGAGAACTTTCAGGTGAATAATACACGTTAGCTGCATTTATTTATGCTAAGGAAACTAGACATCTTTCTCTTAACACTGAAATCGAGGTGACTTTTGAAGCTTTATCTTCAGGATTGTCTGCAGCTTTTCTGGCTAGGAAAGCTATTAAGCTCAGTTTGAAATCTTGGTCTCTGTTGCTGCTTTTCCAGACACATCGGGAGCTGGTGAAGCTGGCTGAGGGGACCGGCTTCAGGATACATATGATCCACAAGGCAGCTGAAGCAGCCAAGAAGTTTGGGCCCACGTCTTCTAAGAAATATGGTAATTGTTCTAGCTACTGAAGTGCTTCTGAAAGTCTAAAAAACGTCACTGACCTTTTTCTTCTGGCCTGTGTGGTTTTAAAGAGATCGGTTAATAGCACTCAAGATGTACAATCTATTGCTCAATGCTAAAAAAGCAGCTGGCGTGGAAGAAATAGGAGGTGAGCCTGACAATGGACCCTGTGAAATTGTACCCCTGGCAGACTGGATTGGAACTTGGGTTTCAGGGCTCTGTTAGTCTGGTTTATTTTGTGTCTTTTTTAACGCTTTGCCTTTTCCCCCCCCCCCCCCTCCTATAGATATACTAGTTACTACGCCAAACAGACTCATTTATTTGCTGAAACAAGATCCTCCGGCAATAGACTTGACCAGGTACTGAGAGTCTTTATCGAATCTGGCTTAGCAGCAAAGCCACTGAGTAGCTTTGCCACTGAAAAGCAGACGCGTGCATAGTCCTTGCATCTGTGACCGTCTGTTAGAACTTTTGCCTTCTCCACAAGTGACTTAGTGAAAAGCAAACCTCTCTGTTCCTAGTGTGGAGTGGCTGGTGGTGGATGAGTCAGACAAACTGTTTGAAGACGGGAAGTCAGGGTTCCGAGACCAGCTGGCCTCCGTCTTCCTGGCGTGCACGTCCCACGTGGTGAGAAGGGCCTTGTTCAGCGCAACCTTTGCACGTGATGTAGAGGAGTGGTGTAAACTCAACCTTGACAGCGTTGTTCTGGTATCTGTTGGAGCGAGGTAGGTGTGCAGTTGTACTCTGGCTCTCTCATGTGGTTTTTTTCATTTCCTGTGCAAATTATTTGTTTTCTTTGCATTGTCAGTCTGCTTGGTTGTGTGTGTGTCTGTTGTTCGTCTTAGTACTGCACGTTGTTTGTCTCCAGAAAAAAAAAGTATAGGCATACAGATCTTTCTCGTATATTGGGGAAAGTGGTGTTTTCTTTTACCCATTACTTTGTCATCAAATAAACATTAATCTTAGAAGTCAGTACTGGTGAAATAAGTTTGTTGTGCAATATTTCTCATTCACCAGGTAATATTTCACATTTTTTAGTGTTTATAAATGTATAAATAAACTCTTAACTAGCACACTTCTGTTGGATTTCTGGTTTCAGAAACTCTGCAGCGGAGACAGTAGAACAAGAGCTATTGTTTGTTGGATCCGAGACAGGAAAACTAACGGCAATGAGAGAGCTTGTTAAAAAGGTATTTTGGAGAGGCTGAGTACGTTCTGCTCAGTGCTGATCTGAGCTATGTGTTCTGTCGGAGACTCTTAATTTCCTAGGTCAAAGACTTCTCTGTGACACATTAAACCATTGTCCAAATCTGCTGGACAAGAGGAAGAGCAAGTACCCTACCGATGAAAACTGAGAGGGTTCCCCGTTCTTGGTTACATATTTGAGTCTTGCTTAGGAGCAGTTTGTATTAACAGTCTGTTCAATTTTACTTGGCAGTCGGAGTGGTTTCTTCACATTGGGTTGGAAAAAAATCTGTTTGCTTCTGTGGATTAAAATGCAGCCTGATGCTTAGGTTAGGAACTGTTCCCTCAAAGGCAGTGGAGCTGAACGTGCTTAGTTCTGACTCCCAAAGATTTGGCTAGTCAAAAAAACCCCCCAAAACCATCCTCTGAGATGTAAAATACCAGGGCTGTTTAAGCCTGTGTAGTAGCTCAGTGTCTGCAACCAGTTAATAGTAGGAAAAGGACGTGAACCTTAGACAAGCTTTTATTCTTTTGCAGGGTTTTGCTCCTCCGGTCCTTGTTTTTGTTCAGTCTATTGAGAGGGCTAGAGAGCTTTTCCATGAACTTATTTACGAAGGCATCAATGTGGATGTCATCCATGCAGACAAAACTCAGCAACAGGTAGGAGGATGTAATTTCTTTCCAAGAAACACTTCAGAAGAAGGGTAAAAGCAGGAGTGCTGGAATGTAACTTTGGGCAACTTTGACAGTAAATTACAGCAGGTTTTTGTTTAGAGGTTTGGTGTTGTTCGTTAACATTGCAACAACTTTCAGGAAGCGAGTTCACCTCCTTTCTCAAAATGCTAATTAGGCTGTTTCCAAGTGCCTTTCTTCTCTTTTCTTTCGCTAGAGGGATAACGTAGTACGCAGTTTCAGAGCTGGGAAGATCTGGGTGCTCATCTGCTCAGCCTTACTAGCTCGAGGGATTGACTTCAAAGGAGTGAATATGGTCATCAATTACGATTTGCCAACAAGTGCGGTGGAATACATCCACAGGATAGGTGAGTGACTGTTCATGAATTACGTCCTCTTTCTCATTTCCTCCATCTTTCATGTAGATGCTCTTGTGCATGAGCAAAAACCCCGAAACCAAGTTGCTGCAGCACTAGCTTCTACATCACTTGAACCAGTCTATATCTGGGATCAACTTTCAGTAAAACTGTGTTATTTTTTTGTCAGTCTTCGATGGACCTGAACTATTTTGATGCTTCAGACATAACTGTGGTTTCATTTGATAGGAACAATCTTTGGGGATCGGCTGCTTGGTAGTATGCTTAGTATAGTAACACATGTCAGGAGGCTGGGGTTGTAAAAAACAATAGAATAAAGGCAGATGTGTGAAGTAAAATCTCTACTCTGCAAAATCTTTGTTTGACAGGTCGTACTGGAAGAGCAGGGCACACAGGAAAAGCAGTCACTTTCTTCACTGAAGATGATAAACCTTTATTACGGAGGTAAATTGGAAACATGATACAGTAAAAATGTCTTGTGTGTGTTGTAGAGTGTACTGCTGAACCTTATTGTTGTGTCTGGTACCACACACCTTGTAAGTATTAAGTTATTCTGACTTGAACCTCACTGCAGGGCAGGTTCAACAGTCCCTACAACTAGCTTTGCTCTTGTTCTGGTTTTCCTGAATGATTTGCTGTGCAGAAAGTATGACTACCTCATGCTGTGCTTCAGGCTTTTTAATCCAGTTCTTTTAACTTGCTTGTGTCCAAAATTACTTGGTGTGATTCTCGTGTTTTGGCTTATTGCTTTTTCTTCATCTCTTTGAAGACTGTACTCACCTAGAGTTTCAATTTGTTTAAACTATCCAAATGGAGTCGCTAGTTTCATTTAAGCCTTTTGTGTCTTATTTATTGCTTTAAAAAAACCCACAACAAAACAAAAAAACGACAACAAACCAGCCAGTTGTTAGAATTGCTGTTTTCCAGAGAAGGTGCCTGTCTGTTGTCCAAGCACTCGCTGCCAGGGTTAATCTCTTCCCTCCTCTCCTTTGCAGTATAGCCAATGTTATTCAGCGAGCTGGCTGTCCTGTGCCAGACTACATAAAACACTTCCCCAAACTGCAAAGGTAGGTTTGTTTGAATAGTTTACCAGTTTGTTTCCCATTTTAAAAGCCTGTGTGAGTGATGCTGGGTGTGTAAGGGTTAGGAAAGATCTAGTTGTTTGCAATACAGTTGCAGTTCCGCTGCAAAAGGAATTTTAGACAGGGCGGTCCTGGCAGTTTTTTACCCAGACAAAAATGGAAGCAAAAGAAATCTCGACTTAGTGTTTTCCTGGAATTAACTGTTCTATGAGTTCCCTGAAATCTCCTTTAGACTTCCTAGGCCCATACTCATGATCTGGGCTTCTGACACGTGAAAGTCCTTTACTTTTTTGAGTTACCTTTAGAAAAAATAGTGTAGGGGTGTATGCGTACAGATAAATAGTTTTTAATTAGTGCTGATTTTAATACTTTTTTGTAACTTCTAATAGTTTCTAAAACCAGAAATCCTTTTATATATATATATATATGACTTGTATATTAAAATAAAGTTTGTTTGAATATCTTGGAGATAAAGCGGCTGAACTAGTCTTGAAATAAACAACACTGAAAATATATTTAGGCCCATAAGTCCCTAACAACCACTAAAAGTTTTCATTATTTGTTTGATTTACTTTAGATATTAATTTTTGCCCTTAAATGAAACTTAATTCTTCTTCACTAAATGTCGTTCTCAGCAAGCAAAAGAAGAAATTCATTAAGAAACCACTGACGAGAGAATCCATTTGTACCACCCCTCAGTGCTTCTTAAAGAAAGGCAAAAGAAAAATGTAAGTAGGTTTTTCTCAAGAGGAGGTCAGAGGTGCCGTTTATCTGGAAGAGGCCTAGCATGCTTCCTCCAAAATAACCAATAACCCATTTGGATGGACCACCCAGTCATAATGATTTCAGCAATGGTGAAGTGTTAGTGCCAATATCCATCTCCTGGAAATTGGATTAATGCCATGGATTTGCCTTACCCGGTGCTACGTATCAGGTGATAGCACGCTGAGTTCAAACCACTGGCCTGAAAGCCAGGCTTCGGACTAGCCATCGTTTGACAGAGCCTGTCTGCTCCTCTTCCTGCACAGGGCTGGCTGTGGTTTTAACACATGGGGTATTAATACAAGCAGCAGATCTTAAGCTGTAATGACTAGAGCTCATCGGAGATGGGTGTGGAGCAGTTTGGTATGGTAGAAGTGGTCATAAAGAACAGCATTAGCCACGCTTTGGAGTGTTGCTGCTGAAGGATTTGTGTTCAGCTGCACTAATACGATATAAAACAACTACTGGCTATGTCACTGCTGTGTGCCCCATATGTACTTGGTCTCCAATGTGTTTCTTGTAGGAAAACGGCAAAGGAAAACATTAAGGAGAAACAGAAGGTTAAAGAAGATAAAAATGGCAGTAAATTACAGACTGTTTCAAAAAGCTGACTAGCAACAGCCTGCTCAGGAGCTGTGGCCGACACCTCTGTCCATGCTGAGGAACAGAAGGGTGAAGATAGCAGCAAAGGTGAAGGGAGAAAAACATTTCTTATGTTCCCCTCTGGGAGAGGATGGATGTTTACATGCAAGAAGGTCTGTACTGAAATACCAGTGGTGGATTCCTGAATGCTTCTTACAGAAGCGGAGGAGTGTGCTCTTGCAGTAAATGCCTCAAGTTTCTGAACAATAGTTCAAAAATAGCATCTGTTTGTGTCACTGTCACACAGTTCTGCGTTACTTCTTGGAAACACTGTCAGTTCTGTGTTCAGATCATCCCTAACATGTTTGTCAGGCTTCCAGAAGATTCAGTGGCAGACAACACACACAGCTTACTGCTGGGCTTGATAAATACTCCCCTGGACGCTTTAAAAACAAAACCAACCCACTTGTAGTGTAAGTGAAAGTAAAGCCTTGCTCCTCCTAGTTTTTTTCTTCTGTAAAATCATTTTGAAATAACTGGTACTTGAAGTGTCTGTGAACTTCACTGGTTTTGTACTGTTTCATCTTTAAGCCTCAAAACAGAATAAACAAGGTCATAAAAGGTTCTAGTACAGAGATCTGTCTGTCTGTACAGCCTTGACGGGACAGGTCTGCAGCCTTGCTCCTTGGCCTGTTACACGCGTTTTCCACCTCCCCCTCTGCTCATTGTGTTCTCAGTCCCCGGCTGCGTCAGGATTCTGGTAACGCAGGAGTGGCTTCTCCTTTGCCTCTCTAATGCCGCTTTAAGCAGGCGTTCCTAGGCCTTGTCATACTTAATCCGCTTTGGAAATGGATCCCAGCTCTGAGAACTCGTTTACAGCAGAGCACTGTAACGTGACGAGGGTGGAGTTTTGTGAGAAACTGGTGTAAGATGCTCTGTGTCCTGTTTTTTTATTGCCAAGCTGGGCTGAAGCCGAGTTGGTTTTGCTTTAGTTGCAGAATTGCACCTTATATTTGGGTTATGTAGGAAATAATGTCTTCATTTTGGCACCTAGGAACAGATTTGCCCGTATATTTGAATAAAAATGCCGTCGTACATTCTGATAAATGCTGAGTTACCGGCTGCAAGTTATCGATGGCAGATACAACGTGGAATATATCTAATAATCACGTTTAAAGGCACTGCTACTCTGGAGAATGGACGTGCTTATTCCAGTAGTGGTAGCAGGAGAAAAAAGAGCTTTTTTGATCATGAGTGGAGAAAAAACAGCTTTTTTGATCGTGAGCAGCTCTGTGTAAATCTAATTCTGCAGAAGAAGGCGCCACAGTTCTCTCGGTGATGGTTTTAAAATGAGCGCTTCAACCTCCCTCGGCTCTTTCTCTCGGGTGGGGTTTGATTTTAACGCGGTCTCTGCTCAGCAGCCTCTCGGGAGGTGGAAGCGGTGCCCTGTCTCGGGCTCTGCCCCCCGGGGAGGGCTGAAACCTCTCTGTCCGAGGGTGCGGAACAACTCCGGGGCCTCCGCGCTTTGCCGGCGATGTTTCCCCGGCCTTGGGGCGGGGGGAGATGCGGGGAGGGAGAGGCGCTGCCACCAGGCCGGGCCTCCGCGGAACGAGCGGTCCGTACCATGCCCTCGCGGGGGGGGGGGGTGGGGGGGATGCTTGCGGCGGGCTCTGCGCTCCGGGGCCGAGGGGTGGCACTTTGTCACCGGTGAGATTTACCTCAGGTGCCTGAAGCCGCCAACGCACGGCCCCGAGCTGAGCAGCGGTCCCGCGGATGCGGGGGGGAGGAAGGCAGGGCTCCCCCCCCCCCCCGCGGTTGGGCCGTGGGCGGGCCGCGGCCGGGCCCGGCCCCGGAAGCCGCCGCCGCTCAGCTGACAGCCGCTGCCGGGCTCCGAGCGGGAAGATGGCGCTGCGGCCGGGGCCCGGCGCGGGGGGCGCCGGCGGGGCGGCGGGCGGCGGCGGGGCGGGGGCCGCCAGGTGGGTGGGGAGCGGCGCCGGGGGGCCGGGGCCATCGGGGGCGGGGGTGGAGGGGGGGCTGTGTGGAGAGGAGGAGGAGGACGGATGGGGTAGGGCTGGAGGGCTCTGGGGGCGGTGAGGTGAGGGGGAGACCTGTGGGGTGCGGGCTCGGGGTACGGCTGGGATGTGGGGGTGGGCCAGGGCCCGGGCAGGGTGTGTGGGGGGTCCCATGTGGGGTCCTGCGTGGGGTGTGCGGGTCCCGGGGGGGGATCCCGGGTGAGGTGTGGGAGTCCTGTGCGGGGGTGCCAGGCGAGGTGCGGTGGTCCCGGGTGAGGTGTGGGGGTTCCGTGTGGGGGTCCCCTTGGGGTCTCGGGTGGGATGTGGGGGTCCTGTGCGGGGGTCCCAGGCGGGGTGTGGGGAACGCAGCCATGGTGGCTCTGCAGTTTGCTGGGATTTTTGCGTCTTTGGGGAGCCCGCCTCATCCCCCGGCCCGTCCGGGCCTGGGCAGGTGTGGCCCCTTGGCCATCAGGCCTGGGCAGCTGTGGCTCAGCAGCCGCAATCCCAGATACCGGGGTGGGAAGGGATTTGGGGATTTTGCCGGCCCTGCTTGGGTGCCGCTGATGTCGGCAGCGATAAACGTTGCTCATCGCCAGCGGGCCGGGTCTGCGGCCGCTGCGGGACAGAGCCTCTGCCCATCTGCGCTGCTCTGGGGAGTTCTCTTTTCCCCTGCATCCCTCAAAGGGCACTTCAGCCTGGACTGAGGAATGGCGTCAGGAGAAAGAAGCAGTGGTAAAAGAGGTGTTTGAACACTGCGAGGTGTTTTTGGAAAGGTTAGGAAGCTGTATTCTGCTGCCTTGGAGAACTTAGTATTTTTTAGCATAGGTGCTTGCGTGCGATTTGTCTGTTGTCCTACTTCTAGGGAGCCTGGGCAAATGTTGCGTTTGACAAATGAGTTTGCTGAGTTGCCTTGGGTAGCTGAAGCCCACAGTTTTGTCACCGTTACTGGGTCTGTGCTGGGGTGACCTGCAGCCGCGAGGCACAGGGCAGTGTGCCCCTGCCCGCTGTCCGAGCTGCTCCCGGCTCTCCGCTGGGAAGGGGCATCCCAGGGGTCTGGAATACCTGGGAAGAGAAAAGCTGAAGGGTGTATGTGCGCCTGTGCAGGCCGTGGGAGGCACGCTGTGTGTTTCCCCACGTGCAGAATTCTGAAACGGCTCTTGCGAGGGGCTGGATAAACCGTCAGACCTCTTCGAGCAGCGCTGACTGCTCAGCAGTTTAATAAGAAAGTAACAAAAATGTTATCGGTGGACTATAGGTTTCAAAACAATACAACTTGAAAATCATTATTTCCTGTTGTTGATATTTTGGTTTCTTCGAGAACGAAGTCTGGAGGTAGAGGAGGATTTCCGTTCTCTGTGTCTATGTGGCTTCTTTGCCATTTATCACTTTAATTTTCATGGATTTCTGCCATTCGGAAACACTGACAGTCTATATTGTGTTGATAGAGTTGTACTGATTGGGAATGAAGGGCTTTAAAAATCCATGTGTAGATGGGAAAACGTTGGGTGTAGTTTGGAGCTTTTATAGTGAAGTCTGAGTGCAGAAAAGGAGCAGCTTCTCCCCATGCTCCTGCAGTTTGGCTGAAGCTGTTGGTTTGTTGATTGGGTTTTTTTTTAAGCTCCAGGTTTGAAATACTTATCTAGTAGGAATTTACAGGTTTGTATTACTACTTTTAAGAGTTCTGTTGTGGAGTAATTGCTGTGTTTTCCTTATATTTGTTTTACTTGTGCTGCTTGTCACATAGATTACACTTTCTTACTGTGTTAGCCAAAGTGTTATGGCTTGTGGCATGAACCGAGGTGGTCAAGTGCTTCTGCTGCTGAGAGCAACCAAAGTGTCTGCAGGTGCACTTAAACTGTTGTGGAAGTAACAAGGAGTAAGAAACTATATTAAAATAGCTTGCTTGATAAGAGTCAACTAATCTGTACATGGTAGGCATCTGGGGTCATAAAAGTTTCAGTTGTCTGGAAAGTTGGTCATTTCAGAAGGGAGACTGTTCTAATTTTGTCTGTTTTATTCTTAATTCTCCTGTCAGTATCGTTATTTTGAGATAAGTGGAATTAAAATGTTGTCTTTAAAAGAAAGTTACTTCTGCTGGTGCTGCTGTCGCTGTGTGGCTGTCACATTCAGTGGGTTTCTGTCGTGCTTCAGGTGACCTCGGGAGTGGCTGTACCTGAACTTGCTCAGTGGTGAGAATCAGCTGCTTTGACTGGATGGGTGTGGGCATTTCTTTTGCATCTCCAAAAAGTGGTTTTGAAATAAAGTTCCTGTTGCTTGACTAAGTGAGCGGATGGGGTTTATGTACGTGCATGCGTGGCTGACGTTGGCAACGGCGCAGCTCGGTCTTGGAGTGAGATCCGTGATGAGTCCGAGCCGCACGTAGTGTGCCGTGCTGCAGGAGCTTGCTTTGCTACTTTTAATGAGCTCTTCTGCCAGTGCCCTCTAATTAGCAGCAGGGTTTTTTTTTGTTGATTGTGTTGGGTTTTTTTTCAACAGAGACATAAATAAATCAGGAGCTCTGTAGAAAGGGATAAATATTTAATAGTCTGGCCTTTATTTGCTTCCGACAAGCAGTGGTGCCTTGCTATGTTTCTTCAGTTTACATTGCGTTTGTCAATTTGGAAGAATTCTTGTTGACCGTATTCCCCAACTAGACAGGAAAACATAAGGCTATGAGCACTTGTCCTACTTGTGAGCTTTTCAGAAATAACTTTTAATATTTCATCATTCTGATGAAACTAAGAATGGTGAAGTTCTCAGAAGAACTAAGAATGGCAGAAGTTCTACACAGCTGAAACTACACATCTTTTAAGGGGTTATATTGTCGAGGAGCCTAGTGGGCAAATCAACTGTTTCCACAGGTGAAACCAAATGCAGGCAACCCCCAGTTAATTCACTGGGCGTCAGCCCCTGAGTGGAGAAAATAGCATTTCTGACCAGCACCGGAGTTCAGCCATGGGTCCCTCTGTGATCTTCAGTCAGCTCTTTGTCTTTGTGTTGCTAATATTTGTATGCTAAGAAGTGTGTTAAACCGAATTGAACACCGGTCAGTGGAGTAGACCCTGGCCGCAGCGTGACCTGAACCCAGTCCGGAGAAGCCCAGCGCCTGTTTTGAAATGGGGTAGCACGCGTTTGCACAGCGCTGCGAACAGGGAAAGCAAATATTGTGGTGACTGAGGGTGGTAAGACCTGGCCCTGGTGGGAAGGGTAGGGATGTGTTTGTTGTGGAAGCAGAAATTAGCACACAGTGGTCAGGGTAAAAGAAAAAGGTGCAGTATAAAGAGGATTCCAAGTTAGAGGGTGAAATGAAGAGTAACATGGGTTGTCTTGGTGACCATGTAACCTGCTGTCTGTGTAGTGGGTAGGTGCAATTTACTTTTGGATAAATGCATAATTTAAATTCCTTATTTTATCTTAGTACTCCGATTACACAGCTCTCTTATATTTATAAAGCAGGTTGGGTTTCGGAACTTCCCGCAGGTTTTGAGAAACCGTCTGCAGTCATTCATGGCGGCGTTTCCTCCTTTACTCTGAGGCAGTTGCTTTCACATCCACCCTCGTGCTGAGGAGTATTGAATATCTACAAGTGCGTTTCTCTTTCATGGTATTTTGGTGTAATAGCTGCCTGGGACACTGAGTGAGGTTCTTGTTTGGCAAATTACTGCTGACGTGGGTTTCTGAGAGCTGCTTGCAAATGAGACTTTTAAACTGGGTCCTTTTTCGCCGTTTGGCAGCGCAGCACGTGCTTCTGTGTGAAAGTGCAGGCTAGCAATTTCCGTTACGATTTCAGCTGAAATTCTAACAGTTCTCCCTCCAGGTGCACTTGGCCCTTGATACTTGAATAAATATTTTTTCCATGGCACTATTTTTCTTGTAATTAGATATTTGAGAAAATAGAAACTCCATTATTTTGTGATACTGCTTGTTTCAAAGAGGGCAAAACCGCAGAAGTTGTGGGGTTTCGCGTGTAGTTTGTTTTTCTGCAGAACGTTGTTACTAAGCAGCTGAGAACTATTGTCTGGTGCAGTTTATGGTCGTGCTGAATCAGGTACTTCCAGCAGGAGATGCTTATTCATTCTGCTGTGCTTGGAGGCCTAGCCTACACCAACAAACTGACCTGTTACCAACCTGCGTAGGTGCTGGAGCTCTCTGGTGGGTGATGTCGATGAGTCAAAGCCTTTTGCGTGCTGCTGTGAAGGAGAGGATCTGTTTCTTCCCGGCTCTGCAGCCTGTGGCAGGGCTGGCATTGCTTTGGGGATCCCTGGGAGGGGTGGCCTTTTGCCCGGGCTGGGGTTCTGGAGACCTGCAGGAGCAGAGGAGTGAGGTGGGAGGCTTCGGGTGGTGGTGGTGCCGCCGACATGCAAGTCGAGGTAGCTTTTGCATTCGTTTATATTTGCACTAGAATTACAGACTTTCATGTACCCCTTTTCCTCTTCCAGCTTCATGTTTCCTGTCGCAGGTGGTTTAGGCCCCCCTCAAGGTATGTATGAACATTTTGAGCACAAAGTTCTTTGCTTTGTTTAGATATGCGAAACAACTTAAAATAGTCCCACACTGACGCTCAGAAGCGTGATTATTAATTGAACTCCCTAGCTGTTTTTTCCCTTGAATTCACTACTGGGAAGCTGACTCTTGCAACTCTATTTATAACATTTTTTATGCAGTGTTGAAGAGGCAGTGTTACCAGAATGCTAGGTGAAAGACCTAGGAAAACTGTATCTCCATTGTTCGCCTGAATTTGCCTTTAAGATTTTTGTGTTATTTTTGAGTGTGGTATTTAACCTCTTCATGCTTCATCTACCAGCTGTGTATACCCGTATTGTGAGGGTGTTGCAAGACCTGGTAAATATTTACGAAGCACAGCAAGACCCTGGGACAAGAGTCACAACCTGTGTGGAAAGCATTAATACAATAGGAGAGCCTCAGCCTTAAATTACCTTTGTTCTTATTCCTGTTGCAGTGCTGTTTAATTAATGGAAAATACAGAGAGAACTTGTAGGGAAAGTGGAGAGTTTTCTCATAAGACGTCTCAGGGACTGATTTAGGGATTATTCCTGAGTCTGTCGCTTCCCTCCTGGAGTGCTTTTGCATGTGATGTTCAGTTATGCACGGTTAGAATTATCTCGCGGTGTGCTGGTGATAAATGTGTGTTAGTATATGTCTCCCAAGATAGCAAAAGATGAGATATGAAAATACTGAAACATAATCCACTTTATTCAATGAATTAATACATTCCAGCTTGATTTGTCCAATTTTGTTGATGTTTAGATTTTACTGACAAATATTGTAACCATTCTAATACATGTAGTGGGCTAATTAACCTACAGACAAGTTACCCAGCCAGAGCAGAGTGTGAAGTTGCCTTGTGAAGTGAGGAGTTTATTTCCCAGACTTATCTTCAAAAGCTGCCAGTTTGTAAGTTTTCCCTTTCATGAGAAGTGGACAATTATCAGCGCCAGTCAAGCTGGTTAATTAAATCTCGTTAATTGGACATGACCCTTTCAAAAATCACGTGGGAAGAAACCCACAGAGAATCCTTGGGATCTAAACTGAGGAAATTCTGTGGCTGCCTGCAGTGTAGCAGATTTTTTAATTTTTTTAAACAGTCCACCAATACTCAGAGTATTTTTCCTTTCTTTTGCTGGTTTAATTAAAAAAAAAAAAAAAAGAAAAAGAAAAAGCCAAAACCTTTAACACTAACTGGGAGCTTACCTTGTTTGATGTTTCATTGTAGGGATGATTCCTATGCAACAGCAAGGATTTCCAATGGTTCCTGTCATGCAGTCCAGTATGCCAGGCATGATGGGGATGAACTACGGTTCTCAGATGGCTCCTGGACCCATGGCCATGCAGGTGCGTGGCAGTGAAACGGGGACTGAAATGAGATAGCTTGGTGCTCGTCTGAAAGGTGACGGCTGATGCCATAGCCCGCTCCCAGCCGCAGTGGGGTGGGAGGGTGGAACCTAGCTAGAAACGGAAGCGTGGGTATAAGTCCGTAGTTGGACACCGTATTTTGGAGATATTTCTGATAATTTAAAGAATTCTTCAGGTTTTGTTGGGATCTGTGTTGTGAAGTTCGCCGTGCGTTGCTCACTGTTGTAGGGAGGAATGAGGGCATAGTGCAAGGACACTATCGGTGATACTTAAAGTAACTTGGATGTTATAGCCGACTCGAAGGTGTCAGAATCTGAACTTTTATTTCGTTATACGGGTTGTGACACCAAAGCGTGGTAAGAGACGCATGGTCACTGGACAGGAAAGGAAGCAAAAGCATCAGCAAGATATCGAAAAGCTACCAGATGCCACCTACTGCAAAGGGTGGTTTGAATAGTGTTGAATTGTTAAGTGACTATAATTCAAGACTCCCACAACATACCTCTTCTGTCTTTTTAATTTCACTTTGTACTTTTTCTTCTTTGCTTTGGTTTTATGTACTTATGGTTAAGGTGGCGTATTGTGTAGTATTTTAAATGAGACCTTTATAAGCTGAGAAGAGGTAACTGTGTGCACAGTCTGATTGATCGTGGCTAATTCACTGAATTGTTTTATCACTTTGTAACTCAAATGCTGGAGTCAATAGAACTAAGTTTCCTGAGTGTAGGTAGCAGTTAATAAACTTTCTTTTTAAATACCTTGTTCTGAGGAGCAAGGAATCACTTAAATATGCTGCATTTTCTCATGTGACCGGTTTTCCAGTTTGTCCTAATTCCCGAGTTTCATTCTCATTCTTTTTCTTGCTTAAAGTAACTTTCTCTTTAACTCTGCTGTTGCTAACTGAGGAAAAAGAATGACATATGAGTAGCTAATATTATGTTTTCACTTTTTTAACCTTTTGTTTTCTATTTAGCACCTTATGTGCTTATGTACAAATTTGCACTTTGCTGAAATTTAATGTCTTGGCATGGATTTGTAGCCAAATTGCTGTGCGACAAATTGAATTTATTATAACTTGCCACCTCCTTACACTCCCTTTTCCTACCCCCACCTGGAATTTATTAGATTAATTTTGTAAAATTTATAGCAGGAAGTTGTTTTTATGAGAGGTGGTCTAAAAATAATAAACAACTTTTATTCTTCCTGTGTGTTCTGATACCACATACAAAATGAATGGTAAGAGAAGTAAATTATTGTCTGGCCCCATCTATATTAGGTGAGCTTTGCTGCTATAACTGCACCAGAACACATTTCTTGGCAAATGTTTCTGGTACAGCTGCAGTTTATTCAGACCAGCCTCCTCTTGGCTGTTGTCGTGTGCCGTCTCCCTCCCCGGGACCCTTGCGTAAGCTGTGTTTGCAGAATCCCTAGACCGCGTCTTGCCGGCATCCGTTGTTGGTTGGGAGCGTGCACCTCCAGCAGGGAATGGAAACGCATTCTGCAGTCACTTAGAATAGGAGACACAAAACCCGGACGCCTGGTATCGAACCGCGTGTAGCACTGCGGGGCGCCTCTAACCTTCCTGCTCTTGAGGTAGGCTGGGTGGATTTTTGAGTTTGACCATGAAGAGGATGACGACCACGCTGCCTGCTGCGATCCTTCAGGAACTGTAACTCGCTGTGGAGGGGGACGAGTGCCATCTGCTGCGGGACCGGCGCTGTGCTCTGCAGCAGCCCAGCTGCGCTTAACCTGCTGGCCTGTGAGATCAGCCTGGTCCACAGCTTGGCAGTTGCCACTGGTTTGACTTTTTCTGTGCCGGGGGAGAAAAAACCCCAAACCTTAGAGCTGTATGATTTATTTTGTTCTAGGGTGGCATGCCCTTAGGGCCGATGCCAGCGACCGGAATGCCTTACATGGGACAGGCTCCTTTCTTGGGAATGCGTCCGGCAGCCCCGCAGTACACCCCCGACATGCAGAAGCAGTTTGCAGAGGAACAACAGTGAGTGACGCTTTACTGACTCTTGGGAAATTCTGCTTTTTGAAGTGGGAGGGGTAGTCTGGAGACGTAGCTCACACAGTATAAATATTGATAGTTTCTCTAGAAAAGTAGTCCATTTAGGGCTACAGAATATTGTTGAGATCGTTCCCTTGCGTTTGAAGGCCATCTATGAAGTGAGTAGCGGCTGTCATACAGCTCAGAGGAAAAGTAGAAATGTGTGCACCAAGCCATCTGAATTTGAGACTGAAGAAATGGAAAAGTCAAGCAGAAGCTTGCCATGAAAATTGTAATGAAAATTTATTTTTAGATTTTTTTCAATCATTTTGCTTCAGGAAGAGGTTTGAGCACCAGCAGAAGTTCTTAGAAGAAGAAAGAAAACGGCGCCAGTTTGAAGAGCAGAAACAAAAGCTGAGACTCCTAAGCAGTGTGAAACCGAAGGTATGTCCTAAAGAAGTGGGGGGGGTGTTTCTTCAGGTTTTTTTAATGGCTTTTGATGGGATGGGCTCTTTTGGCAAGCAAATAAATGGGGAACTTGTATGAGACATCAGATTACATCTTGAAAAGCATCTGGAATAGTCAGTCCTTACACACTCGGTGTAATGTAAACAAAGTCTGGTGTTGAAAATGAAATCAGCTTTTGAAAAATAAACCAACCTGGTGTGTAACGCTTGGGAACAGATTGAGTTTCTAGAAGAGATGATGTTTGGTTGCTTGTTTGTTAACTTTGTCCAAAGTTTTGGATGCTTGCAGTGAGCTGGAAGGCTCTGATCTGCAAGAATACAAATAGCTGAGTAAGATTGTGTATTGTTCCTGTGCATAAAGCTGTGTCTAAAGACTGCAAAACACTGTTATGGTGTAGTCTGCAAAATAAATGCTTTCTGAATATGGGAGTTATTGTTGATATGCTTCAGCAAGGCACTGCTGGAGAAACAGTTTAATCTCACAGCAGGCATTGCTAATTTTTGTACTGAAGAAGTGTGGATATTGAAAGAAAGCTGAGCTGTTCTGTGAATTTTTCAAAATGTGTTCTTTGGTGTTTCAGACAGGTGAAAAAAGCAGGGATGATGCTTTGGAAGCCATCAAAGGAAATTTAGATGGCTTTTCTAGAGATGCTAAAATGCACCCAACACCAGCATCGCATCCAAAAAAGCCAGGTATGTCATTTTTTCTCAGCTTCCAACTGAAAATAAAACTCAAATAAAAAATGTTAGAAATGCTCAGCAGGGGGAACTAGTTCCAAGAAGTATTTTTATTTGGTGGTACAAAGTGAACGGGTTAACTGTTTTGTAAAACAAAGTGTCCTTCCAGTGACTGTTTGCTTGGTCAGGTTACGAGGGTGAAATAGCAAATACCAGCCTTTATTAGAAGACTTGAAATCTTTAAAAGAATGCTTAATGTGAAATATCATGGAAATTGATAATGCGTTTGTTCTTTTCTAGTCAAAGCATTAATTAATGTTTTGCAGAGTGCTTTTGAAGCTAAGTGCTATACGAGTGCTAAGAATGATGAAAACATTGTATGATGCCTGCAGTGTACTCTAACAGCTGCTTGTGTACCGTTGCTGGGCATGGCCAAACCCAAGCCTTCTCTATTCTCTTCTCAGTAATTACTGCATTTGTAACAATTACTGCTAAAGATTTCCTGTGGGTTGTAGTATAGTTTATTCTGTGTCTAGCCTGAAACAAAGGTTATCTAGACAAGCGTTTTCCTGGATAAAATCTTTATCTGTACTGTGGATTTGCTCTTTGATACTTTTGAAGTTACAGTTGGTTTCTGACTATTACCTGTTGCCTGTAGACTTGCCTATCCTAGGCAAGTTCTGTTAAAATGGGTAACTATGCAAGGGATCAAACAGCAGATTGTCTGCTTATTTTATGATATATCTTATATATTTTATGATATATTATTGAGCTTCTGAGGATAAAACACTCCTTCGAGGTATAATGTCCCCCTATGCACACCCTCATGAAGTCCAGTTTGAAATATTAGCTCTTGCTTTGTTTTGACCCAGTCTGTTTCCATAGCCAGTGCTAAGAATCAAATTTCAGTTGAGGTGTTTACATCACAAAAATCTGGGAGAGAAGATGCATGGTTGGAAGTGGCTGCTCAGTTTTACCTCACGCCTTTGTTATGCTGACAGTAGCTCTACACATCTCTGTCAAGTACTTCATCCACTGCTGTTTCCCCTCACCCATCTGCTGTGTATACCTAGTGTTTGTCACTTTTCCCACCTCTCCACCTGTGAACCTTTCTCCTCATCACTGTGCGATGTGTGTTCATTCCATTTTACAGATCATCCCACATCATCCCATTCTGCTGTATCTGTTTCCCACTCTGCTTTTCTCGATGATGAAGAATTTAGTGACTTTATACAAGGGCCTGTTGAAATCCCCAAACTGGTGCCTCAACCCGCCTCTCAGCCTTTCCATTCTGCTGCTGAGGCTGGGCAACTGCTTTCCGAAAAGGCTGTGCTCCAACCTCTCCCTCCAGCCCCGACTCCAGTGTTATCCATCCTGCATGGTACAACTGGGCAGGTCCCTTATTTTCCTACCTCTGCATCTTCACCCAATATCCATAAAACAGGTAACTATAAAGTATCTTTTTCACATGTCACCTTCTGTCGTAGAGCTACACAGAGTCTTTACTTATTTTGCTGGAGTTTTTTTCAGTCTGGCTGAAAGAAGCAATATATAGGCAATTAAGTAGAAACCTGCTGATCCATGGAAAAAGATGATTTAAGTCGCTTTATTCCTTCCCTTAGAAGTGTATTGTAAAAGCAAATTGCGTGTGGATCCAACTATTGCTAAATATGTTTATTGCTAAATATGCATATGGCTGATCTTAAGTTAATTAAGTCTTGTCTGCTAGCTTCTTCCTAAGTCTGTGTAGCAGAAAAAAATACAGTTGAGATGGTGGTCTGAAAAACAACTATTATGCTAATGTGGAGCACTTGTGTGCTTCCTTTCTTGGCGGCTAAATGGGTGTTGGGGAGATGAACGTGAAGAATTTTGCAGATGTAAGTAGGTATTGGACCCTTCTGCTGCTGATGCCTAGATGATGTAATGGTACAATGGTAATCCAAATACAGAAAATAGTTTCGTGTATTCCTGCTCCTCCTTGTTGCCTTCTGTTTGTTGGGTTGGTTGTGCATGTGTGGTAAGCAAAGGGCCGAATGAGGCTATCGGAGTGTCTGACCAGGGTGGTGCTGTTGGTCTGAGCTGGGACGGATATGCATCTTCATAACTCATCAGTGGTACCAATAATACTTTTCCTTTGGAAGTATGGAATTGCCATCTGGGTGGTTAATGACAAGATACAAGTAATTCCTCCTGCTGTTTATTCAGGCTCTTCCCTGGAGGAGAAGGTCTTAGATAATGGCTCAAATGAATCTGAACAAGAGCAAACCAAACTTAAAACATCCGAAGTTGGGCACAAAGCCTCGACTGTGCGCCAAGTTCATCCCAGTCAAGCCAGCAATGACTGGGATGTTGTAGGTGGACGTGAAAGTGGTACCACTGCTGCAGAGGTGCACAAGGCTTCAGAACAAAACAGAGCAGTTGGAGAGTGTGGTGAGCAAATGAAACATTTGATGGAATTTAAATCTAATAAGATGCTGCTTGAATGCTAATACTCTGTACACTAATTCTAAGCCCAATCCTGCATCATTTTGCTCTGAATGCCTGCTTGAATAATAAGTCAGTGCATCCTGCTCCTTGCTGAAAGTATAACTACTATGATTTTGCTCTGAACTTTTTCCACGTGAATTTACTGCTGTAATCACTTTTAACGTGTTTGCTTAATCAGGTCTGCTGTTTTAAAATATTCTGTCCTCTTTCTTGGGGGGAAAAAAAAAGATCTGCTCTCTATGAAGATTTTTACTTTTTTTTAGTTATTTAAGGAAACTTAAAGATGATCAGTGTCATGGTGAGTTTTCATCTTTTAACTTTGAAGGGATAAAATCTTTTCAGGCTAAAACTCTTAGCTAGCTAATACTTGTTTCCCAGACAGTTTGCTGCTCAGGTGCATTTTGTCTAAAACTATCTGTGCTTTAGGGATCAACATTTCAAAAGCTGAACTAAATGAAAACTTTAAGCAAGCCTTAGTTCCAATGTGGATTTTATTAAAGCTGGCTGTTGACTGTTTGGTTTTGTTTTATTCTCATCAAAATAAATGCAAGATCTCTGGTGTACCTTGGTTAGTGCTCGGAGGTTGTACTCGAGGCTAACATGAAATGTGGGCTCCGTTGTAGTCAAGTATGATAAAAATAAATTAGCCCTTTGTGTAATTTCAATTTACTGGGGGGTCAGAGGAGATGGAGAAGGGCGGGAAGGCTTCTGGTCTGTAGATAATTGAATCGGGCACTCTCTTAAGCAGTTTTCTTTCCTAGAAGTATCACAACTTTTTATTAATCAAAACTCATGTATTCCTCCCCTCAGTCGTTGGATATGTTGCTTTCAAGTGTTTTCTTATCCAATATATTTAAAAAACATTACTGGATGAGATGAAGTGGTTTGAATGGACATTTTTAATAAGTGGAAGGGCTGTGTAATACACAGTAAATTGCTAAAAGTGACTTAACTTGAAAGAATATACAGCATGAAATAGGAGCTGTTTGTTTATTCATAGCATAGGTCAGTCAGTTGCATTGCTGATTTTGTACCAATCCAACACAATATGATGCTTGATTTAAACAAAAAACTGTGGGGGGGAGAGGAGGCAGGAGATGACACTGGTTTAAGGGTGTAAGACAGGGCGAGTTTAAATGCAGCCTGCAGATGACGAGGGTGTTGGAAGTGATTATGTAGAGCAACAGTAGTCAAGAATAATTCCAAATATTGTTAAGGAGGCTTTGAAGGATGAGTTGAAGTACTTCATGAGGAACAGAAGTTTAGTATTTAAGTGATAATGCTGAAAACTGGCAGACCCTTAGTCACCTGGGTGTTTTCAAAGTTTTGAGTAAGACTCTCCTATCTAATGACTAAATATGGCAGAGTTCCTTTTCACTTCTCATATTATTTGATGTTTAAGGGGCTGAATTTTATCAGAGGGATTCAAGGGTGAGAAGCAAGAATTGGTAGGACGCAGAAGTGTGTGGAAGGGTGGTTAAAGCTGAAGAATAATGAGATGGGAGGAAGTAGCAAATTTGTTTTACTTGGTTGGTGAAATGGAAGGAATTGCTTATTTTAAAATGTGCTTGGAGTTGTGGGATGTAGAAATTAGACTGCAGTCCGGAGAGAATCGATGTGGAAGATAAGGAGATGGAAAGGCACTGGGAAAGAGAATGAAATCTGAAACAATTCTGACTTTCGTCAGAGCTCCATCCAAGATGAAGATAAAATTTGTGCAGGGGTAGCTGGATAGGAAGTAAAACCGTGAGGCTTGAGAGGAAGAGTCTACACAGTGGAGGAGGAAATAACCGAATCACAGTGAGTAAAATGTGACAGATAGCATCATGAAAGCCTGTGGTAGTGAAGGCGGCGATGATGTCTTCTGGATCTGGAGGCTGGGAGCAGTGGGGCAATGGGTACGTTTTTGTGAACATGAGAGAAGATCTTGCTGAGATTCAGACTAATATGCTGTTTGTGGATTTCCCTGATAAGGAAGTTCTGGTGGGACATTGTGGGGTTTATGGTAGGTATGAATTTATTTGTTCCACAAGTAGTCTGAATAGCGTGTAGTTGATGGGAAGACTAAATCTGATATGGCACAGAGCTGCTGCTATGTAGTTGTAAGAGACAAAGAGACTTGACCTTCTGTACAACTAGAAATTAAGAGGGAGGTGGGTGAATGAGGAGCTCCTTGTTTCATTATGTATATAAATATATTCTTCCTGTTACTGACAAGTCATCCTAGTTATTATTTTTGAAATACATATTCCTGCAGTAGCTGTTTTTCCTCTGAGCACAGTGATTCCTATCTGAAATCTTTGCCTGAAATGCCAAGTGATACTGACCAGCTATGATCTGGTCTCTAAAATCTTTATACTCTGAATCTATATGTCCTAATACAACTGTCTGTCTTTTTCTTACTGAATGGAATACATTTAGGAGTTGGAGTATTCCCTTCACAGGACCCAATTCAGCAAATGCTGCCTCCTTGGATTTACAACGATAGCTTGGTCCCAGGTAAACAAGCAAGTGGGCGTTTAGCCAAGTGGGCAGTGTAAGGTGTGAACGTACGTACGTTGCCATGTATTGATCGAAGCATTATTCTTCAGTCATCACATGAATCCTATATCTTTCATACTTTCTGTGTTTATGGTGCCTTTATCTGCATTTGAGGAAGTATGGATTTTATTCAAGCATGTTAAGTGTTTAATGTAGAATGTGTGATGACAGAAGATTATGCTAGCAGAGGTTGCGTGCTGATAATATCGCTTTCATGGGTAGTCTGGTTTTTGGCATGTCTTGTAATTAAGCCGGCTGATTTCTTAAGACTGTTTATCTTATATATGCAAATAACATAGTAACACTATACAATACAATGCCAAAATGCTGTTGCCTGATTGTACACTTTGTGTTACTAATTTCATATAATGCTGAGTTTCAGACAAAATAGAACAACAATCTTAAATTCACTTGAAAACAGCAGTTGTCACTGCCTAATACTGACTCCCTCTTAACAGAGTTGTATAAGAAAATTTTAGAAACGACTTTGACTCCTGCTGGAATAGATACAGCTAAACTCTATCCCATCCTGATGTCGTCTGGATTGCCCAGAGAGACCCTTGGACAGATATGGGCTTTGGCCAACCGTACTACCCCTGGGAAGCTCACAAAAGAAGAGCTCTACGCTGTCCTGGCTATGATAGCAGTAACTCAGGTATGACTGACACGTTGGAGATCGGGGCAGAAAGGCACGTCACTTTACTAATCTGCCATAGATTGCGAGTTAGCGCAAGTGGCTGGTATACCACGCCTGTAGTAAAATACTACTTCTGTTGAAGTCCGGAGGAGAAACTCCCCTGGAAACTTCAGTGGGATTAGAATTTCATCCCCTGCGCTTACATTTCAGTTACTCCTTTCTCTTAGTGTCAGTTGAAGGTAGTTCTTAGATATACTTACCAAACACACGTATATGTATTTCTGGTATAAAGTACTGTCTCTTCTGTTGAATACACATCTGTTTTCCTCAAACTATATGGTTCCTGTATCCCTTAGTCTGTGAATAGCTAGACTTGTTACCTCTCTCCTGAACCAGTGGAGTATTAATTTCAGGCTTCCATTCTTTGTCAGCATAGTGTCATCTCTTTAGCAGTTTATTTCTAAATACCAGCCTTGTATGAAAATTAAGGCAAGAATATCTTGAGCAGTGAAGAACCAAGCTGAGGTACCTTGTGGGAGTGCTGTGTAGGAAAGACGATGCAGTGCACATAAGGTTTAGCATAGCTTTGGTTGCCAGTGCTTACTGGGTTGCTTTACTAAAAGCCAAACGAGAATGGTGTCAAAAGCCTCTGCCCACCTGGGTGGGTATCGTTACCCTTGGTGTAACTCCAGCAGTCAGGGTGTTGAGTAAGATTCAGTTTACAGGCTCTTGATAGCATGTTTTTGTTTGGAAGGTTTCCTTGAAGCTTGACCATGCGCTGCTCTTTCATGATTTCGGTGATACAAGCCAGGAATGGGAGCTGAGAGTGCAACGTGCCTTTCTGTTGTGTTTATTTGGTTGTCTTTGCTGTTCTGCCTTTGCAGAGAGGAATACCTGCCGTGAGTCCTGATGTGTTAAACCAGTTTCCAGCTGCCCCCGTTCCTACTTTAACCGGATTTCCCATGCCGCTGCCTGCCACAGTGAGCCAGCAGCCTCTGATGCCCTCCGCGGCGCCGGTCTCCGTGCCTCTCGGCATCGGGGCGGCCGTGCTGGGCATGAGCATCCCGGCACCGGCGGGCGGAGCTGCCGCACAGCCTTCCGGAGGATTCGGGGCACCCTACGCGCCCGCGCAGGTTAGCTCGCCCCTCTTGCCTGGCCACTCGCTCTTGTCCTGGAAAAAGAACTAGCCTGACTTTTTCAGAGCTACCTGATGACAACAGACTCGAAGTAAACAGCAAAAAATGGAGCTGGAATCTAGCATGTGATGTCTGAAAACATGAAGTCACGTGGCTAAGGATTTCCTTTTATTTTGTCTGTTTCTTTCTGGTGGCATTAGAAGAGGTACAAAAGCATTCTCCATGACAAACTAATTGCACCAAAAGAGGATTTTAGTTGTAGTTAGGGTTTTGTAATGCACATAAAATGGAATTTTTGGTTAAGCTATACCACAGACACTGTTAGATGGTAAAAGAAGTCAGAGTTTTCAGGAGAAGCTGAGAACTGTGAAAACCTTTGGTTTGCAACACTCTAAATCGTGTTGGGGGATAAATTTTGCTGTTTGCAAATACGGTTCACCCTTCTTCAGAAGATATTTCTTCTGGTGCTTTTGCTGTGTATATTGATTTAAAATTATTGATTTAAATTTATTGATTGACTTACATTACTAATATTTATCCTGTATTGAAAGATTACATGGCTAAGATCAGTAACACATTCAATGTGAAAGCAGTTCCTTTTTCAGCTGTTCTTCATGCCTACTACTTGTAATCCTGTACACCCTGAGTGTGCTTTGAATGGGGTGAGGTGCAGGCGAAGTGGAAGCACTGACCATGCTAATTTTGCGTGCAAATGTTGAAAGGTTGTTTCCGTCTGTTGCTTTTTTTTTTCCGCTTAAGTCAGTGACAGTACTCTGAACTGCTTTCATGCCATATGGCAGTTTGAAAAGACAACAATATAGCAATTTACATGTTGTTTGTGATTCAGGTAATAAAACCAGAAGATGATGACTTCCAGGAGTTCCAAGATGCTTCAAAGTCTGGCTCACTAGATGACTCTTTCACTGATTTCCAAGGGGATGTAGCTGGCTCCTCCAAAGCAGCCAGTTCGCAGCACCGGAGCAGGTAGCAGATCTTTGATTTCCACCCCTTCAGTATTTTGGAACACTTTTAAGAAATAAAGTGTTTTTTCTCTTTTGTGGGTAGCTTTCTAGCCTGTAATTTTCTTCTGTCACCTGACTTCTACTCTGACAGTTTCTTTTGAAGGTTGTTACAACTACAATTAGGCTTTCTGAATCAAAAAAGACATTTGATGTGCCAGAGGTGGTTGGCCATTCTTTAGCATTCTAGTCATCACGCTGAGGTAAATTGCGTTTACAGGGTATGGGGATAGGTTTCCAAGTGTTTATACTACTGCACAGGCAATTGAAAGTTACTTCATACTGTGCATTCAGGCAAAAATCTTACGTAAAGCTATTCAGAAAAAATACCCTGGGACAGAGGAGTTCTGCGTTTAGTGCTGTGTGCTTCCATTAAAAGTATGACCCCATGTTTGTTGGAGCTGATAGAAACCATTTGCTGACATCAAGATCTGTCTTCAGGTCCTGAATATGGACCCCAAAATTCATGCAAAGAGCATGACGCTGTGCTCTCAGATGACTGAGAACTGCAGTGGAGAGGGTTTTTGTTATTTCTGTCGCTTCTCTGGCCGGTGCTTTAAATTTCCAATAACTGACTATAAATCTCAATTGAAATCTCATTCAGACTTCAGCAGTCTTGGCTTTTCAGCTGGGAGACTGCCAAAACGTAATTCCGGATCAGGCAAATTCTGTATTACAAAATAAGCAAGCATGTTTACTCCCTCTGAGAGTTTGCAATTAATCTTTCAAAGTCCTGTGGTTACAAAATTTCAGCGTTGTTTCCTTTTACTGCACATGGCAAACTTGTACGTACCTCCCAGGTGGCTGACAGTAGGCATGCGAATTTTCTGTGTAGTGCACTGACTGTTCGTTGCAGACGGAACGAGCGCTTTCCAGGTAAGCAGTGATCACCGGCTGCTTCCTCACCAGTGACGTCAAATGGGGATACTAGCACAAATAGTTCTGTTAGAATGCCATTCGGCACAGCGTATGTAAGAAATTGAATTTTGCTGATGTCAGTGGATGCCACATGCGTCTGAAGATGCTCTGTTTTAAGTATATCTTAATTTGCGTTGGACGTCATGTTGCAATTAAAGCTATTCTGTTACTGAAAGTTTTAGCAGAAACGTTGTTTGTAAATTCCACAACGGGAAGTAGGGGATCATTAAAAATACAATAATTTTTAAAACCGGTGTTTCTTTTTCACTGCAGCAGTTCTCTTTATTCAGTTGTAAAAGCGTTCAGTTTTGAACGGAATGTTACAATGAGCTATAGTCTCATTGCTTCTGGAGCTTTATTTAAAAAAAGCCATCTGCAGAGTACAGATGATTAACCATTACATTTGCCAAGATTGCATATCTAATAGCCTGTTTTGCAGTGATGTGAAATTTAATTATATTACCATAAGCTATATTTTTTGTCGTTGAGCTGTCTGTCTGCAGGCATCACGGACCACCATTAGCACGTGTGTGCAAGTGCAGGGTTTGTATGTTGCTTGTAGGCTGCTGATAAGGAGATTTAAATGGCTCTCAAAAGTTTCTTGCTTCGGGCCAAAGCCGTAGAAATTCATTCACATTTTCAATGTGCAGAGTATTGAATGACATAAATGAGAGGTAAAATGCATCATTCATATGTAAAGGATGTTGTTCTGTAGAGCTGCCAAGATCTGATAAGGGGGCTTGTGTGGAGGGCAAGCAAAGCTCTCGCAGAACGTCTTCTAAATCTTACAGCAGTTGCTAACATGGTGTTAAGTTATTGTGGCAGTTTTACTGTATAAAGTAGAGCATGTTTGTGTGCAAAAAGATTTGCTTGTGTAACTGTGGACTGCTGCTTATTCTGCTGATTAGATAGCTCGCTAGCCTTGGTGATTTTCACTGACAGAAATTCAAAGTTATCCTTTCCTTCCTTTTGAACAGTGGTTCCACTTTAGTCTCTTAATTTTCCAATATGTAATGAAATATAATAAAAAATAGATAAGCTGAAAGTATGGAGCTGGCAAAATCCCATGCAGTTTTAACTCTTTACTGTATCTAGTTCTATCAGGGAGAATTGTTCTTACACTGCCCCGAGCAAACTGATAAATTAAAGAGCAGTGATTCCTGGAGCATGTCCATGTGCTTGTTGTCTGCTGGGCTGAGAATTCCTGTGGTGTAAAGTTCTGGAGTGTTTTGCTCATGTTTGGGTGCAAATTAAAATCAAGAAGGGTGAAAATTGACTTCTGGCCTAAAGAAATAGAATTAGGTGAGAGAAAGTCTGAATTCACCCATCAGTTACCCAGCTGCCTGTCTACCTGCGCTTATTCTTAGTAGATATCAAGGTAGTTTACATCAGGTTCTTGATGAAGAACCCCTTAGGGTACAAGCTTAGGTTTAGTGATCCGAATTGTGTAGTCATAATAAGGCACTTCTTTAAATGAAACTTGAAAATGTGGATTTCTTATGGATAAATTAAGGAACTTTGCTTTTCTCTCTTCTGTTTTTAGTGTTCCTTCTTTACTAATGCCACTCCCAGGTACTAAGACACTCTCATCAACTGATAAGTATGCTGTGTTTAAAGGAATTGCAGCTGAGAAGCCATCTGAAAGTACAGCTACCTTTACAGGTAAAAGGAAAAATATACAACCACTATGAGCAATTTATTGCAATATTTCATACCTTGCTTTTGATACTGAATAAAACAATATTTTAAAAATCAAAGCAATTATGTCAATGTAAAATCTACAATATGAATTCATGGCATCTTTATGTAAATGTATTCCTCTTCTTATATTCACTAGATTGTGGAGACAAGTATAGTGCTTTCCGTGAATTAGAGCAACCATCAGAGAGCAAATACCTAGGTAAGCAGGATGGTTTTTGGAGCTGTTTTAACATGTTTTCATGATTATCTTTGAGCTGCAGAATTTCCATTGCTAGAATTCTGGAATAATGGTGCTTCTGCTCCTCTAAACAACTTAGCAGGAAGTATCCTGACAAAACAGTGTAATATACTATTGAAATAATCTACAAATTGTGTTTCTAGACAGTTGGCATCTGTTTTGGATGCTTCTGAGTTTTAAAATAACAATATGTCTGGAATTTGTTAATTTTAACTAAGCGGTCATGTATTCTTAGAAGGCAGAACAAGATGCTACTGGACAAAATCGCAACTTTTTTCTGTTGTTGGGGCAGAATTTAAACTTTTCATGGTCTCTGGTGCTCAAAGAATAAATCTGATCACTTTGAAATTTGTGTTTAGCTGTTTTTGATTGGGAAAAGTAAAACCTGGCTGGCATCTGAGGTGCAACACCTGTGTAATTACAAAAGCAGAGTCTCCCTAAGCCTCTTGCAGAACCAGCTGTATCTAACTCATCTATGCAATGGAAGTGGTAATCTCATCTTTTTAAGCAGATGGGGAAAAACTTCCATATATTAATAGTAGACAGATCAGAAGATAAACACGTTACTAACTTAACCTGACTTCCACAGAGTTATGTTATACCCAGCATTTTGTTTCATTATTGGAAGACAGCTTTAGATTCTGGGGTAAAACTGCTTACCCGAGCTCGCTCCTAACTTGTTTTTTCAAAGACAGAATTCTTCTTTTCAGATGCTGAGTTCTGAAACTGCTGTAATGTTTTTGAGGTTTTCATGCTTAGCGCCTCTTCGGGATTAAATATATGCAATGAAATGAAATGACAACATTTTGTCTCTTTCCGTACATGTTCTAAAATACATAAAGTTACTATATTTGCCTGCTGTCTGGGTCTGACCGCTCTTAACCCTTTCACCAGCTTACATTTCTAGTGGAAAAGTTTGCAGTTCATCAGTAAGTGTAGTTTGCTGTGATGTTTTAGCTTTGATCAGTCAGTAGCAATTTCAGGAATATTTGTATTGTTGCTGGGCCGAGTGAATTGATTTGGAGGGGGGGGAGAATGGAAGAATATGTCAGGTATCATAGTGGTCCTTTACCGTTATAAAGAGTATTCTTTTAAATCTTGGTTAAACTAATTTGAAGTTTGACACTGTGTGGTAGCTTAAGAATTAAATGTTAATGGTGTACTTCTAAAATAGAACAAAATCTGTTTGTTGGACACTTGTGTTACAGTATGCATAATTACTTTAAAATTATAAGTACTCTAAGTACCTATGTGCTGGTGAATGGGTTAAACAACTCAACATTTTTCATGTTCAAAAGAAAATGCTTTATAAAAAGAGTAATTATGTACAGACAGGAAGAAACTCAAAAAATCAGTGCACCAAAATATTTACTGTAAATTCAATGAAAACATTGCTACCTAATGTCTAATCAGGTTTAAATTCTAATTCTTACATTCAGTATGTAGTTGAACTAGAGATCTGCACATCTTCTGATGAAGCATGCTGACTGTCCTGTGGAAGTCTGTCTCCAAGCTTCCTAGTAAAACTGGAATCAGTCTTAGGAGAAGCTGGAAGATGCCCGAATTATATTGCATTTACTGAAGTTCTGATCACTTAACACTGTTGTCTGTTTAGGTGAACCTGACAGAAGGGAAGTGTGGTAAATTAAAATGAGAGCTTAAAAATGTTCTAAACCAACACGCTAGGATCACCACCTTGCATTCTTTTCTGTTTGGGGCTTTGTCTCTTCCACCTGTTGGGTTCCTGTGGTGCCCAGCTGGATAGGCTTGTTGGCTGGCTGCCTCCTTTCCAGAGAACTCTTCTCGAAAGTGCTTTCAGCCACCAGGCGAGTCCGGTTGGTCTCGGCCATGTTCCCCTTTCAGCTGATCAGCAGGGTTGCTTTTGTCTCAACCATCTGCTGATGCCCTGTGAAGAAACTGCATCTGGGCAATGCTTCGAAGGCAGGGAAGGGGGAGAATTGCTTCTGTAAGAACACAAATACCACATTGGTGTAAGTGAAATTCAAGGTTACGTTCATTGCGTGGCAAATACGGGAAGGATGACATGGGAAAAAGAACTCATGCGGAAGCTGCATGAGACAGTACTGATCACCTTTTGAATCTGTTGGTCATGGTATGTTTTGATAGTAACTCAGTGTAAAGGGAATTTAATATGACTTTGAGGCCACTTGAAAGACTGAAGTGTTTGCTGGAATGAATATTAGAATCGCTGACCTTGAAACTTGTGTGGTTCGTAGAAGTTGAGTTTGCAGTTCTACGTGCGTCCTGAGGTCTTAATTTAAATAGTTTGCATAAAAACTTCTGACATTGCATGAAATAATTTGCTTGCTTGCATGGTGTGAGTATGATGTATTTGTTGTTGCTGCAGTGTCTTACTACTGGTTTTTCATTGTTTCTTTTCTCAGGAGATAACCTTGCAGAATTCAAGCCTGCAGGAACCGATGATGGTTTCACAGATTTTAAAACCGCTGACAGTATCTCACCATTAGAGCCACCTACAAAAGACAAAACTTTCCCTACATCCTTCCCTTCTCTGCCCGTTCAGTCGAAACAGCAAACACAAGCAAAGACCTCTTTGAATCTAGCAGACTTGGATCTCTTTTCCTCTACTGGAGAAAACAAGCAGCCATCCTTTCCACCTGCACTTAATACGTCAAAATCGGGCTCCTTTCCTCCACCTCCCCTTCCATCTGCCACTGCCCAGCCAGCACCCAGCAAAAGTTCAAGCTTAGGTGATGAGTTTGGAGAGTTCAACCTTTTTGGGGAATTTTCTAATTGCGCATCAGCCAGTGGACAAGATGACTTTGCAGATTTTATGGCTTTCAACAATAGCAGTGGATTTTCCGAACAAAAACCAGATGACAAATACAATGCACTTAAGCTGGAGGCCGGTCCTGTTCCTCAGTCTGGCTCATCTGCCGGCACGGTGAAGAGTGGGCAGAATTCTGTCACTGCTGCTACGCCCACCAAATACGATATCTTCAAACAGCTTTCTCTTGAAGGCTCTGGAGCAGGCTTTGAGGAGGCGAAGGACAACACGCTTTCTTCAGTGAAGAGCGATGATGATTTTGCCGACTTTCACTCTAACAAGTTTTCTTCCACGTGCAACAGCGCGGATAAGTCCCTGGTGGATAAAGTCGCAGCTTTCAAGCAGGCCAAAGAAGACTCTGCTTCTGTGAAGTCTCTGGATCTCCCTTCTATTGGTGGCAGCAGTGTCGGCAAGGAGGATTCTGAAGATGCGTTGTCTGTTCAGTTTGACATGAAGCTGGCTGATGTGGGAGGCGATCTTAAGCATGTCATGTCTGATAGCTCTTTGGATTTGCCAACAGTTAGTGGCCAGCATCCGCCAGCAGCAGGTGAGGAACTGGTTAGATTGCTCTGGTAACGTAGGTGATGGAGATTGCAGTGTTCTTCTGTGCTGAGTTACAGTATTATGCACTCGTCCTTCACTAGTGAAGGACTTCGAAATCCGTGCACCCGCTAGCCAACAGCCCCTTAGCAGGGCAGTGTTTATTTTTTGTCTTAGAAGACTATAAGTAGATTGAACAGTTTGAACTCCATGCCAGTCTATTTTTGAGATTTGACAACATCATATTACTGGTACCTGTTAGCTAGTGTCACTTAAAGGGTTCGAGTGGAAAATTTCTAATGCAAACAATGTCATTCCATTTATATTAGCAAGATGGATGGCAGAGAGTCTCACTTTAATCTCTTGGTTCCAACAAAGCATTTGGCTTGGGGACTTAACCCGCTCTGCGCTTCTAAAACGGTAGGCAGAACACTAATTTGTGCTGTTAATGAAGAGCTGTCTAATCAACAACACTAGTATATTCCCGTTACGGTGGGGCTTAATCGGTGTAGCCAGTGTTTTGCAGGACTGCAGGTAGAAGTATTGCATATACTTTTTAGAGTTAAAACCCTCATTGGAGTAATTGTGCAAAGGGCCTATAAATGCTAGTCTCAAGATTGATAGCTTTTGGACCTAAATTTAAAACCACGGGACTTTCACTTTATCCTTATCAGGTTTTCACCTTCTTTAATTTCCCTTTATGAAAATACTCCTGAGAGTGAATTGACCGCCTCTGATCCGATTGCATATCACGAAACAGATTTCCCAAGTGTCCTGCTTTTTCTTTTCATATGTACATAGGAAGATAAGATGTAGTTAAATGTTCTGTGGCCTTCAATAACATGTGAACCACTACTGTGTTCTAGCGACAAGTATTACGCAGTCAGAGGCTTTTCTGAACGGGGCGGGGAGCATACAAACTGTAAACGTACAAGCTATTACTGCAAGAATTGGTTATTTCCATATGAAATATTTCTTCCATTTTTGCAGATATGGGTAGAGAAAATACACAGTACTGTAATTTTGCATTATATGATATTTTTAAGTAGGGGAGAGAATTGAGTTGGCAACTTTGACATGGAAGATACTCTATAACAGGGTAAAAAATATCAGGAATAATTTATTAGCAAAGACATTTAATTTTCATATTACTGCTTGGTAAAATTCCAAGTCGAGTGAGCTGTCAAAAACGTAGCACCTACAGTGTATTCTTGAATGTTTACTTTGGTTTTGAAAGCACTTTTTCCTAATATTTTTCTAGCCTCTTTTGGTGGTAGTTTGACTTATGTAGCTCTTCTACAGGATGTGAGCTTTTGCCACAGAAATCAGTGATGAAGAATTGCCGTTTGTGGCAGGAAAGACTTTTTTGGTTTGTGTAAAGGGGTTAGCCGATCATGTGCTTGTTGCTGAACTTTTGAACTCTGAAGTATTGATTAGAAGCTATTTTTATTAAACTTAAGTCTGTATTCTCCTATGGTGCCAAGCTAGATGTTTTTCCATGGGGAGAGTTTTACTCCATTCAGCTGGGTTTCGATCTCGTAGCGGAGCGTGCTCTGGACGATCTGCTGCGATTACTTCTGTGCTCCTGTGTTCCCTTATGTATGTTTGATGCATCTCAAGCTATGAACTGCTGATGTTCAAGTCCTTTTTTTCAGTTTACATAAGTTAAAAAGCAGATTTTTTTTTTTTCTCTTAATTTTCTTTGATCTGTAAATCTAATGTCAAAAAGGGACAGTATCCCTTTGTCATCCTCGCTGCTGAGAAACGGGAGACTAGTCACTGGGAACCGGGTGTTTGCAAGCTCCGTGTAGCAGCTCCAGGGAAGCAGCAGCGGGGCGGAGGTGCCGGTAAATGATCTGGCTGTTCTGACGTACCGATACAGAGGGCTTTATCCTTTGGCTATTGAGATTGCACGTCGCATGGCTTCCAGGTATAGGTAGGTTGCTTACGCTGGGAGTTGGAAAGAAACCATTGCTTCCCAGACGATGGACTTTGGTCTCTGAGGGAAGAAAGGTTTTCAGTTTTGCTCTCTCCAAAGGGGATACTGTCTCTTTAAACTTTGCTATAATTCTTTGTGGGGAAGGTAGATTATATACTAATGTTGCCTGATCTCTCTTGCATTTACTTCGCATAACCCTTTGAGCACTGGCTGCATGCTGTTAGTTTCAACCAGGCTGCTTCTTTTAAACCAAATTTACGTTCCACTCCAAGACGAAAGCATTTTAATTAGCACTTCGTCGTGTTGTATGAACCGAACTTGTTCTGCGTCCTGCTGAACGTCGCAGAGAGAGCATACCCTCGCCCGGGTATTCTCAAAGGGTTATCCATTTGCTGCACTTACAAATCTGTAAAGTACCTTTTTCTTTGGCATTATTGGAGATCTCTGTATATTTTAATCGACTTCAGGTTTTTTGCTGCTTTTCTAATGTCTAATTTCAACTAAACATTTCCTGTGTGAATGTGCCTTCTCAGACCTGCTTTGATATCTCTCTTCTGCAAGTATTGACCTGCATGCTTTATTCTGATAACGCCCTTACGAGCTCCTATGTATCACTATCTTTTGTGATCTGTAAGTCCTGCTGTGTTAATAAATATTATCTTGGCATATTTTGAAAATGTGGGGATGTGTGTGATTTGTTGCAAACCAGCAGTGTATCTCTCTTTCCTGAAAAACACAAAGTTTAAAGTTATAGTATCCCCTTCAGCTGGCGGCGTGTGGGTGAGCTTCTTTCTCCTCTTCCAATGCTTTGGCCTCTCTCCCTGTGCACTTCTGAAACTTTACATATCAGGCTAAATAAGACTTTTTAAAAGAGCAGTTTTTGAGAGGGCTTGAATAGAGGCAGTGTGTGGATGGCAGGGTTGTTTCTGTGAGTTGGTTTTGAGGGTACGGTGGTAGTTCGGGCTGAAGACAGAAGTACTGTTTGCTCTGTCCCGTTGTCTCCTCGGCTGGACTTCCCTGCTGCCAGCCAAGGACAGGAGATGCCTTTGTGAAGGGGACTGACTGAAAAAATGTGTTGCTGTCTAGGCCTTTCTGAGCAGGAGCCCATTAAACAATATTCTGATATTTATTTAGCTAATCTAGAGTGAGCTACTCGCTGCCCCAGAGTCAAGGGCCCTGCTTCCTTTTTCTGTTGGGGAAGTCCTGGTTTACTGACCGCTGCAGATCTGTGTCGTGTGATGATGTCGCTTCGAATTCCTCCAAATCCTGGGCCATTAACAGTTTGGGGTTAACATCAGATGAGCAGACAAGGGTAAAAAGCTAAAAATAATGGAGATGTGGAAGAAAGTTAAAGCGTTACGCCAGTGCAAATTTGGTTTCTGTGGTTCCTTGCCACATAAGCAAAAACCAGTCCAGAAACCAGAATATGTTTTTTTTCTTCTTTACACCAATCTTGAGAGACTTAGAGGGAAAAAAAAGGAAAAAACCAACCCAACAGCCCTCTTTCATTCTGGAGAACCAGTAGGTTATGCCTAGCCCTAAAGCTTTTGAAACCAAAGGCTTGAACATGAACCTGAGAGAGTGAATTCTGCAGGGCTCGCACTCTTAGTGTTTGTTCAGTTAATCACACCTGGAGGAGGGAGAGCACCGTGCAGGAATATCCTTTATTACGTTTTTGTCCAGACTTGACAGTCAGATTCACTTGCTTGCTCTCATTTGGTGTAATTCTGCAAACAGAAGAGCTTACCAGCGCTTTTTTATCCTGTGCTGGCCTCCAGCTGTGGAGGGTGCGTCGGTGCTGCCGAACGCCTCCCAAGCGGGGCCCACGGGCGCAGGGACACAGCGGCTGCCGGGGCGGCTGCAGGACTGAGCCGAGCCCTCTCCCCGCTTCCAGTGAGAGCTCAGGGGATCTTTGTTCTGCTGTGAAACATTGTTTACCATGGTAATTAAATAATTAGCAAATTCGTTAATTCCACAAGTTTGCAGGCTCTCCTCTACTTTGTCCTTCATTTTTATTTATCTTGTAGTCAGCATTCTCGACAGTTTCCACCTTAGCAGTGCTAGCTCCTGCCGTTCTTCAGCGAAAGTAAATGGGAGTAACTCCCTTCTCGTCAACGCTGCTCCAGACTTCGCCGGCTGAGAAATGGGCTTTGAATGTCCCTGGTTGCTGATAGGTGTGGCACAGGTAGCAGCAGTACGTACAAGCCTCCGTATGCTTCCAGTTTCATCTCCGCCCTTGCCAGGTGAAGCCCCCCGGGAAGCGGTAAGGGGGTGGTGCCCGTCCCCATTCAGCCTCTGGGCTGCTTGCTCCGGCTGCTGGTGATGTCCCAGTGGAACAGCTCTGGGCTTGGTGCCTGGATGCTGTTCTACCGGGAGCAGAACTGGCTACCGCCTGCATAACCCTGACAACCCAAAAATGACACAGGAGCTATGCGTATCCATCAGAATTTAATATAAACTGAAATATAAGAACTTGAAAGTCTCCTATGTTGATTAAAATCACTAAATACATTATAATCTTCTGCATGGTCTTTTTCAGTTTTCTTTAGAGTGTCACTGATGCTATGAAGGGTTTTTCTTAGATGATCAAACTGCTGACACTGAAGGCTCCAGCTTGTAAATTGCCTCTAGCCATAACTTAATCCTTGTTAGCTGAAATAAATTGTTATAGTTGGCTCAAATGAAGGATGTCAAGTTTCTCTGTAGATGAGATAACACTGGGAAACAGTGTTTTAACTGTATTTCATCCTCTGTCAGTACTCTCCCGTACATTCCTTGGCAGCTGTTGCCCTGCCTCTCGCCAGCAGCTGCGTGGCTGGCTGGTGTAGCTGTAGCTGTCCCCAGGGGATGACCAGGCAGCCTGGGCTGGGGATTCGATAGTTTGGAATGGATGGAAAGTAAAAGGTAAATATTTCAAACCTTTTGCGCTGGAAGAAACACAAATTAGGTTTTGTTTCCGAACCTTTCGGAAACTTGCCGCACTCCAACCTGACACTGTGAAGATCACTTTTTCCATTCTCGGTCCGCTAGAAAGTGTTTTTAAGGAAAGGAAGTGTGGTTACGTGTATTTGAATGGATTGGACTTTGATTTTTACAGCCATGCCCCCACTGTAAGTGCTTTGAGACTCTCCATCCCGTCTGTTTAACCTGGGGTGTGTTCTGTGGTGTGACCAGTGCAAAGCGGACGGTGCGAGTGACATGTGGCTTTAGCTCTGTTGGCAGTAAGAGCTTTTGGGTTTTCATAGCAGAACTAAACTCCAGTCTGCTGTGTTGTTTCTGAAAAACACCACAGAATTACTACTGAGATGACCAAGGAATACTGTTTTATGACAATATATTTCACTGAATTCTGTGTATGTATCTCTTGTGGTAGGATTATAGGATTCCTAACGCCTGCTCAGTTCCAGATTTGCTCTGCTTCGCCAAGGAATTTGCCATAGACTCTCCAAAAAATGCTAACCAAGAGATCACTTTAAACCTTACAAAAAAGAGATGGCGTATCCGCAAAACAAAGCGTTTTCATAGACTTTTGAATGGACCTAGTCTTTGCTTGTTTTTTTTAGAAAAAATTGGATGCTTCTCAGTTCAGATTCTGTTCTTACTAAAGGTGTCCTGCAGGAGGAAATGGCAGAAGCTCCGTAGCATCTCTCTGTGCTAAGTCTGATGCTCAGTTCGAAGCTATTCATTTTTTTCCCCACTTATGCGTCTCTTTCTTTGAAAAAAAAATAGCACCGATACACATGCATCTCTCTAAATTTGGAATTGCACTAACAGCAAAATGCAGCTGTGTATTACATCAGAGGCAATAACTGCAGCCTTTAGCTGGAGCTCTTTTATTCATTAGACATACCTGTGGTCTTTAAGAAAAAGGCTGTTGGAGGAGCAGTTCTTAACATTGCTTAATAGAACAATCTTTTTGCCACTAATAAAGAAACCTGCAGCATGAAGAGCTCTGTAGGGTCAGCCAAGAAGTGCTTTTCACATGTCAGCTGCTGCTTCGCGTACTGACCGGGTGGTGAGGGGCTCTGCTACCTGGCGGGGGAAGAACGCGCCTCTCCCTTGTGCAGCGAGCGTGCGAAGAGCTCCGAGGAGCCTTTAGCTGCATTGTGGCTCTGACAAAGGTGACGGTTTGACTTCCTCTGTTCCAAAACCTCCAACCTGTGCCACACAGATTCTGTGAAACGCAGTGCGTGGCGTAGCAAAACGTTGGGGTTGTTAGCAGTAGAATCAAAATTCTTACAAAAGCTCGTTTGCCTTGGATTCTGGACAGTTACACCTACATTCTTATTTTTCATGCTTTTCAATAAATCCTTTTAAGACTGCTTCAGCTGTAAACACTTTGTCTCTGACCACAGTATTTTTCCTGTAATATAATACTCTTAGGAAAGCTTATTCACTGGCGTAATCCTTTCGTAGCTACCCAAAGAAATAAAATTTATAGAATTGAATTATTGCATTTAATCTCGGCTCTTATACCTGTGCGGATGGGTTTCGTGTCTGCCTGAATTCGCACAGAGAATCTTGAATCTTAGTTTGTGAATAATTAAAATAATGTTCTGCCTTCCCTGCCACGACCTGTTGATTGCAGGTGAAGCACGGGGAGCTCGGGAGTCCCGCCGCAGCCCGCTGCTGATTCTGCCCGTCCCCGAGTCGGGATCAGATCCAGAGGAGTCGCTGACCTGGTCTTTTCGGGCGTGTTTTCAGCTCAAACTCTTAGCGGTTATCAAAGAAATCATTCACAAGAGAATGTGAATGAGCAGGTCTTCACAGTAGGATCATCACTCTTTCTTTTGATTTCCTCTGAACACCGAAACAATAGCGATGCTTAAATCTTTGCTGGGCTTTGGAGTCAACACAAATTGAAAAAAAAAAAAAAAAAAAAAAGAGGTTGCCTGGTACGCTGTGGTATGTCCAGGATCCCAGGATTAATTACAGTTGGCTAACATTTTGTAGGTTATCCTGGCGCTCTCTTTAATGCCAGCGAAGCTTTCATTTAACTTCTTTAAACAAAACCGTGTATTTGAGAGCACAAGGTGTGGTTTCTTGTGATAAATTACCGATCCCTTGCAAGTCAGCTCCTTTTCACCTCGGAGCCTTCTTTCTATTCAGTTTTGCCATGAGCAGGTGATTTCATCTCTCGTCTGTTTACCCTTCTGTAAACTGCTTGCTCTACAAATTTAATATTCGAATGGCACTTTGAAATCTCGCTGCGTGGATGCAGGGTGCTCAGGTTGGTTGTCGAGATGCTGTCACGTGCAAAGGCAGCGGCTGCAGGAGGACTGTCCCTTAGGAAGATCTGACAGACGCCACGCCTCGCTGCCCCGTCGCAGGGGGCCTGTTGTAGTAGTAGCCATGAAACTCTATCACTGTATTGTACGTTTGTTGGACTTCTTAATTAGCTGTGTACGTGGGTCATGCCTGGAAAGCAGCCGAAAGCGTAGCGTGCTCTCCCCTTCCGGTGAAGTGAATAAACGAAGGCAGAAATGTTCTGTTGAAGTGGCTTGCTGGTGTGGCCAGATCGAGTAAAGAGGGCAGCTGGAGAGTCAGCTTGTTCCCACCCTGGCTGTGTTCCGCGCACGCTGCTGTGACGGCGTGCCAGCCAGTTCAGACCGTAGCGTTTGTCGGAAGATCTCAGCTAAAATGCTGTTGGGAGGATGTATTTTCTGGTTGGGGTTTGCTTCACCTCGAGCCCGTTTGCCCCTAGGCACTGAGCAGCGGCTGGATGTCTAATCCAAACTGACAATTGTTAATGCTGGAAAACAAATGCCAAACCTTGTATAGTGGGGCTTTTTTTTTTTTTTTAATGCTTTAATGAGAACTACCCAGCCCCTGGTTCTCTGTGCCTTCGCTCTGGATCAGTCTCAGTCTAAACGTGAGGGATCAGTTGAATGAGTGGCGGACAAAGCCCGGCAGACCCTGGTCACTGGGCAGGCTCCCTTGCTGGCTCTCATGTAAGCGCCCGGGCTATATCTCATACCTGCTCACGGCAGTGAGAAGAACCTATTGGCCCATATAATTGCCAGGTGAGTATAAATGTTTGGAGCTTTCTGCAGAATAATTGGATTTTTCTCTATATTTAACTGAATAAATAGTTTGTGAAAGTTAAAACACGATCCTCCAATATTCATCTCATTCCTGGAGCCTGTAAGTTTGAAGAGTCGGCCGTGCAGCACTGCAGTACCTGTGATAAGCTTAAACAGGATTTCTATTTTTTAAAAATTCTTGCAGCGCATTTTTATACATTATTTGTATCAAAGCATGAATATAAAATTAAAGTGTATTAATACTTTGTTGGAGGGAATGGGAAAGTTAGCCCAGCTTTCTGTGTGGTTGGTTTTGATAAGATGAAGTAATGCGATAAGCTGTTTGCACTGGTAATGTTTGCATTTTGATTGTAGATTCTGCAGCCAGCATCAGAAACCCGAACTGGTGATCTGTGCAGTCTGTACCGTCTAGAAACATTTATTTTTTTTAGTGTTTCTTCACTACCCATAATGGGATGGTGACTTTCAGCTTAAAATATTAGGCAATATTCAAAGGTCAAGGCTTACATTTATTCAACGGGGAATTATTCTGTATTAAACGCTTAGGTATTTTTCAGCTTATTTTTGTGCGAACTCTGGTTTCAGCCTCATTAAAAGAACACTTCACTGTGTTTGCTCTTGCAGTTCTTTAAGACTCCTAGCAAGTTGCTGTTGTTTGTATACAGTGTAGAGAAACTAACATTTGAACTTCAGCTTCTAATTGTAGGGGTTTGTTTTTCTCAGATACAGATGACTTAAAATGTGCCCCGTTTGGAAGCTATAACAGCGGGTCTGCGGTCAGCAGCCTGGCAAGCTATGACTGGTCCGACAAAGACGACAGTCAGCAGCAGGGCAAGAAGCTCTCCTCCTTTGTCCAGTCCTCAGGAAGTGGATCCTCTGCAGCTACTTCTGTCCTTCAGAAGAAGGAGACCTTGTTTGGCAGTTCAGAAAACATTACCATGACAACAGTTTCCAAAGTGACAACCTTTTCTAGCGAGGATGCTTTACAGGATGTTTCCTTTGCAGCCTTTGCAAACTTTAAAGACTCTGGACTGATATCCAGCGCTCCAAGTGACGATGACATTGGAGACTTTGGTGATTTTGCAAGACCTTCATCAGAAGCACAGGATGCCGCAGCAGCCGCTGACACGAATCCGGAGGCAGACCTGCTTGCCAGCGGTATCTCCTCTGAACTGCGAAGAGAGTCCACAGATGACTTTGGAGAATTCCAAAGTGAAAAGCCAAAAATCAGCAAGTTTGACTTCTTGGTGGCAACTTCCCAAGGCAAGGTGAAATCTAGTGAAGAAATGATCAAGAGTGAGCTGGCTACCTTTGACCTGTCTGTTCAAGGTAAGCCTGCTCTGGGGGCAGGAACTTCGTAAGGGGTATGCTTATCAAAGGCTAATTTTTCTAATCAAATTACAAATTAGCCAATGGGGATTGTGCCAAATACTACTGGAAACAACCTGAGTCTTCTCATTGATTTCTGTTGCGTTTGGAGCAGGTCTTGTTCTAGGAGAAAAAAAACCTTTGGGCCAAAAAATTGTAAGAGTTGAGGAGCTGGGGAAATTTGCACCAGTCACCAAGTAAATAGAAGGCTTTGTTCTTCTGGAGTAGTGATGCATCCCTTGCTACCACTTTGTTCATTTTAAGTAGTCCATGCCTTTATGAGTAAAAGAATAACTTGTTTCTATCCTAACTTTTTAGGGTCTCATAAAAGGAGTTTAAGCCTAGGTGACAGAGAAATAAGTCGCTCTTCACCTTTACCAGTTTTGGAACAGCCATTTAGAGATCGTTCAAATACTCTAAGTGAGAAACCTGCTTTGCCCGTCATCAGAGACAAATACAAAGACTTAACTGGGGAAGTTGAGGTAAGGAATTACCTGGAATACAAGTAAATCAGCAATGGCTTTCATCAGCGTGATATTAAGGGTGTTCTGTATCCCAACTCTTTGGTACTTTAGCTATTTGAATTTAGGGTATGATTCTAAGATGGCATCTGGGTAAGGTTAGATATGATATGTGCAATACAGACTTTTTGCCCATTCATGTACATTCCTCCTTCTGAAACTAGTTGTAACTCCCAGAAATCAAATTTTAGAGTTCAGGTGCAAAGAGACTATTTAAAGAATAGGGGAAAAATGAGGAATATGTATGTTAAAAGTTATCATAGCTAATCTGCAAATAGTCTCTTAAAATACCTGTCTACTGTATGTCTACTGTGACAGGCAAAAGGGAAACGTGTGTAGGGACGAGATTCAGACTGTCCTTTTCTTTCAAACAGGAAAGTGAGAGGTATGCGTACGAATGGCAAAGGTGCTTGGAGAGTGCCCTGCAAGTAAGTGCACCGTCTGCCCCGAAACCTTCCCCTCCTTGCAGCAGCTCCCGCTCCGTTCGGCGTTTGAGGCCATACGGGCATAGAGAGGGTGGGAATCAGCCCCAGTGGCTTACAGTTTTTAAACCCCAAGCTGTCACACAGCAGAAGCGTTACCCCCTCGGCTGAAGATCCCATGCTAATCTCCCTGTCGCTTGTGATTCGTTTGGCTTATGCCTAAATTTTCAAGTGAACTGGGTAGGTTGGGGTTCCTGTGGCTGGGGTGCCCGGCAGGCGTGTTGTTCGGGGCATTGGCTCCTCAGCAGATTTTGAGAAACGGGCTTGTGCAACGTGCTGTGCGGAGAGGCCGTTCCTCTTCTGGTAAGGGGTGTCAGATGTTTCATGGCCAGATGCGTTTTCCTTGAAATTTCTTCTTTGCATTTGAGTATTAGACAGCCAGAGCTGTGAATGCTGTTATTAAACTAGATGGCAATGCATGCAGACTCTTAAAACTATTATTTGGGTAATGAAAATATTTGGGGGAATACATTAAGGTTTTAAATGTTCATACTTTTCGCCTGATCTACTTACAGTTACAGGGTGAATATATAAAAACATGATGGAGTCTGGCAATTATTTCTTATTTAATTTACCTTATTTTTTGTACAACAGTTTCTGTTGGGGGCAATCTTGTTCATAATAAATATTTTAAGGTAGATAACACCATCATTTTATGAAATTTATTTCCACCAGGTCATAAAGAAAGCAAATGATACCTTGAATGGAATAAGTAGTTCATCCATTTGCACTGAAGTTATCCAGTCTGCTCAAGGCATGGAATATTTACTAGGTATGTTTGAATTCACCATGTCTCTTACATTGAAAGTTCTCTGAAGAACAGAAAGATATAATCACTGCTTCCAAAATGGTATTATTTTTTAGCTTAATCTTTGCCTGCATCAAAATAACGAACAACTCTTCTGCTACATAAATGTAACTGCTGCTTTGAAATAACCGTCCGTGACCACCTTTCCTGCGCCGTGCCTATTTTGTGCTATTTCCAAGTCAACCTGTGCTTGCAGTGAATTCTCTGCCATCCTCCACTGCGTGTTTTGTATCAACAGGGGTTGTTGAAGTGTACAGAGTGACAAAGAGAGTTGAGCTGGGTATCAAAGCAACTGCTGTTTGTAGTGAGAAACTCCAGCAGCTGCTGAAGGATATTGATAAAGTGTGGAACAACCTCATCAGCTTCATGTCCCTCGCTGCTTTAACGGTAAGACCAAAAATAAGAGATGTCTTTACTAAAAGAAACGTCATAATGAGATGTAAAGTGACTTCATGGGGTGTCGTAACTTTACAGTCTGTATTTTTCTCTTGCAAAATGGAAATGCGCTTATTTATGCAATCCAGCTTAAAGCTTTCTGTGAGAAAACTGTTATTTATGTGCAGGCACGATATTATCTTTCTCAGTGTCTTAATGATTTAGATGGTATCCTCTGCGTCTGTGGACCTCAGCAATAAAGGAAATTTAGTAAAATTAAATAAGCCATTTTATGAAGCCAGAATAACGTAGACACGTCTTTGTTATATCCCTGCAATTAGTTTTCATGCTCACAACACAAGAGCACACAGTGTAGCAACGCAGGAATAACTGAACTGTTTTCCATTCCCTCTGCCTTTGGAAGTGCCTGGGTTTGTTTTGGTTCCTCCTACAGACTAAATAGCTTTTCCTCCTCTGAATAGAACTGCCAGAAAAAGCTCCGTTGCTCTGAGACAGCCTGGTGGGAGCTCGAGAGCTTTCTCCACAGCTGGGCTAGCGTTACAAGGAGGGGCGGTGAGGGGCTGTCTGAAGGAAGGAGCACCCCATGGGAAGGGTCTGCAAAGGGACTCGGAACCAGAGGGGCACATTAGGGCCAGCTCCAGTGTACACACAATTAGAAGGCAAAAAAATCACCTTGTCATTAAATACTTTGCACTTTTTTTTGTGGGTATGTTGCAGGAAATATGGTGTGCAAAATTACTTTAACCACGGCAAAACTCATATTTTTAGGGAATCGTCCATCTGTAGGTGCTTGATATCGGATCCCTTTAACTCAGTACACGCCTAAGGAGCCTTTAACTCTCAGTTAATATCAGTACATCACATCAAGCAGCAATAAGTAGATCATTACCATAGTTATGTTTTCACAGAATGTTTTAATTTGTGGCTTCCTTCTTGCAATACAACTATGGCCACGAAAGATTTTTGCTCCCCGATGAACACTTGTTTATAAATAAGGCCCAGAGTGCTTGGTTTCTGCTTGAAATGGCCACCTTCAGCTCGCTGTCATTCCCTGCAAAACGGGTATTGGAAACGGTCGGTTCCTTTTTACACACCTTTCACACGTTTTAAGCCTCCCCAGCGCAAGCGGCGGTGGCGAGCAGGTATTTTTGGTGACGTCCTGTGTTGCACAAAGCCTGTCGTAATATAAAATTTACACTTTCAGTATTTCACTGCTTGGCAGATGAAGTTGGTAGACTGGGATTCATCCGTTTGATCTCTGGCATTGCTGATAGTAACAATCTAAAAAGCTATCGGGATCCTCTCCTGATTTAAGCAAGTGGATTAACATTTAGTTCTTAAAGTGCTTTTCCCTGGAAGATTATAGGGATTACCTTCAAGTCCAAAGCTTGGCTACATGTTCTCCGAGCTGCAGCAGTCCAGATAAATTTTAAACACGCTAGGAGCTGTGAGTAATGGCTTCTCATGCACGCAGAGTGCCTCTGAAGTTCGCTAAGAGCCAGGGATGCCCGTGGCTCTCCAGATCGTCCCTTCCTGTTCCTCTCCTCCACCTGGGTCACTGGGAGGGCTGGAACCCGCACCTTCCTCCCTGGCTGCTGCAGCCACCCATCCCAAATGATGCAGAAGTGCCAATTAGGTTGAAGTATTCTAGCTCAGAGGCATGTGCTTGCAAAGGTTAATTTTATCTTTTAAAGGATGTTTGTGTTGTTACAAGGTAATTTTATGCACAGCCTTGTGGTTTTTCACTGCGAATTACAGGATGACCTTCTCATTTGCTTCACTCATGCATCTGGTAAACAAATATTAGAGTGCCTTTATTAATTTGATTGATCTACTTAAAGTGTGTTTTTTTTCAGGATTCCAATTATTCTCTAGCCATTCTCTAGCAGGGGAGCGTGATCAGCATACCTAGAGTGTGGATGGAGAGCACACGTGTGCTGGCAGCACACCGGGCGCTTTAGGCTTCTTGCATTTCTAATCATTGTTTTTATTTACATGACTATCTTCAAGCAAAACTTCAACAGTTTTGTACCGTCCTTTTGCAAAGTTTAAATTATCTTTTGTCTTGTGGCACAGAAAAGTGACTATATTCATTTATTACTTCTTCGCAGGCTTATTCTCCCAACCTTTGCCTGTCTTTAGCCTGAGCTTGCGTCCGGCTGGTGACCTGAATTCTTCTGTGGTGTGGTTAACCTTAATATCCCATTTTGTACTGCTGTGCCACATTCTAGCTTCAGAAAAACCTTCAGAAAGAATAACAACTGCCCTTTTTTGATCAGGCAATAATAGGGAATTCAGGACAATAAACACCGATAGAGACACCACTTCAAATACAAAGCAGTGAAAGCTGTGCTGGCCGATGCCGCCTTTCCTCGCAGCTGCACAAACAGTCGGCGCGTACCGCTGTTTGTCTTCGTCCAGGTCTCAATGCGCCGCAGCTGAAATGTCGCGGCCGCCGCCTGGGCTCTTTCCTGAGGAGTTTCTTCCCCTTTTGATGTGGGAATGTGGAACTTAAGAATTCCTTCCTTTGTAGTCTAGCCCTTTTTCACGAGCTTGAGTGTTATAAATTGATGCTGATGGAGATTGCATAGCAGGATTGCAAATGGCTGTGATTAAATCACGCATCAGTTTATGAGAAAATGGACTGTGTCTTCTCGGCCGTGTCGCCGGTGCGATGCCATGGCTCTCGGCAGCAACCAGATCGAGAATTTTACTCACGATGTCTGAAACTTTTTCAGTCACTGAAAATGCTTAAATTTTCTTGTCTCGTTTCTTTAGCCAGATGAAAACTCACTGGATTTCTCTTCTTGTATGCTGCGTCCAGGGATTAAAAATGCCCAAGATCTTGCCTGTGGTGTGTGCCTCCTAAATGTGGATTCAAGAAGTAAAGTAAGTATAATGGCCTCTACTGTTAGACTCATTTTTAATTTACAGTTTGGGCTTTCATTTGGGCCTTGGGTGTATTTAAAAAAATTTCACGGCTATAATTTGTAACTGGAATTGGCAAAGGCAAAATCTGACCTGTAGGTGGGACTCAAGTAGTCAGTGTCCTGCAGTCACTGGGCTGTGGGTGTGACACAGATGTGGACAAAGGGCTGAGTTAAACTGCTCATAATGGGGAAGAAACTGGGATACCAAGACTTAAAAAGTGTATGTATTTGTTAAAATCTAAAAATATTTTAATGACTTTTCTTTATGGAATGTATCTCTGAGGATCACCAGGAGGGGACTATGGCAGTTAGCAGAGCTGGGAGGGAATCCCAGGATATGTACAGAGGAATGCCAACCAGTTAACGTATATCGGCAGTTTTGCTGACTTTTTGGTTTCAACGTTATTTCAGAAAGAAGAGAAACCTGTGGAAGAGCTTCCTAGAAAAGTATGAATCTGTAAAAACCACATACTTTATAGAATCATTCTTAGTTGAGTGTGGAAGGCTGAGCTGCTAATGGGCTTTCAGCTGTCATTCTCAATTGTACCAATCATGAATCCTTTTCTTCTAGTCATTTTTTGTGGCCGTAACACTTGATCTGATCAACTAACATGCTCTAGAGCCTCCCCCCTGTCTCGTCTGCATGCTCGTATCTTGTGAATAGCTTTCTGGTTTTGTGCTACTTCTGTTGTGTGGTAGAAAATTCACTGCAGTGAGTTTCTGAATTGGTAGCTGCCTGTGTGTCTGTCGCAGAAGAGGGGGGACGGTGGGGGTTTTTTTTTTTTGCTACAAATGTTGACTTTGGGCTATATGTAGTAGGCAGTGGCATTTTTAGAAATCTCTGCAGGAGATCCAGGGTGTGGGGAACAGGGTTAGAAGAATTTTTTTAAAAGAGGTAGCTGTGAAGCTGTGGCAAGTATCTCCTAGCAACAAACACTGAGATGTTTTAAGCTTGCTCATGGCTTCACACGCTCTATTCAGAAGCTCCTATTGTAAAGCAGGTTTAATTAGCAGAAGAAAGTAGATCAAATTCAACTGGAAATAACAGTAATATGAAGAATTGCACCTGCTTAAATCACAGCAAAATTTGACCCAGCGAAATAAAGGCAGTAGCTCCCTCCTGGCTGGCAGGAGCAGCTTGTGTCTGGTGCGGAGGTGTAGCAGAAGATGCAGGAGGGAAGGTGAGTGAGTTGCCAGGCGCCAGATCAGGCAGCATGCTAACCAGGTGGCTGCCTTAACGCGGGGTGTCACAGGCAAAGTACGCATCAGGTGCGATGGCTGAAGTCTGTGCCCACCCGCCGTCGCTCTGCAGACTAAAATAAAGTACTGCTTATTGGGTGGTCTGTCCCGGGTGAGAGGGTCCCACCGTGCGGTGCCGTTCCGGGGTGATACCTGTGCAGTGTCCGTGTGCCACTCCAGTTTCTCGATCCTGGAGTAGAGGGGACCATCACACTTGTTTCAATTCTTGTTATTTTAGGCCTTCAATTCGGAAACGGATAACTTCAAGCTGGCGTACGGAGGGCACCAATACCATGCAAGCTGCGCAAATTTCTGGATCAACTGTGTGGAGCCCAAGCCTCCGGGTCTCATTTTGCCAGACCTGCTCTGAAAGCAGCGGCGCTGCAGATGGAGCACCGGGTCTAATAACGCAGGACACTTGGGGTAAATTGTGTGATAGGGTAGGGGGGGAGGCTTGAGGTGTGGTTAGTGTTTGAAACGGTTCGGTCTGATTTTTGTATCGTAACGGGTTAAAGCCACTGTCACCGACAAACTGCTCATGAAGAATTTCACTTGCAATGGCTGGGGTTTCAGAAATAACCAGAAAAAAGTGTAGTGTGGCAAAAAATGTGGCATTTCAGTCTTTCTCAAGAGAAAAGCGGGTTAGTCTTGGTAGCGAACCGCTCTGCTAACGAAGTCCCTGAACCTCTGAGAGAGGCCAGTACCCAGCTTCCAAGAAAAACTGAAACGCTAGACTGATTTGCATGGAAGTGAGCACTTAAATACTTGAAGTACGTATTTGCAAACAAATCTTTTCTTTAATGTTTTTGGTATGTGGACCATGATGCTTTCCTTTAAATAATGGCTGCTATACTGTTAGAATGCATGCAATCCACAAGTCACGGTGACTTTCAAGGCAAAATGAATTCTTGACTTCGAAGGAATGAGACTGTGGAGAACCGTTGTGTGTTTGTACTTCCACTGTTCTGTGGTGTAAATTATACTGTATTCAGAGGCCTAGCTGGGGGATCAGGACGCAGAAAAGCTATGGAGATTTCCCCTATCATAGCTGGAGTGCAGGCAGCTGGATTTTAAAGCTTGTAGTCTTGTAAATCCTAGACAAACTCCTTCCTTGGACTTGTCCTGAGCTGCAGGTATGATTTGTTGGGTTTCACCTGACCCTTTGGTAGTTGTGTGGCTGCATCACTGATGAAAATTGGTCTCCACTCGGGCAGCGTGCCGCTCCCCTGTAGAGATCACCTTTTTTGTATGTTAATATGCTTTTCTTGATGGGACGACTGTGTGTAACTTGTGCAATCTAGTGCTATCTGTAGTAACGTGTTTCTCTGACTCAGAGCTGGCAGCACAAGATGGCCCTCGGCTCCTGCCACAGGTGGGTGTGCCTTCACGCCGAAAGCCGCTCTTCTCGAGCAGGCTGCTGGTTTCTGAAGCAGGCTGTTTTCTGCAGCAGGCTGCTGCGCACGCGCCGTGCCGTTGCGGAGGGTGGGCCCGCCTGTCCGGACCGAGGGAGCTTGGTAGCACTGGCTGACACAGAACCCTACCCATACATCCAAACTACCCCGTTCTCTCTGCAGATACGATATCCAGACGGCAGAGCCGTCAGCTTTAGTGCTAGTTACAGAATTCTAAACCTAATGCGAGCTTTGCGACGTGATTTTATGAGCCTTCCCCCTACAGAGGCTTACTCAGCCGGCAGTGAGTGAGGTGGGGTGTACATCCGTCGGGTACAGCTTGCTGCTTAACTCTTTGGCTCAAGTTTCTCGGATCTCTGGAAAATCTCCCTTCTCTCCAAAGATGCCAACAGCTTTTCCAAGCTAATCTTGCCTCCATTATAAGTAGCTGACACTGACCGGTGGTTATTTGCTGAAACAGAAATTACAATGAGGAAAAAGATGCTTCGTATGAAAAAAAAAAAAAAGAAAGGCTTAGTTATACGAAACTATTAATTATACCAAATGAAAGAATCTTGGCTAATAGGAGTGCTAGGTGTCTGACCCCTTATTTACACAAATTAAAACACATCTTCCTGCTGCCTGAAATTAGCTCATTCATGAAACAAGCAACCTGTGCCTCCAGTCGCAGGCTCAAGCTAATCAAGCGGCCGATTTTCAGCAGCGTGGCAGTGGCTGCCTGCCTTCTCTTGCCCAGTAATTACCAAAAGCAGGGCAGGCTCTCACTGCCTGCTCTCTGTTGCGTTTATTAGGTGTGAAATAGTCCCAGCAGTCAGCACCGTCGCTTCTGGTTTTCCCTCGTAGTCGGGGCTGCCGTGTCCATCGCCGGCGCGGGTGTTCCCCCTGATGTCTGGGGTCTGCTCCGCACGCTGAGCCGGCGCCCGCTGGTGCGCCCGGACTTACAGCAGCCCCTGAGCGTTGTCCTGACTCCGTCGCACGCCTCGCCCGGCTGCTAGCGAGGGGACCTCTCAAGTGGCTTGGAGCATCTGGCTGACGCGGAGGCTGCTGCTTGTGAAATGCTATATTGGGAAAAGGGAGTTGACTGTTAGCGTGGGTTTCCACCACGGCTCCCGAACGCTTAGCTAGATAGGATTTTTTTTTTTTCCTAATTAAAAGAGAACGCCACAAATAAGAGGCCACAATGTGAAACTTAAAGCGACCAGTATTTCAAATACCGTACCAGCTATATTGTCATTGAAGCATCTTTCAGTGATGTTTTTCTTGTACTTGTTAACGTACTTGTTAAGCAAGTAAGTTCCCTCTCAAAGATGTATCCAGCGTGTCTCCTGGTCCATAAAAATAAGGAATCGACATTTACAATTCTAATTGCAGCAGAGCTTACTGAAGTATGGCACTGCTGCTTGCTTGCTCCCCACAGCAGGGAACGCAGCAGGCGATACCCCCGCCTGCGTGGCAAGCAGAAGGCGTTCTGAACCGAACACCTTTACGTCATGGGAGCGCACCGAATGTTTTGCGTGTAGATGCCCTCGATACCGGCATTGCACAACGAGGACCATCTCCCTGACGTGTCCCAGTCACTGCCATGACTCACTGTTGCATTCGGCGTCCTCTCAGATCTTACGCCGCCAGCCAAAGCCCAGGGTCCTTGCAGTCGGTATCCAAGGTTACCGCATTTTCTACAGTGCGTTGTCACAGACCACGTTCCCCTGCTTCCTTTGCACGCAGGCGAAGGGACGCGCTGCCTTTCGCATTGGCCATGTGGAATTTAATAAATGTAGCTCCTTTTCCTGCATGTATCTTTCGCTAGAAAAAAGTGAGAAACAGAGTTTTCTTTTTTTATTTAATGTATGTGTTCTCTGGAGCTGCCGTGGGATTACCTATGGAAAGTGATTTTTCTATATATTTGTGTATATTTGGAATTTTAAGAGATTATTCGCTTGGTTATTTAATGTATTTATCACTTTGCCCAGCTGTGTTCCTGACGCTTTGTGCTGTCTTGGCGTGTGCAGCTTTCCCGTGGCGGTGAGTGCTGGGGAGGGAACCGACCGCTCCAGCCCCTTCCCCTGCCCATCGGCTGCCGTGCTCGGCGCTGGGCATCCCCCGGGCTTGCCGACCCGTGTCGGCTGCGGCCGCGTGCAGGTTGGTTGCGGCGTGGGGATCGTTACGTCCTGCGCGTGACCGTGCTGCTGGCTGCTCCTCGCTGGCAGCAGCTTCTCGTCACCGGGGTTTGCTCTGAGCAGCTCCTGTCGTGAGACTCGTGCAGTACGTGAAGGGATGGTGAAGTTTGACCTAAGGTTGAGAAGCAGCTCATGAAAACCCGAGGAATGCTCTGATTTCTACTTAGCCACATGTCAGACTAATTACACTTGAAACAAAACCTGCCTTTTCAATAAAAGCTGCTATTGTACAAACGACGTCTTCTGAAGGACTTTTTTGCTCTCTTGGCCTGTGTTTAATCCCTGTTCTCAATATTAAAATACGAATGTCATCACGTTATGAAGAAAAGTGGTCAGAAAACTTCTTTTATGTTGTGACTCTTCCCTCTATGTGAATGCTGTTTGTCTTCTAGAAGTGTTCTGCGATTCGTAGGTGGAGCTGTTCCCGTTTGTGCGATGCTGGAGCCACTGCTGGTACTGTCAGTCCAATGAGAAGAAGTGTTACGAATTGACTTTGGTACGTTGCTTACTCCCGTCGTTCTTGCAATGGTTTGTAAACCCTTTGCTGAGATGCAAACCTTGTTTTCAATAAAGAGCTCGTTTCGTATCTGACCGGCCCGTGAAGTGGCTTCTTCCAGGGCGCAGCCTGAAGAGAACGCTGCTCTTGCTGCTTGCTGGTCCCCAAAGGTTGTCCCCCCAGTAACAACCCCGTGGGCGCCTGTCCAGAAATACCCGGGCCGGGGAAATCTTCCCCTGAGCCAGGAGAAGCCTTGAAGGGTTGGCCAACAGCGCCTCAAACATCACGAAGCTGTGTAAGAGAAACCTTCTTTGCGGCTGGTATGTGCAAGATGTCTCACCGAATAACACCGAAAATACTCTTCGAGAGTGGAAGATAGCGACCGTTTGGAAGAGCCCGTGGGGAGCAGGAAGAGCAATCTGCCCCTCAAATCCAGCTGGGGAGCTGACAGCGACCCGGAGCGAAACTGCTGCGCTCTCGTCTTGGGCTCCTGTAGATCTGAGGATGCTGAAAAGCTGGCTTTTGGGAGGGGAGAAACCGCTCATGTAAAATATCTCTTGTTGGAATGAACACAAGAGGAGCTTTGGCAAAGAAATACCTACAGGGATCAGTACCACTGCACTTCTCCGCCATAGAATCTCTAATGAGTATTTCAGGTGAATTCTTTATTTCCTAATGTGCTTTATTAGGCGATTACAGCTTTTATAGGTCTAACTTTCTCTTCTGTTTAAAAGGCAGTCTTGATGCTTTCTTGGCTGAACACTGGTATCTTCCCCTCCCCTGGGTACCAGGGCAGCGTGTAGATGAAGTCTATAGAACAATTCAAAGTGGAGAATTTTTACCTTCCAGTTTTTATATAGAAAATACTGCTAAATTATGCATAGTCTGGTTTTTTTAGGTAAAGTTTAATTTTGCAAGCAGATTTCACTTTTTAGTATTTTTTTTTCCCTTTGAAATGTCGTGCTTTCAGCATACCTCCAGACTAATGATTAGTCTTGATTTTTAATCCGCAGTTCCTTGTCTTACCATTCCCCTGGCTGCAGTTTAGCTCGTGATAACAACAGAGAGATGAGTGGCGTGGAGTTTTTTAATGGCTGGCCCGTCTCCTCTGTCTGCCTTTCTGTCCCTGACGCCAGACGCAGCCCTGAAGCGCGCAGCTGATGGCAAAACTCGCTTTTATTTCAGAGGGCCGGAACCTTGCTCCTCTGCAAGGGCAGGAGCCGACCCCCCGCCAGCGCCGGCTGCGCTCCGGGCTTGTGCTGCTGGAGGGCACCGACATCTGCGCGTCGATGTTGTCGGGGAAAAACTGGTGGCGAAGCGTCTGGGGGCTTTTCTGTGGGGTTTTGTCCGAGTGCCTCCCGGGTAGCGGCCAAAGGAAGGGTTTGCAGGGGGAACGGGCACCGAGGAGCGGTCCCTGGGGCTGTGGGTGCCCTCGCCGTGCCGAGGGGGCTGCAGGGACCCCTCACCGTGCTGTCTCGCGCAGGTTTGGCACCGCTGCACTTTGCTGAACCCATGGCCACGTCCCTGCCCGTGGGGTGCGGAGGGCTCTCACGGGCCACCAAACCCCCCCAGGAGTGGCCTGGGGGCTGCTGAAAGCCTGTGAGCTCCTGCAGCGGTCCTGGCCGACCCTGCTGGGCCCGGAGCCCGGCAATCACCGAGCACCCTCGCCTTCCCCGGCGAGGAGCTTCCCGCGAGGGCCGTTTGCCCGGTCTGGTAGAACTCTTGTGTCTGCGGTAAATTTGACACCTGACTTCTGGGCCAGAGCTGATGGAAGCTCCGTGCCAAGCGCGCTCTGATCTGGACTTTTATTCCCACCAGGTCTGGTTTTACTCCTGATCCAGACGACGTTGAGGCCACTTGCGCGGCTTTGGGTCGGTGATAACTGGATTTGGGTCTAGTGGCTTTCAGTCTGGGGAAACCAGAACCCCGCGTGTGCTGCAGCCCTCGCACAGCGTGGTTCGGGGCGGAGAAGACCTTTGGCCATGCCTGCTGCTCCTGAAAACCTCAGCTCTTCAGCTGGGACTTCGGGAGATAAAATTTTCAAAATAGCCAAATGAATTGCCTGGCTTTTGTGAGGAGGCCCAGGAGTTGCTGGGCCGCAAACGGAGCAGCCAAGTGGCAGGAACAGATCAGAACCGATCACAGGATTTTCCTCCAGGCTCGGGTCCAGATTTGTTTCAAGCCACTGCTCAGCATCACACCATGTTCTCGCTGTTACCTGAGATACGTTAGCGCAGGTCTGAACACAAAACCAACACGTGTTCTTCTTTAATCTTTATTGATTTGTTCTTTTTTTTACAAGTATAGAATCTCATTTAAATCAGATAGCTATCTCGGCATCCAGCAATCTGCGTGCTCCTCCTTCAGAGATGCAACAGGGGACACAAACGTCTCGTCGAGGAACGGCCTCGCCTTGCTCTCCCGTGGTCCAGTCACACCTCAGCGGAACCAGTCCCTTCCCGTCGGCAGGGAGGGGAGCGACGCCGGGGAGGCAGCGCCCGCGCCACGGGACGGCTTCTCCCTCGTCTCGGGTTGGAATCGTCCTCGTCATGCACGGCACAAGGCAGAGCCTTCTCCGCAGAGCCATCCTCGGCCGGGAGGTTGAACAGATCGCTGTTTTGCGCAGAGTAATTCTAGAATGCAACATAACCTTGAGGACGTAATGAAGTGATTTAGAAATGGGCTAAGGCAGATCACGACCATCCTTAGAGCTAAGTAATCGGGCGGATTTACCTACTTCCAATTTACTGGTTGATTGAATATTAGAAAACACGGCTCGGCCCCTTCGAAGGTGGCCACGCACACACAGTTTCCCAATTTCTTTGGCTGTCCAGTGCGTGGAGGGTTAACCTCTCGCTTCTGTCTGGAGCCACGTTTGGACAAGATCACTGTTGACTTTCCACCCACAAAAAACAGCGTTTTTCAGTAGTGTAAGCGTATTCCAGGACTACTGCCCTGGCACGGAATGAGTGAAAAAGGATCTTGTATTTATTTGATTTGAATAATTCAGATTTTATTTCACTTGTGGCCGACATGGACTGACTTCACTTTTTTTTTTTTTTTTTTTTGACTTTTAATACAGATTAAGAGCTGACTAACGATCTCAAACACTATATACTGAGAGTCACTACGGATGTTAAAGAAAACACCAGCACTAGCACCGCAGCCCTGCGCGCCTGCCTTCCTGGCTCTTGGCGAAACCGCTGCCGCAGAGCCGGGCCCCGCTCGCGCTGTGCTAGCGCCGCTCCCTCGCCACTACAGGATTTTGCGAGGAAGCAAACAAGCTATGAACGAAAAATCCAGGCTACCGCATCGCAAAGCGCACTTTGTTCATTAACTCTGCCAAGTGCCTTTTCGGCCTTTCCTCGTAGGATGCTAATAAACTGACTGAAAAAGGGAGGGGGGCTTGATGAAAGGAGTAAACTTAGAAGGAGACCTCGTTCTGCTAAATCAGAGAAATGCGGATGGGGGAATCCCTGTAGAGAGATGCTTTGACGGGAATCGTTGGCCTTGCAGGTTGGTGGGGTGAGAAGTAGAGGTTCTGCTGTATGGTAAAGAACCCAAGTTGGCTGTAGAAGGAGAAGGGAATGTCTCCAGTCTGGTCGACTCAGAACAGCGCGTCCCTTCTGTTGCGCTTCCCGTCTGCAGTCCCATTAAATTCCCCAGTAAGGCATCAGGGGTCTCCTCTCTCTCTCATAAACGTCTGGGATGATGCCATACGGTGTCTGTACCATTTTAACCGTCGTCTTCCCAAAGAGCTTCCTCTCGTAGTCTATCAGTTGCCTCCAGAAGCCCACGTTGGGGCGTATAACGGGGCGTCGCGATTTGACCCAGTTGTATGCCTCGAAGAGGGACACCTTGTGATACTTCATCAGGTAGGCGATGCAGAGGGTGGCCGAGCGGCTCACGCCGGCGGCACAGTGGACTAAGGTGGCCCCGTGCTTCCGCGCCACGCTGTTTATCTTGTCGGCGACGCTGTCGAAGTACAGGGAGATGGGGGCGTTGGGCATGTCAGCCAAAGGCACTTTCACGTATTCAAACTGGGGCCAGTTAAAGTTGGGGATCTCGATGGTGGCGTTGATGATGCAGGTGATTCCCCGGGAGAGGAGCAGGTGCCGGTTGGAGGCGACGCTGCCCCGGCTCAGGTACAGCGAGGGGGTGATTTGGGCGATGCCCCCCAGGGCGCCTTCGGAAAGCATTCGTGGAGCCATCAGAGTTCTCGGTAAGGAGTTGTGGCTTCTGGAGGTCATGGAGGATCTTGGCACTCACGCTTCCATTATGGGAAGAGATCCAACGGGATCTTCAGCCGAGGGAAGGGTTGTCTGGCCCGGTGGTGCTAGGACAGCGAGAGCCTCTTCCGCTTCGTCACTGCAAAACACAACAACGCCACGTGAGCGGGGCCGCTGGCCGGTGAGACCACGTCTGCGCGAGAGAACGGGCAAACCCAGCTCACCCGGCCGTGGCCCGGACAACCTCCCGCTGGCAAACCTCCGCGGGGTAAGGTGGGTCTGGGTTTGCACAGCGCTCGTTACCGCGCGGCCCCCAGGCACCGCCTGGACCGACACGAACAAAAAAAAAAGAAAAATCTCCCAGGCTAATTAGCTCCCAATTACTGGCCGAGGGTTTAGGCAGCCTACCTGTGGGCCCGGACTGCGTTTCGCCCGGATTAGCGCGTGGAAGATTAGCTACGCCTTTTCTGCGCTCCATGGCAGCAGCTTCGCAGCTGGCCAGAGTCCCGGGGCTGGCGAGAAGCAGCTCGCTGGGGCTGGATGCAGACGCCAGCGATCTGGGGTGCCCTGCCCTCTCCCCGATGCCACCCCTCTTTTTTAGGTGTACGAAAGGCCCCACCAAGGTACATAAACAGAGGAAAGCCGCTCATTAGAAAAGGCGGTGAGTCACGTCCATCCAGATCAGTCATCAGCTCGCATCTAGGCTGGGGAAGTGTGGAAAGAGTGACCTGGTTATGTCAGAAGCTGCGAGTAAAGCCCAGGCGAGAGGCCGGGACAAGGCAGGCTCCTTTCCTGCTGCCTGAATGTCAGCCTGGCGCTCTGGAGAAAGGCACGCTCCGCAAGGGCCCGCGTGAGCCCCGGCTGCCTCTGCTGTGGCCCCCACCAAGGACCCTGCTTTTATTTGCCCTGCTCCTTCAGGACTTCCGCGAAGCCAGTGGAGAAGCCACGAGCAAGGGGATGAGCCCCGGAGCATTAATAACTGGCAAATCCCTTTTAGCTACGCAGTCTCCAGCTGAGGCTCCGGTCAGCGCGGGCTGGGGACTCCCTGCTCTGCCCCGAGCCGACCGAAGAGTCACCAGGCTTCGCACGGAGGGGACCCAGGGGATGCTCGGCGCCTCGGGTGGGAGGGCGTCTGCCCCTCCAGCAGTTCCCTCTGCGAGGCGGGGGGTCCTCTGAGAGACCCCATCTGCGGCTTCCCCGGCCCTGACACGGCAGGGCAGCACCCGTCTGCATCCCGCGCTCCGGGAAACACCGGCAGGTCTCGGCAGCGGCCGGTAGTGCTGCCAGCGGATTTTTGGCACGGCTTTGCGGTACGGTAACTTCACGAGCGTAACGCGGTCTCCTCTGTGGCTTGCTCCCTGCTGGCAGCTGCTTGAGCAGCTCCTGCAACCACGGGCCCAAAGCGCCGGCGCTGCAAGAGTTCGTGCCCCAACAAGATTTTTGCTGCAGCTGTGAGCGCTCGGCTTCCCCTGCGGACACCCCCCCCACCATCACCCGGCTGGAGAGCAAGGAAAGGGTCTGCAAAGGGATGAAGTCCTTCGAGCAGGGGAAACCCCTGCTCCCAAACAGCCGTTACTGACAACGCAAAGGACTCGGGTACTTACGCTCAGCGACAGCGTCCTGCCCCGAATCACCGGCCGGCACCGCTGCGGAAGCGGGGATGTCGCACGGAGCGTGTCCGACGCTGCGCTGGGGAGAGAGCAGAGCACGGGGTTTACTGGGATCTGTGCTGGAGACCGGCCAGGCAGCCCCTCCGCCGCGGCGTGTTTAAGCCACCCAGTTGAGGTGTTGTGCAGGAACAGGGAGGGAGGATCACGGCTTCCCTGCCTGCTCCCCGGAGAGAGACGCAGGCCTGGGGAAGGCACTCGCTGCCGGCAGCGTAATGCCACCAACTGCTGCCAACACAGCACTCAAAATCACGTTACGCCCAGCGGAATCTGAGGCTGGCACGAAAGTCATGACTCAAAAAAAAAAAAAGTTTAAGTAATTAATTTGCTCCACCATCTCCTTTAGCGTCCGCTGAGACGCTCGCCTCCTCCCAGACAGGGACAGGTCTGTGTTTCTTTACACGGTGCCCGAAGCCCGCTCTGCGCTGGTCCCGCTCGCCCCGTAGCCGCAGCCGTGCCGCGGGGCGAGCGGGAAGGGGCAGAGCTGGTGCCGCGACCCGCAGCACCCCACAGACGGGGCCAGCACCCCCTGCTTCCATTTCTCCAGCCAGACCAGAAACAGCACGAGTCCCCAGCGCGTCGGTGAAGCAGCTCCCTGCTGGGAAACGGGCGAGTGGGAGCCATGCCCGTCCCCCGACCAGCTCTGAGCAGGGCAGAGCCTCCTCGCCCTCCCCGCTGCCGGGCGGCTCATCCGTCACCATCTCCGGCGCAGCCGGGCTGAGAGCGAGGGGCTGGCGGCTGCTCCGTGCTCCCTCCCCGGTGCAGGGAGGGCCAGCGAAAGGACTCGGTTTCCCCGTGCACGGCCTTAAAATGACGAAGGACCCTTCACGCTGAGCTCCGGAGCGAGGGTCGGCGAAGGGAGAGCTGCGGTAGAGCCTGGCAGGTCTCGGTGCTCCGGGACGATGGCTGGCGGGGGGGCTTTGCACAGCGCCGCGGAGAGGGAGGCTCTGGGGAGCGGAGGCGAGCCGGCTGGAGGCCAAACGACCAACCCAAATGGGATTTTTAATGCCGCACCTCCCTCGAGGACGGCTGGGAAGCGTTAATGGAGAGCGCGTGCTGCCGGCGGCTGCTGCCACGGCCCCTGGTCCCTCTGGGAGCAGGTGGCAGCGTCCCTGCCCTGCTCCCGCAGACCGGGGCACCCGCACCTCCGTCCTCGCCGCTGCGCTGGGCTCCCACCGCTCCCCAGCAGCTCTCGGAGCGCTCCTCGGGGCGGCTGGGGCAGGGCCGTGCTGCTTTCCATAACGCGGTTCCTGTTTGCAGGCAGCAACTTATCCGGACATTTGCATGTGCCGGGCTGGGCTCGCTCTGCAAACTCCGCCAGGCTGGCAGCAGACTGCTGTGTGCAGCCCGCACCGAGCAGCCCCCCGCACCGGCATCGCGGGACGGCCGGGACGATGAGCGGGGTGGCTGGGACGGCTGGGCGGTCAGTCCGACGAGCAGACCCTGCTGCGGGCCACGCTGCTCGCCCGTCTGCCCCGGCTCTGCTTGCTGCCGGCAGCGGCGGGGGAACGGGGCGGATTTTGGGGGTCAGCCAGGAACGCAGGCGAGCGCCCGCAGCCCCACGCCGCGTCCCTGGGGTCCGGAATGGCTGGCGCCAGGCAGCGCTGCCTCTGCTCGAGCCGGAGCAGCTCTACTCCAGAGAGCCAGCGTTTTGGAGAGGAGTCCATTACGCACGCGAGAGAGAAGGCTGCTGTGCTCCCTCGGACCCCGGCAGCGAGGATGCTGCCGGCTGCGGCTGGGGCAGTGGGGCGGGTGCCGGCGTCCCTGCCCGCGTCTCAGGGCGCTCGCAGCAGGAGCCGGCTGCGATGCCAGCACTGTCTCAGGCGTGTGGCAAAGCCGCCGTCCTCCTGCCCACACCCCGCAGGGCTGAGCAGCTGCGGGCTTGCGGGGAGCCTGGAAATGTGAGGGGCTGCGGGTGCCTCGGATGGCAAACGCCACGCGCCCGGCGTCCGGCTGGTGACAGGAGCTGCCACCCGGCTGGCGGGTGCGAGTCCTGCTCTGTGCCGATGGCTGCTCCTTCCTGTGACCCTCCTGCCTGGCCCCAGGCGACGGCTCGCCCGGAGCCCACCGCTTCGCTCCCGTGAAACTCCGTTTGCCTTTCTCAACGCGGCCGATTTCACCCTGCCGCGTCCCGGCTGGACTCCAAGGCTGCTGCTCTTCGTGCAGCTTCCCGCCGTTCTGCTGGGGCAGAGTGGGAGGAAGAAAGCGCAAAGCCTCTTCCCAGCTGCTGCTGCGTGCCAAAAAAAAAAAAAAATAAAGGAGAAAAATAGCTGCAGATCAAAGGAGACAGCGGCAGAGCCCAGCGCTGGCCGTGCCAGCCGTGGTACCCGTGAAGGGCAGTGGCAGAGCCGGCAGCGCGGCAGCAAACAGGCTCCTGGCACGGGCACGGGCGCTGGCTGCGGGTCCAGCTCTGCCTCGCTCAGCCCCTGCACAGAGACCGGGAGGGCTGCACCGATACAGCCGGTCTGCTCCATCGCATCGGGGAAAAGCCTCATCTTCTCCTGCTTCTTCTTGGCTTGAGTTCCCGAGCAGTTGTGTAGGCTGGGGCGGTCACACAAGCCTGAAGTCGGCGTCCCCGGGGTGCTGGAGCCTGTCTCGGCTGGCTCCTTGCCGTGCATCGCCCTGTGAAGGGGCCGTGGGTGCTCCCGGCACCCTGCACCGAGGGCTCGGAGCCGCCTTCCACGGGAGACGGGACGTGGCTGTGGGTTCCCACCAAGGGCTGACGTTCCCCTCAGCTACAGCGTGGTCCTTCGGGCAAGCACTGGCTGGTGGTGGGCTGGGAGCGACCAGGTGTTCCTGCTCCCGCATCCTTGTCTGCTGAGCTGACTCCAATTAATGGATTAATTAATCTAGTAACAGCCCTGACGCACAGCAAGCCCCTTTCTAGACTCTGCCTTGGTCTTCCCCACGCACAGAGAGCGGCTGCCACCGTGTGCTCACCCCGTGGGTGGCTGGGGGTCCCCGGGGTCCCTGGTGCTGGTGACACACAGGTGGGACCAGCACAGCCCCCTCCCTCCCCAGCAGATTGGTGGGTTCTGCCACTTCCCTCATCTGCATAATCAGGGGTGGGGGAAGCAAGTGGGTAATTAATTGCAGCCTGGAGATGACTCTGGTCTTCAAAACCTCCGGGTCCCCTCCACACAGCTCCCAGCCTCGGGTGCAGGCACATGGCAAGGGGACGCTTCTCCAGCACCCACCGTCACCAGGACCTCATCCTGCACCCACTGGCTCCCCGCAGACCCCCTGCTCCCAGCCGCGCTGCGCAGGTAAGCCTGGCCGGCTCGCGTCGGGCGCTGCGCCTGCTTCTGCTGGACCTCGAGGTTCTGGTTCACCTGCGGCCGGGAGTTTGTTTCTCTTGTTTTTGCTCCCGGGAGCGTGGTCCTGCCTAAAAAGGCTGAAATCCCCCCAGCAAAGCATTCTTGGTTCCTGGACCTCCTGGGGACACCTCTAAGAGCTCAAAAGACCGAGGCAGACGGGCAGATGGTGGTCAAACGCTGGTTAAACACGCCGTGATCTCTAGGATGGAAGGGGGGAGCCTTGCTTGTCGGTCTCTACACAATGAGTTGGCAAGTCTGAGCTGCTGGCTTCTTGTTCTGCATTCTGGTGCTGCTGGGTGGCTTCCTTTGATATTTTTTGGGGGGATTTTTTAAAAATGATTTTTTTAAGGGCTTCTCTGGCTTGAGAGCAGAGGCTGTGCCCGGCTCCTGAGGGACTCGAGTAAGACTTGCAGGCGGTGTCGGACCGTGTGGCAGTAAGATGGCAATGTAGCTGGTGCCTGGCAGAGGCGAGGGCATCTCCCAGGCCCTTTCTCCACATGAAATTCCGCAGATGTGCGACGCGGCGGCCAGCTCCCCAGCTGGGAAGGCACGGCCGGTCCTGCTCCCACCTCTCCTGGGGTGCTGCCGGCTTTCTGGCAGCCGTTCTCCTGCCCCGAGGCTGCCGGGAGGGCTGTGGCTGCGCAGGGCACCCTCGGAGGGGTGCGGAGGGAGGGCCCGAGGGGTGCCGGGTGCGTGGGGAGGACCCCGCTCCGCAGACAGAGCAAGGACACCGAAGCCCCTGGTTTTATTCCCAGAGCATCATCTGGGATTCGAAGCAGGTTTGTGGGCTGGGTGTGTGAAATGTCAGCACTGAGGCAAGCCTTCTCCCCCTTCCTTCCCAGGAGAGGAGAAGTTATTCATTTTAGGGATGACAAATGCTCTCCAATGCTGCAGTAAGGAGAAGAGTCAATATTGCAGGCAGTGAACGAACGAGCCTGCTCAGGGCTCTTCCTAGCCAGGCTGAACAGCAAATTGCTTCAGAAACGGTCGTGGAGAACAGCATTTAAAATAAATCTCAGCAGCGAGCACAAACCGCAGCCGTTCTCGGGGTCAGGTCTTGCTCGTGCCGAGTCCGTGGGGGTCTGGAGCGGACTTGAGGCCCTCGGCAGCCCTGCGTCTCCCGGGCATCCACAGCTCTCCCTTTGCTCTGCTGAGGTCCTGGCTTTCCTGCCTTCGGCCGTTGCGGATGCGCTCCCGAAGCGTTGCGGACTCCTCTCGGGCGTGTGGTTCAGAGCCACCGGCACATCCCCGCGGCGGCGGGGACCAGCAGTTTGGTGTGGAAGCAGGAGGGGGTGCTGGGGCCATCTGGGCTGTGATGGAGGATGCTGTGACCGACCCCCTGCTTGCAGCCTGCGTTCGCCTCTCGGGCCAGCGCAGGATGGAAGCTGCCAGATGTTAAATCAAGATCACAATCTGCCTACCCGGGGCTCTGCGCAGGCGGGGCTGCTTGCGCAGCACCCAGCACAGCCGGGTCCCCCACGCTGGCAAGAACACACCAGTAACGTCCCGAAGGCTTCGCGGTGCGGCGCAGGCACGACTCCCCTTAACGCGAGACACTCGCAGGGCACGGCTGCGGAACCTCCCAGGGTTATCCTTGCTCAGCAACCCCAGATCCAACGCGTCCAGCCCATGAGTATGCGGTGTTGTTTCCCCCGGTGCGGCCCTGCCTCCTCCCCACACCGGGAAGCCGGGCTGCTCCCATGGCCCGAGCCAGCTCCCGAGGCTGCAGGGCTGATGAGCCCTCATTAGCCTGTCCCAGCCTGCTGTGACGCTGCCTTTGGAGGGGTGACAGCCGACGCGCCTGCGTCACGGCTCGTCTGCCCGCCACGGGTGCTGATGGCGTGCCCGCTGCTCTGGGCAGGCGGGGGGTGGCATGGCCAGGGCTTTGTGAGCCTCCCACAGCATCCTCCCTGCTCCCGCAGCCGCTCTCTGCTCGTGCCGCAGGCACATCGCGCCGCTGAGCCCCTGTCCGTGGCCGCGCTGATCAGGTTAAGGCACCGAGCAAACTCACGAGGGGTTAACGAGCAATTACAAGATGCGTGGGTAGCACCGCCAGCGCTGGGAGACCATCAGGGCATGCCTTGCAGCTTGGCTGCAGCTCAGCCCAGCTGAGGAGCTCCTGAAGGTCTCAGGTGCTCTGCCAGCCCCCCAGCTCCTCCTCACTCCGCCAAAGCCTGGCTCCCAGCTCTGCTCTTCTCCCAGCACCAAAGGAGCAGGGGAAAAAACAAGGGTGGTGAGGTTTTTGGAAGGATCCGTGCGAGGATGCTCCTGGGCCCATTGGCCAGGACCGCAGCTGCCCACCGGCAGCTCGGCCGATGGTCCACGCACGCTGGTGTGACGTCCCCGGCGAGGGAGCAGAGCCTGCCCGTGGGCAGCCGCGGATCCTGGCCACGCAGCCGCCCCCTCCGCCACCGAGCAGTGGGAGCAGGGCTGCTCCCTCCCCGCTCCGCAGCGGGATCCTGCCGGCAAAGCCTCCCGGCACGGGGAGAGCTCCGGCGGCGAGCAGCGGCACGGGCACAGCGAGACCGGGAGCGGGCGCAACCCTTAACGCCGATATTTATCGACTCCTGCACGATACAGCCGCTCCGCTCTGGGGACACGCTCCCCTCGGCAACCGGCAAGAGGGTTTTATGCGAGACAAACAAGCCATCTTTCTTCTTACAGCAGCCTCTGTTATTCCGGAGCCACGGGCTCCTGGCTGGCTCTAACGCGCCGTGCTCTGCGTGGCAGTCGCTTGGAGGGAGTAGCGGGGGCACGGGGCTCGCCGGCAGCGTGGCCATCCCCACCTTGCTTTAAAATCCTCTGGTTGGGTGCATGAAATACTCTTTAAAAACCCCAGAACTGAGCCTGGAGGAGGCATGGACGGGATGCTACAGTTGTGTGCAGCGTCACTTCTGCGCTCAGCTGCACACCAAGGGCTGTTTCTGGACCCCAAGCAGAGATATTGTCTGCTCTGAAGCGCTACAGCTTATTTCAGTGCCAGCTGATGGTATCTGGATTGCAGGTGGAGCTCGGAAAAGCTCCATCCCCTGCTCCCTGTGCCCGACCCTGGGGGGATGCGGATGGAGAGCAGCCGGGGGAGCAGACCCTGCCTGGCGCTGGCTCCTGGGGTGCTGCAAGATGGAGCCGTGTTTGTCCTGGGGACGTGCCCTGCGCGGGCACGGCAGGCGGGAGGGATGCAATCTCTTCCGTAAAACACCGCGACCTGGTGCGTTCGCTCGTGTGGGACCGGGGCCGCGGGGCTCGCCCAGCTCTGCGCTGCCGGGGGCTTGTGCCTCCGGCTGATGTGGCAGGGCTGCGCGCTGGGCACAGGGCTCTGCGCTCTGCCCCGTCCCTGCCAGCCCCCCTCAACACCTGTAAAACCGACGGCAGCTGCGATTTCACCGCGCTGTGCCCGGGAAGCTGCGCGGTGCCTCCGTGCTGGCGCTCGTTCGGACCTCTTCCAGCGGTGCTGCCAACCGGGGCACGCTCCCACTGCTGCCTGACTTCTCCGGGGGGTCTCAAAGCCTGGCACCCACCGTAAACCCGACCATGAGGAATCCCCTGTGGGTGGGCAGGGGCTGTCTGTGCTTCCCGAGGCCGGGCAGCGTTGTGGCGTGGGGCAGGAACAGCGGGAAGCAGGAGAGCAGGATGGGAACGGGCTGGTCGGCTGCGCCCGCCCGCAGCAGCCGTGAGGAATGAGGTCACCTTCTGAGCACATCGATGGGGTTGCTTAGGGTAACAGGAAGGGAGGCCAATTTTCATCAATTATCTGCAAATCAAGTTTACGTGCAGCAGGAACCGCTTCCCGTGCAAGCAGCGCAGGGCCAGCGCCCCTCGCCTCCCAGTACGGAGCCCTGGCTGCTCCACGCTTGGTGAAATCGGGTTTTGCTCAGCAGGAGGGACACTGAGGAGACTTAAATTCCCTTCACGAGCGGGGACTCCTTGCCCCGTGAGCTGCTGTGCAGCCTCCTCCCAAGGGAAGGGACCGCAGCCACCCTCTGCGCTGCCCGGTGGGGGACAACTAAGTCCCATCGGTCCAGCGAGCGCAGCAGCACCTGCTGAGCCTTCCTGCGGCGAAATCAAATCCTGCCTGATTTTTTTTTTTTTCTGTTGTTGTGGGGTTTTTTTGTTTTGTCTTGGTTTCTTTGAAGAGGAGGAGTAGCCGTGTGAGCCCAGCCCACCAGCCGTAGTGCGGGCACTGCTGCCGGGGTGGCCAGCCCTGCGGTGCCCGAGGAAGGGTGGGCAGCGTGCTCCCCTTCCAGCTCAAGGCTTTACTTCCAAGCAGCCGGGGAGCTGGGGCTGCTGGTGGGAGATTTCTCGGCTATTTCCAAATGCCAGAGCTTGATCTGCTGGATGTTTGCGTTATGGTGGCTCAGGGTGTCTTTTCTGAAGTGATAAATCGGCGTGGTGTGTGGCGGGGGTTGTGCGTCTGGAGAGGAAAGGGGCTGGGAAAAGCTCCCGTACCTGGTCTGAGGCATCACCCCCGCCTGCTAGGGAAGCCGCCCTGGAAGCTGGGTCCTGCCGCGGTGGCAGGAAGCCTGGAAGGCTCCTCCGCTGCGCTGGAGAACAGCCCTGCTGGGGCCGGCGCAGGGCGAGCGGGAATGAAGCCGCTCCAGGCACCCGCTGCCTTGCCTGGGTGCGCTGGCCCCTCTCCCCGTCCTGGACGCCCAGATGGGCCGGGTCCCTGGGACGAAGCTGGGGCCGACTCCCGAAGCGAGGTGTCAGACTTCCTCGTGTAGGCTGCGCTTGCCTCCTCCCTCCCGTCATGCCTGGCTTAGAGGATTTTCGCCGCCCTCCTGTACGTTTCCCGCACTCAAGCAGCGCGTGCTCTCAGCCCTTCCAGCTCCGAGACCCCAGCTGGGATCAGGTATTGCCCAGGGAGGCTGTGGAGTCTCCTTCTCTGGAGATATTCCAGACCCGCCTGGACAAGGTCCTCTACAGCCTGCTGTAGGTGACCCTGCTTCGGCAGGGGGTTGGGCTGGGTGACCCACAGAGGTCCCTGCCAGCCCCAAACATTCTGTGATTGAGTTCGGCCACGCGAATTTCCCAACAAGGCCCCGACCAACGAAGCAGCAGCGCCTGGACCGGACCCTGCACAGCAGCGAGGGTGTGGATGAAATCCCCGGGATTTCACCTCCGTGCCTGGAGCGGGACGGGACGCGCGTGCCCCTGCCCAGGGCCCGGGCGAGCCCTCGGGCGCAGGAAGCACGGGCAGAGCTGCGCCTTCACACCTTCTAGGCGTAAACTGATCACAACCTGCTGCATGACTGCTCCCCAGGGACGCGTCGGCCAAGTCGCGGCCGCGGGTCTCTGCCGGCGGGGAATGGCACGTGCTCTCCAAACTGGGGACTCCGGTCTTCCGCAGCTTGGGAGCCGGAGAGCCACAGAGCCTGCCGCAGCCATCGGGAACGCGGCACGGCGGATGGCGAGGCCCGGGGGGAGGAATCCTCTCCCAGACAGAGCAGGGCCAGCCAGCCCGGGGTACCATCAGGGAAAAGAGCGTTTTGTCGGTGCTAATCCCTCCACCGTTCCCGTGGCCGGGGCATTAGGGATAAACCCAACTCGCAACGTGATATTAGGCCGTCTGTCGACGCGCCGAGCTTCAGAATAAAAGGCTCCTTTGCTGCCCAGTCGAACAGGTTGGAATCCTTCCCCACCTCCCCGCAGCCAAAAGCCACCCATTGATCACCGGCGTCGCTCAGAGCGGCTGCTCCGGAGCTGAGTCAAGGGCTGGGGTGCCCCGGGGGCTGGGGTGCCCCGGGGATGCTTGCTCTGTCCTAGGGTGCCCCAGAAGCTGGGGGTGCTCGCTCTGCTCTGGGGGGACATGGGGATGCTTGCTCCGTTCTAGCGTGCTCCAGGAGCTGGGGGGTCTCTGGGGTGCTCCAGGAGCTGGGGGGTCTCTGGGGTGCTCCAGGAGCTGGGGGGTCTCTGGGGGGACCTGGGGGTGCTTGCTGGGCTCCGGGGTGCCCCAGGGACCTGGGGGTGCTTGCTCAGCTCTGGGGATGCCCGCTGGGCTTCAGAGTGCCCCGGGACCTGGGGGTGCTCGCTGGGTGACCCAGGGATGCTCACTCCACGCTGGGGTGCTCTGGGGATCTGGGGGTACTTGCTCTGCTCCGGGGTGCCCCAGGGATGCTTGCTGGGGTGCACTGGGGACTTGGGGGTACTTGCTCTGCTCTGGGGGGACCTGGGGGATGCTTGCTGGGCTCTGGGGTGCCCCAGGAGCTGGGGTGACCTGGGGGCACTTGCTCTGCTCTGGGGTTCCCTGGGAGCTGGCATGTTCTGGGGGGACTTGGGGGTGCTCGACTGGCTCTGGGGTGCCCGGGGATCCGGGGGTTCTTGCTTGGCTCCAGGGATGCTCGCTGGGCTCTGGGGTGTCCGGGGACCCGGGGGTGCCCGCTGGGCTCTGGGGTGCCCTGGGGATGCTCACTCCGTTCCGGGGTGCCCCGGGACCTGGGGGTGCCCGCTGGGCCCCGGGGTGCCGGCAGCGCGCCGTGGGCCGGGGCTCGTATCCCAGGCACCCCGGACCCCGCTCTCCCCTCCCGCCAGCCCCACTCGGGGCTCGGCCGCCCGGGCCGCCCCCCGGCCCCGCTCTCGGGGCCCCCCGCCCCGGGCAGAGCCGCCCCCCCGCAGCCCGCACCGCCTCCGGTGGCGGGGGCCGGGCCGCGGCGATGTGCGGGGGGCCCGCTCCGCTCCCCCCCCGGGGCACGGCGCCAGCCGCTCCCGCCCCCCCCCCCCCCCCCGCGCTCCCCTCACCCCGGGCGGGCTCCGCGCCGGGCCCAGCCGCCCCCCCCGCTCCGCTCTTACCGTGCTCGGCGGCGGCTCCGGGCGGGCGGGCGGGCGGCGGGGCAGGGCAGGACTTTTATCGGGCGGCAGCCGGGCTCCGGCTCCGGGGCTGCACCTGACCGCGGCGCTCGGGGCCGCCCTCCGCCCGCCGAGCGCCGTCACCAGGCGACGGCCCGGCCCGCCCGGCGCGGCCCCGGGCGGGGGCAGCGGCGCCCGGCCCCGCCTTAAAGGGGCCGCGGCCCGGCGGCAGCGCGGCCTCGGAGCGGGGGTCCCGGCGGGGGGGGGACACACACAAGTGGGGGTCCCTGAGGGGACAAGTGGGGGTCCCTGCGGGGGGACGGACAAATGATGGTCTGTGAAGAGACAAGTGGGGGTCCTTGGGGGGACATGACAGGGTCCCTGTGGGGCTGGGGACAAGGGGGGTCCATGGGGGGGGTGTGACAGGGTCCCAGTGGGGCTGAGGATGAATGTCTCTGGGGGGGGTGTGACAGGGTCCCTGGAGGGACAAGATGGGGTCTCTGTGGGGCTGGGGACAAGTGGGGGTCCCTAAGGGGGCAAGTGGGGGTCCCTGGGGGGTGGGACGGACAAATGAGGGTCTCTGAGGAGACAAGCAGGGGTCCTTGGGGGGACATGACAGGGTTCCTGTGGGGCTGGGGACAAGGGGGGTCCCCGGGGGGACATGGTGGGGGTCCCTGTGGGGGTGTGGACAAACGAGGGTCTCTGAGGAGACAAGTGAGCGTCCTTGGGGGGACATGACAGGGTCCCTGTGGGGCTGAGGACAAGTGAGTGTCTCTGGGGGGACGTGATGGGGTCCCTCTGGGGCTGGGGACAAAGCAGAGTCTCTTGGGGGGGTGTGACAGGGTCCTCAGGGGGACATGACAGGGTTCCTGTGGGGCTGGGGACAAATGAGGGTCTCTGGGGGGATGTGGCAGGAGCCTGATGGGGATGGGGATGTCTCGGAGTCACTGAAGGGATGTGGCAGAGCCCCTCTGGGGACATGAGAGGGTCCTGAGGGGGATGCGGCAGGGTCCCTGCGGAGGGGTGACAGCCTGTGGGCATATGGGCAGCTCAGTAAGGGGCACGATGGGGTCCCCGTCAGGGCAGGGGACAAGTGAGGGTCCCTGGGGGTTCATGGTGGGGTCCCGGCGGGGATGGGGGGGGGGTGTCGGTGTCCATGAAGGGACATGACGGGGTCTTTGTTAGGGATGGGACTTGTCCTGTCCCCATGGCGACCCTGCCAGTGTGTGTGGGGACAAGGGGGGGTCCCTTTGGGGATGGGGGTGTGCCAGAGTCCCTGTGGGGATGAGGTGGGTGCCCAGTGGGGGGTGGGACAGCCCTAGGAGAGAGAGCCGAGCCTGACTGGTGTGGACTCGGGACATCCCCCAGCTGCTGCTCTCCCCTCCTGGTGCTGGGACCCAGGCTAAAGCAAGGAGGGGGGCCCGGGGGTCCCCTCGCTCCGTGGGCTGCTTGTGGGCATCATGCTGGGGGTCTGGCTGGTCCCTTGCCAGCGGCAGGGTGGGTCCCCAGGGAGGGACGGCGCGGGCAGAGGGATCCATGCGGAGAAGGGCAGAGTTTGTCTTCGGCTGGAAACCCTTGGGTGAAGGTGGAAGGGTCTGCTCCCACCCATCCCACCAGCATGGCAGGGCTGGGGCAGGCTGCCTGGCACTGGGGAGAGGAGGAGGAGGAGGGCAGCCTCTGCTTTAACCCCTCGGCTGCTGGAGCGAAGCGTTGCCAGCCCGGCTCGCTTTTGTTCAGTTTCTGGTTTCGTTGTCGCGCGTTTGGACCGAAATAGCAAAAATCCCTGCTAGGAAGCTTCCCCTGCCCCGAGCCCTCTGGCTCGCGTCGCGCTTCGGCGGGTTCCGTGACTCAGCAGCCCGGACGGAGCCAGCCCTCGCAGCCCTCAGCACCAAATCTGTTTATTGCTCCAGAGGCTGTTTTTCCGAGAGCCGCGCTGCTTCGGAGCAGCCAGCGCTCTGCCTTCAAACCCTGCCTCTCCAGCGAAGGCTCTCGTCACGCTCAGCGCGGAGGTGGGCGAGGAACAAAAATAGACAAATTAAGAAAACCTCAAAAGGCCAAAAAAATGAAAATGTAAGGGTTTCGGCTCTGTAAGCTCAAGGTTTGCTTTGCCTCCGTGTTGCATCAGCTCTGCTCTTCTGCTGCTGCCTTCCCGGGTGCCGGGGGCAGGGACGAACCCCCGGGTGCTCTCCCCTCTGCGGAGAAGCCGAGAGCTGGGCTGCACCTCGGGGGATGCCTCCGGGAGCCGGGGTCGAGGGACCGTGCCCTGGGCTGGGGGCTCGGAGCCCCTGCGGTGCAAACCCACAGTGGTGTCGGCCCCAGGCAGCGTAGGGAGCGATGAGGATGGGTTTTGGGGTGGCAGCGTCGGTAACCTGTGGGGTTCCCTCCGCAAGCATCCCAGCCCCCCATTTCCCGCTCGTTTGACTGTCACTAAATGAGGAACAGGCCCTCGCCGAGCCCTAGCTGCTCCTCGCCGATGGCTCTGAGCCGCTCGCACGACTGCGGGCGGATGGTTTAATGCTGGTTGAACTTGTGCCTTTAACCTTCCCCCTGCCAGGAGCTTTGCGGGTTTGCAGCGTGGGTTAGAGAGCGCAAAGAGGGGAACTTGGGGGGCCTCTGACCACGGAACAGGGCGAACGCAAGCCTGCACCGGAGCTGCGAGGAAATGTCAGCTCCTCCCCGCGCTCAGCCCCGGCAGAGGGTTCGCCTGGGGATGGCTGGGAGCAGGGCAGGGGGTGGCTGGGACCCTCGGCGGGCTGGCTGGGTGCTGCCGGGGGGCTGGTGTCCTCCACCCCTCCTGCCAAGAGCCATTTTGGCCAGGACGGATGCGTGGAGAGGCAGATGGGACCACGAGGGTTGCCCTTGAGCGCAAGGGAGGTGTCGGGCAGTGAGGGCTTGCTGGGATGCCTGCTCACCCTCTGCCCTGGCCTGGGGGACAGTGGTGCCTGCGTGGGGGCCCCTGCCCCGGGAGGGCAGCCCGTGCTGCCCAGGTTACGTGGGGCAGCAGCAGCTCTCCGGTAAGGCAGACGTCGTGTCGTGGGCAGGTTTCCCCCCAGTTCCCATCAGAACCTGCGCACCCTCTTGGCAGAGATACGAAGACCGCGTACGGACGAGATGGTGGAAGAGGGACCACCACGGTGCCTTTGCGGGCAATGGCACTGGAGGGGCTCCAACCCACCCTACCGCAGCCCAGGCTGGCAGACCCGGACCCGGCGTGCTGGGGTGAGGGTGGCACGGTGCAGTCCCGGGCACATTCCCGAGGGGTGCGTCTGGCCCGCAGCCCATTAGCTGGTCATTAGGGCTATTAGCTTAATCACCGGGGTGTTTTCCTGCCGCGCTCTGTGATCGGCAGCAGCCGTGGGGTCACGCCGGCCGGCTGAGTGGGGAGCAGATGGCTGCTTTCCGCATGGCCATGGCACGTGTGTGCGGAGATCCGCCGCCATCCATCCATCCATCCGTCCTCTCCAGTTTCCATGGCTACGCCAGAGTTTACCCTTCCCCGCCTTCGGCCGCCTGCACAGGCGTGATGCAAAGAAAGGCCCCCGCGTGATGCAGAAAGCCCAGGGACGTGGGACCTCACGGTTTTTGGGAGCAGCACCTGCCTCCCAGGGTGGAGTGGCAGGCACCCACTGCCCTGTCAGCACTTGTGTCCCGGCCAAATGGCACCTTCACGGTGTTGGGGGGAGCAGACCACAGTTTTGGGGTGCTGCCTCCTCTTCCTCGACTCCCTGATGGCAGCAGGGACCCGGGGGGAGGCAGTGAGCTATCTCCCAGGGATAAATCCAGCTGCGGAGCCATCGGCTGCCTCTCGTTCAAGGCGAGGTGACAGCGCGGAGCAGAGACCCCTGAGCAGGTGCTCGGGCTGCGGCTCGTTAATTGGGAGAGAACAAAACCTGAGCTTTAGGTCAACGTGTGCGATCAAAGTGGCTGAATGTGGGTCACCGGAGGCCTCTCGGGGGGGGCAGGGGGATGTCACCGCACTGCAGGGGTTTAGTTTGCCTTCCAGTGACACAAGGAGCAGAGGGGGGTAGCGCATCCCATAGCCCATCCCAGCCTGCGGCCGAGTTCCTGGGGCAGGTTTTGGCTTAGGGGCTGCTGGGACGGGGCTGGGGCGCAGCCGGCTGCGAGGACGCGTGACCGTTTCCAAATCCCTGGGCTGCTCTGATTCACGGGGCCGGTGGGTGAAGCGGGAAGTGTTTCTGTAGCCCAGGTGTGGTACGCTCTGCTGCGGGGATTCATGCGTGCCAGAGGCTTAGTCACGGCCGGGGCAAACCTCGTGCCTCGCCTGGGCATCCCTGCCCGGGCTGTGGGGGGGAATGCGCCGTCCCCCACGGCCAGCCTTCCCTCTGCCCTCCAGCCTGGTGGGCTCTGTGGGGTTGTGGGAAGCAGCTCTGCTAAGGCTGGGTGCATCGAGGGGTCCCCTCGCTGCGTTGACCAGCCCCTCGCTAGACCGCGGGGCTGTAGAGACGGTGTGCTGAGCACAGAGCCCGTGGCACGGGCTGCGTTTCGGCAGCTCCCTTGGTGAGGTGCAGAGGGGTGCCGGGGTGCTGTTTGGTCTCGGGGGGGTGAGCTTCACCCGGGTGCTGAGACACGGGGCTGCGCAGCAGCGTGAGCGTGCGTGCCTCTGGCCTGGCTGCCGGTGATGCTCCGCGCCCTTCCCCGGGGACGGGCTCTGTGGCCAGGCGGGGAGGCTGGGGCTGATGGACTGTCCTGGCCGGGCAGCTCAGCCTCCCCAAAGGCGCTCGCCGCTCCTCGCACCTCTGCCACCATGGCTCCCTCCCTCCCCGTCCCAGCCCGCACATCGACGCCTGCTGCCCCGGGGGCTCTGCCCTGTCGCAGGGACCTCAAACCCCTGGTAGAAGCCCACCCTGCCGCAGAGCCAGCCCTGCCAGCGCTGTGCCCGGCTGCTCCAAGCCCCCAGCCCAGTCACGTCGAATGGGAAGGGTTGGGGAGCGCTGGTGCCTGCGGACGCCGGTTCGTGAACCATTGGCTTTCCAGACAAACTCTGCAAAAGAAATAAGATGGCAGCGATCGTACGGAAAGCTCAAGGGATGCCGGGTTGCTTTCTCTGGTGCAGAAGATGATCCTTGCTCGGGGCTGGCAGGGAGCCTGCGGTGGAACAGGCATCGCCGAACAGCTCCCGCGCCACAGGGACCCAAAACGCTGGGCACCCCGCCTGCCCCGAGCTTCTGCGTGACGCCACGTCAGGGATTCTTGTGCTCTTTCCTACTCCGTCTGTGGCCCATTGGGTTCCCACTCGGTGCTGGGACGCGTGGCCTGGCCTGTGGATCCCCTGCGGGGAGCAGCCGGGTGGGACGGGGGGGCTGCGGGCATTGGTGTGCGTGAGGCCGCGGGTGGGTTTGCTCCCCGGCACCCGCGTCAGCTCCGGCCGAAGGGAGCGGGGTGGAAATGTGGGTGCTTCCCTGGCTCCGGCGTGCGCACGCTCTCCGCGCTCCAGAATGGATCTGTGCTGGCTTTTCCCGGAAGGCTGCAGAACCAGTTTGTTGGAGGGGCAGAGGAGATGGCCGCGGGGCATCGCCGAGTGGTTGGGATTTCTCCCTTTTTGGTGTCGCACGGCCGGGAGGACAGCTCTGGCGTTTCGTGAACCCCAGCTGAAACGCCGCCGTTCCGGTGCCGCGGTGTTTGTCTCCAGAAGGAGCTGGTTTAGGTTTCACCGGCCCCACCTGACGGCAATTCGAGCAGGCACTAAAACTAGGACTTCTTGTGCCTTCGTTATCGGCGTTATCTGGCGGGCGGCAGCGGCCGCGGGGAGCCCGGTGCCATGCTGGGGTCTGCGAGCCCCCGGGGTCTGCTCCAGGCAGCCCCCACCGCCCCGGGCTGCGTCACCGGCCGACCGCGTGCGTGTGCTGCCTGTGTGACGGCAGCCGTGAGACCCAAAAAAAACCCGGCACCGATGCTTCTAATGACAGGCAAATAACACAGCCCCGAAGAAGATTCATACCGCGCATTCCTCCTGCCACGGCTATTAGCGGTGACTAAGGCTGTGCTGGGATGGAGCAGCAGCAGCCTCCCCGCATCGCCCGAGTCCTGGCGTAATTAATTCTGCAGGTACCGGTATTGGCACCTTACCCCAAAGCGGCCGTCTTCCCGCCTGTCCTCAGCCTTGTTCCTTATTTAATCTTTCATGTTCACCTGAGTCTCTAATTAAGCCGACTGCGATCCTTAGCTGAGAGCCTGCAGCGCACTGACGAGGGCTGGCGTCCCCAGCGCTGTGCGTGCGAGCCCCGCACGGCAGCCCGCTGAAACCAACCCCCGGCCCACCGAAACCAACCCCCAGCCCATGTTTTTACCTTTGTTTTCCTTTTCTCCTTTTTCTCCCCCCCCCCCTTCACTGGTCCCAAAGCAGAGTGTGAACTGAGGGCAAGTTCTTGCAAAAGGTGTGTGGGGACCGCTGTGGTTTTTTGTTTCCCCCCACCCATTTTTCAGCAAAGTCATGACCTGTTAGACTGAGGTATCTAAAAAGTGCTTTTATTGGGTTTCTTCTCGCTGTCAGCTGCTCTCCGCAGAGCTCGTGTCCGGCTGAGGCAGGGCAGCACGGAAACCCGGCGTGCCGCTTCCCGAGGAGCCGGCCGGTGGCAGGGCCAGGAGCAGCCGTGGTCCTGCCCTTGCCGTCCCGCCTGGCTGCCGTCCTGTTACAGCATCCCGGTTAAAAATAAAACCGCACGCCGAGGCGGTGAATGGGGGTCTGATTTCCCTCGGCTGCCGCTCTGGGCGATGGGGAGAGATGCGCATTGTAAATAGAACAGCATATCCATGGCAACCCCAACTTTTCATTATTGTTAATTACTCGCACAGCGCCGGAGCCGCGCATGGCGCTTCCCGCCGCAGACAAAGACAGATTCCCCCTCTCAAAGCCTCTCCCGATGCCACCGGGCGCGCTCCGGGGAGGCTGGAGCCGGGTCTGGCAGGCAGCGATGGAGACATTTTGTGAAGAACCGGAGAGGAGCTGGGATTTGAGGGAGGAGGGACTGGTGTGGCAGAGAGGCAGCCGGGAGCTCGAGGGAAGATTTTCTCCCCAAAAGCTCTTTCCCTGAGCGCTGGGAAATGGTTCGGAGGGGCCGCGGCAGCGCGTGGCTGGCTGGGAGGAGGGGGACAGAAGGGATGGGGAGAGGGGCTGCCCTGTGCCCTAGCACTGGCTTTTCTTCCCCGTCTGTGGCCCTCGTGCGAGCGGGGAGCGGAGGCAGCCCCAGCAGCGATGGTCTCTGAAGGGGCAGGGGCCTGCCCTGTTCTAGAACCACTGCTTTGGGCGGACCAGCTCGGCCTCAGCAGCACCCTCTGGGTGGGTTTTGCTTGTCCGTTCGCTGGGTTTTAGTTTATCGGAAGCGGTTTGAAAGCTCTCGGGTGGCGGGGTCCCTGCCCTGCAGAGAGGCACCGACCCTGGCACAGGCGCGCTGGAAGCCTCTTCCCTTCCCCGCTCGGGAGATGCTCCGCGAAAGCGGAAAACCTGGTGGTTTCGTACTTTCATGTGACACGAGGGAATCGTCCCAGCCCTGCTTCCCCACTGCCTTGCGCTCTCCTGCTCACCTGGCAAGGAAAAATCCCTTCTTTTGCCTCCCCTCCGGGCCAGGGACAGGATCACCACTCTCACCGTCCCAGAGCTCTCGTCTCCCCGAGAATGGCCAAACGGCTTCGCACTGCCCCGAGCACAGGGGTCGGGTGGCTCCGCGCGGGGTCAGAGCGGGTCCTGGTCCCCTCCGGGTCGCTTTGGGGCTCAGGGACATCGCTGAGGTTTGCGGGGTGGGGATGTTGCTGTCTCGGGGTGCTCACAGCAGGTACCAGTGTACCTGTCTCGCCTGCTGCTCTCTTGTACGTGTCACGGCTGGGCAAGGGGAAAGGTCGTTTATCTGTTGGTTTGCTGTCAAAAGACAACTGGGGAAACCATTCCCAAGGATTTACAGCTTGCTTTGTCCCTTCCCTTGGTATTCCCAGTCCATGCAGTCTCAACTTCTACAGGCTTTAATCTTCAACATGTAACTTGCTACTGCTGCTTGTCTCTAAATAGCAATATTTTTGAGGTATTTTAGTGGTCACACTCATACAGCCACTGCTGTGCGTGCCTCCCTTCCCTCTCACGGCGAGAAGCTGATGGATATGGATACAGGCAGTTACATGACCTTTACAGTCTCGCTTGGAGTCCAGGAACGCAGCTTTAAGATTGTTTCAAGTCATTTTGATTTTATTACAAACCAAAACACTTCACATTCAATGGCACCTCAGGTACACAGAATAATTACTCTTGGGGGACGGGGGGGAACCCCAGAGGTATCGGTACAGCTGTAGCTCCCTTAGGCTCTTCTACAGGAGATCCCAAACTTGAAAGCACCCAACATCCCACCCTCTTTGGCTGTTAGGTTACTTCGGGGATGTTACTTCAGCCTCACACGTTAGCGATGGAAGCTGTTTGATAAAGAGTGGACTGGCTACTGAACCACGCCAAGCGGCGTCTGAAAAGAACCATCGTCACCCTCCAACCGTGTTTTCAGACACAGAAGGTTTGTGCTGCAGCCGTACAGCGGATCATCCACGGGACGGGGTGTTGTGTGTGCGTGTAGTCACCTGCTGCACCTTACCACTGCTGCGTTGGTCGACGCGGTCAGCGGAGGGGGAGAGGCCCCACGTGCAGCAGGGCTGCGGCGTTTGCGCTGGGTGGTCTGTCGTGCTCCTCGCTTGTTGTCTTTTGTGAGAGAACGCCGGGGTATGGAGCAGCTCTTTATGTTCCAAAAGGCTGCTCTGGTTGTGGCATCCAGGCTTCCCAACGAGCCGGGGCAACGAAGGCTTAAACTGAGGGATTATCTATAATTTAGCAATCACAAATGAAGCAGGGAGCAGATGAAGCTTATTGGTTTGCGCAGTGCTGTCATGCTGTGATATGTGCTAATATCACATAAAAGTAACAACTGTTGAGGAGCCTCCCTGCAATGTCCTTTCCCATCCTTTATCACAGTTAAGTTAAAAAGACTGGACCGCTGCAAGCTCTATTTTTATACCCCCGGGCGTGTGCTATCTCCTTTGAAAGCTGACACTGTTTTAGGCAGGAGTACAAGAAGGGAGGGGACGGCATTTCTCTACCCCTGCACTCACACAAAGTCAAAGCGTGACTCTCATTATGTGCTGCTCTTCTGTCCTTATTCTGTGTCACTGTCAGAATAAAAGTACTGCGATTCTCTTTTTAGTTACAAGAGGTGTTCGAAATGAATGCCCGTCCACACTGAAGATTAGCTTACGCGGCGTATGATTCTCTCCAGCGTAGTTCTGACAACAGCAGAGTCAGAAGGAGACCAGATAAACGTCAGTATTCATACAATTTCACAAAGCTCCCTACTCGTCTTTACCAAAAAAATAAAAGCCCCAAAAGATTTTAAACGAAAGGAAACGTCCTTCATTCAACACCGTTAAAACCTCTCGGCGCTGTCAAAGTGACCTCCAAGCTTCTCCGCCTCTGCCTGCTGCAGCCGACGCGCTGCTGTCCGTCCTCAGGCTTTGGTGATGTACCCTTCTCGGATAAGGAAGTCGTAGATTTTCCTGGTTTTGTTCACATCGATCTTGATGAGCGCTCTGGCCTGCGCTAGTCTCAGGCCGCCTTGCTTGTTACACTCGTTCACTAAAGCAGCTTTATACTCCAAATAGGCTCCAGGGACCAACCGCACCATCTGACAGAGCTGGAAGACAAGAGGTGAAGTTCATGAACACTCACGCTTGTCACGCTCTTTCGTTCTGCGATCCCCGCTGGGGGAGTAACACGGTGGATATTTTTCCGAAAACATTTTAAATGTGGTTGGGTGGTTTTTAGTTTTTTTTCGTATGGGGGGAGGCCCGCAGTAATCGCGTTAGGAGCTGTTTCGATCCACAGGTAGGGAGGGGAGGAGCTTGCTGGCTGCTGCATTCAAAAACATTCCTGGCTGAACACTACACCAGGAGGATGAAAGCAAGCCCCGGGCTCACAGGAGCGTAACTATGAGTGTGTCCCGTGTGGGCGTTGTTCTTGACAAACCGAGGGAAGTACACATGCCAGAAAGACTTGCAACCGGGCGTGCTGGCCCGGGGCCAGGGAGGGCATCTGCCTACTAACCCCCTGCAGACGAAGGCTTTCGTACCCTTCTACAGCAGCAGCTACGCGCACGCCGCCTGCCCCCGCTGCGAGTCTGGGATGGAAACCGTGCGGGGAGGGCATCACACGCTGGGAAGTTTGGTAAAAGGAGTTGCTTTCCAAAGCCCCCGCGCTCTGCTGTCCGGCTGCAAGGTTCCCGTTCCGCTTCCCAACACCAGCCGCCCTCGAGCTGGTGCCCTGTGGTGCTCCCAGTGGAGATAGTGGCTGTCTCCTGCTTTTAATCAGGAAATGCTTAATGATTGTTCCGCATTGATAGGAAATTGCAGAATTCGGAGGAACTCAGACTCTGTGTCTCAGCTGACGAGGAAATCGGATTCCCTGTATACACTAATGTCCTAGTCACAATTATTTATATGCTGAGTGGAGCCAGAAATGCCATGTTCCATGGCAAATCTGTGATCTGATTTTCAATGCTGCCATCTCCAGTGAAGGGGAAACAGCTTCCACGCCAAGGGAAAAGTCTGAAATACATCTGCATTTCACATGCACTGAAATCTGCCTTGCGGATGATCTAAAGACAGACTATGACTTCTGTTAAAAAAAAAAAAAAATATTCTTTTCTGTCCATCGTTTTCCAGTGTTGCCTTTCACTGAATTAGTGGGCAGGCCTACCCCGGGCTGCAGAACCTGTGCCGTGAATGGCGGGCAGGCCCCTGGCTGCGTTGTTTGCTGCTCCCGGGGGTGCTGACGGGCTGCAGTCCCGCCTCTGCCTGCCCCGTCCCTCTGCCCCGTGCCTCCGACCGCTCTAGGTGACGCTGCAAGCGCACCCCACACGGGACTGCAACACGCTGAGCTAACAGCCCGTGGCTTAAGGAAAGCCAGGTTTCATTTTCTGCCACACGTGCACACGGAAGGCTTGGCATATGCACTGTATAGCAGAAATATGGAAAAAACATTTCAAGAGCAATACCCTGTTATCGCTTCCATGGTTCACGTCCGTGTTACAGTGAAAAACCAACCATAACTGGTTGTGATTTGGCTGTGAGATATCTACAATCCAGAAAGAGCTCTGCTATTCAGGTTCAGTAATCTGTCCAGCGAAACCCTTGACAAAATCCCCAGCCAGTTTTGAAACCAATGTTCATTAAGGAAAAAATGACCCTTCTGCTCACCCCAGTCTCCCATGGAGGAAGAGAGGATGTCATACTCTGGATGCTATAATAGCGGGTAATAGCACCTCGGTGCTCTCCACCTTTCTTTGCTAAGTAAGCTCGTTTGCTGTAGCTATGTTGTTTGTATAGCACAGCAACTGAAATTCAGCAGCCAGCTGGAAACCCTGAATGACTTCTGTGAGCAGGAAAGAGTAGTCAGGGCATATAGCAGAGGTGATATTCACAGTACCCGAGACAGACGGTGTGATCACTCCTGCACCGTGAAGATAAAGTTTTATATAGATTATCTTTTCATTCCTTTCCTCACCTCCTTCTCCTTCTCGTTAAGTTTCTCTGTCCCTGGGAGACCTGTGAGGTTCAGCGGTGGGGCACTCCGTCTACCTGCGGGGACAAGAAAGGAAAATGCTGCAGAACTCTGAGCAGTTTGGCAGCGGCTGTTCCTTAGGTGTGTTATCACAGAGGCCATTAAATCCTCATGATGGTAATTGAGCATGATCCAAGTGTTTATAGCCAGGGTTATTTAGGGCTTAACACAAAAACTGCAGTGATTTGACAAACGGTGTGATTTTCAGCCGACATGGTTAAGGGCTGTGAATACTTGTGGAAGGACTGGTGTTGTGAGCCCTGGCTCACTGGCTTTTAGGAGGAACCGAAAGACAAGAGCTTTGTCACATCGGCCGTGGCGCAGCGGGGCAGCACCTCCTGACTAAGCCGACGCTCCCAGCCAGGCTCGGGGCGGTCAGTGCTGCGCGGAGGGTGTGCCGGGTGTGCGCAGCGTGAAACTGTACCTCCCCGGGATGCTGAACTGCTTATCGGTGCGACCGGCAGAGTTTCTCTGGCATTACTGGTAACTTCATGAGGCAGGGTTGTCTTTAAATGCCTTCAAATGTACTGCAGATACTGTCAAGCAAACGCAGTTTGTGGATTTATTGTTGCCTGTTATGATAAACAGTACTGAAAGAAGTATCTGTCACAGGGTAGTCTGGTAGTTCTCAATTTTGCTACTGTTTATAACTTCGCTGAACTTTAAGCTGCAGGAGTTAAACCTTCACAAAGGCTGTCTGCTTGCCAGTTGTTTTTTCTAATAGTATTTTCTTTAACTTCCAGAGCTTAGAACAAAGCTAGGGTTATTCCTTTACATCTTCAGAAAGCCTGTTGACCCTGTGCTGTGGGGTTGCATATTAGCACTGCTAGAGACGGGTCTCTTAGTGCCAGGACAGACTTCCTAAATTTGGCAAAGGGATGAAATCTTGGAAAATCCACAGCTCCATTTTCCCAGGGGCTGCACTGGCTGCGCTCTGCCCACGTCCCGCCTCTGGGACTGGGGACTCTCTGTTTCTCCTGGGCATCTGTAGGAGAGGGAGGGGAGCCCGGCTGGGTGAGGGGGGCCTGGCCGGGGAGAGAACTGGAGGACTAGCAAGAAGCTGGAGTAGCGAGTCTCTGGTAGGTGTAGAGGAAGTTATTTCCCAGCACTGCTCCCTCTTTCTGCAGCCTGGAACAAGCGTGCTATGATGAGACACGACAGAATTTGGTTTTACTCTTTTATAAACATAGGAAGTAACACATGCATGCAAACTGCATTAAAGAAAACATACTTAGGCTGCAGAGTCAAGATCTCAAAATCGAGAAGTAAAGTTAAGCAATGTTAATTTGCCCTATTGTATATTCAGTATGATGCAGCCTTTAATCATATAGACACGTGGCAGTTTTTCCGCAGTATCCTGGCCTTATTCAGCATGCAGGATGTTTGCTTAATTACCAGCTATATGGTATTTTGTTTGGGTTGTGTTCAACATGTGATACTGGTTGTAAACACTGCCTACTATCCAAGTTCATTGGGCAAAACAATTCACGTTCTCTTGGGTGCTGCTCCTTCACTGCCCACTGAATACTCGACTAAAGATTAACTCCACTCTTCACACTGGCCCTTCAGCTGCGGGGACACTGTCCCCATTCCACGGACTCTGGATGCCCAGCCTGAGATATACAATGCTATTTTCTCTCCAAAAGAACAGATCTTTGCTATCACCAAATACACTTAAAACATAGCGCATACCGCAATGACTAATTGCTCGGTATTCTGACCCAAATTTCCAGGGCTCCTGGCAGAAATGAGGAAGAACATCTAGACTCAGTGTACACCTCTGAGAGGTTTGGGTCGAGTGGCTTATTAGCATCCACATAAAAACTGGACATAGAGACAGAGCTAGAAGCCAGTGTTCCCTGGCAAAATTTAACAGCCTTATAGTAAAACTTCATCCTAGTCTCCTACATTGCGTGCCACCCTGTGACCTCAACAAACAAGATGGGGTATCATAGAAGTCTTGTTCACGGGGGCCTTGACTGACCCCTGAACCTGTCCTTGCTGGGCACGGAAAGAACTAGGGATCCACTTGGTGGAAAACCCCCATAATTTGTGATTAGAGAATTAATGACTATAAAAGCATATTCACAGAAAAGGAAAACTGAAGTTGCACAGGCAACCTGTATCATCTCACTCTGTCACTCTGGAGTGCTTGATGCTGCAACCATTGCCTGCTTCTCAGGCAACTGTTTTTTGGTGTTCTGCCCTCCCAGATCTGCTTTCTGTCCAGTTCATACTGCTACGGTATGTGCTAGACAGCTTCATTAAAAACCTGGACTAGCTTCATCTTTTAAAGATAAAAATGTCATTCTTGTGAAAATTCTTTTCCTTCCTGCCTTGTTAATGGAGCTTTCAGATGGGTTTTCCACCTGTAGTCAGAAAAATCGAGAAATCTGGCAAAAAACCCTACGGGATTTGCACATGGAATGAGTTGCAGATTGAGGTAATGCTGACGTGAGCAATGCTTAACCATGAGGCTTGAGGACTGACACTTCTGCACTCAAGCAAAAGAGCTGCTCCAGCTGCCTGTCAGTAGGGTGTTCCTGCTGCATGGCTGGCTTTTTACAACAGACCATCATCCTACAGTTACCTGAGTTTGAAGGGACTGGTACCGTGGGACTCAGGCCAGAATCACTGAAAAGAAAGGAAATTTTCAAATTGTCTTCATATTCTTTTTTTTTAAGAATAACTGCATATGTTGGCCCTGAAACAACTTTTTCCCCAACTCTAATAATAATACAATTCAGCTTGCGTAAGCCAGGCTCTGATTTTAGTCATCAGGATTTCTAAACATTTAGCACTCCCAGATTGAAGACCATGTCTGAAACATCTTTTAAAAAAAGGGGGGTGGGGGATAAAATAAAAACACGCAGGGGAGACTGACTGGGGAAATTCCAAAATTCCACATCATCTTCTCCGACCGCGTCGCGTACAGGATGCACTGCCTTTGCACTGCCGCTTGCTCCTTAAATCAAAGTGCTCGTGCAGGGTGACTACGCATTAATAATGCTGCTACATCTGAAATCATCTGAAACATTTCCAGTGTCATCTGTGCCCTCATTAATAAAGACCTTATTTCCCTCTATGACTTTGTTAGCAGCAGTTAAGTTCCTGAAATATACAGAAAACTGAGATTTTTGAGCCGTTACTCGTCACTTTTCTGCACTTCACAAGCACTGTTGCTGTCATCCACAGTTTCTTACCCTCCTGAATTTTTCAGACTGTAATAAGTTGGGAACGCATCTGTTGTTATCAGACAGGAAAGTGTGTTTGATGCACCTGACTCGGGCATAGGGATGTAAAACGCAGCGTCTTACTGTAACCGTACATATCAGCCTGTCGACTGAGCCACTGCTGGCAGGCGCTGCTGTCCTGGATGTACTGCAGGACTTCAGACAGCATGGTGCGCTTCAGGCGCTCCTCATCTCTTGTCTTCTTCAGGTGGTCGTACGTCCTGGCACCTGCGGCACACAGACACCACGCTCTCACCGGCTGCCTCGGTCAAAATTTTCAGACTGTTGTTTTTCTGCTTTAGGAAATAAGTGAGAAACTGTTCTCTAGCTCTGGACCAGATGCTGCTATTCTCCCTCATGACAACTACTTGGCATGGGAAGGTATTAGATTCCACCCTGCACCCCTCCTCCCATTAACTTCAGGCCAAAAACAAACAAAAAAGGCTTCCATGATCCAATTCCAGCATAAACCAGGCCATTTAGTTTACGTAGAGGTCTTAGCCCTCTCTCCAGATGCCACACTTGTTGATAGCCAGCACAAGTGTCCAGGGATAAAGCACTGGAGACCACTGTGCCATGACATAGTGTTTTTTTGGTTTTTTTTCCTGAGTGTTTTGCAAAGCAGTGGCTAAAGCAGAGCTCTGCTAGCCAGCGTGTTCTCGGAGCTGACGGCTCAAACCAGCGTTCAAAAAGCACAGCTGGACTGAAGCGCTATTGCTAAAGCCTTGTTCAGTTAAAGAGCTAGGCAAATGCATTTAGAAATCAGTGTCTTTTTATTCATCATGACCTCAATGTTGTAAAATCATCCTTCCACATCTTGATGAATGGGAATAGGCTGAATAATGTATCAGGTACTTACTACAGAAATTGGTGATTCCTGCTGCTCTGTATTCCTGTAGGCGCTTTATTTCCCTTCGGAGCTCAAATTCCACTGTTTTACCCCAAGAGTAAGCACAAGGGAAATCCAAAAAACAAATGTGGGTCAGGGGGGTGCTGTGAACTGCGGTGTACATTGCTATTTCTTATTTGTCTATACAGTTCAGCTAAAAAGTATGCAGAACCACAGACAGGGTTAACCTCTCTGCACAGTCTGTACCAGATCTCAAGCTCACTGTGTTGTAACAGTCCCTGATCACAGATTTAAGGCAGTTTCTAGCATTTGTGCGCTCAGAAAAGTTATTTTGTCTTCGTGCTTTGACAGTTCCTTTGTCATACCCTGGACAAGGCAAATAAGAATAATGTAGGATTTCTGGAAGGCATTTCAGTAGGTTTGAAAAACTATTCCATCCAGGCTCGTTACAGCATCTAATACTGTCTTTGAACTATGATTTTCATAACTGGACCTTCCAAAATTTTTCCTCGCAGACAGCTCTCTTTCTGCAGTCAGTAAGATTAAATGCCCATGTTTCTTTGGCGCGGAGATATTTACTGCCTATAGCTTTTATCAGCTGGCTTCCAGGCATTGCTGAGTTTAACAGTGAGCAAGTTTGCCTGTCTCGAACTTGTTTACTCACACTCCTCAGGAGATCGGTATAATGCGTGCATTTGACCATCGGGTTAGCTTGAGGACTTTGCTGTCCCTACAACAACAAAACCAGGGCCCAGGACGAGCACTCGCGTGCGGGACTCGTGGTTTTGCAGGATCATACTTTTGGCATTTCACAGAGGGTGTCCTGGAAATACAGTCACAACTGTTTAAATGCTTTGCTCTTTCTAATGAGCAACAATTTTCCCGGTTTAAGTCAGAGAATTAAGCAGGATGTAATGACTCGTACTGGAATTTGACTAAATGCACACTATGATTATGCATAACGACTCCAGATGATTCGGTGGTGGAACAATGCCTCTACCTTTAAGGTAAGGGACATAATGACAGCTGTACTATATAATTATGTACACACATAATAGTTTAACATGTATCTTTCAAAGAATTCACAATTTGCTGCCAGCTCCCAATTCCTCAATACAGACATACATTTCAGGGATTTTGTTCTTTCAGTGACATGGAGTCCCAGTGAATGAATAGTGGTCTTTTGATAAGAAAACACTACATCTAGCACATGACCAGAATGTTCAGTCAACCGAGAAATCAAAGAAAGAATTCAGACACAGTTTAGTGGAAAACACACCTGCTGCTCATTTAATGTATCAGACCACAACTGTTTTTCTGAGGTAGTTAGATGGGGGAGAAGGGGAAAAACAACCTCCTGCCCTCCAGGAGTGGTGTATATTTAGGAAAGATTGTAGATGATGCAACCCCTCATTAAGCCTGTTGAAGAACATATATGCTAAAATCCTCAAAATACTTACAGGCGTGGCTTTCAATGAACTTATCATGCTCTACCGGTCCAAGAATTCGTGCAAATCGTCGCATTGTCTCATAAAGGTCTTGAACCTCCTTTGGATATCGCCTTTCCAAAACTAGAGGGGGAATAAAAGCGACAGACCTTGTAACTCCTGCTGTGAGAAGAAATGAAACCCAGTGGAACCTGAGGTGACTACAAGCCTCTGTGAACTGCCCAGAGACGCCGGTTTGGTACACTCCGCGGCCGTTTTGGTGTCACAACTACAAATTGCTGAGTAAAAAGCAACAAAATTACCCCATCCTTACAATTCCACAAGCACGAAGGGTGATATTTAAATATTGTTTGATCATTTCTTAGAATAGCGAGATATACACTTAAAAGGCCTAGATTTCATCTTCACCCCCCTCCCTACCCAGCGGAGCCTGAAATCCTTCTGAAGAGCAATTCTGAGGCAATAACGAAAAAACTGAGCTGGGAGTAGTTAGAGCCAGCCGGCTGGAAACAGCTGGGGCAGGAAATCTGCTGGAATTCAGACCATCTGAATATGGTCCAGCACGAGCAAACCCCAGCGGTGCACTGGAAACAGTGAACACGCGACGTTTTGCTTCCTGACCAGAGGCCACTTTGAAGTGCAGCAGTTACACCTGATACTCACTCTGAAATTTTCTGAGGTTGATTAGGCCATGATCTCTTATAATTCTGTAATTGAGAGCAAAATGGTGTTAATAAAAGGCATTAATTTGTGTATTACCTCATAAATACAAAGGCTTCAGAAGAAACTTTGATTTAGACCATCAGAGGCGTCTAAAACTAACCACGTATGAAAGTTCCATAGCCCTTGAGCTGGCTAGCTGAGAAACGTGATGTAGTGAGGCAGCACGGCTTTCATCAGGGTAAATTGTGGACAGTAGCGTGCAGTAGTCCCACTCTGACCAAGCACTAAGCACAAAGGGAGCTACGATCGCTTTAAAGGTCTGAAATTGCTTCTTTAGACGCAGATTTCGCATCTACGGTGTCTTACAACCTGTCCTTCCAAAATTGGAGGTAAAATAGTGTCTCATGAAGCCTGATGTCCTGCTTCAGAGAGAGACACATGTCCCTCTGCTAGAGCAAGGGCGAGAGATGGACTCTAAATTTCACCACTGGGAGCAGGATGAGGGAAGTTTCCCATGACAGCTTAGATTTCAAAAAGAGGAGAATGTTTGAAATGCTCCTGACAGGCTCAGGGAAACGAGCAGTGTGAAAAGGCAGGTAAGAGAATTCCAAGCGCGTGACAAATACGTTTGTCACCGGTTTCAGGAAGCGGCGTGTGGGCATCGCTATGTGGTGATTCCACAACCACCTGACTTTTGCAAATGATAAGAGATACTACACAGTTGGGCCCCTCAAGGTCAGGTTGGAATTAGCTCTGTAAAATCCCTTACATTTTCTTTAGTATGTATAACAGTATTCCTGTCCCACGTAGAGGAGACTTTCTGCATTTTTATCTCATTTATCAGATGTTTGTCCCATCCTGCTGTAGAAACTTTACACAAACTGGCACCGACTGAGTTATGTAACTGAGCCTCATGACACTTTCTTTTAGCACAACATGATTCATCATAATGGGAATTATACTACAGAAATATTTTTTATTTATGAATTATAAAGAATCAGGGCAATAGATATCAACTCTCACCTGTTATTCAGCAGAGCTATGCTGCATTACGAGGAGAAGGAATGAAGGAGTCTTACTCTAAATTACTAATTCTTCCAGCAGGGAGTAATACAGCAAGATATAATTTTAAATATTGAAAAAAGTATTTGAAAGTTATAATAAAATTGAATTTAACGAATAGATTGAGTCATTCTAAAAAGCTGTCAAATGAACTGAATAAATTATTCAAACTCATGTCAGCAATATAGTTATCTTCATTAAACACTGTGGAAAACTAACTTATGGACCACTCAGAATTAAAAATAATGATGAAAACATTTCTATGGAGAAAGTGGGGGTCTAGCAATTAGTCACAGACTGACAGCTTTTTCTTCTTTTCCCTAAAGCAGAAAATGAACTCTGTGCAGTCCATCAGCATTACACAGGGAACAAAAAGAACAACGACTCGCTTCTTTTCCTGGTTCCTAGCCCTAGGTCCGTGGCCGGTTTCCCAGATAGTATTTCAGTTTCTCATTCTGCAAAATGGCTATGCGATCTCACAAGGTGTGCTAGAAGCTTAGCTAGTTCTGTATCACTGGATTAGGGACAGTAATATGAAGAGCACTGCGTACATGATTTTCATGCACTAAAGAGGAATAGAAAAAGGGTTTTCACAATTAGTAACTTCTTCTGAGAGTTCAAAGGGCAGTTACGGTGTGCAGAGGTCCTTTGTTAACCATGTGTGCTAATGAGTCTCAGGGTCTGTTCATCTGTGTTTTCTGGGCTGGTACCGTTCCTAAAGCCATGGGCCTGATCTTCATCTGTGCACAGAAGGAGAACCCCACATCCAAGATGAAGTCTGCCATGCAAATCTCATAGCAGAAGGTCTCCATGCATGGGGATCACCTGCAAGGATGCTAGAGGAATTCAATTATGCTTAGGATTAGGACAACACTGGGGAGCAAAAGATGGTAATGAAGCAAAGGAATGCAGTTATTGCTTGAAAACTCACTTTTTTCTTCTCTGTCTTTCCTTTAACCTGGAATGATAGATATCTACAACTGCAATCTTCAGAGCTGCAAAATAATAACAATAAAAAGATTACAGAATACTTCAGTAATCACTGTAGTAGGCTAATTTTTAAGCCTTTATGGTAGGCTGAAATGGTCACTCTACTTTGCTGTTTTAAAAATCCTGTGGCAATTTTACAGGGGCATAGACTGACTACAGGGAAACCTTCTGCAGACTCTACATGCTACCTGTAGAAGCATTCTTTTCCTTTCTCCTTCCAAGTACATTACTGCCTGTAAATATGAACCTAGGTAGATCCTGAGAGCTCTTTTCCTCTTCCTTCTTAGACTGTTTTACTGTTAGCACTTATTTGTTCCTCCACACAAGCAATTGTTAAGTATTTCTCCGCCTGAAAAGCAGATTTATCAGATTTAAGGATCTGAGGTATCATCTTTGGACAAAGGCTTCTTTGCACAGAACAAGGAACTCCAAAAAACAGACAGACAGTTCTGAACTGTGAAGATTCAAAGTAGCCTTTGCTACAGTTCTTAAAAACATCTACAAGATTTTAGCTTGTTAGCTTCCGAACTTCTCTCTCTGCCAAAAGAACAAAGAAAATAGTTCACGGCAATGTGAAGCAGCACAGGAAAAAGCCATGCTCGTTAGAAATCACATCCTTTTCAAAATCAAATCTGTCTGCGGTCTGGCTGATCCACTCGGAGAGCCTTCAGCTTCTTTCTCCTGTAACCGTTATGTTCATAAACCTTCTTGGTAAATTCTTGAAAGAAAAGTTAAGGAGACACCTATCACCTTCCCTTCCCTCGTTCTGTTAAATAATGCAAAAATTCTAGGTCATTAAATCAGCGTAGAGTTGGCTGGTTTCCTGGTTGGCTTTTTTTCCTTTCTGTTAATCATTTCAACGTGCTCCCAGAAGGAAGAGGCCTGAGACTTGAGAGTGGGTTTACAGTCTGGAGAGACAACACGCAGCTCTGAAACTCAGCGAGAGCACGTCCCCTTCCAGCCCAGTGCTGTGACCAGGGGTGGCCCAAGCGCGACAGAATCCAGAATCCATCCCGTGGTCTGTAGCCACAAGAAAAAAGCATAACTGATTCTGGCAGCTTATTGATTGCGCTCTCCAATAAATAATTAATAATGCAATTAAGAAAGCAGTGTGGTTATGTGTCTACTTTAAGATATGTATTTATACGTAAACACCAGGAAGCCCCTAGCGTCTAGGTAATTCATCTGTGCAGTCCTCTGGGTCATAAAATTCCTTCTAAGCAGGGACAGCTAAAGCCCAAAGGCCGTGCGTATCAGCTCAGGAGCCGACAGCTGTGAGTCACGCTTGCTGATCCTCTATTAGCGAAAGAATCTTCAATCTATACAAAACTCATTTGATGTTAATCTGGGAGCAAAAGATCATGTATGAAGACAGGAGGGCCGGTACAATATTCTCACTTCTTTTCACAAATTTCTGGCACAACCAGAGTGCTCAAGAATCATCCGGTAATTTCATAAAGAGGAATTTTAAGTTTCCTAATTTAAGAACAAGCATAGGTAGCAAACTCTTCTGGCTTAAACGTGGGGACCAGGAATTGGGAAATGCAGTAAGTTAAACATGAATGAAATACATTACTAAGTGCTGGAATCGGTGCCAATTTATGGAAAATATTTTTATATTTTTAAAACCTCTGCAAGCTAAGCTAACACGTTATTTTCTGGGGTGTGTGTGGGCAGAACTTAATGAGTACATGCAGAAATTGCATTGGAGAACCTCTATAAATATCACAAGTAATTATGCACCTATAACCATTGCATTCTGATGCTTTCACCTGAGTGCACAACATTCTGAAAGAAATTATGATCAGCTGGGGAGAGGAAGGAACATTAATGAGAACAAATGAAGGAAAAAATGGAGCTTCTGCTTATAGAAAAATTAGTACTTGCTGCCACATGCACTTTTGGAGGGGTTTTGTTTTTAATAGACATATTCACACAGGAACAGCCGATTACAAGATCTGGAATGCATGAATTACTCAGACTACTATACTGCTACATGCCGCATTGAAATGAGAAAAGAGATGCTGTACGAATGGAAATGATTTGTCTGTGCTTTTCCCCATGGATTATACCAGGGAGGCAGCTGTTTGTACTGCTAACTTCAGATAATCCAAGCCGACATCATGTTCAAAGTGTCCATTTTGGAAAAATTATTAGGTTCTTTGAGATGGTCAGAGCGGCTTTGAAGGATCCAGTGATAGGCAGAAATTCAAGGCTCCTTTCTCCGTTCCGAAAAATCAAAATATTTTGGTTTCTCCAGAGTGTGTCCAAAACAGTTTCTTTGCTTTTCATTCCTCTTCAGCCTCGTCTGGTCTGCAAAAACTTTTCTGAACACTAATGAGTGAGACCTTTGTTTCACGCTAGCTAACCTCTGCTTGGCATGCAAGGCCCAAATAATGGGAAGAATGCAAACTAATCAAAGCAAACAGGCTGCCTATCCAGCCCGCGCCTTGCGTGGTACAAACTCGGTGTCTACAATCCAAATCCGCCCTCCCTGGAGGAAGGCAGGACCCTAGGCAGACAGAGTATCCGCCTGAAGAGCATGGCAGGAACTTTCACAAAAGAATAAACATCATTTAATGTTTAGCAGGATGTTGACTGCTTTGTATCTTACAAAACAAAATTTCACTACCATACAGCCAGAGCTGCAGTCTATTTCCACTCCCTTCTAAACTTGCGGTTTCAGCAATTCCTTTCCAGTGTTGGAAGTAAAAATCACTTACATGAGAAGGAAGGGGGAGAAAAAGCCCAGAAAAAGATAAATGACTAAGTTTATAGTTCAGTCTGAATTAGATTTGTAACTAGTTTCTTTCGATCTGTCCATTATGTTTTTGTTTAACTGCAATATATCTATGCATGCACTTACTGCATTGCAAGTACTGAATGGAAGTTACCAGTTCAGCGAGTTAATTGAAATCGGAGAGATTTCATACAATTTCTACCATCTCACTAAGATCAAGAAGGGACTGAGCAGCCTCTGCGAGCTCCTGGGCGGTGGGAGGAGCGGGTGAGGCAGCAGGTGCAGGTTTCCATGTTCCTCAGAAAAAGCTGCCGGGGAGTCTTTCCACCTTGTATTAAATTGCGTTCTTCTTTCTTGTGGAAACACTGAGAGCTCATTTGGAGCGACACAGGAAAATATAACGGGGAAAATGCAGCGATACCAGGAAACAGAGGTCAAGCAGAGTAGATCTCGAACTTTTTATAAAATGATTTTTGCAAAATTTCAGGAAAAGCAGAGCAATGTGCAGGAAACAGAAGAAGGGGGAATTCTGTTCCAGTGAAAGCATCAAATCTTCCTGTGTTAACGTGCAAGCCAGCCACTGCAGCACTGATTAGTGACTTGTGAAACAAAGAAGGAGAGACCAGAGAAATGACTCTGGGTGATGTGTTCTCAGGGTCTAGCTTCAGGAACTTGCAGAAAATGGAATATAAAAGTAGGGTTAAAAGCAGGTTTCAAAAATCTATCTTGAACCCAGTTAGGTTTAATGTATGGCAGGAAAAGAAACGAGGACTTTGTCACAACCCTGATACTTAGTCTATGCTGCAAGACCCCATCTGGGCTTCTCTGGGCTATAAAATGTGTTAAAACCCTCTTTTACATGTTTACCTTAACAAAAGAAAAGTTGGCTGTTTGGCCAGCAAAAATGTGTCTCGAGCAGGTGCGGAAGGCAGCCCCAGGGCTGCTTTTCAGGGACGTTTCTGTGAGATCCAGGGTAAGAAGCAGCTTGCTGGTGGGCAGGGCTGGGGCAGCGCCGGAGGCTCGAGCCGCTGCCTGCGAGCTGTGGGCCAGGCACGCTCGGGAGGGATTCCCGGAACCTGGGCCTCCAGGGCTGCCTCGCCACCTTCCCTGCCTGTGAACTGGAAAGCACAAAGCTTTCGGAAGTCATCCAAGTGCCTGACCCTGCCTTCAGACTCAGATGTTGAGCCATTTTCTACCGTACGCAATCCTGCAATTAGGTTGCAAAATATTCTCCAGCGGTCAAGCAAAGTCAGCATGTGAGATCTTTAAAACTGCAGGACGGGGAGGATGTGGCTTCTTCTTTTTGTATTAACTTGGAGAAGGGAAAGATCTAATTCCAAAGTTTTTTAGAAAAGAATTCTTTCTCTCCCCAAGATGCCTCATGTAAAAGAAAAACAGCTGGCGAGACCCTGGGACTTCGCTCTTTAGAGGCATTCTCTCTCACGTGGGCAGATCTAGGACAGCTGTGGGAAGGAAGATGCCAGAGCTCCTGAGCTAAGAGATCGAAAATGTAGTTGGTCACGCTCCATAACCTCTGCCAAACAGCTTTCACAGGGCAAAGGCCTGACATCCTACACTAAATACTGCAGACAGCTGAAGAACGGACTAGAGAGCATCCAATGAAACTATCAGGTGAAAGATTTGACGGACAGAAGGAAGTCTTTTTTCACACAACACATAATTAAATTGTACAACTCCTAACTCAATTGTGGAGCTCACAGCTACGGGACGTTATGGGGGTGAAAGTACAAATATATATAGTTCTAACAGTAGTTAGCTACGTTCATGGAGGAGCGGTCCTTTGGTCAAAATGGTCTGAACACAGCCCGTGGCTCAAGAAGCTGCTAAACTTATTACTGCAGGGAATGTGGGAGATAGGCCAGGAAAAGCATCTGCCTACACTCGCCTTCTCTTGCGTTCTTTTCCTGTGCATCTGCGGTGGGGTACTAACGGGACGCTGAGCTAGGCAGACCAAAGGGCCTGGCCCTGCACAGCTTTGCGATGGCTGACGAGGTGAGGAAAGCTGACTTTCGCGCTCAGATCGGCAGCTTAAACAGGAGGCTGGTAGGAGACATCTCAAATGGCTGAACCGTGCAGCGGGAGGGAGACAGGCATGAGGGTACGGATGACGGTGCTGGTAAACCAGCTTGAATGAATATTAAGAGCTTTTAAAAGAGATTTGAAAGGGAGGACCACAGAAATGTCAGTGTTTAAATCCCAGCGCACAGAAGTGAGATCTTTAAAAGTGTATGTTCACTTTTTAAAAAGTGTGTAGAGAAGAAGAGACCCAATGAAATGCTGTGTAGGCACTCTGAAACGCTTTCAGATAATGAACAAAAATACAGGACTTACCATGCAAAATGTCTGAATCATCTTCTACAAAATCAATATCTCTCAAATCCCATTCAGCATAGTTGTCAAACTCCTGTTCAGAGGTGATTAATAAATTGTCACTAACTAGCACTAAAAAATTGGTAACAAGCTTCAACATGCGTAGAAACGCTGAAAGCAGAGATAGTTACTCATACACAGTTGTATAAGGTTCCCTCCTTGAGCAACGTACATCACAGGGGAGCTTTAACTAGGGAATGTGTAATCTGCAGCCCCATGGCTGGAGCTGGAACAGGATGCTGTGACAGGAGAATGAGAAATAATCAGGTAATCTCCATGACTCCCACACCATGGTGGAAATTCTGCTCAAAGGCACAAAAACAACATGCCCCTATACGGCCGAATTCATTACTTCATGTACAGGAGCTTGTTTTGCAACAGGAATTGGGGCCCTGGGCCCACAGCTAAAAACCCTGAAAACAATGCGGGTCTTTCAAGCCATCTTTGGATCCGGCTCATATGTGCTTCTCTCAGGCAAAGGAAAGAGAGAGGCGCTGAAGCTGACCCCTTTCGCTAAGCATCTAATTCACGACATCTAGTCCGCTTACGTAAGAGCCATTCATCGCTGGACATCTGGCTGGTGGCAGCAGGACGGCCCACGGCCCCGACGCAGAGCCAGCGCCGCGCAGACCGCCTGCTAGCAGCTCGCCAGGCTCGCAGCACCACCTCGGTAATTAAATCCTTGCTTGAATCACTCTCTCTCCTGTCCTCTCTTCTAACGTTTTGTATAGGAAGGGTGAAGAGCTATAGGCGGGGGCAAACAAGTGTGCGTCTGCTGAGCTTGCATTCAGTAGCACATTTAAAATAACGGGAGAAGAGAGAGTCTTACCTCCACAAAGTCAGCTCTCGCTGGCATGTACCCTGCCATATCCCTGGAGAGCAAGGAATCAAAGGTAGGCCGTGGGGGATCATCAGCAGCTGAAAAAATACAGGTTTTTAGTTGGTGTGTGGGGCTTTGGGTCTTTTTTCAACCATCTGTAAATAGTTAAATAGTTGTTTCTTTTGCAGGAAAAGTGGGAATAATTAGTTGAAGAAAAACACTCTCATTGGGCTTTCATTCAGCGTCATTTTCAGAAAAAGACCCAAGCTCGTCCAGAGAAAAATGCAGTAATCCGAGATCTTCATCGCATTCTCAAAAGTCAAACACAGAAATTCCAGGTAATAAATAGGTTATAAAATGTAAACTCTACATTGCAGAGCTCAGCATCCCCCTGGCAAACCTCTGCAGATCTCTCGCTCTCAGCGTGCAAGTTCTTTTAGTTAATAGCAACAGGGGTGTTACATCTGCCATCTTCTGGGTGCCATTTGCAGAGAGGTGCAATTAAAGCTATACAACTCTGAATTTTTACAGTGCCTCCCAGCTGAGGAGCTCAGTGTTTTACAGACAGTCATGGACCAAAGCTCACAACACGCTCGTGAAGGAGCTAAGCATTGTAAGTCCCACGCTACCGATAAAGCAAGCTGAGGCACAGAGAGTTTCTCTTGGCCCAGGTCACATACAAAAATCAATGACAGCCAGGGACAGAACCAAAACTGTCAAGCTCCCACCGCTTTAGCTCCAACCACTTGATCGTGAAACTGAAACCCCCAGATACCAAGCAATCTTTTTATCCAGCCATTCTGGGGAGCTTTATAATGGAACAGCTGCGAGACTGGGGGAATTCTAAAGACGTTAAATTTCAGGAAAACTGAAAATTTGTTCAATTGCTGAAGTTTAACATCCACTTTTTAAAAGGCAGTTTTAAAGAGAGAGGTGTGAACTCAGCCTAGTTTAAAGGGAATGATTTTATGACAAATCACTTCAGTGGTTAGGCCTGGTACGCAGCGGATAATCAGGTGAAATGTTTTCAAGGTAGAAATCCCTTCTCAGTTAAGATTTCTATGCAGGGTCTGGACAAGAAAAGGAACCACCCCAGCATCAGGGTGAGAACTCACACTGGTATCTACCTCGAAGGACACGCTGTTATACCCTGCCACGTGTGAAGTAGCTTGGAGGTGGCTCGTCCTTTAAGTGCACGTGCACACCCAGGCTTTTGCTGCGGTGATTTCTGTGAGTGACCACGTCCACTGGCTGCGCAGGAACTTCGGGTTTCGAGAACCTGATGTTTGTAGCAGGCCACTCTGTCCCCTCCCTGTCCCCACTGAACTGGCAGTCTTGTTTATTTGATACACCAACAATTTAATACAGTGTGAAGAGAACCCTGCGACTAACATTATTCAAGTTAGCCATCAGCACAAGCTCTCCTTCTGGGAAGGAAAGCAAACTGCACGTGTGGTGCACGCCTTTCTCCAAAGGCTGCTCGTTCCAGTTTTGGAAGGGCAGAGACCTTGCGGGGAAGCTCCCTGCGCCTGCTGGTGGGCAGGGGATACTCACGGTGGAAAGGAATGGCTGTTTCGCTGTGCTGCGCCTCCTCCGCCTGCTTCAGGTTCAGTAAGGTAGATGCAAACAAGGGATTGTTGATAAAGTGTTTCATATAATGTTTCTCACACTCCTCCTTGGACTTTGTACACATCTGGTTGGCCACGTCCTGCCTGAAGTGGGGAGAGGGGGAGGCTTAATCGAAGAACACAAACATTGAGGGTTTTTTTTGTTTCTCTAGTGGGAAAAGATAATTTTGGACAAGAGATTGATGACAGTGTGTGCAGAGAACTGATCTGTGATGATGGCTGAATTCACGTTTTGCGTACTAACACTGAGCCAAGACTCACACGTTTGATACAGCGCTGGGGAGCACTTTTCTGGTGGTCACGAGCAATGCAATTCACTGTCTTGACATGAGAAACTCCCTGGCTGATGGAACATACCAAATCTTTTACATGCTTGAAATTTAGTGTTGCTATTTAAGAGCTTCTTGTACATTTTACTGTCTCCAGGTAATGGTAAATTCAAAGTCCAGAAGTGCTTTCTGCTTCTCAAGTTTCCCTTGCAATTTTAACTGGGTAGTGCTTTCACCTTTCCTGTAGTGATGTTAAACAGGTTTTTTTTAAGCATTGAAATGGTTGTACAAAATACATTCTAGAAACCTTTGCCAAACTTTCTTGGAAAAGTGGTTGACTAGAAACATGAAGTATTTTGTCTTAATAGAATGGCTGTGTAAGTTGAGGACTTAAAAGAAAAAATAAAATCCACCAGCAGCAATCATTTTAATTTCTGTTAAATTGAAAACTGGATGCAAGGGATTCCAGGGAGAAAAGTCAGTTTTTCCTTTATTTGGTAAAGGCTGAAAAAAGCCAAGTGTTTAAGGAAAAAGTTAAGATTACTTGTATTGCTAAGTAGGGCAATGCGTACTAGGCAGCATACTTGCAGAACATAACTGCAACCAGTTTTCAGTCTTAATCTTGACAGCAAAGTACATGTAAGAACTCACAGTTCTGTTTCAGTGAAGTCTGGAGTTCTGTATTTTAATACAGCTAGTTTTTCATGAAGGAGAAGAGAGATAACTCATGACTAGAAATCTCCTTTATTTACAAATGCATAAAAATCCTGTAGCAACTACGGAAATCAACTTAACAGAACATAATGTAAAAATATGAAGTATTTCCAGTGCTCTATCCTAAATATGACAGAGAAGCAGAAAACCTCCAAAAATAACAATACCTAGCCAGTCAACCGTCAGCAAACCAAAACCACACAAGGTAAGAAATGTTGGTTTTTACATAGGAGTAAACTGAGGCACGGAAAATCTCATGCAATAGTTGAGCTCCTTCAAAACCTAGTGACCTTAATGCGAATTGAGGGAACTTTGTACTTCACTGGAGGTGCCCTGCACCTCACAAGAACCCTTTAACAATTTCCTTGTATATCTAACAGCAGATTCGAAAACAGAATCTGCTCCCCCAGTCTTCCACTTTAGCTGCTAAATTAGTGTCTCTCTCACAATAAGCCATCGAACATTCAGTGTGCACCGACGTATTCAACAGTAAAATCCAGTGAAACGAAAGGAAAAACTGCCCCTCATTCACTGACGTTGGCCACTAAATTCTCACCAGTTTCCAAATCCACAGTCCATCACAGCTTCCAGGAGCGCCATCTCCTCTTGCGCTGTCCAGTTAGGATCCAAGACAGGGAAATCGGAAGTCTAGAGAGGAAAAAAGCAAATCAGACTGCTATGATCCTCTGTTATAATCGATCACACGAAGAGCAAAGATGATCTAAACTACAGGGCAACATGGTATATAATACTGGTAGTTCTAAACTTCTACTGTGGCGCACAAAACCTGATCAAATAATTGTTGAATTATTTAGGGCATTGGTTATCAACTACCGCAGAAACTAGTTTGTCGCTACAGATCTTCTGAATATACTGTTACACGTTGTATCTACCAGCTGTAACTCAACAATGTCATGCTATGAAACACAACAAAATTTACTGAAGACTTTTAAAATTATTAATTTTGGGGGAGGAAAAACAAGAATAGACAAACAGAAGTTGATTCACATGGTTGAAGAACTGGAAGCCTGGTGAGATGCACTGTGCTATCTAGGCACAATAGAAAAATGTAGCTTTAAACATCTCCACTATTCCATTATGTTCCAGGTGGGTATTTTTCTTTGCTCTCAAGGAAGACTTTTTCTTTTTTTATAGTTCTAAACCTCTGAATCAAAGAATTGTATCACTCAACTTTTCAATGTAATGTTAGTAAGCAAGGGTCCAACTCCTGGGAAGTTATGCAAGCTCAAGATGGAGTAGGTGTTATCTAAAAGGAATATTTACCATTATCTCGTAAGTATGATCGCTTTGATGTTTCTTGTATTCAAATCCTCGTGTGAAACACTGTAGAACACAAGATTAGCATTATGTTAATCTCCGAGTTCTGCCCTGAACACATGTGGACTGGTCCTGTCTTTCCTGGTATTCTCTGACCACTGGGTATCCAAAACTGACCACTCGATATGCTCAAAAAGATACTCAGTTTTTCTGATTTCATTTTAGAAAAACGTAAAATGGTAGAAAAACCTTTGTTAAAATTGTGTTAAATCGGTCTGTATCTTACTTGTCTTTTGCACCCAGACATAACTCCTGTGAATCGACATTTTTGGTAAGTATTTATGGCAAAGGTAGGCAGGTGAAGGCAGCTTGTGGTGGTTCCAGGAAGAGAGCACAGAGCATTTCTTCAGTATTGAAAACATTTTCCCTTTAATCTTGGTTTTCTGTTTAAGAAGCACCAGCATGGTTTGCAGCTATTTTCAACCGTTAAATTTCTGGTTTTTTAAATACAGGTGAATGAGCGAAATTTATCCAACATACAAAATACAGGTTTGTGTGTTTTGTACGCATCTGAGCACAAGGCTAAGCTCCTTTTTCACATTTAGAGGTTTTTGCCATTTTTCAGTCATGAATAATGCAACCTTATTTACTTAATAATTAAAATCAGCAGTACTTTCTGTGGTTGTCGGATCACACACCTAATTCTTAAAGAACTATATCTGGTCACAAACAATTATTATCAATATTGCAAACTTTCCCCAAATTTTCTGTTCCATTTGGGAGGAAAAAACCAACGTGTGGTGACAGGGAAAGGGTGTTTCTTGCTGGCTTTTCTTTTCCATGCCATAAAAAAGGACAGAAGGGATACCTCTCTAGACATGCAGCGGCATGCTCCGTTACACAGTCAGGCTGACTGCATGTCTTTAGGTAGCTTTGGCTGCCTTCACAAAGATCTCTTTCAGCTGCTCGTGCCTCAGCTCTTCAGCCTCCAACCTTTTCTTTGTCATTTCCCTGTCCCTGAGCAAATAAGTGTGTTGATACAAGTTTATAAAGACCAGTTATTAATGTGTTCATGGAACAGCTTGGCACCCGACAGGCCTTTGATGACATTCTCATAGAAATTAATGCCTTTGCTTTTCTCCTTGCACTCACCTGCAAACACAGGAGGAAGGGAGGAGGCCCACACTCAGCACACTTAACGTAGGGCTCTGTGAGGTACGAAGAGCAACCTCGGCATGGAGGCTTATCGAAAGGGTCATCTGCGAAGCCAAAAGTTAATCTCATGTAACACAAACAAGGCACTGGTTTTGCAATCACCTAAATTCACTTGTGCCCAGTAATTCTAAATGAACTCAGCCATATTTTACCTTTTTCCCACTGCAGCTTCTCCAAATTTCTGTTAAAAGTTCCTTGCTCAGCTAGGGTTGCAAGAGAGATGTTGGCACGGCAACCACGCTAGACCGGATACACTGAGGGCTAAACCTTGACATGTGCAACGGACTCAAAGGAAAATCCTCTCTGCAGCAGCCTCCTGGTACGACTCAGCAGCGATGCCAGGAGCTGGATCCAGTGCCCATGCCCATGTTCTGCACTGATGAGCAGACCCAAGGCCTTCTGTGTGAAGAACACTGCACAGACAGCTGCCCTCTCCCCCCCACCAGCCTCCAGCCTGACTTGTAAAACCTACTGCTGCGCTTGCAAAGGCATCAACAAGATTGTTCTGTGTCCTGACCAAACCTCAGGCTCTGCTCAGTTTGCTGAACGAGGAATGAAACACTGCTCTGCAAGTTTTTCTCATTTTGTTCATTGCAAAGTAGACAAAATAAACAGACTGTCAAGTTACAAGTCTCATTTTTTCAAAAAAAATGGATTTGAACTAGCCCAAGTATAAAAAGTAGATAGCAAAAAAGACCTGAATTGCCACCGAATCATTCATGTACTCATGCTCTTGAGAATTTGATCAAAGAAGTGACCCAGTGGACCAAATACTCCTGGTTTTCTGTCTCTCTCCCCGAGATGGCTGCTAATGCCTGTAAACAACGGCAAACACTTTCCAAATGTCATCTTCTGGTACTTACTACCGAAGGAGGCCAGGCGCTCCATTCCTCTCCCGCGGCGGTGTGCTTGCTCCTCTGAGTAAACCCGTCTTGCCTAGCAGCCTTGTCCCGTACGTCCAGAAAGGGAACGCTCTCCCTGCAGACGTCTCTCACGCAGCCCTCGCAGACGAGATCCTCCCAGAGCGTCCTGAAGAGAGAAGCAACAAGGCTGTCAGCAGCCTTTGTAACAGGGACTATCTGTGCGTGAGAAGAAACCAGACGCGGAGAGACGGGCTACAGCACAAGCGGCGAGGTGAAGCGAGGGGGACCGAGCCTTTCCGTGGGGGTGCATGCGCTGTGCAGAGCGCAAGGAACAGCTGTTGTACAAGAAAGTGTTTCACACCTCCAGCCAGCACCGGGAGGAGAACGAACAGGTTAGAGGCGGCATGGACACAGCGGTGGGGAAATCTACTGTGCTCCTGTCAACTACATTTTCAGTGTTGACTGTGTGGCAGCTTCCACGAACAGGCCCGATTCAGCAGCACCTGTACGGTGAGGTCCTAACTGCTGGCCACCATCGGGGAATTGAGCCGCTTTCCGTTGTGGGATCTCCAGCACGTCTCACTTTCCCAAGGTATTTTTGCTGAGAAAGGCTCAGGCTTCTCACTTATTGAAATTCATGTTTCTCTTTCCAGACTTTTCTCCTCCCTGCACCACGTGGAGGCACGGTCCTGCGTCCAGGGACGCCACTGGAGCTGTGCAGCCCCTCCACGCAGATGGCAGGCGCTTCAACCCAGCTACGCATCCCTGCACCTCCGCCCGGATCCTCAGACAACCCAGAGCAACCTCCAGGCTGAACTCCTCACCCCGTGCCCGTAAGCGGCACCGCACAGCCACCCCTGCACTCACTCCACTCTGCGAATCCCAAACCACCGTGGCCTGGTCTACAGGGCTGCTCGAACCCAGGCACCACCGACGCGCCGGCGCAGCAGCACCGCAGCACCCACTCCCCACGTCCCATGTCCCACTCCCCCATAGCCCCATATCCCCACTCCCTATATCCCACTCCCCGTATCCCCAGTCCCTCACATCCCAATCCCCACTCTCCATATCCCCCTCCCCCATATCCCCACTGCCCCAGATCCCTAATCCCCACGTCCCATGTCCCACTCCCCATAGCCCTACTCCCCCAGATTCCTAATCCCCACGCCCCATATCCCACTCCCCATAGCTCTACTCCCCCATATCCCACTCCCCATACCCCTAATGCCAACTCCCCCATAACCCCACTCCCTATATTCCACTCCCTATAGCCCCACTCCCCCATATCCCAGTCCCCACTCCCCATATCCCCACTCCCCCATATCCCAGTCCCCACTCCCCATATCCTACTCCCCATATCCCTAATCCCCACTCCCCCATATCCCCACTCTCCCATATCCCCACTCCCCATATCCCACTCCCCATAGCCCTACTCCCCCAGATTCCTAATCCCCACTCCCCATAGCCCCACTCCCGTCCAGCCCTGGAGGACCCTTCTTCCCATCACCGCCAGGCGGCGCCCTCCGCCTTGCCCGGCCCCGCCCCAGGCAGGCCCCGCCCCCTCCCGGCGTTATCCCGGCCCATGAGGCGGCTGTGGGAGCGCCCGCTCCCCCTCCCCGCTTCCCCCGCCCCGGAGCCGGCTCCTCCCCGCTATGGTACGGTCCCGACCTCCCCCTCGCCCCTCTCACCGGCCGGGCCGGGCCGGGCCGGGGTCCCCGCCGCCTCTCACCTCAGGCCGGGCGGCGGGTAGGCCCCGCGCCCCACGGCCCCTCCGCGGCCGCGCCCCGCCGTGCGCGTGCGCCAGTGCGTGCGCGCCGCCGCCAGCCCCGCCCCACCCCTCCGCGGGGCTGCCAGTGCGGGGCGGGGGGGGGAGCATTCGCCCGCCGTTCCTCTGTCTGTCCGTCCCCCGGTCGGTCGGTTCGGCGGGCGCAGGGTGCGGTGCGCAGCGCGGGAGGCCCCGACGGCCCCAGCGCGGCCCCGGGCGCGGCGCTGAGGGACGGAGCCTCGTTCCCGCGGCGGTAGCGCCTCAGCGCCCGGGTGGCTCCTGCCGGCGCGGGCGGCTCCGCCAGTGGGGTTGCTGAGGCGGTGAGGGCAAATCTGGGCTGAATCTCGCTCCGAGGGCTCGCCAGCCCCTGCCCCTCTGCCCGTCCTGCCTACGGGATCGTCTCCTGGCCGTCTCCCACGGACACGGCGGCTGTCCTGGTGAACTGGGTGCAGCGTGGGCCTGGGCTCCGTGGGAACCCCCCGTCGGAGGGCTCTGAGTGGGGCTGAGCGAGTCCTGCGTGGCCTAAAACCCTAAAGCTCGGGGGTGGTTGCGGCCTGCACAGCCAACCTGGCACGGTGGCAACACGCACCGCACCGCTCGTCACCGCTGCGGTAGCCCCGTGTGCTGCGTTGTGTTCCCGTGGGGACAGGGTACTCGCTCAGAGCCTGGTCCGATGGTAACAGCAGCGCTGACAATTAAAAAGTGGTTTAATGGAGGTATAAGTAGATTCTCTGTATGCTTATTGTGCCCTGGTGCTGGGAAATGTAACTGGTATTTCATGGGTTTCAAGTGCTTACTCTTGGGCGCTGTTCTTGCCGTAAACTCGACCTGGAACGCCTCGCATGGCCGCGGCTGTGTCTGCCCCACAAAGCCTGGTGACCCCATACCTCTTCCACAAAAAGCTCCCATCATTGCTGTTCCTGTGTGACTTTTTAATGCTGTTTTTAGATACTAATTTTGTGTGAGATTCCTCTGATGCTCCTCGGAGCGTGCATGATGTTGATTTAGAGGAACAGGGTCTGCATCACTGGGGGAAGTGGTAGATTGTTCTCTGCGAGGCTGGAAGGCTGCTTCTATTCATTTATGCAGATTCTGAAGCATTTAATGCTTTGCGTGGGAACTTGAGATGAGAGCTGTTCTCTGTAGCGGACAGGTGTAGCCTCTGGCAGTTCATATCTGAGAGCTGAAGATTACATTAGATACAAGTACATTGGAAAGAGATGAGAGGTTCATTTTGTATCAGCACATGAAAATGTGCACCTACTCAGACCTAGGCAAAGGCTAAAGCTCAGTCATTAATATCTGCATTTTTCCTGTTGAGGCTGGAGGAGAAGCTCTGGTATCCTGGGATGAGTTTGCTCCTTGTCTGAACTGTTTAACTGCAAGACTAAAAATACTGGAAATTATTTCCTTTTCCTTTTGCCCAGGCCCCAAATGCATGTGAAAAATTGTGGGGAAAAAAAAAGAATTTGAGAGAGGCGGAGTTTGGAATGTCAATGAAATATTTATTGCTTATGCTAACAGGTTTTTCCTGTATCTGGGAATTAAAATAAGAATCTGGGTGGTTAACAGAAGGAATCAGCATATGGGTGTCTTCTCAAAAGTTGCTTTCTGCTGTTTCCAGTAAGTGGTGAGGGAAAGGTGATGCATCTTCACAGGTAAAAAGGATGTTCCTCTGACGCTTGCAGCTTTTTGTGCATAGGTTTCATGGATGACAATGATTTTGGATCTTCTCCTGTAAGAGTCTTGCTATTATGCGTCTGTCTGGCAAGGAAAGAAAAAATATTCATGAGGAATGTTGAACAGCCCCACTCCCGGAGTCGCGCACGCATGCTGGCGTTTTTCAGATCAGTAATTTAGTGGTGCGACATCTCCTGGCTGAACTAAAGTTACAGCGTGCCTGATGTCTCCTGGGGGGAGCGATGACGTAAAAAGTCTTTTGCCGTTAGTCTAAGTGGTTTTCAGCTTAGTAGAGGCCCAAAGGTTTTACTACCTGATGGCTGTTCAATGGCTTGTGTGAAATGGCTCTTAAGGGTCTCAGTTCAATTTCCGAGCCTCTCGCTGTAGCACATTTCTCACTACAGTCACAGCCCAAGAAGATCCAAGTGGATAATTTGTAATGAGTAATGTGCTCACATGCTGCCTTTTTCTACTCAGAAGTTTTAGCAAATGAGGTAATTTTCATTTGCTATTTGAAATGATTTACCAATTATTTCTGCAAATTGAATGCTCTCAAGCACTTTGTTCTGTGTGTGTGATATCCAGAGGGCTTCTTGTGTGTCAATAGGGCTAAGCTCTCCAGTCCCACTACAAGGCAGTTGTTAGAGCTGGGTGACAGACAAGTAACTGGATAAGCTGAAGTTAAGTGACCTGATCCCAAGTCACAGCGAGAGGTGGGAGTAGAGTATAACTGTTCAACCTTGGCAGTTCACTTTGTGGGGTAGGAAGCACAAGATTCAATAATTTCTTCATGAAAAGGCACCTTAATAATTCAGGTTTATTTAATTTTTTGAAGGGGAAGGGATAGGACTATCTTCAAGCACAGTAACTGTTGCTTAGGTGCACCTATGTGATGGGTGCACTGACCCCTTGACCAGGTCGGTGGTGGTTTGGTGCAGGCTCTGGAGGAGGTAAAGCCCTGAGCTGTAGCCGGGCCAAAACTCCTCTGGTTTCAGTCTGTTCTCTGAAAACCTACAACGGAGCAGAGTGACACGGTGAGCGCTGATGCATATGAGCTTGCAACACCGATCATGTGATCAGCTCGTGAATAGTGGGCTTTTCCAAGCCTCATTTCTTAAGGAACAAAGAAAGTTGTGGGTACAAAGAGTCTCGTGCGTACCTTTCCTATCACATATAATTTGACTAAAAGCCAACCACTTCATTCTGTAAATATGACAGCTTAAGCGAGCCTCCTTTGAGCTCTCCCTGCTAGGCAGTGTGGCTGCATGGCGGTGATCCCCCCTTGAGCTGGGATGCCCCTGGAGATACACTGCTCGAGGCAGAGAGATCTTTCATCAGCGGCAGATCTTTGGTAAGCGACTGATTTCACCCGTAACCCCAGCGAGTGGCTGTCTAGTGTGGAATTGCCAGCTGCCAGGGTAAACTACAAGTGTGATAGCTTTGATTTTTGCCTTGATAACTTTGATTAGTGCTGAATTGATGCTAATGAAACATTCATATATAATCCTTTAGACATAAACTGTTAATCAGTTCTGGGGCTAAGTCTGCATCCAGCTGCACCTAGGCTCCTCTCTGAGAAGGAGTTTAGAAAGCAGTGGGGTCCATTCTGAGCCTCGGGGCTCAAGAGGAGGGTCTTCCATACCCTTTTGTCTCAAATCTCTCTGGGAGTGACTGTAACTCGCTTTTCAATTATGTGTTCCTTCCATGTAGTAGTTAACAGAGTGAACCTTGCCATCAAACTTTAGGTCGCATTCTTACAACGTCGTATTAAAACCACTTTTGCCAAAAACCTTTTGACAGTGGTTCTTTAAGTGATTCTACATTAGGACCTGTGACAAATTAGCGTAGTTGGCAGCATCTTAAATCAGGATTTGCGACACCCTGAAACCAGGTTGCCCTGTGAAGAGCAGAATGGATGAGCTGCGTACATCCTCCCCGTGCCAACAGGCCCAGCTTTGCTCCTGTCTCACTTGGCTCCCTCCCGTCTCCGGCTGCCAGCCAGCATGGCGATGGCTGAGCCCACCCCGGCGACAGATTTGGCTGCCTCCTTCCTACCAAATGAGGTCTTCACTTGGAAACTTGCTTGCATTGAGGCCTGCTATCCCTTGGTCAAATTTGGTTGACACTGACCAGTAGTACCTGGAGAAGGGAGGCTGGGAGTCAGACGCAAAGTTCCGGTGGCTTCTGCTTTGTGCCCCTCAGAATCAGGCTTAGAAGTGTTGCTCTTCGGTCCTGCACCGGGGCGCAGGCTGCAGACAGGCTTCTGCTGCTCCTCTGGATGCAATTGATCCTGCCAGGGCCCAAGCGCTCGGGAAAGAAGCAGAAGCAGTTAGGGGTGTGGAGGGGATGGTGGGGAATACCAGCTGTTCAAAACTGAAAAAAGGCTACGTGTTTCTGGAGTGGTGAATGTTACAGGATTTTTAGGCACCAAAGTAGTAATGCTTTACAGAAGGAAGCTGGCATATTGCAGCCTCTGATGTCTTTTGTTCGGAGTATCTCCCTTTTGTACATAGGCTCTCAACCAGCATGCTGAAGTGGTTAATCCTGCAGCCCAGAAACCTGGAGAGGGTTACCTGTCCTTGGGAAGTCTTGCCTCTTCTCTTCCACCCCAAAACTGTTCTTCCTCTGGCATCAGGAGTACCTCTCCCAGCTGGCCAGCAGCTGCCCATGCACGAGAGCACAAGCTTGTTCTGGGCTGCTGTTTGACAGAATTGCCTCACACTGACAGCAGTAATTTGGGAGCAGTTGATTGCAACCAAAAATCAACTATGCGTCTTGCAAACCAGTAGCTGGGTTGCTGAGAGGCTAATGAATTACTCTGCTGCTAATTTCTGCTGAGAAGGAGGAACAAGGTTTCTTCTAGGAAAGGCAATGTCCTGATAGATGAAGAAGTCTGAGATGGTTGCACTCAGCATAGTACAGTGAATTCAGGTCTGCAAACCTCAGACTGTGTGTGTTTCTTGTCTCGCTATACTGAGCACACAGCTTCTCTCCATATCTGTAAGGACAGTTCTCCCTTCCTGAGAACTGTTTCAACTCATTGGTCACACTTACAAGGCTGTATTCAGGTGTGGGGGGTTAAGATGAGAAGCTATCAATCATGTTCAAAAACTTACCAGGCAGAGAATTGCAAATATAGCAAGCACGATACAGGGTATTCCAAAGGCTAGCAGGATGTAAGGGGTGACCACTTTTACGACGATATGTAGTTTTTGTCTGTTCAGCATATATTTGTCTCGTGTGGATGGTTTTCCCTCTAAAATGAGATGGAGAAGAATATTTCAGATGTGTTTACAAGTCTTTGAGAGTTCAAAATTTTCTTGATTTTGGTTGGGTTGGGCTAAGTTAGGTGGACCCAAGCAGAGGAACAATTCAGAGCCTCCTGTAGGCTTTCACAGGAAGCTGTAAATCTCTCTAGAATCTAACAAACTTTTTACTTTAAAACATTGCAGATATCTTTCAGTTCCTGCCTGGTCCCCAGATGAAACGGGTGCGTAAGGCCAGTCACAGTAGTAAGGCTTGTAACTTCCCGCTGAAGTCGGGTGAGGTTTTTAAGAGAAGCCAGGAGCCCTTGTGGGGCACACTTGAATGCGGGTAACTCTTGTGAAAGTCAATGCTTAAATACTGTTTTCTTGTTACAGCCATGGATTCACAAAGCACCTGGGCCAGTGCGTTTATTGGTCGAGGCAATACTGCTATTGAATAGAAAATTGCTGTTTGGGAGAGCTTCGTCAAAGGTGTGTGTGTGAAAGCCAGGATCTTTTTCTGTCCTTACGTCTACTGCTGTGCTGCTTTTGTGGCTCTGGAGGGAGAATCGGTACTTACTCTGTAACATTTGGTTTTCTTGGCGCACGTGCAGGACAGTCAAACCCGCTGCAGAAAGTTTCAGCCTGGGCAGCTTTGCTGCTGTAACACAATTTGATATCCCTGGTAGAATCACTGGAAGTAAAAAGAGGTTTTAAAACCAGATGTTTGTTTCTGTTTAAACTGAAGAACCAGAAATAGTTGAAGACTAGAGTTACTTGCACGCTGACACAGCTGGCTAGAGGTGGCAGTGTACCTGGCAATTTGCAGCAGAGTACTAGAGACAGTTACCTTTCTTGCTTGTATGCAATTTTCCAATGCACAGAATTTTTTTCTGCGTGTGTTAATATTGGAAACTTTATTGCCAAAACATCCTGGCCCTCGCAAAAGAAGGGAAAACAACAGCAATGAATTGTTTCAAAACCTGAAGCTTTCAATAATGTTAATTCTGGATCATTACTTGTTGGTTTTTTTTGTAATACAAAGGGACAAACAGTTTTTTTAATAACTGCTAGGGTATCAGCTGTGTGAAATTGAAGACTGCCATCCTCTGACATACCTAAACACATATTTGCTGCGTTCAACTTTTTACCTTTTCCCTTAAGAATAAATTTTCCCTGAAGCTTTTTCCTGTGGCGTGTTAGTAAAGCACAGGTGTGGCCGATAGCGGGTTTCCTGGCTGCACTGGTGACGACTTTGAGGCCCGGCCGGGTACGTTTCTCTGCTCTCTGGTCTGTCAGATCTCCATGCACCGTCTCCAAATACAGCAGATTTACTTGCATGGGGCTTTGAAGACTAAAGCATTCCAGAGTGATGAGTTTTCGGGTCCTGTTTAACTTCGCCTTGGTTGCTGCAATCCCAGGGGCTGGAAAAGGAGAAGAAACATTAGAAATGGCTTCTTTTAAATTATTTGCGGTTCTTTTGCGAAAGGTTCAGGCCAGCACAGTTAGCTGTGAGGGACGTACTGCTGTAAAGGACCTTCAGAGACAGCTCGCTGTTAATGCTACAGTGAGGAGAACTCAAGCAGGCTCTCTGTGCATCATCCCTTTGGTCGTTCTTTTTTGTTGGACTAGCTTTATTGTTAAAGCCCAAGCACAGCAAGTTGTTGCACTCCAGAGGACAATATTCACGCTGTCTAACTTGATAGTAGCGTAACTACCTGTGGGCAGCTCCCTGGAGAGTCGACAGACCCCTCTGGTCGGGGTCCCTGTTGCCCAGGGGGCCAAAAGGCTGTGTGCGAGCCGAGGCGCTCAGATGCTGAAATCTGTAAGTTTCAGATTTTGTGCGTAATTACTGATGGCAAGTGACACCAACCCATCAAAGGTTACTATAATGGTCTCTGTGTTTTTTAGCAAAACAGAGCTAAAACTTTGCATGACCTCTTGTGTCCTTTTTGGTCAGGTGGCTGAGGAATAGCCGAGACAGCTGAAAACGTTAACCACGGCATTGGCAGCCCTGACAGCTTTCCTCTGCTGTTGGCTCCTTACCTTGCAGGAAGATGTTCAGGCTTCTTATTCCACCAGATGGTTCTGAGGCATTTTCCACATGACATTTGTAGTCTGTGGGGTCTGAGGGAAAGGAGGGAAGGATCAACTGCTTTGAATTACAATGCGTAGTTAACTCAGTACTACCGTCTTTTAGTAACTAATTTTAAATGTCAGCGTTTTGCTGACAGCAGAGGTGCAAGAATTTGAGGTGAGGGCACATGGATTAAAGACTTAGTTCAGCATATGGTGGAGGAGAGGAAGTTAACATACAAAGATATATTTATTCCTAATATTACAGAAGTTAGTCTCTTACGAAATTGTTTTATTCAGTTAGAACTTACAAGTATGTGAACTCACCTTTTCTGTCGCGATGGTTGTGCACAAACACTAAGCTAAATATTAATATTGTGAGCATAATCACGTCTTATCTTGACAATCTTGAAGCCCTTTTTATCTTTACTGCTTCCTTTGAGTAACGTTGTAAAAGTGTTCAAGCAGATAGCAAGCGGATTAGTAGAGACTGCTGAATAGCTCTGTAATCGTATATTGCTGTTCAAAACTCCTGCACCTTTAACCTGGTCAACATACGGAGGGTTTAAAGTTAGAGCCGTGATTCACTGTAGATTGTTTTAATTTCTAGTTTTGATCCTGTCAGGAGAAATGTGGAAATTTGTAAAAAATGGACCTGAAAAAAACCTCTGTCGGTCAAACCTCCTTTCAGTAGGTACGTCGCAGATTAACACCGGTCCTGAACACGAGTCCCAGAGTTAAGCACTCAGGTAAATGCGGCGTCTCGAGGGAGAGCTCTCCAGCCCACGCTGCGGTCCTGGTGCAGACTGGAGACAGCTGGTTGCCAGGGGGCTGAGCTCCTTCTAGAATTGGTTGCCATGGCAGCCGCCCCATTGCTGAGGGGCAAACAGAACCCGTTCCTAAAGCCTTCTCCCCCGAAGAGAGGGTCCTCAGCGTCCTCTGCGGAGCTGCTGGGGGCTTGAACCTGCCCAGATCCCGGCCAGGCGTGGGCCCAGGGCGAGCCTTGGTGCACAAGCGTGGCTAAATACGCCATGCCGCTTAGGTCGAGTAAAACCAGCGCCGTGTAATCCCTCCGCTGGCATCACCTGCCCTCACAGGTCTCTTGTAGAGACAAGCCTTCCCACCTGCTCGGGGAGGCTCTGAGTGCTGCGAAGGATCGCAAGCGCTGGCAGCGATTTCCTCCAGAGCCCTGGCACAGGGAGAAGCGATGCCAAGCAGACTGGTCCCAGCCCATTTCGAGCAGACAGGTCCCAGCCCATTTTGGGCTTCTTAGATTGTTGATGAAGCCTAAAACTGCTTAGGAAATGAGGGTAGCCTCTGCTTAGGTGCCGGCCCCGGGGCAGGTTGCTCCCAGGAGCGAGGAGGGAGCTACACGTGCCGTGGGGTGAAATGCAGTGGCTCTCAGGGGCAGCTGTGCCCACCAAATTCAGAGGCTGTACATAAAGGCAGCATCCAGAAAGAAGTGGGAAAAGTATCGGGCTGCTGTCTGCGGGTTTAGTCAACAAGTCCCGGTGAGATTTCTTCAGGCCGTTGGGTGGATCGTTTTTGGAGAATGGGCATTTTCTATATTAGACACAAGGTGGCGATGGAAATCACTTTTTCCTCTAAAGCCTCTGGCTTTTAAATGCTGAATAGCCCCAGGTTTATGTCCCCGACCACAGAAGGAAGGACAGAATATTGCTGTTCTATCTAAAATAACCCCTGACATTTCAAATGACTGATACTGTAGAGGCTCAAGAAGACGTTTCTGTAAGCACTGATAATGCCAGAAGATGTTTAAGTTTAAAAAGAGAGCAAATGGAGTGGCAAGGGCTTGCATGTTGATATTTATTTTGCATACCTATTTCATTTAGATATTCATGGTGGGTAAGGATGGATTGTAGTATAACTGTTTAATATTTACAATCTATCAGGTGGTACAAAAACCAGATTCTCTTTGCACTTCCCTCTGGCAGTTTTTTTTATTTTAGTGTATTCAGCTGCTTTAGTTCAATGACTTTTTCATTGAATGAAAAAAAAAAAAAAAACTACTCCACTGTCATAAAAGTGTGAAAAGGTAAAGTAGTTCCAGAATCTCAGCTAGCATGGCTAGTGGGAGGAACATTTGATCTGCTCCATCCCTAGGAGGGCTTCCTGATAAATTGGCCCTCATATTTACGATTGTGTTCAGTATTTTTCTGAAGTGCTGTGTTTGTTCATAATTGACATCCACTTACCATGAAATGCAGCTTGACAGCAGCCATCAAGAGTGAGTGTAGAAGAAGGATACCATTCAGCATTTGCCAGTGTAAAAAAAAAAATAAGAATGTGAATCTTCCTGAGAAGTATAAAACCCCACACAATCCCCCCCCGCAAGTGTAGTACAAAGAGTATGCAGCAGCAAATCAACACATGTAAGTGCTTACCCAGTGAAATGAATCTTTTATTTTGGAAATAGTATATTAATGCAAAATGAAATAAAAATGTTCACTCACATTTCTCTGCTTGTGAAATGTGGTGCACAGATCTCCAAGGCAGACCTGCTAGGATCCTTTACAGAGGAGGAGTTCATCATCTTGTCAGTAGGTGTATTCTTGCTCAGCTGATCAGAAACGTCTTATCCAAAGATTCTTTAAAAAGAAAGTTTGGATGAGACACTTCTGTATCCTTTTTTTTAAGCATATTTCCATACTTGCTAATTTTTATGCAACTTTCTCAGGATAGAAATCATTAGGAATCCAAAATTCCTCATCCTGTAAAACTTCAAAAATATTTGAAAGATGATTTGGTTATTAATAATTTCAAACAACTAAATGTTTAATGCAGGTATGCAATACCGTTACTAAATGTTCACCATCCCATCTACAGAGCTCAATTTCGCTTTCTGATTAGTTCTGCTGCTTCTCTTCCTGGGCTGGGAATGCCGAGACGAGCCTAACTTTGCCGTTAGACAAGACCATTTCGGGGGCTTCCTGAAGCTGTAGCAAAACTTAGGACCAGTAACAGCACGTCTAGTGGAGCGAGGTAGTGATGGCAGCTAACCTGCTAGCTGGAGAGGATGAGGTATTTTGTTAGTGATTAACCTTGAAAACAGGCAGATATTGTCAGCGTTGCGAGGATGAACATTTGATTTCTGCTGTTTAATATCTTCTGTAACATTTTCTAAATAGCTAAAACATGATTTTGCTTTAAAAAGCTGTCTGACCTTTTTCTCTTTTGCTTGTCTGCCAGGACGTGAGTTGTGCCAGCATGGGTGGCATCGCTAACCCCCCTAACCTGGGATGATCTTTCCTCTGTTTGCGCTGGGGATGTTATCAGAGCCTGGGGAAGAGACGTGGAACCCTAACCTGGTGTCACACAAGGTAATAACATTTTCCCTGTTTTTTTTTTTTGAAATTATTTACTTGCATTCTTAAGGCTACGCTTGCTTTTTTGAGAAAATGGGGGGGAGGAGGGGTTGCACACGTAAACAGTGCACGCACTCATAAGTCAGGTAAGAGTAAATAATGTGCTGTGTCCAATTTCTGAACATAGTAGAAAAAGGACATGCCTTTAACCGACCCCCTCCGCACAAAGGAGAAACATGGTTACAATTCAGATCTGATAAAACTGTTGGAAGGTATGTCTGAACTTTGTGAAACAGTGTGTTTGTATTAAAACACACATTATTGCTGCCCACAATTTGAAACTTGGGCACTTTTTAAATTAGTCCTTTGTAACTACCTCAGTCTAGAACTGAGGGAAATTTTGAAGCCATTTCTGCTGCTGTGTAAGTCAGCAAAATTCACCGGGTGTCCAAAATGTGGGATTTGATTCAGCACGGCCAATAATAGTTGCTGGGTGTAACAAGTGTTCCACCAACACTTGCTCGCTATGAGATGAGATTTTCTTGCTGGCTTCAGTGGGCCAGAGCAGGTGTGAAAGACGTAGAGCCAAAAGCTTTTATTTGCTTGTGTAAAAGTCACATAATGGAATATTTTGGGATCTGTTCTGTGCTGTATGTATGCAGGGTATTAACAGCTGCCCTTGTATGATGTGCCCTAGGATCCATCTGTGAAAAAGCCCAGCTGTTAATGTTGTGATGATAAATGAAGTGCTGCTTTGAGGCCATCAAAGCTGAGGGTGGCCCAGGGCTATTACGACTGTTAAATTTCAAAAGCACCTTCCAAACCCGTGCTTTATTTTTAAGGTTAATGTAACTTTGCAGTTTTCACGTGTTCTTTTCTCTCTTTGCCCTTGAATGGGAGAGTTGCTCCAGGATTTCATTGTATGTAGCAATCACTCCTCCGGCAGTATTTGAATGGTATTTAAGAGCTGTATGGATGAAATGGGCAGGGCAGACGAGCAGCGTGCAGGTTTTAGCACGACCGGAGTACTCGGAACACCAGGCAGGATGGACTAAGCACCTGTCGTAATCCCCGATTTTGTAAGTTCTGTGTGTAGTTACTGTCAGTGATTTAGGACACAACCCCTCAGCCTGCCAAGTCCTCCCCCTCACTTTTGCGTGAGTTGGGATTTAGCACTGTGTATGATTAAGCTTCTCTTTTAGCTCCTTCATAAAAATACTTAAATAGAGGAAGATTCTTTATGTAAAAGATGTATCTACGGAGGTATAAATAAAAGCGCCCATGCGAGGAACAATATTCTGGATTTAGTCCTGACGGAAGCGAGAACAAGCTCTGATCCCCCTAATAATATTATTAACCACAAAGCTACAAAGCCCCCGACGGGACTTTCCGGGTGTGTGTAGTACCGGCCTGCGGTAGGCCCGGGCTCCGACGTGCTCTCCCAAGCCAGCGTGCTGCTTCCTGGCAGAGCCCAGTCTCGCATCCCCGGTAACCACTGGCTCGGTCTTAAAACACATTTTGAAAAGAAACTGCCAGCAGCTTTAAACTGAAGTCTGGGGCCGGGGCAGTTCACGGTTCTGTCCTCCCTCCCGCTGCTGCCGTGAAGTTTCTGTGAGCCGGGGACAGCCGTCCCAGCAGCAGGACCCGCGCTGGCGGGAGCATCCTCTCCAGCCCAGCATCACCCGCCATACGAAGAGCCCGGCGCAGACGCTAATGACGCCACGAGGGAGAGGGAGCTGCAGCGGCGTGCGGGCTCGGTTCTGTCCCTCCGAGCCCCGTGGGAAGGTCCTCGCCGCGACGAAGCCCACGGCATGGACCCCAGCGCCGCCACGTGCTGCTCTTCGGCCCCTTTGGCACCAGCCTACACGGGTGAGCAGACCCAGCGGCCTGGGGAGTTAAACTCGCACTGCTTATTCGCTTTAAGCCTGGGCCCCCCGGTAACGGAACTGAAGCGGAGACAAGCAGAAGGGGCAGTTCACCGAGCCGCGGTCCGCCCGCGGCACCGGCGCCTCAAGGCCGAGGCACCGCCAGCAGCAGCGCCCGGCTCACGGCCCGGGGCCGGCCCCTTGGGCCCGCCAGGCCCCGCCGTGCAGTTTTTCCCCAAAAGACGGCGATTTCGGGACAGGAGGGCGCGCGGGGCCCTCGGGGCAGGCGGGGACGCGGGGGACCGCGCCAACGGGGAGGGGAGCGCCCCCCGCCCCCCCGCGCCGGCAGACAGTGGGCGCGCCGAGCCGGCCGCTCAGGCCATAGGCATCTCCTCATTGGCCACGCCCCGCGCGGGCCGTCTGATTGGTCACGCCCCCCACTGTGTTGCCCCCGGCGGCCAATGGGAGCGGCGCGGGGCCGGGCTCGGGAGGGGCGGGGTTAGAGGTGGCTGACCCGGGGTAACCTCTCGCATCACACCACCGCGGCGGCGGGGCCGTGGCGGGAGGCGGGGCCGGGCGCGGGAGGCGGGGTCGGGGGCGGGGCCGCGCGGAGGACGTGGTGGGGAGCGGCGCCGCGGCCCCGCCAGCTCCGGTGCCCAGCGCCAGGCCGGGGGCCCGCCGCGCCTCCGCCGCTCCCAGCACCCTGAGGTGAGCGCCGGGCCCGCGAGCTGCCGGGGCGGAGGGGCGCGTGTGGGGCCGGGGGCGGGCGGCGCCGGGGGGCTGGGCGGGGCCGGGCCCCGGGGAGCGCGGGCCGCGCCGTGCCGCGGGCTTTGTCCGGGCGGGCGCGGTGCTGGGGGGCTGCTGGCGGCCCCGGTCCGCCTCCGGCTCGGGAGCGGTCCCGCCGGGCGGGCGGGGGGCGGGAAGGGGGTTTCCAGGCGCGGGGGCGCGGCGCGGGCACCTCCCGCCGCCCGGAAGAGCCAGCCGGCCGGTTTCCTCCCGGCCCCCCCCCGGCCCGGGGCGGGGGGGAGACCCGACCCCCCTCGCCCCCCTCGCTCCCCTGTGCAGCGGGGCCTGCGGCTGCCACCACGCGTGGGCCCTGCCGGGCCGGGAGCGGCGGCTGGGGCGCGGCCTCGCCTCGTGCGAGCGGGCTGACCGCCGGGGCCGGCCCACCCGCGGCGGCGGGGCGTGGGGGCTGCCCGGCCGGCCTCGGCGTCCCGGTGGGGGCCGGGGGCTGCCGAGGGGCCGAGCGGAGCCCCGGCGGTGCCGGCTGGAAGGCGCTGCGGCTGCTTGCCGATCATAAAGTTGTACAAGCGAGATTTGCCGGCTGATGCTCTCGCCTCTCCTTGCTTAGATCTTCTCGAGAAAGTTGTGCAATGAAACGGGCCGCTTTTAAAAGAAAAATGGAAAGTAGAATTGTAGTCTGTTCCCGTTTAGGAGGCTGTAAATCTGCGGCAAACGGTTTAAGCTGTGCCCAATTCTCTCGGAGGCGGTGGGAGTTAGACACAGTCCGCAGTGCTTTAGCGAGCTGGGGTAGGCTCTGTTTTTTGCCTTTGTTCTTTTTGGAAGTGACATGGACGTGTTTCGCTGGAGGAGACCTGGGAAGCGTGTATTCCACTGGTATATTTAGCTTTACGTGTCTAATGTTGAGCACGGTAAATCTTAAAACTACCTGGAACTTCTAACCTGTGGAATTGCTGTTTCTAAAGGACCTTTCGATACATTGGAAGCAAAAGAGCTTCGCAGGGTCTTTGGTATTAGCTGAGAACATTTTAGGGTGGGAAGTGGAGCGAAGCCCTGTTACTTGTCGGGAGGCTTGGCTCAGGTGGAGCAGCCCTGGAATCGGGGCCCGCCGCTTGCATACAGATGCAGGCTGGCGACGTTCTGAGATGGAGTGAGACTTAAAATGCCGCGGCAGCCGGCCTGACCAAGCCCGATGGGTCGGTGGTTTGATGCTCGCTGGCCCGTTGTGGTGCAGAAAGCATCTCTGCCCTCTGCTCACCCAGAAACTCACTGCCCGTCCTGGTGTAGGTGGGCATGTTGCTGGTTTTTTGTGTTCAGTAAAAGCAATTAAGTAGCCAAATTGTTGCACGGATGCCATCTGTTTTTACTTTGTTTTCTATCACCCTGTTCATTCGGTTCGGGTGGTGAAAGTACACGGCCATTTCACGGTTTTAAAATTATTTGTGTTGATTAGCAATACCACAGATCCCTGGGCTTTAAACAGGAGACCTTTAGATAAAACCAGTTTTGCTAACTTCATTTTTATATGACTTATCAATATTGTAGAGGCATTATTCTGAGTCTTTGAAAGAACCTATAGCTCATTTTTGCTGCCAGGAGAATGTTCATTCCAGTAGTGTAATCGTCTTCAGAATGGGATGGTTTGAAAAAACTGGAAACAGAATTTCCAACTGATGGGATGTAAGTTTCTTGTCTAGGTGTATTTTACAATAAAAAAAAAGATCTTGAAGTGAAACTGTTACCAAAACTTTTAAAGTGTAATATTTTTACATATGCATTTTACTGTCAAGCCAAAAATTTTACTAATGATAGTAGTAGGGTTGTGGAGCAGTTAATTGGGTTTTGTTTCTCCTCAGGCAAAACCAGGTACGCTACTTTTTGAGTCTGGATTGCAGAGCGTTCACCGCTTGTAGCGCGAACACGACTGGGGCCTTAAATGCCTTGATACCTGCAGAGCTGGGGAGCTCGGAAGGTGCTGTGTATCTTCAGAGCTCCGGTGCGAGCCGGTTGCTAAAGGAGGAGGGAAGGCAGCGTGGCTCCGGTTCTGTAAAGATTCAGCTGTGATTAAACAGATTTCTGTAGCTGAGCAGGCTCAGTGAGTGTGATGTTCCCTGTTCTCTTTGCAAGAATGAATTCTCAACCTGCATCTTTCTGTAAATTACAGGGTTTTTCTTCAGTCTCTGCAAAAGTTATCCTGTCTGACAGGCTGTTGACACCTGCAGAAATAAGTGTAGAGGCTGTACGTTGCTGAAGATCCAGACAATTTGAGTTTTTAGGGTCTAGTTCAAATTATTAAACAGTCCATCTGCAGCGGTTAGTGGTACACAGACGTTGTCCTGGCGGTTGGCTGGATTCAGGATGCTTGTTACAACCTATGGCCGTTACGTTTCAGACAGCGAATGCAACATGCAGAGTTTGGGTGAGACTTGTGTGTTCTGTTTGCAGCATTGAAAGCAAAAGGCTTCTGTGAGGAGATCTCCAAGAATGTCTGTGCTTTATTTGGCCCCAGACAATGCTGAAATCAACTTAAAATTTCAGCGTGCTGAGAACGAGCTGGGCTTATGCCTGATTCAGTATGATGTTGAGTTACCAGCTGATGGCAGAACTTCATGACTTAGGGACTGGACTACAAGGGGCTGGAAGTGCATTGGTAGAGGGACTTGAATGGGACGGGGTTGGAAGTGCATTGGTAGAGGGACTTGAATGGGGCTTCACGGATAACAAACCGCTTTTGAGCAGCGTTGTGCACACAAGGTGTTGGAGTCAAGTTGTTTGAGGGTGGTGTTGGGGACTGGGAGCCTTGGCACTGGTTCGGTTCTTTCTCATGGAGTATTTGAGTGAAATGCTTCACTGCCTGTTCCTGTTTCCTTCTCTGCTTCGGGAAAAAAAAAAAGTCTTGAAACTTGCTTATTAACATGTAAGTTCTTGAAGTTAGAAAAAGTTTTTCTTCATTAAAGAAGGGTTGAAGTTAGTTTGGCTGTATCCCAGATTCTTCACTGCTGATAACTGTGCCAACAGTAAATCCGTCTGGATGAAATTCTCGAGGAGTGATCTGATGCCAGGATAAATATACACATAAATATTGTCTTCATGTTTATATGCGCAAACAAAATTTGATTAAACTTGGTGCTATTGGAGCTATAAGCCCTGCCCAAGCACCTCAGCTGAAGAAATCTTCCTGTGTGGTTTCGTTTCTGCAAGTCACAGATGGGCATGCAGGCTTTGCAGTCCTGCTTCTCCTTCTCCATCTCTATCCTCAGAAAAGGCAGATCGATCCACCCTTCTGGTGCCCGTGGTGGCCAGATACTGGTGGCTTTTCCATCATAAAATGGCTAAGCACATCTCTGAGAAATGAACTGCCTGTGGCCCTGGTGAAACTGGAGTTTGTGGGAGTAGGGATGTCAACACAGGGTTTGATCTAAATAATTCAGTCAAGTACATTCATGGTAAAAGTGCATAAGCCAGTTGGGTCAGTTTTTAATTCTCGGTTCCCGATGACAGGACAGAGCGTGGTGTTTAAGGATTGCGCTGCCTGTAAATGCCTGCTCTGTGCTCTCGTTGAGACTGCCATCCTGTCCTGCTTGTGTTAGAACGTGGTCCGGTTCTGCTTCTGCACCGGATGGAAGCTGTCCTGTTCATGTCAAACCAATTATGCTGCATCCCTGTACTTGGCGTAACACGGCTATAATTAGCGGGGCTGCTGGGGTTTTCCCACCGGTTCAGGATGTCAGTATGGCGTGAGAGTTCAGGGTACCAATCCAGTCCTTTCCGCGTGGTGCAGTACCTGCTGGGGACTGGGGCCCTGAGCTGAATGTCCCCTCATCTCATCCTTGTCTGTAGTGCTGCGTCGCTGTTTGTTTTACAGGTAAACTACTGGGTTTTTTCATGTAAAAATGTGGTATGTCAGCCGTGTCTTCTAGCCACTGGTTTTCCACAGGATTTCTAATTATCATCGGGAGTTACTCCTGACCGTCAAATTCAGCTGAAATTGGCCAGCAGATTCAGAATTTGACAGAGACAAAAAAAAGCTAGACATAGGTACATAGCACTGGTACAAAGCGTAGTCTCTTTGAGAAACAGAACTAAAATATACGTGGGAGGATCAGGTGTGTGCTGACACACCGCTCGGGAGCTGCCAGAACGGTGGGCGAGCAGGAGGTGCAGGGCTCGACTCGAGCATCGCGGGTTCAGGGCCCGGTTTGCGCTGCGGCCCCGAGCGAGTGATCTCGTCTGCTCTGTACCTGTGGCTTTTTCACCGTGGTTTCGTGTTCGATGATTCGTATAGTCAGGAGAACACACACAGAGTATTCTTCACAATATTTACCTGTTAATTCTGTTCTTTTCCAGTTCATTTTGGAAGTGGATAACTGCTCAGATTGCAAGAATAACAAGAGGTTTGTGCATTCTTAATTTTATAGTGATGTGATTTTCAGTTGTGTGTAGTTGTGAGTGCATCAAAGGCAGGCGGAGCAGGGCATACCAGATGTTTGCTCCCCATCCCACCTGTCTGTGCTGGGAGGTGCTCCTTTGCTTTCTCCGTCTGTCATGCTCTTTTTCAGCTTAATTATTTTTTAATTTTGAAGAAAATGCATTCATTCCCCGTTGGAACAACACCAAATTTTTGATACTCAGAGTTCCCCTTATGAAGAGTCTTCTCTCTCTATGTAATGATTAAATGGAAAATGGAGACTTGAACTTTTGTATTTTCATCTGACAGTTGTAAATCATGCCACTAAGTTTCAGTATATTACCATAAAGTAGATACTATCCCCTAATTGACATGGGTGATCTGGGACCAAGAGGTTAAAGTCGGGGTGAGGTTGGAGAAGGTGGCTGACAGTTCACTGCTGCCAAAAAGGGGAGGTTTTGCTTCTCTCCCCATCATTCCTTACCAGTATCTTCCCATCCGCTCCCTTTGCTGCTCCAGTTCCACTTGCTGACCTTGCAGGAAATTACCTCGTTTTGCTGGTTACAGTTCTGATGCTTTTGTTGGGTCAGATCAGAGGGTGGTCTGGAAAGCACCAGGGCTGGTGGGGAGTAGGCAATGTGAGCGCGTAGCTGGGGCAGGGAGGGAAGAGGTGGGTGTGAATGGAGCGAGACCGTGCTCTTTGACAGTGGTGGGTCGTTAGATTTGTTAAAGTCGTTCTGGGGGTGACATCCTCAGACTTGGACGAGCTTTGAAGATTGAAGTCTTCCTGAAGCTTGATATTTTCAGATTAAGGAGAAAGCAGCTGGCACAACAGTATGTGGAAGAAGTTTAAAATTTATTACTGCTTGTGTTATACTTGTTGTAGGTGTAGAGAACTCCTAGAGAATCGTTTTTTATAAGATACTCTTATTAATCTTGTAGTTGTTCCAGAACCTGTGGATGCTTCTCTAAGTGAAAACTTCAAAATTACTTATTTTGCCTCACATGAAACTTTTCATGACATTAAGCCCAAAGGTAGCAATTCTGGCTTGAGATGTGCATGAGCTCTTGGCATGGGAAGCGGAGATCATATTTTGGGGAGGGAAACTGTATGTTCAGCCCGTTCTTTTGCTCTTGCCCAAGTGTCTGCTGTTGAGCGTGGCTGGAGGTGGGCTCGTGCACTGAACAGATCTGAGGTCTTGCCTTGCCCCTCCTGGCTGGCAGGCTGCTGGCCAGCATGCTGCATCTGCTCCCGGTGCCTGGTAGATCAGCTCAGATTCCTGAAAGAGTCCTAAGAAACATGAGGTCTTCTGAAAAACTGTAACAGAGAACACGTCTTACACCTGGCAAGGCCTGGGGAAAGGGTGGTTTTGACCAATCAAATCCATCATTTGAACAGCAGTAAATAATGCTGTGTGCAGTACCTAGCGCAATGAGTCCCGGCGTTTGGATGCTGGTGAAATATAAATTTTTAGTCACTGAACGGCAGAAAGACTGAGGTTGGAAGGGCCTCTGGAGATCGTGGAGTCCAACCCTCTCCTTGAGCAGGGTCAGCTAGAGCAGGCTGCTAAGGACCATATACAGTCAGATCTTAAATGTCACCAATAACTGACTAACCAAAGAATAACAGTAAAATAAAAATTTTGGATTTCTAGTCCTGCATTTGTATCTGATTTCTTTTTTTTTTTTCTTTCAAATGCCTACTGCAGCTTTGTCTAAACTAACAGGTTCTGCAACAGATCAGGATCACCAGCTGCTTTGATCTCATAGTCCCTGTGCAAACAGAAAAGTCAATGATTATAGCAGAAGTAGCTATTCTTGATCCTGGACTCCGCCTGGGTTCAGCTGTGGGGTTGAAACATTGCATTTCCTATCAGAATTGAACCTTGCTTTGTCCTCTTCTTTGTCCTGCAATAGCAGTTATTAACCTCAGGTTTTGTTTTTTTGCCTTCCTTTGCCCCACACAGTGCTGAGAGCCCAGTTTGTAGGAGCCATGGAAGAGTCTTCCCAGCCCGCTAAGCCCCTGGAGATGAACCCTCACTCTCGCTTTATTATTGGCTCTGTGTCAGAGGATAACTCGGAAGACGAGACGAGCTCCTTGGTGAAACTTGATCTGCTAGAGGAGAAAGAGAGGTCTTTGTCGCCTGTGTCTGTCTGCTCGGATTCCCTTTCAGATCTAGGACTTCCTAATGCTCAAGATGGCCTGGCAAGCCATATGAGGTACGGCTAACATAGTACTCGGATTCAGTCTCCAGTCTTTTTACCCCAGCAATTCCAAAGATAATCCAAAGATTCAACTTTATATCGGGGTTTGGCCTCAAAAGTTTTTGTTGTGCCAAGACATCTTCTAGCATTCTGTTTCAAAATGACCTCTCGTATGTTTATCTGTACTGAAACCTTCTGTTTTCCTCTGGTTTTAATGGAATATCCGTGCCTGACTTCCTTAAGCGTTCGGACATCTTGGGTGTTCAGTGTTGAGTGAGCTTGCTTATGCTGCCTGTCGCTTGTCCTGGCTTGCAGGAAACTGAAGTGTGCTGACCGAGACCTTTAAAGTTTTCACTTTTGTATGTGTTTTAGATGGGCTGTGTTTGTTGAGAACAAAGACATGATTTGCTTATTTTGTCTTTGTCTGGGGTTTGGTGCTTTATGTGTAGCCAGAGAATTGGCAGGACCCCTGAGTAAGATCAGTGACTCTGTATCACTTGTAGTGTTTTTTGTTTTGGGTAGAGAAAGTTGTGTTGATAGTTAAAGAAAAGAATGGTATCCTGCAAAGTGGTGATAAGCCAAGGCTGAATATGGTAGCTGCTGCTTGCAGCTCGGGGAGAATGAGCTATGAAGTTGGGATTTTGAAATCGTGGTGTAAATATTTGCTTGTCAAAATGCCCCTTTATTTTTATGGCGTTACTGATTTGCATACCGCTAGCAGGATGTACCCACTGGCGTTTTCTCTGTTCCAGGTGTCTTACACTTTTCCGTGTGTGTACGTGTCACAGTTTCTTGGTGTCTGATCGGTCTCGCTGCACTCTTGCAAGTCCCCTGCATGTGTCTGCTGTATTGCAGGGGGGCTGGTGCCCAGACCTGTACGCAGTAGTGTACCCAAGGCCTTGTCAGTGCTGGCTGGGGTGAGGAGGTATGGCACCTGGGGAGCAGCAGTCAATGAGTGATCACCACGTTGAATATTCATAAAGTTATACGAAGTCCGGTGTTTGCACTTGACACTACTGAGTTGCAGCAGCCCATTTCAGGTTACTTTGCTGCCTTGTCAAATTCCTTTAGAATTAGATTCTTGATTCCAGAGCATCTTCAGTTGTTCCCAGTTTGGTGCTAAGCTCGTAACTGATAAATTTAAAAACATGTTAAACAGTGTTAGTGGCAGAGTGAATCCTTACCAAAGCCCCACGTCTTCCATCCTTCTAGTTTGACAGAGTGGTTGCTCACCGTCGTCTGAATTTCCAGCGACCCTGCAGCAGCCGTTTCACGCATACTTGTTTGATTTAGGAAAATGTAGTTTTGGCCAGTGTCAGAAGCCTGCCAAACATCCGAATTTACTGCAGCAATTGATAGTCCCCTGTTTGCAAGCCTTTTGAACGTGTTGGGAAAGGAAATGCATTTTTTGGTTTGGAAAGATTTGTCCTTCACATCTTCCAGCTGGATGTAGCTTACGACCTTTTTGTCTGCTAGTTCCGTACAAATCGCTCCGTGATTGATTGTTCTGGTGCCTTTCAGCCTCAGGTTCTCCCAGCAGATCTCCCAGTGGTCAGGACCGAGTCTAGAAGAGCTTCCTCTTGCTTTGCTCCTTCTGCCTGCCGTTTTGAAAGGTGTTGACCCATTCCAGGAACATACAGCACAGTCTGAATCCCACTATAGTTTTTACTGAACAATCCCTCGCTAGCTTTACTTTGTTGCTTTTGAAGAAATGGGTGGTTCCAAAAAGGCTGCTGGCTTTTACTGACCAGTAGTAGATATTTGTATGACCAGATAATCCTTTCAGTTTGTTCCTGTGTTTTGCTGGTTTCTCTGCTTGTGCAGATTAAGGAATTTTAGTCTGCCCTTTTAGTGGTGGTTCCCTTCCCACTACAGGGAGACAGCCTCTGAAAACAAATAGTCGCAGACTCTTTGGGTTGGGCAGATGGGGGACAGCAGTCTGTACTTTACAGGATTGTCGTGGTGATACTGATGGACGTGCTTAGCCAGCTGGCAGTAACACAACAAATAGAAAATCTTAATGCAAATGTAGAGGAAAGTACCTTTCCAGTGACTGCCAGCTACAATAGTTTGGCAGCACAAAAGGTAATTTTGAAGCAGGAAAAGATCTAGCCCTGGGACTGTATATATTTTAGGAACAGAAGGAACTGGATGAACACATAACCATTAGTGTGGAAACAGACAATAGGAGAGCAAGAAAATCAAGCAACTGCTAGGACACTGCCTGGCATCGGAGAGCAGTAATGCAATAGGTGTGCAACCTTGAGTACCTCTGTTGTAACATGCTTACTTTGGCAGCTCTCTTTTGAGGATACTTGACTTTCAGTTAAACTGGAGAGAAATGCCAATTCAAATAAAAGAAAGTTACAGCATTGTAGGCTGTTTTTCTAAGATAAACTAAGATGAATTGAAAGAGTTTTCCAGAATGGCAGTCCCTTTCATCAAAAGATTTCCAAATAATGTTTACAGTTGGAGAAACTGAGACAAAGACAAGTTCAACAACTTGCCTGAAGTCACTCTGTGACAGTGAATTAATGGAACACAGGTATTCTTGCTTCTGGCTTCCTTCTGGTAACCACAAAGGTACAACACGTTCTGAAATGACAAAGATAAATTCATGGAGAGTTCTGTAGAGTTCGACTAATGGGTCAAACAAGGTGCAGGTCCAGGGGAGCATACATTTTTGAAGAAGTTGCCAAAAATATTTCCATTTGCTGGTTAGTTTCACACAGCAAATTTTGGTCAGCTCAAGACAGAGATAGCTTGTATTTGAGGTGAGGGGCTTTGCTGCAGAGAAATCCTGCTCGGGGAACAGTTATGTCTAAAATGCAGAATTTAGTCAGCTGAAAAAGAGGTTGTGAGTGTACCTGAACTATCCTTTTACGTCTTCGTGGAGCATGTGAGCCTGTTGCTGTGATGGCTACAGAAAAGAGACTTCTTCTTCCAGCACAGGAGAGCTGGAAAGTAGGGTTGTCGGCCAGCTGATGAAGTTGTTTTTTTCCTCTCATACTTGAGGTCACTGAAGGTTAGACGGTAAAACTTCCCTTCTCCTCTGAACTCCATTTTGTTACTTTGTGGAGGATGACTGTAAGGCTGTCTAATCCATCCTATAATAGTCAGTGCCAGTGATCGCTTGTACCTTTTGTGCAGAAGCTGTTCCAGCACTGATCTTGACATCCCAAGCAGATTTTCACCCCTCCGAGGAGCACTGTCAGTATTAAAATGACTTTGATAAGTAGAAACGCTCTTCCTTGGCTACCAGCTCTCATGAACTGTCCTGTTCGTGCTGTTTTACAGCGAACGAACTCATTCTAGTAGAGGCCACATTAAATGTCTTTGTGAAAGATGCTCGAGCCTCTGCTGCCAGGATGGGCATCTCATGGCAGTCGTGCCTCGCGTCAGAGCTGCTCCTCTGGGAGCCTCTTTTCCTGTAGTCACAGGCATTGCTGCTTCCCTCTTGCTCTTAGACCCCTGAAAAGCAGCGCTGCGCTGTCGGTTCCTGAAGCATGGATGTTGCAGGAGACTGGCACGTGTTCGGTGCCTGAGGTTTGCAGGTCTCCCGCCTGAGCTGGAAAACATCGCTGAGGGCCTGATCATCAGCCGGGGCTGCGGCGTCGGATCGATGCATCCTGACCCAGGTGTGGGTGGTCTGTCTGCCAGCTCGTGTCTCTTCATTTGAGCATGCGGAGCGTGAGTGCGCTGTGTCCTTCCATCTATCACCTTATTGATCTTGTTAAGCGTTCATGCTGTTGCTAAAGACAGCCATGCTGGGACAGGCTGTACAGCGTAGGCTTCCAGGCCGCTGGAGATCTGTGAAGACCTCTGGTTGTGCCAGTTGGCTGCTGCTTTGGAGGACTGAGAAAGCCACGCTCTGATGATGAACTTTAAATTGATGCGGTACATCAGCGCTTAACAGAAAGTGTGTGTTGGAAGAGTAACCGTGCAGATTAAAATGTTCTGATTCTTTTCTTGCTTGTAGTTGTGCTTTATTTAAAGAGTGTCAGTAATAAAAATGATGTAAATGTCCTGCTCGCTCTGTTATAGCATCAAACATTGGAAACAAGTGTTTGTAAAGAAAATATTCTACTTGTGTACGGTCTGCATCAACCAAATTTCCTCTTTGTTGCATTTTGCACCTTTAGATAATAAAACCAAACATACTATATTTTCTTAATCTTTTTGCTTCCAGGCAGAATGGTGTTGTCTTCGAGTTCAGAGATTTCCATCAGCACTTCCAGCCGAAGGCAGTAGTCCTGTTGGTGGGATGCAGTTTTTGCTCGTTGTGTAGTGAGCTGTGAGACAGTTGCTATGCTCCTTTCTGAAGTTTTGGTAGTAAATTAAGAACCTTCTCTGGAAATACCACTTGGAAAGTACTTTGGGTCTGTTTGTTTTGTTTAATTAATTATTCTTTACTATTCCTAAATTTGATTCCTGGTTCAAAGGTGGTATCTTGTGTCAAATTCTTGTTTAAAATAGAATAAATCCTGCATGTCTTCTGGTATTTATACATCAGGGCTCTGGTTTCATAAGCGATGAAATGGGTGTACGAAGTCACCTGGCAATCCACTTGCATCAACTGAAAGGCAGATTTTTGGAAGCAGCTGAGCTGTTACCTCTGATCTTAAGCCCACAGAGACTTTAGCCCTTGGCATCTAACAGTATTTGGAGTTCTCAGTAAATAGTCTCAATAAATTATTGAGATGGTCAGGAAGAACTAATAATCTATTAAAGTAGTTTTGGAAGAACAGCTCAATTTTGGTCTGGACAGTAGTCTTTTGAGTACACCCAGCCTGGCACCAGGACAGGGTGCCTGCTTAGGAATTGTTCTTAGAGTGATTCCACAGAGTAGTAAAAGAAATAAATGATCCTTATGAGCTGGTTTTGAATTAGAAAAAAATCCTTTCCAGTCTGTTTGTGGTTAGAAGATTACACTATAGGGCATTAATCTTGTAGAATTGCAAGTGCCACTGTACTTTTATGCACAAATATGTACACAGAAGTACAAGTCTGCTTTCGTCTCTGCAAGGCTGATGCTCCCACTGCTGTGCCCGAGACTGGCGCAGCCGCGTCAGGAGGGATTGCTGCTTGGCTGAACTGATCCCTTCCCGTTGCAGGCTGCTTGCTGCCTAGTCCTGGCTGTGGGGCTCCTCCTCTTGCTCCGCTGTCTGCGCCATCGGTTGCCATGGTGCTGCTGAGGTTTTGGCGTAGGGCGACATGCACGGGTTTGCATCTCGTGGACCAGAAGGCCGTTGATGGAACTGGAACTGCATGCTGCTCGCCGAGACGTTTTCCTTTGCGTATGCTCGCTTGCTGTTGGCTCAGCAGATAGGGGAGAGCGATACTGTTGCGTGTTCCTGCAAGTTACTGAAATAAAGCTGTGCATCTTTGAGGATCCCCTGCCAGAACAAAGGATTAGCTCCCTTTTGTTACCACTACTGCCAGCGAGTGGTGGTGTGATTTATATTTTGAACTTCATCCACCTGGAGTGAGGGATTTACTCCTGTATCTGTCAAAAAAGAAGCTTCTAAGGTGTTGTGGGTTCCTGGCTGTTTCTGGTTACACCGATAACCTGTGAATTGGAACTTGCTGCTCTGTTTAGTGAACAAATACACTTTAAAAGACTTTTCATCTGCATACCTCTCAAAAGTACCGTTCTTCTTATTGTGATGTAGCAGATATTTTACTCCCTCTGTCCTCAGTTAACATGGAAAATGTCGTCTCTAAGTTCAGTAATTTGTAGGGAGATTTTGCAAAGATTTACTGACTGGGATACCCCAGCAGGCAGGGACAGTGTTTCCCACTTGCTTACTTATCTGATATTTCTAATTGAAAAGATAACCAAGTACACTTTGTCCCTATCAGAATACTTTAGGGCCCCCTCCTGTGTTTTGCTGAATGCCCTCGCTTTTCACCCAGACTGGGACAAGTAGCAGAGGCATTCAAAGACAAATGGTTTTGCAGAATCCCCTCGCAGCCTAGCGCTTGTATCTTCAGTGGCTGCAGGAGAAGCTGTGAAGGAGTGGAGGCTTGCAACAGAGCCGGGGAAAGAGGAAGCATCATTGAACCTGTTTAAGGTAGGGAACGCAAAGAATCGCCAGGCTAGGGAACAGCTTGCATCTCTTGACTCCGTATCGTAACTCCGTCTATAAGACTGGTCGCTGAAATGGGCTGCACCGTGCTTTCTGTACAGGATTCACTTACATGAGGCAGAAACTCTTTCAGTGGTAAGTTTTATTCAAAACTCCCCCACCTACCCCCTTAATTCTGGTTGTTAAGAAAGATACATTCGTTCACACGGATCACATCTATTCAACACTTGAGCCTTGTCAGAGGGCACTGGGAGGGCTCCTTGCTAAAGACTTCAGTTCTGCTCTCTTCTTAGTTGCTGAACTGTCTTTTACTGCTGTTGTTACTAACTTTTATCTTGGTGGCAGGGCTTGACCTGGAGAGTGTTAGGCTGTTCCTGCAGGAACATGTGGAATTTTGTGCTTCATGGGGGTGGAAAAGTAGAGATCTTTCAGTACTTTGTGCTTCTAGGAACTGGAGTGTGGATATCGGTTCAGTTTAAATTTTGCTATGTATTTGGATTGACTTTTGGATTTTACTGGGTATTTTTGAGGGGTGAAAATTTGGTGCCATGGGTCTAAGCGGGAAGGACATGATGAAGAAATGGGTTCTGAAAGATAAACTTGAAGGAGAAGGAAGGGGCTCGCAGTGTGCAGGAGGCTGGAGGCTTGTCGAGCATAAGACTTGTGAAGTTCAGTGCAGAATACCTTGGCAGGAACAGTCGGAGGGAATGGGGTGTGCTGAAGAGCCTCAGGAGCAAAGTGGTTTTGATCATAAGCGTGTGTGATCTGGAGGAGCTCGGTGAGCTTCACATCATCAGATTCTCTCCCATAGGAACATCTGTGATGTTGCTTTGGACCTCTGAGGGAACCCCAGTGTGCATCCTGTGGGTATGGTCCAGTTTAAACTGCCTGTGGCGTGGCAGGTAAAAAGCCAGGTGTGTGGTCTGGGAGAAGAAAATATCTGACAGACGAGTGTCCCAGCCCTTAAAGTCTGCATCCATGGCAGCTGTTGGTACTTGGTTGTCTGAGAGGAATCCTGGTGGCTTGGGGCACCTTGGGCTCTGTGGTTTTGGAACCAAAATTATTGTTTTAGCTGAAGACCTGCCTTGATGGCTGTTCAAATTCTGCGTTAGCATGACAGTGAAGTTGTTTAGCCAGGGAGTAGGGAGAGGGCTGTTTTTGTTTTTTGTGCTGCATCCTTTATTTAATTTCTTGAAATCCGTCAGCTCAGTCCTTTGTCAGAGCCAGTTGAGTTCCAGGTTGGTTTTTTTTTTTGATTTATAGCTTGAGGCACTGATTGCTGGCAGTGCCTGCGTTCAGGCCAGCTGTTCTGTCCCTTTAAAATCGCGGGCAAAAACTGTCTTTGAATAAGTCCACATTGCTGCCTACTGGTGCCTGTAACCCGAGACATAGCGAACCCTGTATCCAGCTGCAGAATTCTGCGCTGCTTGCTGGGCTAGAGGTGTACTTGCTCTTTCTCTCTGCATTTTTGTGAAATAGGTTACAAGGGCAGATCTAAAACCGGAGCAGATCTTACGGATGCTTCAACTGGCTTGAGTCTTACCACCCAGATCAGATACACGTTCACATCCACGCTTACATATTTACAAAACATAAAGCCCAAACTGGTGATGAGAGCTGCCCTCTCTCTACACCCTTTACAGGCCTAATCCGGAGGGGGCGAGAAAAAAAATCCTTTCTCGGGGGAGCGTGTGTGTGTGTGTGTGTGTGTGTGCTGCAGTCTCCTTAAGGCTGCCTTTCAAACCAGCCAGCTAATGCATCGCTGCCTTTGGAATAAACGGCTACGTCACCGATAGCACTTGGCATGTTGCAGTGCTGGGATCAATGCAGGCTCCTGGCTGCGATGTGCGTCAGGTACGTGTCTGTAACGAATGCCTTTTTGTCTGGGTGGGTAGAAGAGAACCGTGCAGGCTTTCCTTTTGTCTAACAGCAGGCCTAGGGTCTAGAGAGGGGGATGGTTTTCATATGATGTTTGCCGTTGGGTTCTGAGCAGTATCGTGTTTAGGAAACGAGCTTTGCAGTGTGTGGTGCTGGTAAGTACTGTATCGGCGTGAGGCAGGCCTGGGTAGCCTGTTTTTCTAGGGCTGTTGCAGCAAATCATGTCCGTTGATTTCATAGCAGCGGATGCAGCTGGTAGAAGGCACGATGAGTATTTTTAACTGGTGCTGAAGCTGCTCGTCTAACATCAAGCTGTGTGTACGTGTAGGATTTGTTTCCTTGCAGCTACAGTGGTCAGAAACTGGTTGGACCGGGGGCTGTGGGTGGGGATTTTTGAAGCACAGGCCAATATTTGGGAACCGTTTTCACAAAACCCAAAAAATAAAATTTTGGTTATACTGTGTATAAATTTTAGTCTTGAATCAGGATCAGAAACTGAGGAAATCTAATGGAACCATAGATCATGGAAGTATTTTATTTTGAGAACAGTGGAATGTACGATTTTCTATATGAAATACATATCCAGTGGAGTTACTGAACGTCTGTTGGGCGTTGTTGGTCTTACGTAGTGATGACCAGAAGAGGAAGTGACCCGTGGAGTCTGTAGGTTCACGATTCTCTGTCCTCACGATGGCTTGTTTGGAGCTGCTGAAACGGTGGGTTTGTGGTAGCCTCCCTGCAGAGATGAAGGGAAGCAGGAGCCTGGGGAACCTGGGAGAGCCGACTGCCGTGGCCGGAGTCGTGTGTGCTAGGGCATGGGGGGTGGGACCCGGAGCGCGCTCGGGCGGGCTGGGAGCGGGGCTGCGTACCACTGGGTGAGCCTTCCCTGTGGCAAGAGGCCTCTCCAGATGGAGCTGGTGCTGGACAATATTTCAAGACAAATTACTTTTTCTTACATACTTCTGCTTTAAAATGAATTAAATTTCTGTTGTACTTCGTAGCTGGGTAGTTTGAGTAGCTCTTCAAAGAGGAAACAGGCTGAGAGGTGAGAGGGGCATTTAGTTATTAGGTAGATAGATAATGCTGGGGATTTTTGCTTGTTCACACTGTGTTCTTTCCCTGGTATCTCTTGTCTCTGGTGTCTGGTGAAGATTTGTCTCCAGTGTGACTGCCTGTTTCACTGCCACAGTGTGTCGCTGTCCCCTTTGCCCTTCTGCTGACAATGCTTGAAGAAATTGGATCCGCACAGAATTGTTTGCCCGCGCTTTATCAGACGCACGGCACTTGCTGTCGGTGGTCTCTCACGTTGCCTGTGCTATTCTTAGTTCCCTGTCTCCTGCAGTGACCTCGCCTTGCCCCTCAGGCCTCAAGGTTGCGTACTGTCATCATGTTGGTGTGACACTTTTCTTCTGGGTACTTGTTCCTTTTTTTGAGTGATGCCCTCCTGGGTGATGGCGTGGCGTTTGCTCTCGTAATGCGTGTGTGTCAAGTAAAAGCTGTGCTACCTGGATATGGCCCTACACCAGGACAGACCCAAACGTCCTCAAAGTGAAAAATGTAATCCAGTTGCTGTGTCTAGCTCCAGTCCAGGTTTGATCATCACTGTGTTGCTGCAGTCGTTGCCCTTGCTCATTCTGAGGGAGCTGGGCTTGTTCAGCCTGGAGAAGAGAAGGCTGCGAGGGGACCCAACATATGCTTACAAATATCTGCAGGGTGGGTGTCAGGAGGATGGGGCCAGACTCTTTCCAGTGGTGCCCAGCGACAGGACAAGGGGCAACGGGCACAAACTGAAGCAGAGGAAGCTCCAGCTGAACCCGAGGAAGAACTTCTTCCCTCTGAGGGTGACGGAGCCCTGGCCCAGGCTGCCCAGGGAGGCTGTGGAGTCTCCTTCTCTGGAGATATTCCAGCCCCGCCTGGCCGCGGTGCTGTGCAGCCTGCTCTGGGTGACCCTGCTTGGGCAGGGGGTTGGGCTGGGTGACCCACAGAGGTCCCTTCCAACCCCTACCATGCTGGGATTCTGTGATTCTTCCCCCACCTCCAAATTCGCAAGTGATGTTTTTTGCACGTGCCTGATGCTGAGTAACCATTCTTCCTTTCTCCAGGGATGTTATTGGACCCTGCAGTGCTGCAGCACTTTGCTTGTGAGGGGATTTATACTTCCAGCACTTGAAGTGATCTCATCTCTGTTTTATAGGTGGAGAAACAGTGTGGCACAGAAAACTGGAGTGACTTGTCCAGGGTCTCCCAGCTTCCAGGCTGGTGTCTGGATCCCCACTGCGCTCTGTGTGCCTGCACAAACTGAGCCTCTGACTTCTCCGCAGCCCTGGAAACGCTTGCCTTGCCACCTCCCCACCCACCATGACAGCCTAATATTAAATCCTACACGCTGATTGAATTATTTGGGCAAACGTAGTTGCTCCTTTGCTCTGGCAAAGCTGGGGGCTGAGGAGGTGCTTTCCTGCTCCCGGTGCAGGGTGCAGGCGGCGGTGCTGGGTTCCTCTGGGTGCTGACGGAATGCCTGGGTTTGCTGTGCAGCCTCCGCTTCCGTGCGTGGCCTGCACGGCGGGCAGCGTGAACAGGGCTGGCCGTGGCCGCGACCGGCTGCTGTGTGTTGCGTGGCTGTGACCGTGGCTGCGGCCGGCCGGCCGCTGTGCATCGCGTCGCGTGGCTCTGCGTGAAGCCTCCTTACGTAACCCGCAGATCATTTTCTCTCTTTCCTAATCAGCGCTCTCCTCTGAGTGCGGGAGGGCGAAGCTGCTCCCTTCGCTGTGCACGCTGCGTCACAGGAAGAGCGGCTGGGGGAGAGGGGTGGCGGAAAGCAAGGGACAAAGGTTAAAAGATTGAAGCAATCGGGGAAAGTGCCACTGCTTCAAGGAGAATCGCTCGAGCGCAGGTGGCTCTTTGCAGCTTTCTCCTGCTGGCTTTTGAGCTGCGGTACTGAAAAAAAAATGAAATAGCAGCAGCTGCGCTAGCCGAGTCGTAAGCAAGCCCGAGATCTGTTAATTCCTTCACTGAGCCAGCATGGAGGATTCTGCAGAGCAGAGTCAGGAAATGAGATACCACATGCTGCAGAGGTAAGAATTACAGATCTGCTTGTCTCCTGGTAGCAGCAGCCGTCTCGGACTGAGGCAGTTGGGCACTCGGTACTGGAAATGCGTACTGATATTTTTCCATGTTAATTTTATCCTCTGAAACCTCACCAGTTACTGTGAGGTATCCGTGCAGGCAGTCTGTAAGAAAGATGCTAGAATACATTTTCTTTGGGGAATCAGTGTTAAAAGAGTTTGAGATTCTGCACAACTTCTAAGCTCTATAAACTGAAGGATAGATGAGCATTTTGAAAGTTCCTAAGTAAAAAAACACTGCAGTTATGACCTGGTGGTTAATAGGGATGGTTGCTGCTAACTCAGCATTTATTCTGTTTTGTTTAGAGCTTGGTGTTCTTTCTTCCTTGCTGCCCAACTTCTACCTCATCTTACCCTGCAGAAAGAAAAAATCTCTCCTGTTCTGGTTATAATGTGCAGCCTGGGGTTGTTAGTAAATAAATGTCATGTTCTTGGTGTGCTTACTGTGACAAATTAAATGGAACTATACTTGCGTATAAACAAGTGTTTGTGCTTTATTCTGGGTGGTGACCCTCTGGTTTTGTTGACTTTTTATCTCTAACAGTATCTTCGTGTCTGTAGTGATTTCAGCTTGGCAGGATAGTTCAGGTTCATATGTGTTCACAGATTCTAGCCCCAAGATTTTAATCTTTTTCCTATTTTTGTTGTGACGGCTCTCGATAAACCTGTCTCACTCGTTGGACCGTGCTCCTTCCTGGCCGTGCTGTAGATTCTGACCCTCTTTAAATACACAAATTTAGTAGAAATTCAGCCTGAACGACACCTTTTCTCCTTTTCTTGCCTGTTGGCTCCTGTCCTTGCGTTCCTGGGCTGAGATTGTCACAGAGCAATTGTGGACGGCTGCTGACAGGGACAAGTTCCAAGTTCAGTGGCGCTGTCTGTCTCTGAAAGTGCGGCTCGCTGGAAGAAGGGAAGCATGCAGGCGAAGAACCTCCCCGCGCTGGACTTGGACTCATGCCCTTCCCTGGATATTAGCTAGCAGCCCTTCCTTGAGACAAGCGAGTAGACTGGGTGTACCTTGGTCTGGCCTCGTACAGCTGTTTATATGTCCCAGAATAGTACTGGGAGATAGGCAGCTGGTTTTTTTAGCATTCTTTAAAATCACCCTACTGTTCTTGTTTTTCCTGTTGCCTTTACTTCTCCTGCTCTTTTCTTTATGGATTGCTTCAAAGTCTCTTTCACTGTGCTTAGAACAGGTTTTCACCTCCTGGTTAAGCTCAACATTTGCAAGACTAACTTGAAGTTCTCCACCAGCATGGCCACTCGTCATGGGAATATCTCACGTGGGAGAGAAAGATTGATGTGTTAACGCAGAGCACAGGATCTGAATTTCAAGTGCTGTAAATATGCTTGCTTGCTGTTCTGGAAATGCTCACAAAGTCAGGGTTGTGCCGCAGGAGGACGTCGCAGCCGGAGCAGCCGGTGTGCCCGACGGCGGGGAGGCAGGGAAGGACCCGCTCGTCCTGCGCGTGGTGGATAAACGTGTCTTTATGGTCAGAGCTGGGCACTGGTCTTGCCTTACCTGCAAGATGGCCTTTCATTCGAGCGCAGTTCTTGGTTGGTTGTACCAGGATTTGGCACATCCCGTTTTGGATAGGTTGTGCCAGATGGTGAGGGCCACGGTCCTTTCTGTCGGTGTGTGCTGCGGAGCGCAGTGAGGTCTGTGTTAGTACCGTGGTCACTCAGAGGAAAGATGGGCAAGAGAAGAATCTCGATTTAAACCAGGTGCTAGCTACGGTTCGTTCAGGGCTTCTTTCACTAGCAAATTTTTTATTCAGAATAGTGGTCTGTGGTGTTACTGTGCTCCTGAGGAAGGGTTAAGGAGGGTCTGCGTTCCAGATGAATAAATCTCTGTAGGCTGTAATGTATTTCTGAGGGAACATGAGGGGACTCTGTGTGCTTCCTCTCCTCTGACAGCAGCTCGTTCATGCCAGGATGCTCCAAACCTCACACGGGGCAGTGAACCTCGCAGGTACAGCTCTCGGCTACCTGCCCTCGGTGGCTGTGTTTAAAAGGAGACCTCGAGATGTTGTGCGTGACTCGGCTTGTCCTTGGGTCGGTTTTTCCTTCATGCCCCCCCCCCAGCAATTCCAGTCATTCTGCCGCATGCCACCCCCTTTCCCAGTGGAGTTGCTCAATGGTATCAGCACTTCAGCAGCTGATTAGGCCAGGGGTTCCTGACGGCTTTGCCATGGCCGAAGGGCAGCCAGCGTGGCTCCTGGGGACAGGCGCTGCTGGCACTCGTCCCCTTGCTCGCGGCTGGGTCTTTCCAGAGCACTGCGTAGTTTGTTAAATACCTTCCCAGTCTTGATCTCTCCTGCCTGCAGAAGGGTTCTGTAATCCTGCGCGGTGGCAGGGGTAAGAACTTCACTGTGTTCGTGGGAGAGGAACCTGTTAGGAAAAGCACACTATATACAGTAAGAAGAATGGGTGAACTGTGGGCTGACCCAAGAGGTGAAGCTTCAGGGGCTTTAAAATAAAAAGTGTCTTGTTATTTCCCCCGTCATGCTGCACTGTGGTAGATGCACAGTGTGAAGATCAGGTCTTTGCTTTCCTATGGAGTTTCCTCTCACAATTTCAGCTTTGTAAATTTTAGCAAATCAAATCCTGTAGCGTTTGCAAAAGCAAAGGGTGATTTACCCATGTCTTATTTCTGTGGAAGCTGAAGCATAAGTAAAGGGTGTGACTGTCCCCTTCCCACACAGAAAGACGGTGGCAGAGCACAGAGCTGATCTCGTCAGGCACAAAACTGGCTTTCACTGTTTGTGGCAGAAGTAAAGTGATTTATTTGTCCTCTAGCTCTCAGAACGTTTCAGGAATATATTAAAGACTGGATGGTGGAAAATTCTTGGACAATAAGTAACCAGTCACAGAGTCTCTGATTCACACCGGGAGATTTATTAGCTGTGGTTCCCCAAGAGGATTTCCTTACGGAGTCCGATCTTAGTAGCTTGTTTTACCAAAGCCAGAAATCGATGTTGCCATTTTCCGGCTTTCCTAGATGAACGGAAGGCAGTGTGGTAGGGCGTTATTGTTCTGTGTTGGGCAGCAAGATACAGTGAACCTATTTTTACCTATTTATGATTTAGGATAATCTGAATTTCTCCAGATAACCTGGCTTTTGCAGAGAGATATCTGAAAGGTAGATAAAAACCAGAGTCATCCCTGAAAAGCTGAGGACCAGGCCATGGCGGTCTGGAGGCGAGACTTCTGCTTGTCTGCTGGGAAATACGGTCAAGGGGAACTTTACAAATTATTCTCATACCCTCTTCTGTTTGCGCACATCTGCACTGCCAAGTTGCTTTGTTCTGTCTCCCACACATGTCCTTAGGCCCAGTATGTCTGGTTTACACCTTGTAAAGCAAGGCCGGGACAGGAAGAAAGTTGACGTGCAGCGGGATTTCACTGTGGCTTCTCCAGCAGAATTTGTTACTCGTTTTGGCGGAACTAAAGTTATTGAGAAGGTACGTTACTGATCTTTTTGACTTCAGCATATGGCATTTTGCTCCCTTCTCTTCAGCTGTGACTTCTCTCTATGTAAGACTGTACATTGCAGATATCAAAATGTTAATATTCCTGAACTTATAAGTTGAACTTCTACCTGTGATGATTGTGTTTCCATTTTATGGAAATTTATTTTAAAATACATAATAATTTAGTGGATGAGATCTCTTCCTTTCAGGTATCGAATGTTTTAGCCACTCTTTATGCCTATTCTCATGTGTTCTTCTGCTCTTTAATCCAAACAAAGCCTAATACATTAAAATCTTTATGGTCAAGCAAGAGCCGATTCCTGAATTGATTGATGGGCTGTTAAATGTTCCTGCTGAATTGAATGCTGGCTAATGAAACTGCACAGTCCCAAAATTAGATGGAGAGTCTGCAGAGAAAAAACTGTTTTCACTATCGTTTAGTGTTTTGTGCTGTTTAGGCTCTGTCTCATCCCTGCTTGTAATATACTCAGGTCCTGATAGCAAACAATGGCATTGCAGCAGTGAAATGCATGAGATCCATCCGACGTTGGTCCTACGAGATGTTTCGAAATGAGCGGGCAATCAGATTTGTTGTCATGGTGACTCCCGAGGATCTGAAAGCGAATGCAGGTGAGCTGTAGAGAGTGTGAAGGTGCACAGCCTTCTCCTTGCACAGACCCACGTGCCCGCGGGGGTACAGGGAGCTGAATGTACGTGTACTGCACCACGTACCATTCTGTCAGGGAGCAGATTTTTCTGGAGGAGGTCAGCTACTTCCAGTATTGTGGATTTAGGGAGTTTTAGACCAAGTACCATTTATTAGATTTGCAATCTAAATGAGCCCTTCTTGGTGTTTGCAGAATATATTAAAATGGCAGATCACTACGTCCCGGTTCCAGGAGGACCGAACAACAACAACTATGCAAATGTGGAACTCATTCTTGATATTGCGAAGCGGATTCCAGTGCAGGTGAGAAGTGTCAAAGTTTTCAAAACAGGAGGGGACACTAAGCAATCCTCTCTCTGTAAATAATGAGTTGTATCTGGGGAAAAAGACAGGTCAAAGAAATTGAAATGACAAACCTATACTAGCACCAAAAGGCAATGCATGTTACAATGCAGTGGATTTCCCCGTGTGAGTATTTGCAGGAGATGCAAGGTTCCTTTCACCCGTTCACTTCTCTACACTTAGTTCCTCCTCAGAAGCTTGCTTCAGTGGTTGCCTTTGACTTGTCTACGAGATGCAAGATGCTAGCACTTTAAACTAAACATGCCAGGTAGTTCAGGAGGCTGGTCTGGCCTCTGAATGTTGTGAGGATGTTTTCAGTGAGGAAAAGAAAGAGTTGAAGTATCTGCATGCTTTCTATTTCTGCTCACTTGCTCGTTTCACTAAAACAGAGAGTGAAGTCTGTTATTTTCTTCTGCAGGCTGTATGGGCTGGCTGGGGCCATGCATCGGAGAACCCTAAACTACCAGAACTTCTCCACAAAAATGGGATTGCTTTCATGGGTGAGGATATATACTTCTGATCTAATGTCTAGTCCGTAGTTTAAGAGGAGTGAGTTTAGTGAGATAGAAAATCCTGAGTCTAAATGAGAGCCATGAGGTACGGTTTACAAGTGTGAGATCGACGATACGTTCTCTACAGTAGGCAGAGCAACAGAATATGCTGTCCAACAGCGTAATCTGTTTCCAGTCGTCGAGGCTAATGAGTCTGATAAGGTTTGGACATATGCTAGGAAATAGTTCTCGTATGGGAGAAGCGGCAAGTTCTCCAGCACGTCTTAGAATATGGTGAGGTACAATGTCAGAAGAGATTCCTGTTAAAGTAGATTGTGTACAAACCTGAATGGCCCTCTTGTCATTTTAAAGAGGGTGCTTGTAGTGCGGTTTCATGGAAAGAGTGGAGTTCTACGTGGGCAATACATGAAGTCTGTGGTCTGGTTAGCAGTGTAGTTAACCAAGTGCTGGAGATGTTTGTTGCAGTAAGCCTCATCTCCTGAACCACGTGGATCGGAATATTGGATAAGGTTTTGGGCACGTGCTGTGTTTAAAGATGGACTTGTGATAAAAGTCATGGTCTGAACATAGCCTGGGGATAGTTGTAGCACGTTCTGACTTCTGGCAGATCTTTTTGTCTGTAATGTCTTGAGCTGTAACCACAGAAATACTCGGGACCTTTTGAAGAGGAGTGGATTTAAAAACTGTATTTTAATTCCAGTTTAAATCTCTTACCATTCGTATGCTACAGTCCCATGCAAACCACATTTCAGGTAACATCAGGGCACTGAATTATTATTCCAGTAGCATGTGATGTGCACACCCAACACCAGTTACTAGTGCCTGCCATCCCTTTGAGAGCAGGCCCAGCTTGGGGACACAGGGACAGAGTGGTGCTTGCAAGCTGAGTGTGCCAGGGCTTCTCCAACAGGGTGGCTGCTGAACAAGCTGTTGTGATGGATCTGTGGTTGCGTTGCTGCTGTTTCAGTTGCCTTTTCCTCCTTCTTAGTCAAAAGTATTCTAGTGTGTTTGCTTTTTGTTTCCTGGCTGATGCAGTTAAAGCTCTTTGTTTCGGTTCAGAAACGTTGGTTTATACCAGGTGAGATGTGGCGTGCAGCAATCCTGCTAAGAGTATTTATCCCTCTTACATGGAACCCAAATCAGGCTTCTGGCCACTTCTCTGATGTCTGATATCTCTTGGGTCTCTCTCATGCATTGTTTTTACTCTTTGCAGGTCCTCCAAGCCAAGCAATGTGGGCCTTAGGAGATAAAATTGCTTCTTCCATAGTGGCTCAGACTGCCGGCATTCCAACTCTTCCTTGGAGCGGCAGTGGTAAGAAGGAAATTGCTCGGTTTGTCAAGATCATTGGAATCTTTTTTTCTTCAACACATCTTTAAGAAGTGTCTCCGCACAAAAAGGCGTGTGAAGAGATGTTCAGTCTGTTTGGGGTTTCAAATCTGTGTTATCCTAGGCTTAGCCATAGTGGCTGTGATATGTGTGGATACGTCAGGCTGAATTTGCGTGTTGTGTAAGGTGCTGTTAGTCTAACAGTACAGCTGTAACATCTGCCATTTCTGCAATCTCGGCTTTTCTAGTGTGTAGTTTCGGAGCACACAGCCAATACTCTGCTTCCATGGAAGCTCTGTACAGTTTCAAAAGACTGTAAATAACAACTTGTTTCTCAGAATTGCACAAGGTAAATGAAGGAAGATATAATTTGTTGCATGAAAAGATCTGCTCCCCAGGAAACAGAAATGTCTGTTTACGTTCTGCAGTCTCTCTTTTGTGAATGCTTCCAGACCAGTTGCTTGTGGAACCACAACCGCTGTTTGTTTCGCTGATATCTGATGTGTGAGTTCTCACTGAGCCTTGCCGCAGAATGAGCTAAGAAGCTAATGCTTATATTTCAGGTCTGCGAGTGGACTGGCAGGAAAATGATCTTCAGAAACGCATCTTGAATGTTCCTCAGGAACTGTATGAAAAAGGCTACGTGAAAGATGCAGATGATGGGCTGCGGGTAGGTGGCTGTGTTTTGAAAGTATTGGAGGTCTTGCTGCATGGATGCCTGGAGAGCTAGAAGTTTAATGTTTAATGTGAGTACAAACTAGAACTGGACTGTCAGCCTCACAGAACTGAGTCTTGGAAATTGCAAAGTCATCTTTCGCATATCATCTTTGAGCCCAGCCTGCAGAATTCGGTGAGATTTAGGAGAAAGAGACAAATGTGGGAACAAAGTTGTATTTCATTAAGGGCTCTCTTCTGGTTTTTGTGAATGCAGGAAGAAAGTGTTTTTAATAAAGACCCATGACCTCACACTTGGTTTCACCTTATGTTAAGTTTTCCATTGAAGACGATTTCTAGAACAAATAAGTATTCCTGGCACAATACAGGGTTTGGGAATTTTCCTTTGTGAAGAGAAGGGTGGAGTATATGATTTTTCCATGTCACCCAGCTTAAAGATTTTCTGTATTACAAGAAAGCTTTTCTGTGAGTTTGTGAATTTAATGGTGTGAAGCACTGACAGAAAATTTTGTGATCACTGCAAGAGGCTAGAGTTCTCTGTACTCACAAAATCACTGCTGATTTTTCCAGTTACAGGCACCCTCTGAATCTGGAATATTTGTTTTCTGTCCCATTCATGTCTTGGTTGCTGAATAGTCCGACATGGAAGCCTGGACACAGATCAACAGGGACATAATGATCTTTCCAACTTGATTCTGCTAACTTTGTACTTGCCCATGTTTTTCTGCTCGTTGTGATCAGGCTGCTGAGGAGGTTGGCTACCCTGTCATGATCAAGGCGTCTGAAGGAGGAGGAGGAAAAGGAATCAGAAAAGTTAACAATGCAGATGACTTCCCCAACTTATTTAGACAGGTAGCTTTTCCCATTGATTTGTACTGTCTTGTTCTAAATGTTCAGGTTGGGTGATTCTGGGAGCACTGAATCGGAAACGTTAAAGAACTGAAAAGTCTGCGTTACGTATCAGAGCCTGTTTAGCTACTCTGAATCATAAGTTCATGCTTTATTTGCTCTGTATGTTGGTAGGATTTCAATATATATGCATATCCAATACAGTTGTCAAATGCCTAGACAGCGTGGGAGATGCTGAGTAAATCCAGGTAATGGAGGGCATCTGCAGCGTAACTCAAAAATGTTGAGGGACACGAGCCTTCTTTAGTTTGTGGGTTATGTAGGAAAGCTGAAAGGAATGGAAACAGCACTGTAATTATATACAAGCGAACACAGGGTATTTTCAGCCTTAAGTAGAAGTATTATGGACGTTCCTTGCTTAAAAAATGGACTAGGGATGATTGTGACTAAGACTGGTGTTGACAAAAAGTGATCTGCCCCTGTATGTGCTGTCTCTGCTATAGGTTCAAGCTGAAGTGCCAGGCTCTCCGATCTTTGTCATGAGACTAGCCAAGCAGTCCCGGCACCTGGAGGTGCAGATCCTGGCGGATCAGTATGGCAATGCCATCTCTCTCTTTGGCCGGGATTGCTCCGTGCAGCGCAGGCACCAGAAGATTATTGAGGAAGCACCCGCTTCTATTGCGACTTCGGTGGTGTTTGAGCACATGGAACAGGTGAGAGTGGCTCTGCGAGTTCCCTTTTCCTTGTGAGACTCCAGAAACAGGCAGGGCTTGTTTTTTTGACATTGCCAAGAGTTTTGCATTGTTGAATCTTTTAAAAGAGCCGTATAGGGCTGCGTGTCTTAGACTGCTTAGCGTGGGCAACCACTCACAGTTCCAGAACTGAGTCCACCATGTGTTGACAAACAGCTGTAGAGCTCCCTCCAAAAACGCAGGCACCCCAAAAATAGGAGGGAAGTGTGTTTTAAATGTATATTGTCATATTAAATGTGAGCTGCAGGAGTTGTATGAATTGCCTCATGCTAAGTATTATAAATACTTGCTTCAGACGCTGCCTTCTGTAAATTATAAACGAATAACCTGGAAATCAAAACTCCTGTGTCATATACTTTTCTTTGAGCAGTTTTCAGGCCTGCTACGATCTTTTGAATGTTTTAGAATGCCAGCGAAGAAGTCTGAAGTGAGTGGGGTGGATGAACACAGCATAGGTAACTAAGCATGGGGCCTGGAAATCAAATATGTTTGTTTTTTTTTTTCCTCCTGCATCCTAGTGTGCGGTGAAGCTTGCCAAGATGGTGGGGTATGTGAGTGCGGGCACTGTGGAATACCTGTACAGCCAGGACGGCAGCTTCTACTTTCTGGAGCTGAATCCCCGCCTGCAAGTGGAGCACCCCTGCACAGAGATGGTAGCTGACGTCAATCTGCCGGCAGCGCAGCTCCAGGTGAGTCAGGTGCCCAGGCTCTGTGCTCCTGAGGCTTGCAGAAGTGCGCAGGCTGGGGTATGTCGAAGAGGCCTGAGCATGAAAAACCCGTTCTGCTGAAGATTTGTTAAAATTGGGGGGCGGACTCTTGTCTGAGTCACAGCCAGGGTTCTGTGTAAGAACTGGATCACATGCTGACATTACGCAGACGACTAGATCTTGGTACTGATAAAGGGGAGAGTATAAAGACAGTGTTAGAGAGCTCTGCTAGATATGCCCTGTATCCTCATCTGCAGATAGGTGATAGATGGCTGCCCCACGTTTCCTCCTCAACAAAAATACCTGACAACTCAAAGACCCATTTTGGTACTTTCTCAGCTTGGGATTTATCTTCTGTGGCTGGAGCAAAGCTTCATTCAGCATTCCAAAATACATATGCATCCCTTCTGTTACGGCTGTTTCCCTAAGTTATAGCTCTGCCATTCGGCTCTTTGATTTGGGCAGCAAGGAGAGGTTATTTTCTAGTTGCTTCTCCTGCACTGATCAGGACCTTCAGTTAAAAGGAGTGTGAAGGAAAGCAACAGAGGAATAAAACATAGAGGCAGAAAAACTGATTTAAGGAAAGGTGGTGTTAAAAAAAAAAAAAAAAAAAAAAAAAAAAAGCCTGTCTCAACAAGTGTTAGCCATAAGTAGTTCGACTTAAAGCTCTGAAATTACTTTGTATAATGAGCTGGCTTCTGAGGCTAGCAGTGCAATCCAGTGCCCTGCCAGTTTTGAGCAGTACATCGCCCACTCTGCCTCCAAGGGACAACAGCCTCTTCCCAGAGTTTCTAATGACAAAAGGAGGGGGGAAAAAGAACAGACAAATGAATTTGTCGTCTTTCAGCAAGTTCAGCAGTTGTTTGAAGTTTGGGAAAGTGATATGGATCTTTTTAATTTTGATGAGCAGTTCCTGACTTCCAGAGCCATTGTTTTCCTCGCTCATCGCAGATGCTGCCTCCTCCTGGCTGAGGTCCCTGCTCTTTAGCCTTTCTACGAAACTGGATTTGTGTCTAATAGTTAGGTATTTGAGTAGATGTGGCAAGGGGACCAAGAATTTGTCTTCATGTATTGCTTTTTCAAGGGGAAGTCACGACAGTGGGTGGCAGTTATGGCTTACGTGAATGAGTAGGCTTTTTGGTGTTCTGATCTGCTAAGTAACAAGGGAATGCTTCGCAGATCCTGTAGAAAGCGTGTGTTGTGTGTGCTGTGGCTCATCTGTCCCTGGTGCATCCCCACTGAGCTCCCTGTGTGCTGCCACGCTGTCTCACTCTTCTCAGCCCCCATCTTTTCCACCAGTGGACGAATGCTGCAGTCCTCCTTCCCTCTCTCTTTTACACCACTTCAGGGACTCTAGCTGATTTTCTGCTTCCATTTTCTCAGCCCTCCCATTCTTGCCCTCTTGCTTTCTTTCCAGTTTCTTTTTACTCCCTGTTGTTTGCATTTTGAAGTTTATTGGATAGATGGTAGAGAAAACAAACAGTTGAACTGTAATGTCTTGTAGGCTGCTCAGGAGCAGGATCATCTTCATTTTGTCATGAGGCTGTTTGACTTTGGCCTCAGCCTTCTTAGTGGTGGTTCCAGTAGCTCTGTGTCTGTATTTGCCAGGCATTGAGAGTTTTGTAACAGGTCAGATGCTTTCCTCATTGCTTGGGCTCTGTTCTTCATATTGCAGTATGATTTCATAGAATTGACGCATTGGTATTGTTACCAGCTTTGTCTTTTGTCTGTTGATGTCTGGCTAATAGACAGATGAAATAAATGCTTAAGCTAATGCTCAGCCTTTTTGAACTGTAGGTGTGAAAAGAAAATCCCAGCTAATGAACAGAACAAGTGGGACTTTGCTCCATAGGATACAGCCAGCAGCCAGTTCTGCAGGTTACTCTCTCTGCAGTTTATAGTTGCAAAATTCCACAGTTTGCTATGACCAGTTAGGGCCCCTCTGTCTCACTGAGACCTTAGTATATTTTTAACAAGCCAAATGTGTGCCCATCCTCAGCTGACCTAGCACTGGCCAGCTTTCTCTGGAGTCTTTTAATCAGTCAATGGAAAATACTGGCTGAAGGGCTTAAGGTGGATATTACACTGAGCTCAGCTGTCCTGAGAAATACGAGTGTTCCAAGACATGTCGGTGGAGAAGGCTCACAGCAGAAAACAGGCGTGCCTGTTTGCTGTACTAGAACTGCTTCTACAGAGAACTGGTGGAATTAATTCTTCGAGGAATAGGTACTCTCTGTGAGGAGAGAAACTTACTTAGTGGTGTTTTCTGGTTTCTTTTATTCTTATTATTATTTTTCCTTAGATTGCCATGGGGATTCCCCTCCACAGGATCAAGGACATCCGAGTGATGTATGGCGTTTCACCATGGGGAGACGCATCTATTGATTTTGAGAATTCAGCCCATGTCCCCTGTCCACGTGGCCATGTCATTGCTGCGCGTATCACCAGTGAGAATCCTGATGAAGTGAGTGTTTGAAATTCTGTGGTTACTGATCACACTCTGATAATCATGGGCTTTACACCTAGATTCAATCCCTGCTGCTGATCCTGAAAGTTTTGACGGCAAATTTAAAAGATTCTTCCGTTATCTCACTTGGCTAACAGTTCAGCGGACTCTGGTTTGACACAGCCTGAACTTGTTTGTATATATATCATGCTGCAGCACAAAGAGCTGCTCTAGCCTTCAGAACTCTTCATTACTTCCCTAATTCTGGATCACTTACTTTTTCTTTAGGAAATATAGCAAAGTCTGTCTGTCTTTACAGGGATTTAAGCCCAGTTCTGGTACAGTTCAGGAACTGAATTTCCGCAGCAATAAGAACGTCTGGGGCTATTTCAGTGTTGCTGCAGCAGGAGGGCTTCATGAATTTGCTGATTCTCAGTTTGGTCACTGCTTCTCTTGGGGAGAAAATCGTGAAGAAGCCATCTCGTAAGTAGTCGGAGAAGTGGTAGAACCTTGGAAATGGCTTGGGTTTGTTCTCTTTGATCCAAAGTGCCATGGATAAAAGACTCCTTACTTCTAGGAGTTCTAAGGGAAGCTTTCCTCTCTTTGTCTTGTTTTCCACAACATGGTCAGGCTTCTCATCCTGTCTTGCTTTGCAATTCCATTGTGTTGCACCGACATTTCTACACATTTTGCTTACTTCTCTTTATTTTTTTCCTTTCTGTTGCATTCCTGCCTTGTATACCTGCTGCTGGGGTATGATAGAGCTATCAGTATATTGAAGTCCCCCTTTGAAAGGATTCAGATGGCAGGCTTCTAACAGGATAAACATTGATAACTTGTTACGTCAGTGCCGTGTAGTGGTTTATAAATGATTGAGTGTCCTTATGTGGTGTGGAACGTTAAAGCATCTGGTCATAAGACAGAACTGTCTGACCTGTCATCCATGCCGTTTTTCATCCAGAGCCGTTCCTCTGTTCATTCTGGGTGGGATGGAGACCATGTCTGTCTGTCTGAAGTATACTTCTGACATGTTGTATGTGATGATGATAGCAGTGGGACCTCCTGATCTCATAGCTGGTGCTGCCCAAGCTGCTCTTGTTCACACCAGCAGCAGGCTGGAGAAAATCAATATTGTTTCATTCCCGAGCATGTCATATAGGATCTTGCTCCAGTGCACTTGCTCTTTTGCTATTACCTTCAGACTGTTTTTTCCTAACTGCTCATGGGGAACTATCTAGAGTTATCAGCTTGCACATTACCATTTGTATGGGATAGATAAAAGGGATTCTTTTCTCTTTCAGAAACATGGTAGTGGCTTTGAAGGAGCTGTCCATCCGAGGGGATTTCCGAACCACCGTGGAGTACTTGATTAAACTGTTGGAAACAGAAAGCTTCCAGCAGAACCGCATTGACACTGGCTGGTTGGATCGGCTCATTGCTGAGAAAGTTCAGGTGCTGCTGCTTACTTTGCAGGACTACAGAGTGGAGTGAGGAGGGGAAGGGGCTGGTGGGGCCAGCTTGGTGCATGCTGGTTGCAAGAGGACAAGGATTTAGGACTGGTTAATTTACACTTACCACTTTATTCATAAACATTTTCACTGGCTTTAATTCTTATTGATATCAATATCTCAGGTCAGCCCTGTCACGGAAAGGTGGTCTTAGAGTTGGCTAGAAAAGCATCTTAGTGTGTGTGTGAATTAAGGGTAGTATTTCGGTTTGCAGTTCGGGATGGAGGATAGTGGAAATGTAGGTGGAGCCACAAGATTTGATCCAGGAAGAAAAAAACACATGGTTTTATTTTAGGGAGTTATAGAGGTAATTGCTTTTATGTAGTGTTTGCGTGGGTGCTACACCAACTTAACTTTAAAGAGAGGTTGGCCGTGAACCAAAAATAGAGCCGAGACTGTTGATTCTTCATGTGGGGGTCCAGAACGGACTGAAGCTAGGGGAGATGTAACTCTGTTATGTACCCTTTCTTTCTAGGCTGAAAGGCCTGATACCATGCTGGGAGTGGTGTGTGGAGCTCTGCATGTGGCTGATGTGAGCTTCCGAAACAGCGTCTCAAACTTCCTGCACTCTCTAGAAAGGTAAAATTGCAAGTTGGTCTGGTAGAGAGCTGATAAGCAGATAGTAATTAGTTTTGATTTGCAAGTTTTGTTCAAGAACAGCAGAAGCGCACAGCGCTTGTTATCTGCTGGCTATTCTCTGGCCCCAGGAAGCTGTTTATCCACTGGCCTGAGAAAACTGGCTATGCATCTCTCCAAAATATCCCCTGCTGTTTGTACAGATAGATGTGGTTTCTGGCAGTTTTGGCAGAAGCTCCAAGAAATGGCTCAGGAATGTGGAGTTCTGTCTCTGGGTGCTGCTAGGGCAACATTAGGGAGTCTTGAGTCACCAGGTATTGTCTTCCTCCTGTTTTGAGGATTGATTTAATTTTCAAGATTTGACATTATTTTCCAAATTGAGTGTTTCCCACTAACACTTGGAAAACCCTCTCTGCTCCTGCTGGTTTTTAAAGTAGAGCAGGCGCTGTAGGGAGACCGGTCATAACGCTCCGTCGGGCCAAACCTGGTGTGATCCAGGCAGGTCTGCTCTTAACAGAGTTCTTCCCCTCAGTGTCCTCTTGGTGAGTCCATACGTAAACAGAGCTGCAGGGGCAAAAGCTGCTTCATCCCTGTGCTAAGTCATGCGATGTGTTCTGCAGTTCGGGCTGTGATGTTCCTTTTGCAGAGCCTGCTGTAAGGCAAAAGCGGGCGAATGGAAAGGAGAGTAAAGCTGGTCTGTGTGGCTGGAGAGAGGTGGGCTGGCTTTGTCAAACTGATGTGTGTCACTCCTAAATACGGTTTAAAACCCTTCTCATGACTCTGCTAGTTTTTTCCAAATTCTTGTGTGCATCTTTGAACCTGCTTGGGCCCCAGATAGCCATTTGGTGACTTCTAGAAGACCAGTTTTGTTTTCTCCTTCTCTTTCAAGGGGCCAGGTCCTGCCTGCTCATACTCTGCTAAACACTGTGGATGTGGAACTCATCTACGAAGGACGGAAGTATGTGCTGAAGGTATGATGCACAGTGTGGGAACCCATCCGCTTGCCGCTCTTAGTTGGAAGTGTCTGTTTGTGTGCTGCCCTGGCTTAAACCCTGCACAGGTTTAATTCCAATAATTACACCTATTACAAAGATTATTTTCTCTGCTTTACTGGGGTGAAGAAATCAGTATGATCTCCCTTACAATAATACCCCATCACATCATTCCGTTGCAGTATCGCTGTGTATCTCTGTAAACGCTTTAACCTTTTGGGGTCAGGAAAAGCTCTGCATAGGGTGAAGAATACCTCGTTATAGGCAGTGACTACTGCCTGTTGGTTGACCAAAACTTTCAGCTGATTTTTCTGAATATGCAGATCACTCTGGTGGGTGTTTGAGCCCAGTTCATCAGCATGACAGAATTTGTAGCAATTTTTCCCTTTTAGGAATTTTCCCCTGCTTTTTCTTTTCTGTGTGCAAAAGCAAATGTTAGAAATACTGTTTAAGGGTTGCAAAACCAAGCATATAAAAGTTATGAAATATGAGACTTAAGATTGCCTGTGCAATCTTATTTAGCTTCCTTGGGCCAGTTTACTGTGGAGAAGTTTTTAATGACATGACCGCATACTGTTTTTTGCAGCTATAAGTATTCTGCACTCCCTGCATCTCCATGATTTTATCTTGGCACCCCTTTGCTGACAAATGGAGAGGCACTGAACAGCAGCTAAAGCATGCTTTAAGTGAGTTACCCAGCTCCAAAGAGGAGCTCTGTGGCAGAGGCTGTGATGGGATCCCTTTCTCCAGGGAGAGCTTTAGCTGCTTTCTCTGTGAGACAATCTCTCTATTTTTTTTTATTTTTTTTTCTCCAAAGTACTTCATTCATTATGCAATTTTAGTACACGACTCTGAGTTATATGTAGATTGGGGTGAAGAAATGGTATATGATTGTGTAATGAAGCCTGTACGATTAATGCACAAGTGTGAGAGGATTAAATCAAGATTCATGGACAACGTTAGTTCTGGCTTCTATTGACTGCTAAATCCTTGGCTTTGTGATCCCAAATTGTTTTACATTTTTTTTTCCATCTAACATGAGAACAAATGGCTCTGTTCCCCTTCTTTAGTTCCCACTGTTGCAGTGCTTGGAAAACTCTGTATGTTGTGGCGACCAAGGCACTATCAGTGCTGTGTTATTTCATGTACCACTCTCGTGGATCTGCAGGTGACCCGACAGTCTCCCAATTCCTACGTGGTCATCATGAACAGCTCGTGCGTGGAAGTGGACGTGCACCGCCTGAGCGATGGAGGCCTGCTCCTATCTTATGACGGTAGCAGCTATACTACCTACATGAAAGAAGAAGTGGACAGGTAGCAACTTGCGAAGATTAATGTTTAACATTTACATACCAGCCAAAATTAGTTGTGCTTTTAACTTTATGCTTCCCAAAGATCAGCTGGAAATGGAATTCTTGGCTAGGAAGAGGTTACGAGGTGTATTGTGGATGAGTTTAAAGGAAGAAGTTGCCTTCATCTGAAGAACAGATCTTGGCTACTGTTAGAAAAATCTGAATGTGTACCCAGTGCGGAGTCCATGTTCTCCTACTGGTTCTTTAAAAGTGCCCTTTTGGATTATTTAAAAAAAAAATACAAACCCAAAAAAAGAACATGAAAATCTTTAAAATCCTTGAAACTCCACATCTGCCTTAGAAATAGATACAAGATTCACTCTTTCAGTGCATTCCCTCGAAATTCCCTGCAGGGATCATAGCCACAAGGTCAGGAAAATCCCGGTTTCTGGAATGTGAACCACTGCCCCCTCTGCTGGCTGCTTTTCTGGGACAAATGTAACGAGCCAGGTCGGGACTACAGAGAGTTTGGGTAACTTTCTGCGTTGGAAAATGCTATAAAATCTCAGCCTCTGTCTACCATGTGGATGCATGCTGCTCTTTTCAGCTTTGCTCTGTGTGCAAGAGGATTTTGCATGAGGTGGGTGGTTTGCTGAATGGTTTGTGTGTTACGTATGGCAAGTGTAATCTCCACTAACATCGGTTTTTGTTTATATGAAATGTTGAACTTCATTGGTTCTAGTTGTGACAGTGAGTGATACCTGTTGGTGGGGAAGCAGCACAGAAGTAACACGCATACAGCCTTGCTAAGGGCTGTTCTGTCCGGTTTCTGATCCCTGGCTTCCATAGTCCTGTTTTGATACGATTAAACTGAACTTGCATATGCAGGGCTATACCGTTCATCTCAGAAGAGCTGGCTGAGGTGTTTCTGTTAGGTTTTGTTCTGAAGTAGAGTAGGGAAAGAGAGAATGGATTTTTCCCCTTCCCATGCTTTCCACAGAAATTCTGTTGCAGTGATTTGTCCTGTTCTTTCCTAGGTATCGCATCACTATAGGTAACAAGACCTGTGTGTTTGAGAAGGAGAATGATCCCTCCATTCTGCGCTCACCCTCGGCTGGGAAGCTTATCCAGTATGTGGTGGAGGATGGGGGACACGTGTTTGCAGGCCAGTGCTATGCAGAAATAGAGGTAAACGAGTCTCAAGGAACAGACTTGGCTGCAGATGCTGAATCTGCCCAGGCAAAATCTGAGGGGATAAAAAGTTGAATGCTTTGGAACTGGGAATTGAGCGTGAGGGGTAATTCACACTAGTTCCTTTCCAAATTCTGTCTGTGTTTTAACCTGGACTAATGCAGGAATCAGCAGTGAGAGTGATGGAGTGGGGAAGAAATTGCTTGACAGCTGAAATTTGAGTGTTAGTGACTGTATATCAAATGATAAGCAAAATCTCTCAGCAGTGAGACCATGGTTGTCTTGCTGTGATACTGAGGGAGAGTGGGATCCATGTGTACTGTGTTTTCTAGCTGTGGTGAAGAAGGCCTGCTACTTGCAGACCACTACTTAGTACTAACACTGGCTCAGAAACAGAGCCAGTTGCCAGGATTAAGTAACAAATTAAGACTTCTCCGGTTACCTGATCATTTGTCAGGTTGATGGGATTAGTTAGTAAGTGTCACTCCTCCCTTCTCCCCTGGAAGTTACTTAACTCTTAGAGAGGAGGAGGATGAATGATTTCTGCATCACAGTGAGGAAAACACGAGAGGTTGTGTAGGAGTGCATGGCTCAAAACAGATTTGAGGGGGGGGGGGTGTGTGTGCTGACAGAGGGGCAATTAAACCAGTTGGGGAGAAGATGTAGGAGAAAAATATCAAGCCAGAGATCCAGATATTTTATGTAAGTTCTTCTAGACCGCAGCAGAGCCATGGCTAAGAAGGAACCACCTACTCAGTTCCTGTGTTCCCAGTTGCGGTGCATAGTATAGCAATAGTAAAACTAGACTGTCTCCCCTATACCCAGTCCTTCTGCTCCAAAGGCAAGAGCTTCCGTGGCTGATCTAAGGAAGCATCCCTGTTTGTGAAGGGCGGTCTGAGACCTAGAAAGTAATCCTACTTCCCTCTGCTAAAAGTGGATGTGTTGCTGTAGCTTTGCAGAGTGGCTCTCCCACTTCTAGCCTTTAAGAGTGCAGCAGCTGCAGCAGGAAATGGTATCTGCCTTGTTCGTTGTGTTGGATGTGGGACCTTCTTGAGGACCTGTTGGTCCCAGCAGCGCGACGTTCGTGAGGATGGCTTCCCGCTGTGCTAATTTGTGGCCAATTATTTTTTTCTACTGGTTTTTTTTCCCCTGATGTCTGTGCTTTGAGAAAGCCTGAACGCAAAAGGTGCTCATGCAGGTTAGTTTGTCTGTGGTAGGACGTTGGGTGCTGGCTCACAAAACTAGAACCGTTCGGGGAACATGGAAGCTGAGTGCGTAAGCTGTTTTCCTTGCTACAGGTGATGAAAATGGTGATGACGCTAACAGCAGGAGAATCGGGCTGCATCCATTATGTCAAACGCCCAGGGGCAGTCTTGGATCCAGGCTGTGTGATTGCCAAGCTCCAGCTGGATGATCCCAGCAGGGTTCAGCAGGTGAGAAGTTGCAGGAAGCGCAGATTTTTGTTGTGTTTTTCATAGGAGGGTGATGTTGAGAGTGGTATGAGATGGTCCAGTGTACTGAACCAATTTCAGATTTGTGCCTTGAACTGGAATTGTCTCTTTACCATTTATTTGTCTCGGATTCTTGTCTCTTTCTCTGATTCAGGCTGAGCATATGCACCATTCTTGTTCTCTGCTTAACTCAGTACTATTGTGGGTATGTGACTGTCTAGGATATTGGAGGTTGGCCGGATTTTTCTATCTGCTTTATTCCTGTGCGGGTTTACTTAACTTCTTTTTATCATATATTCTTCTTTGGGAGGATGGGAGTTGATATCCCTACTCCAAGAGCCTGCATATCTGGAAATACAAAAAAACAACCTAGGGCGCGGATCTTTTTTTAAGATGAAAAGTAAAGAGGTAATTCATTCAGGGATGGTAGGCTGGGATGTAGCTGGTGGCGGTGGAAGAGAATGTATTGTTCCTTTAGCAGTAGCTAGTTGAAAATTGTAGGAGATTGTTGTGCAGGGGGTGGAAAGTGATTGTCAACATGATCCAAAAAAAGTGTTGGTTTTTCCTGCTGTTTTCTTTGAGATTTTTGGTCATCCTGGATCTAAACAGTGAGATCAACTGTGATGTATTTGGGAGAGAGGCTGCAAGCTTGTTTTGTGGGTGTACTCAACTTAGAACTGTTGGAGATCCAACTCATAACTGTTCCGTCTCTCAACCAAGTGCATTTTCCACTGTGAATTATTCCAAGTTAAATCTGAGCCTTCAGTCAAGGGCAACTGGACGTTACCACCACGGCTGATGCCGTACAGGAGGGTTGGTGACACTGTGCTGTTCATTGTGTTTCCAGGCTGAACTGCACACGGGTGCCTTGCCACAGATCCAGAGCACAGCACTTCGAGGCGAGAAACTCCATCGCATCTTCCATTATGTCCTAGATAACCTGGTCAATGTGATGAATGGATACTGCCTGCCAGAGCCCTACTTCAGCAGCAAGGTACCGCTTCTTGTTTCGGAGTGAGAGCACAAATATCCTTTCACTTCAAGTTAAGGCTGGCCAATTTGCATGTCACAGCCAGAGGTCCAAGAATCAGGGCAGTACTACCCTGCTAGTGCCAGCTCATTTTGGTTTTCTTTCTTAGACTTTCTTATAGTCAGTCTCACCAGGGAGTAAGATGGGAAAGTCTCGCCCGTGGCACCCAAAACAAAGACAAGGAATTGAGCCCGATCTTTACTGTTTGTGCCTGCAGCCTTGTACACAGGAGCTGTGTGCATAGCCAGCTGTGGTAGAAGTCCTAGAGGGGGGAGGGAAGAAGGTGGATGAATCAGAGTCAGCTGTTGGTGTGAGGTGGCACAGCAGCTTTGTCCTCTACTCCAGTGTTCTGTTTTAGTCCATGGACTAGTGGTGTGATAAAACAATATCGAAGATGACCTCAGTGAAAAACCTTTCCTTTCCTCACTTCTTGTGCTTATTCTTTTCTTCATGCTTGTCTTTACACTGATGTATCTTTCCCTAGGTGAAAGGCTGGGTTGAGCGACTAATGAAGACACTGAGAGATCCATCTTTGCCTCTGCTGGAACTTCAGGACATCATGACCAGTGTTTCTGGACGGATCCCACCCAATGTGGAGAAGTCCATCAAGAAGGAGATGGCCCAGTATGCCAGCAACATCACATCAGTCCTTTGCCAGTTTCCCAGCCAACAGGTGATCAACCACCCTTATGTAGAGGAATAAAAATTGGTTTGTGTTGGGGCAGAGAGAGAGAGAAAATTCCTTTAAATTATCTGGAAGTTAGCTGGACCTGGAAGGTGCTTTTGGACATGGGATCTTCATGGTGAAAGATTCTTACATGTACCACTTGAGCTTAAAGGCTTGGCCCCTTTGCCTGTGCTGAAGGGTATGTATTCCCTGCTCAGTACAGCTTTAAACAGGCAGTTTGGAAGCAGTTTAATCATATCAGTGGCCTTGTGGGCATTTATTTATTTGCTTTTTGCCTGGTACATATGCTGCAGTGCAATTTGTAGTGTCAACGTAACCTTAGAAGAGAGTGATTACAGCTAAGGGAGGCCTGATCAGGTAATGAGATGCTGGGAGATGAAGGCTCCAGTATACGATATTGTGCATTTATTGTTGTATCATTGTCAGGTCATTAACTTCCTTAGCAGTTTAAGGCTTTGGCCTTTGCTGGAGTCTGCTGGAGCTCTGGTCTGGTCTATCTGGAAGTTCTCAGCTTATCTGCAGGTTGTTCAGCCAGATCGTCCCATCCAGGACTGGGAGTGTCACGTGATTGCTCTCTTTCAGATCGCAAATATCTTGGATAGCCATGCAGCCACCTTGAACCGCAAATCAGAGCGTGAGGTCTTCTTCATGAACACTCAGAGCATTGTGCAGCTTGTACAGAGGTGAGCCATTTTCAGGGGTGCCTCCTGACTCTTTGTAAGAGTTTAAACCTGCTTGTCTTTGTTGAAATGGTTTTATTACACTCAGAGTCACTGGGAATAAGCCTGCATACTTCCTTCACGGAGGTCAACAGGGAGGGGGCCGTGTCTGTGTGGCTCCTGGCTGCCTGTGTGAAGCACACGTACAGATCCTTCCTCTTTTCCCTTTGCCATATGAAAGAAAGATTTAACTTCTGTCCTGACCCTGATCACATCTTGGCTGTTTCATCAAGCCACTGGTGTGTGTTATGCTTTTCAGTGTCTAGAGTTTTGGGTATTTTTAGAAGATAAAAGAACGTTTTGATGAGAAATGTGAGCCATGCTACCCCACAACAGTAATGGCAGGGGTTATGTATTCGCGTAACAGTTGGGGTTTTCAGAACCAGGTACGCTTCTTTCTGTAAGCAAACAGGCTTTTTCTGCCACTCGTGTTGAGTGTTCTTCACTGCAGAGGCGGGCCTGTGCCAGGCTCGCTCAGTGCTAGCTTTGACTGACTTGCTTCTGCAGGTACCGGAGTGGCATTCGGGGTCACATGAAAGCAGTGGTGATGGATCTGCTCCGTCAGTATCTGAAGGTGGAGACTCAGTTTCAGCATGGTGAGTCTCTAAGCACATCAAGGATGTGATTTCTGAAAGAACCACATTTGGTCCCAGAAGGTCCACATGCACCCCCTTCAAGCAAAGTTACTCTGACTTTATGGTGAGGCTGAGCTACACAGGTTTTCTTTTAAAGGTCTGCCAGTCAGTTCCTGGTTTTTGTAGAGGAGCTTATGCCCAGTTTTGAGTTTCCGTGGTAAGAGCGCTCAGAATGCTTATGACAAGCAAATGACAAAGTTCAACCCAAAGCTGTCTGTTCTGCTGGTTTTCCAGTGTTGGTATATCCATCATCTTCTACATCCTGTGTCATCTGACTCGCAGTTTACATGTCATAATATGACTCTGGTCTATTTTTGGTGCAGGAATACTCCTTTTCCCTGTGTATCTTCAAAAGAACAACTCCTACATGAGTTTATGAGCTTCTGAGGACTTTTGTATGACCTGGAGTGGAAAGACAGACTCAGTGAATTAGGAGTTCCTTTGTGTTGCCATTTCTGGCCTGTTGCTGAGCTCGCTAGGGCTCAGCCAGTCTGTGTGGTCTCTGCCTGTTCTAGGTCAGAGATGAAGCAGTTCTCCGTAGCATTGCTCACTGACTCTGTCAGCAGTGGCCCACCACTGGAGAGACCCCCCTGCTCGGGTATTCCCTATGTAGACGCTTCCCGATCTCTGAGCATCTACAGAAAAATTTGAATCGGAAAAACTGTTTAAATTAACTGTGCTGTTTAGTTCTGTCTTGCCCGTTTATTAAATGCTATGATAAGAAAATCAAGTGCAGTAAAAAAAAGTCACTGAGTTATTTGCACCCGCTGTGAAATACCGGAAACTGTTTGCTGTTGGTAAGAACAAACCTCAGCCTGAAACTCAGACCTGAAGTAAACGCGTTGCACTGCTGTATCCAGGCACAAGATGGCAATGAAGCACTAGCTCATTTTGAGGCTCTAGCTCTTACAGGTAGTTCAGATTCCACTCTGCCTTCCTTTTGTCCTGCTCCAATACCTGCACCAGCCTAATGGTACTGCAGACGCATTTCCACTTCAATTTGCTGGTAATAGAGGATGGTGCAAGTCCTTTTGCTCTTAGTTTGTTTTGGTGTTCGTTTGAATGAAAGACTGAGCTCACCATTCCTCTCTTGGTATTGCTCACAAAGGAGATATTTGGTATTGGAGCTGTTTTAATAAGAGTGGGCTGTTCAAATTAAAGTTTGCAGTTGAGGGGGTGGTGGTGGGAGGAATTCTTCCTGCCCAGAACTGATTGTGTGGACTGTGCAAAGTAGACTCTCAAAATATATGTGTAGAAAAATAACGACACATCTAGTAACTTGTACTGCTTGACACAGAGGTGTGGAAGCTGGAAAAAATGTGCATTTCTGATTGCAGGTCACTATGACAAGTGCGTCTTTACCCTTCGGGAGGAGAATAAAAGTGATATGAATGCTGTATTGAACTACATCTTCTCACATGCTCAGGTCACCAAGAAGAACCTGCTTGTGACAATGCTCATTGTAAGTTGTCTGTTGGTGCTCTAGAAATTTGCTGCTTCTTGTAATTGTGTGTTTGATGCTTTGAAAGGTACTGAATTGACAGCTCTGATCCTTAGGGTTGCGAGCTGTCTAGCTACAGAAGCGGGGGCAGCAGTGGAGTTTCTTCATGTGTTCGTAGGCCATGCAAGCCACGCGTTAGAGGAGACCCAGAACAAACTGTTGAGCTGGGTGTCTCTGCACCTTCTGGTTCATGACTGTCCTGCATTGATTGCCTATCTGAGTGCAATGAAGGCTAATTATGCAAGAGATTTGTGAGCATCTGTGGGGAGATAGGAATGCAGGCTTAACTCTTACACTGGGAGGATGCTAAAGGCTAGCTGTCTGGCACTGGGCTGTGACTTTGTACTTAGTTTAGTTTGTGTCTTCATCTTCAGGGGCCTCAGGGAGGTCCTGTCTTTATGTAGCTCATGGTACTCAAACTGGAGTTGCTTGGAAAGCAAAGCAATATGCTACCAGTGCAAAAAGCAGATGATTTGTTTTTTGTGGTAATAATTATGCAATAGCAACATTTTTGTGGTCCTTCGTCACTCATGAGGGTGACTTCCTGGTAGTGAATGGCATTAGCCAGCGCATATGGAGGCCCTTAAGGGGTTTCACATGCTCTTGCTTGATGAGCCATAGTTTGGTCTTACAGGTTTGGCAGTGGCTGTCTTAGCTTCTTCCTGGTTATAGTCTCAAAGTCTTCTCTCGGGTCTGCGGTGGTGCCTGCGGGCTGCCTGTACTCTGCGCTGCCTGATGGAATCTGCCTGGGCCTCTGACCCTTGGGACGGTGTGTGGCTGCCCGGGGGGTTGCAGAGGGATGGGGAAATCTCCTGGGGTCGGAATTCCTCTTGGACAGGCATAGATTCCGCCCTGGAAACAGAAATGAATCCTTATGCCAAGACTTGCCATCACCTTTTCGTGTTCTTCTGGCTTGTTACTCCATGAAAAATCGCAGTTCTCATTAACTTCAGTCCCACTCTAATGGGTAAAAATCCCAGTAAATTACATTCCCAGGAAAAATAATTAAAAAACAACTGAGTCCTGTCTCTTTTTTCCTGTTCCTAAAAAGCCTCAAAAAATCCTTGTCCCACATAATGCTTTGAAGCAGAATGAATGCCCACCCTCCTCAAGGGAGGATGAATTTAGCTACAAAGTGATTTTCAACAGACTGGAGCTAGGTATCGTGCTTTTTAGGAGGCTAATTACAATACTTCCTCTCTCTTCCCCCCTCCTACCTTTTTTGTTTTGAAAAAACCCAAACACAATGTGATGTGTTACTGCCAAAAGCATGTCCAAAGTAGCCATCCACAAAATAACTCTCAAAAGCAGAAAAAGAGCCATAATTGTCCTAGGCTGAGGCTGGGTTTCTTAAATTCTAATTTGTAAGATCTAAGGACCCTGGCATTCTTTCTTTCTGGCTCTCCCTTTTTCTCCCCCTTTTTTTTCCCCCCTTTCCCTTTTTGGTGTGTGGTGTGATTGTAAGTAACGCTTGCCTTAAGAATCTCATTATTTGAACACGGAGCCATATTTCCTCTGAGAATTCTGGAGTAGCTTTGAGCCGGGGCTGTTCATTTCTCAAGTAATCACGCTGGCGTGATGGAGAGAGAAAATGGCAGCTGTTCGCAGCTCAGGCCTTCAGTTTTCTTCAGAGTCCAGTCACTCAAGTGTGTAATTACACGGGGGTGCCGGGGAGGCGTTAGGCCTTGTCAAAGAGCTGGTTTGAGGCTTTGCTCGCCGCCTTTGCCAATCAGTGCAGGCGAAAGCCAGCGCGGCGCCAGCTACCTGCTTTATTTTGTTGTTGTCATCCTGATTGTTTCTTGCTAAAATGGGACTGAAACTTTTTTGTCTAGTTTCTCACCTCCGTGCAAGCCGCGTCTTGGAGGCAGAGCCTTGCTGTGTCTTCGCGTTGGCCGGCACGATGGCCGTCGGAGGGAGTGAGGGGGAGGCAGGGAACGCAGAGCAACGTCAAGGAATTTTCCTTTTTCCTTCCTGTGTAGTCACTCTCCCCACTGCTCCCAGTTGTTTCTACTCGAGTCGAGGCCGACATCCCAGTTCACTGAACTTAAAACGTACTGGAGAGACCGTGCTGCATGTGGTGGAAGAGCAGCCGGCGAGCCGAGCGCCATTTGTACGGCTGCTGCCGGCGCGGTGCCCGAGGCCATGCCGACGGGCTCCTGCCCTCAGCGAATGTGGGGCCACCCCGGATGGAGGGACTGGGGGGGCTCGGGGGGGCCACGGGCCTCTCGTCACAGCGTCATCTGGGGCACAGCTAGGGATTACCGGCCGCTGGGGTACGGGTCACAGCGGTAACCACGAGACTCTCATTCCTCTTTCTTCTGACTCCATTACCCTTTGGGTCTGAGGGATCCCATGGCACGTTTGCTGTGATCTTGGTGAAGGGGGTGGCATTTTATGGGTTGCCAAGCTATTTATGTGGGATGGTTGGAGTTTGTCCTCCAAGGGCAAACAGCGTGTCGGAATACCTTGATGCCTGTGTGGCTGTTACTGATGTACCCTAGGAATCCATTATTAACGAGGGGCTCAGAGGATGGTTTTAGTAATAGCGTTATGAGGCCATCATTCACCTTTTTTAGCTAGCAGGTGTTTAAGGCAGGCTGGGAACTACTTCATCCTTCATATATTTGTTGAAATATAGCGTGATTTGAAGTTGTATGTTCATTTTATGTACTTAACTGACTGCTGGGTGCACATCCTAGCCTTAACTGGGCAGAATCACTTGTGGCATGGCATGGCAGATGTCCTGTGTCCTGTCGGGTTTTGTTACCTTGAGCAGTAACATTACAACACCCAGGAATTTGTGTTTCAAACACGACAGAGGCAGTTCTTGAATTATTCACTGTGAATTCACGCAGTGACCTGGAGTGGGTAAATTTACAGAACTTTCTTTGGGAACAATCATTGAAATGTTTGTGGGCCGAAGACTGGTTAGGAGGGGACAGCGATCTAATAAGAGTTAGTAGCTTAGATTATTTTAAGAGTGGTTTGACTGTAGTCTCTCTGCCTGAGAGATGTACGCCGTCATTCCTAGAGAAGGTGTCATGCTTGAGTGGGGCTGGAGAGAAAGGGATTGAGAGCAAAGCAAGGGGAAAGCTATTTAGCTTTGGAATTGCATGTAGTATGAGCTGATATTTGTTAGTCTATGGGACTTGTATTATTTGGTTTTTTTGTTTTTCACTTTATTTTCCCTGGCAGGCTTATCAGTCTAACCTGCTGCAGAGGTTTCCCTTTTTCCCTTTCTATTTCTTGGATCTTCAAAGGGCCTTTTCTGGACTGTATGTGTTTAAAATCTCTGAAAACTTTAAGGCACCGTCTCTCTTCCCTGTTGCAAATCCCTGTTTCATCTTGCATTTTCCGCCCAGGATTCACTGACCACGAGAAAAGCTGTTAAGTGCAGTATGGAAGAAACACATTAGAGGCTCCTAGAGGGTTTGCAGCTTTGGGAGTGGGAGGGAAGAGGCTCACAAGCCAGTGTGAGTAGTTGAAGACTGGGATTATTCATAGGAATTGAAACTATTTTTGGAGGAGAGTGTGCGTGAGAGTGCACCTCCTCTATTCAGAAAACAAAACAGTTTAAAGTCTTTACTGTTCGAATTTTTTTGAATGGCTGAATCCAAGAGAGTTTTGAAATGGCATGAACACAGAAAATTATGTGGTTCAGTTTTGTTGTTTTATCCAGTTGATTTAGACAGTAAAGTAAGGTAGTGAACTTCCTCAGAACTGGGATTCTCTGGTTAGGAGAAATATTATGGAGTCAGTCATTATGTGGCAGGAAACACATTATATCATTTATGGTTTTAGTTAGCTTTGCTTAGCCTGGTTAGAGGAACGACAGGATCTGGTTTTTTTCTGGTGTGGCTGAAGCTGTACAAAGCATGCGGTTGGTTTGTGGCTGTGGAGTTGTGGGGTGTTTTTGGTTTTGAAGTATCCTTTTTAAGTGGACTTCAGGAGGTTCTCCCAGCAGTTAAACTCTTTCTGTGTAGCCACCTTTCATGGGGGAAGTTTGCTAATCTTTGCATGCTACACTACAGTCAAATGCTCTTTGAATTTGGCATTGCTGCTAGGGGAGACTTCTGGTACAAAGCTGAATTTGGGAAATGAGAAAACGTTTCACTTGAGTCTCTTTGACAAGTCGGTATTTCTCTTGTGTGTGGATGCCAAAACACATGCTACAAATATGAAAATGGGTGATGGTGCCAGTCCCTTCTTTCCACTGTAGCTTTATTTATATGTGTAGAATTATTGAAAGCCTAATACTTGTACCCCTATCCGCACAGAATTAGAGATTAATTTAGATAGTACCTCTAGAGGTGGTGTGGTCCAGCACCTGCATGCGTGTGTGTATGTGTTTCAGGTTTAAACTCCTTTGTGGGAGGACAGAGGTGGTTTTCCTCTGTTCTGAGCATTTTCAGTTCTCTTTATTTTTAGGACCAGCTATGTGGCCGTGACCCCACCTTGACAGATGAGCTGATTAATATTCTGACAGAGCTGACCCAGCTCAGCAAGACAACCAACGCTAAAGTGGCCCTGCGAGCACGGCAGGTAAGGGAGCGTGTTTAACAAACCAAGGTGATCCCCGCTAGAGATCAACACGGACTGCTCCCTCTTGGAGCTCGCTGTTTTGACAAGTCTGTATCTCTTGATGTTTATTTTGATTACTATGCAAATGTGAAGAGTAGATTACTGTGAGCAGTGCTTTAACAATGAAGCTAATTAACCAATGATTAACCATTGTGACAGTCTAACAAAGATTGCAGTGGATTCCCTATCGCTGTAAAATTTGAAGTTAAGATTACGTTCCTTTATCCCTGCTCCTCCAAAAACTTTTGTCTGGCTCAGTTAATCGAGAGTAATCTACGGTTTGTGTGATAAAGTCAAAATACATGGTCGCTGTGGTTCCTTCTGGCTTTATAATAATCTGTGACCCCGACAAGCACAGGCTGCCAGGAACCTAAAGGCAGCTGTGCAGTAAGCAGCCAGGACGTGCTATCCGGGTTCGTCAGCTGCCGCACGGCTGCGATCGGTGTGTGCAGAGAACAGGGAGAGAAAATCACACGAGAGCCAGATGTTCTTTGCAACTGCTAAGGAATGATTTCAAAGAATTGTGTTGGTCTTTTGCAGGGTTTCTTCTAGCTTTTCAGTTGCGTTTTGTGAATTTCTTTTTAACCTAAAAATAATTGGGGAAACTCTTGATACTGTCAATTCCAAGAATCTAGTGCAGATAGTAATGTGAATACCAGATATCCACCTGGATATTATTGTGAGCTTCCACTTTAGCAGTTAGTCTGTAGCCAGGAAGGAGGGAGAGGGCGTAATCGTTTCACAGTAATGCTAACCCTGTAGTCTGATCACTCCTCTCGCTCCACAGCCCCTGTCTCCATTCTAAAAGTCTTCAGCGGGAAAGCTGGCACTTTGGGGGTCTCTCCTTTTATTTCAGAGCTTGGCTGTTGAAAATGAATGGGGTGTTTGAAGCTGCTCAGTGACCTTGTGTTTCCTTCAGGATTGTATCTGTGTCCTTGAACCATTCAGTTATTGAACCTCTCAGCAGCATGCTGGGGATGGTGCAGTCCTTGTGGGTCTCTTTATGTTGCTCTTCCACTTCATTTTCCCTTGCAAGCTGCTTCCCCTTCCTATCTGTGTGTCCTTCACGTTGGGCATTTAATACCTGGCACCAGTGTCTCTTGCTTCCTCTGCGCGGAAGCTGTGAAAGGCGGTCTCCGTTGCTGGCCTCCCCACAGCTGCTGCCTGCCAGATCTGCTTTCCAATTAACAGCCGGTCAGGCAGTCCCCAGGACTAGCAGCTCCGCGGTGCTAAATCACATGCACTGATGGAACTTGATTGAAGCTGTTCCTTTCCTCCATGGGGAATTGCCAATAATACAAACCGAGCAGATACACAAATGAGGCTGGGAAGGGAAGAGAGTTTGCAGCATCACTCGGGTGCCACAGAATTCACAGGAGAAACCAGTCGCCTCTTCTGGGATGGAGCAGACTATTGCTGCCTTGGAGGTGACAGCCTCCTGCTGATGGCCCAGCGTAGCTCCTTCCACTGACACTCCTTCTGTTTGCTGTTTATCAGGTTCTCATTGCTTCCCATTTGCCATCCTACGAGCTGCGTCACAACCAGGTGGAGTCCATCTTCCTGTCTGCTATTGACATGTATGGACACCAGTTCTGCATTGAGAACCTGCAGGTATCTACCAGACTGCTCTGCTTGTTTCCCTGCTTTCTTCTCACACATCTTACTTAACGTTTTGGTATTAAACCTCACCTGTAGTCCCAAGGTCCTTGTGGCTTTAAAAGTGTTGTTCTGGTTTCTAGCTGCCCCCTCATTTTTGTTTTCATTCCTACGCTGATACCAGAATGACCTCATCGCACGCTACAGCTTCCTCATGGGGGGCAGCAGCAGGGAGGTGACCAGCGACAGGACACAAGGGAAGGGAATGAAGCTGCGTCAGGGGAAGTTCAGATTGGACGTGAGGAAAAGGTTCTTCACTGAGGGGGTGGGCAGTCATTGGAACAGGCTCCCCAGGGAAGTGGTCACGGCACCCAACCGGTCAGAGTTCCAGGGGCTTCTGCACAGCCTGCTTAGTCATCTGGTTTAGTTTTAGGTAGTCCTGCGAGGAGCAGGGAGTCGGACACAGTGATCCTTATGGGTCCCTTCCAGTTTGAGATATTCTGTGATTCTATGGTTTAATGTAAAAAGGTCATAATCCTTGATGATGTGGAAATTGGAACTAGTCAGGCTTCATTTGGGGTTTTTGCTTTTTTACCTGACCCTGTTTGCAAGACAGGCAGTTGTCTTTTAAAACTCTACTTAATGTGATCTCTTCTAGAAACTCATTTTGTCTGAGACATCCATCTTTGATGTGCTACCCAACTTTTTCTACCACAGTAACCAGGTGGTGAGAATGGCAGCTTTGGAGGTAAGTTTATTTCCATTAAAAAAAAAGTAATTTTTCTGTGTTTTTATTTTGGTTTTTTGTTTGTTGGTTTGTTTGTTTTTTGTGTTTTTTTTTGTTTGTTTTGAGCACTGTTACCCTGCAAGATTAAGAGAGCTGTAGGTTATTTGGAATCTGGCATACTTGGAAGTTATCTTCTTTGCTTGAAGAAGGCTTAGGCGGTAGAAAGGATTGAAAGTGAAGCTGCTGTCAGAGAATGTGGTCAGGCTACCCTGTGTGCCTTGTGCCAATGGTTGTATCCTGCCAGACTGGCCTTCCTCAGAGTGTGACTTCAAATTCTGGTTGAATTAGAGTTCTATCTAGATATTCAATTGGAGGTATCTGTTTGGGTTTTAACATTTTTGAAGTCTCTGGTGTATTATTTGTCTCCTTTCTTTCTGCTTCCTTAGCACAGTTAAGCTGATCGAGTTTCTCTCTAACCAGGTGTACGTTCGAAGGGCTTATATTGCTTATGAGTTAAACAGTGTCCAGCATCGCCAGCTGAAGGATAACACTTGCGTGGTGGAGTTCCAGTTCATGCTCCCTACCTCCCACCCGAACAGGTCAGACCGCGTGTTCAGGTGCCTTTGGAATGGGAGGTTTATGAGGGGCTACCATTCTGTCTTGGCAAAGAAAACTCGCAGTAGAGTTGGTGGAGAAAGGGAGAGTCCCCGTGCCTCAAATAAGCACAAATTATTCAAGATAAAACCCTACATTACCCAGTTCTTTCTCCGAAGTTATTTAAAACCTCAGGAGCTGTGAGTAGTAGTTTCTGCGCTTGGATTCATTTAAATATGATACAATTTCTGCGTATTTTCTGATTTGATGTTCAGCTTGTGTAGTAACTTTCCTCTAGAACTTCAGTTTTTGCTGAATGCCAAGCCTTCCAAAAGATGCAATTCCAGACAGAATAATCAATTATTTGGAGTTTTAATAGACAACAGTCCAACAGTCTCTGTCCGCTTCCTGCAGCGCTCCCTTGCCAGCCCTTTGTAGCTGTTTGTGATGGGCTTGACTTTCAAACTTGGCTTTACTGCAGAAGGTGAAATCTTTTCTAGTGTGGGGGGTTTTTTAGACTGAGAAGACCAAGATGCATGTATGGAGGTATTTTATGCAGAAATGCTAGAGTTGACATGCTGTAGCTTTCAGTCAGTGTTTTCAGAATGCATTTATCATGACTGCAACCAAAAGCACCGACTGTTCGCTGCCCTGTCTCGCTGCATCCCCTAACGAAGGGTTGCATCGCCTAGTGTGCACTAACATCATTCAAAACAAAACCCCCAAACTAACTTGACTATCAGGACTTCTTCAGCATCTGCCGGGTTAGTCAGTTCCTGCGGTTTTGGGTCTGCAGCAGGAAGGCGGGACGGTATTTCGGAGCGTTTGGGTCTGTCCCAGGGCGAGCCGAGGCGCAGCGAGCTCGGTGGCCGGCGGGTGCCACTGTTGGGCTGCGCTGGGTGGGCAGCGTGGTGCCAGCGCTGGTTTGCTCCTTTGTTTCCAAACATCTTTTTCCTCGTTTTATTTTTGGTGGGGCTGGGCAACGGGGTCCAGTCTCGCTTCATCGAGAATCCATCAGTACATCTTATGAAATGGTTTTCAGAATCCGGTTTGCTAGAAATGAATGACCGTCCTCAACAAGCAGCTCAAAACACTCATGATACAAATGGGACATGCATTTGGTCTCATCTGTTTCCTACATTTCTAGAATATTTGTAAATAATTGCATACTATTTTTAGGACCCCTTTATAATACTCTCTCCCCCCGCCATATTTTTTCTTCGTTCCTTCTCTTGGTTGGTCTCAGTTACCTCTGTTGCTTGGGGGTTGTTTGGCCTGCCTGTGCTGACCACTGCTCTGTTGCTGTGCACAAGCTTAATTGGGCAAGGTCAGCTGGAAGAGGAGGACGGTTACCTGCTTGGGGAGCCGCTCCTTTGTCCGGAAATCTCCTCTCCCTTTTACGCTGAATTCGCTGGGACAATGTTCTGGAGCTGGGTTCTGCTTCTCAGCCATCGGCACTGCTGATGGTTGGCTGAAAGCGCATCGCAGTCCTTGTGCAGAGGCCTGGGGACAAATTCACTGCTTGCGTAGGCGGGCTCGGTTCCTTTGAGTTGCACCGCCGTCTGTTAGTGATGAATTTGGCTCCCGTTGCTTGACGCAGCTTCTTGCAGTGTATACCTGCTGGTGTGGCTGTTGGGTGGCTGGGTGCTGAAGCACAGCCGGTAGCAGGATACCTGGGGTCCCAGGTTAGTGCTGGGTGCGTAGATTTCAGCTAGCTGTAAAGGCAGACTTTGTTAAGTCCAAGACACAGGAATCTCGAACCTCTGACGTTGTCTTGCTTAAGTCTTCTTTGTTGTTTTTGACCGTATTCCACGTCCATCGTATGTCTTTCTGTGTCTTCTGTGGCATGAACTTTTAGACTGAAAAGCTAGAAGTGCGTTCCAAGGACAAACCCCAAAGCCAGAATGTCCCAGCTGACCGAGCAAGATGTCCCTTGAGGCTCTGCAGGGTTGGGTCCTGGTGATCCAGGAGCAGATACCAGACAGCCCTTAAGAGAGCCATCTCTTTTGGAGCTGGTGTTAGTTGTGTGATGCTACACATTTTTCAGTACTTTATCAGATAATTTTAAGCTCTGGTCTCTTTTGTGTCTAATTTCTGTGAACATTTAAGGGCCTGAATTTTACTGGAGTGGGTATTCACTTAGAGAAAATTGCTACGTTTAAATTCTTTGTTAGTGGTATTTGACCCCCTGTGCCTTTACTTAATTGTAACAGAAACAAGCACAGTCACTACTTCTGATCTGACTAATCACAGCCAGGCACTCAGACTAGTGTATTTTTGGCTACTGAATGATTGCTGTCAACTACCCACAGGAAAGCTTTACATGGAAGCAGAGAGGAAAGAAAAACCGCTAAATCTGCTAACAAAGTCATAGACGTGCAGCCTGCTCCTGGTGGGTTTTGTGGGCAGAAACCGTTCTGGGAATTATTTATTTACATTAATAGAGAACATCCTGTTGTAAGAATCCCGACTGATCCCGATTGCAAGAGTAAGACATAGGGAGAAAAACTGCTTATGATTGAAACCACAGAGGGCATTATAGATCAAACCCCGCATCGCTTACTGCCCGGTGCAAGGCAGATGAGGAGCACGGTGTAACCATCTGCTGCCTTTTGCAGTAAATGCAGTTCGCAGGCCCTCTCCGAGTAGCGGGCGTTGCAGTAATCCAATGTGGAGGAAGCGATACGAGGGTGTCCACGGGATGCTGATCGCCACGCGCTGCAGCAGGGTCCTGCAGACAAATGCTGGTGTGCAGAGCCCCTTGCTTTTGGATAACCTGCCTCTTTCAGTCATCCAGAGCCCTGGTGAGAAAAGATGCGAGAAAGAAATGGGCCCTGTTCTGAGCTGTTCTTTGCTTCCCTCTTGTTCAGACTGCCCTGCTGAGATGGGAAGCTGGTGGAATATTGACTGGTGTTTAGAGAGTTCAGCTTCCTTTGTGAGAATGGCAAGCCAGGTGACAGACGCTGAAAGGCCTTTCTTAGGTGTTCAGCACATGAAACAGGGCTTGCCTAATCTTAGCTTAAAATCTTCTGTTCAAAGAAACATTGTGTGTCGAGTATAGGGAGAGGGAATTACAGTGCTTTTTCAACAGGAGAAGTTTTTTTTCTAATAATCCTCCTCTCCTCTCCTGCTTTCAAACAGCCTTTCTTGTGTCTGAAGCTGTAAGGTTTAAATTAAACTGGGACATTGTCAGCTGTAGCCAGCTTTTGGAGCCTGCTGCAGAATCGTGCTGTTGCCCCTAAAGCATCCCCTTTGCTCCAGCTCCCTGCATTCCCCCAGCCAGGTTGTTCAGCTGCTCCCCTGGTCTTTCCTTCTCCGGTAGCAGATGTGCTGGAGGATCAGAAGGGAAGAACTCAGCGGTAAACGTGTTTCCACAAAGCAGATCCCTCTGTTTTACTCGGAGGTAAATGCGTTCCCTCTGTTAGATGCCGAGACAGTTGCTGACAAGGGTGACTTAGAGATGCTGGGTAGATCTTTGTTTTGGGGTATGGCAATGATACCACAGGGCTCTGCCTTCTGAATATGTCGAGCCCCGAAGGAAACTGCAGCACAACCCAGCCTGTTTTGCTCACGCTGGTGCCTTAGCCGTGCCTTCCCTGTCCATCTGTGCACGGAGCCCACGCCTGCCTTTTGTCCCGCTGCCACCCCTGACCACCACGCTTGGCCTTGAGGCCTCCTGGGGAATCCCGAGTCAGGGCGTCCTGCTGGAAGGTGGAACTGAAGGAAGGGTTTAGCACTGCAGATTAAGACTTCAAGTTTTGATAGTTGGCTTAGTTAACTTTAAAGCAAGTTTTATTTATGAAACTTGATAAACAAGATGTCTGATTCCAGCTAACCGTAGTTGCATTTGGAGTTGGGAATGCACGCAACTCTGCAAACGTGGACATACAGGCAGATGCCTTACTGAGGCTTGTCTAAGCTGAATTTGTTCTTGGGGCTGCATCCTGCTGTCCCTGATGCTTCCAAGGGTGGAATTCAAGTCTAGTCATTAGCTGCTTTGTGTTTCCAAGGGTATCAATATAAATGTCTCAGCTAACTTGTGCTTGGTTTTGCCCAGTATCTCCTCTTTCTGTGCTTGTGGATGTTTGTTGACGCCCTACTTGGACTTCAATGTTGCTGATTTCAAGGCTGATTTCAAGTGGTGCATGGTCTCTCCTTCGCTGTCTCTTGATGTTTTATCATCTATGGAGTATTTTGGTTGTTCTTTTTTGTCAGCCTCTTCCTTAGCTTACAGGTAGAAACCATTTTGAAGGCTGAAAGCCAGATTAGATATTGGTGTTTCCAAACAGTGCTTTTTACAGAAGAGTAAGAAACCAAAACTCACCTACACTTAGAGCAGTGTTTATAGGTTCCTTCCTACTATCATTTTACAATAATATAAGATTAGAATTTCTGACAAAATGGAAGTGTTTTCTGTGGACTAGCTGCAGCAGCCTCTTGCATCAGTCCTTGGATTGCTAGTGTGGAATCAGCTGTGCTGCTTTGGACTCGCACCGTACGAGCTTGGAGACCCGAGTGTAGAACTCGTAGCGTATCATTAGGTAGCCTGAGGTCCCCTCCTTGTTGTGGGAGACTGGCTGGTACCAGGAGGGAGGAGGGGAAAATGATTCCAGGACACCTGTAAATCCCTGCAGTTCCGTGCCGAGGGTTTGATGTTAATTAGACAGCAGGCAGCAGTAATGTGTTGCAGTTCCCTTGGCTTGCCTGTTTCAGAAAGGGCAAAATCTTCCAACAGAGCAAAGAAGGGCTGTTGAAGGGGCAGCAAACTGAATGGAACGACGATAATTTTATGCAAATTGGACTTCAGTAGCAGATTCAGCTTGGCTGAATCACAGAGGGAGCAGAAGAATAAGGAAAGAAAGAGGGAGAGGAAAAACCCAATCAAAATGTATGGTTTGAGGCATGTTTCACAGCCTTCTGTTTAGATTCTGCTGCAGAGATGAAGAAACAGAAGAGGAATGCCACTGGTCACAGCCAGTGGAATTGCTCTTTCTCCTGTGGTACTGCTGTTAATAACTACAAGTGGGTTATTCAGCCGACCTCTGCTGATTCCGCTTTGCTGCCTGATTTCAAAAGCTTTGCCCTGCGCTGGCACTCAATCACAGCTTGGTATAACCAGTGGCGCTTTGCATGCGTTGCCGTCATTTTCATAGGGGAATGCTCTTGTTTAAAAAAAAAAAGGGGGGGGGGAGAGAGGGCCAAGGGGAAACAAATCCAGATTCAACTGGGAGGTGCAGGGGGAGCAAAGGGGATTTTTGTTTGCTTTGAGCAGAAGGAGTAATTGTAGCAGCAGAGCTTGCATCAATATGGAGCAGATTCCTGGTGAGATCAGCCTCCCCAGTCAAGAAGGACTTTTTTAGAAGTTCAAAAGAGGCAAGGAGGAGAGCTGGGGCTGGTGTGGTGAGAAGGTTTCTGATCCTGAGATCAGCTACATGGAGTTCAGCTAGGCCTTTGTTCAGCTCCCGGAACCACGGTGCTGCTGGCCGCGTGTGGCCGCGCAGGCTGGCTTGCAGCTGGTGCTTCACGTGTCAGAGCTGCAGAGGTGTAGCTCCGAGCGTGGACTGGAATGCCTCTTCACAAGGCCTGGTTGTGCTGCGGGTACCAAACCATTACCTCCCAGTGCATTGCAGTGGGAAGGGACAGTCCAGCTCCTGATGCGAGAAAGCCCTCCGCAGCTCTGATGACCTGTAGGTGCGAAGCCAGCCCCGTGGCGTGCAGCTTGAAGACTCTTCCTCCGCTCTTTTCTGAGATCTCCAGCCACTGGCTCTTCTGTTTCCCTCACTGCGATTCTTGCCGTAATCTCTTTAGCTCCGTACTGAGTGGCTTGAGCACAGTTCCTGCAGGAAGACAAGAGGCTGCCTTTTTTGAGACGGAAAGGAACATTTGTTACGCTGGGGTTTTTCCTGTTGTCTTTCTGCAAGCCTGCCAGGGACTGCTACACAAGTGTACCAGGTGTAGGAACTGCCAGTCCTCTCCAGAGTTTTTTTTCCACCTGAAGTAGATCACATGCAGCTTTCCCACCATTTGCCAAGCTAAAAAACAAGGTCTTGACCCCCTGAGGCCTCGTGGCCCCTTTTGGTCCCAACCACGGTCTCTACAGAACAGTGGCCCTCCCCACTGCCTCCAAACAAAATTAAATACTTGTATTAATCGCTATTGATCAGATGTGTCTTTAGGCCGTTCTGTGCTTTCCCCTGTATGGCGGGAGGAGGTCATGGGAACTCTGCACGTCTCTGCCAGTAACGCACCAAACACACAGCCTTGTAGTGAACATGACTCTGCTGTGACAAAACCAGTCTGAGACCAGGACCAGGGGCAGCCAGTGTGTTTAGCAGTGTGCCCGTGGAAATCCACTGGTCCTTCAGTACTCACACTTCACGCCCAGTAACCTGGGGTCTTGCCTGTGGTCAAGGATGTTAAGAAAGCCTGGGGTTTGATCCCCTACAGGGTTCTGCAGGGACAGGGGGGGTGAATGTCCAGTTACCTGCTCCCTGAAGCTTTGCTTTCAGTCTTTTTGTGTTTGCTGATCTCTTTGCAGAAGCCTCCTGTGTGCATGTTTTGTGTGTTTTTTTTTTTAATGTAATCTTTACTGTTTGAAATGTCATATCCCAGCAATTCGTGTGTCTCGCATGGAGCAATATGCTGCCTTATGCTTTCGGGAGTGTAGCTAGGGTGGGCTAGACTGTGCTGTTCTTATGCTGGCACGAAAAGGTGCCCCCCGCCTTATTGCTGTCTGACGTGCATCGCTGAGCCGCAGTCTGCATGCGAAAATGTGAACGCCTGGACTGAGGTGACAAAGGGAACTGTAAAAATTTCCTCAAATTAGCCTTAAGTTCTGCTTGTTCTTTCTGGTATTCAAGGCCTTGAATACTGAAAATGCAAAGTATTGCATGGTGTTTGTGTGGTGTTTGCTTTATTACTGCGTCGTCGTGGGAGCCAGTGCATGGGCCGCTGCTTGGCGTGGAGGTTTGGCGACGAGGAGCTGGCTTGCTTGCCTGAACCTGCTGCAGTCTGCCCGTGGGAGATGGTCACTCTTTGCAGCTGCGCTGTTTGCCCTGCTGCCAGCGAGTGCAAACTACCCGCTCTGCCCTGGCTTCTGAAGCTGACTTGGCGCGTGCGAAGGGCTTGAAGTGGGTACGGAAACGCTGCTGTGGAAATGCAGGGCACCTTGCAAATACGGGGTCTTTTCCTGGGGGTGTTTATCTGCATGTTACGTGCATGGTCTGCGCTCATCGCCGTGGCAGCTGTGGCAAGCGAAGTCAGGTGGTGGGTGCCTTCTCAGGGTCAACGAAATTGAGTTCTGCCCGATAGCCGGTGGTTGACAAATTTCGGTTTAGTAAATTGTAAACTTGTTGCTGGTCTCGGTATCAGCTTGATGATAGTTCTTTATGATGGCTTTCACTAACCAATCTGTAACTAACTGTGGTTGTTTGATTACAGAGGGAACATCCCCACGCTAAACAGGTATGGTACTTGTCATCTTTTAAAATTTGAAAAGACAGACTAGAAAGAAGTAGCCTAATACTGAATGTTTTAACATGTTTTGTTTTAGTGCCCTTATCTTTACTTGGGAAGCTCTCGAATGTAACTGCTTTTTCCTTCCCTTTTCCTCTCCCTTTGTCTAAAACATGTTTTCAGCTTTTCTTTACCCTTTAAAAAAGCTTCGCGTGCAGGATCCTTTAAAATTAAATTTGCCAGGTGACTTGGCTCATCTGCAGTATGGTACACAGCAAACTTTGAGCAGAATGCTGTTTCTAGGGTCTCTCTTTGGGACTGGGTTCCCAGCTGCTGACCCTCTGGCAGGGTGTCACGGTGGAGCAGGCAGTCACTCCTAGCCGGCAGCAGACCTGTTGCTGCTCTGGTTTCTTGCAGCTAGCTCAGAATTTGTTGAGGCTGTTTCACCTCCCTCACGCCATAGATGAATCTACATCTCAAACAGCTGACAGCATGTTTTGTTGTGTTTTGGACGCTAATTTTTCCTCCCATGTCTCAGTTAAAAAGTATTTCTTGTTTTAAATAATACATGAAAAATGTCTGCTGTCTTTTTGTTTAGTTACCGTTCTGTGGTATTTTTTGTATTGGTTGTAAGAAATGTACACCAAGGCATGTCCTGAAAAATTTTTCTCTTTCAAAATGTGAATACCTATTATTTATTACTGCTTACAAGCCTATTTAGGGAAAAATAGTAAAAATGGGCTTGAAAGTCTCATGGCTCTTAATCAGAGGTAAATTACGGAAACACAGAGTGACTTTAAACATAGAGGGCTATTAATCAAACTGAGGATACTTTAGACTTGTTAACAGTATACTTGGCACCATATCATGATGGTTTTCTGTGCATGGAAAGAAGGAACCCTTAGTAAGGCCGGTGAGCAGCGGTGTCAGGAGGCCGCGGTTTGGTCCAGAACCGGGGCGGCTGGCAGCAGCGCCGTCGCCAGCGTGGCCGGGCCTCTGGTTTGCCTGCTGTGCCGCTGGCGTCTGGTCCAGCACGGCAGCTGAGCATCTTTTCGACTTTGCAAGCTGTAAGTCAAAGCATGCACTGTGCTGTGTCAGCGCCCTGATTGTTTTTTTTTTCCCATTGCCTTCTGCCTCCTGGTGTGGCACCAGTTGGAGAGGACAGAAACTTAACTTCGGTCGTGCGTTCCTCAGCCCCGGGGAGAGCGAAGGACGTGAGCGAGCACAATTCCTGCGTCGCAGAGCACGGCCGTGTGCCAGCTCGGCGTTTCGGTCTCTTCAGAGCGAACTTGAAGGTCTCGCCGTGTTGCAGGGAGCTTTTGGAGCAGGTCCCTCAGTGAGTTAAGGAGACTCTGTAGCACAGTTCAGAAATTAGAAATAATTATTGCAGAGAAGGCAAAACCCAATTCTAATAGCTTAGGAAAGGATGTCTAGTTAGTTGTATGCTTTTTGTTCACTGTGTGAGAAACTTCCTCTGCTAGTCTTGACCGTAGCATTGTGGGTCTTTAAAAAAACCATAAAAATAATAGTAATAGCCCAAACCCCAAAATAACACAAACGATTTCGCCCCTGGTGTGTACTGCCATGGTGGTTGAACTGTGTGAGGTCTCAGTGACACTGTAATGTGTTCAGGATCTTGCCCTCTGCCAGGAAGGAATGCTGACCTTCAGTGAACAGGGCTCCTGCTTTAAACAGAAGTCTCGGTGCCTTCCCCTGAGCTGGGGTAAACCTGGCCCAGCCCTCCCCACTGAAAGAAGGAATTGGTCCTGTACGAGTGATGTGGGTACTGCTGTGTGTCTCGGGGCTTGAACAGCAGGCATCAGGCATGAGGATGGCAGCAGCGAGTGTCTGGAGCTCTGCCTGCCTTGCTCCTTCAGACAGATCTGTTCTGTGGCCCAACTGCTCGGATTTTTGCAGCTGCCACCTTTGAGCAACCCAAACTGAGCAAAATAAAGAAGTAGGGGGAGGCACAATGTTTTTAAAGTATGAATTAAATTAGCTGGAGGAGCGCATTAGTTTGGTCAGCAGTTGAAGTGGAAGGCACTGTAATAGGAGTTTATTTAGGGTAGGAGTACTGGTGTAAGACTACAGAAAACCCTGTTTCCAGTGCAGGATCTTAGAGAGGTCACTGTACCACACTGCATTTGAGGAGCATGAATTAAAGTATGACCAGAAGTGTGGCAGCAGTAAGATAATATGGCTTGCTACACTTCAACTTCATTTGTAAAATTGTATTGTATCTTTAAACCGCCAAAGCTTAGAATTACTGTTGTTTATCTCAGTATTCCACCTGTAAAGCAAAACGTACGCACAGGAGGAAAAATAAGTTCAGCTTTACGTAGTTGTAATTCACCTATCATCTCAAGAAACTCCTCAAGAAACACTTGTTTTAAAGGGTTATATCATTATCTCCTAACTCTTTTAACTGTGTCTGTACATTGGCACGACGTCCAGGTAAGGGCGTTCGTGGCACCAGAGGCCTGCCAGCACTGCAGGGACTTTGGAGAAGACAGCACAGCAGGTCTGGCGTGCTGGAGAGTCTGACAAGTCGTGTGACAGTTATATTGGCTGAACAGCCACGCTTCAAGCGGTCAAAGCATACGCAACGCGCACAAGTCTTTTTCCAGTGATTTTCTTCCCTCCCTTGTCCCTACTAACTGTGGTCTTGTTGAATTGCCGTTTAGAATGTCCTTCTCTTCCAACCTCAATCACTACGGGATGGTCCACGTAGCTAGCGTGAGCGATGTACTGCTAGACAATTCGTTCACTCCACCGTGCCAGCGGATGGGCGGAATGGTCTCCTTCCGCACGTTTGAAGATTTTGTCAGGTACGTGGGGAAGGGTGACGATTGTTTGTGTTGCCAGCTTCCTAGGTGGGCCCAAATGGAGCTGGACAAAATCATTGCCTTGTCCAGAGTCAGGTTTAAACTCATCCTGGGCTTGTTTGCTGAGTTTCTGGAGTTTCGGGTGGAAGTTTGTTTGGATCTCCTTGTCTGTCTCCTTGAGATAACTGAAAGTTTCAGACTGCTGTAAGAGCAGTTTGCAGCCAGAAGGATCAGCATCTTGAATTTCTGCTGATTGGAGATCATTTGCAAATGTGCTGATTTCTTCTAATGCTCTCATTCATGGTTATGTCTGTGGGAGGAGGTGTTCTTCACGCTTTCAGCCTGCTAGGGGTAGGCACAAGAAACACGGCAGAGCCCGTAGCAGTCATGAGGGCTTGCAACCGTAAGATCTCTGACCAGTGTTGGAAGATCCAAGCTCTGCTTTGGTTTGAGGGGTGGAGGAGGTATTGCCTCCTCATCCTTTGAGGTTCATTCCTGCAAAAGGAAGGAGTCCTTTTCTCCCCCTCCCCTCCGTAGCAGCATGGTTTGTGGATTTTCGTGCTATGTGTGTTCAGTGGGCTAGCAGCAGTGTGGTGATGACTAATAGTTCTCTGGTGTATTTCAGAATCTTTGATGAAGTGATGGGTTGCTTCTGCGACTCTCCTCCCCAGAGCCCAACCTTCCCCGAAGCTGGCCACGCTTCCTTGTATGATGAAGACAAGGTATGGTTGTTTCTTCTCTGGAGATTGCTCTCAGCTTGGAAACAGAAGGCGTGCAGAATGCCGCAGTGACTGCAGGCTAGATACTTTTCACTAGTTCGAATGCTGGAAGCAGGAGCTAAGAGCTTTATGTATTTACGTATGTGATTTGTTTGCTTGTTCCACAGCAGGTGATTCAAAGTAGGTGGCCATTTTCTGACTCTGTTCTAGAACTGCAGCTAAGTCTCTTACTCTCAATGCAAGTTTAATTTGTAGCTTTTAACGTCAGCAGAATTACTGGATCTGCAGCAGCGTAACTGAGAGTTTAGATCTGCAGTGAAGTTTCCAGACCTTCTCTGTTCCTCGGGATGTTGAACTGCATATTCAGCTGCCTCTACCTTAAGTGTGACTTGCCTTACGTTCTGTCTTACACCCTTCCTGGTCATGTTACCTTCTGATTCTTCCCTCTCTTCTACTCCTTATAACCGTTGTTAGGAGGAAAAGATGAGAGGAACCCCTCCATTTTTGCACCGATGTGAAGAGCAGGTGCAGAGGAAGCAGATGGTTTACAATCCTTAGTAACAGAAGACCAGTTTCGCTTAGAGACACGGGTAGCTGCTCCGCTGCTCTGTCCTGCCCCCAGCAGCGGGAGGCTCTCTTGGAATACAGTCTGTGTCCAGAGCAGGGCTTGGTTTAAACTGATCCATTGGTCTTGATGTGTGTGAGTACTGTAACCTTCTTCCAGAGTATTACTGTCAACCTTCATGTCCTCAGATCTCTCTCTACCTCCCCCTCGCCTCGCCAAGGAGAACTTCCTGCTCATACTCTGCCTTTATCAGTTGACCACAGGCTCTTCAATGCTGTATTTGTCATTTCTCAGAGCTGTAATGTAATTGGTGCTTCCACATTATTTCATTTCGTTGCAGATATGAAAACACACATTGTTTTTTCTCCTGCACTTCGAATTTGCTTAATTTCATTACCTTTCTTGATGCCAAAGTCCTCTAATATCCTGCCTGTACTGCATTTTATAAAGAGATGACCTGACCCCGCGTTCTTTTTGCATCCCAATGAAACGCGCTTGAGTTAGCCAAGCTAGATGTGACCATCAGAATTGGATTCTCCAGATGAAGCTCCTGTTTGTGGACATTAACTTTTACTTCTGTGAAACTGCAAGTTTGTGAGGCTGCTTGGTCAAGGATTTCCTTCATAGTTTTCCTTGGTTGGCAGCATGCTCTGCTGAGGTCGTTTTTCCCTAGAGCATCTGTGTTTTAGAGTGATATTTAGGGAACCTCGTAGGAGAACGCACAGTTGTTAAGTTGTTAACTGTTTATTTATGGGGAATATTTTCTTTAAATTGCAGACTGCCCGTGAGGAGCCCATTCACATTCTTAATGTTGCTATTAAAACAGACGGTGACGTTGATGACGATGGGCTGGCAGCCATGTTCAGAGAGTTCACGCAAAGCAAGGTGAGTCCTTGACTCTCTCTCTGGAACTGTGTGATGGTGCAGGACAGTTCTGTCTGCTTTGGGAAAAATCTATATGTTCCTCAGGTTTCTGTTTGTTGGTTGGAGATTTTTCAAAACAAATAAACGCAACAGTTACATCCTTAATTTATCCCATCCAAACACCTTACCACTTCTTTGACTGGATGTAGCTGCACCTTTCTGAAGCCTCCAGGTCATTGTTTCCCTTTGCCGTGCATTCTAATCCATCAGGTCAGGACTTCTTCCCTTTAGTATTTGATAGGATAGAAGACCTTTAACATTTTAAACGGATCAGGTCAATCTTCAGGACCTGTCTCCAGATGCTGTGAAAATTTCCCTCTCCCTGGTGGTAAGGTTGTTGTACGAGTAGCAGAGGCATGGAGAGTGACATTAAAATGGCCGATATTTTCTGTATCATCGTAGTCCTGATGTAATTCCAATTTTTTCTCCTTCTTGTTGGCATGCTTGAGCATCCACCTAGTACGATATTTCTGGCACAAGGTGGAATTGGTTTGGGATGTTTTGTTGCTCCTTCGTATGTATGGGATACACTTCAAGTACCAACTGTTAGTCCTGTGGTCAGCTGTGAGACAGCATGGGTTGGGGACAGCCTCCTCGCACATCCGCTGCCCTCTGGTATCTGCCTGCACTTGCTTTTCTGGTTGGTGTGAAGAACTCCTCGACTGACTTGTGGATGTGAGCAGCCCACCCTGCCCTGGGATCCCGCTGCACCCGTGGTACCTGCAGTGACTATGGGAGGACTGAGCGAGGAGTTTCTAACGTCGCTTCCCAGTGTGGGAGGTGGTAATGCATCCTGCAGAAATGAGGGGTTCCAAAGTGGGGCTGGTATCCATGTGGCTTCGGGAGCTTCCTGTCTCTTTAAACAAAGAAAATAATCAAATATAAAAATTAAAACTAGTTCTGCTTTTCATCCACTTGATCATGCTCCAGGCGTTTTATGGGAGGGGATAAAAGGGAAGAGATAAAAAAAAAATTTCCAAAACACATTAAACTATCAAATAGGTTGATCCAAATTGTCCAAATAATCTTCTAGTCCCAGCGTGTTGTGTGTGGTTTTTTTAATAGAAATTAGGATCATATACTTGTAAATGACTTGCGGAGGAGATTGAGGCAGTCAGTGTAAATGGAGTTTCTCCAGGTGCTGATGGCTAATCGCTCTGTAATAGCTGTGGACTTGCTGTGAGACCCACATTATTACGATGTAATCAGAATCCTGTTGCTATGCTGTTATTGTCTGCCACTTGTGGAACTTTAAAAGCAATAACAATTTTTGCTTTTTAAATCATGGCATTATTAAAGTTATTTTCTTCCTCTTGGCATGAATATAGACACTGATGCTCATTTTCAAAGGGCGTAACCTTAGTAAAACATTTCAGTCTGTGCCGAAAGGGGCTGTTTTGTTCCTGGTCTAGCTGAGTTCTTACTTCTTTTGTGTTCCTCTATTATTTTTCCCTTTGCTTTTAAATTGCAAAAAGGAGGAGAAAGGAAAAAGTTTTGGAAAGAGGAGTAGAATTAGGAGATCTTAACACTTCAAAAGATCAGTGGTGTGGCAAACACTGATGGCAGCACTCATTTGAAATGTGGCATAGTGGAATTTGATAGAGAAGCAACCATATTCTCTTATGTCTTTGAAAAAACTAAGTAAAACCTATTTATCACCTTTGCAATATTGTCAGACCTGTCCTTTGGTCTGAGTTGTCCGTGTGCAAATTTTGCCAAAACCAAGTATGTGCAACGTGCTTGCTTGGGTTAGTTCCTTTAAAACTCATTTTCCGTGGCCTTAGCGTGGCTACGCTGGGCTCCCTTCAAAGAGTAATCTTTGCAAAAGAGACCAGCGTGCTTTGGCAAGTGAACAAGAATATTTCCTGCAAGATTTGTGTATGACTGCTGCTTTCCTTGTTAGCAAGGCTCCGCTGGAGTGCTGCGTTCTGGTGATTCGGTTACTTACCTCTTCAGATTTAATGTATTTGCTTATGCCTGCTACTAGACGAGCATCAGATGAGAAATCTTAGCTATGAGTAGACTGACGTGGACGAGGAACTTACAGGCTAGCTGCAGGAGGATCTGTAGAGCTTTTTCAGTTCAGAGAAGACTTTGACACGTTTTTGATGTGCTCTCTTTCTGTTAATCCAGTCACCTGATTCCATCCTTGCCTTTTTACAGAAATCAGTCCTGATTGAGCATGGCATTCGGAGGCTGACGTTCCTTGTAGCGCAAAAGGTACTTTGATATCTCTCATGCTGCTCAGAACTCTTTGGTTTCTAGCTTATAATAGCGTGGATATTTGATGTGTTTTTTCCCCAAGTTAAACGCTGTATTAACTATATTTAGTTCTCTCTTCACTGTTTTTGTTCTCTGAAATTTGAGATGGTTTTGATGAATTTGCTTAAGAAAATTAATTTACAATTGTAAACAATCTTGGCACCTCTTGTATTCTTGAATTAATTAATTTTTGATTTTCATCCTAATTGCTAGCTTTCTTCTGCCTTTTTTTTTTCCTTGCCTTCCTGTGCCTGTATGTTTCGTTTGCAAGGACTTCAGGAAACAGGTCAACTATGAGGTGGACCAGAGATTTCATGTAAGTAAAAAAGGCGTAGAACACGGTGGTATTCTTGACCTGAGGCCAGGAGACATGTGACTCTAGGCTTCTCATTTGGTTCTTAGACAGGCGCTTAGTGCCAACGCTGGAGTCAAGAGTTAAGTGAAATATTTAAAGAAACGTCTAACTTCAAATACAGCAGAGGGCCTTTTGCATTCAGTGGGGCCATTCACATGCTAAAGTCTCTCTTGGTACCTGGCTGAACTCATGACTGTCACGTTAATAAAGATATTTTTAGTTTCAGTATTGTTTTGTATTCTAAAATGTAATGATATAATTGCATTTTTGTATTTCTTACATAGGGCAGTGAGTTCTTTCAGCTTCTTACTGATTTTAAAATAACTTAGAGGAGTAATGGAAGTGACTTTCTAAGTTTCCATAATGACTTAGTGATGTGGAACATCTTTGCTCTTACTGCTAAGAATTACTTCTTTCCCCAGGGCCTGGGCATCAGTGAGGGCCAGTTTAGCCCTGTTTTCAAGGTGGCAATGTAAGGCATAAACCAGAGTTGTATCCCTTGAGTATCCGCTTTACAACTCTGGAAGTTATTAGGAGTCTTGAAAGTGCAAGAAATTCATCCTGCGTTCAACACACCTGGTTTAGCAAGCTTTATGAAAGGAAAACTAGTTTACAAATCAGCAAAAACAGAGCTGGAACAAATGTGGGTACGACCACAAGGGAGCTGCTGCCTGCAGTACAGGTACAGGTGTGTATCGGTCAATGGCTTGCGTAGGAAACCGGGCGCTTTGGAGAGCTGTTGGCACCTGAAGCAAGAAGGTCCAGGCTTTCGAGTTTAAAAAAGGAAGTTTTAGAGAACTGAATTGATATTTGGGGAATGAAAAAGAAGAGCCTCCGAATAAGCACTGTAGCGTGTGTCAGTGGTCAGAAAGGAGGCAAAGAATAAAAGGAGCCATCGCTAGAAGTTTTCCCTGAGCTGCCGGTTAGAGCGATGGACTGCTAGGATGCTCCTAGTTCCGGAGCCGGAGGAGGCAGCGTGGTACGTCATCTGTTTGCAAAGTTTGTAGAGTACCTCTGGGACCTTTAGTGAGTGTCAGTCCTTATTACTATCTCCTATTCTATTCCGTTTATTACTGGACTAACTATTAACTTAGCCAGGGCCTGGGCTTGGGTTTGTTTTTGTTTTAATTACAGTCTATATAATTAGTTCCCAGCATGTTGAGGTAATAGAGAGTTGCTCCAGCAAGCTTCCAATTTCCTCATCTCATTAGGTTTTTAACGTGATTATTAGTATAATAATCAGCTAAGATGATTTCTGTTGTAGCTTTTCACATTCTGCGGTTTGCAGGGTGTCTTGATTGGCTAATTTAGGCAAATTATTTTGATTGTCTTGATGATGGTTGGTTGATTAGAACACAGCAGGGGTATAATTCTTCTGCCTAGGAAATGGAGCACTCTTTTGGATTTTGGTACCAGAGCACTAAGAATTTTTGTGTGTGTGCACATCTAATTATTATATTTGCCCACACCACCAGTCAAATGCCTTGAAAGCAATTACATTAGTGATAGAATGAGCATGGACGATGTTAGGAGAAATTGGCAGCATGCAGAGGAGGACAGGTAGGAGGGATTTAGAAGAGGAGTGAGGAAACATGGAAGTGGTCATTTTCCTTGAGTATAGTTGATGCTCACGGGGTCACCTACTGTGCCTGTTGCCTGAACTTTAAGGCAGGATTTCCTCTGCCCCTGGCTAGTCTGGAAGACACGCTGCAGGCAAATACAAGTTTCTTCGTTCAACGGAGAGTCATCAGGTGAAGTCTACGGACTGTTTTTTGTAGGAGGTAAAGATGATGACTACCTGGAAGATGACTTTAGCCTTAAAAGCTGTGTTGCTCAGTGGAGCCTCATGCTCTGTCACCATGTGCTGGTGCGCTGAATCGAGCTAGGGTTGCACATCTTTCGTTGATAGCTAAATGTGGTTCAGAAATTCAGTGACTCCAGGTCAGATAACTTCTTGTTTGTTTTTTTTTTCTTAGACAGTTCTGGCAAGTTGTGCCTGCTCTCTCAGGTCGCCTTTAGCATAGATGGCTGGTATTCTCATGCTGGTGCAAAGCATTCACAGAAGTTCCTCCGCCTAGTAGAAGTGTAATTCCACAGAAATGGATGGCTTTGCTCGGGTGGAACTGGAGGGCTGGGTGGAAGGATGCTGTCTAGTATTTCTCTCCCCTTTAGACACATGCAAGATGCCACAAAAATGTAAAGCACTTACAATTTGCTAGGATTTTATCTATGCAATAGAATAACAGAGAAACCTAATCATATTTGGGGGACTTTTGTACACTACTATTTAATACATGAGGATAAAGTTATTTGATTACAATTCATAATTTTCATTGGGAAGAGAGTATTTCTAGCAGTAATAGTATGAAGGGAGCTACAGAATACAGGTCATTGTTCTGTGTGCATCTCCTGACATAATGGAGTATTAATATCATTGCACGGCTCCCAAACACTTTCACAGTAACCATAATCATAATAGAACTAGAAATTGTTTCCCACTGCTGTCTGGACAGTGCCATGTTATTGTCTGTTAATAATTGACAATAATAATCAAAAGCCAATCAAGTAGCCACGCTTGCATGAGCAGTGAAGGCAGGTTTAAACTACCTCTGCTGCCTGGCTGAGGGTAACTTGATTTTCCACCACCCTTTCTGATGTTGGAAAAGTAGCTCGTAACAGCTTCGGTCACTTCCTCTGCTGTGGTGCTGCTCTGGGTCTGGCCTGTGAGCACCCTCTGGGAGATTAAAAGGCTTCCTTCTGGAGGGCTAACGGCAGTGTTTTTGTTTTCAAACAGAGGGAATTTCCAAAGTTCTTCACCTTCCGTGCCCGGGATAAGGTAAGTTGCGTATCCGTAATACTTCTCCCGAAGCGTTGGCTTTCTCCTTCTTTCACGTAGCTGTTCCCTGGCAGTCTGAGGGCAGGGGCTACTTCAGCCCAGCTTCGCTGCCTGGGGTGGCATTTCCTCCCCCCTTGCTAGGCCAGTTGTCCGCACACGCAGGAATTGATGTCAGGAACAGCGATGAGTCTCTGATAGCTGGGGACAGTAATTCCTACATCTGGAAGCCTGACCTGAAGCTTCTGTTGATGCAGATTTTAGTGGCAGTGTGACAAGGCAGCCTTGGAAGCAGTACAGCAATTCCACACCAAACTTGCTGGCTTCTGTGAAGAAGAAGGGTTGCGGGGGGGGATGACCATGAGAGCTTGCTGTCTTGCAATTTGTCCTCTGCTCTCGTTATTTCAACAGTTTCATCGCAGCTCGTAGTGCTGATGACTCTGCATGAGGTGGAAAGTTCTATCTTAGATTCATTTGAATTTTTAGTTTTTTAATTAAATATGAAATTTCGTAAGAGGTGTTGTCTAGTTCTTCCCATCCTCGGTGTTTCAGCTTCTTAACCCACCCTCCTCTTTTACACCCTTTTCTTCCCCCGTGGTGCCTCCAGTTTGAGGAAGACAGGATTTACCGCCATCTGGAGCCAGCTCTGGCTTTTCAGCTAGAGCTGAACCGTATGCGGAACTTTGATCTCACTGCCATCCCGTGTGCCAACCACAAAATGCACCTCTACCTGGGAGCAGCCAAAGTTGAAGTGGGAACAGAAGTGACAGACTACCGGTTCTTCGTGAGGGCTATCATCAGGCATTCGGATCTGGTTACCAAGGTGAGTTTTGTCACCCATGCAAGGTCTCTTTCCAAGACAGTGTATGAAACGCCGTAAGCTGTTCTAGAAGCCTGCACGCAAGCGTGTTGCCTGTGTAGAGTACTGCGGCTGTGGGCCCTCTCCTTGCTGGTGTTGGCTCTGCAGAAGTGTGTCTTCGAAGACCTAACGTTCCTGTGCTTCGCGGAGATTTTTCTGTGGCCCAAGTGGATGGTCAGAAATCCTTGCAATTTCAGGCAGCAGTTGTTTCTCTGTGTTTCTCCTGCGCTGCTGCAGTAACGGTTTGCCCTGTCTGGTTTTGGATTTTTGCTGCCCTAAAGGAGGGTGCAAGTCAGCTGGGTATGCGAGTGCCGGCAGTGGGAGTGCTGGCTCTGGGATTGCGATGGATCTATGTCAGGGTTGCACATCCTGCGAGGGGACCTTATAAATGCCTCAAATATCTGAAGGGTGGGTGTCAACAGGATGGGGCCAGACTCTTTCCAGTGGTGCCCAGCGACAGGACAAGGGGCAACGGGCACAAACTGAAGCAGAAGAAGCTCCAGCTGAACACGAGGAAGAACTTCTTCCCTCTGAGGGTGACGGAGCCCTGGCCCAGGCTGCCCAGGGAGGTTGTGGAGTCTCCTTCTCTGGAGATATTCAAGACCCGCCTGGACAAGGTCCTGTGCAGCCTGCTGTAGGTGACCCTGCTTCGGCAGGGGGGTTGGACTAGATGACCCACAGAGGTCCCTTCCAACCCCTACTATTCTGTGATTCTGTGATTCTGTGATCCTGCTGAAACTAATGCAACCTATTTTCTCAGTCAAGTCCTGCTGCAGTTTTTCAAACACTGTATTCTTCCGCTGTGATTTTTGCATGGAAAGTAAATTACTTGTTGACAATATCTGGCAGGAAGCCTCCTTTGAGTATCTGCAAAATGAGGGAGAGCGATTGCTTTTGGAAGCCATGGACGAGTTGGAGGTGGCATTTAATAACACCAACGTGCGCACTGACTGCAATCACATCTTCTTAAATTTTGTGCCTACTGTCATCATGGACCCATCTAAGGTATGGTCTCTTCCCTAGCTCTGCACTGTTTTTCTTGGGCTCGACTCACCAGAATTAAATGATCTTTTGTTGCCTGTTTATGCTATCTGTTGCATGGGTAAGTGCGCCTATTGACTGAGCACGTTTTAATACCGTTTGGTGAATGACATGCAGTTTCTACTGGCCATTTTAGAACAGAAAGCACAAGAAATTGGGGACGAGTATGAGAAGTGGCAGCATGAGGGTCAGTTTAGTCACTCTACAAATACTGGAGTTTTGCTTTTCAGTAAGGAACGTGGAGTCACATAACTGATGGACGTCTCTAACTAAAGATTGCTTGTTGAGCTCCTAAACCAACTTGCTTTCAAAAGCAGAGAGAATACTTTTTATTTTAGCTAGTTACAGCAAGCAATTAGTTTGTTTCATGTTAGGAACCTGTTTGGCAGTGAGGAAGGAAGAAAGTTTCAGTTTTTCTTCCAATCTGTGGATAAATACTAAACGTAAGATTTCAGAACTAGCAGACCTCGTATTTTTAGTGGAGTAACTCTGTCCTTCAGGCGATGCAGCTCACTTCCTCTGTGTAAACTAAGGAACAGTTTATTAAAAATATGTTTTGTATTTGAAACTGAGCTTATTTTTTCATTGTCTGTTTGAGATAAACAATTTTAATAAGGGAATACCTTTAAATGCTTTTCTTTTTGTCACAAAAGTCCAGATTCTATCGAAATAAAATGAGATAAATCATGAACTTAGAATTTGTAAATTCAGCTACGTATAGAAGTGCCTCATTTTCATTCTCTGATACAAAACCACAGAGATCAACATTATAAATAGATGAACATTAAGCTTTGTAGAGGCATAAATGAAAGTGTTTAGGCATAAAGCATGTTTCTGGTTAGCAGAACCACCACAAAGAAAGTCCCAGATAAACTGCAAATGCTGCATTTAGTTGGAAATAAGCATTCTGTTCATGGTTGCTGAAAGATGAGAGCTGACCTTTCCTTATGAGAATAACTGAAAGTTTAAAAAGATGAATTGGTTATCCAAATAAGTATCTCTTGCTTGCTGACACTCAAATCACAATTAACAATTGGTGGCTTAAATTACTTTTGAATAAATCCTTTCTTGGTGCATCCAAAATCTTTCATTCCAAGGAAGTTCAGAAGAAGCTGGGATATTCGGTTTGGCTGCCCTCAGTTTGTATCGTGACTTTTCCCTGAGCTGCTGTGGAAAGGAGACTTTTTATTTTTTGAGAGAAGGTTAAAAACAGCCTATAAATTGCCTTCTTTTAATATGCGCTATTTGCCAACAGTAGTTTGTTATAAAGTTTAATAGAACACCGGAAGGCCAAGCTCCAAGTAGTAATTGCTTTGTTGATTTAAAGCACCGTGCCGCATGTGCGGTGAAACACGGTTATTGTGCATACAAGTGCTACGTAACTGTTTGTCAGGGATTTCACTTTCCTGCATTTTGTCCTTCTTAGCTGTGAGCTGTGCTTGCAGGAAGAAAGGGAAACGACAGGGAAGCAGTGGGCGCGCTGTGCTTGGCTGGGGTGGGACGTTCCGGGAGGAAGATGGATGTGAATCCAGCACTGTCGCTCTAGCTCGGTCGTCCCCAGGTGGAGTTCAGCTCCTGCCTACCTTGAAGCTCGTTAGGATGAGAACGGCCGGGCCGCTGAGGTCCCGTAACACTGCTGGGGCCATGTTGCTGCTTGGTGGTCCCGTCTCTCCTCTGGTGTGCCGTTCCCCCTGCACCCTGGGGTGCCCCTCTGAGCAGGGCCTTACCGCAGCGCGATGGAGGGGTGACAAAGCGGTGGATGTGTCCCAGAAAGGTGAGGGAAATTCTTCTCGTGTGTTTTAAGATCGAAGAATCCGTGCGGAGCATGGTGATGCGCTATGGGAGTCGCCTGTGGAAGCTCCGCGTCCTCCAAGCCGAGCTGAAGATCAACATTCGCTTGACCCCGACTGGGAAGGCAATTCCCATTCGCCTCTTCTTGACCAATGAGTCGGGCTACTACTTGGACATCAGCCTGTACAAAGAAGTGACAGACTCCAGGACAGGACAGGTAAAGCTCCATCTGGCTTCAGGGTTTGATGAGCAAATTATCTGAGGGGGACACATTATACCTGGTGGAGCTTCTCTGTGGTTTGCGGTGTTGTCAGGTAATGCAAAACAGCCATTCAACCTTGGCAAAGGAAGAAGAACGTAAAGATGATCTTGCAAGAGGCATGTAGGTGTGCAAAATGCAATCAATTCTGGAAAAGTGCTTATCTTCTAATTGTTTCGTACGTCCTTCAGTCATTTGTACATCTGTTTTCCTCAGTGGCAGAGCGCTCAAAAAGCGATAGAAAGGTAATCACTGTTGGTGCTCCTCCTGTAGGTCATAATAAAAAAATATTATTACGTAGATGTTTCCCTGAGTAGATAGAGAAAATCTGTGAACTTGTCTTTAAATTCTAAAGATATAGGGAATGACCTGGTTAGGATGATATAAAATTATAGAAAGTGCTTTTATATCATTTTTATGAAGCATAATGGGCTCTTTTGTAATGGTTGTGGCTATTCTGGTATTTCTGCTTTTCATGGCGTAGGAATAGTGTGGTTAACTGAAATACCTACATATGCTAAAATGCATGCAGCGTGGGATGCATGAAAAATATTTAAATACAGAAATGTTTACGTCTCCCTCTGTAATAATCTCTCTGCCATGCAGTAGTAGCAGCAGAATAAATCACTTGGGCACCGTTAATGCTGAATGCAAAGTGCTGTGTCACCTTTTCTCCCCCTCTGCTCTATTTAAATTTTTCCAGCACGCTGCCTGGCCATACAGTCCGTCCAGTTCCAGAGATCCTAGGACAGATAGTGTCCGTATGCTTTACTTCGTTTCTGCCTTTGAGTGGAGATGAGGAAAGAAAAGAACATTTTAATAATCTCCAGTAGCTGAGCTTGGCACTGGAGTTTTGTTAGTCATTTGTGAAGGTCACCTTTGCTCTTAAACTCTGTCTCTGATGAGCTGTATTTTTTTAAAGCTAGAGGAATGCGCTTGTGTGCGTATGGCTTTTAGCAACTTTTCCAATATATGTGGTTTTTTCATTTGATTTTTTTTCCGGGGTATTAAACCAGGTTCTGTTAAAAAAATTATACTGATAGGAATTATTTCAATTAATGCTTGGAGTAGTTGGGAGGAAGGTTTGTCTTACAAAACTTGAAGGTGTTAGGTTTTTAAGACATTTCGGTAGATCTTCCCACTCATGATAGAGGTTTGTAGGATGGGTTCAAATCTCCAGTATTTTTTCTTATGTTTTCAGAGGTTTATTTTGAACTTGGAGAATTCTTTTAAAAGAGTTGAAGTGTTACTGAGGTACTGGGTGCTGGGCAGTTCCGTGGCTTCTGAAGAATGGAAAAATAGAGTCATCGTGAGAGAAAGACCCTGATCTTGTTTGGCGTTTCTGTGGTAATGAGTGGCGATGCTCAGTGCAGACTTCTCCCGTTCCCACAGAGCTGCTCTGAAGCTTGCCAGAGGTTTGAGGAGATTCGGGCCCCCACGTGCAGTGACAGATCCTGATGCAGGCGCTGTCACAAGTCCTTGTTACCCTGAATAAATATTTCTTCCTTTGAAGAAGCTGCTTCACAAAGCAACGTTTGTGAAGACGGAAGAGAGCATGAACTACTGTTTTTAATCCAAAAACTACAATAAGCTTTACTTGCTGTATTTTAGCTTTAGTGGAATTCTTCAATTAAATCAGCTTCAGTTAGGAAAAGATCCGCAGTTTGTAATGTCAGATCTGGTCGCTGTTCTTTTAAAGCCAGCCCACCCGTGCTGCGTCTGTCAGGGCTGTTTCCGTTAAGCAGCATTTGTGCAGTGTTGTCCCAGTTAAGCAGTGCTCCTCCTGTTCCCCAGTTGAAACAGATTCCCTTCCGAGCGCTGGCTGAGGGGTATATATAGTGCCATGAAGCATGGCAGCTGATAATTCATGTTGCTACTCTGGGAAAATCTTTTAAACTTATAATATCAAAACTTCAAGCCAAATGACATATGCAAGTCTTGACCTAGCTTCCATGATCAGTCAGTGGAGATACGGCTACCGTGCTGTTCGACTACATAAATAACAGAGTTCTCCTCTCTGCTCCCAGCTATCACAATCCATCGGCACAGATACGGCGTCAGGGGAAATACTGGTGGATGGGAAGTCATCTAAGTCACAGGCTTTTTTCTGTGGGGATGTGGCTCTGCTCACTTTGCTTTCTGCTGTGATATGGTAATAAGTCAGTGATCCTCGGATCCGCGCAGTAATGGTCCAGCACTGTCTCCGAAGGGCAGTAACGCGTGATGAAGCACGGTGCTACAGGGTATGCGAGTATTAACATGTTTGTAGAGAACAGAAACAAGCCTGATCAGTCTGGAGTAGCCTGATGATTTTTGGTAAAATCTGTATGAGATAAGGGTATGGAACCTGTGGATTAAACTGTAATTGGACATGTTTTGTGCTGCAGATTATGTTCCAGGCGTATGGAGATAAACAGGGGCCGCTTCATGGGATGCTGATCAATACCCCGTATGTGACCAAAGACCTGCTTCAGTCCAAGAGATTCCAGGCACAGTCTCTAGGGACATCCTATGTCTATGACATTCCGGAGATGTTTCGGCAGGTAAGTGTTAAAGCCTGGTGGGTTGTTCTAAACTTTGGTACCTGCAAAGCACTTCTATCAGTTGCCATCCTTGCTTGTCAGGGAAACAAGTGGCCTGGAGTGGCTAACAGTGGACCCCCCCAGGGTCTGTACAGCTATGGATTGAGTCTGCTTTGAAAGAATTAGGACTCTGATACACTGTGCCATAGTTCCATGAAGGAGTCAAACGGTAGAAGCTGAAATGTAAATCTCCTGCATTCCTTGTTTATGCTTCTTTGTTTTCCCACCTTGTTATCCAGCCTTCCTAGAGAGTTGGCCAGTGCAGGGTGATAGTTCCTAAGACAGGACTCATATACATCTTTGAATGTGCTAAGGAGTTGCAGAATTTATTGTGTATCTGCCTTGCTGGGTTCTATCCTGAATCGCATCATTTGGGTTATGCTACTTTGAGTGAAACTGTTTCATACTTGAAATTCCAAAGTGATATCCACTGAATATTGTCAGTCACATTGGGAGGAGGGATATTTCCGTGTTCTATCTTGAATATTAAGTCACAGTGGATTGAATAAAAATATATGCAGATGATTTTCTGAACAAGGATTTATCTTTTCATCCTTTAGTCTTTGATTAAACTCTGGGAGTCTATGAACGAACACGCATTCCTGCCAACACCACCGCTGCCTTCGGACATGCTAACGTACACTGAATTGGTGCTGGATGATCAGGGCCAGCTCGTGCACATGAACAGGCTGCCGGGAGGAAATGAGGCAAGTTGCACTTTCTTTAACGCTACTTTTCTTTCTGTGTCCTGCAGGACGTTGTGTTTTGGACTAGGTTTGGCAGTTGTAATGAACATTTACCAGCCAGGCACAAAATCTATTCATTCAGGCTTTCACAGATGAAATCTCCCTCTTGAAAATGAGATTTTTGTTTCATTAAAAATTAATACCTTCCATACAATGGGTGTATTAGCCTCCATAGTAAATGATGATTCCATTTCAAACCTGTGCCTGTGCTATTTTTCCTTCATAATTAAAAAGTGCTCATTCAGCTATTCCAGATAACCAGGGTTTGTATTTGAGGCAAATATGTTTTACAAGACTAAATAGGAATATTTTCATTTGCTTAAAAAATGAAAAGCCCATTTTATGCTTTCCATTGAAATACTCACCGGGCAGTGTTTGTGCTGCACACCGGCAAGGTGCGTGCAACCCCCCCCTCTAGTGAGGGACTCGCTGGAGAGTAACAGCCTGCGAAAGCGGCTGGGATCGTCGAGTTACTCCTCCAGCTCAAGCAGGAGGCAGCTGTGCTGCTGTGGTGGGCTTTGGCTGGGGGTCATCACATTAGCAAGCCAAAGATTGCAGCTTTGAAGTGACTGGAGAATGAAGCCAACTAATAGAAGATGGGTGTATTTTTTTTTGCCTAGGCTAGGTGGGATTCAGTAAGTGAATGTTCCTACAGTAATTTAGATATGAACAGTTCTGAGTGGCGGTATCATTTATTTTTTCTTGGCATCATTGAACTAGCACTGTCCTTTTACTAGATATATAGCTTAAGAATTGCAAAGCTCTGTTCAAAAACATCAAGTGTAGCAATGAGAGGAAATAGGGGTTTTTATCACTATTTACTGCATGTATCTTGTCAGGGGAAGGTTTTCAAGATGATGTTTTCAGATTGAACCTAATCAGTAGATGGTGACTATGGGAGCACTATGTCCTGCTCCCTTGCTGGCCGATAGGAGAGGTGTTTTAACTAGTATAATTAAACCTGAAATGAGCTATTCCCTGCATTCTTAGGGAAAGCTGAGGCTGCGGTGCTGTGGAGGCTTATGCCATCATCTTTCTCTCTTTCTGTGTTCTCATTCAGCGTTTGAGTGGATGGTGGCTGGGGAAATCGCGAAGTCCCTCAGGGACGTAGCTCTGTTCTTGCTGAAATTACAAGCACAGAGCTGCCTGGGCATGAACATGTAGTGTTTACTCTGCCAGTATGAATACAAATAGTCTTATTATAAGAGATTCTGTACCCAAAGACCACCAAAAAAAATTAGGAGGTTTTTTTAACCCTTGGTAGTCTTTGTGGTGCTCAATCTGAGAAGAAATGACATGGCTGTTGTGGTGTATAGGGGTGTTATCTAATGCACAGGTTCAGGCCCTGCCTCTGTGGCTGTTACTGCCGAGAGGTTGAGTCACTGGGAAGTGAGATAAATGAGGGGAAAATATGATGTTTCCCCCACATTTTTCACTCTGGCTGCTGTAGATGGCTTCTTGCAGAGGTACATGGCAGACAGCTTCCCAGAGATGAGGAGAGGGCGCTGGCTGCAGAGGTGGAATCCCAGCCCGGGGTTCAGTGTCTCGGGGAAGCCAGCGAGCAGTCGGAGCGGGGAAGCGCTCTCTCTGCAGCTGGACGAGTCGCTGTAGGACCAGGCGCCGCTGGAATGAGGTCTGAGGCTTTGGTGTGGAATTCCGTTACGAAAAGCCGCTGCACACAACAGTGCTGGTTCGCAGGGGAGAGCGGACAGGCAGGGGAAGAGGCTCCAGCAGCAGTCTGAAGGACAAGTGACATTCAGGAGGCAACGAGCTGCGAGCAGATTCATTCCTCCGTGCTGCACTTTCTTTATCTGGATGAGCTGACTTTAGGCTTTCATGGTTTAATTTGTTCAGCTGAGGAAACAAATTTTCACAAACGGGCACTCGAGTTTCTCTTTCCAAAGGAGATGGCTGCAGGGGTGGAGGAGGAAGAGACAAGAGGCGAGATAAATTCAGAGCATAAGCCTTTTCTTTGTTAAGGCTGTAAGTGGATCCCTTCTGCTTTTTTTGAGCATCAGTCTGCATAGCGTATGGGCAGAGAAATACAGCATCTTATCTGGCAGAAAGCAAAGATCCTCGGGGTAATCCATCTATGTGGCGGTAGCTGGTGGTGTTGCATAAGAAGAGGAGACATGCCACAAGGAGCAGGAGGAAATATTAATTGCTTCTGCACCTCTTCTGTATGATGTGATGGGGAACCATTCTCAAAATATGGCCCATTTCATTGGCTCGCTAAACTTGTCTGAATTTGTTAAGGAAGAGTTTTGCCCTGAGATGGATTTGACTTCAAAATGCCCAAAGCCCATGTATGCTTAAAATCACGTTAAAGGGGAGATGGTCCCTAAAGAACCGACTACAGTGGGGAAGCTGAGGTTCCCAAGCTTTGCAGTGGCTTGCTTGGTAGCCTTAGTCAGAGTTTTCACTGCTTCAGTTTGGTGATATCCTAGTAAGATGGCACTGCTTTGGGGTGCTGTGAGGGTAATTTAGACAAATAAAATGTTTTAAGAGTCTTTGAATCTGTACTTGCTAAATAAGTGCTGGATATGATGTTATACTGCATTCCCCCGTTTCCATTAGTACCCCTTGGTGGTCAGTGCCGACGGAGTCTGCGCCCCAGAGATCCGGAGGTGTAAGCTGTTTCCAGTCCAGACCCCAAGGAGCTGATGGGTGGCAGTGCTTGGTGGGAACTTCCCAAGGAAATGTGGTTTGGTTCCCCCCCCCGCCTTCTTCCCAGTGAAAGTTGCTGATTTTTCTGAATCCGAAGTCTTCTGAGAGGTTGCACATCATGTGTTTTTTACTAAAGAGGAGATTTCCGTTGATAACTTCTGACTGTAGTAAATACAGCTGCTGTTTAGTGCAGGAAGGTTCCTGTTACTGCTCTGCTTGGTTTAGGTCAGAGAGTTGGACACCGCTGTTCCCCCGTTGCTGGTGAGCATCTCACCATCGTGGTGCCAGCTGCTCTGGGTGGGGCTCACCTTTCCTCTTGGTGCTACACGGTATGAACAATTACATTTTCTCTATGTGAAAAGGGGTCAAGATGCTCTTCCTCTTAAAGCATACAGCTGAGCTGAGTGCCCTGATTGTTTTAGCTGGTAGGTGAAATGGAAAAACCCGCGTAAAATCCAGGAGATCTGGGGTCAGTGTGTTCAGCTGGATGTCAACACCCAGAGTTGCAGTCCCTGCTCCGATACGGGGCAGAGCAGGAGCTCGAAGCTGGGCTTCTCCTGGCCTGGCAGAGTTTGCAAGCAGCGTTCGGGGCTAACCTGTCTGTGCTTTGAGGAAAATCTGTGAAATGGGAATTCTCAAGAACTTTCACAATACGAGAGGTTTAGCTCCACTTAGCTTGCGACCACATCGCGTAGCCCACCACCTCATTTGGCAGTAATTATCTCTTTGCTAGCAGTCTCAACAAAGAAGTCAAGCACTTAATGGACCATGAAGATACTACTTGCTATTTATTCCTAGACAGTGCTTGCCCCTCCTGAGCAGGGGACCCTGTCTTGTCCTGGCCACGCGAGGGAGCTTGCAGTGCTGCTGGCCCTGCCGCCTGCTCTCGCGGCGCAGAAGACATCCCTGAGGCAGGGCCTTTTCCCAGCCGTGTGTCCGCTCAGTGCAGCCCGAGTTCTTCCCAAAGCGCCTCTGCTGTTTCCCTGGACTGCCAGCAGAACCCTGGATGTTGCCTGGAGCTTTCTGCTAGATGGTTTCTTGGCTGGGTCCTTTGTGTTAAGCTTGTGAGCTGTGTCCTCATCTCTAGTTACTCTTTTTTTTTTGGTGGTTTTTGTGTGTGTGTGTCCCCTCTATTACTCGTCTGGTTGTTGTGACACCTCTGCTCACATGGGCAGCTGTTCGCAGAAGCTCTGCTGCGGCAGGGTTTCAGCAAGCCAACAGTCTTGACAAGGCTGAATGTGCCACTCTGAGAACTTGAGAGCAGTTTGTAAATAATTCTCAGAGCTAGCAGGCAGAGAAGGGAGCTGAAGAAGACAGGGTTTTATCAGCAGAATCAAACACAAGCCCATAGCTCCCTTCCAGAGCTCCTGAGTAAAGACTGCATAAAGGCTTTGGGACAAACGGGGTGTAATTTAACGTACAGCGGTGAGCATGTGAAGGACTAGGCACCGGGGGTGGATGCTCAGCCTGTCTCCAGTTTGACTCTTAAGACAGACATGGACCATTGAGATATACAGAGTTGATATAGGTGGAAGGAAAAAAATCCACTTGCAGAAGATTACAAACAACTACATTTTACTCTAAAAAGTCTTTAAGATAACTTTAAGTTCATACCATTACCTGGATGCTTATCTAGATTATACCACAAGACTTGTAACATTCTTACTAATTCAATTATAAAAAAAAAAAAGGGGGAAGCCTTTTTTTTTTTAATGACACGATCTTTGGTGTTTCTGGCTAAGATCTTCATCGGGCACACGAGGTGGAGGTGTGTGATTGGGACTTTCTACAGCAATACTGTGAGGGCTGGGCTTGGCAGGGTGCAGCACCTCGCCCCGTTCGGCAGTGTAGGAGCAGCTGGTGGCTGTCCTCAGGGGACCCTTCGCCTCTGTCCCGCCTGTCATCTGAGCCTCCGGTGTTGCCCTGTGGTTACGTGGCTGTGCCAAAGTGAGGACACCTGAAGGAGTCAGGAATTGTGTGACCACAGCGAGGGAACAGGGCTGGAGTTTGGAGGCATACGGCAACTTGCACAGTCTTTAAAAACGCGTTGGTTGCAGCAGCTCTGCTGAAGACACGACCTGTAATGTGGTGACATCCTCTTCAAATGCCCATGGAAGACGGCTTTGTTCCGAAGATTAGCATATTAGCTGAAATCTTAGTGTGAAAAGGTAATTCCCTCAGGCAGTTGGAGAACTCGGCGTATAACTTGTCATTCCTGAGCTGGGCATTCTGATGTTTTTCTATAGCGCTTTATGTATTTTGAGTACAATTTACTGTGATCCTCTGGCGCTGGGACTGCACCATCCGCTGATAAGACCCAACTAATCTTCAAGGACAAGGAGAAAGTGAGCGTAAGGAGTGCCTGCAGCAACACCCCACATCACCCTTCGTTTCAGTCTCCCGCGGCGTCCGTGTAGAATGTGTCGTTTTCCCTCTTGGCACTAGATGTCACAGTGTTTCCTTCTCAGTCGCACGAGGATCAGAAATGGTCCATAATTGGAGCTGCTAGCTGGTGCCTTGGCAGGCATCCTCTCTCGTGAATGTGGGAAGCTTTGCCCAGGTGAAATTCAGGACGGCCGTGGGCAGAGGGCTGCTGAAATTCTGCTTCGGCAGCTCCCCGGATTGCCTGGGGCTGAAAGGTGTAGCTAATGAATTTTATACAAGCAAAGCTTAATAGTTGAACTGCATGTTCTGCTTTGTCACCCCGTGTTCCTGCATTTTATGACAGGCACAGGGTATTAAAACATCCGCTGGGCTACTTATGGCGGATGGAGAAGTACTGGAGAAAAAGCAGAGAACGGGTGATGGCAAAGTCGGTGAATTGATGTGAAGGAGAAGGAAAACACTCGTGCATCTTCTCCCCCCTGCCCCAGCCCCGCCACTATTTTCCCCAGAGATTACTGTAAAATAGTTGTTTCCCTTTGCGTTTCCCAACCCTTCTTCTCGATGAGTTTTGGGAATGATCCTGACCTGAGGGCTCTGCTGGTGGTAGGAATGGGTTTAAATAGCAGGGAAGCTGGACAGCTATTTGTGCTGCACAGCAAGTGGTGTCTCCTCCCCTGGAATACTCGTGATGCAGTTTCAGAAGGTGGTCCTCCGTTGGCAGAAGAATTTTAGCCCCTGTCAACGAGATGCTCGGAGGTCACAAGGAGACAGGGGGTAGGGGTCAGGACACAGTGTGGTTTTGTCATGGTCTGGAGAGTGTTGTTTTTAGTAAAAGGTGAAATGTCTTATGGTAAGTGGATAATACAAGTGAAAAGAGGGTCCCCCAGCATCCCTGAAAGCTAGTTTTTTGTCTTGCTTACATGCCTGGATCATTTAATGTAGCTCCAAGAGTAGCAGGGAAGGTGGGACTGGTGTGGGGGGTCTTTAGAACTCTGTTCGAGGTGGGACGGACGCGTGTCCCAGGGTCTGTGGAGCAGCCCCTTCGCTGAACAGTGGTTGTGCAGATAAGGAGGAGCACTCTGCAGTACCTGGAGCCGGTTGGAGGTTAATGTGCATGCAGATCAGTATCTTCACGTGCTGTTTCTCACCGGGTTGTGCACGCAGACTCTCCATGGCCTGACTTTTGAAAAGATACATGCATGCTGTAGCAATACTAGAAGTTCAAGCTTTGAAAACATTTTTCCTTACAGAACCAGAGGGTGTGAGCCTCCAATATATACCTTTCAGCTAGAATGTATCACAATTATTTAAAAGATTATTTAATAGATTTTTTTTCTGTTCTTATTGAAGTGATTTTGTATAACCTTATAGAACTGTGACTTTCCTAATGCTATCAAACAAATGTAGAAGTTTAGTTTTGTTACTTTCCTGTAATTCTGACTTTTATGAGATGTTTACATTTAAATCACACCTCTAGTAAGTGTTTGTGATATTTGTTAATGTTTTACAAAAATTAAATTCTTGGGTACGAAATAGCTCCACACATCACAGGTGAGGCTCTCGGAGGACGCTGAAAGCAGTGACCACCCAAATCACGTCTTATTCAAAGAGCAGCTAGAGCTCCAGATTTCTTGAAGGGTTCTAAAATCCTCGAATACACGCAGTACTAGATCAGAGAGATAAGTGGTGGTGCAAAGAGTTTTATTCTGTATTTTGATGTATATATTTGAACACGTGTGTATGGATACCGTAGGCAAGAAAGTTCTTGCCTACAAGAAAGCTCCCGATAAGGTTATCTGTCGCGCTCTGTAACAGAGCTTTATCCGTCTGTAGTTTCACGAGATGCAAACTGTTTCAGCTGAAGTTGTCAAGCCTTCAGCTCTGCCTAGGGAGAAGTGATTTGTTGTTTAGTTTGGAAGGCTTCACCAGAACTGCTTTTGTTTTGATGAAAAAGCTGGCGGTGTTGCTCACAGCTGATTTTGTGGGCTTGGAGCAGAAACTTGAGTTTCATAGAGAATTTGTTTTGGGTTCCACGCGATGCCTTTTGCGATCCCCAAGAGACACTGAGCAAACTTCATACCTTGCACCACAGATCCATGTGCACTAAAAACTACTTTTACGCTGTCTTTAATGGGTTTGTTGAGCTTTTTGGTGTGTCCATCGCTTCCACTGCACATCAGCCAGCCTTTTGCTGGTTTGCTTCCTGGCTTGCCATCCGCGTGCCTTTTGGTCTAGCGCGAGGAACCAAGGCAGTATGAATTCATGTCTCCTTCAGTCCACGGACAGCCAGCCTTTCAGCCCCTGTACGGCAGGATGCCTTCTTCTGAGCAAGCCTGTGCCACGTCTCATCCTGGAACTGCTTCTTCCCATCTCATCTACTTGGCCGCGAGCCGTTCAGAAGAACCGTGCCAACGCGTGCTTGGCTGTGCCGCCTGCAACCGCTGCTTTGATCACTCGGTGACACCTTTTTCAGAGCCAAGAAGAGAGTGAAGGAATCCTGGGTTTTGGCAGTGCACCCTGGGCAAGGCAGTACGTCTGAATGCCTCTAGCAAACCACCTGCATCATGCCCTTCTTCTGGGAGATGGTTCATGCTGAAGATAAAAATTTTACATCTTTTGGTCACAGTAGAAGTGCAGAAAGTCTCTCTCTTAGATCTGAAGTTCTGGGCATCAGATTCAAATGCTGAAATGCCAAAATTGCAAGTAAAATTTCTGGGGATGTCTTTGTTCCCTTTATAAAGGGAACACCTGGTCCACAGCAATGCAGCAGAGTGGTTCAGCACCCTGGGGGCAGTGGGCGCTGGGTTACCTCCAGAAAGGACAGAGGTTGTGAAGGGGGAACAGAGCACGTGCTCCTTGATTTCACGTCAGAACATGCATGCACAATGTGGGAAAAATGTGCTTTTCTTAATGTTCAGCTTCGGCATTTCCAGTGCTCACATGCTAGACCAGTACAACTGTTGCATTTCCTTACTTAAAACTTTTCTGTGTAATAAATACTGACACACAGATGTGTTCATGTTTTAGATATCTTTTTTACATATAAAACTTACATATGATACAGATGCAACAGGATGGGAACAAGACAGAATCGTTGTCAGGGTTCTGTAAGTTCTGTTGTCCTACTGAGAGATTTTGAGACCCACATTCAAGTTTCCAAATTTGGACGTAAATGAATAAAGTGAAGCACGGCACAAAGTGCCCAGCCTCAAGCAGCATCCTTGCAGTGAGAGAAGTGGAATAAACCCACGCAACTGGCACGGCTCAAGTGTAGATGCTGTCAAATAATAAGCTGTTCTCCTTTACATCAGATTTTGTCAGCTGCGCTTCTCCAGGAATCACAGATCCTGCTAGAAGGAGACTCCAAAGCCGCGTTCGCAGCCTGGTGTGCGTGCGGGAGGGAGACGGGGAGCGGGTGCTTCCCCGTTCCCCTCGGTGCCTGTTGTCAACAGCTCCGGCAGCCGCTAGCAGTCAATTTGTAACTGCATCAGTGTGTGTATTGCTGCTCACATCGATAGCGCAATTAATGTTGAAGTCAATTTTGGTGTTAATTTTAGGCCATGATTAGTGTTGACACTGTGTGTCAAACTAATGGCGTTTATGAGCACCATGAAAACGAACGTTAGTTAATAACGTGTTTTTACTATCTGTTAATGGTTACATTAAGCCAGAGATCTAGTGGGAGAAGGTGTGTATAAAATTATATATATATAAAACTTGTGTGTAATATATGTGTGTCATGCAGCTCTGCATTGCTGGTGCCATTCAGGGAGCAAATGACATCTGAGCGCTGAATCCTAATCACAGTTTGGAGCATCAGAAATAATGATCACTTCTGATCGGAGGCTGTGAATAATTCATCTGGTTTGATTTTCACGTTCTGTCCAGTGATACTTTTCAAACCAAATGTGTTCCTACAGGAGAATAATGGTCCCACTTCTTATGGAAATACTGTGGCACAAATCATTTTGCCAACAGAAAAACAGTTAAATGAGACGGTTCCTGCTTTGATTTTTTTTCCTCCCTCTCTTCTTCATTCCTGGGTGTGCTGGGAATAGAGCTGTGGCAGGAGAAGCCATTCCAAACTGCGCTGGCGCTTAAAAAGAGCCCGTTCTGAAGCCACTGCCGCTTGCCATCACCCGTTATTGTTCTGATAGTGCTCTTAGGTGATTAGCTCAGCCTGTCTAATTAACCTGTGAACTCTCCATTTTTTTGGCGTGCTGCCGTTAACTTAAAAATCTCATCCTTTTTTTTTTTTTTTTTTTCTGAAGTGGAAAGCTATCCTCCACTGCCCATAAATTTAAACAGAATCTACATTGTTCATAGCAAAGAAATCCGGAGTTGTGCCCTGTGGTTTTTATTACTGGATAAAAGGCACAAACCTCGCTAAGTACTGGGGAGGCAAAAAGCCACACGAGTTAATGAAGTGCTGTGCTTCAGTTTTTCTTTTCTTAAGCTGCGTATGGTTGCTCCATATTGATCAGCTGTAAACTATATTCAAGAGTTTGTGTTTACTGTGCCCTGGCAAGATCGTTTTTCCCATTCCACTAGTGAGCCTTACCAAAAGGGATTGTATTTATGTAGCGGATACACGATCTGGGGTTAGGGAACTATTCCAGGCCTTCTGTTACAACCTGAATTTTCTAAATTGGAAATGCTTTTAATTTGCCTGTTTTCTGTACTGTCAAAAATCACCAAGCTGATGAAAGTGAGGGAGATCTCTTCCATTTCAATAGGCAAGACAGACTGGTGGGACCAGTGCTGGCTGCTAACTGAGCTCGGGCACTGGTCCCTGAGCCCGGGAGCAAGCGTTAGTTCATCTGCCTCACATGGGCGCCGAGGGTGCTAGGGTGTTCCTTCCAGCATGTTGTGGTTATTGCGTGGGTTTCTGGCGGTGTCTTTGGGTGTTTCTATCTCACAGTTCACCGTGGTGAGGAGTATTTAGGGAACAGAAAGCCTGAGCGTTGCTCCTGTTGCTGGCGTGGCTTGTGTTGTTCTGGTGGTGCCTGCAGCTGCCTGGTGTGGTCCTGGCTGGTGGTATCAGCATAGGAGATGGCTGCCCAGGCAAAATCCTGGCCTGTAAAGTCATGGTACTTGCCGCTGTGCTGGGAGAAGCTCCCAGGGCAGTTTTAAAGAGAATATTCTCTCATCTTCCCTGGGGGTTTCTGTCAATAACTAAAGCTGGTTTCTGAGGTGGTGTTAGAAAGAGTTGGTAAGTGGCAACTTAAGGATTTTAGTTATGGCAGAAAAATAAATGCTTGTAAAACGTGGTACAGAACTGAGCTGCAGTAGGGGACGGGGCATAGATGGGTGTCCCTTATTTCTTAGAGGCTCATCTTGACGCCTTTGGCTTTGCAGACCTTTCTAACCTGCTGTTTCTGACTGCAAGCTTGCACGCAGTGAAGTGTTAGAGCAGAGGCACAATGTCCAGCCCCTGGCGTCTCTTTTCCTGCAACAGTCAGGTCAGAAGGGCAAAGCTTACTTTGCTTCTCCTTTTTTCACCTTAGTTCTTCCTTTTTCTGCCATGAAAGTCCAGTGGCAGAAGAGCAGAAGTCCAGGTGCCCCCTCTGGCTGTGTAGGTTGGTTTGGGTTGAGTTAGGTTGCTCTCCCAGCCTCTGAGCTGGTTGGTCTGTGTGACCCTGCTCTCTTTGCACCCACTCCTGGTCTGTGTGCCTGACCAACAGCTGCATCCGCTGGTTTTACAGCATTACCACTTTCCCTCACATTTCGCAATAATACTGGTATTTCAGCAAAGCATCCCGCTGACTTGTAGGGATTTGTGCTCCTGTCTTTGAATCTGCTGCAGTGTCTCTCTCTTCCAAACACCGCAGTTGGGTGCTACGATGTAACTGTAAATCTGCAAATATTCAGAGGCAAACAAATTAATCCCTTATGACTTACCAGTCGCAATAGCAGTGGATGAAAATGAGACCAAGGAGAAGGTGAACTGAAACACCATCGTTCTGTTAATCTGCAATCTTTGCTCTCAAAAGGGGAGGTGTAGGGGAAGGATCTGCCAGTAGCCGGTTGTAATATTTTTGGATTGCTGCCTGCTTTACTTCCCATGACCCTTTGATTAATTCCTCTGCGTTTTTATTTTTTTTAATGAGTCTATTATGGCATATCTTATTGCAGATGCTGATTGGATCTCAACTATGTATTGAGCCATTTTGATTTGGATTAAATGGCACATATCTATCTGCTGCTTCTCCCCTCTCCCCCTCCCGCTTTAGTTCATCATGTTCAGAATTCAGAGTCTCCACAATGAGAGTTTCAACCCTCCTGATTGCAGAGGATGTGCAATCGGCTTGAGGAATGTGTACTCAGAGCTTATGATCCTTGGGCAAGCGGAGAGTGGGTGATGCATGTGGCTTTCAAGGGACACTGCTATTTCCATCTGTTAATGGCATTCCGGGATGGCCAACTCCCCAGCGCAGCGACACGCGGCAGCTGAGAGATGGGAGATGCAGGCTACAGATGTTGCTGATCTCCATAAGATGGGCCAGAAGAGATCATCCGGTGATTTTAAAAAGAAAAATACACAGCAAAAAGCATTACTTATCCAGGCAGGTTTAGAAAGAAACTGCTGCAATATTTGGGAAGGAAAAAGGCATGAGTCAAAGAAATGAAAGGAAAGACAGGAAAAAAAAAAATGGAGGTAGTCATGAAATAGAAGGATTATTAAAATGAGGGCAGGGTGAGAGAGAACCAGGGTGAGGAGGTTCTGGGGTGATACCTGGGTAGCCTAAGCAGATGGGCAGGAGTCCTGCACAGCAGCACATCCATCCTCACCCGGTGAGCGCTGGCACACGAGCGAAGGCAGCACCCTGCGAGAGGGGCGTTTGCAGAATGTGTTTGGGACCTGTGACAGATCCCTGAACAGGGAGAGGGAGGGCTGGTATTGGTGTCTTGGGTGGGAAGAGAGCAGTGGAGATGTGCTCCAGTGAGCATGGGAAGGATCCAGCCCTGCCAGCTGTGCTCTACCCTGTCGGTGCGTATCGGAGCTGCTGTTACTGGAGCTCCCAAAGAAAGTACACAAAGTGCAGTGCATGTAAGAAAATGATGCCCCTCTTTCACAGCTTGAAGATACACATTTAGTTTTTGTTGTTCTCTGTGCTTTGATTGCAGATTGGGATGGTGGCGTGGAAGATGGCTCTGAAGACCCCTGAGTATCCAGAAGGCCGTGATATCATTGTCATTGGCAATGACATTACGTACCGAATAGGTTCTTTTGGGCCCCAAGAGGACATGCTGTTCCTGAGGGCTTCAGAGCTTGCTCGAACGCATGGCATCCCCCGTATCTATGTGGCTGCCAACAGTGGAGCCAGGATTGGTTTGGCTGAGGAGATTCGGCACATGTTCCACGTAGCTTGGGAAGACCCAGATGACCCGTACAAGGTAAGGAGGCACAGGAATCAGAGGTGGAACCCTTCAATAGCTCACAAAAGAATCTTATTTTTACACTGCCTCTTTTAATAGAGGTGAGGGTAAGTATTTGCCAAACTGTTAGATCCGAAGTTCTCCTTGGTATTGGATCTCCCAGGCAGCAGGGTTGGCATCCAGAATGAGTTAGTGATAAATGTTGAAAACCGCCAGCTTTCACTGACCTCAGCTGGAGCTCCGATGTTAAGAGAGGATGTGCTTATTGCTAGCTGTAATTAACTTCTACTGTCTTGTTTCGTTTTGGAAGAGATTGTTGGGGACTGGGAAGGGACTACAGGTAGGAATGAGATGAATGAACTGCTTTTTCCCTGCAGGGATACAAATACTTGTACCTGACTCCTCAAGACTATAAGAAAGTCAGTGCCCTGAACTCGGTTCACTGTGAACATGTGGAGGACAGTGGAGAATCCAGGTAGGCACAGACAGGTCAGAATGGAAAGCTTGGTGTTCATCCTTGGGTATACGAGGTGGTGCAAGTTGCGTCCTTGTCTTCAGCTAGGACATAGTTTAGGATCCAGGTAGGATCCTAAAGGCCATAGCTGTGTGTGGTCAGAGCATGGAACAGGAGAGTTACAAGCTGTGTCACAACGTGCCTTGTTTGAGGCGGTGCCGTGTTGACTCCTGCTGCCTGGGGGCCCAAGTCACAACTGAGGGTCCTGCAGTGGTAAGCACTGAATGACCAGGACAAGGATTCTTGCCCAAAGACTTGCAGTCTAGATTTTGAAAATTACTTTTCTGCTAAATTCTGTAGAAAGGATAAAAGAATTCCTGAGTGAAGGCTAAGCCCTCTGTGCATTTTGAAGGGTTGGGCTGCACTGGTTGCACTAAACTGCCTTGCAGCCTCTGGGTTTCCACATACGTCTGCTCTAGGTGGCTGGGTCTTCCCAGCTACATCCAAAGGCAGCGCATCTGAAAATGAGGTGCAAAGCAGCTTGCAGAGATGGCTGCAGCTATGGTGGTGCTCCTGGGCAGAGGGACGAGGGTCTGCTCAGGAAGGAAATAAAAAGCCTAGTTTGCTGCGTGGCAAGCTCTGAAAGAACAAAAGGATGGTGCTGGGTGCAGGGATGTGTGCGTGCCAGCGTGTGTGGTGGGGAAGCTGGTGGCTCTCTTCAGGGGAGTGCTTAAGCACATGCTCAAGTACTTTGCTTAGCAAGGCCTGGTGGAAAAGATAGAGGCCAGTCTGAGAGCCCAGAGTGAGAAGGGACGGTGCTGGGGAAGGAAGGAGTGAAAGAAGAAAGTAAAGAAAAGGTAAGAGCCTCATTATAATGTCTTGTTCTTTTTCCTTTTGGCTGTGTTCTCTTCCTTTCCTGTCCTTTTCCTATAATCAGCCTGCTCCTCACGTCCCGTGGGAGTGACAGAAGAGCACTTTTCACGGGCATTCTTCTCCCTTGGCGTTTCCTCTTTGCAGTGCTGCTTTGGCTGCTCGTGTGTAGGACTACCCCACGGTGTTCGAAAGGCTGCAGAATGAGCCCGTGTACAGGTCTTGCCTGGGTTTTACGCACGTTACTCGTTGGACCCTTAATGATATTTAGTCGCTTTTCATTTTCTTCGTAGCAAACTGATTCAGCAAATCGCTGGACCTTGTGACTTAAAGGCTGTATGTGTCTCCCCCAGGTACAAGATAACAGATATTATCGGAAAGGAAGACGGACTTGGAATAGAGAACCTCAGAGGATCTGGCATGATTGCTGGAGAGTCATCTTTAGCCTATGAGAGTATTATCACCATCAACTTGGTAATCCCCACTGCTTTCTGGTCTTCAAACTGTATTGTCTGTTTCAGCTAAAAATCCTGCAACGCTGTCCAGAAGGCACAGCTGGGATCAGACTCCTGGGCGACGTAAATTGGCTCCTGTAGGCTTTGAGCAACGCTGCTGGTGCCATTACAGGGCTGGGTCCCTTTCATACTAAATTTAAAACACTCTTAGAAAACCGACCATTTGGCTTCATGTTTGCTCAAGTCTGTAAGTTACTGCTTCTCCTTTTTTAAATAAAATACATGTATGTTCAGATACCGTGTTTTACAAAAAACGTAGGTTCTGGAGTTTTGCAGTGAGAACAGATTTTACAGCGTTGTAATACAAACATGCCTACTTCTGTTTAGAAGTTTGAATCAATAGGTTTTGGCCGTGTGGTAAGGCAGAAATCAATGCGATTTCTTTTTTTTTTTTTTTTTTTTAAGGTTACGTGTCGGGCAATTGGGATTGGGGCTTACCTTGTTCGGCTAGGTCAGAGGACTATCCAGGTGGAGAACTCTCATATAATCCTGACTGGCTGCGGAGCCCTCAACAAAGTAAGTCTCTGCGTTTCAGTCTTCAGAGCTGTGTGGATTGAGTTGGTGTTTCTGTGAGTTGTGCCGGAGGCTCAAGGAGCTGCCACCACTGTCCCTGTCACCATGGTCCCCTTTGCTTTCTCCCTTCTCGGGCTCCTCCCGATCGAGGAGGAGAACTGACACAGGGCAGCAGCTGTGAAACTTTCATGCCTTTGCAGTCCTTTTCTTTTTGCTTTTTCCTTTCCTTTCTGGTCAGAAAGCAGTCCTTTCGTGCTCCTGTTTTTCCTGACAAGAACATCGTATTGGCAGCCAGAGGCACTATTCCGGGCATCCTGGTTGGAGAGTGGCGGAGGACCTAGGCAGAACTGCAGATTTAAGGGCTTGAGCATGAACCAGGTGAAGGGGAAGAAGGAGGAGCAGCTTTTAACGTGGGTTGTGTGCAGTGATGACAGGACAGAAGTGGGGAAGCCCACCGACGGGCAGCATCTTCTCCCACCCACTGTGTACTGGGACAGGGGAAACAAAGCTGTTTCCAGTGTCTGGAAGGCAGCGTTTCGACGTGGCCCAGTATTGCCCTGTGCTTGCAGCCACCAGCAGCGTTGCATTAGTACTGGGGGGGGAGCACCGAAGCCGGAGAAAGAGGGGGTGGATGGTGATTTTCAGGGGGTCAGACCTGCTGGAAATCTCAGCTGTGATGGCAGGGGCGAGTAACTTGGGCTGGAAGAAAACTTACTGCTTTCACTACTAAAGTGGCTCTTCCTCCCCCCACTCCCACCAGAGGTGGGTTTTCTCCCTTGCTGCCCCAAGCCTATTAATACCACAGCCTCCAGCTCCTTGTCTGGAGCAGACGCGGCTCGCAGCCGACTCGGCTCTTGTCCCTCTCACTGAGGGCTTTGTTTACGTGGGAGCTGGGACTGCGCGGGCGCGAGTGCCCTTCCCCATTGTGCAGCTTTGTTCTCAGGCTCTCTCCAGCACCTGGGGTGGCTGTGCTTCATCGCAAGCTGCGTTTCAAGGAGTGCCTGCCTGACAATGGGAGATAAAAGGAAAATCGTCTCTTGTTGAATTATTCCCCTGAATAAAGGGGGCTCTGCGGAAAATGAAGCATTGATCCTATCAACTCGGGGCTGCAGCACCCTCAGTTAGATCTCTTACACACATCACACACACCTGCATCAATGGAAGGAAAAGAGGCATTTGAAGATCCATCCTTTAAAAAGAAATTGAGTCAGTTTAGTGCTTGCTGAAGTGGAGTAAGTTGCCTGGTTCCAGCTGTCATTTGTCGAGGATCGGGGCCCTGCAGAGTTTCCCAGATGGCGGGGCCAGTCTGCTCAGTCCTCTTTTTCTGCTCTCTTCTTTCCAGGCTTAACTGCACTCTCTACTCATGGAGTGAAGGTTTGTTTTTATAGAACTAGATTAATCTCACTATATTTTAGACACCTAAAAATTCAGGACTTGGTCTAAATTAAGCACCTGCCATCTGTCAGCAGGCGCAGGCAGGAGGAGATGCTTTCTGGGGGTGACTTGGCCCATCCCAGGAATTTCAGTGGGCTGAGTAATTCCATGTGTCCCTTTTCTCTCCTCCCTGCTCTGTTGGAAAGGCGGATGTTTTTGTGTAGGCGCTGAACCTTTACCTGCCTAAGGGTCAGGCAAAGGAGGAACCTACTGCATCCTACCCAGCTTTCCCAGTAAGACAGCTAAGGCCAGACCCAACAATAAGTTTACCTATGTTTGAATAGTGGGAGAATGGGGATCCCCACTCGCTCCTGGATGTTGTGTGATGTGTCTTGCTGGTTTGCATGATCTTCGCTTTCCAGTCCCTGCAGTTCTGGTCAGAGCTTCTTGAGTGGATCCAGCTACAGCTGTATCTCAGAAGCGTGCCTGAAGTAGTGAAATGAGGTGCAGTGTTAAGCTGAAATGACCAAGCTTGGTCCAGCTAAGATCTCAAGGAGGATGTGAAGCAAATGGTGAATGCTGATGCGTTGGCGTCATCCTGCTGTGGAGGCAACATCTACTTCAGACTTACCCTCTATCTCCCTCTTCTTACGTGTAAACACCTGAATTTAGATGGACAGCTTGAATTTCCCTTTGGCTAGAAGTCGGGTCTCTGTCAGCCAGGGGCCAGTTAAGCAAAGCCTTCCCTTGTAGGAACGCAGAGGCTACTTGGGCGTGAATTGTGGTGTGTGCTTGTTCTTTCACGTGAACAAGAATCCAGAAGGGTCTCATGGTGGAAACCCATGGTGGTGTTTGTGGAGCAAATGAGCCTTGCTGCTACTTTTTCCTTTGGGTTAGATGGCGAGAAGAGCCCTGCGCAGCAAAGTCGGTGCTTTGCTTGGTGGGAATTAGAAGGTCACCCCTCCAACTGGCAGGGTCAGATGGTGGCTGAAACAAAGACAAATAAATGGAAACTGTTACCTTGCTTGACAGTTGGAAGCAAATGTTTGCTAACACAGTTGCATGGAAACATCCCTTTAGCTTTTCCCAATTAGGTGTCAGAGATTTGGGACATTTTTTTTCCATTGCTGAGTTTTAATTACTGTCTTCATAGAGGATGCTGTGCGGAGCTTACACGTAGCCTCGTGTCTGCACACACGTCTTCTTCAAAATGTCTTCTCTCCACAACAAGGGAATGTGCAGTGCAAAAATGTTTCTGCAGCAACGGAGACAACCAGGCTTTTGGGGAGCAGTGAGGTGCTTTTTGCAAAGTTGTTTGATTTTTAAAAATTTCTTTTTTCCCCGTGAAATACTGGATTCTTTTTAATTTACAGGGCGAGCAGAGGGGGACTGTGACGAACATTAAGTGCCAGCAGATCTGTTGCTGGCCTTGTTCATTATCATTATGTAAAACCAGCCTGAGGGTTTAGGTGTAGAGGGAAAGGTCCAGCTGCCAAAACCAGACTGTAACCTATGACTTAGACGATGAGCTCAAGGTCAATACCCTTTTTAGGTGAAGCTAAGGTTTGGTTCTGGAGGCTGACTGATCACGTGCTGGCTGTTGGCTGCGTCCGGGTCACCGCTTTGTGAGCAGAGAGGCGTATCGCTGTGAGACACCCGATACCAGGCAGGTTGAAGGATTCCCTCAGCCCCGTTGCCTCTCAGGGGGGACGAGAAACTGCACGAGAGCTGCAGAAGGTTTCCCTCTGCTCCTGATTAAGCTGTCTTTGTTCGTGGTCCAGACCGACGGGCGAGGGGCAGACCCGGGGAGAAGGTGCGATGCTCTGCGCGCGGGGCACCAGGGCTGCGTTTCATCTGCACCCCTTTTGTCTCCACCGTTGCGTTTCAGCAGGGGGTGGAGAGGTGGAAATGACATTTCATTCCTCTCCTGTGAGCCTGTGCGCGCGCCTGTGCTGAGCCCGCTGACCCCCCTGAAAATTGAAATAATGATAATGCGCGTCTCCTGACTGCATCAAAGTATCAGCACATCAAAAGCCAGGAGGCATGAAATGCAAATGATAAAGTGAAAGCAGATGGATTGTGCATGATCGCCTGATGCCCAATGAATTTTAAAAGGTGCTGGTTCACATGGGGAGAGGGGCTGAAATAAACACGTTATCCCTGCAATTTTTTTTTTTTTTTTTGTTCTTGCCGCTCACTCCTGACAATATTTTTTCACACTTCAGCGAGCAGCCACTCCATCTCTCTCCCTCCCTCTCCCTCTCTTTCTCTCCCTCTCTCTCTTTCGCTGTCTACCTCACACACGTCTCGGGTCATGTCGCCGCAGCTCCAGTGGAAATAATAAGATATAAACCACGAGGTTGTTATTTGCATAGAAATAGCATGGAGCCCCAGGCAGCATGGGAGAAGGACACAGAGATCATTTGTCTAAAATTTTAATGAAAACTTTTGCTGAGGCAGAGATTTTTTTTTTTTTAAACTTTCCCTGCCTCCCCCTTTTGCCACCCCCACACCTTCCTCCACCTCTCTCAACTCCCTTTTCTCGTCATAAGCTAAACATGGGGCGATTTCATATGAGACGGGTGACGTGCGGCCGCCGCGCGCGGACAGGTTGCTTTCCCTTGCTCTTTGCGAGAAGTAAGACTGAAGAGCCCAGCACTCCCAATTTATGCATTGCTTGTATGGTTCAAGCTTGCAGGACCACGTGTCATTCCAGTCCTCACAAGGATCTTCCCAAGTCTGCTGCCAACCTATTTTTTCTAGTTTGTTCCTCCTTGACTTTTATGCTTAAAAGAAATCCTGTCTTTAAGACTGTTTTGTTAATGTAAACAAATAGTGGCTTTTGGATGGTTGGACTCAACGATCTTAAAGGTCTTTTCCAGCTATGATTCTGTGATTCTATGAATTGCATTTTTCTCTACAGACACAGGTTCTAGGCTTTGTCCAAGGGAAGCCAGGTTTATCAGAGATTTTCAGGAACCACTACTAACTTCATACACATTAGTTCGTTAGGTAGGTGTCCAACCTGATATCTCAAACAGTTTATTTTCTGAGCGATGATGAAGAACTGTCCCCCACGCTGCACTTCACAATAGGACATCGAAAGTGGTCATCACTTCTGGAGGGGAGGGGAAGAATCTAACCAGCAGACTGGTGTGTTTCCTCTCCCTCCTGTTTAGCTTTATTTTCCCCTCGGCTCTCCGGGCTTGGCCTGCCCGAATGATGCATCGGGCCCTCAACCTGTGCTCCTCCCTGGGGCCCCATGGCACCATGCTGTTGGCCTGATTTGCCAAGAGCATCCAAGTGTGCCAAGCGTGAGCTTGACGAATGCCACCTGCCAGGAGTGTATGTCCGTGTAGGGAAAAGGGCAGTGAAGATGAAGAGTCAGAAACCATTAAAATATGAAATGGTCAAAGCACAGTTGAAAACCAGAACTCTGGGCTTTGTTTCCCAGTCTGCAGCCAACTGCTGCCTGCTTGTGGTCTGACATTTTTGGTGGGAGTGGGTGGAATTGCAGTTGCCTGCTGACAGCTCGGCCTTAAAACCTTCACTCATTTGTATTTGCAGAGTGTTTTGAGCTTGTCAGATGGAAAATACCTGCCCGCAGTGGTGCGTTGGCAGGGTGGGTAACCCCATCCTCAGGACTTCTTTCTGTGGAAGTTTTTGCCTTCAAAATCATCTTAATTTAAACAATGTGTCTGCTTGTATAACCTATTCTAGACCTGAAAGAGCTTAGGAACCAATTTCCCAGATTAGTAATAACCTATTTCTGTTACTGTGACTTGGTGGTTTTTTAGGGGGAGAAAACATTTCTGAAGAACGTCTTTAAGAGGGGTGTTTTGCGAGATGAACTGATTACTAGAAGCTTGTTGGCTTGCTAATGCGACGTGTGAATATCTAAGAAACTTCTAAGCCTAGTAGCAGCAATTGTCCAACGACCTTTCCTGAGTACATCTTTCATTAATGGAGACACTGCTTGTGCGTGGTGAAGACGTTAACACGATAGGTGCCGCACTGTGTCAAGATAGCGTAGTGTAAGTGTCAATCACGTGGCTGTGGATGAGTCCCTGAGGACTTGTTGATACAACAGACCATAATTGCTGCAAGGATCGTTTTGACAATCTGCATTTAAGACCTAACAACCCCTTTGCGTGAGGCCAGAAGAGAATACCCTTATATTTTAATTTCAGTCCTGAATTGTACTGAGTGTGGCTGCTTTTGAGGAGATTCATGGTTACGTCGGTGTAGATCTGGGGTAGGATCGCAGCTGAGCTGTAGGAGCAGCCGCACAGCGCGCAGAGGAGCAGCATGTATGTGAGCTAGCTTGAGACCAGCTACTCGTACGGTGTTACCGCGGCTGTACGTTTGTCAGTGAGATGACTTTATGTTGAGGGACTTCAGCCAACACGGCGCTCTGTTGGTGGCTCCTCAGCGTCTTCTGGCTGGGACGTGGACGTACAGTGCCTGCTCGTTGGGCTGCCATTTGGTCTCAGTGCTGAAGCAGCCTGGCACTGACCTGACGTTTGCAGGTCGCGGCTGAGGGCGGCTGCAGAACTTGCTGGGTGCCGTGGGGCTCAGTAACTGGGAGAGTCAACGTCTCGGGGCCTGGGAGCAGCCGGCGGAGCTGCTCGGTGGTGCCGTGGGGCTCGGTAACTGGGAGAGTCAACGTCTCGGGGCCTGGGAGCAGCCGGCGGAGCTGCTCGGTGGTGCCGTGGGGCTCGGTAACTGGGAGAGTCAACGTCTCGGGGCCTGGGAGCAGCCGGCGGAGCTGCTCGGTGGTGCCGTGGGGCTCGGTAACTGGGAGAGTCAACGTCTCGGGGCCTGGGAGCAGCCGGCCGAGCTGCTCGGTGGTGCCGTGCCTGCGCGAGAGGCTGCCGGGTCAGGTCTGAGGCTCGCTGGAGGAGCACTGGTGGGAGCAATAGGAAGCTCACACAGCCTGTCGTGCGTGAGCGATGGGTCTGCAGTACCACACGCAGTAATATTTACCCTTCAATTTCACAATCTGGAAAAATAAGTAAAAACCCAGTGAGACTGATGCTGTTTGGGGGTTTTACTGTAAAATACAGAATGCGGAAAGCTCTTTTTTTGAGATTCAAGGCAGGGATAGCTCAGTATCTGCTCAAGATGACTCCAGTCTTGGGATTAGATCAAAGCAATCGTGTGAGAGCAATCATGTGAGTTAGAACAGCAAGTGCCATCCCTGTCATTCAAAGAAGCATTATAATTATTAATGCATGATATGAATCTTTCTGTAGTGGCACAGCAAGACTATTAGGAAGATGGGTATGGGCGCAGGGTGTTTGAGAATGCTAATCAAAGAGGGTCTAGGAAATGTCAGACAGAAATTGGCACTTCAGCAGCAGTAACCGTCGGTCGGTTCCTCGCGTGGCTCTCACCAAGGTTACCCCTCTCCTGGCTCCAGCGGTGGGGGAAGCAGGAGGGGCCGCGCTGCTGCAGCTTGGGTGGTTATGGCCGAGGATGTGGTGAGAGCAAGGGTGGTTTCATGGGCAGAGGGTGGTTTCTTCAGCGTTCTTAGAAGCGATGCAGGACCTCAGTGCTGTCGGAGGTCTCCCTGGCATGGGACACCATGGCTTACACACCAACAAAGCCAGTCTGGTTGGAGAACCAAGGTCAGAGTGGAGCTCTTGTAAGAGTCAGTCCCAGTTTAGCAATATCTGGCAGTGGGAAGAGAGCAGGATTCGCTTGTTGTACTGCCAGTGAGAGGCATTAGCTGCTGGGAGCGTCTGGTTGGTGGCAGTCCTGGCAACACAAAGGTCTTTGCTCTGTGTGGAGAAATTAATGTAAGCAGGATGGATGCCTGGACTTCAGACGAGTGCAAATAAACAAACACCACTCTCCATTTCTACATTTTATTTTTAATTGCCTTTCTTTAAATGGTGGTATTTGTGTATTGTTCCCATTAGAGACAAATTATGTTCCAGGCATTGCATTATCAGTCCCTTTATGTTTGCTTAGGGAAGAAAGCCTAATAGATTTCTGTTGACTTTTTTTCCTCCTTCCTTCTATCATTTTTAATATGAATCTTGATCAGTTTATCTATGTGGATGGTGCCTGTGCAGTGGGGGCTGTGTATGTGTTTATTCCTGCTAAAGAGGACTTCAGCATAGTGGCCCGTGTTATGCCTATCTAAATCTCTTCCCATACCTTCTGGGGAAACTAAACCCTATATATATGTTCTAAACCCTATATATATATGTTTCATGTAACCAGGGTTGTATCCCAGTTCCTGGTGATCCTCCTGAGTATGGTATTACTGGAGTGTTAACTCTGGTACCTGACGTTCCACCAGAGCTGAATGGAAGAAGACACTTTTCAAACATCACAGAATCCCAGCATGGTCGGGGTTGGAAGGACCTCTGTGGGTCATCTAGTCCAACCCTCTGCCGAAGCAGGGTCACCTACAGCAGGCATGACCCATAATGACTGGCCCTGACCTCCCCTCTCTTGGGGTGTCACTGGGAGGATGTCAGGATGACCTGCCCGTGGCTCAGCTCATTTCTGCAGTGAACTGCAGAGGAATTACCTGCTGTTCTGGACACTTGGGTGGGAGCTCTAGGAACGGCATTGGAGAATTGTCACATATCTCATGATTAAGCCTAAAACTGCATTGCAGGGTGAACAGAGGTTCACTGTCCTGGTGAAAGGGGTAGCTGCACTGCAGCCTGTGCCCTCGGATGCCCTCTGAAGAAGAGGGTTCTGCTGGGGTCCAGAAGGTGGCCAAGAGAGTGACCCCAACAAGATCTTTGAGTGTCATGGAGCCAATCATTAATATTGTTTATAGAGCTAGTGTCTAGGTTTGGGAACCCCGAAGTGAGCCAGATGGGATTTATGAGTGTTTGCACCATGTAGAATAGGGGGCTGTAATTTTGGTTTGCAAAGTATATTGAGGCCTTTTGATTTACCACTGACTGGTGGAGTGACCTTGGGCAAGCATGCGGTCTCCCTACACCGGGAAAGGAGATATAGGCAGGAATTTTTTGAGAAGACATTTTTTGTTTGGTAATGCCAGTTCACTGAAACTGGAACTCTTCAGGAAAAAGTATATGATTCTATGAATTTCTCATCTGGAATTTTTGGGGTCAAATGAAAAGGTTTTTTTGGGTTTTTTTTTCCTCCTCAATTGCCTTTTCTTTGAAAATTAGTTTTTATTTCTAATATCTGCAACAGATATTTCAGAAGTCAGAAGCAAACATCTTGACCCTGTCTGATACTTGTTCGTATCTCCAGATTGCAAAATTTGATTTTTCTGTTGCAATCCAGAATTTTTCAAAAATCGTTATCAATTATTGCAAGATGGGAAAAACTCTTTCCCCCTAATAACATTTTGTGTTCCATCTGCAAACAGAGAGAATCTGGTGGGCTGCGGAGCCCTGCTCCCGTTGTACGGTAGGGTGCTTTGGGATCTTCGGCAGGAGGTGGTGTGGGGACGCCAGCTGCAGATGCAGCGTCTTCCCCTGCTGCCTCCGAGGTGAAGCGCGGGTGCTTTCTCCCCTTCCCCCTCTGGTCTCACCAAATTAAAGCAAGAAAAAGACTCCACCAGCAAGACCTGCTTCTGGATTTGCAGTCAGTAGCCATCTCCAATAACCATCAGGCTGTCGGCTTCCCCCCACCTCCCCCTACCTCCCACCTCCCCCATCACTCACCAAAGGAAAAAAAGAGCCGGAGCCGCAGCTTGAAATATATCATGCAATAGTGTATCATGAATTTCTTGTGAATCACATTGGTGAAGCAGGTTTATTTATTTCTGAGACTTTAAATCAATACAAAGTAGGTCTCTTAGTTCTGAAGCTGGGATGGAGTGTGAAAAAATGAGCCCATTGTACTCTTAAAACTTTGGGGAAAGGAGATGACAGCTATATAATTCCATTTACCAGGCACTAGGGGCTTTAATGTGAAGGTGACAGGGAGCTCTTTGTGCATTTAGAGCACCATATCTTCTAAATAAAAGATCTGTAGACTTGATAGTGGAGTATAGCTCTGACTTTAATAATCTCCAAGCATTAGACCGAGCCAATATGTTCCCAAGTCAGAAGGGTCCCCCACCGAACGCTCGTAAATTAAAAGTGCAGGAGCTGCACACGTTGAGAGATTAGAAATGCAAGAAGTGCAGCCTGTCTCCAGGCGGAGAGGAGGTGTCTGCGCTCACCGTGCCAGCGGGCTAAAGGCTGGGGAACGGGTCTGCGCGGGAGCACGGCTCTTGCTGGCATCCTACCTCAGCTGGGCTCTCCTCTTCAGCGTTGCTGCCGTTTCACCCTCTAATGGCGTGGTACGTGTGGGGGAAGAGCCGAGGGAGAGAAGTGAACGCCGCGCGATCTGTCGAGGCTTGACTGCACATAATAGCAGTCAGGTTTGAAGTTCCTGCATTGTGTTTTCTGATGAGACATTCATTCTGGTCATTTCTGCCTGTTTATGAAAAATAGGCTATTTATAGTATGTGCATGTGCCTTTTCTGTTTCAGGTTTCTGGCAGATAATATGAATTGTGGGATGGGAATTGCAATTATTGAAATTATTCGGATAAAAATCTGGCACTTATATTTGATATAAACACATGATATGCTCTGAATAATAACAGCACTTATGTTACATAATGATTCCCATTCAAGCCCTCTGCTGTCATTTTTTCAGATGTTTCATCTTTGATGAAATGTATGAGGCAATCGAGTTCACAGCCACACCAGCTTTGCGGTGAGGGTCTCGACTAACGAGCAGCTCGGTTTCTGAAAAGGAGCACGGAGAAGGCGGCTGGTCAGCATGGGTTTGAGTGCTAGAAAGTGATTACTATGCGTATGACATGCCTGTAAACCTGTTGAGGGTGGCCTTTTAAAGGCTGAAAAGGCTGCTAGAATCCTGGTGGTTCTTTGTACTTTCCAGAAGATCCTCTGAAGTAAAGAGAAATGCGGGTTCTCAGAGTGGTGTTTGGAGGACTGAGTGCAAGAAGCGCTGACAGCACTGCCCCTGTGTTTTGTAAGCGTGTGCGATCAAGGGTTGCGTTATCTGCGAAAGCCTGAAGACGAGAAGGCTGCAAGGGGACCTTATAAATGCCTACAAATATCTGCAGGGTAGGTGTCAGGAGGATGGGGCCAAGCTCTTTTCAGTGGTGCCCAGTGACAGGACAAGGGGCAATGGGCACAAACTGAGGCACAGGAAGTTCCGTCTGAACCCGAGGAAGAACTTCTTCCCTCTGAGGGTGACAGAGCCCTGGCCCAGGCTGCCCAGGGAGGTTGTGGAGTCTCCTTCTCTGGAGATATTCCAGCCCCGCCTGGGCAAGGTCCTGTGCAGCCTGCTCTGGGTGACCCTGCTTCAGCAGGAGGGTTGGACTAGATGACCCACAGAGGTCCCTTCCAACCCCTACTATTCTGTGATATTCTGTGAAAGAATTGTGTTCTTGCTGTCGTGGGCTGAGCTTCAACACGTGTGGTTCTAGAACTAGCATTGCCTTCTGACCACGTCGCTGATGTCCTCGCCATTTGGTTGAGACGGGGGCACAGAGGAAGCGTTTTGTGCTGCGCGCCCTGTTAAATGCACTGCTTTCTGCCTGCGTGGGAGGTTTGTCTTCACGAGCAGAGGGCGGGAGGCCGAGTGGCTCGTCCGAGGCCGCCCTGGGTCCCTAGGGACCGGGACCTGTGTGGCAGCAAACACACAAGGAGTAGGTGGTGGCAGCCCTGCTTTGGTGGCTGTGGTTGCTGGCGCGGGAAGGGAAGGGAAGGGAAGGGAAGGGAAGGGAAGGGAAGGGAAGGGAAGGGAAGGGAAGGGAAGGGAAGGGAAGGGAAGGGAAGGGAAGGGAAGGGAAGGGAAGGGAAGGGAAGGGAAGGGAAGGGAGACCCGTTTGCCAACCCCTTCCAGCGGACAGAGGCACCTCGCTCGGAAATGCCACTCCGGCTGCTGCCGAGTTGGAAAGAGGAAATTACACCCAAAATGCAAAGGCACTGGGACAGCGTGCAGGAAAGGAGGAGTAACAGAAGGGGGTTCCTCACTAGAGGCTGCAGGTTTGGGATCTCTTTGCCAGGCCGGTCACCCACAGCGGCTTCCTTTGGTGGCATGGCAAACGCCGGGCGGCCAGAAACGTGGTTTCTGGGTTTCCGAACTTTCGTGGGGTGGAAAGAATTTTCATTTAAAGCATGTTTTCTGGTGCCAGAAGCTTACTGTCTGGTGCTTTGCTGTTCATGGCTGCTCTTTTTTGTCTGTTTTTGCCATCAGATTAAGCCCAAGATCAGAGGTCAAATACTGCCGGTATTCAGGTGTATGTGCATCGTGTGTCGCAGCGTTTAAGTCCTGGAACCTGTTCTTTCCCACCCCTCTTGCTGGACCTTTCTTGATCTCTGGGCTACGGCAGCTGACTCTGGTAGCTGCATCTTTGACTGTTCCCTTGAGTGCCAGTAACCTTTCTGCTGGGAAGGGTCTGTTCTGCAAGCTTAACCCTTCCATGCACGTGTGTGGTCGCTAAACACTTGCCTTCCGTAAGCCGTGGGCTGATGCTGCGTTCACTCGGTAGCCTCCTGCGTAGTGCGACTCGGTGTTCCTCCCTGGTGACCCCAACTCTGCGGGTTTGAAGTTTACCGTTTTGACAGATCCTGCTTGTGTCAGATACAGGATTTCATCCTGTGCAATCTTTTCTCCCATGAGTTTGTTTCTAGCATTGTCTAAATGATGTAGCAACTTTTCTAAATCCACTCGTGCCTCTGCTGACTGCGTGTCTTACCGAGGAAGATCTCCATCCTTTAATTGCAGAAGCATCAGTTTTGGACTTCTCCAGCAGATGTATTCTCTTTCACCCTTGGATATTTTCGTGCAGAAACATTTATAAAGCAATATGCATTGCACCATTTAAGATTGTTAATTGGAGATTGAATTACTTGTCAGCCTTTAAAAATGTAGTCCTCTGGGGTCAGAGATGAGGTGGTTAGCAGAGCTGAATGGATGAGCTATGGCGTTCATTTTTTTCTCAAGCCCAATGATCGTTGTCTATAAGCTGGCTAGCCCTTCAGTGCCTTTTAACCTCTGGCACCCAATTCACTCTGCAGCTGTGTGTGTGAAACGAGTTGGCAGGATCTCCGGCCGCTCCCGAGAAGACCGAGGAGCGCGCGTGCAGAAGCAGGACCAGCGCCCAGCCTGGCAGTGGCCCTGGAAGCCAGCCCCTGTGACCCCTTGGCTGCACGGTTCCCGCACCGGGGAGCGGAGTAGCTTGCTTTGCGTGTGGACTGTGCGTGAGTCGGGGTCTGATTTCGAGCTTGCGTGTGCCCGTATTGCACATGCCTCCCGCTGCGCTCGGCACAGGTGCGGGTGCACGCGTGTGGACATGTATGTCATACAAACGAAGGCGGCGAGCGCTCGTCGGCACGGCTTGTAAATGCGGCTTGGGACTCGGTTGCCTCTGCTGACAAACACTGACGAGTAAATACTGCGCTGGCTCAGTGTTACAGAGGGATTTCGTTTGCACGGCCCCTCACAATGCTCTGCCACTTCACTGAAATGTCGGGAGCACTCGGGAGAAGGAACTGCATATTTATCTTGATCTCCAAAAAGGGATTTAAGGGCGAGAGCAGGCGGTATATTAGACTGTTTTCATTGCCTGTCAGCAGTGGTAAACCTGAGCTGTCTACAGTGTCTCTAGATAAGCAGCAGCAGAGGCCCATTTTGCATGTACATACGTTTGCATTAGTTCATAGATGGGGAGTTTAAATCCTCTTTATTTTTATTTTCCTCTGTGGAAGGCATTTAGCTAGGCTTGTGCCTGGCATCTGGAGGCCTGTGCTTTGCTTTTCCTTGAACCTAAATCTACGCTGCTGTCTTTTCTACCATGCCTTTTCATGGCACTGGTTTTGTTAGAGGAAGATGAAGGTGTCCGAGCTCAGAAGGGAGGCTGGGAACATCTCTGTGCAAAACCACAGTGCTGAAGTTGACTTCTAAATTCTTGGGCTGGTTGCACAACTTCTGTGCCTCGATTTCTTCTGTATGTAAACCTGACATCTGTCTCACGGGGGGGTTTGTGAGGATCGTCCAGTGCTTGTGAGCTGCTGAATTTTGTGAGATGCCACACCCCCGGGCTCTTTCTCCTCCAAAGAAAAAATGGATTTGGAGTTAGCAAATGGCAGCGTTGTGCCTTACCGGTTAGGCAGTGCTTTGGATGGGCACAGTGGCTCCCTGACCCCAGCCGTCGTTAACTCATGCTGTGCAGGAGGAAAGCTAAAGGGTCCAGTGTAGCTGTATAACCAGATCAAAATTTTCCGTTTTCATATCCCTTTAGCATCTTCTTACTTTCAGCCCAAAAGGTCAAATCCTGAGAAACGTGGAGTTCCCCAAAAGGTCAAATCCTGAGAAATGTGGAGTTCCCCAAAAGGTCAAATCCTGAGAAACGTGGAGCTCCTCTGTCCTGTGGGTGAGATGAGTTACGTCCCGAGCGCCAGCTGTAGGGTGTCGGGGTGAGGATGACGTCAGACACAAGCACCCTTCCCCAGGGAGCGGGCTCCCGGGGGCTCCGGGCTGCTCCTCTCTTGGGGTAACCCCGCTTCCCGAGACGAGCGGCTGCGCTGGGTGCTCGGTGGGGGACGGCGGGTGGTTTGTGTGTGTTTGGGTTTGTTGGGTTTTTTTTTTTTAAGATCTAAATGAAGCAGGTATGTAATGCCCTCTGTCTGTTAGAAAGACTCAACCCATAAAAATAACAAACGGCATGTATTTGCTAGAATGTCAAAGTTATGAGTTTATTTTGTAATGATGTGCTCCTGCCTTCATGAGGTAAACTGGCCGTGGCAGAGGTGTTATTAGTAATATGGACTCAGTGGAGCAGAAAGCCGAGTGACCGAGAGATCAGTGTATCAGTCAGCGAGAGGGCAAATGGAAAGAGACAGCAGGAGAATGAGAAAAGAGCTGCGGTGCCTGGGCTGAGATTAGAGATGGAGCTGGGCAGGAGAATTGGAAACCCAGCAGTCAGAGTCTGATGCTTTCCAGTCTCTCTGAGGAGCTGCTGGGGCTTTGTCGTTGCTGTGCCCGTCTCTATGCACGGCGGGGGTTTTTATCTCAGTTAAGGGTTGAAATGGGTCCACCCTATGAGTCGTCTTGGAGCAGTTTTGAAATGGTGAGCTGAGCTCGGGTCAGCACCCGCGAGATGTGGTCACGTAGCAGCTCCGTTGCTGCTTGGGAAGGATGAGTCGTGTAACTGCTCCCTGCCTCAGTTTCCCCACTTGTATCACTCCCATCGGGGATCACTGTTTGTCAGCTCTCACCTGCACACGGGGCTTGGGAAGGTCTGTTGCGAGGGGTTTGCTCCATCCTTTGGTGTGGAAGTGATCATGATTCGCTGCAGGGATGGGCTTGTACGTATCTCCTTAGCCGAGACCTCCTTGTCACATCCCAGCCTCTGATGGTTTTCCTGGTGTTCTTTCCAAAGGTGCTGGGACGGGAAGTTTACACCTCCAACAACCAGCTGGGCGGGATCCAGATAATGCACAACAACGGGGTGACACATGGCACCGTGTGCGATGATTTTGAAGGAGTCTACACTATCCTGCAGTGGCTTTCCTACATGCCAAAGGTAATTCCTGGCCCCGCGGGAGCGCCAGGTGCCCTTACCTGTTCGCTTGGCTCCCAGGGCTGTGGGGGGTGGGGGGCTCTCTGTATCCCTGGGGGTTTTCTGGGTTTCTGTGCTGCCTAGCAAAACGGTTTAGGCTCACGGTCAAGGCTGTTAAGCATTATGGTGTTGAAGTACACAAAGTAGGTTTTGTCTTAAGGTGCTGCAGGAGCCGGGATGCAGGGCAGCCTGGTCCTGCCTTGGGTGCGCTCACGTCGCGCCCCTGGCGTGCTGCCCTCCGTGCTCTGGGCAGCAGGGTTTTATGTACCAGTGGATTGTCTCTTACTGAAAAGACTCCAAAAGTTCCCCTCTGGGGTACTAATTTGTAGGAGTTGATGTATATGTGTAAGCTGCTCTGCAGCCAGGAAGGCGGCACCGAGAACGCGCAGGTCACCTTCCTTCAGGAAAGAGAGCAGGGCGTGAGTCGGGTGGCCTGGTCACCTTTCAGAAATTAAATTGCAACCCCTCGCTAATGCTGGCTGTGCCTGAAGTTCAAGAGCAAGCGAAGTACAAGGTATGCCAGATGATGCCAAAGGAGGGTTTGAGAGAGCGTGTGGAGCACTTGGAAGTTTTTTCAGGCCCTTGCCAAGGCCCTGGGGTCACAGAATCACAGAATCACAGAATAGTAGGGGTTGGAAGGGACCTCTGTGGGTCATCTAGTCCAAGCCCCCTGCCGAAGCAGGGTCACCTACAGTAGGCTGCACAGGATCTTGTCCAGGCGGGTCTTGAATATCTCCAGAGAAGGAGAAGGGTCCCATCAGTGGTGGGGGGGAACGAGCATTCCAGCTAGGTCCTGCGGAGCTGGTGGTTGGTGCGAAGCCATGCAGGAGAATTACCGCCTCCAATATTGTTCTTTTTCCCTCAGAGCGTACACAGCCCTGTTCCCATCCTCAAAGTCAAGGATCCTATCGACCGAACCATAGAGTTCGTTCCTACCAAGGCTCCCTATGATCCTCGCTGGATGCTGGCTGGACGCCCCAATCCAAGTATGTAGATCTTTGGTGGCCGGGATATGCAAGAATACGTCTTGTTTCAACTCTGTTTGTCAATGCTTTGTGTCTACAATCCAGATATATTTCAGAGCTTATAAAGTAATTAGTTCTAAACAATTTAAATGTAGTACGCAAAAATAGCATGCAAATTCTGAGTGCTTGAGGACACTTACAATTGTTAGTTACTATTATAGTTTTTTCTATGGTTCAGAGTAAAGTCCATATACAAAGGTTTTTACGCTAAAAGAATCACAGCATTTCTGCAGATCTTGGAGAATAATTATATTGGAAATGTTGCAAACCATTGACCCCCCCCCCATGCGTGCTTTTGGGGTTGTGCAGCCTGTGTACGTACGAGCTGCGAACTGGGTGACCATTATGCCTGCCGTTATTGATGAGTTTGGGGGGCTAAAATGAGATGTGTGATAAACTAAGTTTTCTGTTTTTGGATAATATTTTTTCATCATCTCTCAAGTAATTCATCCAGCTGTCTGAGAGCAGCTAGCGCTGGCTTCCAAATCGAGTGACTTCAGATTTTAATTTAGTGGAAGCGTTAAGGAAAGCAGATGATTCCCTGTGATAAGTTAAAGCAGATATCTCCTAGGTGAAAAGTTAAAGCTATTTATTAGAGGAGATATTGCCGTGATATTCTTCAAACTGACGCCCGACACGAGGCCAGAATCTAAACGATCAGCTTTGGGCTCACGATAAAGAGATAATTTTGAAATGGATGGTCACATTTTACAGTGGGGCCACAGAGGCAAGGAATGTAGAACACAGTAATTACAAGTTTGGTCTTGATAAAACACTCTCCATCCTGTTCAAGTCAGCAGAGGTTAGCTTGCTTGGATCTCCACTTTTAATTGGTTTTGGACTTGCGTTTGCAGAAGCAGAGGTGCTTGTTCAGATCGAAGCATTCCTCGGAAGCTGTGTGCTGGGGGTAAAGCTGGGAGGGATTTGGGGTTTGGCAGGGGTTTTTTGCAGAGCTTCCTGAAGCTGCAGTGGGAAGCAGGTGCCCTCAGAGAGCTGCGATTTCTGTAATTGTCTGGGTGGGCAGAGTATCTCGGTGCCCAGACTTTGGGATACACAGCTTAAGAAACACCCATGGAAAGTAGAGAAATACACCATAAACTGCCACCCCGCTTCCCCTGGGGGTAATTGTCAGCCTGAGGATTTGATCTGGAGGAGTGTGTGTGGATTGTTAGTGAACAGCTATGGCGTTGCACGTGGCGGTGGAGAGGTGTTGCCAGTGCACTGGAGTCTGTGGTGCAGGAGGGACCTCTGGTGTGAGACTGCACCGGCTTTAGAGAGGGCAAATAATGCTGGTTCCTTGCTTCTGTGGTCAGGGTGATCGAACCCTCACATTTGGGGTAGAAGCTGATTGTCTGCAAGGTTTGGGAAAAGTTTATTCCTCTTAGAACTGCGCAGTCATCTTGGTGATGGGCTCTTCAGGAACAGTTTGATTCCTTTTGAGCATTAGGAGGAGGTTGCTGCCTTCTCTGGGCAGGAGAATAGCTCTGGCAGCGTGTGTTCCGATCCAGGCTGGTGCCCCTCGACGCGTGCTGTAGCTGGGGGAGATGCAGCGTCTGGGGTTGTCTGTGGCACAGGTGGCCTTTGGTGTCAGAGTACTTCACTTCTGCTAAGAGGATGTGTGAACCATGCTCAGATGTGTGGTCTGGTTTTAAAAGGTAATAGAAAATCTTATATTTGGTTCCTGAATTTCTTCAGCATTCTTTCTCAAGGAAAAGTTAGGCAGAATCAGGAGAAAATTGCGAGATAAATTTTAAAATGGAAACAGGCATTTTGAAAAACATCTTTAATGTCTTGCTGCCTTTTGACAAATGTTTGTAGTGTCTTGAAAAAAACAGAGTTATTTATTTAAAAGCATGCGAAGTCCCTCTGCTATCCGAACCCCATCGTTTAACAATAAATGATGCTTTTGCTGATAAATGACTGTCTTTATGCAGACTAGCAAATGAAATAAGACGTGATGGCTGAAGGCAGACAAATGCTCAGCTGTCTAATGTTCCCTTGTATTATAATCTATTTAAAAATAAATAAATAAAAAGACAGTGCCAAGTTCTCCAGTTGGCATTTTGAAGCAAGTTTCTGTTGCTTCTTTTGTATTCTCTCTTTTTTCTTCCTTCCCTCCTCCCTCCTCTGATATTTCCATTTGTTTCCCTTCTCTTTAGGTCAAAAAGGGCAGTGGCTAAGTGGTTTCTTTGACAATGGCTCGTTCCTGGAGATCATGCAGCCCTGGGCACAGACAGTTGTGGTTGGCAGAGCAAGGTAAGTCCTAAGAGGCATTTTAGACGTTTGTAGAAATCAAGTTTCGCGTTTTTCTAGAACATCCTTTGTAAGTTGATGGCTGTGAGTAAAAATAAGGCATTACTGGAAGAGGATACTTTTTACCACAGGAATGAAGCATGGTGTGATCGTTTCTCCTGCTTTGCTTGGAGGTGACAGCTTTAACATGCACAAAAGCCAAAAAGAGAGAGATTGTTAAAAATTGTGGCAAGCATGTGCTTCCCTCGGTGCATGGCTCCGTGGTGAGGCCTTCTTGCAGCTCTGACTCAGTTGAAGGTGCGTTATGCAGTTTATGGTTTTGCAATCTTATTTGACTTGCAAGAAAAGTTTAGCTAAAACTAGAGCAAATTGCGAGGAACTCTGCGTAGAGAAGAGCGTAACATTGAGGTTTGCGTGGAATAACTTGCAGCATTTGCCAAATGAGCACCCACCACGTGTGATCTTAGCTGTTCTTCATGGCGCGGAGATGTGCAGCTCCGGAGACCCGTGGCACTCGCCTCCTCCCAAGGGCAGTCACTTCCCTGTACCTTGCTGCGAAGTGGCAGCTGTGCAGGGTTCTAGAACGTCCCCCGTTGCCTCGAGATGTAGATCCCTGCCTTGAAAATATTTGCAGCCCGATGATTCTTGGCGTAGCAGGTCCACGAGCTCTCCGAGCTGGCAGGAGGCAGAAGCCTGGAGATGGGATCCTGTGTTTTGACAGAATGCAAAGCAGAGCTGAGCTCAAAACCCCCTCGATCACCTCTTTTCTAGTCTCTTTATTTTTTTGCACCGCTCCAAAATGGCGCTGTGAGTTTCCTGATCCCATTGCCTGCTTCCTCTCAGGATAAAGCCATTTTAAAGCAGTGCATTTGTCTCCCTGAGTTTGCACTACAAGTGCTTGAGCTGTCCAAATGCAGCGTGCGTATCCTTTGTCACTCCTCATTCCTCAGACTACCGCCAGCTCGCCTCTCAAGACAGAGCTTCATACTCTTGCCTCCGGCAGACTCCCAGCTCCTAATTGATGTCAGTGGTTTTGGTTAATTGTCAGCCTTTTCATTTTTTTATTAAAAAGTGAGAGGGGAGAAAGAAACCTGAAGTGCTTGGATGGGATCCTGGAGGCTTCAGGTGTTACACTTGGTGAGATACGGTCATGCCCGTGCATGGTGCGTGCTCAGGGTGCCTTAGTTCCTAGTGGGAGTCTGCATCGAAGGAAAATCTGTTATTTACAGATCTCTCACTCCCATACCGTCAGTACCACAGTGCCAGCAATCCAGAGCCAAATTACCTGGTAATGCTGACAGTCTTCTGGAAATCCTGTGGCCACCCCTGGGGTCTGACCCCATCAGCCTCACCAAACTGGTGGCTCCAGGACTGACCGTAGTGCCGGGTTATCCCTGGTGATGCTGTGTTTGCTTACCAGGGCCTTCAGTGGGAGAGGGGGAGAGGCACCGCTGGTCCTGAAACACCCAGCGCGACTGGGACAGCCAGCCCAGCCAGTATAGCCAGCGCTGTTTCTTATCTCCGTTATGTTGACAGCACATGTGGGCCCAGAGTATTTGGCACTGGGAGCTCCCACTTCTCTTTTAAACTCAAAAGCCACAGCTCTGCAGAGTCCTCCTAATGAGGGTCGGAGAGCCAGAGGTCGTGCTGTGAGATAGCAGAGCTTGAGGCATCCGCTAGAGCTCGTGTGCAGCTTCGCAGAGGATTGTGTGTCTACTGGAGCTGCTGGAGAGAGCCCAGTGGAGGGCTACGAGGATGAGGAGGGGACTGGAGCATCTCTCCTACGAGGAGAGGCTGAGGGAGCTGGGCGTGTTCAGCCTGAAGAAGAGAAGGCTGCGAGGGGACCTTAGAAATGCCTCTAAATATCTGCAGGGTGGGGGTCAGGAGGACGGGGCCAGACTCTTTCCAGTGGTGCCCAGCGACAGGACAAGGGGCAATGGGCACAAACTGAAGCAGAGGAAGCTCCAGCTGAAGATGAGGAAGAACTTCTTCCCTCTGAGGGTGACAGACCCCTGGCCCAGGCTGCCCAGGGAGGCTGTGGAGTCTCCTTCTCTGGAGATATTCCAGCCCCGCCTGGACGCGGTGCTGTGCAGCCTGCTCTGGGTGACCCTGCTTGGGCAGGGGGTTGGGCTGGGGGACCCACAGAGGTCCCTGCCAACCCCCACCATTCTGTGATTCTGTCCATTCTGGACATCTCTGAAACAGCCGTCAGGAGCTCTGTTAACACACTGATGGAATGTCTGAAGGAGGCTTCCGGATGCGAGGGTGGGCTCAGCAAAAAACCCCTCTGTTGCTCTGTTCTTAAGACTTGCAAGGGTCTTTAATGGGATTGGAACTGCCTTTGGACTCTGCTAGTGCAGAACGCGGTACGAAGAAGCACACCCATTTCCTCAGAGGATGTATCGGGGCAGGAGGAGCAGCTTGTGCTCGGGACAGGGCGTCTGGAGACGAGCTGCAGCTCAGCTCTGCCTTCCCGGGGCTTCGTGCCCGCTGCTGGTCCCAGGGACCCGAGTGCCGTTGTCCCTGAAGATCCTTCCCACTCAGAATGTTGCCTGATCTTTATGCATTGCTGGGAGGAGCTGAAAATACCTGCTGACTCCAGTGCTAGTGGTAGCCTGTAACCTTGGGATGTCCTGCGACCTGCTGATACACTTTGGTATTTTTATCTGCCATCCGCGACACTCTAAAGTTCCATCTCACAGCGTGCTATAATTATTTAAAGGCTTTTAGGCTAAGCAGTGTACGGCGGGAGGGGGTGGGGAAATCAATGATTTGGCAAAGCTAGGAGGTCTCTGTCCAGGCCCGTGCTCAGCTTCACTTGCAGTTCTTTTCTGCTGACAAATTCCAAGTTGCTGTGGGCTCTCACATCCAGGTATATATAATACAAATGAAACCGGCTGCTTTCAAAAGCAGTGGCATTTTGAAAAAACAAATATGAATGTATTCTTCTGGGATTGTTACTGTAAGTGCTGCCAAAACTCATCTTTTGTATGTATGTTTGGAATATGTGTGCTGTTGGCTGTAAATTGTCTTTTATTATTCTATGGCAACTTGTCCAGGGACACACTATAAAACAAGATGTAGCATCTTCATGTGCTAGCCTGATAAAATTTATATGAAGTATAATGGAAAACAGAAGTTGTTTTGAGCTGTTTTCAAGTTCAATAAATAACTGTAATACTTGGATAAAGATGTTCTTTATTAGGTCACATGGGCCCTAATATAGAAGTTATAAGTTACCGATTTAAGACGGCTTCTGCAATTACGGGTTTCTAGGCAGACTCTTAATCATAGCGAATGGGAATATTTTCAGCCCCCTAGTGCACATAGGCCTTGTCGCTTGTTCTGCCTGCAGCACGTGTCAGCCAGCTTGCGGTGCCTGAGGGGCGAGCGCGGGCTCTGCTGGGACTCCGTCCGGGGAGCGGGCGGCTGTCGTCGCCGGCGAGATGCCTTTTGTCTACAGGAGTGGTTGGACGCTGCGGAAAGCGGAGCTGAGCGTCCTCCCTGGTGCCAACGCTCCCTGCCCGTCCCCTGTGTCCCTGCACCCTTCCCCCCTTGCGGTCACCCAGCAGTCTGGGGACGAGGCAGGTGGGCAAACCCGAACCTTTTGCCCATCACTCACCCTCTAGGGAGAGTTTTTGTAAGCAGTGGAGTTTTTAGAGTGGCTGAGACATCAGCGCTGCGTAGCGTGCGGCCTGTGGGGGTATTCCATCAGCTGACAGGGCACCCTTGGGAAGCCTTGGCTCTTCATGTTCATTTTTCGTGGCCAGGACCATCAGTAGCAAAGTCTGTAGGGCGGCAGGTGAAGGGTGGTGGAGGTGTAGCTGTATCATCCAAAATTTGGGCTTTGGTTTCTTCCATTTAATTCTTGGTGAAGTACGCGCTAATTTTCAGAGCTGGCTTCTGCTTTGAGAACTGTAAACTCTGCTCTGAAATTCTCCAGCCACGTGCCGAAACTCTTCAAAAAGGCCAGAATGCTGCTTCTGCCATTTGCCCGCGTGATTTGTCTCTCTTGAGTATTTTGATGCAAATTGAAAAAAATGTCTAGTTGTTTAACAATAGAAATAGGAATTTTGATTTGTCTCGCGTGTTACCAGGCTGGGAGGAATACCTGTAGGAGTAGTTGCCGTAGAAACGAGAACGGTGGAGCTCAGCATCCCTGCTGATCCTGCAAACCTGGACTCTGAGGCCAAGGTAGGTTGAACGTGTGCTCGGTTGCTTGTTTGTCCTCTGCAAAGGTCTCTGTGGAAAAAGCGTTTGTTTTGATGGGATTTCTTTTTCATGCCAAACGTGGGACAGGGTGTATTGCCATTCCTTGATGGGCTGCTCGTGCCTGGCGGTTGCTGGGAGGAGCGAAGGGACGGTTGTGTTGGCCATTCGTACGGGAGACACATTGCCCAGCAGCCCTGCTTCTCTTGTCACCTGGGCGAGATGCGGGGACCAGGGCCTGGGAGATCTGGCAAGCAAAAATTGTTGCCCCGTTCTCTTGCTGTGACCACAGTGTTTCGTGCTTTTTCTGCTCTGACATTTCCGCTTTTCTCCCTCCTGACTTCACAGTTCTGGCCCTACATCATCTCTTCTGGCTTTTCTTCTTTGTATATCCTTTTCTGTCTCTTACCCTCCTTCACCTTCTTACAGCAGTCAGTGTGTCAGGTTTTCCACACCATCTCTATTTCTCTTTCTAGCTAGATCAGTGGGAACACTCATGCTGGTGTTGGTCACAGAAGGCTTGTCCCAGTTCTTCTGTGGGCAAGCAGATCCTAAGCATTTCGTGTGCCGCGTTCGTTATTGTTGGTTCCACCACGCAGCTCTTGTTGCATCCATTTCTGTATTCTTGTGCTAACTCTTAGGTTAATGGACGTGTTTCAAGGCTGAACGGTGGTTTTTGTCCCCAACAGATAATCCAGCAGGCTGGTCAGGTGTGGTTCCCGGACTCTGCCTTTAAAACGGCGCAGGCTATCAACGACTTCAACAGAGAGGGGCTGCCTCTGATGGTGTTTGCTAACTGGAGGGGCTTCTCTGGCGGAATGAAAGGTAACCATCAACTTGGATCCCCTTTTCGTGTTGTCCTGTGGCTTGGCTCGTCTTTTACTGCTCGGGGCACCGCTGCTGTCCCCGCTGCGGCACACCCACTGGCGTAGCATCCCGAAGCGGTGCTCTGGGGACAGGCCAGCCGTGGGAGCGCGTGGCAAGGGGCAGAAGCAGGTCCTGTCTCGGGGCGGCAGCTGGCTGTCGGATCGGCTGAGCCGCGGTGACGGCTGTGAGCTGGCACGGTGGATCCCTCTCCTTGATGCAGTCTGCATCCAGCCCTCCTCTTCCATGGCAAGCGTGGGAGCTCCCTTAGGATTGCTGGTATGGACATGGTTTTCTAGGCCTGCCAGCGTGTTTGGAATACTGTGCTAGGCCTGCCAGGGGGTTTGGACGTGTCGGCCCTCTGAAATCCTGGCAGCCTCTGCCCGGCTCTGCCGAGAGCCGGCTGTGGTTGCTGTGCAGCCAGCGAGAGGAAAGGGATGCTCTGCGCTGCAGCAGCTGTGGTGGTGAAGGGTTTCAGTCCTCTCCTCCCCACGTGTGTCTGGTCTTTGACGGGCACAAAGCAGGAATAACGTAGAACATGCAAGGAGCAAGTGTTACATCAGGTTCTCTTCAAAATAAGCAGTGCAGTTGTGTTTTTGTATGTGCCCTCGTATACAGTTCTGTATAGGCACTGGGCGATCATCTGCAGTGAGAACAGGTAATGGGGTGTTAACAGCGGGCTACTTGCTAACAAAATTTACAGCTACCAACCTGGGCTAATTAAACACTGATCTCGGGAAACCCCTTCTGCTTGGGAAGCTTTACAGCCTTCTGCCTCAGCTTAAATCTGGGACTGGGTAAGCCAACGTTATTGCATATCAAAAATGTACAGGCATATTCTGTCAAGTGGAAACGTTGTCTCATTGATGATTTTTCCCACTGTAATATTGTCCTGTCAGGGACTGTCACCCGGTTGACTCTTGGTGGTAGTGATGCTCGTATGAAGTGAGCAGCTGTAAAGCTGCTCAGTTAATATACGAGCAGTTAGATTTTTTGCACCACATACTGCTGCTTTAAATTTTGTGAAGTGTCAAGAATGCGAGACTGATACTATAAAATTTAAATAAGTAAAAGATTATGGCCTCCTACCTGCATGTGGCACTTGCCAACACGGAAGACAAGTTACGGACGCGCTAACATGGTGAAAGTTCCTGCTCCGGGAGGACTGGCAGGGTGACAAAGGCTGCCGCGCTCGGCCGTCCCGGTACCCGGGCAGAAAGCAGTGCCGCTCAGTTTGCAGGTGCAAAGACGAAAGACAGCACAAGACGGCAAAATTCTTTCCTCTGGAGAATACCTGTTGCCTTTCGGGATGGGTTCCGCTCCACGCGCTGCTGCTGCGCTCCCTGCGTGATTGCTTTCCCTGCCGCAAAGCCTGGGGGGAAGCTGGTGGTGTAGCTTTACTACATATTCTTCTATTTTATATATATATATATATATATATTCTATATATATATATATTCATATTTACCAAGCATTCAGTAAATATGATTTTGCCTTACTGAGTTGTGAGATCTGTTGGCTTTGCTGGGCTCCTCAGAAACTGAGCTTAGCGTTGGAGCTGGGACCAGAAGCCCGAGGTGGAAGAGGCAGTGGAAGGATGCTAATATTCATATGGCACAGCCCGGGGAGAGCCGCCCCGGAGGAGGGGGGAGCGGAGCCGGTGCTGTTTGCACCCCAGTCCCTGCGTTTTCCTGCACTTTGTTTGCTGCTGGGGCCTGCGGAGCCGGCGCTGGGCTCTCCCGACGCTCGCTGCCATCCTTGGGGAGCTCTTTGCGGTTTGGGTTTCAGCGCTGGCTGGGGATTATGCGGGGAGGGAAAATAAACAATTATGCCACCCCTCAGTGCACACAAACACACTGCCAGGAGCCGGCTGCACTGTGGGTAAAATGACTCCAAAATTGTGTGTAATGAGTAGGAAAAGATTAGAGACAGCTCTTGCTATGCTGAAAATTGACATTAGTGGAGGGGAAAAAAAAAGAGAGAGAAAAAAAAAAACCCCTCTTTACTAGTCGGCCTAGGAGGTCTAATTCAAGCCGTAAAATAAATAAATAAATAACATAAATAAAGGCGTAGCACAATGGCATTGGTGGTTTCCCCAATGAGCTCTATCTGGCCGGAAGGCTATTCAGCATAATGCAAAATTAAATTATAAAAACTGGCTTGAATATTTAGATGGAGGAGCCATTTGGAAGTGGTTTATTTAGGCGAACCGGCAGTGACCCACAACGGGGAGACATCAAGCGTGAAATTTACTGGAAATTAGCACCAGGGTCTTGGACTCGGCATGAATAGCTTGATAGCATGCAAATCCCCGCGACATTAAACCGCAGCGCCGCTTGTGCTACAGGGTCACTCGCGGTTGGTTTTTCATGTTTTGCTTATTATTTTTTCCTGGGACAGGTTATAAATAACAATAAAAAAAAAAAAAATTTCAGCAGAATGAAAGGGCTGTTTGAAACCTCCGATTACCTGGATGGCGAAGGACGGTGTTGCTTGTCCGTGGTGGGGCTGTGCGGGACGTGGCGTGCCTGCCGCCGGCACGCGCGCGGTGTTTACCCGCGGGTCCTAGCTGAGAATCCAGCCAAGCTGAGGAGATCCGCTCCAGCTTTGGAGGTTCAGGGCACGCTGCCCAGCACTGTGGAAATGCAAAGAGCTGTCTGCAGCCTTTCTAGCACGCTGGATGCATCTGACTGCCAGTTTTTCCACGTACAGTGTAACGCTAACAGCTTCCAGCGGATTTCGCGTCTGTGTGTAGCAGGCGCTGATGCGCGCTGCGGCTGAGCAGGCAGAGGATGGGAAGGTGCTGCGAACGCTGTGCCCTGCTGAACAACCAACACTGCTGCTCTTCCTAGGGGACTTCTGCAGCGTTTCTGTCTTGCAAGTGCCTTATTATCACAGAATCACAGACTGGTCTGGGTTGGCAGGGACCTCCATGGGTCACCCAGTCCAACCCCCTGCCCAAGCAGGGTCACCCAGAGCAGGCGGCACAGCACCGCGTCCAGGTGGGGCTGGAATATCTCCAGAGAAGGAGACTCCACAGCCTCCCTGGGCAGCCTGGGCCAGGGCTCCGTCACCCTCAGAGGGAAGAAGTTCTTCCTCGGGTTCAGCTGGAGCTTCCTCTGCTTCAGTTTGTGCCCGTTGCCCCTTGTCCTGTCGTTGGGCACCACTGCAAAGAGTCTGGCCCCATCCTCCTGACCCCCACCCTGCAGATATTTAGAGGCATTTCTAAGGTCCCCTCTCAGCCTTCTCTTCTCAAGGCTGAACAAGCTCAGCTCCCTCAGCCTCTCCTCGTAGGAGAGATGCTCCAGTCCCCTCACCATCCTCATAGCCCTCCACTGGACTCTCTCCAGTAGCTCTTCATCTTTCTTGAACTGGGGAGCCCAGCACTGGACACAGCACTCCAGATGAGGCCTCACTAGGGCAGAGTAGAGGGGAAGGAGAACCTCCCTCGCCCTGCTGCCCACGCTCCTCCTATGCACCCCAGGATCCCATCGGCCTTCTTGGCAGCCAGGGCACACTGCTGGCCCATGGTCACCCTGTCACCCACCAGCACACCCAGGTCCCTCTCCACAGAGCTGCTCTCCAGCAGCTCAGCCCCAGCCTGTACTGGTGCCTGGGGTTGTTCCTCCCCAGATGCAGGACCCTGCCCTTGCCCTTGTTGAACCTCATCAGGTTCCTCTCTGCCCAACTCTCCAACCTGTCCAGGTCACGCTGGTGTATCTGCCACTCCTCCCAGTTTGGTGTCATCAGCAAACTTGCTGAGGGTACACTCTAACTCTTCATCCAGGTTGTTGATGAAGAAGTTGAACAAGGCTGGGCCCAGTACTGACCTCTGGGGGACACCACTAGTTACTGGCCTCCAACTGGACTCAGTGCCACTGATGACAACCCTCTGCCATTCAGCCAGTTATGTTGAGGTTTAAATTAATATAGGAATTACATTTGATCCCGAAATGCAATATTTAATTTTTCCAGTCTCAACCTGAGCAACTTCTTTGCAAGAACAGTTGCGCAAACAGCGTGCTCTGAAAGGTGTGTGGTGTTCTTTGCTGCATGGATGGTGGTGGAAGCGGTTGGGTTTCCTTTTAAGCACCGTAAGCGTGTTAGTGACTCTAATAATGCTTTATAAAGCCTGCACCCTGCCGAGGCACCAGGGCTGGGTGGGCAGCAACAGCACAGCGCGGTGGGCACCACGGAGGCCTGGCATCGCTTACCACCTGCAGCAGTTAAATTTGGTGCTCTGCTGCCCATTGTGAGAGTGGAGCACGCAGCAAAACTGCAAAGAAGAGGCACTAGTCATGGTGTGGCAAGTGGTTCATAGTTTCACGCTCAAATACAATATTGACGTGAGTCGGGGAGGTTGCGTGCTCTGGTGATGGGGTGTGGGGACTAGGGGCAGGTTGGTTTTGCAGAATTTTTATGATCTTCATCAACTCTACATATATTTTACCTCTTAAAAATATGCATTCCTGAACAGTCCCCACTTTGGTGAAATGGTAAGCGTAGGCAAATTGAAGAGCTGAGATGGTGGAGGGAAAAAACCCTGCAGAAGAGTAGGAGGCCGTCCATGGCCTTGTGGGCACTGCGGTTCCCTGTGGCTGGTCTCTGGAGCTCAGCAGCTTCCGTGGTCTGGAGCTGTGCCTGGCACCGTGGGCACCCTTGGTGGTGACCAGTCACATTGATAGTCTCATCCTTACTTGGGCAGAACTTGTTCGTTAGCTGAAGCTGTCACCTGAAGAAAAGGGGAAAGCAGAGGAGCTGACAGCCAGATTTGAGACCAGTGAGGTGTGTCTGCAGCCCCGGAGTGGAGCAGCAGGTCCCCTGACCTCGCTGGAAGTTCTGAGATGCTGGAGAAGCCAGCACTTGGTGTAGATCCATATATAAAATGTTAAGCTAGGGCTGCTGGGCTGTTGCAGGACAGTGAGGTGCTGTGTTGCAGGATCCCAAAAGGAGTTACCGTGTACGGAAGCACATAGTGATGAAGTTCATGCTTCTGGCTAGCTTTGAAAGCCCGATCCTGAAGGTCTTGTGGGCACAGCAATGCCGCTCTGACCTTGCTGATGCCACCTGCTGAACCTGGAAGACATTTGGAGCTATGCACAGAAAGCATCGAGTTGCTCTCAGTTTCGCTGCTCCTCCTCCTCCTCTGGCTTATTCAAACAAGTAGCCTTCTCTTTTCTTCGCTTAACCTGAGTAAAATATATACCCTTGGCAGGAGTGAAAAATGTATTGCTAATTACACAATTATTTTATTATGTAGCACTAGTAAAAAATGTCTAGTAAAGAATTAATTCAGTTAAAATAATTTGAATCAAGCAATTATTTTCTTAACACTAGAATTAGCTGAAAGTACTTCAAGTGGTTTATTACTAGCACTACATAATAAAATAATTGTGTAATTAGTAATAAATTTGTCACCCCTTTTGAGGTCTTTTTCTTTGCTCAGGACAAAGGAAAAGGTTGGGGTTTTGTTGGATTCTCAGTCCCCGCCGTCTCTGCCAGAATTTATGTGTATTCACAATTAGAGGAAATAAATTGCCCTCCTCTTCGTCAGCATTTGGGTACTTGGACAATGACCTTGCAAATGAACTGGAGAGATCACATCGGTGCCTGCGGTGCTTACGTCGATGTGCACACACGTATACGCGCTTCGTGTGCCTCTCGCTCGCTCCATGGGTGCTGGTGCCTGTATGTACACGTCAGGGTGTGTGCGCATTGCCCAAGGCGTGAAGCGCTTAGCTGTGTTCATGTTACCGCTTAACGTTAAGCTGGGGTGAAATGGCAGGGGCACCTCGGCTGCAGTCTCTCTCTTCCCCGGAAAGGATGGCTTTCTCAAGCGGTAGAAGGATTTTAGATGAATAAAAGTGTCTCGGTCTTTTCAGGCTGTTGCTGAAGGCCAGCATGTGTGCAGGATACATATATGCAACCCACGGAGTTTTTCTGCTCTCGCTTAGTTTTTCTGCTCTACGCACTGGTATTTTAATGTCCAGAAAGAATTAGACAAACCAGGAGGTGCTAAGCAAAGAACAAAAATGATGAAGGGGATTGAAAGTGCTGTCCTGGGAGACGTGAGAAATGAAGACCCCATAGTGTGTCAAAGGGTAAAACCCCCCCCCCGAGAAGCCTTCTGCTATTCGGAGTGAGCCTGAAGGAGTGGAGAGGTTGTGTAGGGTGGTGCAAGGAGTAGTAACATGAAATTAAGGGGGGTGGGGGAAGGAGGGGAAATTTGGTTGAACACTGACGAAAATTTCGTCTGTATGGCTGTGGAAATGCCCCTGAAGAAGTTATAGATTTATTGTTAGGGATTGCTAAACGAAAGCTTTAAAAAGCTCTGGGAAAGAAACATAGGCTTCAGTCCTGTGTGAACAGAGAGATGATTCTAATAAGCATTTTTCATTTCTCATATATTTGATTTGATACTTCTATATATAATAAAATGTAACAAAATATATATATTCAAGGATGCCTGTTTCCATTACAAAGTATATCCATTATAAACTATATCATCTCATATAAATTCTTTTCCTCCCTTTTTTCTCTTTTAGTTAAATCACCTTTGGGGCTGATATTTTCAATGTACTGTCTTTACACAGTGGAGTTGTTCTTGCTAATTTTGAGCAAAATGCCTTAAATTTTAATGCAAGAAGAGAAGAATGCTGTTTCACATCTGTAATTTCTAGAGATACACATAGCAGGTCTGCTGCCGTGAGGTGTGCCGTGCACATGACGTGAATTGTGGTACAGGTCCACGGCAAGAAGTCTGAAACTGGGCAGCTGCGCTCGTGGGAAGTACAGGAATACCCGGCCAGCCTTCCCGCACCGCTGTGGCACTCGTTGGCTTGGCTGGGAAGCAGGGGATGGATTATCTCCCGGACACATGGTGTAGGTCGGGCTGGTGTGAACTGGGGACCCTGCGGTCCATGGTTTGTGAACAGGGGTGGTTACACGGGGGGTGACCGGACCAGATCCCCAGAGTGGAGATCCGGGTGTCTGGGAGCAGGACCGATCGGGGAACATCTCCGCTCTAGCCCAGGTCCACGTGATGCCAGCCAGAACTTGCAGTATTGTAGCAGGAGGTGGTTAGAAGAGCTCAATAATCGTATTTTTTTCCCCAGTTTCACCAAGCACGGCAGGGACGAAGCGTTGACACGCTGTGACCCCATGCACTGTGTCCTGTTTCTGCAGACATGTATGACCAAGTGCTCAAGTTCGGTGCCTACATTGTGGACGGCCTGAGAGAGTATCGGCAACCCGTGCTTATTTACATCCCACCGCAAGCAGAGCTGAGAGGAGGGTCCTGGGCTGTGATTGACCCCACCATTAATCCTCGTCATATGGAGATGTACGCCGACCGAGAAAGCAGGTATGGCAGCTTGCTCCTTCCTCCGCAGCCGCCTGCTCCAAGGCGTAATTACCTGGCTGAGTGAGCAGCTCTCCGCTAAGAGCCTGGCACTTTGCTCCTGCAAGGGGCTGACCACCTCCCAGTTGTAACTCGTGTCTCAGAGGAGTTTGCTGTGCAGTGAGCGCAGCCGGGACGGTTTGGATAGGCTCCTGACTCGGCGTTGGGGGGGGGTAAATTCTGCAGCCCTTCTGAGCCAGGCTCTGTGAGGGTTCATTACCAGCATTCGCAAAGCACAAGGCTGGTGCTTCAGATTTGCTCAACGTTCTGGTGCTTCCACGGCCTGCTTTGTGCTGTGAAACAAGTGCTTGTGTGTATAATTTGCAAATTAAGTGTGAAGAGTTGTGCGCTTTCAAATCCCTGAGTGTTGTACTACGTGTCATATGGGCACTTGGGTAGTTGCACTTTTTAGATTAAATACAACTATTGTAAGGGAAGCTCTAGGTACTGGTGGTTCAGGATATAAAACTACAGGCAAACTCTTGGAAGCAGGTTTTTAAAAATATTTTAAAGAATCTCTGAAATACCGAGAAACTGAATCATTTGGAGGAAAAAGCCAGGGGCCCTACCTGGGCTGGCTGCAGCAGATAGGAGGACGGTGTGTAGGACAGCGGGAACGTTGTGCTGTCACGGCATCCTCTCAGCTCCTACCGTCTCGGCAGGGCAAAATTCCCAGGCAGCTGCTCCAGGGGAAAAAAAAAAATGTATATAGGGAAGAGTTGAGAAGATTCCCTTGCCAGATGCCTGTTTCCCTTGCCCTTCCCAGATGAATTTTGCTCCTGATGGGATGCTGGCCCCTCTCTCTGTTCTAAAGCAGCAAGATAGAGAGACCTGCAGTCTGTTGCCCTCTGATATTTCCTGCGTCTTGAGCAAATGTTGTTTAATCTTTGCCTCCTGGAAATTGGAAGTTTTTGCTGTTCTTTCCCTGCTTGGAGATGTGGGGCCTGTTTGCTTCAAAGCGAGTGGAATTTCTACAGCCCCTTCCCCCAGCGCGTGTTTTGGGGTGCGTGCCGGAGCAGCTCCCTCCCACCGCTCGCCCCGTGGAAGTCTCAAGCCAGCCCCCCACCTTGGGAGACATCCCAGGGACAGGGCGGGGGGTTGCAGAGCTGTAGCTGGACTCCAGGGGCCTTGAGCTCCGAGAAAGAGATTATTTTGCAAAATACATCATCACATCCCAAAATAGCGCGTCACGCGTCTGTAAGAGTTCGCACGGCTGTTGCTGTTCCACAGCCCTCAGCCCTGACCTTCCTCCTCATCAGTACTCCTGCCCTCGCCGTTAAAGGCTGGAGTGGTTTTATTTACCGAGCACAAGTTTCAGATCACGTGCTCCTCCTTCTCGGACCTGGGAAGCGGGCAGGATCTCTAATGAAGATGCCTGGCTAATTGCTTTGTTTCGTAAAGCTTACCTACCTCTGGGAAGAGCTTTCAGGTCACGGCTTAAAAGAGACTGCCGACGAGCGTTGCTTGTGCCAGGCCGTGCTGTGTGCTGTTGGGTGGACGGGTTTCTGTGCGGCCTGGGGTGCGTTTGTGGCATGCGATAAATAATAGCTAAGATTCTTTCTTTCTTCTTCTCTCTTTCTCTTTGTTTTGTCTCCCTCCCCCCTCCTTCTCTTCTCTTTCTTTTTGCGTACTTTCTAGATAACATTGAACCCTTCCGTTTTGTGTTTCCCCTTGTCTGATGACCTGAAAGTGCCTTTCTTTTCTCTTTTCCCGTCGCTGATCAGAGGAGGAATCCTGGAACCGGAGGGGACGGTAGAAATCAAATTCCGCAGGAAGGATCTGGTGAAGACGATGAGGCGAGTGGACCCCGTCTACATCGGCCTGGCAGAGCGGCTAGGTACGGCTGCGCGGGGCTGGCCGAGCCGCGGTCCCTTCGGCTGCTCCTGAGGAGTGCCTCTGCGCGCCTTAGAAAGGGGCACCGGGGCATCTGGTCAAATTCATGATAATTTGTACTTGCTGCCATCTAATTTGGGATGAAAACCGGACGAGACAAGCTGCACGTGTGTACATGTGAGAGATGATGTTCGTGCGTGTTTAGCATAGAACCACAGAATGTTTGGGGTTGGAAGGGACCTCTGGGGATCGTCTGATCCAACCTCCCAAATACCTAGGGCGTGTGTGATACAGTTATCTTCTCTGGAGATATTCAAGACCCGCCTGGACGAGGTCCTCTACAACCTACTGTAGGTGACCCTGCTTCGGCAGGAGGGTTGGACTAGATGACCCACAGAGGTCCCTTCCAACCCCTACCATTCTGTGATTCTGTGAGGTTTTTTTCTTTTTAATTGAATGGCTCTTACAGCAGACCCTTCCTACAGAGGCTGGAGTCCAGCTTCCGTCTCGGCAGTTGCTCAGCTCACTAAAAGCTCGTGGGCCAAACCCTCAGCCGGTGTCATTTGGCGTAGCTAAGAATTTGGTCAAAGACATTTTGGGCTGCCGGGCTATCGCTGTGCGTCTGAGGTGGCTTTGAGTAACGACATCTGTCTGCTCGTTGGGTTCAAAATGCTCTTCAGCTCCTCGGCAAAACACGGGGCGGTCTGCGGGGCTCGGTGGCCGGCGCGTCACTGCGCGTTGCGTTATTGCTGTGCCCGTGCTCCAGATGAGCCCAGCGCCGGGTGTGCACCCAGCAGCCCACAATACAGAGTGTTCAGCAAAATGCACTTAATATCAGATATGTACTTTCTCGGGGGAATAGACTCTTTAAATAGTTCTTTACTGGCTCTTACTGTAAGAGTATAATCTTACAGAGCCTCTTTTTACCTCCAAAATTGACTGTGTTTCGGTAGTGGAAGAAGCATGCTAGGTGGGTATGGTTTGAATTTATAAAGCCGTTTGGGATCCTTCAGGAGGAAAAGTGTTCTGCAAATGACTGATAAATCGTGGCTATTGCTGCAGTTACACTTTTATTATTTGACTTTTTTTAATTTATGGCAGTGCAACAATTTATCTACAAAACAACCATTCTGATACGCCTTGGGAAGAGAATAATAATTGTAAAGGGTGAGGGGAGTGTTCAGGATCAGGCTGCTCGCTGAAAACCAGGTTCTTACTGATGTCTTTGATAGCATCAAAGACATTTTCTCTCTTTTTTTTTTTTTTAATGATAGTATTTTGGCGCTCTCTTTGTTTTCTCTCACTGTGGCGATTGCTTTCTGGGCGAGAAGCAGGTTTGGCAGGTGTTGGAGTTGTGCAGAGCAGCACAAGGCAGCCGCTCTATCGCAGCTCACATCGTCCTCGTGTACCTTCTGTGTCCCTACGCGAGAGCGCAGGCGCGGACACCCAGGTGGGTGGATGTGTTCTGTCTGCCTGGGTCTGCTGGAATTAACAACCAGTTTTAACGTCTGTAGTTGCAACAAGGAGATTCTTTTCACAAATCAGCACTTTTGACCTGTGTTAAGAGTTGACAGAGTCCCTTGAGGAGCAGACGGATAGCGTGACTACGCCAAATCGCGGAGAGCCAGCGCGGGGTCCCAGCAGATGCTCTCCTAAGGTGTTTCACTCTTCGCCGTGGAAAGGCTGCGGTCGGGTTCCTGACGCAGTCGGGGCTCACGGCTGCACCTCCTGCGGGTGCTGGAGCTGCCTCTCCGCTGCGCCAGTCTCCAGGGGACCAAGAAATCAGATGGGTGCTTGGGGAAGGCAACGTGCTGAGCAGTCAGCTCGGGTCCATGCAGATAAATGACATTACAGCAGGAGCACTGTTGCTGAGAGTGTTTACCTTCGGCCCACCGTAAAGAGCCCTGGCTCCGCTGGCGACCAAGCCAGCCGGCTGCCTCTGCGGAGAAACGGGGATCTGTGCGGCGGCCGCCCGGGAATCCTTTCCTGGGAGCAGGGTCGCTGGCTGCGGACAAACAGGGCTGCTGGAGTCTGGAAATCCTGAAGCGGGTGAGGAAGAGGGGAGCACAGCAAGGCGAGCTTGGTGACTGTCGGGTGCCCCTCCAGAGGGTCCGTCCCCCGGGGTGGGTGCGGGACACCTGCACCGGCATCCTCGGAAAAAAAATACGGGGAGAAAGAGGGGAGACAGTTTTCTGCCAGCGGTCTCAAAAATCCAACGCCAGGCTAGGTGAGGATGCAGGAGCCTGTGCAGGGTGGTTTTCCCCTCTTCCTCTGCAGGGTAATTACTCCCAGCAAACTCCATACACTTTAATTAAAATGACTGCAACACAAGCACAAGTCACTTACAACTGTAGGTAGGGAGAGCTCTAAAAGCTTCAGTCGCTGATAAGCATCTCACTGAGGTGGCTGGTAATTGCTCCCAACATCGGGCGTCACTGCTGTTGTTTTGCCGCTAATTCCGCACCATAGCAGGAAAGCCAAGATTGCAGGACACAGTGAATTGCATAATTTTTTTTTTTTTTTTTTTTTTTTTTGCTGGTTTTCTTTCTGGCCAATTTAAAATTTGTCAAAGTCGGTCTTCTTCTGGATCACTGCCCTTTGATATTTCGCGCACTCCATTTGCCACAAACAAGCCGCAGGGCCGCAGTTCATGCTGACTCCAGCAGAAGCAGAGAAAGCTCCATTTATCTTACACTGCCTGCTGAATTCTTACTCATTAGCTGGGGGTTCACTGCCTCTCTTTAACCCCTGAATGGCTGTCATCCCTCCCCGGAGCTGCTGGAGAGCGGGGAGAAGGGAGATGCTCTCCGGCGCGTGCCCGTCGCCGAGGGGTGGGGGAGCGGGGCGGCCGTGGGCTCCTTCCCAGCGGCTTGAGGCGCTGGGGCTGGACTCGCCGTTGGGGAGCGAGAGCGGAGGAGGCTGGCGGATATTGAATAATTTGACATAAATCTGTTCATTATCAATTCGCCAGCACGATTGCTGAAATGTTTATTAGCCCCGTGTTTTATTAAAATGTCACTCAGAGCTGCGCTCTGACGAAGCAAAGGGCAGGGGAAGCGAGGGCGGCCCTTACCCTGCCCAGGAGCACGTCTCCCCGCCGAGGAGGAGCGCAAGGAGAAGGGTGGTTGCCTGCAAATGTGGGGACGGTTCTGGCCCCAAGCCTCAGGCCGTAGTTAAAAATACAGAGATTCAATTTTATTTTCCTTATTTATTACAATTAGAATAAAACAGGTTGGAATAAAAATGAACTTTGCCATGCAGATTCTGGGCCGGGGATGTGTCAGATGCACAGTGTAACGTACGCAAACATTTGGTGGAATATGAGTGAGAGGAATGGCAAAATGGCTTCAGTTAGAGCAAGACCGGCTATTACGTTTTCACATTTCTGCATTTATCTCGCAGTAAAAGGGAAGCATCTGTGTGTCACCTGAGAGATGCTGCGGTAGCGTGAGCATCCTCTGCAGCTGACCCTGCGAAGCTGGCCGTCTGCTGGCGTGCGTCTTTCGTTTTACTTGAAACGCGGTGCCCGTTTTGTGCGCGTGCGCTGTGCGGGGTGCGGGAGGGCGAGCGTGCGGCTCCCGGCGTCGTGTGGCAGCGCCTTGGCAGGCGGGAGCTCCCCGCACAAGCACCGATGCTTGGGACCCAATATATACTTACAAATATCTGCAGGGTGGGGGTCAGGAGGATGGGGCCAAGCTCTGTCCAGTGGTGCCCAGCGACAGGACAAGGGGCAACGGGCACAGACTGAAGCAGAGGAAGCTCCAGCTGAACCCGAGGAAGAACTTCTTCCCTCTGAGGGTGCCGGAGCCCTGGCCCAGGCTGCCCAGGGAGGCTGTGGAGTCTCCTTCTCTGGAGATATTCCAGCCCCGCCTGGCCGCGGTGCTGTGCAGCCTGCTCTGGGTGACCCTGCTTGGGCAGGGGGTTGGGCTGGGTGACCCACAGAGGGCCCTGCCAACCCCCACCATGCTGGGATTCTGTGGTTCTGCTGCAGGCAGCCCTCGGCTTTGCGCAGTGACGGTACCCGGCGTCGGCGCTGCTGCCTGCTGACTTGCTTCGCGCTTTGTTTGGCGAAAGAGGGTGCAGAACTGTCCTGAGATGTCCAATAACAAAGCACTGAACCGTTCCCCTGCGCACGTGGGCGTGCTGGGGTGTGGTACCTGAGGGGGCTTGTGGGTCCCGCTCGGCCCCGGCTGTGCTGGCTCGTGAGGTGGGGACAGCCCTGAGGTTCTTGGGTGCCTGAAAACTTCCACCCGGGGACGTGTCTTCTTCCAAGCTTCAGCTGGGAAAGTCAGATTGAAGCTCTGACGTCTGGTAATTCATTTCTGGGGAGGCTGGTTTGTTCACTGTGGTAATTGATCAAACTGCTGGTTGTTGTGTTGAGCAACCACGAAGAAAAATGCTGCTGCTGGGATTCCAGCTCTCACGAAGTCTTGGACGCAGGCAGTCGGCACGGTTGTAACTTTGCCGTTCCAGGCGATGCTGATTTCCGGTAACTGCTCCTGTGCGCAAGTGCTGCTGCACTTAAATTGTTGTTAATTCACAGTTGTGAGTTGAGAAGAGCAAGTACTGATCTCTGTCAGCTCCTTCCTGACTGCTGGCATCTCGAATATCCCCCCGGGAGGGCTGTGCGTGTGTCCCCTGCAACGGGAATTGTTGGGAATTACCTACCTGCCGCGCTCTGCCCGCTTGCTCGGGTGCCAGTCTGGGGGGAGGGCCAGGACCTACCAGGGTATTTCACGCCGTGGCACGAGCATGTGTGACCTTCGCTGCTATTTCATATTGCACCTTTATAACATAAATCCTACTGAATATTTCGTGAAGCAATTACAAGCAGTCTCATTTAAAGAAACAAGTGACAATCCAAAAATGCCCGTCTCTCCGGGGACGTGAGTGGCTCTGGGTGACCTTCCCTCTGCGTCCGGCCGGCTGGGAGATGTGTTGGCGCCTGGGCAGCCTCCACGCGCTTGGCATTCTTGCTGCCTTTGCTGAATTTTTGCCTGGCAAGGGCTTTGTTAAAGGCAGAGGAAGAGAAGGTGAGATTCATGTAGGGAGGATTGTTGTTGCAGGTGTGGAAATCGGATGGAGCAGTCAAAACCAGCATTAAAATTCACGTTTAATTATGTCATTGGATGGAGAGCAACCGCTGTTCCTCTCCCGAGCTCGTTTCCTACGGGCTACAAGGATGGTGAGGGGACTGGAGCATCTCCCCTACGAGGAGAGGTTGAGGGAACTGGGCTTGTTCAGCCTGAAGAAGAGAAGGCTGCGAGGGGACCTTATAAATGCCTACAAATATCTGCAGGGTGGGTGTCAGGAGGATGGGGCCAGACTCTTTCCAGTGGTGCCCAGTGACAGGACAAGGGGCAATGGGCACAAACTGAGGCACAGGAAGTTCCGTCTGAACATGAGGAAGAACTTCTTCCCTCTGAGGGTGACGGAGCCCTGGCCCAGGCTGCCCAGGGAGGCTGTGGAGTCTCCTTCTCTGGAGATATTCAAGACCCGCCTGGACAAGATCCTGTGCAGCCTGCTCTGGGTGACCCTGCTTTGGCAGGAGGGTTGGACTGGGTGACCCACAGAGGTCCCTGCCAACCCCTACTATTCTGTGATTCTGTGATTCTGTGGGCCCGTCCAGTGGGTGCTGCAGCGGGGCTGAACTGCGTCGCTGGGGAGCGCGGCCGCCAGCCGCACGCTCCCGCTGCCCGGCGCCCCGTGCCTCGGCCGTGCCGCGGGCTGGCTGTGCCGGGCCGGCGCCGGGGCTGGAGCCGGCTGCTCTGCCCAGCTCGCAGCGCCCAGAGCCCCAGGGCCGTCTCCGCACGTCGCTTGGGTCAGAGGCCTCCGTGCTGGGCTTTGCCCGGGTCTTCGAGTGCGTGTTCGAGGAATCACAGAATCACAGACTAGTCGGGGTTGGAAGGGACCTCTGTGGGTCACCCAGCCCAACCTCCTGCCCAAGCAGGGTCACCCAGAGCAGGCTGCAGAGGACCTTTTCCAGGCGGGGCTTGAATATCTCCAGAGAAGGAGACTCCACAGCCTCCCTGGGCAGCCTGGGCCAGGGCTCCATCACCCTCAGAGGGAAGAAGTTCTTCCTCATGTTCAGCTGGAGCTTCCTCGGCTTCAGTTTGTGCCCGTTGCCCCTTGTCCTGTCACTGGGCACCACTGGAAAGAGTTTGGCCCCTTGGAAGCGGCAAGAAAATGGACAAGTAAAGGCTTGGCCATGCTGAGGCTGTGCGCCAAGGGTGAGGGAGCAAATCCCACATTTTAACAGCTTGGAAACCGTAAACCATCAAACTGATTCAGAAGCTGCCTTGCTTTCTGCAGTCAGAGGGAGCCTACAATAACATCTCTTGAAGTCATTTTGTCTAACCTGTTCAACTGGTCATATTTAAAAAAAGCACTTTGCTACTAAATGTTATGGGAAGCCGTGATTCACGGCCCTGCTGAGCCATTTCCGTCTGGCAGGAGCTTTATTAAAGGCAGCCCGTGTCCTGCCACGGCAGCCGGCTGCGGCCACGGCGCGACGCGGCGCGGGCTCCCTCGGCCAGGCGCATGCCTGCACGGGAGGTTTCAGTGGGGTTTAGTGGGGCACAAATCGCAACAGTTCAGGTGTCGCTTTCCCTGCTGTGATGCTTTCCCTCAACTTTTGGAGAGGAGCAAAAATTGATATTTGGCATCGGAGCGCTTTACAGGAGAGGTCTCGCTGGGGATTTGTAACGGCAGCTTTTCCGTTTGTCTGCGTGAGGAGGAAGACTCTGCTGCAGCCTTCCTCCCTCCCCCTCCGGGGATCCCTGCGTGTCCCCGCTGCAGCGGCCGGGCGGCGGGTCCCTGCTGCTTTGGGCATCCGCAGCTGCTGGCGTTGGCTGCTCTGTGCCACCGGAGAGCCCCTGCCTGAGGCCTCGGGCGCTGGTACGGCTGTGGGACGCGGAAGGAGGAGTTTGTGTCCCCAAAAGCCAGGCTGGGCGGGAGGCTGGTGTCACCCGGGGGAGAGACGGAGAGAGAGAGGCAGGGACGAGCTGGCAGCTCCCTCCAGGAAGCGTCTGGGGACGTTTCTGGTGAAGCCCTTCTCACGTGCGGCTTTAAACCAGTGTTTGTTGCTTTAACCAGGTGTGCTGGAGCGGAGGGGTTTGGCGAGGACGAATCCTGTCGTTGGTGAAGAATGTTTGTAGGGCGAAGGGCGTTCTGGCAAGACCTTGGACGTCGCTCTATGGACCGCAGGGGAGACTCTCCCATCTTGTTGGTACCCCAGTGCCGTTGCTTCCCAGGGGCAATTTTTTCTCCTTGCTTAAGGTGGTTTTGCTGTTGATCAAAGGAAGAAATGACACGGTGGAATGAAGGGCTCTTTGTGCGTTGACCACTGTGGGTGGGCTTTAAAGGTGTTGAGAGCAGAATCAAGACATTTACCTGGGCTCTTCGACCATGCCAGTGGCTGTGATCCTACCAGCGCTGTATATAGACACAAGCGTACTGGGAGACTGCAAACTGCAGTCCGAGATAAATGTGATGTTTTATGGCACTTAGAGTGCTGCCTTAGAAAGTGTCCTGTGCTGCCCGCCAAGTTGGGAAGGTCACACACGTTCGTTCTTCTCTGAATTGTCCTCTTGCCTTACCTGCGTGCCCAACCCCGCCGCGCTCGCTGTCGGCGTTGTGATGCGGCCGTTTCAGAGTGCTGCTGCTTTTGTTTCTCTATTGATTAGCAGCCGATCCATACCTAGAGGTCTATAATGTTCCTATGATTTAAACTTTAACAGTTTCATTAACTGTCAAGTACCTTTAGAGCAAAGGAATCCCATATTTTAACTCCCCTCTCCTTGCCAGTAGAAGATTTGTAGATGGAGACTTCTTTTTCCAAGAAATAAATAAATAAAGCCGCGGCTTTCTGAAAAACCCTGAGGCCTCAGGATCTGACTAGGAAAGAAAGAAAACCATTCCAAGATATTTAATTGTACAGGGGGCTTACAGGATTGATCGAGAGCTTAGCTTTTTACAATAGTCCAGTGAATAAGAAATGCTCCTGACAAACGATCGATGATGGGATAATCACTCTTTATCCCCCCTCCTCATTGTTACCTCCTTTCTTCCAGGAGAACAGGGTTCAGAAGTCAAAAATCTTTACAGACGCTGCTTTTAAATTAAGCAGAAAATAGACATTGACATATTTGTTAATCTCACCTAAATGATTACCGGGCCCGGCTGGTCTGCCTGTACGGCGGGACTGTGGCAGACGGGGCAGAAAGCCGGAGCGTCGCTGGCTGGAGTGCACGCGCTGCCCTTCCCAAGCAGGTTGAACATGGATAAATACAGATAATTTTTTACTCTGAAGGTTAGAAGAGTAGCCTCTCTTAATTAAAACCTTCTTACTAGCATTTGAAAGGTGAGGTAACATTTATATTGGTAGGCACATAGAAACGTTCCTTCCCTAGAAAGAATCGCTGCATGGCTGGGCTGTGGCTCGGACACGTGTGTGCACGCAGACCTGTCCTGCCCTGGAGGAGAAACCCTGGAAGGAAAGCAAAACGGAGGTACTGCAAAGTAGGAAAGGCCGGGGCCTGCGTGCAGCGGGCCCCTGAAGACGGGTCAGAGCCGCGGCCCCGGTGCCGCGGTGCTGTGCGAGCTGCCGCGGTGCCGCGCCTGCCGGTGAGAGCCCCGGGGCCCTCCGGTCCCGCAGCCCAGGACCGTCCCGTCTGCTCGGGGAAGCAGGAGAGGTGGCGGGGTGCTTTCCCCAGGCTGCCCTCCCAGCTTCCCGCAGCTCTGTGGTTTGGAGGCTTCCCGAGAAGAGATTCACGTCCGCGTCTTCGTGCGCAGAAGCCTGCGAGGGACTTGCATTCCTCTGGGGGCTTTCTGTGAGCCCCTCTGTGCTCTGGTACCCAGCACCTCCTGTGGCAACGCGTCCTGCCATTGGCTTTTTCGCTGCGTGAAAGCGTTCCCTTCCCTCGCGTTGGGCTTTTTGTAAAGCTTCTGCCCGCTGATTTCCTCTGGTTTTGTCGGGAGGGACTTGGATTGCTCTGGCTTCCCGCTGCGATTCCAGAGCCCGCTGTTGTCCGGCGCGGAGCTGCTGAGGACCCCTCCTGCCGCTGCCATCCGCGTCGCCCAGTTTCGCAGCAGCTGTTGATGTAACGGTAGATGTTGCGTTTAATCCCGTTGACATTCCCTCGCAAATGACAAAGATTAAAAACAAAAAGGGCTTGGCGGTGTTCACACACCACAAAACGCAGTCGTGGCACTTGGGCTACAAGGCAGCAAGGCAAGGAGCGTTGAGGGAGGTTCTCTTCCTCCTCTGCTCTGCCCTGGGGAGGCCCCATCTGCGATGCTGTGTCCAGTGCTGGGCTCCCCAGCTCAAGAAAGATGAGGAGCTGCTGGAGAGAGTCCAGCGGAGGGCTGCGAGGATGATGAGGGGACTGGAGCATCTCCCCTACGAGGAGAGGCTGAGGGAGCTGGGCTTGTTCAGCCTGGAGAAGAGAAGGCTGCGAGGGGACCTTCGAAATGCCTCTAAATATCTGCAGGGTGGGGGTCAGGAGGACGGGGCCAGACTCTTTCCAGTGGCGCCCAGTGACAGGACAAGGGGCAACGGGCACAAACTGAAGCCTGGGAAGTTCCAGCTGAACCCGAGGAAGAACTTCTTCCCTCTGAGGGTGACGGAGCCCTGGCCCAGGCTGCCCAGGGAGGCTGTGGAGTCTCCTTCTCTGGAGATATTCCAGACCCGCCTGGCCGCGGTGCTGTGTCCCCTGCTCTGGGTGACCCTGCTTGGGCAGGGGGCTGGGCTGGGTGACCCACAGAGGTCCCTTCCAACCCCCACCAGTCTGTGATTCTGTGAAAGCTGGCTCAGCAGCAGGTCGGTGCTGCACCCACGCTGCCGCACCGGCACGCACGCAAGAGCTCCCTGTGTGGAGGCAGAGTACTTGGAGCCAGCCTTAGCTCAGTGTAAGCAAAGACTGCAACCCAAGACGAATCCTATGGTAGTGGGTATTCTGCTGAATCGTGCCATTTTTTAACCTCCCACCCACACCAGAAGCTCTGGTTGCCTCCCTTCACAAGCCGAGGTCGCCGGCAGTCTGGGGCTGGGCCTGCTGCAAGTCGCTGCAGGCTGAGGGCAGAGCTGCGCTGGTGGTCGCGTTGCCTGCGGTGGGAGCAGAGGGGGTCTGCGTGCGTGGCTGGGTGCAGGCAGCTGCAGGAGGAGCACCTGGATCTTCTGCGGGAAGCGGCAGGAGCCGCGCGTGCCTCCAGAGCACGGCGTGGGGTTTCCCCTCGCCTGGGTTAGTCTGGGTCAGGCAATTCCGAAAGTAATCAGATACTGTTTAATGCCTGGTTTTGTTTTAATCAAAGTTAATTTTATCTGAGCTGAATGCTTTAAAATAAATTAAAAATTATGAACTCCACGGGACATTATCTTCTTGACACAGTTTTATTCTTGTCCATCGTGGCAGCCCGTGACTGCGCCCAGCGCGTGCCGATGGCTGGTGCACTGCGCGAGGGCGGTTGTGGCGTCTCTAGCCCAGCTTAGGTGTTTTCCTTGACGGGGCAGCGGCTCCAGCAGCCGCTGGCAGGAACCAGCCTGCAGGAAAACTTCAAATTGTGTAGGTGGTTTTACGTTGTCCATGTTTCTTGCTAAATGAACTCCGTGCTGGGACATTATTCTTTTTTAGGAGTAGGCCCAGTAAATGTCACTTAATTGATGGCTGAGCTCGCTGGCATTTAAATGCAATAGCGTTTCCGTGGCGAGAACTCCTTCGAAGCTCTTGCCTGAATATTGGTGGCAGGAAATCTGGGCTGGAACGCTTACATTTGCCTCAAGACTCTGCTCGGCGCTGCTGGGAGCTGACGGCCTGGTGTTTGTCCTGGCCAAACGCGGTCCGGGTTCCGTCTGTACGCAGGAACAGGAGAAAGCTCCGCTCTCCCTCCGGACTGTGCCGAGCCGCTCGCCTTCCCTGGGCGCAGCGGTCCTTGGTGCTCCCCTGCGTGAGGCCTCTGACGCCTGGCTGTGCCCGCTTGCAGGTACCCCCGAGCTGAGCGCTGCTGACCGCAAGGAGCTGGAGACCAAGCTGAAGGAGCGGGAGGAGTTCCTCAGCCCCATCTACCACCAGGTAGCCATGCAGTTCGCTGACCTGCACGACACGCCCGGCCGCATGCAGGAGAAGGGTGCCATAACGGTGAGTGTCGCCTTGGGGACGGCACCGGAGGGTTTGGCACGTGGGAAGTGGCAGCCCCAGAGCACAGGCACATCGTGTTCTCTAGCACCTTTACCTGGTCCGTGTCCATCTGAGAGCCCACATTTTCTGGGCGACACCGGCAGCTCGTCAGCGACCGCATCCAAAACCCCACCGAGCACCTTGCGGTCTGCGCCGGCAGCAGGGGGAGGCAGGGAAGGTGCTGAGCCTGGGCCTCTGGGGACCCTCTGTGAGGGGAGGGCTGCTGTCACCCTGGCTGATCAGGTCCTCCTGGTTCCCTCTCCCGTGGGGTGCGAGGGTCTCGGGCTGTCGCTCACCTGGGGGGCTGCATCTCCTTTTGCAGAGGGGAGCAGAACGCTGGGAGACAGAGGAGCCTGGATGTAGCTTCTGGTGACTGAGTGGTGTGGCAGGGTGGAAGTCATCAGAGCTCAGACGTGGGAGTCTTCGTATTTCTCTTGTGTGAGCAGTATCGAATCACAGAATCATTAAGATTGGAAAAGACCTCTAAGATCATGAAGTCCAACCGTCACCCCATCCCCACCATGCCTGCTAAACCATCACAGAATCACAGAATGGTAGCGGTTGGAAGGGACCTCTGTGGGTCATCTAGTCCAACGAAGCAGGGTCACCTACAGCAGGCAAACCATGTCCCAAAGTGCCGCATCTACACGTGTTTTGAACCCCTCCAGGGACGGGGTCTCCACCACTGCCCTGCGCAGCCTGGTCCAACGCCTGACCGCTCTTCCAGTAAAGACATTTTTCTGCATATCCAATGTAAACGCAACTTGAGGACATGAACTAAGTACCTAATGAGTGCAAGCCTTTTTTTGCCGTTGGGGATAAGGCATATATATTGCTCCACAGAGATGTTGTCCCTCCCTCATTTCTCCTTCTCCACTTATGTCTTGGGCAGGACATTCTAGACTGGAAAACATCCCGTACCTTCTTCTATTGGAGATTAAGACGTCTTCTTCTCGAAGATGTGGTCAAAAAGAAGATCCACGATGCCAATCCTGAGCTGACGGACGGGCAGATCCAGGCGATGCTGAGGCGCTGGTTTGTGGAGGTGGAAGGGACAGTGAAGGTAAATGAAAAGAGCGGTTTCACCAAGGCCATCGGCTTCCCTGGGCTGAAGTTCGTGAAGTTCTCCCAGGGGGAGTCTGACCTCTGTTTTTTAATTGTAACGTCCACGAACGTTTTAGGTGATGAAAGAGAACTTCTGGGCAATGTTCCAGGCCATGAGCTGGTTTATGGGGACACTGCTTACACCAGGCCAGAAAAGCAAAACAGGTTTTGTCCCCAAGCGCGTAGCACCATGGAGAGGAAAACCTGAGCGTCTTCCAAGGGCGACCAGCTCGCGAGGCAGGGCAGCGCGTGGGGAGGTGGCGGGGCAGGGGTGCTGCTGTCTGCCGGGTCCGGCAGCAGGGATCCCCGACTCGCAGCACCCACCCCACGCGCCGGCACCCAACAGCCCCGTCTCCTGGGTTCTGTGCGCAGCCGGCCTCGAGTAGCACGGCCGAGCTGTCCTGGCTGTGCCGACCGGTCCCTGCGTACCCGGGGGGTCCTCTCTGATGGGGAAGCAGGATTTTTATTTTGTTTTTAATTATTCTTTCTCACTGAATTATCTCCTCAGTCCTGCTCTGTGCTGCTGACCCTGAGAAGGGTGCGGAGGTTCGCTGCTTGTATCCAGATGTTCCACAGAATCACAGAGTGGTCGGGGTTGGCAGGACCCTCTGTGGGTCACCCAGCCCAGCCCCCTGCCCAAGCAGGGTCACCCAGAGCAGGCTGCACAGCACCGCGGCCAGACGGGGCTGGAATATCTCCAGAGAAGGAGACTCCACAGCCTCCCTGGGCAGCCTGGGCCAGGGCTCCGTCACCCTCAGAGGGAAGAAGTTCTTCCTCGGGTTCAGCTGGAGCTTCCTCTGCTTCAGTTTGTGCCCGTTGCCCCTTGTTCTGTCGCTGGGCACCACTTGAAAGAGTCTGGCCCCGTCCTCCTGACCCCCACCCTGCAGATATTTAGAGGCATTTCTAAGGTCCCCTCGCAGCCTTCTCTTCTCCAGGCTGAACAAGCCCAGATCCCTCAGCCTCTCCTCATAGGAGAGATGCTCCAGTCCCCTCATCATCCTCGCAGCCCTCCGCTGGACTCTCCCCAGCAGCTCCTCATCTTTCTTGAACTGGGGAGCCCAGCACTGGACACAGCACTGCAGATGGGGCCTCAGCAGGGCAGAGCAGAGGGGGAGGAGAACCTCCCTCGCCCTGCTGCCCACACTCCTCCTACGCACCCCAGGATCCCATTGCCCTTCTTGGCACCCAGGGCACGCTGCTGGCTCAAAATTTCGGGGGGCAGATGTGCAGCCAGCCTACCTTACCCGCCTGCCCCGCCGCTTGCCGAGCAGACCACGGCCCTGCTGTCCCCCCGTGCCCCGGGCTGCCCTCGCCGCCCTGCCCTTTCCCCACTGCACAGGGACTCAAGATGGCGGGCACAGCGCGTGCGCCTGGCAGCCCCTCGCCACCGCCCGCGTCCCCACTGCACGGGGACCAGCAGGGCGTCAAAGGCAGGGACGCGGCGCTGCCCGGGCCCGGGGTGGGCGATCGCCGCGGCACCGTCCGAGCCCTCGTCCGGTGGCTGTGGAGAGGAGCTCTGGTGGTGCGCAGCGCGGAGCCTGGCCGGCTCCGAGGAGCAGTCTGGGGAGCTGCTCGTGGGTTGGGCTTGTCACAGCCCGCCAGTCTCAGGTCTTTATGTGAATTTTATTTTATTTTGTTTTGTTTTGTTTTATTTTACTTTGTTTTGTTTTGTTTTTATTTAATTTTATTTTATGTTAATTTGTTTTTATTTAATTTTATTTATTTTATTTTATGTTATTTTACATTATTTTGTGGTTTTTTATTTTATTTTGTTATGTTATTTTACGTTATTTTGTGGTTTTTTATTTTATTTTAGTTTAGTTTGTTATTTTATTTCATTTCATTTTTTAAATTTTATTTTGTTTTATTTTGTTTTATGTTATTTTATGTTATTTTTGTTTTATTTTGTTTTATTTTGTTTTGTTTTATTTTATTTTTGTTTTATTTTATTTTATGTTATTTGATTTTTGTTTTATTTTGTTTTATTTTATTTTGTTTTGTTTTATTTTATTTTATGTTATTTTATTTTATGTTATTTTTGTTTTATTTTGTTTTATTTTGTTTTATGTTATTTTATTCCATTCTATTTTTAAAGTCGCAAACACTCGGGGGTTCCAGAAAAGGGGGAGGAAGCGTTCTCTGGTGGGCAGCCGGCTTTCCAAGGTGGTGTCTGAGCGTCTTTAAAAGCGGGCATCTCGTTAGCTAATACATTACACCAATCAAGGAGAGTTATCTTAAGCCACAATTAATCTGCTCCCTGGCATATGTTGATAGGAAAGCATCATGCTGTTTCTTAATTAAAAGCAAACGGATTAAAAATGATTAATAAGAGTATTAAATATTCTCCTAAACGAAAAGCTTTGGGATTCTTGGGTAAATCGAGCTCTACGCGGGTCCGCAGCCGCGAGGCAGCTGCTTGGGGGTTTTTTCCCTTCCCTGAAATCTTCCCGAGCGCCCTCCTGCACGCGGGCAGCGTTCCTCCAGGGCTGGGGGCAGCAGCAAGGAGCCAAACCTGGCGGGTTTAAAAGGAGAAAAAACAACGAAATAAGCAAAATCTTGAGGCTGAGGTGACGTCACTGATTTAAGACAATCGTGCATAATGTTAAAGAAAAAACCTGGTTTCGTGTTCAGGTGTGCCAGGCAGGACCGCCGCTCCGGGGTGTGGGCATCGCTCCAGGGCGTGGGCATCGCTCCGGGGTGTGAGCATCGCTCCGGGGCGTGGGCATCGCTCCGGGGTGTGAGCATCGCTCTGGGGTGCAGGCATCGCTCTGAGGTGTGGGCATCGCTCCGGGGTGTGGGCATCGCTCCGGGGCGTGGGCATCGCTCCGGGGCGTGGGCATCGCTCCGGGGCGTGGGCATTGCTCCACTGGGAGAGCCCGAGGGGCAGATGTGGCCGGTGATGGCGAAGCGGGGTCCCGGCCGGGGAGGGGTTCTGCTGGCATCACTGCCGCTGCGCAGGGGCTGCCAGGGGCTTTGCGAACCCACAAGGGTGCCCCTGCCGGGGTCTGCGCCCACGCCGGGAGGGCAGCCCGGCCCCACGGCCGCCCACTGCATCGCTGCACCCAGCTCATTGTCATTCCGACTTCCACTTCGTTAGTGATAACAGAGAAGGATAGTGCACCTTTAAATGACGAGCTTTGTGTTTAATTACCCAAATAAAATGACATAAATATGAATGAGTGCTAATGGCACTACTTGCTTTTCCGGAAACCATTAACGAAACGATTCTTAAATGATTTGTAAAGAAAATGAGAGGAGAAGAGAGGAGCGAGGAGGCTATCAGGCGTCTAACCCACTCCTCAGTTATTACGTAGCCAAGTGCCCAGCAAAGAGCAGGTGAAATGATCTCCAGAAGGAAAAGAGGGGTTTGCTGCCGAGGCTGCTCGGGGACGTGGGCGCCCCGACCTCCTGCTGCAGGGACTGCGTGGGGCCGGGGGTCCCGTGGTTGCTGGGGACACCGACACCGGGTCAGCCGGTGGGCGACAGGGACTCGGGGGGGGCCCGTGGCAGCTGAGCACTCGCCTCAGGGTCGGTCGCGTTTCACCAGCATTTGGGTGTCTGATCGCAGAAGGAAACGGGGATTTTGGGCTGGGAGAGCTGCCGGGTCTGCTGGGGCTGGTTCTGCGCAGCCACCGGCGCTGCTGCCTCCCCGGCTCCCCTTTGGTCACGGCTGTGGAAGGAGGTGCACAAGCTGGGCAGAGAGGAACCTGATGAGGTTCAACAAGGGCAAGGGCAGGGTCCTGCACCTGGGGAGGAACAACCCCAGGCACCAGTACAGGCTGGGGCGGACCTGCTGGAGAGCAGCTCTGCGGAGAGGGACTGGGAGTGCTGGGAGACAACAGGGTGACCATGAGCCAGCAGCGTGCCCTGGGTGCCAAGAAGGCCGATGGGATCCTGGGGTGCATTAGGAGGAGTGTGGGCAGCAGGACGAGGGAGGTTCTCCTCCCCCTCTGCTCTGCCCTGCTGAGGCCCCATCTGCAGTGCTGGGTCCAGTGCTGGGCTCCCCAGTTCCAGAAAGATGAGGAGCTGCTGGAGAGAGTCCAGTGGAGGGCTACGAGGATGAGGAGGGGACTGGAGCATCTCTGCTACGAGGAGGGGCTGAGGGAGCTGGGCTTGTTCAGCCTGGAGAAGAGAAGGCTGCGAGGGGACCTTAGAAATGCCTCTAAATATCTGCAGGGTGGGGGTCAGGAGGACGGGGCCAGACTCTTTCCAGTGGTGCCCAGTGACAGGACAAGGGGCAACGGGCACAAACTGAAGCAGAGGAAGCTCCGTCTGAACATGAGGAAGAACTTCTTCTCTCTGAGGGTGACGGAGCCCTGGCCCAGGCTGCCCAGGGAGGCTGTGGAGTCTCCTTCTCTGGAGATATTCCAGCCCCGCCTGGCCGTGGTGCTGTGCCCCCTGCTCTGGGTGACCCTGCTTGGGCAGGGGGCTGGGCTGGGTGACCCACAGAGGTCCCTTCCAACCCCTGCCATGCTGGGATTCTGTGAATCTGCCATCTTTTGACTTTTTGGCACGGTGTTGGTTGTGTCGCTGGTGGCCGCGCGCTGGCACAGCCGCAGAGAGCCGCCAGCCCAGCGCTTGGCTCCCGGCTGCCCGCAGGCGCGAGTTCAGTTCGGGGAGCGGTGCGTGGGGAGCGGTGCGTGCGCAGCCCGGGGACCCGCGGGTGACGCTTGCGGTTTGTTGGCAGGCGTACCTGTGGGACAGCAACAAGGACCTGGTGGAGTGGCTGGAAAAGCAGCTGGCGGAGGAGGAAGGCGTCCGCTCGGTCGTGGATGAAAACATCAAATACATCTCGAGGGACTACATCCTCAAGCAGATCCGGAGGTAAGGCGGCCGCGCGCGCTCCGCCCCGGCAGAGCGGGGGTTGTGGAAAGTTCAGGCTCTGCTCCCAGCCGAGGAAAGTGGATCCATCGGTTCCACGTTTCACATTCCTTGGCCTTTTTGTGCGGCCAACGCGCGAGGAGTTCGTGGAGACGCCGTTTCCTTTGGAAACGCGAAGACAAGGGCAAATGTGGAGCTCCTGGAAGCAGAGGGGTTTGTACCAAGCCTGCATCTCCTGGCGCTGCCGCGGGTGCCGGGAGCAGAGCGCAGGGCTCGTCCCACGGTGTCCAAACCCCCCCGGAGCCGCGCAGAGCCAGGGCACAGGACTGTCGCTGCGAGTGTCTCTGCTCGCCGCCCGAGACAGACCCGGGGACGGGGTTTGGGAGGGCGGCGTGAGGCGGGGGGGACGCAGAGCTCGGGGCTGTGTCGCCGCTGGCAGAGCGGTGTGGTGAGCGCCGGAAGCTCCGTACGGCTTCCTTCCCTGGGCGCTTTCTGTCTCCAGACTTCCCAGGGAAGCTGCCTGGTTTCTTGGGTGCTGGGGGTCATAAAACACCCAGTTCCCTGCGATTGCTCGTTAGAACCACACCAAATAAACCCCCGAAATACGAGAGCATCGGTGGAGCAGCTGTTCCTCCTGCTTGTAAGAGTTACTCTGCGCATGTGCATGGATGCTCCTCCAGTTAAGCTTCGAGAGCCAAACGCTTCGCTAGACTTGAACAGATCTAATTTTGATAATTTCTATGTCTTAAACTGGAGGTCTCTTCAAGCAGCTTGGCCTCCGAGAGCGCTGCGGCGTGAAGCTCCTGCGGTTTGCGTGTCTCCTCCCGCCACTCCCACCAGTTCCTCCAGCCGCACTGTGGCGGACGGGCTCTGCGTTGGGGAGGGGGAGACGCGGGGGCTCTCGGCACCCTCTGAAGGGGCTGCTGGTGGGATCGGGGTGCGCTCTGGGGCTCCCCGTGCCTGCCCCAGCTCCGCGTGGTGCGGGCTCTCGGGGAGTCCGAGCAGGGCTGGCAGGAGGCACGAGGGCCCACGAGCGAGCCCGGCTCATGCGCTGCTCGTGGTCAGCTCACGTGGGTGCCCACTGCCGCGCCCCTCGCTCTCACAGCCCCGTGTTCCCGTCCCCGGGCCCGGCCGGGAGCTGTCGGACGCGCTGGGCTGCGAGTGCCGGGGCGGCCGTCGCTTAACTCTCGCCTCTTCCCAGCCTGGTCCAGGCCAATCCGGAGGTTGCCATGGATTCGATAGTGCACATGACCCAGCATATATCACCCACCCAGCGCGCCGAGGTCGTGCGGATCCTCTCCACAATGGACTCGCCTTCTTCAACGTAAGAGCATCGATTTCCCGCGCTCCCCCCTGCCCGGTACGGTGGAGGAAAGAAAAAAAAAAGCAGCTCAGAATTGCCCTTTGTCTGCTCGACTGCGACCGCTGTAGTGAGACGGGGAGGCTCGGGGAAACGCTGCAAGAGTGACATTTTTATTTTTTCAAATCAGACTGACCAGAGGAAGTGTGTTCTTTGGCCAGAGACACGAGGAAAAGGTATAAACCCAAGCGCCTGCGGAACTGAGTTACGGCTGTCTAACTGTACCTTATTTATTTAACAAAGCGTGACTGGACCAACGCGTCGCTTCGCTGCTCGGCCGCCACCCCGACGCGCCGCGGCCCGGCAATGAAGGGTGCTCCGGTACCGTGAGCTCTGGGCAGCAGCAAACCAGGGGCTCCTTTCAATCTCGCCCCTGCTCGCGTCTCTTTTCCCGCGCCGCCGGGCAGCCTGCCGGGACGGGCCCTGCCCGCCGGGAGCCCCGGAGCCTCCCGTGGGTGAGCGGAGCCCCCCGCGCCTCAGCCCCCTTCTCCCTGCCAGCCAGCGCGGGCCGTAGTCCAGTGTCTGTCTGGTTATCTGCTCGTGGAGGAAAAACAGCGTTGAAGCCGGCGCGGCCATCGCTGTCCCCAGGCTGCAGGAAGGCTCCTGGGCGTCCCGGGCCCGGGATGGCGGCGGGGACAGGATTTTGGAGGGTAAATCCCCGCTCGCGTTGCCTTTGTGCCCGGTTCCTGTAGATCAGGTCAGTAAACTCAGTGAAAGGGTCATTGAGGAGGTAAAGGAGGAGACCGAAGCGCAGCTGCTCAGCCGTTTCTGCTCTGCTGTCCCTGCTTATTTCGAGGGGTAACGGGCACGGCAGCCCCGCTGCTGTGTAAACCTGGAGTAAGTGCTAACCCCTGTTGTGTGAGCAGGCGGCTGGAGCGGGCTGAGGGAGGAGGAAGGGCAGAGCCCGGCACAGCGGTGGGGTCAGAACTGCGGGGGGAAATCTCGGTCCGATGCACTCGAGCAAAGCTTTTCTCCATCCCCCGCCTCTGCTCCGGCGCTGGCTCGAGCAGAGCTGCCTGCGCCTGCAGCAGAGCCGGCCGTTACTCGCGGGGGAAGACGGAGGTAGGAGGCAAGTTGTGTGCGACCGGTCAGGAATCGTTGTCCCCAGCGCCGAGCCTGGCCCCTGGCCTGCTGCCGCCCTGTGTATGTTCATGGGCCTCCTGGCCGCGATGCGAGAGCGAGGAGCTGGAGCTCTGCAGGGCAGCGCGGCCAACCCCGAGCAGGCAGACACGGGGACCTGCTGCGAGGAGCGCCGGAGGCCGACACCAGTGATTGTCCTACCAGGATCTCGGATTTTAGAGTTCCTCTTGTAGGACAGCCTGAAGCAGAAGGGGTGCTTTCACGAGAGAATTAATTAATGACGATGCCAGTGCCTCACGCCCATTGCGCTTCCTTCCGAAGCGCAGTGCAGCCCTTCTGTGCGCGGTGCCGGAGCTCCTTGCCCGGGTCCCTGCCCTCCTCCCCGGGGCCCTGCCCCTGGCCAGCAGAGCCGTGTCTCCTCGCTTCTTCTGAATAGCCAAGAACCCTCCTTTGATTTCAAAGATGGTTTTTCCCCCCCTAGAGCCCCCCGAACAACCCCCAGAGCTGCTTTTACTCCCGCCTGCGGGGGCTGCAGCAGGACACGCGGGGCAGACACAGAATGTCTCGGCTCGGGCCATCGCCGGGGTCCCCCTCTGCTGTCACCAGGGTCTCCGGCGTGGTGGCCTCAAGAGTCAGTCCCTCACCCAGGACATCTGCCGGCGCTGGGGGAGATGTCCCGGTGCCCCGTTCCTTCCACCCGGGGTGGGAGCTGCCGTTGCCAAAGCCTCTGGCCTGCTCCCCTCGCCCCGTGCTGCGGGCGCCGGGTCCGGCTCCACTGGAGTTGGGGGTGAAGCAGCCGTGAGGTGACCGCGGAGCTGGTCTGAAGTCGCAGCCCGGCTGTGGCCGCCGTGCCGGTGCTGCGGGCGTGCGGGTCGGCTGCCCAGCGGGGCGGGCACTGCGGGGAAACCGCCCTCGGCACAGACGCTTCTCGCCGGTGCTGACGTATTTCACTTACCTCAATTTGTTTTAATAAAAAGAACGAATGACATCTCTGCTGCTGGGAGTGGAAATCTGTCGCCCCTTGTCCCGAGCACCCCTCGGGGAGCTCCGCTTCTCCCTACGGACGGCACCTGGAGTTCTGTGGGGCACCTCTCGGCTGAGGGTGGTGGCTGCGATGCCGGGAGGATGGAGCCGAAGGGCCTCGTGCCCCTCGCCGGAGCTGCTCGGGTCGGCACAGAACGTGGCCTCTCGCCAGGCCCCCGTTGCCGCTCCTGCTCCAACCCATGATCGGACTCCGCAGCTGGTGGGAACGAACCTGCGAGCCGTGACCCCGCGGGCAGAGCCCGTCGGCCAGCGCAGCCGCAGGGAAGCCGTCCTGCTCCACGTGGGCCCAGGGTTTGCCACCCCCAGAGCTTCATCGGCTGGCGCTGGAGCTGTGGGCGCTGGGGCAGGAGGACCAGCTCCTCATCCAACCGCGGCACCAGGTGCAGGGCCCAGCCCACAGCGAGCCACCAGCTCCGCCATGGATTTATTTCCTTACTGTGGCAGTGTCCACATCAGGGACAAACCCAGCGGCCGGGGTTTGCCTCCGAGGGGGTGGGAGGACGTTGCGCACCCCCACGCCGCTGCGTCGGCCGGGCGCGTCGGGTGAGGGGGTCCCTGCTGCCCCGGGGCTGCAGCCGTGGGCACCAGTGGGACGTGTCCCACCGGCCCCTGTTAGAGAGCGTGATGCCAGCAGTCATTCCTCGGGCATTTCTCAAACCAGAATCCCCGATGGTTAAAACATGAATCGATGAATTGCCTTAACGAACGTAATGTAACTGGGGGGGGGGGGGGGGGGGGGGTGAGGGGACAGACCCTGCTGAACTCCAGAAACGCATTTAAACCTCTTTAGCCTAAAATATCTACACATTAAAATGCCACGAAAAGAAGTACCAGAGCTGTAAGCTCTCAAAAGCCCGAGATCAAAGTGCCATCATCTTTTAATGTAAACCTTTTGTTGCATCAACAGTCTTGAGAGGGATGAGAGACATCAAAATAAAAACTGAGACAAACTGTGGCTTTGTAGCTGGTTTTTTGTTTCAGTCTCTTCTCTCAATTTGGGCCACGAAATAGGTCAGCTCCATTACTGATCGGCCTGCCCACAAATATTTAAAACAAATTGAATTGCACACCCAATACCCATCACAATTACGCCAGGCACAATAACTAAATTAGCAATTCAACAAAATAATTGGAAATGCGATTCTCTCTATTCCACAGCCTCCCTCAGGGGTTTGGCCGATCTGTGGGGGGAAAACTCTGCTTTACTAATTCTGCAGCTAATTAGAGACACACTTGTAAATGAAGTTGTTTGTCTGAAAGTTGAAATTCTTCGCTGTTTAGGGGTGGGGGGGGGAGGATGAACACAGCCCCTCTGTCCCCCACATAATTCCCCAACACACCTGCAATGCTTTGCAAAGGTGTGATGCCCATTTGTGTAGGTACTAATTAGCAGCTGTATCATGAATTAATGAAGAATTAATATTCTGTTGGGAGGGAAAAAATATCTCACTTGCTGTTAATTGGCAACATTAGGAAAACTTGGTGGCCATCATCCTGGTTATCTGTGCCCTTACCGAGGGGCGCACAGAGCTGCCGGCTCCGAGGGGCTGCGGGGCTGCTGGCTGCCCTGCTGCCGGACACGGGCACGGCCCTGCTGCTGGGCACGGGCTTGGCACTGCCACCGGACATGGGCAGGGTACCACCAGAGCCATGGCTCTGATGCACTCGCTCGGGGATGGCCCAGGCCCCGCCGTCTCCTGCAGCACACACATCCCGGCGCGGGCCGGTTTTCCTGCCAGGAACGCCGCGCTGCCCTTAGCAGCAAGGCCAGCAGCTGGACTGGGGGCTCGCCGCGTGTCACTGCCCAGGTGCGGGGCAGCGGGGCGAAAAGGCTGCTTAGACACTGATAAGTAAAGTCAAAAGCGTGCTCAGCAGGGCTTTGACTCTCATCTCTTCAAACAATATGAACGAGAAGCTACTACATTTAAAGTGTTTCAGATTACCCTTTTAGCATCACATCAGGAGGACGGGGCCAGACTCTTTCCAGTGGTGCCCAGCGAGAGGACAAGGGGCAGTGGGCACAAACTGAAGCAGAGGAAGCTCCAGCTGAACCCGAGGAAGAACTTCTTCCCTCTGAGGGTGACGGAGCCCTGGCCCAGGCTGCCCAGGGAGGCTGTGGAGTCTCCTTCTCTGGAGATATTCCAGCCCCGCCTGGCCGCGGTGCTGTGCAGCCTGCTCTGGGTGACCCTGCTTGGGCAGGGGATTGGGCTGGGTGACCCTCAGAGGGCCCTTCAAACCCCGACCATGCTGGGATTCTGTGATCCCACTTGCTCTCAAAATAAGAAAAAAATGCAGAGCCCGGGTGCCGCAGCGTTAAAGGACACCGAAGTCCAACTGGACCGGGGTGGCAGAGCCGCAGCGAGCACCGGCAGCGCCCGCAGAGGGGCCCGGCTGCTCGCCAGCCCCACAAACCCCGCCGCAGGGCAGGGACACGGCGCTATCTGTGACCCGTCCTTACCACTCGCTCTGACAGCGCACGCAGCATGAAACCATTCCACTGCCACAAACTTTGGAAGCAGCTGATTTACTCCCCTTGATGCCTTTCAGAATTGTGGTTATTAAGTCATGAGATTTTAATGATGTTCGAGGCCCACACCGCTCTGCTGCTGCTGCTGCTCCGAAAAGCAGCGCCGGGAGCGTTGGACGGGTGGAGGACGCGCGCCTTGGCGCTGGGTTTCTGCTCTTTGCTTGGGTGCTGGGATGGGTGAGTGGGGGTCAGAGGGGGCAGGACAGGATTTGCCATGGAAAATGGTCAAACTTGGGGGGCCGCAGCAGCTGGGGAGGACGTGGGGGAAGCCCTCTGCACTGGGGCAGCCCACTGACAGGCATCACACTGAACTAAACGAACCGGCTCGCTAACGAACGCAGGATTGCTCCCCACACCCTGGTACGGGGCGGGGGTCTCAAAAATCAGCCCTCCCCTGCAGCCAGGGAGTCTTCGGGCCCTTCTCCCCAGGGCTCCGGCTCTGGCAGCTCGTGGGAGCTCTGCGCAGGGGCGAGCGTCGCTGCTGGGCCCTTTGCAGCGCACGGGGTGGGATCCCGAAACGGAAAGGGCAGAGAGGGGCCAACGGCGACATTTTGTGCATTTCTGCCTGGCAAATTTTGACCAGAGAGCTGCGAGCGGGAGGAGGACGGGAGGAATCAATGCCAATCCCTGGGACCTGCAGCTCCTGCTTCGCTGCCAGCGAGCGTAAGGATTTATTCATCCGTGATGCGTATGTTTTCCACACAAAGTCAATACTCACCATGGCCCTTATTTTCCGAAGCCGAGAAAACAGCTACGTTCCTCCGCAGGGCAGGGAGCCCGCCCTCCGCTGCCGCCTCTCCCCGCCGTGATCGAGGGGGCCGAGGGCCGGCACCGCTGCAGAACGGGGGAAGGAAAAAGAAAAGCCCCAGCGGCTTCGTGGGGCCGGCAGCTCCTCTGGGCACAGCCGTCTGCCGAAGAGGCAAAAATCCAGACACTACTCTTGGCCGGAGGAGCTGGGTTTAATGGCATCATCGCACTTTTTCTTCCCTGCTTAAAAAAAATGTCACAAAAGCAACCTGGGGTCGCATGCTGCCTCCACGCCCAAGGGAAACAGTTCTGTGACGCGTCCCCGGCCCCTGGCCACGCGCTGCTTGGGGCCGTCCCCGGGCTCCTGCGTGTCGGGCTGACAGAGCTCAGCCAGAGCTGCCGCCACGCTTTTATCCCTGCTTTTAAACCCGGGATTTCACCCCCTAGCCCCTGCTCACGCCAGGTCTCTGCGGCTGAGCTGGCTCTCCCACGCTGCCCTGGCCCCTTCGCCTCGCACCACAGCAATTTACTGGAAGCAGGTGACCAGAATAAAGACTTAAATCCATAATGATGAGGTGCAAAGATGATTCATTAATATCAGCTCTGCTAACAGCCCCAGGGACAAGGCGAAGCGCAACAATGCAGCTGCAGGGCAAGTCTGGGGAAGGAACAAGCCGCGCTGCAACACCCCCCGTCCGGAGCAGAGGCCGGGCTGGGGAGCAGCACGGCTGGAGCAGAGGGAAAGGGGTGATCCCTGCGGGGAGGCACGAGGTGGGCTCATCGGCTCCTGCCCACTGGGCCTCGTCTGCCGGGAAGCACCGGTCGTGGAGTGGGCTTTGCCCCCCGTGATCTAACCTGTCACATATGCACAAATGGAATATATTTTTATTTAAGCTTACTAAGAAAAGGTAATTAAAGTCAAATTTAGTTGCCCACTGAAAAGCTGGTAAGCTGTAACTTATGCAGAGAGAGGAGGGAAAAAAAAAAAAACAAACCCCCCCTGCCTTACTACGAGCTCAGAAATGTGGCTTTTCAGCCGGCGCAGCGCTGGCTCTGTGCAAAGCGACGCCGGGGACGCCAGGTAAGCAACACCGTGCTGGCGGGGCTACGCGAGGCGGTGGCTGCCGGCACCTCTTCCACGCTGATCACACCTGGATAATCAGTGTACAAAGCGTTTTAATTAGACTGCGCAATACACAGAAGACAGACAGTGCCGCCGACGTGGTGACGAGCAGCGGCCACCTCACACCCACATCCACACGCACGTATTCTTTATGCAAGATCATAGTGGGCTAACGAACTCCCCTTCTGGGGGTTTAATTTCCAGCTTCTGACCTTTGGACACAAAAACCCCACGAAACCCCTCTCCAGTGAGTCATCTGCTCCGGCCAGGTTGACGTGCGCGCTGGCATCCTTCAACAGCGTGCCACGGCGACGGTGCAGACGGGACGGCGCAGCATCACGATCAGCAGAAATAATGAGGTGTACAGGATCAATGCTGGGCTGAAAAATTCACCAATATGCTCTAATTGCAGAACTGCCCCCAGACGTGGCCCCGCGTTGTGCTCGTCGCCGGTCAGCAAACGTCCCCGCGTGCAGTCAGCGCTCCTTCAGCAACGGGAGCGTGAGCTGGGAGCGCTGGCTGGCTGCACAGGAGAGCACCTTTTCTCTGTTTTAAGGCCATGTTAATTATGTAAATGACATTTAAATCCTCTTGACTCCGTGAAAAATAAAGTCACACATTCCAGATCTGCAGCCAACGACCAGAACAGCACGCTTCACCACCAACCCCTCCCAATCCCCCAAATCACACTCTCCAAGGATTTAATCCAAACGTGGGTGACCTGATTGCAGGGGGGGGCTGGGGGTCCCTGCTGCTCTGAATCGCGTGTCCTCCCCCCCGGCAGAACGCTGAGCCAGCTGCAAAATCAAGGTCAGGAATTTAAAGAGAAGAGTTAGCACTGGATTGTCTTTGGGAGGAAGCAGTTCATTTTTAAGCTACAGGAGGGCGTTTAGCCAAGCTGAATGTCTGCCCCCCCCCTTCCTCCTGCGCCGGTGGGATTCAGCAGTGACTGTGTCTGACGCTCCCTCAGCGAGGTTTTAGGCCCAAACCAGAGCCGCAGAGCCCTCGCTCGGGTGCTCCCGCGTGGCTCCGGGCAGAGGGCAGGAGCCGCGGTGACGGGGCAGCGGCCGGGCGGGGGGAGCCAGCCCGGCTGCCGGCACGGTCAGTCCCGGCGCCACGGCCCGATGCTAATTCTGCTCCGGTTCTTCGGGACTCGTGATTTTTCCAAACAGCGAACGATAAAGCTCCGTCCTGGAGAAAAGAGGAAGGAGGAGGGGGAAAAGTTACTTTTCAAGGTCAAGATGGAAGCAAGAGGCTGCCAGCAAATCCATCCATGCCTTCAAATGAATAGGCCTTGTATAATTAAAAATGCATTCAACAATCTTTATTAATAAATACAGGCAAAGGGGAGAACTTGCATAAGACCAATCACAAGCAGTGCAGAAATATGTAAATATTTCTGTGCGGCTGGATACCGTATCTCTAGAGAATGAGGTTTTCTAGAAGTTCGCCCTTTACAGACAGGCTCTTCAAGTAAAGAAACAAGATTGAATATTTTAATAGGATGTATGAGATCGCAGAGCCAGAAGGAGGGTTCAATCAGACAGTCTACGTGGGACTATAATTTAGTTTTCATACATTTGCTTGGACTTGACGATACTTGAAAACCAATGAAAATGACCCAGAAACAAGATTCCAATTAAGAGCATATATGCAGCAATTCTGATAACAGGAGCAAGTTTCTCTTTAAAAAAAAAACAACTAAGTGGGCTGGCGTTATTTATCTTCAATTTTAAAACCAAAGAAACCTGAGAAGAGAGATGGGGGAAAGGAGAGAGCGTTTTTATAAATCACGCGTTTCTGGAGATGAAGGGCAAAGCACCGGGAGAGCCTTCTTTTCTGCTTTCTAAGGCACAGCCTGTTGTGAGCAGACGGCAGGTGCGGAGCGCAGCGCTGGTTCCATGGAGGACGGGCTCTTCCCGTCGGTGCAGGTGAACGGCCACCCGGGCCACCCGGGCCATCACCAAGCGACGCCATCGCCGGGGGCCGGCAGCCCGATGCTCCGTCGGGGCCAGCGCCAGGGAACGCAGCTGCTGCGGAAGCCGGGCCAGGAAAACTGCCAGGGCAGGCAGAGAAAAGCGACTTCTCCACCGCTCAAGAATGCGTAAAACATGGCTTCCAAGGGTGAAATGCCGACCCGACAGCGATCCGGTGATTTTGGCTGCCTCCTCAATGAAGACCACAACAGGGACCACTCTCGCCTGGGGCTGCTGTGATGCCTTGCTCCTTCGCAGATCAATAAAAGATGGCAACTGGTTTGAAAACTGTCTGCTTCTTGCAGACACTTCCACTGGAGCAAGCTACCTCTCAGCCTCGTGAAAGAAGGAAATTCGGAGTTTTGAAGAGTGACGGCAGGAAAACGCCAGCCACTCATCCCAGGAAGACGAGGAACAAAGTCTCCGCTCCAGCAACGCAGGAGGCTGGACAGACGCGCATGGACCGCTGAGACCAGAAACCATTCTAATTCACAGGGCCACGTCTCTTAAATTAATTTTAATTTAGAAGCTAATTAACCAATCAGCTGCTTTACCCTCAGAAAATGAGTCTGTGGTGAGGGATGCATCTCCTTACCTAAAACGGTTGTTGACGCCGTGTTTTGTGTGCGAAGCTCAGCCGAGGCTACGAGGCTCCCGCGTTGTGAAATCAGGAGCACGCACGCAGGTTTTGGCAAGTTAAGACAAATGCAAAATCAAATCTTTTCTAGAAAACAGGACCGATACTTGGAAGCTGAAAACTTTGACACTTGAAAGGAAAAAAGGAGGAGGGAGAGGAATGCCTTACCCAAGCCTACAGCATTTTCCATCTTTCCTGACTATTAACTGATAAACATAACCCGCCTTGGCTGTTTCAGCTGAGAAATCAGACGGCAAGCGGCACCACTGCCAACAAGGACGTTGCGACTTTAGGGCTCCGTCAAGTGATCGGCAGGAAAATGCAGAGCGATGCTATTTAGCCCTCCGACAGCCACAGCCCCGCAGCCCTGCTTCGTCGGCTCGGCTCAGACCCCGTCGTTACGCTGAGTAAATGTTTCCACTCGTACTGCAATCTCGGTGAAATGCCCGGGCAGCGCGCAGCGGTTGCTGGCCGCAGCGGGGTTCACGTGGCAGGAGCAGAGAGGGAAATGCTGAAACCGGTGTTTTGACAGAAGATCATTTCACACTCAGGTGGGCAAAGCTGACAAACACTCGCAGCCTGCTCCTGTCAGGAGGCTGCGCGGCTTGGGTACTTCCAACGAAACATCACTGATCTCCTCCTTTCTCCCCGGTATACGCTGTGTTTTACATATGGCGACTTCACTGCACCGAGGAAGACAACGTCAGGCAGACGCGTGATGACACCAAACGCAGCCGCTTTGCCGGTTTCCAGCCCGCGGGTGCAGGAGCGGGAGCTGCCGAGGGCCTCAGGAAGCCGACAGCGACAGACGCCAGCCTGTTCACACCTCTGCAAAGGAGAGCCCTCCCGGCAGCCAGCACGCTCTCGCCGCTCCTCTTCTGGGGTTGTTTCCGTCTTCTCTTCCACCGCAGGGATGCTCAGGGCTCGAAGCCTTCAGCCTGTGAAGCTCCTGCAGCTCGGTGTTTTAATGCACGCGCTGGGCACGGGCACTGCCCAGACACGTTCGGCTCTCAGCTATTAAATAAGACGCAGCTCTCGCACACAGATTCACTCCCACCCCTCTGTGCTTTGCCAAGGAACAAAATGGTCTCCACATGTCCCCAGGGCTCTGTAAGCTCTCCCACAGATTTTGTCCAGCCGACCTAAACACCATTTCAGATCCGAGTCCTGACTCATCACATGGCTCTGCTGCTTGGGAGGCTCCACCACTCCCACCGCAGATGGCTCCGCTGCCCTCCGCCGAACCGCCCAGCACGGGGATGTCCCTTGTCCCGGCTATGAACCCACATTCTCCTCCGGCCACTGAGTCACTTGGGGAACACAACAGTCTGGGCTGAAGGAATCCTCTTCTGGAGCCCGTGTAAGCGCTGCCAGGGCCACAAACCCACTCGCAGGCAGACCCTGCTCAGCCTGACCACCGCACGTGCTCGCAGCAACCGCACGCAGGCCTTCTCCTGCTCCTCGTCCGCACTCTGGGGCCAGCAAGCAACAGAAACTGGTTTTGTCTTGTCCCCAGGCCTCGCTCGCAGGTAACAGGCTTCAAACCTTCCGGCTCCGCTGGCTGCTTGCCCAACACACCTCACAGGCATTTTGCAAAATTCAAAGGGGACTTGCTCCCAGACATCACCTCCACTGCACCGAGAAGGTCCCATCTGCAGTTTCTCTACATACACCCTTCACCTCTTCTAGATTAATTCGATTTTTTTTTTTTTTACAGTCCTCAATAATGCAAGGATGTTCAGAAACAATGTGCACACTCTGGGGAACCAGAGTAGCCACAGACAGCAAGCGCTTCTGTGTTTTCCCGGTGAGCAGCCAAAAGCCAAAAGTAATGCTTCTTCGCAGCCTGCCGTGGCCTTTCCCACTGGTGGAGAACCAGTCTCCTCAGGCTTTTGCCCTCAGTTTTGGTTTTTGATAGTCTTCTGATGGGTAAAAGTGTTCCAGGATCAATGCCGAGTTTGCTCCAATCCTACCGATTTTAAACAAATTGTCATTTTTCAAGCAAGCAGGGCCCAGGGAGACTTCAAGCAAGAGTTTGTTTTCCCCGGCAGAGGAACGTTGCCAGCACTGACAGACCCCAGCGCTCGCGCCCCAGCTCTCCCGGGTGCAAAGCGGGGCTGCACCCGCAGCCGCGGGCAGGCAGAGCCTGCAGCGCCCAGCCCAGCGTCCCCCAGCCCCATCCTGCCCGGCACGCCGCTGGCAGCTGCTGCTGAAGCAAGAATTCGAGCGGAGCTGTCTGGGTAATAAACGTGGGTAGACAAACCGGCAGAGAGCGACGGGAGAAAGAGGGAAATCAGGTAACCCCACCACACCCGAAACAGAACAAATATTTTACCCTACCAAAAAAAAAATAATAACCCAACCTCTTTTTTTCTTCCCTCTTCTCATCATCTAGGCTACCTTTCTTCTACAGCATCTCCCCTCAGCAGGATTTAACCATGCAGAGAGTAAAACTCATCAATCCTCCAGGTTTAACCTTGTCTCTGTTTCAATTCACCAGGGTAAGTGTGGATTTTAATACTTTCAGCCCCCTTAAGGCTACGCATAATGAACTTGGATTTTGGTTAAAAAAATATAAAATTTCTCTCCTCCACTCCCATATATTAAACATCAGACTTGAGCCACCGAGTTGAAACAGCCTACCCCACCGCAAGTCCCCCGGATGAAGGAAAGGTGACTTTAGCACAAAGAGCTGCTGGTCGTAGCAACGTGCTGAGGAACAACCTATGCGAGTAATTAACAGTACTTACACCTGAGGTAGGGAGTGTGGAAGAAGCAGGTCGATACAGGGGTCTTCCTCGAATTAAAATTTAACTTACCCTTTATTGCAACCTACAAAAGCAAGTAATGAGCACTAACATTTTTATTTCTTTTAAACTGTCATTTAGGCTGTAGAGGGGATAATTACCTATTTCCACTGTAGTAAGGTTTTATCACCCTTAGTGAGGCATTTTCTAATTTAATATTTTTACTATATTATCATAAAACCTGTTTCTGGAAAAAATGATCACGGACCACACAGCCATTTGCCATAAAACATGTGTGTGTAGGTACCTTGGCTTAATTATTTATGCATTTCTTCTGAGCCGACTCGGGAGGCAGCGGACGACGCAGGTGCTCGCCGCACCGGGAGCGCTGCGCCCAGGCACCCGCCCCTTCCCGGCTCCAGGGCCCGCTCCACAGGCACCTAAAGTTCGCAGAGCCCCTTCTTCCCACGTCCCAGCAGCCTGGGGATACGCGGGGGGGCGGTTTCCTCCGCTCCCCGTGCCACGGCGCAGCCAGAAGAATCCTGGCTTCGGTGCCATTTGTGGCACGGCGGGTTTCGTGGGCAGAGCGATGCAGGGATGCCCCGTGCCAGCCAGGCTGCGGGCCCCGGGCAGGGCATCCCGCGCCAGCCCCGCGCCAGCAGCTCGGCTGCCTTCCCACTCGCAGCTCAACACGTGCAGGGCCTTGGCACGGCCACGGCGTCGCTCCCGGCCGCGACGCGGGCTCTGCAGGCACAGCAGCCGGCTGCGCAGAGCAGAGGTGCCAAGGGCCGGCTCGCCCCGAGCCCGGGGTGCAGCCCCCGCTCCACGGCAGTGCAGAGATGCTGACCGGCTTCCCCACCACGCAAACTGGTGATCTCATGTCCACGGCAGTATTTAAAAAAATAAATAAAATTAACGGCTCCTTCAGACAGTGAGCTTTGTATGCTAATTTACCACCCTCCAAATCCCAGGTATTGCTACTACACACATTTTACAGGCAAAATCCTTGCAACAGAGAGCAAGGAAAGACACACAGAGGGCAGGAGTGGGCTGGGTGAACAGTAACAGCAACAGCACATCTGATAAATCTCCAAAGCATCAAAATACAAATCATAAAAACTGTTAACAGTTCTCCAGTAACCTACTTTGCCCATCTGCAGTAGCACTGTTCCACCAAGCATACAAAGGGGAAACCAAATACACACCTGCACATGGGAGGGGAGACCAGCTAATGCTGTACTATTTTGTGTAATTATAGTTATGTGACTTCTTTTTTTAAAATATAGTTCTCTAAACTAGCAGAAGAACAATATTAAGGGGGAAAATACAGTTTCTGGTGGTTTTTATTCTGAGTGCTATTAATATAGCGATACTGCACAAGTCACTGCTGTGCTGTTTTAATAAAAATACCCTCCAACAAATTTCTCTACCTTTTCCCATGTACCTTTTACTTCTCTTCTTCTTCTTCAAAAAAAAAAAGATAATTTAGAATATGCCCCAAGCAGTACTGAAATAACTATACCTACCCCATTCCTACTGACATCCTCCATTGGGAACAATGAATTTTTAATTCACCAAAACTGGAAAAGATAGAGCATGAACACCCACGAAGAAAGGGAGGATGAAAAACACACACCTCCTGATGAAACCCGAAGCTGGCTGTGGAACGGATGGCTGGCCATTTTCTTGGAAAACTTTCTGTCTGTATCCTAAGAAACCTTTTGCCCAGCAGTGTGAAATTCAGATTACTAGGTGCCCAGCAAGCAGAGCAGGTACCCAGGAAGATAAAACAAGTTGATGCCCTTTATTTCTCAATTCCTAGTCAAAGCTATTGCCCTAAAGCAGCGCGTGGGGCGTGGGATTTGGCTCTGCATCCGCACACCTTCCAAAGCGCGCTCCCCACTCGGGTATTTCTACAGCGACAAAGCCACGCTACGGTCGACGACGCGGAGCGGAACAACCAGCCGCAGTCATCACAGCGGAATTAAAACGCGCATGCCTCTTCAAGCGTGGGGTCTGAAGCGCAGAGCGGGCGGCGTGGGCGGCGTGGGCAGCGTGGGCAGGCCCACGAGATGGCACTCTCTCACTCGCTTCCACCGCGGCCCAAAACCGGAGCGCGCAGCTCCGGCTATAAATTACGCAGCCAGACGGCTCTCATCACCGCGCCCGGCGCTTGAAGGAGATTCTGAAAGGTCTGCTGCAATTCCCTCTCGCTCAGGCAGGTCAGGATTGGGTCCTTCAAGTCTGTGCAAATGCTTTTAGCCCCACGGCTTTAAATTATGAAAGGTGACATGTGACCTCTGGTTTGTCTCATGAGACCAGGCACAAGATTTATAAATATTTCAGAAAGCTGGTTCTTGCCCGAAACAAAGGGACTCTGGGCATTTTGCGAGGCTGGATCTGGGGATGGGGAGCGGGAGGACAGCAGAGGGACACAGAAGGGCTGCTGCTCAAGGTGCTGCCCCAGGCTTAGCCAGACCCGGGGTTCACACCTGCCACCTCTGTCACCAATTCTGAACATTTCCCCCTTACACCAGCGTGCAGCCACCTGTGTATTCACCAGCCTTGAGCTCAGGACAGCATTAATGGGAGCAGAGATGGAACCCTCTCTCCTCCTGACTTTGGTCCCAATAGCATTCACATTTTTGTAGGAGCTTTTACAGCACGAAGCATAAAAGATGTGGACAAGTGGCTGGAGAAGCAGCAAAACACAGGGCGGTTCAGAAACCTCCAGCTTGCTCTGCCGGCATGCTTTCCAGAAGCTTTAATTTCCCCATGAAATCCATAAAATGATGCTTTCTCTGTCTCTGTTTTCAAACAGGTATTTGAGCAGTGCAGCCACTGTAATGCTGGATGCGAAGCGCCCCGCGCAGATGTGCACACAGGCGCACGGAGGGGACCATTCTTTGTGTACCTTAACATCCCATATTGCTAGGATGATTTCCCTCTTTCACAGCTTGCCTGTTTTATAACAGATTTGATTCAGGAGAAGACAAATTGTCTCACAAAGGAAGGACGACAAATCATCTTGCAGCTCTTAACAGGTTATTTTTTTCCCCCTTTAAAAAGGAAATTTCCATAACAGAGGCGTCTGTCTTCTTACTAGGGATGTCAAACATCAAATGTTGGGACACGATGATTTCAGCCCATTGGCACTAACCAGGGTCACGTACACCACTCCAGTACCACCAGCTTCACAACATACAAAAACTGCTTGTTCAAATACCAGCCCTTCTAACTACTACTGTTAAAAGCAATACGGAATGCTTAACTGCATCTGCATGAGATGCCCTCTAAGGCCAAGTCAAAGGTTAGGGGGATATAATCCACCAAACAAAACGACACACAAAGGGCAGAATGATGCTAAAGCCACGGTGCCTCGGGACCAACAGCCAAGCCAAGAAGGTTTAGTTTCACAGGAGCACACGTGGTTTTTCCTCGGATCCCAGTAGAGCTCAGGTCTACGGCTCCCGCCCAGGTTCCCGAACGGGCCGGCTCAGGGTGTGCAGCAGGCTACACATCACCTCCCCAAGAGAGTCCACACAGCTCCCTGCAGGACCCAAGAGCGTCCCTGCCACCCCTGGGGGCTATTTCCAAGGCCCCAGAGCCCCGGCGGGCAGCTTCTCCTCCACCCGCAGCCTCATGCCAGAAACGCCCGTTCTCCCTAAAACGTCAGAGCGCTGCACTCCACGAGAGATCGCCCTCCCTTTGTTCCCCCAAACAAAGCCAACACAAAGCAGTACAACCTCTCTTCCAGGCTGTCTCTAGACAAACTTCGAACACTTTTTCTCACACCGACACAGTCACCCGAGGTTTGTGCCACGCAGCACGGAAGCCGCTGTTCAGTTGTGCCAGAAAGAAGGGCTTTGCCTCCTTTCAGGGACTTCTGTCGTGGTGAACGCACTGGATTGACAATCGCAGAGCCCAAATTCCTCCGTTAATCTAGTCTCATGGTGTTTTAATATCCAAAGTACAAAGTGAGCCAAGTTAAAGGCTGGTATCTCACCAACTTTTAAATTATTATTTTTTTAATATTAAACTCGCATGTCATATAAATAAATTAATCTTTTAATACCAGGATTTCCTACTACGTACGCCCCTCTGCTTGCAGCAAGACACACTGTGACAAAGCAACCGCACTAAGTCCAAGAGTGAGAATGCTGACTGGGAAAACACGCGATGCCCTGGCTGAATCCAAGGGAAACGCTCTAATCCAGACCCCACTAGCAGCTGGATAATCTTTGTCCTAATTCAGCTTCCCAGCAGGCACTGGTCTGCTTGTGCAAGAACAAGAGTGGGCTGGATGCTCTTCTACCAAGCATGACCTGAGGCAAATGGGACTGTGGGGTCATGGGCTTAATTTCTTGCACTTGGTGGTGGGATTCCAGGCAGTGATTCCTGCTCTGAGCCCAGCTCTGCTGCCTGGCAAGGCTGCACGTCCAAAGTCAAATGCAAAATGTACCACCACAGGTGTGGAGAGACTGTACATATACGGATGTACGTGTATGCAGGCCCCTACACTAGAGCAGGGTGCGCTGGAACTTGACCATATGCTTTAAAAAAGAAAAAAAAAGTAGAGGAACTGCGCCGTGACCAGCCCTACAACGCATGGGCGGTACACAGGAGCAGGAAGAATGGAGCCACAACGCGGACACGCAGCCCCAGCTTGAAGCCCCAGTTGCCCGGGGTTGCTACAAACCAGGGACATGACAGTAAGGTAACATGACCACAGGCAAACAGGTTATCTGGCTAAACTAACACCATCAGCTGGTGGTGTGCGATCCATACTGCCCAAAGGCAGGGACCAGTTAGTCACTAACTGGTGACAATCACAACATTGTGAGGTCTGAGAAGAGCAGGGGAAATTGCCCCAGATCCTGGAAAGGATTCTGTGCCTCATGTTGTGGCTGGAACTGCATCTTCTTCCCTCGAATCTGGCTTCTAACAGATGCAAAGTCTTCCTCCATAGTGAAGAACTATTAGCCGAGGTAAAAAGCAACCTATCTAAAAGTCAATATATTCTCCCCCACCTTTACGCGGTTGCAACTCCCTCTTTTGAGTTTCAGCTTGCACTTGAGAACATGTCTCTTTTGTCCTGGCTGACTTTACTGCAGAAAAGCCTCCTTTTGCCTCCTGTTTCTGCACTGGGTGCCATCTTTAATGATGATGTATGGGTGTCCTTTTCCTCAGCAGCGCTGTGGGGAGGGGGTCAAACATGTGACACCGCCAGCATGTGTATCAACAGCAAATTATAAACCGTGTCAATCCAAGTTAATGCAAAGCTGTAATCCTCTTCAACAAGAGATCAAATCAGTGCCATGAGTTATGTTCATTCTGTAATCTGATAAGAAATAGAGTGAGCCTCTAATAAAAGAGTAATGAGAGCCCTTAATGATGCTGTTAAAAGGTAGCGCCAGTTAAAATATTGCTGTTGTTCCAGCTGATTAGATCACTGTTGCATATTTGCACAATCTTGTTTTACCTGTCAGAATAACCTGAGTTGTCTTGGGAGATAAAGGTGCTTGGACCAAACATCTGTGTCCTTAAAGAACGTGTCTCCTGCAAGTTACTGTCCTCCAGAGGTGAAATAATGATGTTCATCAAACTTGGCAGTAATTTGATATTATACCTTTTTTAAAGTGTCTGTGTTTAGTCTCTGTTCCACACGCACACGTACAGTGCAGAGATCTGAAGATCCATATATCAAAGCTGACAGAGAGATATAAAAAAATCAAAGTCCACACACAGCTCTTCCCAGGAACACAGACTTTACCTGACCTTGCCACACCTAGGCTGTTTACAGGATCCACTCGTGCAGATACAGCAACCCTGCACATACTGGAAATGTGCTTACTCGTCTATGGACCCGCAGGCCTTCAGTGGGAATCTCTAGCCTCAGTTTGCCCATACAGAAATATAACTACCTAGCACAGGAGCTTTCTGGGAGTGCACAGATGTCTGATCTCCTAAAACCATGAGGCTGTTCAGAGCTCCACCAGCTGAAGGTGACTGCACAGAGGATCTGGGTTCAGCTCCAGTTCCAGCCCAGACCTGCTGTGTCACCTTTGGCAAGTCACTGCGACTCCCGAGTCACGGATTTTTGGACCCGAATGCCTTTGGAGATATGGGCTATCATTTCCCTGTGCCTCATTTCCCAAAGTGTAAACCACAGAAGACTGGCATCTTCCCAACTCTGTTGCACACGGTGGTACTGAAGGATGATTCTATTAAAGGCTGCACTACGCTAGATACTGGAGCAACGGTCTCAGTGAAGTACCCTAGGTCACGAAGATGGGAAAAGCGTATTTCAAGGGAAGTCCAAGAAGTGGCACCCACATGATGCCACCCTCAAACCCAGGTGAAATCACAACCAGAGAGAGATCAGCCTTGTTCAAATCCTGGGTAATTGCTGCCCAAGACAGCTACCCTCTCTCCTGGACAGCCACCACAGCGCAATTACATTCAAGCTTCTGCCTTCAGGTTCCTTGTCTTAGGGCAGGCCCATTTACATAGCAATGACCTTGGACCGATCAGAAAAACCTTGGCCCAAGAGTACTATAAATGTATCTAAGTCTATAAACATATACCCCAAGACAACCATAAAAATCACTTTCCAGTGTATGTTTTAAAATACTACCAAAGAGGGGTTAAAACAGAGGAGGGCTCCAGGCCACCAGTGTCCCACACATTACAACATAATATATGTGAGCACAAGGTTAAACAGCCATGCCCATGCGTAGGGTGCATGAAAAACTGGCAAGTGGAAGATTAATTGCCTGCACGAACGCTATTATTCCATCCAGCAGCAAGAAGAAGAAAGAAAGTGGCAGTGATGTTGACAAAGGCAGTTATTATACTTGCATGTTTCTTTTCTCAAATTCAGGCTGTAAAACAGTTCTGGAGTGACTGTTCATCCCCTCCCCAAGCAGCACTCGGGCTGTTTCTCCTCACACGCGTTTGCTCTTTGTTTCCCCAGCCCGCAGCAGTGCAAGCGATAAACTTGACGTGCCAGATCCCTAGAAGTCCTGGGTGTCCCACAGCCGTGACACCACCGCACAGCGACCTCCAGGTGAGTGCCAGCAGTTCATCACACTACTTTAAGGTGTCTCTGCACAGCCAGAGTAGTGTAAAATGGCCTAAATGCACAGGAGAATCAGGCCCCAAATGTATTCCTAGGCTGCATTAGCTAATTAAATACACAGAAAACAGCAAGGTATTACAGTGTTACACAGACTCGTGCCCTCAAAAGCACTTACAGCACTCAAAGTCACAGATAACTCCCCTCTGCTGCTGCCCCAGCTACGAAGGGCTTGTGCAGTTCATCACGGGGAGTGAGGACGTGGTACAGCCGAAGCAGAACCAGAATTACACCACCACCTGCACGCCCCGGGTTCTACGCCATCCCCCCAAGGCTTCTGCCCATCCACATCTGCACATACGTATTTATTTACTGGCATTTTCCAGGTATCTACCTGCCACTGTAGCCACTGGTAGAAATTCAGGAGAATGTTCTGCCAGCTCTGGTTCTACAACCCCTTTTTATACACAGCTCACTGACACTTTACAATTTCTCACACTACAACGCAGAGCGCCTCATTGTTCAGATGTGTATTTATTTTGGGGTCATGCCTTTTAAGTGCCTGACCAGGAAAAAAAAAAAAAAAAGGCTCAGAGCATGATCACATCACTGTGAAGTGTATACTTGCATTTTCAATCTAGTAATTCACACTTGCAAACAATAAAATTACCTTCTTCTGTCACAAAGGAAAGCTGTTATCATTGCTGCTTCCCTCTCATGCGTACAGGCCTGGTCCTTTCTTGTAAATTCACCTGCAGTTTAAAGCAGCTGCTGAATTCTTCTGGCCTTGTCCGGTACGGCTGTGTGCTGCTACAGAGGTATTATGGCCCATGGCAAGTGCAGGGGCATTTTAAACAGAGATGTGAAGTGACCCCTAGAGAGTGGCTATGATTTAAAAAAAAAAAAAATGACTGATAGCAGCAGATATCTTCATTTTGGGAGAGCTGAACCAAAACACCTACAGAGGTCTGATTTTCAGACACCGGCCACTCCAGTGTTTTGAATATGTTTTATGTCTGGATGCAAACAGAAATGGTGTAAATTAAGGAGCAGAGGAAGGAAGCTAAGCTAAGCAGCGGCCAGGTTTTCAGTGTGCAAAGCACGAATGCCCACCCAAATGTCGAAGGGCTGCTGCAAAGAGGAAGCAAGAATCTGTTCCTAAAGCCCACACTGAACAGGACAAGAAATAACAGGGCTAAATTACAGCAGAGAGAAATTTAAACTCAACATTAGGACTAAACAACGCCAAAGCACATCCCGTGGGGAGGAAGGTGCAGAGAAACTGTTTCAGGAGGACTGCACTGCTGCAATGGGCAAAGGTAAGACATATTCTTTGCATTACAGGCAACCAGCAGGCATTCCGGCAAACAGTGAGGAAAGCTTAAGGCTTCTGTTTGTCTATCTGTCTCCTGTCTGAAAGAAAAGCTCTCCTATGTATGTGAAAAAATGAAATGCTACTACTACTATTACTGAACCACTGTTTTTCACAGGCACTTCCCAACAGCAGACCTCTGTTGCACAGAAGGGGAATCAGAGTCACAGCAACACAGAGCGCCCTGCTCAAGGTCATCCACGAAGCCACCGGCAGAACGAGGAACAAGACCTGCCCAGCCTGATTCGGCACTGCCCCATCCACGTCCAGGGTTTGCCTGAAAGCCTGATCTTGGCCGCATGGGATACAGCTGCCCACATGGCATGACCCTCAGGCACGCTCGCTGGTGTGCAAACGCATCAACCAGAGTCTCACTCTAGACGGCTAAACCAACATCAGGAGATAAGTGACTAAAGCGCCATTAACAGAAAGCATGGCGGGCCTCCAAAGTGACTAATAAACTTAATGTAAGAAATAAGTTCCCGCAGTCAGATAATCAGCAGCAGCAGCTGCTGCCACACTGCTGCCACCAAAGAATCCGTAAAACATGCAAGCGATGTAATAACCCGCTCAATGTGGAGAGAACCCCCAGGAGACATTTTCAGTAAACCAAATGTCAAACACTCTGTCCCCTACCACAATGACAACCATCTCGACCCAGCATAACGTAGATAGCATCCTATTAGCTGTAACAGCTTCTGAGGGTCAGCCAGACCCTGTGCAGTCTGTGGTGGACTCACGGTGTCTCCCGAGAAGCAACGGGAGAAGGGTTATGAAGATGGCAGCCAGATGAAGCGGAGCGGAGGCCCAGGAAGGCTATTGCGCAGATCGACTCCCTGCCCCAGCCGTTTCGACGCACTGCACTCTCGCACTGACTTGCTGGAGGATTTCGGCTTACAGAATGCATTTTCCATGCAACTTTTGGAACACAAGTGAGTGTGGTGGGCTGTGAAGGAGGAGGCAATGTCATCTCCGGGGACAGCAAACACACTGTAACTCCTAGATCACTGGGATCAGGATCACTATTTTTTTCCACCTTCCTCCCCTTCACGCATAGCCCAGGCGAGCTGAGCTTGCTTTCATTCTGGGGACAGAGCCGGAGTCTATATGCCTGCCTAACCTGTAGGACAGTGCAGAAGGTATTCTACACAAAAAATGACAGACTCTAACCTCATTCAAAATTCTCAACGCATAACTAGTAACCAGTCAACTGGACATAATACTAAGACAGAGAAATACTAGAGTCATGCGTATTATTAATGCATGTGGTGTGAACTGGTTTTTCCTAAACACACACGTCACCTGCTGATTACCCTCAGACAAAAAGCTGTGGGGAACGAGCAGCACACCCCAGAACCATTTCTGCAGGACGGTACGACTTTGCTAGGAACGTGTATCTCTCCTGCCCCATGTGTGATTTGGGGCTATCCCAAACAGCACAGGCACCAGTTCCATACAGGTAAGGAGCTCCTTGACAGCTGGGAAGCACCGGTAGCTGCCAGCTCAGGCCCTGCATATCAGAAACAAAAATGCACTTGATTTATTTGGCAGATAAACAAAAGTGTCCATGTCTAATCTCACAGTGCCCAAGCCACTTCTGTCCTTCTCTTCCCGTGATCCAGGTAAGGGGGTGGAAGAACTGACCACCTCATATGGATGGAGGCATAGCTTTCGCCCTGCACTTCCGGCACATTTCTTTTTGTGGTGAGAGGACCTAGACAATATTCAGAAATCAGAGCAGTTTCCTCACTTGAGAAGAAAAGAAAAAAAGAGTGAAGAAACCATGAGAAAGATGCGTGATGAAACAGCACAGGTCTTGTTATGGACACAAAATGCCTTAATGCCAGCTTATTGGAGAGCTCTCATCCAGAAGTCTGCGCAGTACCCTGAAAGGCAACAGTCTAAGAACAGCAGGTATTTGGTTTCCATTTTGCAAACAGACAAATGACATCGCTCTCTCTCACAAAGCACAAACATGTTCCACAACCCAGGGGAAAGATGTTTCTCAAGCCTTCTACATCCATTCACTGGAAAAATTATTCCACCTCCTGCCCACAAAAAGCTCAGCATTTCCAGATTTAGTTTAACAACATAATACTTAATAAATATGTAACTGAAATGTGGGTGTATATGTAGTAAAACTATCTAGTAGCTATGGACAAAACTTCATTGATGTTTTCTTTACTAATGAGCACACTAAAACATTATAGTCTTCCAATAAAATTCTTCACTCTTTAAATAGACATAAACACAAGCAACATTTAGGTCTTGAATGAATCTTGACTGAACTATTCCAGTTATTAACTGGCCCAAGAAAGTGCACACTAAACAGAATTTAAAACAGTTGTCATTTCTGTTCAAAGCCACGTTCTTTGTAAGTTTCGATTACACCTGAAGACATCAGATAACTCAGTTCTCTATTTCCAAAATAATTCCATAAAACTAGAAGATTTCAAAACTGGAGGAGTTTTAAAGCAGGAATCAAAATGTAGGTACCAAGATTTATGAAAATTTCTTGTCTGGTGTCACAGTAATTACAGAGCGAAAGCTCAGCCAGACTGCCTGGACAGATGTGACCAAGACACCCAGGCTATGATGCCAGTGACAAATGGTTAACTGATAAGAAGAAATGGAGGGGGCGACAGACTGAAGAACAGGTCAATATCACGCTGTCATGAAGCCATTTGAGAAACATAATTAATCTATTACTCACCTGGCATCATCATTCATTGTACAGTGGTCAATAGGTGCCATGAAGCTCACCAGCTTGCTATGGACATGATACCTGAATAGCGCAGGAAACAAGCAGGCAGCACGTTAGTAACTATTAATGAGAAGGAAATGGTGCTGCTTGAACACAAACATTAGCAGTCCCTGAAATGCAAAGCACTGGCTTTCCTGGTGGCTGATATCTAATGAGTCACTAGTTGTAGCTGGCAATTCCCCCTCCCTTCCCTCCTCCTCCTGTCTTATAACACGGACAGAAGAATAATCAGATGATACAATGAACTGAATAGCAAGCAAATCCTTTGTTATCACAGCTAGAAAGAGCACATACAGCTTCCACTAATTGTGTGCGAGTACCTAATCAGACTCTGCAACAGACAACCCTGGACAGTCAGAGACAGAGAAACAAGAACTCGTTTCCAGCCTTCGGTTCAGCTGGTGTCTTAATCACCTTCTGGAATTTGTGCCCAAAGAGCCCACTGCAGGCTGCAGAAGCATCAGACCTTCTCAAGCATCCATCTGCTATCACTTTTTCCTTGCTCTGTGGTATCTAGGGCTGTACAGGATAGCAAAATCCCACTCTGCTAGCCATACCCATAGTTGGAAAGTCTCACCCTGAATAATTAAAGACCTGTGCAGAGGAGAGATGGCTCATGTCCAAGGTGATGCAGTGCTGCATCTCACAGCTTCTGATCCACCAAAATATTTCTGCACGCTGTACTGCACCTCCAGATATGGGATCCCCTTCCCGCTTTCCACACTGGGCTAGAAACCTGCAGTAGCTTTTCGAGACTTACACTCAAGGACTTGACATACAAAATTTATCTAGAGTACTGAAAAACCCTGAATGAAAGGTGGCTTTAAACCCTAGTGTCTAAGGGCAGGGGATTCCAAACCGATGGCTTTTGGTGTACACTACCATGCTCCCTACCCAAGTCTGAAATGTTTTATCCAAGCTGCTGCTATTTTTAGAGCTTGACAAATAGCAGGCAAAAGGATTCACAAGCATTTGCCCAGAATCACCTTTCCACTCTGTCACCTCTGCACTCCCTTTTGTTTGCCTACGCAGGAACATTCCCTCAAGGGGATTTTTAGCTCACAAGACTATTTCAGAATGGCTCCTCAGGCACAGCACACGCTCACCCTTACGCAAGGGCTTCTCCGCACAATCGAGTCTTTGTCACTCGTAATGGAAGCAACTGCCCTGGTCTAACGCTGTAACGAAGGCGTCAGGGAACAGACACAGCCGTGCAGGGCGACTGCTGCAACAAACTACAGGTCAACAGCGTGGACTATGAAACAGTTCGCTTATGAGACGTTAACAACTGATGGATTCACACAGAGCAAAGCCTACACAGGGACAGTCTGCCTAGTGGCGAGGGGAATGAGCGATTCTGATAAATTCTCTGACACCAGTTGTTTGTCCAGAACTAATTACTGTCACATTTTTTAAATCAGGACTTTAAAAATCCCGGTCTAGCAGAAACAAAATATTTAATTTCATTCACAGAAAGACATTCCATGTTGCCGCAGCACAGGACCAGAATTCACTGACACGAAAAACGGGTGTGCACACATCACCCCTCCACTTCCACCTCAAGGAAAGGCGTGTCCTAGTGAGGGACGGCAGAGTTCTAGGCACCAGGTTTCCTAAGCTTGACTGCGGAGTTTTAGGATGAGCATACCTCCCCTCTTCGTGCCCCAATTTCCCTGTCTATGAAGGGGACAGGTACTCATGTGAAGCGCAAGCTCAGCTGCTTTTGAAAGCACTTGAAGATCCTCAGACCCTACAATAAACAGCACATTTCATCCAACCATGCGGTAACACTGCAGGTCTAATAAAAAGGAGTAATTACGGAGACAGATGAAACTTAGTATGTGATAGTTCGCTTTCCAGGATCTCAGAGTCCTTCATGAAAACAAATCTAAGCACTGCTGCCCCAGTTTTAGAGAAGGAAACAGAAGAACAGAGGATAAGTGCTCTGCTTGGGGTGATCCTGGGTCTCTCAGTGGAAGAACCAACTATTATAAAACACCCATTTGGGCTCTGCTGGACTATACTGGAAAGATGATGGAGCTTAACTGCATGTTAATCCTAAACACAATGACATTCTTTTCTTTTATTGATATTTTCCCTGCTGGGTAGTGCAACTTTTATTTAAAGAAGAAAACAAGGCACCTAAGATCTAAGAGGCAATTGACTTGGCGAGATAGCTGATCTCTCAGGAATGCTGAAGCACACACAACGAGAGACTTCCCCATTATTCCTGGAGGTTTACGAGTCTGACTCCGTTGTGTGATGTTGTCAGTAGTTTTGACTGAATCATGAATATATCCAATTATATGTGATGCTGACAGAAAAGAATATTGATAGTCAATAATTATAGGCTTTTCAGGCCAACAAAGTAGCTCTTCCCTCTTTTAATAAATTATCTTATGACATCTATCTTAAAAATTGCTATGCCAGGCCTGACCCAGACTGACTCCACTGACTTTCTATCAGATGCCATCTAAACTCACGATTTATAGTTTACTCACAAAAGGACGGTTAATGTTGCAGATTTTTCAGGAAGCAGTGCAGCTTTTCAGCATGCCTCCCTGCCACAAACACCTCCTCCACTACAAATCATGCAGTCATGCTAATCTCAGGGAGACTAATATATCTGCTCTGCAAAGGGGAAAAAAACCCTGTCCTCTCCAGACTGCTTCTCTTTCTACCACGTGGAAGCTTCTTCCACTGGAAACTCAACAGGAGAGATCAACCCAAATTAGTGATCCGGGAGTCAGGATATGAAAGCTTTGAAGCTAAAGAAAGCTGTGATGGGACTTGCAAAAATAAAGAGAGATTTGACACCAAATTCCAGCTGGCAGCCAGTGGCAAACAGACATCTACCTCACTGAGGCATTTCTGTACGTCTTCCCCTGGAGCTGCTATCCACGTTTTAGTCAGCTAAATATATATTGCACAAGAGGTGCTACTGGCTTTCACTGGAAATTATGGCCCCAAATCGCTTAGGGACATTTGAACACCTCTCTCCAGTGTTTTCTGAGACCAATGAACATCTGGCGAAGACTGATCTGGGCAATGCCCACAGGCTGCATCTAACCAAGCCCTTGTTCTAGGCTCAAAAACATTAAGATTCCCCAGTGGACGCCCCAGAGCAAGGCATCTTGCCCTAAAAGGCATGAATAAGCCTGCCAATGCACCCCAGAGCCAACCCAGCACGGTCAGACTTTATTCGGCAAAATCCGAACTTCTGTTTGCTTGCAGAAGCTGTCACCCACCGGATTCTCCTTCCTTTACTGGCTTTTCTGTCCACTTTCTTCTTTATTTTGCTGCGTAACTTCTGGATGGCCAGCCACTGCCTGAGGAATGCAAAACGACAGTGACACAGTTTTTAGAACCACTTGGCAAACGAGCCTTAGGTACACCGGGGCCTGAGGCCCTTCCCAGCCCTTCCACCTGTCTCGTTTACACAAGTGATCAGGACCGCAGGAAAACAAGTATGAAACCTGAAGTGCCCGTGGTGCTGCTTCACTCCGTGACCACGGCATTTAAACAACGGACATTTCTCCTGGCTCCAGCCACAACGGGGCACGCAGACCAGACCTGCGGATCCCGATGAGCAGTCACTGTTGAGCGAGAATATTCTACCCGCAGGGCAACCCACGGAGGCCACAAGCTTGGCTCCATTTTTCATTCTTTCTTGATTATTGAGTATTTTTAAGAATCTTTAGAATTCAAAATACAATCCTTACAAAATATAAATGCTAAAATCTGTAAAAAAAAAGTCTCTACAGGTACAGCGTTTTTTGTTTCAGCCTTGATTACTAGAACGACTTCTGTTTTGCATATAGAAAGCTCGTGACACAATAGCTGGTCTGCTGCATCCTCAACTGATTCTTTAAGTGAGATGGGTTATGCTAACTTCATGAACAGAGTTACCACGATGCAGCAGATGCTCTGAATTTATTTCCTCCCTCAGTTTTGCAAAATATATTGAAAATGATAAATAAGTATTTCTCCCCACCATCTCTAACTTAAACCCAGCAAATCTAGCAAGAAGCCCTATGTAATGCTCCAACTATTACTACACAAAGCTACAAAAGAAATCAAAGCAATAAACACTTTCAGAACGTGCTGACTGATCCCCAACTGTATTTAGAAGGGAGAGCTCAACTCCTCAAACAGAACTTCATCAAGTCAATAAAGTTTTCAGCAAGGGAAAACTTCTAGTAGTTATAAACATTTTTTTACAAAAACGAGCGTCATCTTACCTGATTTATACAATGAAAACTCGACATCAGGGAAAAAAATCTAGCAAAATCCAATTACTGCAATCTTAATATAATCTTAATTACTGTAATCTATTTTATTGTAAAGTCAGATAAATGTACAATGTAATCACCACTTAAATGTAATTTTGTCTATATCATGTTAAATTATAGTGAATAGCTTTCCATAATATTCCAGACATACACAAAATAAATCTGACACATTGCACTAAAATTTGGGTAATATTTTTCAAGGATAAAAGTTATTTCACCATCACAAAATTTCCTAATGCATTTTCTCCTGCTCCCCATACACACAGCCCACAGTACTTTTTCAGCAGAGAGCCCTACTCCAGCATTTTCAACCTCCCTCTGCTTTTACACTTTCCTAAACCATAGCCCATGGCTATTTAAATGTACACTGTTCATTAAGTGGTATTTGGAAGATTCTTTATTTTCTAACTGTAGAATTAAACAGAGATATAAGCGCTTCCCTGCATGGAATCATATTTCACTTCTGCATGCACGAAACATTCCCTGATATTGTTTTAATTGTATAGTATCTTCTCTTACAGCAGGGAGAGAGCATACACAGGAACTGCTTTAACAGATCTCACGACAGAGGGTTTGCTCCTCTAAAACAATGACGAAGCAGAGCTCATCGTGAGAAAAGGCCAAATTTCAGCAGCGGGCAGTCACTTTGTCTAGGTCCCCCTTGCTAGGGTCAGTTCAGTCACCCCTCTAAGTATTCCCTCCGTGCTGCATGAACCACTGAGAGTTAGAAATCTCCAAAGTCTGAAACAAGCCTTTTACAACTGGAAAGTATCCTCAGGGGATCACAGACAAACCAGGGCACAGCTTAACGGCTGGCAAACTCAGAGTCAGTCAATGTGATCCATAATGAAGGAGTATGTTACACAGGATGGCTTTCCTGACTAATGTTCTACTGTTTTATTAATTTGTTATGCAGTCTCTTACATCCAGATGCTTTCTCCAGAGTAATTAAAAATTCTGCCCTCTACAATGACCTGGACTGAAAGCCGACAAGCAGTTTTGCACTTCTGGACTGGTGAAGCTAGTGATGGTACAGACAACTTCCTACTTACCTGCCCATTGCCACCTGGTCATTGGGGTCCCATGAAGTGGTTTTACGTTCTATGAGTTCTCGAAGGAGCTAGAAGAAAGACAACAATTCCATTTAAAAGCACAGTAAAGACATGTTAATGCAAACAGGCTCACAGGTTTCTCAGAAGACTTAAGAAATTAGCTGCCAAGTTCCCAAGGCAACCTGTACACCTTATTTCTTGAAACCTCCTAGAAAAAACCAAGCCAAGAACCAAAGCTTTTTAACATTCCGTCAGCACGAAGGAGTTTCCCAAGGGAAATAGCTGATGGCTCTGACAAGGTCCAAGCAAGGAAGCAAAACCCTATGCTAAAAGTGTAAGTACCTGTAGATCGCCCCCCTCTTCCAAAAAAGTTCCCACAGAATACGCAATTGGAGCATAACACTGCAGGTCACTACAAAGAGTTTGTTTGTAATTTCAGATGGATCCAGGAGTAGTACAGTCTTCCCTTCAATGCATCACGGTTTATTGAGGTGACATGCAGCATCATGTCTTTCATCTGAAGAGAATCTACACGGTTATGCGGAGCCAGAGGGGCACAACTTTGCTGCACCATGGTCCAAGCACCAGAAGCCCCACACAGGCAAAGCAAACTAACGATCTCAGGTCTAAGCAATGGCAAAGGTCTGGAATCCCCGGCTCTGGGACTGTCAGATGGGCCAACCATCTGGTAACTGCTGGTCCCAAGAGCCCAGAGCAAAGTGTGCAGTCCCATGGAGGACAAAAAGGTGACAAACTTGTGGGGATGTGAGCAGCTGAGCCTGACAGGAGACGGTCGTTTCTCACACGGAGGAGCAGAATGAAGAACTCAGCTTGTATTTCTGAGGTCAGTACTGTTCCTTGGGCTTTGGAAGAATAAAAAAAGGCCTGAATGTTCCCATGGGCAAGAGATGTAACGCAGGCAGATCTGCAGTAAGAACTCTGTCCACAGGTCTCACCCCACACTTCAAGTGGGGAGGGCAGGGGGGAACTGAAACACTTCACCAAACAGAAGTCAAGCACTGCTGGGCAACAACACTTGCCCAGAGGAACAGTACAGCAAAATAATTTTTGTAGCTAGAGCAGGAACGTTCAAGCAGGCTTTTCTATTTCTTTTCACATCCTGAGGGTTGGGTTTTGTCCTTTTTGCTTCCTGCAGCCAAAGAATATTGTGAACAGCCTTTTTGGATACTTGACCAGTGCTATATGTTTATCACCACTCACTGTAAATTGTATGTGCTGTGCCTTGGGTATTAGCCAACATATTAACACAAAGAACAGAAATAAACCCTCCAAAACTGAGGTGCACAGGCTGCCTTCCAGATGCCGACATTTCACTGACTAGTGAAGTTACTGCCTCAGCTCAGAAAGGGCCTGAAACAGACCCACCTGGAAACCAGAGAGTCCAGGCAATTCCACAATGCTGGAGAAGAAAGGATGAAAGAACCTCTTCCTCCACCCTATACTTTTGCTCAAGTAGGAGAGCTGGACTGCAGCGGTCAATGGAGGTACAGCAGCAGTGACGGAAAGCAGGGCTTGGGGAGCATTCGTGGCCCTGGCTGTAGTCTTCACCTGGCCCAAGACAGCACGCACAGACAAGGCAAGAGGACAACAAAGAAGCTCCACATCCTCCCTTGCAGCCGGGGATGTATATAAGGAAATACCAGCTCAAGTGAGACGACAGCACAGCTTAGCTATTGACTGCGACTGTGCTCTGAGCAGCCTGCCCTCAGACACCTTCGCGGGCACCAACGCTGCCCACCGCGTGCAGCTGACACCCAAAAGCTGTCCCGGGTACAGCACGATGGGAGAAACTCGCTGGCTCCCATAGTTTCTGATCACTTCAGTACACTGCTGGAGAGAGGGAGGGAAAAGGTGTGCACCCCACAAAGAAAAATGCCATAGAGGTAGATGAGTATCATTTTATGACCCTTTTTTATTTTCAGATAAGAGACACTCCAGCAACAGAGATAATCTTTATGCTTGTCCACTTCTTTCCTCTCCTTCAAGGCATACATCATATTAAAAAAATAAAAAAGAGTGATTTGAGCATAATTAAAAACCTGTCATGACTTTTTTTCTATTTGCTTATTTTTGGAGATTATTACTGCAGCAATTACATTTAGAAACTCCAGGAAGAAAGGCCACTGGTTTATTATCACTAGAAAACAGCAAGCTACTTCTCTGCCCTGCTTATCTGATTGATTCTCCACATCTTTCTGGCACACAATCTATCAGTTTATCTCTCCCACTTCATCACAGTCACTTCTGGCAGCTAAATACAAGATCCAAATCCAGTGTTACACAGACATACGACACAGTAAACCTATGTAACACCGCCACTCTGTAAACAGCTGCCCTTAAGGCTAAGCAGAAATGGGATCTTGGTTTCTAGTCAATATTCTGTCAAAAGCAAGGTGGGAGGGAGGGTTTTAACAGCAGCGAGAAATGGTGCAGCAAGGTTTTAGTGGTTTGTTCCTGTACCGGCAATAAGGTGTGTTTACTATCTCCTCTTATCTTGCTTCCTTGGCACGATGCACAGAAAAAACTGCTGAGTAGTCATGGCAGAGGCTACGGCACAAGAAGACAATAAAGCACAGACGTCCTACACGAGAACTAAGCTGCAAGGCATTTTCAGCAGGACTTGCTCTTGCTGCTGGCCCACCAAAGCCAGTAGACTAAGGAGTGCCACCAAGGTCTCACAGCTATGTCCCCACTGGTTAGAAAATGATACACTTTGGGGGCAGGTTCCTAATGCTGCACCTGGGAAGCGAGCAGGATCTCTTTGGACAGGATCACACTCCTTTTGGCAAGGCAGCATTCCCCGTGACAGCTGCGAAGGGCACGGAGTTGAACCGTGTGCCACTTCGCACGGCGACAGCAGGGATCCCATGATTTGCTGGGGGGCACGTCCTCTCCTCTGTGTACAGAGGATCCTGTCACCAGCCTTAGCAGGGGAAAGCTTGGTGCAGCAGTAGGAGACTAAACCCTGCACACAGTCGTCCCCTCTGCACTAACCAGGCCACCAGCCGACCAGCCGTTAGCTGAGGCAGAGGCGGTTTTGCTGACCTTGGGGCTGACAGTGAAATGTTCTTCCAGTGCAGCGTCAACTGCAGGACTGGGGACACTGCTGGGGAGAGGAGAGGGAGACAAAAAGCTGAGGGGGAAGTAAAAAAAGAGCAGGGACAAGAGGGAAATCAGGAAATAGAAATAAAAGCTGCGAAGCATCTTATTACATCTAAATAGTGTACGTCTTAAAGCTAAAGTTATAAATCATGCTAACAATGGTTACTAAAATAAAAGTGGATGTAGCCAGAGGCTACCACTGAAAAAGTCAGTCTAGACCTGCCTCGCTGCCTTTGGTCTTTAAGGATTTGATTAGTTTTTCCGCTTTCTAGTTCAGAGTCTTGCATTCAGCCCATGCTCCAAAGTCAGCTTGGGCTCAGGATACAGAATGAATGATAAATTCATTTACTGAATAAAGAAACACTGTTTTCACAGCACAAGACTTAAAACACTTCCGAAGCTGTAATATTTCATTAAGCTTGGTGATTCTGGTTAAAATTTATTAGTCAAAACAGAAAACTCTCATCAGACCCCATATATTCCATTAGGAGTGATATATGGTGTCTCCCAATGTCTAATTATTAACTAGGAAGTGTAAGTAAATCACTATCAGCCTTAAGCCCTGATGTGTGAAGACAGAGTTTGAGTTAGGCAATTTCAGCATCAAAAGGCTTTGATTTGAAACATATCCTTTTTCGCTTTCCCTCCTTCACCTCTTCACATCTTCCCCGAACTTCAAAACCCCAAGCTCAGTCTCCCATGCAAGCAAGCACAACTGCCCGCCTGCAACGAAGTGCAACCACGTCCAGCAGCCTGCAGCTCAGCAACCAACTCCCAGCTGCTCCTACCTAGCGAGGGCTGAAGCCGGGAGGACAAACTACGTGAAAAGTGGACAATGGGCAACAGTAAGCAGAAGAAAGTTGTTAATGCCAGTTTTATTTGTCGTTGGAATGAAGAGGCGATGCTTGCCACAAGAGCTCCTGCACGCGGGTGTTTCTGAACTCAACAAAGCTTCATGTCACAAGTCAAGACGCATTCGGGAACGCTGTTAAAATCAACCCAATCAGACTCCTGAGTCAAAACCAAGGACTACCAAGCACAGGAGTAAAGAGAAGCACACAGATGTCGCCTGGTCTGCCAAGGTCCACAAGCCGTGTTCGCGGAGGGCTGGGAGCAGATGGGAACTGACTCCCCTTCCTGTGTCCTGAGCACGCCAGAGAGCTTAACATCTGCAACTGCTAACGAAGAGCAAGGCAGCGTTCGTGCAGATGTCCCAAGGCACGAGCTTCAAAAGCGGTTAGCATTCACCTGCCTTTGCTGACACCAAAGCCATTGTTAAAATTTACACTGAAGTCAATGAGGTGTGCTTTCTAAAGAATTCACCTTAAAAGGACTCTCTCTCCACACTACTCAGAGAGACGCACGCAAAGTGCATCGTACGAACTTCGAGGGATTTAGAAATGCCATCAGGGTGTTGTTCAAGGGTAACAGAGATTCATTTCTCATTTTAGAGGTCAATTTTTCATTTTAGAGGTTAGGTCTCATTTTCATGCACTATCTATCCGTGTTTCTAACACTACAGTTGCTGACCTTTCCGATTTGCAGACCCCTAAGAATTTCCAGTTGAGACAAAGAGTTAAGTACAGCTGAAATCAGCCTTGGGACAAAAGGCTCACTTTTCTCAGCCCTCACAGACCTCACAAAAGCTGATCTATAGCATATCACAGGAAACAGTTTAGTTTACAAAGCTTAGAAATACAATCAGAACAAAAGACACACCACTTCTCTGAGGTTATTAAAATCTTCAGAAAAGCTAGTAAAGGCACGGGTCATTTCTGCTACGGTGCATCAAAGCCACCTACTCTGTCTTGCAAGCGGCACGGCTGCCTTGGAACTCAGCAAGACAGGTAGGCGAGGAGGTGAGGCGCAGCTGTACGGGGGAGCCAGCTGTGCTGGCTGCTGCGGGGGGAGCCGGAGCAGTCCCGCTGGGCGCCCTGCGCCAACAGTCCCGTCAAACAAGGGGCCGACGACGTTCATTTTAAAACAACAGAAGAACGGGAAGGCAGAACGTCGTACCGCTTCTGCCATCTCAGTCATTTGCTGAGAGCAACAGAAGCAGATTCAACTAGCTGTGGATTCTGAAACAACAGGAGCAATGTGAGAAACCCAGACGGCAGGCTTACCGGCTGCCGCTTACCTTCACCAGAACACTCTGTCACTCCTTGTGCTAGAGCAATACTCACTTTGCTATTGAAGAACTCTAAAAAATTTGCACATTGCTTATGCAGACTTTTCCAGCTAAATGTGTATTTGTTACTAGAGGCAGCAAACAAACGATCTGTGTGGTGTGAAGGTCTACTAACGGCGCTCCGCTATCTTTTAACACAGAATCCTTTCAAAAGCTCAGGCAAATCACCTTCATCCTGCCTCACACAGCTGCAGCATCACATGTCACACTGAAAAAACGTGGTGGTGTTAAGTTATCCTGCAACAGTTCAAAACCCAGTTATTTTTTAACAAAATCACAGCAGGAAAAAAGCAGAGAGAAGCTAAGTACAACTTGTCAAGCCCAAGTAAAGAAGTCAGACTACAAACACCAAACACTTTTCTCCTCTTTCCTGGTAAAAATGCAAACTCACTCCACTACAGAACAAGTTGACAAAGCTACATTTTATCAATGTAGTTTCAATACTTTCTAATTTAATTTTTTTCTCCTTTAGTCTTTGGAGATACATGGTAAATCACATTAATTTTTCCTTCTTTTTCATATTTATACACCATACAATTATTTAAAACAGCATAAATTATGAAGAGGTTGCTTCTAGTCAAGGGGTCTTTCAGCATACATCTCACACTGCATTCTGCCCGGATGCAGAAGCAAGCTGTTTCTTTTCCTCTTCCAACCTCCCACACACCAGTAGCGTAACACCGTCCAGATTTCTAGCAACACCAGAGAAAATTTTGACTGCAGCTCTAATATTATTTTTAAATCCCCTTGAAACACTTGCTTAAAACTTGATTTTCTGCAATCAATTTATAATGGAAAAACCTGAACTGCAAGATGAAATCACTGGACAGTCTCTTTTTAAAAAACATCTTATTAAAATTCAGTTTTGTATAAAATAGTCATTGACTTGCGTATTTTCTAATAACCCATTAACAGAAGTTTCAAATCAAGCTTTAAAACGTGTTATTAACCATCTACCCAGCCATTTGAAAGATACATGCCTGTGATAAGAGTATTGTATTGCCATTAACCTGTGGGATGGTTCGAGACATCTCTTCTTCACACAAAACTCTAAATGCATCTAATTAAAGCCACGAGATCAGCTGTCCATATTAATCACTCACCAGTTTAATTAAGGTAAACCAGCTTGTCAGAAAGCCAGTCTTCTCTCTATTCTTCACCATTATCGACTTTTAATAGTTCACTGGATTAGTAATTACTTGTTTATGGCCTTATCAAATACCTGGGAGAGAAAACCACAGGATGTGCCCAGGAACTGCTTTAGGCCAGCTCTGGCTTGGGACACAAGCGGAAATCTACCCCATCAGATAAAGTTTTCTAAAAAGCCCTACAAAGTGATTTAGACACAAGTACAACCCAGCAGAGAAACACACTGAGCTACAAGTATCTTAACAAGAGATTCAGACCTGGAAGCTCATTTTGTGGTTACTCCGATTAACACAGGCATTTTGAACACTAAGCTAGGGAAAAGGAAGCTGGTGAGATCTCTTGCTCACTTGTAAAAGCCGCATCTGTCAGAGTGCGCACGAGTGGGCAGGCACGTACAGTGCCTCTCCATGAAGAAAGTTACAAGTCCCACAATTCAACGTTTTCTACAGGATCAACTCCTTTCCTAAGTCATTCGGGGTACAGATACGGAAGGGAGCAAGCCTCTTCCTCGCTGTTCAAGCATGCTCACCCCGGGAGTAAACCCCAGACAGTAACAGCTCATTTCAACACAATGCAGTAGCTGAGGAATGACGGTCCTTGCCAACCCACTGGCAGTCCTGCCTGGCAAGCTCCTGGCATCTCTGAGATGCCATCATCATCATCTTAGCGTTTCGCCGAATGTTCCCCATCCACTTTGGCTCCGTTCAGCTTCTGGAGGTTGTGGTGATCACAGGCAAAACTGATCATTGCGGGCTGTTGCGACATACAACCAAAATCCGGGGGAGGAGAGAGCCCGAGAGTGGAGGAAAAAAGGGATTATGTATATTCCTAATTCTCCTTAGGCATACCTGCTGCCATCAATGATGAACATTTGTTCTGGGAAGAGCTGCTACCAGTGGAACGCTTAGCATATGAACACTAACCTAATTCCTGTTGGAAATAACCCAATTTCCACTCCCTCCTTTACTAGAGGAGTATTTCAACCTAATAATAAAATCTCCACTGTAGCATGTCAGACCAGCAGCTCCCTGGTAGCAAGCTGGAATTTTAAGTCTTAATGCTGCAGTATCAGCTGTAATGAATTCTACGTAAACATGACTTCTAAAAATAAAAAGCCTTTTTCTTCCCTTAAAACCATATATGAAGGAGAGTTCAAAAGCAAAGGAGATGGGGTCTAGCCTCTCACCACTGTCAGTAATGAGGATACTTCTGAAACAGTTTAACTATTCCCATCCACTGCAACCCAAATAAAAATATTTCACTGGCATTATTCAGCTCAGCTTTACATTACCATTCAACATAGGCCACCACAATAAAAACTGTAACTGCTTATAAAGCAAGTGAAGAATATGAGAAAAGGCAAAGTGGGATAAACAGACAAAACAGAATTAAATCCTGAATAGTCGTAAAATTCCAGCAGCACCACATGGTGAATTCCACTGAATACCAAGACCTGGACAAGAAAATTGGTTTTCCACAGGAAAAACAAATTCATTAAAAAAATTTGCATTATAATCTATAACAAAAGAGTATAGCTACTTATTCTGTTATCATTAACTTGTGCACATTCATCAGATCTCGTTCATTTTTACTTGCTTAATTTCACACTGAAATACACAGGAAGTTGGTTTCCAGTGTCTTTCTTTATGTGAATGTTTGCCTTTAATAAACCATAAGCAGTAATCAAAATAAACTAGTCATTATAAAATGTTGTTTGGAAAAATCAAAGCGATACTAAAAAAGTTCGGATCTAAATTTAAATACAAAGAAAAAAGCACCCGTTGAAATGTACGCATATATTTTCCAATAAGTATTATGCACAGAGGTCAGAGTTTCTGAGCAACATCAGGTCCAGCAACCAGAGACGTGGCTGACGATTGCTCCCGAAGACCCGGCTCCTTTTCTACATTTTATATATATATGTACATCCGCACACGCAATCACACACGCACACAAAAGCGCTGCACAGTTATGACCCATCTGAAAGAAAACACATTCACTGTATTGTCAGCGCTCTATTGTAATGCACTCTACCCTTTCTGAATGCGATGTTCAGCTTCAGCTTACCACCCTGACAAATAAAGGAAAGCACTTTATGAAACCAATTTAATTGGGAGGTGACAGAAAACATACAGCCATTTTCTTTAGCCTTATCACTGAATTGGCTTCAGCTCCAATCTCTGCCAAATCCCACTCAACAGCAGACATTAACCAGGTCAGCGGAACAGGTGCTGCGCCGTGTCTGGCAAGGGGCTGGCATCCCCACAATTACTTGCACACAATGAAGCAGTAATCTTTACAGATCATCTCTCCCAAGAAGCATATTGGGGATGGGAGGAGAGGAGAAGGGTGGAAGGGAGGGAGGGAAAGAGGGAGGAAAGGATTAAAAATAACCCACAAAACACCAAGCAGGAAAGGAAAATGAATGTGTAGCTGCCTCGCGGCTCAGCAGATGTCTGTGCGTGATGTACGAGGCTGGGATAAGCTGTCGTAGCCCGCTGCCAGAGAGTGGTAAGTGATTAAAGCCTCCACCGGGCTAAGCACCATATTTAGAGTCTATGGGGTTTCGAAAGTTGCACCCATTCCTTGCTGTGCTGCCAGATGTTGTTGGCTGGTCCCGCTCCCATTCACTGTGCGCGGGAGGCAGCAGTTGGTAGAGCAAGGAATGCAATCTGGAACGTTTCCGGAGGTGCCGTACATTAAACCGGTGTCACCCATCCTTCACCTCTACCGAACGCTGAAACAACTCCAATTTGCTGCCACTTGCCTCTTGGGAAATGGCCAAGATACAGTTGTGCCTGGCAGACCCATTTGTTTTACTCAGGTGATTCTCTTCCCTCAATGACCTCTATTAGTTTAAGTTTTAATTTAGATTAACCCCAGCACCCCAATTAACCAGTGAGGGGAAAAGCTAAGCTGTGACTAGTCATATTTCTGAAATCACAATTTATCGAAGTTAAAGTTATTAGAAGGAAAGATGGGCCATTCATCTATTGCTATTGTTCTTTTAAAAATTTAACATTTCATGGCCAATGAGTACCTTCTCTGCACAGCTCCACGGACTGTCAATCACAGCTATTTCTCCTCGACCACCTCACAATTTTGTTACACTAAGTTAATTTGTTCTGTGTTCTTAGGGTCCACCTGGCCCCCAAAGCTGGGCTTCTGGTCCACTTGGACCCCATATTCCACCTCAGTATTATTTCACTGCGTTACAGCTTTGGCCTCTTCAACCACTGCCGCCAACAAGACAGGCGCTCTGTGATGGGGATTTTAGAGCCGACACAGACGAAGCCGGCACCTTCACCTGCCCAAGAGATGCTGCTCAATTCACAGCAACACTCACAGAGATGCTCTCACAATAAATACACAGCCTGGAGAGGAGCCAGCTCGGAATATAACCCTGCCTCTGAGGCAGGCTGCCCTGAGTAGATCCCTCACAAACATTAAAGATTCAAATTCTCCTAATTCTGCACTAGGTGAGGTCTACTGCAAAAACTTTCTTGGACATCTACAGCAGTAGGTTTGGAAGTGTGTTGAAAACCTTCTTGGAGGGGGATAAAAAGGCAGCATTCAAGTCCTCTGTATTTCTTATCCGTAAAACAGATAAGAATTACCAATTTAATACATCTTTTTATTCACCTTTAGTCCTGGCTCTGTACACGAAACCCCAAATTTTGAAAGTATTTAAATGCTTCTGGTTAAATCAGTTACCAGAGCACAGTCACATGGCAACAGCTCTCTTCCACTGCCCTAACACTTTACTATCCACTCTAGTAACTATTCAGATCAGAAATTTCTGCCTTTCTAATGATCTAATGATACTTGTTTCATCCTGAAGTTAAAGTTCTCTGCGGATCATGAGAGTAAAACTAGTTTTTCATGCACTTGGGCAGGACTTACAGTGAATCATACTCCTCAATATATGGCAATTCCAGTATTTCCTAAAGCTGGCACTGTCATTTATTAAATAAGTTACAAACACAAGGTTTCCCTAAGCTGCAGCCTCCATGCCCTGGGTGCAGATACTGGTTCTAAGAATTCTGCAAATACAAAGACTAACTGGCCTAAATCCAAGCTGGCACAACTCCAAGAAAAGTGCTAGAGCAGCCCTGCAGCTTTTTCATTCGGTAGGTAGAGGAGATGATTTAGGTTGAGATGAGAGTAACTTCAGTATTTTTGAGGATCTACTAGAATTGTTTTTCATAATGGGACTCTACCCACAGAGAACAGTCACCTTCAGAGAATTCAGTAATTTTTCTCTTGTGTAGCAATGTTCAGCAGCGAGAACAGGCACAGACCCTAGCCTGCAGCCCTGACTCGCTAAGCACAGCAGCGCCAGTCAGCAGCAAAGCTTACATCCACCATGCAAGTCTGAGCTCACACAGCCCTGTATCGAAAGTTGAGAGTGACGTCCTCTGAGGTATCTACAGAGATATTGGATGTTAAAACAGGTAACTGAGTTTCACTGGTAAGAGAAACTTCGAGCACCGAACTGACCGCATCAGCTCTGCAAGTGTTAAAAACCAACATGAGCCACAATTCCAATGCAGATTTACAATTACCTACCTGGTGATAAAAGTCATCATCATCAAATATCTCCTCATCTATGTCCTTCAGGTGCTTGTTGGAATCTGACTGAGGGAGGACTTCCTAGAAGCGCAAAGGAAATACTGAGAGCTCGTAAGTGCGTACCTCTGTCCCTAACTCTGACAACATCACGTGCAGCAGCTTGAAAACACACTCGAAGATATGAAGGAATGGAGAAAAGCTCCAAACATAACAAGCTTTTAAGGACTAGGAATACACTTAAAGGCAAGGCAGAAATGCTGCCAACGCCAAAACAGATTTATGATACCCTTACTGGGAAATAAATAGGATTGTGCAAAGTCTTTCTGGCAAAATACTACAGATATTTTTAACGTAATGGCAAAAATATATCTTGCAAGCGCAGTAATTCTACAGGATCTCTCAGAATTGAGTATTTATTCATTCTTAAATACTAAATTAATAACAGACTTACTACTAACATATTCTGTAGGTTATATGCAGTATGATTTTAGAAGTGACTTTCTGGGTTAAAGATTCTAAACTCCAGAGTTTTGTAGCTTCTACCTCAAAAAGCGGATTTAGTGAGCATCACTTCCCACAGCAGAGGAGAGGCACAATCACAGACCAAAGTTTGTTTGCCCCTGTCAAGAGCCGGCACAGGAGATCATGCAAACACCAGAAAACTGCAAGTGAAACATCTACGTCTTTTTGTTAGCCATTACATTACAGGAATCAACACTCAGATCTCCTTCATAAACCTCTCACAAACAAGACTATCACCTGCGGGAGGCTCGAGCTGTCTGTCTTGCGGGGAGTTTCACTGCTGCTACAGGGTGAGTTACATAAACAAAATACCCTTACCGAATTATCAGGCAAAGATTCAGGCACCGGAGGAGCTTTCTGTTCCTGCTTTCCCAGCACTGTATACACTGATCGCTTGGTCTGTGTCCGCCGTAGCAATCTCTCTTTGTCCATCATAATATGATCAATCTGAGTCAAGATTGAACGCTCAAAGGCACCGAAACCCTGCAACAACATTAACTAGTGTCAGATAATGCAGAAAGCCTTTCCTCAAGGCAGCAGTGTTCCTCTATCTTTCCATGTCAGCGGATAAGCAGACAGCATTCCAAGAGGAGGGGGTTTGGGTTTCGTTGCAGGGATTTCTGCTAGGATTTTTATTTGTTTCTCCCTCTCTCTCCCTTTTCAACCTGAGGCAACCTGATGCCTGGCTTAATAGAATGCCTTTGCTGTTCTGGCTCAGATGAACTTCCCAATGATTAATACTAACTCAGAGATGTTAGGAGACCCTGGATCTTCGGGTGAAATGATTACCCATTGTATTAAAGTGTACACTTCATGGAGGAGGAGAGTCACAGAAGCCCCTGTTATAAAACACAAACAGCTTGTGGCTCAGCAATAGCTGCATCTTCAGAGAGCTTACTCGCTGCTGGAGTCTGGCTATGATGAGATGCCTGTTTGGAAGAACACCAATACTACCCAAGAGTTTTTCCCAAAACTCGGGAAATCATTTGCCCCTCAAAATCTTTTTCCTGCCCATTTGCTCAAAACAAAAGAGACCAGCTTATGCCTTTGAAATCTGAGGGCTGAGCTTCATTCCAAACTCCTTTAAGGTTGGGGAAAAGTGTATACCTGTGCATTTCATTCTTCCTGCTGTAACTCTCTGCCTAACTTGGAACATTCATGATATGAGCCTTTCAAATCAACTTGTTCCACCAATCTCTGCTAAACGATAAGCATGTCAGCACACACAAACAAGGACTTGCCTTTCCTATTTTGCCAGATGCCAGCTTTGTCTTTTCATGCCACTTCTGCAAGACGTTGTTCCGGTACGTCCTGAAGTCAGCATACCGCTTGGCTATGAAATCTGCGTATTCGTCCAACGTCAGCTTTCGTTTGGGGAGGCTCCTCCTCTTCTGCTGAGCTTTATCCACTTGCTCTTCATCACTACTGCTAGGGATTTCATCATCGCTACAACAAAAATATGCAGACTTTAGTCTACCCTACACCTCTCTAAGGCAACGTATATGAATTCTTAATGGCCCCTCCACTACCACCCACGCTTTTTCCACACCGTGGTGCGATTTCTGGCAAAGACCCATGGTTTAGCCCCTCCTCCATTATCAGAAAGATTACAAAACAGCCTTCCCACACTGGCAGCAGGCATTCAAATGCTCATTTGTCCAGAGTGTGTCTCACCCAGATACAGCAGCAACTGAGAGAACAGCAGAGAGTGAGTATGGTCAGGAAGGCTGTGCATTGTCCTGTTTGTTGGAGAGTTGGAGACCAAAGGATTTGGGAAGGTCTTGTCTTATTTTGTATTTACCTCTCAGTTTTTGATTGCTTTCCATCTACCAGATGCCTCGTGCCTGGGTATTGATAAAGCAGCTCATCTTGAAGGTCCACTAATACTTTCAGCAATGCCTCCAGGCTTTTACAACCTGCAGAACAAGAGACACAAGTGGCAATTTCCCACTGATCCTTGCTTCTGGTGAAGACTTAGCTTTGCAGTGCTTAGTTTCTCATCTTCTGAATCTCTGCCACAGCTACTGCATGTCCCATTAACTGTTTTTCTCTAATCAGAGATATGGTTTTATCTTCAAAGTGATTTATAGCTGTTAATGTCAACCACCACCACGCTGGGAAAGAAAACACTTCTTTCTACAAAGGGAGGAAAGGAGGCAGGACTGCCTTCTAAACATCTGCCTGGCTGCACATCGGGAGGATACTGATCTAATGTTTCATCGACAAACATTCAGACTGCAGAGCCTAAAGGATTAACATATTGAAGAAGCAAGTATTGTGTGCAGAAGTGTCTGATGACACATGCATATGACAACAACCTTTTTTGCTGACTAACTCATTTCTTTCCTGTGTGAAGTTCTGCAGCACAGGCCAGCTTCAGCTGAATATGAAGCAACACAAGGGAAAATGTATACATATACATCCCGTCTAAACGTGACCTCCGACTTTTCTTTCTTTACATAATGTGCATGTTATAGGGAGCAGAAGGAGGGAGAGCAAGAAAAAAAAACGAACTCCTGCAGGGCTGTGACTACTGCTGGTTTCTATGCCGCTGTGCTCACCACGCAGGAGGTATAAGATTGTAACTAAAAATAAATGTAGCAAGATCTGATCTATGGGGAAAACTTAAACAATGACCTAGCAAGTTTAATGAGAGGATTCTGATCAGAAAAGCAGAACTGCAGGTCCAGAGACCCTTAGAAAGAGAGCAAGTGAAGAAAAGATTGGGGTGGAGAGGTGTACCAAATGATCAATACATGGTGTGGAGGTTAGTTTTAGGGGGATGAGTAGTTGCTTTCTAGGGTATTTGCAGACACAAATCCTGAATGTAGATCTGATGCTATGTATCCAAAGGCTCTCAGAGCTGACAGTTCTCCTGTATCTATGCAGATGTTCTGTCCCAATGCTCTTCTGCTCTCCAAGGACACACAGTTGCAGCTGACTGTGGGAAGCGTTAACCACACACTGTTGCAGCATCTGTTCTTTAAAAATAGTTCTTTTGTGGCAAGCAACAAGCCTCCCTGCAGAACGCTCCGATATAAAACAAGTGTTTGTCTAGGCCTACACAAATGCTCCCTGGTACACTGCTACACATCAATCACAGGGTAGGCTCTTACGGGTAAAAAAACACTGAGCATGCTTCTATCCAAAAACCTAACCTGAACTTTACACAGATTAATTCATACTTACCTGACACTGGTGTGTTATTGCCTTCTACTTTTACAAAGCGGCACCACAGAAAGGGGAAAAAATGCACCGCTTGGAGGAATACAGCACACTACTCTGGGACCTGTTTTCTTGCAGGATACATTCCTGCAGGCTTGGCTTCCCTCCCCACGCACCCAGAACAAGCACCCTCCTGGGCAGCAGTAACCCTGGCTGACAGAGCATGTGGATTTGTCCAAAGGGCAAGAGGAGCACTGCAGTGGTGGGACATTTCCCAGAGCTTGCCCTTGTATCTCCTCTGCCAGTTCCTCCAACGACGTGAAGCCAGTGGGGCTCTTTTGCTTTACTCCCAAACCTGTTTTCTTTTGAGTTACCATAACAGAACACAGGCAACTTTTCAACACTTTTTTTTTTTTTTCTAAATGGAGGACACAGAGATCATGGGTAGAGTGAACAGCAAATCTTCATCAGCCAGACAGAGACAGTGCAAGCAGAAATCAGCCCAGACATTCAGAGGTCTCCATCTCCCGCATGTTACCACTGTGATATTGCTCAGTTGTCACCATCTTCAGATAAATTACAGCCTGACCTCAGTAACAGGAATGTCAAGGAGAAGATGCTTTAAGATTTTTGTTGCAGATCAGCTGTTGGAGTCATCCTCCCTCGGTCTGCAGTTCATTATAGATACATTCTGACAACTCTTCTCTATAAACCTACTAATGGATTAGGTGTGCCGTAGTTGTAAAACAGTCGTGTGTTAGCATCAAAACAATTCCAAGACACAAACAGACAAAAGCCCACAAAAATGCATTTGTTGTATGTGTCTGCAGCTAAAGCATCACTTGCAAAAGCAAAGTGCCCCCACCCTAGCCTGAGTGCACAGCTTACAACAGCAAAATCTTTCCTGCTGCCTGCAACACAGCTAAATGTCCCCAGAGCTTCCGAAACTGTTTATTTTCTACCCGCTGCCTGTCCTCCAGCAGCAGTGCTAATGCACCCCAGGCGGCTTTGATCCTGTCAATTACAACTGGAGTAGCACTCCAGCTCTTCTGGGGTATATCAGGGCCACGGCAAGCAGGCAAGGAATAAAGACAGGCTCAAGCTCCCCCAGGCTATGAGATACGGACCCCAGCAGAAGTGGGGATGGGGAGCAATTTTATTTGGAGTGAAGGGGATGGCGAGGGCAGGGAAGACAATGACCGTGCGTCTAACCAGGTGGGAGGGCTAATTATTCCAGACAGTGGCTTCATCATGAGCCTCTTACAGCTGGGTAATTTCCGTGCTTTCAGTTCTTCTGTATTTAATAGCATTATTGGATGGCATTCTCATTGTTACTGTTGGGTGTTTAAGTGTGCTGTAAACTCAACTTCAGAAGCCAAGTGCCACCCTCCCCTGCCCTCCTCCCATCCAGCCCTGCCCTATCCTTTTCACGTTTAATTCCAGAAGGGACTGTTTTCTTCCCAGTCTCCTCTCCCTCTTCATCTCCTCTTCCCTCTAATGCCCTCATCTGCCTTTACACCGTCTGCTTTGGGGAAAAGACTGAATCCATTTGTGAACGAAGGCAGCATAAAACACAACCATTTCATAGAGGCAAACTGAGTCATTCTGAAGGAAAGCTGGACGCTAACCCTCCTGCTCTCCTACCCCCTCCCGCACATTGTTTTTAATGCTGCTCCTCGACCGAAACAGACAATTAAACAGAAAAGAGTCACAAACATAGAGCTTTCAAGCATGCCAGCACATTAAGGCAACCAGCTAGCAGCTTTCACATGTGATACCCACCAGGTCTGTACCTCCTGCTCCCTTCCCTGCTCTGTTTGCAGAACAAAGCCAGCAATACCTCTAGGAGCACAGGCAATGCCAGCCCTGACCATGCAGCAGGGGCCTCCCACCGCCACGAGCTGCGTTAGGTCCTAGGCAGTCCCTGATGATTTTCAGTTTCTAATGCTTTCAGGATCAAGAAGATGCCAATACTACGCTTTTCACAAGCACCACAACCTGGCCAAGGCTGAAAGCAAGCTGTTAAAGCTCTGTGACTACCCTCCCACCTCTCACGAACAGGATGATCCTGATGCCAACAGCTTACTCCCTGAGCTGTTACACTAACTCTGCCACCAGTACCACCTCGGGGTGTTGCTCTGCTGTGTTCAGCCAACTACGGATGCTGACACATCCCCGGCTGTTCCCTCCACCAGGCAGTGGTCAGTGTCTGCAGGCACAGCGCTGCGAAAGCGGCCGTAAGTTGTGGTAGGTAAAGCTCTCCTGACCTGACTCTGCAGGCACAGCCTGTCGCCCCGCAACCCCAGCCTGTGCCTCTCCAACTCCTTCTCTCCTACTCTCTGCTGGCAGCTTTGCTGCCTCTCTCTTACAATCTGCACTGCAATGCACTGGGGTAAATATTCTACCTTAGATCGACACCAGCTGACAACTTCAACACTGGGCCACGCATCCTTAGTGAGAAAAATCTCAGAACTATCTCCTTTTCCAGGATTTACTTCTACATGTCCAACCCACGGTTTTTGAGCACAGGTGGCTCAGCCTTAAAAACAAAAGAAGCTGGATCCCTTTACAGCATTTCAGTGTAAGCAAGTAAAATCCCCAAAACAACGACCCATACTCTGTGTGTAGGAGAGGGCAACTAACCCCAGGACAAGACGCAACCCTCCTTCCACTAAACCTTTTCACAGCTGCCCTTTGGGAAAGAAAAAAAAAAACATGCCGAGTGGGATCCATCTGCAGCTGCTCCAAGAACATAGCAAACGTGGTTTGAATACAACTTCCAGCTTAAACGGGACTCAGAGTGTCTGTGGTCAGATGCTAACTTGTAAGAGTCACTTTTAAGAGTCCATGGGAGCCCCTTCATTTTGTGTAGAGGAGTGAAAAAGTTGTTCCAGATCCAGCAGACAGCATATCAATCCACCAAGAAAGCTGGGAGCCAGTATCAGTAAATCAAAGTGTGCCTCTCTGTTAATACTCTCTCATTTTATACATCCCTTCACCCAGTCAGAAAGTAGCCCTGGAGTATTTAGCTCCATTCAGGGATAGCACTGCCATGTATCAAAGTGTCAGGAGACCCACCAGAGATGAAATCTGTCCTACTGCTCTCAAACCACAAAAATCAATTTTGTCAATGCCAGTGGTTACGGAGAAGCTGGCTGTGCTGCTGGCGTCCCGCTCCGCGTGGGGCGGCTCCTCCCCACGCCGCGCTCGCCCCACCAGCCCTCTCCGCACGCAGACAGCGGCCGTGTCTTCGCTGAAACCCCAGCACTGCCGCGCCGGGGACGTGCAGGCGTGATGGCTTCTGTGCTCACCCATCGCTGTAAGGTCAGCATTTCTACAGCAAGGCAGCTTCCTGCACAGAAAAATATCTGCGCTCTTTTTCGTGACCTCTAAAAATGGGGTCTCATTTCATCTTCCCAAGCAGCTGCCGAGAGCAGCAGCTGGTGTGGAGCAGCAGGGAGCGGCCTCACGCAGAGACATTTTAGTCGATGGAAAAAAGCCGGTGCCTCAAGGCCAGGCTTTCAAAGGTATTCACAGAGAGCCAACCAGTAGGATTCCCAAAACCGCTCCACCAGGCAAGCACCTCCTCGCCTGCCCCCAGGGCATCCACCCAGCCGATTCGGAGTACGGCGGTCAGGGACAGAATCCCAAAGATTGGGGCAAACCTCCCAGGATTCTCACTCCATCGCTGTATGTTATGGTTGGACTCGATGACCTCAAAGGTCTTTTCCAACCTAACTGACTCTACGATTCCAAGCTCACGGCACCTTGCAGGGTGCGACGGGGCACGGCTGTGGCAGTGCTGCCCTACAGAACGGTGCCTGCTGTACACAACCACAAACAAGAGCATCCTCACTGTGATGTACCAGCACAGAACACCCCACGCACAGGACACAGCTGAAATTCAGAGCCCACGCCGAAGCTGGAAATTAACTACTTTTTCCCCTCAATTAAATCTGAGGATCTGGCATCACAGGAATATCGTCGGCTTGCAAGCTTTTAATTTTCCATTTACCTCCACAGGCTGTAGGAAGCGCTCACACAGAAAAGCTGGAACAATGCTGGGGTCTGAGCCACGGTACGCAGAGCAAAAACTGAGCTGCCAAATGTTGGGAGATTGTCCCCGGCCACCGTGGAGAGCCACCACCGCACAGAACAGGCGCGGGACCCGGCACACTGGTCACATTATGCAAATAGAACAGAGAGGAATCAAACCGCTTTCATTTTAATAGCTGTATATAATGAAAAGTATCTTTATCAGGTACACGCATTTATCCCAACATTCAGATGAAGAGGGGAAATCTTCCCTCCTTTCAAACGGCTGTGGGACAGGAGTTAAACTACAGGTCAAAATGGCACTCAATACGCTGGCCTGAGAACAATACTTCTCATTCAAATCCACAAGCCAGCCACTTGCACTAGTCATCCCCAGCAATTAATCCCCCAAGAAACACGTTTGATTAAATCTTTTCAAGCAAATCCTTTGCTTTGCTTTTGTTAGTTCACTTCTTGTCAACATCTATTAAAATATGCCTTTAATTCTCCCACAATCTTAAAAAACACCGATTCCACTGTCTTCAACTTTAATCAACTGTATGGCCGGCATTTTTCATTTCATAATAATGTGCTGTTTGGAATTCAAGAGGCAGGCTCAACATCAATCATTCGGCAAGAATTTTTCCACTGCAATAAATATGCAAATGAGGAAAGCCAGTCAGTCGTATTTCAGGCCCGACTTGCTAGTGTTTTAAAAAAGACACAAATTTATTAATTGCCGTTGGCCAGCGGAATCCTATTACTTTGGGCATTGATTACAAAGCTGTGTGAGTGATTATTGTGCAACTCGCAGGCTATCCAGGCATGAGGAAAAATTATTAAAGCAAGGCAGAGATTATCAACTCAGAATAACAATAAGCCTTAACATTTTAGGCCTCTAACTTCTTCAACAAAGAATTACGCCAGAGCTCCAGTGTATGATAATTCTGAAGTCTGTCAGTATTACTTTTGGAGCTTGCTCTATATTCCCAACAGCAGAGCAACGTTACCAGCCAGCAATAGGCGGGGGGAACTCCTCCAGGTATCGCACCTGAAACATGGAGCTTTGGACAACAGCTTTTCTGTAATTCCCGCTGTGTAACTAACTCTAGGAGGCAGAGTCTGGTTCAGGCAGGACTTCCACTATCTTCAGATTTGCATCCCTGTTTGTCCTGGTGCCCCAAAACGAAAATAGCACAGAAATAAAAGGCTACTGATAAGCGTAAGACTGAAGCTACAAGAGCCAGCCTAGACGAAATTACAGGCTAGCTGCAAGCCCTTTGGCAGCAGAGAGTGATCCGATTTTTTCAGAAGTGGTGTAGTTACATACACGTTTCTCACAGGCTTCAGCTGAATCCTAGCACAAAACATTTGTAAATCTGTCCGGGTTATCTTAGGAAATGATGGGAGTAACATTCCCTTCACGCTTCCCAAAACACTGAGTTTGTGGAATTTTATCACACGACGGTAGGAAAAACGCCGACTTCTCTGCTGATCGCAATAGAAAGGTCTGCTCCGTACCAAAGGTCCAATTTGCTGGTTCCATTGGAATGCAAATGACGCAAAAGCCTTTGCAGAGGGGAAAATTGTATTCCTTCAGCACAAAGGAGCCCATGCTGCAAACCCCTTTCACACAAGCAGTTCAGCTGACTCCCAAAGAGTTACAAAACGGACTCAATTTAGCCCTTTCACTCTAATATTACTGCATTTGACAGTAAGGACAACAGGATCAGACACAGATGAGTTTGCTAAAAGTAAAGAAAATAACTAGATGCAACAACAGAATAAAAGGCTTGGTATTCAAGGATTTTATTAATGGGGACTGGGGGAAGGGGGAAGCTGAGAAGGGAGAGAAAAAGAAACACTTCCATGAAGTTCATGCTCTACTGATTCGCCTCAACCGTCATCTTTTGATATCAGCCCAAACCAGGGAGGGGATGGGGCTTGTAAAAATGAGATTTATAGAAACTGATGTTTTACATTACTGTAAATGTAAAGAAGCTGACAGCATGCATTCCTGTCTCCGCCAGGCAGGAATCCCCAAGCACATATGCAAGAATGAGAAAGGAAGAGGAAATGTGAAATTTCATAGTTAACTAGATATTAAGGCCAGAAGGGAACATTACCCCATCTAGACTGACCTCCCCACATAATACCAGGCCATTAATTACATTTATCATGACAACCACTGAGTTTCCATCTCAAGGTAACCAATTGCCAATTAATCCGAGTTAGCTGACATTTGCACATGCTTGCCTGGATGCTCTGCCAGCCTTTGTTTCCCTGCATCTTGTTTGTGGAGTACACAGACTAACATGCACAAGTATTTAGCTAAACTCAATTTAATTAGCTATTAATTACCTTGGGAAAGTCAAGTGTAGGCAAAGCTATTTGATGTGTTTAAAGCGTAGTGTAATCCCACAGTCCAGAGTTGGGGTGTATCAGGTCAACAACTACTGACTCTCCCAGCATTTCTGGTACTAGAATTTAAGACCGCTTTAAAATCAACCTCAAGCGTCAAGAGCGCCCAACACATATGGCTATGGAGATAACCTATAAAATGGGAGCATTTCAATTTTACCACATCTATACAAGAGAAGCAGACAAAAATTCTGCTCAGAAAGACTAAATACCACAAGCTAAAAGCCTTGGCACTCAGTAAGGAAGGGCAAGCGTGTTTTCCTTCTGAAAAAAGCTCCGCACTGCAAGTTAAACACCATGCACTTCTCCATTACCTCCTACACAGGCTTTCCGCCCAATTCACAGACAGCAACGACAAGCCACAAAACGCTTTCCTGCTACCTCACGCAGCTGAAATTCTACACGTGCACAAAACCTCACCCCTCACGTTACCCAGTTAACCACGCACACAGACAACAGCAGCGCTCCAAAACTGAGACCTGTGCCTTTGTCTACAGCTTCTCACTTCGCATCTCTTCCCGCTCACTCGCTAGCACGTACGCAGAATGGCCACACATGAGGCTGGGAGCTTATCATCCTTACTGACCCCAGTTCTTACCAAAGGCTCTCCAAGGCACAGAATCATTACAACACAACTTACAAAAAAGGGTCCAATCCATTCATTTATTTCAGTCAAGAGAAAAGTCCTCATTAATGTCAACAGGCTTTGGCTCAGTCCCAAAAAGAGCTGAATAGAGTCTTCATTAGATCAGAGAGGAAAGGTGAAATTTGGGGACACCTGCATCCACATCCATTTAAACCAAATTCAACCCTGCATGAATTGACAAGCATGATGCTTTTTGTATTCATAAAGTGTCTAGACTAATACAATTCAATTAAAACGAACTACCAGTTTTAAGTGGGTTAGATCTGATCACAATAATTTACACTCAGGCCTGAAACTCAGTTCTGCCGTCACACATTTGTGCAGGCTCCCAGTAACATCTTCAAAGCAAGAATATATTTAAGTCCATGATCTTGCCTAGCACCAATTAATCCCGTAACTGCTCTGTGCCTCTGGAAACTGTGTAATCTGCCTGTGCCTCAGTTCCTCCCCCACTCCCCCGTGACACCTACCCTGCTCTGTATGAATGCATTATCATCTCCAGATGTACGTATGGATACATTTGAGTTTTAGAAGGGATTCACGAATAGAGATGATAACCAAATCATGACTGGAATTATTGGCAGCTGATTCCTGCAGGCTTTTCTGAAAAACCCCAAGCCTGTGTCACTAAAGCACATTTCGTCTGACAGCTCTGCTCTAACCAGATGCGTAGAACGACAACCAGGTGCCAGCCGAGGAGCGAGGCAGAGGCTCCATCGGACTCCATCGGACAGAGGTGCTGCACAACTGGAGAGGAGGACGCCTTGCCAGACTCATCTCTTACAGGAGGTGGAACAGGTTCTCTGGTACCTAAAGCAGACCTGATCTTATTCAAAAGTTAGTCAATGCTTAATCAGTTTCTTTGACATGACTCACCTGGTTGTGGCAGAGAAAGTAATTTTAGATCAGGAATTAGAGTAAGAGAATCCAGCAAAAATCCCCTATTAGACACTGAGAACGTGCAAACAAAAATACACTGAACAGACACTAAACAGAATCTTTCGCTCTTTCTTGAGTTCCTTTTCAGCAAAATATTACAGAACTAACCCAGAAGAAAATAAAGATATTCAGTGTGAAGCATTCATACAGAAATGTTTAATATGCAAGGATATAAAACCAGAACACACATGGCATCTTTGGAGGTCTCCTGCTGGCAATGAATGTAAGCGAGATTCTTAATCACATCCTTACGAGGTTGTCCACAAATGCGCTGTTTCATCGCAAGCCACAGACGCTTGTCACCGCAGCAGCTAACCAACCCGGCGCACCCAGAGCCCAGCTCAGGCAATTATGAGAAGGGTCCACGTGGCTCCAGGTGGAAGCACAGTCCTGTGCCAGCACAGCCACTACAAATGCACCTATGTCCAATCCAGACATTTCTGCTTCAGTCGAAGGGTTTGGACCGGACTGTACATTTTACGAACAAAAAGTCAACATCTCTGTCTCCCAGCAGGCACCGAACACCCAGCCTTGCGCAGTCCCACAGGCAAGTCCTGCAAAGCTTTGTAAGTGCTCCTTTTAGCTCTGCTTTTCAATAAAACATAATTAAATAGCAACTACTGGCTAGCTGCACCACATGCAGACATATAACACCTTGAGGGAATAACTAATCAATGTGAAACATAAGTTATCCACCAAGTGACTCTGAGTCAAAGAGACTGGCTACAGTAGGATTATGAACAGTGAGCTGCGTCCCACAAACTTCACGTGTAGTTCACACTTGTTTCATCTTTCCACATCTTTCTTTTGAATAAAGCTTCTTCACAGCATCCCATTTAAAACATGTAGTGAAGGAGGTAAAAGGTGCATATGCCTAAATATTCTACAGTCCAAACTCAGCACAGAGGAGAAAAGGCAGGACTGGGAACCACTGCTCAGGCAGCAATTGCCATTTCCCATTCTAAGGTGTAATTGCATCCCCAGAGTGACCACAAGCAAACACGTCATCCGCAATGCCACGCAGGGTGCAAGGAGGAGTGGACTACTTGTAGGGTACAAAAAAGGACCGGACTCCATCATTACATTTTACTTATACCCAAGAGGCAAAACACACTATTCTACTGCGCTCGGGCCCTGGTGCTCATGGAGTGAACAAGGTCACGCGTTGCAGCATTGCTTTATCAGCCAGCTGTGATAACTGCAGCTCTCCAACGCTCTGCCTCCAATATATGCTCACCTCTTTGTGTGAATGAGCCCAACGCAACAATTCATCTGGAGGGATTTCAAAGGGGATACTACTGAAATGCTAAATGATGGGGGAAACAAGGTTTCTTCTGGATAATATTGAATACAAGGAATACAGGAATGGCGTCCTCTGCACGGACGAAATGCCACTAGCTCATGGCCACAGCCAATGCCCATGGATGAATCGGCTAGAGCATCATCACAGTGATCAGGAAACTAAGATCTAGTTGACTACAGAAAACACAAATTACAGTTCAAACATCACTGAGTTGAGAAAAGACGCACAAATTTCAGCAGAATTTCGAAAAGTGTATGCAATTCTGTGTCTATTAGCAGCAGACAAGGCACTGTGCTGAAAAGTTCAGGCTGCCACCAGGCAGAGCTCGCTGCTGCTGCTCCATTAATACATTAAAAACCCAAGCAGGTTTGGGGATAATGGCCTTGCAAACACACGGAGCATTTCAGTTGATTTTTTTTATCTGATTCACGTTATTCAGGTTTATTTTCTTATTGATTACAAACCTTCGCATAACTTCTCCACAGCTCTATAACATGTAAATAACAGTTAATATTTGTTGTTCCCACTTTTGTTCCTTCAGTGAGCAAATCCGTTCTTACAGACCCTGCACGTCTACCTTTTACCAAAACCAGTACTGTCTCCATTTCTCCAAAACAATTGATCTTGAGCTTATGCTGAAGAACACAAATGTGGGATTGCAATATTTCCTCTTAATCCACTGACAGTCAAAGCAAAAAAAACCAAAACCCCACAGAAATTCAGCCCGTAGTGTACATTTCAGGGACCTATTGGACTCTCGAAGGCATGCACATATGAAAACATACACAACTACTTGTCCGTTTAAAGTCTTGCAACTTCCATCAGCATCTCGCCTTCTGCAAGACCCTCACCTGGGTTTCTGTATGTTTTTAACTCCTCATCTCACCACTTAAAAACTGAAAATAACACATTATACTATTTAAAAGCCAGAATTCCCAGCTCTTTTTGTGGAGCACAAAGTACTAGTCACTGAAACACTCCCATCTTAGTGTTTTTAACTGGAATTATAAAGCGAAAGTAAATAAAATAGCAGAGAGCTATATGACCGTATTGGGAAGGCCAGCTACCCAGGGCACATACAACAGCAGCTTCCAGCCTTTGTTGACTGAGAGATATCATTTCTTAAAGCTCTGGTGCCCCCTCTGCCCCTCAATTAGCCGTGGGGTTTTTGTCACTGAATCGAGATTTAACATAACAAGCCCCAAACCTAGGAACTGTTTAATTCCTGACACTGGATGTGGCTTCACTAATGTTGCTCCCACCTCTTCTTTGGCTCTTTCTTGCCCTTGAGGTAATTTCTGGTGACATTTTCATGAGATCCACTTCTAACCTTCCTCCCCCTTGAAAACATACACAGAAATATGAATGGCAGGCATGCAATCTGTGCAGAGACACAGCACAGAAACTTGCACCTTGCACTCTTTTTCTATGTAAATAATGCAAGGATCCTGCGGGAACATGCCAGGGATTGGAATTTTTAATTAATGGGTCTCTTTAATGTGCAAATCAGGAGCAGATTGCGAATTCTGACTTGCATTGATTATGAAAAACGTTAATTGAACGTGCAAGACCCCAAACAGAGGCAACATCTCAAGCCCTGGACTAGACTGGAAGATACGGTGCAAGAGAATACAAATGTATCTTGGAGAAACAGACCACTCCAGGCAGCAGCACCTCAGAACCGTAAGCTGCGGGAGTTCACGTGTGCAGTGCATTAAACATTAAACATTTGCACTGCATTCAGAGCGCAGCCACTGTGAGTTCAGTATTAAAAAATCACTCAGACTTTCTCCATGGATGCAAAACAGGAATAAACATGAGCTCCATGACCACAGTTTGGTCTCCAATTTGTATGTAAAAAGGGTGACAGAAAAAAATCCGGAATATAATTAAAGATTAAAAAAAAGGAAAGAAAAAGTAAGACAGTGCCAACAAAGCAATGCTGTCTCTTTAAACAGAAATTCATCCTATATAAATTATGGCCATAAACTTTTCCTGCAGTGCAGCCTAATTAATTCTTGTTCTATACACAAAGGGAAATGCTGGGTGACAAATGGGTGTGAAGCCTGAAAGCTGCCAGGTCTGCAAAACATTTTCTACTTCAATTTATAAGCAATTTTGCAGTAAATCATCCACCAGAACCTGAGATCTCAGGAATCCAAGACTGTCCAAGGCACGTTGTATCATTTTATTTTTTTTTAAATATTCATAAAAGATTACAAAAATAATAAATTAAACGCTTGAAGTTTTGTAACCTCCAATCTCAAAATTTGGAAAACAAGCAGGACTTTACCATTTTCACTCAGATTTGGCTTTAAAACTGCAAACATTTAGAATATTGCTGTCCATTTATGTCTATAATTATCTTCAGCACAATTTTACTCAAATCCTTAGGGAATTTCACCACCACCACCAGCTGCACAGAGGGTTGTCACAAGTGAGATACACCAAAAAGGCAAACATAGGAAGGACCATTTTCCATTTCAAAAAATTCATCCTTCCTGTGAGAACACGAGCAGAAATTTCATGAGCACTGGAAAGACTTGGAATAAATTACTGACAGCTTTCTGGGGCAGCTTTCAAAGAGATGCAAGGGACTTGTCCAGGACCTCAGAGAGAGCTGGGTGCCCTCAGCAGGCTACAGTGCACACCGAGAATCTGGATTTTTTGGCATCCATTGCTTTGTGCAACTTGAACACCAAATCACTTTCCCCTATTCAATGAAGAGATGAAAGCAGGCCAGCTTTATTCCGTGGATTTGGAAAGCAGTGCTGAGGCTTCCCTGAAAGGAGAGTATCATCCAGTCCAAAACAGCGTCAATGTCCTGATTACCCCAACTCCTGTCCAAGACTGAAGCACATCACGTACAATGGAACCACCTCCACATTCAGCATTTACTAAGTCCTGTTTTCCACTCATCTTTAAACTTACTCATGCACAGTTCTTCTAATTTTTCCTGTCTGGGGAATGGGATCCTACCCACAAGCTGGTAATACAACTGGGATGAGAACTTGGGAGTTCAGAAATGTTTACCCAGCCCACTACATCCCTGCTCAGAATCAAGGAAAAATGTTTCTTTTTATAGAAGCCACTACACTGCTTGATCAGCTCAAAATGAGGACTTTCATTTCAAGCCAACTTTTAGTAAGTGAGATTTTTTCCCCCCCTCATAAATCAAGGTGTATCAATTCATGAAAGAACTTTAAATATATTATCACGTATGTTTCCAGAAAGGACTTTGTCTCACCTCCTGAACGGACAGGTCACAGCCCCGCTATCCCGGCGGAGGCTCTGTGAATGAAGACGTAACACAGCTCAGACTGCCCGCGGGGTAAAGCTCTAGCTGTTGATTAGACATGAATCCCTCTCCCAGGGCCCAACACAGCAAAGTGAGAGAGAAATGGGTCTTTGCCACATAACACCACCTACATCCCCAGTCTTTCATAAGATCTTCTAATCTTTCATAAGATCTCCATGTGTAAGTTTACTCCTCATTACACGCCTGGCACTTTGTAACCTCTGGAAAGAGCATCTTTGCAGGGCAGCGAAAGATAGCTGCACTGGACAATAGTGTAGCTCATGAAAAACAACCAGCTATTGTAACCTACTTTACTGTACAACTACAGATTGTATTTAAACAAATAGAGAAATTTAAAAAAAGGAATACAAATTTGGCCCCTTAGAGAACACTGCGAAACACTAAACAAGTGTAGTGGTAGCAGAATGTTCCTAAATTCGTTACTTCCCGCCCGTCAGTCCGAGCACTTCCCCTGCGAACCTTGCCCAGGTCACTCCAGCTTTATTTTCTTGCTGTCTTCACAGATGTAACACAGAACATGGACCCAGGCTATGAGGAACATCAGAGTATGCTACTGCAACTTTCCTGCCCAGATTGTAAGAGGAGGATGGGGAGAGAATCACTGAGCAGTTATTAATAGTGGATTTTCCTTTAGTGTTCCGGACAACTGAAAGATTACCCTCTCTGCTGCACCGTGTACAGTATTACGCTCCATGTTCCTGGCTGTATTTTGCTTGTGGGAAATATCAAAATGTCAACCATTGTTTCTGTTAAAGGTCTTTAACGATATTGCATTTTAGACCCATAATGAAACCTGGTGCTCAGTGCAGTTTGTAATGCATCTCATTAAATACATTAATAACATGCATTTCACTGAAAGGTCAGCTTAGTATTGTTGGGAGTTTGCCTTTTTTTCCTTAATCACTTCATTTACAGCAGCAGAGCTAACTTTAAAATATAAAGTATCTCACCTGCTGTAGCTCCAGATAAGCTGATTAGCTACCATGTTCAGATCAGCTATGAGCCGTAAGACCATAGTCAAAAACTCGGTGTAGGGGCAAGATTCAGGGTCAAGTTCGATGACGGTGAGTTCCTAATCCAGTTTTAAAACTACTTGTGCCAGCCTAGGCCAAAATTTCTCAGTGCGCCTGTATCCCTACAGCATATACAAACGGCACGTCCTGTCGCTGAGTGGCCGCAGCCACAGCAGACCAGGGGCTTCGGGTGGCGCCTCTAGCGGTCAGCACCACAGCCTGCAGGTGCCACCACCGCGTCTCCCACCCGCTGGTTCACATCAGGGGGCTGCTTAGGATCCTCCACGGGGTGCTCACCTACCAAGCTGAAACCTTCCGGAAAGTGAGCAGTATCTCAAGGTCGGGAAAGAAGAAATAGAAGTGAAAGGGATAACCAACCTGGCAGGCTTTAAAATGCTACTGGGCTTGTTATTCAAAATCACTGGAAGAATATTCTATGCAGTTCATTAATTTCTGATTAGAAGTATCAGGAAAAACAAACAACCTGTGCATAAACATTGTCATTTGTGTGGTTTTTGACAGAAGACAACAAACATGTCAGGATGAAATCGACACCAACTGATACTTGCAGTAGTTTGTATTTATCCTTAAGGATAACACACCAGATTTTTATCTTAGGGCCAGTAAAAAAGGTGTCCAACTGTAAAAATTAAACAGATCCACAACACACTGAAGCTGTGTATTTTGCACTTCTCAACCAGACCATACACATTATGTTTGCCATACTGGAGAATTTACTACAAATCTCATCAGACCAGTGTCATTAATAGCAATCCTAAGAAATAAACGGATGAAGCAGCTCCAAGCTGAAAATATATCTGCTGTTGATTTAACAGCACAAGCCCTCTCCTTTGGGCTACACTACTCCTGGTCAGGGTAAATCTGCACTCACTGACCCAGCACAAACTTGGTACCACAAGGTGTCTCTGGACAAAGCAGCATCCCAACTCTGCATCGAACAGCAATAACCAAACCAATTATTCCTAAGATCCAGCAGGAAGCTTAAATTCAGTAAGCAAACTTCAATCCCCATGCGAACCAGAAATCAGAACTTGGCAGTGGCACCTGCGCTGAGGCTTTCCAGCGTTACGCAAGCGACGACAGGCCTGCTGCAGACATCACCTAGGCATACACAGACATGGGCGAGAGGAGAAGTTATCTCTGTCTGGGGTAGGAAACACTTCTTGGTTTCTGCTTGCACGGTATCTGATTAATGATTAAGGCAATACAAACCAACAGCTAACACCACAGGCACATACAACAAAGCCCTCGCTTTCCCATTAACCCTTCCTCGTACAGGCAAAACATATTGGCTACAGCAGACTCTACCCAAAGTAGAAAGATTGAAGAATTCTTACAGTTCTCGACAGCATTGTCAAATTCTTGTCCACCTTCCTTTCTGAAGATTGGGTAAGTATCTGGCTGTGGAAGACGGTTGACTGTTATGAGTGCCTTCTGCATCTTGATCCTCACTTCCAATAGTTGATCCCACAGTGCTTCATAATAAAGAGAAAATAAAAACAATTACTTAGCAAGCCAAAGCACTTGCTCCTTGTGAAGGAGCTGTTGACTTAACAGCACAGGCCCTCTCCTTCGTGCTGCATTACTCTGGTTAGGGCAAACGTTTGCATGCACTGACCCAGCACAAAATGGTCCCACAAGGTGCCTCCGGACAAAGCAGCACCCCATCCTATGATCCTGACTGCAATTCTACGATCCGCAAAAAGAAGTCATCCCTTTGCTTTACTGTTTAAAAGAACACTTTGCAAATGGAAGTTTGAAAGTTTAACAGGACACATAGGAAGAAACTGCATTCGGTATTACATTTCAAAAAGAAACAGAAGCAGTACCAGCACCACCGCACAGCACCACCAGTGTAGGAAGTCCCTATCCCCACCAACACTACAAGTATATTCACTAGTGGTTCAATTAAGCCAGTGGATAAATACACTTCATAACATGAGATTCTGTAGCAGCAGTGATGCCAGTTTGCACAGCAGATTTTGCAGAACATTTGCAAATCACTAGGGCTGCTGCAGCATGCACACGCAGTATGCTAACAGCACATTAACGTGCTGAAGTGGTTGCTAACACAGCCAGCTTCTGTAGTGTCAGCAAGGTGAAAGTCTTGTCAAAATACAAAGTAAACATGCACAAACCTAGCTGGTTCTTCACAGCTTTTCCTTTTTCTACTTCTTCAGCGTCTTGTCCTTTTGAGAATGTCATCACCCCCCCATCACATTCATCGTCTTTGGTTTCCTCTATGTTGTCATGGTTTTCACTCCCATATTCCTCCTCCTCACTTCCTTCTTCCATGCTGGCATCATCTTCACCTTCCCCTTCACTGCCTCCTACATCATCCATCCCCTCTGTAAACGTCTCAAAGTCTGTGATATTCTGGAAACTGAACTTCGGTGCCTTGGCCTCGACAGATGGATCTGCCTCTTCATCGTCTTCCAAGTCATCCTCCTGGTCACTGCCAGCAGTGCTGGACTTCTCCTTTGTTTGAGTGCCTAAGCTGTCGTTGTCTTCTGAATCTTCACTGCCACTGTACCATTCATCTAACGCTTCTTCAGCTAATAATTACAAGAGAAAAAAAAGTTATTTACTTAAAGCAAAATGTGCCACTTCACAGCATGCATCACAAGAGCCACAGGTTTGGGCTAGTGGAGCTCCAAAGTCCATTTTATCTGCGTATGATGTTACTCTTCATTTTGGCTAAATAATGGAAACACAAGGCCATATCCACAGAAAGACCTCAGCTCACGTTTTCTGCAGCAATGATTCGTAGATCCACATCTTAGCTTTCCCACGAAACAATGCCAGGATAAACAAACCAGGCAGTTAGAATTTGCTATATGCATTTTTAATATAAGAACCTGTATATACTTGTAGTCCCTGAGATATACTGGCTTCAAAATCGGAGCTGTTTCTTTTCCTCCACACAATGTTCAGTCAGTGCACTGAACCTCATCTTACATTGAGTCACTCTCTTTCCTCAATCCGCAGAAGTGACCTCCTCTTCGGGATTCCCCCTTCCCTCAGGCCAAAAGACAGGGCCTGAATTTCAGGAAGGCACCTCTAGAAGATGTCCAACTAACTGTACCTGTTTATTGCCCTGTAACAGCGACCTAAAGTTTGTCTTCTCAGTTCAGATAGCACTAGCTCAGTTAACATGCTAACATCAAATTTTGAGTAGTCTAGTGAAAAGGGGAAAGAAATGAGATTTCTTACCAGATCCTTCTTCAGATTGAGCATCTCCCCAAAGTTCTTCTTGCAAGGCTTTGCGAGATGTAGCTTTTCCACTGTACCTTTTATCAGCTTCCAAGAGAGAGGCTGAAGCTTTTTTTCGTATATTACCAACAGGGAAAATGTCATCTGCAGTTTCATCCTCAAATTTGTCAACCACTTTAGCAACTGTAGCTGTGGAAAAAAAAGGGGAGGGAAGGGATGTCTAAACTGAGCTGAATTTCAGACTAGAAGAATGAGCTGCAGGAAGGAACCATGGAAAACTCCTCACGCTCTACAAACAAAAATACACTGCAAAGATGAGCTGGGTGGCAACATGGCCTCACGTAAGAGTCTGGCTTTTAGGCTTTGAGAGGGAGCAAAGGCTCTTCACTGCCTGGTGAAGGATAGCCAGTATGCTAATTTTCTGCAAATGGGGCAAGGTTGCTGAGGAATCAAAGGCAGAGAAAAAAGCCTCAAAGCAGAGTTTTGTGTAGATCAGCACCAGTCCTGCCTAGAAATTACCGAGTAAAGTAGTACTTTAGATGTAGCAGACGAGATAAGACAAGGGGTCCAAGGGTATTTTTCAAAAAACACCCCTTGACTTCTCTGCAGCCAGAGGCATTCTCCCCCCTGCCAGGTTAACCTCTGCAGAAGGAAGGGAGATGTTACATGAACTGCTCAACTCTAACTGCTCTCTCAGTACTCTGGACTTCTGCATATACAGGTTTGGCACCACAGGGCTCATCTGTAATGCAGAGATCAATGTTTATTAATAAATGCCAAAAATCCTACTGATCTGGGGGGGGGAGGGAAAATGAACATTGTCTACATTTACACTTTCCTCCCTGTCTCTTCTTAATTTTAGAGAATCCACACAAAATGCTCGACAAACTAAACCTACCCAAGCCCTCCCACAGATTCCCGAGGGTCTCATGAGAAACACAGTCCTCTGGGTGGAAGACTCCATAAAGCTGGAATGCCTTCACTTCACGCTTACAGATTAAATGGGGAAAACTGCAAATCACATGCCCTTTGGCCTCCTGCTATATATATGAGCCACATAAATACGTAAACATTTTAGAATGGCTAAACAGATAAAATAATTTCACTGTGGCTATTGCCCTCTTTCACAGCCATCTTCTCCAGGACATAGGAATGGAGCAGTCCAAAGAGAATACATCATACCATACTCCCTCCTGATTTTTATTCATGTGCAAGGCACCCTGTATGCAAAATTACAGGGTTAGCTTTGTTCAACCAATTGAGTGATCCAACTGGCTGAACATCGCTAAGTGCTCTTTTAATGTGTGTTTGGAAACGTTAATGTCTCCCATACAGTGTTTACATGAGGTGCAGGGGAGGCAAAAAAAATCTCTTGCTCATAATCAAAGCAACAAGATCAGGTCTAAATACAGTCACTCCAGCTACAAGAGGATGGCAAGATGCTTGGCCTCAAGGAATGACTGGGCAAGAGGGGCAGATACAGAATTACCTGGGGCACTGAAGCATCTTCTGGCATTCTCAGTCTTGGCACCACTAAAGTATGAAGTCTGAAACTAAATCATTATTACCCAAATGGAAAGCCTCTCTGCTGACTACATCCATTTCCTCAATGGTTACTAAGACGTTGCTTACGAGATACTATTGCTCTCTCACACACTTGTAGAGAAGAACCAGGAGAGCTGGCACGACGTTTACCATGACTGGAGCCCAGTACCTCCTAAAGCCAACTGTGGTCAGTGTGGGATGATTAACTTGCTGTCTCCAGGGGCAAGTGCAGGAACTGCAGACATGTCCCAGGCACAAGTCCTGGGCCGGTGGCTTGGCTGGTCTATGGGGACCTCTGCTCTGGAGAGGGTAAGTCAAGCAAACAGCTGGCACCAGATGACACGGCCACCTACATGTCATGGCGAAAGAGGTGAATATCTCAAAAATCATAAGGCAAAAAGAGCTTGACTGAAAGTAGAAATGGATAACTGCCCACTGGCAAGCACCAAACGAGTCATGCGCCGGGCGCTGCGGCTCTGCCTCCTCCCGGGCCCACAGCCACGCCGGCTGCGCTTCGCTGGCAGAGGACACAGCCCTGCCCCGACGCTGCGCTTTTATCTCTCTTTTCCTGGAGGTCGCCAGCCGGATCCGCTCCCCTGCTTGGCTCCGCACAGCCCGGGCTGCGGAAAGGCCCGCACTGGGGCAGCCCGGCCTGCGCAGCCCTGAGGTAACTCGGCACTAAGGTAAGGCCACCCCTGAGGTAACTCTGATCCACGAGGTAGCCCCGATCCATAAGATAACCCCAGCCTCTGAGGTAACCCAAATCCATAGGGTAACCCCAGCCTCTCAGGCAGCCCCGGCCCCTGAGGTAGCTCTTGATCCATAAGCTAACCCCGGCCCCTGAGGTAGCTCCGATCCGTGAGGCAGCCCCGGCCCCTGAGGTAGCCCAAATCCATAAGATGACCCCGGCCCCTGAGGTAGCCCCGGCCCGCCCGGGGCCGCGGGAGATCGAGGGGGGATGAGGGGCCCCCGGGCCCGGGCCGAGCCCCGCCGCGGCCCGCTGAGGCGCCACGTGCGGCCGGCCCACCCCGACGGACCCGGCCCGGCCCGGCCCGGCCCGACCCGACCCCGCCGGCCGCGGGCATTAAACCCCCCTCCCGGCCCTCCCTCACCTTCCTCCGCGTCGTCCTCGGGGTCGCGGAAGCTGGGCCGGGGGTTGAGCAGCTCCTCCAGCTGCCGCGCTAAGGGCGCCGCCATCTTCTCGGGGGAGGGAGGGAGGGAGGGGCGGAGCCTCAGGGCGGAACTTATCGGGGGCGGTGGGCGGGGCCGGCGCAGAGCGGGGCCGTGGGTCGCGCTGGGTCCTGCAGGGTCCTAGCGCCCGGCGGGTGGGAGTGCGGGATCCCGCGGGACCGGTGCGGGTGTCGGTGCGGGGGCGGCAGGACCCCGGCGGGTCTCGGGGCTCCGGCAGTGCCCTTTGGCGGGCGTCTGGGCTGGGTGCGCGGGGTGAACAGCCAGGAAGAACAGTGATGAATAGAAATGTCCGCCCAGGCGCTCCCGGCTGTGCCCGGGGTGGGGGGTGGGGGTCGGCTCTCCCAGCCCCCCATCGTTAAACGGGGGGATAACGCTAATTGCGTGCATCGCGGCCATAAGAACTGGGACCTGCCCGGTGCTCTGAAGCTGAGCAGCACCGGAGTAACAGCTGAATAAACGCGAAGTCGTGTTATAGAACGCAAAAAATGCCACAACTGTTTTTTTAAAGTCAACATTGCGCTTTTTTCCTTACCGTTACCTGTGCAGAACTGAATTAGCGGTGTTCTTGCCCCATACATTCAACATTTTGTGGCCCCTGTTGAAGCCAGGGTCCCCCTCACCGCAGCGAGAGCCGAGAGGCCGCTCCTCCTGTCCACCCTGTTGTTGGGCACAGACAGACCCTTACACCCCACTTACACCCATGGATCCTTACACCATGGTTACACCAACCTCCACAAATCCGTACCAACATCAAAGCTCCTGGGGTGCTTTTGCCAAACTGTGGCCTAAAAGCAGCAGCACGGCGACGCAGGAGTGACCTGCTGAGATTTTCTAAGCAGAACCAGTTCCCTTGGGTTTGCCCGCTGACAGCTTCTCCTGGCTGCTTTCTGGGGTGAGGTGGCCCCAAATCACGAGGTTAGGCCTGGAACTGGGGGATGGCAAGAGAGGTTGGTGAGTGTTTTGTTACTAGGCAGCAGGGACCCAAATCAGCATCTCAACTCTTGAGTTGCAGATGTAGGTCTGAGCTTCAGACCCCACAATGAACAGCGTCAAGGGGTCAGGATTTGGGCTTCCCACAGCCGCCATCAAGATTTTTGCCCGCGGAGGTGCCAGCAGCCCCAGCTGCAAGCTTCAGCCGGGCACCGGCCCGAGCCCTAGCTCGGAGACGAATTGCCTAGGCTGCTTGCTCATCCTCTTCTTGCCAACACAAGATGCTTCCCCACTCCTTATCTGGTTTTAAATGCTATAAAAATTAATCTGGACATGTTTTTGACCGGAATGGAGGGCGGCGTGGGCATGGCAGCAGGAGGAGCGGCAGTGGCCGCAGCAGCAGCAGCAGCAGCAGCAGCAGCAGGGTTAGGAGCAGCGTTAGCAGCAGCAGCAGGAGCAGCAGCAGGAGCAGCAGCGTTAGCAGCAGCAGCAGCAGCAGCAGCGTTAGGAGCAGCTTTAGAAGGAGCAGCAGCAGCGCGGGCAGTTCCCTACAGAGGGCAGAGCAATCTCATTAATTAGCAGGGCCCCCGGCAGCCCCGCCGGTTGTTACTGGGACCCCGTAGGGTGGGGGCTTGGGGTCCTGGGAGGCACCAAGGGAGGAGGCGGCTGGAAATACCCCAAACATCCCCCCCTGCTCAAACGCCCTAGGGCTCTCCCGATAAAACTCGGTGGTACTGTGTGCTGTGAAGGCAACATACAGTTCAACTCATACCCAAACGAATGCTGGCTGAAGGTGCACATCTTCATTGCAGACAAAACCCTTGGAATTTACGCTGTTGAGTATTTCAATCCTATTCAGCTTTATTTTGTAGTTTGTATTCATTTTATCGTGGCATGATTGACAGCTCTGATACTCTGTATTATATGTTATGTGAGTTTGCCATTGCTCCAGCAAAGTGAAATTAAACACTCCTCTTTTTTTTTTCCTTTTTTTTTTTGTTTTTTTTACTGAGACATGGTTTTATCAAACATGAAACTTATAAACCAGGAGATATGTACAATGTATCTTCCCTGGCTCTGCTTCTGTTTTTTTTTTTTTCCTTTGAGTTTGTAGATTGTTTCCAGAATAAAAGATGCCATTATAAACAAAGGGAGGAGCCTGGAGGAATAAATCTACAGAAAATTAAGTAGCAGAAAGAAGTGCTTACCTGAACAGTTACTTGGGAGTAGCTAACCGCTCACCTAAGCAAAGAGCTAGCGCCGTGCCCCTCCCTGCATAACTGCATTTTCAAACCTCAGCACTCTCACAGAGTGAAAAAGGGATGTTCTCTACCCTAACAAATAATAAATAGCCCTGTTCATAAAGGGAGAGAGGCTTTTAATGACGGTTGAATAAAACATACCAAATATAATTAATAAAAAGCAGACAGTGAGTCGCATTAGTCCTTTGGAGTAAAAAACGGGCTTCTGGAAGTTGACAGCATTTTTGCCACGCACGCCAGCGAGATGAGGCTTTCACCCACGGAGGCTACCGGGACAATTGCACAGCGTAAATCCCCAGTCCGGCAACGCATTAAAATTCACGCCTGTGCAGCGGTGAGGCCGAGGGGCTCTGACAGAGCTGGCAGAGCTGTTTCTTCTCCGTCCTGCACCCGTCGCTCACATCAACGCAGCACAAATGCGCGGGGGGCAGAGCACGCCCTGCCGCTGCGCCGGGGTGTGGGGAGCAGCCCCCCACCCTGGGGCTCCTCAGCTCACCCCAGCGCCGCTCGGCAGAGCTCCGACGGCCGCAGGAGCTGCCAAGTCCAAATTTCCGACCAGGAGGTTCAGTCAATATAAACCAACATCAAACAGAAAAGGCGGCGTATGAAAGTGGTGGGTTGTTAAAATATTTCACTGACAGAGCCTCCTTCTTCACTGTTTATTCTCTCTCTTTTGCCTTTCACTTAGCAAGGGTAATTAAATCAGACTCTCAGGCTCGGTTTTAATTTCTGGTTCACATGCCCTCAAACCATGCTGCCATGGTTTGGACTCATAATCATGCGGGGGAATATTTGTACAAAAATTATATCAATACATTTTAATTCAAGACGATCATGAAAGCCTTTTTATGTATCACGGTATGTTCTGTGAAACCCTCTGCTTGTTTATAAACTATAAGCAGAAGCCATCAAACTAAGTGACATAATTTCTTTGGCATTTTTCCTCTTAATTTCACTTTTTATTTACATGGTTGTTTGCTAAAATGAAAATAACACCCTAAACACAGAACAGATAAACAAATGAATTTTGAATAGTCTGTACTACAAAAAAAGCACTTTTAATTTCTCACACTCAGCTTCTTTGGCTCCCGTGTATTTGTGCAGCTTGTCATCTTTTGGGAAACTGTCAGATTAGATGGTAGCCTTGGCAGTGAAAGACCATATCATCCTCGTGTGTCTGCAGAATTACAGGTTATTAATACGAACCCATTTTTCAGAGCATTTCTCTACTTCAATATATAAATAAAGAGACGCGTTGGAAATGTAAAGCCGTTCAGACACCGCCACCGAGTAATTCCCTGCCCGTCTGCGTTCAGCAGCGCCCGGCGCTGGGTCCCCACCTTGGCGAGCGGAGAGGTGGGGTGAGGTGGGCTGCAGGCACCCATCTGCGACGGGATTCCCACAGAGAGCCGGGGAATCACACGAGCCGCGGTCGCGTCTGCTGCATTTAATTGAAGTGCATTATCAGCAGCAGGATTTGACCCATTTACAGAGAACCGCATGCTGTCCAAAACCAGCTACAAACCGGAGCTGAGCTTATCTTTCCAACACTTTGGCTAGCAAATGTGATTTTCCAAACCGACCTTCTTCATTTCGGTCACACTATTTCATTTTAAGATTTTCCTTTTAAACCAGCAAAGCAATTTGTCAGTGAGAAAGAGAAAAAAGAAGAGAAAAAAATAGAGGAGAATCAGAAAAGAGCACACACAAAACCTATCGACTAAAACAAATTATGTAACAGGAAATTTAGATTATGTGCATAAGAAACCACACTCCTTATAAATATTTATTACTATTTCCTTCTGTGTTTTTATTTACTTATTCCTGATATTCCTAATCCGTCACTCATTCAAAAAACACAACCGTTTTAAAGATTTAATCAACCCTTAATCATTCTCACATCTAAAAATATAATGAATATAGAGTGTCTGAATAGACGCACAGCCTAAAGATGCTTCCAGCGGAAGAAGAATTTTACAGGCCAGCCAGAGACAATTTCAAAACCAGAAGAAAACCTTTTTTAGACAGAGCAAAAAAATCTATCTTTCATCCACCAAAAACCCCTCCACGTGCACGCTCTCCCGTGCACAGGGACGCCGGCGCCTTCGCCACCAGCTCCGCTCCCGATGCCTCGGTGCGCGCCTCGCCGCAGCTCCACGGCAGCTGGGGCGGGGGGGGGTGGGGGTTCCAGGTCACGTTTACCGTCTGTGCTGCACGGCGATCCTCACGCCACGCAGAGACCTTTCAACAAAATCACACCAGACCTGTCCTGCAAACTTGGGCTTCCTCGGTTAGCGGAGCGAAGGGTTTCACTCCAAACCCTGTGAGACACCGTCAGCCTCTGCAAAAGTTTGGATTCTGCAGGAACTAAGCTTGGGTTAAAACCAATCAGGAAAAAAACAATCTAATTCCTCCAGCTGCCAAGACTGCTCTGGAAAGAGCGCACCAAACGCCACCGAAGCGGAGCCATTCCTGAGTTTGAAGGCAGCCTGCACCAGAAGACCTCGGGGAGGCCAGCTGTGCCCCTGGTCCCCGCCGAGGGCTACGTGGGGGGCCGGGGGGGGTCTCCCAGCACCGGACCTGCTCCGTGCATCAGGTTCAGCGACCCCACGCGCAAAGGGCAAACGCCCTGCAGGGAAATCCGTCACCCTCGGAGCACCCCTCCCATTCCAGGGATCCCAGCACCCAGACCCAGCAGCTCGAAGGTCAGCTGGCTGGAAGGCCGCGTTTGCTCGGCAACTTCTGCATCACAATCCTGCACTTAATGAATGGAAAACTCTCCAGACAACAGCAAACTCTGCTTTCCAAGCATGACCCCGTGGTCTGCAGCTAAAAGCACCACAAAGCCTATTGAAAAAGAGACAGAAGATAGCAGTCCCGGAAGGACTGATAATCAAAATACACTTGTAATGGTGCCATTGATTTCATTGATGATTTCATGGATATTCTGTTGGCATGAGGAACGCCGAGCGCCCCAGTGCCAGGGCAGACACAAAGAAAAGACCTTCCAGAACCTGCCCCAGCATCACAATTCCCTGTTCCCAGCTCGACACCATCGGCAGCATTGAAGGACACATATCGCTTGCTTAATCTTAGCATATCTGAATTTATCTGCAAGGGCAGTGACAGAAAGGGAGACTGCAATTGCTTGTGTCTAATGTTGTAAGAACATGCAAAGCTTAAATACAACACTCTTGTCAGGGAAAAAAACTATGGCGAAAGGAATCGTCCTGAGAGGACACGGCAATATCTGCCACTTCCTAGGATGGCAAAAGTGTGTAAGCCACCACTGATATTTTAAAATTGTATTTATTTATAGATTTGTCTGGTGTACCCACCGCTCAGCATCCGAGTACACACACACATATTAAAATAATACACATCATTTGCCTACAAATTGAAGTACAGTCTTACTTCTGGGATACAGAGAGCTTTACAAATCCCCCACCGCTCCCCGAGCAAAGGCCTAAGCAGGCTCCAGCAGCGACCGGGGACGAAGGGAGAGGGCAGGGAGGAGCATCGCACAGCGACAGCGCGGGGAGACGCGCTTTGGGCCAAAAGCAGAGTTGTGTGGATGGCAGAAGCCTCACCCTATTTTAAAGACACTTTGACAAGCCTTCAAAAGATCTCCTTCATGTAGATCAGCGCAGTATGAATAATACTTCCACTATTTGCCTGGCACCATTTTCCTAGTAAGGGGTGAATGGTCTCACAAGGGGGGGTTTGCCCAAGCCTTCAGCCTCGCACGTCTGGACACCGAGTGTCCCTCGTCCATGCCGGGAGGGCGCGTGCCGCTCGCCCCGGCCAACGCCAGGGATGCCACCCGGCACGGGGCGAGCGGACGCGGGCCTGCGCGGGGTTTAACGTCGCCGGGCTGCACCTTCTGCCGGGACAAGGCAACAAGGCGAAGGTCACCGAAACCCGCAGTGGTCAAGGGAGGAAAGAGCAAAAGAGAGTGGTGACTTCCAAAGACGCCTTGGAAATCGCGTTGCGCGTACGTATCGCCGCGTGTTGCACATCCGTGCTTCTGCAGTTAAAAAAATCAACGCGCGCGCGCACGACCCGTCCCCGCAGCACGGATTTTTCGAGGCCCTCCTCCCGCAGACCGCTGTTCGCCCAAGCAACGCTGCTGAAGTCAATGGAAATGCTCTTGTAAACAAGGACTTACAAGAACCCGACGTGACAATGCTTTCAAAAGGAGTTTTGACTGTGCAATTGTTGCTGGATTAGAGTCCTCAGAAACCCCGAGCTTGCTCTGAAGAGCACAGAATTCAAATCTGCCGAGTGCTGGGGCCTCCAGAGCGGCTCACGGGAAGCACCGAAGGGCACGCTCAGCCTTCGGCATGGGAACGGCTCCCGGGCTTCCCTCGAAGGTGGGCAAAACCCCTGCAGAAGGGATGGGAGCTTCAAGAAAAGGACAGGCTCTCCTCCGTCCCTTTTATAAGCCACTGACCTAAACTGAACCGTATCACTCCGCGGCCTGAATTAACACAGCATAAACTGTACAAGTACCTCGTTACAAAAAAGAAACAAAAAGAAAGAAAAAGAAGGAAAAAAAAAGCCCACTCGGCAGATGCGTTTTCTACAAAACAAGCCTATTTGGTGAAATTCTCATTTAAAATAATTGATTCGACAATAAAACAGCAGCACAGACCAGCAGCGCAAACAGCGGTGTTTATCAACAGCACTCGCCCCGAGAAATAAAAGTTTGTAATAAATAGCTCGCCCATTACTCTGCTTGTATAAATGCAAAGCAGAGCAACAAAACAGAGCAACAACAGGAAGGGCAAATAAATGAGTTAGACGGGAGCCCGTGAGTTTAAGAAGTCTCCCCTGTGTTTAATAAAGCACGGATTTTTTTAGAAACACTAACAGACCCCTTGCAGATAGTTTTTATCTTTATATTATTATATAAGACATTTTGCGTTTAAAGTGAACTATTGCTTCTTCTAGGTAGCCCCTCTGCTGGGTGTAGAAACTAGGTTGTGAACAAAATTAAAAAATCACCATTGAAAATTACAAATCATACAACGTTAAAGCATTTCGATTCCGCCCCCCCTCCCCCGGCTCAGTCCAAAGAAATAAATAATTGAATCGCTGGGAATGCAGCAGTCTGTGTTTTAGGGTAAATTTCTCTGTCTACGTCAAATAAAAAAAGAAGCCAGACAGAGTCACGATTAGTTGAGAGACGAAGGAAAATGCGCAATTACAGTTCATCCCCCTCTATCAGCTCAGCGGGTGGAAAGCGTCTACACCAGCGACTTTTCAGAACCGGACCCGATTCCCTGCTTCTACCACCGGTCAGAGTCCTCTGGGAATCAGCGAGACTTTTGCTTTTGAAGAACTGAAAATCTGGGATTCTGCAATCATTTGTAATTAAAACATGAAATCTGTCATTTCGCGAGGTTCCAGAATTTTTTTGGTTTGTTTCCTTTTTCTCCCAGAAAATTAGTACGTATCTGGTGCAAAGCAGAATGTTCTTCCCTGCTGCCCTGCAGAGAACTTCAAATACACCAAGCGCTGTTACACAACCAACTTGGTACCAGCTCTAAAAAAGGATTAAAAATCGCTTTCATGACACCCAGGTTCTGCTGTGTTCAAAATCATCCAATCAGCAAAAAAATAAAAAAATTAAAAAAATAAATATCACCTTTGGAGAAATAATTTAACCAACAACGGACCAAGCAAGAACCGCATCTTTGCAAGCTTTTTGCAATACACTTCTGTTTCTGCACAAACTGAGCGTTCTGCATGTGTTTCCTCTTAGCACAGAGCCAGAATAGGTGGAGATACTTCGCAATCTGATCAGCTTCCAATTTGGAAACGTAACGTACAGCGTAACGCGGCGTCTGCGCTCCAGCAGCCGAGCCCCAGCCGGCCGGCGAGGCGGGAGCTGCCGCTGCCGGCTGCCTGCCCCGACACCGGGGCTCGGGCTCCTGCCGAGGCAAAGCAGCCTGGCAGGATTATCCACAGAGTGGGTCGCTCTGTCTCAGGGCTATTTTACTCGAGAGAATCCATTTAAAACTGCTTAAAACATCAAATGAAACACAGGTTATCTAAACATCAGATTTTCTAATTTTATTAAAAACGCACAAATTTTATCCAACATGTTTTCTTTCATACAGTGAATGGTCTAATATGCACTGGAGGTCACACAAGCTTAGGTTTATCAGAACAATAAAAGACATATGAGAAATTTAATATATAAAGAAAAAAGTAGCAGCTGTTGACTGCATATTTGACCATAAAATTTAAATATTTTGGACTTTTATTTTAAAGACACAAAAATAAAACCTGTGTGGGTCTATATAAGTCATATTAACAATTCCATGAATGTTCAACAGGACTAAAAATTAGCAAAGATGTTTGTTTGTCGGTTCGTTTTTAACCTTGTCACACTTTCTAAACACCTTCTCGGGTTGCTGGTGCAAAGCACCTTACAGTATTTGTGCTATATATTTACTTTATTTGGCAACTGTCTGGGTTCCGCGGGGTTTTTGTCTTTGCCTTCTGTAAACAACACCTTTTACAAACTAGCACAGTGAACCACAAGCCCTGCAGTCTGTTAGAACATCTACAGAAAAGAAAATGAACTATTTTGGTTGGTTGCTCAAAATCTTTTGCTTTCGAACAAGAGGTTCTAAAACAGGATTTGTTAGTAAAACATCGAACTCCTGAATTTAACGTTAGACGTAAACAGTTGACTGCTTTTAGTTCAATAGAGTCTTTTTGTTTAGCTTTTCTCTCTCTGTGAAGGTAGAATACTTTCTGTCTGTTTGCTTTTTTTCAAGTCATTTTCGCTAGAGGTCTGGGTGGTGACCTTCGCTATGGTGAGGAGGTTTTGTATGTGTGGCTTTGTGAAGGTAGCAGAGTTGGTGCTGAGGGCTTAACATTTAGTATTTGCTATTTTGGGAAAAGAAAACAAAAAACAAAGGAAAAAAGAAAGTTGTCCCACCTGATCGTCAGCAGGCTGAAATGGCTGAAGCTAAAAAGAGTTCCTTGTCGTCGAACTTTCTGAGAGACAAAAATTAACAAACAAATTCATAGTGCCAGAACCATCCTTAACCGGGAACGCTAGAGTTCTTGAAGCTTTTTTTCCCCCTTTTCTTTGACCTTTCCTTCATTCAAATTTTTTTTTTTTTTTTTTTTTTTTTTTTAAATGAGAAGTTTCTAAGGATTGTGGCTCTGAGGATGACATCCGACAGGGTAATCAAACTCACGCCATCCTACGGGCATGGCAGCACTTTACTGTACAGCTTCACCAGTTCCTTTGTCAATGGTACAAAAAAAAAAAGTCCCCTTGCTTGTTCGATACAACCACGACACGAAGATTGTCCCGGTCTAGAGCAAAGCTTGCCTTGGAGCCGTTTGGATTCAGTTCGTTCCCAAGGTAAAATGTCTTAGGGCGGGAGAGATGTTCTATTTATTCATTTCTGTACACCGTAACGATAAGCAGACTAGATGATCATCACTTACTTCGACCCAGTTCGTTTTAAAGCTACCACACCGCCGCTTCGTTCATTTCTGGTGGATGGGACAAGTGATTGCCGTAGCTAGCACCGCCGTTGACCGAGATGGAGGAAAACGGAGGACTGGGCCCAAAAACCTCGGCGGACATGGAGTGCAAGGACCCGGGCAGGTTGGGTTCGGGGCTGGGCGAGTCTCCGGGCGGGTGCGACATGATGTCGGTGAAGCGCTGGGCCTCGCTGGAGGGGTGATGGCCGGGCAGGGGGTGCTCCATGGCCCCCAGCGGGGTGCCCGGCGGCCCCGAGGAGGGCACGAAGGGGAGATCCACGGGGGTCTGCGCTTGAGACGAGGGAGGTCCTTGCGGGAAGAAATCGTAATTGCTTCCAGGGCCGTAATACTCGCTCTGGTAATCTGGCGGGCGAGGAGAGACAGAGGGGAGGTAACACGCAAGGCGCGGGACGCGAGTGGCGAAGACACAGGGGCCAGCAGCACCGGCTGTGCCTCACGAAGCCACCCACAGCCCCCCTGAGCCCCGAGGGTGGGGGGGAACGCGAGAGGGGCTCGGGGGGGGGTCTCTGCCGATCCCCAGGGGTCCCCTTCCAGCAGAGACCCCAGCCCCGGGGAGGGAGGGGGGGGCAGCGAACCGCAACGGCCCCGTCGGCAACAGCCCCCCGCCCCCGGCAGCGAGGGGCTGAGCCGTCGGCGGGTCCCGGGGGGGGGCGAGGGAAGGGGCAACGGCCCGACGGGGCGGGAGGCAGCGCCGAGCGAGGAGCCCGGGCGTCGCATCGCGGGGTGGGGGGGTGGGGGAGGGTGGGGGTGGGGGGAGCGTCACCCACCTCCGTAGAAGGAGAAGGGCCCGTTGGGGAGCAGCTCGCCGGGCTCCAGGCGGTCCACCAGCGGCCGCATCCTGCGCGGGCTGCGGAAGAAGGCGTGCCGGCGGGCGCCCAGCGCGCTCAGCTGCTTCATCCGCCGCTCCTTGGAGCGCCGGTTCTGGAACCAGACCTGGGGGGGGACGGGGGGGGGGGGACGCGGTCACGGGGGGTCCCGCTCACGGGAGAACGGGATCCGCCGCCTCCCCCGGCCCCGCCAGGGAACGATACTCCACACCCCCCCCCCCCCCATCCCCGGGGTCTCCGCTGTCGGGGCGGCCCCGCGCCGCGCTCCCCCTCACCGCAAGCAGGACAGAGCCCACGCGTGACCGCGTCCCCGCAGGTCGAGAACGACGGAGTTGGTTCTTATTATCCCGCCAAGATTACTCCTAATTGCCCTCACACTGCGCCTCTCCAATCTAACCTCGCCTCTAATGGTCCCTTAACCCCCCATTACCCCCAGCGCCGCGGGTTTATAAACCTCCTCATCACCCCAGCGCATTGTCATCCTTATTTACCCATTAACCCCTCACATTTATGGTTATTAATTTCCATACCATGCGCAGCTTCTTTAGGACTTTCTGAAAGAAACCCGCAGCCCTGCCGACCGGCTGGGTTGGGGAGGGGGGAGTTTGATAAAACCGATTTCCAGCGCCGGCGGGGCTCTCCCCGGTCCCGCAGCGCGGGGGGCTGCGGGGTGCCGGTCCCCCCACCCACCCACCGGTGCCCCCCGGGGGGGGGGTACCTGGATGACCCGCATGTTGAGGCCGGTCTCCTGCGCCAGCTGCTCCCTGATGTGCCGGGTGGGTTTGGGGGTGGCGGCGAAGGCGGCTTTCAGAGTCTCTAGCTGTTTGGCTTTGATGGTGGTGCGGGGGCCCCGCCGCTTGGCCCCCAGGTTCTGGTCGTCGTTTTCGTTGCTGCCCGTCTCCTTGTCGGACACGTTGGCGCTTTCCGAGTCCTTGGCGTCGTCCTGGGAGGGGTCTTGGGAGTCGGGGGACAGGCTGGGGTCACTGCCGGTGGTGGCTGGGCCAGAGCAGAGCGGGGCACGGTCAGACGGGGGGGAAACGGGGACCGCGGAGAAGGGAAAGGGAGAAGGGAAAGGAGAAGGGAAAGGAGAAGGGAAAGGAGAAGGGAAAGGAGAAGGGAGCAGGAGGAGAAGGGAAAGGAGGAGAAGGGAGCAGGAGGAGAAGGGAAAGGAGGAGAAGGGAAAGGAGGAGAAGGGAAAGGAGGAGAAGGGAAAGGAGGAGGGAGAGAGGAAGCCGAGGAAAAAGGAGAGGAGAAGACGAGGAAAAAGGAAAGGAGCAGGGATCGGGAAAGGAATTGGGGAAAGGACCGGGGAAGGGCTCGGAGCAGCTCCCACCCCGCGGAGTAGCCGGGGCCGAGGTCATCCCTCCCCGGGCCGCGCTCCCTCACCTGAATGCAGGCTGTTTTCTTTGGCAGTATTGCTGTTATTTAGGTAATCTTCTTTGCAGACGAACTTGTTCTCGTCGATGATGTAGAGCTCCTCGCCGGTGGAGAGTTGCTTGTTACACATCATGCACGTAAAACAGTTCAAGTGGAACACTTTGCTCCGCGCCCTGCGGACCAGGTCGCTGGGGGAGATGCCCTGGGCGCAGCCCGCGCACTTGGTCCCGAAACACCTGCGGGGAGAGGTCGAGGTGCGGGGTCAGCAGCGTCCGCCCCGCCCGCGGGGACCCCCCGGGAGCCGCCCGGCCCCGCGCCCGCCCCGCCGAGCTCCGAAATTAAACGAAATAAAACGAAACATCGCTCCGCGGCGTGCTCGCTGGCTGAGGAGCGAGGGCCTGAGATGGTATCGTTAAAAAAAAATAAAGAAAAAACAAAAAAGAAATACAAAAAAAAAAAAAAAGAAAGAAAAAGAAAAAAAAGAAAAAGAAAAAAAAAAGAAAGAAAAGGAAAAAAAAAAAAAAAAGAAAGAAAAAGGAAAAAAAAAAGACCCGGTCTGGGCAGGGGGTGAGGTGCTGAGGGATTAATTAAACACCGCGGCAGCGTCGTCGGGGGCTTCCCCTCCGCGCCCCGACACATCGATTCACGACACTCGGAGAAGCATTAAGCAGAAATTCCGAGGTGTCATTAACCGGTCACGGCCGCGCGCCGGCCCGAGGAGCGCCCGGGAACGGCTCGGCCGGCGCTGGGGACCCGCACCGGCTCCGCACCGGCCCCGCACGGCGGGCTCCCGACCCCGGGGCCCGGGGGGAGCGGCAGCAGAGCGGCGGGGCCGGGGGCGATGCCGTGTGCGGGGGTGCGGCGGGCTCCCGGCCCCGGGCCGGCCTTTGCCGTTATCGCCGGTGTGCGCGGGGGAAGATGCGGGGAGCGGGTGGCGGTACCCGCTGCCCCTCTCCATCAGCCCGTCGGGGCTGAGGGGGGGGGGGGGGGGGGGGGGAGGGGGGGGGTCGCTGCCCTCCGGGGCGGCCTCGGCTCGGTCCGATGGGAGGGGTCGGGCCCGCGGAGCCACACACCGAGCGGCACCGCACCGTGCCGAGCCGCACCGCACCTTCCCGGCCCCCCGGGCATGCGGAGAACCACGCCGGGCTCCGGCCCGCGGGCAGCCCCTGCAAACCCCGCTCCGCAGCACCGGCTGGGACCCCCACCCCACTCCGCAGCACCGGCTGGGACACCTCCCTCCCCGCTCCGTAGCCCCGGGCCGCCCGCCGCGGGGCCCGTCCCGCACCGCTCCCGCGCCGCCGGCCGCAGTTCCGAGGCGACTTTGGGGAAGCTGAGAGAAGCGCGGCCGGGCCTCGGCCTGCGGGCCCCGACGGGGCGGGCGGGGGGGCCCCGGGAGGTGGGCTGGAGGGATAGCGGCGGTGCGGGAGTGTCCGCGGGCGCCCCGGGGGAGGGAAGGGGTTTTTGGGGGCCACAGTGAGCAACGGGGGGAACGAAAATAAAAATAAATAAATGAAAGGAAAAAGGGAGATGAAAAAATTGGATACGAAGGAGCTGCGGCTCCGGGCGGGGAGGGTCCGGTACTCACCGAAAGAAGTCGTTTTTGCAGTAAAGCTTGCCTTCTCGCGAAAAGCATTTCTCTGTCAAATTGCATTTACATTCACAGCACTGAACACACTTCACATGCCAAGCCCTGTCCAGTACATTCAACAAAAACCGGTCCAAGATTGGCCTTTTGCAGCCTGCACAGTGAACCATTGTCTTTGGTTATTTCTGAGAGCGGGGGGTATTGGTTTCCCAGATGTCAAGCAAAAAAAACCAAACAAAAAGAACAAAAAAAAAATTTAAAAAATAAAAACAACAATTTTTTTTTTCAAAGACGACAACACTGGCGTAGGTTTGCTTTTTTTCTTTTTGTGTTTGTTTTAAAAGCCTTGGAGAAGCGAAGGAGCAGGAGAAGAAAGGGAGGAAGAAAAAAAAAAAATCTTCGTTGGAGCGTCCTAGGAGGGATACACAGGAGAAAGCCCCCACTGCCCGAGGGGACCAGCGCTTCGGCACGGCCGCAGAATCCCGGCTGCTGCCAACCACGACAGCAACAATAATAATAATAATAGCGGTAATAACAATAATTAATAATAATAATAATAATAATAAAAGAACAACGGCTAGAAAGATCGGCGCTCGTAAAAATTAAAAACCACGATTAAAAAAAGAAAAAAACCAACAAAGAACCAAAAGCCAACAAGCGAGCGTGATGAGTTTTTCTCAGGTCTGAGGTAGAGCAGTCAGGAGTCAAAGTGCTTTTCCCAAAGAGAAATCAAAAATAATAACAGTAATAATAACAATAATAAAAAATGTCGTGACAAAAGGCGCGACATGGAGGCCCGGCGGCGGTCAGAAGGGCTCGGGCTGCTGCCGCGGCGACATGGCCCGACTCGCTGCCGTCCGTACGCGGGAGGAGGGGGGTTGGGGGGGGGGGGCAGGCGCTCCGCAGCTCCCGGCTCCGTCCTCTCGCTCTCTCTCCCTGCTCTCCCGCTCTCCCCCTCGACGTCTCGGCTGCACGGTCGCGCCCGGCTCCTACCTACCCCCGCACACCGCCCTGCGCGCTGCCCGCGGCGGCCCGCCCCGGCGCGGCATGGCCCGGCGCTGCCGGCGTCGGCTCCGGCCCGGGAGGAGGAGGAGGAGGAGGAAGAGGAGGAGGAGGAGGAGGAGGAGGCAGGCGCGGGCCGGGCCGCGCGGGGCCGCGCGGGGCAGGGCAGGGGCGGAGAGCGGCGCCGCGCGCGCTGCCCGCGCCGTCCCGCCAGCGCCGGGCGCGCTGCGTGTTCCCGGCAGCCCCGCGGCCCCGGCCTTATGCACCGCGCGCTCACGTCACCGCTCCTCCCGGCCAATCCCCGCAGCCCGTTGCCCCCCCCCCCTTTCCATACCCGCCCCCCACCCCTCCGTTTCCCCCCCCCCTTCCCCGTCCCGCACTCCACCCGCGCCCGCCGCCGGACGGGGCGTCCGCGCCCCCTTTATAGAGCGCCCGGCCCGCACCGCACCGCACCGCGGCAACCCGGCACGGAGCGAGGCCCCGCAGCGCGCTGCAGCCGGGTAGGTGCGTCGGTGCGCGGGAACGGGGGACTCTCGTCGGGGTCCGGCACCCCCGCACCCCCCCCTCCCGCAGGGTTACGCTGTGGGCACCCGACGGCCGGTTCCCGGCGCTGCGCGGTGGGGAAGCGCCGTCAAGCGAGTTCCCGGGTTGCGGGGGGGGGGTTCCCCCGCCGCCCCCCGTCGGTAAACGGCGGGCCCCGAGGGCGCGGAGCGGTGCGGGGCGTCTCGCCGGGGGGAAGGACCCGCCGCCGCTCGCCTTTCCCGGGAGGAAAGGTGCGGGGGCTCCGACGGGGAGGGGGCGGCGGGGCGGCAGTGCGGGGGGCTCCGACGGGGAGGGGGCGGCGGGTCCCGGGGCCGCCCGGGCAGGGGGCAGCGCCGGGGGCTTCGCGGCCGTCCCGTTGCCGGCGCCCGCCCGGGGCCGATCGGCTCCGGCCGCCGCCGAAGTACTTTTGGGTTTTTAAAATTGTTTTTTATTTTTTAGCAAATAAAACCGCATTTGCTCTTCCCTTCCAGGGGCTCGGTCCGGGGCGGTTGGCAGGGACGGGATTTCCCTTTCCTTCGCGCGTTGCCGCCCGGCGGGAGCTGCCGCTCCGGGGGGAGTGGGGAGGTGTCACCTCCCGGCAGACGCGGGCCGAGCCCCAGGACCCCCCCGGCCCCCCCAGGCGCGGATTTCTGAGGGAAACAGCGGACGAGACGTAACGGGGGTGACCCACGGGGCTGCGGGCTGGGGCCGGGCTCCGCAACATCTCCCGCACTCTGTTTCCTCGTCCTTGGAGGGGGCGGCGGGGGGAATAAAAATTGGAGAGGTAGAAATTGGAAAATAAAAAGGAAAACGGAGGGTTTTTATTCTTTTCCCCGGGGTGCGGAGCCGGCCCGGGCCGGGGGAGCTGCGGGACCGTTCCCGGGGCTGCCCCGGGGCCGAGCTGCTCCCGCGGGGGTTTAACAGCCCCGGGGCCGCGCCCGCGATTTGCCCCCCCCCCCCCACCCGCGCCGGGTCTCCCCGGTTCTCCCCGGGCCGGAGCCGGCCATCACCGCCCCGTCGGGGCCGCGCAGGGCTCTCCGCACCCCCGCCCTCCCCTCCCAGCTGCTGGGCTGCTGGGCCGGGGATCGATAGCCCCCCGGAGCGGCCCCCCCCGCCCGGTCCCCCCCGCACATGGGCCGCTTCTCATGCGGAGCGGAGCGGCCGCCCGGGAAGGCGACAGCTGTGGGCTGCCGCCTGGGGACCGCTCCCCTCTGCCCGCGGCCCCCGGGGGACATGTGTCGGTGGGGATGAAGGAGGGGAAGGAGATGAGCATCTTCTGTCCATCAAGCACCGGTTTTTCACAGCGATTCCCCCCCCCCCCCCCCAACCCCCCCACTCCCCCTTTCCCAGGCGTTAGCGAAAGCAGCTGGTTATCCCCCTGCCCCCTCCCGCCCCGCCGGCTCCGTGCAGGGCTCGGGGACGCCGAGGCGGGCACAGACCCCTGTGTTCCCCCCCTCCTCCCCCTCCCGGGGGGCTGCGGGGGGAGCGGAGCCCGCCGTACCGTCCGCTCATTTACCGGCGGGGGGTCCCTGCCCGCCCCACCACACGCAAACCCCCCCCCGAAACCCCGGAGAAGCAGCGGCGCAGACCCAGGGGGGCTGCCCCCCCCCCCATCACCCCCTAACCCGGGCGGTGGGGATCGTGGGGTGCCCCAGGTCCGCCTCGACCCCCCCCCCCCCCCGAGGTCAAAATGCCAGCGCTTCATTTCCAGCGGGTTCCGAAAAGAAAAACTCGCCGAGAGCGGCCTCCCCACGGGCCCCCTCCGCCCCGCGGGACAGGCGCGTCCCGGCGTGGGGCACCCACGGGCCGGGGGCCACGGAGCCCGAGGAGAGGGGGAAAATAGTTTGACAGTTTTTTGCGGTTTTTCGTCGTGTTTAGCAGCTCGTCCGGGCCCGAGCCCGCAGCCCCGGCGGCGGGGCCGAGCCCACCCGCAGCCCGGGGAGAGCTGGCCGGGCTCTGCGGGAACGGCGCTGCCCCACCCGGGCCCGGGGGAAAAAAAAAGAAAAAAAAAAGAAATTAAAAGAGTAAAACAAAACCAAACAAAATCTCAGATTTATTTTAAATTTAGTACAGAAGAGGGGGAAAAAAAAGTTCCTTTCAGGCGAGTTTCAATTTGCATTTTATCGGTGTCGTTCCCGTCTTTTCAGTTCAACATCAGCCTGCCGGCACCGCTGCGCCCGCTGATGGGGTTTCGCTCTCTGCCACGGGGCCGCAGGCAGAGCTCCGGGGACCCTTTTTTTATTTTATTTTATTTTTTAATTTTATTTTTCCCCCCCTTCCTTCGCAACGTTTTCGCAACGAGCGCTCCCGGGGTCGCTGGCGGTGGCGGGTTTCGGGCGGCCGGTGGAGCAACCGGTCGCATCCCCGGCGGGTGGATCCTCCTCATCTTCACCTGCATCCCGATCACCGCTGCGGGGGGGGCAAACCCGTTGTGGGGACAACACCACCCCACCCCCCCTTTTCTCCCAGCCCTTTCCCCGGCAAGAAAAGCGCCTCCGCCTGCTCAAATATATATGCGGCTAATGCATTAAACAAATATTGAAGTTAAGATGTAATTAAGCCCGGAGAACCATCCCCGCGCAATAAACCCTGCGCTGGGCAGCAGCCATCGCTCAGCGCCGGGGTGGGTTTAAAGGGGTTTGGGGGGAAAAAAAGAAAAAGAAGAAAAAAAAATATCTTTAAATTCTATATTAGAGCTAAGCGGTTTGTTCTGCCACGCTCGGGTCGATGCTGCGGGTAAACACGCCCGGGCGGTCCCGCACCGTTCCCCCCATCCCGGCTCCGCTCGCTTTTCCCTTTTTCTTATTTATTTTTCCACACCCCCCCCCCCGATTACCCCTCCCGCGTTTCCTTCCACGCCGCTAAATGCTGTCGCTTACACTCCGCGCTCATGCATTGTTTATGGGAAATATAGTTAATAAATAATTACAAATCCGAGGTGTGCGTCTCGGCGTGTGAGTGAGAGCTGCCGGGGGCGGGGAGCAGGCCCCGGGGGGAACCCCGGGACGAGCGGGGCGGGGGGACCCCGGGTGCGCGACAGCCCAGCGCGGCTTTATTTTTTTTCTTCTTCACGTTGTTAAAGAGAGAAAGGGCAGATAAAAGACGAATAAAAGAGAAAAAGAAAGAAAAGTAAAGAGGTGGCGGGAGCCGGGAGGGGGGGTGGGGTAAAGCGGGGGAGACTATAAAAAAAGAGGGTGAAGCCAGCCCCGGGAGGACGCCGCGGTCCCGGCTCATCCATCTTCATTGTCTCCGCGCCTGCAAAAGCAACTCCGGTGTAAGGAAAAGCCGCTATCAAAGCCATGGCTTTATTTTATATCCTATAGATCAGGAGGGAGGCAAAGCTTTATTTTCGCCCAGAGACAGATATTTTATTTCTCTCTTACGGTTTTATGTGTGAGAGATGTCAGAAAGGTAAAATAGATTGCTAATGCATAGGCAAAACGAAGCTGTTTCGGCATGCTCCGTGTCAGGAGGTCTCCCAGGGAGAGCGGGCTGGGGATTTAGGGCTGGCGGGGGGCTCGGGGGGATTGCTGCTAAAACATCCCTCGCCATAAATCCCGCCGCGTGGTCAGCTCGACGGGGAGAAGGAGGGTGAAAGGGGAAGGCTGGGGGCGCGGCGGAGCGGAGTGGGGACCCCCGCCCGGCCCCGCTCACCGGGAGGCGGGGGGGGGGGCTCCAGGGGGTCGCGGCGGACCCAGCGATCGCTTCCCCTGGCGGAGCAGCGGGGCTGGGGGCCGGCCGGAGCCGCTCCCCCCGCCACGAAGCCTCCTAGCATCTATTTCTCGGTGTTCCCCCCCCCCCACCCCCCAATCCCCGCGGCCGGCCTCAGCCCCGCGGCTCTCCCGGAGCTGCCGGCCCCGCCGGAGCCCGGCAGCGATGCTGCGAGGACCTTTTTTTGCGAAGTTAAAATATATCTCCCCGAGCTGCAACAATTTTCATACTTTTTGACCTCGGGGATTTACTTAGCACGTTAAGTTCAAGGCTCGGAAGCCCAAGGCTATTACTCATCGAGGCACTCCCACCGCCAAGACTTTTCACCACGTATTTTATCATTTGACTTCCCGGCTTAAATTCACGTTACGGCAAATAATGGATGGTAATACTTTCCCCCTTCCCCATGTTAATTGTCTTGTCTGACAACCTCCGCATCTGAAATGATTTAAAGCAAACAACGGCGCAGCGAGACCGGCAGACAGACCAGCGCCGAACATCTGCAGGAACCCCGCAGCCCCGGCTCTCCCCTCGCACCTCGGCAGCTGGACCCGGGGGCCTGATCCAGAGCACAGCGAGGGCCCCCCCAAAAGCATCGCCCAGCTCTGGCGGGGGTCACCGCGCTGTGCAGGGGGCTGCTCCCCATGGCCCGCAGCCCCAGGCCCCTCCGGCTTCGCCGCCCGAAACATCGCTCTTCTTCAGGCAGCTGAAACGGGGAAACAAAACCGGCGTGCTTTTTGCAGATTAAAAAAAGCAAGGTGTAGTTGATTAGCAAATTAATTATCTCAGTACCCCCAGGATTATATTGTTTTTCTAAGTTCTGCGGGCCTGTGTAATTTACTAATTTCACAGTCGCTGAACTTCCCTGGGAGTGGGAGTCCGTCTCACCCACGTAGCCGACACGTAGGCGCGATTTTGTGCAGAGGCGGAGGGGCTGTCGGCAGCGTCGGAGGGAGCAGGGTGCCCAGACCTCTTCCCCCGCTCCTGCCGCTGCCCCGCTGCGTGACTCTGGGAAAATTCCTCTTCTTTCGGAGAGCGGACGGCGCCTTCCTACCCAACAAGAGCCTATCCTCCTGCTTAGAAAGGAGTAACCGCACGGACTTTCCTCTACCGAACGCTGCCACTGGCTCCCCGTACACGCACAGAAAATGAGCTGCTGCGCTACTCGTCCTTTGCAAGCAGCCGGAGAAGAGGGTTCCCAACGCAAGAGGTTTTCTGTCACCAGCAGAACGTCAGCGTTTGGTGTCTGACATCACCATCACACAGAACGTTTGAGAAAAATAATTGAAGTCCAAACAAATAGGAGCATCCCAATAACATATAGGGATAATACGCCTGCACTGGTACCAGTACTGCCAGTACTGCCCTCCGCCTGCCCGCCGCAGACGTAGGAGCAGATCTGGGCTCGGGGTGACGGGACAGCGTCACCTGGGTGGAGCAGGTACCCCAGCACCGCAAACTTCCCTCGCCGCTTGTGGAAACGAATCCAGAGCTCCTGGCTGTATTTATATCTGTCTGCTTAGTCCCGGCCTCTGACGAATCCTCCGCTATATATAGATTCTGCAATTTGATACCGCGGTACTATATAATATCCTATGTCGCACCCTATTTATACAGGCTTCTATTTTAAGGCTTCTGACAGGATGTGGAGGCTCTGGCCAGCGTGCCCTTCTTTCTCCCCGCTTTATCTTCTGCCCACAAATGGAGGCAGCTGGGTTCGCGCAGTTTGAGCCCAGCAAAGTTCCCATCTGCCGGGTGGCTCCGGCTCAGCGCAACACCTTGTCTGCCTGGGCCAGGTGGGCAAGGGCCAGGTGAAACGCAGACGCTGCGCGGGGACCGGCGGCTCGAAGCGCTCCCACGCTGCAAGCGTGGAGGCAATTTAAGAGGTCAGCGGCACGCTCCAGACAGGGCTTGTTAGCACTGCACAGCACCGCGCTGCTCCCGACACCCGAGCTGCCGACTGAGCAGCTGATTTCTGCCGGGTCACCACTGTGCTGGCATGGAACTGGAGCACTGCAGTAAGGAGATGTGGCCAAACACGTTGTTTTATTAAAAATACACACTCAAAAGCCCCGGTACCTTCCCTGTCTCTGTACAGCAGTAAGTGATGTTCTAGAGTTCGGCTGTACGCGTACACAGCTTATTTCAACACTATAGCAAGACGTGGCGTGCACAGCCACAATCCCATTACTGTGGAACACATCAATATACCATTTTCAAGATGAAAAAGACCCAGATCATTTTGTTCTAGAATGTGAAATTTCACTAGTTTCAAATCTTTTTCCAGGAGAAGCCAGGGTAGAGCTCCATCCCTGTGAGGGTCCTGCCTGACGATGCTCTGCTGCGCTCCATGACAGGTCCCATGTGTCGGGCAGAGCCACACGCCGGCATGGCCAAGGACCAATCTCCATGCTCAGAAGCTCATTTTAAAAAACTCATATAGTTCTAAAAAAGTCATTCCTCAGCGTCATTGTCACTGGTATTCCAGCTGGGCCTGGAGCTCCCTGCCAGCGCAGCGCGAGGCGGCGTGGGAGGGCACGGGGTGGGGAGCAGCTTCTCAAGGGTCACCCTGGCGCAGGCACGACCCGAATCTCCCAACTCCCGCGCGGATGCCCTGCGCCCGTCAGACTCCATCACCCCCCAGCTCCATTCCTTATCGCGTTGCCTGGCGATGGGGATGCCCTCCCCTCCAGACCGGAGCGGCCGTCTCGCTCCGCAGGGCATCGCCTGCGCAGGCAACGCAGCCCCGCGACGGCGTTATCCATCCAAAGCGGCAAAAATGTCGTGAGAAAGGCTGTGCTCCCCTGGCTTTGTCATGCCACAGTCTGAACAGGTCTTCTTCCTCCTCGGTACTTCCAGCGCAGGGTTACTCGCTGGACGGGGGGCAGCAGGCTGTTACCGTCGCGCGTTACAGCTTCCCACATTGGCTGCTCCCACAATTATAGGATCATAGAGTCATTAAGGCTGGAAAAGACCTCTAAGATCATCAAGACCAGCAAGGTGCTACGTAACCAGGATAGCTCACCAGCCAGCGGGGAGACATCACTCCGCTCCTCGCCTTACTGATGGCCTTTCATAGCTCCTCATTGAGTTTGTCACGAGTTATCGGGCTCCGAGACCTTCACCTCAGCCCGGTCCCGTGTGCTCTTCTCATTTCTCTGTATCCACAGGTGAAGGCAGCTCCGGAGAGCAGAGGCCGACGCATCCGACCCAGAACCAGCGCAGCCACCAAGCCACGGGAGCTTGTTTTTCTTACGAACACGTGAACCTTGTTTGAAACGGAGAGTCCCTTGTTTATCTGCACTTCCTTCGGGAGCGACCCCAGACCCAGGGCACGGTTTTACAACGTGTTTCTCCTGCCTGGGAAATGACGCTGGTTTCACTGGTACCGATTATCTGAAGGAGCTGTTCTGTGCTGCTCTGCCTCGTGCTGGGAGTGTGGTGATGTCGTGTGCGTATGAGAACGGAAATTTCCTGAGATGCTCAGACTCTGAAACTCGGAGTCTGCAGAATTCCCTGCAGATGTGGTTTTCCAGTTGTTGAAATAAAATCTTCTTTGCTGTAATTAGTAAATATTTGTAAAGCCTATAACATTCCAGAATAAATGCCTGAAAGAAATTTGCTATTAGATAAATACTTTAATAATCATGAAGATGGGTGGTGAGAAGACATCACTCCTGATGATGCACAAATTATTTCCCTAAGGGTGTGCTAATAAACAAAACTCATCTTTAAAGTCTGACACATTTATTCCACGTATGCTCTCAGACCGAATAAGTTACTCTGACCACAGCATGGTCTTCCTTGTCTGCCCTCTCCGAGCTTCCTCGTTGACGCTCGCCGTGCTGGGCTGCTGATGACGAGGACAAGCACCTCTTCCCGCCCAGCACCCCAGGTATTAAAGCCCCTTGCCCGTGGTCCTGGCCTGGCAGCCCGCCTGCTGCCCGCCGGGGGGGCTTCGCAAAGGGTCGCGTCACCTCTGCGAAGGAGCCGGGGCGTTTGTCCCCTTCCCGACCTGAGCTTTGGGGGAGTTCCTGGACGGATCTCTGAGGCCCGGATCTGCATGCTCTCAGACCAACCTAAACCCACACCAAATGTTACGCCCTTAGGCTGTTATCGCTTCTCTTGCCCCAAGGCTGGTGAAGGAAGGGGTTCCCTTTCCCTCGGCGGGGTCAGCGTCCGCGGCAGCTCCATCACCGTGGCCTCGGTGCAGAGGGTGAAGTGCAGCGGAGAGCGGGGCCGCGTGCCGACGGAGCTCCGCGGGCGCCCGCCGTGCGCTGCGCGCCATCGCCGCTCAGAGCCGTTCCCTCGATGTCTTTACACAGGATCAATAAGGTGTTAATTCGAAACAAATCTCCTCTGCATACCCGCAGGAGATGATGTCCCCTGTCCAAGGGAGCGCACGGGCAGGTTCCCTTCCCCCTCCGCCCGCAGGCCGGCCAGGCGGACGCGCAGGGCAGAGTCCTCCGGTGTTGCAGGATCTCCCCAGTGTCTGACGAGCGGTTTAGGGCTCTGGGTGCTCTGGAAAGGCGATTTCCTACCGTAGCTTCCCAAACCCCAGAGTGATGTTCTACAGGCCTGGTGCTTCACACGGGAGGGAAACGCCAGTTCCAAACACCGATGCAGTTTTCATTCCCCTATTTAAATTCAGGTACTGTATGTAAGAAATGGACTTGTTTATCTTTAAAAACACAAGTAAGAAATTAAAATGTAAGAAACGGACTTGTTTACCTTTAAAAATGACCATGGAAAAGCCTTCCCATTCCGCCGGCGAACACAGCCCCACCACGAGCGGCTGTGCCAGCGGGCAGGGCAGCAATGCTCCTACCGAGTCGCCGGGCACGGGCAGGGCCAGCCTTGTCCAGGGACCCGATGCCACCCAGGACACCAGGGTGGGACCCGGGGTGACTCCCGCATCGCTGCCGAGCCCTGGGAGGCGAGCGTGCATCGCCTTCGCTCTCCAGAGGAAAAGCGAGTGGAGGCAGGCACCAAAAACTCCATCTTCACGGTCAGTTTTGCGTGGAGATCCCCGTCTCGGGTGCCCCGGGGCTGCGCCGGGGCCGTGCCCAGCGCATGGTGCCCGGCCGGACACCAGCTGTCCCCAGCCGGCCGCGGAGCCAGGCGGCTGCTCGCCGCGATGCTGCTCACACAACGCGCTGTGACAAACGACGAGGGTCGCAAATTGAGAAAGTGGAGGGAAAATGTTTGAAAACAGCAGCTTGAGAACTGGCAGAAAATGCCCTTTTCCTTGCAGTAAATCCCCTGCGGCGAGGTCCGGCTCTGGCCAGGCAGGTCCCCGCACCGCACTGTCACCTCCCGGGGTGCAGCCACCCGCAGAGCCCCGACCCAGGGCACGAGAGCGTAAGAACCGCTGCTTCTTGCCCCACGCATCTTCAAAACACACATTTTTCTTATTACTACCACAGCCAGAAAAGCCACCCTTGCGGGCGCGTGCCCAGCTGCCTGCGGGATCCATCCGGGCTGCGGGGTCTCGGGGCAGGGACCCCCGCACGCCGGGGCTCGGAGAACAACCCGCTCGGCCCCGCTAACGCTACGGTCACCAGCAGCGACAGCACACGAGACGGTACAAAACCGCAGCCGAGCGCGCAGACGGGAGGAGCAAACGCGCAGGAGCAAACCCCTTTGGCAGGGAAGAACGAGGACGGGCGCGAGGCTGCGTCACGCGGCCGAGGGCGAACGGCCACCCTGCGACGGGCGAGACGGTCGCACCCCCGGGTCCGCCAGCGCAGCTCACGCAGCGCGGGGGCGATGAAATTTTGCTTTTACATAACGAAATTCCCAGACAAAGAATAAAAATGAGGTACAACAGGAAGCCATTTGAGAACCTGTGCGTCTTTCACTGCGCTTATTTGTTGCTGCTTTTTTTTTTTTGCAGGTCTAAAAATTCAAGTAAACTCCTGAGTTTTATAAGAAAACAAAAAAACATAGTTAAAACATATCTGAAATGGTCACACAACCAAAATATATGCATTAGATGTTAAACCTTCTATCAGCGAGCTCAGCTGGATTTTTTTTTTTTTTAAATCAGCAAAATATAATTAAATTGGTGTTGGTTAAAAAAAAAGAGAAAAAAGAAAAAAAGATAGCCCAGTCCAAACCCTTATAAGGACATTTCAGACATGCTGAGGTTCCTTTTCCATAAATGTTAAGCAGACATCTGTAAACATAATTGGAATTTACTGCACACGTGAATAACTGCATATAAATTAGCCTGTATCATTGGGGTTTAAGAAAGGGCTGCAGGTCCCCCCCTTGTCGATAAGACGATGGCGTTTCCAGCGCACATCCCAGCTCAATTCCAAATGTCAATTTTCTACGTTTTAATTTTTTTTTTTTTTGCCTAGCAGTTGCCTTGTTACGTTTATCCTAAAGCCTCTGTAGATGCGGCGTTCTGCTGAATTTTGTCCATTCCCAGGTTTGTTTCCCAGGCTGGTAGTTACTCTTTTAGAAAGTGCAGAGTGGTATTGTCAGGGATTGCTGCATATGGATGCTGGAGACCCGGGCATCTGAGGGAGCTGAATGAGCACAACTTCATTTCAGTATTCCTCATTTTTTTCCGTACTTCACCGCCCTTGCTTCCCTTTTCTCTGCCCTCTCCTTTGTTGGGGCAGGACCGCATGAGGCACGGAGCCCTCTGGCCCCAAACCCGCGGGGACCCGAGGCCGGATCCTGCTCCTCCTCAAGTCAGCAGAAAAACGTTCGACTCCTGTGGCTCAGGATCAAGCCTTTAAGCACCCGCTCCACTTTATGCCCGGGGGCTGAGCAGTCCCAGTGAGGCCACTGTGAAGCCTGTGCACCACGATGAGGGCTGAAGCTCTCAGTGGAGGAAGGAGCCTCCTCCTCCTCCTCATTTCCTTCTCCATCTACCTGGTCCCAGCCAGGTCCAGTGGAAAGTTGGGAATTCCTTACCCAGAGCACAGGGGAGGGCAGGAGGGGCACGGGCAGCCTGCGCAGCCGTGGTTGAGTCCAGGATGGAGAGAGGCGTCCAGACACGTAATTCAGCTAAAACGAGGATTACCTCCGATCTCTGTTGAGTCGGTCAGGAGCAGGATTTACACAGAGCCACAGCACGTAAAAGCACGATTTTATGCAGATTTAGTGAAAACAAAGGGTTGCACCCACTTTCAGTGACACTCTGACACCCAGCTTATATCCGCTCAGATTTTCTTGTCGAATTTAGAGGAGCTCATTTAACCAACCCCACCAGTGTTAAGCAAATATGAGCCTGAAGCCCACGGGGCTGAGGTGCTGGAGCACCTTTGGGCCATGCACCCACACGCTCCCAGGCTGGGCAAGGACCATGCAGCGCAGCGGAGAGAGAGCAAATCCAGGAGGAGAAACCCCCTCCCCCATCCTGGGATAAACCCCCAGACCAGGCTGCAACCCTGATCCCAAATCTGTTGAATTCCAGGCAAAACTGAACACGGGGGTCTCTGCACCAGGCGCTCTGGGCTGGTGGAGCTGAGGACGTGTGTGGTGGAGCTGAACGGCGGCCACGCACCGATGGCCACCGGCTGAAGGTAAACATCGGCGTTAGGCTGTGACGCCTGATGAAATCCCACTCGCCTCGCCCGTGGGAGCGACGGCTGCGCCAGCAAGAATACCAGCACCCTGCGTTTTAAGGCATGAGCACCCCAATTAAGGTGAGGTTCATCAGTGGTCTGCAAGACTGAACCTGCTGTGCCCCCCAGCCGTGGAAGGGGACGGTCCTGGTGGCAGCCCCCACCCCAGCCGCTGCCGTGGCGCGGTCGCAGGCGTTCCCGACAGTCCCCGCTTCACGATCACGGCGTTACCAAGCGTGCCAACGCAGTAACCGGGTGATTTATTTCACTGTCACTCTTCAAAGGCGCATTTGTTTACCACCCACCCCTCGCCCCCAGCCCGCCACAAGCCCTGTTGGTTCCGAGGAGGACGCGCTGCGGGAAGCACGGGGCTGTGAACCCGTCCCCGTGCCCGCCGCTCTTCTCACCTTGACTCCGGAGTCGGCGGGCACCACCGGCCCGGGGATCCCTGCGGCTTTCCAAGGGATGCTCTCGGAAATGTGTGAGCGGGGAGGGCTGACCTGAATTTAACCTTTCTCCACGCCCCACGTTTGATGGGGAGGGGAGGTGAGAGATATGGCAGCCCGGCCAGAGCTGGCGACAAACTGCCGGCGTTTCTTGGGATGGAGGAGATGACCTGGGGAGGGGGAAGCGCCCCAAGCCCATCCCGGCAGGACCCAGCGGGCAGAGCTGCCGTACAGCTCGGGGGTGCTTCGGGCCACTGCATTGCTTCTTAGTAATGAAGGTGTGGGACCTCGCTCCTCTTCAGGGGAAAAGAGAAAGAAGGAGAAAGCAAAAATAAGCAAAAGCAAAACAAAAAAAGCTTTTTCTCCTTGTTTTTTTCTAAAAAGAGCAAAAGGTGAATTTTTGGTCTAACCTCCCTGGCTGATCTGGCCCTACAATCTCACAAGTCATGAATCTTCATCTTCCCAGACCCAGCTTGGTGAGGGATGGCTCTGCCAGCGAGGTTCGGGCAGGGATCTCGGCCGGTGGAAACCGCCGTCGTTTGCATCCCCGGCACACGGAGCTGCGGCCCCCAAGGATGCTGCCCAGATAACCGCGCTCTCGAGGCAGCGCTCCACCGTCTCCCCATCTAATTAAGCTCCGAAGTGGATGGAGGCGATGGGGAGGATGAGGAAGGGTGTTTGCACCACAGTCAGGAGGTGTGGACGGGTGTGGGGGACCCTGCCCCACGCCTGCCTGCACCTCGCGGTCACTGCCGAGCCTCCCCGGTCACCTCACACGGCGCGATGGTCATTTCATAATTCAAAATTATCGACTAAGCGTTTTTTTCCCAGGCCTGTCCAATTACTTTCAAACACACCGATTTGATTTTAACGTCAAAGAGATTTTCTCTCTCTCTCAAGTTGTTTTCACTTAAAAAAAAAAAAGTCCTGGAGCACCAGACAGAATAATAAGCAGACTCGCTATTTAGTCATAGAATGACCTGAAATTTCTCTGAGGAAACATATTTTTCACTGAAAAACACTGGAAAAATCTGTATGAAAGTTTTTCCTCGACATTTTCTTGCTTTAGAGGAAACAGGAGAGCAATTTTTCCCCATCACTTTCATAGTTTGTTATTTTTTCTTCCCTCTCTCTCCTCATCCCCAAGAGTTTCCTCCAGGTTGGTTGGCCACACAGTGAGAAAAAAGGCAGCGGGACGAACCAGGCGTTGGGAACCACCGAGAAACAAGGACACATCTCAACGAGGAGAAAGAACCAAAGTTGTTTTGTTTCTGATGCTTTCCAAACAAATATAAAAGGGATTTAAGTCTACAAGTTGACCAAGATAAGGCAGTTTTTAATGTTTTCCTTGTGAAGGTAAGGTTTTCTGGCTTTTATGTGACTTATTTTTCCAGCAAACTCTAAGTTTATAGTCCTTCAGAGCTGACTAGATAGCCTGGAGCCAGGCAAGTTTGGGCGACCAAGAGTAGCCTGAGAGGGGGGGCTCGGAGAGCTGCGCTTGTCCCTCTCTCAGCCAATGTTTGGCTCTATTATCCCCGGAACGTCATGATCCCTACTCATGACTCTATCCCTCTGTCGTAGAATGGAAATAAACTACCTGCTTCATAGGGGTTTTGTGATTTTAAAGACTAATCCTTTATAAAATGCTCGGAGCCGCGCAGGTGGAAGTCGCTACGAGCAACCCCTGGGCACCCTTCTCCCGAGCCGCCTCCTGCGTCGCGCGAGCGCGGCCGTTTGCACTCAGCAGTGGTTGGGTGCTGACACCCGGCCAGCGGAGAGCTGCCAAGCGGCGTCCCCCCCGTCCCGCTCCGCAGGCAGCGCGGGGGGAGAAGCCCGGATGGACTTCTCCTTAGTTGGGCACCCAGCTTCATAGCTGTGACCAGAATTTAAGGTGGGAATTTCAGTTAAAATAAAATTCATGAGCAATTTGGCTATTTTGAAGTCCTGACCCAAAGACTGCTGCACCCAACGGGAACCTTTCCTCTCCCCAGCATCGACCTGGGCACGGTCCTTTGCGTCTTCCCTGTTGATGTTGCTGTAGGAAGAGCTTCACCGTGATTCCAGCTGTTCACATGCAACACAGCTGGATGAATGGAGGGAAAACCACTTTGCCGAGAGTGCCAGGGAGATGTGCCTGAGCCAAGCTCGGCGGCGAGCAGGGAGCGCTGCCGGGAGCCGGCCACAGCACCAGGTCCTCGTCATGGTCAGGGCTATGGGGTGAAGTCAGCAAGTTAATCCGGATTTCTGGGGGTGTGAACAGGAATAGGAGGAACAGTTCACAGACATTTCTTTAGGAATAAGGGTCAGGCTGAGCTGAGGGTGCTGGTTCATCCCCGATCGGTGAGGCGGGCAGGTCCCTGTCACCTGGAGTGGAGCGCGGCAGCCAGCCCAGGCATCGGCACAAACCACGGCAGCTCTTCGAAGCATCCTCTCCTGACCAGCTAGATCAGTGAGGAGGAAGACGCTCTCCTAAAGCTCTCCTGGCCAGAAAAGCCCCAATTTGCAAGCTTTTGGAGACCGCTGGCCGCCCCAGAGTGCTGTTTAATTATTACTAGTAAAAGTATTTGCATTACAGCAGCCTCCTGAGGTTTCTTCTGGGACGGGGTCACTTCATGACAGGAGCTCCTGTGTATGACAAGAGACGGTCCCCAAGCCAGCCCCAGCTCCCAGTCACAGGCTCTGTGCAGTTACGCTGATTTCTGTAACTCCACTTCAATTTGAATCACAAAGTTGGGGCAGAACTCCTTGTACATCTCCGGCGTCGGTCAACACGACAGCGAGGAAGGCGAGGGAGGAGGTACGATCCCCCATCTCCTACTCGGAAGCCGAGGTGTGGGGGACTGAGGATGGAAAGGGTCCGGCTGCCGGGCTTGGCAGAGAGCTCTGACAGCCCAGACATGCTGGCAGTGCCGGAGGCAGCTCCTACAGCTCCTCGATCCCACTGTAGCTCCGCAGCCACAAACCCCGTCCGTGTACAGGGTCTCCACCCCACAGCCTGCCCCTGTGCCACTGCAGAATTACAAGGGGAGCTTGGAAAACCACCCACAAAGGGAAAAAACACCCCAGATGCTGAAGCTGCCACCTCAGTTACTGTTTTTTCTCATGTAGCTGCTAACGCTGCACGCATCCACACGTACGGCTGAGGATCTGCAGCAGGAGAGGCGTGCAAGCCCGTGCCGGCGGTGGGCACCCAGCCTGCTCCAGCAGCCACAGGGCAGCAGCAGGAACGGAGCCACAGAGCGAGGCACCGAAACCCCAGCTACCGCCGCGCGCCCTGCTCAGCTGCCGTGATTTATCCGGAGATAGCGGCGCTTCGCTGAACGGCACGGGATCGTGGTGCTGGGGTTCGCAGTAAATCTCTGGCTTCGCTGTAGAGTTTTCTTTTGCTTTCCTCGCTGCAGTTAATCTGGATTGGGTGTCCACTTCCACTCCCCGAATTTATGGCAGGAATCTGCTACGAATACTGGGCTCTAACACTCACGTTTTGGTGGTTTTTTTAAGGCCCATTTTTATTATGGCATCACCCTTGCGAAGGCATCATACTATGAGCAACATAATGGGAACGGCTTACATTTAATGGGCGAACTCTGAGCCGAGCTCCCTGCTCTCAGCTGGGGACAGCCAGAGCTGCCCCAGCCCATGGGAACCAGCACCTAGCTCCCTTGGGGACACTGGTCCCTGCTGAGACACCCAGCACCCATCTCCCATGGGGACACCAGTCCCCACCGAGACGCCCTGCACCTATCTCCCATGGGGACACCGGTCCCCACAGAGGCACCCAGCACCCATCTCCCATGGGGACACCAGTCCCCACCGAGACGCCCTGCACCTATCTCCCACGGGGACACCAGTCCCCACAGAGGCACCCAGCACCCAGCTCCCATGGGGACACCAGTCCCCACAGAGGCACCCAGCACCCAGCTCCCATGGGGACACCAGTCCCCACAGAGGCACCCAGCACCCAGCTCTCATGGGGACACCGGACCCCACCGAGACACCCAGCACTCAGCTCCCATGGGGACACCGGTCCCCACCGAGACACCCAGCACTCAGCTCCCGCCGGGACGTCGGTCCCCACCGAGGCACATGGCTAAGCCAGAAACCAAAACCTGAGCCTGCCAATTGCTTTTGTCTGGATTTTTCATGCCCTCCTGCCAACAAACGTTGTGCCAAGGGGTCTGCCGCATTTAAATACACGGAATTATCTATTACAATACTTCAATATTTATGACACAGATTTCGCTTTAACTGCTTTGTAAATCATAGCAGAAATAATGGCCTTCCAACTGAGAGTCATATGCCATAATCAACCAACAGAAAGTCAAGATTGTAATTTAAAGTATATATTAAAAAGTCCTTATGTGAACATTTTGTTTAAATTAAGAGATGGGACATGATTCAAACAACAAGGCCCCGCCACAGATAAGTTTTCCCAGTAAATCAGTCACAGGTCTAGAGGAGGCTCAGGAGGTGTAAAGCAGCAATTGTGACCTCCCAAGACTATGAATATTTTTTGTCTTCAGATTATTTGAGCGGCAGACTCTGCCCAGCCGGCGTGGCCTGTCTCCAAGCAGCCCCTCGGAGGTTTCAGCGGCGGAGCTGTGTTTGCTCGCCCGGCGGGGCCGGCTCAGCGCGGCAGAGCTGGGCACTGAACGGCGTCCTTGGGCCATGGCCAACCCCCCGCCCCGGGCAAAGCCTTGCCTCCCTCTGTGCGGGCTCGCTCGTGCTCTCCAGCCCCGTCTGTCACATCCTTGCCCGGCCCCAGTGCCCCGACACGCGCCGTCTGCTCTGCTGCCAGCACCGGGGGCTGCGTTTCGACCCCCGCAGCCGAGCCCCCCGCTACGTCAGCCCGCTTGTGATCGCAAACCGGGTCCTGTCCAGCTGCAACGCACTCCCGAGCTGTGCTGGTGCTCCTGCTAAACCCAGAATCACAGAATCACAGCATGGTGGGGGTTGGCAGGGCCCTCTGTGGGTCACCCAGCCCAACCCCCTGCCCAAGCAGGGTCACCCAGAGCAGGCTGCACAGCACCGCGTCCAGGCGGGGCTGGAATATCTCCAGAGAAGGAGACTCCACAGCCTCCCTGGGCAGCCTGGGCCAGGGCTCCGTCACCCTCAGAGGGAAGTTCTTCCTCATGTTCAGAAGGAAAAAAACCCGTGGCAAAACATCCAGCTCCCCACTACCACCTCGCCAAGCTGCACCATGCGCATGTGTCCCAGCCCTGGGGACCCGGAGCCCCTCTGCCCGCAGCAGGAGCCCTCCCACCCTGCCCAGCCCTGCCCGGGTACCCGAGGGTCCTTGCCCACCCCACCACCCACAGAGCACCTCTCAGATACCGCTGCCATCGCCATTTGTGCGACAGCGCAACTCTATAGCGAACCAAGCAAAACTCAAGGTACATCGTCCCTGGGATGGGGATGCCCTCGGGACCTCGTGGGCAGGACTTCTCCAAGAGCCTTCTCCTGATGAGGGCCAGAGGTCTGCGGAGATCACCGGGCGTTGATGAGCTCGGTTCTCATAACAGATCATGGTATTTCTGTATTTATGAAGCCTCCTTTCAATAATTATCACGCTGTTACATTGGTGAGTTTCTTGACAAGTTATTAAATCATAATTTCTAATTTAAATGCCAGCTTTTGGCGTGCATGCCTGCTCAGGATAAGCTCATTTTCATTTTTATTAAACATCACCTATTAAACACAAGGAGAATTTTCTTAGGAATAACAGAAAACACCACAGGTGCCTTATTTCCGAGCTTGTGTTGTGATGGTTTCAAATAACTCCCCAAACGCGTGACCACAACAAGGGAATAGCTGTCTGGTTTAGGGGAGGACCGAGGTCTGCAAAGCCCCTTCTCTGCAGGCATGGGTGCCGGTTGGCCCCTTCCCTTGGGTTTTTCTCCTTGCCAGCCCCTGCAGGTGACAAACCCCCAGCTGCAGGCCTCGCATCGTGCCATAAAGCATCTCCACCTTCCGAAAACCGAAGGGCACTCACATTAACCCAAGGGAAAGCTCAGGACGCCTGAGCATCCAACGCACCCAACTTCCAGAGATATTTCAGAGGCTCACGACGCGGGAGTCACCCTTCAGCGCCGCCCAGTACTTGGCTTCTTCAAGCAGATGGTCAATTAATTATGCTCATTTGACATTTATACTGCCTGGCCCTGGGCTCAGGGTCCCATCCGTGGACCCCCCATCGCAGGGATGGTTGCAGGGGTGCTGCCAGCCCTGTCCCACCCCACCATGCTGAATTTATGGGGCGAGGGGCTGTGCGTCCGCGGAGCCAGGACCGAGCCCACAGTGTATGACACAGACCATGAAAACACGGGACGAGGCAGCTGTCTTCACGTGAAAGTGGGAAGTAAAAGGAGAAGAATAATTCCGGTAGCAGAGACGTGGGGCAAGAGGGCGTTCAAACACCCCCCTCGGGGCGCAGGGCTGGGCACTTGGCTCAGGCCCTCTCTCCAGGCTGGATTTTGTGCTAAAATCCTGACTTGCTTTGGGGTGATGGGAAAAGGAATTGCCCATTTCCCCCCTGTGATTTCCATCTCCAGACTCTACACTCTCTGTGATCAGACTGATTAGTTAAGTAAATCATCCTTACCTGAAGATAATCCATTTACGCTTTTTAATTAAACACAATTATGACAATTTGTTCTGCTGCCTGCCAGATTGCACGCGCGGTCGCAGCCGAGGGCAAGAAACTTTTGTGGTTGTGTTTACCTCCAGGCCAAAAAAATGAGCAGAAAATACCGAAAGTTCGCCTTCTGACGATGGTGCTGAAGGTTGGCGCTGGGAAAAAACAACGGCAAGGGGAGAGCGGGGACCTGGTTGGGACGGTTGGTGCCCCCTGGAACAGCCGCGGGCTTCCCCTGTGCCGCCTCCGCCCGCAGCGTCGGGCTGGGTCCCCCCCGCGCTCCCGACGGGCGCAGGAGGAGCTCGGTTCTGGCACTGGGTGTTCCCCCCGCCGAACGCAAAGCCAGGGCCAGGCGCAGATACGAACACGGCGGTTTCCTTAAAACGCCGCTGTGTCTTTTTCACAGACCAGCAAGACGAGGAAACACGTCCCAGTTAGTCCGCCAAGGGCTTTTATTCAGATCAACTTTCCTTGCTGCCACGAGTGCGAGACAAAACCAGGCCTAGCGAGCCAGCTGCAATGGGTGGTAGAGACCTTCCCGTCGCTTCCCAGCCCTCCGCAGTCCCCCTCCCCTCCCCGTGCTCAAGTTCAACTGCACGCGAGTACGGCAGACTCTGTGCTGTTTGTTTTGGGTTCAATGGCATCTCATTTACACGTGTTAATTGCAACTAATTGGCACTAATTGGATGAACAGGAAACCCTCTGGGAGCACTCATACCTTTAATTTGTAGTAAATATCATTAATTAACATATGCTAATTAGAGCCAATTAACATTGATTAAGGGTTGCCAGCTACTTGGGAAGTACAACTATCCATGTTGTATGAAGTCAGCACAAAATATGGCGCGTGCTCTAAGCGTGAGGGAAGAGGCGAGCTGACACACGCGCTGCTGGCTGCCGGACGCGTGCGGCACGCGGGGCACGCTGCGCCTTCACGCTGCCGGCGACACGGCCCCAGCACTGTGCCACCTCCTGCGGCCCAAGCACAGCGAGGGGAACGGCGTCCTAACCACCACACGCTGCGCTGTGCGCCCGCAGACGTGGTGGGAGAGGAAATGTGTCTCCAAAAGGAGCTGTTGCTCCCCAAAGCGTGCAAAAACCAAAGCCTGGGGCTGCCCCGCACCTCTTCGCAAGATCCAGAGGGGATCTCTGGCCTTTGGAGCAAAAGCTAAGCCAGCACTGCTTCTGCCTGTGTCCCACCTGGTACCGACACGCTTCCTGTGGGATTCAGGCACAGCAGATCCCACCACGCTGGCCCAGACGGAGCCATGGGCTTGAGCACGCGGGGCAAAGCGCTGACTTTGCCAGCTGGATGAAGGAACAGGGTCTGGTCCCGTCCAGCACCGATGGCCGGCGGGTGCCGTGCCACCTCTCCGTGGGGCTGCAAGGCGAACCAAGGCAGTGCTGTCCCCGTAGAAAACCACCTCCACGCTGTGGAGACCCCCGAGTGGGCTCCCGGGGATGCTGCTGCTGCGTGCCTGGGCTTGGCCAAACTGCATGCGGGGACGTTACGGAGAGTTCAGCCCAAATCTTCGTGCAGCCACTGAGCTGGGTCCCGCTTTGCGCGGTCCTGGGGGCAGGCAGGGGTGAAGGTAGCCTCGAGCCACTGTACCTTCCACCAGGACTTCTGCAGAGCGCAGCAATTTGATCCAGCAAATGTGGGTCACCGCGTTCCCGGGGTCTGCAAAGCGCCCGGGGCTGCTCTGCGCAGAGCCCTCTGCCAAACGCATTTACCCAGCAAAACCTGGAAGGTGTAAAACAACACGGCAAAGCTCCCACCCGGGGTAAAATCCTGCTGCTCCCACCTCAGCTGCGCTTTCGGGTACGGATACGTGGCAGCCTGCGGCCAGGGATGAAGCTCTGCGCCGGCTCCGAGCGAGCCAGCTCAGACGCCAGGGACGCGAGGGCTGGCAGCGGGCAGCACCGCGTGGGCAGGCGTACTCCATCCTCTGTGCCACCAAGTCCCCGGTGCCGGCGTTGGAGCCAGCACGTGCCCCAAACCCCCCGCAGACCCCCTGGGACGTCGGTGCCGGCGCGGCCAGGCTTTCAGGAAGCGCTGGTGTGCGGGGCGAGCGCAGGGCCCTTTCCGCACAGGCCTTTTCCGAGAGGCACATCCTCTCTGCTAATTAACGAGCAAACAGAAAATAAGACAGTATACCTGACAATGGCGTTTTCCTGAAGGGTAGGTCCTTTTTGGCCCTACCTTTGCCACCCAGAGATCACCAGCGCGCTGCAGTGCCAGCACCCAAGCCCACGTACCCCAGAGAACGGTGGCAATACCGGATTCGGCCGTCCGCTCTCACACTTAGCGGAGACGAGCGACCTGGGGGGTGTCCAGACACGGCCAAGGCCGTCACAGGAGCCTGAAGTTCAAATACCTCTCGTTCCCCAAAAGCTTTTGCGCTAAGATTATTACCAACCTGTTTACCCTGCTGCTTACCATTTTATTATCTGATAAAACAACTGCTTATCAGTTTACGTAGAAGGACAGAGAAAAAAGGCACTTAATCTTAAGGAACACCTGGGAGGTGACATGATTCGGGCTGACACCAGGTCTGCTTCCCAATTTCCATCTTGCTAAAAGGATTAGCTTTTTACACCGAGAAAACAGAGGCCGGGCTTGAGACGTGGCAGGGAGAAGATGCCCTGCGAATGCCTTGGGTGTTGTTGTTTGGCTGCAAATGTGCTTTGTTGGCGGCGCGGGAAGCACGCGGTGCCGGTGGGTCCATGGGCTTTGCTTTCCCAGCTCCTGCAAATCTCGATTGCACAGGATGGGAGCACACAATCAGCTCTGCCTCTAATTGCAAACCGACCTTATAATTTAAGGACTGTAATTAAAACATAGTGTTTGAGGCCTCTTTCCAACGAGCATTTTCACTATTTACGTCACGGACTGCCACAAGCCAGGGTAAAGGATGGAAAAGGGATGGGGGGAGGTGCTGCAGCCTTCATCCCGCTCCTCGAGTCCGGACCCAGAGCCCCGAGGGAGCCCAACGCTTGGCGTCGGAGCAGCGGAGCTGCGGGCGCGGCGTTATCGCTCAAAGACCTCCCTTCGTCCCCAAAGCCCGCCGCAGAACGACGCCGCTGAAGAGATAGCAGGGTTTTACGGCTGCATTTTTTCCAAGTCTCCAGACTCCGAGAGGCAAGAGCCCATGAAGCCATCGTCCTCCTCGCCCTATCCAGGAGAAACCTCCCACTCCGCCCTGCGCTGAAACTCCTCACGTGCTGGTTTTTGGACATGTTCAAACCCCTGTCCTCAGCCCGGACACGGAGTGGGGCCGACGCGAAGCCTTGGGGGAAAAACGGGCTGCGTGTCTAAAAACGGGCTGTAAAATTTCAGACCGCTGCAATCAGAAGGGACGTCTGAGAACCTGAAAATTTATTTTTCATGAGTTTAACAATAACTTCTGTTGGAGACGAGCATCACTGACACATTTAAAGTGGTATCAGAAAGCTGATAAGCTAAAATCACCAACAACATACACCTGTGTATATATATATACACACACACAAGTGTATGTTGTTGGTGATTTTTTTATATATATATACACACACATATATATGGACACATAACCTGCCCGTCTGTGGGGATATGCTCAGTAATCCAACAGGTCTGTCCACCTTTAACGACAGTGATCCTGCGACCCGGTATTCCTAACCAGGGCTTTCAATCTGAGTTTTCAGTATTTAGGAAGCACTGTCAATAAAGTTTACAGTGAATTAATTACTAAAGTGGTTTTAATTTATTTTCATTAATTACAATCTTATTAACCATTTAATTAAATCCAGCTACAGGATGCGACACTGTTTGGTGGTTACACCCTGATAAGCAAACAAGCACAATCATACTTCCAGCAAAGCAACCCAACAACGAGAGAGGACCCGGGATGCCAGCGCTGCTCCGGCGGGATCCTGCCAGGGGCTGGGTGTTTTTGGGGTGCTCCCCACCACCCCGTCCCACTCCTGCTTCCATGCCAGGCTCCACACAGCCGGGTAAACCCACCCGGCATCCGCTCAGCTGCAGCAACTGGGTATTTCTTCCCCTTGGGAATCCCCCAGACATGAGAAGCTTCGTTCAAACACCCCCCTGACCGCTCCCCGCTGCTGCTCCTCACCCCTTGCCCGTGCCGTGCACTGCTCACGGGAGGAGGTTATCGATTTGCACCAACGTGGTACGAGAAATTCAGGATTATTTGACAACGTATGGAACGTGAATTCCTTGGTGAAAAGAAACACGCTGAATGAATGACTTAACCGCTTGCAAATTCAAGCTCTCTTTTTGTTTTATGACCGCCTTAGCATCCAGCTGCACGGAGATACAACCCCCTTCAACAAACATTATGCACAGGATTTATTACAGATGTATACTATTTACTAGGGTTTATAGTGATCTATAGCCTCTCTTCATCATTTGAGCAGTAAAGTATATTGTTCTGACCCTTCCACTCCCTCCATTTGCCTAAGACTCCATCCACTTGATATTTTTCCAGTTCTGACATTTCAAACATGCAATGCCATATGTATTGCCACTTTCAGGTAATTATCACGTAAAATTAGGCTAGTCTTGTACATGAAACTAGCAATTAGCCAAGGATTGAAGGTCAAAGAGATCTCATTTATAGAGTCTCTAACAAAATGTTAAGTGTAAATGTGTGTCAGATGGTCCAGGAGGCCGGATTATATGGGGTCATGACAACGGGTCTGAAGTGTCATCAAGCACTATGTAACCAGTCTGTTGGGCACAGCAGTACAATCTGGGACTTATCTCTTTCAGCCTTATCAGAACCTGCGCTAAATCTAGGACACGGCCGTAGAGGAGTTTCTGCAAAACCAGGAAAACGAATCGCAGCCCGTTGTTCCCCTCGCTAGGACTTTGAAACGAGCCGTTCTTCATGACAGAGCACTCCGCGTGACAAGCCCGGTCCTCGTCCTCTCAGGACGCGCGTGTGTGAGCCGGAGCAGGACCCCGTCGCTGCCGTTCGGACGAGGTCGGTTTTGTCCCGTAAGGAAGGGCAGCAAGGGCTGCCGTGCCGTGAGATGACCCCCTCTGCCACCCTCCCGGCCGGGCTCTGCGTGTCCCCGGGCAGGGGCAGCGCGCCAGCCATGCTTGGTCCCGCGTAGATGCCATGGGGCTGCGGATCCCCCCCAGCTCCAAAGGGGCTCTACCGGGAGCATCTACTGGCATCAACCCATCTTCTTTTAATGCCATCAGCGTGGGGTTATCCAGCAGCATTTGGGACCTTAATCAGGTGCTAATTTGCTCAGCCCTTGTGAAGATACCAGCCTTAATTTTTGCAGATGCGGGGCCTCATCCTGCAGGTGCTGGAGACGGCACAGGCTGTCTGCTCCTTCCCCAGCACCTGGCAAAGTCCGTTCTGCATCGAGAAGCCGGGGATGCTTTCACACGCATGCACAGAACCATAGAATCGTACAACCACAGAATCATGAAGGTTGGAAAAGACCTCTAAGGTCATCTGGTCCAACCATCAACCCAACACCACCACGCCTGCTAAACCACGTCCATCTTCTATCGCTTTTCTTTGGGTGTTTGAGGCTGGAATCTCTCAGAACCCCGGTCCCCCTTTTTCGCTCCCCGGTATATTGCTGTCCCGCTCTCCAAGCGCGCTGGGGTGAGCACAAAACCCAAGCCAGCGGCAGAGGTCTGTGCCAGGACTTTGGCTGAACGAGACCTTCTCCCGCTTCGATAAGGAAGGCAACTGCACTTGCATCAGGTGTTTAAAAAGCCTCCTTGCATAATTTTGTTTATTCTCACCTGTATAAATATTTATCCTTTCTTCCTGCCACTCTCAAAAGGAGCAAAATAAAAAAAAAAAAAGTCTTTTCTTCAACAACTTGATATGCTTTCCGGTGGGATATATCCTCCGTCAGCCCTGCCAGCTACTCCAGGTCCTCGCTGTGTGTCACCCCCTCCCGGCATGAAGCCCCCATCCCCGTCACAAGGAACCTGGTCCCACTGCACGTCCCACCGCACGTCGGTGGGGTTCGTGGCAGGCGCCTTCCACGCGTTCCCCCACCGAAGGCAGACGAAGCGGAGGGCTCGTGGCATTTTCCTTCCAAGTTTTCCACCTCGTCTCTGTTTCCCCCCCCGCTCTCCGAACGCCATCGCCTCCTTCGCTTCTCCTCCCGTCTCCCGCTCCGGTTCCCAGCCCGCGTCCCTCCCGGCTCTGTGCCCTGACTACCAATGACGCTTCCAGCCCTGCTCTGTATTCCGGCTGGAGGCAGAGGTGGGGGCACGCCAGCCCGCTCCGCTCGCCAGCCCTTCGCCTCCCGCGCAGGGCCGCAGAGCGCTGCGAGGAGACAAACGACTTTCCCCTTTCATCTGAACATGGCGCCAGTGCTTTTCTAATTGCACGTGAAGGCACCCAGAGGCACGCGGCACGGCCACAGACCCGCGGGCTCGCTGCCTCCTGCCCTCCGTTCCCAGCAGCTTCGGTGAACAGAGGAGGGATGCTCCGTGTGCCAACCGGAGCCAAGGGGGTTGTTGCAGACTCATCCCTTGGTTTGCCCTCCAGACCCGTCCCCGCCGGCAGAGCCGCGCTGAGGGCAGCCGCAAACTTCCCCGGCTCTTCCCCCCGCCCCGTGCGCGGCGGCGGCCCCGGCTCGTAACCTCCCTTCCCTCCTCGAAGCCCAGGTCGTAGCGGCACTTAGCTAAATTATATAACCGCAAACAAAGTGTGACAGCTTTATTTGTAATTATACTGCATTTAAAGGAACAAGATGAGCTTAATGAGTTAATAAAGTGGCTGCCTGTCAAAGCAGGGGCTGCTTTGCATAGGCGCCCGGCGGGTCCCGGCGCGAGGCTCATGCATATGGAGGGGTGCACGGAGGTGCCGCCGGCCATGGCAACGCGCAGGTAGCAGCCCGCGGCCAGCTGCCCCCGTCCCAGAAGACTTGTATGAAGTGAAGACTTGTGAGGAGCGAGCATTTTGTCTCCGCACACTTGACAAAACAAAGACAACTCACTCCTCTGGTTTCATGCCACATTTTTTATTCATAAACAAGCTGTTGGCTGTAAAGACATGATAAAACTCGAGCTCAGAGGTGGCTGGCGAACATTTGAATGCAAATCCTCAGCTGCTACAAATCCGTCCTATTATTCAGCCGATTTCCCCCCCCCCATTTTTGTCTTATGCTAAGCTAGGCAGGATCCCAACCAGAGATATGTGATAAACTCTGGTCAATGCAAAGAAAGGCACCGGCATAAAAATTCAAAGGCTTGCCTGGGCGAGGGGAGGCAGGCGGGCTCCGCGGGGCGAGGGAGCACGAACAAAGGCCACCGCGCTGCCGAGGGGCTCTTCGGCGGCCGCCGAAGCTTTAGCTCTACACGCGCAATATTGCCTGTTGTGATCTTTTTTCACCTTTTTTTGCCCCGGCCAGGTAGCTGTCTCCCAGAGGGGATGCGTGGGGAAAGCTCAGGGCACAGCAGGGCAGGGAGGGCTGCCCGGCTGCCGCAGCGTGGCGTGGAGGAGCCCCGGCCAGAGGCGAGCACCGCAGCATCCCCCCGGCAAAACCAGGAGCTTCCCCCGCTCCCAGCCCCGGGACACGGGAATATCTCATGGGGGGAAAAAACCCCAGCTATAAGACACTTTACAGGCAGTTTTTATGAAATAGGAAAGGAACAGTAATTTAATACTTTCCACCTTCACCCCCAAACCTTTCGGTGACGCACGCATGTCACAACACCGCTCAGACCCTTAGCACAAGCAAACATCCACGCAAGGGACGCGTCTCTCCGGCCGGTGCCGCTGCCTACTGCGCATCTGGGCTGAGAAAATCAAATCCCAGAGCTGTGACGGGGCTGGTGCTGAGCGGTGAAGAGCAAGGATGGACCAGAGTCGGTGACTTCAGCCCAGCTGTGCCAGCGCCCCAAAACCCCGCATCCCTGCTGGCTGATGTCCAGATGTTTCACAGAGCCCAGCTCTGGAGCTGAAGGTTGCTCTTAGGCTGGACCTGACCTGGCTCCCGCGTAGCTCCTTCCCCTTGTAGATGCTGTGCAAGTCTTTTAACCTCTGCAGCCCCGTGTTTTCGCAGAAAGCAGGGGTGATAGCACTCCTCTCTGCCGACCCCGCTGGGGTGAGAAAGGCTTGCGGCCTTTTGCTGAAACACGCCTCGCCAGCAACCCACCCGAGCTTTACCCATGGCCATAAGAGAGGCAATTTCCTCAGGGAGAAGACAAAAGTCAAGAGGGGATACAGTTCAGAGAGATGAGTTTTGCATGACAATTGGGAAACAAAGAAAATAAAAGTTAGTAGGAATTCATTTGCACGAGGGCGCAAATGGAAAAAAAAAAAGATAGATTATTTCTTGCAGCCTCTATCAAATAAATGATTTTGAGAAGAAAACGCACCAGAGGTCAAGCGCGCGAGCAGGAGGGCTGGGGGTCACTCAGGGCCGTGGTTTGCTGCTCTGGATCCTGACTGATAGAGACATTTGCATTTCTGGGGTAATTCCACAGGACGAGGAAATCTGCTATCACAGCGTTACAAGGCATCGCGGATCCTCCGCAGCAGCAAACCACGAAATCGTTAAACCCAATCCCTTTGCCTCCCTGCAAAGCGAATGTGGCTGATGTCATCTCCCCGGCTGCGCTTTCAGAAACGCCGCGCACCCGCTGATTGCATTTTCGGTGGCACCTAAAGCCGGGGTGTCCCGACGCAGGACAGATTTGTTGTTCGCTCAGCTGGCGACGCAAGAAGAGGCAGATGCTGAACCGCAGCTGAAATTATAGCCAGGCAAGGTACTCACAGGAAACAAGTGACCCGACAAAAACAGCCTTTCATCCTCCGAGACAAATTACATTACAAGGTGCAAACGTTGGTTTTTACGAATGCACTCGTTATTGTTCAGCATTCGAGCAGGTTTTTGCGAGTGTGTGTCACCCTATGGGCCAGCTGCTAATTGACCCCCCCTGAAATGGCCAGGATGCCTGGCGGGGCTGGTGCCCTCGGGAGGTGCAGTCCCCCCTCGCCGGCGGGCACGGGCTGGCTGCGGGCACCGCAAACCCTGCCTGCGCCGGCAGCGATCTGCGGACGCCCTCCGAGCACCTATGGGTGGGGTTCTGCACGAAAAAGCCCCATTCCCCCATTTGTGAAGGCAAAAATCTTCCCGAGGCAAACGCTAGTGGAAAAGGCAAAGCAGGGTTCGAGAGGGGAAATGATGGAAGAGGAGAGGAAAATATTGGTGGCTGTTTCTGCCAGCTCCCGTGTAGCTGGAAGAGGCCCCGGCGCAGGACACGCTTAGATGTGCGTTTAATCTTCAACCTGCGTTAAACCACAGCTTTAACCCGCTCTGCGCTCCCCTCCCTGGATTTCTTCAGGTGCCTCTTTGCATAAACCAGCGCCAACGTTACCGGCTTGGCTTGGAGCCGGCTGCTGCGGATGCCGAGGCCAGGCGCCGGGACGGGGACCCCAGCGATGGCACCACCATAGCTGGGCACAGGCTCCCGCCCCCTCCCCGCCACTTTGGGCAAAGCCCAGGTTTCTGGCGTTTGCAATCCGATCAATGCAGGGCCCCCGGTTGTGGACAAGAGGAGAGACTTAATTCTAATCTGTATTGACTGCTCGCTGCTTTGTCTGCCAATTTGCATCATGGGCTTGTCTCCGACAACGATGTGGGCCTGGCAGGTTCTCTCACAGTAATCTATACCAGCGGGTCAAAATCTCTGAGCGCTCGTTAAAGTCCATACATACGAAATGCACATTTAACTACTGGAAAGATACTGAGGTGCATCTGTCTCAATATTTATCCACCTTCATCCGTAACCTGTTTAAACTCCAAGAACGCTTTCAACTTTTAGCAGCAGAAAGAGGCCCCTTTGTGCAGTGGGGAGTATTTCCAGAAGTTTTTGTTCTAAAATATTTTGTCCTGCTGCCTCGTGTCCAAGGAACAGCTCAATGGAGGTGGACGGTAAGGAGATGAAACCGCCCAAAGGGAGAGAATTCCACCTCCTGCCTCCTCCAGCACCGCGAGTTCCAGCTCGCTGAACATCCACGGCTTTTGTTTCTTTTAAGGAAGAAGTTTTGTGATTGAGAGAAGAATATCTCAGTGTGATTTTGGTAAAGCTCTTTAGAGTTTCCCCTGTTTCCACTTCCATTTTCCCCCAGGTTTGTAGCTATTGGCCAGAGCAGCTCCGGACACAGCGTCCTCGCTGCGCTGCGCCGTGGGGAGGATGCCAGGGCCGAGGGCTCGCGCAGTGCTCTGGTCTCCCCCGCGAGTCCCCACAGCGGGATGGCACTGGGGACCGCGGGGGAACATCCATGGCTTTGGCTGCTCACAGACCCCCCAGCCCCACCTCCAGCCACCGCCGAGCTGGAGAAAAGCTCTGATCCGCGGTGCCAGCCCGGCACCGCCGCCCCGTCTCATAAAGCCCCGGGCTCCCGACGCGCGGAGCGTGGCAGGGAAACACAGGCCAGGTTTTGGGTTAAACGTCGAGCTGACAAAGACGTCCCGAAGCTCCAAAGCCCAGCCCGAGCGCGCACTTCCACTGATTTTGATAATGCAGCGTGTCAGCAGCCGTGGAGATTGAGTGATGAGGCTGGGGACACGGACACTTGTCCACACTTCATTTCAGCTTCGCCACTGTCTGCCTGCTTGTCAGCAGAGGTTTAGGGCCGCGGCGAGGCGGCAAGTGTGCGTGTGTGAGCGTGCACATCTCCGTGCCTGTCCGTGCGCAGCTCCGTGCGTGTCCGTGCCCTGCGTCCTGGCGCTGGCTCCGGAGCAGCGCTGGCTTCGCTGCGTTCGGGTGACAATTTACAGCTGCCTGTGACCCTGGCTGTGGCGCTGCCAAACCCCCCGTCCAGCCAACGCTGCCTGGACCACGACTGCGGCCCGTAAATGTGATTTATAGGCAGCCGTCGGGGAGAAACACTGCCTCTCACATCAACTCCTTGCACCAGATGGACTGTCTGCCAGCTCAGCGACGGGCTCGGGCGGCAGCCGGGTGACCAGGGCACTGCCCACCTCCCCCGACTGCCTAACTAGCTGGTTAGACGGGGTTTGCCACCTGTCAAGAGGAGCCTGAGCTTTATGAATAGGTTTCTGCTCTCATGTTTTTAAAAATACGAAGCATTCAGCTGCAGGAGAAAGCAGGGTCTGAGGAGAAACAGCCACTTTGTTTGAGAACAAATAACTAAAACTCCCACTTTCACAGAATCACAGCATGGTGGGGGTTGGAAGGGACCTCTGTGGGTCACCCAGCCCAACCCTCTGCCCAAGCAGGGTCACCCAGAGCAGGCTGCACAGCACCGCGGCCAGGCGGGGCTGGAATATCTCCAGAGAAGGAGACTCCACAGCCTCCCTGGGCAGCCTGGGCCAGGGCTCCGTCACCCTCAGAGGGAAGAAGTTCTTCCTCGGGTTCAGCTGGAGCTTCCTCGGCTTCAGTTTGTGCCCGTTGCCCCTTGTCCTGTCACTGGGCACCACTGGAAAGAGTCTGGCCCCATCCTCATCCACCCTTGAGATATTTAGAAGCATTTCTAAGGTCCCCTCTCAGCCTTCTCCTCTCCAGGCTGAACAAGCCCAGCTGGCTCAGCCTCTCCTCATAGGAGAGATGCTCCAGTCCCATCCTGGTCCCAGCCAGGGACAGCCGCGGCAGAGGGGGTGTCACCCCCCGCCTTGCAGCCACCCGTGCCAAGACAGGTCACGCTGCCCGGCGTCGCGGCGAGGGGACAGACAGCCACCGGCACGCGGCAGGGCCGGCACCTCCCGCTCGCTGCCTCGGGGCCACTCGTACGTTTTCCCCATCGCTCGGCTGCCTCGGGCGCCTGCCCGCATCCGACGGCGCGGGTGTCGGGGGGCTTTCGGCTGAGCCTCTCGGCAGGACGGAGCCAGCGCGGTGATGAGCTGGGGAGTGTCCGCCCCTTCCGGCGCAGGATGGCAGCCCCGAGAAATACAAATATGTAAAATAATGTTTTCCCCAGCTACAGTTTTCATACTCCAGCGTGGAAAAATGGCCTGCTCATCCAGCAACCGTAGAAAATCTCAATTTCCCACATAAAAATATTAGTGGCTGGCTTAAAATATTAACATGTGGATCGCATTGCCCTCAGAAGCTGTGGGATCGGAGTTTAGCATCAGCAGTTAGACACAGATATGGAATTAAAAATGTAAGCAGTGGCTTTTCAGGCCTTATTACTGCAGCGGGGAGGCCCTGCAGGATGGATGGTGGAGGAGGGAGGAGTGCGGCACGGGGCTGGGGTTTCGTGCTGTGACTTTCCTCTCCCATTGCCGTCCCCCTGGGCTCGGTGGAGCAGCACGAGCTGTCTCGGGGCAGCAGGAGCCTGCGGCGAAGGCGTGCGAGGTGAGGGTGCAGGGCATGGCTGGGGTGCAGGCTCGGTGCAGCTGGAGGTGATGGGGAGCCCCAGGACAGCCCCAGCACTCGGCACGGCTCCGGGGAATCTGCCCCACAAGTCCTGTGTCACCCAGGCACGTCCCACACGGCCTCATCCCTCCTGCTTCAGCTCCCTGGGGTGACAATTTGCACTTTAGGGTGGCTCTAAGGACATAGAATCATTAAAGTTGGAAAAGACCCCTAAGATCATCAAGTCCAGCCATCACCCCATCCCCACCACGCCTGCTAAACCACGTCCTGAAGTGTCATATCCACATGTTTTTTGAACCCTTCCAGGGACGGTGACTCCACCACTGCCCTGCGCAGCCTGTTCCAATGTCTGACCACTCTCTCAGTGAAGAAAATTTTCCTAATATCCAACCTGAACCTCCCCTGAAGCAGCCTGAGGCCATCTCCTCTCATCCTGGCTTTGGCTCGAAGTAAGCGGGTGCATCCCGGGGGTCAGCACATTCCTGTCCCGCTGCCCACATGGGAGGGCCATGGGGCGAGGGCTGCGTCCATCCCCATGCCATCGCGTTGGACCCCAGCCCTGGACCTGGCGAGGCCTCTAGGGGCTACTGTAATACAATTAATGAATAATTACAGTGATATCAAACTGGAAAAGGAGAGACGTTCCGCGAGCCCTGCACATAACGAGACACATAAAACCCTTCCCGAACACAGAGACCTCCTTCCTGGAAGGTCCGCGCTCGGCTGGCCGCACGCGGCAGCACCCACCGATGTGCCGGAGCCAGCCCGGCGGGCACCCGAGCGCGGCTGCCGCCGAGCCGCCCGGGGAAGTTGGGAAGAGCAGAGTTTGGCAGAAGGTTAGCGTCGGAAACAAAAAAACTGGACTAAATTATTATTCCACCCATAGCCTTCACAAGGAAAATAGAAGCAGCAGATTGAGGCCTGTTTTCATATTTGATAGGGAACCAGATAAATGGCAGGCAGCTTGCTCTGATAAGGCCTTGCTCTGGGCATAACCTCTTTCTCTGAAAGCCTCTTACTATGCATAGAGTCAGGCTATCTGTGCAGCTGCACCTTGACACAAATATATCTGCACCCAAGATGAACCAATTCCCCCAGAAATTACAGGAGTGGGATTGCATCTGGGGAAGGGGCCGCAGCCACCGCTTTGCCACCTTCTCTTTTTAACGACACTTTTTCTCCCCCCAAGTAGCTTCTCAGATGAACATTTTTCGCTTTAGTCTCCCTTCTCCCTCTGCATCGCCCTGTCCCTCGTGCCAGCGTGGAGCAGCGAGGGCGATGGGGATGCAGAGCTGGGTGCCGGAGCTGGGTGCTCCCCTCCATGTTGTCGCTGTCACAGTTCCGCTCCCCTGCCCCTTCGCAGGAAAAGGAATTTAACCCTCCCGAGCAACCTCATGCTCGGAAATCACCCCCAGATGTTCCTTCTTTCGGAGGGGAGCAGCAGCCGAAGTGGCATCAGTACAACCTGGAAGCTCCCAGGCTTTTGGAGGGCAGGAGCAGTGCATGACACCGTACCGCATCACCCTGCCCACCACCCTGCCTTGGGTGCTTCGGTACTTTCCAGACTCCTTCCCTGCGTGACCACGGAGTCCGACCTCCCTCCTTTTCAGTGGCGCTGGCTCTTTATGTACTGAATTACTTTGGGAAATGGGTCTTGGCTCCAAAGGCACCAGGGCCAGATGTTCTAATGGTCTCCATGCAAGACAGAGGCCATTCCCATCAGTGTCCAAAGAGTGTCGGTTGCCTTAATGTCCTCCAAGTCTTTGACGACTTCCCTCTGCTGCACTTCAGGAGCCGTAGCAAATGTGTCTTGGTAAATACGACTGATAGTGGGGATGGAGAGCTGGGCCAGGGTGGAGGGACTTCAGGATCAGGAATCAGAAGGCAGGAAAGGCTTTTGCCCTCTCTGCAAGCAGAGCCTCTGCCCTCCAGCCTGAGAAGAAACACCCTGAGCATCACCAGTTCCCCAAGGAACCACGGGAAACCAAAAGAAAAGTTGGCTACAAAGATTTGGGAGAAGAGGAGGACAGACATATCCGAGGAAGCAGCCAGTACGCCACCGGGTACTGAGCAGCTTATGACCAAACCCGTAGTCATTTCGAGCTGTTAATGCACAAAAGTGATGTCCCTGCTGCCAATATCACTATTTTTTTTTTTTTTTTTAACCAGAAGGGACTGTAAATTAGTTTCCCAGCTGCATGGCTACTTTAAAGACTTTATCCTAATGTTCTGTTTTGTGGTGACACAAGCTCCATCATCATAAGAAGAACAAATCAGCAATTAGTCTGCGAGAGGCATCGCCACGGAGGTAGAACAGCCCCTAGTCAGAGGGAGAGGGAATCCTTTACGATGAAAGGCCCCCGGGAGAGCCGGGACCTGGACCTCATGACGATGATTGATGCTGGCACTGCAGAGACGCACCACACCTCCCCAGAAAATTAAAAGCCTATTTGGTACGGTACTAACAACGCATCACATTGATATTGTCTCATTACCCATCAGCGCAGGGTCCTCCTCTTCCCATTTGTATGGTACTGGGGGAAAAGACCCACAGGACATTTTTCCCCTTTTCTCCTCATCCATCCCAGAACACGCTTGGGAAACCTGAAAGTAAAGGTCGGGCAGATCCAAAGCCCCTTGCACCTTTCCTTGTACACCATTATTACTATTATACGGATTTATATCTCATCTAAAAGCCGGGGCTCTGCGGGGCTGGATGGGCAGCCTTCGCCCGCCACAGCCATGCCTTCCCCCAGCGTGGCACCGGGCGATGCCGGCTCCGCGGCCGCAGATTAGAGCTGGCTGGGCCAGCACCAGCGCTGAGCACCGCGTGCCCAGACCACCTCGGGGATCTGCACGCGGCCGTACGCCGGAGCCACGCCGGCGGGGAATCGGCTTGTGCTGCCGACGGGGCTGGGGGAGCGGAGAGGGAGTGCTCAGGGCAGCGACGAGGGGAGGTGTTCGCAAGAGGGGCAGATTTCATCTCCACGCCGCGGTTGCCGAGGTGCAACCGGCCCCGCTGCCAACTGTGAAGGGCCGTCGGTAGAAAAGTGAAATATTAGAGCTTCGGGGTTTCCCTGCCCCCGCTCCCTCCGAACTGGCATCTGTTCCGTGTGGGGCTGGAGCGGCAGATGCCTGGCTGCAGCTAATGACAGCAGTAGTCTGTTAACAGATGCCACGTATCTAGCAACAGCCTTTGTCTGATCACAACACCAAGCGCTGATTTAGCGGTAAAGGTAGCGGGACCAAGGCCTTTCCCTCCCCGCAGCCGGACGGGTCCAAGCAGGAGCAGCGTTCTCGCTCCCGTCCCCTCCGCTGGTGCCACAAGCTCCAGGGGCCGGCTGGACTGGCCGTACCGTCCTGCTCATCCCACGCAGAGCGTGGACCGGGTGACAGTCCAGGGTGAGCAGCCCTGGTTTCTGAACGAGCCCGTCGCTGGGTGCTAGACCCAGAGGAGGAGCGGTGCGAGGAAAGCACTGGCTGCAGCCGCTCTCTTCCCGCTTTCCCTGCCCTGTTCCCTTTGGTGCTCTGGCCAGGGAGCCAGCTGGCAGCCAGCTGGGATCATGGCCGTGCCAGCTCTCCCCTGCCCTGGCTCTCCCTGTCCCACCCAGAGCACCCAGCCCAGCTGCTGGCACATCATAGAATCATAGAATCATTAAGGTTGGTAAAGACCTCTAAGATCATCAAGGTCAGCCATCACCCCATCCCCACCACGCCTGCTAAACCGTGTTCCCAAGTGCCACATCCACACGTTTTTTGAACCCCTCCAGGGATGGGGACTCCACCACTGCCCTGGGCAGCCTGGTCCAACGCCTGATCACTCTTCCAGTACAGAAATTTTTCCTAATATCCAAGGACATCCCAGCACCCCAGCTTGTTCTTTGGTCGGGGTGACATCTCCACCACCATCAACCCGCCGGAGAGGCTGCTGCCACCCTCCTCGCCCCAAGCAGAAGCAGGGATGCCAATCTCTGCACATGACAGTTAAGGACAGGGACTTCCATAAAGCATCCCTGCGGCACGAGGAGCCACCCTCCTTCCACTGTAGCCGTCGCTCGTTAATTCAGCGCCAGCCGATGTGGTGAGCAGGAAGGTTCGAAGGCGAGGTATCGCAAGGGTGCTGGACATGTGGCCAAAGCACCGGGCTTGCGGACTGGCTGCATGGGCTGTCCCACCGCTGCCCGGGAGCACAGCAGGCTCCTGTAAACCCCCCCAGGCATTAACTGAAGAGAGCAAAGGCCCAATCCTGCGCCCGGGGCAGCCCCGAGTGTTGCGAACGGCTCCGGGTTGCATCCTGAGGGTGCGAGCACAGACACTCCTTTTTCAAGGGTCGCTCCGTCAGCCTTCCCGTTTCCATTTCTCCAGCCCCGCCAGAGATGAGGCCACACTGAACATCAAGGGGTCCTGCCCGTGGGCTTCTGCCTCTCCCGGTGACATTAACAGCAGCCATAAGCCCGTACGCAGAGCAGAGGAGATCCCCAATTGCTGAACAAATTGTATGTTTAAAACAAAACCTGTCTCTGGGAATGAGGAAATAACAGCGCTACCCACAATGGAGACCTTTTGCGCTGCTTCAGAAAATATTTAAGTAGCAAGATTAATCCCCTTTCTGTCAAATTAGTTAATAAAAATTGGCTACTCTTGGTGCTGAATACTTGTTTTCACCAAAGTTTCCTTTTAGGGGTACTTGCAGCTTCCTAACACAAATAAAGCTTGAGGCCTGGTCAGATTTTTTTGATCTTTCTATCCAAAGATGAAAGCTTGTCCTCCCGGGGGTGACGGTGCTCTCCATGGAGAGCCCCGTGCCAGTCGGTGCTTTGCACCGGGCATTGCACGTTATTTCTAAGAGAAGCCAAGGAATCCGGATCCAGATACCAAAAGCACTTGATCTGAAGCTCAGTGGTGACGCAGACCTGCTCTGGTGTCTGCATCACCTCTCCTCCGAGGAGACCCTTCCAGCCACTCTCCCATTGCTCAGACAGAGAAGCCGAGGCAGAAAGCAGCCCCTTCCACCTCCCACCCACCGCCGAGCAGCCTTCCTCCTCTCTGCAGTTCTATTTCCTCGGACTTATCGCCCTGCCACACTAGATAGGCAAGGACAATACGGGGAAGAACCAAATGAAGAGAGTTTTTAACCAACACACAGGAGCCTAAAGCATAATTAAATGACAAGACTTATCAGCCCCCGTGGGGCATTTCCATTGTATAACAGATTAAAAAATATTTCCTTTCCACAGAAAAAAACAGTCGCCGATCTACCTTTCGCTGAATCTATTAGACAACTCATCTGAAACAAGTTTCACATTTTTTAATTCCACCAGCTGATCCAATCCCCTCCTTTTGATTTCCCCAGATGGCAGGAGCAGCTGGAAGGGAAAATCCTTCCCCGCCAGCACCGCAGCATCACCTGGCCGCCGACAGATCGACGTGCTCGGCGCTTCGCCCGGTCCGAGCCGGGAGGGAAGCGGCGCAGAGACCGCTGTAAACAGATCAGTATGTTTTGTCTTAAGCTGTCAAACAACCCCCCAAAAAAAAACCCTCTTGCATTTTCAGGGGGCTTTAAACAACACAGGTACACACCACAAGAGCCACGTGCTCTTCGGCGCGAGCGAGCGGCGCGGGGCTGCGTGCACACGGGGGGAATTTGGCTCAGCGCTGTGTTCAGCAAAGTCAGACCAGAAAGAGGAGCCCGAATGGCTCCGCAAAAAGTTTTTCTACGGGGAAACACCGTTTTTTGCTAAAAGGATCTGCTTTCTGCAGGGTGCTTGCAAAAGAAGCAAGAAGGAATGAAGCCCAGACGCGCCTGCAAACAGCCTGGCCCCTGCCCGGCCCTGCCATTGCCTCAGGCCGAGATGATTAATTAAAAAATTGAAAACAGCGTCCACGTTCTCCACGGCGAAGGCGGCATCTCGGCGTGCCCCGGCGCAGCAGCCCGAAGCCGGTGCCCGTGCCCCACGTTGGGCCCCCCCTCGCTCCGCCGGGCGCCGCGTATGCAATCAACTGTTTACCGGCATCGGCTATAAATGTGCATTTAATTGGGCACCTTTGCTCCCTCTCCCCCCTCTCCTTCTCCGAGGGCCGTCTGAATGCGAGGGGGAACGGCCTCCGATTCATCCGCCACCGCGCCGGGGTCCCCCCTCCCCTCTCGCCGGGACCCACAAAAGAGAGGTCACTCCCATGTCAAGTGGGGTGTGGAGACCAGCTGAGGAGCTCGAGAGCTGAATTGTGCCAATTTGTGCAGCCAGCACCCGCTGAAAAACCGCCCGACCGGGAGGCATCAGCCGGCATATGGTGCCTCACTCAAGAGGCTGTCATTCAGGGGACCGGCAAGTGATGGCTCTCTCACCCCCCCTTTATGGCCTTTCTGCCCCCCTCCCGTGGGTCTGCCGAGGGGCCGGGGAGGGCGAGGAGCAGAGGGGCTCGGCATCCCCTCTGCCGCTCCCGCTCCATCTGCGCGCCCGGCCAGCCGAGCGTGGACGCTCTTTCTTCACCCCGCTCCCCTCCGCTGAATTTCTCCGACGGCCCGGCGCATTAACCGCTCGCGTCTTCGCAGGGACACCCGTTTGGGCTCAATTCTGTGCCGGTTAATTCCGAAAAGCTGCCTGCGAGAGCGGCTGCGGACCGTCCCCGGCTGCCCTTCCCCGCTGGCGCTCCTGGATTTCCGAAGCCCTCTCCCGCCTCGGTGGGCAGCCCTCCTTCTCCCTCCAGCCCACCCTTCAGCCAGGGCTTGTTCCCGTCCTCAAAGCTGCCCTTTTACAAGCAGAAAAGCTGTTGGCATGAAAGAACTACGAAGAGCCACCACTTAAAGCCCCTTTCAGGAGCAGAAGGTTTTCAGCTCTCAAAGAAAGAGGTTTTTTGTTCTGGCTTTGATGTTTCTGGGGTCTGGGACTCTCCGCTCTTTTCTCCTCGATTCCAGGCAGGCAGATATAATCACCCTCCTCCTTCCCTGCCTCTATTCATCGGTGCATCTTAAATAAAGTAACAACACAATCCCCAATTTGGGAACCAACCTCAAATTGGTGCCTGCATTGCTTTAGCTGGGGAGATTTAATCAGGTAGTTAAGGCCCCATTTTGTGAGAGGCTGCAGCCCTTCATGGGGGCTTTGCAGCCCCCAGCAGCCAGCGTGGGGCGGGACTGGGGGGAGAGCTCCGGCCACGTCCCCCCGCAGACCCCAGCACCCCAGGCTCCGGCCGCTCCCGGTGATCTCCACCCGAGACCCCAGGGATGGGAAAGGCCACGTCTCCCCGTGAAGG